>NC_134316.1:49061804-51461804 GCF_964195595.1 Calonectris borealis | reverse complement strand
GAGGTCTCCGTGGCCTCGCAGCCACTCTTATGGTATTTAGAGGATTCTTCGCTTAGACAAGCAATCTTTGGGATAAATGTTCTACAGTTCAGTCTCTCACAGCTTCCCAGCCTGACTAGCACAGCCAGTGCAGAGTTACACCGTGGCCCAAGGCACCACAGCCCACTCTCTGCAAAGGGCCAGCTTGAGGCCCTGGGGAGCATGGGAAGAGAGCTGGCAGAGGTGGATGCGGAGAGATCAGATGAGAGCTGACCTGGCCTGGAAATTGTCCTGCAGAGAAAAATGCAGGTGTTCAGCTAATCCAAGACAATGCCCAGACTGGGGGTACCATAAAGCATGTTTGTGGTACAGAGCCAGAAATCCTTGCTGTCCTGGTGCTCCACCAGGCCTGGGAAGAGTCTGAAGTATGAGTGTCCCACACTCCTCATCTCTTAGTACCATAGTCCCTTCTGAAGTGTGGGGTTGAAAGAGTGGCTGGGACCCTGTGTCAGGGCTTGAAATGAGGGAAACGTGATCCAAACCCCACATCATTGCATTGCTGTCCTTCAGTCTCTGAGCCCAGCACATGTCTTTGAGACAGCCACCCCACCCCACGTGCTGTCACCTCCAGACAAGGCTCCTCAGCTGGGGATGAGCTCAAGGACTGGGGTCCAGCTGTTAACCACAGAGAGAACAAGACCTTTCCTGGGTCCTCTGCAGGGCTGACAGAACCTGTGATTCCCACAGGAAAAGGCAGCCACAGCAGAGGACCTGGGAAACTGTAGATCATCCCCACATCCATGGGGGCCCTCAAGAGTCCCACAGTCCAATGATCCAGCTAGGCTTGTTGTTGCATGAGCAGACAGCAGAAATTGCCCCAGGAGTCTCATTCCAGGCCCATTTCCTCCTAGCAACCATTTCACAGTTTGAGGTTGGAAGGGACCTCTAGAGATCATCTGGTCCAACATCCATGCTCAAGCAAGGCCACCTAGAGCTGCTTGCCCAGGACCATGTCCAGATGGCTTTTGAATATCTCCAAGGAGGGAGACTCCACAACCTCTCTGGGAAACTTGTGCAAGGTTCAGTAGAGTGAAAAGTGTTTCCTGATGTTCATAGGTACCCTCCCGTGTTTCAGTTTGTGACCATAGCCTCTTGTCCTTTCACTGGGCACTACTGAAAAGAGTCTGGATCCATCCTTGCACCCTCCCTTCAGGTATTTTTATACATTAATAAGATGCTCCCTGGGCCTTGTCTTCTCCAGACTGAACAGTCCCAGCCTTTCCTCATAGGAGAGATGCTCCAGTCCCTTAATCATCTTTGTGGTCCTTCATTGGACTCTCTCCAGTATGTCCATGTCTCTCTTGTATTGGGGAGCCCAGAACTGGACAGGTGTGGCCTCACCAATGCTGAACAGAGGGGAACAATCCCCTCCTTTGACCTGCTGGCAAAGCTTTGCCTAATGAATATGATCAGCTGTCTTTGCTGCAAGGGCACATTGCTGGCTCATGTTCAACTTGGTGTCCACCAGGACCCCAGGGCCTTTTCTGCCAGGCTGCTTTCCAGGTGGGAGGCCCCCAGCATATACAGGTGCATAAGGCTGCTCCTCCTCTCCAGGTGCAGGACTTTGCCCTTCCCTCTCTGAATTTCATGAGCCTGTCCCTCTGAATGGCAGCACAACCCTCTGGCATATCAGCTACTTCTCCCAATTTTGTGTCATCAGCAAACTTGCTGAGGGTACACTCTGCCCAATCATCCAGATCATTAATGAAGATTTAAAGCAGGACTGGACCCAGTATTGACCCCTGAGGTACACCGCTAGTTACTGGCCTGTAACTAGACTTCGTGTCACTGATCTCCACCTTCTGGGCCCAGACATTCAGACAGTTTTCAATCCACCTCACTGTCTGATCATCCAGCCCAGACTTCAATAGCTTCTCTATGAGGATCTTATGAGAGACAGTGTCAAAGGCCTTACTGAAGTCCAAGTAGATAGTATCAACTGCTCACTCCTCATCGACCAGGCCAATAATTTCATTCAAAATCAACCTGGTCAAGCATGAATTCCCCTAGGTGAGTCCATGCTGGCTACTCCTGAAGATTTTCTTGTCATTCATATGCCATAGTTTCCAGCATTGGCTGCTCAACCGCCTTCCCAGGGATCAAGATAAGGCTGACTGGTTTTAGTTCCCTAGGTCCTCCTTCCTGCCCTTGAAGAAATGCAAAGCACAGTACCGTAGCTGCTGCTGTGAAGAAAGTTTACTCCAACCTTGCCAGACTCAGTATAATCATACTTTGAGAGAGTAAGTGTGAGGATCTAGGCTGGGGGCAAGGAGGGATGAAGCAGAAAGAACAGAAAACGTTGAAGGAGTGAGAATAACCAACAATCACATAAGGGAGTGATGGATGGGGAAGGAAAGCAAAGGTTTATATAAACAAAAGGTTGTAGCCATCAAGAAAGCAGGGCTGGAGTGGAATCACCCCAAGCATATGCATACAAATAAGGAAATGCCTACAGGACAGTACTGCGGTGAAACATCTCATACCCTTCTATTAGAAGGTAGACCAGCATGGATGACCTTTTAGTGGGTGTCTGTTATTGACTGCTTGATTAGGAAGACATAGGTGAGGCCTTCTTCAAAAAACTGGAAGAAACTTCATGTACTCATGATGGAATTGAAGCACCTTGGTAGCTGCCTGAGGGGCAACATAGCTTTTGATCCAGAACAGGAGAAAGAATTTGTTAGAAAATGCTAGAGGTTGCTAGCAGCTTGCTGGGGGTCAAGGAATCCTGTGGCTTTCCTTACCTGGCAACAAAAGGCCCCCTCAGCTTCCTCAGAGGTTTCCCAAGAGTCCCCCAATGATCCTAGACAAAGCCCCCAGAAAACATTTTCAGGACACTGTTGGAGAAAGCCCCGAGGAAAGTTGTTGGAATTCAGTGTTCATCCAGATGTGAGCAGGAGGCTTGTATAGAGACTTCCCAAGGCCCCTGTCCTGGTTTCAGCTGGGATAGAGTTAAACTTCTTCCTAGTGCTGTGTTTTGGATTTAGTATGAGAAGAATGTTGGTAACACACTGATGTTTTAGTTGTTGCTACGTAGTGTTTACCTAGTCAAGGACTTTTCAGCTTCCCATGCTCAGCGAGGTGCACAAGAAGCTGTGAGGGAGCATAGCCAGGACAGCTAGCCCAACTGGCCAACAGGGTATTCCATACCATATGACGTCATGCTCAGTGTATAAATAAGAGGCGTGGTCCAGGAAGTAGCGATCGCTGTTTGCGCATTGCTCAGTGGGTCATGAGCAATTGCACTGTGCATCACTCATTTTGTATGTTTTATCATTATTATTGTTGTTGTTGTTATTATTATCATTTTCCCTTCCTTTTCTGTTCTATTAAACTCTCTTTATCTCAATCGACAAATTTTACTTTTTTTTTTCCGATTGTCTCCCCCATCCCACTGTGGGGAGTGGGGGGAGTGAGCGAGCGACTGCGTGGTGTTTGGCTGCCTGAATACTTCCGTGTTTCTAGCACCACTGACAATAGTTACTGTGATTATTGCAGGCATGAATTCCTCCTCTGCGTGTGGGTTAGAATGAAGCGTGGCAAGCGCAGTACCAGCCTCTCCTAATGGTGTGATATTGTCTCTAGGGTGTAAAATATTTTATGTTCAAAGTTTAATTGTGAATGACTATTTGTTCAGATTGGGCCCTCCTCACAGCCTGCAACACCTATGCATGACATCATGGTGACAAGTAAGAGTGACACATGCTGAAAGCCATGGGAGGAGGGTGATGATATTCTAACAACTCTGAAGTCCTTTGCAGGTCCAAGAGAAGCCAACAGAATTGGAAGACCTGTAAACATCTCAGGCATGGATTTGTAGGATCGACTATGGGAGGGTGAGGGAGCTGGGTTTTTTCCATCAGGAGAAAAGGTGGCTTTGGGGACACCACAGAACAGCCTTCCCACACCTTCCAGGAGGTAACCAGGAAAAGTCAGGCTCTTCACTGTTGTGCATGGCAGGGTGGGGGCCAATGTGCAATGAGATTGTTTCCCAGAGAGCTCGTGCCATCTCCATCTTTGGAGGTTTTCAGGCCCAAAATTAATAAAGTCCTATGCAAGCTGCTGCAACCTGATAGCTAACCCTGCTGTGAGCAGAAGATTGGGCTAGGGACCTCCTGAGGTCACTTCCAGCCTGAAGGATTCCGTGTTTCCATCTGCTACAGGGCATTTCACTTGATGATGGCAGGGAGAATACTCAGGTTTCCCATGACCATGGAAATAAATCAGACTTCAGTATGGTCAGAACATCTGCAGCTTTGTGTCCCACTCCAGTCAGTCTTTCTCAGGTGAAGGGCGGCTTGGCAGATACCCCCAAAACAGCCATAACCTTATTCTTGGCTTCACCTCGTATTTTCTTTTTCCTTCCTTTGTCCTTCACAAGTTCTTCCCTTTGATCATCCTCATGCCCTCCCATACATACAGCCCACCCCTGTTTAATCTTTCCTCATTGGCCCTGGTTTTGCCTGCTTTGTACCCTCATTTGGTGTTTCTGGGATGGTCACCATGGTAATACCTGTCTTGGCTTGCAATGTCCTTTAAGCAGTACGTCTTCATCAAGGCAGGCTCAGACCTGGTTGGGTAGGAGCAAGCTAAAGGAGAAGGGTCTGAGCGTTATGAGGGATGCCATAGGAGCCAGTAGTGCTTAATGCGAATATGGTCATGTGCATATTGGGCTGCACTGGGTGAAGCGTGGCCACCCAGCCAAAGGGAGTTATCTCCACCTTGATTCAGCACTGGTGTGGCCACATCTGCAATAGTGTGTTCTTAAGTGGGGCTCCCTGTTCTGGAGGAGTGGGGACGAGCTGGAAAGGATCCAGAGGTCAGCTAAGACAGGGTTAGGGGATGTGTGTGGAGAGGCAAAGAGATGTGGGCTGCTTTGGGCTGGTGAAGTGGAGGCTCAGGAAAGTATATAGTAGGAGCTCAAGACAGCTTGAAAGTTGTTTCAGTAATGATGGCACATTTTTTGGAAGTAGAAAAAGCATGAGAAAGGAAAACCATCAGAACCTGCAGATATGGAGGTACAGACTGGACATGAGGAGACAGAAATATCACTCTGAAGGTAGTGCTGTGGTGCAACAGGACACTCAGAGGGAGTCTGGATTAGTCCGTGGCTTTGTGTTAACCAAGGAACAGTCAGAGAGGACAGAGAGACGCCAACAGGGACATGCCAGGGTGAGAACAAGGTGGGGAAGTGGGTGGGATGTCTACAGTGTGCAGGAAAACAGGCACAGACATGGGACAGCATAGGACAGCCTGTGGTGGAGATGGCCAAGGATGCTGGCAAGGCTGAAAGTGGCAACAAAACTGAGGTCTTTGTCTCCTTGTCTATGGCCGTTGTCTCTGCCACCAAGGTCTACGAGGACACAGGTCCTCATGGCACCAGGGCCTCATTTCCTCTTTGCATCCCCTGAGGAGGGTGGGAGGTATCATATTGTTGTCCTTCACTCAGCATCACACACCCCACATCCCACTGTCCCAGGAAGAGCCCTGAGCCTTGCATGATGGACAGGATCTCCCTTCCCAGGCACTGGGATCAGGACTTGTCCTTCCTGCTTCGTAAAACACATCAAGACTTTACTCAGCATCAGAGCCAACAGCACTTTGCCTTTCCCTGCCTGTCATCACTGCCTCCAATTTTCTGCTCTAATGAGTCCTTGCAGAGGCTGTGTTGGTAATGGCTCTCAGTGGGGCCCATTAATACTCCAAGAAACTTCAGTGTTTACTTGTGACTCTGACTTCTTGAGCAGTTTGTGCAATCTCCTCTCAGCATTGCAGATCCATGAACTCAGAACCAAATACACCATGGGCCTCATTTCAAGGCAGACAGCCCTCAGGTGCTCTGTCTCTTCCCATAATTTTCTTCAAGTCTTCAAGACTTATACAGCTAATTGGAGAGGTTTCCAGATGGTAGTTAAAGAGGAACATTTCAATTAGTACTTAATAAAAAAAGGAGTTTTGCATTTTAAAGGCATTTTTTAAAATTATTTTTCAGTTTACTGAAGAAGTGATAGCAGCATTCTCCAATTGATATTGATCCAGGGGGTCACCTAAGCAAATATGGGCACGTGGGAAAAGCAGTCCCCTGAGGCTAGACACTGTATGGACAACCTTGCTCCTCACCTCCCCAACCCCACCATTTCTTTGATCGCCCCCTCGGCCTTGCATCACTTGTCTTCAAATGAGATTTCTCCACTGAAGTCTGCAGCTGGATGTTACAGCTCCTTGGCACCAATTCCCACCTGCTTTCCTCAGAGAACTGGCTGCACACAGACACAGAAGGACTTCTCTTCATTGCCAAAAACTAAAAGTTAAACATGATGCAATTCAATAAGCTTTAAAACATTCCTCAACTGTATGCCAAGTCCAAGCTGCATCTAATGAGGTCCACCTTCCACAAGGGATATCTGTACAAGAACCGTTTTAAACAGAGAGCTAGGAAAGGATAGATATAAACATAATTAAGGAGTTGACTCGAGTTAATTAGACTTCTCAGAGATGGGGGGGCAAGTTTCTAACTCCCTGAAGCTCAAAGCAGCAATCAGATAGTTTGGAGGTATCTGAATGATCAAAGAGCAAGCAGAGGCGGAAATCTGGAGAGCCATGGGAAGGGTGTATGTCCAGATAGTCTCTTGAAAAGATGCCCTTAAACATGCTCATTTAATGAGGAGAGGTTTTTATCTTTCAAGGCAGAGCTCAGTTGTCTGACCACAAACATTCATTGCCACCTTTGGAAGCCCCAGGGTATCTGAGGTGTTCGTCTGGGACTGGCTCAGCTGTGTTTCCAGCCTGTGCCATTGCCAGGGTTAGTCCCCTTCGGGGGCAAAAAACGGTCATTTGTCCTTGCCGGATTTTATGAGGTTCCTGCCAATACATGCTCTCCTCCTTCTTCAACTCTTGAACCCACTGAGCACAGAGTCCTGGAGACCTTTTCAGTAAAGACTAAGGCAAAGAAGGAATTTAGTCCCTCAGTCCCATCTAAATCACCCTCCCCATTCAGCAGCAGCCCTGCGTTTTCCTTCTTCAGCCTTGGTCTCTAACGCAATGATCAACGCTTTTCTTTTTGTTCTTGACTCCCCTTTTAACTGCCAGCAATCTCAAGCTTTTCCAAAATCATACCTGCACAATGAAGGCAATGCAGATAAATTCCTTGTTTGTATCTGTCTTTGCTATGACTCACTAGCAGCTGCTTCATGGCCCTTGTCATTGCCCTGTCCCTGTGCTGGCCCAGCCCCGCTGCTCCACATATGGTCCCCCTGGCATGATGCCCAGGACAGCCCTCAGTGCCCTGTTCCGTCATGGACCTCCTGTTAGGCAGCATCTCCCAGCTCCTGGTCCCTGCCTTGCCCAGGACGTGCCCCACATGAGGTTTCACAGCCAGTCCTGCTCTGGGGTCTGTTGGGGTCTGGGACAGGAAAGAAGCCGGGAGGCCTGGCCATTACCCTGATATAGGCACTGAGTCAGCAATAGGATAGAGATGGCTGCACAGAGAAAACTAGCTCATTAACTTTGGCATTTTCCTCTCCCAGGCACTTTCTAGCCCAGCACTGCTCCTCCATTGCTCTCCCCACCAAACTCTCCCCAGCCCAGTCCAGCACAGCAGCCCAGCATGGACTGACCCCATGGCAGCGCTCACTGCAGGATGCTGCAGAGCTCTGGGCACTGACAGCACAGCACAATCCCCTCTGAAGGGCACAGCAGCTCCTGGAGGGCAGAGAGGTGGGTTGTCCTCCGCATCAGCCCCAGGGCTGGGGGCTAGCCATGGCATGAGGAGACAGAGGCCAGTGTCTCCCTGTCCATGCAAAAATAGGTTTCTCTCAGTCATTTATTCCCCCCTGGAAGCACACAGTTGTTCCTCTGTTCTTCTCTAGGGACATTCCTGCCCCAAGGGAGCCTTTCCCCATGGGACTGTGTCCATGCTGGCCTGGCCGACCATTCATGCCCTCTCCCCATGCTCCCCACAGGGGCCCGAGCTGGTGGTGCTGCTCTGCAGAGCGAGCAGGCTGTGGTGCTCGTGATTCCCCATCTCCAGGGGAACTGGGTACCCAGCTTCTCAAAGGTTGTCTTAGATAGGTCCATGACCTTGGGACCTGCAAGACTACCTCATCATGTGATTCTTGAAAGGTGCCTTCATTGCTGCAGCACCAGCTCCAGCATAAGACTCCACGGCAGAGGTGATGTTATTTGTCTGTGAACCCCCCCTTCCTGCACGTACCTGCAGGATGGTGATGACCGGGCAGCGGGGCTCCCTGTGCTAAGAGGGAGGTGTAGGAGCTGGGCTGAGCCTCCAGGTACAGCCACAGTGAGGTCTGGCTTCACACCAGGGCCATCTATCCAGCTGCAGGGAGGCCTGTGGATGAACCCCGCAACAAGAGAAACGCTTCCCCGTGTCTGCATGCTGACCACGCAGCTCCTCGTTTGCCTCCCTATATGCCACTGTTTTTGGAGTGTTGAGCACCCAGCCCCTATATGTCTTTCCCATGTGGCTCCTGACTTCATGGATCTCCAACCTGCCTCCTGTCCAGTCTATCCCTTGCACCTGCCCCAGATCAGTCAGACTGTGCTTGATGGCAGCTTTTGGGGAGCAATGTAGAGACGAGGCCAATGAGGATTTGAAGCACCAGGGCAGGGAGTTTACTCAGGGAGCAGTGGGAGGCAGGTTGCAGGATCTGCCACATGTCCTGCAAGAGTTAGGGCAGGAGAGGGGGCTCAGTAGCAGAAGGGGCTGCTTCAGGATACAGCAAGGACAATGACAGTGGGATGTGGGGAGCTGCTGGCACAGTGCAGCAGTGGCTACTGCCCTCTGGGAGAGATGGAATGCCCTTTCCTGCTGAAAGGCTGATCTCCTGGAGCATGGCTTTCCCATGTGGCCATGGCATCACCCTGCTCTCCTTGCTGCAATGGGCAATATTTGGGCTTCTTCAGGGAGACTTTCAAGACCCCTCCCCCATACCTCCCCCACCTGTGTCCCTAAAAATGCCAAACCGAGAGCCTTTCCAATGTCAGATCTGGTGGGGGGGAGCACATGCCAGAGTCTCCCCTGCCCTTTGCAAGTCACAGGTAGAAGGCAAGGTTGCCAGTGCCATGGGCAGAGGGAATCCTGGATAGCCAGGTCCTGGGAGACCCCTGGTCTCAAGGGGCTCAGACAGGATTGCTGGGGCAGGCCATCATTCCCAAACTCAGTGCCAAGAGGAGCCAAGCTTCTCATGCACCATTTCACAGATTTTTCCTGCAGCCATTCCTGCAAAGCAATAGTTAAAAGGCCCTGGAGAACTGGGTCTGCTTTTGAAGCTGGTGATGTTGTGAACAGGGCTTGGGAAGGCCCTTCCAGCCTTAGTTTCTCCACTCTTCTCCATGATGGCGGCACCCCAGACAGGACACCACAGGGTAGCACAGGCAGCCCCAGTCCTGTCCCTCGCTGGCATCGCCACTGCCCGGTGGGAGCTGACCCCTGCAAATGAGCCAAGAACCATGAGAGGTCCGTGAACAGCCCCTGCAAAAAACAGACTTCTTTGGGGAACTGCTCTGCAACTGCTTTATTGAAATCATTAATAGCATCATACCAGGAATCAATGAAGAAGGACGTAAAGCAAGTGAAGGACTTGCCTGGTTTAGTTTCAATTAACAGAAAGAAGAGTATTTTCCTCCTGCAATCTGTCAGCTTCTCACTGTGCAGATGAAATGCTGATTCCTTCACTATCTCTTGCTTGGACCATTTTTGCAGAGGTTTCTTCCTTCCACAATCCTTTTTTGAACTAACATGGGCTCAAGTCAATGTTTTACCCAGTGTCATGTGTAAAGCACTCCACTAAAGGCTATTAAAAGTCCCCAGGTGCCTTTTGGGCTTGCAGCACCCCCTGTTCCATTCTCTGCTCCATCCCCTACCTGCTGTGTGGGGTCAGGGCAGTATCACTCTGGAACATCCTGATTCTAGACCCGCTCACCCCACAATAAATAGTGCATGTTTGCAATGAAAATAATATGACAAAATAACCCAACTGCCATCAGAGCTCAGGGAGTAGTTGTCAAAAGCAGAATCATCCCTGAACTGAAATGCTGCAGCCAAGACTTTACAGAGGATGTTGAGACTAAAGAGTTTAGATCTATTCAGCTTAAAAGGAAGAGGACTGATGTTAACACCAAAACAATTGGATTACATACGAGAATACCTCTGTGTGTGGAAAACACTGACCCCGAAAGGGCTCTTTACTCTGGACAGCTGCAATTCCACCAGGTTAAAGCCAGACAAATTGCAATGTGACATATGAAGCTTTGGAGGAAAATTGACTATCTCTGGTATTTTGAAACCCCCTAGAAATAAAGACTGCAACAGTGGGAGCTAAACAAAAATACTGCATCCAAGACTTTGCAGAGTATCTTAATAAAAACAGAATGAGTGGGAAAGGAGCAATACACACTATCTCAGAGCAGAGGAAAACACCTCATACTGAAACACCAAAAAGCTTTTATCTGGTCTGCTTAACAGAAAGAGCACTGATGTTCACAGTGAAGAGAGATGATTAGAAATGTGAATTTCCTCTGTGTGGAGGAAATACTGACCCCCAAAAGTCTCTTTATTCTGCAGAGAGAAAATTCTGTGAGGTTAAAGCCAGAGAAATTGTAATGTGACATACAAAGTTTTGGAGGAAATGTGACTATATCTCTGATGTGATAAAAACCTCTAGATACAGAGAAAAGTTTCAGGTGCCTTTTAGTTTTTCTGGTTTGTTCTCTTCTACCATTTCATTCTGTCCAGAAAATGAAGTCTGTTTCCTTTGTTAGTCCTCAAGAACTCTGTTGGGGAGATCATCGATGGCTCAGGGCTGGACATTGCATGTGTGCTGGCCACCGCCCTGGGTTAGGAAGAGGGAGCTCAGCACAGGACTGGGCTGAGACACATCTTGGACAATCTCACGGGTGAAGGGAGGGAAACACTTGACTGCACATGGCAATTCTGAAAGATGATGGAGCATGACTTTAAAAATTAGTATTTCTGGAGAACACTACCACAGGGTCTTTTCCTCCGGAAAATATTTCCCTTCCTAGTTTTGCTAATTCCAGTTTCCCAGATGGTTTCATTGATTTAGGGAAAACACCATTATTGTGGAGGTAAAACATGCACCTATGGATATCGTGTTCATTCATTTTTCTAAGAGAACTGTTCTTGAAGAACCATTCTGTAGGTCCATCTCAATAGACATTCTCGTCCTCACTGAAATTGGTGGACACATGCTTTGCAAGTGTCTAAGGTCTTAGGTTTGTGGTCAGCTTCATACAGGTCAGCAAGTGAACGTATCATCTGAGGTTTGGTTCATGGCTGTGTGACTAAATGTAGCCCAAGGCAAAGGCAGGCTGATGCAATTTGAAGTAGTTCACTTGCCTTGCAGGCTTTGTTAATGGGCACCACAATACCATGCAGATGGGCAGGTGTCAGAGCTCAGTGGTATCTTGATACACAATAAAAACATGGTCCTGAGTTTGCCGTCTCCCTAAAACACAGAACTTTCACAGTGACATTATTTCGACATCCATACTTTTTATTTAGTAAATGGCTCATATGAAAAAGTTGTACCTAAGAAACTACTATCACTGGAGTGAAAATTTGGGTTTCCAAATTTTAAAAAAATTGCGTTTCACTGAAGTTCATGTTTCCAGTCTCACTGGGATTAGAATTTGTTGATTTTTAATGTCAGGTTCTTAGCCGCCATGATGAGCTGTCATGTCATTCCTGAAATCTTCTCTGTGAGCAAAAGAGGATGTATGGAAAAGGGGTGATGTTTTTTTGGAAGTGAACGATGTTGGCTGAAAATACCCAGTCAGGAAGCAGCTCATCTTACCTCTTCACTGGAAAACTTTCTGAGATAGTATGTTTTTCCTGATCGCTTTTTGCAGAGCCACTTTGACATCCTTGTTCCTTAGGCTGTAAATCATAGGGTTGAGCAGGGGAGTGAGGATGGTATAAGTGACAGAGATCAATGCATCCTGATCTGATGAGTTAGAGTTGGGTCTCAAGTAGATGAAGGAGGCACAGCCATAATGAATAACCACGACTATCAGGTGAGCACTGCAGGTGGAGAAGGCTTTGTGCCTCCCTGTGGCTGAAGGGATCTGCAAGATGGCCAAGACAATGAAGAGGTATGAAATGAGGATCAGCATCAGTGGGATCGTAAGGACAGAGATACCCAGCGTGAAGATAATGGCCTTCCTGAAAGTTGTGTGAGTAAAGGCCACTCGGAGGACAGGGGAGATTTCACAGAAGAAATGGTTGAGTTTCCTGGATGCCTGGAAGGGCAGGCAAAATATCAAGGGGGTAACCACCTGGGCAAGCAGCAAGCCGCTCAGAGCAGAAGCAGCCACCAGCTGAGCACATGCTCGCCAAGTCATGATGCTGTTGTAGTGCAGAGGGTGGCAGATGGCAACACAGCGGTCATAGCCCATGGCTGCCAGGAGGAAGGAGTGGGAGCACCCCAAGAAAAGGAAGAAGTACATTTGTACAGCACAGCCCAGGAAGGAAATGGTTTTTCTCTCTGCTACCAAATCTACCAGCATCTTGGGGACAATAACAGAGGTGTAGCAAGTCTCAGAAAATGACAAGACGCAAAGGAAAAAGTACATGGGTGTGTGGAGGCTCCGATCAATCCATATGATAATCATTATAGTGGTATTCATGCTCAGAATGACCAGGTACAGCAGCAAAAACACCACAAGGAGCAGCTTCTGCAGTTTTGCAAGGCTGGAGAAACCCAGGAAGATGAAGTCTGTGGCCAGGGTTTGGTTGTTGTTCCCCATGGAAACTAAAGGTTTTCTCCAGATGTCAGGCAGTAAGAAAAACAGCACCCGGGTCACAAAACGTTCAAGGTGGCCTGCTGCTGTGACAAAGAGAATTTACTTGAGCATCCCCCACAAAAACCCTTTCCTGGCCTCTGTGCTCGCAGTATTGGTTGTCCTCCTGGGGCAACGATGGTGTTGTGCATTGGCTTGGGGTGCCACCACCCACAATGGTTGGTGGGTGCCGTGGGCAGCTCCTGGCCTTCCTGCAGCTCCTGAGAGTGCATGGGTGGCTCAAGGACACATGGCTCCTTCTTTCATGTGATCTGGGGAGCTGTGGTGGCACAGTGGCTGGAGCTCACCTAGAAAGCACTGTCCCCTTTGGGGAAGTTCTGTTTCTCATCTTCACAGTGGAGAAAGTGGCACCACCTACCTATGTGCAAGCGGGCTGCAGGCAATCACTGAAGGGCAGGAAAATCACAGGCTGGAGATGGAGGGGTGGAGGAGGGTCTGCAAAGACTTTCTTGTAAGCTGTGATTTTGGGAAAGTGGCTGAAAGACCTCCTGTGACCTGCAAGAGAGGAAACACCATTTCAGAGCCTCTCACTCATACAAGGAGAGCTTTAGCTCTCAATGACATGTGCAGAGCTGTATAAGCTGAAGCGCTGGAGCCACTGGCAATGCTATGCTGAGTTGATGGAGAAGAAAAGCAGGTAAAATAGGGTTTGAGTAGCACAGTTAACTCCCACTGCAAACCCATGGCAATCCTTGACCCTGAGGAGGGGTTATTCCAGCAAAGGGAGCATGTGTGAATAACTGCCGCTTCTGCAGTAGTTTCCAAGAGGAGACACGTGGGGAAGAGCCTTAGCTCTCACCAGGAATGAGGGAGCCGTTTGTCCTGGGATGGTGGTGGACATGAATGGCATGTTTTCTTCCTCACACAAAGGGCAGTGATGCAAAGGGGTCTTCTATGAATCAGACTCAGACCTTCTTCCTTCTGCAAGGGCTGATGCATGCCAGGATGGCAGGGCTGAGTGCAGGATCCTGCTATAGAACCTCTCCCTCTCCTCCCCTCTAGTCCCCAGCACTGGAAAATAAGGATGCAGAAAGGAAATCTGTGGAGCCAGGGGAAAAATGATCCAGAAACCATACCTGCACTGGCCAGAAGGATAGTCAGGTGTGGAGCAGGCTTGCAGCCCTTTTGTGTACTTGTGGCTGGAGGCATCAGCAACCTCTCTGAGACCTAGCCCTCCCGTCCCTTTGGGCAAGGGGACAGCAGCTACCAGCTCTTATGGAGAGGGTGATGCGTATTCATTAATCCACCCAAGGACTGCTACGTCCACACACAGTGAGAGGCATTATTAATTGGTTGCAATGGGCATAATTAAGAGCTGATCTATTTCTCTTAAGCATGTCAAAAATACCTTTGGCAATTCTCAGTAATGGATGTGTGCTGAACTCAAGACTCAAGGATTTTTCCTAAGCAATGACTAGGATCAATTAGGCATTTTTAGTTATTTATTCCTTGCAGAGACTGAGCAAGGAAGAAATTCTTGTCCTGATACCATTTCCCACTGCAGACAAAGTCTCCATCTGCCTTGGACTCAGTGGGCTTGCGGCACCCTCTGCTGCTAGCCTTTGCCCACCCTTTGGGAAGGGACAGTCAGGCTCAGGTGTTTTTGGAGGGATTGGTTTTGTGGCTATATCCCAAATCTTATAAAAGAATCATAGAATCATAGACTATCCTGAGTTGCAAGGAACTCATGAGGATCATCGAGTTCAACTCCTGACTCCGCACAGTTTAACCTAAAGGTTAAACCATCTATCTAAGAGAATTTTCCAAACACTTCTTGAACACGAACAGGCTTGGGGCCATGACCACTTCCCTGGGGAGCTTATTCCAGTGCTTGACCACACTCTCAGTGAAGAACTTTTTCATAATATCCAATCTGAACTTCCCCTGATGCAGCGTTAAGCTACTCCCTTGGTGTCACCGGCCACCAGAGAGAAGAAATCAGCACCTCTCTATCTCCCTCATGAGGAAGTTATAGACAGCAATAAGGACACCCCTCAGTCTCCTCCTTTCTAAGCTGAACAAACTTGCTATCCTCAGCTGCTCCTCATAAGTCATGCCCTTTATTCCTTTCACCATCTTTGTTGCACTCCTTTGGACACATTCTAGTATTTTTATATCCTTCTTATATTGTGGAGCCCAAAACTGCAAACAGTACTTGAGGTGAGGCCGCATCAATGCTGAGTATAGCGGGCCAATCACTTCTTTCAACCGGTTAGCTATACTGTGCTTAATGCACTCCAGGACATGGTTGGCCCTTTTGGCCACCGGAGCACATCGTTGACTCATATTGAGCTTACCATCAATCAAAACCAACCAGATCCCTTTCTACAGGGCTGCACTCCACCGTGGTGTCCCCCAATCTATATGTACCTCTAGTATTACACCAGCCCAGGTGCTGAATCCAGCATTTACCCTTGTTGAATGTCATTTGGTTGGTGATTGCCTCTAATCTATCAAGATCTCTCTATAAGGCCTCTCTACCGTCAAGAGAATCAATGGCTCTTCCTATTTCAGTATTGTTGGCAAACTTACTCAGTATGCACTCTGCTCCCATGTCTAGGTCATTGATAAAGCCAATGAAGAGAACTAGCCCTAAAATTGAGCCCTGGAGAACACCACTAGTGACTGGCTGCCAGCCAGGTATTACTCCATTTACTACAACTCTTTGAGCCCCACCCTTCAGCCAACTGTTCATTGTCGCATATATTGCTGCATGGGGTTGTTCCTCCCGGGGGCAAGAATTTGCACTTCCCCTTGTTGAACTTCATGAAGGTTCCTGTCAGGTCATTCCTCCAGCCTGTCCAGGTCCTTCTGAATGGTAGCATGGCTCTCTGGCATATCAGCTGCTCCTCCCAGTCTTGTGTCATCAGCAAACTTGCTGAGGATATACTCTGCCCAACCATCCAGATTGTTAATGAAAATGTTAAACAGGACTGAATCCAGTATAGACCCTTGGTGTACACTGCAAGTTACTCCACACCTGGAGTACTGTGTACAGTGCAGGGCTCCCCAGTGTGAGAGAGACATGGACACACTGGATTAAGGGACTGGAGCATCTCTCCTATGAGGAGCTGAGAGAGCTGGGACGGTTTAGCCTAGAGAAGAGAAGGCTCAAAGAAGTACAAAAATACCTGAGGGGAGGGTGCAAATAAAGACTGAGTCAAGCTCTTTTCAGTGGTGCCCAGTGACAGGACCAGAGGCAATGGGCACAAACTGAAACACAGGAGGCTCCCTCTGGACATAATGGAACACTTTTTGATAAGGCACATATACAGTGCCATGACCACTGGCACAGATTGCCCAGAGAGGTTGTGGAGTCTCCCTTCCTGGAGATATTCAGAAATCATCTGGACATGGTCCTGGACCACCAGCTCTAGGTCGCCATGCTTGAGCAAGGGAGTTGGATCAGATGAACTCCAAAGGTCCCTTCCAACCTCAACCATTCTGTGACTCCGTGATTCTGTGAAAATGGGAAAGAGGGGCACCAACTTTTCTCTCCTTAGCAGGCTTTGTGATACATTTGCTGTATATCAGGAGGTGTGGTTCAAACACTAATGCGAGTCTGACAACATGTTATAAATCAAACTTTATTTAGGCAGTAAGAAAAATGAGCAATAACACACACACATAGTGACTCACCCGATCATCGAAAGCAAACACAGGATTGTAAGTGATGCCATGGCTCCAGTGGACTATCAGGGACACTTAGCATCTGGCTCATCTGGCAGCAACAGCCAATCATGCAAATGCCTTTTGAATGTGGGTAAGAGTCGTGCCACCCCTTGGCTCCACCAAAGGTAGTGTGATTTGAAAGAATCATGTCTTACATGGCAGTAGTGTACCTTACATGTCATTTCAGATGACGTGGGTGGTATCCTGCCTACATGCCAACGTTGGTCAAGGGGCAGGCTGTCAAGAGGACTCCAACCCACCCTCCTGCTCACAGAAGGGTCAGATATGTGGTCAGAGCCAGTCACTCAGGGCTTGATCCAAGCTGGGACTTGAAAGCCTCCAAGAATGGACAGTGGATTATATCTCTTGGTAGCCACTTCCTGTGCTTGACTGTCATCATGAGGAAAAAGATTTCCTTTATCTCCTGTGGGAAGTTTTCTTGTGTAAATCTCTTGTCCTCTCTGCATGCACCACTGTGACACTGGCTGGAGGAGATGGGGAAAGGAAAAAATTCCTCTTCTCCATTCCCCTATACTAAAAAGGATCTCCACAGAGGCTAGGCTACTAGGGCAGACAATAACTATGCCTCATGGTTTCAGCTGGTGGCCATTCTTCCTTAAAACTGGAAGTTTCCTGGAAGTTCCAGCCTTTTGGATAAGGTAATTTTCTTTTCAGTTTCATGTCCAACTGTCTCCTCTTATGAAATACATTTAAATTCTTTCTAATTTTCACAAGGAGAAGAAATCCCAGCAGTACACAAGGATCAAGTCACCACTTGAGAGAACTTGACCCATACAAATATATGGGATTTCATCCACAGCTATTGAGAGACCACAGAGGGTCATCCTGAACAGGTAACACTCTACCTGGAGGCCAATAGCAAATGGAGTACTGCAAGAGTCTGTCCTGGGAGGTGTCCTGCTCAACAGCTTTATTAATGACCTGGAAGAGCTTACAGAGCACGCTCTTGTTGAATTTGCAGATGACACAAAACTGGGGGAGGGTGGGCAACGTAAACACTTAACAGCTGCCACCCCAAGGGACCTCGACAGGTTGGGGGAGTGCTACCCCAGAAATGTGCTGAACTGAAGAAAACAGAAATGCCAGTTCCTGCCCCTGGGGCGGACTGACCCAGGCAACAGTAGAGGTTGGGGAGCAGCTCTGCAGAAAAGGCCCTGGGGGTCTTGGTGGATGGCAAGCTGCACATGAGCGCTGTCAGTCAAGAAAGCCAAAAGCATCCTGCTTTGTTCATACATCCTGTATGAACAGGAGCATAGCCAGAAGATCAGGGAAAGAGCTTATCCCTCTCTCCTCAGTACTTGCTAGACCACCTATACAATACTGTGTTTAGGTTTGCTCCCCATCCCCCATTCCAGTGAAGGAAAGACATTGATCAGCTGCACCAAGTTCAGCAGAGACCTATTAGATGGTTGGTGTGGGAGCAGGCTGGAGCACTTGCCATCTGAGGAAAAACTGAGGGAGTGAGGTTTGTTCAGCCTGGAGAAGAGAAGACATCAGGACACTTCATAGCAGGCTCCCAGTACCTATCAGGTGATTAATAAGATGCTAAAATCTTCACCATGGTGCATAGTTGAAGGATGAGGGACAACAGACAAAAGCTGAAAGAAGGGTCATTCAGACTGGTGTTATCACCAGTCACCCTATGGAGAAATCTTTTCACTATGCACTGTACCAGATTGCCACCCCTATCCTTGGAGGTATTCAAGTCTTCTTCCACTCTGCCTGTGATCTCCTCCCATTGACAAAAACAGTCATGCTCTTACAAGAGTAAAGTAAGAGACCTAGGGAACTAGCACAGACTCTGCATCCCCTGGGACCTCTCTTCCCTGTGGGAAAGGAGAGGGGTCTTTCATAAGCCCCACACTTCTTTTTCCACCCTCAGCCTTTGCAGTTTCATGTGTCTGGCCTTTACTATGATCACATTTGCACTGGAAGCCCACAAAATTCCTGGCACTCCTAACATCAAGCTGGCGTCCACCCCAAACTTGAAGCCTGACCAACCACAGAGGCATCAGTCATCCAGTGCCCCAGCTGTGCTGCCCAGGGAAAGCTTTGTCACTCTGCTGCCAGCACTGCTAATGCTCTGCCTATGTCCCATCCTCCTGCCACCAGACTGCCCCAGAACCCCAGACAGCCCTGGCTCCCTTGGGGGCTGCGATGAAGCCTCTCAGGAGCAGGGTGAGGTGGGGTGGCAGGAGATGGGCCCTTGGCACTGCCAGGCTGGCAGGCCTGGGCAGGGAGAGGCCAGGTCCCCTCTGCCCAGGCTGGCCACAGTTTTCCCGGGGGAGCTCCCTCATGAGCTGCTGCTAGTGATCCTCCACCTCTGCCCTGGCAGGATCACCCGAGCTTGGGCTGCTGGATGGACATGCACAGACAGTAAAAGGGGGACAGTCTGCCAGGGGGAATGCAGAGACCGTGTCTGTGCATGCAGGGGTGGCGTTAGGGGAACCGGAGCTCAGCTGGAGCTGGAACTAGCAAGGGGTGGGTAACCAGAAGAGTTTCTCTAAGTAAATCAATAGAAAAATGAAGGCAGCTAAGTAAAATGTGTGCCTGCTGCTTAGCAGGGCAGAGGACCTACTGACCAAAGGCACATAATGATCTGAGTTATTCAGCACCTTTTTTCCCTCATTTTTCACTGGTAAAAGCTCTTCCTGAGGCTTCCCAGTTTCCTAAGCCTCCTAACAGAAAGCGTGGTATCTGAGCACCCAGTCCCCACACAGCCCCAGCTGTGTCCCACAGGGGCACAGGAGACAGCCATCCTCTGGGACCTCTTGGGGTCTGATCCAGAAGAGAAGCCGTGCAGGGCAGGCCTTTTTTCTTTAGCCAGGATATGGAGATGTGCTGGAGGATCTAACTGGCCTGTACCACCCCACAGCTAAGCTGAGCAGCTAGCACTGTAAATGAGTGGCGTGAGGGGCTGCCCTGTGACGATTGTCCTTTACCTTTGGGTAACTCCACCTTCAGTGCTCTCTCAATTTGTGGGGCTCCAGTCACTGCCTACCCCAGGCACACACTGTCCCTGGAGAACTCTTGGGCTTTCCAGGCAGCTCCAGTTTCCCTTCAAGAATGACATCATCTGCCAAGTCCAATATGGCACAGCCCCAAGTATCAAACTTAGTGACCACTCATTGCCTCCACTGTAACTAATACTGATGGGTGAGTTTGAAATCCAATCCTCAGTTGCTAACAGATAACAATGTGACTGACACGTTTTTGCTCCTGCAGCCATGCAGAATCCTGAGCAACGTCCTTCTGGGGATGCAATCGCTCATGCCTACTCCTGACACCAGCATTGGAAGACAAGTCCATCGCACAGAGAAGATCCCATTTTGTAACAGAAATGCTGAGAGAGATTCAGCTCTGACCCAGTGTTTGACACCTTCATACAGACTCCAGGTGACAGAGATGAAGTTCATGCCTCAGTAGAAGTGGGAAGAATCCAAACATTTCTGTAGTCACATTCTAAAAAGAAATTATAATGATGATGATGATGATGATGATAATAATAACAACAACAACAACAACAACAACAACAAAAGGTCAAGACTGGTATGGGAGACATTTCTGGAAAGAGATGGGAAGTTTATCACTGCTAAAAAAGTGTTAATAAAAACAGTTTCCTCAGGGCATCCTTGAGCTCCTGGTTCCTCATCCTGTAGATGAAGGACTTCACTGGTGGAGGCACAACCAAGTACAGAACAGCCATCACCAGATCCAGGGATGGGAAAAGGGTGGAGGGGGGCTAAGCAAACATGGCAGTGCTGACAAACAGGGAGATCACAACCAGGTGAGGGAGGCACATGGAAAAGGCTTTGTGCAGTCCCTGCTCAGAAGGGATCCTCAGCACGGTCCTGAAGATCTGCACATAGGAGAAAAGAATTAAAACAAGACACCCAAATGCTAAACACAGACTAACCACAAGGACCCCAACTTCCCTGAGGTAGGAGTGTTAGCAGGAGAGCTTGAGGATCTGGGGGACTTCACAGAAGAACTGGTCTACAGTATTGCCTTGGCAGAGTGGTAGTGAAAATTATTGTCAGTGTGCAGCAGAACATTGAGAAAACTACTGCCCCAGGCAGGTGCTGCCACTTTGAAACAAGCTCCTCTGCCCAGGAGCTTCCCATAGTGCAGGGTTTTGCAGATAGCAGTGAAGCGGTCGTAAGCCGTGACAGTGAGGAGATAAAACTCTGAGGACATCAAACAGACAGTTTTAGAGTGGGTTTCGAGGATTCCTTTAGAAGGTGAGCACACATAGACAGACTATAAGGAAGGGGAAAAAAGCAAGCACTTTATTAAATATAATCATGCATTACACTAAGGGTATTTAGCAAAGCGATTGTCTTACCAACCCGAGGCCCAGAAGAAAGATGAACCATCCGTACATTCTTGTATCGCCTTGTGCCACGAACTCAGCCCAGCAGTTGGTAGGTGCCAGCTTTACGTGGGCGTCCCCACGGAGGCAACGGTGACCTCGCTGTACACCGGCCCACTGTTCTTCGGGAAAATCCCGGTATTTATACATTTGCAAAGGAAACGGGTTCCGACACACGTGGCCAGCGGGTGCCGAAACGCGCCTCGATTGGAACATAGGGAGCCTATAGCACCTGAGCTCGCTGATCAGGCGCGCTGCACAAGCTGTAGCCACCCCGTCTATTGGTTCGTAGGCCTTGTTCACGCAACATATTACCATAATCCAACATTTACGTATTAACCCATACTCATGCCAACAGCAAAATGTAACAAAGCAAGCAAAATTATACATTGTAGTTTATATTTCTTCATTATTGCACATCTCTCACATCCTTCACGTCCTCCCCTAACATTTTCTCAACCTTCCTTATCCTCCTGTATTCAGCATTTCCACACAATAGACAATAAACCGTCTATTTTCTATGCTGATTACGGTTTTCTTAGCTATCTATTTCTCACCCAGTGTCCATCCACGGACCAAAATCCCATCTTTTAACCCTTCCGTATACACAGACAAACAGAAAGATCTGGGCAGCACATCCCGCATAGGAAGTGGCCCTGGTATCCAAAAGGGAACTGGCCATGGATTTGGGGAAAGTGGTGAAGATGGAGCCCAGGTTGATGAGGGAGAGGTTGAGGAAGAAGAAGTACATAGGGGTGTGCAGGTGGTGGTCGCAGGCTGAGGCGGTGATTGATGAGGTCGTTGCCCAGGAGGATAGCCAGGTAGATGCCCAGGAAGAGCCAGAAGTGCAAAAGCTGCAGCTCCTGAGTGTCTGCGAATGCCAGGAGGAGGAACTCGGTGATGGAACTGGTGTTGGACATTTGGTCCTTTGGGGACTCAGGTGCTGTCCAAGGGGGAAAAGAGATGGACATGTCAGGGCAGGCTTCTCTGAGGAAAATCTGTTCTGTTTCTCAGTGAAACCTCCCACATTGCCTCCCTCCATCTCAAGAGGACCTTCATGCTTCTCCCTCCATTCAGTTCTGATTTCTTCTGGCTCAGTGTGCCATGAGGAGTAGGGGTCTCAGCCCAATGGGCTCCCCAGCAGTCAGATTTGCTCTACAGCAGCTGGTAAACACAACTGGCAAAAGCCCTGTAGATCGAGGGAGTCACTGAGGATGGATACCCTGGGCTAAATGCAGGAGCCTGGATGCAGTGACCTTGTGGCAATAGTCTCCATGTCCTGCAGGGAGAAATGACATTAGCATTTGGGCCACTTGCCTCTGGAAAAGTGCCCTGGGAGGGATTTACCTTTTCTGGTTTTACCGTTCTGAACACAGGTGACTGGATCCGAATCAGACTTTCACTATGTCCACATCCTTCCTCACGTGACAGGCACCCATCATGGAGGAAGGCTGCCCAGCATCTTCCTGCTCTGTGCTCCAGAGGATTGGCTGTAGCAACAAGGGCTTAGCAATATGATTCCTCCATTTTTAGATGCCCTTGTCACATTGGGGACACATTCACTGAAGGGGTAGAAATCCACAGCTTTTGGATTGCTCTCAGCATGAACACTAGTGAGTCCTGAAAGACAAAAGGGTTCCTGGTGCCTTAGTTCTGAGTCAGGGGAGCTGGTCTCTCCATGTCTTGTTCCCAGCTATCCTGTCCTGCCTTTCTGAGCACGAGGATGATCACACTCAGAAGTTACTCTGAGAAAGGAACTGTACAGAGCAGGGGTTTCCAGATCCAAAGTGCAGATCTCCAAACTCTTCTCTCTCTTGTTCTCAGCTCAGAGCATGCATAGAGTGACACAGAGGTTGTGGTTCCTCACGCAGGTGACCAGACCAAGCACTCTGGAGTGTTGTGTCCTTACCAGAGTGAAGTCTCAACACCTCTCTAATCCAGGGCATGCAAGGCTCATTTCATCTGCTCACATATCCATGCTGGAAAAAGCCCAGCAGCATTTCTATGGTCTCAGTATCACCACGGCTGCACTGTCGGGCTCTTAGATATCACAAAGATGCTGTGGGAGAGCTGTGTCCTTGTGGAGAACAGCTTCTTATGACCCTGGCAGGGAAGCACTCAAGTTTCCTGAAGTGTTTTGGTTTTCAGAGAGAGTACGCTTATTTCCCAAACTCTGTTGAGTACACTGCCCCGATGAGCGCAGGTCAGAAGACAGGGAGACAGTAGAAGATGAGTTTTTCTGAAGGGACATTCCCCAACCCCATGCACTGAATTCCTGTGGTCCCAGAAGTCAGAGTGGGGCAGGGACACTTCATTCCCACGGAGACACATCTGTGGAAGGATGCTCAGGATCAGTGTTTGAACTGCAGCTGAAACTCCTATCCCTAGGTAGCGTGCAAACAATAGCAAAAACAGCAGCATGGACAGATGTAGTAACATGGGGAAATACCATGACGCTCATGCTGAATAAGGCAAAGAGGCAGAGAAACACTTTGGAGAGCCGTTACCCAGCTGTGCACATTCTCCCAACATCAACATTGCTGGGCAGTCACTCTAGGCCGTTCTGTCATCCACGAGAAAAGGAGACACACACCTCCCTTGATGTATCTCCAACTGCCTGGAGCTGTTTGTCCATGTAGCTGTTTCTCTGTCTTTTCCCACCCTGTGTACACTCATCTATGCCCTGCGGAAACCTACCAGCAGCAGGGCACACGCTGGGGCGTCTTGGTGTTTGATGGTATCATGGTTTTACCCTAGACAGCAACTAAACACCACACAGCCGCTCTCTCACTCCCCCCTCCCCGGTGGGATGGGGGAGAGAATCGGGAGGGTAAAAGTGAGAAAACTGGTGGATTGAGATAAAGACAGTTCAATAATTGAAATAAAATAAAGTAAAATAGTAGTAGTAGTAGTAATAATAATAATAATAATAATGATAGAATATAGAAAGCAAGTGATGCACAATGTAATTGCTCATCACCTGCCAACCAATGCCCAGCCAGTCCCTCAGAAGTGATCGTTCCTCCCCAGCCCCCACTCACAGTTTATATACTGAGCATGACGTCATATGGTATGGAATACCCCATTGGCCAGTTAGATTAGCTGTTCTGGCTATGCTCCTTCCCAGCTTCTTGTGCACCTGGCTGAGCATGGGAATCTGAAAAGTCCTTGACTAGGGTAAACACTACTTAGCAACAACTAAAAACATCACTGTATTATCAACATTCTTCTCACAGTAAATCCAAAACACAGCACTATACCAGCTACTAGGAAGAAAATTAACTCTACCCCAGCCAAAACCAGGAGAGTATCAACCCTTTATTCTATACCATCTATGTCATGACCAGGTCTCACATTTTCCAATACATTCCAATTAATCACCACCACTTTTCCTTAATTTTGATATATACACACAGATATCATTCCCTTAGTCTATGGGCCATCCCTCTAAAATGTCCGTTGAGTTCATTTAGTCCATGACTTTAGACTCCATCTGTCATAACAGTCTTTCAGGGCAGGAGAGGTGGTGTGTGGTGTTGGATTGTTGCATGCTGAAGCCAGTTCTGGTTCCATCACCGCTGCACTTGACCAGTTCTATCATCGTTGCATTTTGCTCGGTTTCATCAGAGTTCATCCTTCATTAATCTGGATGATTTTTACTGCAATACCGTTGATATGACATATAGCAACCACAGAAGTGTATTATATAGCATTTAACATCAAACAATTCAGTTCATTGGCTATTTTCACCCAAAATCTAATCCCCTTGAGGTACACACCGGACTTCCCCATCCTTTCGCATTACCCACCAGATGCACCCAGGTCGTTGAGCAGAAGCAATCCCACCAACGGGTTTTCCCTTCCCGAGGCAGGAGTAACCCAGACTGTCTCCCCCAGCATATTTCTTATGTGCACGACAGGGACTTTATCCTCTTTTAAAGTACCTAAAAGTTTTGACTGGGCAGGGCCAGCTCGATTGAAATATCCCCTGGCGTTGACTAACCAGGTGGCTTTTGCTAAATGTGTGTCCCAATGCTTGAATGTCCCACCACCCATTGCTCTCAGCGTAGTCTTTAGCAGTCCATTGTATCGTTCGATTTTCCCAGAGGCTAGTGCATGGTAGGGGATGTGATATACCCACTCAATGCCATGCCCTTTGGCCCCGGTGTCTATGAGGTTCTTTCGGATATGAGTCCCGTTGTCTGACTCAATTCTTTCTTGAGTGCCATGTTGCTATAAGACTTGCTTTTCAAGGCCTGGGATAGTGTTCTGGGCAGTGGTATGGGGCACAGGATACGTTTCCAGCCATCCGGTGGTTGCTCCACCATTATAAGCACTTGCATGTAAGCATAACATGCACTTGCCTTGGTGGGTTTGTGGGAGTGTGATATAATCAATCTGCCAGGTCTCCCCATATTTATATTTCAACCATCTGCCCTCCACACCAAAGAGGCTTTACTCACTTGGCTTGCTTGACTGCAACACGTTTCATATTCATGGATAACCTAGTGTCCATAGTCAAGTCCACCCCTCGATCACAAACCCATCTATATGTTGCATCTCTTCCTTGATGACCTGAGGTGTTATGGGCCCACCGAGCTGTAAATAATTCACCCTTATGTTGCCAGTCCAGATCCACCTGAGCCACTTCACTTTTAGCAGCCTGGTCCACCTGCTGATTGTTTTGTTCTTCAGTGGCCCGACTCCTGGGTACGTGAGCATCTATGTGATGTACTTTTATAACCAGGTTCTCTATCTGGGCAGCAATATCTTGCCACAATGCGGCAGCCCAGATGGGTTTACCTCTGCGCTGCCAGTTGTTCTGCTTCCATCAATGCACCCACACCCACAGAGCATTTACCACCATCCATGAGTCAGTATAGAGATAAAGTACTGGCCATTTTTCTTATTCAGCAATATCTAAAGCCAGCTGGATGGCTTTCACTTCGGCAAACTGGCTCGACTCACCTTCTCCTTCAGCAGTTTCTGAGACTTGTCGTATAGAACTCCATACAGCAGCTTTCCACCTCTGATGCTTTCCTACAAGACGACAGCACCCATCAGTGAACAGGGCATATTGCTTCTCATTTTCTGGTAGTTTGTTATACAGTGGGGCCTCTTCAGCACGCGTCACCTCCTCCTCTGGAGATATTCCAAAATCTTTGCCTTCTGGCCAGTTCGTGATCACTTCCAAGATTCCTGGGCGACTAGGGTTTCCTATTTGGGCTCGTTGTGTGATCAGTGTGATTCACTTACTCTACGTAGCATCGGTTGCATGATGTGTAGAGGGGACCCTCCCTTTGAACATCCAGCCCAGCACCGGCAGGTGGGGTGCCAGGAGGAGCTGTGCTTCAGTACCAACCACTTCCAAAGCAGCTCGAACCCCTTCATATGCTGCCAACATCCCTTTCTCAGTTGGAGTATAGCGGGCTTTGGATCCCTTGTATCCCCGACTCCAAAACCCTAAGGGTCTACCTTGAGTGTCCCCTGGTGCTTTCTGCCAGAGGCTCCAGGTAGGGCCATTCTCCCCAGCTGCGGTGTAGAGCGCCTTCTTTACATCTTGTCCTGCCTGGACTGGCCCAAGGGCTACTGCATGAACTATCTCCTGTTTCATTTGTTCAGAGGCTTGTCGCTGCTCAGGGCCCCATTTGAAATTGTTCTTCTTGCAGGTCACTTGATAGAGGGCTTACAATCAGACTGTAATTTGGAATATGCATTGTCCAAAAACCCACCATGCCCAAGAAGGCTTGTGTTTCCTTTTTGCTAGTTGGTGGAGACATGGCTGTTATTTTGTTGATCACATCCGTTGGGATCTGACGACGTCCATCTTGCCATTTTATGCCTAAAAACTAGATCTCCTGTGCAGGTCCCTTGACCTTACTTTGTTTTATAGTAAAACCATCCTTCAGAAGGATTTGGACTATTTTCTTCCCTTTCTCAAAAACTTCTTCTGCTGTGTTGCCCCATACGATGATGGCATCAAGGTATTGCAACTGTTCTGGAGCTTCACCCTGTTCCAGTGCAGTGTAGATCAGTCCGTGGCAAATGGTAGGGCTGTGTTTCCACCCCTGGGGCAGTCGATTCCAGGTGTACTGGACGCCCCTCCAAGTGAAAGCAAACTGTGGCCTGCACTCTGCCGCCAAAGGGATTGAGAAGAACGCATTAGCGATATCAATTGTGGCGTACCACTTGGCTGCCTTTGACTCCAGTTCGTATTGAAGTTCTAGCATGTCTGGCATGGCAGCACTCAGTGGCGGCATGATTTCATTCAGTCAATAGTCTACTTTTAGTCTCCACTCTCCATTGGACTTTCGCACTGGTCATATGGGACTGTTAAAGGGTGAGCGAGTCTTGCTGATCACTCCTTGGCTCTCCAGTCGATGAACCACCTTATGGATGGGAAGCAGGGAGTCTCGGTTGGTGCGGTATTGCTGCCAGTGCACTGTTGTGGTAGCGATTGGTACCTGTTCTTCAACCTTCGGCAACCCCACAACAGAGGGGTCCTTTGAGAGACCAGGCAAAGTAAATAGCTGTTTAATTTCCTCCATCTCCAAGGAGGCAGCTATACCAAAAGCCCACCGGTACCCTTTTGGGTCCTTAAAATACCCTCTCCTGAGGTAGTCTATGCCAAGGATGCACGGAGCCTCTGGGCCAGTCAAAATGGGGTGCTGTCCTGGTTTCAGCTGGGATAGAGTTAATTTTCTTCCTAGTAGCTGGTATAGTGCTGTGTTTTAGATTTAGTATGAGAATAATATTGATAACATACTGATGTTTTAGTTGTTGCTACGTAGTGTTTACCCTAGTCAAGGACTTTTCAGCTTCGCATGCTCTGACAGGTGCACAAGAAGCTGCGGAGGATCATGGCCAGGACAGCTAACCTAACTGGCCAATGGGGTATTCCATACCATATGACGTCATGCTCAGCATATAAAACTGGGAGAAGAAGGAAGGGGTGACGTTCGGAGTGATGGCGTTTGTCTTCCCAAGTAACCGCTATGCATGATGGAGCCCTGCTTTCCTGGAGATGGCTGAACACCTGCCTGCTGATGGGAAGTAGTGAATGAATTCCTTGTTTTGCTTTGCTTGCGTGTGCGGCTTTTGCTTTACCTATTAAACTGACTTTATGTCAACCCACAAATTTTATCACTTTTACTCTTCCAATTCTCTCCCGCATCCCACTGAGGGGGCAGTGAGAGAGCAGCTGTGTGGGGCTTAGTTGCTGGCTGGGGTTAAACCACGACAGGTGCTTTTGCCACTCATTCCCGGTTAGGTTCACTTTGGCCTCCAATACAGTTAACTCTTGGGATCCCCCTGTCACTCCAGAAATACAAATGGGTTCTGCCCCCTTATAGGTTGATGGCATCAGGGTATACTGTGCACCGGTGACCGGTGTCTGCTAGAGCCTTATACTCCTGAGGGACTCTTATTCCTAATAGCTGAGACAGTGGTCCATACAGGTGGGGAGTAGAATCTATCCTCTTTGAGTTGCTGGATCAGTTTCTCCACAACC
The DNA here is from genome assembly GCF_964195595.1 of Calonectris borealis. NCBI lineage: Eukaryota > Metazoa > Chordata > Aves > Procellariiformes > Procellariidae > Calonectris > Calonectris borealis. The sequence continues at coordinate 51,433,350 of NC_134316.1, read as the reverse complement.
AAGATGAGGGAGGAAGAGAGACTTTCTTTGTCTTGCCTGAGGTGGCCAGCCGATTCACCCATCGTTTGTCGCTCTCCGTCTTTTCAGGTCATTACTGCCAGTGAGTTGACATACGATGATGATGCACTCCAAATAAACTTCTGCCACATGGGTCAGGTGCACTTGACTTCATCTGGACCTTTGGATAACTGCTTGTTGTCCAGGTCATCATAAATCACCTCCAGCATGGCTAAATCCCTCAAGTACTGGATACGTCTCTCCATGGTGGTCCACTTGACTGGGTGACATATAACATCTTCCTTAAAAGGATACCTTTCCTTCACACCTGACAGGAGTCACCTCCAGAGGCTGAGGGCTTGTGCCCTTTTCCAATTGCTTTGTCAATGCCCCCTTCCCCAGAAAGGGAGCCCAGCTCTTTGGCTTCCCTACCCTCTAATTCCAGGCTACTGGGCCCGTTATCCCAGCATCGGAGCAGCCAGGTGACAACGTGCTCGCCTGGGCGATGGCTGAAATCCTTTCGCATATCTCACAGCTCACCCAGGGATACAGATCGGGTGGTTACTGTCTCGTTTAGGAGTTCTTCCTCTCCCTCCGAGGAAGAGGAGGAACGCTCCCGCCGAGTTCTTCCTCAGGGGGGAAGCAAGGAATTCTTCCCTTTCCGCTTCCTGTTCTCGTGATGGCCCTGTTTTAGAGTAGTCTGCCTCCTTGCTGGTGGGGCAGCGTGCTTTTTCCTCCTGCTCCCTCTTAGGAGGAGCTTCTTAATCCCTTACTAAACGAGCTGACTGCTGCTTCCAATATTTCTTCTTGTGTATAGGGACAACTGGTACTGGCACAGGTTGGTTCTCTGGTTCAGCTGCAGTGCCTGTCGCGGGGGTTGGCGTAGCCACAGTACCTGTTGCGGGGGTTGGAGTAACTGCAGTGCCTGTCGCGGGAGTTGGAATAGCTGCAATGCCTGTCACGGGGGCTGGAGTAGCCCCAGTGCCTGTTATTTTGTCGTCAGATCCAGAGACCTTCTCTTCCCTTGAGGGTTCTGAATAGTGCTGAACAGGACTTGGTAGGCATGGGCCAGGCCCCAGCATGTTGCAGTGATTTGTGTCTCTCTGGAGTTGCCAGGGTGACAGCATACATTTTCCAAATACTTTACTAGTTTTTCAGGATTCCGCACTTGTTCAGGGGTGAAGTTCCAAAACACTGGAGGTGCCCACTGTCCTAGGTACTTCTCATGCTATCCCACACACCCTGCCACTCATAACTATCTAGCCTTGGGGCAGGTCTCTGGATGATATTCTTAAATTGCTTATCAGCCTTAGACAAAACTGAAACAATACTCCCAAGAAATACCAATAGATGTATCTTAACTATGCAAGGATGTTCAAGGTACTGAAGAGTTATTGTAAAGACAGTGAAAACATCATAGAAGAAGGTAGCAAAGGTGCCATTCTGTATTTCCTCCATAAAAAAACCTCTCAGAGGAAGAGGTATAATTGCTAATTGTCTCCATGAGGTGGTACCTGAAGTACAGTAACGGCTTCAGTGCAAAACTTAAACACCAGATAACGCTCACGGCCAGTGTTTTAATAACAATCTCCCAGGCAAAACATCACTAATCACTGCAAAGCACAGTGGACTCCAAAAACCAACACCATGGTTAACATGTACAGCAAAAACAAGAGCATGGTGCAGATCAGATAAACTGATATCAGGAACAGATGAATCAATATTGCGATGGGCAACTGTTATTATCTGTTATTATCTGTTATTAAACCCTTCATGCCCCACGTTGGACGCCAAAAAGGACTGTCGTGGTCCAACCCTAGCTAGCAACTAAACACAGGTCACTCACTCACTCCCCCCACCTCCGGTGGGATGGGAGAGAATCGGGCGAGTAACAGTAAGAAAACTCACGGGTTGAGATAAGAACAGTTTAATAATTGAAATAAAGTAAAATAGTAGTAATAGTAGTAGTAGTAGTAGTAGTAGTAGTAATAATAATAATAATAATAATAATAATAATAATAATAAATAACAATAACAACAACAACAACAACAAACAACAACAACAAAAAAAAAATATACAAAGCAACATGCTGGGGCCTGGCCCATGCCTACCAAGTCCTGTTCAGCACTATTCAGAACCCTCAAGGGAAGAGAAGGTCTCTGGATCTGACGACAAAATAACAGGCACTGGGGCTACTCCAGCCCCCGTGACAGGCATTGCAGCTATTCCAACTCCCGCGACAGGCACTGCAGTTACTCCAACCCCCGCAACAGGTACTGTGGCTACTCCAAAATATACACCATGCAGCTGCTCACCACCCACCAACATATGCCTGGGCAGTCCCCGAGCAGCGATCTCTGCCCCCCGGCCAACTCCCCTCAGTTGACATACTGAGTATGACATTATATGGTATGGAATATTCCTTTGGCCAGTTAGGTTAGCTGTCCTGGCTATGCTCCCTCCCAGCTTCTTGTGCACCTGGCAGAGCATGGGAAGCTGAAAAGTCCTTGATTCATGTAAACACTACTCAGCAACAACTAAAACATCAGTATGTTACCAACATTCTTCTCATACTAAATTCAAAACATAGCACTATACCAGCTACTAGGAAGAAAATTAACTCTATCCCAGCCAAAACCAGGACACTGCCTGTCAAGTGTCTGACATAAAGGTTATTGATTTCCCTACATACACAGACTCCACTAGAAGATGCTTAGGATCAATCTCAAGTGGAGATCGCTGACATTACTTAATCTGTAAGTAGAAAAATGAAGAAAAGTGGAAAAACAAGAAAGCCTTTCTTAGTTTTATTTGCTGTTGAAATGTTGTAATTATGGCTACACTCCTGAAATCTCTCTGATTAACCAAATAAGAACTGAGGAATTAAGGAAAATTATGCCCAGAGACTTGGCTTGTTAGGGTGTTTTGCATGTTAATGAGCCCTCTGGTGCCATGTTCCTGAACTGGAGATGCTGAAAGTTTGAAGAAGCCTCTAGAGAAGTAAAAGGCAAGAAGCACACATCCAGGTTTCTGAGGGTTTTAGCGGGACTTACTGAGGGCCATCACTGAAGAGCCTATGGAGGGAAAAACCAGACAAAGTGCCCATCCCTGGGGACTGGTGAAGCAGGAAGTCAGAGGCACTCGTTACAGGTGGAAAATCAAATGTGTAGGTTGCTCTGAAAGCCTTTGATGTGTTTTGCCAAGCAAGATGGCCAAGCCCTGACTACCATCCCCTGCAAAGCTCACGGGATGCTCAGGACTCTTCCTCAGGGCAGTGTGATGCAGAGTGTGCAGTGCTGAGGGTAGGACAGTATTAGGACATGTCCCATGCTCTATGGTGGTGAGGAAGCAATGAACCCTGGGATTGTAAGGAACCGGTGTCCTCTCCTGGGCCTCACTGGAAGAGGCAACAGCCATAACTGAGAGGACAAGTACCTCAGTTCTGTTGGGGGTGGGTCTGAGTCCAAGTCCCTCAGCTGTCCCCACCAGGCTGTCCTACACTGTCCTATGCCTATGCCTGTTTCCCCACAGACTTAAACCACCCTCCTTCTTTCCCCCACCTTACTCTGACCCCATGATGTCCCAAGCTTTACTGATGTCCCTCTGTCCTCACTGACTGTTGCTTCAAACACAAAGCTGTGGGGTTTTTTGAAGATTTTCCAAGGCCTGTGAGTTCCCCACAACCCACCCAGCTTCTTTCAAATTCCTGCTAATGCTCCTCTATCACCCAAGACGTCGCAGCCTCAGGCTTGTTTGAATCCTCATTGTTTGAACCCAGCACTGAAATGCACATCCTCCTTTTTCTGCTGCCTCAAAATCCAAACTCAACCTCTTCCACTTCAGCATGACCACGCCATGTCATTTCAGATCTTCTTCCTGACTTTAAAATGCTCACTGCCATGCACACACCGCTTTCTCCCTGCTTTCCCGTGTGTCTCAAAAATCCTTCCCTCTTCTCCTGCAGTGATAGGTCATCATTCCAGGAGGTTTGTGTCATCCTCCAGGTTCGTGGATGTTTCCTGAGGTCCATCCAAGCATGGGAAGTGACAGAGGGGAAGAGAGCAAGGTCAGCTCAGGAGACATGACTGAGCACAGCCACCCCCAGCATTGGGCATTCCCCATCTCCTAGGTTGAGCCATGAACACAAGATGGAAACACATCATCCCTGATTTGCACAGGAGGGGCCTCTCTTCCTGCCATATTCCCAGGACAGACCTCCTTCACCCACAGACTTCAACTGCTTCCCATTTCTGGGCTCAGACATGGTTGTAAGGATTTGTTAAGCCATCAGCCATCACCTTGTTTCTCCCTGATATCCCCCAACCCTCTGTCCCAGACCTACACATGGCCAATCACTGCTTCTCAGGGCCACTCGTACTTCAGAAGAGGCCTTGAGCTTCTTGGATCTTCCTCATGCTTATTAACAATCTTGGTGGCTCCCTTCAGAGCTCATGGTAAGAATTCTTGTCTGTAGCAGGGCCTTTATGACCACGTCTTATGAAATGGTTGTCTTTTTATGATCTCCTGTGCAGAAAGAGTAGCCACAGAAAAGCACCAAATACACCAAAATGGGTGCCAAGTGAAGTGCCAATAAGAACTGGGTGAGCTAGCCCCAGCAGGGCAGGGAGTCTGTCCTGAGGAGGGGATTCAGCCCCTGCCACTCTCTGGAGAGGGAAATCAGCAGTTTCTATGCCACGTGGGGACACAAAGGGTGACTTTTGCAAGTCATCTGAATTGTGTTAGATGTGTACTTGAGATGGGGTATCATGCCTTATATTGCAAACATTGGATTCAGTTGGCATTGCCCAGAGTGGCTAGCACAGATGGATGCAGACTGCTATGTTGCAGATATTTAGATTTAGGCAGAAAAATGCTTTTTTTTTTTTTTTAATCTACTGATACTCTTAGGGAAATCACACAAACACCTGAAGGATGACTGAGGGCTTTTTTACAGAAGCCCCAGTAGATTTGCATCCCAAGGATCGGGATGCCACAGGGCAAGGGAAGGATGGATGGTTTGGGCACCGTTCTGGGCTATGGGAAACTGAGGTGTGCTCCTCTCTCCCCACTGCCCTCCTCAGTGACATGTGTAAGAAACTCTACCAACTAGATCTGAACCCTCAGTTGAGTCAGGTTACTTGTGCCTAATTGCAGCTAGTGTTGTCCTGCCAGCTATTGATTTGAGCTTCCATTTCAGCCCTGACTCTTTCAATTGACACTATCGCCATCTTCCCTTCAACACGGCTACTGTGTGACACAACTGCCCTGGCTCTCCAGGAAAGTTGGAGAAAATTGGTTCCTGAACTGGAACTTTTCCCCTTGCTGGAAATGAGAAGGCAGCAGGCTCAAGCCAAGAGACCCAAGAAACCCAGCTTCACATAGGGTTGACTAATGAAAACATCGCATAGCCTATGCGACTTTGTCTTTACTGACAGAGAAATTGTGAATCCAGATGATACAGCTCCACCTATTTTTCCTCTCTTTTTAACCCGGCTCTCAGCATTTATGTGTTTGATCTGCTTTGCCATTTTGAAACTGTCTTTGAAAAACTACCCTAACATGGCTTATTTTTTTAACCCAAATGAATATGCAGCATTGAAGTGGGCTTCCATACATGGAGCAGCTTTGCACAACGTCTGCTCCAAGAGGGGAAATATCTCACCTTGCATTTGGAAAAGGGTGAAGCTGTGGGGGATAAATGTGCTGTTTCAGACAATATTTGATATGTACACAATAGAAAAAGGTTGTGAAGGTGAGTGGGCATGAAAGAACCCAGGAAAACTGCCCATTGAGTGGACCTCTGCAGATGGAGGATGGAGCCGTACATAACACGAGGCGATACAAGTGGCATCAGCAGCAGCTAGAGAAGACTTTTGCAGGGAAGGCTTTGCAAGGGAGCATCCTGACATCACCCAGCTGAAAAACAGAGATGGGCAGGCTACTGAAGTGATGGCGAGAAGTGTCCTGGGGTAAAACAGTGTGGATGAGAGAAGGTTGGAGAGATTTGGGTTGCAAAAATTTGAGGAAGTTCTTTCAAGATCTGAGCAGGCAGAGCTTTAGAGCTGATGAAAAATAAAGAAGCTCTCAGTGATGTCTTGGAATCAGTGGCACTATCACTAATAACAGTAACAGGACAGTGCTGTAAGGGAATTCCTTTTTCTTCTTGATGGTGATGACCTAATGTGCTTTAATTTCCTTCCTGACAGTCATTCTTACCTGTCAAAATAGCCGTAATTTCTCCGTAGTTTACCTGTAGCGTGAAGTTTTTAGAACAGTGCTTTTTCCTCTCACTACTAACTCTTTGTTATCATTTAAAGATTACACTTCCTAGACAGTAAACCATCCCTGCTCCATATCATTCCTCCCTTTCTTGGGAGCACAGCAAGGTGGGATAGGGGAGTTATTTCATTTTTTAGCCAAAGAAGGCCAAGGGACAGATTCCAGATTAGTGAAAGATGGAAGCTTGGAGCTCCCTTCATCTGCCCCGCATTTCAGCATGTAAACCTAGTCAAAAAGTTTGCTTTGATTCTCTTTAAAGCACCACATGGGCCAGGAGACAGGCCAGGACACCTAAAGAGGAATCACACTTCTCTGGACTGAAAGAATCTCAGGTGGCATGGCACGCCAATTCCTGGATTCGAGGAGTTGGTCACATGACTCGTCTCTATTTTTGTAATGGTGGCTTCAATGCCTGGTTCATGTGCAAACTCTGAACATGGATGCTGACATTTATTGAGCAAACTGCTCTGACCTCAGAGCTGGCCCTACTTGGAACCAAAGGTAGGACTAGAGCACCTCCTGAGCACAGAACAGTTCCACCCTGAATGAGCCTATGCTGTAGAGATCCTCACCTCCTGGTGGAGCTGAACTCTGAAAACCTCCAAAGGCGGAGATCACAGAGAGTCTCTGGGTGTCCTGATGCAGTGCAGCAACACCCCCCTAGTCAGTTTTTCCTAATGCACAGGGTGAGGCTCTCAAGAGGCAGTTTGTGGCTGTCGTCTCTGCCATACCATTTGCCACTGCAGAAGAGTTTTGTTCCACCATAATCTCTTCAGGTAGGTGTCGCCTGCTTTTAGAGCACGCTGTGCCTCTCCTTCAGCAGGCTACAGAGGCCCAGATCCCTCAGCCTTTCCATATATCTCATGTGCTTTAGGCCCTGAACCCCATCATGACAGACTTCCTCTGGACCTTCTCCAGTTTCTCCATCCTCCTTTTGAAATGGGAAACCCACTGGCTCATATGGCATTCATTATAACTCCCATGCCCATTTCCTCAAGGCCACTCCTCAGCCAGTCGTGTTAAAGCCTGTTCTGGAGCAAGGGGTTATTCTGCCCCCAGTGTGGACCTTGCCCCCTTCTCCCTGTAAAACCCTTCTCCTTGTAAAACTTCAGGAGATTTCTGTTGGCCAAATAGAAAACTGCATCAAGGTCCCTCTGGACTGAAACTCCAACATTTCAGCATTTAAGGTTTTTGGGCCAATGCCTCAAACAAGATTACAATATGGGGAATTGCAAGACACTACAGGTAATGAAAGAGAATTTTGTGTTTAATGGTGTTGCTACCCAAGGTGGAAAATACCACACCAACCACCTCAGAAATACTAATAAAGGCTACAAGAAAAGAAATGCATGGCCAATGGGGAAAGGATTAACAGGGTAGGCTGTTCTTTTTGGAGGGTATTAGGATAGTAAAAGAAAAGAAGTTGAGGAGGAGGAAGGAGGAGATGGTAATATTTATGGGGATGTTAAATGATGGGGGAGAGAAGAATCAGCAGAGTTTGAAAGTGAAGGCATATGAGTGGAGACCCCATTGTGATATGCTTTGTATTCATGCACTGTCCTGCATCTATGCGATAGAGAATGGACAGACCTTGCCTCACTGCAGTGGCGGGATTCGGTTGCTGGCCCAGAGGCACCAAATATGTCTGAGATGCCCTGGATGGTGCCTATAACATAGCCAGTCTGAATGGGGGGAGGTCCCTGTATAGGACCTGTGCTGTCCACATCAGCTGCAGGCAGTTGTGCTGGAGTGCCCTGGCATCTCACGTAGCTCTACAGGCCTGTATTTGGACATTAAATTGAGATTCAACTGGATTAGGTTAGGCAACAAAGGGATGTATATGAGAAAAATCCAAGGACATGCAGAAAATACAGCTAATGATGAAGAGAAAGAAAGGCTTAGATCTTCCTAGGGCATATGACTCCATTTGGTCAGATAAATATCTCTACAGGATGCCATGAACATACAGAGTAGGGAAACTTTCAGTCATCCTAAATGTGGGCATCTGCTGTTGGTCAAAGGAGTGCACCACCAGGCTCCAAGATGCTGCCCCCAGACACTGCCCTGTCTCTCAAAATTGCTCCATTAGAGCTTGCAGTAACTTGCACATATCTTGGACCACCTCTGGTATCTCAAATGTCACCAGGTGTTTCTGTCTGAGCAGCTCACTTCTGGCCTTCATCTCCATTAATTAGCAGGGCAGATGACACAAGGAACTCACATGCAGATGCCTATTTTGTGCACACTGGAATTGAAGAGAGAGGAATCCCAGGTCTTGTGGATTTGTGACAGCCATGAGAGGGACTTGAATCACCTTCTAGCCCCAGGCTGTGAAGCACACAATCACTCTGGCTGGAGTCTCTCCAGCTGGGCTTCTGTTCCCATCCCTTCTGCTGGGAGAGGGTTTTCAGCGTTTCTCCACCTCTTCTTGCACTCCTTTCTCCTTGTCTAGGCTGGGGGATGGGGAGTCCAGTGCCTCCAGAGTTAGGGTTAGGGTTAGGGTTAGGGATAGGGTTAGGATTAGTACTCCTTCCAGGAGGAAAAACAATCAGTAGAAGTGTTTTCCTGGAGAGGGAGTGTCATCTCTAACCCTGGAAGGTTTCAAGATCTGTCTGGTTCAAGTTGGAATAATAAATGGCATTTTAAGTGATACTTCACAGAGTCTGAATGTCTTTCTCACTGGTATCATAACGAAACAACACCTCCTGGCTGCTCCTCAGTGCTCTTGGAATTCCAATGCTTGTGCAAAGCTTGGGCAGGAGATCATCTGGTGCCAATGTTTATACAAAAAATGGCTGTGTAGTGCTGTCACCAAGCAGGAAGCAAGGTTTGGTCCCGGGACGAGTCCTGGCTGAGGGAGTTGCAGCTGACAGCTGCAGTGTCTCAATGCAGTGACCCATGTATAGATTCTTTGATAAATAGCCACACAAATGTAAATCATTCCGTTTGGGTGACTTGGTCCAACTCTTAGAATTAGGCAGGATGAATCCCATCTCTGGCAAAGATCACACATAAACTGAAGGGACTCCCCTCCAGCTGCCCAGCTTTGGCTGTGGCACAGTGAGCAACCTTCTGGGCCTGGCCATAAAAGTACTGCAGAGATATGGCTGTGCCCTGGGCCCCTGTGTATGGCTTAGGGTCTGGCTCTTGGAGTGCCATGGTATTACGTCGTTGTACACCCTTAAACTGGTGTTTAAGCTAAATGCTGGTGCTTTCGGTCTGGGTCTTGGAGTGCCATGTCACTGTACATCCTTAGACAGGTGTCTAAGCATTTAGCTGGTGCTTTCCTTTGCATTTTTTACACCACTTGGATCTGTCTCTTCATCCTCAGTGCTTAAATAAAAACACAAAAAAGCCCCAACAACAATAAAAAAAGCAGAGAATAAACAAGGAAGATATGAGGAAAGTCATATGTAGCCATTTCTGGATGGCAAAGAAATAATACAGAGAAAAAACACTAACCTAAAACTTCCAAAAAAGAGGCCAAATATTGAAAAATTACAACTTGTTTTCTCTTTTTTCAACTAAGAGTCAACAAAAGAAACAAAATTAAAGTATTTTAGATCATCATCATAAAGAACATGTACGTTGCAGTGCATCTTTTCTTAGTGGTAGTAGCAGTATGTTGAGCAATTCTTATTTTTTTCTCGGTTCTGAAGGCCAGCCTGCTTAGACCCTGATCAGACTGTTTCAGGTCTCTCTGATCTTCATTCCTCCCAGCTCTTTTTAGATATGGAATGTAGATGTGAAATGTAATATGGGAAATGTATCAATGTAAATTTCTCCAGAGAACAAAGTTTCACCAGGAAAGTGGTGGTGGAAAATGTATTTCTGTAATTTGCAGTAGAGATCTTTACTGACATAGAGAAAATGTCATAGATTTAGTAGGGGAAAGGGGTGGAGTTTTGAGGAACAGAGTAGAGCCAGGCGCTGCTGGTGTGCTAGGAACCAACAGAGAAACACCTGTGAAAGACCTCAGAGGAATTAGGCAATGTTTCTCTAAAAAGGCATCATGGTCCATAGCCCAGCTGAAATGCCTCTATGCCAACGCACGCATGATGGGTAACAAGCAGGAGGAACTGGAAGCCACTGTGCAGCTAGAAAGCTACGATCTAATCACTATCGCTGAAACGTGGAGGGATGAATCGCATGACTAGAGTGCTGCAATCGATGGCTATAAACTGCTCAGGAGGGACAGGCAAGGAAGGAGGGGTGGGGAAGTTGCCCTCTATGTAAAAAAGTGGATTGACTGCCCAGAGCTGTCTTGGGAAAAGAGCGATGAACAGGTTGAGAGCTTCTGGGAAAAAATTAGGGGCCAAGCCAACAAAGGAAACCTCACAGTTTGTGCTTACTACAGGCTACGGGATCAAGGGGAGCCTGCTGATAAAGCGTTCTTACTTCAACTACAGGAAGCATCATACCTGCAGACTCTGATCCTCTTTGGGGACTTCAATCCCCCGGCAGCTGCTGGAAAAGCAGCACAGCAAGTTGTAAGCAGTCCAGGAGACTCTTGGAGTGCATCAAGGATAATTTCTTAATGCAGGTGATAGACAGCCCACCCAGAGGAGAAGCGTTACTGGACCTGTTGCTTACCAACAAGAATGAACCTATTAGAGATGCCAAGACTGGTGGCAGCCTGGGCTGCAGTGATCATGCCCTGGTGGAATTCACAGTCTTGAGGGATATGGACCAGGCGAAGAGTAGAGTCAGGACGCTGAATTTTAGGAGAGCAAACTTGCAGTTGTCTAAGGAATTAGTGGATGGAACCCCCTGGGACACTGCTCTCAGGAACAGAGGAACTGAACAGAGCTGGCAGCCTTTAAAGGACATTTTTCTTAGAGTGCAAGAGCTCTCAATTCCCACGTGTATGAAACAGGCAAGGAAAGCAGGAGACGGGCATGACTCAGTAAGGATCTCCTGGTCAAACTAGAGTGTAAGAAGGAAATGCACAGGCAGTGGAAGCAGGGACGTGTATCCTGGGAAGAACATAGAGACACTTCCCGGATGTGTAAGGATGGGATCAGGAGAGCTAAGGCACAGTTGGAACTGAATTTGGCAAGGGATGCGAAGAATAATAAGGAAGGCTTCTACAGGCACTTTGGCCGGAAAAGGAATATTAAAGAAAATGTACTCCCCCCCACCCCCACTAAAAAAGCCAGGAGAACTGGTGACAAGCAACAGGGAGAAGACTGAGGTACTCAACAACATTTTTGTCTCCATTTTCAAAGGTAATCGCTCTTCCCACATCTCTCAAGTCCCTAAACCTGAAGGCAGGGACTGGGGGAATGAAGTCTCCCATCATAGGAGAAGATCAGGTTCGAGACCACCTGAGTAACATGAACATATGTAAGTCAGTGGGACATGATGAAAGGCATCCCAGGGTCCTGAGGGAATTGGCTGATGTAGTTGCCTAACCGTGCTCCATCATATTTGAAAAATCATGGCAGTCAGGCAAAATCCCTAGTGACTGGAGAAAAGGGAAACATCATGCCCATTTGTAAAAAAATGTAAAAAGGAGGACTCTGGAAACTATTGACCTGTCAGCATCACCTCAGTGCCCAGGAAGACAATGGAACAGATCCTCCTGGAAGACATGTTGAAACAGATGGAAGACAGGGAGGTGGCAGAGACAGCCAATATGGCTTCACCAAGGGCAAATTGTGCTTGACTAATCTAGTGGCCTTCTACAATGGAATGACTTCATCAGTGGGCAAGGGCAGAGCTACAGATGTCATCTACCTGGACTTCTGTAAGCCCTTTGATATGGTCCCCCACAACTTTCTTGCCACAAAAGTGGAGAGATATGGGTTTGACAGATGAACTATTCGATGGATAAGGAAGTGGCTGAATGGACGCATCCAAAGACTTACAGTCAATGGCTCAATGTCTAAGTGGAAACCAGTAACAAGTGGTGTCCCTCAAAGGTCTGTACTGAGACAAATACCATTTAATATCTTCATCAATTACATAAACAGTAGGATTGAGTGCACCCTCAGCAAGTTTGCATATGACATCAAGCGGAGTGGTAGAGTTTATTCGCTGCAGGAAAGGGATGCCCTCCAGAGGGACCTTGACAGACTGCAGTAGTGGGCTCAAGTGAATCTCATGAAGTTCAGGAAGGCCAAGAGCAAGGTCCTGCACCTGGGTCGGGGAAATCTCCAATATCAGTGCAGACTCATGGATGAACAGAGTGAGAGCAGCCCTGCAGAGAAGGATTTTTGGGTACTGGTGGATGAAAAATTGAACATGAGCCAGCAATATGCACTTGCAGCCCAGAAAGGCAGTCATATCATGGGCTGCATCAAAAGAAGCGTGGCCAGCAGGTCAAGGGTAGTGATTCTCCACCTCTATTCTGCTCTTGTGAGACCCTACCTGGAGTACTGCGTCCAGCTCTGGGGCCCCCAGCACAAGACAGACATGGACCTATGAGAGTGGATCCAGAGAAGGGCCATGGAAATGATCCAAGAGCTGGAATACCTCTCCCATGAAGAAAGACTGAGAGACTTGGGACTGTTCAGCCTGGAGAAGAGAAGGCTTGAGGGAGATCTTCTTGCAGCCTTTCATTACATAAAGGGGGTTTATAAGATGGAGAGAGACTTCTACCAATGCCTGTGGTGACAGGACAAGGGACAACGGTTTTAAACTAAAAGAGGGTAGATTTAGATGGGACATAGGGAAGAAATGTTGTGTGATGAGGGTGGTGAGACACTGGAAGAGGTTGCCCAGAGGTGCTGTGGATGCCTCATCCATGGAAGCGATCAAGGTCAGGCTGCATGGGGCTTTGAGCAACCGGATCTAGTGGAAGATGTCCCTGCCCATGGCAGGGGGATTGGACTAGATGATCCTTAAAGGTCCCTTCCAAACCAAATTATCTATGATTCTATGACCTGGGGCATCTGTGGAGGCTGGTGGGGAATTCATTTGGCCAACAGAAATGGCAGCAGATGCCCATGTTTAGGATGACAGAACCTGTCCCTGTTTGTTATTTTCTGGGCAGCCTACACAGGGATGCCTCTGATCAAATGGTGTCATGTACCACAGTGAGACCTGAGTTTCTGTCTGTCTTTCCCATCAGCTGGGTTTACTAATCTCCATTGACTATAATAATGGTGGTCTCATGAACATCCCCACATTGCCTAATCATATTCAGGACAGTTACTTGATTTATTGGCGAAATACAGGTTCACAAAAACCTACATGCAGGCAGGTACAACACAGGAAAGCCATCCACAGTCAGAGCAAGTGTGTGTCAGACACCCCAGACGGCATTGCAGACAGATTTGGTGCCTTTGTGCAAGCCACTGGTTGCTACCACTGCAGTACCGCAAGATCTGTCCCTTCTCTGTCCAGTAGATAGAGAGCAGTCCAGGAATACAAGGCACATCACGCTGAGGTCTCCACTCATGTGCCTATGCTCTCAAACTGCTGGTATTTTCTCTCCCCCATCCTTTACTCACCCACTTGAAAATACAGTCAAGGAACAGACCAACAATTTTCACTGTGTGCCTGTCAGCAGCACCTTTTCGTTCCTGGCGTGGGCCTCACCTCCGCCAAAGACCCTCAGGGGCATCAGAGACACCACTGACAGCAAACCCATTTCTTTCCAGGGCTATACTTCCCAGGCCTGTTTATTTCTGTCTTTGGGGATAGCAGCATTTGCTCACTCTGTTGGTGTCCCATTTCATCTTCATGTTTCCATCTGCCAACTACGCTATCATGTCTCTGTTCTGAAGCAAAGCCTTTGCACGCTCAGGGACTTGGACACTTCGTAGCAGGTTTCCCCAAAACAAGTCAGAATTGGCCTGCAGCCATGCCTGAGGTGCTACAGCCCAAACGTGCACTGATGCCCTCAACCAGGGGCACAGCCAGGATGGTCTGGAGCCTGTGCTTTTTGACATTGATGGAGTAACTGCCACGGCATAGTAGGACAAGCTTGGGGTGCTGCAGTGGATGGATACAGGCTTTTCAGGAGAGACTGGCTGGAAGGATCCAGAGTGGGGTTCCTTCAAAACAAAGAAGCTCCTTGGATGGGTGGAGCTCCTCTATTAGGCTGGTGACAATTTGGGTGAGCCCTTGTGGGTGAGGGTCAGAGAAGAGGCCAGTAGATGTGTCATCATGGTGTGACATCACCTGCAGTCAGGGTAAGGAAGCGGGCATAGTCTTTTCTAAGCACGCCAAGGAAGTCTCTGGATGTATAGACCTGGGTCTTGCTGGGGACTTTAATGACCGTGGCATCTTCTGGAGAGGGAACAACAGCAGCATGCAAACAGCCCAGGCAGTTTCTGAAGTGTCTTGGGACAACTTCACAGCACAGCTGCCAGATGGGCCAAAGAGCCTAATGCAAACCTGGATCCGATACTTGCAAGCAAGGGAGAGCTGGCCAGGGATGTGAAGGTCAGTGTAAGCCTTGGCTGTTGCGACCCTGAAATAATGGGGTCCCAGTTCTCAAGGAGAGTGAGGAAGGAAGATAGAAGACTGCAGATGCTGGACATCAGAGGAGCAGACTTTGGCCTATTCTGGGGAGTTTTAGTGGGAATCTCATGGTCAGCAGCACTGAAGGGCAGCAGAGCTCAGTACAACTGTTCTTCAAGGACAGCATCCTCCAAGCACAGCGATGGTCCATATCAAAACTCAGTTGAAACTTGAAAGTGAATTCAAGGCCACCCATAACGAGCTGTTACTCCTTCAGGAGCAGTTAAAGAAACAGCAACTATAACATGGGATCACTGCTAAATTTAGTAGGAGTGGGTATAGATAGATATGATATGTGTGCTCTTTATCTCAGTTTTCATCACAAGGTCTCCCAGACCTTTGTGCCTCAAGGCAGGACTCTGGAGGAGAACAGTCAGCAGTGGATGGGAATCAAATCAGGGGCTACTCGAGCAAAGCCAACCCTTACCAGTCCATGGGACAGGAGTGGCTGCATCCAAGGGTGCTGAAAAAGCAAGACAATGTCACAGTGAGGCCACTCTCCATCATCTTTAAAAGGTTATCGAGGCTGGGGGAACTCCCTGACAACTGGCAAAAAGCAAATATTGCATGCCTCTTTCAACATAGCCTAGAGGATGACCTGGGGAGTTAAAGGCTACTGAGGTTGACTTTGAATGAGGAACATGTCCCAGAGGGTGTCCTCTTAGGTTGCGTTTCTGGGTGCCTGAAAGAGAAGGTGGCTGGGTGAACCAGGGCTTCACCATCCTCACTGCTTCCTATAATGATAGGACCACATCTGTGGATGAGGGGAGAGCAGTGGCCGTCATTTACTGGGACACAAGAAAGGCTTTCAACACCATCCCCCACAATATTCTCTTTTCCAAGAACAAACAGGCTAGCAGGATGGCCAACAGGATCCTCATGATATCCAACATGGACCAATCCAAAGTCCTGCCCCTGGTGTGGACAAATGCCTTGCAGTGACACAGCTTAGGGACTTCCCATCTGGGCTGCAGCTCTGCAGAAAAATCCCTGGTGGTCCTTAGGTTACATTGGACAAAACATGAACCACCAGCAAAGACAACCAAAACATAGTGGGCTGAATGAGTAGAAACACAGCCAGTGGAAGTGATTATTCCCCACTGCCCAGTTGCCACTCCCAGCTGCATGTCTCAAGGCAGTGACCCACACATGGGGCCTTTGATAAACAGCCACATAAATGTGAATCATTTTGTCCGGGTGACTTAGTCCAACTCTCAAAATTAGGCAGGATGAATCCCATCTCTGGAAATGATCACGCATAAACTGAAGGGACAGCCCTCTGGCTGCCCAGCTTTGGCCGTGTGTTGTGGTTTAAACCTGCAGGCAGCTAAACACCACGCAGCCGCTCGCTCACTCCCCCCTCAGGAGGATGGGGGAGAGAATCGGAAGAGTGAAAATGAGAACACTTACGGGTTGAGATAAGAACAGTTTAATAGGTAAAGCAAAAGCTGTGTGCACAAGCAAAGCAAAACAAGGAATTCATTCACTACTTCCCATCAGCAGGCAGGTGTTCAGCCATCTCCAGGAAAGCAGGGCTCCATCATGCATAGCGGTTACTTGGGAAGACAAACACCATCACTCCGAACGTCACCCCTTCCTTCTTCTTCCCCCAGCCTTATATGCTGAGCATGACATCATATGGTATGGAACACCCCATTGGCCAGTTGGGCTAGCTGTCCTGGCTATGCTCCCTCCTTCTTGTGCACCTGGCAGAGCATGGGAAGCTGAAAAGTCCTTAACTAGGGTAAACACTACGTAGCAACAACTAAAACATCAGTGTGTTATCAACATTATTCTCACACTAAATCCAAAACATAGCAGTATACCAGCTACTACGAAGAAAATTAACTCTATCCCAGCCAAAACCAGGACACCCTGGCATGGTGAGCACCCTCTGGGCCCAGCTGTAGAAGGATTGCAGAGATACTGTGCCCTGGGCCCCTGCGTATCGGTTGGGGTCTGGCACTCGGAGGGCCATGGTGTTATGCCATTGTGCACCCCTAAAGAGTTGGCTGGATCAAAAAAAGGGATTATATGAGGGAAGCACTAGCAGGTGTTGCCATTGCTTGATAGCAAAGAAATAACAGTGGGATCTAGCCAACATCTCCTCCCTTCATTGCTCCGAGCTCCCTTTAGATAGGAAATGTTGATGTGAACTGTATTAATATAAACACGTATATATACTCTTCAATGTACAATAGTCTTCTGGTCAGGATCACCAAAGCGCCTGAAGAAGGTTAGGAAGAGGATGAGGTCTCCTTTAGAGCCTGGAGGAAGGGACACAATTTTAGGCACTGGTAGTCACTGGGGACTTTGAAGACCGTGGCCTTCTGCTAGAAAGCCTTGGTTGAAGGGAAGGTGGAAGGTGATCTCTGACCCTATATGGGGACATGCTCTGCTGGACTTGTTTTTCACAAGAAGACAAGGCAGAACTGGTGGAAGATACGGAGGGCAGCTTTGGCTGCAGTGAAAGTGAGGTGGTAGGGTAGAAAACCCCAAGGGAAGTGAGCAAGACAAATTGTAGCAGTGCTGAGTAGAGGAAGGATCACCTGCACCAACCTGCTGGCAGTGCTCTTCCTAAAGTAGCCCAGGACGCCATTGGTCTTCTTTGCTGCAAAGGTGCAAAGCCAGGAGACAAGAAGGCTTTGGGGAGAGCTAATAACAGCCTTCCCATATTTTCTCAGATATTAGCAAGAAAATGGAGCCAGGCTCTTCACTGTTGTGCTTGATGGGAGGATGAGGGGCCAATGGGCATCAGCTGAAACAAGTGAGGAAAAACTTTCGCCCCATCAAGGCACTCAAGCACTGAAGCAGATATCCCAGAGAGCTTGTGCCATCTCCATCCTCGGAGCTTTTCAAGCCCAAAATGAATAAAGTCCTGCGCAACTGGGCCTGACCCTGCTGAGAGCAGGAAGTTGGCCTAGAGACGTTCTGAGGTCCCTTACAGCAGAAATGATGCTATGTTACCATCCACCATGGATCTTACCTTTATGATGGGAGGAAAAACAGTCAGGTTCCCAATGGCCATTGAAGTGAGACAGAAAGAAGCTTGGTCAGATCATCTGTGGCTTTCTGGGACCACTCCAGGCATTGTTGCTCAGATGCAGGGCTCAGATGGCAGGTATCCCCAGACAGCCCAAATAATTTCCTTGTCTTCACCTTTTCTTTTCTTTTTCCCTCTTCCGCTGCCACAATTTCTTCCCCTTGACCATCCTTGTACCCTCCTATGCAAACTGCCCATCTGTTTACCCTTTCCTCCCTGGCCCTAGTTTCACTTCCTTTGTACCCTCATTTGGTGTTTCCTACACCAATGAAGTATTTCCTACCTGTGTCAGCAAGTCCATTAAACTAGTATTTCATTCTGCAAATCCTCATGTTTTTCTTTTGTTAGTGGTACCACAAGTCAGGGTGAGCACACATTAACACTGGCCCAATGGAGCTTCACTCCTGGGGGACCTTTGAGAAACTCTGAGATTTGGCAACCTCATGAAGTTTTACAAGGAGAAGTGGCCAGTATCTTATTAGAGGAAGAATAACCCCATACATGAGGGCAGGCTGGGACCTGAACAGCTCAAGGGTGACCCTGAGGAGATGGGCCTGGGCATTACGAGGGATGCCATGTAAGGCACTGGTACACACTCAGCATGAGTAAGGCCAACTGGATATGGAGCTGTGGGAAGAGAAGAAAACCTCCACAAAGTGCAGCTTGGAAGGTTCAGACTGGATGTGAGGTAAAAGAAATGTCACTCAAAGGGTGGCCTTGTGGTGCAAGAGGTCACCCAGGGGGAGTCTGAATCAGCCCATGGCTTTGTGTTTCAAGAAAAAGACAGCGAGGTTGGAGAGACATCAGTGAAGGTACAGAAATGCTGGGGTGTGAGCTAGGTGGGAAAGGGTGATGGGGTGTCTGCAGCCTGAAGGGAAAGAGGTGCAGGCATGGGACAATGTAGGACAGCCTGCAGTAGAGACAACCAAGGGCTCTGACAAGTCTGAAAGGCCCAACAGATATTGGGACTGAGGTCTTTGTTCCCTTGGCTATGGCAATTGTCTCTACCACCAAAGCCTATGAGGAGAAACTTTATTTTGAGGCTCTCAGGATCTACCTTTTCAGGGGATGGGGATCAGGGCTTGGCCTTTTTGCTTTATTAAACAAACCAAGCTGTTCCTCAGCATCAGAGCCACCTGCTCAGTGCCTTGGCCTACCTGTAATCACAGCCTCCAACTTTCTGCTCTAACAAGTCCATGGGGAGGCTTTGTCTATCATGGCCATCTGTGGGACCCATTAATGCTTCAAGGCACTTTGGGTTTTGCTTCTGACTTTGGCTTCTTGAGCGGTTTGTTCAGTCTCCTCTCAGTATCTGAGGTTCGTGGACTCAGTTCCAAATATACCATGGGGCTCATTAAAATACAGAAAGCCCTAACGAGCTATTTCTCTTCCTGTAATTTTCTTTAAGTCTTCAAGATTTGTACAGCTAACTGGAGTGGTTTCACAGCATGTCATGGTTTAACCCTAGCCAGCAATTAAACACCACGCAGCCACTCGCTCACCCTCCCCCCTCCAGTAGGATGGGGGAGAGAATCGGGAGGGCACAAGTAGAAAACTCACAGGTTGAGATAAAAACAACTTAATAATTGAATTAAAACCAAGTAGAACAGTAATAATAACAATGATAACAACAACAATAATAGAATATACAAAGCAGGCAATGCACAATGCAACTGCTCACCACCCGCCGACCGCGTGTCCTGAACTGTGAGAACCCCCCCACCTCTAGATTTTATACTGGGCATGATGTCATATGGTATAGGTCCAATGTCCAGCTGGGTCAATTGCCCTGGCTATGTTCCCCCCACCAGTTTCCCCTGCACTTGGCAGAGCATAGGAGGCCGAAAAGTCCCCAGTGCAAGCACCACCCAGCAACAACCAAAGCATCAAATGGGCCATCAACATTCCTCTCCTCATATCAAACCCAAAACACAGCACCCCCTCCAGCTACTGGGAAGAAAGTTAACTCTGTCCCAGCCGGAATCAGGACACAGTGTAATTAAGAAGGAAGATTTCAAAGAGTACAGAATAAAGATGATTTTTTATTTTAAAGGATAGATTTTATTACTTTTCAGTTTAGAGAAGATATGATAGCAGCACTCTCCAATTGATATTGATGCAGAGTCTATTCCAAGAAGGTCTGAGCAGGTAGGAAAAGCAGGCCCTGTAAGTCCGACACTGTATGGGCAACATTGCTCTCACCTCCACAACCGCACCATTTCTGACGTCGGCCACCTGGGATTTACATCACTTTGCCTTACATCCGGCTTCTCCGCTGAAACCTGCAGCTGGACATTACAACTGCTTTGCACCATCTCCTGCTTGCTTTCCTAAGAGAACTGGCTGCACACAGGCACAGAAGGATTTTTTCTATTTGCAAGCAAAGAAACATAAAGCATGGTAGAGCTTCATAATCAATAAAACACATTCTGCAAGCACATGCTAAATAGGAGATGACTCTAATGAGGTTTACTTTCTACAAGGAATAATCATATGAGAAATGTTTTAGATAGGTATATACAAAAGGATAGATATAAATATAATTATAGAATTAGCTAGAGACAGACTACTGAAAGACAGGCAAGCTTTTAACTCCTTGAAGCTCAAAGCAGCAACTGGGTAGGTGAGAGGTATCTGAATGAAGAAAGAGGAAGGGGAGGAGAAAACTGGAGAATAATGGAAAGTGCCCTTGTGTAGGCAGTCTGCTGAAAAGATGCCTTTAGAAATAGTCATTGTATCAGCACAGGTGAAAATGTATGAAAGATTAGAGAAATTAAATAGACCATATAAAAGGCAGAATAGTGGTAACGATGTTATGGGAGAGGATCAATATTTCTTTTGAATATCCCTTTGATAGGTCATGGGATTGGTAGAGTTCTCTTGTGAGTGAGGACACACAATTGTTGCACCCATCTTTGAAAAAGACCAAAAGTGTAACCCAGGGAACCACAGGCTGTAGAAGCTCACATTGGTGAGGAGTGTGCCATTGAATTAGTCCTCTTGGGTGATATTTCTGGCCACCTAAAAGAGAAGAATGTGTCCAAAAGCAGCAATCGTGGTCTTATCAAGGGTGAATCATGCCTCACCAATCTGGTTGCCTTCATGATGAAGTAACTGCATTCATGCATGAGGGGAGAACAGTGGATGTCATTTATGTCAGCTTCAGTAAGACTTGTGGCACCATCTCCCTCAATATTCTTGTACCCAAGTTAGGACATTACATTCTGGACAGGTAGACACACAGGTGGGTGAAACACCAGTTGAAGGATCAGGCTGAGAGAGCAGTGGTGAAGCAGTCATATCCTACCTGGAGGTCACTGGGACATACTGGGGCATTATTGGGTAGCACAGGGAACTCTCCTGGGCCCTGTGCAGTTTAACACCTGTATCCATGACATGGAGGAGGCAACTCTCACCACATTTAAAAAGAACAGCTGCCAGATTCTGCACCTGGGACGGAGTAACACTGGACACAAGTCCTAACTGGGAGAGGCGTGGCTGGAGAGCAGCCCTGCAGAAAGGGATCTGGGGATGCTGGTGGGCAACAGGCTCAATAGGAGTCAGCAGTGTGCCCTGGCAGCCAAGAGGGCAAACCACATCCTGGGGTGCATCAAACACAATAGAACCAGACTGTTAAGAGAGGGGATTATCCCGCTGTATTTAGCGTTGGTGCAACCTCACCTTGAGTACTGTGTGCAGTTCTGGCCCCCACCATTTAAAAAGGATGCTAAGGTCCTTGAATGTGTCCAGAGGAGGGCAAGAAAGCTGGTGAAAGGGCTGGAAGGCATGTCCTATGAGGAGCGGCTAAGGACTCTGGGTTTGTCTAGTTTGGAGAAAAGGAGGCTGAGAGGCGACCTCATTGCTCTCTACAGCTTCCTGAGGAGGGAACGTGGAGAGGGAGGTGCTGATCTCTTCTTCCTGGGATCCAGTGCCAGGATGCGTGGGAATGGCTCAAAGCTGTGTTTGTCAGGGAAGGTTCCGACTTGACATTAGTAAGCATTTCTTTACAGAGAGAGTGGTCAAACACTGGCACAGGCTTCCTAGAAAGGTGGTTGGTGCCCCATGCCCATCAGTGTTTAAGAGGCATTTGGACAATGCCCTTAATAAGATGCTTTAACTTTTGGTCAGCCCTGAAGTGGTCAGGCAGTTGGACTAGATACGCACCCAGTTCAAGTGTATCGGGTCTGGCTGGGATGGGGTTAACTTCCTTCGTAGCAGCCTGTAAGGTGCTATGTTTAGCATTTGTGCCTAAAACAGTGTTGATAACACACCGGTGTTTTGGCTATTGCTGAATAGTGTTTGCACAGCATCAAGGCCTTCTCTGTTCCTCACTCTGCTCCCTCCCAGTGAGTAGGCTGAGGGTGGGCAAGAAGTTGGGAAGGGACACAACCGGGACAGCCGACCCCAGCTGACAAAGGAATAGTCCATAGCATATGACATCATGCTAAACAATAAAACCTGGGGCAGAGGAAGAAGGAGGTAAAGTTTTTTGTCATTGAAGGAATCTTCTGCTTGGAGACTGGCTGGGCATCCTTGTGCTTGTGGGAAGTGGTGAGTGATTGCCTTTGAGGTTTTTTTTTAATCTCTTTCCTTCACCTATTAAGCTGTCTTTATCTTGACCCACAACTTTTCAAGCTTGATTTCTTCTTATTCTCTCCCACATCCCCTTGGCAAAGGGGAGGAAAGAGTGAGCGGCTCTGTGGCTGCTGGGCTATTGGCCAGTCAACCCACCACATCAAGGAAGATGTTGATACCAGGGAGTGAGTTCAGCGGGAGGCCACCAAGATGCTCAGGGCCTGGAGCACTTGCCTGGGAGGAGAAACTGAGGGAAAGAGCCTTGTTCAGCCTGGAGGAGGGAACACCTTGGGAACCTCATAGCAGCCTGCCAGTCCCTGCAGGGTGATTTTCAGGAAGATAGAGCCAGTCTTGTCACCGTGGTGCTTGGCAGGAGGATAATAGACAATAGTCAAGTGTCGAAATAAGGAAGTTTCACGGTGGAGATGAGGAAAACTTTTTTCTTCATGAGGGTATTCAAGCATTGCAGCAGATTTCCCAGAGATGTTGTGCTGTCTCTGTCCTTGGATGCTTTCCAGCACCCACTGGATAAAGCCTTAAGCAACGTGGTCGGACTCCACAGCTGATCCTGCTGTGAGCAGGATATCAAAAAAGAGACTTCCTGAAGTCCCATTCAGGGCAGTGGAAGCCTAAATGATGCTGTGGTTCCTTCCCCTCTGGGTCTGCCCTTGATGACAGTAGGGAAAGTTCTCAGATTCCCTGTGACCATGGAAGTACATCAGATGTTAGCATATCAGACCAGCTGCAGCTTTCTTGTCCTGCTCCAGGCAGTGTTGTTCAGATGCAGGGCTGCTTGACAGGTATCCCCAAACAGCCCCGATCATTTCCTTTCCTTCACCTTTTGTTCTTTTTTCAGTCTTTTCCCACCTCTCAACTCCTACTCTTTAACCATCCTTATCCCCTCCCATACAAAAAGCCAACCCCTTTTTACCATTTCCCCGCTGCCCTGCATTTGCTCACTTTGTACCTGTCTTTGGTGACTCTGAGATGGTTATCATGGTGCTTTCTACCTTGCTTAGCAACTCCATTACACTAGTAAACGTATCTGTAGTGTCATGAAGCTACTTAAGTTCCGATCTTGTTAGAGGCACCACGAGTCAGGATGACCATTGTCACACATACTTTAAAA
This sequence comes from Calonectris borealis, assembly GCF_964195595.1. Lineage (NCBI taxonomy): Eukaryota > Metazoa > Chordata > Aves > Procellariiformes > Procellariidae > Calonectris > Calonectris borealis. The sequence goes on along the minus strand of NC_134316.1, from coordinate 51,409,854 downwards.
GCTGGACTGTTGGAGATTCAGTGCAGGGGGACCTTGAAGCACACGGTGATTTGGCCAACAGAAACCTGAAGGTTTAAAAGGAAAAGTTGGAGAACAACTCCCTGCAGCAGCATGGGCAGGGGGACCTGACTGGCTAAGGAGTGCCCTGAGGAGAAGGGCCTGGGCACCATGATGGATTCCGTATGAGCCAGTGGGCCACACATTTCAAAAGGAAATTGGAGAAACTGGAGGGGGACCAGAGGAGGTCCACCAAGACGGAGTTACAAGGCTAAAGCACAAGCTGTGAGGAGAGTCTGAGGGAACTGGGCCTCCCTAGCCTGGTGAAGTCGAGGCACGGGGTGACCTAATAACAGCGTACAGCTACCTGGAAAGATGATGGAGCCAAACTCTCTTCTGCAGTGGCCAGTGATATGACAGAGGCAACAGCCACAAACTGCCTCTTCGGAGCTTTAGAATGATTCTTAGGAAAAATAAAGTGGACTAAAGAGAGTATTGCTGTGATCTCTGTCTTTGGAGCTCTTCAGGTTACAGCTCCACGAAGTCTCTGCCAACCTGGATAGGGATCCCCAGCAGTCTCTTTCCCGCAAACCCATCCATGAGCCTGTGCCTTGCCACGTGCTGTACAAGAAGAGATTAAGCTGGAGGTGAGGGTCTCTTCAAATTCAGGTTAGAAGGGAGCTCAGGATGTTTCGCGTCCAACCTCCAGCTCAAAGCAGGGCTTGTTCTGAGATCAGACCAGATTGCTCCGTAAACGTCAGCATCCACAGAGAGAGTTTACACATGAACCAGGCATCTAAACCACTGTTACAGAAATGGAGCTGAGGCATTTGACCAGCTCCCTGAACACAGCTAGTGGGATGCCATGCCTCCTGAGATGTGAGGAAGCATCCACCTTCTTGTCCAGAGGAGTTGGATCGTTATGCAAGTTTCCTGGCATATCTCCAGACCCTGTGGTGCTTTACGCTGTAAACAGAATTGAAACAAAGCCTCTGACTTGGGCACTGTCAACTGACTTGCTGGATGTCAGTGCTTCCTGGTTCCTGCTGAAGACTTAAGACCTTAGAGAAAGGAAGAGAAGATAACAGTTTTGAACTAGCATAGCCTTTAGATCATGTCTCTGCTCCCCCCTTTCAATCATTGCCACCGAGAAGCCTCCCCTGCTTTTCCTCCTCTCCTCTCCTCTCCTCTCCTCTCCTCTCCTCTCCTCTCCTCTCCTCTCCTCTCCTCTCCTCTCCTCTCCTCTCCTCTCCTCTCCTCTCTGACCAAGTGACAGGAAGAAAGGAAGCAGAACAGCCCTAGGCCTCTGTGAATCATAGAGTCATGGAATGGTCTGAGTTGGAAAAGACCTTCCAAGATCATCTAGTCCAACCCCCCTTGTCATGGGCAGAGACATCTTTCACTAGATCAAGTTGCTCAAAACCCCATCCAACCTGACCTTGGACACTTCCAGGGATGGGGCATCCACAACTCCTCTGAGCAACCTGTTCCAGTGTCTCACCACCCTCATTGTAAAAAAAAGTCTTCCTTATGTCTAATCTAAACCTATCCTCTTTCAATTTAAAATTGATGCCCCTTCTCCTGTCACTACAGGTCCAAGTGAACAAGAGACTGGGTGGCTCATTTGTCAGCTGTGCTAACGAGTTGTCCACAAACCCCAAGAGAAACCTACCGGACTGTTTGCATCCTGCAGTCTTTCCCAACCAGTGAACACCAGGGAGACTGAGTCTGTGATCCACTGATTTCCTCAGATTGTTCAAACAAGACTGTTCATTCCTCACCTGTGACTCTGTTCTGGGTCTGGCTGGGATGGAGTTAATGTTCTTGACAGCAGGGCATAGGGTGCTGTGCTTTGGATTTGTTGCTAAAACAGCACTGATAACACAGCAGTGTTTTGACTACTGTTGAGCAGTCCTTGAGGAGCATGAAGGCTTTCTCTTTCTCACACTTTGCCGCCACAGAAAGTAGGCTGGAGGTATGCAAGAAGTTGGTGGGGGCACAGCTGGGAAAGCTGACCCAATATGACCAAAGGGTATTCCATGCCTTACGATGTCATGCTCGGAAAAAAACCCTCGAGGAAAGAAGGAGGAAGGGGGGAGATTTGTGGTCATGGCAATTGCTTCCCAAGTAACTGAGAGATGTGATGAAGCCCTGCTTTCCTGGAAATGGCTGAACCTGCTTGCCGATCGGAAGCAGTGAACGAATTCCTCATTTTGCTTTGCTTGCATATACAGCTTTTGCTTCACCTATTAAATTATCTTTGTCTTGACCCATGAATTTTCTCACTTTTGCACTTCTGATTGTCCCTGCCATCCTGCTGGAGATGAAAAAGGGGAGTGAGCAAGTGAGTCTGTGGTTGCTCACTTGCTGGTTGGGGTCAAACCAAACCAAACTCCTGCCACAGTGTCATCCTTTCTGGCCTCTCCTCTGACCCACACGCAAACTCCCACCTAACCTGTTGCCTGTACAGTTGACGACCTTCATATATCTGAACTGTCCTGAAATCACACAGGGCCTCATCCTGTCCCCATCTTCCTTGTCGGTCTCTCCTCAAGATGCTGTATCTCCATCCACCACAAAAGTCATGGGAGCTGTCCTTCCCCACCTCAGCTCTTATTGCACTGAAGTCACAGCTCTGTGACAGCACACGGGGCTCCTCCTGTCTGTGCCCCAGATTGTGGGCTGTGGTGCACATTTCGGCTGCAGCCCTCCAGATGTGCTACCAGCGCCAAGGGTAGACTTAGAATCATAGAATCATATGTGGCCAGTTGACCCTGGCTGGACACCAGGTGCCCACCAAGCTGCTCTATCACTTCTCCTCCTCAACTGGACAGGGGGAGAAAAATACAGTGAAAGGCTTGTGGGTTGAGATAAGGACAGGGAGCTCACTCAGCAATTACCGTCATGGGCAAAACAGACTCAACTTGGGGAAATTAATTTATTTTATTACCAATCAAATCAGAGTAGGGTAATGAGAAATAAAACCAAATCTTAAAAACACCTTCCCCCCACCCCTCTCTTCTTCCCGGGCTCAACTTCACTCCTGATTTCCTCTACCTCCTCTCCCCAAGGAGGACAGTGAATGGGGATTGCAGTCAGTTCATCACACATTGTCTCTGCTGCTCCTTCCTCTGCACACTTTTCCCCTGTTCCAGTGTGGGGTCCCACCCACGGCAGATAGTCCTCCATGAACTTCTCCAATGTGAATCCTTCCCACAGGCTGCAGATCTTCATGAACTGCTCCAGCGTGGGTCCTTTCCAGAGGTGTAGTCTTTCAGGAAGAGACTGCTCCAGCACGAGTCCCCCACGGGATCACAAGTCCTGGAGCAAACCTGCTCTAGCGTGGGCTCCTCTCTCCATGGAGTCAGAGGTCTTGCCAGGAGCCCGCTTGTCCTGATTTTGGCTGGGATAGAGTTAATTTTCTTCCTAGTAGCTGGTGTAGTACTATGTTTTGGATTTAGTATGAGAATAATGTTGATAACGCACTGATGTTTTAGTTGTTGCTAAGTAGTGTTTACCCTAGTCAAGGACTTTTCAGCTTCCCATGCTCTGCCAGGTGCACAAGAAGCTGGGAGGGAGCATAGCCAGGACAGCTAACCTAACTGGCCAACGGGGTATTCCATACCATATGACATCATGCCCAGCGTATAAGGCTGGGGGAAGAAGAAGGAAGGGGGTGACGTTCAGAGTGATGGTGTCTTCCCAAGTAACCACTACGCATGATGGAGCCCTGCTTTCCTGGAGATGGCTGAACACCTGCCTGCTGATGGGAAGTAGTGAATGAATTCCTTGTTTTGCTTTGCTTGTGCACACAGCTTTTGCTTTACCTATTAAACTGTCTTTATCTCAACCCACAAGTTTTCTCACTTTTACCCTTCCGATTCTCTCCCCCATCCCACTGAGGGGTGAGTGAGCGAGTGGCTGTGTGGTCTTTTGCTGCCTGCCAGGTTAAACCACGACACTGCTGCAACGCAGGCTTCCCACGGGGTCCCAGCCTCCTTCGGCTGCATCCACCTGCTCCGGCATGGCGTCCTCCACAGGCTGCAGGTGGATATCTGCTCCACTGTTAACCTCCATAAGCTGCAGGGGGACAACCTGCCTCACCATGGTCTTCACCACGGGCTGCAGGGGAATCTCTGCTCTGGTGCCTGGAGGACCTCCTTCCCCTCCTTCTTCACCAATGTTGGTGTCTCCATAGTTGTTTCTCTCACATATTCTCACTCCTCTCTCCCAGCTCCTGCTGCACAACAGGTTTTTTCCCCCTTCTTAAATATGTTATCACAGAGGTGTTACCAGTGTCGCTGATTGGTTCAGCTTTGGTCAGCGGTGGGTCCATCTTGGAGCTGGCTGGCATTGGCTTTAATGAACATAGGGGAAGCTTCTAGCAGCTTCTTACAGAAGCCACCCATGCAGCGCCCCCGGTCCCAAAACCTTGCCATGCAAACCCAATACATCATAGAATATCTCAAGTTGGAAGGGACCCATAAGGATCTTCAAGTCCAACTCCCTGCTCTTCACAGGATCACCTAAAACTAAACCATATGACTAAGAGCATCGTCCACACGCTCCTTGAACTCTGACAGTCTTGGTGCTGTGTCCACTTCCCTGGGGAGCCTGTTCCAGTGATGAACCACCCTCTCAGTGAAGAACCTTTTCCTAACGTCCAATCTGAATTTCCCCTGATGCAGCTTCATTCTATTTCCTTTGGTCCTATCGTTAGTCACCAGAGAGAGATGAGCACCTCCCACCCTGCTGCCCCCTTGAGGAAGTTGTAGACTGCGATGAGGTTACCCCTCAGTCTTCTTTTCTCCAAGCTGAACAAACCAAGTGACCTCAGCCGCTCCTCCTAAGTCTTCCCCTCAAGGCCTTTCGCGACCTTGGTTGCCCTCCTCTGCACACACTCTGATAGTTTGATGTCCTTCTTATATTGAGGTGCCCAAAACTGCACACAGTACTTGAAGTGGGGCTGCACCAGTGCAGTCTGGAGTGGGACAATCACCTCCCTCGACCAGCTAGCAGTGCTGCGCTTGATGCACCCTAGGACACAGCTGGCCCTTTTAGATGCCAGGGCATGCTGTTGACTCATATTCAAGTTGCCATCAATCCACACCCCCAGATTGCTTTCCTCGGGGCTGCTTTCCAGCTTCTCATCCCCCAGTTTGTATGTATAACCAGGATTACCTCGTCTCAGGTGCAGAATCCAGCACTTGCTCTTGTTAAATTTCATACGGTTGGTGATTGCCCAGCTCTCTAGTCTATCCAGATCTCTCTGTAAGGCCTCTCTACCCTTGAGGGAGTCCACAGCTCCTCCTAGTTTAGTATGATCAGCAAACTTAATGTACATTTGACTGCTGCATCCAGATCATTTATAAAAACATTGGAGATCACTGGCCCTAAAATGGAGTCCTGGGGAACCCCATTGGTGACTGGCCACCAGCCTGATGTAACCCCATTTACTATAACTCTTTGAGCATGACCCGTCAACAATTGCTTATCCAACGTATGATGGACTTGTCTAGCTGCATGCTGGACGGTTTATCCAGAAGGATACTGTGACGGACAGTATCAAAAGCTTTACGAAAATCCAAAACCACCACATCTACTGGCTTCCCTTGGTCAACTAGATGGGTGACCTTGTCATAAAAGGAAATGAAGTTGGTTAAGCAGGACTTTCCCTTTGTGAACACATGCTGGCTATGACCAATGACTGCGTTGACTCTCAAGTGTTTTTCAGTAACTTCCAGAATAACTCTCCATAATTCTACCAGGCACTGAAGTGCAACTGACAGGCACGTCCAGGGTCTTTCTTCTTACCCTTCTTGAAAATTGGGACAACATTTGCCAGCTTCCAGACGACTCATACCTCTCCAGACTTGTCACATGGAAACCTGGTACCAAGCAATTGGACTCCTGGTGTGGAATGGTTTTGCTTTACAGAAATACTGGAGTGGGTCACAGGTGGCAACATAATGATGAATGAGGCTCCCACAATGATAGCAAAAGCTGCAGTCCCCAAGGCCAGGGAGAAACAGGCCTGGACTGTGCAGCCCTGGCAGGAGAGGGGTTTGCTGTCCCAGGTGACTCTGCATCACTGTGGGGCCTGTGACAGGTGAAGCCAATTTTCAAGAAGGACAAGCTGCTGCTGAGAAAGTCCCCAGGGGAGTACAGCCTGTGATCCAACCACACTGTCGACATCATGCTGGAGGCTGACTGGCTAGACAGCAGCTCTGCAGAGAAGGACCTTGGAGTCCCAGAGGATAACAAGCTGAGCAGGAGCCAGCAGTGCACCATTGTAGCAAAGGCCAATATCCACCTGCCCTGGCCCCATGGAAGTGCCCACCGCAGAGTGCTGCTGTGCTCTGGGCCCTCACACCAGAGCCCCATCCCCTCTGAAAGACACACTTCTGGGAGGCAGAGAGGGAGTTCAGCCTCCCCATCAGCCCTAGGGATGGTGCTGGCCCCAAGGACACGAGGAAACAGAGGCCTCTCAATTTCTGGCTCTCTTTCATTCATATTCTAGGTGATCCTCAATCCCAACTGCATTTGCCCCCTTCTCTGCCCCCACCAGCCCCACTCCCCAGGACAACAGGAGAGTCCTGGCTCTGGGGCTCCTCAGGCAGCTCATGCATCTCTCCAGTCTCCCCTCCCTGTACCCGCTGAGTTCCCACTGACTCCCAAGGCACTGCAGAGTCCTTGTTTATGGATACCTCGATTTAGTGCTTTACTGTTGGGGGACTTCCTCTTTGAGGGTGTTTCACTTTGTGTGTCTCCATTCACTCCCACCCCAGGGCACATGACGAGTCCCCATCCTTTCCTGACCCCTCCAAATTCATTTCCAGAGACACTGCCATATGCCATCAGTCCTGTCATATGTGAAGCAGCCTGAGGATGTAATGGAGAGCTCATGGACCATCTCCATTGCAACTGGACTCCAAGAAGAGAGCCTTTAAAACCAGAACTTTCTGACCAGTGGAACCCCATGGTACTGTGAGATCAACCCCAAACACAGGGAGAACACAAGGCAAACAGACTCTTCAAAAGACCAATTCTTTGGATATTTTATTGGCAGCAACTTTGGAGGAAGAGCCCAGCCTTCAGGCACTGCACCCAGGATATGCCCTTTTATTAAAGAGCTGCTACTGGACATGCCACATCTGACACAGCGTTGTGCAAGGGTCAGACACAACCGAATCAAGCTTCAAGACATATAGTATAAACCAAGAAAATTATCTAAAAGTAAGACTATCAAAGGGGAAAAAAAACAGGCTCCTGCCCTTAAATTGAACTCTGGGAAATGTGCAGAGAAGGGGAGGCAGGTTATTCTTGGTGAAACAGCATCCATTGCGTCAGTTTCCATAGACCATCCTTGAGCTCCTCGTTCCTCGTGATACAGATGAGGGGGTTCACTGATGGAGGCACCACAGAGTACAGAACTGCCACCAAGACGTCCAAGGTGGGGGAGAAGATGGAGGGGGAGTTCAGGTAGACAAAGGTGCCGGTGCTGATAAACAGGAAGACCATGGCCAGGTGAGGGAGGCACATGGAAAAGGTTTCGTGTCATCCCTGCTCAGATGGGATCCTCAGCACAGTCCTGAAGATCAGTATATAGGACAACATGATGGAAATAAAACACCCAAATGCAAACCAGACACTAACCACAAGAAGCCCAACTTCCCTGAGGTAGGAGTCTGCACAAGAGAGCTTGAGGAGCTGCGGGATTTCACAGAAGAACTGGTCCAGGACATTGCCTTGGCAGAGTGGTATTGAAAATATATTGGCCGTGTGCAGCAGAGCAGAGAGAAAACCACTGCCCCAGGCAGCTGCTGCCATGTTGACACAAGCTCTGCTGCACTTGGAGAAACAACGTTGGCTGTCTCTAACCAATTCCCTGTCTTCCATATGTTTTGACATATCATCCAGGAGGTTCTGTTCCACGATCTTACCGGGCATGGAGGTGAGGCTAACTGGTCAGTAGTTCCGTGGGTGCTCCTTTTTACACTTTTTAAAATGAGAGTAATGTTTCTCTTCTCTCCAGACACTGGGGACTTCACCTGACTGCCATGACTTTTCAAATGTTATTGAGAGTGGCTTGGCAACTACACCAACCAATTCCCTCAGGACCCTGGAATACATTTCGTCGTGTCCCACTGACTTACGTATGTTCATGCTCCTCAGGTGATCTTGAACCAGATCTTCTCCTACGATGGGTGGAATTGCATATGACCAGTCCCTACCTTGAGGTTCAGGGACTTGAGAGATGTGGGAAGAGAAATTACCTTTGAAAACAGAGGCAAAAAAGTTGAGTACCTCAGACTTCTCCATGTCGGTTGTCACCAGGTCCCCTGTCTCATTTACTGGGAGGGGTAAATTTTCTTTAATCTTCCTTTTCTGACTAAAGTATCTATAGAAGTCCTTATTATTCTTCGCATCCCTTGCCAAATTCAGTTCCAACTGTGCCTTAGCTCTCCTGATCCCATCCTTACACATCCGGGAAGTGTCTCTATGTTCTTCCCAGGATACACGTCCCTGCTTCCACTGCCTGTGCATTTCCTTCTTACACTCTAGTTTGACCAGGAGATCCTTACTGAGTCATGCCCGTCTCCTGCTTTCCTTGCCTGTTTCATACACGTGGGAATTGAGAGCTCTTGCACTCTAAGAAAAATGTCCTTTAAAGGCTGCCAGCTCTGTTCAGTTCCTCTGTTCCTGAGAGCAGTGTCCCAGGGGGTTCCATCCACTAATTCCTTAGACAACTGCAAGTTTGCTCTCCTAAAATTCAGCGTCCTGACTCTACTCTTCGCCTGGTCCATATCCCTCAAGATTGTGAATTCCACCAGGGCATGATCACTGCAGCCCAGGCTGCCACCAGTCTTGGCATCTCTAATTAGTTCATTCTTGTTGGTAAGCAACAGGTCCAGTAACGCTTCTCCTCTGGGTGGGCTGTCTATCACCTGCATTAAGAAATTATCCTTGATGCACTCCAAGAGTCTCCTGGACTGCTTACAACTTGCTGTGCTGCTTTTCCAGCAGCTGCCGGGGGATTGAAGTCCCCAAAGAGGATCAGAGTCTGCAGGTATGATGCTTCCTGTAGTTGAAGTAAGAACGCTTTATCAGCAGGCTCCCCTTGATCCCGTAGCCTGTAGTAAGCACAAACTGTGAGGTTTCCTTTGTTGGCTTGGCCCCTAATTTTTTCCCAGAAGCTCTCAACCTGTTCATCGCTCTTTTCCCAAGACAGCTCTGGGCAGTCAATCCACTTTTTTACATAGAGGGCAACTTCCCCACCCCTCCTTCCTTGCCTGTTTATACTTCCTGAGCAGTTTATAGCCATCTATTGCAGCACTCTAGTCATGCGATTCATCCCACCACGTTTCAGCGATAGTGATTAGATCGTAGCTTTCTAGCTGCACAGTGGCTTCCAGTTCCTCCTGCTTGTTACCCATCATGCATGCATTTGGTGTCGTGGTTTAACCTGGCAGGCAGCCAAATATCACGCAGCCGCTCACTCACTCCCTGCCCCCAGTGGGATGGAGAGAGAATCGGAAGGGTAAGAGTGAGAAAAACTCATGGGTTGAGATAAAGACCGTTTAATAGAACAGAAAATAGAAAATAATAATAATCATCATAATGATGATACTGATTACAAAATTAATGATGCACAATGCAATTTCTCACCACCTGCGTTGACCGATATCCAAGCAGCAATCGCTACTTCCTGGATCACACCTACCATTCATATACTGAGCATGGAATACCCCGTTGGCCAGCTGGGCTATCTGTTCTGGCTGTGCTCCCTCCCAGCTTCCTCCAGAGCATGGAAGGATATCCTTGACTAGCAGGGTACTTAGGAACAACTGAAAACATCACTGTGTTATCAACATTCTTCTCATACTAAACCCAAAACACAGCACTAGGAAGAAATTTAACTCTATCCCAGCCAAAACCACAACAGTATCCACCCCTTATTCTATACCATTTACATCATGTTTCAGTTTCACATTTTCTAGTACATTCCAATTAATCACCACCACCTTTCTTGTCTTTATATTTATATTTATTTATACACACAGATATCATTCCCTTAGTCTATGGGCCATCCCTCTAAAATGTCCATTGAGTTCATTTAGTCCATGACTTTGGGCTCCATCTGTCATAACAGTCTTTCAGGGCAGGAGGAATGATGTGTGGTGTTGGATTGTTGCATCCTGAAGCCAGTTCTGATTCCATTATTGCTGCACTCATCTGGTTCTATCAACATTGCATTTTGCTCCGTTTCATGGGAGTTAGTTCATTCTTCATTAATCTGGGTGATTTTTACTGCTATACCATTGGTAGCAACCATAGAAATAATGATATACAATATCATATAGCAATTAACATAATACAATTCAATTCATTGGCTATTTTCACCCAAAATCAAATCCCCTTGAGGTACACACCGGACTTCCCCATCCTTTCGCATTACCCACCAAGTGCACCCAGGTCCTTGAGCAAAAGCAATCCCACGGATGGGTTTTCCCTTGCCAGAGGCAGGAGTAACCCAGACTGTCTTCCCCAGCATATTTCTTATGTGCATGACAGGGACTTTATCCTCTTTTAAAGTACGTAAGGGTTTTGATTGGGCAGGGCCAGCTCGAGTGAAAGATCCCCTGGTGTTGACTAACCAGGTGGCTTTTGCTAAATGTGTGTCCCAATGCTTGAATGTCCCACCACCCATTGCTCTCAGCGTAGTCTTTAGCAGCCCGTTGTATCGTTCGATTTTCCCAGAGGCTGGTGCATGGTAGGGGATGTGATATACCCACTCAATGCCATGCTCTTTGGCCCAGGTGTCTATGAGGGTGTTTCGGAAATGAGTCCCGTTGTCTGACTCAATTCATTCTGGAGTGCCATGTCACCATAAGACTTGCTTTTCAAGGCCCAGGATGGTGTTCCGGGTGCTGGCATGGGGCACAGGGTATGTTTCTAACCATCTGGTTATTGCTTCCACCATGGTGAGCACATAGCGCTTACCGTGGCGGGTTTGTGGGAGTGTGATATAATCAATCTGTCAGGCCTCCCCATATTTATATTTCAACCATCGTCCACCATACTAAAGAGGCTTTACTCGCTTGGCTTGTTTGATTGCAGCACACGTTTCACATTCATGGATAACCTGTGCAATAGCGTCCATGGCTAAGTCCACCCCTCGATCACAAACCCATCTATATATTGCATCTCTTCCTTGATGACCTGAAGTGTTATGGACCCACCGAGCTGTAAATAATTCACCCTTATGTTGCCAGTCCAGATCCACCTGAGCCGCTTCACTCTTAGCAGCCTGGTCCACCTGCTGATTGTTTTGTTCTTCAGTGGCCCGACTCCTGGGTACGTGAGCATCTATGTGACGTACTTTTATAACCAGGTTCTCTACCCAGGCAGCAATATCTTGCCACAATGCGGCAGCCCAGATGGGTTTACCTCTGCGCTGCCAGTTGTTCTGCTTCCATCAATGCACCCACACCCACAGAGCATTTACCACCATCCATGAGTCAGTATAGAGATAAAGTACTGGCCATTTTTCTTATTCAGCAATATCTAAAGCCAGCTGGATGACTTTCACCTCTGCAAACTGGCTCGACCCACCTTCTCCTTCAGCAGTTTCTGAGACTTGTCGTATACAGCATACAGCAGCTTTCCACCTCTGATGCTTTCCCACAAGACGACAGCACCCATCAGTGAACAGGGCATATTGCTTCTCATTTCCTGGTAGTTTATTATACAGTGGGGCCTCTTCAGCACGTGTCACCTCCTCCTCTGGGGATATTCCAAAATCTTTGCCTTCTGGCCATTTCGTGATCACTTCCAAGATTCCTGGGCGATTGGGGTTTCCTATTTGGGCCCGTTGTGTGATCATGTGACCCACTTACTCCACATAGCACCAGTTGCATGATGTGTAGAGGGGACCCTCTCTTTGAATATCCAGCCCAGCACCGGCAGGTGGGGTGCCAGGAGGAGCTGTGCTTCAGTACCAACCACTTCCAAAGCAGCTCAAACGCCTTCATATGCTGCCAACATCCCTTTCTTAGAGTATAAATGGGCTTTGGATCCCTTGTATCCCCAACTCCAGAACCCTAAGGGTCAACCTCGAGTCTCCCTTGGTGCTTTCTGCCAGAGGCTCCAGGTAGGGCCATTCTCCCCGGCTGCGGTGTAGAGCACATTCTTCACATCTTGTCCTGCCTGGACTGGCCCAAGGGCCACTGCATGAACTATCTCCCGTTTAGTAGCCAAGGCAACAACCAAAGGCTTGTCGTTGCCCATTTGAAATGGTTCTTCTTCTGAGTCACTTGATGGAGAGGGCTTACGATCTGACTGTAATCTGGAATATGCATTCTCCAAGAACCCACCATGCCTAAGAAAGCTTGTGTTTCCTTTTTGCTAGTTGGTGGAGACATGGCTGTTATTTTGTTGATCACATCTATTGGGATCTGACGACATTTTATTCCTAAAAACTGGATCTCCTGTGCAGGTCCCTTGACCTTACTTTGTTTTATGGCAAAACCGGCTTTCAAGAAGGATTTGGATTATTTTCTTTCCTTTCTCAAAAACTACTTCTGCTGTGTTGCCCCATACGATGACGGCATAAAGGTATTGCAACTGTTCTGGAGCTTCACCCTGTTCCAGTGCGGTGTAGATCAGTCCGTGGCAAATGGTAGGGTTGTGTTTCCACCCCTGGGGCAGTCAGTTCCAGGTGTACTGGACGCCCCTCCAAGTGAAAGCAAACTGTGGCCTGCACTCTGCCGCCAAAGGGATGGAGAAGAACGCATTAGCAATATCAATGGTGGCGTACCACTTGGCTGCCTTTGACTCCAGTTCGTATTGAAGTTCTAGCATGTCCGGCATGGCAGCACTCAGTGGCGGCATGATTTCTTTCAGGCCACGGTAGTCTACTGTTAGTCTCCACTCTCCATTAGACTTTCGCACTGGCCATATGGGACTGTTGAAGGGTGAGCGAGTCTTGCTGATCACTCCTTGGCTCTCCAGTCAATGAATCACCTTATGGATGGGAAGCAGGGAGTCTCGGTTGGTACGATATTGCCACCGGTGCACTGTTGTGGTAGCCATTGTCACCTGCTGTTCTTCAACCCTCAGCAACCCCACAACAGAAGGGTCCTCTGCGAGACCAGGCAAGGTGGACAGCTGTTTAATTTCCTCTGTCTCCAGGGCAGCTATACCAAAAGCCCACTGATACCCTTTTGGGTCCTTGAAATACCCTCTCCTGAGGTAGTCTATGCCAAGGATGCACGGAGCTTCTGGGCCAGTCACAATGGGGTGCTTCTGCCACTCATTCCCGGTCAGGCTCACTTCAGCCTCCAATACAGTTAACTCGTGGGATCCCCCTGTCACTCCAGAAATACAAATGAGTTCTGCCCCTTTATAACTTGATGGCACCAGGGTACACTGTGCACCGGTGTCTACTAGAGCCTTATACTCCTGTGGCTCTGATGTGCCAGGCCATCAAATCCACACAGTCCAGTAAACCCGGTTGTCCCTTTCCTCCACCTGGCCAGAGGCAGGGCCCCTCTAGTTCTGATCATAGTATCCATTTCTCATTGCTTGCAAACGTTGAGTCAAGAATTTCTTCATTACAATTACAATCCAAAGTAAGATCAGCCCTTCTACTCTGTCTGGGGAAGTGTTCACTGTAAATTGGACTGTCATGAGACAGGTTTTTCCTGAAAACTGGAGCAGCATTTTTCCTGGGAGAATGCCCTTGTGTCATTGTTTTTCCTTGCAACTCCTTGCAACGTACCCATGCCTCTAGGGTCAAGGTAGGTTTTCCATCCCACTGCCTCATGTCCTCTCCATGGTCACGCAGGTAAAACCACAGGGTGCCCCGTGGTGTGTACGTTCTATATCCTCTCTCTTGAGCAGAAGAACGCTGACTCCTAATGGCTGAGATACTGGTGCGTACAGGTGGAGAATAGGACATATCCTGCTCAAATTGCTGGACCTTCCGGGACAGTTTCTCCACAGCCGAGACAAGGGAGGAGGAGACAGTTTCTTTGTATTCCCGGAGTCTGCTAACCACGTCATCCACTGTTGGTGCTTCTTCCTCTTTTCAGGCCAGTACTGACAACGAACTGGCATGCAACACTGGTGCACTCTGTACCAACTTCTGCCACATGGGTCGCATGCACTGGACTTCATCTGGATCTTTGGGCATTTGGTCATTGTCCAGGTCACTATAAACCACCTCCAGCATGCCTAATTCTCTCAGGTACTGGATACCTCTCTCCACAGTGGTCCATTTGCCTGGGCGATATATATCTTCCTTGAAGGGATACCTTTCCTTCACACCTGACAGCAGTCACCTCCAGAGGCTGAGGACCTGTTTCCCTTTTGCAATTTCTTTGTCAATGCCCCCTTCCCTAGCAAGGGATCCCAGCTGTTTGGTTTCCTTCCCCTCTAATTCCAGGCTACTGGCCCCATTTTCACAGCATCGGAGCAGCCAGGTAACAATATGCTCACCTGGACGATGGTTGAAATCTTTCCTCATATCTCGCAGCTCACTCAGGGATACGGATCAGGTGGTTTCTGTCTCATTTATGAGTTCTTCCTTTTCCTCCTCCCCTCCTCGTGATGGTCCTGCTTTTCCATCATCCCTTTCTAAACAACCTGACTTCCGCTTCAAAGATTTCTTCTGTACAGGGGCGACGGATACCAGCAATGGTTGGTCCTCTGGTTCAGCTCTAGTGCCTGTTGCTGGGGTTTGCATAGCTGCAGTGACTGTTGCCGGGGTCTGAGTGGCTGCAGTGCCTGTGACTGGGGTTGGAGTAGCTGTAGTGACTGTTGCGGGTTTGAGTGGCTGCAGTGCCTGTGACAGGGGTTGGAGTAGCTGTACTGACTGTTGCTGGGGTTTCAGTGGCTGCAGTGCCTGTGACGGGGGCTGGAGTACCCGCAGTGTCTGTCACTGGGTTTTGAGTAGCTACAGTGCCTATCGTGGGGATTGGAGTAACTGCAGTGACTGTTGCCGGGGTTTGAGTAGCCACAGTGCCTGTTGCGGGGGTTAGAGTAGCCACAGTGCCTGTTGCGGGGTTTTTTGAGTAGCCACAGTGCCTGTCGTGGGGGTTTGAGTAGCCACCATGTCTGTTGCCGAGGTTGATCTCTGGACAGTATTCCTAAATGGTTGTTTAACCCTAAACAAGACCTGAACCACATTCAGGAGACATAGCAATACGAACATGCTTGTTTGAACATCCCAAGAATGTTCAAAATTCTCAGGGAATATTGTGGATGTCTTCATGAAGAGGATAGAAGAAAAAGGAGTTTCTAAAGATATGGAAGGGAAGATGAACAAGTGGGAGAAAGTGTCCCATCCTGTCTCCCTCCTAAATTCATTCTCTGAGGAGAAAAATGTGTAATTACTAATCGTTTCTAAGAGGTTGTTCCTGAGGGACAGAGATGACGGCAGATCTGAGTACAGATACCAGATTAGACTTACGACCAATGATTTTAATACATCATAAAACAGCAGCAAAATGATAAACTTGGCCCAGTTCCAAATAGTGATAAACAGCACAACAGGGAACATATACTGCAAGCAAGGTATTACATAATCCAACATTGAGAGCCAGCCCCACAACTTTGAGAGCCAATAAATCAACATTGTGACCAATTAATATAATGAATGCTTATAACAATTTTGCCTTAACACACTTTGGTCAGATCTATCATTATCTCAACCCTTTGTGGCCCATGTTGGGCGCCAAAAGGGACTGTCGTGGTTTAACGTGGCAGGCAGCCAAATATCACTCAGCCACTCGCTCACTCCCTGCCCCCAGTGGGACGGGGAGAGAATCAGAAGGGTAAGAGTGAGAAAAACTCATGGATTGAGATAAAGACAGTTTAATAAAACAGAAAAGGGGAAATAATAATAATTATTATGATGATGATGATAATGATAATCATAATAATGATGGTAATGGTAGAATATACAAAAGGAATGATGCACAATGCAATTGCTCACCACCCGCGCTGACCGATAACCAAGTAGCGATAGCTACTTCCTGGATCATGCTTACCATTCATATACTGAGCATGATGTCACATGGTATAGAATACCCCGTTGACCTGCTGGGCTATCTGTCCTGGCTGTGCTCCCTCCCAGCTTCCTCCAGAGCATGGAAGCTGGATATCCTTGACTAGCAGGGTACTTAGGAACAACTGAAAATATCAGTGTGTTATCAACATTCTTCTCATACTAAATCCAAAACACAGCACTAGGAAGAAATTTAACTCTATACCAGCCGAAACCAGGATAATTGGCATAGAGGCACTTCAGCTGGGCTATTGACCTTGTCATCTCTTTTAGAGGAACATTGCCTAATTCCTCTGAAGTCTTTCACAGGTGTTTCCCTGTTTCTTAATACACCAGCAGCTCCTGGCTCTTCTCTGTTGCTCAAAACTCCATCTCCCTCCCCCACTAAATCTAGATTAAATCTTTCCATATAAGTCTGGCCAGCTTGTTGGTGAACATCCTCTTACCCCACTTGGTCAGGTGAATCCCATCAGCTCCCAACAGACCCAGCTTCAGACACATGGACGTGTGCACTACTCTGAGTGCATTCACATTCCCTGTGTGTGCTCCGTGCAATGGGGAAGGTGAGTAACGGTCGCTCATGCTTGCAGAGCCCCTTCTGAGTGCACAATTGAGATGCTCCACAGAAATGCTTCTTTCTTACTATGGAATTTAAGGCACAGAAGGGCAGGGGACGGTGACCTAGCAGGCAGGTTCCTGATGTGGCAGACAGCAACCTGTCCAAAGCAGGCGAGATAAATCTGACTGGGATGATGGGGGTTTGCTCCTGGAGTCACACAGAGAAACGTCAGGGCCCTGTGAGGTGTCCGCATCTAAGCTGGCCTCATGCACTCCTCATACACACAAGGGACAGGGGCAGGTTCAGGAGTCTTTCCCTTGTACATGCAAAGGCAGTGCATTGCAGCAGTTGTAGTGTCTCTCTGGCCTCCTCTTACCATTCCCAAAGGTGGGGAGGCATCTCAGCCCTCTTGGTATGTTGCCCTGCTCTGAACTTGTCTCAGGTACCTCATGGCACAAGGAATGGACACATGAATCTAGATGCAAGGAAGCACATCCCACTAGTTGTTGTGTGGGGAAGGTTACTCACAAATTGCCATGATCTTGAGTAACCTTCTGTCCCACAGGCCTTCAGGGCACTCCTAGGAGTAGGTGAAGGCACTTGTGTTCACTCAAGTTCACATCATCACACACATAAGATGTGCATGCATAAATCCATGGCACAGAGA
The DNA here is from genome assembly GCF_964195595.1 of Calonectris borealis. Taxonomy (NCBI): domain Eukaryota; kingdom Metazoa; phylum Chordata; class Aves; order Procellariiformes; family Procellariidae; genus Calonectris; species Calonectris borealis. The sequence continues at coordinate 51,392,559 of NC_134316.1, read as the reverse complement.
CCTGGCTGTACAAGGGCACTGCTGAGTGCCCCAGCCTGCACACTCATACAGTTGTGGTGTACACCGATGTTATCCTCTCCTGGGCACTTTGCAGCCCAGCCCAGCCCCTCCTGGGCTCTCCCCACCTCCTCAGCCCAGCACAGCACAGCAGCCTAGTCTGGGCTGGTCCCATGGCAGTGCCCGCCACAGGGTGCTGCAGAGCTCTGGGCACTCACCCCACAGCCCCAGCCCCTCTGAAGGGCCCAGCAGCTGCGGGTGGGCAGAGAGGGGTCTCAACCTCCCCATCTGCCCTAGAGCTGGAGGCTCGCAATGGCACAAGGAAAAGGAAATTAGGAAAACTGCAGGACCCCTGATCTTGGGTCCAGGAGATCTCCACTATAGACTGCCTGTGCCCACTCAGTGCCAGCCCTTCTCCCAGGGCTCACAAAAGAGTCCTGGCCCAGCTAGAGAGTACCCTCCCTGAGTGGGTGCCAGCAGAAGGAGATTTCCCTTTCTCATTGATTCCTCCCTGCAGGCACAGAAAAGCTCCCTTGCTCTTCCCCAAAACATCCCTGCTGCCCAGAGGGCCTTTCCCCAGGCTAGCATGTCCATGCTGGCCTGGCCAGCCATTCCCAGTTCCTTCCCTGTGCTCCTCACAGGGCCCCAAGCTGGTGGTGCTGCTCCTCAGAGAGTGGGGGCTGTGGTACCCTGGGGCCATGGGGTGACCCCACACTGGCCATGCTGGTCAGGGTGGGAAGCAGATCCAGATGGATGAGGATCACTGCTGCTGAACCCCCTTCCATCTTCTCTGATGGCTTGGTAGCCAAGGACAGTGTCTCCAATGGCACAAAGGACAGGGGAGGGCTGCACTAGATCCAGCCTATGGAGTATGCTGAAACTCTCTCCAGTCTTATGTCCCTTTGCCTGCTGCCTCCTCACAGCCTCTTCTGGAATTGCAGAGCCTTCATTAGCCCATGGGCTCCTCAGCTTTGCCTTTTCTTCTGGGCAAGTCCTCCTTGGATGGTCACACATTTTATGAGGTGGCACTCACTGCCGACCCAGGCTCACACATTGTTCCTGGAGATTCTCTGAAATCCCCTGCAACTTCAGGTTCCTCTCCAGGATAGCATCTGCCATCAGCCACACCACAGGTGGACAGTGCCAGGCAGATAAGTCAATGACCATTTTACTGTCTGCTTAGACAAGTGCCACCAAGAAGGGAGATCTAGGTCCAGCCCTTGGTTCCTAACAGATCCCCCTGGGACTCTGACTCTGTCCCCCAGAATCTGTGGAGAACCCCAGAACACCAAGAGGACTTTTCAAGGAGAAGCTCCTTCGGTGTATTCCTGGCACCAGCTTTGGAAGAGGTGTCCAGCCCTGTGGAGACCCTTTAGTGACAGTGGTGCTAGCAGGGAGGCCAGCTCTGACACAGTGGTTCACATGGTCTGCTCCTGTCTGCAGCCACAGGGGTGCCACTGTGGACACAACAGGACTACCAAAAGTTACAGAAGACCTTAGGACTTACACAAATGCAAGGACACAGCAGGACAGTATGGCATGACCTGAAAAGCACTGAAAAGACCATTCCTGCTGCTGTCAATGGCCATGGCTCCCGGGAATCAGCAGCCCTGACTGGCCAGCAACAGAGAGGGAGTGCCTGCCGAAGCAGTGAGGGGCAGCCCAAAGGGCCACCAGGGCTGTTCATCCATGCGACATCTTGGCTCCTGAATTCCTTCTGCCTACTGGGGCTGGGCCCCAAGTTCCAGAGGAAATATAAGAGATAGGAGTAGAAACAAATTATTATCTTTTGCTTTCTTTATCTGTGGAAGGAGCCTGCATCCTTATGTACATTAAGTTTACCAGCCAGAAGAAGTTGGATGAATAATATTATTTAATTAGAATTAATATTATCACAGGTTTAACAAACAAATACAAACTAAATGAACAGAAGAGCAAAAGATAGGCTGGGATTTTACTAATTCGTGGGAGTTGTATGAGGGTGGTGGGCACCTTATTAATGCTGGAATAATGTGTATTCATATAGTTTCCTCAGGGCATCCTTGATCTCCTTGCTCCTCATGCTGTAGGTGAGAGAGGTTCACTGCTGGAGGCACCACAGAATACAGAACTGCCACGATCAGGTCCAGGATTGGGGAGGAGATGTAGGGGGGCTTGAGGTAGGCGACCATGGCAGTGCTGATAAACAGAGAGACCACGACCAGGTGAGGGAGGGCACATGGAAAAGGCTTTGTGCCATCCCGGCTCAGCATGGCCCTGAAGATCTGCACATAAGACAGCACAATGAAAACAAAGCATGAGAAAGTAAAAGAGGCACTAACCACGAGGGGTCTAACTTCCCTGAGGTAGGAGTCTGAACAGGAGAGCCTGAGGATCTGGGGGATTTCACAGCATTGCCTTGGCAGAGTGGTGTGGAAAATGTATCGGCAGTGTGCAGCACAACACAGAGAAACCCACTGCCCCAGGCAGCTGCTGCCATTTTGGCACAAGCTCTGCTGCCCAGGAGGGTCCCGTAGCGCAGGGATTTGCAGATGGCAGTGTAGTGGTTGTAGGCCATGACAGTGAGAATAGAATACTCTGCTGAAATCAAGAAGACAAACAGAAAGACCTGTGCAGCACATCCCAAGTAGGAAATGGCCCTGGTGTCCCACAGGGAATTGGCCATGGCTTTAGGGAGAGAGGTGGAGATAGAGCCCAGGTCAAGGAGGGCGAGGTTGAGGAGAAAGAAGTATATGGGGGTGTGAAGGCTGTGGTCACAGGCTGAGGTGGTGGTCACAGGCAACAGCAGTGATGATGAAACCATTGCCCAGGAAGGCAGCCAGGTAGATACCCAGGAAGAGCAAGAAGTGCAAGAGCTGCAGCTCCTGCGTGTCTGCAAATGCCAGGAGGAGGAACTCAGTGATGGAGCTGCCATTGGCCATTTGCTTCCTCTGGGCATGGGGGCCTGTCCAAGGAGGAAAAGGCAGTGAAGAGTTAGGACAGACAACTCCTCTGAGCAAAACCTATGCCATTTCTCACAGAAACCCCCCCACATGACCTCTCCTTCTAGAAAGACCTTTGTGCTACCTGGCGTGAGCTCTGGATTTTGCTGCCTGAGGGTGCAATGGGGAGCAGGGGACTCTGCTGTGGGCTGCGGAGGAGTCAGTCCTGCTGTGCACCCACAGGCAGATAGGAACAAGGAGTGATCTCTGTTTAAATCCACTCATGATATCAAAGAGATTTCAGCATTGTCCCTCCCAGTTCACCCCCCTGCAGAGGAGAGCTGTGGGGGTTTGGTTTAGTTTGTTTTGTTCCTGTCCCCTGTCACCTGTTTGAAGGCAGACATCCTTGGCATTCCTGCTATACTACAAGCGCTGTGCTGAGAGCCCTGGGAGGCAAAGGGACAAAGGAGTGCAAAGGGAGGAGAGACAGTCTGTCCATCAGCCATGGTCTCAGCTGCCCTTGGCTCACACCTCTCTGAGCTGGAGGATGATTACACTCAGCTGTTCCCTGAAAGGAAATTGAATACTGCTCAGAACAGAGGAATCCAGTTTCAAAATGCAGATGATCTCCACACTCCCCTCCCCAGAAAAGAGCTGGGAGCTTCTGGATGCCCTAAAGGTGGGGTGTCCTCAACAGAGAGCCAGCTTTATCCCCACCCAATGCACTGCATTGCCCAGAGACCCACAGGTTAGAAGGGGGCTTGGGCACCTTGCTCCCATGGACACATCTGCATGGCAGGACCTGCAGGGCCAATTACTGAGCTGCTGCTGAAACCCCCATGCCCAGAGAGTCTGAAAAAAAGAGCAGCAGCAGGGACAGGTGGAGAAACAAGGAGAAATGCCCCAATGCTTCTGCCAAGGGAGGCAAGACCAGGAAAGGACAGATGGGCACTCAGGAGACTCTCCTCTACTGCATCAGAGGAAGCAGCTCCTGCCCTGGACCCCCCATCCCTGAGGGCAGAAGCTCTGCTGGGTGAGAGAGGAGACCGAGAGACTTGATAGGGGAAAAACATGTTCAGTAAAGGGCTAACAGGGCGATGCCCAAATCCCCCCTTTGCTGTCAGCACTTTTCTCTCACTCCCTGTCCATGTCTCTGCTGCCTGGATCTGTCCCTGCCAGGAGCTGCTTCTCTGTCCCCATGTCTGCTACCTGTTAGTGCCCACAGACTCCATCCCATGCACTGTGTGCTCAAGTCTGTCCTGCAAACCCCTCCTAGCAGCAGGGCACTACCCAGGAGTGTCTCTGTGTTGGCAAGTTGTAATGAGCAGGTCTGATAAACCCTGAGGATACCACACAAGTGACAAGCCTTTCAGTAGGCAAAGGAACAGGTGAAGGGACTTAGTTTCCTCACAGACCTACTGACCTCTCAGCCTAATGCTTTAAGGAGTCTCAGTCTATTGTCCAAACCTGACAGCTCCATTGCTATTTTCCCCCACAAACAGGGCAGGAAACTGAAAGCACAGACCTCAGAAAGCACCTTTCCTTCCAGGTAGCCCCTGCCTTGATGTGCTTCTTGCAAAGCTGCCTCTGGCAATGTCCTGTAACCTGGAGCCGTGAGCAGCCCTGACCCATGCAGCACCCTCTCAACAGCAGAGGGACCCTGCCCTGCCCTGCCCTGTCCTGCCCTGCCTTACCCTGCTGGTGGTCGCTCCTTCCACCCACAGCTTCCCCCGCAGTGCCGTGGGGAGCTCCCTGGGCAGGATGAGTGCCGACTCTGGCAGGCAGGAGAGTCCCTGCCCCAGCACACAGCCCGCTAGGCACAGGGACCAGGGACCCTGCTCTGAAGGACAGCCCTGGGTGCCCCTGGGTGCACACCCACCTTCACACCCCTGCAGCTGTCCCTGGAGAAGGAAGCCATCATGCCCTATCCCTCTGACGCTGCTCTGGAGCACATCCTCCTCCTCTATATTGGAAAGAAATCTCTATGGGCTATGACAGCTTTATGAGACTCCTCCATGAAGCTGGTGTCCATTGCCCTGCACCGAGAGACTTACCACGTAGAGGGCTGTGAAGATTTCTCCCCCAGTGAGCTCTCAGTCATCCATCCATCCCAGACCACCTTTAACATCTCTGTGCCTTGCTTGTCTCCCCTCAGCACCTGCAGGCAGTGCCCTCAGCCCTGCTGTGCTTTGCAGAGGAGCTGCTCCTGGGCAGAGCTGTCCCTCTGCAGCACTGCCTGCTTGCCATGAGCTTCCTCCACCCCAGGAGCCTGGCCCAGGTCAGCAGCAGAGGACCAGCCCAAGGCATTTTAATGACCCCTCTGGTGGGTTTGGGGCAGAGTCTAAGAACCTCAGACACTGAGAGGAGGTTGAAGAAAGCTCTCAAGAAGCCAAAGTCAGATGCAAACTCCAAAGTTTCAGAGAGCATTAATAGGTCCCGCTGAGGACCATTACCAACAAAGCCTCCCCAGGGGTTGGTTAGAGCAGAAAACTGGAGGTCGTGATGACAGGTAGGCAAAGGCAATGTAAAGGTGGCTCTGATGCTGAGTAAACCTGGACGTGTCACATTAAGCCAAAGGGCCAAGCCCTGACTCCTGGCCCCTGGGAAGGGAGATCCTGTCCCTCACACGTTACTCAGGCCTCTTTCTGGGCCAGTGTGATGTGGGGATGTGTGACGCCAAGGACAGGACTACGGTATGATACCAGGCTCCTGCATATGGACAAGGAGGCAATGAGACCCTAGTGCTATAAGGATAAGGTGTCTCCTTATTGGCGTCAGTGGCAGAGACAACAGCCATTGCCAAGGGGAGAAAGAGCTCGCCTCTGCTGGGGGCTTTCAGCTTCTCCACATCCCTCTATCACCTCCACCACAGGCTGTCTTATGGTGTCACTTCACCTGTGCCTCTCTCCCCGCAGGCTTTAGGCATCTACCCTGCTATGCCACCTCGCTCTCACCTGAGCATCTTCCTTCCTTTACTGATATGTTCCTGTCCTCCCCAGCTGTTCCATGAAACACAAAGCCTTGGACTGATCCAGGGTGACCTGTTGCACAACAGCATTGCCCTTGGAGTGACATTTCTTTCTCCTTGTGTCCACTCTGGACCTCCCAAGCTGCACTATGTAGCATTATTTCTTTCTTATGCTCTTTCCCACTCTGAAGAAAAGCTCCACCATCTCTGAAACTGCCCTTCAAGCATTCTCAGGCTACTCCTATATTTTCTGGAGCCTCCACATTTGTGGGCCAAAGAAGCCTGGGTCCCTCAGCCACCCCACACAGGTCATGTGCACTAGGTCCCAAACCACACCTTGGCAGACCTCCTCTGGACAATCTCTGGTTTCTCCCTGTGGTTGTGCGTTCCCCACCCCCACCCCTTCATGGGTCACTCCATGAACTCAGAGACTCCCGTTAAACCTTGGCCTTGGTGTAATGAGTCAGGTGGTGAACTGTCCCTTTACCATATCAAGAACTCTTGCGTATCAGAATGTACCGATCGTACTAGAAACTGCCACTGCCTGGCCCAAGTGGAGGACAACAGTGGGGATAAGTGTCATCCTCTGATACCCTTATCTGAATCGTAGCTCAAGTGGAACAATACTATTGTTACTGAAACCTTGAGAGTTTTGATGGATGACTGAAGTCAATCATCTTGCAACCCTATAAACAGTGGTCCCAAGAGAGACCATTTGACCCCTCCTGGACTGCAGCGGGTTGTGTCCAGCATCTCCCTCTGAGTGGAATGCTCCTCACAGTTTGCAAACTATCAAGACTGTGATATTTGGAGGACTGTTGCTGGCTGGCACGGGACCTGGGCTGCAATACTGCTCAAGGCTCAACCCTTCGTCCCTTGAGAAATGCCAAGCCATCTTACGTGAGTATTTTACTGAACTTGAGGGGGATTTTTAATAGGTATATCTTTGTATATTTATCTACCTTCACATCCGTGTGCGTGTGTGTGTGAATTGATGGAAGTATCTGCTAGCAAATATAGTCTGCTAAAATCTTAGGATCTATCTTAAGATCGTGAATGAACCTTAGACTGCTGCTAAACACATATAATCCCTTAGATATATACCATTGACCAAGTCTGGGACTAGGGGTAGATCTGGCCAGGTCTGTTCTGAACCTCGTGACTCATGGGATGGTCTCCCTTAATCTTTTCATTCTCAGCCTCTGTATAAATCATCCCAACTCAATTCTAACATAATACCCCGGTTTCATCTGGGACAGAGTTAATTTTCTTGCTAATAGCTGGTATAGTGCTGTGTTTTGGATTTAGTATGAGAATAATGTTGATGACACGTTGATGTTTTAGTTGTTGCTAAGTAGTGTTTACACTAGCCCAGGACTTTTCAGCTTCCCATGCTCTTTTCCTTTGTATGCTTCATCTGTGTAGTAAGTGATACAGATCGGCCATCGATCTCTGTTAAGTCGCGCTTTTATAAATTTCTATTAAAATCACTTTCTGCTAATACCTTCAACAGTGATTCTTTGAGTGGCCTCTAAACCACTCATTCGCAACACTCCCTACTTCTCCAAAATGGGGACTGCCCCCCACTGAAACACACCTGTGTGTGGCCACAGCAGTCCTGAGTTAAGGGGGATGATAACTCCCTTTGTCTGGGTGGCCAGTGCTCCTCCTAATGCAGCCACATATGCAGCTGGCCTTGTTCATAGTGAGCATGCACCACTGGCTCATATGGCGTCCCTCATAGTGCCCAGGCACTTCTCCTCAGGGTCCCTGCTCAGCCGGTCAATTCCCAGCCTGTCCTGATGTATGGGGTTATTCTTCCCACACCCCACAGGACTGGCCACATCTCCTTGTAAAACTTCAGGAGGTTTCTGTTTACCAAATCCCAGAGTTTCCCAAGGTTCCCCTGGACTGAGCCAGCTGTTAATGTTTGCATGCAGATGGCTCACCCTGATGGTAGTGTCTCTCACAAGATAACAGCATGAGGAGTTGCAGGGCACTACAAATACCACCTCCTGGAGAAACTGTGGGGTCTTGGGTGTCTGGTACGGATAAGGCCATAGGTCTGCTCCCAGAGGGGAATATACCCTTTATGGGAGAGAGCAGCAGGAATTCATGGAGCTCTGCCTGGGGATGGACTATGAGTCAGCTTAGAGCTGAGGTGTCAACATGAGAGGGCAGAACAACATGGGCAACATTGTGGTGGGTGGATGCATGCTACAGACCCCCTGATCAGGAAGAGGAAGTAGATGAGGCCTTCTTCAGACAACTGGAAGAAGCTTCATGTAATCAGGCCCTGGTCCTCATGGTGGACCTAAACTATCACTATATTTGCTGAAGAGGCAACATAGGAAGGTGCAAGTCATCCAGGAGGTTTTTTGAGCCCATTGACAATGTCTTCTTGACAAGGGTGACTGAGGACCCAGTGAGGTGAGGTGCCCTGCGGGACTTCATACTTACAAACAAGGAAGAGGTGGTCAGGGATGTGAAAGTCAGGTGTGAGAAGGTAGAGTTGAAGCTCCTGAAAGAAGGGAACAAGGAAAAGAGCAGGACTTCAGGAAAGCAGGCTTTGGCCTGCTGAGGGACCTGCTTAGAAGAATCACATGGGATACGGCCCTGGAGAGAAGAGGGGTTTGGTGGTCAAGGATGTCCTCTTCAAGCTCCAGAATGGTCGCTCCTCCTTAACATGCAGGAAGTCAGGCAAAGTTGGCAGGAGACTGGCATGGATGAGAAAGGAGCTCCTGACTAAAACCAAGCATGAAGAGGAAGCACAGAGAAGGTGGAAGCTGGCTGCCTTCCAGCGTCAATGGTTCTGTGATTCTGTGCTGGAAAGAGCCATTTGTGTGTGTCTATGCTTGTCTGTGGGGGGGGAGCTGGGGAGATGAGGGGATCCCAGGGCCAGCTCCTGGACAGATGGAGGGTCTAAAACCAGCTCCTGAAGGGAACCATACTGTATGTGTGTCTATAGAGTGTTATGAAAATTTCCCTCCCTAACTATTATGCCAATCGGTCTTCATAGTATGAAAGTGTATTAACTTTGTTAATATATATGTAGTTCACATTGTATACTGATTCGTCATGCTTGAAAAAGTAGATTAAAGGACACCAGCTCATCACAACGATCAGAAGGACAGTCCAGACCTGGAAATAAAGACTTTGTCTCCTGGAATCTTAGAGTTGTCCATGAAGGATAAAAGATACTCCTGGACAACCAAGATAACACCAGCATCCTAGCCCCTTGAAGACATCTTTGAAACCCTCCCAGTGTCTGGATCACACATAAGTAACTATAGCAACACTGACTCCAGAGACATCTGGATCAATAATCAAGCAACAAGACTGCTGATGGAGTGACTACATCAGCGACCAAGGGAAGAGCTATGGATGTCATCTATCTGGAATTCTGTAAGGTCTTTGACCCAGTCCCCCACAACATCCTTCTCTCTAAATTGGAGAGATATGGGTTTAATGGGTGGACTGTTCGGTGAATGAGGAACTGGCTGGATTGTCACTTCCAGAGGGTAGTGGTCAATGGCTCATTGTGCAGATGGAGATTGGTGACAATTGGTGTCCTGCAGGGGTCCCTATTGGGACCAGTACTGTTTAATATCTTCATCAATGACATAGTGGGATCGAGTGCACCCTCAGCAAGTTTGCAGACAACACCAAGCTGAGTGGGGTGGTTGACATGCCTGAGGGACAGGATGCCATCCAGAGGGACTTGGACAAGCTCTAGAAGTGGGCCCATGTGAACCTCATGAGGTTCAACAAGGCCAAGTGCAAGGTTCTGCACCTAGGTCGGGGCAATCCCCAGTATCAATACAGGCTGGGGAATGAAAGGATTGAGAGCCATCCTGCTGAGAAGGACTTGGGGGTGCTGGTGAATGAAAAACTGGAAATGAACCAACAATGTGCGCTCGCAGCCCAGAAGGCCAACTGTATCCTGGGCTGCATCAAAAGAAACGTGGCCAGCAGGTCGAGGGGGGTGATTCTGCCCCTCTACTCTGCTCTGGTGAGACTCCACCTGGAGCACCGCATCCAGCTGTGGAGCCCTCAGCACAAGAAAGACATAGACCTGTTGGAGCAGGTCCAGAGGAGGGCCACAAAAATGATCAGGGGGATGGAACACCTCTCCTGTGAGGAAAGGCTGGGAGAGTTGGGGTTATTCAGCCTGGAGAAGAGAAGGCTTTGAGAAGACCTTATTGCAGCCTTTCAGCACTTAAAGGGGGTTTATAAGAAAGATGGGGACAGACTTTTTAGCAGGGCCTGTAGCGATAGGACAAGGAATAAGGGTTTTAAACTAAAAGAGGGTAGATTCAGACTAGATATAAGGAAGAAATTTTTTACTATGAGGGTGGTGAAACACTGGCACAGGTTGCCCAGAGAGGTGATAGATGCCCCATCCCTGGAAACATCCAAGGTTAGGTTGGATGGGGCTCTGAGCAACCTGATCTAGTTGAAGATGTCCCTGCTCACTGCAGGGGGGTTGGACTAGATGACCTTTAAAGGTCCCTTCCAATCCAAACTATTCTATGATTCTATGATGATGCTGCAGAAATATAGTTGCTTCGCAAAGTTTACTATGGTTAGTAATCCATGGTGTGTGTGTTAAGTAGTCATTAGTCAAATTGTGTTGTACCTGAATGTTTGAATGGTACAAGAACCCCATGTAAAACCACATTTGGGTGCCCCAATTTGGCTGGGACACTGCATGCGCATGAATAAATATTTATCCTTGTAATTCTATACCTTGCGTCCTAGCCTCTTTCCTCAGTTGGCACGGGCCAGTTGTGAATTTTTGTGATAGTTTGGCCACCCAGATGGGACACAGCTGACTGACCTGATCCAATGTCTCACTACCACCCGGACCCCAGTGATCTGCACTGCTGGCTTGTGGGTGAGTTCCTCTTGAGATTCTTGGACACAGGGCAGTTAGTGAAGCATGGATCTTGTTTGGCAGTGAGGAGGTGATTTTGTAATAATGTGAGGTGGACAGAGTATAGCAAAGAGGTCACCAGTAGATGAATTGTTGCAACTCTGGAAATTTATTGATGGGATGGCTGGGTCGTCAAAAGCCCGAGCCCTGTGTCAGGAAATTTGGCTGGGAGTGAATGCCTTTGGTGACACGTACCAAACGTGGCCATGGTCTGGTTCTTTTGATGACGTTAAGCTGAGCTATTTATTCCAGCAATTGGAGGATCGGTTCCCATCACACAAAGGGACTTTGTGTATGATATTGGTATATCTGGGATAATTACAGGTATCAAAGAAAATTTTCCCCTCTGGAGCTGAGAATAAGTAAAGAACTGAGAATGAATGGGAAAAATGAGAGCTCTTTACATTCCAGAATTATTAAATATCAGAGAGGACTTGCCCCTTCACGTCAGAAATTGAGTAAAAATCTCCAGCTGAACAAGGAAAATCTGGGACGTTCCACATTGAGCTCCACCTGCTTATTCTGTGGGAACAGTCTGCGTGCCGTTTCCACCTGCTGATTTGGTTTTGGGGCAGCAACAAGTACCCAGACTGTGGGACGATCCAGACGAGGTGATACAAACTATATGCGATACCTTCCACATTTACGACCCTTTGTGGGCTGACATGCAGCCACTATTTGAGGTGTTCTTTACTCCCAATGAAAAAATCAAAATCTGGGAAACAAATCGCAGATGGGCCGGGGAAGCACAGGGCAGAACCCCGTAGCCAGCCAATGACCCAGAATAGGACCCCAACCTACCAGCTGATAGAGATACTCTGCAAAGAGTGAAAGGGGGATTGTTAGAGTCCTTAGAAAGACTTTAAATTGGGCTAAGGCCCAAGGATGCCATCAAGGAAATACTGACACACACACCCCCCTTTGAAAATTACACCCGATTGGTTAAAAAAATAAGAATGTTTGGAGGGGTCAACCCTGAGAAGGAGGAAAATTGATCTTTAATGGTATCTTCCTCTGTAGATCAGTCAGCCTCAAATATTAAGAAATATTTTTTCTAAACATGTGCCAGGATGGCAGGGCAAAGGATTGGATGAAATAGTCAGCATTGCTACATTCGTAGTTAATGGGATAGATTAAAGACAGCTGAAGCAAAAGAAGAAAGAACAGGAACAGAAAGCCAGTCTGTTGGAAGCAGCATTAAGTAGCAACCCTAGACTAAGAGGATGGGCACACAGAACTTTTCGAGGTAAGGGCAGAGGAGGATATTTTAAGAGTAACGGAGCTCAAGAAACTAGAGACTGTTGTAATTATTGTGGACAACAAAGCCATGGGAAGCGGGAGTGCCCAGTATGACTAAAGGGCCTCCTAAAAGGACATGTCAATCCTCTGGTGCAATCTTTCCCTACTCTATGCAACAGGGGCAGGTAGATTTCATGCAAGATTGACAGTTAGCAGGGACCTATTGAGCAGTCACTACCGGAGTCTCTGAACATGAAATATTTTCCCTTTTTCTTACAAGAATCTGGTCTTAAACCTTTTGATTGATGAACATAATTAACCCTGTCTAATTGATATAGGGGCTCATTTTCTGTCTTAAATCAGTATACATATTCATCTGGACACTTAAAACCTCTTTGCATTAACCTGGGAAAGATACAGCTCACATGGGCAAGGTTCCCTCAGGGCTTTGCTGGATCTTCCATTATTTTTTCTAAAAGTTTTAGTGAAAGATTTGCAGGATGTTGTGTTTAAAAATTGATATGCTTTGATACAATATGTTAATGATTTGTTGGTAACCAAGGAATCTTACATAGCTGACACCTGTACCTTACTATTTGCCTTAGCTGAGAAGGGCCATTGGGCTTGTCCACATAAGTTATAATTTTTGTGAGAGAAGCATAAATATCTGGGTTACATTCCCCAACAAGGGGAGTGTCGTTTATCTGAGGGCCATATTAAAGCCATTCAAACTCTTCCTCAACCAGTTTCTAAAAGCAAATGCGAGCCTTTTCAGGAGCTGTAGGATTCTGCCGCCCCTGGATAGCTGCTTGTGGGGAAATTGCAAAACCCCTGATACAGACAACTGTTCAAGATGCTGGAGAACCCCTTCACTGGACAGCAGACAAGGTAAAGGCATTTGAGCTTTTGAAGCAAACATTAATGACTGCACCTGCTCTGGGATTGCCAGACAACGGGAAGACATTTACCTTGTTTGTACATGAAGACGTTTAAGTATCCCAGCCAAAACCAGTACAGTCTGGTAGCTCAAGGATCCTTTGCTTGTGTCCCTAGGACAGCTGCTGCAGCACTCCTGGTTGAACAGAGTGAAAACGTGGTGCTTGGATCCCCTCTAGTGGTACAATTACCACATGAAATTGAAATGCTGCTGTGACAGCACCTTACCCAGGCACTGTCACCACAGCGAATACACCATTATGAGCTCATTCTCTTACCAGTGGAAAACAAAACAATTTAGCAATGTAACATGCTTGAACCCTGCTACTCTACTCCCTCTTCCTGGGGAAGAAACTCCACATCACTATTGAGTGGTAACAGCTTGTGAAGACAAAAACACTTGAAAATTAACAGATGTACCATTTCCAGATCCTGATCTTGAACTATGTGTAGATGGGTTCCTCATATTATCTGAACAGTAACTGATTTAGAGGTTATTCAGAAACTACTGAAAATAAAGTAGTAGAGGTTTCACCACTCAGTCTGAAGCTGAGTGCACAAGCAGCAGAACTGATGGCATTAATAAAGACCTTCCAACTGTCCAAAGAAAAGACTGCAAATATTTATACTGACTCTTGGTATGCATTTGAAGTATGCCACACCGCTGGACAGTTATGGAAGCAGCATAGGTTTACAACTTCCAGTGAGAGTAAGTACTGGACTGTTAAAAACTATACAATTGCCAAAGAAACTAGCTATCATTCATCAGTGTGGTGGGTTGATCTTGGCTGGCCGCCAAGTGCCCACCAAGCTGCTCTACCACTCCCCCTCCTCAGCAGGACAGGGGGGAGAAATTAAGATGGAAAACTTGTGGGTTGAGATAAAGGCAGTTTAATAAAGAAAAGCAAGGCCACACATGGAAGCAAAGGAAACAAAAAAATTATTCTCTACTTCCCATCAGCAGGCAATGTCCACCACTTCCTGGGAAGCAGGGCTGCAGTATGCATAGCGGTTTTTTCAGTAGATAAATGCCTTAATAATTAATGTGTCCGTCCATGTCCCACCCCACCCCCCCCACCCCCCCCGCACTTTTCTCTTAGCTTTTAATGCTGAGCATGACGTCATATGGTATGGAAAATCCCTTTGGTCTGTTTGGGTCAGCTGTTCTGGCTATGTCCCCTCCCAGCCTCTTGCCCACCCCCAGCCTACTGGCCTTTGAGGCAGGTGGCTGGAGAGACAGCCTTGCTGCTGTGCAAGCACTGCTCAGCAGTAGCCAAAACATTTGTGTGTTATTAACTGCATTCTAAATACAAAAACAAAGCACAGCCCTATGAGGGCTGCTATGGGGAAAGTCAGACCCTGTATCTGCACACGTGCTTGCAACGGTTTCTGTATGTGTACGTGTATTTGGTTAATGTATGTGCATGAGTAATTCTCTCGCTAGCTGAAATAGTATAAGCAACCATATCTCTAATGGTATCTGTACCACTGATGGTCTCAGTATCAGTTTGACTATCTGTAATGGTACCGCTGTATCTGTACTGGTGTTGGGATCTGTAATGGTATTGGTAATGGCATCTGTACTGGTAATTGTATCTGCATCAGTATGTGTAAGGTTATCATATCTGCAATGGGATCAGTATTTGCTACGGTATCTGCATCCGCAATGGCATTTGCAATGGCATCAACCTCTGCAGTGATGTCTGCATCTGTAATAGCATTTGTAATGGTAAGAGTATCTGCAACGGCCTCTGCATCTTCAGTGATGTCTGCATCTTCGATGGCATCTGCTTCTCCTATTGTATTTGCATCAGCAATGATATCTGCAGCAGTTGCTACGATGCTATCAGCATCTGAAATGGCATCTGCATCTGCAGTGGTATTTGCTTTGGTATCTGCATTGGCAACATTATCAGGAATGGTATGAGCATCTGCAAAGGTATATGCAAAGCAATATTTCTGCAATGGCTTTTGAATATGCAATCCTCTTTGCAATGGTATCTGTATCTGCTATGGCATCAACAGTGCTGTCTGCATTATCAATAGCATCTCTCAAAAGTGTTATAGTCAATGGCTCAATGTCCAAGTGGAAACCAGTAACGAATGGTGTCCATTAGGGGTCTGTGCTGGGACCAATGCTATTTTATATCTTCATCAACGACATAGACAGTGGGATCCAGTGCACCCTCAGCAAGTTTGCGGGCAACTCCAAGCTGAGTAGTGCAGTTGATTCGCTGGAGGGAAGGGATGCCCTCCAGAAGGACCTTGACAGGCTTGGGGAGCTGGCCCATGCAAACCTCATGAAGTTCAACAAGGCCAAGTGCACCTGGGTCGGGGCAATCCCCACTATCAGTAAAGGCTGAGGGATGAAGGGATTGAGAGCAGCCCTGCAGAGAAGGACTTGGGGGTACTGGTGGATGAAAAATTGGACATGAGCTGGCAATGTGCACTTGCAGCCCCGAAAGCCAATCATATCCTGGACTGCATCAAAAGAAGCGTGGCCAGGAGGTCGAGGAAGGTGATTCTCTCCCTCTACTCCGCTCTTGTGAGACCCCACCTGGAGCACTGCATCCAGCTCTAGAGCCCCCTGCACAGGAAAGACATGGACCTGTTAGAGTGGGTCCAGAGGAGGGCCATGGAAATGATTCTGTGAGAGCTGGAATACCTCTCCTATGAAGAAAGGCTGAGAGAATTGGGGTTGTTCAGCCTGGAGAAGAGAAGGCTCTGGGGAGACCTTATCATGGCCTTTCAATACTGTACTGGATTTGGATGGGAGAGAGTTAAATTTCTTCATAGTAGCTAGTATGGGGCTATGTTTTGGATTTGCGATGAAAACAGTGTTGCTAACACAGAGATTTTTTAGTTCTTGCTGAACAGCACTTGCACACCATCAAGGTCTTTTCTGCTCCTCATAGTGCCCTGCCAGCGAGCAGGCTGGGGGTGCACAAGAATTTGGGAGGGGACACGGCTGGGACAGCTGACCCCAAAAGACCAAAATACCATATGATGTCATGCTCAGAAATAAAAGCTGGGGGAAGAAGAAAGGGAGGCACATTCAGAGTTATGGCATTTGTTTTCCCAAGTAGTTATTATGCATGATGGAGTCCTGTTTTCCTGGGGATGGTTAAAACCTCCCTGCCAATGGGAAGTAGTGAATGAAGTGTGCAGCTTTTACTTTACGTATTAAAGTGTCTTTATCTCAACCCACGAGTTTTCTCACTTTTACCCTTCCAATTCTCTCCCCCATCCCATTGTGGGCGGGGTGAGTGAACAGCTGAATGCTTAGCTGCCTATTGAGGTTACACCATGACAAATGGCCGGACCCATCCCACAGGGAAGTCTGCTGCCTCCCTGGGGCCCGGGTGAAGGACATTACTAGGAAACTCCCTAGTCTCGTGCAGGCCTCCGATTACTACCCACTACTGGTTATACAGGCTGGCAGTGAGGAGGTTGCAGGGAGAAGTCCCGAAGGGATCAAAAGGGACTTCAGGGCGCTGGGGCGACTGGTGGGAGGATCGGGAGCACAGGTAGTTTTTTCCTCGATCCCTTTAGTGGCAGGGCAGAACACCAAAAGGAACAGGAAAACTCATCGGATCAACACGCGGCTCAGGGGCTGGTGCCATCGACAGAATTTTGGCTTCTTTGACCACGGGGAGGTTTACACGGCACCGGGCCTGCTGGCGACGGACAGAGTTCAGCTGTCTCGCAGGGGGAAAAGGATTCTCGCGTGTGAGTTGGCCGGGCTCATCGAGAGGGCTTTAAACTAGATTCGAAGGGGGACGGGGATAAAACCAGGCTCTCTAGAGAAGAGCCTAGGGTCCGCACGCCATTGTCGGGGGAGAAATCGGCAGCCCAGCTGAAGTGCATCTATACCAATGCACGCAGCATGGGCGGCAAACAGGAGGAGCTGGAAGCCATTGTGCAGCGGAGTAGCTATGACTTAGTCGCCATCACGGAAACATGGTGGGATGAGTCGCACGATTGGAGTGCTGCAATGGACGGCTATAAGCTTTTCAGAAGGGACAGGCGAGGAAGGAGAGGCGGTGGAGTAGCCCTGTATGTTAGGGAATGCTTCGACTGTCTAGAGCTCGATGGTAGTGATGACGAGGTCGAGTGCTTGTGGGTAAGGATGAGGGGGAAGGCCAACAAGGCAGATATCCTGCTGGGGGTCTGTTATAGACCACCTAGCCAGGAAGAGGAGGCAGACAAAATATTCTACCAGAGGCTGGCAGAAGTCTCCCAGTCGCTAGCCCTTGTTCTCGTGGGGGACTTCAACTTTCCGGATGTCTGCTGGAAATACCACACGGCAGAGAGGAAACAGTCGAGGAGGTTCCTGGAGTGTGTGGAGGATAACTTCATGACGCAGCTGGTAAGCGAGCCCACCAGGGGAGATGCCTCGCTTGACCTGCTGTTCACGAACAGAGAAGGGCTGGTGGGAGATGTGGTGGTCGGAGGCCAGCTTGGGCTTAGCGACCATGAAATGGTAGAATTTTCAATACTTGGTGAAGTAAAGAGGGGGGCCAGCAAAACCGCTACCATGGACTTCCGGCGGGCGGACTTTGGCCTGCTCAGGACATTGGTCGAGAGGGTCCCTTGGGAGACAGTCCTGAAGGGCAAAGGGGTCCAGGAAGGCTGGACGTTCTTCAAGAAGGAAGTCTTAAAGGCGCAGGAGCGGGCTGTCCCCATGTGTCGAAAGAAGAACGGGCGGGGAAGGCGACCGGCCTGGCTGAACGGGGAGCTCTGGCTGGGACTCAGGGAAAAAAGGAGAGTTTATCACTTGTGGAGGAAGGGTCAGGCAACTCAGGAAGAGTACAGGGATCGCGTTAGGTCGTGCAGAGAGGAAATTAGAAAGGCAAAAGCCCGGCTAGAACTCAACCTGGCCACTGTCGTGAGAGACAACAAAAAATGCTTTTATAAGTATGTTAATGACAAAAGGAGAGCCAAGGAGAATCTCCATCCTCTATTGGATGCGGGGGGGAACGTTGCCACCAAGGACGAGGAAAAGGCTGAGGTACTCAACGCCTTCTTTGCCTCAGTCTTTAGTAGTCAGAGTGGTTATCCTCAGGGTACTCAGCCCCCTGAGCTGGAAGACAGGGACGACGAGCAGGATAAACCCCCCATAATTCAAGAGGATGAAGTTCATGACCTGCTATGCCACCTGGACGTTCACAAGTCTATGGGGCCGGATGGGATCCACCCGAGGGTACTGAGGGAGCTGGCGGAGGAGCTTGCCGAGCCGCTCTCCATCATTTACCAGCAGTCCTGGTTAACTGGGGAGGTCCCGGACGACTGGAGGCTCGCCAATGTGACTCCCATCTACAAGAAGGGCCGGAGGGAGGATCCGGGGAACTACAGACCGGTCAGCCTGACCTCGGTGCCGGGGAAGATCATGGAGCGGTTCATTTTGAGGGCGCTCACGAGCCATGTCCGGGACAACCAGGGGATCAGGCCCAGCCAGCACGGGTTCATGGAAGGCAGGTCCTGCTTGACCAACCTGATCTCCTTCTATGACCAGGTGACCCGCCTAGTGGATGAGGGAAAGGCAGTGGATGTGGTCTACTTGGACTTCAGTAAGGCCTTTGACACTGTCTCCCACAGCATTCTCCTAGAGAAGCTGGCGGCTCACGGCCTAGACAGGTGCACTCTTCGCTGGGTAAAAAACTGGCTGGACGGCCGAGCCCAGAGAGTTGTGGTGAACGGAGTTAAATCCAGTTGGCGACCGGTCACGAGCGGTGTTCCCCAGGGCTCAGTACTGGGGCCGGTCCTGTTCAATATCTTCATCAATGATCTGGACGAGGGGATCGAGTGCTCCCTCAGTAAGTTTGCAGACGACACCAAGTTGGGCGGGAGTGTTGATCTGCTGGAGGGTAGGAAGGCTCTGCAGAGGGACCTGGACAGGCTGGATCGATGGGCCGAGGCCAATGTATGAGATTCAACAAGGCCAAGTGCCGGGTCCTGCACTTCGGCCACAACAACCCCAGGCAACGCTACAGGCTTGGGGAAGAGTGGCTGGAAAGCTGCCCAGAGGAAAAGGACCTGGGGGTACTGGTTGACAGCCGGCTGAACATGAGCCGGCAGTGTGCTCAGGTGGCCAGGAAGGCCAACGGCATCCTGGCCTGTATCAGAAATAGTGTGGCCAGCAGGAATAGGGAGGTGATCGTGCCCCTGTACTCGGCACTGGTGAGGCCGCACCTCGAATACTGTGTTCAGTTTTGGGCCCCTCACTACAAGAAGGACATGGAGGTGCTGGAGCGTGTCCAGAGGAGGGCAACGAAGCTGGTGAAGGGCCTGGAGCACAAGTCTGATGAGGAGCGGCTGAGGGAACTGGGGTTGTTTAGCCTGGAGAAGAGGAGGCTGAGGGCAGACCTCATCGCGCTCTACAACTACCTGAAAGGAGGGTGTAGCGAGGTGGGTGTTGGTCTCTTCTCCCAAGTAACTAGCGATAGGACAAGAGGAAATGGCCTCAAGTTGCGCCAAGGGAGGTTTAGATTGAACATTAGGAAAAATTTCTTTACTGAAAGAGTGGTCAGGCCTTGGAACAAGCTGCCCAGGGAAGTGGTGGAGTCACCATCCCTGGAAGTATTTAAAAGACGTGTAGATGAGGCCCTTAGGGACATGGTGTAGTGGGCATGGTGGTGTTGGGTTGACGGTTGGACACGATGATCTTAGAGGTCTTTTCCAACCTGTATGATTCTATGATTCTATGATTCTAAATACTTAAAGGGGGCTTATAAGAAAGATGGAGAGAGACTTTTTACCAGGTCTTGTACTGATAGGACAAGGGGTAATGGCTTTAAACTAAAAGAGGGAAGATTTAAATTTGACATAAGGAAGAGATTTTTTACAACCAGAGTGGTGAGACACTGGAACAGGTTGCCCAAAGAATTTGTGGAGGCCCCATCCCTGGAAGTATTCAAGGTCACGTTGGACAGGGCATTGAGCAACCTGAGCTAGTGGAAGACGTCTCTGCTGTGGGCAGGGTTGGAACTAGACAATCTTTAAAGCTCCCTTCCAACCAAACCATTCTGTGATTCTATGGTTCTATGATTCCATGGCTCTATTACTTACTGTGCAGGGTAGAATCCCTGCGCAGAGTGCGGATGGTTTTTTTTTTTTCCTAAATTCATACTCCCTTCTGCACAAACCAATTCATAAAATTAAAGAGCCCCTTGCAATAAAGACCAGGGCAAAGGTTCTAGCAGGAAAGTGTAATATAGATGTATAAGCTGCAGCTTTTGATGTTGAGCTGTTCTGACACCTTGTTCCATCATGATTCCATCAGGTTTACCATAATGGGTAAAGAAAGTCACAAGAAGTGCCACATGCTATACCACACGTGGCATTGTAACCTTGGATCAGATACCTGCAAGGACATGAGGGAAATGAAGGAAGCCCTGTCTCGCTACTGCTATTCCCCAAAGCAGACTATTCCTCATCCTGAAGGACTTTCTTAGGCAATGGAGAGGCATATGAGAGAGTTTCAGTGCCAGGAGGGGCACGAGCAATCCCATTACTCTGTTCCAAGGTTTCCACATCCTTCCTGGGAGAAACTGTATTCAAACACAAGTCCTTTTTGCTGCCATCTCGCCCCTCTTACTCGTAGTGTACATGGAGAACAGACCAGTCTCTTTCCTCCAATTCTACAATACAATTTCAAATTCTGAGCTTCTCATCCAAACCCCTTTCAAACCCTCCAAGATTCATTTTGTAAAGAGCCCCCTCCATCCCTTCAGTCATTAGTGAGACTGTCTAGAAGCACTGGATGTGAGTCAGGGCTCTGCAGAGCCCCACCAGACACAGGCTTCTCTTTGACCAACAAGTGCTCCCTCCTGTGTACACTGGGCTCAAGAAAAAGTCATTTAGGAGACATCTGAGTCCCTTGAGTCCCACAGAAGACATAAAGGTCACAAGCACATGACTTGAATCTATGTTCTGAGGTGCTTTTTGTGTAAGAATCAACTCTCAAGAAATATGAGAATCAGTCTTTCTCTTTCTTTTTTTTTATTTTGTTACTGTCCTGTTTTCGGCTGGGATAGGGTTAAATTTCTTGCTAGTGCTGTGTTTTGGATTTAGTATGAGGAGAATGTTGATAACACACCGATGTTTTCAGTTGTTGCTAAGTGCTCTCCTAGTCCAAGGACAGTTTCCATGCTTACTGACTGAGCTAGGTACACAAGATGGGAGGGAACATAATCAGGACAGCCAGCCCAGCTGGCTAAGGAGGTATTCCATACCATGTGACGTCATGCTCAGTATATGAATGGTAGGCATGATCCAGGAAGTACCGATCGCTACTTGGTTATCGGTCAGCGCGGGTGGTGAGCAATTGCATTGTGCATCACTCATTTTTGTATATTCTATTATTATTATTATTATTATTATTTTCCATTTTCTGTTCTATCAAACTGTCTTTATCTCAACCCATGAGTTTTTCTCACTTTTACCCTTCCGATTCTCTCCCCATCCCACTGAGGGGGAGTGAGTGAGTGGCTGTGTGGTATTGGCTGCCTGTCAGGTTAAACCACGACAGTCCTTTTTGGCACCCAACGTGGGGCACGAAGGGCTGAGGTAACAACACATCTGACCCGAATGAGTTAAAACAAATTTGTTACAAGCATTCATTATATCGGTTTAGTAGTCGCTGGTCACAATGTTGGTTTATTTGCTCTCAGAGTTGTTGGATCTGTTCTTGGAGTTTTGGTATGTAGCACCCTACTGGCTGTATATATTGCTATTTGTCAGTATTTATGTGGGCTTTGTCATCTCTGGGAAACGGATTAAGGTCATCGCTTTGCTACACTGTGTGACACTGGTTTATGTTATGATAAAATTATTGATCAGGAGACTGTTTTGATCAGCACTGCCATCATTCCTGTTTTTTGGAAGCTATCTTTTGGAAACTATTAATAATTACACTTTTTACCCTTCTCCTCAGAGAGCCAATTTACGGGGGAGACAGCTTCCTTTACCTTCCCCTTCTCCTCCAGGCTGATTACAACAGCTCTTGAGGATTTTGAATAACCTTGGGATGTTCAAACCAGCATGTTTCTATTGCTATGTCTCTTGAATGTGTTTCAGGACTTGTTTAAGGTTAAACAACTATTTAAGAATACCCAGAGATCTTCCCCGAGGCTGGATAGTTATGAGTGGCAGGGTGTGTGGGGGCAAGTGCCTAGGACAGTGGTCACCTCCAGTGTTTTGGAATTTCACCCCTGAACAAGTGCAGAATCCTGAAAAACTAGTAAAATATTTGGAGAAAGCATGCTGTCATCCTGACAATTCCAGAGAAACACAAAACACTGCAATGTGCTAGGGCCTGGCCCATGCCTACCGAGCCCTGTTTAACACTATTTAGAACCCTCAAGGGAGAGAGAAGATCTCCGGATCTGATGACAAAACGACAGGCACTGCGACTACTCCAACCCCCGCGACGAGCACTGCGGCTACTCCAACCCCCGCAACGAGCCCTGCGGCTACTCCAATCCCCGCGACGAGCACTGTGGCTACTCCAACCCCCGCAACGAGCACTGCGGCTGAACCAGAGAACCAATCCTTGCTGGTATCTGTTGCACCTGTACAGAAAAAGAAATCTTGTAAGCGGAAGTCAAGTCATTTAGAAAGGGATGATAGAAAAGCAGGGCCATCACGAGGAGGGCAGGAGGAAGAGGAAGAACTCATAAACGAGATGGAAACCACCCGATCCCTATCCCTGGGTGAGTTGCGAGATAGGCGGAGAGATTTCAGCTGTTGTCCAGGCGAGCATATTGTTACCCGGCTGCTCCGATGCTGGGATAATGGGGCCAGTAGCCTGGAATTAGAGGGGAAGGAAGCCAAACAGCTGGGATCCCTTGCTAGGGAAGGGGGCATTGACAAAGAAATTGGAAAAGGGACACAAGCCCTCAGCCTCTGGAGGCGACTGCTGTCAGGCGTGAAGGAAAAGTATCCCTTCAAGGAAGATGTTATATATCGCCCAGGCAAATGGACCACTATGGAGAGAGATATCCAGTACTTGATAGATTTAGGCGTGCTGGAGGTGGTTTATAGTGACCTGGATAACGACCAAACGCCCAAAGATCCAGATGAAGTCCAGCGCACGCGACCCATGTGGCAGAAGTTGGTACGGAGTGCACCAGCGTTGCATGCCAGTTCGTTGTCAGTACTGTCCTGGAAAGAGGAAGAAGCATCAGTGGTGGATGACACGGTTGGCACACTCCAGGAATACGAAGAAACTGTCTCCTCCTCCCTTGTCTCAGCTGTGAAGAAACTGTCCTGCGAGGTCCAGCAATTTGAGCAGGATATGTCCTATTCTCCACCTGTACGCACCAGTATCTCAGCCATTAGGAGTCAGCGTTTTTCTACTCAAGAGAGAGGATATAGAAGGTACACACCACGGGGCACCCTGTGGTTTTACCTGCATGACCATGGAGAGGACATGAGGCAGTGGGATGGAAAACCTACCTTGACCCTAGAGGCATGGGTACAAGAGTTGCAAGGAAAGACAATCACACAAGGGGGTTCTCCCAGGAAAAATACCGCTCCAGTTTTCAGGAAAAACTTGTCTCACAACAGTCCAGTTTCTAGTGAACACTTCCCCAGACAGAGTAGAAGGGCTGATCTTACTTTGGATGGTAATGAAGAAATTCTGGACTCGCGTTTGCAAGAAGTGAGAAATGGATACTATGACCAGAACTAGAGGGGCCCTGCCTCTGGCCAGGTGGAGGAAAGGGACAACCGGGTTTACTGGACTGTGTGGATTCAATGGCCTGGCACATCAGAGCCACGGGAGTATAAGGCTCTAGTAGACACCAGTGCACAGTGTACTCTGATGCCATCAAAATATAGAGGGGCAGAACCCATTTGTATTTCTGGAGTGACAGGGGGATCCCAAGAGTTAACTGCATTGGAGGCCAAAGTGAGCCTAACCAGGAATGAGTGGCAGAAGCACCCCATTGTGACTGGCCCAGAGGCTCCATGCATCCTTGGCATAGACTACCTCAGGAGAGGGTATTTCAAGGACCCAAAAGAGTATCAGTGGGCTTTTGGTATAGCTGCCCTGGAGACAGAGGAAATTAACCAGCTGTCTACTTTGCCCAGTCTCTCGGAGGGCCCTTCTGTTGTGGGGTTGCTGAGAGTTGAAGAACAACAAGTACCAATCACTACCACAACAGTGCAACGGCAGCAATATCGTACCAACCGAGATTCCCTGCTTCCCATCCATGAGCTGATTCGTCGACTGGAGAGCCAAGGAGTGATCAGCAAGACTCGCTCACCCTTTAACAGTCCCATATGGCCAGTACGAAAGCCTAATGGAGAATGGAGACTAACAGTAGACTATCGTGGCTTGAACTAAGTCACGCTGCCTTTGAGTGCTGCCGCACCGGACATGCCAGAACTCCAGTATGAACTGGAGTCAAAGGCAGCCAAGTGGTATGCAACAATTGATATCGCTAATGCGTTCTTCTCAATCCCTTTGGCGGCAGAATGCAGGCCACAGTTTGCTTTCACTTGGAGGGGCGTCCAGTACCCCTGGAACCGCCTGCCCCAGGGGTGGAAACACAGCCCTACCATTTGCCATGGACTGATCCACACCGCACTGGAACAGGGTGAGGCTCCGGAACACCTGCAATACCTTGATGCTGTCATGGGGCAACACAGCAGAAGTAGTTTTTGAGAAAGGAAAGAAAATAATTCAAATCCTTCTTGAAAGCCGGTTTTGCCATAAAACAAAGTAAGGTCAAGGGACCTGCAGAGAAGATCCAGTTTTTAGGAATAAAATGGCAAGATGGATGTCGTCAGATCCCAATGGATGTGATCGACAAAATAACAGACATGTCTCCACCAACTAACAAAAAGGAAACACAAGCTTTCTTAGGCATGGTGGGATTTTGGGGAATGCATATTCCAGATTACAGTCAGATCGTAAGCCCTCTCTATCACGTGACCAGGAAGAAGAACAACTTCAAATGGGGCCCTGAGCAATGACAAGCCTTTGAACAAATGAAACAGGCGATAGTTCATGCAGTGGCCCTTGGGCCAGTCCAGGCAGGACAAGATGTGAAGAATGTGCTCTACACCGCAGCCGGGGAGAATGGCCCTACCTGGAGCCTCTCGCAGAAGGCACCAAAGGAGACTCCAGGTAGGCCCTTAGGGTTCTGGAGTCGGGGATACAGAGGATTCGAGGCCCACTACACTCCAACTGAGAAGGAGATATTGGCAGCATATGAAGGCGTTTGAGCTGCTTTGGAAGTGGTTGGTACTGAAGCACAGCTCCTCCTGGCACCCCACCTGCCAGCGCTGGGCTGGATGTTCAAAGGGAGGGTCCCCTCTACACATCATGCAACCGATGCTACGTGGAGTAAGTGGGTCGCACTGGTCACACAACGGGCCTGAATAGGAAACCCCAGTTGCCCAGGAATCTTGGAGGTGATCACGAACTGGCCAGAAGGCAAAGATTTTGGAATATCCCCAGAGGAGGAGGTGACGCGTGCTGAAGAGACCCTACTGTATAACAAACTACCAGAAAATGAGAAGCAATATACCCTGTTCACTGATGGGTCCTGTTGCCTTGTGGGAAAGCATCGGAGCTGGAAAGCTGCTTATGGAGTCCTATATGACAAGTCGCCGAAACTGCTGAAGGAGAAGGTGAATCAAGCTAGTTTGCAGAGGTGAAAGCCATCCAGCTGGCCTTGGACATTGCTGAATGAGAAAAAAGTCCAGTATTTTATCTCTATACTGACTCATGGATGGTGGCAAATGCCCTGTGGGGGTGGTTGCAGCAGTGGAAGCAGAACAACTGGCAGCGCAGAGGTAAACCCATCTGGGCTGCCGCATTGTGGCAAGATATTGCTGCCTGGGTAGAGAACCTGACTGTAAAAGTAGATCACATAGATGCTCACATACCCAAGAGTCGGGCCACTGAAGAACATCAAAATAACCAGCAGGTAGATCAGGCTGCTAAGAGTGAAGCGGCTCAGGTGGATCTGGACTGGCAACATAAGGGTGAATTATTTACAGCTCGGTGGGTCCATAACACTTCAGGTCATCAAGGAAGAGATGCAACATATAGATGGGTTTGTGATCGAGGGGTGGACTTAGCCATGGACGCTATTGCACAGGTTATCCATGAATGTGAAACGTGCGCTGCAATCAAGCAAGCCAAGCGAGTAAAGCCTCTTTAGTATGGTGGATGATGGTTGAAATATAAATATGGGAAGGCCTGGCAGATTGATTATATCACACTCCCACAAACCCGCCACGGTAAGCGCTATGTGCTCACCATGGTGGAAGCAAACACCGGATGGCTGGAAACATACACTCTGCCCCATGCCAGGAACACCATCCTGGGCCTTGAAAAGCAAGTCCTATGGCAACATGGCACCCCAGAAAGAATTGAGTCAGACAACAGGACTCATTTCCGAAACACCCTCATAGACACCTGGGCCAAAGAGCATGGCATTGAGTGGGTATATCACATCCCCTACCACGCACCAGCCTCCGGGAAAATCGAATGATACAACAGGCTGCTAAAGACTACGTTGAGACACGCATTGGGACACACATTTAGCAAAAGCCACCTGGTTAGTCAACACTAGGGGATCTTTCACTCGAGCTGGCCCTGCCCAATCAAAACCCTTACGTACTTTAAAAGAGGATAAAGTCCCTGTCGTGCACATAAGTAATATGCTGGGGAAGACAGTCTGGGTTACTCCTGCCTCTGGCAAGGGAAAACCCATCCATGGGATTGCTTTTGCTCAAGGACCTGGGTGCACTTGGTGGGTAATGCAAAAGAATGGGGAGGTCCGGTGTGTACCTCAAGGGGATTTGATTTTGGGTGAAAATAGCCAATGAACTGAATTTTATGATGTCAATTGTTATATGATATTGCATATCATTATTTCTATGGTTGCTACCAATGGTATAGCAGTAAAAATCACCCAGATTAATGAAGAATGAACTAACTCCGATGAAACCGAGCAAAGTGCAATGTTGATAGAACTGGATGAGCGCAGCAGTACTGAAATGAGAACTGGCTTCAGGATGCAACAGCCCAACACCACACACCATCTCTCCGGCCCTGAAAGACTTATGACAGATGGAGCTCAAAGTCATGGACTAAATGAACTCAATGGACTTTTTAGAGGGATAGTCCATAGACTAAGGGAATGATATCTGTGCGTGCATATATATATGTGTGTATATATAAAAAGAAAGATAGGGCGGTTAATTGAAATGTATTAAAAAAAATTGTGAGACCTAAGCACGACATAAATGGTATAGAATAAGGGGTGGATACTGTCCTGGTTTCATCTGGGATAGGGTTAAATTTCTTGCTAGTGCTGTGTTTTGGATTTAGTATGAGGAGAATGTTGATAACACACCGATGTTTTCAGTTGTTGCTAAGTGCCCTCCTAGTCCAAGGACAGCTTCCATGCTTACTGACTGAGCTAGGTACACAAGATGGGAGGGAACATAATCAGGACAGCTAGTCCAGCTAGCTGATATTCCATACCATGTGACATCATGCTCAGTATATGAATGGTGGGCATGATCCAGGAAGTAGCGATCGCTACTTGGTTATCGATCAACACGGGTGGTGAGCAATTGCATTGTGCATCGCTCATTTTGTATATTTTATCATTATCATTATTATTTTCCCTTTTTCTGTTCTATTAAACTGTCTTTATCTCAACCCACGGCTTTTTCTCACTCTTAGCCTTCTGATTCTCTCCCCGTCCCGTTGGGGGCGGGGGGGAGTGAGTGAGCGGCTGCGTGGTATTTGGCTGCCTGCCAGGTTAAACCACGACACATGCCCTCCACCCATCACCCCCAGAGACGAGCACCCAGCACCCCCAGTGCATGAACCCAGCACCCAGACATGCCCAGTCCCAGGAAATTCCCAACACCCACTACCCCCAGCACCCAGCACAGCCAGCACCCAGCATCCAGCACACAGACATGCCCAGCATCCTGAGCGCCCAGCACCTGCACATGGCCAGCACCCCCAGTGTCAAAGAACCAACACCCGGACATGATCATCACCCGGACATGCCCAGCAGGCACCACGGCCGGTGCCCACCACCTAGCACCTCGAGCGCCCAGTACCCGCACATGCCAAGCACCCAGACATACCCAGCACTCAGCACCGCCACCACCCAATACACAGCGCCCGAACATACCCAGCACTCCCAGTGACCACGAACCCCAGCGCCCAACATCACCAGAGCCCAGCACCCAGCACCCAGACATGTCCACCACCCAGCACGTGCACATGCCCAGCATGAGGACATGGCCATCACCCAGCACCACCAGGGCCCAGCACACAGCACCCACGCTGCCCAGCAACCCGAACCACACATGCCCCCCCAGAGCCAAGAACCCTGTGCCCCCAGAGCATGCACCCAGCACCCGGACATGCCCGGCAGCTGGATATTCCCAACGTCCAGCCCCCCCAGCACCCAGTACCCCGCATCCAGCACACGGACATGCCCACCAGCCAGCATCCCCAGTGCCCAGCATCCAGCTTGCCAGCGCCCAGAACACCCATTGCCAGCACCCAGACATGCCCAGCACATAAACATGTCCAGCAGCCACCACTCCCAGTGCCAAACAACCAACACACGGACATGCCCAGCACCTGGACATGCCCAGCAGGCAGCACTCCCAGTGCCCACAGCCCAGCGACCTAAGCACCCAGCAGCCAGCACCCAGCAACTCCACCGCCTAACGCAGCATGTCCGGGTACTGGGTGTTGGGTGTGCTGGGTATTGGGCACAGGAATGCTGGATACTGGGCATCTCTGGGTGCCTGGTATGTCCGACTAATGGGTGCTGAGCGCTGGAGCTGCTGGGTGCTGGGGATGCTGGGTGCTGGGCACTGGGGGTGCTGGGTACTCTGAATATCTGGGTGCTGGGCATGTCCGGGTGCTGGGCCTGTCTGGGTGCTGTATGCTGAACACTGGGGGTGCTGGTTGGTGGGCACGTCCATGTGCTGGGCATGTCCATGTGCTAGGCATGTCTGTGTGCTAGACATGTCCGTGTGCTGGATGTGTCTGTGTCCTGGATGCTGGGTGCTAGGGGTGCTGGGTGCTGGGCGGAGGGTGTGCTGGGTGCTGGGCGCTGGCATTCTGAGTGCTGGGCCTGCTGGGTGGTATGCATTTGTGGGTACAGGGCAAGTAAGGGTTCTAGGTGCTGGGCACTGGTCGTGCTTAGTGCTGGGCGCTGGGGGTGGTGGTTGCTGGGGGTGCTAGGTGCTGGAAACTGGGAGTGTTGAGTACTGGGCATGACCGAGTGCTGGGTACTGGGCACTGGCGGTGCTGGGTGCTGGGCACTGGCAGTGCTAGGTGCTGGTTGATCGGGATCCAGGGTGTAGGGCATATCTGGGCACTGGGCATGTCCGTATACTGGATGCTGGGTGCTAGGGGTGCCGTGTGGTGGGTTCTTGGGGGGCTGGGGCTGCACAAATACCTGCCCCCTCCCTTTGATCTCCCACCTAAACATCAACCTATGCCTTACCGTCATCAGAGCCGACCTGGAAAAACGGTCACCCACCAGAGGGGGCTCTAACACAGAAGTAGCCAGTGAAGGCTGATGCTGGCCCTCATTCCCTTGGCAGCTCCTTCTCAGCCCCACCGACACTGGACCCCTCCATTTGTTTTCTGACCTAACATCATCCTATCCCTTACATCATCAGAGCTCAGCTCCAAAAACCGCCACCCATCAGAGGGGGTAGTAACATAGTACTGGCCCTCACCTTCCCTTGGCAGCCCCTTCTCAGCCCCACCAATACCGGAGCTCTGCATTCTCCCACGTAAGATCAACCTAATCCCTTACTGTCTTTACAGATCTCAGTGTTTTTCTTAAGCTTAGTATGGTAAGCATCAGGATGCAAAAGTTGTGGTGTTTCTCAGTTGAGTACCTCAGTAATGATGATAAACTTGATTCCGAAGAACATATTTTTTGCTATCTGTTTCTAGATTGAAAGAACTGTTACTAGAATTAGCACTTTCAATGTTGTTAGGTAAATGGCTTCCACATTTTGAGACATTTAAGCTCTTTTATCTGTTGTGCATATATGCTTCAGTGGTATAGGGAGGTACCATACGAGAAATGAAGCTGTACATTTTTCTGTGCTACTCCAGTCTTAGGAATAAAAGCAAGATCTGCTGTGGGAGTACTGTATTAAGTTGCTTTGGTGTTTGTACATGATCTTCATGAGCAGGGGGGAACAGCTGGGTAACCTTTGTTCCTCGCTGAAATCATATGCAGACCTTGTTGGAATAAAGTATTTTAGGTCCATTAGAGTTGCAACACTGTAACAGTTTATATCACGTAACCCTTTTTAAGACTACTTCAGATTTTTGTCAGTTTCTTTCTAAACTGTACTGCCCTCCCAAAGAGACCATGCCCTCCCAAACTGTTTTATGCTGTGTGCCCAGCCTAGTAGTTAATAATGTGTGGGATAACTTTGTGCTGAGTTAATCCAGTGTGTTCAGCAGCTGAAGGCATTTAGGCGAGGACCAGTGAGGCAGGGGTTTCTGCGCAGTGGCAGCTGTGAGGGGGGGGCATCTGGGCTGTACTAGTCCTGAGCTACTGCTGCCCGACTGGGCCATGCAGGGAGAAGATGAATATGGGGGATTAGATTTCATCCCAGTGAAAACTGTTCTGCATGGTGTTATCTGTCACGGGACTGTCTTCTGTACTTTTGTTCTTGGCATGAAGCAAGAGCCAGTTATAATATGTTTTTGAAGAAACAGTTGTTTAAGTGCATTTGCTTGAAGGTATCACCAGGCCTGACTGGCCCTGCCTACGACCTCCCCTCATCCTGCCCACAGCCCAGAGCCCTTAGTGATGGCCCAGGCTGGCCTCGGCCTGTCCCTGTGCCCACGGCCCTGCATTCTGACCCTGGTTGCCCTGATCCTCACCCCCACCTACAGGCCCATGTCCTGGGGAGGTACCCGGTGCCCGGGGCTGGTGCTGCCCTGCTCCCTGTTGGGGAGTGGGACAGGCCGTGGTTGCCAGGCCCTGGGGAGCCGCTGGAGCCCTTGGCCCTGAGGTGCTCTAGCAGCAATGTAGGCACTGGTGCACTCTTACATCCTCCTCAGAGGTACCTGCTAACCCCAGTGTGCTGTATGAGGAGGCTACTGCATACGCACGCTTCAGAGTCCACACGGCTTGTGACTAACATGATCCATTAGTGCAGCTTTTTTTTTTAAATGAAGGCATTATGTGCAAAAGAAAAACACCAAAAGATGGGCTATTGAAACATTTATGTCTTTGGTTCATAGTTATCTGTTTATAAAAGCGCAGAGGTGTCTGTCCGGGGCACCTCTGGTATGGGTTAGGAAAATATGAATGGAAAAAAGCCATGTGGCTTGCGTATTAAATATTTCATTCACTTTGTTAACAAATTGCAGTTAGCGGGAAACTATACAAATCCAGAAGTCGTTTTTTTGCAGTCATTCATATTTTAAAAACATATTTACAGTAAATCTGCATAACTGCATTAGGGTCTTGTGATTGATGGATCTTTCTTTGACTTGGCAGAGGATGGGTCGAAAGGAGGGCCACCTGGCTAGATCTTGTCCATGATGATGGCTGAGCAGCATCAGACTAGAACACACAAGGTAATTCCTGCAATTTTTCATGCAGGCAGCCTGAACAGAATATATTTGTATCACATCTGTGCATTTTAGTTAGTAAAATATATTTTGAAAGTGCTCATCCCTCAGTTCAATGTCTTGCCATAGGCTGAGAAACATTTTTATGTGGGGTTTTGTGCACTTGTTTTGGTTGTGGCTTATGATTTTTCTTTTAGCAAAGTCATTGTCTCGTATTAGGAAATAGGCAGCTGCAATAAAATTAGAGCATTTTTTCACAGTAAGCCCTTTACACCGTATTCATATCCTCAAGGAGTTCATCTCTCAGGAAGAATGTGTGTAGTTGTTATGAACATAAAAACAAACAAATGGTTGAAAAACAGGAATAAGAGGAGGATCTCCAAACAGATATGCGTAATTTTTGGAAGAAACCTCAGTGATAGTGTAACATTTGGTGGGTAGAGATGAAGCTGGGACATGATCCAGTTTGTAAAGTCAGTAACAGCAATCTTATATCCCAGCCATTGGCCACTAACCCTGTGTAGTATGGTACTAACCTAAAATGGTATTGCAGCAGCAGCACTTAATTTGATAATCCCAGTTCTTAAAGCAAATGCTTTCTGTAAAATACAATTGCTATTGCAGACACTGCCACAGTTTTCTGAGTTGCAGAATGAGACTTTTAGGGCCAAGGAACAAAGAAACTCAACAGTGAACTGAGGTTATGTGGAATAACATGCTGCAGAGCCATCCATTGGAAAGCAAGACCAGAGCCCCATCAAAACTCCCTGAATGCCACTTGCGGTAGGCCTAAAATGGTTGATGGATTTACAATTGTTTCTTAAATTCATTATGTGGAAAAAACAATGTCAGTAAAGCTACCGAACAGCTATGATGCTTTCAAAAACCACAACTGAATTTTCATATACCACCTTCCATTCTAACAAGTTTACTTATTGTAAAGTTGTTGTATGGAGCAGCTGAGGGCACTTAATACACATTAGTTTTTGCTGGTATATGTACAACTGTATGTCATAGGCTGCTTTGAAGAATTAAACCTATGTTTGTACAGGTGTGGGCAAAAGCTCTATAAAACCTCTCTACAAATAGTAATTTGCATTTCAAAATTAATATACTTCAGCAAATGCTTGTACCCTTTCCAGAACTTCTTCCAAATGCAAAATTGAATTGAATTCACATCATGAAGGTTAATAGAAGGAAAATTCAAACTTCCATGCATGAGAATTTGTAGAAAGTGAACTTGGATTTCACAGAGTGAATATTTTCCTTCAAAATTCTTTATAATAAAAATTATATGCATTCTGCCAAATAACAGGATTGATATCATGTGATCAATTGCAACTCACCAGTATAGCACAAGGAACAGTGATAAATAATTGCAGTGAACTCTTTTTAGGTTCAAAAAGCCAAATACGTCAAGAATGTACGGACTAATATATTTGCATAGATGGAATTAGTAGCCAAAGGAGGTAGCTGCTTGATAAATAATTGAGAAGAGAGTTTTATTTCTGTGTTAACTATGTTGATTGAACATATTAAATCCAGATAAATAGAGAGGACTGAACAGTTCATTTTGGACAACATACTGATTTCTAGTATATCTAAGAAATGCAATGGTTTAGAGTAGAATGGATCAGAAAAGTGATTTTCTTATGAAATGAAGGAGACTTTTCTGTGTTCTTCTGGGGTATAGAAACCTAACTGGGAAATGTCCCTTAACAATCTCTTTTAAAAGGCAGTGAAATGGGCAGGAATTTAATGCTTCTCAGTGGACATACTGGCTGAGACAGAGAGAAACAGGGAGGTTTTAAATATAAAAATTAATCTTAATCTCTTGAGGAGCAGTAAGGATATTCCTAAAGGTGTATCAGGAGATAGTGCTTGGCAGACAGCACAAAGGGGAAGATAACTCCAAAATTCAATTGCTGTTTTTGTTGCTCTAGTTTGTGTCTTGAAGCAGACTACAGTGCATTAGTCCAGACTGGCAGAGGGGAGAGAAGGAGTGGAAAAACTCTCCTCAAGTGGCCATTGCAGCTGGATTATTCAGGCTGTGGTATGTTTCATGCTGAAAAGGAAGCATGGGGCAGTTCATATCTTGTTCTCTTGCCATCCATGGGCATTCTTTCCAAATTTGTACACCAGCCTTCTGTCCACTCGTTCCAAAATGCCAGTTTTATAATAGTAACTGCAGAGGGAAAAAGAAAAAAAAACAATGGAGAAAGTAGTAGTAGAAGTCACATTAAAGGAGGTCTTTACATGGACTTCATGGCACATGAATCATTGTGTTCTTTACAGTCAGAGTGCTCCTTTCTTTCTGTTAAATTGGTCCTGTGACTTTAAAGAGCTTTACACTTCCCCATGTGCCTTTGAGTATCCTTTCCACTGTTTGAAAGATACAAGAATTATAAAGAAATGTGTTCTTTGGTGGGTTATATTTTTTCCCTAAGATTACTACTGTTCAGAAGAAACCACTAGTGTTACTGCTACAGCAAAAACTGTCATTTTGTGAGGGTCATTTGGCAAACATAGTCTAAAATTCTCAACTGAAGCAAAGTGTGTTAGCTTTGTTGTCATCAGTAGAGTTACAACTCTGTACCGCTTTACATTTACATATTGTTTAGAAACAAAGGAGACCGGTTGCTATCCCATGACCTATAGAAAAAATATGAAGAAAAAAAACAGACACCCTGCCACCCACCCACTCCCCCCACAGTCCTAAGTTTTCAGGATAGTTATGAAAAATGGATGCTGAGGTAGAAGTCAACTGAAATGAGGGGTCCTGCTGCCTGTTAACTCACCGGAGAGCTCTGCTCAATTTTTCATATGTCATTCTGTCATTTTTCTTCCTTTGTCCCCACATCTTTGCCAGAGCTTCTGATTTAACAACTCGAAAAATGCCTTGTCCCCTGTCTTCCCATTCCAAGATGCCACTATTTTCATCAGGGGAAAGGAGCAGATCTCTTACAAATTCCCACAAATGAGAATTCTGCAGGTCTTGAACAGGAAGAAGACAGCTATTTAGTAGATGATTTCTTACTCATGCCAAAGTACTAAGGCAGAATTATATTTATAGTACATTTTGTTATCAGGTTGTCAATCTCACAAAGCAACTGCACTTATCTCAATTTAACTTTCAAATTTTAGTGCATTGCTTCTCTCTCACTGGCTTCAAATTACTTGCTCCAGAAAAAAAGAAATCAGGGTCATGCAAACACCTATGATGCTAGAATCTATATTTTACCCCAGAAACTAGTGAATTTTACTGTCTTGTAAAGTTTATGTCATTCATAGCTTCTGTTCCACTGATCATCAATTACTTCAACATGGTTTTTAGCTTGATTTTTTAAAAACAATTTTCAAGTTCATTTGAAGTGAAAGATTGTAACAAACATTGGCTCGCCTGAAAATGAGACAATAGTATGAGGAGTTGCAAAGCCTATTTCCCAGCATTGCTAGACTTTTCTCTGTTATTTCAATTCAGTTCAAAAGTTAGAGCATCAGATGTACTATAAATAATGGGACTCTACTATAAGAGCTGGTCATATGCAGCAGTTGCCTTAACTTCAGATTAGTTACTAGCGAATCAAGGTGCTGGGAGTTAAATGAATGTTCAGTCCCAACACTGACCACAAGCATTTAAAAATTGTGAGTCAGACCCCCCCAAAGTCCTGAGACCAACATAAGAATAATGACAATTATAAAAATATCTGAGGTTTATTATTTGTTCTTCTGCATTTGGAGCCTTTAAGTTATTTTCAGCTTATGTTTTTCCAGTAACTCTGTCACTAAGCTAGCCAGAAGCACTTTAAAAAGGTAAACAGAAAAGGAAATGTGTCTTTAAGAAAAATGCCAAGTACCTCAAGTCTCATAATATAATCGTGAATGCTGGCAGTACTTAAAAGCCAAACCTCAGTGACATTTTATTTGTTTGTGGTGTCATTAAAGTTTCTTTTGATAACCACATGGAGCTGAAGAATTAAAGCAACATAGCCTGTGTAATCTTAACTCCAGTTTCGAATTTCTGATATGTACTTACTTGTTCTACCATGACTGTGACATTCTTGGCCATTGATGCTACCTGCCCTCATGCATGCCTTCTCACGGGCTGGGACTGAACTGCAGAATAACGTGAGAAGTGAAGAAGGAACTCCTGATTCTGCTGGCAACTTGGTCAAAAGGTCACCTATTCAAATGCCATGCAACATTAAGTCAAAGTGGGACTGTGAGCCACTAACTTTATCTCTTTAATAAAGCTCTAGCACAAAGGTAAACACAAGTGAATAATTAACATGCAACTGTATGGATTGCAGAACAACAAAACATGAAATTTTTGTCAATGCTCTGTTCAAAATACTTGGATTCTGTAGCCATGTGGAATTTGGCGTGGTGTACATGGATGAAATGTACCCCTCCGTAATGCGCAGCCTGAATATTTCTTGGTTTAGTGCTGTGCAGTGCTTCTAAAAATTCAAAAATGCCTCAGCAGACCACATGCTTGCACAAGTGACCAATAGTGTCTGTCTCAATATTGTAGTGGCGCAGAGAGCAATTAGAAGAGGATGATGAATGACTGCAACTGGGAGGATTATCAAAGTCTGCTAACAATGCTTGTATGCAATCATAGAATACTTCGGGTTGGAAGGTACCTCTAGAGGTCATCTAGTCCAACCCCCTGCAATAAGCAGGGACATCTTCGACTAGATGAGGTTGCTCAGAGCCCATCCAACCTGACCTTGAATGTTTCCAGAGGTGGGGCATCTACAACCTCTCTGGGCACCTGTTCCAGTGTTTCACCACTCTAGTGATTACAAAAAAAATTATATCTGCTTGTTACACACCTAGTGAGAAGGGTGATCAGCGAAATCCAGTGAGAGTGATTATAAACTGAAGACCAACATATCCATTTCACTGGAAAAATAGCAGTGGGCTAAAAATAATAAAAATAGGGGAACTTTTGTGAAGATGGGCCGCAGTTTTATATTCTTATATCCCATTGTGTTTATGTTTCTCAGAGCTGACCTCCAAGAATTTATTTTTCTGCATAATATTCGCAAAAAGATAGAAGATAGATAATATTCACAAAAAGATAGAATCATAACATTCACAAAAAGATAGAAGCAAGATGTCTATGTAGATGCAGGGCTATCTGAAGGACTTATGCTTTCAGTTATGAAGGTTTCATAGCATATTCGGAGTCTGCTGCTGGCCCAAAAGAGCATCAGCTAGAATTGATAAGACAATATTCTGGAATATATTTTTTCCTGACTGCTTCTTTTGACTGGAGGCTTTCATGTTAATGAGTTTGTTCAGTATTCCTTTATTGGCTGAAGGGGTTGACCAAGAGAGTATACCACATCGCCTAAATCCTAATGTGGAATGCAGGTAAATCCAGCCAGAAGCACTAATACCCCAGAGCTGATTGAGAGTTATTAGACTATTAGAGCTGGTTGTGGTCAGAACTGAGTGATTACAGAATATTCTGATTGTGCTTAGGCATAGTCAGACACCTGATGTTTTGCTAGCATTACCATTTGCCTCCTCAGCAGATAAATAGCAAGCTCGGCTGTGTTTAGGATCAACAGGATCTGTATTTCTTACTGTATGTTAGTCCACCAGCTGTACCACCTCCCGCAAAAATTCAAAGTATTCTCATGGAAGTGAAGCCATGCTTCTGCCATTTTGGAATAGCAAAAGAACAACTTTGCTCTGCTCAGTGCCTGACTTGCAGACTCAGTGAATGTACAAAGGCTCCTGAGATCCTGCTTCCCTTCAAAATACCAATTCAGAAATGTTTGGATCTCTGCTAATCTTTAGTTCTCTGCATACTGCAGGTATTTCAGGAAAAGCATTAGAGAAGTAAATGGTCTGGATTTTTTTCATTTTTAGAAATTTCTTGAACTGCTAAATATTGCTAATCTTTGAATACAGTGTGTTTCCCATTGAAGGGAGCTTATTACATACAAACAAGTTTACTTACAGTCCTTAAGGGATGGCTTTGTTTCTTCTGCATCAGTAAAAAAGGAAATGCCTAAAAGGGAAAAACATCAGCCAGTGTTCAGTTCTTTTCTTTACAAGAATAACTTCTGAATTGAAATTTAAAGCCAAATCCTGGCCTTTTGCATCATTGCTTGTGAATATAGCTCAGAATAGAAGCTGTAGAAAATGCAGACTATAAAACCATGAAATAATTTTTCAACTTTGCTGCTGCTAAAACGATTTGTCTCTCCCACTACTCTGACTACATCTGTGGGGTTTTCTTTTAACTTTTGGGGTTTTTTCTTATCCTTTGCATTGTTTCTGTATGTCTCTATTCACATGATTCATGTGTATTAAGTTTCCTTTCTCTCTGGTCCCTTTGCATTTGGTTTTTGCTGTCATCTATATCACATTTTCTCTCTCTTTACACTGTGATTAGTCCTTTTTTGTTCAGCACCTTGTCCCTTTAAAACTACTTCTGCAGTCTTCCCTCCCTCCTTCCCCTAAGTAAAAATAATCTCTACTGCTTGAAATCAGATCTTCACAGGGCTGGAACTTGTCTACGTTAGTAGGACAGTATCACCTTTGTAAAGGAGTCATTACATTCACAATATGTAAATAAATGCATTGCACATACAAATCTGCATTCAAGGAACTTAATACCTGTTGTGAGTCTGGCATGCAAAATTGGGAAAAGCTAGAATTAAGCCTGTTTGTGCAGCCATAGTTTGGTCCATTGCTTACGTATGTTGTGGCAAGGTCTTGCATTAGTGGACCACATACTGCCTTTCCTCACAGACCTTATGTAAAGGTGAATATGCATGATCTGTTGTATTTAATTTACTGCCAAGTGTTCAATCTCTGACTATAAAAAGTTAATTTTCTTAATGAGCTTTTCTTCCCAGTTCTATATTCTTTAATTCCCTTAATAACATCCTTATCTCCTGCATTTAATAATCTCCTTCTGAATGGCCTGTCTGACATGATACATGAACACTGGGTGGAAGACAGAGATGGCTGTCAGTACCACAGGAGAGCAATGCCAACCTAAAACACAGGGTTGTTTTGATCTTCCTGCAGCCTCTAGTCTTGCTCACCTCTCCCAGTCTTACCCATCCTATTGACAGCAGTCTCAGTCACTGCACAACCCTACTTCATTTTGATAAGGCTTATCCACATATTTTCCTATGCTCTGCCTTGTCTCCGGTCTTCCCAGTCTCTCAATGCTCCTTTTCCTTTCAGCTTCAGCCTGTCCCCCCCATATTCGCCATGTACCCAGGTTACCCTCCACTGCTGCCTTCTCCCTTTCTGCTCCCTGTGCCTTGCCAGCCACTCTCCCTGCTGGGCAACTGAGAGGTAGGTAGGGGACCAGAGAAGGATGGCTAAGCTCCAGCACATTATGACCGGGCAGCTGCTCACCATTGGGAGCCGCTGGCAGTGTCAGCTGTCACGGGGCCCTCCAGGACCTGCACACGCAAGCTTTCCTCCTTTTCCAGCAGCCCTATGGCTCCAGTTTGGTCAAATACTCCCCTAAGCTGGAGAAGGCTTGAGTCATTGAGGGCTCCAAGCAGCTAAAATGCTCCTCAGTTTCTCATTGCTATGGCACAGGGAAATGACCTTCTGAATTTCCCTGCTTAGTGAAAACTCTTTTGCTCATACCATCACAATGGACCCTGGTAGAATTACCCTAGCTTGGTGTACATGCTAATTAATCTTTGGGAAGTAGTAAATATAGAGAAAAGGTATTTGCAGCAGAGATTTCTCTTCTATTTCACTTAGACAAAACTGTCAATAACTTAGTTTTTGAACCTAATTTCATTTAAGGAGTAATAAATCTTCCAAGACAAGGTTGAAATTAGTGAATTAAAATTGTTTCCATTCAAAAGCATCATTAAACCTACTACTAATGAGGTGGATTATCAGTGCATACTACACTGATAATAACCCCATCAAACAAAACTTCTTGCTTAGTTTTTAAGAAGCAGAGCAACTTTCACTACTTCGAGTTACAGGAATAACAATGTATTATGTCTTTCTATATCCAGTCAGGATGTAAACCTCCCTCAGATTATGCAGGTTGACCAGTTTCAGTAGAAACGCCAAGGAGAGAGCAGTGCTGGGTTCTATTTGGACATTTGACTGGCTCACAGAGACAAACCTGGTTGGCGTGTGATTGTGAGGCCCAAAGTCACATTGAGCTTGTCTTCTGCCTGCCATATTTCTGTGTATTCCTCAACGCAGTATCTAAGCAGCCTCTTCTTCAGCACTCAAGGCTGTGGATTCCACATTTTCTGTTAGCGTGAAATTCACACCAAAAAATGCCATGCTTTTTGTTTTGTGTTTGATTTCTGGAACACTAACCGTGCATCCTGATATTCTGTAAGATGAAATACAAGTATTCACCACAAATGCCTGCAGCATCTAGGAACTCTTCCTGGGTCATGTTGCACAGCTGTAAGCCATTGATATTAAAGTGGGAAAAGGAAATGCAGTTGGCATCTAGTTTGTACTGGTCACAGCAAAACTGCAACCATTCACAGACGTTGTGCTTACTCCAATATTCTGGGTGGATGGATGTCCAGAAAGAATAAGACCCTGCAACACATTTGACAAGAAAGAGGAACATTGCAATGCAAAACTCATGGTGCACTTCATTTTAATAAGCATATTTCAAGCAAAACTAATCCCTCTTCCTTCTTCTGTTATGACTGCAGTCTTCCTTCCTTATTCCTCTAGAACACATCAAGTCCTGCCTTTTGCATTTTTCTGTCTGCCATTGTCACAGCCTTTTGTATTTCAAATATTCATATTGTGTGAGACATTTCAAGAGAAAGCGCTTACAAGTAAAAAAAAACCAAACAACAATGAGCCTTTTAAAATGGCAATTCAAAAAAATTAAAAAAGGTCTGAGTACAGACTTTGTGAGAACTTAGCACTCTGCGATAAAAAGGAGTGATGCATTCCTAGACTAAAATAACCTCGGGTCTTAGATGTGAAAGTGCTCTCATTCAAAGACACCTAGCTACACTCTGTGGCAGGGTAAATACCATTAATTTATTATTATTTTTTGTATAATTCCAGCAAGTTCTTTCACTCCTTTCATCTAAAATATCGTTGTTAATGTCATCGTAGGGAATATTTATTTGTTAGATTAGAAACTGAAAAATTTATTACTCTTGATACACTTATCACTGGAGAAACATTTCTGACAGATAAAAAGAAGCATAAAAGATCTTCTAAGTAAACCTGCCAGGCAATTGTAACCTGAAACTACTTTGCCAATTAAATGCCCAATTTTTTAACAGGCTTCTTTCCTCAGCAATTCAGTTACCAGGAAAATGTGTAGAAATATGTATATATTTACAATAAACATTTTTTTTTTTTTTCTAGAAAAACATATTTTAACTATTACTGATGTTAAATCTAGGCCTGGTATGATAAATTATAAAATTATAAAACT
The DNA here is from genome assembly GCF_964195595.1 of Calonectris borealis. NCBI lineage: Eukaryota > Metazoa > Chordata > Aves > Procellariiformes > Procellariidae > Calonectris > Calonectris borealis. The sequence continues at coordinate 51,351,510 of NC_134316.1, read as the reverse complement.
ATATGCTACAGCTAACAAGCATAATCTGTGACTCAAACACTTTTTTTCTAGAATCAAAACACAGGCTCCTATTATTGAGGCTCGTTGGGTTTATAGTGATGGGCACACTCTTTAAAAAGCTCTGCTTTTTCTTTCTGTGAGCTGGACTGCTACATGCATGTGAAGCTCTAATCTTGCAGTCTTCTTCTGTTGGCTGTCTGTGCATAGGCAGCTATATTTTTTTGGTGATTGGAAGAATTATAGGCAATGACAAGAATATGTCCTTTCTGTATCTGTTCAGATAATGCTTAGGAAAAACAGAATTCAAGTCTGGATCTTGGAATCATTATTTTCATTCATTCGTTACTCAATATGCTTCTTTTAAGGATGACTAGTAGTTTCTCTCAGGTAAATTCTTAAGCAGTTACAGGAATCCCAGCCTTGAGACATTATTGCTTTAGGAGCTTTAAGGATTCTAAATTGATTTTGAATATATTATCTGTAATTTTTATTATATCACTGGAGTGGCGCAGTTATAGAACAATAAATAGCAATAGAAAGGCAATCAAACATGTGAGTAAGAGTACTATAAAGAAATCAGAAAAGGTTTACTTTATTTTCACATCTCACAGCATCTTACACTTGAATTATATTTCATAGTTTCTTAGCCCAGTCATCCGGTATTTATTATTTCATTTTCAAATGAATCCTGAACATCTGATTTTAGGCATTGCTTGTATGAAATTGTAATTTAAAATAGGTTATGATAGCACTGCAAGCCAAGTGAATTGTATCTGTCGTTTGTTTAGACAGCCAGTTCAGAGTGCAAAATTATGCAAATAGCCTGGATAAGGTTCCATAGTAAAATTAATTCAAAGGGTTCGAAATTGTAACAGAATAACTGAAATATGGATTTTGCATCCTACATGGCTTCTGTAAAGTAATTAATATTTCTAATTATAAGTCCTAACATTTTACAGAGGAATTTGTGGTTGCTTTCATCAATCATTCCCATGCTATAAATATCTTCATATGTATGCACATACAGAATTAATGTAATACTGAATGCTGTGTCTTAAACCCTGAGATGCTATGTGACATCCTAGCAAAGCCAAGAAGTGGGCAGAAGTTCTGGGTCTGACTTTTGGGACCCATACCTTGAGGATATTTGAATCTCAGATTTTATTTAGCTCCTTATTTAAAAGGAAAATGAGATAGGCTTGACATTGGATCAGTTTTATGAGCCCTGCAGACTGCACACACCTGGCTATGTAAGAGTCTGAAGGCTTCCTTGAGGAAGAATGGGAGTGCTGGGAGCACCAGGCTCACAAAGCTTCTGCCAGGAAAAAAAAAGTAGCTTTAAAATTAGGCTTGAGCTCTACAGGAATCTTAACTTAAGAAAAGCAGAAGGCTGGATTGATCCCTTTCTGGACCAAGCATACTTTTTTTTAATCCTCTGCCAATAGCCTCCAGCCCCCCTTAGGAAAACTGGAATATCACCACCTCCCTAGCTAGACTGATTTACTGGCAGAGGGGCCTCCCTGTGGGGCTGGGCATGAATCCATCCCTGTGTTTCACAGGCCGCTCTGTGAGCTGCTGCAGCAAGCCAGCCCAGACCCTTCCACTGTATCTGTGTGCAATATGCAGCCGAGTGACAAGGTCACGGCTTAGTTTTTCTATGTACAAGAGTGTTGGATTGCTCATTTTTTTCTATCTTAAGGCAACATGAAAGAAAAGCAGAACTATTTATTCTGCCATTCCACAGGTACAGTGAATAATCTTGAACTTTGGCCACCAGTCTTGAAACTTTGACTTGATTGTGATAAATATCAGCTTCACTGGCAGTATTTATATTGCCATACAAATGGCACAGCATATTTCTTTCATAGAACAGCACTGATCTGGTCTAGTTTCCTTATTTGCTTTGGCTTTGGAAAGGCTCAGGTTTTTTTTTTTTAATATTCTAGGGCCCTCTGAAGCACTGCTGTATATGGAGCACAAGTCTTATGAGGAGCGGCTGAGGGAACTGGGACTGTTTAGCCTGGAGAAGAGGAGGCTGAGGGTAGACCTCATCGCGCTCTACAACTACCTGAAAGGAGGTTGTAGTGAGGTGGGTGTTGGTCTCTTCTCCCAAGTAATTTGCAATAGGACGAGAGGAAATGGCCTCAAGTTGCGCCAAGGGAAGTTTAGACTGGACATTAGGAGAAATTTCTTTGCTGAAAGAGTGGTCAGGCCTTGGAACAGGCTGCCCAGGGAAGTGGTGGAGTCACCATCCCTGGAAGTATTTAAAAGACGTGTAGATGAGGCGCTTAGGGACATAGTTTAGTGGGCGTGGTGGTGTTGGGTTGATGGTTGGGCTCGATGATCTTAGAGGTCTTTTCCAACTTCAATGATTCTATGATTCTATGATTCTATATGGTGAGCATTTAAAAGGTGCTGATACCAAGACCTTGCTTTTGTATGTGCTCTCGCCTTTTATTTCTCATATCAGAGTTAAGCATTCAGGGAGCTTCCCCGCCTTCTAAATGATAGACGTGACCAAGGTATTATGCCACTGTGGAAGAAAAGATTGGCCAAAGACAAAGGCTCTACGAAGGATTTTCAGGATTTCTTTTAGAGAAAAAGAAAGGGGCAGGTAGAATTTCATACCACCATACAAAAACATAAGGGCAAAAGTTATGTAGTAAGATAAGGCGGGTAGATCCCCCAGTGGCAGGAACATGCCAGAACTGTGCCTAAAACTACAGCCTGAGGGCAGGGAAGGAGGGTACCTGGCAGGATGATGGTGGGCAGCTGAGGATGGAGAAGAAAGCCCAGAATTCAGACCTTGCCCTTTCCACCATTTTAAAGTGATTTCCACTGCCTGTTCAGCTGCATTGACTATCTTATTGTACTTCTTGAGCCTGGGTATTTAAACCCTTTTATGCTGGGCAGTGTCCAGCCCTCAGGGAATGGCATTTGTTGACATAATCTTCCCAGACTGCACCAGAGTTGTTTCAATCAATAGACTTGATACATGTCCCCTAGCTAACGTGACACTGCTGAAATGAGTCTCCTGCCTTGTGGGGGATGTGGTTTTATCAGTGGTGGCACACAAAGCTGTGGAAGGCAGTAAGTCTCAAGCAGGTTCAGGAGCACAGGCCAACTGAAAACTGTCCAGATTTTCCTGGAATACACTGATTTCTGCATGGCATATGTAGGTAAGCTGATATAGTATGTGTGCTTACAACGGGGGAAATACTGCTATCAGACATAACAAAACTGGATGGTCTGTTTATAAGTAGCCCAGTTTTAATACAGGGCAAGCAGATAATTCCTATATAATTTGGCCCTCCTTTTTGTCAGTTGGAAAAGAAATATTTCATTTAGGTATAATGTTTCAATTTTTTGAGATAAAATTTCCATGTATTTTCTGTATTATTTTCCCTTTTTCACCTGGAAAACAAAGAGAAGAAATGAAAATGACACAATATTTTTAGTGTCACAGATGCTAACTTCCTCCACTTTATATTTAAAAAGAAAGATGCCCTCCAGATATAAATCCTGATATATACTGGTTGCAAAATAAAACATTATAATGACCAACATGGGAACTGCAAAGGCAAACTAACCTTTTAGTTCTTCTCATAGGAACATGGGCATGGCTGCACTGTCCCAGACTAAACTCCCTATAAGCCAGGGTCCTGTCTCTGCTCAGGTTTGCTGGAACAATTTTGTATTTTTTGAGAAAATATTGTAGAACTTACTTAAGGCTTGCACATAAAAATGCTAATCTCTTTCTAGCACAGAAGCTAAGCCCAGCGATAGCCTGTAAATTGGTGGTCTTCATCTGTTTCTTTCTAGGCAGTCTTGCCATCTGTTTTTCATCTGGTTAACCTTGAGCTTCCACTTTGTTTCTAGCAGGTAAAAAACAGGTTTTCAAAAGACATAGGGATCACAATCCTTAAGCCTATTATTGTCACCAGAAGAAAGCGTGGGTTGAATGTTATTATGCTGACCTACATTCTTCTCTGGCTTCGGAGCAAAGTAGTTACTTTTCTTCTCAAGGGCGGCTTGCGCAATGCTGGTGGCACTGCAGTAGTGGTTTTATTTGTGTGTGCTAGACATGTTAAATGTATTCCTTGGCTGTGGTGGAAGAAATGATGAGAGAACTCACAGGTTGGTTTAAATTTGATTCAGGAGAGGAATTATTGTAACCATGAAGGACTAAAGCCTAAAAGCATCAAAAATTGAGCAATAGAAAACATGTGGAGGAAGAAACATAGCTCCTATCCTGGTCAGAAAAGGCTAATTATTTCCTCAGCTCAGCTTTGCTTAGCAAGAGGCAGTCTGACCTGATTGTTGCAAAGCTGTGTGTCTTAAGAGCTGAGGGAGCTTTGCACTTAGCTACAAGTGGAGTTCAATTTAACAGAATTGCTGGGTTATAGATGCTGCACCACTACCTGGGTGAATTCAGAGTTGCACAGCTGTGGAGTCAGAGACTTTATAATGTTAACAAGTAGCTGACTGTAGTAAAGCTAGAAATTGTCAAAATGCCTCAGACAGGCTGCTTTGCCTTTGGCAAATGGTGATCTGCTGATCTCAGAATTATTTCAGTTTCAGTGTTGTGGTTTTTGTGTTAGGGTGTTTTTTTGTTTAAAAAAGTGGAAGAAGATTGAATAACAGGCAAATCTATAATAAAATCAAGGCAAAAGAAGAATTGTTCTGACTGATCCAAAATTAACTTTAAATTGAATCACATCAGATATTTAAAAATGCATTTTGAAATTTTAGAACAGAGTACTTTCTGCAATTTCTGTGATTTCAAATGAAATTTAGAATTGTGTTCTAAGTTGGAATGAAAACTAATATTAAAACAATATGATTTTTTTAAAAAATAAAAATTCAATTCCTGCAGGGCTTTACATACAGCAAGAAGATTTATATTCTACCTCATATGTCAAATCTAGCAATATAGAAACAAAACAGTACGTCCTCAGTTGTCATGGATTAGCACCATCAGAATCCATGTGGAAAGTTCTGTACTTTATTACTCAAACTGTGCCTTGGCAGGAAAGGTCTTTTCTGTAAGACCAGCAGTGTTCTCATATAAAAGGACAAAAATAGCTTTGGAAGAGAAAAATATTGCATAAAAACATAATTTTTTCCCAGTTCTCATCAGAAGTTCGGCTCAGTAACATGAGTGACTTGTGCTACCTTTCTTTTCAGCACGTGTTGAATGATTCAGCCTGAGTGCAGAGAAGATTATCAGGACTGTTTAGGAATTTAAACCAATTTAGAAGGGAGAAGATTTCTAAAAGTATACTTACTTAATCTTCTGAACAGGGACCTGGCCTGAAACCAGGACATTTGGAATGAATTCCTTCAAACAGAGTTGGGATCCCCACATGAGTTGCATGGGCTGGTAAAGCGTAGGCTTTCCATATGCACAGTTAGAGGATGGCATGCTTAACATTGCCATGTTGGCAAATTCTGCAGTGGGGAACTCTTGTGTTGTTACAGATGTATTTCTACAGCCATGCAGGTCTCCGGTGGCTTTCAGAACCCTAGTTTTTGCCAGCTTAGTGTGTATTTATCTGGTCACTAATATTCATTACAAAGTTGCAGAGCATTTGAGGAACTGTAAATCTCCCAAATTAAATTACTCTTCCATTACATACCTGAATTTCTGTATTGTGGGAATGTTTTCAGTGACAAATGCTGGATTTCAAGCAGATGGGGTAAACAAAAGGAGTCAAGAATCTGAGACCATAGTTGACCTGCCCCTCTTAATGAGCCATGCTATTCTTTGGAAGTTCCTGCTTGCATTAGGTGTATCACCTTTTCAACTGAGGGGAAAACATCAGTTCAAAACAATGCATAACAGAACTAAAGCCATTACTTGTTACTACTCTTCCTGTGCACCTTTAGCTTGCATGGCAGGTGATATGCTTGAAAAGGTCAGTAAGACTAGAAAATAAAATACATATAATAGAAGGCTCATTAGCAGGTTCAGAACCCATACCTGTTTGCTGCATTATTAGTCTTGAATGAATTAAATTTGGATCACCCTTGAGTTTTTGACATTGTATGGTTTTTTCTATTGAGTCTATCTACATACCTTTCTGATGATCACAGGTGGTATAGTCATCTTTGGTTGTCCCAAATAACGCTGTCCAAGGCATCAGGGGATCACAAACCATGGTGTTTGTCAGAAACATACTCTGAGTTACTGACTCCAGCATCACCTTAAGATATTAATACATTAGTTGAAGATTAAAAGATAATATTAAGGACCAAAATTATTACTACAGGCATTATTCCCTTGCTGTTTATGTATAGATCTATGAGGTACCATTGCCCACCATCACCTAAACTTCAGCTGAAGCTATTGATGATCTTCTGAAAACTGCAGTGAAGAAAGGAACTGAGAAATTCAGGAACAATGTAGCTCATGAATATACCATAGGTAGATTTACAGTAAAAATGATTGTAATGATACATTCATAGGAACTTGATAATGCAGTTTATGCATACAAAAATAAGAGTGAGGAATAAACCATAAAAAAAATTAGAAACAGGTAGATGAGATTAACATCATAAGATTATTACCAATGACATCATTGGTAAAAAATTTTGAGCAAGTTCTCATACAAACATATGAGAAAACATCGTTCTGGCCATAAGGATACTCACTTTGTCCGTAAGACACTGCCACAGATGTCAGCCAGTCCAGAGTGTGAGGAGATTAACGAATTCTGAGAAAAAAATGTGTTTTCAAAAGAGATTAGAAACTGAGAATTTTTGCAGCAAACTGCTTGTACTCTTCAGGGAAGAAGGTTCTTGCACCAAAAATGAGATGACTGAAGAATAAAGTAGTTGAGAACTGGTGATATTTCAGTGAAAGAAATGAGTGGTTGAGGAAAACATTATATGAACTAAAGTAGGTGCAGAAGAAGAGAATTTTTGCCCATCTCTTTCTCTTATACATGTATCACATGTGTACACACACATGGATTTCTCTGTTCTTTGTGAGTAAGACTCATGATACCTGAGACCCTAGACCTCCCACATGAAATTTAGTAGAAATGGTAATGGTTTAGGAGACTTGAAGGAAAGAATTAAGTGGAATTTAAACCAATGGTTCTTTATGTTCTAGTTCATGTCTGTTTTTCTTGTTTGGGAGACACTGGAAATGTTCCACGGGCTAACTGCTGTGAATGCATAAATGCTGTGAATGGACCTGATTGTGACTTTTGCCTTTCAGACTTTACACAAAACTGCTCAAGCCAGTGTTGGCTCTTTTCTTCAGGCCTAAGCTGCTTCTGCCTTTCATAACTAATTCCAGCTTGGGTAATTTCTAGCAGAAAGACACCTGAGATGGTTAGTAGGATAATATGATCTTAAAGATCAATGTGTGGTCTAAAATTATTACAAAGTCAAAAATTGGCCAAATACCTGTGTATATTGAGGAAATGTGAAGGATTCAGAAGGTTTCATAGATAGCTTGCAGAATTGAAAGAAAACTTTGATCTTAGTCTAAATAAAGCAATGATGAGATATGTAACATGGAAATATTTGGGAAACTCCTGATATCCTTTGATATACTGGAATTCATATATAGGGCAAGGTAATATTTCAAGAACATCACATTTCCCCCTAATCATACCATTATGAATGGAACATATGAGAATACAAACTATTAATCATTTTAGTCACTATGGTCAGAAAGTCTTTTCTCTATGCATTTCTGCCAAAGGATTTAGTGTAGAATACCTCATACATGTATATGTCTGTAATTGTGCTTTTGGATGAACACTGAATATTCAGTGAGCAATATCAACTTTTACAGAATTCATACAAAGTGATCCATATGAATCTACCAAGTCCTGTCTCAGGTAGAAGAGGATTACCAGAATTAAGTTTTGGTGGTGGTCCCAATCAGTTTTTTTAATTCCTCTGACTGAGTGGCCCAGACAGAGAAATGTTCCCTATGTCACATCTATTTACAAACAATTTAGAAAGTCAAAACAGTGGCATTTTTATCAGTTCTGAGTTGCTGCAGAATGTAATCCAAATCTAAATAAGTACAAAAGGCTTATTTTTTTTTTTTTCTGCAGTTGCTTTAATGCTTAATTCCAATACTTTAATGAGATGATGCTGGCTTACTGTGCACAGAATTCTGAAGTTCACAGGGCCAGGTAGAAAGAGGTCAACCATTCTTTACTACAATGCAAGTGCATTGACCTAAGTATCTCTGAAAAACAACACATTAGAGACCTACTCATGCTTACTATCTATGCAAAAGAAAATAATTGTTTACCACAAAGGAAAAACAATTTTGGTCCTCTTGAAATAAATGTGATTTTTTTTCAACAGAAGAACTTCACCACTCGTTAATCACCAAGGGGTGGCAGAACAGAGACATGCAGAAGAATTACATAGAAAGTCACAGAAGAACAGGGAGAGCTACAAGTCACTGACAACCCACTTCTATGACAGGACATGGCCAGAGATGTACCTACATCTCTGTAGTAGATGATCCCAGTTAGCACCTCTGAAAAAGGTAGAGACCTCCAGGACATGCGTGGTGACAATGATCTTCCCAACCACCCCCTCCTCAGCCAGCATACTCCTGTTCCTGTAACAGTCATCCCCCAGCATAATGAGCAGCCCACTGTGAGTATACCCTGGTGCCAACTCAGTGGGCAGAAATAAACTGCTGAAAGCCAATTGCCATTTTGGAGAGAATAGAATATCTCCACAGATCATTGGAGACACACGTTTTAAGAATGATTGTGAAGATAACCTGTTCAATGTATCTCCCCCACTCTGTATACCTGCCTCCCTATGTGTAAGATTTCACACAGGTAAATGTCTGGAATGAAATCCCAGTCCTACTCAAGATAGAGAGAATTTTCGCATCAGATTCATCAAGGACAGAATTTCACAGTTTATTTCTACTGTCTGTCAGCAGAAAATAATTTCTATCTGACAAATTTCACAAATATAAGAATTACTTCTTACTAGAAATGCAAATGAAAAAACGTGAGAGGAAGGTGAGCTCACATTCTCTTTATAGAACAAAAAATTTCTCTGTTGACCTTGTTTAGGCTAGTGCTTTTAGAGAAAAAAACAAAATCATTAGGAAATACTCATGGCTTAGATAAAAGAATATGTTACCTTGCAGGATTATAATCCTTCCTCCATCAGGGTAAGATTTAGCTAGAAAAGTAAGAAGTTATTCGTATTTGCATCATTGCTATCTGAATAGTAATGACAGATTAGTAGATTTAATGCCTTGCTTGTGAATTTTCATGATGATTTTTTTTGAATGTGGAAAGTAGATTTGCTCAAAGTAAAATGATACCTGGGAAGATGGATGAAGTGTTACAAGCAAAGACATGTGTGAAATAAAGCCAAAGCCATTGGATTTGGAAAAATTCAGAACTAGGCACATGCTTGATTTTGTAGTTTATTGTGAGGAAAACTTACTTCTCCAAGCTGGGAAACTAACTTTGTGAAGGGGAATGGCAGCCTCAGTCCCTGCTGATGACAAGACCTGGACTTGCAGATGTGGGGCAAAGCTGCCAGGTTCAAATTCTACCAACAGGCTTGACGACATGCTGTGACAGGCAGCAAAAGCCATTTGGGAAGAAATAATCCTGTTTTACGCATATACAGTTTATACTGCTGCTCCCATATAGAGCTATGGATGTTCCAGAAAAGAATGCTAATTATTAATATCATTAGCAAAGATAATCTCTTTTCAAATATTTTATGCAACCATGATATTGGTTTGGGTCACATCAAATATTATTTCACTATCAGCTGGTTCTGCTTATGTACACAAACATATCTGCTTAAATAAACTTTGAGGACATAGAAAGGGGAAGAGACAGGATGTTTTTTTCAACAACAGGAGAGCTTTACAGCTCTTGGTTGTACTTCAGTCGGTGCTGGGTTTGAAGAAGCTACTAATTAGCTGTCATATTACTAACAATCTCTTTTGATTTAGTGAGATAGGCCTAGATTGTTAATTTATTAAAAAGTATTTATTGGGGCTCATGCTTCTCTCTGCCATTAATTCATTAAACCAAAGTCAATTGTTTATCATTGAGAAAACTGGTGATGCACAAATGAGAATGGCAGGCAGTACATCAGTCGGGTGCCTGATAAAATCATCACAGCAAAACCACTTTGACAGCCTACAGCTCTTTTAAAAACGACGACTTCAATAAAGAAATGGAGCTTACTTGTAGGTGATTACTCCTGATGAAGCAGCTAAGTCCAGAAGTAGGTCTTGGGAGCAAGGGGGAGCAGGAGGCTTTAACAGCAGCACAGCCCGGCACTTTGGAAATAAAGCCACCTGCAGGACTATGATATAAGGAACACCTTACAGACAGGTTCGTTTGGTTTTTCAAGTTCTTATACACACCCCTTTTGATGACAGTGATAATATATAGTATCATATAACCCAGGGATTGGGGGAGAAACATTCTCAAGTGTGGAAAGTTTACCTTTACCCCGTATTGTTTTTTTTTTCTCTTTCTCTAAAAGGGTTGATTTATGTAAACATGACTCTTGGGACCACCTTAAGAAAACCTGGTATGTTTAAGCACTTGAACTAAGGAGACTCTCACTCTTTCTTTTCCCCTCTTAGCATGTAAGAAGGGCTATCACATTTTGTTCAGAGCTCTCAAAGCCCAGGAAGTGGCATTCTCACCATTTACATCTGGCAAAGACCAGGATGCAGAAAAGTGACTGGCTTGAAGTCATGCAGCAAACAACTGCAGGTGTTAAAGGACAGTGCTCACCTGATGTCAGGCAACATCTCTGTCTGGCCGAGCACAGTGCTTCTGAGATCCACAAAAACCTGCTGGGTTCTAGCCCAGATGCAGCTGCCTTTAGGTCTGAAATGACTGTAAAGTGATTTGAAAGTTCATGGTTGCTTGGCATTATTAGAACCACAGATCAGAGACACCAGCGGTGGAGAGAATGAATTGGAGAATGAAATGAGTACATCTAACATAAAATGTTACTTTTTTTTAATATAAATTAGGAAGAGCTTTGGTCAGCCTAGATCAAAATATTTTTGTGCCCCAGAGGTCCATGGTAATTAGTAGTCTCTTGAGGATGCCTGCATAAACAGCAAGAGTTAAAAATTTAGGCACCTCAATCCTCCTGAGACATACTATTTCTGATACTGAAAATACATCATCTTTGATAGGTTTAGCTGGGCTTTGTGTTAAGATTTTCCTATCTTCAAAAATTTCTCAACCAGAATTGTCATTTGGGATGGGGGGGGTAGGGGGGGAGGAGCGATTAGAGACAAATAACAGAGGCAGAAGCTTGCAGGATCCCTTTGGTTTAGTCTTCTGCTTTTCTTTTATGCTCTCGCTTCAAGTGAAGTCATTTATTTGCTCCATTACTGTGGTGTCAGAGTACCTCATGAGCTTCACTGTGTTGCTCTAATGTGCATCTCACATGAGTGGTGCTGCATAGCGTGACTCTATGGAGAAGCGACTCTGATGTAAGGTAATGCTGTTGCATGGTGTGAATACAAGGAGAAGTGACTCAGAGGGGATGCCACATTTTATCTTCCCAGTGCAATACAGGCCATGCCAAGACACACTGCTAATGAGGCTGGTAGAGGGCCACCCAGGTGCAGTATCCCAGCTAGCCATTTCAGAGCAGCACGTTGTACCAGGAGACTTAACTTCAGTTACACAAGATGATGTCTGACAAATGCGACTGAGGCTTCATCTGTGGGGTCCCATGTGGCAAAGCCTTAGCCCCAGATGACCCCTCCTTCCTTCTCCCCACTGGGCTGTCCTTGCCCTTCTTTAATTAAATTCTCTTTCTCCCCCTTGTTTCTTTTTTTATTTCCTTCTCTGCTTACCTTTCTTCTATCTTTCTCTCTCCCCATTTCTTTCAAAATGGCAGAATGATGGAGTTTGCTTCTACCAATGAGGAAAATGCATATATGCTGTGGCAGCTCCATTGCAAGCAGATCTTTTCAGAAACCCAGTCCACTGTGTGTGAGGCCAAACGAATGAGTTTGTGCAATAGCTTATCACTTTGTCCAAAGGAACAGTCTTAGTTCCCACAACGTGGCTTTTGCATTGATAAAACAGCATACAGATTGTGAGATCATCCAGACAGGAAATTCTTGGTAACCTTGTAAACATCAATAACTGTTTAAATAAGGAGTAACAGTTACTGTACTGTATAGAAGGGATCTCAAAGGCTGTGTAAACACAATGTGATAGGTATAGCCCTAAGAAATGAGTCAAAAGAAAAAAAAAATTCCTCTCCTTTCTCTCCCACTCAATGAAGATATTTAAAGGAAATTTTCACTTCTCAAGGAAGTAGAAAAAGAATGCTCTTTTGATGCAGTCTTGTAGACATGCTTCTGCATTTGTAAATTCACAAGGCAGCACCAGTCCATGCTGTGTACCTTTTCTTGCACAGAAGTGCCTGAGCCTTAGTGCTCAGTTCATGAAGACTTGCAGGTTTAAATAAGATTGACTGAGCTCTCAAGAGTAGCAGGAAGAAGTTATTATTGGATTAGCCCATGACAACATCTTCCACAGTTTTTAATAAAAGTGACAATCACAGAGCTGCAGATTGATTGGAGAAGTATTGCTGATGAGTGCAAATGGACAGTAAAGATTTCCACAGTGAGATGTTTCTGATTCAAATACAGCTCAGATTTCAACTGGTTAAAATGAACTTTGTTCACAGTCTATTAAACTGTGTTCATCTGATATTTCCTCAGTTTATGGCCCATTATTATTTTTTATCTTTCGCAATCATTGGAGTGACTCTGAAGAGACTTTGACTTATATGGTCTGGAAAGTGTGGTGGTGATAATACCGTAAATACTAATCTATTTCTTCTTCAAGCTACAGCAGCAGAAACTTGATTAACTCTGTTTCCTCCACTCACTCTGAACTGACCAACACAAAAAAACCCAGGGTCAACTGTCCTGTCATAATGGAGTATGCGATGAACACACTTCTGTGTAGCATGATCAAACTGTGTGCATCTTGGGTAATACATCTCCCAGGCACTGCAGCCCATCCCAGTGAGCTCTGAATTGCCTGTAGCAAAGAGCCAGTGTTTCCCTTTCAAAGCACCAGTCAAAATGTCACTAAAAACATCAAGTACCAGTGAACTACCAAATATCAGTGAAAAAGCACTTATCAGTAAGCTCTCCTCAGCATGTCTGAGATCATAATGACCTGATGTTTTCTTTCATCCTTAAACAAAACTAATCTGAGTGTCTATCAAAAGGGGGAAGTTCTAACAGCCTTTTCAAACACAGGCAGCATTAAGGTTATGTGACAATATAACAGACAATACACTAGGAAAACACCCCACAACCTGTCCCTAAAATGAAAGATAGGCATTAAGTCCATATTTATAGTTAATACACACAATGGATGAGATTTCTTGGAATAAGTTGCAGGACTCTTTTCAAGGGACAATACTTACTGTACACGCTAATCTAGTTTTTTCTTCTAGTCACAGCAGCAACAAACCTGATAAACTCTGTTTCCGCCATTCAGAACTGACCAACACCAAACAACTCAAGGTCAACTCTCCTATCATAGCAGAGGATGTGATGAACATACTGTATCACATCTTTATCCCTGCACATGTAGATACTCTAAACAAGAATCATGCCACTTTTCCTAGAATAACAGAAGTTTCTGGGAGATCTATCTGGAAAAATATTTATTGGAAAAAGGCATCCTGCTTAACCAAATCATGGACTGACTGAATTAATTAACCCTTTTTCTCTTTTACAAAAATGTCCCCTACAAATCCTGATATACCTCTGAAGAACTGTATAAGAAAGAAGAATCTGCAGGTTTAGTGACATGCATGAAATACATTAAATATTCCATTGCTCTCTTGTTGAGTGTGCAGCACCCCATGAGTCACCATCAGGAGTCTCACCCTGACATTTGCAGTGAGGGTAAGTAACAATGCTCCAAAAATCTAGATTGTTAGTAGACTGAAATATTACTATGATACTTCTGTGATGTGATTTCATTTTGGATTTCTCAGGTGCCTTAGCTAGCACAGATATTCACAGACATGACTCTCTGTGAACTTGTTCCATGGCAGTCACTGGGGAGGGCAATTCAGAGCAAGAACCAGGGCCTCTCCCAGGCTCTTTTCCAGCAAGTGGGATCGTGGGCCAAGATGGCATGAACCTTGGGGACACCAATGAAACTGTCCTGTACAAAAAGAGAGTAACTTGCACAGATTCCTGCACAGCTCTCTAAGGAGCTAAACCCCATGGATCTGACCAATGGAGAAGCCAGAATTTTAGGTGTTGCTCACATTCCTGCATGTCTAAAAAGCCTCAGTGTCTTCCTGCAATGATCTGCTGATTAGTGATCCTGGCAGTAATTCAGTGTGCCTACCTTCTGCAGCACCGCAAACTAAATGTGATCAGACCATAGGTAGACAAGCCTAGGCTATCACATTTCTGATAGCACGCTGGTGTTCACCATTTACCAGTAGCATTAATAGTTAGATATCCAGGCTTTTGCTGGGTTTTATAGCATCTACTTCTACAAGTTTTCTCAGTCTTCTGAAAAGGTACAGATTTTCCATGTTTTTTTTCTGTGTAATCTCACATAGAGACGGTGCTACGTACTAGAGACAGAGGAGTCCCTAAGTGATAACATAATTATTAACATGTTTAAACAAGGCTGCAGCATACCACAATTCCCAACATCTCTTCTGACATATCATTCCCTTGTATCCTAGAGATCCTCTCCACCAGACAGGGTGGGGCTGGAGAATGATGGAAGCACTGACAAGCTCCTTGGCATTATGTGGGATGATCATTGTATGTTAAAGATTCACATGCTGCACATTTTCTGCTCTAGAAAGATTTTGTGAGAAGCCATTGTTGAATGTTTTCAATATTAGAATTAAAACTGGTGGCAGAAAGAAATATTGAGAAAAAACAAAACCTGACTAGGGCCTTGGTGGTGAAGACTAGGCAGCGCTTGAGCTTTTTGTGTTTATCTGCCAACAGCTGCTTGCATTTGTAGCTGAAGATGGGGCAGAAAGGAAACATTGGTTCTCCAGCCAGCCCAGCAGCATGGCTTTGACTTCTCTATAGAAAAGTCTGCTTTGATTCTGGATTCACTTGGGCGCAGAAAAGGCTTTGTGCACTTTTTAACTCAAGCAATGGGAACTATATTACAGGAGAACTTGTTGCTCTCTCTCCTGCCTTCTGCTTGACAGAAGCAGAATGGCATTGGTCTCGGGCTGCAATCCAGTTCACCAGGACAGTTAAACGGTTCTACTTTTAGCCCCCACTCTTCTTCTAACTACATTACCCATCTCCCACTTTTAGATGCTATGAGTGGGCAGCTGCACCAACAAACAGTATGTGGATGTATCCCTGCTAAGGAATGTCAAGTGGAGTGAGCCATTTTTCTCATGTCGACAGAAATGAGGGTCAAAATGCCTTACATAACCTTCTGTTATTTTTTTTTAGAGGGAAGAAAAATCAAGGGTGTGTCTTTGACCCTTGAAGTATGATGAGAATTCTCCTACAGGCTAAGCTCAGAGGGGTTAGGAAACAATAGTGTTGCTCAATCTGAGACAGCTTAAGGGTTAGAAAACTGTAGGAGAGATCTATTTAGTGCTATAAAAATTATCACCCTTTAAAAAAACCTTTCATCTATTAATTAATAAGGCCCACAAAAAAGGCAAAATAAAAGTGCCTATTTTTCTCTGAATCTAGATGGCCAATATTCAGGTAGAAGTCTACACAGAAGATGTCTAGACTTACCTGAAAGTAAGGAACTCAAGTAAAATCAAGTAAAAGCAAGGATCTGAAGGCAAAGGATCTCAAATTTATCCTGACCTGGGAACCATCATCTGTATGCTTTTGGTACTATTCATCATTTGGTGTCCCCTGAAAATTTTTTCACTTTTCTGTTTCAAAACTATGGGACAATAAGTAAGGTTGATTTATAAGACATACATACACAGAGTAGCTTTCTTGGTTTAACGAATCTATGTCTTGGGACAATATATTTAATCACTTTCAAGTTGAGGTCAATTTTCCTTTCCTACTTACAGGAGCCTAGAAGGGCTTCATTAATGAAAATGGTGCTTTAGGTAAGTCTGAATAAAGCTATACCTTTCTTTACACCTTGTAGATTCTGTAGCTTTGTAGGCTTGAGTCCCCTTTATTTAAGGTCAGTACCCTACAGCCATAGGGCTGTAAAAGCAATGCTGCTTAATCCATTAGTCCATGCAGTGTGAAATCTCCTTAATCAGGCTAATTAAAAGAACATCACCCTACAGCACGGCTGTCTCATAAGCAATAAAGGACGTGGGGTCTTTAGGCAGAGGGAGAATTTGAATGTCAAATCCTGCATCCAGTGCCCTGAACTGAAAGGCAGTTTACCCTGTGGCAGACTTGGCTGAAGCCCTCTCTGATCAACACTGTTTATCGTCCTCATTCTTAAGACACATCTTCAAGAATGGAATGTCCTATTAATACAGCAGCAGTATGTTTTCAGTCTAGTTTTGTATGACTCTTTGCTGAAGTCAACTCTAAGAGAGCGCATCTGGGTCAAGCCCTAACCTGCCACTATTGCCTACAAGCACAGCAATTCAAACCAGAGCTGCACACCTTCCTCTCCTTCCTGTTGAGGAAGAACGTCCTTTCCCAGCAAAAATAGCAAAGGAAGGGGAGGAAGCATGAAGGAGGAAAAAACAGGACAAAAAGAAGTTAGAGCTTCCAGCTGAAACATCAGAAACTGGGTGAAGGGGAGGAAATAGGACCTGGGACAAAGATTTGGAAGTTGGACAAAGCAACCGGAGGGAGCCCTAGCTCAGCAAGGTTTCCCGTCTCTTAGTACTTCCTGATGACCAGTCCAGAGACAGGCCTGAGCACAGACACAGCCTTGCTGAGGGTGCAGCATGGCAGTGAGATCCCATCCCAGCCAGAGAACTGCCAGAGTGTGTTGTGCTCCACACATAGCCTCTGGGTGCGGGGCTGTAGCTGAGGCATCAGAGCTGCTGGTGGGATGGGCACGGGTCTTTCTCTCATTGCCAGTGAATACACAGTGAGACACATAACCAGCCACCAACTTCACTGTGCTACTCTGGGCAGAGGATGGTAAGAGAGTGCAGCTTTTCTTCTCCCCTAGAAGATGAGTAGGGCAAGGCCCCAGTAACTCATAGCTTACACTGGTGTGAGAGCACCATTTGCCTATTGCTCACTGATGTGTTTTGAGCTCTGTCTCCTGACCACACTTGCTGTTCGTGCAAGACAGTTTTCTTCCTCATGGTTCTGTAGTGAACCAAAAAGCCAAGATTTTGGTGAAATGGGTGAAACATGAGATCTGTCCCTTTGCTGGCACTGTATAAATGCTTACCTGTATTAACAGTTCTAATTAGTATCTATTTAAAATGTAAGGGTCATCTAACCCACATGGACTGATGACATTTGCTGAGGCATTGATCCTTCAGCATCAGATCCTTTGCTTTCTATGACTGCTTTTGTCAGTTAGCTCCTGAGCATTCGGGCCAAGTGACAAACCTGCAAAGCTAAAATCAGCCACTATGGATGTGATCAACCTCACGCAGTGTTCATATGCATCCTCTCTGCTCACCCCTCGCCCCCCACAAATCATGAGAAGCAGCTGGAAAAGCTGTAACAAAACTCCCAGCTGCATCATCACTCACAGCCTCAGATTTAAACGAAAGGTCAATGTAGTTCTTAAGTGAGAAACTTTAGATTAAAATATAAACAAATGAGTGAGAAACAGTGCCAAGCTTGGAGGGATTAAGGGATTCAATGAAAGATGAAACTTCAAAAAGTGTTTGAACCTGTTTCTTAATCCTTGAAACTCAAAGGCACAGAAGAGTAACCTCTTAATTACTACACACCTGTGCATGCCTTTGCCACTGCCTGCAAAGGCAGCTCATATATGTTTTAGTGACCAGAAAGGTGGACATGTCTCAACCATAGAGCTTCACAGTTCCCGTTAAATAAACGCTTCCCTCTGTGTCCGTGTATGAGAAACACAAATTCTATCTTACAAGCACAAAGTCTCTCTTATGCTTTTCTCTTGATATTAATCTAACCTCATGAGGAGATGTTTGTGACCTGAGGCACAAGAATCAGAGTGTGAAAATAGTCATGACAGCCTTAGCTGGAAAACTTGATTATGAGAATCATTAAATCCTGCAAGACCCCATGCTCTCCTGGAGACTTGCAAATGAATGGGACTAATCAAGTAACTAGTTGGAGTTCTACAAAATTTTTGTCACCTTTAGTGGTACAACATAGAAAGGCAAAATGTTCACTAATCCTGATTAAAATTCAGCTGGAGGATACAGACAGGAAAAGAGCAATGGTTCTTCGAGGAGCTTCCTGGAGTGTGTGGAAGATAACTTCCTGGCACGGCCGGTAAGTGAGCCTACCGGGGAGGTGCCTTGCCTTGACCTGCTCTTTACAAACAAAGAAGGACCGGTGGGAGATGTGGTGGTCGGAGGCTGTCTTGGGCTTAGCGACCATGAAATGATAGAATTCTCGATTCTTGGTGAAATAAGGAAGGGGGCCAGTAAAACCGCTGCCATGGACTTCCAGAGGGCAGACTTTGGCCTGCTCAGGACACTGGTTGAGAGAGTCCCTTGGGAGACAGCCCTGAAGGGCAAAGACATCCATGTTCTTCAAGAAGGAAGTCTTAAAGGCACAAGAGCAGGCTGTCCCCATGTGCTGCAAGAAGAACAGGCGGGGAAGATGGCTGGCCTGGCTGAACGGGGAGCTCTTGCTGGAACTAGGAAAAAAAGGAGAGTTTACCACTTGTGGAAGAAAGGGCAGGCAACTCAAGAAGAGTATAGGGATCTTGTTAGGTCGTGCAGAGAGAAAATTAGAAAGGCAAAAGCCCAGCTAGAATGCAATCTGGCCACTGTCGTGAGAGACAACAAAATATGTTCTTACAAATATATTAATGACAAAAAGAGAGCCAAGGGGAATCTCCATTGTTTATTGGATGCGGGGGGGAACATTGCCACTGAGGACGAGGAAAAGGCTGAGGTACTCAATGCCTTCTTTGCCTCAGTCTTTAACAGTCAGATCAGTTATCCTCAGGGTATTCAGCCCTCTGAGCTGGAAGACAGGGACAGCGAGCAGGATAAACCCCCCATAATCCAAGAGGAAGAAGTTAATGACCTGCTACGTCATCTGGACACTCACAAGTCTATGGGGACAGATGGGATCCACGCGAGCGTACTGAGGCAGCTGGTGGAGGAGCTTGCCAAGCCACTCTCCATCATTTACCAGTAGTCCTGGTTAACAGGGGAGGTCCCGGATGACTAGAGGCTTGCCAATGTGACGCCCATCTACAAGAAGGGCTGGAAGGAGGATCCAGGGAACTACAGGCCGGTCAGCCTGACCTTGGTGCCGGGCAAGATAATGGAGCAGTTCGTCTTGGGGGTGCTCACAAGCCATGTGCGGGACAACCAGGGGATCAGGCCCAGCCAGCACGGGTTCATGGAAGGCAGGTCCTGCTTGACCAACCCGATCTCCTTCTATGACCAGGTGACCCACCTCGTGGATGAGGGAAGGGCTGTGGATGTGGTCTACCTGACTTCAGTAAAGCCTTTGACACTGTCTCCCACAGCATTCTCCTAGAGAAGCTGGCGGCTCACGGCTTAGACAGGTGCACTCTTCGCTGGGTAAAAAACTGGCTGGACGGCCGAGCCCAGAGAGTTGTGGTGAATGGAGTTAAATCCAGTTGGCGACCGGTCACGAGCGGTGTTCCCCAGGGCTCAGTTTTGGGGCCAGTCTTGTTCAATATCTTTATCAATGATCTGGAGGAGGGGATTGAGTGCTCCCTCAGTAAATTTGCAGACGACACCAAGTTGGGCGGGAGTGTTGATCTGCTGGAGGGTAGGAAGGCTCTGCAGAGGGACCTGGACAGGCTGGATCGATGGGCTGAGGCCAACTCTATGAGGTTCAACAAGGCCAAGTGCCGGGTCCTGCACTTGGGTCACAACAACCCCATGCAACGCTACAGGCTTGGGGAAGAGTGGCTGGAAAGTGCCCGGAGGAAAAGGACCTGGGGGTGCTGATTGACAGCCGGCTGAACATGAGCCGGCAGTGTGCCCAGGTGGCCAAGGCAGCCAACGGCATCCTGGCCTGTATCAGAAATAGTGTGGCCAGCAGGAGCAGGGAGGTGATCATGCCCCTGAACTGGGCACTGGTGAGGCCGCACCTCGAATCCTGTGTTCAGTTTTGGGCCCCTCACTACAAGAAGGACATGGAGGTGCTGGAGCATGTCCAGAGAAGGGCAACGAAGCTGGTGAAGGGCCTGGAGCACAAGTCTGATGAGGAGCGGCTGAGGGAACTGGGGTTGTTTAGTCTGGAGAAAGGAGGCTGAGGGGAGACCTCATCGTGCTCTACAACTACCTGAAAGGAGGTTGTAGCGAGGTGGGGGTTGATCTCTTCTCCCAAGTAACTTGCGATAGGACGAGAGGAAATGGCCTCAAGTTGCGCCAAGGGAGGTTTAGACTGGATGTTAGGAAAAATTTCTTTCCTGAAAGAGTGGTCAGGCCTTGGAACAGGCTGCCCAGGGAAGTGGTTGAATCATCATCCCTGGAAGTATTTAAAAGACGTGTAGATGAGGCGCTTAGGGACATGGTGTAGTGGGCTTGGTGGTGTTGAGTTGATGGTTGGACTCGATGATCTTAGAGGTCTTTTCCAATCTTAATGATTCTATGATTCTGTGATTCTGCCCAAATTAGGCTTTCTAGACAGTGGATCAAATAGGTAGGCCTCTTTCTATTGGAAGACTTCGTTCTTTCTAAACCAGCATACCATTAATATTGCATGCTAGTTTCTTGGCAGAAAGTGTTGCTTCAAAAGTCCTTTCAAATCATGGTCTGGAAGCTTAGTGGGCTATGTAGGTCCTTTGGGACACAGTGAAGAGCAGCTTGAAGTACAGCCCAGAGACCATGGAAAGCAGCTAGCAACAAGGACACCTGTGCTTTACTTCTGGTCTTCCTATGCATTTCTTTGGAGAAATGTACACATTTGACCTTTTGCTGCAGTTTAATCCTGAAAATAGGGGTAGCAGTGATTTGTGTTGTATAAAAGCACAGTGGGTGTCCATCACTATTTGGAAAGGTCCCTTAAGCCTATTTTAGTGTTTCGTTATGTTGAATTTCTCCTTCAAATTACCTTGTAAGCTATTGGCGCAGCAGAGAGATGAAACTAACTCTTAATTAGACGGCTTCCAGAAAGAAATGAAAATTTCTATGTCTGCTGTTTCTCAGGAACATTGGGCAGAACAGGAAGCTTAATGCTGTCAGTGCTGTTGGCTCAAACAATGCTTTTGACATTTCAGGAATTAAGCATGAAGGATTAGCAGATAAATGGCACATTGTTGTGAATGAAGAAAAATCCTTAACCCTTCACACATCCCGAAAGAATATGTGTATGATCTGGATGGACAGTGAAGAGGCACTGGGGAGAGGGCATTTGGCATTCCTTTTGTCATTACAAAGGATTCACATTTGAGCTAAGATTCCCAGGGAACTTGGTGGTAAAACCTGTAAATGTTAGGGCAGATGAGTGACAGAGGAAGGACTGCAGGAGCGGGCATGCTGCAAAGTTTTGTGTGCATGACAGGAAATGGATCAGAGGACGTGTTAACATGTGCTGAGTTTACATGCTCCAATTTACAATGGGGAAAGTGGCTTTCAGGCCACCACTGCAAACAGGGAAACATCCTGGAGATTGTCACTGTGGTGCTGCTCAGGATTTTGCAAAAGCAGCAATGGAGCCAGTCCTTGCCTTGGCTCAAGAGTTCCTCATTAATAAGGCACATCAGCATTGTAAGTGGAGCCTGGGAACTATGTTTCTGGTCAAAGAGGAGAGTAAGAGGACAAGCAAAGGAGCAGGTCTGTGGAGGATAAGTATGGAAGCATATGAGTGTAGAAATGAGCAGACAGAGGAAAAAGTGATAGCACACATAACAAGACTTACCTAGAAATCCTGGGAATCGCTGACCCAGTCCATTTTTCTGTTTTGAAGCTGAATCAGCATCTAGATAACAGCTGAGAATTTTTCACCCAACATCTTCTTAAAAACCACTAGTGGAGAAGGTCCCTCAGCTTCCCTAAATAGTCCATTACCATACTGTTTCAGGCAGCATGGATCCAGGCTGGAAGGTGTCCAGAATAACTGGAATACCTTCACTCCTGTAAAAAGTATTGTTCAAACTTTATTACAAACAATACAAGTTTCTCATTCACACAAAAAATAAGAGCAATGCAGCATCCTCTGTTGTCATGCTCTGGTACTGGGACAGAGCTGTTCCACTTGCTGGGTCAATGCCTACCAACAGCAATCACAGTTTTGGCTGTCTCACGTCCAATTAGTCATCATATTTGACCTGGCCTTGTGTAAGAGCTCTAAAAGGATCAGAATGCAAAACTATATGACTACAGCACTGCAAAAATTTGATGGAAGACAAATTGAAAGCTAGGCTAGGATAAATTATCCTTACTAAAAGGAAAGGTAAATATCATCATCTTATTCTCAAGGATTAAGCTACTGTGATTTAAGGATACATCAAGGCTACAAGCATTGAATTGGAGGTTTTAGCAATATATAAACTAAATATAAATATATAAACATATCAACTTCACACACTTAACTAATACACATCCACTTTCCTGAATAGATAAATGACAGTCAAAGGTCAGCCAGGAAGCCAGGGAGCTGAACTGGGAGCTAAAAAGTATAATGTTAGTTTCTGCAACCATTGCTATGTTTTTCTTTTTATATGGACCTCAGCTAGGATTATGACATGCTATACACCTCCTATTACCACTCATTAATTTTCCATTATGTTGGCTTACAAATCTCTCCCAAACCAACTTCTAGTGAAGTTTAGAAGGCACATCCTTACTGCATATCCAACATTTTACAACATTGAAATACTTTTACAACATTGAAATACTTTTACAACATTGAAATACTGTCAAGTCTTAATATGCTCAGGCTGTACCAAGGCCAAGTCAGATAGTAATCAGTTGTCATGTTTTGAGAACATTTGCTTGTGATATTTCTGTGAGGGAAGAGCTGCAAGTGAGGTGCCCTGGGAGGGCAGAGGCAGGGAGCAAAGGGGAACTGCTGTCCTGCATGTGTGCTAAACACCCTGAAAATGAGGAAAATGTTCATTTTTGCTGTTGGGGTTTGCAATGGTGTTTTCAAAGCTTCAATTTTTCCTTTGGGATACCTCAGAGCCTGCAGTAGAACAGCATTAGCTGTCCTATAGATTAGACACAGTTTATGAGAGTGGGATACATTTGTTATCAGATAGTGCTTTTGCAACGACCAACAACGTGAGCTTTACAGCCACAAGGACCACTCATCCCTCTTGCTTCATTTTTTAGTCAGTAGTTCATATTATTCTTTGTGCTATCTCTTTTTTTCATGTAAACCTGTGAACATTACCTTTTTGGAAGGAATCTCTAGCATCTTACGGATTTTTAATAGGCATTTCAGTTTTCAAAGAGGAACAGTCCCTTTATTTGTATATTTTGCCTGGAACAAGTCTTTAGTGCTTAAGCTGACTGCAGTACTTATTACCTAGGCACCTGATGAGGTAAATTTTAGAGTGTGATTCCCATTAGGATAAACCAAATCCTTTAAGATACGTGCATGTAGGAAGGGAGGTAGCATCTAAGTGGTTCATCTATTATTGCCATATTATTCTTGAAATGAATACAATAACCACCCATAACCTATAATTTTTAGAAGAGAATATGTTGAAAAACCTCATCAGAAAGCAGTTTTGGATAGTACAGTTTGCTCACAAGTCCTGTTTAGAATCACCTATAGAACAAGGATAAAATATGGAGGAGATTTATTAATGGCAAAGGCTCCTTTCTGCTCATTCAGGATGTTGTTAAATATTCTAGAGCTCTGGGAGTTTGAATATGCTTCCATTAAAATTCTGTCCACAATTTATATATGTGCCAATGCTTGTAACGTTCACAAATGTGCCAATGTTCACAAAATGGAACTCCGATCTGGAACTTGTTATGCGTCTTGATCAATCAGCTACAAATGGCATCAGCTGACTGCAGTAGCCTTATATGAGATATGTAGACACATTTTGCAACCATCCATCTTATTAGCTTATTAGGAAAAAAACCCTCAAACATCAAACAAACAGAAGAATAACAGTGTGATCAAGGAACGAATTATATGTCTTGTAGCACTAAGCAACATCAAACTCACTTCAGGCAGAGAATTTCCAATAAAGCACATCATTAGAAAGTAGTCTGTATTCATCTAGATGGTAACATTGTTACATACAAATCTCACAGTCTTTGTAGTTTTAAACCAAAGCGTAGTTATCTTTAACTCACGAAGCGTTTTTGTTTGACTGCAGGGTGGAAAAAGATGGTTGCTTGTTTAAAGTCTACTTCCACAAAAAAAACCAAAATACAGGAAAAAAAGAGAAAGACTCTGGAAGGACACATGCATATCTGGAATCCACAATGATATATAAAGGAGTAAGATTACTACATTAAATGTACTCACGCAGGCATGGGTCCCAGGCTGAAACAAGGAGCTGGCTGGACTGTTAAAACAGATTCAGCCAGTGAGTCAAATTCTTACTTCTCTTAGCATTAGCTCTAGGTCTGAGTTCACTACTCCTCCTGGACATTTCTCCTTGTAATATGCGGTTACTGCTTGGCAGATGTAGTGAAGGCTACGTGGGCAGGTATAGAGGCCATGTATACTGCCTTTCCAAGCAGGTAGGAGCTGTCAGTGAGAAATGTAGCTCACGGGCTAAACCCCCTCTTTATGGCTCCCTGCTGAGAAGCAAGATCCAAGTCCCTAGGCAGAGGTTAGGAGATCTTTTTTTTTTTTAGATACTAGTCATTGCATTTTCTGATAAGTACTTGCATACAATGCTGGTGAGGAATCTGCCAGGGCAGTATTTTTTCGACCAGAAAATTCCCTTTTGTCAAAAATTGAAATATTTTGTGAAAATGTATCAACTTCAAGAGATTATTCCTTGAACTGGTATTCTTGGTCAAATCAGACAGTGAGGAACATTACTTGGTTCAAGTAGGTAACGCTATGTGGCAATAGCAGGATGGATACACAGTTGCTTACAGCAAAAGATGTCCAAGATTATAATCAAGAGAATACTCCATCCATTCAATTGTGATTTTCCAGTTAAAAAAAACCAGAGGTCTTGATTTGTTAGTGAAGGAATACACAAGTGCAAAAGAAAAATCCCTGCAATAAAGTAGAGGGTAGATTTTAAAAGAATGCAGATGTCTGTTGTCAGAACTGTGAAAACACACAGAGAGGCTTGTTTCCTTGTGCAATTGCTACTATTGTGTAAGTGGTTCCCAGCATGGTAAACAGCAAAGGTGAAACAGCAAGATAGATAGCTTGGACAAACATGTATTTATTTGTCAATGCCATTTTGGTGACTGTAACTACAAATAGATTTGGTATTGTATATCCAGTGTTGTATAACATTAACTTTTATCAGCAAATTCAACAGTGGGTAGCAGCAGTCCTTTTATCAAGGACAAGCATCATAAACTCTGAATTTGACTATATATTTTCTATGTGACATTTGATTATTCCTGGAAGATCATTGTGCTGGTTTTGGCTGGGATACAGTTAATTTTCTTCACAGTAGCTAGTATGGGGCTATGTTTTGGATTTGTGCTGGAAACAGTGTCGATAACACAGGGATGTTTTAGTTACTGCTGAGCAGTGCTGACACAGAGTCAAGGCCTTTTCTACTCCTCACCCCACCCCACCAGCGAGTAGGCTGGGGGTGCACAAGAAGCTGGGAGGGGACACAGCTGGGACAGTTGACCCCAACTGACCAAAGGGATATTCCATACCATATGACGTCATGTTCAGCATATAAAGCTGGGGGAAGAAAAAGGAAGTGGGGGACATTTGGTGTGATGGCGTTTATCTTCCCAAGTAACTGTTAGGCATGATGTAGCCCTGCTTTCCTGGGGATGGCTGAACACCTGCCTGCCAATAGGAAGCAGTGAATGAATTCCTTATTTTGCTTTGCTTGCGTCTGTGGCTTTTGCTTTACCTATTAAACTGTCTTTATCTCAACCCATGAGTTTTCTCACTTCTACTCTTCCGATTCTCTCCCCCATCCCACTGGGGGGGGGAGGGGAGTGAGTGAGTGGCTATGTGGTGCTTAGTTGCCAGTTGGGTTAAACCACCACAAGCATTAATTCTGTCCCTGCAACTGCCGTGCAAGGGCTATAGGATCCATTGCTGTCATCTGTTCTCTCCCTGAGACCTTTTATCTTATTTCTTTAACAAGGTGAGAAAAAATAATATAGCTTGGAATAAACCACTTTACGCAAACCTGACAGTCACCTCCCACTAAATTACACGGTACTGTACTTGACTTCTTAGATGCTCCGTTAGTGCAAAACAGCTAAATGCTGTTAAAATCAAAGGGAGGACAAGAAACTGTGACCCCATTTGAGAAAACAACTTGAAGACTCGGCACAGTCTGCTGCTAATGTAATTCTCAAAGCTGCTGATTTTGGAGTTTCTTTTCAGGCGTCCCTTGGATCTTCCCTACTGTAGAAACATTAAATGATGCTTGCTGACTCACTGTTAAACCCTGAAACTACTGCTAGATGTTTTTTCTTTTCAAAATTACAGAATCATTGGAATTGACCTGAATTGTAACTCATCAGGTTAATTCTGCTGAATGTTGCACTTAATTCTTCTGAATTCTAATGAATTACTTGTGTACCAGATAGGCTTAGACACTTGGCATCTTTCTGTTGCTATGTTGTTGTTGCAGAAATACTCTGCAATCACTAGACTGAGATCCAGTCATTGCAAAACAATCAGATGAGTTAATGGCTCACATTTGGCTTCTTGTCTTTGCAGTCTTGTTTCTGAAGAAAGCTTGTGCGTGTGTAAATTCATGTGCATCTTTCCTGTTTGCCTCCTTGTATCTTTTGAAGCTATTGGCCAGTTTTAACTACATTTGACACATGAGTAGCATCCAAAGGACACCACAGGCTCAATGGAAATGGTCAGGTGAGGAAAAAGAGGAGACCCTTCAGGTCCCTCAATAAAAGGCAACATCTAGGAAGTGCTGCAACACCTACTAGACAGGAGAGAATCCTAGATGAGACACATCTGTAGTTAACAGTCCTGCCGTGGAAATCTCTCAGGCACAGCTCAGACAGGTTTTTGAGAACTGTGCCAGAAGACCCAAATCCACAGGCAACAAGGATTTCTTGGTCTCACTGCTTATATTGCTGCTCCTTCTGACTTCCCCCTTTTCAAGAAATTCAGTGCTTTAACAAATGAAGATGGGGGACTCCTCTGACTGGAGAGAGGAGAAATGCTTAAAAATGTATGAAGACAGAGTCTCAAGGATGCATTTTTCAAAGGAAACACTGAATGTGCATGGGCTGGTATAGAATTGCAACAAGTTGAATGTAGATAACTTGGATTTTTAGAATTAAAGTAAAACCCTGATATTTTTTTTTTTTTTAAAGCATGTCATATCTGGATATGATTCTGCTCAGGAATTTAAATCAAAACCATCCTTAAACTCCAAGTTTCCCCAGACTCACAAACCCATTTTTATCTTATGTGATGGGTTGCACAGGCTACATATGTCAAGTGAGACAGATCTGATCCTCTGTGAAGAGTAAGTCAGGGGTTCCAGGAGTTTTGCAAAGTGAGTTAGAGGCATTAGTAACCCTTCATTCTTTGCAAGGTGATGAAAAAAAGAGATGAGGAGAATCACTGCTCTTAGTTTTGGCTTGTTCTCCACCAGATGGTGCTCTTTCCCTTGTCCTGAGGAGGTGGTTGTCCAACCCCAATCAATTAATACCTAGCCATATTAGCCCCTCTGCATCTCTTTATCTGTCTCTATCCACACTGTGCACCTGGATGCATTGCACTGGGTGACCGCCTTGGCCAGCCCCACTTTCACAGTACTGACCTGCAGTTCTGCATGACTGCTTTACAGGATGTTTGAAGTCTGGTTCATCAGAATCTTATGCTTCATTGCGAAACTGTGATATTGCAACAGAGTTCAATCACACTGCATCAATACATCCCAATGCTTTGTTACCACCATACATATTCACCTTTATGGCACGGTCTGAGACAAGCAAACCAAGAAATGAGGTATCCTCTGGGCAATTCCACACACCAGCATGACTGTTAGAGGTCATGATGTATTAATCAAGCATGGGATTATGACCTGCGATGGAATGCGTTAGCTCTTTGGAAATCATATATTGGTTTCTCCAGCCTAGGTCTGTATCACTGTAAACAGGTGGAGAACATGCCAAATTAAAAACAAAGGCTGAGTCAATCAGGAAACAAATCTGATTTTACAACGTCTACATCCTATGATTGCCAGAGCACTTGATGCACTTGCCTTGACACTGGGCTGTCTGCTCCCTGCTGAGGGCAAGCTCTGATCTTGCATCGGCCAGAGCCAAGGCACTTTGGCTCACCCGGAGCAGCTCACCAAAGAGCTTTTGTAACTTCCACTTTTATCTAGTACCAGGAAGACAGCAGAAAAGGATGTTGTAAAGGCTTCATTATCTCTACTAAAAGCTCTGAAAAGTATAAAAAGTTAACACAGTGTCCCATGACATGTTCCCTGTCATTTTAGATGCATTGCATGACACCACTCAGAACAGTAAAGGCACTGATCCACAAATAACATTCCTGGGACCTGACAAGCCTCCAGCCACCGGCTGCTTAGTGGAGGCTACAGAGCCAGCTACCGCCCCGACCTTCAGCCATCAGCATCCTCAACCTGCTCACAGCTCTCCATAGCCCTCACCTCTGCCTTTTCCATGGATCTCCTTTTAAGAAAACTCCTGAAATAACTAAGCATATATTTTGCTGTAAGGTTTTTCCTTTATATATTTAGCCTGCTGTCAGTCCCCACCCCACCTCCTACCTCCCCGTGATAGTGTATTATTGGTGGTGTTGAGGAGATACACCTGCCAGATGGCTCAATGATTAACCGAGTGTCAGGAAGGGATGGGTGGGGGTTCCAACATCTGACATAAACAGATGGTGGACAGTTGGAGTTACTTTTCTGTAGGACTTATGTGCTTTGCTCTGATGATGTTACTGGGCTAGGAAGGAGGCAGGTAAGAGATTGTAATTACAGAGCTAGGCCTTTTCATAGGAATTTCTTGAAGTATTTTATGAGACTGAGAATTATCACTCCCCCGTTCACCTCTTTATGAAATAAAACAGACACTTGCCCAAGGTGCACAGTGCCTTTTGCTGGAAAGCTGAACTAAAATTCTACTTCTTCCTTTTTCTTTCACCTTCTAGTAGAAAAAAAGTTTTTAACTGTGAATCATTTTAATTTCAATTTTCATCTTTTTTTCAGATTACATGTTTTTTCATGACCGGTTTTTCTTATTTATGTACCATTGTGGATATTCAATTTAGTTAAACAGCAAAAAGCATTATATTTTCCTCACTGACAAACATCTGAGTCCTACAAATAGCTTCTTCACAGGCTGTCCATGTGCAGGAATGGTGACCAATTGCATGGACCTTGAGAGCTGTCCTGAGCTTAATTTTCCTTGGTGTTTTAGTGATGCATCAGATCATGTTATCTATTTTAAGGTCTGTGCATCCTGCTTATTCAAATGCCTAGATGGTATAACCTTCATGGACAGATCCACTCTTAAGCAAAAAGGGGCAAAAATATACTCCCATGGTTGTGATTATAGTGGTAGAACCATTGCATGTGTTTGTGCCAAATATTTCAAGGATTAATGACAGCAAATCCTATGGCTCAAGATCTGCTTGTTAGTATGGATTGGAAAGTTTGGTCTTTTCCTACCTAGGGGTTTGCCCTCGTTTTAGAACCAAACCATAGGAGTGGGCTTCTCATCTTCATTCTCCAGCTACCTTAACGTTTATGCATTTATACGAGAAGGAAAATTATTGGAAGAATTTAAGCTCTCATCTCATCCACTACCCAAGAGAAAAAACTTCAGAGTATTTGTGGCTAAATGGATTCCTTCTTCCTCATTCAGAGCTGCTTGATTTACTTGTCTCTCGGAAAGATTTTTGCCGGATGACCCAACACTACACTGAAGTGTGAAAATAGATATGGAAACAGTCACAATTCTGATGAGGATGGGACAATAGGGCTGCAGGAAATACTTGCTCATGATGCATAAATGCAAATTGTACAGTATGTGTGCAGAAGAGTTAATCCAACAAAAAGTGTTTTTATCTCAAGACAGGCACACTATTTGAAACTGTGCTGCCCTTCCTTAGACATTTTAATTACAAGTGGATAGAGATAAGCTGGCACTCAAAATAATAGTAAGCTGATATAATACTTTGTATTGAGACCAAAGGAATGAATAGCTTTCTCATTACCAATCTCAGACATGGGCAGGCAAAGAAAAGGTAATGTTAAGATTTGGGAAGGGTCTAGAGATCCTGCTTCCTCCCTACACCAGCCAACCGGGGGAAGTGGAAGGGTAGCTGCACTTCTGGGCCTAGTGCAGTCTACTTGGACTCTTGATGTTTAGCAGTAGCACTAGTGATAGTTAATGGGCCAAAAGTTGCCGAGAGAAACTGCTTTTGCTGAGTCATAGACTCACATAATACAATGAAGAAGACAGTCTTGCACTGACAAAGGGAGTGGTAGGTTGATCTAATGTCTTAGTTCTATCTCAGCTTTGAAATTAACAGGCTACAAAAGCTAGTGCTCAGGTGAGGTGAAGCAGGACTCTCTGAGGACGGAGTAGACTCTGCCTCCCCAAGGTTACCAAGGAAGTGCTGTGATTTAGAGCTTATCAGAGCTGAAGTGACAAAACAAGAATGCCCCTTCCAGAAAGCCTCCAGCTATGCAGCTCAGGTGGGCACTGCTGGTGGCATGGAGCCATGGTATTGATTGCCAGGCTAGCACTATCTGGTGTCCTTGAAGTAGATGGCACATGTCTTCTGACTTTGCCCTTTGCATTTAGATTTGGGTGCTGGGTGTTAAAGTGCTCTTTTCTTTTTTTTCCTCCATAGGCACTATGGTAAACACTCTGTTTAATTACCAAAAAACTCAATGTCTAGGCCAAGTGAGGAGCATGAGACACTCTGCAGCACTAGCAATGACAGTCGCCCTTGGCACCCACTGAGACGTCGAAGCTCCTGTGGCTGATGCACCCTTTTCAGAAGCTGTGAGCATTTCCTGGGGAAATGCATCTAGTTGAAGGTCTTTCAGCCACATCCCTTTTTCTCTCTAGGGCATAAGAAGAGCCAACAAAACTGTACTGTATAGGTCCTGTACATTAGCGAAGCAATTATGAGTTTCTCTCTCTGTATCTTTCTCAAGGGAACTGGAAGAGTGATTCAAAGAGCTTTGGGAATGTATGTTTTAATAACAACCCTGGACTGTACTTGCTGGTCTTTGCATTTGGCTTGATATTTTGTTTACTATGGTGTTTGTGAAATAGGGACAAACCATAAACATCCATCTAGCTGCACCTCTGCAATGACATGCTCTGACACGCACGAGTATTTTCAGTGGAAATGTTCCTGCAGCCATCTTAGATCTTTGTGGGTTCTCAAGTCATCCAGTTAGGGAGAAAAACAACCATAACATGTTACTGAGGTCACAGGATGAATAAGACATTATGAATAGTCATGCTGGAAACAAAAGCTTTGGTGAATACTCAGTGAGAACTGTGGGGGTTGACAAAAGTTTGCAGAGCAGTTCAAATAATGAAGGACATGGAAAAATGTTAGCTTGTGGATAATTTCCAGGCAAAAAGAGTTTCTGAATAAACTGTTCAATGTGGGGATTTCACTCATCCTTATTTTCATCTGAACTGTGAATCATCTGGTCATCATCTTGAAAGTAAATCTTTAAGTAAAAAATACGGGGGGGTGTGCGGAATTAAATGTGTCAGGTTTACCCTATGGTCCAGAGCAGTGAATAATTGCTTTGTGTTGCTGTAGCAACTGATGGCTTAATCCCCTAAGCTTAAGCTTCTCACCAGCAGTATCAGATCTTCTGAGTGGGTCATAAATAAATGTGAATATATCTTCTTTGCATCAGAAATTTTGCCGACAGATAAAATACCTTTCTTTCCTATGCCCTTTAAAGAGGGCATATACTAACATGCCCACATAACTTGTCCATTTGTGACAAAGCTTTTCTCCATATCACATCTTACTGTTGATTCACAACTTCCTTCATGAACTGCTGGAATTTTATCTGGAAGTTTCAATCAGATGTGTATTTATAAGCTTTTCTCAAATATAGATTGTGAACATTTATACATTTATTCTCCCAGCATCTGTATAAAATGATAGAATATTTTGCAGGTCTGAACCTGAAATATGGTTATCATATAACCTGCCTATAATCTTGCAGAAAGTCTATGGTATAAATAGAAATACACTCCAGATTTCCCAAGATCAACCTCAGATCCTTAAATACATAATCATCCAAGCTAAACATCAACTCTGTGATCATGGGTACAGGCATATCTGTCCCTAATATGATAAATGGCAGAAATATACTGGCACAAAATGATGGGGTGAGGTTGAGTGTTAGAATATTTACTTTTCTCAGTCTTATGAAATCCTTGCATGTTGCTCTGGGTTTTTTCTCCCTCTGAGGTAGATTTTCAAATTTTTTCTTAAGCGATGCATTTCAGTTCAAGTTTACTTTGGTCTTTCGGTCACTTATTTCCCCTTTCTTCCACAAAATATGAAGAGGTTTGCCACCTGTCAGGACATTTCCAAGGGAAGAACAGAGTTTGTAGCAGCAATCAGCTGAAAGGATGAACGCGCTTATTACACAAAAGTGCATGCTTAGCAATTAAAATATTCTAAAATAACATTGTAGTTGTTTTTGTGCTTTATGTACAGTATTAAAAATAAAATAGTCTACCACAGGTAATTTATGAAAGCAGCTAATAATGAGTTCATTATTGCATAGCAAGCCAATGTTGCAGTCGTGGTTATAGGCCTAGCCAAGGTCTTTGATCTTTTGGTTCATTAATGTATAAATGAAAAGACTCTAGCTTTCATCTCACATTCATCGGCTAATTATCTCAGTAACTGGTCTCACTCAGGTCTCAGTCAGTTCTTATTCAAGGACTTACCCTTTCATTTTCCATCCTCTATACAGGGAGTGAGTCATCAGAGTAATGATTTATTGTCCTTTCGTATAAGAGATTTGTTATTTTCACAGCTTTGTCCAAGGGACTCATCTGTCTATAAAATTTGCAGCTGAAACAATTTGAAACATACCAGGTGATGTAGCTATTTGCAGTGACACCACTGGATATTAGTCAGGAGGAGCTCGTTTTTAATAGGAAAATGCAGCACTTAAAGAGTTCAACCAACTGCAGGGCTGAACTGAGTATCATCAGAGCATTACTGTACTCTTTGGACTTCTTCCTCTGCTCCCAGTCGATCAGGACACAAAACCCATGACTGTGAATAAGATTTGATGTTAAGAGGGCGTTTAAAAAAACAGGGAAATTGAATTCTTGGATCTGTTAGCCTGAGTATTTGAGTGCACTCTGTCAGAAGTGAACAGCAAATAATTTCCTCTTGGAAAACTTCGTATCAGTTTAAAGCTTCCTATCAGCTCTAGGATCTCTACACAAGAACATGATGTGGTTCAAAGCTTTCATTCACTTCCAAATATTGTAAATGGGCACTTCTATTCAGATCAATTTCTGTCAAAATTATATATATAATAGTCATATATATATAAAAATATTCATTCTCAGTTCCAAGTGAATGAAATCTGATCTGGACAGTGATTTTAAAATGGGTCTTTGTTTTATACACAGATTGGGGTTTTCACCTTGCATGTTAAAGAATATTAATAGTTACCAAATGGTGCTTAATAGCTGATTGCCAGTCTCTCTCTCTCTCCCCACCTCCCCCATCTTTTTCATTATTTTAATAATAATACTACTAACTCAATGTCAGTAAACAGGAAGATTAAGTTCCTGACTTAGAACTTGCATACCAAATATTTTATGCTAGGATGCTAAGACACACATCCTGTGTTTCTTATTACTGTAAACAAAACACATTTCTTGAAGAATTATGTCGTTAGAAACTCACATTAAATTCATAAGTTATGGTGTTAAGATGATGAATGCTTGGAATGGTAAGACTGTTGATATACCTGCAAGTTCTACTATAATTTCTTTTTTGTTTTATCTTTCAATGAGTGATGAATCCATGTATGAACATATCATGGCTTACCTGCCTTGACTGCTATTGATTTTCCAGGGATGAGAGCTGGTGCTGGGAATGGAGCTTGTTCTATGCAATTATGCTATATGGAGAAAAATGCTGAAGGTGATATTCAGCAAGGTTGGATTCACGAATAATTAACCATCATTTTCAGGGGAATTTGCTTCTGTTATTTTTTCATTATACACAACTGCACGTGAACAGGTGGCTGCTTTCTTTTAACTTGTACCCTTATGGACACTGGATTTCATGGTGCCTCAGTGCCTCTACACATAGCATTATTGGAGATGTGAAAAGGGATACGATGTACAGTTTAGAAGATGAAGTGACATGGCAAGAGGAATATGACAGTGGATTATAACTGGAGCATACGGCTGAACATGAGCAGGGCAAAACTGAGCCAGGTGACTAGGATAAGCATCTTGCCAGAATGTGATAAATCATTAAATAGTCTTATAAAGGAAGGGGTACAAGTACCACCCTTAGGAACACTTAAAACTAGTCTAGATGATAGACTAGTTACCATGGTAGTTATAACAGTAGTTTCAATTCATGGAATACACCTGATTGATCAAGGAACTGATTTAGAGGGACAAATAAAGCTCTAAAGCCCTTAGCAACCTGGTCTGATCACTTATCTAACTGTGGTTTGAGCAGGAGGTAAAAGTAGACACCTCCTGAGGTCCCTTCCAACCTGAATCATCCTATGAAATAAATACATCGAAGCATACGGTGAAGAAAAGAAATATAGAAAATGACTGTACCATTTCCTATACAGTCCGTAAGTTGAAACTCCCCCTCCCCCAGCTTTCCCCTTTTTTTTCTCTTTCCTTTTCTTCTCCTCTCCTTTTCTTCTTTTGTAAGTCCTGGGCATATTAGCATGCTTTCCCTTGTAGCTGTGTTGTGACCCAAGAACATGCTTTTTGTGCACTTCCTGTCCATCTCCAAGAATGCTCCAACGTAAGCATGTTGTGCCAGTCACCATTTAGATTAGATCATCAAGACCAATAACTAAATTATGTAATTGGCAGTCATGACAGAATAGCTAATTCATTTTAGTAGCAATGGTGCAATCTCCTTGTACAGAAATAGGCTTAAAAACTGTGTCCATTCTTTCCTCCAGATGTGGCCGCTCCATGGGTGTTTCTTTCAGGTATGCTCTTGAGAGGCATTTCTGCAATGAGTGTATGTGTGTGGAGGTGTGTGGTAAAGCCACCTGTCTGCTTAATCAGTGGCTCACTTCACTCTTTTGAGGGGATTGACTCCCACTATTAGGGTGATTGCAGCAGGCATTGCTGCCTGTTCATATGTCCTGGCACTTAAATAGAATTACTTTCACACAAAATAAGCTTGCAGAGCTCTCCTGTGGAAACTGCATGTCAGTAGAAGGATTGCCTGCAGGACATGAGACCAGCGATGGAGTTTCCTGAAGATCACAACTCCAGCTCCAAGGCTTTCACTGGCTTACTAGAAGAACAGGGAGCAGCTCAAGGAGAGCCTCACTCCTTTGAAATTCAGGGCTGTGTTGCTGTGGGTCACTGAGTCTAGTTTGCAAGCCACAGAATGAGTCCTAGTAAAGTCACTACAATTTTTCTCATTCTTTCCTCCCACAGATGCACCATGCCAGCTGCTAAAAGCCAATTCAGAAAGGGCATAGGAGAAACCTGGGAGAAGGTTTTTCGTTCTAAATAAATCAAGTAATTAATTCTGAGTAATGCAATATTGCATAGTAACCCCATACAGGGGTAATGAAGCACCAGCTTCATGCCAGTGTGCCTCAATGAAGTACCTGCGATACTGTTCGCATGGTCACTTTCCACAATTTAACAGCCTGGCTGGTAAAAGGTAAATGCACCTCTTCAGTGCTCACTAATCAAACAACCACATAGCTGAATAAAATTGACCCCTTCTCCTGGCAAAAAGATATACACGTACTTTCAGCTGGGAACAATGTGCCAAATATAAGGACAATGTGCCAAATGTAAATGAAATCTTTGCAGAGTAAAAGGTATCTGGATAATATTATAGCTATCAGACACAGACAGCCTGTCTCAAAGACTAATGCAGCAGAACTCTAAGGACAAGGGCTGAACTTCTGTGCCCCTCAAGTTTAATTAGCATGATAATCGTTAGTCCAATAGTCTGGCATATGCAAGACCGTCGTTTATGGGGTCCCTACTTAACTCTGTAGAGTCTTCATATCTAGACATATCCACTGAAACTTGGAATGTCTCAGAAACAGGAATGCATTCCTCTTTATAGTGTTACATCATTTCAAAAAGAGTTACCTCATTAGCAGCATAGACTAGATAGATCTAGAGAGACAAATTGCTGAAAGGCTGTGGCAGAACCCGAAGGAATAACCCAGGCCTCTGAAGTCCTATCTATATCCTGCTTAGCAAAAGTATCTGCTCCACAGTGCAAGTTTTGTAGTGGGAACCAGCTGACTTTCTCTGAGGTCAGCGTAAAATATTTGCTTAGTCTATTCTCTGCC
Source organism: Calonectris borealis (assembly GCF_964195595.1). Taxonomy (NCBI): domain Eukaryota; kingdom Metazoa; phylum Chordata; class Aves; order Procellariiformes; family Procellariidae; genus Calonectris; species Calonectris borealis. Next base: position 51,314,725 of record NC_134316.1, on the reverse strand, counting down.
TCCAGTATAACAATATTTGCCCTGGTCACGCATGTATTGAACATGCATATTCCCTGGCAGATAGTGTACTGGTATGTACAACTAAGGGATGTGAAGGAAACTCTTGGGACATATAAGGATATGGCACATATATCTACTGAAAGATTTCCTTTTAACTGCTAGCAAAGTGAAAGTATAGTAAGGAAAGGGTGCATTGTTTCGATTTCATTATACAAACAAATAAAAGTACTTGCAGTTCCATGGAATTTTAACACAGTTAATCATAAACCTGATATTTGCACCTCACGGGCACTGAACATTGTGTAGATATTGGAGTTGGAATAAACTGGTTTGAAAAGGTTTGGCTGCTATAGCTATGTTCAAGGGTTAACCCTCACTCCCCCACTCAGATGCTGGCAAAGGAAATCTTCTCATAATCACAGAGATTGGAAGTTAACTTACGAATTGTTCACACCTCATGCTATCTTGCAGGTAGCTGCTTGCTTTGAGATGTCCCCAAAAGATCTGTTCTGGTATGATTCCTAAGGCTAACTTGACCATGAAGGGTTGGGTTTTTAATGTCCTTTGTACCTATGCAGTTCTTAGACCCCTTCATTCATTCCTGTGAAGCTATTCCAACTTTGCCTTATGGCAGATGTGTCCACTCCCTGACTCTAAACATTGAAATCTTGGAGGCTTCTTTAACAGCCTTTCCCAAATACATGAATGTACCCATTTGAATGCACTCAGCTCACATTTATGCACCAAGACAGACATATGCATAATGAGTTTCTTACTTTATCCCTTCCTCAGTCATTCAGTCATGCAATGCTCACCCACATGCATGCAGACGTGCATGAAAATGCACTCATACAGAATCTTATTACTCTTCAAAGTCATGAAGAGTGAGAAGCTCACATTGAAGAACTTGGTCACCCACATATTCATGCTGCCATGGGTCTCTGTTGGGCGTATTCTTACTTGAGCAACCCAGGGGAGCAGCACTGGTGCCATAGATTCCTCATAACTAATCAAATCCATAATCTCCCAGTCAGACGCTCTGCACCCCAACCTGTCTGTCTCTGTATTCTCAGTTAGGACCTGTGTTGTGCCGTCCTTGAACTGTTTTTGATCTAAATCTGGATGTAGGTATTTGTGTCCAGGGATGCCCTTGACTCCTCAAGTCTATTTCATCTTGCCATGCTGTATGGATTACAAGGATGACTGCCTTGAAAAGTAGTTGATTACAGTGTGAACAATTTCCATTTTCTCATAACTGGCCGTGCCATCCCTTTTCATTCCCATTTTATTGGCTCCTTGATCTGTCCTTATGACATATAACTGGTCTTTTGGCAGCCTGTTGTCCTTACTTTTTAATTTCCTGCTTTCCCAGCACATAAAAGAAACCATGCATGCTCCTTGTAGGTGTCTGCTGTAGATTATCTCAAATCAAATCCTCTCCTCTGAACAGCTTTTAAGTTTGGAAATGTTCAAAACATTTAGATTTATAAAGACTCCAGCAGGCCTTTTGGGAATCCAACACCCTTAAACTGGGAAAAGTTTAATTTGATAAGAAACACAGTTAGAATTGGCATTCTGCAGCTGGGAGCTACTTACCCATTTGTAGGTTTCCTAAAAAGTTTGACATTATATGCTGTATATAAAATGCCATAGTGAAATACAGGTTCAGAGTCACTGATGAGGAATGAACTTGTCCAGCCATCCTACAGTGCATATCCCCACTTTTTCCTATATTTGTAGCTCAATAACAAGGTATCCACATGACACGACCTCTTCTAAGCTCTATAGCTGTGCTCCAGTTCCTATCTCTGTGAATCAGTGGCACCTGGGGGATTGCACAGTGGTTTGTAGTTACAAATTGTCCTACCACAAACATACTTCTATGTTCACCAAATTTTGGGAGCGAGAGGTGCAACACTCATAGAAATGGTTGTGCCACTCCTGGCCCCTGTGGCTTTATAATGTCCTGGTTTATGAATGTAACAGGAAAAGTATTTGAGTCCTGCTAAAAATTTATCTCACCGTATTTGTGCTCCTTTGTTTATCTTTGTGTATTACTTTGTGTTTGCATTCAGTGAGAGAGAGTTTTATGTTCTCAAAAATCAAAGGTTTTGTTTTGCTTTGGTCCTGGCAGCATCAAGGTGTTTGCTAAGAGATTCAAACCACAACAGATAGAAAATACCTATTAGGTCATTTTGCCCTGCCTGTTGTTTAACACCTACTATTGGATAGTTATGAAGCTTTTTCTCTGAGACATCATTGCACAGCCAGTATATCCTCATAATAAATTTTTAAACTCCTGAAAAGACAATATACACAACTACATAAAATGCTGTTAGATATACATTGCCAAAACCTCACAGAAATCCATGGAAGTGCATCAGTTCATATGGGCAGAAAATAGTCTTGTAAATAGTTTCTTACCAATTGGTCCTGTTGACCCCTTACAATTTTTTCACATTTTTCTTTCAAATGAGAAGCAAAACATAACTGATGCTGCACTAGCTTTGATGTTCTCCTCAGTGCTACATATCTTTTTATTTGCCACAGACATTATTTATTAATATTAATCTCTCTCTCCCCATTTCTCATATGAGTTCCAACAGTTTGAGCAACAATGGAAGCTCTTGCACAAAGGAGTGGCTGGATGCCACTGCACTGTTACATTGAGTTGTTTTGACATGCACACTGAGGAGACCAAAACAAACACATAATTAATAATAAGCCTGTATTTCTCTAGGATTTGCATTTTTTTTCTTTCAGGATTTGTGTAAGCAATTCATGTTTGCCCTGCTGGTTCATTCTAGCCCTTTGTTACCCTTATCTTTTCCATGGAAAACTTAACTTGTTATTTATAATTTTATTTGGTTTTTACCCTATCCTCATTCTATTTCTCAGTGCAGGTGTCTATGGTTTTTTCCCATGAATTTCTCTCTCAGAGCATGGACAGTTTTGCAGTAATCCTTGCAAAGATTCTTGCATATTTTTTCCTGCAAGTCCCTAAATTAAAAGATGCACACTGGATTTTGCCTTTTCTTTACCTTTAGACTGCCATGATAAGAGAAACTACTGTGGCATTTCCAAGAAAATGTCCATGCCTTGAGCTGCGATGTGTGGAAAGGAGACCATAGGGTCAAGATGGGGGCTCCTCCCCAGGAGCAGGAGAAGTGGTGCTTAGGTGGTACTTCCAGGCTGGCAGCTGGCTTTGCTAGGGAACGAATTTGAGGGGGCTCATTTTTATCCCTTTGTTTATGAGGTTGTCCAATACCCCTTTTGAGGCATATCTGGATTTGCAGGACATCTCCTTTTCATCAGGAGAATTTGTTACTCAATTACTTCCAGTTCATTGGTTCCAGTTTACAGCAAGTTAAGGTCTGTCTGACAACTGGGGTGTGTGTGAAGAAGCTGAAGAATTATTAACATACATAGCTGTATAGGTTTAGAAATTGAACCTTCATAGAATTGTATGCAAAGCTGATGGTCTCTTGTGATCATTGCCTAGCTCCTCATCATTACTACCTTTACTTATAATTTATCCAAATGGTGACCAGCAGAGCTATAATGGGCTTTTACTTGAGGTTGAATATGTTTGGAAAAATCCAGACAAAATGCTTAGGCTATTTTCTAGACTGATGCCACCATTTATTCATATTTTTTTTTAAAAAAATTTTTTTCCTTCTTTTCTGGGAGAAAAGGAGTCTGATTTACAGAACTGCTAAGTGTTAAGATCTGAAATGAAAGTGAATGGAAGCTGTGCTTTCAGTGCTTTACATAACTACAAAATACCAAGTGCTCTAAATACATTGTGCTTAGGCACCTCAGAATGGATACCTTGAATTATTAAACACCTTTATCTTGACCTTTTTAGGATTCCCCATTAAAATAGGGGTAATAAATTATTACCTTCTCACCTCACCAAGGAAGCATAAAGATAAATAAATGTTTTGGTGTTAATACTGTAATATTAGTGCTAATGTATTAATGTAATGTAATACACTAATGTACATATATTAAATGTTTATTTACATTATAAATAAATGTGTTACTATAATGCCTCAAATACCATGAGGATGAACACTATAAGAAAACTCATGAGGAAATGAATAGAAGTTTTCAGAGTTTGATTCATATGCAGCAAATACAGCTCAGGGCCACTCCCTAGTATTGACTAGCTTCTCTTCGAATGAGTACCATCTTGTCTGTGTCTTAAGTATAGTACCTCCTAACCTGTCACAATGTTAATAATGTTCTAGTTCTGTTTCTTGTGTACAGTTTCTAGGTTTTGAATAAGTGATGTGCAAAGATAGATATTTCAGCATTGGGTATCCTGTGGGTTAAACTCACAAATGAAACCTTTAGATCCCCTGTACAGACCTCTGCCAGTTGTACTGAGAGTAGCTGCTGGGCCAAATGGGGGACTCACTGGACAATTTGCCTTTTCAGGAGGGTGGACGCACAGCAATAGCCTTTGTTAGCTGCTGGGAAAGCCCTGTGAAGCCAGGAAATGGAGAACGCTCAGTGCAGAAGGAAGCTGCAGCATCATGGAATCCATTATGTGGACTATGATTTTCAATGAGCTTTAAACTGGCTAATTTTGGTTGGATTTTATTGGGAATGGTAAATAGCACATCCTTAACTCGACAGCCCATTGTAGTCAGTCCTTACTTCAAATATAAATGTCCCTGAGCTTTCCAAAGAAAAGGCAGGAATAATTTTTACTATGAATACAAAGAACAGCATTTTTCCCCTGCCTTTTTTAATTTGTTGGAAAAACATACACTATTATGGATGACAATTATTCAAAATTTTGTTGCAAAGCAAACACCCATGATTGAAAATTTCAATTTAGCCAAGCAGCTAAGGGCTAGAATTTGGCAAACTGTAAAGAAAAAATTACAAGGTCTTGCAAGCCTAAGTAATAGGCAACCTTAGTAATAGGTGGTGCTTGCCTATAACATTGAACACTGTTTGGAAATAGCATCTGTCTTGCTTCCTCTGGCTCCTCTAGTGATGTTTTTACAGGAAGTGTATTATTTTACAGCAAACTTTATGAATCACTTCTGATTTTGCTCAACAGACCGAAGGCAGGAACATCATACCCTGAATTCTCTGATTGCTTGGCATGTCTAACCTACATATCAGCCTATTACCGTCTCCTTTTGATATTCCACTGGAATTTAAGAAATGAAGCAGAGATTAATATTAATGAAAAAGTAGAAATTACCATACATTTGTTCTCTGTTTTCATCAGGTGTCAGACACTACAGTAACAGACGCCAATTTAAGAATCTAGACAGATTTAGATAATTTCCTCGATGCTTGATGGCTATAATTAAATTAATTCTGGGAATCTGAACTGACACTTCTGCCATACTGTGAATGTGGCCTCCTAGCTCCTAATTATAGAGGTTTTAATGTTTTCTCTGCCACCTAGAATTGTGTGGGGACCAAAATCATGTTAATTTTGTGGCTGCAGTGCTGGAGAAGGATATGCAGAGCGAAAGGTCTGCCTGTCTCCGAAAGCCACCCGTAATCCTTTCTGTGCTGAACCACATGTAAGTGTCAATAAGCATACTTGGGAGCATGGGGGCAGCATAGCTGGCCAGGCAGGGCAGTAAATTTAAGAAGCCACCACCCTGTGTGGCACCCTGCCTTTGAAAATAGCACACTACTAAATAATGCATGCTGGTGTGCCGGCTAAGTTAGCCTCACCTTGCCCAGACCTGTTGGTACAATGTGTTTTTTTGTCTGTCTGGAAGTATTCTGGGTCTTAGCAACCAGAGCTGTCTCTGCCCTTGGGAGCTGAGACAGAAAAGGCTTAGAGCCACACAAACAGAAAGTTACACACCAGTCTAAGTACCATATTTGAACCAAATTTCTGCTGCTTTTGCTAATGTCCTTTCTAGCAGTAGGAAAAGTCTGATTTCCTTTGCTATGTTGAGATCCAGTGGTCACATTGTCCTTGGTGCTTCTGCAGCATACAGATGAGATGTATTTCAGTGTGACTCTTTAATTTCCCATGTTTAGCTCAGTGGAACGATGGAAGAGGTGGGTTCCTTGTTAAAGATGTCCTTCCTGTGAAGGGAAGTGCTCTTTATTGCTTTCTCATTCTTTGCTTACTTCTTAGCTTTTTCCTGTTCTGCTGCTCTGGATTGATCATTCATGCTGATATGATGATAAGACATTATTTTGATGATGAAAGCTTTAGCATAAATACTCACCAAGACATGACCTGGTATGCAAATACTTAGACTCAGTGACATGAATGCTTAGAGAAATCTTATGGGTACTAGACCTACTTATGAAAACTCCAAACAGTTGCCTAGCTGTTTTCATTGACATCCTTAACCCTTGGTGTTCTAACTACAAGACAATACTGCTCTCCAAGATGGACATTTACAGCCTTCCTTCTTCCTCAAGGACAACTTTCTTTGATAGGTGAGAATCAAGGTGAGCAGCCATGGAACTTGACTGTAACCTGGGTGAAAAACAATGGGATCTTCCCAAGCAACACTTGTAAAACTTATCTGTGTGAACAAAAGCAACTCAGGTTTTAATTTAATGGGGTTAGTGTGGATGATAGGAACAAAGGTGACATTCCTTGAGTCTGAGATCCACTATTTATCTTGAAATCAGGTTCAGGTATGAAATAAATAACAGGTATGAAATATTTCCCCTACACTGACAATGAACCTTGATTAATAATTAATAGTATCTTTGGATCTTTGAAGGACAATTCATTCCCTGTGCTTGGCAAATCTAGCACTGAGAATGTTTGTCAGCATCTCTCAGGAGAGAGATTTATATGAGCTCTGGAACCAAAAGTGAATAAAGACTGGAAAATTAACTTCACACAGACCACTGAACAATCACTGTATAAAAATATTCAGCACTTCTTGTGTTTTATGCATACAAATTAATGAAACCTCAGAACCTTCCTACATTACCACATTTTTAGCTGTTTTCATGTTCGATGCCTTTTCTGACTAGTGAAATAATGAGACACAGATGAGGGTTCATATTTCATTTAGGCACCTTGTTTCCTGCTCAGGTTCATGATTGCAAGCTGGAGTAGTAACTCACACACGGTCAAGGAAAACTTTGGACTCACAACTCTTAGAACTCTCCTGCAAGCACAGATCTTCCATGAGGAAACAGTGTTTCCTTGTTCTTCACCCCAGTTGACAGTTGAACTGATGACTGAATTAGTGAAAGGTCTCTAATGCAATGCCCAGGCCATAGCTCAGAGAAACAAGCAAAAATATTTTGCCTGGCTTCTATGGGCTGTGGAGCAGGTGCTTTAAGGAAAGTTTTAGCTCTCCCCTGCTGATCTTATAGAATTGGAAAGGTTAAAAGCAGAGAAATGTAAAATTGAGCACTCATCTGCTGATTTTCTGCCCTGCTAACCTGCATGTAGCTGAGCTTTCATACTCAACCCCATATACACATACAGTGACGATTTTTTCCGCTTGTTTTTACTTTCTCTCAGATGCCCAGAGAAACTGGAAGACCAAGAGACTCCCCTTTCTGCAGACTCATGCATTTCGCAGGATGCTCAAGGTATGAAAAGAAAGAATTGCACCCATGATGTTGGCTCACCCAGTCCACCTCCCTGCCAGAACAGGGTTATTCCATACTGTGCATCTCCTAATGTTATTTCCAGACTAATTTTAATTTAGGACATTCCTGCTTTTCACTTCTCCTCATTCTAATTATAATCTCCCTATCTACCTGAAATAACCTCCATTTAAAAAAAAAGGGATGGTCTTAAAAAAACAACTACAAAGAAATCAATCCCTCATCCATTACCAAGTTTTTCTTTTGTTCTGGAGCCACGCGTGTAACCCGGTTAGACCTGTTCTCTTTGAATAGCTAGGACTGAGCTGCCTTATGCAAATGCTCCCAACCTCATCTTGGTTGTTGTTGTTGCAGACCCAATCAAACGAACAGGAAGTGACCTAAGGAATTTCCCTATTGGCTGCCTGAGTGTTCAGCAAAATGTTTTAAAATTAATATCACATCCATTTATCTTCACTCCTGGGAGTCTTTAGGAGACATAACCTAGTACCTGTGTTTACCCAACCTACTGTTCTCTAGACAGTTTTCCCATTGCCTCAGTTAAGGATTTCCACTCCAGAATCTGCAGCTAAATGAGGTAAGGTGTTTGGGGTACTTTTTTTTTTAAACATATACTTCCTTTAAATTAACACCAGTGAAAATAAAAAAAAAGATAAGAAGTGTCTACTGGACTCATGCCCACCTTACCGAGCCCCTCCCTTCCAACTTTGGAACAGCAGCTAAGCTCATTTGATCAAAAGGCTTTTTAACGTTACAATAAAGACTTCTGTTTTCCTATTTTGAACTTGTATCTTACTTCTGTTTAAATATTTCTGTTGTGTTTGTTTGATTGGGGCCAGATCTGCTGCCTTTACTTACCCAGAATGTCATAGACTTTGAATTGAGCCAGTGGCTTTGTCAGAAGTACTTAAATTTTCCTGAGGATCCTTCTTATTATGATTTATCTAATAATATTCTGGGTCCAAAATCTGCTGCTTTTGTCCACAGAGTGGTCATCTGTTCAGTAAGGCAAGGGGCAAGAAAGTGGACCTTCTCAATACCATTGAGAGTGCTGGTGTCGCAGAACTGGGCGACACTTTACATTGACGGTGTTTCTGTTGCTTTTAGTGATAAGGATGTTGATGGTGATTGTGCTGATAACAAAAAAACCTAAAGTACATTTATGATTTGGCTCGGTTTTATCCTCAAGGCAATTTCTTGGCAGTTCCTATGGTGAGGGGGGTTCTGCCGATCTTAGTCCCTTCTAAGCTAAAGCACCACACAGAACCCAGCTCAAGAACTGGGTAGGTAAATACAGTGTGAGTAGAGGCCTGCAATGTCTTTGTCGGTTTAATTTGTTTCTCTTCCAATGGTAATTTTATTTGAATAGAACCAGAATTGGCGCTTAAGGTATAGACATAGCTGTTTAAGTAATGATAGAAGTGAATGTGAAGGAAAATGTTGCTCAAAATCTGTGTTGATTTTGCAATATATGTGTAAAGGGCTTAGTGATAAATGTTTGCATTTCACCACATGAGACATTTTAGGCACATGTTCTTGTGTATATGGTTATAAAGTTATTGAATTTTATCAGTAATGTGCTTTTGGATTACCTCATCTAAAAATATCATATGTCACCTTTGCTTCTAAAGTACATCCAACTATCCTTTTTTTCCTATTCTTTAGACAATGAAACCAGTTCATAATGCCAGAAATGAACCTTGAGGTAAAAGTTTCATTTAGTGATTTTATTTGTACTTGTGTCACATGGGACTGTGTTAAATATACCCGTCTTGCATCAGTATTTCCTTTAATTTGTGAAAACTTTAGTGGAAAAAAAAAATGCACTCCTTTAAGTTTTGTTTTGATAGCAAATTTGCTGGTAGCAATTTAAACCAGTTTTCTGACATCTATCTTGCACTGTAGAAAATACCAGAGCTGGAAAATATAGCAGTTTTATATTTAATGCAGATGCAGAAACGAAAGAAAACAGTTGCAATTAAAACTAGAAAAACAAGAGAATTAAGGTGTTTCACCAATCACAATTAATGACAGTTTAATTCCTGGCCCTTACAGTTTTCAAAACCAGAAGTGATTGTTGTGATAACAACATAGGACTTCCCAGAATTTTTCCGAGTTTAATTAGGTAACTTGAAGTACAGCTTATCTTCTAGAAAACTTCCCATCTTGAAAAAAAGAAGTCCAGAATTTAAACAATGGGAAATTCACTAGAACTTTTTCAAGTGCCCCAGCAATTAAATATCATGCCTTTAAAAATATTTTATCTCATTTTCAGTCTGATGTAGTCTAGCTTCAACATTCAGCCACCTGATTTTGTTGTCTTTTGATGGTTAACGTGTGAAGTTCCCCTGGGTGGCAAATTTCTGTTCCTTGTGTAGGTAGCTGGGGACAAGTCTTCCTTAGCCTAGTCTTTGATAATTGTGGTAGTCCGAGCTCCATAGGCTATCTCCTGTCATGGAAAATCTTACAGTACAGTGAAAAACTTCTAGGACATCAACCTGTTCCACTATAAGCTTTTCCATCCTTTAATCACTTCAATGGTCCCCTCTAATTTTTCAACATCTGCTGTGAAATTTGGATGTCAGGACTGGACACAAGCTGTAGGAACAGCAGTGCCAAACACAAAGGTAATATGAGTCAGTATACTGGGAGTTCAGGGTCAGGGGTTTATAAAGTATGCCCAAAGCTTTCTTAGAGTCATTGTCCTCCAGACCCTCTTCTCACCTTCGAGCATTGGTCCTACATGTGGAGACAACGTTATCATTAGTAGAGTTGATGTTGCTTGCTTGCATTTTTTTTTCATTTTTTTTTAGTCCTAGTGTCATTTGTAAAGCCTATAAGGATGGTAAAAATAGTGTATTTTTCCCAAGTCATAGTAGTAAAAGATCTCATATCAGACCAGAATAATGCTTTGTTTGCCTCGGCACAAATTAGGTAGCCCTTCACAGCAATTTATCGGGTGACAACAATACATATTATCCCAGTTGCGGTGAGATCAGGTAATAGAATGTGGTCTGTTTAACATGGGATATTATTGCCCTTTTGCCACCTGAGAGAATACGCTGTGGTATTGCCATAGTAATTTCATATTACTTCAGATATTCTCAGGGTGTTGTGAGTTTTCAGCAGTGGTGGAAACAGACAATAGGACAGTTGGACAATGACAAAATTAAATCATTTGGCTCCCACTGAACTTCCTTAATTTTTTTTTCATTCCCAATGAATTTTATTGTTAACATCAGTACTTGTTCTGTCTGGGAGGTGCAAGGTAACAAATTGCAATGGAGAGAGATCAAACTAGCAAGAAAAAATCATCCAAAGACACAGATGAAGAGAGATTAGAGAGGGAAAAGGAGGATTTCTGTAGGTGCGTCTGTGTCCAGACAGGACCGACGTGTTAGCCTATTGCCTGTCCCACAGCAATTCTCACCAAAAAAACCCTGTGAGGATGAAATTCTACACCTGCTGAAGAAGTGAATATTTATGTACAATTCTCACAGAAGAGGATTAATGATTTTATTGCCTCAGTGAACTCAGAGAACTGTCCATGAGCCATGACACCTCTCCAGAATTGCTGCTTACCTTTCCTCCCTTGTTCACCCCTTACACGCTCTTTATAAAAAAGTCTAACTTAGCCTCAGGACCAAACCATTCAGTCTTCTCCCAGGCAAACTTTCCACTGACTGCAGTGTAACCTGGATCTATTCTGTGGAGTCTACAGTTATATGCTTTCTATTGCTGTTTACTTGCTTAGATTCAATTCCCACACAAGTATCCGAGCTCTTTCTGCAATACAATGAATACCATCTCTGGGAACTGCAGCAATGACCTACTGTACGGAGAGACAAGTTGGAAAGTGGGTGCTATAGGACAGAACTGTCTGGCTTAAAAATTGGTCAGTGTGCTGAGACCAAGCTACAGATAGCGATGAATGACCCCTTTCTTATTCTGATAGTAATGTGACCACTCTTTATGGGATTTTCCGTGGTCTTGAAGTGCTCTCTTTCTCATCAGCCTTCCTACAGTTGTGAAGTAGGTATTCTTGTTGAGGACTAGGCGTTCCTGTGGCAAGCAGCACATAAAAAGAAAAGGGTCACAAACTTAATTGTCAGTTGTCATTGCTAATGACACATGATGTTAGGATGTGGTAGAACCAAATATAAAGGCTTTGCTGTAGATGAGGAAATGAACAGAAATGTTAAGGATTTTTGTAGCTTGCATAGTTTGTGATGTTTAGTGAAGTAAAGTCTCTGCCCAGTCTCACAGCTTAGTTACTATTGAATTTTCAAGCTCATAGAATTTTCTTCCTAATAATAAATGCCTTGTGTCCAACACCATCTTCAGCAAAGCGTGCTGGCTTCAGCCACTCAGCCAGCCTAGTGCTCAAGGGTGCTTCAAGATCTCTAACCACAAATGTTGTCTTCTCTTTCTCCCTGTCCCTGCCTTCAGCACACTCTGGAGCTTACATGTATTTTGGCCTCTGATGAACCAAGGATTTATTTCAGTAAGTTTTCAAGAAAAGGGTACATTGCCAACTTGGTAAGGGTGAAATTCATAAGTAACACTGCTGATAGAATGGGTAAGCAAAGAAGGGTTTGTTCACACAGCTGGTGTAAGGAAAAAGTAAGGATTAATTTGGTTTCTGTGGAAGTAATCAGGAGTCTTTCTTAGTATGAGAGCTGCTTTGAGCTCTACTGGGGATGCAGCTTGCACCAAATCCCTCACTGAATGCCTAAAATACTTGGGACATTTGTTGGTCGTTGGTCTATAGATGGGTGAGAATGAGTAAACATGGAGTCACAGTAGCCAGTGGAGCAATCAACTGGCATTTGGCATTTTGAGTGTCTCCCTCTGAGGAAGAGCCCTCAAAGGCTCCCTTTCCAAAAGCTGATGTTGCACGTGGTTTTGGTCACCTATTCCTCTGCTGATCTTGTGAAATGTGCTCCACAGGAAAGAGTATGAGAACCAGTAGACAAAACAGCTAGCTGGGGCTGGATAATCACTGGTTATAGACCAATAACACGAGGCAATGAAAGAGAATTGCTTTGCAGTGGTGAAAAGAAAGTCATTCTAGTTAAAGGATCTGCAAACACATAGAATAAAAGTTCCTATCTATTATGGAGGAAGGATACAGACATAAACATGAGATATTTCCTCAGCTCACAATCAGATGTAGCCAGAATAGTCTCCTGAGCCCCTACAAGTCTGTAAGGATTAAGCAACTATGTGTAAAAATATGCTCTATTGTCCAACTTACTAGTGCCATCATCAGAAGAATCGCTTTTGTTTTTTAAAACTGCCCTGGGTTTTCTTTCATCTAGCAGGGAGCAGGTAACTAATTTATATTGCCATACAATTAGCGAACCTGTGTAAAACTGTCCAAGATTCTATGGTCAGGAATCAGACTAAGTCCATGATATAATGATTACCCCCAAACTTTCTTAATGATTTTTACTGAAACATATAATTATTATTACACAACAATTTAGCAGCTTGCATCTTGATGATGCACCTTCAAAGTAGGCTTGGTTAAGCAATAGATTGGCATGGCTACGGAGGGGCTTTATCAGGGAGTCAAATTCTGACACATTCAAGGGCGCTGTTCTCATCTCTTTTGCAGTGGGATCTAACACACTGCTCACATAAAACAGACTTTACTTGTAATCTTCCCAGGCAGCTGCCCTGACAGAGGAAGATGAAAAAGTTTTAGAAGACTGAATTGATAGGTGATTAGATGAGTAAGATATCTTTACAGACTTATCAAAAGCGGGATGTACAAAATGAAATAGATACAGTTTTTCCTTCATTTAGTGACTTGTAGATATCCTTACTCTCCCTAAGACTTTTTTGGTGGAGCTGTAATACTTTGTAAGAACAGGTAGAAACTTCTCTTCCTTCTTTAAAATCTCAAATGATTAAATGTTTTTGGATGATAGTCAAATTGTAGTCAATCCAGTAAATTTTTCTTAGTCTGCCTGTAGCCACTCCCAATACACATACACTCACACAAACATACTGCACTAAGTACATGCACATGCACATCCCTTATCTCCTGCACAGGCTTTCTTGCTTTACTTTTTAAAATAGGAATTAAAATATTGGCCCAAATTTCAACCAATTTTGTTTACTAATCTGAATGACTCCTTCATTTAATCCTTTAAAATGCAAAGCTATTTGTATTTGGTATTTGATATATATGTGTATTTTGTTGGTAGGTATAAATGGCTGACTAGCATTGTCCTGCAGCGAGCAAGGGGCTGCTAATGCCAAGACCCCTAGCCCGAGCTGCCTGCGACTTCAACATCTACTGGTTTTGCCCTGTGCCACAGTAGTTTTTCTTGCAGGAACACGTGCACGGCCTGAGAACTGGTGTGCCTAGGGCCGCCCTTCCCCAAACCCCGGACTATGAACAGAGCCTGCAGCTCCAACACCAGCCAGGCTCTTCTATGCTAGCATTGATATAATGGAGGGATGCACAGACTCAAAGCTGTTAATGTGCTACTATACATGTGAAAAGCTAACAGGGTTTTGGGTCGTTTAGAACCAAGGTATCAGCCTGCTTTATGCTATGACACATCTTCAATATTAAAAATCTTACGAAGATTTAATCATTAAAGATAAAAAGAAAAGAAGAAAATACTCCCCAGCACCTGAAAATAGCTGTTATAAGCATCTCTGCTAACACTCCCTTCCTAGAATAATGTTAAAGTTGGTATAATTCACATGGTAATAAATCTCCTTTTGAAGAAAATAGTTGTTTGAAATAGTCCGGAAATATTTTTATTGGTTTTGTTGGTGGAACCTGTTCCAGTTACCTTGAGGACTAAGTGAGATACATACCTGTACAGGGGAGCAAAAAGAACTGAGGGAAGCAAGCTTTTTTCCCTGTTTCTGACTACTCCAGCCTTCATCCTAGAGACCAGCCACAAATTCTGCAGTTGTGGTAAGACCTGGCACTCTTGTGCCACAGATAGGTAATTGAAGATGATGGGTTTTGTCTGTTTTACTCGTTAGAGGCTTATGGTGGTGTTTGAAAGAAGCTTCCTTGGCCAGGTCAGCCAGTCTGACTAAGTAGAAGGCAAAAAATGAAAGAGGAAAAAAAAAAAAAGAAACAAAAATTAAAAAAGAGAAATAAAAGAAATAATAAGAGAAGGAATAGCAGTGATCAGTGAAAGAGGAGGAACAGGATCGCAAACTTCACATCCTAGGTAGTATTTGAGACAGTCAAATCTGGTAGTCCGCAGAGGTTGCATTTCGGGATTACCATAGTGAGGCTCTGCAGAGGGTTCCCTGGTGACCATGTGCACAACAGCCATGTTAGGCAAGTTTATTGCTTCTAGCACAGCTGTTCTGTGGTGACATTACTGTCTGTTTGCAGTAATATCTTAGTTTGGTATTTGATGTTTTCTGCCTTTTATAAACAATTCTACGTAACAGGCTGAGTTGCACTTTGTTACTTGGACAACTTGAATATAGGTTTTTTACATGCCAGTTGATTGGGATGGGGACCCTCCCTCTCTGTTGCCAGGGAACTTGCTTTTTAAAATTCCTTTCTTTCATTGTGATTAAAAAAAAAAAAAAAGGAAAGGAACAAAAAAAGCGCCTTGAAATAGCCACAGTTCCACAGAACAGAAATTTTGGATTTCAGCCAGCTCTACTTAGGAATTTCTAGCTCATTTTCAGGATCATACGTAGGTCAAGGGCAGCTTTTTTGATTTAATACTTCAAGTGCAGATTTAATTGTTTGGCTAACTTAACATTCAAATCTCTGCTAGGCACATAATAGCCATGATGCATAGAAGAATCTTGCTTTCAGTCTGAACAGGTCTCTTTTTTATAGAAAATTCTTTCCCTTATTTAATACCTTCTCTTTGCCCTCAAAAAACCCACAATCATCATAACTCATCTGCATGTTGAAATTTTTGCTGGAGATGTGATGCAATGGGTAGCAATGGAGCTTGAGCTGGAAGATATAAGTTGGACTGACTTGTCCATTGACTTGTTATATGACTTAAGCAAATTATTTCAGCTCTGTGTCTCAATTTTCCTATTTGTAATAAGGAGGTAATGCTAGTTCCTTCCTTCATTTCTGTGCTTCATGCTATTTACTTCGCTGCCTGTGTGGGCTCTTCCTTTTCTGCTCTATGGTTGTCAGTGTTTCAGGAGTTCTTCCATCACTGTGGATGCTTTTACAATAGATAAGTCCTGCAGGCTTAATTTTCAGAAGAACTTAAAAGTAGCCCAGTTCCCAGCTGAGTACCTATCATGGACTTCATTTTTTTTGTTTTCTTTTTTTTTAAATAGTAGATTAAGTGTTGGAGTATGTGTGGGTTCATATGGGAAAGCAAACCCTCCCAGTGCTTCAGGTTTTCTTTATCTCTCAAGGAAGTTCCTTTACTGCTTACACTTAATTTGTTGCTTTTTCCTGCTAATTTTAGAGCCACTGTGTCTAAGCTGATTTTTCTTTATGTATTTTGTATGACACCTCTTCTGACTTAAGTCTTAGAACAGTGTGTTACTTTGACCTGTTGAGGTTTCAGTTGATGGAAAAGTACGGTATTGAGCTCTACTCCAACACCAGGCTATTCTGTAGCAAAGGACTATTTATGAAGCAGGAGAGAGTTCACGTAAGAATCGAAAGAGTACATTTGTACAAAACCCAATGGGAAAAGCTCTATCGTCAAACCGGCCCAGGCTGTTGAGGCAGATGCCTGGCTTTGCTCTTTTGTTTATATTCCAACAAATCAAAGCTGACCTGTGTTGTTATCGGAGTAGAGCAGCAGGTGCAAAAAAATAACTCTGCTGCCAACTCAAACGAAACGGTAAGACTAATACCCTCTGGGAGGTATTGAGAAGATAACAGAGAGCCATGCCAGCAACTGAATTAACGGCTGTATTTACGGTGGGTTTTACTTAATAACCTGCTCCTAACACTGACATATAAATACTCCATTGTATTGTTTAATGCAACCGCTGGAGAAATCAATGGAAACAGGATGGGCAGCTCTTGCTGTGCCAGGTGAAAAGGAGCAACGCCATGGAAGTGTTTCTCCTCTAACCACAGGCAGGAGAGAGGAGGAAGCTGTTCTCGGCTTTTACGAAGGTGGTGAGACATTGTTTCCCACAGCTTCTTGCCTCACCTATAGAAGGTGGCTGAGAGCAAGGAAACTTCATTCCCCCCATTTGCTGGTTGTTTTTAATGAAGGCAGGGAGCGTAAATGAGCCCCAGCATATACATCAGCTACTGTCCCAGTGCCATGTGGCTCTGGGAAGCTCAGGACTTCCTCGAAGTCCTGGGTGTGTGGGGCGAGTGAGCCTGCTGCTACACCCAAGAGTGAAGCAGACAGTTCTTGTGCAGCCAGTAGAGTGGGATGCCAGGTCAGTGGTCTTGCAATCTCTTATTCTTTACACAACACATACAATATGAAGAAACCACATGGATATAGCTGGGCTCCAAAGAAATGTTTACTAAACACACAAACATGCAAGCCTGAATGTCAATCAAAGTAATGGTCTGACAGCAGGTTTCTGAAACAGGGTCAGTGAGCTCCATTGAACTATTTCAGTGATAGCCACCCGCTTTGGGACACTTTCCTTTGCAAACAGCTGCCCACCTTGGGATACTTGGTAGTCTAGAGAGGAATGCAGGGGGAGCAGGCATCCTGGCTGGGGCTAACACGCAGGTGGGATTGGCGAGTCCTGTCTTGGCACTAGGGAATATGGCTGACCTGGGCAGAGGAGTTAATAGTCAGCCATATAAACCCTTCCTGTTGGCTGCACAGAATTATCCTTCCCATCATGAGTCCTGCACTGCCTCTGCTATGTCTCCTCCTTGAAATACCCTTTTTGCTATCATGTCAGCAAAACAGTGTGATCAGATTGTGGTTAGTCAGGCAGTGGGTTGTAATAAGGTGTAAACACTGCTATTGACTGGGTTAGTCCTCCAGCAAGATACCTAGTTTAGGATAAAATGCTTTACACTTAACTTCCAGCTCCCCCGTCCTAGCTAATTTGTGCTGTGCCCCTCATGTATTTAACGAAGAAACACAATCGTTTGTTGATTGAATGAATCAATTAATGTAAAAAATAGTAGTCCCAATCGGAAAATTTGCATGTTCCCCGAGGCACTTTCCTGGTTTTTGTCTCCATCCCATGTTCCTTATTCTGTTTAGTTCTCACTCAGAAACCAGCCCCAAAGAGGAAACCTGCAGTTTTCAAGGAGATGCCTTTTATAAAAGCAAAATGTATGAAACAGAGTTTACAAAAAGGAAAAGAGAGAAAAAAGGATCTTTTTATTTTGGAAGTAGGCAAATTAGTGGTTGTTACTGTTGAAAACCAGACTGGTCCCATAACAAAAGGAAGTGCTAGTGGTGATAGTGGTTAAAATAAACTTCTCCATGAAATACTGGCTGCTGCAGCAGCATATGTCAGAATCTGTATCTGAGTTGCTGTTATGTCAGAAACACTTCAGCACCTAATGAGAGCCAAACATGAATACAAACACCATTATTATTGTTATTATTGTCATTATTCACTAATAACTGAACAGTCACACAGGCTACATTAGCAGTATGGAAAGCAGTTCCCTCGATATGCTGTTAGTCTTTAATGCAATGAGAAGCTGTCGTGGAAGAGGGAAGTGGTTGGGGAACCAGAGCCAAGGGAAAAGGAGAAGGTGTTAGAACACGATGGTAATATTTTGTTAGCTGATGAGGTTCTTGCCTAATTATAGACATGTGGCTTGTTAAGCTACAGGGGCATCTAGAGTGCTTTTTGGCCATTTGTATATTTAGTGATTTGTAAGTAAAGGAAAGGTGTTTAGCAAAAGGAGATTAGGGAGATGAGCTGGCTCCTGGTTAGAGGAAGGATGTACCAGAGAGATAGGAAGGACATGAAAGGAGGTGTGGAGTTGTTCCATGAGGTGTGGTATTAAGTGCTGAAAGAAGAATAAAGAGCAAAGGCAGTTTTTCCCATTATTGTGTTTTCCAAGACTCTGTATCCCTGAGGCTAGACTGATGAATCTATGGCAAATGACTTCTAAATATTCAGGAAAAATGGCTGACCCAAATTATCATGAACTTGCTGAGGTGGTGCAGACAGTAATGAAAGGAGTGCCATACGCCGGTCAAAGCCATATTTTGCAGCACCAACTCCAAAGAATAAAAAAAGAAAAAAGCCTGCTTTTTTGCCATTTGTTTTGGGAATATATCTACTTGTTCCAAACATTCTAAGGATATGTTAATGCAAAAATGACATGAACATTTATCACAAGAAATGAAACCTTTTCTTGACTTGCTTTTGTCTTAGCTCTATGACTAGCAATTCCACTAATAATATACAGATCTGTGCACAGATCTTCTGCAAGAGGAGAATGAGCTTTTTTGACAGTAAAATAAATGATGGTATTCTTTTTTTCATATTCAAAAACTAGTGGCATGGCAAGAAGAGGCACATCTAGCCTAAGATGTGGCAAGGAAGCATGGATCTCAAACACTGGATCCTTGTTAAGTGGCAGGTTCCAGTTCACTGTTTCCTCTGCTAAGGTAACATAACTATGGGTAAAATTTGCAGAACTACCAACCTTTGGCAGTTAGCACTGTCAGACACATCTATGCCTTGAGGACTCTGTTCACAGTTGGCCTTCTGTTTGCTTCTGATTTAGAAAAACAAACAAACAAACAAACAAAACCTCTTTTAAAATTCTCCCTTTTATTTTCATTATACTAATGAGTACCTTGAAAATTGAAGTCAGTTCATATGAAGATTGTTGACTGTGAAAAAAGTGGTCAGAGAAAAAACAACCTATAAGACTTTGCATATCATCAAGTAAATTTTCTTTTTTTTTTTTTTTGCATTCATAAAGTGAACTTTGTTCTCTCTCAAAAAGGAAACTGAACTATGGTTTTGTCTTTAAATTACATCGTTAAAAGAGAGATAAGAACCAAACCCAAACCCTGGAGCGGAGGGATAGCTCAGATACAGATCTAGATCCTAACTATTCTACCCAAGCTTCTCTAGTTAAAATACATGTGCAAGATTTTGAAGCATCCATATGAACATGTTAAAACAACCACCACATGTCTCTTACAAAAGTTGCCTTGTAGTGCATCATGAAAATCAGATCTTTAGTAATAAAAGATTCCAATCAAACTTTGTTTGATTTTGTTTATCATGATCCTATCTGTAATGTAGGTAAATGTTGAATGCTCCTTTTCTATTCATCTTCCTTTTTCTGGTCTTTCAGTTTGCCTGCATGTATACATTTCATATACAAGGTTCAAAGAAAACAAAAGAATAAACCCAACTCTTCCTTTCCAAAAGCCCACAACAGTAAATGATCAAGGTCTTAATGTAGTCTCTGAAAGCTCACCAAGAGTCAGTTTTGCACATGCAAAGATGGGTTTATGCATATGAACCACAGCTGTATACACCAAAAATATAGAAGCATAGGAATGTGCAGTTCAGAGAGGTGTGGAAGGGAAAAAGATTGGCCCCAAAAGCCCCAAACCAGAATCCTGAATACAAAGAGTTTTAGAGATTATGTAGAAAATTTTCTTATAAAAATGATTCCTTGAACTTCACACTCACAATGTGATTCAATAAACACATTTTGTTACTGTGGCCCAAAGGTACATATGATGGACTAAAAATGAAATGCATCAAAAACTCAGCATGTTATACAACAAATATTGAGTGTGATCATAGTGCTTCTTCATATGAACCTTCTTCAAAGCTCTCAAAGAGTTTGGAAACAAATGGGGTATGTTTGCAATGATATTAGTTGTGAATCTTGAGATTATCATCAGTCAGGCTAAGCTGCATAGGCTGTTATCTGAATGGTACCTTGCAGGTCATAGCAAAGTGCTCCAAAGTTGAGCTTTTTGTTGTGAAGTGGATCCCTGCCAGGAATCAGCCTGCAGACGAGTTGTTTCTTTTGAGGCTTCTCTTTGCTTTTTAGGCACTAAAACAAAGGGATGGAAACAAGGAAGTGTGTGATGGCTACATGTGGATCTACATGGCCAGAAGAGATCCTAACACACTGCAGAAAAGGTCATAGATGAAAGTGAGCTGTGGCAGGGATGATATCTTATCCGGGAGTTTGGCACAGACACCAAGGATGAACCTGAGACCTTTGCAAAATAGACAGATAGAGATCACAGGGCAATCTTAGGGTCAGCCATAACAGTATGTATAGGCACACTGGCTCAGAATAAGGCCCTGGAGCCCTGGTAGTAATACACATTAAATGAGAGGAAAAAAAAGACGACCAGAAGACCAAAGCTCATGGTAACATGCAAACAGGCTCTCAACATTCATATATTCAGTTTGTGCCTGCCCTTACTGCCACTGGAGATGTAAAATAGGTGGTTGGAATGCAAAGCAGCTAATTGATCTTATACATTACAAGTACAATGCATTTATGTTTCTGAAGTAACCATATGTGTAAAGCAGGTCCACCTGCTTTCTTGTATATGTCCTTTGCTTCTGGTGTTTTGAAAACTCGGCCCACTTGGTTGTCTTTTGATTTTTCAAGAAAAAGATTAAAATCCAGATTCTGTTCCTCTGCAGCTGCAGTTATTAGCTGGTATCATTTATTTTAGATTGCTGTTTAAGTGCTTGACTGTAATCCAAGGTACAGTAATGATCTAAAACATTTAACATACTCTGTAGATACTTGTTCCATGAACTCCAAGCTCTGAAAAGCAGGGATTGTGCCTTCACTGTGTACATAACATACTTCAAAGAAAATAGGCCCAGGTGAAATCTACATTTGAAGTTCAGCCATGATGGTAAAAGGGGAAAAATGGGGAAGCATCCCATAGCTAAATACACCAAAAGAGATCCACCCTTTTGGACACGCCAGGAGGAGCTGCACTGAGCTTGTCTCAGCTAGAAGTCACTCTTAGACTTTGCATAGCTTACGGGTGGAGTCATAGTTTAATAGTTTCAGTCAGTTTTGCATTAGACATCTTTTTTTGTGTTTTGCATAGAGTGCATTGCTTTACAAACGAGAAGCCTGTAGGCCCCCTTCCCCTATGGGCTCCACACCCCCTCATATTTGTAATTAATGAGACCCTTAGTTCAGTTCAGTGTTGTAACATAAGTAACCATACACATCAATGTCAGAACAATCACTTTGGTTGTAGTACTTTAGGATTCACTTGTTTTCTCTATACTGCTTATTCGCCTTTCATACTGTGTTCAGCATTTTCCTGTCATTTAATATGAGCTGTTCTTGAAATATTCTGGCTCAAAGAAAGGATAAACTTATTATCTGGATGTTAAGACTCATTGGGTTGAATGTGGAAATCAGGATCAGAGTAATTTATTTTCAGAGCACACCTGTAGTGCAATAAAATAATTTGCATAGAGTGCACTATACAGTGTTCAAGGTTCAAGGATTTGTAAATATGTTTTTCTGCAATGCTGGGTTTGCTCCACGGGCAGGCCATGGCTCCTTGCTCTTTCCATTAGCGCCATTTACTCAGAGTGGTCAGGTGGTCAAGGAAGACAAGAAGAACAGAGCAAATGACCTCCTGTTACTGCCAAATTGCTGGGTTGTGGCTCAGTCAAAGCTCCTCCTGACTCCAGTAAGAGCTTTCACTAAGAGAAGCTGTCAGGGTTTGGTCTTTGAATACCACCTGATATATTGAATGTAGGAGAAAGATTTTTTTTTGATGCATTCATCCCTTCTCATAGGACTCTCTATAGAAAGAATGTTGCTGAAAACCAGTGCACAACTATATTTAACCTTGCTGATTGGGTAAAGTGTTATTTGCTTCCTCTCATAACTGTGCAATGTTCCTAGTAGTATTCTAAGATTATACTCCAGAGATGGCTCTTCTTCAGTGGAAAAGAATGGAAATGTGTGTACAGATACCTGCAATGCACCCACGCAGAGGCATATGTGTATATAAATGTGTATATAAATACATGTGTGTATATGCACATATGAGATTTCATGTGTGCTTTCATTCAGAATGTACCATGTCTTAGTAGAGAGACAGATCCCAAGATCTTTATATTGTTTTCCAAACTCTCAGCTCAGGTAGAATCCCTTTTTAACGTGGTTTCCTGAGGAAATGAGGCTTTTGTGGTTATTCTGTCTGTGTGTTGGCTTTTGCATTTGGCCTGTAACAATCTTTGAGTCCCATCGCTAATTTTAATTAAATTTGATATGGGGTAGAAGTCTCAAAGATATGGAGTTCTTACAGGATTAATGAAAACTGGCTGCCAAGTACAGGAGGAAAATCTATTAATACGACATCTGAAAGAAAGAGTGAAGCTTGAGCTCACTCCTTTGAGACAATGAGATATTATGAATGCCCCAACCGTGGGAAAAACTTCAATCAGTGCTCACATCTTACTAGACACTAGAGAATCCAACCACAAGATACACATTCATAGGAAACCAGGCTTCATTAGTTCCACCGTTCGCTTTGATACATGGCATATGATTAAAGGAAAACTGAACATATTATGTGTCCTTCCCCTTGAGGCTTCACACCCTTTAACCAGGTTTGTCTGTACACAAGGGAGATTTGAGGATTTGGCCCTAAACTAATGAAGAGCACGCCCCTTCCGATATCCTGACTCAAAATCTTTCCAAGTATGGGATGAGACACTGCTATAAGCATAAATCTGCCATGAATTTGTTTCAAAGAAAGGCATATACAGGATGAAATGGAGAAAATCACAGTTTAGTTTTCATAGGGAAAATATTCTTGAGCATGATGCTGTACACTTCCGAGCAAAGGTGTGGAAGTTACGTTAGTGGGACTTTATACTCACTCTGAACAAAGTGCTAGAATGATTTCCAAACAAGGAACACCCTAGCATTAAGATAAAGGAGATGATTTGACAATTTTCAAGTCACCAAAAACCCAGTACCTTGAATAATACACAGAACTTTGGGAAAGTTTGAGTTAAAGCTAAATCCAGTCCTGTTCCTGTGATTAATGTCATATTGCAAATTCTTCCTCTCATGCACAATTGTTTCCATAGGTGATACTGGAAATTAATTAAGTTGTTCTGGTTGAGATAACTTATATAGCTTTCAAAACCAGGATGTATTAATTGATTAATTTATAAAGCAAGTTCCATGCACATTATCTGAAAATACTATTAATGTTGTTTAGGGATACTATGCAGAACAATTGTCTGCTAGACTGTGACGGGGGAAGAATATTTTAAAGGAAAATAACTGAAATACGAATCTAGGGAAAAGGCTGTCAGAGTGCTTCTTCTCAGATCTCTAACAAGTTTTGGTTACTGCTGGGGTGGAAAAACTATGCAAGACACATGATTTGGTTTATTTAACTATCCACAGCTTCAGTTGCTGAGTCAAAGTGTCACAGGATCTTTTGGGTTGGAAATTCACCTGATTAGTTATGAAGAAGGAAAAATGAGAGTTCACCTGAACCGAATTTTCAGGGCAAAATTACACAGGAGCTTGAACACAGAAATCATGTCAGTTCTTATGCACACATTTCCCAGACACATTTTTATTTGCACAAGTATCAGGCATGAAAATTATGTAGAATTCCAGAAACTGCAGAAGTTGCAGAAGACAAAACCACATAACACAGTACTTGAAATTCTGAGATGACTTCTGAAAATGTGACTTCAGATCAATAAGTTGAAATTCAATATTAAGTGCATACTGTATTTTTTTAAAAAGAAATGAATTTACCAAACTAAGTTCCTAAGAGTGTGTTGCTAATCCTCAAGTTTTATAGTTTTCCCAGAATCTCTGGTATTCTACCTCACCTCTATTTGATACCATAATAAGGTCTTTATCATTAATACTTCATTCATTCATACCTCATTTTCTTAAATGATTAAAACCTAAGTTAAATAAATAACTTGATATATCACCAACCTGTACAATCTCAGGAGTGTATGTCAAACAAAAGATGACTGTCAAACATGCATTACTGCTTAAAAGTTCTTATATATCAAGTGTATGAACTAAATTATATTCATGTTGTATGTTGAACATCTTTATAATCAGTATAATAAATTTAAATGTTTCCTTACACTTTCTCCCTCACAATACTAAGTCAGTTGGCTTTAACATGGGACTAAAAAATGTCTTCTCTTCTAACTTGCATTTATTTACTGACTGATATGACAGTCATCTTTTACTTGGTTAGAGTGGGACAATAGGTATCTCTCTTAATTGTTAATATTCTATACCCTCGCATACCTGCTATGAGAAATTAAATTCTCCTTGCTGGTCACTGAGTCACAGATTGGCTAGAATTAAGAGTGGAAATCAACTGTTAAAACATCCATGGTTTGATTTTGTCATTCTGTATAGCTACAAAAAAAGGCCCTGAACTAGGTTATACTGTAAAGCACCATTCCTTGTGATAAACTTCCTAAGGCTTTGGCTTTTTAAGCAATTCTCAGCAACCTCTCTCTCCCTCTCCCTCTCTAAATATATATATATATGGGGGGAAGGAAGAGAGAGAGACTTGTAACTTTAAAAAGTTACATAATTTATTTTAAATGACAGAGGAAAATATCAACCCAGGTCATTTTCAGGCTGTTCTTTAAAACCAAGGGTGTGAGTGTTTCTCTTGACTCCTTTTCTTCTACCAAAAAGGTTGCTGGTATGAGCTTGTAGGGGGTCAGGCTGTGCTCCCAATGGAACTTTTTCGTTGGCCTCGGTGGGTAAACAGCCAAGACTTTAACTTTCACAAGTCTATTTTGTATTTCATCCTCTTTTTAATTCCAAGGTGAAGTCTAGCTGCATGCACATGCCGTCCTGATGTCTAACGTTTCATTTTTACGGACTTTGTGGCTTTCAATTTAGAATATTTTTGAACATCAGTTTGTTTTTTCTCTGGGTATTTATATAAGAATAACAATCTGAAGCCTTTAAAATATATAACAAATTACTTTCCCAAACTCTTAACGAATGTCTATGGTTATAATATATATTTCTAAACTTTGCGACTTCATACCACTGAAAGATAATGTAAAATATCAAGAATACCTGTAATTGGGGAATTTTGTGTACCTTCACTGGAATGATTAAGCATGTGATAAATATGTGATATTTTTCTAAAATATCATATAAGTAGTTTTTTTTTTTTTAAGTATAAATAAAATAAAGGACAGTTTTACTCATGGTGCTAATGCTAAGATAAGTAGAAAGGAAAGTTTGTGTCACTTAAAAGAGGAAATGCTGTCTTGGGGGTGGTGTTTCTCCAAAATGCTGTTTCTATTACAACAATGGCTGTCTCATTTACAAGATCTTTGACTGTCTGATTTTTTGGTTTGAAATGTATGTTCTGTGACATTTGTTACTGAGAAGTGTTATGGACACTGCTGACACAGATCAGATAAGAAACTGAGTCAGCTGACAAGATATTGCCTGTAATGTTACCTCCCTGTAGCATTAACATGTGGGTCCTTCTTTGTGAGGAAGTTTCTGAATATGGGTTGTTGTCAACTGTATAGTTTAATTTGCAACTATTGAAAAGTCTTTTATCTCTCCCAAAAAAAAGAAAAGAAAAAAAGAAAAGCATGTTTAAACCACATTTCTCTTTAAATTAGACAAAAAAAAGTAAAACCATTTAGTATTTCATTTCTCAAAGCTTGGCAGTTTTCCTGTATTACTCTGTCAGGAGCCTTGTCTTTTCATTCGGCTTCATTTTTGATTACAGATTATTAATTTATGGATGGGCAGCTGTAGAAACTTGCTTCTTGCATATGCAAAGCAATCATGGTAATGTTTATCATAAGGAGATTTTGTGGCAGTGGAAAAGGGGTTGTGGCAACATGTTCTTGATTTCAATTGTATCTTCTACAAATGGAATTGGCTTCCTCACTTCACCTTCAGTGGACTTTTTTCTTTTTTTTTTTTTTTTTTGGCCATTTACCTCTTGGACTAAATACCACTCACTAAGCAAACTGTTTGATTCACTTACAGATCATGATTTTGGAAGGAGCTGGCAGAATGAGTATCAATTCCAGCAGCAATCTACTCCACCAGCAGCCTTCCTGGACAGATGGATATTCCACATGCAATGGTAGGAGGAATTCAACAGCTCTGAGCCATGTTTTTTGGGGGAAGGCACAGGGGAAGGGGCTACTACACCTTTAAGCATGCACAAGTATTATTTTTCAGTAATACTAATTTACTGGAGTTTCACTTCTGGTAAGAAAAATTTTCATTTGTTACTTTATTTGTAAGAAGCTGAACTCGCAACACTAAGTTTCTGAAAGTGACAAGTTTATGGTGCATTTCCTTACTGGTTCTTTTTCTTAAAATGAATTTAGTGGTGTTGAAAGTGCCAGAAGTTCCCTCTCCTCAGTCCAGCATACTTTCTCTCTTACCTTTACGCCTTACGCCTTCTCTGAACCAACATTACTGTTCAATGCTAATCACCCCTCTGGCTTTCCAGGGGAATAGTCTCTTTGCTCCTTTACTGTATTTGCTTTTTCAGCTCAAATTACTAGATAGCTTTCTAATTAGACTGGCATTAGAGCACTAGGTAGCCTGTGATCTGAGAACTTTTCTTTTCTTTTTTCATACTGGTTTCTGATTATATGTATATATGTATATATAAAAATGTGTTAATATATATATTCTTTCTCAGTATAAAAGTATATATATAGACATATATTTATATATACAGTGTTTGATACAATTTTTAAATTCTTTTCATCACTCAGTTGATGGGTAAACCTTAAAATCTAAGCAGACAAACACATACTGCTGTTGTCCTTCTAATCCAAATAATGGTGCAACAAAACTTAAAATTAAAGTTCCCACGCAATGAAACTCTTGTTCTTTTCTATGTGTAATTTCTAAATACATAGGAATACATAAGCGTGCACTTAATAAATGTGCCGACTTGTCTGCAATAGCTTCATGGGGAAAAAAGTCCTGGCTGAGTTTCACTTTGCACAGGATTTCATGAAGGGAAACAGTGGGGTCTGTTTTCATGTTTCCAGTGTGAAACTCTGCAGGATTCACTTATATTTTAGAGGGACAGGAAGCCAAAAGCTCAGACCAGCCTCTACAATCGTTTGCCACTTCACTTCCTTTTACCTGGCTACTCTTTCCTCTCACTAAAGGCTCTCCATTTACATTAGGAATCTAGTGGCCTCTGAAATTCCTTTACCCTTCTGAAATGATGGGAAGATGTATCAACCTCCTTTTCAGGGAATACTTGACGGCTCCATCAAACCTTTATTCTCTGACATACCACACACAATCATTTCCACACTCATTCCCCAAATCCTTCAACAGCAGGATGAGAAACAGTCCTGCAAACTCCCTAAGTTACTGACACAGACCTTGTTGCACAATATTGATAAAGAAACCTAAATAACTGTGGGGCTTTTTTGTTTTTACCTGGAAACTAGCATTGTGCTCTGTATCTCAACCGAAGAGACCTGAGGTCTAGTGGGATCTGAGGGGCGGTGATTTCCTAAAATCCTAACTGTTGTCTGTGGTCCTCTAGCAATACCCACTGTTGTCAGTATTTCTCACAGCTGTGTGGGTAATCTTTTTCTTGAGGAGCCTGAGAATGGACTGGTGCCACATCCTGGAGTGGGGCTACTGTAGAGTTAGGCCATGGCAGTCTTTCCTCCTCCCGAAATTCAACCACCTGTGCAATCTCTCATTCCCTCATCCTTAAACCCTTCATGCGCTTGTGAGCATTTTATCATGCCTCCGTCTCTGCCTGGCATAGTCTATTGGCCTCCTTTCCCAAGGAATAAATTGCACTGAACTCCTTTTGCCAGCCCTTCTATGAGGGCAGACCAAAGCAGTCCTGCCTTTGCTCTTATCTTATATAATTATCCTATCCCCACATAAAATTTCTTTCATTTGCACATGTAAATTATTGTCGTGCAATGACATACAACTGAGAGCAGTTTAAAAGATTGCCAAGAAAAGATTCAGACGTCCTAACAAGAAAATTAGGCAGCTTCCATAACTAAAAATGAATTTTACCACTGCATTCAGAAATCACCTTACCTGACTACAGAAATTATGTGCATTTATCAGAACGCGAGCTCTGTCATGAAGCTGTGGGCCATACTGATAAGCTTTTACTGTGGAACAATATGAGAGTGCCTTGGCTTTTACCATTCTTTGTTTGAATCACACAATTCATATTCAGTCCTTATTAAGTCCTTATTAAAAGAAAATTTCCACATCACATTGTGAGAATTTTGCAAGGCTTTCCCATCATTTTCTGATGCACTAAAACTATTTTCCCACACAAGGATCAACATACTTTTTCAATAGTACTTCTGTAAGGTATCTTCCATCAAAGAATTTTGGTGTATTTAACCAACATTAATAAATTAATTCCTACATACTCAATCTGCCAAGAGAGATGTAATGTAATAATTCCCAGTTTTTAATTGGAAAACTGAGGCAAAAAAAAATAACAATACCTTCTCCAGCAATAGCTACTGAGCTAGTGTTAAGAACTGAGAAAAGAATCTAGATTTGTGGACTTCCAGGGCATGCAATTTAGCTACAGACCTTTCTTGTCATCAACATAATCCCTGGTGCTAACAGAGACAGTAAATACCTATTTTCTTTTCCAGTGTCCAGCAGCTTCTATGGAACCCAGTGGCACGAAATACACCCGCAGTACTGGACTAAGTTTCAAGTCTGGGAGTGGCTGCAGCATCTTCTTGATACCAACCAACTGGATGCCAACTGCATACCCTTCCAGGAGTTTGATATCAACGGGGAACATCTCTGCAGTATGAGCCTGCAGGAATTCACTCAGGCAGCTGGGACAGCAGGGCAACTGCTTTACAGCAATCTTCAGCACCTAAAATGGAATGGTAAATAGATATTAGGCAGAGACGCACATGCAGTGGTCTGAATTCTGGCATCTTCAGAAATTGCTTACGTTCTGGCAGATCTCATTTGCTACGTTTGCTATACTGCTTATACCTCATTCCCTGTATTGCTAAATTGCTTAGATATGACATAAGGCAGAAGTCTGAAGGACCAGGGGAAAGGGTATGTTTCCGGCTCCAGAATTAGGCCTCTGGCTCAGCTGTAGCAGTTGCTGCTTGGAGCTAACACCTTTGATTTCTCTGGGCTTGTTGTCATATGTCCTACCTGCTTTCTTGCAGGCCAGTGCGGAAGTGACATGTACCAACCTCATAACGTCATTGTGAAGACAGAGCAAACAGGTGAGTAACAGTTGGGTAACTTGTCTTTTCATGGTGACAAAAAGGAGAAACTGTCCATTCCAAAAGAGACATATCAAAACACCATTAAATAAAATGGAAAGTGTATCACACAGAATAAAAGAAGTAACACAAATATCAGTTAATGTCTACTTTTTGAAGTTTCAAGTAGTACCACCATATCTTAGTTTGCATGTGGCCACTTTTCCTGGGAGACCTCTGCAGTATCAGCAGTCTATACTGATGTTCAGGGTTGGAATAGTTTGCAGTGCTCAGGGAGTGCAGCTTTGTAGAGGACTTCATTCTATGCTTCATTCAGCAGATTTCAAACAACTATTTTCACAGTATTCTCAGTTTAAAAAAAAGACAGAAAAAATATTTTGTTGTGAAGTGCTATTAATGTTTGAAACATGAGGAAATTCAAAAGAACTTTTAGAGAAAAAATGTTACATTTCCATTTCTTCACATGTTTCACAATGAAACTGAAATTCAGGTAGTATTTTGGTTTGATCAAATCTGCATTTTTCCTGTGGCAGTCTTTTTTTCTAGTGTGTTCATAGCTAGATCCCTTTCTTCCCAGGCCTTTTTTTCACTGAGAAAAGAACTTCAGCTCGGTTCAATCCTTCTCTTCAGGCACGATTATTTTCCTGGTTCCTTTGCCAGAGCACCTCTGTCTGCATCCAAACACTCTCTATCCCACTAGTCCCAGCCTCTTTGTATGTGGGTGTGTTCATGAGCCACGATTTAGTATCTCCTGGCAGAACGAATACAGATTCGTAGCATGTGACATCTCCAACAAATACTGCCAGCCTGTTTATTCAGCTAACCTGGAGGACCCCAGCCTCTCCAGCCAGGGACACTATTCACTTTCTCCTTGCAGCGGGCAAGCATTGCAATCTGCAATCCACTTCTTGCCTGTGCCCGCGTTGTGCGGGTGATGTGCATGTAGCAGCCTCGATGCTTGCCATATAGGAAACTACAGTAATCCTTTAAGTCCTCATTTATGAGATCTTGGTATAATATCACTTCCTCCTCCCACTAGAGGTACACAGTGCAGTGCAAAATACCTCAGCTGCACATCGTGGAAAGATCAAAGCCCAGGACTAACTGATGGTTGTCCTGGCTGTGCTGAATCAGGAGTGGCGTGGGGGGGCTCTCGTGATGCCGACCATGGGCAGGGGGAGTGGGTTTAGTTTCTGCATGGGGAGGAGCAGGCAGTGCAGATTGGGGCTGCTGAGGAAGGGACTCCTTGTGAGCCAGCAGGGACGGGGCTGGTGGTTTAGAGGGGAAACCTGCCTCATCTTAGTAGACCGTCGCAGTTGCAAAGACATGGGTACTGAAAAAGGCCAAAATGGGAAGACAAGCTGTCTCCCCATGTTCTGGCTAGGTAAGGCCTGTTTTCAGAGGCAACATTAGGCAGATCAGGTGTCCAAGCAAGCAAAGGGTGTGTACTATTGTAAGAACACAAGCTCTGGGTGCCCAAACATGCAGCTATTACTTAGCATGTCTGCTAAATTCCTATGTCATAAGTGGTAACTCAGCCAAACATGATGATTTAGCTATAACTCATTTTTGTTTGTTTTTTTTTTTAATTTCATTTATATGAACATGAAAAAAGTTAAGTAAAACCTAGATTTGAACCTTACATCTCATGCTTTCTGACCTGGATTCAAAAGAAAAAGAGTTTTTTAAGGCTTCTGATCTCAAAGATGCACTGTGAAGAGAGTAATTTCCTGATCAATGTACAGGTCATAAAGACAATACTTCTGTTCTGCTTATATTGATCCATCTGACCAGAAGGTCACTAAAAATTATTCATCTTCAATCATGAAGGTCGTTTTTAGGTTAAGGATGGGAACTTGACGTGCCTGGAATAAAATGGGCCTTCATCTAAGATTAGACTTTGATGTTTCTCTCTATGCGCTTACACATGAAGCTCTGTTTCAGAGGGGACTTTCAAGTTCTACCATTGTAGAAATAAATACTCATTATAAACATCCTCCTGTTTTACTAGATATTTGAGAACACTTTAATCTCTATGGCACCAAAGCACTGTCATAATCACCAGGGGCTGAGAATTCAGGTCTGGATTGGGTAGAATTAGAGTTGAGCTGGCATAGGAAACCTCCTTCAAGGGCAGGCATAAATGATATATTAGTCAGAAAAGGAAGACCCTACTACATTATTTCTAAAAGTCAGTGCTTTGTGTAAGTACATTTGCCTGAGTACGCAAAACCCCATTCATAATCTGAGTGAAAGGAAATAATTTTGTGCATAGCCCCTTCACTTCTTGGTTCCCTTCACAGCTCTTTTTTTGCACATTTCTTATTCCCTTGGTGCTCAATAGTCACCTCTGTGCTAAAAAATGTTCTTTTAGTGATCTGATTTTCCTTTTGGTCCTTTACCTTCAGATCCGTCGTTAATGGTGTCCTGGAAAGAAGAGAATTACCTGTATGACAGTGGCTATGGTAGCACAGTAGGTAACTAACATCACAATACTTCATGGATTTCTGAGATGGTTTTATTGTTGTCTGAGGCTCTTACTTTAAATGTCTTCTTTTTGATTCCCAGAGCTATTGGACAGTAAAACATTCTGTCGTGCTCAGATTTCCATGACGACACCTAGTCACCAGCCTCCTGGTAAGGAACTTGTAATTATATTGTTAATTGTTTGTCACTTGTCCCAGAGCTACCAACGTATAATAGTCTCTGTTGTAGGATTGAGTCTGAGCTTAAGTAATTTTAAACCAAGCAATACTGATTCTGACAGCTCTTTCAGTTAGCATTATTACAATAGCTTGCTTTAAAGAAATGCTTCTTTCTTCTCTCTGTCAAGACAAAGAAGATCAAATAATCTGCACTCTCCACATATCTTTTAAAGTGACTGAGTCAAAGGGGAAGATGTTAGTGTCAGAGAGACGAGACTTTCCAGCTCCACCACACTTTTCTGTGGTGTAGCTGGGTATGGGCAAGCAAGTGCCATGTTCCTGCCCAGAAGTGGCTGCATTTCCCTAGTGAGCAGTGGTTCATGCTGATTAGCATGCTAGGTTTGGGGTTGGTCTGGGGGAGCCATAGGGCAGGCACCAAGTGCCCAACTGCACCAGCAGGAGGGCTTCCTGTGGGCACCCGACTCACCTGACAGCAGGGCAGGCACTGCATGCCTCTTCACCCCTCCACAGTGCTTCCACGAAGCAGAGATACAATCTGCCTGCTAAAGGGCAGGAGAAAGAGCAAACCCGTCTGCCGTAGCCCGGCAAAAGTGGAGTCCGGGCACACATGTCGCAGCGCTCTGTGGGCCATGTCCCGGGGGCATGCACCGGGGGTGGAGGTGAGAGAGCAAGACAGTGGGAAAAGAGGAGAGCAGAGATGGCAGGGGAGTGAGACATGGCGGAAAGAAAGGCAAGTCCTCCTTAGGGGGCTGTTAAGCAAACAGACCTGAGGGAGAAAGCAGTCATGGGAGGATGAGAAAGGAAAGCACACTGCTGTAGATGCAGCCTTGCAGGTGCTACCTCTGCACTGGGAGCAACCCTGTGCCTCTGCACATGGATGGCAGTCACAGCCTCTGTGCCTGCCCGTTCGCTGCATGCCCCAGCCTCCCAGCACAGCCAGACTTGGCAAGTGACATACAGTTTAAACTAATGCACTCAGCAATAAATGAAAAAAGAGAGAAAACCTGACCAGGAGAATAAAACCACCAAATCTTAAAAAAAACCAATCAAACACTGTTTGCTTTCTGTGCCACCTCCACCCACTCTCACAAGATGGCTACCAGGATTTTGGTGCTCTCTGACAGGACTGGGGACCTGTCAAGATCCTGGCATGGTGTGTTTACCCGCTGACTGCTTAAGCCTAGAGCTAGGGTGGCACACCAAGGGCACAGCCTCCTGTAAAAACTAAATTTGTATATCCCGTAAAAAAACGGCTCATTCCTGAATCATATGCAAATACTGTGCAACCTTTTGTCAAAAGTTTTGCAAGATAGCTTTGTTGAAACTGCATCATAACTCTTTTCATCTGTCAGGCCCCAGCCTTCTAACATGGCATGTTTGAAACCGGTCTCCACGTAGGAGTGGAGGCAGAGCGGGAGGCTATTTACACAGCTGAAATCCAGAATAAATCACCAGCTAGGCAGAAGGCAACTGAACTTCCAAGAATAAATCTCCAGCTAAGTGGAGCATAATAAACATTTGCAAGCGAATTGTGGGATTTTAAAATAAGAAGGATTTATATAAGAGGGAAAATAAAGGACTGGGTCCTGCTGTCCTCGCCTGGAGTTCCCACAGGCTTTTAATAACATCAGGGGAATGATAATCTGAGGAAAGGCAGTGAAATAAGCCTCATTTTACTTTTTTCCCCCAAGCTGAGTGAGATTCAGGCTAGTTCCTGCCTTTGAGAGTCTGAAGGCAAAATGACTCAGAGCGTGTTTGCTGCTTGGGGGTCAGGGATAATAATTATGTCAGGCTCAGAATAGTGGAGATTAGGCTTATCCTCACTGACCTGTTCAGTTTATGTTTCCAGTTATATATGAATAAAGCAAGTGTGTGAATAGCTTTGCATCTACCTTTTCACATGCAGTTATTGCAGTTGCTTGTGCAAATCTGACAAGTTTCTATGCAAATGAATATTTCCTGTGAGTCATTTTCCCATGCAAATGCCTGGTTTTCATGAAAAGTATGATAATCGTGCATTCATAGAAGCTGGGAAAACGTGCGTGGGACCTTAAGCTTTGCTTTATGGAATTCAGGCACGAAGTATGCTGAAAAGCAAACACAGAAGGGGCTCTCTCTCAGGGCTATCCCACAGATTTTGCGAGACAGAGTGATCAGATGAAAACTATTCATTAATGACAAGAGCCAAGCCAGGCTGTGGTGGTTTGAGGGTAGGAGGGTTGAACGTGCAGATTGCGAGGTAGGTTACAGTCATGAACAGGCAGAACTTTCCTTTTTCTTCATTTCTGAAGAAACGCTTGTGCCAGAAACCCTATTCCTCCTCTGGCTGGTTGCAGGTGATAAAGCACCATCGATGAGAAATGGCTTGTTTCTATGGCTCTGAGCCATGGAACAATATATGCATGTCCAGCTGCCAAAAACTCCTACCAGCGCAGCCTTGTTCCCCCACCCTGCCCCCCCCAACCAACAACACTTTGCCAGTTCATTATGTTTTAGTCAGGTAGGTGTTCTGTGCATTGGTACCAGTGCATACATTTCACATTAGATCATCTCTTCAGAAACAAATAAGCCCCCAAAGATACATGCTACTGCAAAGACTAAGACATAATGGGACAATTCAGGATTCCTTTTATAGACGTGATCATCTTATTTTTCTCTCTCTCACACACACAACATGAGGTGAGGTATTTGTTAATCAAATTTAGGTTTCAAAAGCCAAATGTTTACCTCTGCATTCATTCTTTATTCATCAATGGTCTCTTTGTGAAGTGTGCTGTTTAACATATAGTACAGAAAACAAAACTCTCCCCCTTCCTCCTCGCTTAGATTACCTTCTGAAAAGCGATTGTCTTTAAAAGAGATATTCTTTCTTTTTTGTGGTTTTATTTCTTTCAACCTGCTAGTCAATGGAAAGCCTTTAATCAAATTTACAAATAGGCTTAATTTTCCTTCTCTTCAGATTCTTCAGATGTGAAAAAATCGCAAGATCATACCCCAAAGTCCCACACCAAGAAGCACAGTAAGTCAACATCCATGTTTATAATGGTTGGTGATTGAAGGAAAAGAAACACATTAAAAGCAAATCCCCTTCAGGAGGCAAAAGCAAGCATTTTGAAAGCAAAACTGGTTAGATTGTTACTGTGATTGAATCCTCCAAGGATCTGACTGTTTCTAGTACTGTTTGCTTACGTTATTTTTGACTCAGTATTGTTATACCTTTCAAATTGTTTTTACCTGTGAGGGCTTATGGGGAAGCAACCAGAAACCAGTTGCCTCTGCCCTATGGTGAGCTGGGCTGGTTGACTGGAGTAAAGGAATGATGAAGGAGACCCAGGATTCAATCAGGAAGGTCTGTGCATGGCCATGCCCATGCTCATGCCCATGCCTGCTGGATGCAGCATGCGCCAGAGACCCTGCTCAGCATCTCCTTGCAGAACTTCTCATGCACGGTGTCATGAGCAAGCATCTGCCCCTCAATTCTGTCACCTTCTTCTCCTCTGGGATGAAAATCTTTCCACTCCCCTCATCTGCTTTTTCTGCTAGTTTTGATTCAACCTGACTCTGAAGACAGGTTACCATAATTGTGATTTCTGGACATAGTTCCATTAATGTACTTTACTGAGATATTTATGCTGAAAATATCTTCTGTATGTCTTTTGCATCCTGTGTCATTCCCTATTTGTAATAGAAAACCTTAATACTGGTCCTTCACTGCATTTTGTAGTATTTGATTTCATCCTCTTTCAATATGGTCTCCAGATTATCTGTCTCTTCCTGACTCCTCTTCTTACCCTGCTCTGTCACTTTGCCCAACCAGAACTCCTGAACCTTTTATCTGCACACAGATATTTTGTTTCTTTTTTTGTGTGTATATCAAGGTTGCTAATGAAAGGATTAGATAGGACTGGTCTGAAGACGGACCTGTGAAGAACTGAGGTCACTTGGTTTGTTCAGCTTGGAGAAGAGAAGGCTGAGGGGTGACCTCGTTGCAGTCTACAACTTCCTCAAGGAGGGCAGCAGAGGGGAAGGTGCTGATCTCCTCTCTGTGGTGACCAGCAATAGGACACGAGGAAATGCAATGAGTCTGCATCAGGGGAAGTTCAGATTGGACATTAGGAAAAGGTTCTTCACTGAGAGAGTGGTCAGTCACTGGAACAGGCTCCCCAGGGAAGTAGTCAGAGCACCAAGCCTGTCAGAGTTCAAGGAGCGTCTAGATAGAATCATAGAATCATAGAATCATTAAGGTTGGAAAAGACCTCTAAGATCATCGAGTCCAATCATCAACCCAACACTACCATACCCACTACACCATGTCCCTAAGCGCCTCATCTACACGTCTTTTAAATACTTCCAGCCATGGTGACTCCACCACTTCCCTGGGCAGCCTGTTCCAAGGCCTGACCACTCTTTCAGGAAAGAAATTTCTCCTAATGTCCAATCTAAACCTCCCTTGGCGCAACTTGAGGTCATTTCCTCTTGTCCTATCGCTAGTTACTTGGCAGAAGAGACCAACACCCACCTCGCTACAACCTCCTTTCAGGTAGTTGTAGAGCACAATGAGGTCTCCCCTCAGCCTCCTCTTCTCCAGACTAAACCACTCCAGTTCCCTCAGCCGCTCCTCATCAGACTTGTGCTCCAGACCCTTCACCAGCTTCGTTGCCCTTCTCTGGACACGCTCCAGCACCTCCATGTCCTTCTTGTAGTGAGGGGCCCAAAACTGAACACAGGATTCGAGGTGCGGCCTCACCAGTGCCCAGTTCAGGGGCACGATCACCTCCCTGCTCCTGCTGGCCACACTAGTTCTGATAAGGCCAGGATGCCATTCGCCGCCTTGGCCACCTGGGCACACTGCCGGCTCATGTTCAGCCGGCTGTCAATCAGCACCCTCAGGTCCTTTTCCTCTGAGCAGCTTTCCAGCCACTCTTCCCCAAGCCTGTAGCGTTGCATGGGGTTGTTGTGGCCAAAGTGCAGGACCCGGCACTTGGCATTGTTGAACCTCATACATTGGCCTCGGCCCATCGATCCAGCCTGTCCAGGTCCCTCTGCAGAGCCTTCCTACCCTCCAGCAGATCAACACTTCCACCCAACTTGGTGTCGTCTGCAAATTTACTGAGGGAGCACTCGATCCCCTCGTCCAGATCATTGATAAAGATATTGAACAAGACTGGCCCCAAAACCGAGCCCTGGGGAACACCGCTCGTGACCAACCACCAACTGGATTTAACTCCATTCACCACAACTCTCTGGACTCGGCCGTCCAGCCAGTTTTTTACCCAGCGAAGAGTACGCCTGTCTAAGCCGTGAGCCGCCAGCTTCTCTAGGAGAATGCTGTGGGAGACAGTGTCAAAGGCTTTACTGAAGTCCAGGTAGACCACATCCACAGCCCTTCCCTCATCCACTAGGCGGGTCACCTGGTCACAGAAGGAGATCAGGTTGGTCAAACAGGACCTGCCTTCCATGAACCCGTGCTGGCTGGGCCTGATCCCCTGGTTGTCCCGCACATGGCTTGTGAGCACCCCCAAGACGAACTGCTCCATAGTCTTCCCCGGCACCAAGGTCAGGCTGACCGGCCTGTAGTTCCCTGGATCCTCCTTCCAGCCCTTCTTGTAGATGGGCGTCACATTGGCAAGCCTCCAGTCGTCCAGAACCTCCCCAGTTAACCAGGACTACTGGTAAATGATGGAGAGTGGCTTGGCAAGCTCCTCCACCAGCTCTCTCGGTACGCTCGCATGGATCCTATCCGGCCCCATAGACTTGTGAGTGTCCAGGTGGCATAGCAGGTCATTAACTTCTTCCTCTTGGATTATGGGGGGTTTATCCTGCTCGCCGTCCCTGTCTTCCAGCTCAGGGGGCTGAGTATCCTGAGTAGATGAAGCTCTTAGTCACATGGTTTAGTTTTAGGTAATCCTGTGAGGAGCAGGGAGTTGGACTCCATGATCCTGATGAGTCCCTTCCAACTTGAGATATTCTGCGATTCTAAGAACTCGATCACAGCCTTGGCATATAGAAAAGGTCAGCTTGCCATGCTGGACTAATAGGCTACATTTCTAGTTTCTTCAGTACTGCTCTGTATCATGATCTATTGAGTATGTTACTGAGGTCCAGATAGACTGCGTCCACCACATTTTGTTGGTTCTAGAAAAAATTTATAATAACAAATAAAAACCTTGGATTAGTTGACTGAAATCTACTTCTACTCATATTGCACTCTATACCCTTTTCCATTTACCTTCACATCTTTGACTAGCTTGTTTCCTTCTTAATTTGGCCTAAACCCTTGCATTTTTTTGCAGTCAGACCAAAGGACTGCTATCTTTCTGGCCCACCGTGTCACTGTGTTTGTTATTCTTCGTTCATAAACTACTACATCTGACTTGTTGGATTTATTTAATCTTTTTTTCTTTTTGACCTGGGCTTTCTGATGCTATCTCTACAGTGACTGTGGGATGGATTTGTGCTTAAACAGAGAGGTCTACCTGTTGAACTCAGAGATCTGTTTTTGCCTTTTCTGATATCACAGTCAAACTTTTTATACCCTTTTCACATACAATTTTGGCTAGCCAGTTTTGTCACTATCCCTCTATCCACTCTACACCTTCTTACTTAAGTCTATCTATCTAAGAGACCTGGGACCAAATACTCATTGATGCAGAACGGCATTTCACCTCCTTTGCCTTCTGTCTGTCTTTTAAATGTGCGGAGATTCAGTATCTGCTTCACAATTATCTTGGCTGTTTCATGTACTGCACGATAATATCAGGTTACATGCCATGCTACGGAAGAATATCAGGAAAAATGGGCAAATGAGATGAGAGGAAGACTTAAACATGTTATCTTAAGGGCAGAAACAGTGCCAAAGGCAGAAGGAAGCAGTGGGTGGTTTGGATTCTGCTTCCCCTGGTTGCTGGGGCTCCTACCTGCCTGCCACAGGGCTCAGACTGCCAAAGACTGACACTCACCTCCAGCCTCAGTGTAAAGGCTGTCAGTGTTTTTTGCCTTTTTGCCTATATATCTCTGAACTGGGGGTCCTGCGCTCCAGGAACTGTAGCTTGTCCCTACCGAGTGGTCACCATCTGTAGATGACACACTGTAAGAACATGACATAAAAATGGCAAGCATAGCCAGAAGAGCTCTTTATACACTCCTTCCTACTACCCCCTTTCCTCTTTCAGACCCTCGAGGAACTCATCTTTGGGAATTTATTCGAGATATTCTTCTCAATCCTGAGAAAAACCCAGGATTAATCAAGTGGGAAGACCGGTCAGAAGGTGTCTTCAGATTTTTAAAATCCGAAGCTGTGGCTCAGCTCTGGGGAAAGAAGAAAAACAACAGCAGCATGACTTATGAGAAACTCAGCCGGGCTATGAGGTGAGCAGAGATGTTGCTGTAAAGGACTGGGGCACTTAAAGAGACTACCTGAATGGAGAATCTGATTGACTTTTAAAAATGAATTCTCAGCAGCACCAGTTGCTTTCTTTGACAGCTGAGTCTCTCCCATTAATTTTGAGATTCTAACATTATGTTCTTCTTTGTCTTTTCTTTCCCCTCCTGTTTCTGTATAGTATGAAATATATAATATCTAAAACATACAGACGTGTTATATATATAATATACATGCTGTTGCTGTCCACCCAAACAACCAATGTAGGAAGGAAACATGGTTGTAGCAAGATGAAAGTTCACATGCTACTGAACTGGGAAGGCTTAAATGGCCCAGTAATGGCCAAAGACCTTGTTATTCCCAGCAGTGTTCAGAAACTAGACATACACATCCCCCCATTATCTTAAAATAGGTTTACAAATTCTATGTCAGGATTTTCTTTGCTCTTTGCTTTAACATTTTGAGTATTTTTCCATAATCTATGAAAGTTCAAAATGCATTTTTAAATGGAAGCTGAGATTCTTTCCTGGTCTGATTTCAGATCCTGGCTTATCTGGAAAAAAAACCCCACGGAATCTCATAAGAGTGTGTGATAAATATGCCAATATGCTATGACCTGAAATACGGTGAAATTCGAACTCAGATTATAATTAATAGAAAGTAAAAAGAAGACATCAATTTTTTCTTCTCTGTCTTTCTGTTATAATAATTTTCAGTATTATATATATATCAATAGCAAATAAAGACTTTTCAGCTAGCTGAGGGATTACTAGTTGGCAGTGGTCTTTTAGGACTGCACATGATTTAATCTTAAATCTTTTTGTATGTTTTTATTTTAACAGATACTATTATAAAAGAGAAATCCTGGAGCGTGTGGATGGTCGGAGATTAGTATATAAATTTGGAAAGAATGCCCGTGGGTGGAGAGAAAATGAGAATTAAATATGACAAGAAATAACATTTAAAACACCTGGATGTAAATATTCAAAGACTATTTTCTTATATTTATGTACCAAACTGGGGTGAAAAACCAATTCTACTTCTGTCGGGAAGAAGGAACATTATCATTATTGGTGTTAAAATTATTTTATTTGAAGTATGTCCTGTATGGGGAAAAAATGTACACAGTTTTCTGTGATATAAGATAACATTATAGAATTATGATTAATTTTCCCTTCTTGTGAAGTTTTTATCTTTTTTTTTTTAAATCATACAGGCATAATGTGATTTATGAGTCATGCAAAGAAAGGGAAGGAGCGAAATACTAGGGCATTTAGGGAGTATGATAATCTACTTTGGAAGGCAACTATAAGTGGAGGAAACAGTGAAGCATCTCTGAGCCAAGTAGTCTTCTTCCATAGTCAACTGGTTTATAGCTTTCATTGGCCAATAACACTTGTTCCTTCCCTCCTGAGTGTTTTAACACTTCGTTGGCTTCCAGTTGGTTTTGTTCAGTCAGACGATGGGTTCCTTTTCAGTTAGCTTATCCCAGCTGCAGAGAGCAGTGGCTCTGCAAGGTGGCTGTCAGCATTTATTTGGAGAACCCATACTACCTCCACCACTCAGACCTTCTTTTGTAGGCAGAAGTTTAGGACCTGACCTTCCCTGGTACAGAGTATCCTCCCTAATCTCC
Organism: Calonectris borealis; assembly: GCF_964195595.1. NCBI lineage: Eukaryota > Metazoa > Chordata > Aves > Procellariiformes > Procellariidae > Calonectris > Calonectris borealis. The sequence continues at coordinate 51,273,282 of NC_134316.1, read as the reverse complement.
AAAGGGCATTCAGCTCATCCCAGGAAAAGGGCTATTTGTTTTTAACTAACATCTTTGAGGTGAACTGCAGGAAGAGAGTCAATCTCAGGGACCAAAAGCTATTGAAGGAAGATGACTGTTTTCTGACTGGGCAAACTTACTAAAAGGTACCATTTTCCCAGTAGAAATATTAATACTCCTCCCACCCTGTTATATTCCTAATTAAAGCATTCAAATCCATGCAATATGAAGCAGTGAGGAGGTGGGCAAGCAGAACATATATTAATCCCATAGCATGAGGGAGCACTCTCCCCAGTTCCTTCAAGTCGTATGGTCCTCCTGGCAGATCAAGTCTCACTTTCAAAAAACCTTTAAGAAATGCAAAACTCCATTGCATGTAAAATATTAGTTCCCTTTGCTTTTTTCAAGTCTAACTCCATATTGTATTTGTCAACTGTGCTTGGGATTCTTATTTGGAGAAAAAAACACCAACATAAAGACACTGAGATTTTGGGGACATTCAGATCTGATGGCTCATCTCTAGCAGTGCTATGCGGAGACTGATCGTTCATTGGCAGCTTTTTCTTTCTCCAAGTCACAAATGCTTCCTACTGGCACCAAGCACATGCAGAACATGGGGAAATAAAAACTAGAGGAGGCAGCACTTCACCAGGTCACTGAGTACGTGAGATGTGGGAGTTGAGAAACAGGATTTTCTTGGTGATGTTAACAGAGGTGAAACCAAGATCGATTCCAACTCATTTTTTCAGGGATGGGGAATTTGGAAAACAATAACAGGGGCTGACAAGTCCAGGACAAAAAAAAAAACAAACAAAAAAAAGAAAATAAGAATATTAAATCCATCCAATATCCATTTCATCAGGTGTCCCCTGGATTTGAATCCATATTAACTTGAAATGCAGCAAGGTACAGATGGAGGTTGTAGGATATTCCCTTTTTTGTTTGTCTTAAAAGTAAATAGAGATGAAACCAAGAGACAACAGAAGTATCAAATGTGCTTAGCAACAATTTGTAGGCAAACATGAGAACCTAACTTGTTATCTATACATGTAGGGCATGTCAAACAATAACACCACCTCCTACACTGTGTATGTCAGAGCTGTCACCATCAATTACCCATACATGACAATTTTTACTTTTCATAACCTGGGTGGAGAGAGGTTCATCTTATTTACAAATCAAATAACAAGCCTCTGTACTTCAAAGCATTTTGTGTCTCTCAGTCTCTCTCTCTCTTTTCTTTTTTTTTTTTTTTGACTGTGCTAGCCTTGCTTGCTTTTGCGCAACTCAATAATTTCCTTTTTTCAGTTTGATTAGCTACATTCCACTTCCTTCCTTCATTTTGTAGTTCATATAACAAGAACCAGGCCACCAGAGGAGGAGAGCACCTTCACTTTACTCCAAAGACCATTCCTTCCCCCCACCCCACAGTTATTTGCAGCCCTTTGCTCCATGCTCTTCACCCTCCTCCCTCCCCGCCCCCCCAATCCACACCTTCGGTGAAAATCTGAAATCAGTGGTACCATCACAAATCCGCAATACTGTTGTACCTTATCTCAGGTTAACATACATCTTACAGCAACTGACTGTAATGTCTTCATAAAGCTGCTTTCTACCAGATCTCTCAATTGAACTTGTGATATACACGTGTCACCACTTGGTTACTGAGCAGCAGCTAAACCTGCTTTTAAAGGTTTTGAAAGATAAAGCTTTATTTAGATAATACTGTATAAATCTAGAGAGTGATTTACGCTGGGGTGCAGTATAAATGCCAGTCTTCCACTGTCGAGTCTTTCAGCACGTTGAAATTGTGCAAATTTCTATTCCCACTCTGCAGAACTTTTCAGACTAAGTACTTGTCATTCAGCATTACAGTAGCACAAAGTTGGAATAGAAGCCAGCCAACATTTACTCTGTTTTACAAATATATTAACCTTTGCCTAAAACAAACACAAAGGACTGCTTAAAACTACAGTTCTTGCCAAGGACAGATGCAACCAATCAAAGGGAGTCTTTTCACCAGACCTAAGCAAATGGAGAAAATGAAGAGATGAATGTTTATGTAAATTACTATTTAAACAAAAAGCATTTCTGATTGCTCTTTTATTTTATATTTCAGAGGCTGAGCAATCATATTTTTAGATGTATCCTTTAAGTTAGCAGCTGCTGAACTGGTAGCACCATGTGTATAGATTTTTATTGTACCATAATTTTTCATATGTATAAAACTCTAGATAGGAAAGTATATTATATTTATATAGTTACACGCAAATCACAATGTCAAAGGTGTTGGCATGAGCACTCTCAAACTATATTTTCTGCACAAAATTAGAGCAACTTACTCTAAAAACATCCTGAGAAACTGTATGTAGGCTGATGAACTACACAGACATTAAAACGTTTAGTTACATTTTCATCTTTCTTTCTGCAGCACACTGCATAATTCCTGCTTGCTTCTCACAGCATCATCTTCAATGTATACATGTGGAGACAAATCCGCGTTAGATATTTCACTATTGCCATTGTAAATCTCAGCTTGGAGACTATGTATTACAAACTGGTTCTAAAGACTGTTTCTATTTTTGTGGATATTATATAAAGTCAAATAAAACACTCATGAAAGAAATTTTCTGATGAATGTTTATCTTCACTTTTTTGTGTCTTGAGATTGGAAGTGACTAATATGAATTCTTTCAATACTGGAGAATATTTCAATATTGGTGAAAGGACTGATGTAACTACCACAAAATCCAATAGCTTAAACTTATTAATATAGCCCATCTGTTGTGAAGATACTGGATTTCCAAACCTGTTTTATGTCTCACGGTCCTCGCTGGAATACTCGATTATGTCGACACAGCTAGATTGCCTTTCTTGTTCGGCTGCTAAACTTTACAAAGGTCTTACTTCAGCACTGATTTAACTTCAAGATATTTTGAAGTGTGTGCAAGGGCTAGGCTGATTAAGGATGATATTACTCACACTAAGCATATCCTTTAATGAATCAAAGCAGCTAAAACTATGAAAACCTGTCCTCTGTGCTAGTTTTTCATCTAAGTGGTGGCTACAAAAACACTCAATGAACAAAAAGAACATCTCTCCTTATTTGGTCTGCAGCTTGAGGAAAAAAGGTGAAAACCCCTATAATTAAGAGAAAGTCAAAGTGGGCCTGTATGGCATTTAAACTTTGTGGGGGACTGTGGCTGTATCAGTATGGTGCAAGGGTGCAGTGGGTGGACCTGTAATGAGCCAACCAAGGCAGCGTGGGGCACCATGGTGGTGCAGTGTGGCATGCCTGCTGCAGTGACCTGTGCTTGTCGCTGTGCCAGCATGTCTGGAGTTGGGCTTGAATCTCAAACTGTGAGCTTCACTGCAATGGGACAAATCACACTGTCATGCTCTATAATCTGCAAACGTGCTTAATTTTAAGCAAGTGAGTGATTCCACTGTATTTGAAATTATGCATATGGATGTTTGAGGATGGTGGCTTTAAAAGTGTTCAGTCTATATTGAATCAGCCTATAATGGAACCCAGAATTTCAACGGGCTCCAAAAATTATGTCCACCTAAGTAGGAGAATATATTTGAATTTTAAATACAAGTACAACCCCCATGTTTAGCATGCAAAACCAGGCCAGTGCCCTGAAAGGGTTGTCATAGTTTGAGAACTTGGGAGTCCCAAGCCAGGTTTCAAAAGGAATTGGAACCAGATTTCAAGCAAGTTCAGACTGAATTTTAAATAAGCACACAGCTGGTTTTCCAGTAAATGGTCAGACCTTTGGTTTCAAGCAAGCTGGGGCCAATATTTGAGACAAAGACAAATAAGAATATTGTTTGGAAGCATGCAAATACACACTAAAAAAACCCCAAACCTCTTCTTTGGTTGTGACTTAAAATCAAGCAAAACTTCAGCTTTCAGCTGCATTCTAAAGCCATATGAAATAAAAATTCAAGGCAAAATTCAGAATTTGCAAATCCTATGTAAATTGAGAACAAGTAAGAGGAGTACTGTAAACAGAGTCTACCAAGCTACATCTAAACCTGATACAAATTTGTGGGCATGTCTGCATCAAGGACGAGTGAGAATTGCTTCAGGTAAGTGAAATCTGGTACTGCAGAAAGATGAGCAATTAAGAGTTACCAATACTAATAGCTTCCAGGAAGTGTAAGTAGGATAATTATAATAATTTGAAAGATAGATTATCTATCTGGGTTTTCAGCATTTGCTCCCTTGCTGATGGAGCTTTTCACAATGCGGTCTAAGTCCCGAGCTTTGTGCCAGCCAAGAATTTCCTCCAACAACCACTTTTGCTGCCTTTCCCCAGATATTTAACTCCTTCAGTCACCTGACTCTGTTTCAACACATGAAAATGTTAGAGAAAATAATAGGGCAAGAAAAAAAAAAGGCAGGAGAAGCAGATGGCCAGGTCTTACTGCACCAAACAGTTCTGTGTGGAAATACAAAGGCTGTATGCACAAAAAAAGTTGATGACATCCAAGTCAGTCTATTTATAGTCTTTCCATCAGAGGTTGGTTGCAAAAATTGAACATAATTTGTGTTTACAAGTTTAATTATAACTGTAAGGAGAACAAGAAATTAGAGTAATATGTGCAGTGCATAATCTTGTGAGCCTAAAAAAAATATTTAATTATGAAATTAAAATGACAGAAGCACTACTACTGCTGAAGAATTTCACCCCTCTGTCTTCAGAATGGTGTGATATTCTCCTTTGCTTTCATCTTGTTTTGAATTTTCAACAATAAGGTTCAGTCTCAACACAGAGAATGAAGAGGGAGATGGATGATCTGTAATGCTGTAGCAGGTATTGCAAAACAAATAGGCAAATTCTAGCTTCTTCTTCCTAAGCTTTTTGGTTCCTTATTCAGCATTTATAATGTTCCTGGGAACACGGTGCTTTGTGTGAGGTTGGGGATAAATTTAGTCTAAATATGTGATGTCACTAAAATGAAAAGGAAAAATAAAATTATTTTTAAGATTGCAAATATTCTTTTTCTACTACTGAGGTTCTAATGCATCTGCCCCAATTAGTTATTATACCATGTAGTATTATTTTTCTTGAGGAGAGACTGTTAACTTGAATAGCTAAATCTGGTTTAAAAGGGCTGATTATTGCTGTGAGAAATTTGAAACACGCTCAAGTACTTACATTTTAATTTAAGTAAACCTGTATTGTTTCTGCAGGAAAGGCATAACACCAAGATATTTTTTACAAGACTATTTTCATGTTCAAAAGCTCTCATTGGCAAATTTTGTTACTGAAAACCAACATACCAGGAAAATAAACAGCACAAAATAAATCAGGGGATTTTTTTTTGCCATTTTATTTTTAACTGTTGAGAAAAGGTTATGTAGTAACCTTCCTTTTATCATTTTGTTTCTGCCTTTTACATTATAATTGTTGCACCAGCAGTGAATCTGATTTAATGAATGGAGTCACCCTTTAAAAAATATTTTGTATTTTCTATATCCTATCGAGCAGATGAAGACACAGGGAAATTTTAATTACTGACAGGACCTGTTGAATATCTTTCTCTGTAAAGACACATAGACTTGGGACATATGCATGCCGACATACCCTAGATGGGATGTTCCCACAGGAACTGGCTTGACTAAATCTCTTAAAGAAATTGTTACATTAATAAGATTTGACTAAAGATCTGTTAAGCAAACCATTCAGCAATAATAACATAAATTGAAACCTGGTAAGAAGCCCCAAAAGCAGACAGACTGCCAAAGGTAGCTCCAAGAGGAGTGCTGGTGACACTTTTGTACCTCTCCAGTGACTCACCTGTTTTTAGAAGTTACAAAGATAAACACAGAGTTGTAAGCAACTTTAATTATGAAGCTTGAGACTGTATGAAAATCCCACGCTCACTACGTTGTCATTCAGCTGCTCCTCACTGGAAAGTTTTTTCCGGTTTGAGGTTTTTTTAGAAGAACCCTGTTAATGAAAATTTCTGGGTAAAAATCAACTGTACCTGGCAGTTGGAATTATATTTTGCTTAAAATATTATGGTTCACAGCAGATCTGACATAAGCAATCATATCTTTTCATTAAAATTAAACTAACTAAGGATCTGCCCCATGAATTTTACATCCTGATGGATCATTGCTGCTACCTTGCTTATCTTCCTTTCTACCACAGGACCTCCATCACATTTCACTGTCATCCCCGATGCATGTCCCTAATATCTATTCAATGCAGAGTATTATTTGATCTAAAGTGTTCCTTTGAATGCTGGATAAAAGTGGGAAAATCTGGACACAACCTATAAACATCTCAGCACTGCAAATTTTTTTGCCTCTCAAATCTTGTTGAGGAATGGGGAGACAGGCTGTGCCAGAAGTGCAGTTTCTGTTCCTAGAGCTGGCCTGCAAGGTCCACTCAAGAGCAATACAAAATATACTTTTGCCTTTACAAACAAAATTGCTGCATATGCACTACTTCTTGGCCCTGTGGAAGTAGGAATGCTTCATACATATTTGTCAGCTGGTGTTATACGTTTTATGTATGTCTCCTACTTGATTTTTCATTTGTATCTAAGTCTGCAGTTTTATGTCACTCTCGACGTTGAGATAGATTCTTCTTCCAGTGATTTAGTTCAAGTGACTTATAAAGTCAATCAGATCACAAACTGAGATTAGCAGATGGACTATTTATTGCAAATATCACTCATTGTGAAAATCACTTTATTTCCATCGGCAGATGCTTCTTGACTGATCCCAGATTTTTACATAAGTACATTATATGCTCCAGGATTTTCTCATTTCAGGCTATGGGTATTTCAGTGAAGAGTGAATGCCTTTTCAAGCAATGATTTCAGTATCAGTGACACATCTTGTGAATTTTGCAGAGGAGCCTCCCCTCTCTCCTCTAAGAGAGGTGAACAGACCATCATAGCATGAAGATTCTCTGAAAGCCTCCTTCTTGGAACTGAGGGTGTTCAGGGGCTGAACACGACACCTTATAAGCTGCTTTTTAAAGCTCCTTTCTGAATCTTGAATACTTTGGGCAATAATGTCACCTGCAGCATTGCTTGGAAAGGAGATTCTTGTGCTTCACAGTTCTCTAGGGAAGGCTGCAGGATGGCTCCATAGCAACCTATAGGTGAGGAGAAACGCTGCATTTATCCAGGTTGCAGCCTCTGGAGACTGTAGAATTCACTGTGTACAGAGTTTTAGTGCCACTGTACACCCTCATCTCCCAGGCTGCGGGTCCTGCATTTCTCAGATGTGCTGGGCAGATGGAGGCTGAAGATTTTTAATGTTCTTGGGGAAGCACCCCAAATGCCATGACTGTGAGCACTGCAGAAAGATCAGGAGATTGATGGGACTGTTGAAGCTCCTGGAGGGGATGCTGCCATGAGGATGCTAAGACACAGCCCTCAGCTGGAGATCATGAGGCACTCTGGGAGAGTGGACTGCACCTTCTTCAAGTCTTGCAAATTTTGCTCACTATTTGTCAGCTCCTACCCCCAATCTTTTCTCCCATCCTTTTCCCAAGTGGGGCAGTTGTAACGTTGCTGGCTGTACCCACAGAAACTGCTCTTCCCCTGGAAGGGAATGTAAAGAGTTTGTCTGCCAGCCCCCTGGTCTTCTGAGTCGGCTTTCATGGGCTAAGACCAAACTAGCCTTTTGGCTCTAGCTCACATGATTATAGGCTGTGAATTTGCCAAGTCAGGGAAATTTAAAAGTGCAAACCAAATCCAGGAAAGCCAGGGGCTCTCTTACTGAATCATTGCAGTTCCGAGAGAATGGAGGATCACACCACAGGTCTGATGTTGCCCTGTTTCCTGTGGACTATGGTACTTCTCGACGCAGTCATCCCACCAAGCCTGTGCCCGAACACTGACAGGAGGAGAAACAACATTCGCCACGGAAGACTCACAGAGTGCAGTCTTACGCTGTCTAAGATCCCTGTATTTTCAAAGAAAGCTTAAATAGACAGACAATTAATTAAAAAAAAGAGGGGGGGGAAACGCCTTGAATTTCATCCTTCTCATGGCAGATACAATCATAATGTCTCTGGTAATTAGCTTTGCCTGAGATGACGATCACTCATTTTAAGAGTATATAAAATCTATGAGTTGCGATCTGCGATGTGAGGAAACCTGCAAGTCTCCATGCATCCTTCTAGAGTTCCTTCTGTACTCTTATATCTCTCTCTAAATCGTACCTCCTCTCCTGGGGGAAGGCTCACCAGAGCTTATCAGATTCAATTACTGCTGTTTCATATCAATGTTCTCATGTGAAACCAGAATACAAATAAGCCAAGACTACCTCCATACCCCCAAACAATTACAAATGCCGATGATTCACCAGTTATTCATGCCAAACCAATATTTTTCAGTATTTTACAGTTCATGAGTGAAACATTTCAGCATGTTCAGGCTGAAATCATTGGCGTGCCAGGAGGCATCTAATAGAGAAGGGCACTCTGCACAGGGACACATGGCATATTCAGCAGCTGTCACGTGATCACATATGGCTTATGGACACTCTTCACTTTTCCAGTAGGTTTCGGGGTGAGGGGATAATAAAAGTTATATTTGCTTTCAAGGAAATTTAGATGATAAAGCTAATCCAATCTATTACCTTACTGCCACTGGAAAAGGGATATACTTTGCCCTTCCACCTCCCCAGACTTATCCATGGTGCAGCTTGGCTCGTGCCTGTTGCTGTGACCCCTGCCCAGCCATGCCAGTCCCCATGGCTCAGGGGTGCCCAATGGCCCTGCAAGCTGATGCGCTTTTGTAGAGCTCTGATCAAGCTGGTGCGGGTGAGGGAGCAAACCACCCCATTGTGTCAGCCACCCTCATACTCGCCACTGTCAGCGACTGCAGAGGACCGGCAGCATGTCAGATGGAGCAGTTTAATTTTGCTATAAAAACAGAGATCAGGGTTGGCAGTGCTGAAAATGTGAAGGGTTGGAGGACTGCAATAAATTTTGAGGCTGACAATCACCCTTTGGCTCCCTAAGACCTGAGCTCACTACTTCAATGAAGGAAAGTAATTCACACACTGGGCTGTGTGCTCATACTGGTGAGGAGCAAGCCAGTGCTATCAAATTTAAGGGGGCAGAATACAAAGACCCATTGTTGGTGTCCCAGGATCTGAGCAAGCACCATCTCATCCCAAGTATGTTCCATTGCCACAAAGTTTGGTCTCCGTGAACAGTTGTAATGAGACCTGCCCCTTTATCTCGGTTTCCATCAGATGTAATTTTTCAGTACACATACAATGAAAAGTTATGGACTGGAGTTTAAACCCCTTTTTTCTGGTGTGTAGAAAAAATTTAATTCACTATGCACAGATAACCCATTTGTTTATACTCAAGTTAAAAACAAAGCCAGCTAATAAGCTTTGCTGTCACCTTTAATAAATGGTTTCACAAGATAATAACTCCATGCGGCTACGCCCAAGGGCCATTAGCATTTTTAAAGCCTCTTTACGTTTCAAGAAAAAGCCACACTGTAACAGCCAGGAACACTATGGGAGAAATATTACAAACTGATATTTTGGTCAGACATCAAGATTACAAGTTACAGGAGACCTGTGGGCAGAGAACCTTTAAGCAGATCCCCCTCCCCAAAAAGGGTGTACACCAGCAAGCCTTTCCTCAGCTTGGAGTAAGGCAAGGCTGGAAGTGGGGCCCTATCAGAAGCATACCTCCCAGCTCAGCAACCATGCAAAACACCTTGAGCTTGATTGCAGATTAATTTAGTCATAGCCTATTTAAGCTGACTTGAGATCCCTGCTGAAAGGGCAGCCCTGGCTTCCTTGCCTTGTTGCACTGTGCCTGTTGTTGGCACCGGCACTGCTGCATGGGCTGGCCCCACTCACTGATAGATGCCAAAATTAGTCTGAAATGAAAAAGAGTAAGTTTTTTTTTGTTGGATCTGCACATCCTGAGGTCACAGGGTCATCAGTCACAACTCAAGGGAAAAGGTAGAAATTTGCAGTCAGAGGAGCAGGGAGGGAGGTGACTTCCTACCCCTTTAGGAGCCATTTCCAGTTAAATCGGTTTAAGCCAATTTGTGAAACCTCAAGTGATCGCCTGCTTCATGGAGAGGACCAGGGGTGACCTAGCAGGTGTATTATGCTTTGATAAATATAGCAACACCTTTCCTTAAATTCTGTATGCTAATGAAATGATTTTGTGTTTTACTTTTGCCATGATATTTCCTCTGGTCTTAAAAGTGCTTTTGTACACCTAGCAAAGCACAGACCTCCAGGGACCGGTGAGACTGGGGACCGGTGAAGCTGGGGAACTGCTTCCCCTACCCCACCAGTTAACACAAAATGTGGGAATCCAGGATGATGGCAAGCCTCCTCTGCTAAGCAGCAGCCACGACTTTGTTGAAAGCTAGTAAGACAAGGTGTTAGTTTGGGAAAGATACTTCCCAGCAGTGAGTGTCCTCACAGGGTGGTGAGGAGGTCATAGGAGTCACAGGGATCTCTGAAACTCTGACATCCACACTGCCTGGGAGGGTATGTACAGCCCATGCTGCTCAGGGAGTAAGGGAAGAAACTACTGATAAATGGATTTGGGTGTTTGGGGTTTTTTTTTTGGGGGGGGTGTGGGAATGTATATCACCAAGATGAAGAGATGTGTTATAAATGATGGAATATAATTAAGAAAAGGCGAAACTGTGAAGATGAGTTTTGGGAATAACTTCTTGACTGTACAGCTTGTCCTTCTGAAGGGCTGGTTGTGTAGCTGGAGGTGCTTGGGCAGCAAAGCTGCACTGTGCTCACCGTGCTGCAGTGTGCGATCAAATTAGAAACCATTATAACTGTAATGACTGAAATTGCAGTGTGATGCATCTAGTCCTTTTGAACTCTGGATGCTGCATTTGCATATTAATATCTGAGAACAATTACCTCATGTCTCTTAAGGGAAGTGGTTGAGGCCCCATCACTGAGCACCAGTAGGGCCTGATTTTCAGAAGTAGTGAGCAATCACCTATCCCATGAAAAACTAAAATGGAAAATAAACTGCAGATAACAATCTGGTACCAGCAGAGGCATAGGATAGGTGTGACCTATTATGTTTTTTTCCATCTCAAAATTTTATGATTTGGCTGTATGTGTTCACATGATATACTAGTCAAAATAATAAAATAAAAAAAAAAAACACTGTGTGATCAACCCACACAGCTCCGTTCCTCAGTCAGTTCCCACACCTTCATTCGTCAACCCATTCAAAGGGCTTGGTTGAAAAAAAAACCAAAGAACCCGTAAATGGAGTGGATCATCACAACACTGCAAAGGCTTGGTTACAGACAACTAATTTCTTTGGTCTAGATTATTCCCTGGGCTTACACACCTCTCCAAAGGAGTGAGGCAGAATAAAGCATCTCCCACCTAATGGAGGGGTGGGAGCGACTACATGTTTGGGTTCAGGTGATGAGACAGTGATGCCCAGGTCAGGCATCTGTTCTGCACATGCCTTCCCAAGAGGAAGGGTGCAGGGGTCAGGTGGAGTCATAGCGATGCTTCTCTGGCTCAGGCAGTGGACAAGGGGAGATGGGAACTGCTCTATGAGGAGTTAAAGATACTACTTGCTTCCAGGAAAAGTCAGGAAAGAAAATATGACTCTTGCTGAGTAAATTTGAGGGCTTTTTTTGAAGCAAGATAGCTACAAGTATCCTTTCAATCTAGCCCTGCATAAAAGGCTCAAGGTAGTAAGAGGCCTATGGTCCAAATGTTTGGTTAGCAAAACGTGGACCTCTTTATAGCTAGGAAGGCTGAGATACTGCAGTAACAGTGTCCATCCTCCTATGCCTGCCATACTGTAGTGAAAAAGCAGGCAAGTGTACTGAGGGTGCCTTGCAATGGAAAGGGATAACATTGAAAGAGTTAAAGTTTTACCATTTTACATTGTTCTTCAGTATGTTGTTTTCTATCTACCAAATGCAATAAAGCATGAATCATAAATAAGACCTGGATCATTACCTGTATGAGAAAACATACCCGTGTGATCATATATGAGTAGTTTCTCAGAAAAAGCCAATTATCTTAACTATGAAGTCCAAACTTGTTATTCACTCCAGCATGTGTCGTCTCATTTTCTCATCAGCAATGTCTGATTTTTCTTTCTCCAGCTGTTGTCTTGAGATAATGGAGCTGGAGGCTTCTTTTTTCCTTTAGTGTAATTGTAAATGTGTTTCTCCTAGATAGATCCTGCTTTTGATAAACGGCATAGTATGCTCATACCTCTGTGGAGTGCTATGTGGTTACTTATTAAGGGACTTGTTATATGCATGGGAACATAAAATCTGCTGTATTGGTTTTGATCACTTGGAGGGATCTTGCAGTGGATAGTATCAGCTGGAGATGGAGACTTTCCTGTTTATCACTGTGCCATGTTGTATTCCAGACACAAGTCTTTCTTAGTGCCTCAAGTGATTGCAGCTGAAGCACTGCATGCTTATGACTTATGACAAATGTATATGTGTGAGATGTGAGAGATCTAGCTACAATACCTAGTCTCAGTAAATTATTTCTGGCATGTGGTATGTTTGAAAAGATTATTTCTGCAATGCTGTTAAAATAAAATAGATTAATGCTTTTCTGTTTTATCATACACTTTTATTTTCTGCACTAATATGGAGATAGCAATAGTTTGCCAAAGGGAACCAGTATAATCCACAGATGAGACAGCTCAGGTAGGGTCGCTGGAGTTGTTTGCTCATAAACCTTTAACTCTACTTTGGGCCTGTCAGTTTTATTTCACCATGTAGAAATCCTAGCCCTGGTACTGAGTATCAAAGGCATATAACACAGCTTTTAAATCTTGATACATGTGGCATGGTACGGAAGAGGAAAATTGCTGCTAGTAAGTTTTCCTTGATGTGCGTCCTAGGGAAAAACAGAAAAAAAATACTAATCTTCTTAAATTAATCACAACTTTTTTTTTTTTTCCAGAAAACATCTTACAAATAAGTAAAAGCAGCCATGACTTATAACTTCTGAATTTTTAACATATTATTTTTTTTAATTCTCTTAAATTTTTTTTAAATGTATTACAATGTAAAAAAATGTTGTTTTTTAGTTTGAAATAGATTTGTTTTCTTTTTCCTTTTTTCACTGTCCCCACCTGACTAGTGAGAGCATTTTGAACTTTTGAAACTTTCCCACTGGAAACTTGGTTGGACTTCTGATCAGCGTGCCCACACAAACTAACATCAGCAAAAAAAGAAATGAGACCTCAGACTGGAGAGGTAAACGAATATGAGTTAGATATTTCACATCAGCTGGTCTTTTGAAAATCCATTCAAAACTGCTTAGGAAGGTGGCTGAGGCCATCTCAAGTCTTTGAGTTGTTAACAATGGCATTCAAAAAAGAAAAGCAGAGATCTGGTAAACAGAAAAATATAAATACAGAAACTATACTTTAAAAGCGGGTGGTGGTGAGAAGTTGACCAAGGCAAATACAAGTCAGGAAGTGTAACTTCAGCTTCTCCAAAACTATTGCTACAAATAATCAATCTATTTGCAAAACACCTACAAAAGCCACAATGGATTTCCAAGCACCATTCCACCCAATTTTATTCTGTGATAGCATGACGGGCAGGCATTTCTTTCGGAATATGAGAGCAAATGTGCTAGGTTCAATGTGCTAGGCTTTCAACTTAATACTGCTTCACAGGATACTTTCATAAACAAGGTATGGAAATATGGTCTTGGTGAAATTACTCTAAACTGTGTTCAAACTGGTTGCAAAATTGTACTCCGGGAGTGGTTATTAGTGATTCACTGTCAAACCAGGTTGGATGTAATGCGGCTCCACTGTGATCTGTCATGGACCAAGTACTATTCAATATTTTCATTAATGACTTTGCTCATGAAAAAAAGAGAGCCAATTTACTGAGTTTGTAGGTCATGCCAGCTGGGAGATGCAGTAAGCCCTTTGAAAGAAAGAAAGAAAATTCAAAATGATGATCACACATTACGGAAGTGATCTGAAATAAATAAAAGGCCATTCCAGACAGACAAAAGCAAGATCAATGGCTCAATATGTTGCACAAATATGCAACAGTTGCACAAATACAAGATGGTAAATGACTTATTAGATGGTTGTTAGATTCCTTAGAAAAAAGGAATGTAACATTGCAGTGGATCACAGGTTAAACATGAGTTGGCAGTGCCATGCTATTGTGAAAAAATAGATGAGAACATATAAATAGGTGTGACAACTGTGAGATAACAACACTGCCCTTCCAGCCTACTCAGCAGCAGTTGAGACTAGCTTTAGCTGCAATATCATGTCCAGTTTTGGACACTGTATTTAGAAAAAAAACAACCCAAAACAGAACCAGGAGCCTGGTAGTGTAGCAAGAAGGGCTAGAGATCCAGTAGACATGTTTTATGAGGAAAGATTAGAAAATCAGGATTATTTTATAGAAAGATGGTAACAGTCTTCAAACGTGTAAAAAGTTACCAGAAAGGAGATAAACCTTTCCCCATTTCCAGTGAGACAAAACGAGAAATAACAAGCCTAAACTATAGCAAACAAAATTCAGGTTAGATGTACGCAAGAGATTTGTGATGGTACGGATAGGAATCCCAACAATAGACATTTATAAGAACAGGTTAGACCAACATCTGTGGGGAATTACATAAGTGCAGCTGATCTTTCCTTTGGGTGAGGGATGGACTGACTTGATCTTAGATCTCTTCCAGCTTGGCTTTTTATGACTCTGCAATATGTCTTTGTAAGTCATGTAGGTTTTGATGAAATGAGAATGGCTCTATGGAAAAAAGACTTGATTATTTTTTTCAAAAAAATTTTTTCAAAATCTTTTGGCCAAGCTGCATGTATTGACAGTTCGTAAAGTTGTCTTTTGCTAGGATTTCACTGTCGTATTTGGTCACTTGTTTCTAGATTCTGCAAGAAATCGTAGGCGTTTCTGGGACGGAACAGTAGCATATGGACATACCATTTGAATTAGAATATGTACAAAATTCAAGCTGGCCACAGAGGACAAGCGGGACAGCAGATCACAATAACCTACTCTGACTTATGGTTGAGTCTCACCTATCTAACCTATTAGGTAATTGTTTACTGTGTACTGTTTCCCTGCAGGTGAGTGATAAAGCAAGTTCAAGTTTTAAAAGGAATTAAGAGAGGTTGTTGATTGTGGGAAGCATTAACCTAGATTTGTCTATACTTCTACACTGGCAGCATCACGTGCTGCAAATAATTGCCCTTCTATCTACAAAAAGATAAAAATTTGCCTGTATGCATATAATACTTATATAGCCCATTCTGCTGTAGTATCCTAAAACACCTTTCAACCCTGTCCTCGAAATATTGCTGTCAGAAACAGAAGTACAATTATCCTCTTTTTATCCACAGAAAATATAGTCAAGATCTATTTGGTGTTTTTGAGATGCTTATGTACCTGTGTAGACTTGAGCTGAAGCAACTTCCTCACAGCCATACAAATAGAGAGATCCTGAATGCGAATGCATCTGCCAGATACAGGCAGCTGCCCTGTGCTGGGATTGTTCTTTCCTCTCATTTAGCTGTCATGAAGCACTAAACTGCCTAGTGGAGGCACTCTCATTTGTACTGAAATGCTTTTGTTTTTGCTGAAAGTGTTAAAAAAATAAGGTTTGATTATTTTTGTTTGTTTTTTTTAAAAAAAAGTCTTATGCAAACTTGCCAGTCTGTACAAAACGGACTGTGGCAAATGAATAGTGCAAGATTTTAGCAAAATAATAATAAAAAAAAAAAGACAAAACCTGAAAAATGCAAATTAACATAAACATTTCTGGTTTGACAGAAAAGCCCATCTATCCACTTAATCAGCCTGCCAAGTTGCCTTTTTTTTCATGGAAAATTAAAACTTTTAGCCAATCCCATTCTTCTTGTTGACCTGTGGGAGACAAAGGAGTCCCAGTGGAAGGTGGATATGTGGAAGAAACAGTTTGAAAAGAAACAGAACAAGTTAAAAGAGTTTATGCTATTTTTTTCCTTTCACATACCATGTGTAAATCATCTCGTTTGCAACACTCTCGCATTCTCTGGTTTCATTCTCTAGTTTCAGTCTTGAGTTGAGTTCTCAATAAGTAGCTAAAGAGAAAAGAAGCTGAGAAATCTTACCCACCACTGAACTTCCATATCACTATGAACAAAGCAACAAGAAAAGGAGACCTAGCCATCCAGAATGCAGCTGATGATAGAAAGAAAATACATTAGCGTCACTCTTCTAAGCTGAGTAATGCTTGGTATTTAGGAAAGTAGTTACAAAAGGCTGGCTGCAGCCTACTAAGACTAATCATCTGAGGATTGTCTGTAGTCAATGAAAGCTTTGTGTTTGCATTTGGGTTTTGGAGACAGAGGATATGTGATGCCTGTGTTGGGAGAGTCAGCAGACAAACTCATTGCGGGTAAGCGGCACACTTTGCACAGCACTCCAGGAGGAGTTGAAAAACCTATGCAAAACATATGCTGGCTCTGGCATCAGACCAGATCGGTTTGTAGCAACTATAGATAAGTGCTAACAACTAATTTACTTAGTACTGCTAAGTTAGTCCTACTACTTAGGACAAACCTCTCTCTACCTTGGTGTTTGGAGAATTTCAGAGCAAAATCAAAAGAGAGAGGATGACCCAAGAGTTAGCAAGGTGGAAACCTCTTACTGAACTTGCCAGACCACAGTAAAAAGGATTTTGGATATCTAGAATGACTTGCTACCTGGTAATGTCATCCTCAGGCACACGAAATGATGTGGGATTTGGATGTGTCAGGAAGCAAGGACTGAGCCTCACACTGCTATCTTCTAAGGATAACTTGCTCTCTTCCTGACGCCTAATAGGAACCAGGATATGCCTAATCAGGCCAAACAAAAGATGTAGAGATTAAACTGCACCATTAGTACGCAGTAATGAGATGACTGGAGAAGATCTCTCACATGCAGCAGCTTCATTTCCATGCTTAAATGATTTACTTCTTTCTTAAGTCCACTTGAATCAGCATTTCATGCAGGGAAATTAAATGTATGTGGAAGAACAGTTGGCATCTTGACCACAAGCTATGCTATGGATGCAGATTTAAATACACAAGCCTGCAGAGTTAGATATTACTAATGAATGAAATAGAACAGAAAACTGTTTGCATATGCTTACTCTTGCCAAAAATCTTACAGAAATCCTGAAAAGTAAATGAAGAGTATGTAAAAGATATAAGAAAGCAGAGCAATCACCAAATATAATTTCTCACAACACTGCTGTTTCACTTCACAAGTAGACTATTGATTTCAGCAATGTAGGAAAGGTGGCAGAATTATCTGCTTATAATTATGATCCTCACAGCTTTAAGACTCTGTTACATGTTATCTGACATTCTGGGAAAAAATTTATAGGTTGTGAATATGCCTGTCCTCCTCTGCTCCAGACCAGAAGCGGTCATGATATTTTGACATGAAATGATCTATTTCTAGAAACTGCTAAGGTAAACTTTTGCTTATTATTTCGCTGTAGATTTCATTATCATTTCAAAATCAGCTTCTGCCTCACCCCTCCTCAACCACAGGAGACAGGAAGAGGGCTGGAGAGATGGTGCTGAAGACGGCAGTCCTGTTAGGCACCACCTTTATGCACCAGGGATGATGGCACTGCACTGGCACCATCTGGCAAGAAGTTTTAGTCATTTCTAACATGGGCTGTGAATCGGAGTTGACTGCTGCAGATGAAAGACTCTGTATCTCAATTACTCACTGCTTAGCCATCCAACACACCCAAGGTTTTCAATTTGTAATGAAAACACATTTTGATCTTGATTCTCTGGAAAGAGGGCAGTTTGTTAACCATGAACTGATAGGATTGCCTTTTATCACACCAAATAGTTCAGCTGTGTTTTGAGAGCTTTGTAAATTCACTGTGGCACAGAAACTGGAAACTTCTCCTGATTAGAGTTTTCCCTTGTATTTACAGGGAAGTCACCTGAAATCTAAGATGTAATGTAACTTTTCAGCATGGATTTCAGTTGAATTGTCAGTGAAATTAAGATGTCAGGAAAAACAATATTTAAGAGGCATTTCAATTGGTTATGGGAGAAATCTTCACAAACAGCTATTTGCATTCATATGAAGTGCTTCTGATTAGTATTTATTTAATTATGAACTGATAACAGATTTACTTTGCTGTTGTAAAATGAAGATGTAGAGGCACACGGAGAATCAGTCAGCACAACTGACTGAGAAACCTTAAACCCTTCCCAGAAACTGACAGGAAGGGGTGCACAGAAATGCCAGGCAATGCGCTTTGATACTTGAACTTAAAGCAAACACCCTGAAATGAGCCTTATAGTTGGGATCTGAGCACCTCATGGCCGTCATCACAGCACCCATCACCCATTGAGCCTTGCCTGGTGGAGAACAGCGTATTTTACTGAGGGCAGGTCTACACGTTTACACATTTGCACAGGGGAGGACAGGGGCTGTCTGGGGCCATGCAGGCAGCGCCAGGGCGAGGACGTTCCTGTGGCTTGTTTCTGTTAATCTGATACATTTCTGTTCATCGTAGGGAAGAATACAGTCTAAAGAAAAAACCTGGCAGATGGGTGCAATTTATGAGGTAGTTCAAAGTAGTAGTGGAAGAATTTTATAAATAAACGCAGGTGATCAAGCATTTGAGAGATTTTCACAAGAAAATGTCAGCAAACCACTATTTTTTAAATGCCAGGAGGAAAGATTTGGCAAAGCGAGCACAGGTCACTGGGGAGCTGCCCAGGAATAACATGTGTATCTCTGTGGCCTTTCGGATGCCTTCTGAAGAAAATCCCTGGTGGAGGCTGGGCACTTGCTGGTACATTTGCTGCAGAGTCCCTGTAGGTCACACAAGCTTGTCCCTCTCCCCCAGTGTTCATTCAGCAATGCTACAGTTGCTTTTGAATTAGGTAGCCAAAAATAGCTGGAGTTTTTTCCTGAGGTGACTTTGTTTCTCTTAATTTACAGGCTGTAGTCACGCATGCTCTTGGCAGTGATGGGGCACAGCTTTGTGCAGAAGGCATAGGTGATGGCTTTTGCCTTTTTGGTCCGTCGTGTTCAGACCCTGCATTTCCTTCCATGTAACCTGAGAAATGTTTGGCTGCTCTATTGGTGACTGGTGGCATAACCCATTGGTTACCTTGAAATGTGGGTGCTAAACCAAACACCTGGGAGGTAAACCTTTGTCCCCTAGTAACCGTCCCCTCTAATTTCTGTATATAAAAAGGTAATTTTCTTTATATCTGTCATTTTCTTGTCTCTTTATGTTACACGTGGTGATGCTAGAGCAAACTTAATGAGGAGATGGTGAAGTTGCAAAAGGAGTCAGTTTATCTGATTGTATTTGTTTTCCCTCACTGTTCTTTAAAAAATAGTTATATGTGATTTGTAATATTTGCTGTAGCCTGGCAATATGTATAGCAGCAACACATCAGATTCAGTCTCAGATGAAGCCATCATCCTCAGCTAATATGTGTGGGAGAGGCATGCAGATAACATTTTCAGCCCATTTATTCAGTTATGTAATGACCTTTTAAACATTTTCCATTTATGGTTTCTATTTAATTTACTCTAAGTCACAATGGTTTAATGTAAATCCAAATATAACACATACCAGACAGCTTAACCATAAATCAGACTAATCTTTGGTTTTCGTGCATTTCTTCTTTAATGAAATAACAAAATGTCCATTACCTGCCCTTTAAAACAAGACTTGAGAAAGTAAATCATTTTGGTTACTGCATAGAACAAACCAGTTGAGGGAGACTAGATCTTTGTCCATAATAAATACAATAAAGGTTTAGAATCTCTTCCTTTTAAAAATATTTGCACTCACCTTTTGTGTTATCTGGCTTCAATCATGATTGAAAGAGAAAACATGGTGGGGAAAATCACTCCTGCAGTATAACTTTCAAACTTTCCGAAGTCAGGAGCACTGGAAGGCTCTTTTTGCAAGACTTCCATGTGTCTCATTAAAGAAGGTTGGTGTCTAAATTAGGATATTTACTGAACTAAGCAAAACCTTGGTTCTACTGTAAACAAGTCATAGCATGAGTTTCAGCAGTGTGTGCTTCCTCATTCATCTTGACTTTAGTGCTTCACTCTCTGTTCAGCTTTTCCAATCACCATGTGCCTGTATGTTAAACGTGTCAATGGTGAGTTACATTATTTGGGCTCCAGCCTTGGGAGTCAATGCTTTTCCTTCCACCCCTCCTCCCTCTAGGCTTTGCACTGGAAAAGCAAACCAGAATGCAAACCACAAAGACGGGGCTCTAAGGAATGTAACCCAAACCCCATGTTTTCCACCGAAGAGAAGCACAGCCCAGCACGGACTGTGCTGGGTTATGCAGTGCAGTCAGGCCCCTCTGCAACATGCACCCCATACAACTCCCCCAAAAATGAGCAGAAAAAGTGAGCAAGGAACCTGGTGATGCTGATAAGAGCTGTGTGTTTAAGAAAAGCATCGTGTTGTGCCGAGGCTCCCCCTGTGTCAGAACCAGCAGGTTCAGCTCAGGTGCAGCTCAGGGCAGGGTGCAGTGCTGGGGTGCCCTGGGTGATCATGAGCAGCCACGCTGGATGCTGGAAGCAGGCTAGCCACAAAATTAACATAGCCCCTCTACTGAACTGCCTGTGCACAGCACCTGGTGCAGTGCAAATGTGTTCCAGGTGGTTTTACCCTTGCTGCCCAGGGTTGTTGTAGCTCCTTAATTAGCAGGGTTCATCTCTTGCATCGTTAGGTGGATCGCTGCTCTGAGTGATGTTGTTTCTGATGTTTGAACTGGCTTGCACACTTCTGTGTGGTGCTACCCTGCACTCTGACAGACAAACTGCTCCATCTGATCAGATTTTTTATCCCTGTAACGGGACAATGAAAGGCACATGGACAATTACTCCCCTAACTTACCAATATAGACAACCCATGTCGTAACAGAATATATCAGCGGGGCACGCAAGTGGACCTGAGGTAGTTTTCATTTAGCTTGCTCAGGTACTGGTGGCATTTGAACTGGGAGTGTGTGGCCAACAGCCAAACCTGCCTGGGAAATGGGGTAAACCCCTGGGCAATTAGCCCACGTACCGCTCTGTGCAACCACAGACAGGCGTGCAAGCTCCAGGTGAAAGCAGCTGGGGTCCGTCTCCACTGCGCTGCCTGCTGTACACCCTCGGGATGCACCCCCGGTGTCCTCAGTGCTCCTGGTGCTGACATGCAGGAAGGCGAGGGACAGCTGCGGCGCTGGTGAGCCACCGCGCCACAGCACCAATGGCCAGAGCTCAGCCCGACCATCTACAGCTACTCTCCAGTTTTTCCCTGTGGTGCACCCCACATTCTTCTTTAACATATTTCTTCCTCATTAGATGGGGCACATTAAACTGTGGTAAGCCATACAGCGGATGTTAAGCCTCTGCCAGCTGATTAACCATGTGGGTGCCTCCCTTTTAGCTGCAGGCAGAGCTGGGGACAGAGGTCAGTCCCCTGCTGAAGGTCTCCAGGGAGGCCCTCCCAAGAAACCAAGATGCCGCGTGGTCCTTCTGCCTGGGGCAGAAGTTGGGCGAGTCCCTTCCGTAGCATTTCTGAGGACCGTGCACACTGGTGAAAAAAGCACAGATCTTTAAACTCCAAACTCCCAATATTTCAGCCCAAGAGGCTGGTCCCCAAGTCTGTTGGGTTAAGAGCACAGTGCATAGGGAAAGTGGAACTGCCTATTTCTGTGTTAATGAAGACAGACTGTACCCTATATTTCTTCTCTGTATTGACTTTATCAGATTGAAATCTGATGGGTCTGGTATATTTGCAAGAGCCTTGTGTGCATTGTTCTGCTGTTTGGTTTTGATAAAATGTGGTATTGTACTTGATGTTCTTTAGCTACGTCAAACCTTGCTTCACGGCTAATGCATGGCATTAGTCCATACCACAAGTTGTGCAACACTTTGCAGCAAAAATATTGATGCTTCTTGGGGATTAAGAGTGTTATTTCAGTGTGAATTTAATGAAAGAAGGGAAGGCAGAATTGGAGGAAGAATAATTTCGCAGCAAAATGAATTTTGGCAAGTTGATTATAAGGAAAAAGCCCTTCTTTCTTTACCTGTTCAAGCATTTTGTAGAAGCAAACCTTTTTTTTTTTTTTTTTTAACTTTTCAGTTTTAATTTCAAGCTGAAGCAAAGCAGTAATGACAAAAAAGCAAAAAATTTTGCCTGGAAGCCCTTCAGAAAGCACATCTAACCAGAGCTAGAGAAGAGAATGATGAGGAATTTTACAGTAGCCAGTCTCTCTCTCCCCCAGTGGGTATTTTCAGTAAAGTCTCAAGAATTGGGACAGTTCAAGCCAGCATGAACTGTGCAGAGTTTCTCTCATCTGACCAAGTTCCTACAATTCTGCTGAAATGAATGGGGTGATAGCAGAGGTGGCTTTGGTCTGTTCTGCACAAAGCTGGCACTTGGACATAATCACTCTGGAAAGCTCTGGTGGGAACTAAATGCATATGGCCTCTGTGGCTATATCTGAGCTGCTAAATTAAACAGTGAAGAAACACTCCTCGCTTGATTGTTTACAATCTCACAACATCCCTAGCATATGTTTTGCCACTTTCCCAAGCAGTTCCCAGCATGTTTTAGGACTAGCTGCTCCCCACTAGCATCCTGTGTGGGCCGAGGGAGTCCGATGGCCCTAGACCGCAGGGTTTAGTTTATCTGCAAGGGCATAGTGGCAGGATCTACAGACTGAGGGGGCTTCGCAGTCCCGGGGAAGCAGGGGTGACAAAACTGGATGGCACTTGGGCATCCCGGGTTGAAGGTTGCCTTTTTAGCTGAGCCCTTGGTGAGCTTGCAGGACTGTGGTTTTGGCATTTATGGCAAGAATGTGAGGTTTGTTTCCCCTGCAAAGTGCAAAGCTCCTTCCTGCCCTACCAGTGCCAAATTTATTCTGCTCCTTGTAATTCCTAACCAAGGAGGCCCCCCCGCTCTGGAGGACAAGGGCCAAAGCAGATGAAATCGTCCTGCTTACGAGAGAAATGCTGCCTCAATTTCTCTAGGTAGCAGCAAGATAATGCTCTCACATCCACCCTTTGGACTCTGATTCATGAGCTCTACCCATTCATGCTGGGCTGATCGAAGAGATTAGCAGCATGATGGGCTGCCACACCTGTCTGCCAGGGGTTATTGCCCTGCAATGGGGGCGACGACAAGGCAGAGTATCAGCTTCTGATGATCTGTAGGTCATAGGCTGATAAATGCACACAAATTGTTCTTTTGCTTTTGTTTTTGGTTTGTGTTACTCTGCCTTGAAATGTGGCAGTGTGTGGCAGTGATTCATGACCCCTCAGCTGCAGCTAAATAAAACTTGAAATATTATTTCCAGCATAAATTTTTTGAGATTGATTCTGGCTTTTAATTTATTTATTTTTTTCACAAAGCCCTGTCCCTACTGAGGCTGGCAGTTGCTACTTTGATATTAGCACTACTACTATTAACCACAACAATAATAACAGCAGTGAGTACCTACATGAACCAGACAATGAGTTTATTAGATGCCACAAACACTTTTTATCATGCAATGCAAATGCTTATGTCATACAGCCTAAATGCCTTGACTCCAGCTAAAAACCGGACCATTGGCTTTCTTCCAGAGTATTTCTAAGTATCCGCAGAATAGCTTCGGGTCAGAGCGTCGCGTGTCAGCCCAGAGCTGGGCTGTCCGAATCCATCAGGTCAAAGAGGGATGTTCCACACTTACGCAACAATTTATTCCAGCGAGATCACTCCATCTCACTCTAAAACCAACACTCATACATATTAGAGGAATCTCAACCCACCAGAGTTTGCATGTGGTGTTTTTGCTTATTAAATTCCCGAGTCCTCGGGTCATCATTTGCATTGTGTATCTTCCTCTCTTGGGCTGACAGTGTTGCAGTATGAAAATATGGAAGCTAATTGTTCTGCTATTACAAAGGCCTCTTGAAACAAAGCAGGTTTGGAGGATATTTCAGAGCAGGTGCTCAGTACACGGGAAGTTCAGTTGTCCGAGTAACAGATACCACATGAGGTTATTTGCTCTGGTATTGGTTATATTAGTCTCTAGATGTTTCAAGCCTTCATAAATAGAGAGGCAGCTTAGACAACCTCCGTGAGTATCTTCCATATCAAATGCTATGAGTATATCATTAATTTATGTTTTGCATAACTATGCATGTTTTTCTGGAAGTAGGTCTGCCTTTATTTTACCGACACTTTAGGGACGTAGATTCAAAACTGCGTTTAAGCACTATGGATAAGTTATGTAGAAAAGATGAAGGGAAGAAATCCTGCAAAGTCCAGTAGAAATCTTTTCAAGTCATGCATAAATACTTTTTTTTTTGTAGGATGTTGTAATCCATCCTACTGAATTTAAAAGAACGATATTGCTGTAGCAGAGCTTCACAAATTTTTTAAGTTTTTACAGAAAGGTTAGCCATGAAATTCTACAGAATTGCCAGAAGAAAATAAAAATATATGCTTTTATTATGATTATTTATCCCCAGGCTGTAGTAAGAAAAACAAAAACTTTAGCCAATGAAAGGAGAGAAAGCTGAACATCCCATTGCAGATTCCTTGTAAAATCTGTCCTTTCCCTTTAGCTGCAACTGTTAATTGGTGGCAAAGAAAAGCAAGCAAGGCTGCAGTGGAGTCAGATATAACAGCAACCATGCAAAGGGTCACTGCATTTTTAAAAGTAACTTCTATATTCATATGACATAAAGGATTTTTAAATATAAGCTTTGATTTATTCCAGGGAACTTTGTAGTTGCAATCAAAATGGAACAAATCTAGGAATGACAGAAATATTACTATAAATTATTCATGAAATACTGAAGCAAAACAAGATGGAAAATAATTGTAGAAATCAATATGAAGGGGTTCGAGAGGGGTTTTTTTTGTGCTTACATACATTAAAAATATCTTCTTTTTTCTTCAATAAAGTGTGAGTAACACAGGACAAAGGAAAACCTAACTACGATGCGGCAATTCCAAAACAGATCTTGCAGAAGTTGTGCCATCATTTACCCTGAAAGAAAAGCTGGAATATCCATGTTTAAGCTACTCTGTGAAATTTAGTGTTTGATTCAGATGGACATTCCAGGAAAATTACTTTCACATACTACCTGAATTGTTCAACTACAAATGCACTGGCAACTGCAGCAATATTGTGGTCTACCTGGACTTCAGTAAAGCCTTTGACACTGTCTCCCACAGCATTCTCCTAGAGAAGCTGGCTGCTCATGGCTTGGACAGGCGTACTCTTCGCTGGGTAAAAAACTGGCTGGACGGCCGAGCCCAGAGAGTTGTGGTGAATGGAGTTAAATCCAGCTGGCGGCCGGTCACAAGCGGTGTTCCCCAGGGCTCAGTACTGGGGCCGGTCCTGTTCAATATCTTTATCAATGATCTGGACGAGGGGATCGAG
Organism: Calonectris borealis; assembly: GCF_964195595.1. Lineage (NCBI taxonomy): Eukaryota > Metazoa > Chordata > Aves > Procellariiformes > Procellariidae > Calonectris > Calonectris borealis. The sequence continues at coordinate 51,247,825 of NC_134316.1, read as the reverse complement.
TGCTCCCTCAGTAAGTTTGCAGTTGACACCAAGTTGGGCGGGAGTGTTGATCTGCTGGAGGGTAGGAAGACTCTGCAGAGGGACCTGGACAGGCTGGATCGATGGGCTGAGGCCAACTCTATGAGGTTCAACAAGGCCAAGTGCCGGGTCCTGCACTTCGGCCACAACAACCCCAGACAACGCTACAGGCTTGGGGAAGAGTGGCTGGAAAGCTGCTCAGAGGAAAAGGACCTGGGGGTGCTGGTTGACAGCCGGCTGAACATGAGCCGGCAGTGTGCCCAGGTGGCCAAGAAGGCCAACGGCATCCTGGCCTGTATCAGAAATAGTGTGGCCAGCAGGAGTAGGGAGGTGATCGTGCCCCTGTACTGGGCACTGGTGAGGCCGCACCTCGAATCCTGTGTTCAGTTTTGGGCCCCTCACTACAAGAAGGACATGGAGGTGCTGGAGCGTGTCCAGAGGAGGGCAACGAAGCTGGTGAAGGGTCTGGAGCACAAGTCTTATGAGAAGCGGCTGAGGGAACTGGGACCGTTTAGCCTGGAGAAGAGGAGGCTGAGGGGAAACCTCATCGCGCTCTACAACTACCTGAAAGGAGGTTGTAGCGAGGTGGGTGTTGGTCTCTTTTCCCAAGTAACAAGTGATAGGACGAGAGGAAATGGCCTCAAGTTGCGCCAAGGGAGGTTTAGACTGGACATTAGGAGAAATTTCTTTCCTGAAAGAGTGGTCAGGCCTTGGAACAGGCTGCCCAGGGAAGTGGTGGAGTCACCATGGCTGGAAGTATTTAAAAGACGTGTAGATGAGGCGCTTAGGGACATGGTTTAGTGGACATGGTGGTGTTGGGTTGACGGTTGGACTCGATGATCTTAGAGATCTTTTCCAACCTTAATGATTCTATGGTTCTATGATTCTAATATCCAGTTACAGCATTCGATAGTCAAGCAATATTATTTTATGGTAATTGCCTTTGATAGCAATTCCTTAGTGTTCTTTTTATGTTTACTTTAAAGCAGGCTCATAATAAAGCATGCTCATAACGGCATGACTTTTTATAATTATATATATTTACATACTGTACCTCATCAATGCAAAAAAAACCCCAACAAACCAAGAGAAATAGTCATACTTAGCAGCAGAATGAGTAGGGAAAAAAAAAAGAAAAGAAAAGATTTAACAAAAACCCCAAATCACATGGAAATGAACACTTATCTCTCTTCCTGCTGTGATGTCCAGATGAATAAACAAGAATTACTTTCCACTTTTTTCATTAACAGATTGTTTTGCAGAATTATATATGTTTGGTTCATTATCGAATTGTGAGCTGTAATTAGGGATTTCCTAGGTGCTGTGCAATGACCTGGGAACTCATAGTGTTGTAGTGGCTTTCACATTAACCCCCCCACGTATATACGCTTGCAATGTAGCCAGTGTTAGCAGCTAACTGATGGAGTAAATGAGCTGCAATTACTGCATGTGAAGAGTTAATGAAGAGTTGTTAATGCACTCTACAATCATCATTTAGTGTACTACTCCATTATGTACCTGTGAAGACAAGCTTTCAGCCCGATCGGAGGATAATTTTGTGGATCATTTCTCTTTTTTGAAGGCCTGCTAATTTAGCGTGCCTTAGTTGATAGAGTTGATCTCCATAAAAACACATAGTAAGAATTTGGTAGAAATGATAACTAATTGCATAATGCTTTTGAAATATGCATTTATATTGCATACATCGGTGCCTACTTTCTAACTGCCAGTTGGGAAATATATGTATGTATATATATATGCATTATGTGCATGGGTGTGTTCATTCATGTTTTTAAGAAAGTTTTTAGAAAGGAATTCAAATATTTATACTAGTTTTAGGAGCATCATAAAGTTAGGTTTCTTAATAAATAGCTTGTTTTCTTTCTGGAGATTATGAATCACATTTTATGTTTCTTAATGACTTAGGAGTAGTTAATGAATAATCAGTCATGCAAAGCTGTCACACTTGGTTAAATAGCTCAGTCCTGTTTTTACTGCTTCAGTCCTTTATATTTTTAATTACCTTTATTTAGCTGATATAAATCACCCTAGAACACATGCTCTCCTAAGCAGTCCTATTTCTGCATGTATTCTGCAAAGTACTGATTGCACTTCTGGCTGAAGTGCAAAACGCAACAACAAGTGTCTCTTTTTCTTTGGCATGGTTACGGAAATCTTTTCCATACTTCTTAATCCTTTTATCTAGAAAGAACTTGTTCTTTCCCCCCTGCTCTTTCTTAGACATATTTCACTGCATTGGTATTCTTGCTTAGTTGCCTTCTCATATAGGTTCACACATTTGCACCTTCACTCCTGGAACAAACTTCCTTGGATACACAGCCCAAAATGCGTTAATTCTTCTCTCCTGTTTGCAATTGGATCTGCACTCCTCCGTGCCTAAAGAGCTTTGACTCGAAAACAGCCCCACACAGCCAGTCTCTAGCTGACAGCAAGATACTCTATATTCAAGAAAGCAATTCACTCAGAAGGGGTTTGATAACTTCAAACATAAACAACATTACTGTCATAATAAATGCCTGGAAAAGCCGCTTGGCAACCTAACCTACTCAATCGGGTAGTTGTTATGAAAAAGTGATGATGGTTAAAGTCATAGTAACTAGAAAAGCCAGTCGATGGCTGCCAAAATCTTTCAGGCTAATGTGAATGTCACTTTCCATTTGTTTTCTCATAATCTATCTGTCACAGTGGACACACATATTTGCTATAATGTCTGCAGATTAAATGTGATTAATTCTCCAAAATGAAGGGACTGCATCTTCATGCAAGAAGTTAATTAGGTTCTAAAAATTGTCTTGTAAATCTCCAAAGGAAAGAGACAAAAACCCAAAGAAGATAAACTAGCCAGGTTATTTCAGGATGATAATTTAGTTAGACCTATTACTTCAAATTCTCTCCTCTTTTTTTGAATACGTTTTAACTTCTGTTCAAGGACTACAGATGATTATATACGTATGTATACATGAATATAAACAAATGACTGTAGCTGAGAAGATGAAGTCAGGTGTCCTATATTTCTGATTCTGTAACAGGCTTGTGACCAAGGACAAGGTGTTTTGGACTAAGTCCGTGTGAGGATTCAGACAAGCTTTCTGTCTCACTTCTTCCCTGTCCCCTCGATCTTTCATCCTGTTCTCAAAATTTTCCCTGGAAACTTCCAGCTCCTGAGTAATATGGCAACATCTATAAAAACAATACCTACCATGAAAATATCTGCTAAGGGATAGCTGCATAATGTCAAACACATCAACAAGTCATTAGCACCCTAAGCTTCTGATGCATCATCTGACATCAGCGAAGCCTGCAATCAGACTGGCAGAGGCTGCTGTTCTGGCTGGTCTTGCTTTTTCAAATTCCCCTTTACATGTTCACTGCCAACTGTACAAAACTGATACGCCTTTTTCATGAAACAAAGGAAATATTATTGGACAAGCTGCTGATAACAATATGTTGTTATTTGCATATCTAAATGCTGGCTTGTGAGTAAGTGTTGTAGGCCTGGGAATGGGTGGGTTTCTGTTAGAGTGACTCAGACTGTACCTTTGCCTAGTACGGGAACTTTAGTGAATAATAATCACCAAGTATCCTCCCATTGTATGTACAGAGAAAGGTAGGAGCCACTCTTTCCAGTCCAGGGAAACCTTCGTCACTCAGTATATATATGAAAAAGCAAGCTTTTGTTCTAAAGTGAATTTTTCTTGGTGTTCTGTGAAAACACCGATAATTTTCATCACAAAAAGTTTCATGACATTTTCACAGAGTTTTTAAGCAGGTTTGGAGTTTCTGATATCTAAAATGGTAAAGACTTAGGACCCCACTGGAGGCCGCTTTGTTGATTTTTCTAATGCAAATGTGTCATCTTTTCCAGGCCTCAGACAATGCAGCTAACATCATCATTTGTGCCCCAATCTGAATATATTAACCTTTTAATTGGGATCTAGTTCCAATGTTTTCCCCTTCTTTCTCTTCTCTACCTACCTACTTGCCTTATGTGCCTTTTATAGCATTGCCGCTCCAGCTTTTTAGTGATAAATATCAATGTCCCCTCCTGCTCCCCTCCTCCAGTTCCTGTTGTGCTTCCAACATTCGATATATTTTGCTAATGAGTTGATAAGGCTGCTCTCTTGCACATTATACTGGGTACACCAGTGCTAATAGCGCAAGGCTATACACCTACTGCTTATTTATTCCCTCCAAACTAAAGCACACACTTGGGAGTCAGCCTGGGTAGAAGAACTCCAGGTACCCACCCCTTGAAGGGAAAATCCCAGGTAAAAATCAAAATGCCACAAACTCTTTATGACCTGTAGATCTGTTCCTTGTGTAACAGGTGTTTCCGACACTGGAACTTCAGGTGCTTTCTGCACTGCTCCAGGCTTTGGAGATGGTCCAAAGCTGCTCTTGGAAGACCCTGGTGAGACATAGGTGTATTTTGCATGCAATAAGCCATTGTGTCACTTGTCCGCAGTCTCTCTGAACTCCATCATTTCCTGAAAAAAGGGGTGCTTCCTTCCAAGTCCTCTGATGGATGAAGACCTTTCTCAAGACATTACAGTTCTCCACCCGCAGAAGAAATTAATTTGGAAAATGTAGGCCGTGAGGCATGAGAGAAAACTCTCCTGCCCTGCATTTAGCTGAGGAGCAGGTGCTGCCTGTGCTGTGCCTGGGCACAGACAGGGGAACACGAGTCCCATGGCCCCGTCACACCCACACCACTCCTGGGTTGTGGGACTGGGACATGGTGGTGATATGCAGGGGGCAGCATGTACCTGGGTTTCACCCTGGTGTGAATTTGTATGTGTGTAGCAGTGTCTGTAATCGGATTCGAGGGCTCAGAAGCTCCCTGACTCCCAGTTTGTATGTGCATGCTTTACCTCCAGCAAAGCTGTCCAAGTAGTGATGTTATTGAGGAATCCTAGGACAGTGGCAGTTGTGTTCATAGTGATGAATAAGATGAATAAGCCATGGTGGTGACCCACCTGGGACTTTTTAGGAAGCACAAGAAGCAAGAGAGAAAGGGATAAATAAAGAACGGGGGTAAAGCAGCTGTGTGCAAATACTCAAGTCAGTGGCTGGACCTTCTCCCCTGTGTTTGTAGTCCATGCAACACCCAGATCTTTCCACTGGCATGCTCACTGTAAGAGTGCTAGTGTAAAAATGGGACCTGCGTTGTTGTATGAGTGCTGCATATTCATCATTTATGATGAATCTGTGGGAGATGATTCCTGCCCTCGGTCTAACAAAGCTAATCATCTTGTCATGGTCTATTCAGCACTTCTTTCCAAATTGCCAGGGCAATTTGGAAAAGTTGCTATGTGAGCATTTTTACAGATAACCCTACAAAGAAGTGAGAGTATTAGGCAGTTGGTGGACATCTTTGTTTAGTAGTGCCATTTTTAAGAGACAGTTGAGAGGGAGCTGCTGTGCAGGGGTGGTTGCGAAGCAGATGATAGCTCTAACCAGGGGGTGAGTGCTCCACGTTCCTCCGGTGTATGTGCTGAATTCTAAAGGGTGCTGAGAGCCAAGTACTCCTGAATTGTCCTCTCTGCTGTGATCCAAAGTAGGCCATTTTCGTGGTGCTCTGTAGGTCCCCCTCTGCTAGTAGGGCTGTGGGAACAACTGGAAAGCTGAGTTTTCAGAGCTCTGCAGAGGGCAACCTTACTGGCAGCAGTGTAGGTGCACCCATCCGGTTCCCTGATGAGCTTCTGAAGGGCAGGGTATGAACGCTCTGACCTGGTCTACAGGCAAGATTGAATAGGTGATGATGCCCTCTAGTGACTTCCCAAAGAGAAAATAGAATGGTGCAACTAACAAGGGAATGTTTTTGATCTAGTATAAGACCTATGATGATAAAGAATTCTGGTCCTCGGTCTTTATTTTTTCTGTCTGACCGAACGCAATTATTTTATTTATTGCCAGCAGCATGTTAAATTGTTCCAACACAACAAGAACTTTGTGAAATATTGGGCTTGGTACAGTTTGAGTTTTATCTCTCAAGCCTTTTTGTTAAAGAATTCTGCTCTACTAAAGTAGGGTTTGCATAAAAGAAAATACACAGCTATACTAGTCCTCTTTAAATAGGGAAAGACCTTTTTATAATACAAGGGCTATGTTTTCATACAAACCTGCTTAGTCATACTATGACTGTTTCTTTGCCATGGGAATACTTGAAATTCAGGTTAAAAAATATAGTAACTGGATTTATTCCCTGCACTCACAGTGGCATTTTCTTAACTTTTTGGGATGTCTTCACAATTTCTTTATTTTTTCCAGATGAGTTAGGTGGAATTTCGATCAGACATTTTACAAGAATAGAGTTAGTTATGCAGGCAGAGTTTTCTGAATGCAGAAGATGAGTCACTTATGAGGAGTGCAGGAATGGTGGATATAAAATGTTGACAATCCAGCAGGTTTTCATTGAAAGGAGCTCTGATCTCTGATCACCCCCTCCCTTTGCTATGCCCTTAGCTTTTCATGAACCCATCCGTTCTGCAGAGACGATCTTGTTTGCTCCCACACTCTTGTGTCTGTGCAGCTTTTCTTGGTTCCCCTGTAAATGAGCATTATGATTTTTAAACCACTGCTTCCATTCAATTACTACCTCTAAAAGAGCCTCTTCTGTGAGGTCTATCGCACGTACACATACTAGTTAATTATCATTCTTGGATTACAATTGGAGTTTTGCTGTTTGGTATCCCTTCTCTTGGGAAGAGAGCTCTTTGGCAGAAGGACCTTTTTTTTTTTTTTTTTTTTTTGGTGTGTGCTCTTATTACTGAAAATATGTCAATGCTAAATAAAAATTTCCAGATAATCTTAAGTCCAAAAACTCTAGTAGTTTCCCTGGTTGTTTCACCATGGTTGTTTATGGCTTTGTTTAGCCCCAGTCTAAGGTGAAGGAGTAGGAGAATGAGGAGGGGAAGATATGTGCTCAGCAAAGGAGCCACCACCCTACATCTTCAGTGCCTCTTACTTGTTCCCAGAACGCATGAAAATGGCCAAACATATAGTAAACATAAATATTTTACCTTGTATCAAATCTGCATCCTCCTTGTTTGCTTCCCTCCTTGTGTCTTCAAATACTTAGTATGCAAGATCTCTAGGTGAGGACTGTCCTCCTGCTCCGTGGGTTATACCCAGCCCAGTGTGGCCCTGAGCCCTAGCCTCTAGATCAACACCGTACCAGTGGGTGGTGGACGAGTTTGTGAGGGCTGCATGAAAAGCCTACAGGCAAAGTGAGGAGCAGGTAGTATTGGACATGGCAGAGAAGATGGATGTGTTGGAGAAGGGATGCAAAAGGGGAGGAACAACAGAGGAGAACAGAGGCAATAAATTGAAAAATGTAGGGAAAAGAGAGAAATACATTGGGCTTCCAATTCAGCCAGGTTCTTCATATCTCAATACTTCTCCCAAAAGCTGCGAAGCAGAGGCACCATGCTTGCAAGGGGTGAACAGTAAGGTGGGAGATAAAGGAGGAGAGAAACAGTGTGTTGGAAATGGGGCAGACAAAAACCAGGTACATGTCACAAGATACCCGAGCATTTTATCTTTGCTGTCACTTGCCAAGTGATCATCTGAAATAATCAGAGGGTATTAATTAGATTAGCAACAAGAATTCAGTGGGTGGAAAAGTGGGACAATCAGCTTATATTATGCATGTCAGCACGTATGACTTCTGTGCTAATTCAAGGCGTCTGTTTTGCCAGTCCTGGGTGTTCCTTCAAGCTGACAGAAAAGTGCTCTGGGTGGAAACAGATGTACTTAATTAGGAGCAACATCGATCTGTATTTTACTACTTACAGCTCTCAATTAGAAGAGGGTTAAAAATGTGCTAGACCCTGTAGTTATTGGTCCTGTATGAACAGGACATCATGCCTGCAGAACCTCCCCTCTGGGAGGATGAAGTGAGGAGTGAAACACAGGGAAGTGCCTCTATTTATTTGGTGTTTGGTGTCCTCAAGTAAGACTGTCAATTATCAAATTTAGTCTTATGCTTTGATTATAGTTTTTTTTTGGTATAGGGGCTGTCTCTTTGTTGTGTGCACAAATCCTTTAAAAAGCTAAGGCCCTACCTTGTTGGTACTACTATAATTCAAACTTTTTTGTTAGTAGCTTTTTGTGCACGGGTTATTTTTATATATAGATGATGTTTCTGAAAAATGGAGTGAGTTCATGCAGTACTAGAGGAGGAGAAAGCAAGCTTCTGCTGATGAGTTTGAATGAACAGGTCTCTTTAGGACATCCATTGCACAAGCTTAGGACTGTATTATATGGTCTTACTGGCCTTTCTATCTGCACTTGTGGACATCCCTTCAGCAATCACTTTGCCTGATGCCCCCCAAATGGAAGAGCATTCCTTAAGGATGTGCCTTGCCATCAATAGAGGATTGTTTCAATACATTCATTGTCTTTCCACATACACAGTTATTACAGAGGGTACAGGTGCAGGACCCTGCACCTGTATGCCCACATGGGGCGAGGAAGAAGAAGAAAGGTTTTCTCCTTGTCAGACAGGGTGATGCAGAAGCAGAAGGACTTTCCTAGATGTAGGCTAAATATTGGAGCAGGGATTGATAACAGAATTGGGGAATGCCTCACTGCTATATCCTTTTTGTCCAATGGGGAAAAAAAATTACTGAATTAATTAGTAATTGACTTGTATTAGGAATTGTTGTGGGAGGTGTTATTTGTTTAACTTATCCCAGTATAAGGGTTTACTGTGGACCTGGAAAATTTTATTTCTGAGTGCTCACAGTCCTTGTGTGTTGATGTGGTGGGATTTTTGTTTTTCTGGGGTTTTTTAGTAACAAGTAGTCATCTCTGAAAATCAGGTCTTTAAAGTATCTCAGTGCATGCACTCAAATATCACCACAGAGCTTCCAAGTTCTCTGTTTTTTCTTAGTTTTCTTTGGTTCCTGAATGTTGTTCTTTGATGGATCAAAATCAACCATCAGGTTTTCTTAAAGGCCATCCTACACTGCCTCAGTTAAGTTTTAACCAAAAATGCAGTTCTAGTTATCAGCTAAGAACCACTCCCAGACCTGAGTTAGGAATTACTGTTCTAAAATATCCAACAAAAATACTGTAAACTCACCAGATACTGCAAACCAAAACTATAACCCTGCTGTTCTTGTCATCGGGTTTATCAGAAGTTCGGTTCCTGAGTTACCAGGCACAGAATTGGGTCAGCTTCTTTTAATAAGGAGCTTTTGTTTTTATTTTTTCCTTCCTTTGTTCCTTTGAATGTCAGGAAAATAACTCTTTTTTGCATTATAGTGATTATTACCAATTCTTCACAATTGCATCTTTTCCCCTATTGTCCATATTGTGAGTATTTTGACTTGCTTACTTTTTGGGTCTTTGCTACATCCTAGACAGAGTAAATTTGATATCAGTTTTAACCTTTAGCATTTTATGCTTTTGGATCTACAGTTACTTTTATTGGTTTAAGTTCCTTTGATTATTTCAGCCAAGTGCTGCACTCTGCTAAGGTAAAATAATATAGGAAATAAACTCAAAATTTTGGAAGCTAAGAAAATTCCAGCTGTCCATATTATTTATGTAATACTCTACTTTTTCAGGACACACTTCACATATCAACTAGTCTTCCAAAAGCTTCTGTTTAAAAATAAAAAAAAAAGTTATTTCTTACTGTTCTTGCTCTGGCTATAATGATGGAGGAATACAGAAAATATGATGGTGCTTGCACTAGAGAGTTTATATTTTATATTCTGAGCCTGAGATAAAAAATGCCAGTGGGTCACAGAAGAAGAAAATCACAAGATGCGAGCAATGTAAACCTTATTTTCTTCAGTAGGCATTGCAGCTAAGGAAGATAAATGAAACTTTTGTGAATGAATGAATTTTTTTATTAATGCTTTTTCTTCATGCTGTATCTGAAGAAACAGAATAGATAAGAGGAGCTTACGTTTCCAAGGTAATCAACACTTGGGAATGGATGGCTCCTACATTTAAGCAAGTTGTTCTTTGCCTATTGTTGATATACCACAGAAAGATTGAAAGGAATAGGTTTGTGCAGGTAGAACTGGGAGCAGAGTTTGGCTGCAAAGCCTTGATGACTGGTGAGGGTACACAGAAGGGCAAGGACCTGTGTTGTATTTGCATAACTGACAGTTGAAAAAAGCAATGCTTTCAATTATAAACTAAAAAGTGCACAAGAAACACTGAGATAGCGATTCCTTTAATCCTACACTTTCAGTCACGTGATGGGACAGGACCACACTTTGAGGCAATCTGATTTTCTTCCCATAGATTTAGGATTCTGCCGCAATTCCCTAATTGCTGTGGAATGTTGGTAATAACAAGCAGGGCATTATCACTCCATCTGGATTGTACAGTACTAGAATAGTTTGCATTTCTTTAGTCTCATTTACCATGGGGAATTTAGACGTAACCTGACTGGTGAACCTACATGACTAATATTCCCTTTTTAGGAGTGCAGAAATTGAGACGAACGGTGCTGGTATTTTTTTTCCTCCATGGTGTGCAGACTAGGAAAGCCTGAGATTGGAACAGGCTCTTCAAATCCTTAAAGGGTTAATTACTTTAACCCCTAAACTGTATGTACAGCTTGCACAAAAATCTTCACTCTCATCGTCAGTGTCTTGGGCATATTCTGAAGAAATTCAGAGTAGAAACTTCTTTAATGGTGTTACACAGAACAAGTCTTCTCAGGCTTTCAAAATATATTGTATTTTTAAGAAATATGTAAGAAGTTGTATGAATACTGAGAACGTACAGAATCTCTTATTCCTGAGACCTACTTTGTGGATACTCATATGGCTAGCATAGTTATTTGAGCGGTCAGTTTATAGTTCTATCATTCCTTCTAGGGTCTTTGTCTGTAACACACAGAATTCACATGCTGCTTAGCTGATGGTTTTGACTACACTGTAACACAGCAAAAGATTTGAACCAAGGCTTATTTGAATCTCGTCAAACTTTTAATGCTATAAAATCCACACAGATTATTTCTAAATACCACTTTCTTTTGAGCAAAATGTAGTAGGATCTTTAAACAAAATGCAGGATTTCAGTTTCTCAGAATTAAGATTTGAGAAAGGTGTTGGCTTTTCCACTCCTCTGAGAGGTGGGATTTACAATTTAAGGGAAAGTGTGTCATGCTGACTACTTTTAAATGCTTTTTTATTTATATCTCCTTTTTTTCCACTCACAATGGAGAAATACATGTAATACAACAGAGTGGTCTGGTTGGTAATTACCAGACAGTGGCAGAGAAAGAACTGAATATACTAAAGACAAGAGGACCATGTTTGTGGCTTGAACTCTGTCTGTGAAATGCTCTTACCATGTTAAGATGCAAGGCATGAGAAGAAAAATCACAGTTTCTCCCTTGCATGCAAGTGTGCAAACAACTACATACCCTGTGTTTAGGAGGAGGAAAAAATGTCATAATTACATGGGTATTCTGTTTCCCAGTAGCACAGTTACCAGTACTTCCAATAGTACATTATACATTATGACTCTAAAAGTGTAAAATCAGACTCACAAAGTAGCTTTTTGTCTGAATTAGCTGATGAAAGCTCAGAACCCTGGAGGTGCCTTTGCATTCCCCTCTCCTCTCCTTGTTATTCTGAAAGATGTGTACTGAAACGACCAGGTCATTTCCCACAGTCTATCAGTCATCTGATGACCGCTACTGACCTTGACTAGACTGGAATGATTATTTAGCCATTTAGCTGTGGGAGATAACGTTAGTCCAAGTTCTTGGCCATACTTCATCAGTTTCCAGGTTAGTGCATGTAGGCATTATGAACTTATCACAGTTGTGGTTTAATGGGTATAAACAATTAAATAATTATAAATCAATGAGCTCTGTAACTCTGGTATTATAATAATTACATTTTAAAAGGCACTACTTAGTTACAACTCAGGGATTATTTACAGGCAATAATTAAGGTCAAACTGACTTCCTCCTGTTACATAGAGTATTTGTATGAGCAGCATGTCAAACAATAATTATTTTAAGGCAAACCTAATTGCCTAGTGTACTGAAGTGTGTCATTATCCTAGAGAATATGCTCTTGTGTCTATCACTGGTTATATTTAAAGAGAAAAGATGTCTTTTTTTAAATAAAAATGCAAATTGTCTTAATATGTTACTTTTCAGTTAGAATGGTATCATTTCCTTTTAGGGTTTTTTTTACTCAGCCCACAGGAAAGGGAATAAAGTAACAGGAAAAAGAGTATGGCACATTCCATGTATGAAGCAATCCTATGAAAAAAGAATAGATGGGAAAAATTAGTGTAATCATTTTACAGGATTATTCCCCACAGTATATTTCCCAGTGCTTTGTCTGGTCTAGTTTGCAAAGATGCAAATGATGTCGTTTTTATTGCTTCCCTTAGGGAAGATTATTCCAGTCTAATAACACTCACAGTTAGGAAATTTTACTGATGTTCAAACTGTTTTTCTTTACCTGACTTTACCCCATTGCTCCTAGTTGTAAACTCCCGCAGGCAATTCAGAATAGTTCCTCTCCTTCCTGGGTGTTCTGAGCCAAGCAATACACAAGTATTTCTTTTAATCTTTCATCGAAGTCTATCTAAATGATGGACGTTTGGGCCTTGGAGAGCCTCCAAGTTTGAATGCAGCCTCTGATCACTTCCCTGTGTCCACATGTATGGTTGTGCATGGACACACTCATGTGCAGAGACGTGTACTCCTGAAATGCTTACCCCAGACAATACCGCCACGGTACCCACTGCCCGATGAAGCATTCTCTTGCAAATGGATTTCTTTTCCAGTTAGAAGAAAAGTCACCTCCTAGGCTGGTAGCCTTGGGGAAAGGTGAATTCATAGGGTCAGCACAGAGTCGTAAAGGTGGGAAGGGACCCTAGGAGGTCTCTGGTCCGACTCCCATCACAGAGAAGGGTGAACTATGAATGCAGACCCTGTTGTACAGGGCTTTGACCAGTTGGGTCTCGAAAGCCCTCAGGGACACATATTCCCCAACTTTTCTTGGTGACCTGTTTGAACACTCCATTTTCTCATTGAAATATTTTTTCCTTTATACCCAGTCAGAAACTAATCTTGTTCTGGGATTAATTTTACGTTTGATGTACACTTTTCAGCAGAAAGAGCAGCATGAAAGGTGTCTCATGAGCTTTGAAAAGCAGCACAGACTTCTCCAGTTTCAGGTCAGATGAAGGTTGTCAAGTCACCTTCCCTCTCTGGGTTTTGCTTTCCTGTCCACTGTTAATTTGTTTAAATGATAAACCTGAAAAAAAATAGTCTTTGGAGTAACATCTTGAGAAGGCATGTGTAAAATCGGCGTGTGATAAAACACTTTAGAATTTAGTCATGAGAGCCATTTCATAAAATCTTGAAAAGTTTCTCTTGTTTGATGAAATACCTGGTATTACATGACCATTGGTAGTCACACTGTGCAGTCTTTCTGCATTATCTGTACGAAAAGTGGAATCTTCCACAGGAAATACCCTTCTTCCTGATCATGATGCCTACAGCAGATCATCTCCGTGACATCTCCTAAGGGGATACACTTTCAGACCCTGGTGGTACAACAATCTGTCGCCATGACCCCATGCTTCATTCCTGCTCAGTGCTCCTCTATTTTCTCTGCACTCCTACTGCTCAACAGGCACCAAGCCTTCCCCAGCTCCATTTCACTAGCGCATACGTTCTCCTCTTTTTCATTTCCATTGGCACTGGGTAATTCAGTCACCTACTGGTGCCCCTCCCTGAAATATATCAATGCATCTCACAGTTCTGGAAGACTTGATTATCACCTTGGAATTGCACTCCTCCCAGCTGGAGGTGTCACTGATAAAGAGAGAATACCTATCCTTTTTGCAATGGCAAGTGTAGTGACATTTATTTTTTTAATTTTTTTTAGCTAACAAGCTCTACTTCTTGCAGTCTTTTGAAGACGCCTGCCCCTTCTTGCTCTCCTCTATGTCACTTCTAGATGCCATATTTGTTGAAGCGGGGTTCCCAGTCCTAGGCTCAGTATTCCAGCTAAAGTCTTACTAACACTGAAAACATATATTTCATGTGTCTGTCAGGCTGTGCTCTGCTTTACACATCCAAGGGTGATGTTAGCCTCTTTCATTTTTTTGTTGTGGCAGCATAATGTTTACTCAAGTGCAGCCTGTGCTCAGATAGATTCCCTGCCTCCATGTTCTCAAAAATATTTTCTGGACAGTCATTCTCCATTCTGTTTTTGTACAGTTGAACACATCTGTGTAAGGGTAACATCTTCCACTTGACCCTGTTATTAAATTGTATTCTATTTTTCTTCCAGTTTCTTGAATTTTCTTATTGATCACTACAACAGTCAGCACTGTTTTCTGAGGCTGTTCTCTGTATTTTATTCAGAAGTAAGGGTTTAGTAAAATGTAGTTGCAGTACTCCAAAACCCAAAACTCCAAACAGAACAATTTGATTAACACATATCAGACGTAATTCTGTTTTGTAAAAGTCACAGTATTTCTAATGGGGAAAATACGTATTAGTTTAGGAAGAGATATATGTGAAAAGGGAACAAAATAGAATGCCTACTTTATAAATAGATGCAATGGAAAAATGACATGTCTATATGATATAAAGTTTCCAAAAACCAAACATGAAGTATTTCATTCAAAGGCTGCCTAGGAAGCCATTTCAAAAATAACAAAATGAAAGAGTTATGTTCCAAAGCAACTGCGTTTGTTTTTCATTTAACAAAGAATTGGGCTTGCAATAAGATTATTTTGTAGAGATCTACAGATACCCATAGAACCCAAAATAATAACTGAGGGATACTGTAATATCCTTTAACAGAAATATTTCAAAGGGGGCAGGCTTTTCAAAAAACTTGGCTTCTTTTTAAGAACCAAAACAACTAGCAGCATTCTTAGAGACTTTTAGCATGCATGGCTTTGAGCAGTTCTGAAAATTTGCCTATAGAGGTGGATGCCGAGCACTTGAAAAAATTATCCTTGAGCTCTTTGGAAAATCTGGCTACATTTTAGAGAAATGCCTGTTCTATGATCTCTTGCCCTTTGATATACCAAAGCTTCACATTGCTATTTGATAAACTGCTTGTTGACAGATATTTATCAGTTTTTAGCTGCCTTAAAAAAGAAATGAGGAGGGGAGGAGAATCTTGGATTTTGTAGCGTTGTAGCTAAACTTCATATTTAGAGGGAAAGTCAAACAGCCAGCCAAGTAATCAATCAAATTTCTCAGTCCCTTGAGCGGACCTGGAGCATACAGTCCAAATGCAGGCCTGGAGAGTCTTTCTCGCACTCCAGTCCTTTGTTACAACAAGGCTTCATGGTTTTACTAATGTTACTGAGAAATGTTGGCACATATTTTTCCACCACTAAATGGGGAGAAAATATAGCAACCTTTTACGCTGATGTAGGGAATGATTAGCCAGTTTGGAAAGTACGCTACAGGTAAGTACCATAATTAATCCCACTGCAGAATAAATTGTTACTAATAAAAGAAATAATAAAAATACGTATATTTGGATGTATCCAATATTTCACAAAGAGCTGATTTTCAATTATCACAGACAATTGCTATATTCATCTAAATTTAGTGTAGCACCCATTTACTAAGGTTTCTGGATTGCATTCATGTTTTTCAGGTATACATTTTGACACAATACATTATTCCTATTTTCAGTCCTGCTAATGTTAACCTGGGAGTTCTTTTCCAGTCTCCCACCCTCTGAAGAGCATCTAATGTGAACGTACAGAATACACATTCCTGGAAAACTCCTTGTGTATTTAATTGACAATTAAAATCTTGTCACGGCTTTCCTGCATTTCTGAATATGTAACAGCCAAAATGCAATCTGATGCAAATCCGGATTGGATCAGCAAAAATATCTTGGCTGGCCTGAAAGTGTCCTAGGTGAAATTGTAAGGCTACCTGTTGAATTATACCCCCAAATGTTACGTGGGCAGTAGCCAATGCCTGACAAACTGCCTGGAAGAACACTGTTGTATCCTTTTTCATGCATGTACATAAAAATGGCCCAGTGTTTTGAACATATGCCTGTCTTGCTGTACTTATGGATGTTAAATTTACAAGAGTAGTAATTATTTACAGCACTAGGTGGTTAACTTGCTCTTGTATCAACTACCAGTACTATCCTGATTAATCAGTATGTAATTCTGCATTCCACATCTCTATTGACCTTTAAAAATATTTTTTGCTACCTATCAGACTATTGTATATAACAGGAATTATTTTAGATCTTATTTGGATGATTTATTCTTTGTTTTTCAACTAGGTGGGAAGGGTAGACTTGTTCAATGTGTTTCTTAAAATTACATGAATGTAGTTTCTGAGCAATAGAAGTGACAGAACAGTGTCATGGGTGCAGTAATCTAGGCTTCATGATAGAAGAAGACATTAATGCTTCTTTTTAGAATTTATTTGTTTACTTATTCCCCATAACCTCTTTCCAAAGATTGTACGAGAGATGCTTAGCTAGAGCAGCAAGGTAAAGATATGATTGCATAATAGATATGGTTTAGGATGAGTTTTAATCTTTACTGAATCTTCTCACTAAATAGTGAATGATATGTAGCTGATGGAAGAGTTACAGGAGAGAATGAGCAGCTGGTGTTTTGACTGATTCTATGATATTGTAATTATGTTTCTAAACCTGTGCCAGGTTCTTTAACAACTCTAGCTAGGTTTTATTTTATGTGGATGTAAACAAATAAAGATTGTGGTTAATTTTCCTGTTTCCTGAAATAAGACTTTATAGGTGTCAGTGAAAACAATGTTATTGAGGCTTAGAAAAAATGAGAGACAATTATTGGAACTGTGCAACTAAAGTAATGGGGTGCTTGAGAGGTTGACTGGGTAGCTGGCGATGAGGTGATTTAGCAGGCTATTTATAGTCCATCAAAGGGTCTGTATTTGTCTTTTAATAAGGACATGAAAGCCAGGAAATGACCGAATATAGCCTTTGAGTATTTATGGCATGAACACATGGTGCAGACAATGATTGGAGCTAGCATGGGTGCATATTGTATGGATAAGTCATTAATCAATTGAAAAATGTGTTGCAGATTGATGACAGAAGCTGAGCCGTAGGAAATGCATGGCAAAATGTAAAAGGACCAGATTAGATGTAAATAAAGGGGGGGGCCAGGGGGGCAGAAGAGATTTGCATACAAATTGTTTGACGCAGCTGCTTGAAAGCTTAACCAGCATCATGCTTCATTACTTACCGTGCTACATCAGTAAAGGGAACCTGAGCAACAACTCTGGTCTTGATTTAAATAAGTGGTTAAAAGCGACTAGGTGAGTGAAAGTTCCCAACTGGTGGGAGAGGGAGGCTCCTGCCAGGGATGCGGGGCTAACAGATGAACAGTCAAACCTGGAATAGCATCCAGAGATCATGGAGAGTCAGTGGGAGTGGGGTATGGAGGGGGAGAAAGGATTTGCAGCTGACAATGGCACACGTATCAATTTTAGGAGAGCTTAATTATTATATTCTTAAGAGTTTAACTTGATTTAAATTCAGATGCTTATTTTAGTGCAACATAAATCAGATAACATTAATAATAGTGTGGTATTATCAGCTCCCAAATAACTGTATTTAACACAGACAGCAATTGTCTCCACGGAAAGCATAAAATTAAGTGGGAAAGAAACAATCTTGTTCAACCCACAATGGAAAAGACTTGAGATTTTTTGTAAAATGCGGTCATATTTTCTATTTCACAAAATACTTTTTGTATTT
This sequence comes from Calonectris borealis, assembly GCF_964195595.1. NCBI lineage: Eukaryota > Metazoa > Chordata > Aves > Procellariiformes > Procellariidae > Calonectris > Calonectris borealis. The sequence continues at coordinate 51,230,036 of NC_134316.1, read as the reverse complement.
GTTGGTTTAAAATGTCCTGTAAAGCTATATGAGATTATAACAAATCTCATTGTTTTCCCTTTAAGTCTCTATGATGATGGTTATTGTGCAATTTGCATTTCAACATACAGTTATGCTTTCTGGACTCCAGCCCTACTGGAGCACGATCAACTTCAGGATAAACAACAGAGAGAGGATATAATTATATGTACTCACAGGAGATGAAAATTAAAACTGTTTTCCAGTTTATAGATGTTAAATGGGCTTGAGTCAATTAGCAAAATCATCTTTCACCGTAGGTTATAGCAATTAATTTATTAAAGTGAGGGGTGGTCACCTAGTGCAACTTCTTAAGCAGTTTTGCTTCTTTCAGTGATAGGCAGAAGTCTTAAATCTTTTCTCTGCTGCAGTATCTAGCAGCGGAAACCGGTCCTTGCCAAAATCCATAAAGCTGATGCCTTATCCTCCTCTAAATCCCTCCTCAAAAGCTTTTTCTGCCGTGATGCTTGTGAACCACTCCCATCGGGTTAGGCAAGTAGTGAGCTGTAGTGAAGCCTATTTGCTTTACAGTTATTCAGTCTTTCCAATCCACTCCCACCTTGTGGTTTATCTGTTCCATCCGTTGCTTTTATCCCAGCCGATAAGAACGCTGTCAGATCTCTGATGCAGGAACTCTTTCTTATTATTGTTTGCAAAACACCTAATGAAATTAAATCCTTTCATTTGGGGTTTCTAGGTGCAACTATAACATAAATAGTAAATAATAACTTTGTAAGATTAGCATTATCTCCAAACCAAAAATCTGAAAATAAGACTTCAGTAGTAGGTGATTTGCAGTGCACTGGGAGGAACTAAGCCGTGGAGAATGCACTGGGGTGCCACAACAGAATCTCGTCACCAGACAAATCCTGCCCAGTAATATGGAGGAGTGTTAATAGATTTGGGGAACTGTGCATGTGTAAGTCCACACAGCTTGCTCTCAAAACACCATCCAGACTAGGAAGTTAGAACAAAAAGTATTTCCATTGTAAGATGTTTTTTAGTACATAGCAAATTAATTTCTCCATACTTAGGTCTGATTTATTGGTTGTTACTAAACTCTGGTTGACCACCTGTGCATAAGAAGCTTCCCACATTAATGGAGCTTAGGAATAAAATGTAGCCTGGGAGTCATGTCTGAACCACAGTAATGTATCTTGTCCTGCAGTGAAAAGTGTTTCATCACGAGTGAATATATCCTTAGTTAAACCTTACAGGAGTGGTTACAGGTGAAAGTCCTGGGTGATAACCTCAGTGTGACTTGGCTTTTAGCATGTCACCTTGGCTGTGATATCAATAATTGGGTCAAAACCAGCAATAAAAATGAATACACAGTGCATCACTAAGCCGAGAGGAGAACACTGTGTCTTTTGAGACCTCTGTGTAACTGGTCATACCTGTTCTAAAATGAGCACATTCTTTGAGAAACATTAAAGGAAACTGACCTTACCTTAGTGTCTAATCATAATAAATGACAGGCTGGGTTAATTATTACTTGGTAATTCTTTATTTAAACTTTGTACTAAGATTCATTGGCAGTATATTCTTTCATGCAGAACATAAAAGATGTAATTGTGTGCAGAGTGGGTGTGGTGTTTCCCTAGGTCAAGTAAGGAATATTTGTTTATATGCTTGCCCTGTATGAAAAATTTATGCATGCTGTACATGAATATCCTAGTTTATAGGACTGTTTCTATTAGTTGTTTGCACAAATTGAGGACAGTCACTTTCTTAATGCTTGGGGGGTCACTTCCTAGCCTTGATATAAGGGAGCAAGATATAGGTATGTTTGCACAATGCAGCAGTAACTTAATAAAACCTTCCAGACCCAGTCTAGATCTTCATACTTCCCCACTCCATACATCAATATTTCTAAACTACCTGGCCTGATTACTCTATCTTGTAATCTTGTAGGACCTGTTAGAAATTCAGGGCCCAGACTTTACTTCCAGGCTGTTGATTAGCCATCCCCAGGGATGAAATAAAGTAATGTGTACTGAAGCTTTTTTACTCAGCCGACTGAAGCTGGCATTCTGCCTTTAAGAAATCTGTTATAGGCAGTACCTCACTGGATTGCTTTTTTGAACCAAAACATATGTGCAGCTTTTTTATGTGCTTCACTTGTATAGTTGTTGCACCAAGGAATTTGTGTGAATTAACAGAGGCACTGGACATGTGGAATGAGACATGGGCAAATAAAAGTAGAAGTCACTTTGGAAAACATCAATGTAATTTTACAAAATAATGCAGTATCCTGAGAAAGGGGGAATGCTAGCTAACCCTCAAGGGTTTTGCTTATTCTTCTGCAAAATAGGATTCTTCTTTTTATTTAATCACCCCTGCAGGGTTCACAGGCACCTACTCTGCTCTTTGGGCATCTCTACACTGTGGAGCTCTCATTATCTCAGAAGGATCCAGGACGTTTGGCTATACCACAGAGAAATGCAAGCAATTACAGAGGAAAGAAACTTGTTCTTCCAGCATGGGGAAAATGGATGGTCTGCCACAGGGTACCCATTGTTTCATGACACAGCCACTGTTTTTTCTGTTATCAGTCATATTTAGAAATTAAATGTTTTTCTAAGCTCTGCTATTTTTCTGCCCTTTAGATACTTCTGTTCTAAGTCCTTTGTCCCATATTTTTTTCTAATGTTTTCTTTTTTTGTGTATGTCTTAATGTCCTCTTGATATCTTTAAGTCTTTGTCGTGTTTGACTTTTTCAAATAGACTTGCTTTTCCCTTTTTCATTTCCTTTCTTTTCTTTATTCTTTCCTGCATATTCTTCCCTCTTTTCCCCAGTGGTATATTTATTTATTAACTGCACTTAAGCAGTCTCAATTGAGCACGAGGTCCTATTATGTAGTGACAATCTACAAAGCATAGCAGAAAGGAATTTTATTCTCGTTTCATGGATAAGGAAAACGTGGCTCTGGGCAGTCAGTGTCTTGACCTAACCCATGTAAGGAAGCTGTCAGGCTTGAGACCATCGAGAATAGAATAGAATATTTCAGTTGGAAGTGACCTACAATGATCATCAGTCCAACTGCCTGACCACTTTAGGGCTTACCAAAAGTTAAAGCATATTATTTAAGGGCATTGTCCAAATGCCTCTTAAACACTGACAGGCATGGGGCATTGACCACCTCTTTAGGAAGACTGTTCCAGTGTTTGACCACCCTCTCTCTGTAAAGAAATGTTTCCTAATGTGAAGTCAGGGTTTATATCTCCTCTGACACAGTTTTGAACCATTCCCACACGTCCTATCACTGGATACCAGGGAGAAGAGATCATCACCTCCCCCTCCACTTCCCCTCCTCAGGAAGCTGTAGAGACCAATGAGGTCGCCCCTCAGCCTCCTTTTCTCCAAACTAGACAAAGCCAAAGTCCTTAGCCGCTCCTCATAGGACATTCCTTCCAGCCCTTTCACGAGCTTTGTTGCCCTCCTCTAGACGCATTTGAGAACCTTCACATCCTTCTTAAATTGTGGGGCCCAGAACTGCCCACAATACTTAAGGTGAGGCCCCACCAATGCTAAATACAGTGGGATAATCACATCTTTTGACTGGCTGGTTATGCTGTGTTTGATGCACCCCAGGATGCGGTTTGCCCTCTTGGCTGCCAGGGCACGCTGCTGACTTATATTGAGCCTGCTGTCAACCAGCACCCCCAGATCCCTTTCTACAAGGCTGCTCTCCAGTCACTCCTCTCCCAATTTATACTTGTGCCTGGGGTTACTCTGTCCCAGGTGCAGAATCCAGCATTTGGACTTGTTAAATTTCATACCGTTAATCATTGCTCAGTGCTCCAATTTATCTAGGTCTCTCTGCAAGGCCTCTTGTCCCTCAAGAGAGTCAACAGCACCTCCCAGTTTGGTATTGTCAGCAAATTTGCTATTGGTGCATTCAACTCCTGCATCCAGGTCATTGATAAATATATTGAACAGAACTGGCCCTAGAATTGAACCCTGAGGAACACTGCTGGTGACTGGTCGCCAGCCAGATGTAGCCCTATTTACTACAACCCTTTGAGCTTTGCCATTTAGCCAGTTCTTCACCCAGTGCACCGTGAACCTACTCAGCTCACAGTTGGACAGCTTGTCCAGAAGAATGCTGTGAGGGACAGTATCAAAAGCCTTACTAAAATCCAGAAAAACTGTAGTTTTCATGAGTCTGATACAAGGTTATCAGTCATCTCTCTTTTCTTTTTTTTTAAACACACGTTTTCCCTCTGTGTGCTCTGTCTTTTCTCTTTTCTTTTGTACTTTTCCAAAAAATACAGTTTATTCTCTATGGTTACTAACTCTTGGCCACTTTGCTGAGTGGATGTCTTTCCACCCAAATCAGTGGCAATGATCTCAGGTTACAGGATGTTTCATCAACTACAGAACACCTGTATTGCATAACTCAAGTAAGCTGAACAGTACACCCATCTTGAAATTACACTAGGCACACAAGTAAATTGCATAGTTACTGTGGAAAAAAAAACCAAAAATTAATTATTTGGTGGTAACTATTCAGTGACTGTCAGCAATGGCAGTAACTTGCTTGTTTAACTTAACACTTTCAGTGCTTGCTATTTTCCAGTAGTCATGTAATTGACTGGTGTGCAAACAAAATGACATTTTGGAAAAATGCTTGCATATAAAATCCCAAGCTAACACAGCAAGAAAAGGTTACTCCTACTACCTCCATAAACATTACTGACAACAGTTATCATAGCTTATTCAAAAATAAATGGGAAAAAACAGAGGAAGTGCATTCATTGAATTCCACCCATGTTCTGCTGCATGGGGAAAAATGCACAACTGCGGGAGAAGGAGGAAGAAAAGAGGTACTCAGCTGACATGTATAAATGAAGATCAGATAGCCTTTTTGGTTTTGTTGTCCTCCTCTGTGGTAAATGATTTGGGTGAGGGAAGGTTATTTGAGTTACATGGTGAAACATATGCTTAGCTCTATCTCATTTACAAAGCAAAAGGACTACTGTCCTGTCACTTTGAGTTATTACTACCTCTAACTTTCCAAAACTAAACTTCTGAGAACAAGATAGAATCAGCTTCTGTTAATGGGAGTAGAAATTAAATAATCAATGCATCTAATAATTAGATTCTAAGTTTTTAACATGGAAATGAATATTTGGTTGATAAAAGAGAAAATTGAACTTTAGACTTTCTAAAAATTCAAGAAAGAACCATTTTTTGGTCAATTTTCTTGAAAGCAGTTTTGAATCAATAGGTTTTCCCAGTGGATTTTAGCATCCATGCTTGCATGTGGACAGAAAGAACCACTGTCAGTCTACGTAAGGATCAATATCAAAATAAAGTATGTCATGAATAAGAGGTTGTTTATTCAAGTCCTAAAGTGGATACTCCTACTCCAACATAAAAACTTATCAGCGTTAAGTGACTTCTTTAGACTAGAAGCTCCACTAGTTACAATGATGCTGTTACATGGGTACAACAAACTCCCTTCCTCTGATATGACACACTCAAAAAGGCTTTTTCTGCTTTTATTTCAGTCGAGCTTAACCCCTTTCTAGTCAGAACAATGTAGCATTTAATGCAGTAACGTTACCATATTCACAAAAGCACAATATATTTGTGTTACTGTACTGTCTTAAAATCACATTTACTCATTTGTATGCATGTCAGCATTTGAATCGGGCCTGTTATAATTTTTCCTGGGTGTCTGGAAGATTGGGATGCAGTGTCTTGAGTGGTAATGTAATAGAGAGATCTTGCAGAAATAGTATCTACTAGAAGATCACAGCAGCTGTTGTTCTGTCTGTATTTCGTTAAGGTGCTTCATTATTAATGGAAATTCTAAGGGAATTGTTATCCCATATTAACTATAACAAGAGATTTCAATCTATTATTGAGTCATAATAGCTACTGGCATGGTGCTTTTTTCAGTAGTAACTGGTTGGAGAGCAACCTTTGGACATGTTCCTGCAGCAACACCCACTCTTCTAGGGAAAAGGATTATCAATGCAAATTACAGGGGTGTGTTTATTAAAGGTTACTAATTTGAAAAATGAAAAATTTGCCGAGATGAATGATTGGTAAAAGCATCTGTCATCCATTTCAGGACCAAAAGAAGATTATAAGAATCATGGAAAGCAAATGAGGTTTTTGTTAAAAGGGAGGCCTGGAAGCTGTAATTGCTCATTTCTTTAGATTTGTTCTGAAGTGCTTTTCAAATGTCTGTTTCAAGCATCAAGGACTATTCTCAAGTATCTTAAGTATTTCTATAGAGGTATTTAATCCATAGGTTTTTCCCTTGTTATCTAAATTCCTCCTAGAATTGTGTACAGTCACCAAAAGCCTCGAGTAAGCACCTACATCAAACCTAAGTCCTTTTAGGAACCAGAGTCTTGATATGTCTTTGGAGGGTGTAAGCACATCTGGGTCAGGCTCTGAATAAAGTATTTCTTACAACTAAGTGATATAGAAAAGCAGATTTTTATATCCCGTATTATATAAATGACACTCATTCAAAAATCTCCGACACACTTTAATTCCCTCTTCTGCTGGAGGGTCTTCATATCTGCATCTCCCATGACAAAAGCTTTGCTGAGTGACAGTACTTTAACTTCCCTCTGCTGAATCATCTTTCTCTAGTTCAAGCTAAAAAAAAAGTGGGACACAGATTCAAGTCGCTATCTAGAAATTAAACACTGATTATAATTCAAGATGCCCCTTCTCCATGTAAATGATCTATTGGTTGGTTGAGGATTCATAGGTGCTCATTGCTATCTCTTTCTGAGCCAGTGAACAGTTTCACAGCATCTTCAGCAAGAAGGAATGAGAGTACTCCCTCCAAATTTAGAATAACTTAAGTTTTAGCTCTCTTCAAGAAGATGGGAGAAACTTGGTTGCACCTCCTCGTTACAAAAAGGTACCAGGTTTTCATAATTCTGAATGAGACCATTAACTGCCTGGTTACAATTTGAAGGAGCTAGTACTTCCTTCACCTCAGGAATAAATTAATAATCCCTGGTTAATTTTTTTTCAAAGATAGTGCTTAGGCATTCATCTTTAGGAATGGATTTTAGGCTGAGATTTCTCAAATAGGAGGAGGCTCCTCTCTGCTGTCTTCAGTCTAACACCCAGATACGGCTTAAGATTAAAGACCTACTGTTGTTCATGTTGTTTGCTACTGGTTGCTTATTCTACTTCACATACAGCTTTTATTTTAAAAATGTAAATCTTCTTATACCGTTGAATACAAAAGTTTTTACAAATATTGGAAACCTACCTCCTTTTTTTGGATAGCACTTTCAAGCTGCAAGTGCTTGAAAAATGCATAAGGAAGTACAAAACCCTTACAGAACTTAGGTGGATCATGGATGAGTGAAAGACCTGATATTACTTCTCTGAACAAGATTGATTTTTAGCCCAGCTGGGAAATCCCACCTTTACCCTCTAAGAACTCAAGCATGGAAGTCATAGTTTGGGGGAGGATGTTGTGATTCTATACTGCTGGTGTGCTCACTTGAAGCTGAAATGACCAAGTAGGATATTTTAGATATTCCCAAGAGACTGTTTGGGTCATAGAAGCTAATTCTCAAGGACATCTACAAATCGTGAGGAAGTGTTGTACCCTCAGCCCCTAATGGAGAGTTTGCAAGAGTTCTGCAAGGAAGGCTTCAGTTGCTTACATTATTCTCCACCCTGGTGAAATTATCTCTGGCCTGATTTTACACTTTTTGACATTTTAGTCTTTCTACCCGATGTAAAAAGCACAGAATACAGTGAGGATTTCCTCTATAGACATTAGTAATATTGAAAAGTGCAGTTTCAGTGCACAGCTGACAAGGTGTGAAAATACAACTCATGAAACTATCCTGACTTTAACCTCTCCTGGCTAACAGCATTTCAGTGATCCCTGATGCACTTCAGCTGTCTGTCTTTTGTTTATTTCTTTAAAAACAAGTTTCTCCTCTTATTTACAGAATTTAAGCTCTGTCACTTCCACTGAACTGATACTTTAGGATGAAGTAGGATGAAAACATTCTCTAAAAAAAATACAAAAAAGAAAAATAAAAATTAATCTGTCTCAGTCAACCATAATTCAAAATAGTAGCTTAAGGATTTTAACAAAATATGCAAATGAGAAATATCCTGAATTAATTATTAATACAATTTTTTTACAGTTACAACTGTAACTAAGCTGATGTTCGTGGGATGGACCATAAAGTTCTTGATCTCTCTATCAGCTTCTGAGCACATTAAATTTGCATCTACATCTTATAGCTTATTGTGTCATAAACTTAATCCTGTAATGACCTAGCTGGCATCTGTAGCACAAGGCTAAGTCTGGCCACTTAGCTATTTAACTTCGTCAACTTCATGACACTTCTTCTGAGCTCCTCATGGCTGCTTTTCTCTAAACTGTGTTTTCTCTTTTTTTTCACATGCAAGATTATTTTTATGTTACATTCCCTGGTGTATTACTTTGAATTTCTATGATTTTAAAACCCATTCCCTATGGTTTTTATCTTCCTCCCTCCTGTTCATCTGCACCATATTCCTCTGTTCAGGAATCCTGTGCTCATTCCTTGTGCTCATGATAGAAGCTTTTTACTGCATATGAATATTCTGTATTCCTTCTTTCATCCTGAAGCAGTTCTCATGTGTGGACACTTCTTCCACGGAGAAACCTTTGTGAAACTATCCCTTGTCTTGTTAGGATCAATTTTGAATATGGTATGAGGAAAAAAAATCAGAGACCTGTAAAGATAGGTAAGGCAGATGGGAACTTTGTAGAGATTTACAGAGCTTTGGAGGGTATCTGGAAGTGAAGCTGTGAATGGCTTATCATTAATAATGAAGGAAGTAAACAAAGTAGTTTCGGGAAATATTTTTTTCTTCCAGACGTTAAGCCTTCTGATAAATTTCTTCACACAGATTTTTGCATAGATTTCCACATACACAGAAACATGATTAGGGAAAGCTCATGACTTGCGTAATGCTGTTATATGGCATAATGCCACAACTCTGGTCTCAGCGTGGCGGCTTGAGAACCTTTATCAAGTTAGAGTTAAACATAGACTATATATTATGGAGAGACATTAAACTTAAATATAGCTGGGATGGGAACAGGTTGCATGTATTGTCATTTCATTTTATTTGGTAATTAATTTTGTGCAACGTGGGTTTTGGGTTACACTAAGTTATCAAGTATTGTCTACTTGATCAGCCATTGTTCTTTTCTGGTCTAATTAGAATTAGATCCTCATCTTCAATATGTGATAGTTTTGTTTTAACATTTCCAAAATTTAGGAGGAATCTGTGTTGTATAACTACTTAAAATGCCTAGATCTTCTCGTTCAAATATAGGAGTCTTCCGTATTGAGGACTAGAAATTTCAGACAGGACAATACATCTTAATGACTTTTTTATTAATAATATTGGACTAACTATTCAGGCTACTAGGATTGTGCTGTTTTAATCATAGTTAAAGTACAGTAAAACATGGTACTATTTCTAGCACAGTGGAAGTATTTTATTAGTGCTTCAATTGCAACAGACAGTGGTCATTGTCCTATTCGTTTAACTGTGCTTATCTACTAATGTTACTACCATTGCTACTAAATGCTTTCTTATTTAGGTGTCTGAGACCTTAATTATATTCTCTCTTCTTGCCTTTACTACAATTAAATAATTTATTATCATAATGTTTGCCCTTCCCTCACTTGAAACATTATTCCCTTCTTATGCTATGGCTTGAGGCTTGATAGACTGAGCTGTCACTGAAATGCTATTGAATGGGTTCTCCTCCTTCTATTGCTTTTAACGGCACCTGCCCTCTTCTTACTCCTACACATCTCTTTGTATCCCCATTCGTTTTAACCATGGCAAGCAAGCAAATTTTGGTTGGTTTTTTTTTTCTTTTTTCTGGCAACTGGACTTTTGGGTTCCAATAACTTACTCATCCAAGCTGAGTAAAAAGTAAATAACCTTTCAGACACCTCTACAGCACCCCAGCCATAAGCCTCTAAGCATGTGTACATGAAGGAAGTATCAGGTGACAAGTGTGACAAATTCTTTACTTTGGCAAGGGGATTCTCCAAATAAAAATTTAAAGCATGTAACTGGATTTAAAATAGAAGTCAGGGATCTCTAGCCCTGACTATGTATTAATCTGTTCAGAAACATTTTAAGTGCCTTGATTTTTAATTGCTAATATACTTTCTCTTGAGGCCCTTCTGCTAAACTCCTACGTGGACACTCCTTTATTTATATACAAGTTGAAAAAACTACCTGCATTGTGAAATCTCATTGGTTTTGGCTATATTTTTCATAGGTGTAGTCCTGAACCCTTGTTTTTGTGGTGCATGCGATATTTCAGAAGTTATCGTAACCTGAAGGCAAGGGCATTAAATAAAATGATGACCCAAGAAGATGCAGTAGCTTGATTTCGAACATGTGACACGAGTCGTAAAAGGAATAATTTTTTTATTATATGAATTAAGTTGCAGGGACTGTTAAGTTAAACTTAAAATAACCCTTTTAAAAGTTGTTGAGGATAATGAATTAGCCAGGAGGAGTTAGAGCCTGCTGCTGCCAACTAAAGTGCTTGGGGACTTGAGATAGAAGTGAACGATAAGAAGCAGCTTTCATGCATTCAAATAAATTACATTTGGGCTTGGCTTAATCCTGGCATCAGAATGATCTCTGGGGTTTTCCCTACATTATCTTAGTCTATGATTATGCAAATATCCTTTTAATGTAGCGACTCCTTAACAGGAAATTAGTCTCATACTTGCTCATATGCTCTTGCAACCAACAGACATTTGCTTGCAAAATCGTAGTGTGTATGAAGTACAAAAGGCACATTAACCCTTTAAGTACCAAAATTTTGCAAACATGCAAGTACAGGACATGCTCGGATATGTCAGGGATGTGAGTAGATGAATCAAGAAAGAGATAAGTTTCCTAACACAAAAATATTCTTGGGTTTGAAAGTTCAACCAGAACGCAAATGGTGTTAAGTGTACATTTGGTTTCAAAGATAGTAAGGAAAACAGGGGAGGGAGAAAAATCTTACAGAAAAGCAGGATTAAAACTGAATAAAACATGGAAATGAGACAAAGCATAAAGACAAAATAATGTAATCATTAGTGTTAAATACACAGCAATCTGCTGAGCCCAGGTAGTCTACCATCATCATTCACGCATATAGACGTACTTAAATTTATTGCAGTGATGTTATTTTCAGGAACTGCACCAAAATGGGGACTGTAAGGGTAAGCTGCTTTGTCTGGAGAACAGGAATTTAAGAATGGGAATCAGATGTTTCACCTGGAAAGACAGACGGCTGGCATCTTTTGGGAGGGGCGGAATTGAAGTCACAAAAATTGTGTTGTGTTACGTGTGGTAGTATTAATGTACATCTCTGAGTAATTCTTGACTTCTTTTTTTGTAAATCTCTGCTAGGTGAAATTATCTTAGGTAACCTTTTTCTTAAACTAAGGGTTTCTGGTATAAAAGGTCATCTTTCTTTTTAGGAAAAAAATACCAGTTAAGCATTTGATATCAATCTGGGGTACACTAGTGGTAAGTTGGCAGCTAGTACTCGAGGTGCCTCCCACCCCCCTTTTCTTTTTTACCCCCCTGATTTAAACACAGACAGCTAAATCCTTGGAGTTACAGGGGAACCTAATGAAATTAAGCACCTAACTTTCTAATGGGATTTAGGGTAGTATCTGATTCATTCAAGCTCTTTTGAAACTCCCATCAAAGCGAACTGTTCAAGGCATGACCTTAAGGTAACACTTGAATCAGCCACAAAATCTAGACTTCCAGCTCTTTACTTTAAATGTAAGACCTATTCTTTCTTCTATATCCAGTGTATTCTGTTTGTAATTACCAGAAATTACCATTAGAGAAATCGGAGCTAATCTGAGGCTCATTAAGGAGCCAGAATTTATGCTTAACTATTTAAATAAATTCTTGTTGATCTGGTTTCTGGAGATTAAACTCTGTAATTTTATCTGTCATAGATGGGAGAAACTTGCTAGTACAATAGCACAGTATCTTAGAGTAAAAAAACCCAACACGCATATGTAAGTACAGAGAGAGTGGGTGTTTGCAAATGATTCCCCATTAAATCCCATCTAGTCAAACATGTTCAGTCCATTTTTGGTATTGAGCGCTAGTCAGTCACTAGTTTTTTCTGGCTGCTCTAGTAAAATCTAGCAAATGCTGGATTAAGTCCGAAGACATATAGAAAAATTAAAAAATTTACTATTTGGAATTGATTTTGTTTTCAATAGATTAAAATCCTAAGAAATAGGCAACTGTTGTGGTTCCACTAGAGGTTTCACCTCCAAAATAATTTTGCAATGGTGCACTCAGTATGCTGAACCACTAGCATTCAAATTTAGCAGAAACAGATCCCTGTGCTAATGATGTCAACCAAAAAATAGTGAGATTTTATTTACCATCTTATTTATGTAGTGAACCCTTGGATAATACCAGGATAAATGCCTAAGAGCTCTTTTTCAAACTCAGGGACTTAGAAAAATCATGTCAAGTAGCATTCTTCTGGAGTAACATTAAGCTTTTAACATTAAGCTGACTTAAAATTAAACCAAACATACAGATTCACTGACTTCTATGAAAGCTTTGATTAGCTGGTAGCAAAGCGCAGTCACAGGCACCTCTATATTCTCTGTTACAAAAGTCTACCTCAGATCAGAGGGCTGTCCTTGGACACAACCTAGGTCTGTAAGTCACAACTTTTATTTCACCTTACACATAGGGAAAGAAAACAAAACCAAAGCCTGCAAGGGTTTACCTCCCCTTATAACAAAAAGGAACTACAAATCCAAAGCGGCTTCAAAAATGAAGCATTCGCCTAATTTCTTTATTGTTTATGTATCTGTAGAGTACATGACTGATAACTCCCTTTAGTAGGGATACCTTAACTTATATCAGCTCAGAGTCTTTTTAACAATTTTGAAATTAAGAAGCATTAATATAAAACTATATATTTTCTTCTGTTCCTTGATATAGAAGTAAGCCATCTAAAGTGCTCCAGGGTTTTTTTTGCCAATTTGACATCTTCTGTAAAATGGCAAAAAAATGTTACAAACACATTTGCCAAAAAAGTGTGGCAAAAAAGAATTTAGAGGAAGGCTACGGGTATATTTGTATTGTTCCACTAGTCAGTGGGCTTTTTTAGATGTTAATTTTTAAATGACGATTTCAGAGTTAAAGGAAATACAATGCCAGTTGTTCAGGCTTTACAGCATTCACTAGAGGACCTATACTGGCATCATAAATTCTTACTGTAAGTTAGAGCTCTATCTCTTAATGTCTCAAGATGCTGTATTCTGGCAGTTTTATTTCCTTCTTGGAAAGCAAGTAGGATATTTGCTAGGAAAATACTTTTACTGAGAAATACTGGAACTTAATTAGCATTTTGGATGACCCACATGAAATGGGAATTATGTAATTTTTACATAAGCCTATCTGGTGATACTAAACCTAGATAATCGGCTTTGATGGAGATCAAGTCTTTGCTGCAAATGTATAAAAATATCTAGCTGGCTTATTAGCCTACAATTCACATCAGAAAATGATCTAGACTTGATGGGAGTTTAGAAGCTTTAAATCATATGGGAAACCTTCATATTTTTGTTCTACATAATTGGAGCTGAACTGTAAGAGCTTTCTGAACACTTTGGGAAACAGTAATAATTTCACAAGTTTATGAAGCCACCAAAGCTGTGAAGTCATTGATTTCTTTGTTGAGAGTTCACACACAAACAGACATGAGAAGAACGTATTTAGCTCATTTCCATACCACTGAATGGGACTCTGAGCATCTCAGAATCCTATAGGAAAGGACTTTACTACTACTATAGAAATCTGATATTTCACACAGATTTTAGAAGGGCTACAGAGTGGCAAATTGTAGCTGGATGAGGAAGTGAATATTTGTAATTAACATGATCCCAGAATATATTTGGCAAAAAATACCTTTCCTTGTGAGTGTTCTTTTGCAGTTTGTCATTATACATGCAGAACAAAACAACATCAAGTCTAAAATCATCTTTATCCTTACAAAACATCACTATTATGGAATGATAAAATTATGTCCTATTCTGACAGCATCATCAGAATACCACAGGAATTTACTATTTGCAGAGATCTAGCAGTTTAAATAAAGAATTAAAGGTCACAATCAATAGATGGCAACTAGATTTCAAGACTAAGTAGATTGTCACATCCAGAAGTATTTTCGTTAGCATGCCCACAGGGAAGAAAAGCTAAGGGAAATACAATCTGCTTTCCCTTCATGTCAGTTGCACCTCTGAAGTCTTGAAAATACTTAGAGATGTGTTTTGTGCTTAAGTAGAGCAGAGGAGTATGCAGCCTGTCCAAAGTGACTAAAAAGTAAGATTTTTCACCCGTGTTCTTACTGCAATCCACATACACCCACAAGGTGTGGAGTCACTGCAAAATATTTGCCACTGACAAACAAGTGTCTAAAAATGAAAAAATGTATCAATAAACATACAGTCAACAACCTGCAGTTACTTAGCGATAACCACTATTTCACAATAATTAAGGTCACCCCCCTCTAAGGTTTAAAGGTTGCACACTGCAGGTACAGCACTACGTACGGTAGGGAAGGCCAAACGTGTCTAACAGTCACCGATCTTAATGAAACCTGCCAGTCTGTCAGCATAGCACCACTACTCTTTACGAATTTGAAGAATGAGGTAATACAAGCGTTTGGGAAGGGAGTTCAGAAATAAAGTCAATGGCATAAACCACAAAACAGTCAATGCTATTCTTGCGTTCCTAAAATGCATAAGGAAATCCAGAAGAGAACTAAATATGGTTATTCCTTTAATGTAAGAATAGAATTACAAAGATTTTGTTCAATTAAATTCACTATAATGTACGCTGGTGAGTCTTGCAGTCCAGTCATCGGGGGAAAAAAGAGGCCTGTCTGAACTATATGGCAATTCCTTTAATAACTCTTTAGTTGATATCTGACTGACAGGAACAGGAAAATTAGAGAGCAAAGCTTAGGTATTTCCTGTGGAGAAAATTTGAAGCATCCCAGAGAGGTGAGGGTATGTTATCTTGGTAGATGAGTACTCAGCAAGTTTCTGATGGCAGATCGTTCTATAATGAATCATTCCTGTGGAGTGGGAACTTCATCAGTTGAGGTCTTGATGTCATCTGTGACAGCTGCTGTTTGTCTGGTAGCAGCAGATGCTGAACATGCTCTCTTGTGCAGCACAGAAAGACAGGCTGTAGCTGCTATGAGGATGTGGAGATAAGAGGGATCTGGTTGCTCCCAAACTGGCAGCACAGCAGCAACAACTCTGGTGGCTACACCAGGCTGTCATGGCACAGGTGACCACATCTTACTGCTTAGAAACAGCTGGTACCCAGCAGGTTGGATCAGGTCAGCAGGCGCTTGGCTTATACCATGACACCTTACTGCAAATGAGTTTTGACAGAGCCCAGTGACAGACTGTTACATGGGAACATGAATACCCCAACCAAAGCAGGATATTTTTTGTGCAAGTTCAGCATAACACAATTACCAGTAACTAGAGAGATCAATGGCATATGTTGTGCTATAATCAGTAGTCTGACATACATAACTAAAGAAAAGTCAATGCTTATTCATGGGTGAAAAATGTAAGAAGTTTCTTCCTGACTTCTTGGTTCAGCACAATACTTTTGACAGATTTCAATTCTTTCTGAACTCTTCAGAACATCCACAGCAAATGCCTGTCCACAAGTAGCCGAGTAACTCTGAATAGTCATCCCCGTGAAATAGGGGAAGCATTGTCTGCCACCTCTGGCTTCAGCCATCTCCTCTTTTACCCCAGCTCGGTTCTCTTTGGGCCCACCTCTGAGTTGATGCAATGTTTTACCAGTGGCTTATTAAGAAACAATATAATAATTTTCTTCCCCCCACTCCCGCAGTAGTTTTCTCTTAGGTTAAGGAGTTAATTCACCTCATGGAAGCTCAAAAAAGTGCCAGAGATGATGCAAGGGGAAGTGGTGGGAATGCATGGCCCCTAGCAGAAAACAAGATCAACTGACGCTTACCCTGTCTCAATTCACCCTTGGGATTAGAGTACTCAGTGAGAAAGTTGGTCAACCAAGGCTTAGACTGATGCCACTGGGGGGCCATTCCAGGAGATTTTGAAAGAAGACACTAAGATACATAAATACGTGAGACTATATTTTAATGAGCAGTTTGATTAAATCTACCTTAGGCTGGCTAATCATACATCATAAAAAAGCTGTTTTAAAGTTGTAATAAATGAAATCTTATTGAAAGTAAATGAATTTAAAGAGGTAAAAACCAGACAAGACCCAGAGCAGTCTCTCAGTAACAACTTTCAAATGCACGCTATAAAATTATGTTTTTCCTACTCATTATAATGACAACTAAGAGAATTTAAAAATACATATGCTACAGGCTTAATTTAAAAAAAAAACCCTATTAACATGGCATGAATGAATCAACAGTTCAAACAATGCTTTAAACTTTATACCTAACTTCTAATTAAGGGGTCATCCTCACTTTTTTCCCCCAAGAATAAAGACTACTGTAACTTTCAGAAATGGAGACCTAGAACAATTTAAATGATGTAGCAGTAGAGCAGGTTGTTGAAATACAAATTTTTAAAGCACGCAAACAAAATATCACATCAGTTCTCCACAGCTTTTTTCAAAACCTTCTTTTGCATCTGAATTTTCATTCCTCCTACTGTAGCATTTGACAGGATTCATAAATAGCAATGATTGTTCAGCTTTTTGTTTTGTTTTGTTTTAACTCTCCTTTTCTTCTTGGATGTGTTTGACAGTCAAAACTGACTGCTAACATCTGTCAATCGGCCGAGTATAACAGCACCCCCTTCTGGTTTTAACAGCGTGAGGTGGAATCTGGAACTCTCATCATGTATAGAAGAAACCTGTATAGAAGAAACAAGATAAACGTGAAAATATTCTAAAACTAGATATTTAGTCATAAGAAACAGGCAAAGGAATATTAATGCCACTACGTTAGCCCAATCCCCAATTGCAGGGGCTGAGGAGTAATTTTAGAATGGTTCTTGTGGGCCGTGAGGTAGCTCTGTGCAGGTGTGGTAGCCAGCGTGTCTTCATCACTGTATGCGGTGGCAGCACTCCAAATATCTGTTCACGCAGAGACTCACTTGACAGCAAGCCTCGTGTCCCACTGCTTCCTCCTCTAGTGTGGGCATAAAGGCTAATGATCCAAGTACCTGTCTGTTCTGGGCTCATGCTGCCTGAGCAGCCATTTGTCACCTCTTCTGATGTAAAATGTGGAGAGGACTATCTGATGGGCCAACTCTGTGCAACAAGTTAGCCTGTCCTGTTTAATTAGACCACCACTTTGGCCTAGCAACTCCTTTATAATCTCAGTACTGATATCTTTAAACTTGCTTAGTTTTTCAGGAAGAAGTGTCCCAGCCACTGAAATGTTACGCTACCAACGTGTTTTGGCCATACCGAGCTGCATATTGCTTATGTGAGAATTGTTTCAGGGATCTTTCATGTATAGTACTGCCTGATCATATTATCTATGTGCTTTTACTTTAAAATATTTGTTATGACAACTTTCAAAATATTGATCATTAGAAAAATAAACATTAGAAAACAGAAAGTCATGGTAATTTGCTGTATGAGTTAAACAGGTGACACTAATCAATTAAACTTAATCAAACTGCAACCAGCCATTTCTGCTGAAGGAAAAAAAAAACCCCAACCCACCACGTAAGTAATACCACTGAGACGGACTGAAATCAAATCTGATCCTGCAAGCTGAAGAACAAAAGTGGGTGTTCAGGTATCTTTGTATAGATTAGCTTACTAGGCTGGGGTTTTTTTCCTCCACTGTTTTTTTCTGGTAATGCTTGATACAATTTAGTTTTAAAAAGCAGTTGCACTCCATGCTGTACCTAGGTGCTAAAATATGCACAGGACATACTTAACTATTAATACATATCTTTGTGTTGCATTGTGTGGCAAAGGAGCATTATTTCAGGCATAGATACAATTGCAGTGGTAATGGAACACAGTGGGGGAGATGCGCAATACTGAAGTTTCCTGAGTGGGAAAACAGACTGAAGCGATGGTGTCATCTGTAGTCTCTCCCTCCAAACAGATCATCTCTACAGATAAATTCACACCTGAATATAAATGTTGTTGTCATTTACAAGATCCCGTTTTCTCCTGCTGGATGTTTTGAAGGATCTAGCCCATGCTGCTTCATCTGCACGGCGATATCAAACAAGTAATCATAACACTCACACCTAAAATTAAAAGGAAAAAAAAGTGAAATGTAAAGTAAGGCCCAAGTCTTACCATGTTTTACGAAAATCAATAGTTTTCTTCCTTGAGCTTTACACCACCAATGTAACGGTCTGACTGGACAGCTCTATTATCATTTATTTCCACTACTGCGGCATGGAAAGCGCACAGCATTTTTGCTACATGATCTGGATTTGCTGCATTTCCATCAGCAAATGAAGAAGTAAATTAAAAAAATGGGACTAGGGAAGACTACACAAACAGTACTGGCAGGTGTCGTATAAAAGCAGAGATTGCCTGCAGGTGTCATAGGAGGAGGGACTTGTCCATATGAAAGGAAAATGTTGGCAACCCTATCAGCCAGTATTGATATGAAAGGAAAACCAAGCGGTGGAATCATGGATGAACCCATTCCCAAAAGCTCACTATACATTCAGTGAGGCTAGAACTTAATGTTCTGAATCATTGTCCATGGGTTGGAAATACACACGACATTAAGGTCATTAAGATTTTGAGGTATAATGGCAAAGATACCATATTCCTAAATTGTACTCACATCGTTTTGGCTTTTTCCCATGTTTCTCCCCATACATAAACTCCGTGACGTCTGACCAATACAGCACAAGAGTCTGGGTATTTTTCCACTGCACATGCCATTCTTTCCTTGAGATCCTTCTCTTCTGGTGTATTCTCAATAATGGGAACCACTAGTGTATCATCATATCTAAAAGAAAAATTAATGCTCATGTATTTAAAAAACTCTGTATTTGGATGTATGAAGCATTTTCCTAAGAAAGGTTCTCCTTTGACTGTGTAGAGATGTTAACAAATTCTCAACACTCGTGATTTTATGCTCTTCTCTTTTGAGTTCATGCTGTAACATAAGAACTCTCAGGAACATCTCTCACTCCCGAACGTATGCTATGCTGGCATTACCTGAGCTACACTTAAGGCACAAAAATAACATAACACTTTAATGTATTAGGTGTAGCTGTTTGTTCACACATTACTTTGTAGTTGGGTCCCTTTACAACTTTTTCAGACTCTCTTAATCCTGTATTGGCATCACTTACAAGCTTTATCTCAGATTAAATTATTTAAAAGAATCACATCATGAAGAAGGAAATGAAGCTGTTTGCTGGAGAGCAGAAAAAAATTAATTTAGGTAATCCAAAAAGCCCCTGGAAATAAGATTGTCCTGCTAAGGCATATAAATAGAAAGTAGAGTCAACACATGAAAAATAAATTCTCTGTGATGGAGTCATTGGTGGGCTATATGTGATCTTAAGAAAGCCTGAGAACCCCAGTTCCAAAGACAAGATGATGCATGTTACTCAGTGGAACTTGCCTAAGAGTTTCTTCTGAAGGAGGACTGGGATATTTGGCATTGTTTGAACCTTAATTAACACTGGCAGAAACTTGTTTAAATAGTTTTAATAAGTCCCCAGTTCAGGTTCAGATTTATCATTGAGATCACATAGATATTTCACGAGTGGATGCTAGTAGTACTTACTTTTATAAAACACAGAGGAAAAACAATGGTAAAAATAATACAGCTTGTACTTCAAATCAGATATTCAGAAAATTAAAAAGTCTTATCCCTTACAGTTTTCAATGCTGATGCTTTCCCAAGGAAGTCTATAAAAATAGTGAATGAAGAAAATTAAATGGTTTTTGTAGGTTTACTTTGACTCTTACATATTCTGATCATTAAAATTATATTTGGAGTGTTTGCTACTAGTGAGGCCAATGAGCTAAGGGATTGGTTTCTTAGGTTCTGCTTTCTACTTGGACGTGAGTTTGGAAGCAGGTATAAATACCATAACTGATTCCTAATCATAACCATAAGCTTTTTATCAAGAACTAGTATCAATAAAACCCCAAGAAGACTCTGAATGAATTAAATACTTGATATCTCTTTAGTTTTACTGAAGTATAAGCAGCCTACCAAACCTTCATGTAAAATATCTTGGGACAGTCTGAGACTTTCAAAGTTATTTACTACAAATCTAGTTCTCCTTCTACCGAAGTCAAAAGTAAAACTATCCTGGCATCACTGCAATCATATTTAAGCCAACAAATATTTCTGATTATCCTATCTGTAGCATTTTCCTGGATAGTTTCCAGAAAAAGTTTATGTAATTAGAAACAATATATTGTCAATCCCTTTTTTGAAAGATCCCATTCTGTACTATCGAATTTCTTCTGAATTCAATGGGGAACCTTGTGTGAGGTCAAGACTGTGGAATCAGTCTAGTACGGATGAATACGTACTTAGGAATGATCTAATCTGGAGCTTTGATTTCTTTAGTATTTCCGGTAAATTAACAGGATGACACAGGACAACTCAGAGATATGGAACCCAACAATTACAATGTCTCCTGACTAACATTTAGGAATATTTGAGAATTCAAAATGCATATCCAAAATAGAAAATTGTTGTGGATTTGTTTAAAACCAGTGTTGTTAAACAATTCAATATAAGGGGTGTCTTTTGTCACATTAAAAATACAAATGCTAATGCTGACAAGAAGGTAAAGCTGGCAAGTCAACCAAAACTGAATAAAATATGCCCGGGTGTAAAATCACATGCCAGACATATGGCTTGTTCCCTTGCCAAAGGGCATTAGTTAGTTACAAAAATTATCATCAAAAAGTGGAAAGAATTTAGCATTTCAATTTTTCATCTAATTGTCACATATTATAGAAATGTTGTTTGCGGATCCCAATTCAACACTTTGTGGGTGGAGTCCTCAAAACAAGCCATCACACATAATTTGGAATAACTCAGCACTTACCTCAGAGCTCATCCCTGAAAAGTAATAACATTATCTTTAATGAGCTGTTTATTCTGAATTTTCTTTCAAAGTCTGTCAAGTAAAATCTGAAATCCTCTACTCTCTTAACATGCCCTAAACTAGCACAGGCAGTGATATGTGAAGTCCACCCAAATGTAGTTTGTACGTTATCAATCCAGCCTAATGTCGGTTGGCTCCAGTTTCAGTTTAACATTGTATAGATGTGTTAACATCTCTGTTCTTGAGATATTTGTCAGGACATAGCTCTTTATTTGGTTTGTTTCTGTAGCTCAACAGACCACAGTAGCCTTGACATTACAAGATTTTATCTCAGATCTCTTCCATAGGCTTGAGAGCTTCTCAGGGAAAGCCAATGATTGATTTATTCCAGAGGTCTTTTTACTTCTTATTCCTAATACTTTATATTACACACTTTAACTTAAATGATGCACATAAATCAAATAACTTGTCATCTATTTATATTGCTAAAAAAAAATTATCAAATAGCATGCCTCTTTTCTTAAATATATAGAAGTACCGGTAATAGCCTCCTGAAGTACACTTCTGGATTCCTTTTATCATCTCCTGATGGGTAATACTGAACTCACACCCTGGGTAAAGAAGGGTAGCCATAACAGCAGCCTTGGAATGAGTATGGATCACTGCACCTGCCCCTAAGAACAGAAAAAGAAGAAAAAAATATATTTTTAGAACTAATTTTAAAATGTGTCTATTAAGAAAATTTTATTCACATTCTTGATTAATTTCCTTTGGCTAGGCATCTTAGCAAATGGTCATCTACTGTATTAGAGGGAAAAATATACAGCAACCTAAATAAAGGTATGAAATAATTACTTCCCTATAAAGGATAATTATGGATTGTCTTAACTTTTAGTTAGTGATGAATTCTAGGAGAGAAACTACTTGCACAAATTCAATAAGAAACAGTACTTGTACATTTCATTACATACTGCAATGACTGAAATACTCTATTAATTTTATCACAGTTCTGAGACTCTAAAGAATCCCAAACTTACTTGTGCGACGAAAGTTTAAAAACTTTCTTTTTATGCTAGTACTCTTCTTTGATTATCCACTGATTCTCTGAAAAAACATTTATTGTTATCTTCTTGCGTCACGATGGAAAGATAGGTAGACAATAATTATAATTTACTTATAAAGTTGCAATGTTGCTAAAAATATGAAATGAGTTTTCCTCGCGTACACATGTAAGCTTCTTGTGCAGGAAGATCAGAACAGACTCCCTAAATCCTTTCTAAAGTAACAGATGTAAATCTTACACAACAGCAACTCTCTATTACTGTCCACCTGCAAAAGAAAAGTTTCATACTTTTTTCGTCCATAATTTAGAACCTTTGATCACAGCCAATGGTTGTAAAAGGATCTAAAACATAGTTGCTAAAGAGATAAAACTACTGGTATAAAACTGCTGTAAATCCCCCAGCTCCTCCCACAACCTACTAACATACTGCACTAAAAATGAGTGCCAAAAAGATGATCACAAGTATAGCTACATGAGAAGATTAAAATGTAAATGACACTGACAGGATGTTACCATGGATTACCTTCCATTGCCCATATTCCTTTGCAAATCAATTTATTTTATAGTTTCATGTTTATTTCACTGTAATTTCCATGTATAAAGAATATGGTATTGAATTTCAGTTTTGTGGATGTGTATATACAGTGTTTCAGTTATCACTGAACTAAAAACATTTGCTACACACCTCTCATAGTGTAGGCATTCATAAAAAGAGGTGTGCACTGGCTTTTCTTTAGTTTCTTGTGCGGTGGAGGACCACTGATGTCCTGTTCGTTCATGTCACAAACAAACATATCTTCTGGCTGTAAGAAAGAAGAAATTATTTTGACTTCTGATGACCTGAATAGTTTTGTTTTCCTTCTAGGGAGACAAATATATACACCATATATTTAATATAGAATGTGATTTTAACTTTGTAAAAGTGCTGTAACACACCGCATTTATTCTAGCTTCTAATTTACTGACACTGTATAATGTGAATTAATATTAGGCACCCTTTTTATTCAGACTGCTGCCAAGACGACATTTGTAAAACTACAATATTCTCAGAAAGGAGACAGCCTGTATCTAAATAACAGACAATAGATCAAAAGGAAAAGTAGTAACTGATTCAAAAAAAGAAACGTTTATGTACTTTTCCTTCCCCCCTTAAAGAACCAACAAAGGACATGAATTAAAGCTACATATAATATATTTAACTTGTAGAACTATTTTTTTAAACCTTGCTTTTAGTAGCTTTACATAAATGTTACCTTTGCATCAATCAGCTACTCATAATAGTACAAAGAATTGTTCAGGGCAGCAATAAAACTCTCTAATGTTATTTTTAAAATCAGCAGGAAATACAGTTGCAAGAGATCTCCTTACGCACTGTGCTCAATCCACTGCTACTGCTAGCAAAGAACAGACCATCACAGTCTTGCCATGTTATGCCTTTGCCTGCCTGACTGGCTAACATCCCCAATGAGCACTGCTGTGAAACCCCAAGTTTCTACCAGTGAAGAGATTCCTTTCTCATTGTATTTACCCTCAGATCTATAAAACAACCCCTTCCACATATTATTCTACTCTGGGGGAGGTCCTGCTGTCATAAAATAGTTATCATTTACCATTCTCCCCTTCACTTATATTTTGGGGATTTTTTTTGAAAGGAGACAGATAGACAAGGTCACCTTTTCATGGGGAGAGCCCATCTATTTACTGAGAATATCAAGACAAAGATTTGTAATCACTCAAATGAAAATAAATAGAGGTGAGTGTTAATGCTTAATTACCTATGTGCCACAGTAACTTGAAACTGTAGCCAGAGCGCTATAAAGCCATTCAAGCTTGACAAAGAATAAAGCTGGACTTGAGTAATGTTCAAATATAACAGTCTTCTGTATTAATTTAAAGCAAAGAGATCATCAAGACTAATCCACACTGGCCACTGAAACACATGTTGGCTTGCTATGCTAATGGAGTACCGGGCGAAATCCTCAGTTGTTTCAATAAGGCAGTCAATAGTGTAACAACAGTTTCTAACTTTACATAAGGAAAAATGAAACTCTAAAAAAAGGTACTTTCATCCATCTCTGAGGTAAAAATACTGTTCAACGTACCTGTATTCTTTCCTTTTGGACTCCTGAAGGAGCGATGTAGATTTCATTCCTAAGAAAAGTTACAGACAGGAAAAATCAGTTAACACAGGGTTGTTCAACTGCACAGGCATTAGAGCTCTCGATCCACTGAAAAGGAAATAGCAAATCTGGCCCCTCATAATTAAATAACTTTCTTGCTCCTTCCATAGATTGACATGTAGATAGTTTTCAAAATAGAACTGAATCATACAAGGGCATATGAAATCTCTAACTTGCAGGGGTACAAAACTGTGCTTTCAACTTGTCAAAAGATCTGAAACACATGTAGGAAGTGCAGCCTTGTTTTTCCTACAAAGAAAAACACACAGCCTCCCCCTATAATAATTCCAAACTCAAATCCCCGGAATTCAGAATAAAAATGGAACAAGAGAAACTGCAAGTACATATTGATCTATGACAAAACAGGTGACAAAACTACTACCTAAAAATCCACAGACTACCCATAAACAATATTAATTATCTGTAGTATTCTACAATGTAAATACTTTTGGTTTTTGTTATAACTGTGTATTTTAGGTTTTTAATGCATTTATATATTTATTTATATTGATAAAAAGATAACACTAATTCAATGCAATTAAATGACAAATTCAAGTTGAAGTGCATCACTTCTTGAAAGGTTTACATGAACAAAGACTATAAAAATTGATTTAAATTAAACTGATTTTCAAAATAATTGAAATATTTTCAATAATAGCAAAAAAAAAATCAGATTATCTCTCTCAATTGTAATCACTATTCGGTTTCAACAGTAACATACCAAATTCAGGGGCACAGAGACATCTAGTGAATAATTAGTCAAGTTACAGATACATTTCCTAAGAACCACAAGATGTTTATATTTCTGGACAAGAGCAGTTAGAAGAGCAACGAAGCTGGTGAAGGGTCTAGAGCACAAGTCTTATGAGGCGTGGCTGAGGAAACTGGGGTTATTTAGTCTGGAGAAGAGGAGGCTGAGGAAAGACCTTATCGCTCTCTACAACTACCTGAAAGGAGGTTGTAGCGAGGTGGGGGTTGGTCTCTTCTCCCAAGTAACAGCGATAGGACGAGAGGAAATGGCCTCAAGTTGCACCAGGGGAGGTTTAGATTAGATATTAGGAAAAATTTCTTCACTGAAAGGGTTATCAAGCATTGGAACAGGCTGCCCAGGAAAGTGGTTGTGTCATCATCCCTGGAGGTATTTAAAAGATGTGTTGATGTGGCGCTTAGGGACAAGGTTTAGCAGTGGACTTGGCAGTGTTAGGTTTATGGTTGGACTTAACGATCTTAAGGGTCTTTTCCAAACTAAATGATTCTATGATTCTAACTCTTCCAAAAATTCAACTTGTAAAATGATGTACTCTTCATAGTGGTAAAATGCCTGTGAAGCACATAAAAATGTGGCTTTATCATATTTGTAATTTTTAACATTCATGAATTAACACTGCCAACATTGCATTAATTTAGTCTTAATTCCTTTGCATGAGTAGGATGATTGAGAGCGCAACATATCGAGAAATCAAGTGGTAATTCAGTTACTAATGAAAGACATGCATTTTTTCTTAAAACAAATTTTTTTCTTTTTTAGAAATTAATCACAAAGGGAAAATCTGATGGTGAAATACAGCCTTTGAAATATAGGACATCTGAAAAAGAATTCTAGATCCATTTTTAATATGCTATCCCATGTCCAAATGGACATTTTTATTCTGAGTAGTTGATAGGAACTGCACAGTGAGTAATGCCGATTAGGATTAGCTGGTAAAACCAGTTGTTAGAATTTCAGTCAAATTTCAATTGTTCTTTCACTATTTCCTATGTAACAATTCTAAGCTAGTCTGATCTCTCCCTCATAGCTATTAATTTTGAAACTAGCTACTGTTACTGAAGGCATAAAACAGTACAGCCACATAGATTACTATTCCTAGACCATGTACAATATTGGTACCAACTCAAATACGTATTTCGGTGTAGTCTGAGCAACCAAGTTATAGAACTGCCGAGGAAAACTGTATTAATATGTTACTGTATTCTCTGTTGACATCATTTGTCTTGCCACAACCAACATGAATCGCACTGAAATAATGAAGAAAATAGGCTACATTTAGCTACTGATGAGAAATTAGTGCTAGAAAGATCTTTCCTTAGACAAAGAACTTTAAAAACAAGAATTAACCATCTTATCATTCCTCTATTATTGCTGTTGCTTTGCTTGCAAAATCAAGCAGGGAAATGAAATGACCTGCACAAAGCCATTAGAACACGACAAATATTAGCATTTAGAGCCTTTACTTCACATAGATATCTCTCTCATATATTTGAATAGCAATGGCTGTTTGTGTCTGCATGCAAGTGTACATCAGAAAAATGAGAGGTCAGACACTTTCAAGTTAGAGTGTCACAACACCCTGTGACTGGTGACAGAATTGCAGGCGCTGTGCAAGGTGTTTTGCAGAATGAGGACTTCTCTTTTTTCAGTGGCCACTGAGAGGAGCTCTGTCTCCATAAAAAGCTTGGAAAGTATGAATAGGGGGAGATGAGGAAATTAAAAAGCAAAGTGGTGCTCCTTAGTAGTGGATACACACCAAAATTGTTTTGCTGCTACCTGTTCTGCTTTAATTATATATTAAGAATATCTCCTTAGAAATTATCAGTAGAACAGTAATTTCCTTCGTAAAGGAAATGTCTTGCCTGCAAAATGTCTAGGGTGGGATTCATCTCATCTAACCACAGGCATTTGAAAGCCTGGTGTAACCCACTCTAAATTCCATAGTCAATGAAATGAAAAGGGGGAATGCATTGTTCCTCAAAGACGATTAATCTACCTTAAACAAAGAAAGGAAAAGGACAGAAAAAAGTCACTCTCTGAAGTTGGTTCTCTCCATTGAAGGAACTGCAATGATTAATTCAGATTAGCCACCTCCCTTCTACATGGTTAAATTTGGTGTACTGTTCGTTACTCCGTCTTCTTGCTCACTCTTGACAAACATTTTTCACGGCACTGAAATGCCCTCACCAACTACTAAACACAGCCACCCTCTCTCTCTCTAACCATCGCGTTCTTTCTCTTCCAACTTTACTCACCCATGTTTCAAGCTGATTCCTCCACCAGTTCCTGTTACCCAGCCTAAACCATAAAACAGTCTACAAAGCTCTGGGATAAGATTTCTTGGATGTAACTTCTCCTAAAAATAAATTAAAGAAATAAATTAAAAACCATCGGAAACATCAGAAACCTAAGAATTTAAATTCTGAAATGGAGTTTAAAGGGGTAGTACTTTCATACTGCAGTATGACAGTCTGATTTATGCTTACGAACTTCAGTTACAAAATG
Organism: Calonectris borealis; assembly: GCF_964195595.1. Classification (NCBI taxonomy): domain Eukaryota; kingdom Metazoa; phylum Chordata; class Aves; order Procellariiformes; family Procellariidae; genus Calonectris; species Calonectris borealis. The sequence continues at coordinate 51,202,381 of NC_134316.1, read as the reverse complement.
ACTGCGTGTTTGCACAATGCCCTTTACACTTTGCAGGGGCCATTCACACCTTGAAATAAACAAACAAAACCTCCAAATAAAATGCATGTCTGATTATCCTTCACAGGAAAGGTCTCATCTCAAATTTATTTGAGTGCAGTGACCCACAGGTATTACACCAGCGAGATTAAGTCATAGACTATTGCCATAAAAAAAGAAAAATGAATGCATCTAACATTATCCATTTTGAAAAGCTCATCTAATAACTTTTCCCATTGAATCAGTTTTCTGGAGGTTTATTTTGCTTGACTCACAAATTTCAATAGAACAGACTTCATTAGTTCTGTTATATAATACTTTTACATAGCAGTCAAAAATACCACTGAAAACATAGGCAAATTATTTGATGACCTTCACGTTCCTACATTTTTACAATGTGAGGTTACCTCACATGCGGTTTAGCTAGAAGGCAAATTGCATTATTTTAATATTTCTTTCAGAAGGAAAAAAAGTTCTTAATTTTTCCCATATTCCGTTATTACATCAATAAATATATGTATATCTACTTATTAACCAAAGGTGTCTAGTGTCAGAGATTCATTCATAGTTAATCTAAACCAGAATAGCTTTACAGTACAAGCCAAAATTATTTATTGGAAATCCTAAACATTACTCTGCACCAAACATATAAAACTAAGAAAGCTGTACCTTACAGGTAGCAGTCTTTGATAAGTGAGTACTACATTGGAAAATTAAAAAATTTGAATGTTGGAATCATTTACCTGAGAAATATAACGAGTATACATAGAGAAAACTGTGAGATGCTACTTTAATTCATGCTGTGTGCTTGAATTTATGCATTTGCATGTTGTCTTGAGTATTTCTTTTAGCTTATCTAACAGAATAAAAAGCCAAAGTCTTCCCCTGTTTACCAATGTAAAAATAAAAATCGTATGTGCTTTCACAAATATCCTGATACAACTGAAGCCATCAAGTAAGGAATTAAACAGTAGAGAAACAAAGCAGTAATTTTATTTACATCAATTTATCTCCCTTGGATGGGGTAAGATTTCCACCTGTATTACCACAGTAATACAGCTGGTTTTGTTTCTTATATGCGTGTGTGATAGAAATCAGCAATTAAGCACAACAGATGTGCTCCTTGCATTGTTTTCAACAGAAAACAGGATTAGTTTTAGGAAGGCTAAACCCTTAGGTCACCAAATACAGTCCCCTGTTACTGCAGCCAACCCTCACATAATTCTTTTTATCTACGTATTAAGCCTGATCAGTGCTTCAAACTTCAACTTAATAACGTAGCACCATATTCTTCAATGGCACTTGTTTCTGAAGCAATTACCTTTAAAGAACTGGGATTCAGTTCAGATGCTATTCCTGCCTGCTCTAATTTTGTTTCTATTATTTACAGTCTCTTTTAATATATTAAAAAATCATCTGTTTATTCATTTCAAGTGACAGAAACAAGACTCTAACCGGCGCTCCTAGCAACTTACATAAGAAGTTAAGATTTTTATAGCACCATGAACCTTCATCAGTTCACATTACCTGAAACAAATAGAACAGCATATACAAGAGTACCTGAAGGAAAAAGACCCCAGGCCAAATACGCAAATTCCTACATTTACAGTGAAAAAAATCTGAAATATTCCCCATTCACACAGCTGAAAATGAAACCACTCCTTTCCAGCTCTTTGCCACTCAAAATAGTAATATACATCAAGTATACTCTAACTAAACGTTCCTCAAATATTAATGACTCTGAAATGTACTGTGAATCTGTATGTATGCATGCGTCGTATGTTTACAAATACAAAACAAACACATAGTATGTGTAAATTATGGGTCCCAATTTTGTTGCTCTGATTTATTTATACAGAATTAATGGCTGTACATAATTTTTATCTATTCATCTGTCATGAAACTGAGTCCCACAGTATCTTGTTTTGACTCTTATTCAAAATGACATCACTGTCTATTTCTAACCTATGTACTACACCGGTATTTTTCATTTCAAAGAAAAATTATGTCTCTTCTACTTTTGATGGAATAAGCTTATATTAAACAGGTTTATATTGCTATTATTTATTGAATGTACAAAGCCATAAAAAACCTAATTATAACACTCCTACAGTTGTTTCATATTTTCCCTGTTCGATGAATCTAGACATTTACTGCAAAATTCATATTCATGGGAGAACATGAATACTTTTTACCATTTTAGATCATTAAAAAGAATTTTTTAAAGTTCTAATTCAGAAGCTGCTTTCATCAAGAACATATGAAAATAAATATAATCGAGGAATTTTGACTATTTTTCTGAAGAATTCCAGGATTATAAATCAATCCTCAGAGTTTAACAGTATTTTTCTAGGATCAGTGGATAATGATTATAACCATAAACTATCTAAACAAAAATATTACTGATAATAAAATTACTGATAATAAAAATTACAGTTCTTTCCATAACTAAAAAAGGGTACTTGCTGTAATAAGTCTGGGAGTGAACATGTGTGAAAGCCATACGAAACTCAACAGGATTACTCTTTGTCAAATCTCAATTAGCAGTACTTTTAAATTTGATTTTTAAGTTGAAGTACAGATGCCATTGGTTATCTCTTCCTTCATATCTCCAACTCACGATCAGGCCCACTAGTTTTCTTATACAGCTAACATGAACAATTTAGCTTCTTTGCTGCTATGCTGTTACCATCTTAGCCCAAGTTTCTACATGCTGTTAAGTATGAAGGAAAACTCTACAAATTTCCATGAACTAAAGGAAGTAACTAATTTTTCAATGCATTAAATTATTCTTTTGAAAACAAATTTGCTGGTAAATTTCTAAACAGAAACTGACTGAAAGTATTCACTGAAAAGTTAGAGTATTTCCAGCAGTCAAATCTTTTCAAAAAATTATTATTGTATTCTGCAAGACTGTGATTGCTCAAGCAAAATTAGCTTTTTCCTATTTTATTCAAATTACTGTACCTAATATGATTTAAAAACCAAACCCACTGTCCTAACCCAAAAACCCAGAAAACAATGTGGATCTAATACAATTGAAAACAAGGTGACCCAGGCTACTTGTGGAACAAACACATTTGTAAAGGTTTTGGGGATAATTTTCAAAAGGTCTAAAACTGAACTACAATGTGGATATTTTAAGATATTATAGTAAATAATCAGTGCCTGAAATATGTATCTCCCTTTCATAAATTGCTTAGAAATCATATATTTTCCTCAGAAATAAGCACAGACTGCATAGATGAAATCATACTGTTGGTATTTCATATTGACAGGTAGTAAATCATGATGAAGTTTCTTTGAATAGTGATAAGTTTGATGTGGTAAAACAGGTTTGTGCTACACTGTACACATAAAGTGAGAAAAGTACCATTAATAAGCTGGTAGATTTCTGTTTAAAATCTGTCTTTAGCACAGAAATGGATCAAATAAACCAAAGCAGCAAAAATAATGTCATGATCCTTTAAAAAGGTTTATTTTCTACACCACCTTCGGCACCATACAGGGATTCTATAATGCAAAAGGGAGGGGTTTTAGGTGAGAAGAAGAAATAATTGTAAGCAAGAGATAGGAAAGCAAGGTGGTGAGGATTCCTACTCTGCTTAAAGCCTCAGACTGTTAATTTTTATAGCAAGTACAGACCTCCAACTGAAACTGATCATTTATGGTGTGCCTTTTTTATGTTTTGAATTTTTTTTTATTGCAGCAATTAGAAGCTTTAATAGTTTTTTAAAAATGACAAGAGATTAGCTGCTCTACTGCTCAGCTTAGTCATTTATGCCCATGAAAGGACATTTCCAAGAGAAACATTTGTTTAGCAGCAGGAACCCACATTGCGGCGGAGGGGAGTATTCTGTTAACACCCACAGAATAAGGAGAACAAAAGCAAAAAACAAGTAGCACATACCAAAACTGGTAGGCAGCTAGTTACTTAGTACCAATACCTTTGCTGAAACATCAAGAACAAAGTGCTGTTGTCACTGTTCTCTGCCCCCACCCCGATACCACAATGACTCTAAAGTTGAAAGACTGAGTGATCTTTGATGGTCTAAAGTAAGACTGTAAGACTTTAAGCAAAGGGGAACTGGGATTTTGTGAGCCTCTCAAGACTGTGTCCTGGCCCTTCGAATCACAGCAAGCAGAGGCTTTGTTTAATGAAGCCCCTCTGAACAGACCACTTGCATCTTGTTGCAGTTGCTACAGGGGGCTGCACGCCACAGGCAAATGCTTCCACTTGGTGTTGGACTTGCAGAACCAGGTGTGGGGAGGCAGTGGTGGCAGCATGGGAGAAATGGGCACGGGTGCAAGGCAGAGGCAGTGGTTCTGAGGCAGGAGACAGGGACGGTGAAGTAATGGAGACGGCAGCCTGGGGCAAGTTTGACAAGGTTTGGAAGCTCCTACTCTAACCTCATCTTTAAAACCTCCAATGACAGTGAGTCACAAACTCCTTAGGCAATCTGTCTAACTGTCCCAGGCCAGAAATATTTTCCTAATGCCTAACCTAAACCTTGCTTGATGAAACTTAAACTTGTTATCTCTTACCAAACAGTTATGGACATAAAGAAGATGTTTTTTCCTTTAATCTCTGTGACAACATTTTACATATTAAGACAACAACTCCATTTGCTCCTCATTTTTTTTTGACTAAGCAGATTCCTTCCCTCTTCCCTGACAGGCCACATTATCTAGTCTGCTGATGATTCTCATCTCCTTGTTGTCGGTCTACACTGTTCTTGATGCTTGGGCTGGTCTCTTGACCAGTTCCACATACAAACAGGACAAGTATTTCAAGCCTCATCCAGGTGATGCTTCCATATGCTCTAGTATGATGTTTGCTTCGTTTGATGAAGCGCATCACTGCCGACTCATGTTCAGGTTGTGACGACTTATAGTAATGAACAGTTACCAAACCACAAAAACCCCCAAACAATCAAACACAGAAAAAAACCCAAAACAAACCTAAAAAAAAACCAGTTACCATAAATAAATAAATAAAGGCCACAAGTCCTGTAACTGCAGCCAGACTAGCAACATTTTGGGAAGTGTAGTAAATTTCATAACATCTCTATACTCTCTGCTAATTAGTAACTATGAAAATTACTAGCTAATTACTAAGGTTACAAGAATCGCCTCAACAACTGCAATTGTGAACTGCTATCCTGGAGCACCCGCTGACACAACGTGCCCCTAGCCAGACGGCGGGCAGGGCGCGGGGCCGTCAGCAGCATCACGGGTAGCACAGGTGGCCACGGCGGGACCCAGGCACGCCGGTTCGCTGTCCGGCCTCGGGCCTCCAGGAGTCCCTCCCAGCCGCAGAACGGACCCTGAGGCCCTCGGCCCCGCCTGCAGGCAGACGGTGGCCGACCCCACATCGCGCGCCGCCGGGCTGCTTAACGGGGACGCTGCCAGGACAAGGGGTGCGCGCCCGCCCCATTGCCAAGCCCTGCGCCGCTTTAAAGCCCACGCGGCCTCGGAGGCAGGCGCTGCGTGCCCGGTCTGCGCGTGGCCCCTTGTTACCTGCGCGGTGTTGCAGTCGTCGTTGGCGACGGCCGCCATGGCGCCGGTCGGACAGTGACGGCGGGGGGTCCTTTCTCGGGGGCTTCTTTCGGGGTACGCGCGGGCGCCTGCCGAGCGCTTCCCTCCCCCTGGCGGTCGGGCACCGACCCCAGCGATACCTCGATACCCTGTCGGGCGGCGCGGGCCCTGCCCCGGGGCGGACGCGGACTGGCCGGGGTGGGATGGAGAGACCAACACGCCCCCTCCTCCCCCCCGGTCGGGAGGACAGGAAAGTTCCAGTAATGGGAGTAGCTGGAGAGGAGATGCGGGCGCACCCCGGGGGCTGACAGGCAGGCAGGGCTAAGAGAAGTGCGGGTGCGTCTGTGGTAGGCATTTGCTCGTACCTGGGGCGATAGAGGCAGTCAGGCCCGAGCAGGCGAGTGGCTGAGCGCCCACGGCTGGTGCTGCGGGAAGGCTTGCCGCTGTGCCAGGTGCAGGCAGGTAGCCAGCGGCAGGGCAGGGGGCGTTGGTGAAGCCGCTCCTCCGCACCGAGGCGGCTTGGCTGCGGGGTAGGGGGAGTGCCGCTTTTTTTCTGCTCAGGCAGTGAGAGAGACAGCCCTGGCGCTGGCGAGGGCAGGGAAGGGAGGAGAAGCAAGATGGCAGCTTCCTTGTGGCTGCGCTGCGGCGGCAAGGGGCTGGCGAGGCTGCTGCTGGAGGGGCGGCCAGCTCTAGGCGCTGGCGTGTCTTTCCCAGCTCGAGGAGGCTGGAGGCGTCTACACAGGACCCGAGAGCTGCTGGGTGAGTGATGGGCTGGATCCTGCACCCTTCGTTGTTAGTCGGGTGCTTGTGCTGTTGGCCTGCTGCAGGTGTGTGTGTGTGGAGGGATGAGGGTGGGTGGTGCTGGGGGAGAAGTAAAGGCTGTGGAAGGTGGTGGGGAAGTGTGAGTGCCTGGTGTTACCAGGTAAGCGTGTAGGGTGGCAGGGCCGAGCAGGGCCGGTGGTGTACTGAGCAGGAGAGGCTGAGTGGCAATGACCGATTGGGAAGTGGATGAGGGACTATGGAGATGGGTTAGTTTGGCAGGGTGCTGTTTGGTTTGGTCTCTGGAAGTACATCAGGAAGAGTATGGGCTGATGGGAGAGATTTTGAGAGAGGCATGAGAATTATTAAAGGTGTAGAAAATGTGATCACTGAGAAAAACTGAAGGAATTGGGGTCTAGAGAGCAAAACACATTGATGGGAGATTAGGCCGTCAAATATGTAAATATTCTGTTCTGTATGAGGAAAAAAGTGCTTACAATTGAAAATAGTTGAGTGTTTTTTTGGTGTAAGTGTAGTTAAGTACTGAAAGTTTTGTTTTGTTTTGTTTTTTTCTTCCAACGTTTGAAGATTCCACCACTTTTCTTTCATATTTGTAGTCTACAAGTAATGTTTCAGGTAGCTGGAGAAGGGCATGGAAGCTATATTTTATGTAATTTTTTTTTTTTTTGAGATGGAGAAATGGAGTTTGAATATATTAATTGCATGTCTAGCTTACATTGCTACATAGAAGCCAACCTATGAGGTTATGGCAACAGCCCTTCAAGATACTTTTTCTCTTCTCAGAAGTTTGTTGCATGGAATTACCAGGCAGATCTTCTACTCTCCGTATTTTCCTCTGTCTCTAAGAGATGTGGGGAGAGTTTTGGATGCCCAAATGAAATACAATCTTTTCTTTCCCTACTTGATCTGTTAGTTACAATGTGTAAAACTTTTAAACAATAATCAGGAGTATTGTTATTAGTACTGCTGTGATACTGAGCATAAAATACCTGAACTGTTTGGTTTTTAAGTGCACTTATAAAGAAGTGAGCTTTTGCTAACCTTGTGTAATAAAACTACATGCATTTTACAATAAAACTCAGTAATAATTTAGAGACTTGTTAATCATTGTGTTTTAGATCTCGGTATACCCTTCTTTCCAGCTCTGGTTGTCTTTGCTGCTTTGCAGTATGAACATCTTTTCCGTTGCAAAATGTGCTATGTATGATATATGGAAGGCTATCCGTGTTCTTGAAACAAATGTTGTTTATTTTCAAATTTTGTTAGAAAAAATTTGCTTCCTTCTTCGTAAAATAATATATTTGTCTTTTTGTCTAATGCAAGATTAGCTACCTCTACATTAGTCTTATTATCTAACTCCTTAAAGACCCCTTGTCTACAGTCTTCCCAGGCAACCTATTGTAGTACTTTATATCTTTATGGTGAGAAAGGCTTATTTAATACATAGCTCGAGTTAAATTATTGATTTTGGGTCTGGAAATCAGTGGTGGGTTTTGTTTTTTTTTTTTGTTCCTTACAGTAAGCTTTTATATATTAAGGTGGATATATCACACCTTTCACTTGTTCAGACTTCCCTCACTGACTTGTTTCTTTGAACCCTCTTAGTAATCCGTACTGCTTTTCAAGGTGGTGCATATCTCGGTGACACCATTTTTCTTAAACGTTTGTAGCCTCTAAAATGAAAACAAAGAGAAAAGTCATAACTTCTCTGGTAAAATACAGCTCTTCTGAACATAAAACTCACTCTTTGTTCCTAGTTTGAGAATTTAAAGTTAAGTCAGTTTTATTTTAGTATTAGTTTTATTTCTCCACTTTTCTGTTTCTGAATATGCCACCATTTGAAGTGGATCTAGTTTTGTTGTGTCACTTTAGTTTTTTGCTTCTCTATGTGTTTCTGTCCCCCTCTGTGGTGGTGGTAGAGGAGGCGAAAGTTGTTTTGCATAGTCAAAACGATTAATTCAGAATTGAATTCCTAGTTTGTTGGTTACAAGGAAGGAAGAAAAATAGAATGAACCTTTATGTTGGGGGTCTGTCAGTTTTTCTTTGGTTTTAACGTTTCTGAATCTTATCATTGATGTCAGGTTCGAGTAAATCTTTCAATTCTCTACTGACTACAGGGTATGGTGTAGGAAGTTATGAAATAACTCTCTGGTGGGGCACATTAAAGCATTTGTCTTCAATTCATTGCAGTTTTTTTGGTTTGACAATGCTGTAGCTGTTTCCATATCAGAGGAGGTCAAAAAGAGGCAATGAACCTGTGTTATGCTGACTAAGTTTGAGTACAAAATTCACTGTCAATGGGATTCTCAGATTGTAGTTAATAGAATATTATACAAGTCTACCGGTCTGCTCTTCTCGTAAAGTCCTGCTCTTCAGTCCGTTTGATACACAGCCTAAATATGCATTGAATCTCTTCATGGAGAAGGAAGGAGGCAGAAACCTCATGCCCAGACTCAACTTGATTCTCAAAATGTGTCACCAAGAAAAAGTTCTCTGGGATACACAGAGAGTCTTCTTTAAAATAGCAGCTACTGTTTATGTGAAGGTTTTTTTAAGTCTTCCTCCCTTTTTATTCAGATAATTGATACGTATCAACACAGTTACTGTTGATAGCAGTAAAATTAATGGATGGTAATTGAGAGTTCAGAAGTTTCATATGCTCATGGCTCTAAATTCTATTATGCCAGTGAGCTCTGTCTTTGAGATTCTGTGCGAATTGCAAGAACTTTTTGCTTACCCATAATGAAAAAGCAACAATATTTGCTTCCCAGAGTGTTTGTAAGGACTGCCTGTACAGTGCAACTAACCTACATGAATGTAGTGACTCCTTTTATTAGCACTTTTTTTTATTTAACAAAGGAAAATACTATTTGGTGAAGGGAGTTGTTCATTTTAAGATTGCTTTTTTTTTTTTTTTGAGACACATTTAAGCCTGGCTTTTGGATGTGTGTGGTCATCAACTGAAAAGTGACTGAAACAGCTTTGAAAGGAGACCATTGTTGTAGCTAGCATTCTTGTGTATCTGTTGCTGAACAAGGCTCTCAATTGCAACACTAGTGAACTTCTCTGAACATAGGCATCTCTATGCATGGGCATTAAATGAATGCACAAGGAATGGATAGGTTGGTGAGCTTAGAGGATGAGAAAGGAGTGGAGAAAATGGAGCTGAAGTGCACCTCATTTTTTCCTTTCTTTGCATAAGCACTTGGACTGTAGTTCCGTAGTTGCTTTAACTCAACTTAAACTCTACCCTAGTTCCCACTGCCCATTTTGGATGTTGATTTTGTTCATATTGCTGTATGATGAGCCAGATCAGGAAGCTAACCTGACTGAAATTGTATTTGTTTTTGTGATCAGGTTAACTTCCAGCAAAATCCATTCCCCAGTCTGGATAACTGGGCAGCAGCATGAGTACTGGCAGTATGAGCATGAGTACTACTGGCAGTATGAATAAAGATGTGAACATGAACAACAGGGGCAGAAGAGTGATCAGCTCCTTTTGGTTGTATCATGGATTGATATTAAGTTAATGTGGAAAAATAGGCAGTCATGCATGGCTTAAAACTTTTTCCCTGAATTGGCCTCATTCAAAATGCAATCATTGCACTGCCTCGCAAAATCAGATTTGTGATACATTTTAGAGAGAAGAAATGCTTTTCTTGTTTAAAAAGCTATGCAATTAATTTAAAGCATCCAAGTAATGTTAATAAATGTGTTCTCTGGGAAGTTTTTCAATGAACTTGTTGACTGCATCTGACCTCCAGACAACTGAAAGTAATTAGAAATTGAGTTTTAAAATCAGTGCCACAGCATTGCCAAGTCTGTTGCTGAAATATTTTCTTGTGCATTACTGTAATGGATGCTGTAACTATTATAACTTTGTTGTATAATTCTGCATAGTTCAGATCAGGCTGCATATAAGTGAGAAGGAGAAGGAAGTTCTGTGCAAAGTAAAGTAATAGAAGTAAAGCAGTTTGTTGGTATACTTTGTCCACTTTTTTTGCTGCCATGGCTATCCATGTTATCAACATTATTTCTAAAGATAAAGTTCTTCCCTAGATAACCCCATTTAAAAATGACTTGAGATAATTTATTACTTTTTTTAGTGTTGTGTTCTCTGAAGTCCTCTGCCCCCAAAATTTTCTCAGAGTGTCAGGAATATTTTTCTTTCTTTGATATGCCAGCAAAAGCAGCCTAGAAATAGATCTTAAGTTTTGCTGGCAAGTATAGGAATTGGGGGACGGGGGGGACCTGCATGTGGTTTTCCAGTGTGGGGACAAAATCTTCTCGGCTCTCTGCTGATTCAGTTTTTATGTGTGTTTTTTCTGAACAAGTTGCTTGCTGCAGGTGACTAGAAGTTTGCAATGATTTTCTAAATAATTCATGTTAGCTTTATGCCATATACCTTAGTTGCTATTTAACAATCCACATTCAGCTATAATTACCGCAAACAATAAAATAGATTAAAAATGCATGTAACTCACATGTGGGAGAATACAGCAGAATTTCAAATGCTAACACAACTATAAGTAAACTGATATTTTCTTTTTAAATTAAAACCTATGAGGCATCTGTTAAATTAAAAAATAAAAATGTTTCTATATGCAAATTATTTTGTAATTTAAGCAATAGGTTGAACTTTCAGTGAACAGTTTCAAGGAAAACATCTATGACACCAGCAGTCATCTTGCAATATGTTTTAAGTCTGCAGGGACAATTCACAGAATTTTACAGCCAGATATTTCTTTTTCTGAGTGAAATCACCACATAGAATAGTATAATATTTATATGTAATTATGTTTTGAAGTAAAATGTTAGCAGCCTTTTAGGTAGTAGTAAACTCTGTTATGCGCAACTTGCAAGGTCTTGTATTTAGCATAGGGCTAGTTTTCAAACTTTATTTTTCTTACAGTTTCTAAATATACTTGCAGATTCGTGAGGATAGAATTACACTGAAGTGTTTCCATAGGTCGAGAAGGGAAAGAAGGCTATTTGAGTTATAATACTCTATTTACAGCATAAAACTGGGACTAGAAGTGGAAAGTTGAACGCCCTTTACTTTTGTTTTGCTTTGTATGCAGAGTGAACTATTCTGCTAACACTCAGATTTACATCAGTGATATGGAGATAACATTATCTCATTAAGAGGGTTTATATTCTCTTGCCTGCTGAAGCTTCTGAGCAGCCCTCAGCTCCCCATGTCTTCCCAAATAGGAGTAGCAGAACACTAGGTTTTTTTCCAAAAAGTTTTCCTTTGAGCCATGTGATATATTGGTCTTTCTCAGGTAGCAGAAAAGTTCCTCTATGTAATAATAACAAGCCTTTATTAGTTGCCTGTGCCTTACAAGTCAAATATTTTGTGTACCTGGTGGAAAGCTGGGGAAGGATGAAGGAAAGAATTTTTTTTTTTTTAATTACCATTGTGAGTATTTGTCTGATTTCCAATTTAATAGAGGTTTTGCAAAGTTTTTATCTAGTGACAAGTGGGTTTATTCTCTGTGGCATGGTTTTGTTTTAGTGTGACTGTTAGTAAGAAGTTGTTAAGTGACTGAGAAGACTGTTAGGCTACTGTATTGGCTATTAAAGGCATAGTCATATACCTTCTAAGGTCAGTTTGAGTGCTGCTCCTCAATTACAGTTACCATTCTTGCAGTGAGGCACAATAGTATAGAAAATGGCAGTTTCTCATTTTCAGATTTGACATGTGCCTTGATTTCTTTTTTTTTCGGATTCTTCCTTCTCCTTTGTGTCCTGTGTTTTGTTGTTGTGGTTTTTTTTTGTTTTTTTTTTTTTCCTTCACACTTCATGTGTACTTGCTGCTGGATCTTCTTTCCTAACTTGATCAAAGAACCAGAATGGACTGTATGTTTTGTGGTAGTTGCTCATAACATGAAAGGGAAAACGGTACAGTGGCACAAATTTGTTGCTCAATTTTGTATTTATGCCAAAGTATGGAGCATATTCTGGGAAATGGATCAAGTGACTCTTCACTGAAGTGAAACATGTGAACCACCATGTTTAAAGATTAATATTTTCCTCATTAGGAATGTGGAATGCTTTCACTTTTTCAGTGAAGTATGTCCACTGGTTCTAGATAGTCCTAGATATTTGTGGGGTATGACTTCAAAATCATGTTTTGATTGTCAAAGTTGACTTGTCAAGTTAGACAAATGAAATGGAGAACACTTCTTTCCATTCTATAATGTATTATTTTCTACTTGCTGTTATCTGTAAATATTTTTTTTGAGTAAGCATAAAGAAAATTGTGAACTCATGCTTTAATTTGTAGTATTTGAAAAATGATCATAGACAAAACATGATTTGGTAAATGAACACAGATAGGCATTCACAGAATAATACACATTCTTAACATAGTTCATTTTTCTGTGTATTGGTCCAAGACGAGAGGTTGCAAGAAGAAACTTTTTAAAGAAAATCCTTGGAGGTAATTCAGATGAGAATTGCCAGTGTTATGAGGAACATTCTCTGGATACATTTCTAAGCATTACAGTAATGAGCAATATTAAACTGACAAGCATTTAAGTACCATGGAAAGGCTGAGACAAATATGTATATTTCCTCATGCAGTCTTCTGGGAATATGAGCCATGCATACACTGGGCTCATTTCCACAGTTCAAGTGTTTTGGGGAGCATGATCCTGGTTGTGTTGCTCTCCTGGGTACTTTGGGGAATAAATAACTCTCTCTCTGCTGTTGGTGCATTTTAAAATGTCAAGATTGTTGTCAGCTGCTGAGGTTATTAGAGGTTTGCTACAAAGTTTCCATTTCACATTTTAAAATAAATCCTAGAATCATAAAATGGTCTGGGTTGGAAGGGACCTTTACAGGTCATCTAGTCCAACCCTCCTACAATGTGCAGGGACATCTTCAACTAGATCAGGTTGCTCAGAGCCCCGTCCAACCTGATCTTGAATGTTTCCAGGGATGGGGCATCCACAGCCTTTCTGGGCAACCTGTGCCAGTGTTTCACCACCCTCATCCTTTAACCAAAAAAAAAAAAAAAAATTTTCTTCCTTATATCTAGTCTGAATCTACCCTCTTTTAGTTTAAAATCATTATTCCTTGCCCTATTGCAACAGGCCCTGCTAAAAAGTCTGTCTCCATCTTCTTATAAGCCCCCTTGAAGTACTGAAAGACCACAGTAAGGCCTCCCTGAAGCTTTCTCTTCCCCAGCCTAAACAACCCCAACTCTCTCAGTCTTTCTTCATAGGAGAGGTGTTCCCATCCCTCTGATCATCTTCGTGGTCATCATCTTCGTGGTCCTCCTCTGGACCTGCTCCAACAGGTTCATGTCTTGTGCTGAGGATTCCAGAGCTGGACGCAGTACTGCAGGTGGGGTCTCACCAGCGCAGAGCAGAGTAGAGGGGCAGAATCACCTCCCTTGACCTGCTGGCCACGCTTCTTTTGACACAGCCCAGGATACAGTTGGCTTTCTGGGCTCCGAGTGCATGTTGCTGGCTCATGTCCTGTTTTTCAGCGACCAGTACCCCCAAGTCCTTCTTGGCAGGGCTGCTCTCAATCCTTTCATCCCCCAGCCTGTATTGATACCAGGGGTTGCCCTGACCCAGGTGCAGGACCTTGCACTTGCCCTTGTTGAACTTCATGAGGTTCACATGGGCCCACTTCTCAAGCTTGTCCAGCCCCCTCTGAATAGCATCCCTTCCCTCAGGCCTGTCAGCTACACCACTCAGCTTGGCATCATCTGCAGACTTGCTGAGGGTGCACTCAATCCCACTATGTCACTGATGAAGATATTAAACAGTACTCGTCCCAATATGGACCTCTGAGGGCCACCACTCATCACTGATCTCCATCTGGACATTGAGCCATTGACCACTGCTCTCTGGATGCCACCATCCAGCCAATTTGTTTTTCACCGGACAGTCTACCCATCAAACCCATCTCTCTCCAATTTAAAGAGAAGTATGTTGGGGGGGGACCATGTCAAAGGCCTTTCAGAGGTCCAGATAGATAACATCCATAGCCCTTCTCTTGTCCACTAACGTAGTCACTGCACTGCATAGAAGGACAGTAGGTTGGTCAGGTAGGACTTGCCCTTGGTGAAGCCATGCTGGCTGTCTCGAATCACCTCCATGTGCCTTAGCATAGCTTCTAGGAGGATCTGTTCCATGATCTTCCCAGGCACAGAGGTGAGGCTGACAGGTTGGTAGTTCCCAGGGTCCTCCTTTCTACTCTTTTTAAAAATGGGTGCAATGCTTCCCTTTTTCCAATCACCAAGGACTTCACCTGACTGCCTTGACTTTTCAAATATCATGGAGACTGGCTTGGCAACTACATCAGCCAATTGCCTCAGAACTCTGGGATGCATCTCATCAGGTCCCACAGACTTACGTATGTTCAGGTTCCTCAGGTGGTCACGAACCTGATCTTCTCTTACAGTGGGAGGGACTTTGCTCTCCCTGTCCCCATCTTGTGGTCCATCCACTTGAGAGGTGTGGGAAGAGAGATTAAATAATAATGGAAATAGAAATATTGGAAAAACTATGTAATGTCTTTAACTCTACCTAACCTCTGAAATATTCATGGTTGAATACCTAAATTCTTTTAGAAGTGTAATAATTTATTGTTTCATAATCCTGTATCAATGAGAAAGACAAGGTCAGATTTATTGGATGTATTAACATTAATGAATTACGGAACATGGATAGACACTTTTAATTCCCTTAAATCATTGTGTGTTAATTGAAGTTTCACTTCCGTCTTTGCCTTCTCTGAGATCTTAACCATGGTAACTCTTAGGGCTTGGAGGTAAGGATGAGAAGCGTTCTCACTCTAGGTGACACATGCTTTTCAGCTCAAAATTCTTCTAGTTTTTTTCCTTGCCCTTTTTCTTCCAGATAATGAGGGGAAAAAAAAAAAAGGATTAATTTCTAAGTTTTTAAAGCTGTTCCTGCTTCCTCTAAGCAATACAGCAACTGGAGAAACATGCGGTTTCCTATTGAATGATAATAAGCCTTAATGCTAGGTATTAGAGAAAAGGGAATATGAAGCAGAATTGATTCTTGCCATTGTACACAATGTACTTTCTACTTGTCTGTTTCTGTTCTCTAACTGAATACAGATTCAGATACAATAGTTCAAGAAAGAGCCTCAAAAATCAGTTAGGTGCTGGAAAACTACTCTTACAAAATAGTATTTAAAAGATATATTTATTTGGCCTCATAACTATCCTTAAAAGTTCAGAACGATAGTATCTTTTGTATTACAAGCTATATGTCAGAAAACTACTTTGTTATACTGGATCAAATGACAAGAGATGTAGTGTGCTACGAAGCCAAGGAATGTGCTGTATCATGAGCCCTGTCCTCAGAAGAATCCCACTTACATGACATGCAGCTTGATGCTTTGCAGTGCCACTTCTTTCTGTGTATGGGTTTACTAAGCAGATTAGTCAGTTGGCAGACTAAAGCGGTCTACTACCTAGCTGTGGCTAGTACATGGTGTTGCAGGGCCAGAGAAGTTGTGGTGTTGTGTTGCTTAAATACACTGAGCTTTTGACAAGCCAAATAAAAAGATCTGAAAAGAAAGAAAAGGCTAAGAATTTACCTGGTCTCTGTATATAGACACTTACGCATGAGAAGGATCTCTGTAATGAGAAATCTTTCAAGCTTTTTAACAGAGACATAAGATCCAATCACTGAATCTTGAAATTAGGCAATTTCAGTCTGCAAAGTAGATACGGTTTCCTAGCAGAAAAGATAAATAAACACTGGAAAAGTTTATCAGTGAAAGAGGTGGATCATCAGTGTCTGGAGTACTAGGATCACGGGGGCTTTATTAATTTAGAAGATATGCTTTAATCTATCATCTAGAAAAAAAAATCTACAGCCTGTGGCAAAGAGAAGGAGGAGAGGAGAAAGGAGGATGTAGTGTTTGTGGTGGATTTTGATGAGACCAATGAAACTTCTGGTCTTCCCACTTCTTTTTTTAATGTTTGAACTTTGGGGGAATGGGATTATATGCTTTGCCTTGGTGTGCTCTTAATATTGCAGTTCAGCATTAAGACAGAGGTCATAATCGAGATATAAGTATCTAGCCTTTGGTTAAGAGTCGGAAAGGATTCTAACAATTGGCTAGATATGTTCTGCATATTTACACCCCACTCTGTCCTCACACTTGCATGCCCATGACTAGAAGCCTGAGGATGGATAAGTACTCTGAGATGGAAGAGAAGATGCTGCCTGGCTGGTACTTCAGTCATACATTCATAATCATATTACTGACATACTGCATAACTAGAAAGAAAAACTATGGTAATTACCACTGAGGAATTTGTGGGTGGAGTTATGCTATCCTCTGTAGCATATCATGGTTCATCAGCAGGGAACATATCAATACCTCTTACTTAATTTCTCGTGACTGCAGCAGTTCTGACCTCTCTTCAGGACTGAGATATGTGTGTATGCATGTGTCTGTGTGTATGTTCTCTCCTCTGGGCTTGCTTTTATCTGACAAATCTTATGTTCAGACTTTCTTTCCTGCCAGGCAAGCAGGAAATGAGAGAACAAGTCTCATTCACTTGTGTCCTGGAGTAAATGAGAGGCTATGGCACAGCATTTTAACTAAGGTTTTGTTCACAGAGACCCTGACAGGGGCAGAACTAAGCATATGCCAGGGCCATGTGTGGAAAACCCCCAAAAATGGAAATGTGGTTTGGTTTAGTACATATGCCCCTGATACACAAGAGGCAGGGAGTATTAGCTGGCTCAGCTTTGAAATTTATGGCATTTTGGGGGTGAAGGGGGAATAAAAAAAAATCACAACCTCATGCTAGCTGTTGTTTTTTTTTTTTTTTTCCCCCCTAATGTATGTTTGTATTTTGTAGCTGCTTTTTCATTCTACACATGATAACTTGTGTATAGCTGGAGCTCTATGCAAGTTGTAGATATTTTTTTTCTGTTTACATTTCTGTTGGACAAAAGGCATATAACCCTGTTTCACTTGCATCCACTGCAGGATTGTTCAGTAGGTCAGGCTGAACTAAGGGGTACTTGAAATACTAGTTTGTATATTTTTAATGATGCACTGAGACTTGGTTGTGGAGAATGTTTCCATTAAAAATTAATTGAATCAAAGCTGAAGCAGCATGAGTATCTAAAGTCATCTTCATCAGATCCAAAGTTTCTGTATTATATTTTTACTTAAGAGTTTAATTTCCTTAATACATTGTATTATTTATGACTTGATATTCAAGTTTGCCCTTTTCTCTGTGTAACATATAAGTTCTATACTTAGTGCTTTGTTTTCCTTGGTGCTCTCGGGAGTGCATGCTTGTATGTAAGCTTAAAAAAAGAGCATCACAGTGAATGTTCAACTGTCTTTCAGATTCATGCACTTTTAGTTTCATTTGTGTTAAGCAGTTAACTGAGAAAATAATTATACTGAATAAATATTTAGTCTAGATAATCATGTGCTTGTTTTACAGGTACGCCTGGTATTAAAGTTCTCATGCCTGCACTTTCTCCTACAATGGAAGAAGGAAACATTGTGAAATGGTTAAAAAAGGAAGGTAAGATAGCGTTTTCTATGGCCACATCTGTTGTAATTCTTCAGCTATTCTGTAAGAATAAGATCATTCTTTCTGGTTGTACCTTAGTATTTTGAAGCAAAAGGTTTGGTATATGGATGCTGTCTTCTTGAACACCTGCTTTGAAATTGTTGGTTCTTGAAACATTTTTCCTTTAGTTGTCTTTCAAAAGGTTGCATTGATCATATTTTTGAAAAATTTCCGTTAGGCTGTTCCAGGGTGTGAGTGTGTGTGTTGTTTTTAATTTCCAGTGTTGTCATGCTGATCAGTAACTTTGGAAGTCTGAGGGCCTTCGACTTTGAGGCCTCTGTTTCATTATTCCGCTGCGTTATGAAATAATATTGAAGATATGGTATTTTTATAGTTGCTATTCAGGACTTACTTTTTTAAATGTGTAAATTACAGTCTACAATTAAAGCTGATAGAAAAATTTAAATTACTTTCATAACCCAAATTCCAAATGGGGAAATCTCTTTCCAAAATAAAAAACCCAAAACAAAAACCAAATTACTCCTCCAAAAAAAGCCCTAACAACCTTGGTTATGTTAGGTTCTCTGTGCTCTGACAACTGAAAAGTAATGTACTTCTGTTAAAATATGTTGGAGCAGCTAGATAAATAGACTGAGTGTGTGTTTTGTCTTCACAGAGGTTGTATATAAGTGGAAAATGATCTGCAGAAGAATCAGCAGTCCCTGTTCTGTCAGGAGACCTTTCTCCCTTCTCCTGCTGCCCTTTCCTCTCTACAGTTTAATATTGAAAACTGGATTTTGACTGTAGTTTTGGGTTCCAGGTAGCAGTTGTCCATTGGTATAGGATGCATTGCAGAGTTCTAGATGACTGTAGGAATATATCTTGTTCTCAGACATTTTTAGATTTGCTGAAGAGATGAACACATTTGGAGAAAAGAAAATCTCTTAAAGCATGTTATCTTTGACAGACACAATTTGGCGAGCTAAACGTGTGTTTTGACTCTTCTGCCTAGATAAGCCATTTCCTTTGGCTTACCCTCTCTAAGTGTTGATACAGCCTCTGTCATTGTGTTACTGGAGTACTTTGCTTTTATACATTTTGAATGCATTTTGACAGGTGGCCAGAAGGCAACTTGTTGCTCCAGTAGTGGACGTGACCTTTTGCTTGTAAAACTTCTAGTAAGAATTTCTGCAGAATTTACTAGGAACAATATGGCAGTCTATGTCTGTAAAAAGTAATTGCACCAATGTTCTTGAAACTTGAAGCTTCAGTTAGTCAAGTATCAAGTCCAAGATTATGTAGAGAGGAAGGAACGATCCAAAGTCCTTTTTCTATTCATTACCTGTCAATAACTGTAAGACACTAAAAATCCACAGTAGCTTGTTTTACAATAAATATAGCATTCAAAATTGTAAGAAAAAGCAAAGAAGAGAGCACAATAGGAGTGGAGGTAGATTCCAGTTTGCTCCACAACATGAATGAATCAGTTTTCCTCATAAAAAAGGTCTTGGGACACAATAGCTATACAATGGTTTTTCTCAGTCTTTCCACTAGACTTCCACCCCAAGACAAAAGGGAAAAAAAAGCTCCACACCTATTTTAATTAAATTAAAATCAAATCTTAATTGATGGTTTGACTTCGAGAGAGAACTTTTTATTGCTCTACTTTCTATTTAGAAACAAGACCAAAACTGAATATAGTGTATTGTCTTATTTGGCACATCTGTGACCATAATTAGTTCCTATGGATATTTTTTTTTCCTCTGACAGTCTGGAAAATAAACATAATGACAACATTAAAAAAAGTGAAGATAAATTTTGAAGAAAGAAGCAATGTGATTTAATGCTTATACTCCTTCTGTCTGCAAGGGATGCTCATAACTACATAATCCTCCAGTGAGTTGGCCATCTCATGTAGTGGCAGTACTGAATGTAAATGTTTGATAATCTCATATCCAAGAAAATAAATATTTTAAAGCAATTGACAGAAGAAAGCTGATGATTGCATATGAGATGTTTTTCCCACTGTATAACCAGCAGGGGTCAGTAGAATACTATTTTGACAATTTTTCTGTTCTGTGTAAATATCAAATGTTTTCATTTTACAGTTTCACAGGATGGACAGATGATTTCCATACTGCAGAGGGAAAAATGCTGAATTTAATTGACAGCTTACTATTTGTTTCTCATTATTAATGCAGTTTCATATTGATTCCTGTGGGTAGTAAAATTGTTCTCATAAAAATAAAACTGTGTTTCTAAAAACTCGTATTTATTATGTATGAATTTAATGTTGATGAAAGATGATAGATTGACAGCCCAGGAGACTGAAATCCTCTTGTTATTGTGGGCAGGAAACAGAATAGGCAACAGTGCTAGCACTTTCCTCACTCTGCTGCCTTCTGAGACATCACCTCCAGGGACTTCAGTCTCTGTGTTCAGTCAACTTTGATTTGATTTGTACGTCAAGGAATGTAGTTTGTATCTTGTGATTTGGATACTTGTCTGTCAGTAATTGAACAGAGCACGTATGCTATTGAATGCCAATTGGATGTGATCTCCTAGCGGGAAACTCTGCTGCAGTAGAGGTCCTAATCATTCAGCCTAGCTATAAGAACTTAATCATTTTTAAAAAACAAACCCCACCCAAAATTTTTCAAGGGCATTATTTATAATCTCAGAGAGCTGCCATTCAGGAAACTTCTTTTGCAAACACTGCTTTCTCATTAGAAAGTGTAAGAGCAAAGATATGCTCTGCAAAAGTGTTCTTTCCAATCCTATCTATTGGGAAAGCTGATTTGTAATTGACATCAAAGTGGGCATCGATTAGGAGCTACCACAAATTTTGCAATCTCTAATGAAAATAACTGATCCTTTCTGTTGTGCTTGGGTACTGAAACACACATGAGATTTTTGAATGCTGCTATGAAATATTCTTCTTAAAATTGCATTTAATCAATTGCCTTCCAAACTTACGACCACTTCTTGGCTGCAGCAGTGGAAAAGTGGTTTGCCCAGTTCTCTGAAGACTTTTCCTCTTGCCTTCCCTGTGCAAGGGAATCCTTAGCTTTCTGTGAACAGCCTCACGTATCCAAGTTGAGAGATATGTCATGTGTGACAAACACATGGATGAAGGTATTTGCTTTGGCTAGCTTGCACTGTTGGAGTTACTGCTGCAGGTTGCTAGGCACTGAGATTTCTTTTTAATGGTGCAGAACACTTAGTCTGATTGCAGGTTGGGAGAAGAGAATAATTAAGATACAGAGTTAAGCTCCTTTCTGCTTGCCTATCTTAGCTCCGTAGGTTACAGAATTTGCCCAACAATTTTATTTCTTAACGTCTATGAAGTACTTACCTAATGATCTGATATATGGGCTACTTGAATGAATGATCCAATAGAATTAAAACACTGGTATAGAGCCTGGAATTTTGACTTCCTGTTATAAACTGTTTATGCTCTAGTTATTGCAAAGTGCAGTGTGGCAATTAGATCATTAAATTAAAAAGATCAGGTGCTACTTTGTGTACTCCCCTGCCGAGTTCCATAACAGGAACATTTATGACTTACAAGACTATGTAAGTGACTTGAGCTTTGAATGTTTCCATTGTTTACTATTGTAGAGATCACAAGGATCATACAACACTTCATTTTCCCCTTCTAATTCAGGTAGTCCTGAAACGGGAAATAATTATTGAAAAAAAAAAAAAGTGTTTGCATCTTACCTAAATACAGGTGGTAATCTGCACTAGGTTTATTCTGATGCTTAAGTACAACAGAGAGTGATATCAGGAATTAAATTAAATGCTTAGACAGATACTACTGTTGCAGCATTTCTGGTGTTGGGGAAATACTGAAATTTTACTTCATATAAAAATTGTAGTCATGTGTTAGGCTTGTGTGTATTGTCCCTATTTTTCAGTGCTCTGTAAGGAAAAGGTTGTTATATTTTGTTGGAGGCCAAAACATTCAACTACCTCAAAGTTTTTCAATGTAATTTCTATTTTAATGTTGGCCATCTAGTCAGTATTGATCTGTTGAAAGAATCCAGACCCAGAATATCTTTATCATGCACTGGCAGATATAGATATTCTTCAAAAGCCGAGGAAGAGTATGCTTCAAAATTAATCATAGATTTGTTTAATGTAGCGAAAGCCATTTCTAACACTTGTGCATATTTTTATTTTGCAAAGTAAATATGTTTCTAGAGGACCTTTTGACACTATATAGGAGGTTGACTAAACAAGCTTGCAGACATGCTTTCCAAAGAGATTAAAGTCGCTGAGGTTTTTATTTGAATATCTTTTAATAGTGTAGATACAAACTAGAGAACTGTGATACTTAGTTAAAGATGATGTTGCTTGTGACCAGTGTCTTAAAAAATTACGGTTTTAAATAGCTTGCTTTGACTTATGGCTAGCAATGAATATGAAAGGCTCAGGATTTTATTCATGGCAGTGTTACTGAGTGATGGTGTTGTGGAAATAAATTTCATTGTGTACTTCCTTTTGGGAAACCTACTGTAAACGTCAGTATTTGGAATATGTTAATATTCTGCTGCAGCAGTTTGTGTCTCTGAATCTTAGTGTTTTTATTTGGAAATGAAAGATAAAATATGGTAAATAAAGATGGGGGATCAACTAGCTATAGAATATATTAAAAAATGTAAAATGGCTGTATTATGTGGATAAATATCTATATTCCATGGTTAAATAGATCTGAAAGGAAGTTTAGGCTACGTATTCTTAAGTTCTATTATATTTTTGCAGGTGAAACAGTGAATGCTGGAGATGCATTGTGTGAAATTGAAACAGACAAAGCGGTGGTTACCATGGAATCAAGTGATGATGGCATATTGGCTAAAATACTGGTAGGGATTCTGCCTTTCTGAGTAGGATGATATAACTTCTCTTCAGACTGTCATTTAGCATATTGCCTCAAAAACTAGTTTAGATAGCTAAATTTCCTTCTGCTCAGCTTTCAGAATAATGCACTTACTTGCATTCCTAGTGAGGGATAATTGCTCTATTTATTTCGTACATGTACCACTGGTACATGGTATGTGATTCTATATACGTTTAATGGATTTTCAGTTAACCTGATTGAATTATGTTGTTTGCATGTGTTGCACCTTATGAATTATGTCCATGAAATATTGCCGTTTATGACATCTCTTACTCCGAGTAATAGAAAAACAAGTTGGAATCAGTTAGTTGGAATATGGAATTTTGGATAGTGCTTTACCCAGGATGTGTGATCTCCATGCTAGATTATGTTGTGCTGGCCATTGAAGATGGAACATTATACAAGATGTGCTGACCCAGAGGACAATTCTTAGAATTATTAAGTTCCTGTATTCTTAAAATTAGATTGATTAGGCTTAATATAAAGAATGAGAACTGGGATGAATGCAAAGTTCTCTGAACATCATTTTGGAGTATTTGTGTGTATGTGCATATATAACAGAGATAATGCTCATTTTGTTTGGGTTCCTTGTTTATATTTGGCTTTAAATCCTGTTCTGTACCAAGATGGAAGCAATAACAACTGGACTACGGAGATCAGAATGAACAACTTATTTCTAATCCTGCATTGCTTAAGGTCTGCTTGCAAGTCCTGTGCTATTCTTTACATACTGTATTCTAAAAAGACAAGTCAAAGTCTGTATATTTTCCTTTCTCTTTCTCCTCTTTTCTAACACTTTTGAAAAATGTTGTCTTATTTCAAAATGACCTGATGTTAATTCTCATCAGAATGTAGAAGGGTGGGGCTGTATTTCTGAGGCCTTCTGTTGCTGCTTCTTTGTAAAAGTAAATAGTACATTTTCTGAAAGCTCATATTTGATGGTTAAAAATTAAGGGAGACTATTTTCTTGTCCATTAAATATGTATAATGGCAAATGTATTTTAGAGTTTCTTATCTTTAGGGAAGGGAATAAAAGTTGTTTTTAATTGTGTATAAAGATAGGGAAAGAGTTTTGCCTCCCTTTCAATATTCACCACTTTTTCTAAAATTTTCCCCAAACAATATCCAAATCTGTGGAGTTCTCTTATTTATCCTGTGAGGGCTGAAACTGTCAGCTAGCCTCTAGCACTTCCAACAAGAACACTGATATTTTTTCTTTTTCCCTTTTAGAAATTGGGTAGATAAACATGGATAATCTTAAGTATGATTTTGCAATGAATTTGCAGTTTGGTTGAGATAAAACAACTTGCTCAATTACAATTGTAGAAAATCTAGTTGGACAGTCAAATAGGCAGCTAAATGGGGAAACAAGGTTCTGCAGCATAATATTTCTCAGGTTTAATGCATATACTCATATATAAAAAGAGCTTCTTACCACACTTAAACATCCTACCTATCAGCTAGTGTCTCCAAGAAAAGTTATGAAACACTTTGTAATGTTTGAACCATAGGATACTGAAGAAATCTACTTGAATCACTGTGCAGCTTCTTAGCTTTTTTTGGTGGTAGACATGTTAAAATGAATATTAGTACTGTTATTTTGTCTTAACTCTAAGAGTGTTTGACAGACACTTTGACTGTCTTGGTATGCAGTGTTTCAAGTTTGGTTGTTCCAGGACTATTAATTTAGCTTGTATTCTTTCTGTCAAAGGGTCCTTTGTGTCTTGAAGCATTGCTTAATAACTCGGGTTTCCAGCATTGTAGTGTTTGCCGTTCTCTGGCTCCTTACCCTTGCATATCACTCAGTTGCTTGGCCAACCAATTGCATCTACAAAGTGCTGTTGAACCTCGCGTGAAATGAACAGCATGCAGCAGGCATGGATATTTGCCTTTACTTAGGCGCAGCCCAGCATGATTTGGTGCAGAGGGGATGCATGACTATGCAGCTGTGTGGTGCCAGTCTTTTACCACCATACTCTTATAGTGAACATAGAGGGCTTTTGTTGGGCGTTGTATTTAAATACTGTTGTAGCTTCAACTGCAAGTTTTCATACTTCAACTTGTACATCAGAGTTTCAATTCCTGCATTCAAGATACAAAGAATGTGCCATTAATGTTCATATAAAAAGTCTGGTTTTAAGTGACTTGCCCCTGTATCGTGTGGGAACTCGGTAACAGAAAGGACTAAACTTCAGTTCTCCAGGACAAGATTCAGTTGTCCTTGATGATACTTCACTTTCAGTTCTTTGCCTCATTCCTTACATATATTTTATATCATAAAAAACCCCCAACTATAAATGAAAAGCCACAAAAAATAATGAAGCAGGAATGTCCTAGAGATGAAACTCCATATCTTTGTAGAATCTTGATATAGCTTATTAGAAAATGGAAGAAACACAAGTGAGCATGTTATTAAAGACTACATGATACATACACAGAAATTGTGCTGATTGAATGTTTGACTTTCCAGCAAAATAATAATGATCTTTTGCTGTTCTTGTGTATGGAAATCATTAATAAAGCTGTAATACACTTTTTGTTGCAAACCACATTTTCCAAATTTTCATGGTGCTTATAGGGTAGTCTATGTCTCTTTTGAAAGAAAAGAACACACGAAACTTATAGTTTGTGTTCCTTACCCTCACAAGACTCCATTCTTGTGGTTTGCTTGGGAGGACTAAAATTTTGTTTCTTCATTTCTTATGCTTTTCTTTCCCAGACTCCTCACTGTTTGAAATTTTCAGAACAGTCTCATTTCCATGCTGGTGGAGTATTGCAGCTGTTTCTGCCCTCCCTCCACAATAATTAATCAACAGGGTGAATTGGAAGAACTTTGAATAAAATAAATAAAAAATTATGAGAAATCGTTTTGCCATATGTGTAATAGATTATGAAACCCTTTGTCAAAATGTTTACTTCAAATTGGTATGCTGGGAGAGAAGAGAGTGGAAAACATGTAGAGTTTGAGAAATAAAATGTAACAAGATGAGTGGAATGAACTTGAAAGGGAAAATTCTTGACTGAACAGAGGTGGTGGTTTAGAGTGAAGATACTGCAGTTACAGAATTCTCCACTAGGAGAACAGATCCAAGACTCCAAAAGTCTGGATAGGAAAAGCTATATTGAACAAAATCTTTTTTGTGATAATGTCCTGGTTCCGGCTGGAACCAGTAGCTTGGGGGGTGTGCTGTGTTTTGGGTTTGGTATGAGGAGTGTTGATGGCCCATTGCTGCTTTGGCTGTTGCTGGGTGGTGCTTGCACCAGGTGGGGGGGGAGCACAGCTGGGGTGGTGGACCCAGCTGGCCAATGGGGTTATTCTATACCATGTGACATCATGCTCAGTATAAAAACCAGATGTGGGGGGGGGCTTGCCCCCTGTTCGTGACACACGGTCGGTGGTTGGTGAGCAGTTGCATTGTTGCATCGCCTGCTTTGTATATTCTGTTATTGTTGTTGTTCTCATTGTTATTATTACTGTTCTACTTTAGTTTTATTTCAATTATTAAACTGTTTTTATCTCAACCCGGGAGTTTTCCTACTTGTGCCCTCCTGATTCTCTCCCCATCCCACCATGGGGGGGGGGGAGGGGGTGTGAGCGAGTGACTGCGTGGGGTTTATTTGCTGGCTGGGGTTAAACCACGACAGATAAGAAGGGGAGGAAAAAAAACCAACAAAACACACCAAAACACACACCACCATCCCCAAAAACAGAACAAAAAAAGAAACCTCTCTTGCATCAACAGTAAGACCCGACTGAGAGACCAGCCTTTAATTTGAAACTTTAATTGACAAAAGTAATTTTTATGGAACTATAAATAAAACTGAATTTATATAGGTTTTCATTAACTAAATGCTCATTAACATGAACTAGGGAGACACTTCTTCGTTGACTTTTCTTCTCTTCATTGAAATCCTTTATGTTCTATGATAGAAATATTTTTACCATTTTAAACCGGTAATATGAAGGGTAATACTTTTAAAATTATTGTTATTATTGTTTTGCTTGATCTATTTAAAGGGTTATTAGCTCATAATCTGCATACTAATTTTGTGTTTTCTTAAAATAGTTTTTCAGGACCTGTTGATAATTGGAAAATATGATTTCAAAATTAAATGTGAGATTCCTTTTAAGCTATAGAATCTTTCCCCTTCCTATCATATAGGGGTCAAATACCAGATCAGAAGTATTTCTTTCGCCCTTCCTTTTTTGCAGCAGTGTCTATATTGACTTAGTTTAGCTAGTAATCCTGTGTAATTGTCTTGGTTTCGGCTGGGATAGAGTTAAAATTTCTTCCTAGTGCTGTGTTTTGGATTTAGTGTGAGAAGAATGTTGAGAACACACTGATGTTTTCAGTTGTTGCTAAGTATCTTGTCAAGGACAACTACCCTCCAGGAAGCTACCAAGCTACTACCCTCCCAAGACTGGGAGGAGGGAATACAGACAGGACAGCTGGCCCAGCTGGCCAACGGGGTATTCCATACCATGTGACGTCATGCTCAGTATATGAATGGCAGGCGTGATCCAGGAAGTACCGATTGCTACGTGGTTATCGGTCAGCGCGGGTGGTGAGCAATTGCATTGTGCAATTGCAGTGGGGCAATAATTAACATCATACAATTCAGTTCCTTGGCTATTTTCACCCAAAATCAAATCCCCTTGAGGTACACATCGGACTTCCTCATCCTTTTGCATTATCTACCAAGTGCACCCAGGTCCTTGAGCAAAAGCAATCCCACAGATGGGTTTTCCCTTGCCAGAGGCAGGAGTAACCCAAACTGTCTTCCCCAGCATTTTTCTTATGTACACGACAGGGACTTTATCCCCCTCTACAGTACATAAGAGTTTTGATTGGGCAGGGCCAGCTCGAGTGAAAGATCCCCTAGTGTTGACTAACTAGGTGGCTTTTGCTAAATGTGTGTCCCAATGCTTGAATGTCCCACCACCCATTGCCCTCAGTGTTGTCTTTAGCAGTCCATTGTATCGTTCAGTTTTCCTGGAGGCTGGTGCATGGTAGGGGATGTGATAGACCCACTCAATGCCATGCTCTTTGGCCCAGGTGTCTATGAGGGAGTTTTGGAAGTGAGTCCCAGTGCCTGACTCAATTCTTTCTGGGGTGCCATGTCGCCATAGGACTTGTTTTTCAAGGCCCAGGATGGTGTTCCGGGCGGTGGCATGGGGCACAGGGTATGTTTCCAGCCATCCTGTGGTTACTTCCACCATGGTGAGCACATAGTGCTTGCCTTGTCGGGTTTGTGGGAGCGTGATATAATCAATCTGCCAAGCCTCCCCGCATTTATATTTCAGCCATCGTCCTCCATACCAAAGAGGCTTTACTCGCTTGGCTTGCTTGGTTGCAGCACGTTTCACGTTCATGGATAACCTGTGCAATAGCGTCCATGGTCAAGTCCACCCCTCGATCACGAGCCCATCTGTATGTTGCATCTCTTCCTTGATGGCCTGAGGTGTCACAGGCCCACCGAGCTATAAATAATTCACCCTTATGTTGCCAGTCCAGATCCACCTGGGCCACTTCAATCTTAGCAGCCTGGTCCACCTGCTGGTTGTTTTGGTGTTCTTCAGTGGCCTGACTCTTGGGTACGTGAGCATCTACGTGATGTACTTTTATAACCAGGTTCTCTAGCTGGGCAGCAATATCTTGCTACAATGCAGCGGTCCAGGTGGGTTTGCCTCTGCGCTGCCAGTTGTTCTGCTTCCATTGCTGCAGCCACCCCCACAGGGCATTTGCCACCATCGATGAGTCAGTATAGAGATAAAGTACTGGCCATTTTTCTCGTTCAGCAAAGTCCAAGGCCAGCTGGATAGCTTTCACCTCTGCAAAGTCATCGATTCACCTTCTTCATCAGTTTCTGCAACTTAGCGTATAGGACTCCATACAGCAGCCTTCCATCTCCGATGTTTTCGCACAAGGCCACAGGACCCATCAGTGAACAGGGCATATTGCTTCTTGTTTTCTGGTAGTTTATTATACAGTGGGGCCTGTTAACACATGTCACCTCCTCCTCTGGGGATCTTCCAAAATCTTTGCCTTCTGGCCAGTTTGTGATCACTTCCAAGATTCCTGGGCTAGTGGGATTTCCTATTCGGGCCCGTTGAGTGATCAGTGTGACCCATTTACTCCATGTAGCATCGGTTGCATGATGTGTAGAGGGGACCCTCCCTTTGAACATCCAGCCCAGCACCGGCAGTCAGGGTGCCAGGAGGAGCTGTGCTTCAGTACCAACCACTTCCGAAGCAGCTCGAATCCCTTCATATGCTGCCAATATCTCTTTCTCAGTTGGAATATAGCGGGCCTCGGATCCTCTGTATCCCCGACTCCAGAACCCTAAGGGTTGACCTCGAGTCTCCCCTGGTGCTTTCTGCCAGAGGCTCCAGGTAGGGCCATTCTCCCCGGCTGCGGTGTAGAGCACATTCTTCACATCTTGTCCTGTCGGGATTGGCCCAAAGGCTACTGCATGAACTATCTCCTATTTAATTTGTTCAGAGGCTTGTCATTGCTCAGGGCCCCGTTTGAACTCATTGTTCTTCCTGGTCATGTGATAGAGAGGGCTTACAATTTGACTGTAATTTGGAATATGCATTTTCCAAAAGCCCACAATGCCTAAGAAAGCTTGTGTTTCCTTTTTGCCTGTCGATGGAGACATGGCTGTTATTTTGTTGATCATGTCCGTTGGGATCTGATGACATCCATCTTGCCATTTTATTCCTAAAAACTGGATCTCCTGTGCGGGTCCCTTGACCTTAGTTTGTTTTATGGCAAAACCAGCCTTCAGAAGGATTTAGACTATTCTCTCCCTTTTCTCAAAAACTTCTGTTGTATTGCCCCATACGATGATGTCATCAATGTATTGCAGATGTTCTGGAGCCTCACCCTGTTCCAGTGCGGTGTGGATCAGCCCACGGCAAATGGTAGGGCTGTGTTTCCACCCCTGGGCGGTCGGTTCCAGGTGTACTGGACGCCCCTCCAAGTGAAAGCAAACTGTGGCCTGCACTCTGCCGCCAAAGGGATTGAGAAGAACGCATTAGCGATATCAATGGTGGCGTACCACTTGGCTGCCTTTGAGTCCAGTTCATATTGAAGTTTCAGCATGTCCGGCATGGCAGCACTCAACGGTGGCGTAACTTCGTTCAGGCCATGGTAGTCTACTGTTAGTCTCCACTCTCCATTAGACTTTCGCACTGGCCATATGGGACTGTTGAAGGGTGAGCAAGTCTTGCTGATCACTCCTTGGCTCCCCAGTCGACGAATCAGCTTATGGATGGGAAGCAGGGAGTCTCGGTTGGTGCACTGTTGTGGTAGCGATTGGTACCTGTTGTTCTTTGACCCTCAGCAACCCCACAAGAGAAGGGTCCTCTGAGAGACCGGGCAAGGTAGACAGTTGTTTAATTTCCTCCGTCTCGAGAGCAGCTATACCAAAAGCCCACCGATACCCTTTTGGGTCCTTGAAATACCCTCTCCTGAGGTAGTCTATGCCGTGTTGCCAGACTTGGCCAGCCAATTCATCCACCGTTTGTTCTTCTTCATCTTTCCAGATCATTACTGCCAATGAGTTTGCATGTGACGCTGGTGCATTCTGTACAAACTTCCGCCACATGGGTCAGGTGCACTTGACTTCATCTGGATCTTTGGGTAACTGCTCGTTGTTCAGGTCATCATAAATCACTTCCAGCACGGCTAATTCCCTCGGATACTGGATACCTCTCTCCATGGTGGTCCACTTGCCTGGGTGACATATAACATCTTCCTTGAAGGGATAGCTTCCTTCATGCCTGACAGGAGACGACTCCAAAGACTGAGGACTTGTGCCCCTTGTCAATCGCTTTATCAATGCCCCCTTCCCTAGAAAGGGATCCCAGCTGCTTGGCTTCCCTACCCTCTAATTCCTGGCAACTGGCGCCATTATCCCAGCATTGGAGCAGCCAGGTGACAATGTGCTTGCCAGACAATGACTGAAGTCTTTTCGCATATCTTGCAGCTTACTCAGAGATAGGGTGGTTACCATCTCATTTACGGGTTCTGCCTCTTCCTCCTCCTGTTCTGGTGATGGCCCTTTTTCATTTTCATCCCTTTCTAAATGAGGTGATTTTCTTGTGTATTTTCTTTTTTGTCTATCAGTCTTAGGGGCGACTGACACCAGCATGGGTTGGTTCTCTGTCACAAGGGGCGGAGTAGCTGCCCTGCCTGCAGTGGGGGGTGGGGTAGCTACAGGGCCTGTTGCTTTTGTCATCAGATACAGAGACCTTTTCTTCCCCTTGGGGGTTCTGAATGGTGTTAAACAGGGCTCCGTAGGCATGGGCCAGGCCCCAGCATATAGCAGTGATTTGTGTCTCCCTAGAATGGCCAGGGTGACAGCATACTTCTTCCAAATATTCTACTAATTTTTCAGGATTCTGTACTTGTTCAGGGGTAAAGTTCCAAAACACTGGGGGTA
Organism: Calonectris borealis; assembly: GCF_964195595.1. Lineage (NCBI taxonomy): Eukaryota > Metazoa > Chordata > Aves > Procellariiformes > Procellariidae > Calonectris > Calonectris borealis. The sequence continues at coordinate 51,171,152 of NC_134316.1, read as the reverse complement.
CCCACCATCCTAGGCATTTACCCATGCTATCCCACTCATCCTGCCACTCAAAACTCTCCAGCCTTGGGGCAGATCTCTGGATGACATTCTTAAATTGCTTATTAACCTTGGACAAAACCGAAATAATATTCCCAAGGAATACCAATAGATGTATCTTAACTACCCAGAGATGTTCAAGGTACTGGCAAGTTATTTTCATGAAGGAGATGACATCATAGAGGAAGGTAGTGAAGGTGCCATTCTCTATTTCCTCCATAAAAAGCCTCTCAGAGGAAGAGGTGTAATTGCTAATGGTCTCCATGAGGTGGAACCCGAAATACAGTAATGGCTTCATTACAAATCCCAAATCACTCCCAATGCCAGTGTTTTAATAACAGATCTCCCAGGCAAAACATCATTAATCCCTGCAGAGCAGGGAAGCAGACAGCAGACTGCAAAACCCAACACCAATCTTTAACAGGTACAGCAAAAACAAGAGCATGGTGCAGATCAGATAAATTAATATCGAGAACAATGAATCAATATTGTGACCAGCAACTGTTAACAGATATAAATTCCTTAATACGCTCTAGTTAATCTGTTGTTATCTCAACCCTTCGTGCCCCACGTTGTGTCTAAAAGGACTGTCATGGTTTAACCCCAGCCAGCAACTAAACCCCACGGAGCTGCTCACTTACCCCCCCACTCCAGTGGGATGGGGGAGAGAATTGGGAGGGCACAAGTAGGAAAACACACGGGTTGAGATAAAAACAGTTTAATAATGGAAATAAACCAAAGTAGAACAGTAATAATAACCATGATAACAACAACAACAATAACTGAATATACAAAGCAGACAATGCAACTGCTCACCACTCGCTGACTGCGTGTCACAAACTGGGGGAGAGGGCCCCCCCCAAGGTTTTATACTGAGCATGACGTCACATGGTATAGAATACCCCAATAGCCAGCTGAGTCAACTGCCCCAGCTATGCTCCCTCCACCCCCAGCTTCCCCTGCACTTGGCCGAAAAGTCCCCGGTACAAGCACCACCCAGCAACAACCAAAGCATCAATGAGCAATCAAGACTCCTCTCATAGTAAACCCAAAACACAGCACCCCCCACCCCCCCAGCTACTGGGAAGAAAGTTAACTCTGTCCTAGCTGGAACCAGAATGAGCATGTATTTGCATAGTTATCGTCTGCAAAAAAAGGGAGAGTAGTTTCCTGTGTGGCAGTGTTTAAGAAGTGATGGTCTATTTAGTATCTTCCTTTTTTGTATAAGCAAAGGGAACATCCTTTGCAAAAATGATGTTTTTTGCAAATGAAAAATAGGTGGGGGGCTGGGTGGGGAGGAGAGGTGATGTAAGATGGAACTCAGCTGCAAGTGAAGTCTATCAAGGCTTACAAGAAATTGTCATTTGTGTTTAATTTTTACAGGATAACTTGAATTTTAAAATAGCTTTTATATAAACAAGTAAGAGTCTTGTAAATCTTTTCCTTCTTTTAATTTACATTGCTAAATAGGAATTTTTCCCAGATGTTCAATTTTTTTGTAGCACCTTGAAACTTCTGAGATTTTGTGTTCAACTGTGGAGCAACACATCTAATAAGTTTCAGACAATCTATTCTGCTATCCCAGGACAAAACCTTACATCAGACGTATTTTTAAATGTTTTTTTAGTCTCCATATACTTATTTTAATAATTGCTGGGTAAGTAATGCTTTCACTATTTTTAATTCTCTCCTCCATTCAATTTTGAATGTTTCTGAAAATTATTTTGCATCTAATAGCAAAAAAAACTTGACAAAAACTTGTGCAACCTCTCCATTTTTTTAATATGAAGTATCTATTCTGCATTTATAGATACTGCTTTGTTAGATTATGTGAAGAGAAGATATGGGGATTGTCTCTGTCAAAAGTATTAAAGAATGATTTCTACAGAGACATTAAGAAAAGAATAGCAGACTCCAATATTGATTTTTCAAGTTTCTTTAATAGTAATTCATGATGACTACAGGTAGCTTTAGTATTTCAGAAGCTGTGTTTTTCCTGTTTCCTGTCTTATATTCCGAATGCATTCCAAATTCCAAAATTTCTTTGTGTGTATTGCTGTTGTGGCACTTTTTTTGATAGCTCAAAACCAGATTCTCCAGCAGCTACGTGATATCAGTATGAGCAGTGACGCTCAGCTTTAGCCAAGGTATCCATATCATCCAATAATAATCATACGCCAAGAGCTGAGTCTGAGAAAGAGATGCCAGGAGGTGGAAAGTAACTATAATGTCTTTCAGATTAAGGGAAGAGAGGCAGCTTTATTGGAGCAACATGAACAGATTATTATGCAAACCCAATCTTTAATGGATTCTTTTAATCCCCCTTTTTGGAATCTAGAAATGGTGGGCTTAAGTATTAGAGTACACATGTTCCAGTCTCCTAAAAAGTACAGAAGAAACTTGATGTTTTGGAAACTGAAATAATAGGGCAGCAATAAGATCAGAAATTTTCCAATTTTTTTTTTCTTTCCCCTAGCTTAAGTATGATCCTTAGTAGTCTTTCTGCAGTATCCTTTGGATATTTCTGCACTATATATATACTGTGTTCAGTAGACATTTGTGTAAGGTTTATAACATTAAACTGTCTCAGGTTTGTGGATGGGGAGATGATTTCTTATTGAAAAGACTGTCCTGCCGAAGGCCACTCAAAAGTTTCAGATGTGATGTAGTTGATGGGAAATTAAGAATGTTTGATGCATCTGAGTTATCAGCATCTAGCTGAAGTTTACTCACTTCCTAAAGGAAACGAGGCAAAGATTTTATGTTCTTTGATGCCAACTACAATTCTGTACCATCTTGACTGAGTTTAGTATGGAAAACTGAGCCAAATAAACACACTATCTGCCTAACGCTTTGTTTTTTACCTTTAAAGATAGGTAAAAAACCTTAAAGATAGAAGATTCATTAGATTAAATGAATTCAACTTCTGTAACCCTTCTTGTTTTTCTTGACTGTATAATGTCAGTATATATGGTTTGAGAAAGTGCAGGCTAACAGTAAAATAGATACTCATATATATATTCCTTTTCTGCCTGAATAGGTCTTCTAATGATCACACCTGATTCAGTGTAAAATGCAGTAAAAGATTAAATGACTGAATGAAAGTTTTGGAAGGGTAATTTCAGAATGGTGATTATTCTTTCAGTAGAGTTGCTTTTTAAATTAACACTGACTTTTTTGCTTAAAATACTTATCAGTTCAATTTGGACCAAAAACAGATGATGAATGATTCTTTAAGAGCTGGATTTAATATCCATTACCATTTTCTCATTTGTGACCTAAATGAGAATTGGTATGAACTGAAACTACTTTGTATAAAACTTCCACTGCAGAGTGACCCAGCATACGTTCCATCCACCTTTCCTCCCAGTGTAGGAAATAAATATCTACTTCGTTATATGTGTGTTAGTGACTAAAGCACTGTGTTGCAGTGGCAACAGCTCTGAGGGAACTTTATTCCTCTGTGCACTTAATCTCCTCCAATTTTTTCTCCCTCTCATGGCTCACCTGTGTTTTGTTGATTTGTCAGCAAAGTTAGGATCTTTTTGACTCTTCTTGGCTATGCGTACACACAGTAATAAAAGTATTGTGAAGCTATTTATTTCAGCTCTTTCTACATCTGAGATTCTGGGGTTCGTTAAGATTTATGCAGAGAGGTTTTCTGGTATTGTGAATTATGAAAATGTAGAAGTGACTTAAAAATCCAGGAGATGAGAAGTTAAGCAAAATAATAACAACTTTTCTTTTTTTATTCTAGTTCTGAGCAGCAAAGGCTGTGTGTTTAAAAACATGGGTTTTAAAAAAAATACATGCGTACACTTTTTATAATGACATTTCAAAGTAATCTGGGCTGGAAACTTGTATTGGAAAATAAGGAATGCTGGAGTTTTCACATAACTGCCTTGGGATGGTGAACATGAGAAAAAACCACAATTGGCTTGCTCTGAAGAGTGAGAGTTGACAGCATTGATGGCTTTGAATGCTCATATAATGCTGGGTTATAAACAGAGCCTAACTAGTGTAGGTGTTCAAATGATAGTGATTTGCATTTTCTTGGGTAAAATGTCAGCATTGCAGATACATACCGTGAAGCAAATGTGTCTGCAATATGGCTTTATGGTGGAAAAATAATGTCCATTTCCTTTGTTAGGAAATCAACTCTGTTTGGGCTGGTACAGTCTAAATTGTATTTGACTACCTGTGGTCCTAAAGGGCTATCTTTACATTTGGCCTGATGCGCTGGAAATGTTATTGCTTTTGGGAACCTGAAGAGTTGTACTTCTGCAACCATTTTGATACTGCCGAAGTATCAAAGAGATATTTTGACTGTGATACAGGTATCTTTTTGTTTTGAAAGGAATATCTGGAATAGATTGGCTTTATCCAATCTAATTAGATTATATTTATATTAGATTTAATTATATTTATCTTTCTGTAAGGTTTCTGTTCAGATGTTCTTTGAAACAGTGATTTACATAAGTGCCAACACTTTCTTGGTGGACAGACTTGTTATTTGGCACCACTTATGTTAAAATAAACTTAGAGGTGGAAGTTAGTGGAAGGCGAATGTTATCTTTTCCAAAAGGAAGTAACGTGGCACTGTTGTTGTGGGGTTTTGGTCTCATTTTGTTCCCTTAGCTTCTGACTTTACAAGCTTGTGTTTTAAAAAGTAACACTGCTAGATACAGGGTAGATACCTCAAAGTACATCTGCTCAATGTGTCCAGAAAAATTTTTAGGCTCTGTTTGCGAACATTAGGCATCCACATTTGTTTTCAGTAGTTAATGTGACTTTTTTCTTGGAGGTACTTGGTAGTCTGTAACTTGCTTACTTTGATTTCTGAATGCTAACTTTAGATGTATGGGGTTTTGGAGCATAAGTTAATATTCCTCACCCTATAATGGCAGCTGTAATTAATTTCAGTCATGTGTCATCTTATTAATAGTAGGAATAAAATGGGTTATATTTTCTTGATGAAGTGTCATTAATATGCCTGAAATTTTCACATCTACCATTTTTAGTCATATGAGTCTAGACAGCGCAATATGTAGCTTAACGTTCTCATTGCTTTAAATTTAGGTGGAGGAAGGAAGCAAAAATGTACGCTTGGGCTCACTAATTGGTCTGCTGGTAGAGGAAGGACAGGACTGGAAGCAAGTTGAAATACCAGCTGATGGTAGTGATCTATCTTCTGTGGCTCCACCAGCACCTGCGCTTACCTCGACTCCTGCAGGTCCTTCAGTTTCAGCCCCTCCTCCCCTGGAACATGAGCCTGAAAAACTGCAGTAAGTTTCTATGTTTGTTAAGAAATGGAACTCTTATTTAGTTAGATCAGTTAGAGCTGAACCGAGAAGAATTTTTTGTCCCTTTCTACCTAGTATTAAGCTGTTAGTTTAAGAGAGTGTTTCAGTATGTGTGAGGTAATAAAGCTTGCCTGCCCAGGATATTTCCTTGCTTGTAAGCCCAGTAAGTCAATCTGAACAACATAGTTTTATTAGAACACCTTCTGTGGATGTGCTTTTATTCTGACTGTCCTGGTTCCAGCTGGGACAGGGTTAACTTTCTTCCCAGTAGCCTGGGGGGTGTGCTGTGTTTTGGGTTCGGTGTGAAAGGAGCGTTGATGGCCCATTGATGCTTTGGCTGTTGCTGGGTGATGCTTGCACCGGGAGGGGGGAGCACAGCCGGGGTGGTGGACCCAGCTGGCCAATGGGGTATTCTATACCATGTGACATCATGCTCAGTATAAAAACCGGGGGGGGGAGGGAGGGGCGCGGGCTCGCCCCCCGTTCGTGACACGCGGTCGGCGGTCAGTGAGCGGTTGTGTTGTGCATTGCCTGCTTTGTGTATTCTGTTATTGTTGTTCTCATTGTTATTACTACTGTTCTACTTCGTTTTATTTCAGTTATTAAACTGTTTTTATCTCAACCCGGGAGCTTTCCTACTTGTGCCCTCCCGATTCTCTCCCCATCCCACCGGGGGGGGTGATCGAGCGGCTGCGTGGAGTTTATTTTTGCTGGCTGGGGTTAAACCACGACACTGACGTACAATTGCTTTATGAAGGATTCTAAGCTTAAATTAGGAAGAAGTTGTGTTTATATACGATGGACACTGATGCTTATGCATCAGATGCTCAGTTTACCTATAACTTGTTTTCTATTTCTTTTTTAGGAGAAAAAAAACCCAAACAAATGGCACACTCCAAAACTGTCAAGCTGTTGCACTTTTAATATTAGAAAAAATTTCTTCTTATTTTCCTAACAATGGAATGTGAAAAACTCAAAACTGTGGGTTTACGTGCTCTTTACTTTTGTTTTGTTTTGATCAGTTAAGGTACTCTAAGCATTGCAGACATCTTAGAGGGGGAGTAAATTAACCCCAAAGTGTTAGTCAGGTAACAGTAATCTATAAATCACGGGTTTGTGTCCTTATTTGGAGGTATCACTCCTTATTTGGAGTGAATTGTGGTAACGCAAAAGCTGTAAAAAAGCCTATTAAAGAAAAGAATAGGAAACTAATTTTGGTAGCAGGTGCTACGCAATCTGGTTTTGGTGGTTTTTGGGTTTTTTTGGTTTTCTGCTTTGTTAGTGTGTTTTGTTTTGGGGGGCGGGTTTGTTTGGGTTTTTTTTCAAAGCTTATTACCTTTTCTATCTGGTTTGCTATGTTTACTTTTGCTGTCAGCATTTCGGCTCTTCTCATGCAAGTGGAAGACAACTAATTGAGGTAATTGCCCAAAGGTTACCTGTAGTAGGAGGATGATCCAAGGAAAGGATCCTTGAAAGGATTAAGTCTTGCATTTTAGTACGGAAGAACATCAGAAGTGCATCTGTTTCACTGCAACTGTTAATTAGAGATGTATCAGCATCTTTGGCATCAAGTGATCATTTATGGCATTGTTTTTTTGGCAAGGGCTTATGGACAGCTCTTAAAATTCAATGTGGTGCAAATATCGTCTCCTTTAGGAAATAATGAATTGGAGATTTTGTGGAAAGACTTGAAACCAAGTATTTACTCTTTAATGAAAATGTTGCTGCTTTTATATCTAAGAATTTTGAAATCTCTTCTCTACATGTTGGGTTTTTTCCCTCATTTCAGAAAGCAAATCATGCTAAGGTGCACTGGGCGCTCTGTAGCGATGTACTGTGCTTTGTAGTTGATCACCATTTTTGTTTCCGGGCAGAAATGTTACTATTGAGAGTACTCCATCTAGGTCAAGATGGCAGGTACAAGTTTACTAGTATTATAGTATATCTTTGGTATATGCTGATTAAAATGTTTGAGTGTGGGAGCGCTTAATATTTAGTCTTCTAAAGCAGATACTGAATTATGCAACTACATGTGTATGGCTTTTGCTTTCCGAAAAAGTAGCCATTTCGTTAAATCAATCCTATAAAATAAAATTGAAGCTAGGGCAAAGGTAATGTTATAATTAGAATTAAGCTGCATTAATGATGCAATTACAGCATGAGCAACCCTCCTGTCTGAGCTCCTAAAACTCATTTTTTAATGTTACTATAACAAACTGGTCTTAAAAAAATGTATTTGGTTCTTCACTTATGACCCTTTTCCAGAAAAATCCACAAGTGTGTTGCATCGCTGCTGTAAGAGGAAAGTTTGGAGATAAGTTTTCCACTCTTTATTTTGATCTCTTTAAGGTCATTCTTGCGTTTTTAAATTCAACCTTGCATTAAAACTTGGTGAAGGGGCACAGTCTGACTTCAGTGTTAGGATCACAGCCTTTGTACAGAACTCCGTTTTCTTCCCCAGCTGTTGCCTCTGAAATAGAGCATATATTGTGTAGTTCCTCTTGATATACATTAAATGAGTTTAAACTACTTAAACTACTAAACAATAAGATTAACTTTTCTTCTCATTTCTTTAGGGTTCGCTTAAGTCCTGCAGCTCGCAACATTCTGGAGACGCATGGACTAGATCCAAGCAATGTTACACCTTCTGGGCCTCGAGGAATCTTCACTAAAGAGTATGTAGATATTTCAGTAAAGCTACAACTTCATATTCCTTATTTCTGCCTTTGAACCTAGAGCAATCTCCATGAACTTGAAAAGTCCATTTATTTGAGAAGCCAACTTTTTGTTCCAGTTTTTTCTATGGGGGAATGGCTTAGTTAACTTTGAAAAACCTGTTGAGAAGATAAGAAGAATAGGTTAGGAAATATTGTAAGAAGCCTGTAATTAAAAAAAAAAATCTTTTTGTTTTTATGTCCCATCTGAGCTGCGTGGTACTGCTGTCCCATTTCCTGCAGCTCAGCCTAATGGTGGCTATCAACTCCTAGGCACCACTGTTAGCTACCATTGTGGTTTTCATGAATTTTGCTATTCAAAGATGTATTCAGAGCCAAAATAAAATACCAGTGGCCTGTTTTCTTCAGCTCCTTTTCTTTGGGGAGTTCAGATCTTTGGCTTCTTTCACTGAAGTTCAGTTATGAAGTCTGTCAGGATTTAATTTGTTCCCTTTTTTATTAGTCTGGGGAGAGGAATGAAGTGTAATAGTAAGAAATCCAGAGTTCTTTTTTTCTCCCATCTTTGTTTTTTTCCCCATCTTTGATTTAAAAAATGTTTGTTTACAAACCTGTGGTTTGGTATGATGAGACTTCTAGTAGTTTACTATACTTTTTGAGTATTGTGATGTAATAATGATTGGCACTCAAGCCTTGGAGTGAGGAACTTGTGTATAAAAACATGTTGTGGTAGATCCAGAGCCCTTAGCCTTGAAATGGTGCATTATCTTCACATTAGTGTGTATGTTATTGGAGATGAGGATTTTGGCAGGAATACTTATTTTTGTTCTCAGTAAAATTATTCCTTTTGACAAATGCCATCATTCACCTACATAGACCTTGTTAGCTGCTGTAATTTTAGTTCCATTCAAAGACAACCAGGTCAGTGTAACTTGGAATTGAACCCAGAGAAGCAGACAGTACAAATCTGCTGTTTTTTCAAAACTTTTTCGTATGGTCTTTGGCTGAATAAGGAGTTGAATAAGGAGTTGAATAGATATAATATCCGAAGTAACAGCAAATTATCAGAGGTAGTTTTTTCTTAATTATGTGAGTGTAATTATTTATGGTGTGTTACTAGGCTATGGTGTGTGTCCTGGTTCCGGCTGGGACAGAGTTAACTTTCTTCCCAGTAGCTTGGGGGGTGTGCTGTGTTTTGGGTTCGGTGTGAAAGGAGCGTTGATGGCCCATTGATGCTTTGGCTGTTGCTGGGTGATGCTTGCACCGGGAGGGGGGAGCACAGCTGGAGTGGTGGACCCAGCTGGCCAATGGGGTATTCTATACCATGTGACATCATGCTCAGTATAAAAACCAGGTGTGTGGGGGGGCTCGCCCCCCGTTTGTGACACGGGGTCGGTGAGCAGTTGCATTGCGCACTGCCTGCTTTGTGTATTCTGTTATTGTTGTTGTTCTCATTGTTATTACTACTGTTCTACTTTGTTTTATTTCAGTTATTAAACTGTTTTTATCTCAACCCGGGAGCTTTCCTACTTGTGCCCTCCCGATTCTCTCCCCCATCCCACCGGAGTGGGGGCGTGATCAAGCGGCTGCGTGGGGTTTATTTTTGCGGGCTGGGGTTAAACCACAACAGTGTGTTACTAGGCTATGGCAGGTGGAAACCCTCTAGGACTTTGAGCTACCCAATTAACATTCCCTAGTTGTCATGGAGACATAGCAAAGATTTTTCTGTAGCTATGAGAATTATCTAACAATCTTCTTTTTTCAAAACTGCTTTTTTCCATACAAAAGATTCAACTTTGAAATGTCATTTTAAGATACGGACTGTCTGGGGGTTTTTTAACCACTCTTTTGAAATGGTGTTAATCTTTCAGATGCCTACAGGCTCTGCTGTTACATTCAGTTTGAAATTAAATGTTTGCAGATTTTTGTAGAGAGTTGCTACAAATATTCAGGGAAATATTTCTTTTGCTAACTTGAGATTACTGTTAAAATACATGCCATGCTTTATAGCTGAGTGGCTCATGATCTCTTTTCCAAGTAGACTAGCAATTGGTTCTTTGAGGGAGTATTGCAAGTTCACTTTTCACTTTTAAACTCTGAGTTTCCTTATTGAGCAGGGCTCACACTCACCAGATTACAAGAAACAAAGAAAGATAGTGATTTATGTAAACAAGCAAGATTCTTTCCTCCCAACTTTCTATCTTTAAATTCAATTCACTGTAGAACTTTTAACAGCAATAGGAGCTTTCACTTAATAGCTTTCTCCGTCATAATCTACTCCCTTAGTAGGCTGATACTTCATTTCTCTTACGTATCTGTGCAAGGCTGAATTACTGTTGTCTTCTTCCTGCTTGTTTTTGTTTTAATGGACTGGCAGCTTTATTTATTTTTAAGCAATATCCTCTGCTTTCTTCAGAAATATACTAGAAAATTGATGTGTTAGTACAAAGTAACTCACAACTTCCATCACAGATTGCACTATGCTCCTAGTCATCAGCTCAGACGCTGTGTTTGGGAGAGCTATGTTAAAATTGTTGATTGTGTCAGACTACTTCTGCCCTTTCTCATCCTATTTACTAGTGATCTAGGGATTTATAAATGCAACCATAAAAAGGTGGGGGGCTAGTTACCAATAATAACTGTGTTTTTCTGAGGCCATGTTCCTCCCTTCTGTAACTTGCTACCAGCTGTCACTAAGTTAGTGTGTTTTGGGATCTCAGAGCTGCTCAGGCATTTGCATTTTCAGCTTGCAAATAAGGCACACACATGTAGTGTTGGTTTTTCCAGAGTAATTTCATGAGTATGTATTGAGTGCAGACTTACAGTGGGATCTATGCTGCATGCAATTTGTCAGCGGTCATTATGGATGAATTAGTTCCTTTTATAATGTTGCTTGTGCAGTAAGTCTAGATACCTAGAAATTTCTGATGTGTAACGTTCTCTGCTCACCTTTTTCCTTCTGCCAGGAAATCGATGAATTGAGTAATTGGATGTTCAAATGAAAGGGGATTGGGACAATTTAGTAGCAATAGCTGCCACCAGAGGAAGCTAGTGTCCATCTGTGCATCTCCTGTTGCACCATGGGATCCTTAGTGATTTTTAGGTGTGTGTATAACTTCTAACTTGTCCATTTCAAACAAAGTATATTTTGAGCACAAAATACTCAGTTTACTTTCACCATTCTTTGGGTTTTGGCTAACATGAAGTGGAAAGACTACACGCTTCTGTAGTAGTGGTAAACTGAAGTGTAACAGAGTTGTCAGAATCTGCATACTTCTAATAATAACAGTTTGGTAAGGGATATTTTTGTTTAATAAATGTTTACCAACCTCTGGTATCTTTTCTGGCGAGCAGGCTGCTCTCTCTGATGTTACCTCTCCCTCTCATCTTTCTCCATTACTATCCTGTGTTGACAGAGGTTTATCGAGTAGTTGGAAAGATGTGTCCAACCCTTCCTTTTCCAATTCTAATAAAATATCAATTTGCCTCACTTGTACTGAAATCTGTTTAATTTGATTTGCTTTGGTACCTCCTCCAACTCTACTTATATGCAGGCTCGCAATCTTGTACCCATGACAGTCATAACATTGCTGTACCTATTTTTCTTAATCAGTTAAATCATGTGGAATTGGTGGGGGGCAAATTATTTTTATATGTATGCATAATATATAAAAATATATGAAATACGATTTTTATATATGTGTATTTTATATATATTTATATCTTATACTTGCACATAAGTTTCAAAAACTCCTGAGTGAATCTTCTAATCTAAAAACAAGCTCAATTTTGGCAATACATTTTTCAGTTAACACACCAAAATTATTAAAGCATTTTGACTTGACTGTGATAGGTAGGACCATCTGTTTTTTGTCATTTGCATAATATATGGAAGTAATTTTAAAGCATTTCCTTAGCTTTAAAATATATAAGAAGCTATAAAAGCTTTATTTTATGTATTATGGAATATAATGAGCAGATGGTCTGTCTTATGACTGCCAAGTTAAAACCCTTAAGTAATTTTTGGTAGCTTCTAATATGTTAACTAGGAAAGTTGCATTATGTCATGCAGTTACTTTTTTTTGTCTCAAATTGTAATGCTAGGGAATGATTTTCATTCAATGAAATCTAATTTTTTCCCCCAATATAGTAGTTATGTTAAATACTGAACATTTATTTTTAAAACAAATTTTGGCTAACGTGTTCATTTGGGAAAACAAGTAACAACTTTAATAATGACAAATTTACATCCTGAGCTCAGTGTTTTTTATTTTTAGTATCATTTGCTGAAGTATGTATTGAAGCTAAAAATAAATTGAAGCAAGTCAGCAATCAGTAAAAGGCATTATATAGAACATACAGTTTTCAGTTCTTGGTTCTGGAGTGCTACTTTGTTAGGAAGAACTGAGAACGCGTAAAGTTGTTCTGAGATTTTGTCCTTTCTAGAAAAATTTAGTAACACACAAACTATTGACTCTCACTCAAGAATAGACTCTCACTCAAGCAGTAATGTAATGAAATCAGATAGCTTTGTTGTTTAGTATTTATGGCTTATGTTTCAAAGCCATGGTATGGTTGTAAGTAGTCTGATTTTTACATTTATTTTTAATTTCCTCTGCCAGTTTATGTAATAAAACTTTGTGTACGTAAACTTTTGTGTACATGCTGTGGTGATGTCTTCATGAAGTGATAGAGCTTTATCTAGGGTATATGATACAGACTTTTGTTATCAGATCTGGAGCATAAAGAGAGGAGACCTATGACTGATACAGCTCTTCTAACAAGTCGCTAGTATAGGTGCAGTTACAACTGCAAAACAGAAATTTTACTATAGCTTATTTCCCTTGCAATTGGCAGTGGTGGTGTAAATGCAGTCTTCTCCGTTTAGCCTCGTAGGTTCTAATCTTTAGCATGTTGCTTTATAAATACAATGCAGCTAGGGTAGGTGTAGTGTTATAGCTTAAAGATGGGAGTTTACTTATGTCTCTTATACTGTGCCCACAAGAGGGAAGTTTTGTGGTGGTAGCTGTATCAGTATGAAGACCCTGGGAGAATGCTTATAGAGTAGATGAGGCTCAACCACACCTGGGACTGTTAGATGTTACTCAGTTTTTGGCTTTGGTTCTTTAATGTGGTGCTGTCTTTCAAATTGCTTATGAAGTATGGACTTGTATACTTTCTACACCTGTTTGTGCATATTTATGTCAGAAAGGTACAGAGAAATGAATGATAAATGTACTACTCAACACTAATTAATTACATTAAATTCAAATGATTACAACTATAACAGATGAAACAGCTTTTATTTGAGACTTTATAGCCTAAGTAAGTGTACTCTGATATCTTATTTAGAAGAATTGTTAGTGCAATTCACAAATGACCTTGTACACTCACAATTAGCGATGATGAATGTTATGCTTCTCCAACACAAATGTTTTCTGTTACTGCATGTTCAAGCCCTTATAGTCACAGAAGTTAATGAGAATTTACTAAAAAAAAATCACAAAAGAGACACAAAATTTGTATCAGTTAATAATAATCACCTTCTTAATGTTTGGTTTGACAACAGAAATTTAAATGCACAGAAGTGGCTAATTAATTAAAATAAGTGATGGAATAGTAATACTTTGGGAATTTTTGAAATGATTTCTCTGTTGTCAGTATTTCACTGTGTTTAATCACCAGAGATGCTCTCAAACTTCTGCAAGAGAAGCAGAAGGGCAAACCCAGTGAATTGAAACCTGTGGTTTCTCCAGCTCCTCCCCAGCATACTGCAGTGCCTTCTGCTTCACAAGCAACAGCTGTGACTTCTGCTTATCCAAGGCCAGCAGTTCCACCAGTTTCCACACCAGGACAACCTGCTGCACTGGTAACGTTTCTGTTAAATCCTCAACATTGCTACAGCTAAATATTGCCATGGCTAATTAAGTAGCTATATGAGATTTCCAGAACTGGAGAGATGAAGGAAACTAAGGCCGCCCAGATGCCAAGCCCAGTCATGTGCAGTTTTTAGCATGTTAGAGTGATTCTAAAGCAGTGTAATTCCGCTCTGCAGTTTTACAGAGCTCTTGAAATTATGGTCTGCACACTACTTTGTGTAAGTTGCAAATTGAAGCCCTGAAAAAATTTACATTTCAAGCCTTGGAAGGGTAAAGGTCAGGGAGGCAGCAGTTTTATTTCAGTCCCCAAACAAGAAGATGCCACTACTTTGGAAATCAACAATACACCCTTTCCCTCAATCCCTGCAGGATCAGTATGTCAGTGTGTATTTCCAAACTCGGAGAAACTTGAATTCTGATTTATTTTTACTGTTCTTCATTCGTTTGCTTTCCTGCAATATAAGTAGATGTAAATGTCCATTGGTGAGTTGTCAAGAAGCAAGGAAGGAAAGGGCTTAGTGGTTGCTTTGAAAAGTAATTTTGCAAACTCTAGCACCTAAATACAGTTTCTATTTGAAATGTTAGAAATACCAGAAATTATTTTTTAAAGAATAAATGCCCGTGCTGAAGTGCACATTAATAGAAATTGAAAAGCTTTTGTGAAAAATGGGGAGAAAAACCTTTCTGGCTCTAGAATTAAAATTTAAGTATCTTTACAGGCAGAAGTTTACAATGTAGCAACAATTCATAATATTCAGAAAATGCTGCTTTTTTTGTACTGTACAAAGAACCAAACGAAGCACAGAAAGCTCAAACTTAGATATTTTTCCATTACAGAAAAAAAATGTTTCTATGATTGCACCAGAACATACATATTGCAAATTGTTGTGTGTTGAGTACTACTCAGTATGTAGTATACGTGCTATAGATTAGGTATAGATTAGATAATGTTTTACAGAATCATTTATTTTCTTGCTTTCTGTAGTCACTGGTATTTCAAGAGATTCCTTGAAAGTTGACTTGCTTCTTTGAAGAAGTTGGGAAAACTTCTGCATTGAAACATTACTGAATATATCTGGAAGGAGAGAGAAGAATAATAAAAAAGATACGCAGTAAAGCTTGTCTTAAGGAACCGCTTAGGGAACTGAAAAAGCAGTAGCTTACTGAGGAAATATTCTATTATAATTTAAATGGAACAAAGCATATTCTGAGCAATATGCCAGGTCTGGCAGATGGAACGGTGCTTATATACTCTGTCTGAGAATTAATGCCTGAATATTTGGATTTTTTTCTTTTTTTAAGCAGTCTGCTAGAATAGTAGGATTAATTCTATAATGTAAAGTGAAACTATCTTTATTCTATAAAACTTGTTGTGTTGATCCAAGTTAAGTGGAATAGACTAGAACACTCAATGGTCTTAATCATATTAATTTCAGTAGTTGGAATGTATTGCTTTTTGATATCTAGGGGATATTTGAAGTGAGCAGGAGTCACTGATGATAACACATCAATGCTGGAGTTCTGTTTCAGCAACGGGGAAATATATTTGCTCTCTTGATATTTAATATGCAGCATATGATTTCTTTCAGGGCACATTCACAGAAATCCCAGCTAGCAACATCCGAAGAGTTATTGCTAAGAGATTAACAGAGTCTAAAACTACTATACCTCATGCATATGCTGCTGCTGACTGTGACATTGATGCTATTTTGAAGTTAAGAAAAGAATTGGCCAAAGGTTAGTGATTAAACTGATTTACTATAAATGTGGTACTAATGCATAGTTGTCTTGTTTACGTAATGTTGCCCAGGAGGTGTAGATTTTTTTATAGGCAGAACACTATACATTCAAATAATCTTTTTCGGTATTCTGTATGTTGGACTCAAGCTGTAGTTCCCTGTGATTATTGAATTGGACAACTTATCAAGATATAGGAAAACAGAGGTGTTACTTTGCCAACTAACACAACACTCTGTAGACAAATGCAGTTTAACACAGGACTATGCGTTGTCCAGTGGATTTTTGTTTCCTTCCATCCAGATGCAGCAATATTTAGATTCTTGATGGTTAAAATCTCAAATTATTCGTATGAAAGATAATAGGGGAAACTTCAAATTAAAATACACTCATGCTCTGTCCTTCTAGCTACAATGTTAAAATTTCGTTTTGCTGGCCTCTTTGTTGAATTTACTGGAAAAGAAAAGCTAATGCAGCCTCTCACATTCTGGGTGAGAATGGCTTTTTCCATGGTGAGGAAAGAAGGCGATCTTTTAGCACATGCCAGCCAATGGATGGTAAATGCCTCTTAAAGGCGAAGTAATGTTATTAATGTGAAGGAGGCAGGGTTATCTCTTTCACTGAAATTTATATATATGCTTAAAGCTATGTTAAGCTGTTGGAATAGAAATCTGTCCCACAGAAAACTGGATAATTTTAAAATATACATTGAGAATTGGATTAAAAGCTATAAATCTCAATATATATATGTGTAAATCCCAAATTTTGTAATGTGTCCACTGTGTCGTATTTATACAGAAATGTTTATGATAAGATTAAGAAATTAAATTTTCCCTTTTTGTCTCAACTTGTATTCACTGAAGTGACTTATTTAGAAAAAGTTCTTGAAGTTTAAGGTCATAATCAAAGATTGCTTTGTTTTTGCTAGAATCAGCTGAGTGTACTGTGCAACAGAGTGTTTTAATAGTTTCAAAATTAGCTATGCGGACTAGAATCTTCTTTCCCAAATCTCAGGTCAACAAAGTATATATGAAATGCATTTAAAGAAACAAGGATTTTTCAATAGAAGACTCTTCAGGCAGGTACTTAATTTTCATCCAAAAATATCACAGAAGTGGTGTTTGCTTAATGTCTTTTTGTTTAAGGACTTCTTAGTTGGGTAAAAAAACTGAATGAAAATTTTTATTACTATAATTTCTTAATTTAAATAAATTTTACTTAGAAATATTTGGTCAATATACTGAGTTTAATGTTGTCTACAGGAAATGGCTCCAATTTCATGGTTCATGAAGGTATTAAACCAAAACCTGTGGAAACTCTTTAAGAAAGCATTGTTTTATATTAGGTCAGTTCTTGCAATTGCCTGCAGTTACTAGCATTTTTCCTTCTTTTTTTTTTTTTTTTTTTATTTGGTAGCTGGTTTAATATTCTGTAAAGAGGACACCCACACAATGCAATGTATTTATAAATACCAGTGTCAGAAATATGGAAACAAATGTTTTCATAAAGCTTTAACATCTGTAAGTTAGTTTGATCAAGCCGGATTTACAGCTGAGTAGGTTAGACTTGTAGTAATCTAGGGCATCTTGCTCTTCAGTAACTTACCTTAAGTTAGAGGGTTTTCTAAAAATTGTATCTTTTGACTCGGAGATATTTAAGCCTGAGGGAAAATTTATTTTGTAATGTTTCTTTTTTCCATCACACTTATAAGCTATTTTCCATTAAATACACATCTTGAACAAGAATTTAAAGGACGGTAATGAAATAAGATCAGAGAGAGAATTGTTGAGCACTTGCAGTATAAGACTGTATTTTTCTCAGCAAGGTCATATCTCTGTCACCAATCTGGTAAGCTGTGCGAAAAATTAATGAATGAATTCCCTGTCCTTTTTCAGTCATATCTTCCATCTTCACTTATCTCTAAGCTACTTGCTGAGGTTATAGATTTTTGGAGATATTTTTCTTCACAGAAAAGCTGGATTAAACCGTTGAAAACCTGTGCTGCGTGTTTCTGCCTCTGTAGTATCTTCATTCCCTCTGATGCCAAAACTTGAGTTATTTTAAGCTGTCCCAATGCACTGATACATTTTGGCATCAGACCTGTAAGTCAGTTACACAAGCACAATTGAGGTGATGTTGCAATGTAGGAAGCAGTAGCTGAGTGGAAGGGAGACAGGCCTGGGTGGGGGCAACGCCTGCCTTCAATTTCCTGCTTGTCCATGAGGTCTAACTAATTCTGATACATTGAGAAATGAGGTTTGACTGCAGCTGTCCAGGAAGAGTAGCCTTCTCAGGAAATCTATCTGGTTTTAAGGCAGAACTTGATAAATTAGTCAAGATCATGTAGTATGATTGACTGCGATAAGTGTAAGTGATTCTTCTGGTCTTAAGTTTCTATAAAATGTGGAATATGTTTCACAAAGAATAATATTTATTTCTAGTGTCTGAGGTTAGCAATATTGTTTATTGAATTGACAATATCTTATCTCTGCCTAAAATGACATGACATCTGTTGCATTTTATCTGCTGGAAATCGGTTGAGATCAGTTGATGTCTAGTTTATCAGTTGCAGCCAAAGTAAATTAGGCATAGCTTTTTAAATTAATTTTCATTCGCTTAGAGGAGAGATTCCTTTTCAAATCAAATTGGGAAAATATTGATTACTCTTTCTTTTGATACGTTTAGCTAATTATGCTGGTGAAAGAATTATTTACTTGTTTACAGAACTTGACTTTTCAATACCTACAAAGTTTGGATACTATTCCAGGCATGCAGATTAATCTCTACCACTTTATAAATTTAATTTTCATTCATAATTTATTCCATTTTATGAAATCTCATTTTCCACACTGTTCAGCTGCGTAAGCAAGTAGTGAAGTTCTGTTTGCTGAAGGAGACATGCACACATACACCTCATAGCCTGGTACTAAGTTTGTACGTGGGTAAAAAATTCTGAAGGCCCATTATTTTATAAAGAGGAGAGCAGTTGTTTGGTTTTTTTTCCTACTACTACACTTTTTTTTTTAAAGACCAAAGTTTGTTTCTAAAGACTAAAGACATTCATGGGAGAATACAGCTGTCTATGCAAGGGGAGGGTACATAAACAATCTCACATGGATTCTTTTTGGTGTTGTTCAATTAGTCGTTTTTTTTCTGGTACCATTTAAATCATTTGTTCTCGATAGTTCAGCTTTTAGATGTGTATCCTCATTATTACACCAAGTAGTAGAAATAGAATTAATAGCATATGCTGTTTTAGGCATTACCACAATAATGAAAAGTAAATATTTATAGGTCTAAGGCAGTGATATGTGACACTTCAAGTTTTGTTCTAAAGCTTCATCATTGCTATCATGGTTTGAAAGCTTACAGGTTCAGGTTCAAATGATAGTTTTCCGAAGCCATGTGAACTCTGCATTCAGTATAGTATAGCAGGATAGTTTTAATTTACATCTTTATTGCTGTACTGATTGAGAAACCGAGTGCTTTCTTTTCCTTTATTGAAGCATTTAGAGAAGAGCGTGAAAGCTGCTGACATTGCTGTGATTTTATTTAACCTGCGCAAATTAGGTCCAGTTCTGAGAAATGCTGCATGTTCTAAGGTTTAACTGAAGTCTGTGAAACCTAGAGGCTTTTACTCACAGAATCAGGCCACAAATATCTTCACACCTGTACAAGCTGGTTAGAGGGGTCTGAATGCTAGCCAAGAAAACTGACCCCAAATCAAAAGGATCGTTAGGCTGTAAAAAAAGAAAGATTTAATCATCAATTGTTGCCCATTCATTCAACTTGAGTCATAACTTTTTACTGAACAATATTTTCAGAGGCTGCACATAATACTGAAGAAAAATCTACCATTTAGAATTCTAAATTACCTTCAGCATTTATGTCAGTTTTGAGACTTTAGTTATCATCAGTCAGTTACTACTTTCAAAGCAAAATATAGTAATGACTTCAAAAAGTCATGAAAGAGTAAGAGGACCTTTTTAGGTTAAAAGTTTTCTAGGTAATAAGTAGGGCTATGTTTAACAAAAATTTTGAAAGGATGAAGAACCTAATCCAAGCTGACAAGGAAGAGAGCCTGAAAGATTGACAGGGGAGGAAATATGAGTTGTTACAACGTATTGCTGTACATCCGAAGGCTGCATTTCTTGAAAATAAGAATGGGGAGGAGCTGAGACTGAAGGAAGAAAAGTTGACAGCTCAGAGGGCTTTCAATGTACAGAGTTGGGAGAGTGAATTTGATGGGTCTGACAACCTGTTTTTTGAGGTCTGTTCTAGAGGGTGGTCCCCCTGAGGTATGGTTCTGTCAAATTGCAGTAGCTTAAGCAATGTCTTAGAGGACACCTTAAATGACAGCCTGGAAAAAATGTGTATCATGTATATTTAATTTTTTTTTTTAAACATTAAGTTTATTCTTTTATACATAATTGGAAACACAGTATTTAAATCAATATGATTTGTAAAAATAAACCTTGTTTTTCATTTGAAGCTTTACTTGGTAATTCAAATGAATTAAAGTGAATCTGAAAGAAAACGTTGGTTTCACAGAAATGATGAGTTTCAGGTGATCTTTTGGGGTATCTGCAACTTGAAATGTATTTGAGCATCCTAGAGGTAGAAGATTCAGTTTGGACTGATGTCAAATAAGAGAAGAAGAGGAGAAGGTGGTTTTTTTTTTTTTTCTAGCTAGCAATGAACAGTAATAAAATAGTTTGTGGTTTTGTGAGTAGATATCCTGATATCACTTCCCTTTTCGGTTCTTGAAAGAAAAGAGCTGGGTACGGAACTGTGGAAAATAGATGGATGTGAGTCTTTTGTTGATAAGGCACTTGTAAAAGTGCACAGGGAGGTAAGAGTTGGCATTTCTTGGTATCCCAGGGAGGTATACACTTTTGTGTGCCCCTTATTCTTAGGTGCAAAGTACTCATTGCACAATGTGCATTAAATAACTTCTCTGTAATAAATAATTTGGTAAAGAGCAAAATGTGGTTTTCTATCACTCAGGAGACAACTGTCAGTTTTAAGTCAATGAAATATAGACTCTAAAGTCACATAAATACTTCTGACCAGTGACATATTGTAAATTGGTAATCTTAAAGTAATATTTTTATTACTGTAGCTTTGGGTGATGATCCACAATTAGCTGTTCTTCAAGCAAATTATGATGAAATCTTTCAGTGATTTGACCAAAATGTTCTTGGTACCTGTCTTTATTTCTTCTTACGAGTTTTTGTTTGTTTGTTTGTTGGGCTTTTTCTGGCATGATGAAGGAGAATAGCAGTAGAACAAGAGTTGAAAGATATCTTTAGCCTTTATGTTTTTTGTGGGGGGTGTTTTGTTGTTTGTTTTCCAAAAAAATGGTATTGTAATTGCCCTAGACAGAGTGCCTAGGTCTTCAGAAGCTTTCCTGATCCCATCTGTAAATGTTTTGTATGACAAGACCGACGTAACTTAAATGAGTAATTTTCTTGTCTTCAGGGAAAGGCAGGCACATTAGCAATCCAGTATTCAATGTGTATTATTTCACATGGACCTGTAGGTAGGTGGGGTTTTTTTGTTGTTGCCACACCCCCCCTACCCCAGAAAGATACTATAGTTTTTCTATGTGGCATCTCTTCCAGCTTAAATCTTTAATAAGGTTCCCCCTACTTGGGTCATCTAGATGCTAGTGCTCAACAGTAGAAGCATTTTTGATTTACTGAAAGCTTTGCTTCTGGGGCAAGGTTAAAAAACATGTTTTCACAGTGCAACATCAAAAAGTATCTTCAAGGTCCGAGTTAAATTTCTTTACATGAATGGGTTATCATATGGATGTGTAGAAAAAGGTTTTCAAGGTTAACCTAATGAAGTTAGCCTTGAAAGGCTCTGTATACAGAGGCACCAGCTAGGTTTTAGACACAATAAGTGTTCACGTGGTGATATGACTGTCTGACAAAGAAGTTGATAATCTTTTCTCTTTCCTTGACCCATGTTTTTGTTGATATAACAAAAGATCTGCTTGCAACCACGTATTCCTAGCAATTTAGACTGTTTTGTTTTTCCTGGGGGTATCCCAATATAGAGGTCTTTTGATGGGGCATTATAGCACAAGGCATAAGCCCTCCAAGAATGTTAGGGTACTTCATAGTCATTTGCTGTTCCTGAGGCTTTACCCTGTGAGTGAATTTTCTCTCAGCTTAGTGTCACAGAGCTGTACACCTAGGAACTAGAATGCTGACATTGGAGGGCTACTGTTAAGTACTGGTGACTAGCCCATGCTTGTTTATCTATTTGTGAGGTCCTAAATTAAATTAGACTGGTATATTCAGATTTTCTAGATGATGATACAGAAGCTGCTTCTCCTTTCACTGGAGTTTTGAATGACTACTTTTTAATGTAAGAGTACCCAGGTCATTTTTCTACCCCTTTTTTTTTTTTTTTTAATGATATCTTATTCACAAGTTACATGTCAAAGACAATTTATGATGTTGATATTTTCTTTAAACAGCAGCAGGTCGTAAGAAATGAAGTAAAAAATTGTCTTCAGAATGAATGCTCACTTAAAATTTTTCACATCTCTACTGCTGCTGTGGATTCTTAATGAATATTTTTTTAAAAATATAGGGATGGGGAAGAACCATATGTCTTTGCATAAAATTGAATTGCAGAGATGGTCCTGGTAGATTTCCACACCCCCCACCCCTGATAGAAATGGTGGTGGTTTCTCCTACATGATGAGATGTAATGTGGAAGTTTTATGCCACATTCTCTACTGTAAGCTGCTTTGGTTTTGGGGGTTGTCCTGGTTCCAACTGGGACAGAGTTAACTTTCTTCCCAGTAGCTTGGGAGGGGGGTGTGTTTTGGGTTTGGTATGAGAGAAGCGTTGATGGCTCATTGGTGCTTTGGTTGTTGCTGGGTGGTGCTTGCACCAGGGACTTTTCTGCCTCCCATGCTCTGCCAGGTGCAGGCGAAGCTGGAGGTGGAGGGAGCATAGCCGGGATGGTTGACCCAGCTGGCCCATGGGGTATTCTATAACATGTGATGTCATGCTTAGTATAAAGCCGGGGGGGGGGGGGGGGGGGGAGCGAGGGACGGGACCCACCTCTCCCACCGTTCGCGACACGTGGTCAGCGAGTGGTGAGCAGTTGCATTGTGCATTGCCTGCTTTGTGTATTCAGTTATTGTTGTTGTTATAATTGTTATTATTACTGTTCTACTTTGTTTTATTTCCATTATTAAACTGTTTTTATCTCAACCCATGAGTATTCCTACTTGTGCCCTCCCGATTTTCTCTCTCATCCTACCGGAGTGGGGGGTGAGTGAGCGGATGTGTGGTGTTTAGTTGCTGGCTGGGGTTAAACCACAACAGGGGTAAAATATAGCAATTATCCTTACTGTAAACTTCAATGACTGAGAGTAAAATATTATCAGACATACTTCATTAAATTGTACTCCTATATTTTCACTGTATTCCTGCCCCCCTAGTGGACAGTGACATTTTTGCCAAGGGTTAGGAGTGTAATATATAAATCAAAATATAAAGTACAAAAATATATTTGATGACCAAGATACAGGTTTGTCTCATGCGAAATTCTGTCAATGCAACATAGTACTTGCAAATTCCATTGTGTTGCATTAGAATTCTGACTCTCTTTTGTACATAGATTGCTAACCATGGCAAACGTTGCAGGTCAGTCATGTGATAAGTGGATACTTGGTTCATTCCTCCAAATTTATAATCACTTAAGAAGATTTCACTTAATATAATTATCTATAAATAATTTTCTATTTACAAAAGCATTTCTAAAGGTATGTGTATTACATGCCATAAACCAGACTCAAAGTAGTTTTGCTTCTTGATCTGTTCAGCTGACAGCAGTGATGATGGTGGTAATGTAGTTTTTTATTGTGAGAATGATGCATTTAATATTGTGTAAATATCATGCATCTTCGGGATAATCTTGTAGCCACTGTGGCATATTCTGTGTTGTATCTATAGTCTTTGCTTCTGCTGCCAGTCCTGATTTTAGTTAGTACTTTTGGTCTAATAAAACTTGGAAAAAAATAATGCAGAGCAAATACAGCCATTGTTTCCATCTCTCCTTTCTCCCAAGCTTTTGGGGAAAGGAAGCAAATGTACTAAGTGTTATGCAGTATTTCTTAGGCTCACATTGAAAAAATCCAGTGCTCTCAAGGTTATTTTACCTGCTTCTGGCTAATGCTGCCTTTTTTTGCGTGTAGCTTTGCTTTTAATTTAACAACTTTGTTACTTTTCATATTATTTTGCAGCCTGGTTTAGAATATATTGTTAACCCATTTTAAGGATTGACAGATGCCTTCACCTTGCTAATTCTTACATTATAAGGCCCCCCAAAGGTCACTGGAGAATAGCATACTTCTGATTTATAGCTGAATAAAAGCTGATCTATGCAATTATTCCAGTTATGCATCACGCTACATAAAGAACTGTAGTCTCCAGGATTGTCTCTGTATATTTAGATCTTACAATAGATTTCTACATAGACAGTAAATATGTAAAGCATAAAACACATATGGGCTGCTACTTATAAGAATGAGTAATACTCAAGTTTGGAGCTTTTTTGACTTCTAGTAACGGCTAGCAAGAATGTCTCTGCTCAGGAGACTTTTCCTTGATGATACTCCTTTTGTGCCAAGGGGGAGAGAAGTTTTATTGCTTTTATGATTGTAGTTTGAAGATGAGTTACTTTCTGGCAATGTTTCAAAGAAGTGAAACTGCTGAACCACTGGAATCTTGTCATCACACAAATGCTGATAAAAAAATCTTATGTTGTGTCTGGTTTTTTTGTTTGTTTGTTTTGCAGATGACATTAAAGTATCTGTAAATGATTTTATTATCAAGGCAACTGCAGTTACTCTAAAGGTAAGTGAATATTGACTTTAAAAAAATGTGATTTATAGTAAACTGCCAAGGAGACGAGAAGTATTTTGTGAGCTTATATGGAGATATGAATGTGATCATAGCAATCTTGTAATTCTTTATCGCTTATTGTCAGGTTTTTTTAAGCTCTTGAGGTAAAATTCTCTACACTGTCTATGGTGTGGACTGTAAAAATGAGAACTCAGTAAAGATCCACTTACTACAGTTACCATCTGCAGATAACAGTAGATGCTTTGTCAACAGACTAAAGCAATTGGCAAGATAAGTCTTCTATTCTTTGCTGTTGCATCTTGTTTTCTCTTACAGATGTAAGAGAATTGTAAACAAATACATATCCAAGTCTTATACCAATCTTGTGTATTACCTCAGATGTATTCTGATGGCATATTCAGTGACCTCTTCTTTGAATTAAAAATTCTTCAGGGAACCAGTCTTTGCTCATTGCAAAAAATTGTCATTATTCCCTTTCTCAATGTAAAAGTTAAAGGATTGCAATACATCCTGTAGTTAAGATCTTAAATTTCATTAGGGTCTACTATTCCGTGCCAAACTACAGAAGCTTCACAGTCTCCATAAGCTAGTTGCATGTTCTCTGGGTAGAACTGGATACATTGCCTTCCAATTTGTGTCGATTGCTCTGCTTGGAAACACTCCCAGTGCCGCTTCATTTTTTGAAACTGAAAGGTTTCAGAGATCCTTCTTTAGGAGAACTCCCACACTTTGGACCTGTTTCCTCAGTCCAGAGTGTCTCAAATATAATCACTTGGAAAACATAAAGTGAAATTAATCTTATTTCCAAACTTGTGAAAAGAAAGAATTGTGATGGTTTCACTTAAACGTGGAGTGTTTTTGGTTTAAATTCAGTTTGCATTTAATTTTAGAATAAGTCATAGGTGGGAGCTCTGACCAGGCTGAAGGCCAGTATTTTTAAGGTTCAGGAGGAAATAGTGTCTTTTAGTGATCACTAACAGCTGGAAAAGGTCTCTGTCATGTAGAAAGATGATTAAGGGGGACACACGCTTGATCCTCTAACTATCCATGGAGGTTGCCCTCATCATCAAGGCAATGTACTTATGTGTGACAATGAATGACTGCAGATTTTGAAGCAGTTTGCTATTGCCATGGATTTGTTACCTTTGCTTTCTGAACAATGCAAGACATGCTCTTTTAGATTGAATGAACTGATAGCGGCTGGTTTGACAGTTTGTGATTGGTTGGCAGACACCTCAAGATACTGCTTTGTATCAGTTTTTAACATGCTAAATTTTTCCTTCACGGTTCTTAGGATCACAAGTCCAATTATGAATTCTACTTTTTGGCTTGGTCACCCCATTTGACAGCCAGAGGTTTGTGAATGTGCCAGTGGGCTCACCAGATGATAGCCCATTAGAACAATTCTGGCTTTCTGGAACAAGGAGGGAGGAGTAAAGCTGGAGGAAGGAATGAAAGCTTCCAGACTGATATCTACAAATGGTTGGGCTCAGTAACAACAGCCGCTATAGCAGCTGTCCTTTAAAAATAAACAGTCTTTCATTGCTGAAGTAATGGGAGAAATAATACTGTCTGGTCTATATCAAAATTAAGACTATTCTAATCATATTGATGTTGATAGGAGAAAATCTTTGTCTCTACCATCTCTTCTGGATACCTTATATAGAGGGTCATACTTGCACAATACCCACTTGAAGGCATCTTACAACTGTGTATACTATGGGACTTTCCTGAAGTTTCTTTAACTTGCAAAGAGGAGTACTACCATTGTTTTTGTGTTGGTTTTTTTGTTTTTGTTTTTTTTTTAATTATACATTCTGGTGTTAAAGAACAGGAGCTGAGAGTACTGTTACACTGCTTCTTCTAGGAGTGGAGTTAGTTTAGATAGAGATAGATAGATGAGTTAGTTTAGATAGAGATATATAGATAGTGGAGTTAGTTTAGAGATAGATAGATAGTGGAGTTAGTTTAGGTAGAGATAGATAGATAGTGGAGTTAGTTTAGATAGAGATAATGTGTCCCTCCCATACTTTTTTCTGGAATACCTTCTCCACTATGAAGTCAACTTCCTAATTCCTAATTTCATTAAGGTCACTAGATACTAATCTTGGATTTATTGGAAATAGTACCTTCACAGTATCTATGACCAATTACCTGAGACTTCACCTATATGTTGGGTTTTTTTTCCCCCTGAGCTGTTTCATCTTTATATGGTAAACTCAAAAACCTCATTGAAATTATCAGTAAACACTATCTCAATTTTAATTGAGTCCACACACAAAAAAAATAATCTGATGCATTTTAGGAGAACCTCATCTGAATAACAGTGAGTGTACCTGCAGCATATTCTATTTGTAGCTTCCTTTGAGAGTCATGCTTGAGACACGAGTGGAAAACAACACATGGGTATAGTAGGATGTCCATTTCCATGCTTTTTAAGTCAATATCCTGTGATTTATTTTGGGGAGAAATGATAGTGCTTTGTAGCTTTGCATGTTGGGCATCCGTAAGGTGGTTTCAGTGACTCCTGAAGGAACCTGTAGGCTTTTGTTAATTTTTTTCCAGCAGCACCAAAAAATCTTCTGGCTGCCCTGCCATTTTCAGTTCCTGGAGCATACATTCATGCTTTTTGACAAAGTAAGTTTAAATAAAATAAAATAAATGCAAGCTAGTCATGTACATCTATTCTTAGACCCTCACAGTGATTTTTTTTTTCTTTTGTCTTGCTTGTGGCAGTCCTGATGACAGATGTGACCTGTTCTTTTGCCTTCATTTACAGACAGCAATCTGTGATGCCCTAATTAATTTGGTGAATGCCTATATGTAGCTATGTGTCTAAAAGGATTTTCCTTTTTCTTGATAATTGATTGCACCATTGTTCTTTTAATAGCTGTTAAAACAGTTCTTTTTTTACTCTCTCTGTCTCTCTTCTAGCAAATGCCAGACGTGAACGTAACCTGGGATGGAGAAGTCTGCAGGCAGCTGCAGTCCATTGACATTTCTATTGCTGTGGCGACAGACCGAGGTCTCATTACACCTATCATAAAAGATGTTGCTGCCAAGGGAATAAAGGAAATTGCTGCCTCTGCCAAGGTAGATCTTAAATCTACGGTAGGCTGAGGAATATAGTAGCTATATAGTTTTTCTGTAGCAGAAAATGTAGCATGACCGAGATACATACCAGTAATAACACAGGCAGTTTCAAAATGGATCTAACGCAGTTTCCGCATTCCTTAGACTTCAGAATTATTATTATTAGTTTTGCAACTCTTCATTTTTAATTAACAATAACTTAGCCATCATGTTATTTAGTTGAATGCTGGCTAGACTGTTTGAAAAACAAACCTGTACAGACTTCTGCCATTTAAAATAATTGTATTTCTTTAATCCTCATGAGAAAACTAGATAATGTTAATTTCTTTAGTATTTCTGGTCTTTGGATTTGAGATTTTGTTTGTTTGGGAGGTTTTCCCCCACCTTTCCCAGAAATTTGCTTATAGCTGCTTGTGTTACTCCCTGTGCAGTTATATTATGGCACTTACTTCTGTCTGCATTTTTTCAATATACGGTTCAGTTGAGGATGTCACCCGAAAGGTAACATTAAACTCCTCAGACTAATGAGCAGTATTTTGCATAGACCAGGTGCCAGTTAGATTGACTTGAATCTGTGGCAGTTGTTGCCAGCCACAGAAGTATTTTATGGCAAGCAAAAATACAATGAATGATGAAATGTCCCAAGACAAGCCTTTTTTTATCATTTAATGAGTGCTAATCAAAGGCCTACAGTATCTGAGGAATGCAATGGAAGTAGCTGCTAGGGCATAAAACTGTCCCAAAACAAAGCTGCACTCTGTAAATTTTTGTCTTTTACTGAAAACTACAGAAATCATAATAGTCTGTTGTTGGTTGTTCCCCTCCGCCAACAAGTTGTAGCAGAAAAGGCATAAGTGTCATGCCACAAAACATTTATAATTGGATGTTTTTAAGATTTTTCTAGTCCATATTGCTTATTTAATGTTGAATGTGTTGTGAAAGCAAATCCTTTCACTAATATAATAGCCAGCCAAGGAGAAAGGTCAGCTGAGATTGTTACATTATTCTATGGTTAGTGATAGAATGACAAGAAAAAAAGCATTATGAGAAGTGAAATATAGGTAGTGCTTTCATTATCATCCCCAATACCTGTGATACTGTGATGCAGTATTACAAACCTCTGTTACCATAAATTAGCGTCCTGCAGTTCCCGTGATGGGAATGTACGCTTGCATTATGTTTAATAGGACTATGATAAAGTAAGGATTCCTCTTTCATTTCAAATGGAATGTGTGTAACATAGATCACACTACGCAATATGAAAGTCGTTGGGTCACAGAGATTGCAGCTGTCCACACCAACATAATTTTACTTTTCAACTTCTTCACTGAATTATTGAAATAAATATGTACCTGACATGCACATGTGGGAGGCACAAACTGAAACTGCAGCTGCTTCTTTACCAGTCTCCCTGTAGTTTGGCAGGCGCTGTCTTTGTGTAGATTGCTTATATGGCCTCTTCTGCTGCATGAACTTCTTTCCAGGTCATGTGCATCCTAGCACCATATTTCATCATTCAAATAATGCAATTGCACATATGCATTACTCTCGTATTGACCCTATTGTGTGAACGCTGTTTACATGGCTATTGTCTTCTGGTTCACTAATTATTCAGAGATAAATAAAAGCCTAAAATAAAATTCAGTGTATCCTTTTAACTTTTAAATTCATAATAAGGGTGTCAAAATTTTGTAAAACTTGGTATAAGCTTGAATTATTTAGTAGGCGATTCATTAGAATGAGATTCTTTTAAACTTCTAAGCATGTATATTTCTAAGCAGTCATTACCGTGGCCTTTCAGAACCCTTGCCTGAAAGATGTTTAGAAATGTATACAGGGAAGACAGTTGTTTACCATGACCAACATGAAAGGGGATTAATCCATGTCACAACTATAATTACTAACCAAATCATTACCTGTGCGGAAGTTTATTTTGTAATGACTCTACCTCCACCCACATGCAAACAAAAGAAGTCAATTCAATCATAGTTTCCACTTATTGACTCTGGTCCTTAAAAGCAGGGGTGAGGTTTCATAGAAATTACCTCTTGGTAGATTGAATTGAGTGCTTGACAGGATATTCATAGAACACATGTAGAAAATCCCGGGAAAGCAAAATGGGCAATTCCTGGAAAGCAATCTAGAAATTAAAAAAAAAAAAGGGGGGGGGGAAGGTCAATTCCTAGAAAGAACATGGAAAAAATCCTAGAAAAAGAAAACAGTGGTAGAATTCCTAAAAAGGGAGTGGAAAATTCCTAGAAAACAGAGGGGATTCATGGAATAATCTCCAAGAAAGTTTCACAGATATGATATATCACTTTTTCATGTTGTGATAAAGTAGATTTTTCGATTTTTATTCACTTCCACTGAAATTTCCCTAACATGAAACTAATGATAGTTTCCAGTCATTTAATTATTATTGTTACAGAAGAAGGCAAATACAAACAGACTGTCTTGCTTTTATCAGTCTTCCCAGAAGCATATCTGAGTCTATTTCCCTGACTGTGCTTTTGGAAACAGTTCTTTTTGTCTTAAAATGTCATAATGTTGCAATTGTCATAATGTGACATTCTCCATGCACTTTTGCACGTGCAGAATAAATATGATACAAGCCAAAAACACTAAATGTATTCTGTATGAATAGGATAGATCATCTGTCCTGCATATATTCCCACTTCAGTCTCTGCTGTCAGTTGAAGAGCTTCTCATTTTGAAAAGGTTGCTACTAATGGAGAAGTCATCCAACACGTTTCCAGTCACCACCTTTTCCATTGGATACTCACAGGGTGTTAGTAACGGGTTGGTGGCTGAATAACTGGCTCTTGACCCACCAATGAGTGCTATTTCTCTTGAGGTCCACAGAGTCCTTTCTTCATTATGTGACAACTACTGTAAGAATTATTCATCCTGATTCCTACTGTTTCTGTCTAAGGAGGCCTCTGAGCTAGAAACATTCTAGGTGGGGATAAGGTTCTTTTTCTCTGTGATCTTATCTTAGAACATAGTATGAACTTCTTGGGCTGTATTTTGAACAAAACATTTGTGGACTGTTTCTTCTGTTATATTTAGAAGTAGAAAAGTCTTTCAAATGAAATGGAGGTCACAAGAAGGGTGGTCTTTAAGGTAGTTGAATACTTAGCTGGAAGAAATACATTCTCTCAATCTGCTAGAAAGTTCTGAAGTGGTACATGGTAGTTTCTTTAAACAAATACATTAAGAAGAATACTGTGAATTTGTCTCATCAGTATTTTGCTAGATATTTTTATCATCTAAAAACACCAGAGAGAATGGTAGTTCCACTGTGAAAACTGGAGCAAGATTTGTAAGGTGAGAGAACAGCTTTTATTGAACAGCCAATATCATTGAGAAATTGAAGTTTTGTGTCCTAGTCTCTTTGCCAAATAATTGCAGCTACAACAGCAGTGTTGCTGAGGTGCTTCCCTAAATCCAAAAGCAGATGACTTTTTCATGACTGTATAGTACTTATAACGCCTTACTGAAAGTAAAAAGAATTAGTCTATTACAACACTTTAATTTCTTTCCTCTCTCCTCTTCTTTTTCTTCTTTCATTTTCCTTAGGCTCTAGCAAAGAAAGCAAGAGATGGAAAACTGTTACCGGAAGAATACCAGGGAGGATCTTTTAGGTAAAACTCTCTAGCAGCATTTAATACATGCAGTGTGGGTTCAGAACTGTTTTATTCTCAGCTATTCCACTGAGAATTACCTTTTAAAATCTTGCTCCATTTAGGATGAAACTCCATGTGATGATTCTGAGGGCCAAACCTAGCCTGAGTGCCCTGTATCACGAGGAAACAATTATCTTGGTACAGGTTTATTTCATTTGGGCCTCGTGTGAAATTCATGTTTTTCATACCGAGACTGATCTGACTTTTATTTTTGCACCTAATCTTTCCCAATTGCAGAAGAACTGGGGTTTGGGTTTGGGTTTTTTGGGGGTTTTTTTGTTGTTTTGTTTTTTTTTTTTTTTAATTGCATTCTGTAGTTAGGAAAATCCATTGATAATAGTTTTAAAAGAAATACTTTAAAAGGAGTTGTTTGGCAGAGGTATCTCAGCAGACTGTGATGTCCAGTTTGTCTTCAATTAACTCTTCAGAGGAATGTCTCTAAAAGGGCAAAAAAAAGTTACAGCAAAGTTGTGGTGTTAACTCTTATAGCTTACTTTTAACTGAAACATTAAAAACTGAGTAGATCAATTTTAAGTAGTAGCATACATTTAGTAAATTTTTTTTTCTATAAAACGTACTCTGCAAAAAAGAGCTAGTGAACTCAGTGATGAGAAATAAATGGCATGTGTAAAACACTAGCATAAATGTAATGACACAGTTGCACAATTAATTTCTCAGCTGACTTTTTACACTCCCCAAGTTTCTAAAACTTTTAATGTACTGTACTTTGCAGTAGCATCAAGCAACATTTTTTGTTATATAAACTTTAGCTTAGCTCACTTTTTGTCAATTTTTTTAAAAGCTAATTCTGAATGCTTATGTTAATCATATCTTCTAGAATAGATAGTTTATGATGAGAGTAATACTGCAGACTTCTACCTTGCTGTAATGTATATTAATGTGCCTGGGTTGCAACTGTCTGGAGTATGTGGCTCTCATGCTGGAGGAGTGGTCAAAGAAATCTCTGAAGCCTTTCAGCAGAAAAAATGTGTGGAAATGCAGCAGTGGAGGCTTGGATGTCTTCATCATCACAAATGGCCCCTAAGTGTGAACTGTGGGCATTTCACTGGTAACAGGTGGCAGTAGTGAGAACAGCTGTGTGAGGTGTGAGCAGGTGCTTAGCCTCTCGGAGCTACGAGAGGAAGTAGAAAGGTTAAGAAGCATCAGGGAGTCTGAGAAAGAGATAGACCGGTGGAACCATGCTCTGCCCTCCCTGAGACAGAAACAGGAACAGCCACCGGCAAAAAACCAAGGTCAAGGGCATCCTGTATCCTCCCCCCACCAGCCTGAAGGCAATAGCTTAAAGGAAAGGAGTGAATGGAGGCAAGTCCACACTCAGGGTGGCAGGCGAACCCCCTCCTTGCCCACCTCGCCTTCCCAGGTGCTTCTGTACAACAGGTCTGAGGCTGTGGATGTGGAAGGCCAGTCAATGGATGATGTGTATGACGGTCCATCTACACCAGAGGTGTTGCCAAGGTCAGAAAGGCCTACCCCCCATATCACGACCACCACCATGAAGAAGAAAAGATGGGTTATAGTTGTTGGCGACTCCCTTCTGAGGGGAGCAGAGGGTCCAATATGCTGGACAGACCCTCCTCTTAGGGAAGTCTGCTGCCTGCCTGGGGCCCGGCTTAAGGACATCACCAGGGAACTTCCTAGCCTGGTACGGCCCTCGGACTATTACCCATTACCGCTCTTCCATGTGGCTGGTGATGAAGCCGCAACGTGTAGTCCAGGGGCGATCAAAAGAGTCTTCAGGGCCTGGGGACGGTTGGTAAGGGAATCTGGAGCACAGGTTATTTTTTCCCCTCTCCTTCCAGTTGTAGGCAGCGACATTGGAAGAAACAGACGCACCCAGTCAATTAATACATGGCTCTGTGGCTGGTGTGACCGCCACAATTTTGGGTTTTTCGATAACAGGATGGTCTACATGGCACCAGGCCTCCTGGCATCAGATGGGATTCACCTTTCTCAAAGGGGGAAGAGGGTCTTTGCTCACAAGCTAGCAGGGCTCACTGACAGAGTTTTAAACTAGACTTGAAGGAGGAAGGGGGATAATATCAGGCTTGCCCATGACAAGCTGTGGGATGACTCGCCAAGGTTAGAGGGACGGAGTGCTAGCGAGGGCCCTCAGACAGTTGCTCTGAGATGTGCTGGCTACACTGGAGCACAAACAGTGGTAGCAGGGACAGGTATCCTGGGAATAGTATAGGAATGCTGCCCAGTTGTGCAGGCATAGGGTCAGGAAGGCGAAGGCATGGCTGGACCTGAACTTGGCAAGGATGCAAAGAATAATAAGAAGGGCTTCTACAGGTATGTCATCCAGAACAGGAAGGTTAAAGAAAGCGTATCCCCCTGATGAGCAAGACTGGCAAACTTGTAGCAACGGACGAGGAGAAAGCTGAGGTACTCGAAAACTTTTTTTGCCTCAGTCTTCACTGGCAGCCTCTCTTCCCACACCTCTCAAGAGGATGGACCACAAGATGGGGACAGGGGGAGCAAAGTCCTTCCCACTGTAAGAGAAGATCAGGTTCGTGACCACCTGAGGAACCTGAATATACATAAGTCTGTGGGACCTGATGAGATGCATCCCAGAGTTCTGAGGCAATTGGCTGATGTAGTTGCCAAGCCAGTCTCCATAATATTTGAAAAGTCAAGGCAGTCAGGTGAAGTCCTTGGTGATTGGAAAAAGGGAAGCATTGCACCCATTTTTAAAAAGGGTAGAAAGGAGGACCCTGGGAACTACCAACCTGTCAGCCTCACCTCTGTGCCTGGGAAGATCATGGAACAGATCCTCCTAGAAGCTATGCTAAGGCACATAGAGGACATGGAGGTGATTCGAGACAGCCAGCATGGCTTCACCAAGGGCAAGTCCTGCCTGACCAACCTACTTCTATGCAGTGCAGTGACTATATTAGTGGACAAGAGAAGAGCCACTGATGTTAAATGATATCAGACATCTGGACTTATGAAAAGGCCTTTGACACGGTCCCCCCCAACATCCTTCTTTTTAAATTGGAGAGATATGGGTTGGCTGGATGGTGGCATCCAGAGAGCAGTGGTCAATGGCTCAATGTCCAGATGGAGATCAGTGATGAGTGGTGGCCCTCAGAGGTCCATATTGGGATGAGTACTGTTTAATATCTTCATCAGTGACATAGTGGGATTGAGTGCACCCTCAGCAAGTCTGCAGATGATGCCAAGCTGAGTGGTGCAGCTGACAGGCCTGAGGGAAGGGATGCTATTCAGAGGAGGCTGGACAAGCTTGAGAAGTGGGCCCAGGTGAACCTCATGAAGTTCAACAAGGGCAAGTGCAAGGTCCTGCACCTGGGTCAGGGCAACCCCTGGTATCAATACAGGTTGGGGGATGAAAGGATTGAGAGCAGATTGATGAAGAATGGGACATGAGCCGGCAATGTACACTTGCAGCCCAGAAAGCCAACTGTATCCTGGGCTGTGTCAAAAAAAGCGTGGCCAGCAGGTCGAGGGAGGTGATTCTGCCCCTCTGCTCTGGTGAGACCCCACCTGCAGTACTGCGTCCAGCTCTGGAACCCTCAGCACAAGAAAGACATCGACCTGTTAGAGCGGTTCCAGAAGAGGACCACAGAAATGATCAGGGGGATGGAACGCCTCTGATGGAGTTGGGTTGTTCAGCCTGGGGAAGAGAAGGCTCCAGGGACACCTTATTGCAGCCATTCAGTATTTAAAGGGGGCTTATAAGAAGGATGGGGACAGACTTTTTAGCGGGGCCTGTTGCAACAGGACACGGAGTAATGGTTTTAAACTGAAAGAGGGTAGGTTTAGACTAGATAGAAGGAAGAAATTTTTTATAATGAGGGTGGTGAACCACTGGAGCGGGTTACCCAGAGAGGTTGTGGATGCCCCATCCCTGGAAACATTCAAGGTCAGGTTGGATAGGGCTCTGAGCAACCTGATCTAGTTGAAGATGTCCGTGCTTATTGCAGGTCATCTAGTGACCTCTAAAGGTCCCTTCCAACCCAAACTGTTCTATGTTTCTATACAGATTAATCTTTTTTCCACTTTTTGCAGTAAGTATAACAAAAAGGAGGAGATGGTGGGCCAGCTTTCTCTGTGGACAATCTGTCACAAAAGAATCCAAGCCTTTTCTAATATACCACTTCCCACTTGGTGACACAGACAAAAAATGTTCAAGGGAGAAAGGCATGAGGCGGCTTTCCTATGCCTGATGATATCTAGATGCCCAAATTGTATCACTTGATTATCAGCAGCCATTGTAAATTGAAGTTGTGAGGTTCAATCTAAAAGACATTTGGCTTGGAATAGGGACAGGCAAAGTTTATTTGAAGATATCACTTTTCCTGTCCTACTTTCTGCCTTGCAATGCAAGGATATATTATTGTAAAGAAATGGGACTTTAAAAAGGTACATTAGTTGTAATTGCAAAAATCCCAAATCCTTGAGTGTCTGAATGTGCCCAACTGAAATCCAGTTCAGATCTATTTTAAAGTTAATGGGTTTGGCCTTGGGAGAGAATTAGGTCATAGCAGTCATTGAATATAGATTATTTCTTCTAGGGGATATACAATTTCTGGCATTACTCATAACTCTTTTCTCTTTCATTCAGTATTTCCAATCTGGGCATGTTTGGCGTCAATGATTTCACTGCAGTCATAAACCCTCCTCAGGCCTGCATCCTAGCTGTGGGCCGAGCAAGACCAGAGCTCAAGGTTGTGGAAGATGAAGAAGGGAATGAGAAACTTAAGCAGCATCAACTCATGACAGTGACTCTTTCAAGTGATGGTCGGGTGGTAGATGATGAACTGGCTTCAAAGTTTCTGGAGACCTTGAAAGCCAACATAGAGAATCCAATGCGACTTGCCTTGTGTTAAACTCGGTGAAGATTGCTTCTTGTTTTGACAGCATAACTGTTACATACTTAGGGTTGTTTTTCTGTATAGAGGAGTAAATAGTTACTGTGAGATGAACAGTTAAAATATTTAATTTATTGAATTAAAGTGGAAAACTCTTGATTTTCATGCTTTTAGTATTTTGCAATGACCAGGTTTTATACTGTAAATCTAAAAGACTTTAAAGTATGTTATACTACGTTTCTTTAAATATTTAGTACTAATGGCACATAACATTTGCGTAGAAAAGTCAATCTCCTCTGTAAAGGAAAATTCAAGAAAACTTTATGAAATTTAAAAGGGAGTCATAGAATAGTTTGGGTCAGAAGGGACCTTTAGAGGTCATCTAGTCCAATCCCCCCCTGCAATGAGCAGGGATATCTTCAACTAGATCAGGTTGCTCAGAGCCCTGTCCAACCTGACCTTGAATGTTTCCAGGGATGGGGCATTTACCACCTCTCTGGGCAGCCTGTTCCGGTGTTTCACCACCTTCATTGTAAAAAATTTCATCCTTCTATCTAGTCTAAATCCTCCCTTTTTTAGTTTAAAACCATTACCCCTTGTCCTGTCGCAACAGGCCCTGCTAAAAAGTTTGTCCCCATCTTTCTTAAGGTGTCCCTGGAGCCTTCTCTTCTCCAGGCTGAAGAACCCCAACTCTCTCAGCCTTTCTTCATAGGAGAGGCGTTCCATCCCCCTGATAATCTTTGTGGCCTTCCTCTGGACCCGGTCCAAAAGGTTCATGTCTTTTTTGTACTGAGGACTCCAGAGCTGGATGCAGTACTCCAGGTGGGGTCTTTCCTGTGCTGAGATGGGATGCTTTATTTAAGAGTTAAATATCTAGCTTTTAGAGTGAGGAAAGCAAGAATCATAATTGAGCAAAGTGCTGCTATGAATCCTTGTCAATACTGAGATAGCTGAATAACTAAATTATATTGCTGCAGTAGAAAATTTTTCAGTTTTCAGAAGACTTTTCTGGCATGTTGTGTCATCCAAATTAGATTGAAATAAGATTTATAAGACTTTGACAGATATTTCAATGGCTTCCTACATAAGAGCAAAGACATTACAAACCAAAAAAGTTTTGGTTTAATTTCATTTACATCACAGATTTAACTGTTCTTTATCTTCTCTCTACTCTGCTCTGGTAAGACCTAAACTAAGAGCGGGAGGATTTAGATTTAGATACAAGGAAGGAATTTTTTACAATGAAGGTGGTGAAACACCGGAACAGGCTGCCCAGAGAGGTGGTAGATGCCCCCATCCCTGGAAGCATTCAAGGTCAGGTTGGACAGGGCTCTGAGCAACCTGATCTAGTTGAAGATGTCCCTGCTCATTGCAGGGGGGTTGGACTAGATGACCTCTAAAGGTTCCTTCCAACCCAAACTATTCTATGATTTTCCTTTACTATAAGTTATGCTGAAGAAAACAAGATGACTCTGGAGATGAATGGGGAAAAGCAATGACAGGAAATTCTGAGACTAAATTATATCATAGATAAAAAAAGTAATTTCTCAAAATATTAAGTAATCTGGTGAAATCCACAGCTTCATTCATATAATTAGAACTCATTCAACACATTTAAACTGTAGGTGCATCTATTTTTTCCAGTATTTTAAGATAACTGCATAACCTAATGCCTTGCAGAGGGGTAGAGAGGAGAACAACTTGTCTGAATAAATGTATTCTCCGTAAAGGATGGAATCTCAGCATCGTTGATTTTTAGTTTTCGATGGAACCAACATTTTGTGGGTTTTTTTTAAAAAAAAATGTAATAGGTTTTCTTTGACTTAATTTGGAGACAATTACATTTTTTAAATTTAGAAGTTGTCCCAACTCAGATACCTTTTTCAGTACCACAAAATACAAAAAAAATATTTTTTTTCACGTGCTGTGTGATATATTCTGGTTAACTTAAAGCCAAAGTTAATTGTGCCAGCACTATTGTGATGAAAAACTGGCTTTGATCTCTTACTTTCATAGAGGTTCCAGTATGAAGGGTCAAATTTTGCACACGGAATATTTGCTGATTAATGCTGTTCTTTGCATGGATAGAATAAAGATGTAAGTAGAAAGTGTTTCATCATCAGTGTATATTGAATGGTAACTCAGAGGCTTAAGTACAGTGGCCTGAAGTTTAAATTAACAGAAGTAGATTTTTTTTTTTTCCTTATATGTAAATATGGAACCACGTATTGTATGTGTTGTAATGAAAAACTGCATTTACAGGACTTGGTGAGAATATAAATTGTCAGTAGAATTCTGGGAGTTTGTCTTACCTTAGTTTGTGAAAGTACTTTTTTTAAAGATTTGGAGGACTTGTTTGTTGAGCTGCTGCCGTAATTAAAAAGCTGATTGCAAGACAAAACCTGTAGTTAATACTGAGTTGAGAGTTTTTGCTAAATGAGTTTGCTTCTTTGGCTTGTTCTGATATGATAAATTTCATAAACTATTAATCTAACAGTAGGGAGAGATTTTGATTACCAAATCTAGTTTACTGTGCAATAATGGACATACCCATTCTGTATTTCCAGGAGTTTCTCACTGATAAATTGTATTCAAGACTGGGTGCTGAAGATTAATTTGCAATTTTGAGTGGTTAACCATGATTTTTTCCAAAGTTGTTTGTCAATCCCATATTGCTTTGAAGGGAAAAAAACCATCAATTTATATATTGTCCTTAATCGTGTACAGGAACTTCTCATTGTTTGCATAGCTAAATCTGCTCTGCCCAAGAGAATTTGCAGACTAATTTAAAATCTGATATACTGTTCTTCATTTTTGTACTTGGTTCTCTAGTGTTGTTGCGTGCTCCCCAGCATTTGTATATTCTATTCTTTAGCTGGCCACAGTTAAGGGCTGCATGACTGATGTGTACAACTATAGTTTTGCATGTATGTGTATTCATGTAGTGCAAGTCAGTATGGTTTACTCTTGCTTTTGGAGCCACTGGAAGGTGCAATTGTATGTAAGTGTAGAATGTTTATCACGTCTCATTCGTGTCGGTACTAATACATCCATTATACTTTCCCTGTTCAACACAAACAGGTGAAGACAATGCAACTTCTTCTCCAGGTTAAATAAACCTTTTCAACTTTTGAACTAGACAAATCTCAGTAAGGCTAATACAAGCTTTAATTCCAATTTCTTTACACCTGCCTGCTTGCCAGCATCGTCTTTTGACATAAAGATGGTTGTATGTGACCTCTCAGTCATCAGCCTGTGAAGGAAATCTCTGGAATCCAGACATGTGATAGCAGTCAGATCTCCTTAATTCAGAGTAACTGTACCATTTGGCAATATCTACCACTCTAGCAGAAGTGAGACAACAAATCATTGCCCATACAGATTAAAATAAAATATTGAATATCTTCCTGAAGAATTTAGGGATTTGGGGATGGGGGCAATGGATAAAATGGCTCAGAAAGTGAACCATATGAAATGGTTTTTCACAGATGAAAAATATAACTTGTCATGTTTTATTCTTTCAAAAGTCTTCTGTGAACATCTTTTTTACATACCTAAGCAAGAGATACTATGAAGACATCCACTTTCTTGAAGAATTAAAAAAAAAACAAAAATAAAAATTTGAGACTATACTAAGGTCTGCTGGAAATGTCTGCCTTAAGGATATGCTTGGGGAAAATTACTTTCTTCGTATCATTTTCCTTTGCAAGAGGCATAGTTAGAAAAAAATAAAGGGTAGCTATTTTGGACTTTGTGATTGTTGGCAAGTATTGAACCATGTGTCACACTTTAATCCCTAATTACGCTGTCAGGATATTTGACTTTTTTGGATCTTTTTTCCTGCAATATATTCCTTATGAAATAAAATTTCTGTAATTAATCTTCCTACACGTAATCCCTGAAAGAACCTCACTCCTGCAAAGTGAATGCCCAGTACTATTTTCACCTAATCCTTTTGTCTACATGCTCATCTCATACAAAATACAAAGAGTGGACACTCTTATTTCAACTAATGATTAGTCTTATTGGATGCAACAGAATTTTAAAGTTGATTAGGAAGCCATAAACATGACAAACAATCCAAGAAACAAGGTCTGAACATGAGCCTTTATGTGTTGTGTTGTACAGAGTGTTGCATATTGATTGCATTAAAGTATCGGCAATTGCAGAGTGAGTTAGGGGGAAACTAATTCAGAATTGTTGGAACTAAGTGTCATGCTTGATGTGTTTTTGATATGCAATAAATTGTGCCATAAGGTAATGGAAAATAAAGAAAAAGGTGCTGTTAGGATTGATCATGTAATAGTCTTATGGTGGTGACCTGTAGGTTTGAAAACGATTTTTTTTTTCCTCCCTTTTACTTTCTTGGCTTTTCTTATATGACTTTTCATTTTTCCACAGAGTTTTTCTCCTGGATTACATCAGACCATAACAAATACTTTTTCCTCCCTAAAAACCACTGAAAATGTTGCACATTATTTTAATTTCTTTGAAAGCAGTAGCAATAAAGCACACAGTAAATAGTGGCTGCACAATGATCAGTACCAACTGGTCAGAGGGGTCAGTCTTTTTCTGTCACTATCTTTGCAAGCCCCTTACAGTACCACTCAGTTTATCCTGGCAGTTTCAGATATGGGTTATCGAAGTAAGGTTGATCTACTTGTATGTTAACCAAAAATGGGCGAGACCAGGAGCAGCCACGGGGAAGCTTAATTTCTATAATTTGTGGTATAGACTTTTATGGAAAAGAATTTTGCTCTCACAGGTGGGACAATCCAGTATCTTTCACAACCACTCTGCTTCAAGGATATGAAAAGCTGTTAGCATAGAATTAAAAACTTTGCATAGGAAGAGGCACAGCTGAGATGTGGCAAACATGACAGCATACACATTTAAAAGCTTTAGTGACTGAAGAACTGAAAAGTATCCCAATATTGTCTTTTGACAGAAGGAAGCCATGTCAAGCAGGCAGTTTTCCATAAGCAAGCAGGTTACATGACACTAAAAGATGTATAGGTTACTGAACTGGTAGCTTATACTGTGATTTGGTTTTTAATTCAACTGTTTTTATCTTTGTTTTTAACTAGATCTCTTAGCTCTCCGTTGCTGGTGATGATATTTCTCCCCTCCCTTTCCTAAAATGTAAAAGTGTTGTCTTAAGAATTCACAAGATTGCACGTCATTGACTTGCTTATCAAGGAATGTAATGTGTATGTGTTCAAAATCCTCTTTGATCTGTTTCCAGACCCCATGCAGTCCATACAGCTGCATAAGCTAGAAAAGAATGCAGGAGATGGATTGTCATGAGAGACAGTCTCTATTCTGGTATTCAATCAAGCTGCCCCTTTCTGTAACCCACAAAATTGTTTGTTGTGGTAGTGCTAGATCAAGAGCAAGTGTTCTTTGAAACACCACGTTGGTGGTGTCATTTGCAGACTAATACATGCAATGGCCCTCTGTCTCATGCTGTTGGATGATCCTATATAACTTGAATGCAGAATTGTAAATTGACATTGAATGTTACTGCAAGTTAGGTGCTCTTTTTTAGAATAAAACTATTAGGACTCAAACCATGAGGGGAATTTGAATGGAACTGCTGTGACTGTACGAGAGTCATTTCCAAGAGCATAGCATAGCAAGAGACCATCCTTCATAGGATTAGGACACCTGTTGTCATATATCTGGATTTCTGTAAGGCTTTTGACACGGTCCCCCCCAACATCCTTCTCTTTAAATTGGAGAGAGATGGGTTTGAGGGATGGACTATTCAGACCAAATTGGCTGGATGGTGGCATCCAGAGAGCAGTGGTCAATGGCTCAATGTCCAGATGGAGATCAGGGATGAGTGGTGGCCCTCAGAGGTCCATATTGGGACGAGTACTGTTTAATATCTTCATCAGTGACATAGTGGGATTGAGTGCACCCTCAGCAAGTCTGCAGATGATGCCAAGCTGAGTGATGCAGCTGACAGGCCTGAGGGAAGGGATGCTATTCAGAGGGGGCTGGACAAGCTTGAGAAGTGGGCCCAGGTGAACCTCATGAGGTTCAACAAGGGCAAGTGCAAGGTCCTGCACCTGGGTCAGGGCAACCCCTGGTATCAATACAGGCTGGGGGATGAAAGGATTGAGAGCAGCCCTGCCAAGAAGGACTTGGGGGTACTGGTCGGTGAAAAACGGGACATGAGCTGGCAATGTACACTTGCAGCCCAGAAAGCCAACTGTATCCTGGGCTGTGTCAAAAGAAGCGTGGCCAGCAGGTCAAGGGAGGTGATTCTGCCCCTCTACTCTGCTCTGGTGAGACCAGAGCACTGCAGTACTGCGTCCAGCTCTGGAACCCTCAGCACAAGAAAGACATCGACCTGTTGGAGCGGGTCCAGAGGAGGCCACGAAAATGATCAGGGGGATGGAATGCCTCTGCTATGAAGAAAGGCTGAGAGAGTTGGGGTTGTTTAGCCTGGGGAAGAGAAAGCTCCGGGGAGGCCTTACTGTGGTCTTTCAGTACTTCAAGGGGGCTTATAAGAAAGATGGGGACAAACTTTTTAGCAGGGCCTGTTGTGATAGGACATGGGGGAATGGTTTTAAACTAAAGGAGGGGAGATTCAGGCTAGATATAAGGAAGAAATCTTTTATACGATGAGGGTGGTGAAACACTGGAACCAGAGAGGTGGTAAATGCCCCATCCCTGGAAACATTCAAGGTCAGGTTGGACGGGGCTCTGAGCAACCTGATCTAGTTGAAGATGTCCCTGTTCATTGCAGGGGGGTTGGACTAGATGACCTTCCAACCCAAACCATTCTATGAAAACTACTATTCTTGAGCTATTTTTCAATTCGAGCTTATGGTGATTATTGTTTGAACTGCTGCAAGGTTAGTAAATAATTTATTAGATTATTGTACCAATTATTCTAGTGATGAGAGTAACTTCTGCTGCCTTTCGTGTAGGTGATATTTCTGTACCACTTCCATGTTTTGTAAGAGCTGTTTTTCAGTCTCTTGTTCATGGCTGATTGGCCTTAACTGCTCTGATTCATGCTATTTTGTTCTTGAAATTAGAGAATGTTTGGGTTTTTTTTCCCAAGGCTTTAAAATAAAATATTCCTTCACTTCTTATGAAGTACTGCAGCACAACTAATAGAATTTAAGTAGCCATCCACCTGCTCTTAATACTTTTCTGAATTTTCCAGATCAGGAGAGATCCTAATCTAGTACTATAGTGCATAATGGATCAGAAATATGCACTATAGTGCATATTATTTCCTTTACCCTGACGGACGCTAATAAGCAATCAAACATTATCATTTAAGAAGTGTCCTTGCACCTACAATTTCCTGTTCCCCAATACCTGTTTGAAGACTGCTGTTTGCATTTCCTTTTTTTTTTTGTTTAAAGAGGTCTTGCATTACATGTGAATAATCACATAGTGCTTTGTAAGTAAAAAGATGGAAAAATATGGTTGTTCAGTGTATGTTCTTATTTGTATGCATATGATGATGATGGTTTTTCATTTTCCTTAAGGTTTCCAAGTATTAGCTAAATGATAGTCCAATAAAATGGGATTAATGTTTTGATAACCCTTTCTAAGTAATTTAAATGTTCTGATCTTCCCTTTGAGATTTGTGTACTAGGTTAAGTTTTAGAAACTTCTAATTTATTAATGTTTCCTTTTTTAATTCAGCCAAATGACAGAATTGAATAGAGATTTCTCTGTTGGTTTTAAGAGGCAAGGCCAAACCCTTTGAGAATGTGTCATTTAAATTAAAGTCCTAGCAATCATTTAGAAAATATGCCAGCTAGATACTGTTCTTGCAGAAGGAGTGTATCTGAGGTGAGCATGACATTGATCTCAAGATGCAAAGATGAGCATTGCTGCAGTAGCTTTAAAGGATGTTAGCACAGTAGAGAAATATCTTCAGTGTGTCTCCTATCAGTTTCCTTTCTGACTATAATAATGTAGTATGAAAAATGAAACGTTGTTCTACAGGAAAGTGCATGAAGTGTGCTTTTTTTCTTTTGCTGTATTTTGTAAATTACAGAAATATATGCATATTTATCCAAAATTCGTTTCCAAGAAAGTGTATTAATCAGCCTATTAATCTCTGCACATACAGCTGTTCACTGAATCATTCTTCAGAAATTATGTACTTCTCACCGGTGGATTTGCTTGTTATAAGCCTTGATGGTGCCACTGTTTTTGATCATTTCAGTCAACAAAAGACTTGTTTTAAAGGGAAAACTGAAATACAGAAAGGCCAGCAGAGGGCAGACTGAGCAGCCTGGTTTTCTGACTGTCTGGATCTCTTTCAGTAAAGAGTCACCGAACTATTTTAGTATGTAGATATTCTTGAATTTAAACTATAGCTTGATGGTTTGGTGTTTGGTTTTGAAGTGTTTCAGAAAGCACCTGACGTGAATAAAGAAGGAATAGTAAACACTAACTTGCCTTGATCTGTTGGAATTAGGATCAGATGGAAACCTTGGTCATTGTATGGCACTTCCTGCAGAACTGGATCACAGAATCATAGAATATCTCATGCTGGAAGGGACTCATAAGGATCATCGAGTCCAACTCCCTGTTCCTCACAGAACTACCTAAAACTAAACCATATGACTAAGAGTGTCGTCCAGACACTTTTTGAACTCTGACAGGCTTGGTGCTCTGACTACTTCCCTGAGGAGCCTGTTCCAGTGTCCGACCACCCTCTCAGTGAAGAATCTTTTCCTAACGTCCAATCTGAACTTCCCTTGATGCAGCTTCATTCATT
Organism: Calonectris borealis; assembly: GCF_964195595.1. Classification (NCBI taxonomy): domain Eukaryota; kingdom Metazoa; phylum Chordata; class Aves; order Procellariiformes; family Procellariidae; genus Calonectris; species Calonectris borealis. The sequence continues at coordinate 51,126,238 of NC_134316.1, read as the reverse complement.
TTCCTCATGTCCTGTCGCTGGTCACCAGAGGGAGATCAGCACCTCCCGCTCTGCTGCCCTCCTTGAGGAAGTTGTAGACACTGATGAGGTCCCCCCAGCCTTCTCTTCTCCAAATGGAACAAACCAAGTGACCTCAGCCGCTCCTCATAAATCTTGCCCTCGAGACCTTTCACCACCTTGGTTGCCCTCCTCTGGACACACTAATAGTTTGATGTCCTTCTTATATGGAGGAGCCCAAAACTGCACACAGTACTCGAGGTGGGACTGCACCAGTGCAGTGTAGAGTGGGACAATCAGCTCCCTCGACCAGCTAGCTATGCTGTGCTTGATGCACCCCAGGACACGGTTGGCCCTTTTGGCACCCCAGGGCACACTGCTGACTCATATTCAATGATGTTTTATTCCCTAAAATGTTGAAGGCATAAAGAGCAGATTCCTCTAAGTCAGTATGGCAATTACATCCGTAATAGATTAAACAGAGAAAAAACTGATCAGTTGAAAGTACCTTTCAGTATGTTCTTAGTTAAGCATAAGTTTTAAACGTATAACCTCTCGTGGTTTCTTTCTTTGTAATCATGCTTGAGTAAAGCAGGAGGATGTTCATGGTAGCCTGCTGGATATTTGTAGAAACATGCTAACCAGTAAATGTTCCAAGAAACACAGAAACTTAGGATTTGGGTGAAGACCCACGTGTTGATTAAACTGGGGTGCAAATCATTTACTGGAAGCTTGACTGGTACTTTGCGTGGTTACTTTACAAAATCTGCCTAACCTGTATCAGTGAAAAGCCATCACTGTTTGCTTGAGTTCAGTTTGCACTCCTTCCCTTTGAAGTCAGTGTTGCTTTGACTTGTAGGTATCACAGTGGATAATTATTCAGATACAATAACCATATTGTTCTTCCCTCTCTCCACAATAATTGTCCTACCTGGCAAGTTAAACATTTGTGTCATTACGAGAAACAACTAGCTGGAAAATGACAGACTTTTCTGTTTGTTCATTACCTGTACTAAGGAAAATGATTCATGCTATGTTAATGAATGCCACTATTTATCTCCTTAAAGATTAGAGATCAAGAGAAGATTCTCTTTTATACCTTAAAAGTTCCCCTCATGTGGCCTAGACCTAGATAGGAAGAAAGGCAGCTGTGACCATTTTTATTTCTGCTCACTGTTGTATGAAGTATATGCTGAATTGTTAGTGCAGCAGATCATCTCTCTCCTAGAGTTTCATGATTTTAGCACTGTCTATGTAACATCCATTACAGTGTGCTGTTCACGTCACTTTGCAGGGATCCAAAGCAATTGAACCTTGTAGGATACTCTCTGTTGACCTAGTCATCAACCAATTCCCATTTCAGCTGCCTATCTTAAGAAAATATCTGTAATTATGTTTCTTTTTGCAGCTTTGGTGCACTTTTAATTTCTTCCCTGCCAAATAAATTATAAGCTTAAATATCCATGGAGGCTGTTTGCTTGTGCAGATGCTTGTACTTACTGTCCCAGTTTCCATTAGTAGCATGCACAGAGTTTCTCTAGGTTTCAGCAGACTGAAGCATCACACTGTTTCCTCTTCCTTGCATGAAAAATAGGAACTACAATGGATCCCTTGGTTGACAAAGAAAGAAACTCTTCTGAAGTGTGAGACTTCTGGCTCATATAGTAAATTTCAACCAAATATTCTGAGTGCACTTCGTTGCTTGCTCACTTGCTCATTTTGGCAAGGATTCTAGAGTACCTTTACTATTCACTTTATACTACAAGCAATACAGAGATTCAAATGAAAATAATAGCCATACTTTTTTTTTCCCCCAAGAGTATGTACAGAATTATTTTGCAGTCAGTTCACAAATGAATTGGTTGTGCCTACAGAAATTTATCAGGTGTTATAAGATCTTGCATTTCCCTGTTGACAAGTATAGAAGAGTTACAGCTTTTTCAGGCAGATTAGGAGTCCTTCCTCTGTCCATTCCTATCTTGAACCTAATCTAGCTATAATAGTCTTCAAAGCAGGTGATGTCTTACTCAAGCTCATAACAAGGGCTAATGATTCTGAGTGACTCCCAGCCTGGAGCAGAAGAGACATTTTGGGTTGTGCTAAATTATCCTAAACAATGCTCTAAGGCACCTCCTTGGCTGCTTTTCCTATAGATTTGTATGCTGTCTGACAGGCTTCAACCACTCTGACAGCTGCAGAGGAAGGCCACAAACAGAGGGTCTAGGCCCTCTTATTGAAATGGATAATACTAATAAAGGTAAAGAAATGTGATTATTGGCTCCTTTTCAGAAGATTTTTGTTAATAGTTCCATTCCAATGCCTTTAGCCACATGCAGCTAGTTTCATTGACTGTAAGTCAAAGGGTTGCAGTTTTACCACAACAGAACTACTGCTGTGTTAATACTTTTGTTTTCAAACAAGACAGATTTTCCCTACTGTGTGTTGACATAATGACTGTGTTAATCATTAGTCTGTGACACTCTCAGCTGTATTAGGAGGGAAGAACGTTGCTTATGAAGGTCAATACACACTGTTTTCCTGGAGATCAGCAATTGCATTTTTACCAGCAGCACCGATGGCACTACAAACTTATGAAACTAAATTGATCTATCAGGAGTGTCTTAAATATTATTCACATGGCTTAAATATTAAGTGAGATCTGAGCCGAGAGAGAGAGGTTTTTTGGCCAAAGACTACATTTCGGCAATTGCAGGAAGACATCTTTATTTTGGAAGACAATCCCTATTGTGCAGGGTAGAAAAGATGAAAGAAAGCCAAAAGAAGGTAGTCTTTTTCACCTGTACTTGAGCATCTTTCTTTGTATAGCATTACATCTATTTTATTGATTATCAAGGAATACCTGGATTTTTTTAAGCCATAAAGTACAAGCGGATGATCTCTGTCCATGTAATTGTCATAAGCAAACTCTGAAGGAAATAACACTTCAAAACTTTAATATTCCATAACACATTTAAGAAAGGGAATTTTACTTCTTGGACCTCCTTTTCAAGCATGTGTGCATACTTTGCATGTGTGCCTGTGCATGTATATATCTCTGTATGTGCTGAGATGGACTGGTAAAAAGGGCCAGCTGCTATTTCAACTACATTTGTGAAAGCCTTTCAGATTCGGGCTACAGGATGAACAGAGAGTCAGGCTTCTGAATTCCCCTGCTGAGACTTCAACATTTCTGCTTTAATGCATGTGTGTCAATGTATGTGTGTATAGGTACAACATTGGGGAAGGCCTAAAAGAAACTGTCCTGATTACATTTGAAGAAAGTAATTGCAACATTGCATCTGTTGCTCAAACACAAGCGATGAGACAGTTGAAATGATAGCTAGGAGCAAATACTCTTGGCTAAGAGAGATACCCTGAAGAATCTATGAAGCAATCTTTGTGTGAGAAGGCAACTTTCCCTTATACATACCTCATCACAGTATTTTGGGGGGATGTGGTGATGGAAAGAGTTGTCTTGTGTGAGAATAATGTGTCTAGTGGTATTGGAGAGGTTTTAAGCATTTATTTCTGTTAAAAAATAAAAGGCAATCAACTAACCAAGCAAAACCTGCAACTGTTGCAGAGTACTTTATTAAGTTTGTTGATAAATCTATGAATCCAGAAAGGGATATTCTAGAAATCACATGATTAGGACTGATTTAGGCATAGGCTAAGCCATTATTTTCTCTGCAGTTTTCTAAACCTGAGTCCTATTTAATTTTTAAGCTGTTTAATATGATTGTCTGCTTGTGGATGTGTGCTATATACGACTCAGTAGTGTGTGTGTATACCATTTGTATGAAAGTAACTAGTTGTGGATGGTAATTACCAATTTACTTTTAATTTCAGAATTGACTAGACAGGCATCAATTCCACAGGAAATGCCATCTTTAGACAAAAAAAAACCACAAACAACTACTGAATAGCCATAGTAATGGGTAGTGCTTGCTCCACTGACATAACAGTTTGCCTAACTAGTGACAGAAAGCAAGAGAGATTAGGACAGGAAAACAGTAACTCTGTAGAGAACTCAGTGGCAAAAGAACTCTGGATTTTTGCATACCTAAAGACTGGGGGGGTGTTGGGGGGTGGGGTGTTGTTTGTTTTGTGGTTTTTTCAGTTTTCAGATTAATTAAACACAGAACATTTTAGCTTTGTCTTGTTAAGGACAATTCTTTGCCATACCAACCACAAGTTCTAATTACAAACTCTAGAATATGTTTTTCTGACTCTGGAAGTTTTAGGGGTTTCTTCTGAAGTCTTTGTGATATTAAAAATAAATGTTTTCATGTGGTTTGCTATTATTCTTGTGGTTATTTCGAATGTTTGGCTGGAGTTTCATATGTGAGCAGCAGATTAAACAATTAAAGATTGCAATTTTTTTTGCTTAAGGTATGCAACTGCTAGATAAGTTTTCTGGAATAGATCCCCATGTCACCAATGGTACGAAATGTAAAAATGGCCTTTTTTAGGCTCTCAACCAAGTGAGAACAACATCTAATTTTCTTTTACTCCATATTTTTTCTTCATTTAAAATTAGTTTCAATGTACTGAAAGAATTAGTGGCCTAGTTTACCGAAAACATTTATAAATACGCCGATGTTTGCACAAAACTGTGGATGTATATCTATAGTTAAAAATGTTTTCATTAGAATTGCTATGAACATTTCAAAGATGTTCATTTGCAGAAGTTTTGATTTAGATGTAGTTTTATATAAATAATAAAATGTATGCATAAACATTATTTTAGTACTAATCACCACTTTTTAAAATAAGAGGTCATTTATGTGTCGGTTGTTTTATGTGTTGTTTTTGTGTTGTTATGTATCATTTGAAGAATTCCGTATCTGGCAATGCTTAATCAGTTTTTCCAGCAATCCCAGAAAGCCTTAGCTCACCTCACCATGAATTGCTAAGACGTTATGTTATCTCTGAAATCCTTTTACAAAAAGATCTTTTTAAGGATTCTGTAAGTTTGAATGGAATGTTTTTTAAAACGTTTTTGATTACAATGAAAGCATATTTGGACCTGAAAAGAAACTTCAACATTTTTTGAAATCTGTGAGGACTAAACTTTATCAGAAAGAGTTAAAATTTTTAAAGAGTTTCTGACTATCCTTTCCTTAGTAACTGTTTTCTTGCTTATATGTAAATAGAATCCAGAGTTGTGAAATGAAAATACTACCGGGACTGCCCACAGAGGTGCTGAGAGACTGAAAAGATTAGGATAGCAGCTCCAACTACATCTTAAAAAGCTGCCTTCGGCTTCCACTGATACTGTGAAATATCAGTGAGGAAGCATATGTGTTCACGTGTCTCAGGTCTCCTGGCACTCAGTCTCATCTCTTTCAAGCAATCAAATTGTGAGAAGACAAAGAAAACAACTGACCATACAGCAGAAAGCTAAAGCATCTTTCTATCATTTATCAGCAGTCCCGGCTAACTGGGGAGATCCCAGTTGACTGAAGGTTAGCAAATGTGACGTCCATCTACAAAAAGGGCCAGAAGGAGGATCTGGGAAACTATAGGCCTGTCAGTCTGACCTCGGTGCCGGGGAAGGTTATAGAGCAGATCATCTCGAGTGCCATCACGTGGTACGTACAGGACAACAGGGTGATCAGGCCCAGTCAGCACGGGTTTATGAAAGGCAGGTCCTGCCTGACCAACCTGATCTCCTTCTATGACCAGGTGACCCGCTTAGTGGATGAGGGAAAGGCTGTGGATGTTGTTTACCTGCACTTTAGTAAAGCCTTTGACACTGTCTCCCACAGCATTCTCCTGCAGAAGCTGGCTGCTCATGCCTTGGACAGGTGCACTCTTCGCTGGGTAAAAAACTGGCTGGACGGCCGGGCCCAGAGCGTTGTGGTGAACGGAGTTAAATCCAGCTGGCGGCCGGTCACGAGCGGTGTTCCCCAGGGCTCAGTACTGGGGCCGGTCCTGTTCAATATCTTTATCAACGATTTGTACGAGGGGATCGAGTGCTCCCTCAGCAAGTTTGCAGATGACACCAAGTTAGGTGGGAGTGTGGATCTGCTCGAGGGTAGAAAGGGGCTCTACAGAGGGACCTGGACAGACTGGATCGATGGGCTGAGGCCAACTCTATGAGGTTCAACAAGGCCAAGTGCCGGTCCTGCACTTGGGTCACAACAACCCCAGGCAATGCTACAGGCTTGGGGAAGAGTGGCTGGAAAGCTGCCCAGAGGAAAAGGACCTGGGGGTGTTGGTCAACAGCCGGCTGAACGTGAGCCGGCAGTGTGCCCAGGTGGCCAAGAAGGCCAACGGCATCCTGGCTTGTATCTGAAATAGTGTGGCCAGCAGGACTAGGGAAGCAATCGTCTCTTTGTACTCGGCACTGGTGAGGTTGCACCTCGAATCCTGTGTTCAGTTTTGGGCCCCTCACTACAAGAAGGACATTGAGGTGCTGGAGCATGTCCAGAGAAGGGCAACGAAGCTGGTGAAGGTTCTAGAGCACAAGTCTGATGAGGAGCAGCTGAGGGAACTGGTGTAGGTTAGACTGGAGAAAAGGAGGCTGAGGGGAGATGTTATCACTCTCTACAACTACTTGAAAGGAGGTTGCAGTGAGGTGGGTGTTGGTCTCTTTTCCCAAGTAGCAAGTGATAGCACAAGAGGAAACAGCCTCAAGTTGCGCCAGGGGAGGTTTAGATTGGATATTAGGAGAAATTTCTTCACTGAAAGGGTTATCAAGCATTGGAACAGGCTGCCCAGGGAAGTGGTTGAGTCACCATGACTGGAGGTATTTAAAAGACGTGTAGATGTGGCACTTAGGGACATGGTTTAGTGGTGGACTCGGCAGTGGTAGATTAACGGTCGGACTCGATGATCTTAAGCATCTTTTCCAACCTAAATGATTCTATGATTCTGTGATCAGTAGTTTAGCTACTTGGGGACATTATAAAGATTCCAGAGATTAAAGGTGAGAGAAATTTTACCAATTAGATTTGTATTTTCCTTGTGATGATTTCAACAGTGTCCCTGTACTTTTAAGGTAACCGTTTCTCCACCACTAGAAATGTGAAGGCTGGGTATTCCTGGTGTGGATCTTATTCTGACTGTGGTAGAGATGTTCTAGAAGCATTTTGTTCTTGTTTGTTAGAAGTAAGTCTTGAAATATCAGCCAGTTTGTGAATCATATGCTGAAGGCAAAAAAACCAGAGCCCTGCTGCCTCCTTTTCTGTAAGCTTGGGTTGCCATCCTTTCTCAGTCGTTAGCTCATCTTCCCACTGGCCTTGAATAATCCCTGCTCGTGTTGCTTCTCCTTGAAGCTGTCTTCTGTGGTTACCAGCCCCGTGTCAAGAACTGGTTAATATTTATCTTCACAGCCTCTGCAAAAGGAGAAAAGCAGAGGCTTTAAGTAAAAATTTGTGACTATTTTATATATATATATTTGTGAATGTTGTATTAATTTGCCTATCCAGAAAACTCTTTGAATGGTTTCTTTTGAGCTAACTGCTGAAAGCCTGTGAAGCAAGAGGAAGTATTTAATTAAGATTACTTTATTTCCTCCTTTGTAAACTGTTCACTACCCACTGTAATCCAGCAGGATTTGCCACCCCTTCAGACAAAGAATTCCTTTGTCCATCTGTAAACTTTTTTAGTTCTTCAAGATTCACTAAAGCAGGACTCATTAACGTAAAGCACATACTGTGTTTTACAGTTTAGAGCAGGGTACCTGTAACTGTTGCCAAATCACTTTATTAGAAGCTGTTTACTGAGAGATATATAAAATACACCATTGTTGAAGCTAGCATGGTTTATAATTTGCTTTTACTGTTTTAATTCTTTTTACCCCCCAAGTTGCATGTTGGGATTGTGGTGGCCCTTTACACCTGGTTTAAAAAAAAAAAAAAAAAGAAAAAGAAAAAGCTAAAACAATAGGAGACAATAACTGCTTTTCATGAGTGGCAGCTAGAGACCAGGTGGGATATCCAAAGGTGTCTAAAATAACACTGAGGCTTGTGTGTAAACAACTAACTGTCATCGCTGAGTTACGTCACTGAATAAGCATGGAGAGAAACCACTGTTAGGGTTTGACTTGCTGTTTCTTGTTTCCCTAAAGAATGAACTTGAATGATTTTGTTTTTAATTTAATGTTTGTTTTTTTGACAGGGCCTTTTGTACTTCCACTGCAATGTATAATATAAAACGAATGAAATTTTCCTTAGACTTGGAGACATGTGCACGTCCTGAAGATAAAGATACACATGCTACATACCACTTCTGCATTCCTGACAGAGAGCTGTTTCATACACAGGTGAGAAACCAGCTTGCAAGCTACTCTCAAAATGAGAAACAAAGGACTTGCTGGAGAATAGCTTGATTTTATTATCTTTCTTATAGATTTCAGATAATTTATAGCAGTGAATTGAAGTTCAATGAAATAGAAACAGCAGGAAAGAGACGCTTTAATCTTCACTTTTGATTAAATCTGATCCATCTTCAGCATCAGCTACTGTTATCTATAAATTGGAGATTTGGATCATGAATCAAAGAGGAGGAAAGTTCTGTCTAGTAACTCTTGGCACAAAGCTAAATGTTTACAGATGACTGTTGAGTTTTAAGTGTAGGTGCCCAGGAAACTCCAAACTGCAAACATAGTCTCGCCCCAGGTTTTCAAGGACTGCCTGCTTATCAGGTGCTTACCAAGTGATTTACTTAGGCAAATGAAAGAAAACACAGAAATTTTTTAAAATCAGGAACTGAAAAACATGTAACTGCTACTAAAACGGGGTAAGATGTATGCAAACAATAAATTAGAAGTGTGCTCTGATTTCATATTGAACACATCCAGCCAAGAAGACAACTGGACTCCTTTATTGAGTATTTAGAGTGGAAATAAAAATGAAATAGTGCTTCTCAGGATAACTGCATTACATAGTAAATTACTATGAAATATAGTTACTTCCTCTGTATGCATTTTTTTATTTTTTAAATGAAAAAGCCCTCAACCTAGACATAAACGAAGGAGAAAATCCTAAGAGCATATGGACTTTTCCCAGCACACATGACTTTCCAAAACCTAAGAATAATTAGGTAGGCATCTTCTAAATACTTTGCACATACACAATAAAACACTTCTTTAGTGAATAGTAGGCTGACACTACAGCAGGAAAACAGTAGGGAAAAAAGCAAGAGATGCTGGTACATCTGGCATCTGATGCTGATTACAACACACTAGGTTTGTTGTCTTAAACCAAGAGCACGACATCATCAAAGCAATGCCTTTGATCTCAAACACCAAGGCAAATGAATTGCTATAAAAGGCCATACACTGGATTTTTCCTAGTACTGTTCCAACTGATTATTTGGAATAAAAATTAACAATTAATTAACATGATTGTAATTCATATAGTCATGTAATTAAGTCCGTAATTAGGCCTGATTTTTACAACAGATGAGCATGCATTTCCTATTATATTCCAAGGAAGAGAAATTGTCTGGAGGGGGAGTACATGCCAGCAGGTGAGATAGAAGGTTACAGAAGGAGACCATGCTGAAGAGGGTTATGGAGTTTCGAAGAAGAGGAACTTATGCCAGAGACTAGAGATGGGTATTGAAAATGGAGATGCAGGTCAACTGGCTGGCACTGTAGGAAGCAGAGCAAGTCTGGTGAATGGAGGAAGAAGTGAGTTGTCCAGCCACTCACAGCCAACCTTGTCTCTCTGTTTCAGGAACTGTTCAGTGAGCTCCAGAACAGAGCACTTATCTTCCATGCCTCTTCTGCATCATGGGTTTTTATCCACAGTAAAAGTTAACATTTGTGCAGCTGCCTTCACTCCAGCCATTGTAAGTATATAATGCAACAAGTCTTTGAGATTTCTTATGTGGACTCTATTGAGTGCATATATGATCAGCAGGATAGAGATGGAGTTATTCAGTGGCTTGTCTGGCCTAGTTCAAGTATCCAGCAAGGACAATTTGTGCCTGGGATGCCAGCCAGGCGCTTTTTCAGTTCGTGTTGATGGAAAACAATGCCTCCTTGAATACAATGTACTTAATAAAAATAAAACCATTTCAGTTCCAAAGAAAATAGCCTTGATTCTCCACCTCTTTTCTGCTCCATAAAGTGGTGTCACAGTGTGAGTGTTGCAGCCCTCTGTTGTCACATTGTAGAGCATTATGAGAAGTTACTTCGATGTGGCTCAGAGGAAAATGGCAAGTTATTAAGTGCAGACACCCAATCTAGACTGAATGGTTTGTTATTTTGCAGTTTTTCTTTTTTGGCTGCTGATATACTTCAGCTCTTTTGGTGCCTTGTGTGTAATGCATTAGGCGTTAAGTATTGTATTGGGTAAAAGGGAGCTTCCTCCAGGAATCACTGGAGAACTTCCTGAGATGCCTTATCCTCTGAACACTGCCATGAACATATGGTATTAATTCCAGATGTTACAGGTCTGTTTCTGCAGGGAAATGAACAGGAAAATACTTCCAAAGCATTTTAATTAAAATCCCAGAAGAATCAGGCCACATCTTTATGGCTCAGACATATTCAAGAGATACAAGCACTTTTCTTTGCCTGTGTCATTTGAATGAAATGTTTTAGAAAAATATGAGCAATAAGGGTCTATTAAGCCTTTGTACATGTCTGATGTGGTGAGCAAGGATACAAGAAGCTTCTTCAGCTTCTCTCAGTCTAACAGAGTATAGTTTTTGCCTTCCACACCACTCTGAGATGTCTACAGTATGGGACATCACCCCACCACATGTGGAGGACAAACCTGCAAAGGCAGATATACTGCTTTCTCTAATACACCATTGTGCATGGTTTAAGAATCAAAGATTCTCCCAAGTGAGCATCTCTTGCAATCCTTTTTAACAAGCTACAGACAACAAAACCATGGTTTATTTTCATTGTTCCCTTTCCATTTTTAACAGCTACTGAATCTAAATGAGTTTCTGCTCACGGTATCACATGTTGATGCCAATGATAAATGCTAGCAACCCATCTAACCTGACTTTCCTTTAACAGAAAAGATACCTACCCCAGTGGTCTTGATCAAAAGTTGTTTGCTATAGTGTAGTTTGCTATGCACTTGGGTATTCACCATGAGAACACTGTACTTCAATGATTCTCTGCCTTTATCTTCTCCAGTGTTTTTATTCAATTCTGACATTTCAGAGAGTCAAATCTGTTATCCAGACATCCATCCCCTGTATGGCAGATTCTTCTATGGAATTGCTATTGGTCTTTAGCTGGAGGAAAAAAAAAATCTGGATTTTACAGAGAAGACAATCTTTTCAGGATTATTAGCAGTAGGGTGGGTGCTTGAGAAGGAAAGATTCTCTCTATAATAACTAAATACATGTTATTGTATGTCATCCCTAAGGTATAGCATGATTAAACTCCAGTGGGGTATCAATCATTCTTTTTGGAGTTTTGGAAACAGTCGTAACTTTCCAGGCTGCATTTCCACAGTGTATTGTTTATCAGAATTTTAAGCAGGCATACCCTCACATTCTGATGTTAAAATATTCTATAGCACCTACTTCACCAAGCAAGTTTGGTTCAATTTACTGTAAAGTAAGCTCTATTTTCTAGAATGCGTCAAAGGGTGTGGAAAACTGTCTAAATTTGCCTGCACTAGGGACAGAAGGCAGAATGACGTAGGAGGAGGAGAATTGCTGATACCAAAGACTAGTTAAAAAAATCCACACATTAACTTACTGGGTTACCTTATAACAGCTGGAGTGATGCAGAAAAGGATGGTTGGAAAATAAGAGCCATTTGCAACTAAGTACGGACATAGGTATTAGACACATCACTCGTAAGTTTTCAAGTTCCAGTATGGGAGAAGGAAACAGCAATCAAAGCGTGTAATACAACTGTCCCCTAGATGTGGAAGAAACTTGCTTCTTATTGTGACCTGAATTTTCCACAGGCCTTTTTGTATCTCCAGCACATAATAGAATAAAACATTTACTACACTTAAATTTTAAGAAAGTCAGGATTTCCATCTTTGACATTTAGAGCTACTGCCAAATCACAAAAGTAACTGTTATCTTTAAAGAGCACATTCATTTCTATGGCAGTGAATAAGCTAAAGAAAAAAACAGCAATGCCTTAGAGAGAGGGTAAACACTGCTTCCTGAGAAAAGTTCCATCGTGCTTCATAACTAATAGGCCTCATCTCTACTGTTTACTACAGTGTTACTGCATCTCACTGAATCATTAATTACAGTTTGTTTTTAAGAAAGGAAAGTGCTGTCATTGCTCTTGTCTCAGCAGCAGAATTACTACAATATGCCAATGTGTTTGGCGGCATGCTAGCAATTTCCAATTTCTAAGAAGGCAAATGCACTATGGCCTGCAAACACCAGGCTCTTCTCTGTAGTTTTCATAGACTCCAGAAAGAGCAGAAGCTTGCTTTGCCGTGCCTTCTGGGTAAACATATGGTGATCAATCACAGCATTGTGACTGTTGCCTACAAATAAAGCAAGGCAAGAGCTATCAACTCAATCTTCTACTCAGGGGTCACTGAATTTAGGGGCAGAAAGCCAGAACAAGGGGCACATTTCTGCTGAAAACAACCAGAGGATGGGTCTTTGGTAGTTCATTTTTTATTTGTATGGAACTAGCCATACGGCCTCTGTTTGCAGATTACTTCACAGAATCTACCTGTCATACCTGTTGCTGGCCTTTCCAGTTCCAGCAAGCTTTGTGTACCCAGTGTTTTATTTTTATTTTCCAGACTGCCTGGTCTTCTTTTCTCATATCTCTTTCCTGCTATTGCAGTAGTTTCATTTTCCCTTACCCTGTTCCTTTGAGGCAGTTTCCTTCTTTTCCTCTGCTCTGGCACCTATAAGCATTTTGCTGGCTGGATCTTATGCTTATGTGATGGCACAGTACCTCCAAAGAAGCTATGGTAGATCATAAATGCAATATTGCTGAAGACCTTAGTGGACACTATCAGAAGACATTAGGCTTATAAATCTGTTCAGAAAAGAAGTCTTAAGGAAAACCATCCTTTTCAGAGTGCTTAAATGAGATTTCTGAAGATGTACGCTTCCTTGGAACAGCCTCAGGTTGACCCAGAAGTCAGTATAGAGAGAAGATGCAGAAAATAATCCTGTTGGGCACGTTACTTGAAGCAAAGCCCTTACCTAGAGAAATAGCTCTGGAATTATGCATATTAAATAACGTATTCCTCATGAAGCTTCTCAGACTGCAGAAAGCCATTTGTTAAGAAAAGTGAATTACAGGTATCAGATCTTGGCTGTAAGCAGCTTGTCTCCTGGAACAGACTCTTTGGATGTACATTATAGCCTTGTTTCTGGCCGTCTTCTGCTCCTGACTGGACTCCCTGGATGGACTCTGAACCTGGTTCATCACTTGCCTTGCCTGGGAGTGTTGATAAACACTTACTAGCAGCATGTGGCTCTGCCCACTGTTTTCAGTCCCTTTGGGACTGCTCTGGCCCTTGCTGCTCCCAAGAGTGAGTCATTTTTTGGCGCAACTTTTGAAGACCTCAATGCATTATGGCTTTCATGGGCAATCTCCCTTGCTGCAGCTTTACCAAGGTGAAAATGTGTTCTGAATTCCAGATCAGCCTCTTTTAGTTCCAGTCTTTTCTTAATCTGAGTTTTTATGTTTGTTTATTCAAGTTTATCTCAACTTTTATTGAAGATTAATCTTTGTATTTTCATAAATGTATTTTCCTAGCAGAATGTCAAGCCTTCCAGCTTATGTTTTACAGAGACTTTTTTTGTCTTTCAAAATCACTGTTGTATTCATTTCTTATATGTTGCTTTAACAGATGGGAAGTGTAGTCTCAGAGACCCATTTGTAATGTACCCATCTTTTCACTTAACAAAGGAGTTTTCATTTTTACCTTAATTGTCTGTGTATACTTAGGGTACTAGAACCAGTTTCATTTTATCTCAGCATTAGACCTCTGTTCTAAAAGCCAGAGGTATAGCAAACTCAGGATGCTATTACTTTCTGCCTTGCTAGGTTTTAGATTCAAAAAGCTCATCTGAAAAATATCAGGCCACACAGAACTGGCCTAAGTAGGAAGAAATACACTAAGTTGCCAAGTGCACTATGCCTGGAAAAAGGCAAAATAAATCCATATTCATTTTTAGGGCATTATAGGAGGAGTTCATCCTTTTCTTGGACAGCTATTACTTCTTCAAGAACAAGTGTGGGATGGTTTATGATGCAACAAGATCTTCCTCAAGTTCTATCCATAACTGCCAAGTATCGGTCTTTAATGTTGCCATTTTAAGCTGTTTTAGAAGCTACATAATGAATGAGAATACAAGAGTGCTCTCAAAAATTTGTAGCCCTCACTCAGTGACCTGGTGGATGATGAGATATCCTGGAAAGCTTTATTGGTTGTGTCAAAAGAGTACCTCTGGAGTAAAATGAAATGTTAGAGATCTTCATTGTGTTTATATGTTTTGACATGATTAGGGCAGCCTCTGAAAATTTAACTTTGAAAAGCTTTTTATTTCACAAAGCCACCACTAAATAGGTACAGATTTAGAGTGACAGTCAGTGCTAAAGTGAGGATAACCCTTGAGAGAGGGTGCAGTCTGTAGCCATGTATATTCATACATTGTATACAGTATTTACTCTCCAGTCAACAATATACAGTATATAAAGTACTTACAGTAATTTAGTTGGTATGCTGCACAGCTTCACTGTTGTAGAGATTAATGTGTTTTAAGGTGAAAACAGTTTTACAATGGCAGATTTACTTGGTAGTCAGCCAGCTAACTAATTAATCTGGGAAAAAAATTTGTAGAAGATTTAGTAGATGTTTATTAGTAGAACATGTAAAGCTATTAGTGTTCCCAAAACTTGCAGGTGACCCATTAGGAAGACCAGGGTCTTCCAGGTGATGTTTGCTTTATCTTATTCAATCCCAGTGCCTTATCTTGTGCTTTCCTTTCCCCATGGCCTTGCTTTCATCTTTTTTTTTCTTTTTTTCTTCCTCTTACCCTTCCTCTCAGTGTGTCTCATTTATCTTTTTTCCTTTCTCTGTTGTCCAATTTTGTCTCCCAGCACACTCACTTCAGCTGGTTCTCCCATCATTCTGTTTTGTGTGCCTCTCAATTTTCCATTCTCATTTTCTTCTGTTTTCATTTTTTAAGTCTCTTTTCCCACTCTTAGTTTAGGCCTCAGCTTTACTGTTAGTCAAGTGCTGCCTGTTCAAATTTATATTTTGTATGAAATATGAGAGGATTTGAATGGAAGCAAGTGATCTTTCACTCATGTCAACAATAAGTATAGTTATCCTTGGTTCTTCTGCCATTTTAATAATAGTGTTTTTTCTCCAGTTGTTTCCATGGGTTATTAGGTCTTTCATACTTGAATGTTAATTTTAAATCTCTTCCAAGTTGAACATCTGGCCAAGATTTTAACTATGCTGTCCCATCTGAAAGGAAAGGCAAAGTTCTCTCTCTCTGCACGGTGCAAATAGTAGCATTGAGTAGTTTCCAAGCCTGTATAATATACTACAGCAATTGGCTTTTAAGACTGTGCTGGAAAGTTAGCAAGGAGGGTCACAGCAGAGTAGTGGAATAAGCAGAGGATTGGGAAGGGGCTGTACAGCTAACTGTGCTGTGGGAAATGTTCCAGGTTGTCTAATTGCCTCCAGCCTCCCTAGAAAGCTCCTTGAAGAGCTTCAATTTGGATTGTTGCAAACTTAGTGTTCCATGTTACTGCATGCTGTTGAGCAGCTGCCGAGATCCATCTTGGAGGCTGCTGCTCTTAAAAAACTAAACCAAAGCAACCCTCCTCCCTCTCCCCCAAATAGATATTTGCTTGCATGCTATTTATTAGCATGAAAATATAGTTTTGGAGATTTCTTTGTAAAACAGTGGGTCTAGACTGCAACATAGAAACTATGCATTTTGATAACACCCATTACTATAACAACGAGATGGTAGTATCCAGCTGCTGGATACTACACTCTGATCTCATTATATAGGAAGCATGTTATGATCTCTTTTTTACACTCATTATTTTTACTTTTTTATTAGACTTGTTCAAGTAAATAATACAGTTTGTTTACACTAAGTTAAGAGGCACTCCTTGAGCTGTTGTGTATTACTCCCTTTTTACAGTCTGACAAAGGGTTGGTTCTCCACTGGTCTCAGCCTGTGTAGCTCCATTGACTTCATCTGAGAGCTTTCAGCCTAAATTTTTGTTCTTATTACATATTCAGCAATATGTAGTAAAAAGACTCTGTTGGACAATCAATTTAAGCACCATTCTTATTAGCTAGCAGGTTCATGGAGGTTTTGCCCAAACCGTGTTTTCTAGAATGCTCTAAGTAAAAAAGGACTTTTAGCTCATTATGACATACAAAAATAGTATTATAAAAAGGGAAATCTTTTTAGCTATTTTGCATTTTTTATGCATCAGCTGGTCCATCACAAGTCCGTCTGGTTTGTCACCCCTAGATATAGTTTTAGCTACATTATTTCTTTTCATAATATTCTTTGGGTTTTGTGGTTAATTTTTGAAAGGAAACAGCATGTTATGTACTTGGTGTCTTTGAATCATTGAAGTTCAAGGCATTGGGAAAGAGGTTGTCCCTCACCACTTTTGCTTGATGACTCAATGGCAGCTGCCATTAGAAAAAGTACTGTGTTTCCCCAGGCAGGACTTTCCTTTATTGGACTCCTCTGCACTGTTTGAAAGTCTGAGCTGTTTCATGAAGAACCATCAGTGTCTGAATTGACTTTCCTACAACTCGCAAAGTCTGTTAATCCTGGGGACGTGCTATAGACGCTGGTATAGAGAGGCATAAGGAACATGCTTATTGCAATATAAATCAATTACAGCTGTATGGTTTACCAGAAATTTAGTGTAATATTGATTTAAGTAATAGAAACAAAGCCATCATGTCAAAGATGCTTATTTTGCCATGTAAGTTTTCTTAGAAAGTAAATTAAATTAGTAATCAAATCAAATAAACATAAAGGGAGCATATCTATGGCTCTGAGTTTCTCAGCTATCAAGCTGTACAATTTCTAGCCTGGTTTTTTTTTTTCTTCTCTGTTTCAATCAAAACACTTTTGCAAAGTTATTAATGCTAAGAGAAGATTTTTTTTGTTAAAGAACAAGTAAGAATTGCTCATATTGTTCTTTTCTCCCTTTGTATAGACTGATGCCATGGTTGACATTTTTTTCAGAAATCTGCTGGTAGCGATCTAATATCACAAGTGTGCTTTGGAAAAAGTATTTCTAGTAGTGCATCTACTTTACAGTCCGTATTGATTTTTTTGCCATATTTATTTGTCAGGATAGATCTAATCTAGAGTAGGATGTCTTCTTTTTCTTTTTTAATGCATTATTATCCAAGATTACAAGTCAGAGCAGGGTTTTTCCTTCATTGATTTTGTGTTGTTAAGGCATATTTTTATAAAGCCAAATGTTTCAAGGTTTCTTTTTAATTATGGATTTTCAAATATAAATGTGATAATGGCAAAGTCCCAAAGCTTGGGCCTGTGTTCTCTTTCGCTTGAGCCCATTAGCAGGTGCAAGATGAACAAGTTTTTTCAGCTTGCTGTGGATGCAGCTGCCTTGAAGTTAGCCACAGTAACCCTACAGCATCTTCAGGTGTTTCCCTATGTAGTTGATCATGCAAGTCTGTGGTTATTGTTTTATGCTCTCCCCACTACCTTTTCTTCTGACACCTGTCTTTGATTCCTGACAACTGGGTCTGTTTCCAGAACTGCAAAGCTGTTCTCATTCAAAGCACTGTTTTCCTAATTCTGATCCACAGGAAATGGTTAGCAGCCTTCCATTGTGTTGCAACTCACCCATGGTCTCAGTTAAAAGCCTGATGCAATGATCTGCCTGCTGGTCTGCTGGCAGGTCTGCAGACTCATCAAAAACTGTGGTTGACCTTCACCTACATGACACTAGACTGGTATTCTGTCTAGTTTCTTCTGTGTCTCCCAGCCTCTGAGCATAAAGACAAATTAAGTTATCTTTGCAGAGTCTTTTTAGGGTACAAAAATATTCAGGCACAGAGAGCTTAAGTTCACTGGGACAGGAGCTCCAGTCTCTTCTTTACAGTCTAACGATTTAACCTGGGAGATAACAATTCACCTCTGCATCCTGTTTTCAGTAGAGTTGTATGATAGATGAGCTGAAGTAAAACAGGAATAAGACACATGAAGAATCTATTCAAAGTTATACACAGAGGTGGGGAGAAGGTGGGAATTTTCCAGTGATTACACCCTGGCCCATGAGACTTAATTATCCAAAACAGTCTGATAACTAATGAAATTTGTTTGCATAACTAACTCCCCTGATTAGTTCTGGGGAGGTGTGTGGCTTTCTTTCCACTTCAGGGAGTTTCTTGTACAATTTTCTTCCAAAGGTGACTAATGTCATATTTCCCTAAATGCAGCTGTCTCTGAGAATCAAAGTCCATGTTCAGCAACTGAATTTTCAATCTCAAATGGTTTGATGGTTGCATCTGCTACAGGAGTTTCTTTCTGATTTTCAATACATACCTTGTACAAGTTGCTAGCTCACACTTCAGCCTATGCCATAGTATCTTTAAAGTACACCTTTTTCAGAGAAAACCCATTCAGATGTGACACCTCATTCTATAATTTATCTATGTAAATCTCTGGCAGTGTATAAGAAAAGACAGAATTATCACAACCACTAGTTTAAATGGCAGAAACTTGTTTGAACACCAGTATGTCCTTTTTGTCCAGAAATTATTTGGATTGTCATCTATATTTGGTTTTTGTTTTTAACAGTTCAGCAAACTGTAGTGTTCATGCATGGTGATCTACTATAAGTCATTCCGTACACAGAACAGGTCATCAGTTGACAACCTCAAACTCTATAGGTCAGTTAGTGTGAGATCTCTTTGGTAAAGTAATTTTCAGGACCTTCTTTTTTGGTGGTTGTTTTGATCATCTGGACACATTTCTAAAGACTTAATGGAAGAATTTTTTTTTTTTTTTAAAACAAAGGCCTCACCCTGGTAGTTACTTTGAAAATAACTATTTGAAATGCTGATTGCAGCTCAGTATTAACATGGGCAGAGAAATAGAGATGAGTTAATACTTCCATTGGCTTAACGTCATACTGGACTAGCTGCATTTAAACAAGAGAACTCTTACATTTGCAAGGTGAGATATGCTGCCTCAGTTCACCTACTGTTTAGCCATGGACAGTAATGCAACATTTGCTGATGTCTGTCTGCATGTATATTGTGCTTTCTGCTGCCATAATAGATCTATCAGGTCATAATCAGGAGATCATGCTCTAGTGATGTTATCTGATTTCTCACCTGAAGCTGCTGGTAAACGTGAACCCAAGAGGGAAATAGACTATTGCATAGGAGCTGACAATGCTCAGAAACTCTGGTTTTTACTTCTCAAAGACATAAAGAGGAAGAACCCAGTCCTCATGAGGAGAAAAGGATATGAGGCTTACCAGACTTCGTGATCAGAGGTGCACGCAAGGAGGTTTCTCATTCGAATGAAATCTTGTGGAGTAAATGTTAACCACACATGATGGAAGAATACAGGTTTTCATCAGGTCATTATTATGACTGTAATGGTCTTGCACAGTGAACTTTGAATTCAGAAGTAATTTTTTCTTGGCAGCCAGCATCTGAACATTATGAAGAAGCAAATGAGGAATCTCTTGACTTGCAACACTTTGCCTTACAGATTTTGAGGGAATATGCAATTCCAAACAGGGCAATCCAATTCACTGTTTCTTTCAGAAGGAAGAGACAGACTGAAAAACTTTGGTGCTTGTTTTTATGAGAGATTTTCCCACACATCTTTTGCACACAGCTGTCCCAGTACCAGCATTTATATTGCTAATTCATGCCCTGGGATTTCTGAGTCTTTTAGGCTGTCAAAATTGCTGAAAACCTTGGAGGGTAATGACAGAAGTCTCAGATGAAAAAAGGAACGTATGGATGTTAAGCATCTTGCAATGCATGGAGAACTGGGCTAGAAGCCAGCCTGGTTGTTCAAGGCAGGCTGATAGAGGCCAGTAGAGAAGTAATTCTTAAATCTGGCTTTTTTCCTGGGCTTGGAATTCTACTTTAGTCATGACTTGAGGTATATGAAAACCTGAAATTCCCCATAAGAAAACCCCTAGAGTTCAGAGGCCAATTTGATGCTGGCTCAGTGATGATGGGATTTTTAGCATGCATTCCTCTGAAAGGAAGTCTGACACTTAGACTTGCTCAGAAAGTAGAAGACCGTGGTTCAGTGCTTTCCTCTGACAAGGGTTCACAATTCCAGGAAAAAAGCCATAGGTAGACCAGAGGGTAAACTGGCACCTGGTTATCTTTACCTATATCATAAGAGTGAGCCACTGTGTGGCCAAGAACACAACATTCAAAAGCAAAGACAGTCAGCCAAAGAGGCTAATGTGGAAGGGTGTCCTGGAGTTCTCAGGAGTAAGTCCATGCCTTATTAATTATTACTTCCCATAAATAAAGAATATCTCACTGTTCAGTGTTAGGTGAACAGTAATCAGTATTTCCCATCAATGATAAGAAAACTGGCCATGCTTTTTAGCTCTTGCAATCTCGGTGAATTTTGCATTTGGGCTTTCTGAGCATGTTCAGTAGCAGAAATCAAAATCATTTTACTGACACAAACCATAGGTCTACGTGGAATCAAAATGTTGAGATAAGATTGTTGACAATCACAGCCTTGAGCTGAGACCCCTTGAATCCTTCCTGGTTTGTCCTTGAGGTATGTATGAGTCTATGTTTTGGTCTGGTTCTTTGTACGCATCCATTTCTTTGGTTTACTGTCTCACAATGAATCAGCGTTCTGCCTTTTCAAGTCTCAGTGAAAGGAATGGCCAAACATTTATCAGTGAAAGTAGACATAACCCCCCTGCCTGCAGCATCTTTTGCAGAGGGAAAGGTGTAAATATCTTGTTTTCTTCCTTTCAGGCATAACACTTGGTGGGAGAAGGTGAAAGTGCTGTCTTCTAAACGATCGATGCTACTTTCTGCAGGTGTTCCCTTTTTAAGTGTAGCATTAGAGAATTTAACATTTGAAAGTGCCAAGGGAATCGCAGTACACTGCAGCTTCGCTATCTGTCTTTCTGGGTGGAATAATCATGGCCAGAGATGCAATATGTGCCAGTGAAGGAATTTGTCATATACTGTGTGTGATAGTTCACATAGCAAGTGAAACCAAGGGAAGTCTTGTATTGTGTAGCACTAGACCGAGATAATAGTATGTATGCATGAGTTACATGAGCATGATTATTCCCTTGTCACAAAGTTTTCTATGGTTATGCTGCATAGCTACAATGCATGCAAATGTTGTCCTGCTATAGCAACATGACTCATTTGTTCTTTTAAAGACATTTCTATTACGTCAGGGGGATCATTTTTGGAAATCTGATCATTTTCACTGAGTCAGTTAGTTAACTGTCTTTTCTTTTCCAAATGTGCCTGGTTATCTTCTGAGTAAGCTTGGAGAATGTGAGGCTGAATGACTATTGGTGGGTTCTGTCTGTCTACAGGCAGAAAATACCCTGAATGAATACATGGCTTGTATGTCATGCCAGTATTATTCATACACAAACTGTCTAAGAAAGAGAGCAATTTAGCAAACCAGTAAATATTTTTTCTGTTAGTAAATTGAAGAATGTGCACTAAGGAAGACATAACTCCTCTTTCTCAGAGGACTTTCCCAGTTGTTTGGGCTTGCAAAAGTAATTCTTAAATTGGTACTAAGAATAACTCCATAACAAAGCCCAAATACTTCTTTGTGTCATACAAACTACACTTTATGAAAAAGCAGCTTTGTATCACAATTAATAAATCTTAAGTAGTAAGATTTTAGAGGACTTTAAATGTTGATATAATAAAAATATGAGGTTGTCTATTGTCATGTTGTCTATTTCAAAATTATTTTTGTTTAGACTATATGGTCCAAGGTATTTTCATTGAATTTCTGGAAACTTCTTCACTAGAGATTTTTACCTGAAATGATCAGAAGTA
This sequence comes from Calonectris borealis, assembly GCF_964195595.1. Taxonomy (NCBI): domain Eukaryota; kingdom Metazoa; phylum Chordata; class Aves; order Procellariiformes; family Procellariidae; genus Calonectris; species Calonectris borealis. The sequence continues at coordinate 51,104,252 of NC_134316.1, read as the reverse complement.
ATCAGGATTATATTTCCTTCTATTTATGTATAATTTTATTGGAAAAGTTTATAAAAGAAAGGTGTCTGTGTGAGAGGGCATATTGATGTGTATGCTACTTAATAGAAGAGACAGAATTTCTTGTTTATGAAACATTAAGTCTGCAGTAGTCATTTGATATAAACCAGAAGAAAAAAAAAAAACCCACTGGGTAAGTTGAAAAAAATCCTGCCTGCATACTGTCCATATGATTTGTGTGTAAATGGACAATGTCACTTGAAAATATGAAAATTAGAATGAGGCAGAGCTAGGTTTATAAAAAATTAAAGCTTTTCTTCAAATGGCCGTAAGGAGAACATAGGCATTAGTTTTTAAATACTGTTGTGGCTTTGTTGTTTCACTGACATAACTATTCTGCCAAAAAAAAAAAATTCTGTCTGTTTATTACAGTCATGTTGTGCTCAAGAGGAATAAGGTTCTAGCTCTCAATTTCAGGTAAATCTCAGCCTAAGTACTTGTGAAATGGCTCTCGACTGTCCTGAAGCTAGTGAGAGTTACAGGATGGAAACCAAACAGCAGGGATTTCCCAGGCTTGGTGCTTGTTAACTTAGAAACATTGAATTTCTTCATTTAAATTGCTTAAAAATGTCTCCCTCATCTCTGGAAAACTGAGTTACACAAGCTTGAAAGCTAGCAGACCACTGCTGTCTTTACGCGTAGTCTGCTCTGCTTCCAGTCCTGTAAACATTCCTGTGACATGAGTGGAGAGTTTCAAAGTAGGAGGTATGCTCAGCATCACAGCAGGTAGAGGCAGCCGAATTAATAACTTCTCGGTTATTAATTCTACTCTTACAGGATCACCATAACTAACTCGTAAGAAATAACAAGCCTCAGCTCGCTGGATTTAGTTTTACTTTCCTGCTTGCAAAGGCAGCTCTTGCTGCAGCAACGGGAGCATTCTGTGCTTTGGATTAATCATAAAGTACTCATAAATTTTGTAATTAAATGATTCAGGAGACACTGACATAGAGACTTTCAGTCTTTAAAGCTCTAACTCTATTCTAGGACACTTTCATATTTTTGTTAACACCATTCTCTGTTTGCTTTTAGGCAAAATGAGACAAAACAAACACCTGTGCAAACTAGAATAGAAATTGCAACAGCACACAGTTATATGATATATACCTGGCATTACACTGCAGGTATGTCAAGATTAAAAATACTAACATAGTGGTCCTAATTAACACATGTGTACTGTTTTGTCAACCAGGAGTTTGAAATATAAATTCACTGGATCAAACTCTCTCAAATCTTGTCTCCTCTGTACTCCGATTGTATATGAAAGACACATCAGCAATTTGTTTTCTGCATTTATTCACTTTGTTTTAACATGTATTACGCCTATTCTCTCCAGAAAAGTTTGCATGCAAATCATCATCTAAGATTCAATTTTTCTAGGCAGTGATTGATTCCCTTTGGCTGGTGTTTGGACATAGAACAATTGAAAGAGCAAAGCAAGAGTTACATCACCTTGGGTTTTGTTCTGTGGAGGGTACCACATGCTTTAACCCTACTGATGCAAGCCAAAAAATGATGTACAAGCCTACAAGAGGACACAGAAACAGCCTGGAAAAAAATAGCATAGGGACTGCAGGAACCAAAATGTCTATGCATGTATCTGGGGGCTGGTTTCGTATTTCTGCATAGTGAACTTTATTTTAAAATATTCTGCAGCAGAAGAAGACCGGTTAGGATCCTTAGCACTTGAGGAAATGATCGCTTGTTTCCTACATACTTTCTCTTTTTTTCCCCTCAATGCATCATAAACTTGTTTAGGAAAATTTTTTTAGCTGGAAAATTATTACGGGAACAGCCAGAAACAAGCAATAATTATAGTAATGCATTGCAAAATAAGGTACAGTTGGAACCTGAAAAGCAGCAAAGCAACCTGCTTGTGGCTTATTTCCTGGGCGAGAGAAAGAGCTCAGGGTGTGACTGGGAAGAGGAGGTTTATGCCATGGAAATGTAGTAATCACCACACATAAATAAGGAGCTGTTGACTAATGAGCAGTAAAGTTTTGGGGTACACATGACTAACAGGGGATCTAGTTTCATTCTCTGAATCTTGCCCATGACTCTGAGAAGGGCTCTCCTTCTTTTTTGCCCATCTGGCTGTGCATTTGGCTTTAGTCAGGATTAAATCAACTGTATACAGAGTGCTGATGACTACCTTGCTGTAACTATGCCTATGAATGTTCCTTTGCGTTTAAGAACAAGACCCAGAATTCTGATCAGATTCCAAGTCACTCTGTTCTTCCTCCTTAAATTCTTACATATATTTATCTGAAATTGTCAAAACAATATGCTTTCAATCAATTGCTGTATTGCAGTGACAGACAAATTTACCCTTAAATGTAGCCTGCAGATAGAGTCAATTGATGATGATGTACTGCTAAATAAATAGCAATTCTTGCCCGTTTTAAGTACCCATATAATAAACTTGACTAGATATTGCTGTGTAAAATTGGTGGATGGAGAAAAAGAAATTGATGTGTTTTGTATTTTACTTGGTAGTTTTAAAGTTGAGATGTAAATTGTACAGTATATCTGATACAAAAGCCAAACAGCATCATAAGATCATTTGTTTCGTGCCAGTCAAAAGATAACAGCAAAATCATGTGAATCATTAGCTATCAGATATGAAGGGTACTAAAATAAAGTTCCTGTCTCTTAAAGAGGCAAAACTGGCATTGCTTGGAACATAGTGATCAGGAAATAAAAATAAAATGTTGCTAGAATGGAAAGTAAACCTAACAGAAAAGTGAACTTTACTATTAGAGGCTACTATGTTAATTAAGTTTCTGTTGAATAATGCTGGATTGGCAGCTTAGAATATGAAGACCTTTTTAATTAAGAAAAAAAAAATCACACACACTTGAAAAGTACTTTAGAAATGGTATTAGATGAGTTCTCTTGAGTTCTTTAAGTAGAACAGATAAATAGCTTGATTCCTGGTATTTGAAAGAGTACATGTTGCCAGGTTTTCCTCTCTTCCCTATTAGAGTGTCACATCTTGCTTGCTTAAGGACAAGATATTATACTGGATGGTCCTCTATCCTAATTCCTTAATTCCTTTAAAACTTCCAATTTTTATATCCCCTTCAGGATTTTATTTGAAAGCCCATGTATGTCTGAATCATAGGAATCTTTACTAGTTCATATTTTGGGTGGGTTTTTACCAATATGTAACATGATTGCTCTGCCTTTAGTGGATGCTTATTAAGGGGAAAAACATTTAAAACCTGCAGAAGCAAGCGTAATTTCCCATTCTCACCTTAAAAGAATGCTGGTTACAATCTGGTGTGGTGTAGTAACTATTTGCTGGATCTGCACTCAGATGAAATTGTTGTGTTATTAACAGTCTACAGAGCCTTCCTTAGTTTCTCTCTCTCTTTCTCTCTTACCCCATGTGATCTGCTGTTCCAGTCTCCTTGTGACTCCTTGAGATTAAGTTTCCCGCTAATTGTATCAGGGCATTCCCCAGTTGATACGGGAGGCTAGAACTGGAAAATGTCCTCTGTGGGACAGGAGTGGAAAATCTCCCACAGTGAGCTCCAGGAATTTTAAAGCACATGGTTTTTTCATTGGCAAGGATTTCCTCATACTGAGCAGTACAGAAGGAATATTTTTACTGGATTTACATTTTAAAGAGCCCAGAAATTGTCTAAAAAAGCTGTAGCTGAGATATTAAAGTTGCATTTTAATTTGAAAGGGTCTCTGCTGCTCTGCCCAGCAGTGGTGCCTCAGAGTGAAGTTGGTCTTTGGAGGAGAAAATCACAGCAGAATTTTCTAAGCTTGCTTGGAGAGCATTGAGTGCAGGCAGAGCAGTTTTAGCCCTTTAACAAGAGGCCATACTATACTCAAGAGGGGGGAGATAAGAGGTTTGTTGGTGAGAGATGCTCCAAAGGATGAAAGTGGTGTCCGTTCAATTCTATCTTGCCAGCACTGAGGTTCTAGAGGATGGAGCCAGTTTGGCTGCTATAGGTTGTTTTGCTCAAATGTGAGCTTGGTAAATAATCAGGGAATTCCAGGGAAAATGGGGGGGTTTGGGGTGTTTTCTTTTTCTCTCTCCTTACACTAGGTCATGTGCGAATATGCTTATCTCAATAGCTTAACACTCAGTGCTCTCTCTCCTTGTTGCATATTTGCTGGCTTCCCCACAGAGCCACTGTCTTTAACCTGGCGACAGATATCCCTAGGTACCCCACTAAGTATCATAAGAAACAATTAGGTCAAACCATTTGAAATTAACTAAGAAAGGAAATAAACTGATAATTACATAGACATACAGTTTGAAGAGAACAGTATGACAGTCCCAAAGTCAAACATTCAAAAAGTAGGAATTAGCAGAAGCAGGTTTGTCTGTGCTTTTGTAATTTTGGCTTCTTTATACATCTAATTACAATGCTTTCTTCAATGTATGATCACGTGCTTCCTCCTCTCCTCACCCTCCCAGGACCCCAGACTCACTTAGTGCATGACATAGACAGTGCTCACTTAATGAGCATCTTTTCAATGTTTTGTTTATGCCTCCTTATTCTATGTTTGGCATTTAGGGACTGTGTCTGATGACCAAGAAGCCATGTGCTTTGAGATGACTCATGCTTTTCTATAGTGCCTGAATGCCTCAAAAGCAGTAGTTTGTCTTTACAAAGGCTGCCAAGACAAGCCAATCTTATCACATCCAGGAGGTTTTACGATTAAAAAAAGCAATTATCTTGATTTGAGACAGTACAGTTCTATTCGTTAACACCACGTGCAGTTCTGACAAAACTGAGACATGCAGGAAATAATGTTTTAGAATATGTCGGAGTAAACTGAACTTCATGCCTTCAAAGTGTAGCTCTCTCTAACTTCACTTACAGCTGTGAACCAATGAGATTTCTTTTACTGGAGCTGAAGTTTCAGTTCAGACACCCAGAAGTTAACATGCAGCCTTCACATGTTTTTAAAAAAAAAAAAAATTAGTTCAAGTAACTTCTCCAGTTTCAGGTAGAAAATATGTGGCAGAGAGAGGAATTCAGTTTAGGCTTTAACCTCAGCCCTGACCATACCTTTTTTTCCTGCCATCCTTTATTCTAACTGCTATACACTTCCCAGTCTCTATGAGGATTATGGATGCTACCAACGATAATCACTTTTACTTCAGAGCTTTCCTGCATGCTGAATAAGGTATTGCAAAGGAGGAAAATATATGATTGTGAAATTGTGAAGGTGGCTTCCTTATGCATACAACGGGACTGAATTATGATTATACACTGATGAATGCTGATATTTCCTCATTTTGGAACCTTAACCTTGCAACCAAAAAAAAGAGATGTTCTATGCAACCTGCTTGGTTTTCAAAAAGCGAAATGAAAAAAAGCTTCCAGAAGTCTGCCTTGTAGAGAACTATCCTGAGTTGTTATCACAGTCTTTGCATCAGTTAACAGTGATGTTTATCTGTGGTAGGCTGATGCTTACAACAAGACCATCACTAGAGGAAAAATGAGGGAGTGGTGGATGAGGTACAGTGAGGCTCTAGCGTAGAATGACCATATTTCTGGAATGCATTTACTGTACATCCAGTGGGACAATGCTTCTGGCAGGAGAAAGAGATATGACTTGAGAGAAACAGTATGAGTGTGGACATGGCTGCCATTTTTATTTTTCAACACAAAGCCGAGCTTTTCTACTGCTTCTATTCTATGCTGCAATTTCCCTCTTGCTTTCCGGCCTACTTCCTTATTGAGTCAGCCCAGGTCTGCTTCTCTCCCTGCCAGGTCTTTCAACAGGCTTCTTTTTGCAGTCCACTTGTATATGGGTCAACTCTTGTCCTCTCCTTGACTCTGACAGCTTCTTTATTTCTCTGGGGTTTGTATGGCTATGTGGAATTTGGCAGTTTCAGGGATAGTTGTGCTTAGCCTCGTGCCTGGGCATGCCCTGTGGATGTGGAATATTTGATAATCATAGCTGCAAAGAGCCACTGGGTGTATGTGAGATGCAGTTACTCTTAAAATTTTAGCAGCACTCATAAGGTTGGAATATGGCATGCTCCTGATGCAACAACCACTCCCATGTAAAAGTGTAAAGTATGTGGGTGTTAGAAGAATTGAAAGAAAAAAAGTGTCAGAAGTATGGGTATTTGAATAAAACAATATGTTCTTAATTTTACATTTTGAAAAGACCAAATTGTTCTGGTGGAAATTTTCCAAAAACTAAATTTACCTTAACACAGCAGACACCCAAAAAAATTTTGGTTCAATATTTAGCAGACCTTTAAAATATGATTTTTTAAATAGATATTGTTACATCGCTTTAATAGGTGGAGCAGCCAATAGTAGCTACTAAGCCACCAGCAAATGGGAATATGTTTCTATCTACATAAGACTGACCTGGATCCCAAGCAACAATCTATAATTATAGGACTGTGTGTTTTATTTCCAATTTCAGAGCCTTAAAACTTATTTATTTAAGGATTTTCTTTCTTCACTAGAAAGCATTTCCCTACATAGCCAGTCTCTCCCTCCTTTCTCCCCCTTTCCCTGAATACAGTAAAATGTTTTTCTTGATCTACAATATTGAAAGGAAATTGAGCCCTGTCTGGCATCCTTTCAAAAAGACAGAGATGTAGGGAGGATATTTGAGCTATTAGCTAAACCTTGTATATAAAATTTTCCATTCTCTTTTAATAATGCTTTGGCATTTTCTTAGTGCTTTTTATTCTTTGTAAAAAGATGACCTAAAAATACTTCACAAAAAACTGAGCTGATCCTCGAATGGAGGAAGAAAAAGAAAAGATTCTTGCAGGGCTCTGAAACATACAGGCAGAGGAAATGAGCCAGATTTCACTCTCCCTCAATAGATTTTGTTTCAAAATGGCTGGCAAAGAAAAAAAAACTCTTGGAACCTTTTTCAGATTTTGTAGGATTTCTGTGAGCAGCCAATGTTTCCTTTGAATTGCCTGAAGTAATTTCAAGGGGGAGCTGCACTCTCTTACATCAAAAAAAGTCAAATATACAGTAGTGCTCATAGTGCTAGTGCTCTGGTATCTGTTGCACCGTTATTTGTACATACACGTACTCCAGTATCGGAACTCACTGGAAAGATTTTATACTGTACTCTTTCTCCCCTTCATTTTTCTTTCCCTTCTCTTCTTCTCATACATTTCTCCTTTTTTACTTTCTCTCTCTCTCTTCCACAACTCTTCGCTTCCTCTCTACAACTCATTTTTATTACTCACATTGAACCATAGATTAGGTTGCTGAGTTTCTATGCCATTACTTACAAGCCAAAAGACTGCCTCTTTGTTAAAAAGAAAAAGAAAAAAAAAAAGAGGGAAAAACCCCCCAACTCTCCACCCTGTAAAGATTCCATGTAGACCTCTTGAAGGATTTATATTCTCTTCCATCACATTCACAGAGAGGCACACGCCAAATCTGTTTTCATGTCCATGAAGGAAAAGCTGGACTTGTTTGGAAGAAAAAAAATTAACAATGCTACATTTCTATTTTCACAGCTGACAACCACACACTTCACGGTGAGTACGTTAGGATCTGCCTTTCCAGGTCTGGGTGCACAGTAATAAAACTGCAAGAAAATTCATGACATCAAATGCTGTGTGAGAAAAGGACAAAGAGACCCTTTCTAATACTCTCCCTCTTCCAATGTCTCTGCAAAGGAAAATTAATTGCAATCTGTAGTCTGCTTTCTGAGACTAAGAAACTTGGAATGTTCCCTCTGTAAATCAACACTGCAATTGGACGTTAATGCAAGCCCATAGGCTCTCTTTTTCTAAGCCCAATGGTCTTTGTCAAATGCTTCTGAAGGCAATTTTCTTACAACAGTGGTGACTTACTTTTCATTCAGGTACCTAGTATTTGTGCTTGAACCTTCATGATGATGATTATTCAGAACTTCATGATAAGAACAAGTTTAGGGTCAAAATTCTTTACTTCTGAATGCACATTTATGCAATCATATTTAATTTGAGATTTGAAGGGCAAATTTAGAAACCTTGGCACAGTAACAAACTGTTTGAGATTCATTGTACTTTCTCAGTTTCTGCAGATACTGATCACCTCTGCTACCTTTCTCCATGTCAAGGAGTTGAAAAGAAAAAAACAAACAAACCCAAGAACAAAAAACAGTATTTGATGTTCTACATTCATACAAGATGTTGTGCTACGGTCACTATATGTTCTTTTGTGGTTAATGCTTGTGATCCACCTCATGTAGCAAGGCATCAGTTTATGATGTGCTGCACAGAGACATTGTAGAAAAAGATGTTTCCTCATCCCCAAAAGGTGTATTACACAATAAGAGACAAAGCATGACTAAAGCCAGGAGAAACAATCAAGTAGTGGTTAAGTTAGTTGTCAGCATGAAGAGTATTATAATTCTATGACTTCATTCAGTAATGAGGTTGTAAATCATAGATATGACAGTGGAAAAAATTTCAGTGTTATTTTTAGATAATGCATGTTCAGTAAGGCAGGATGAATATTCTGTCTAAGTCAAGGGCTCACATAAAAAAAGCTGTTGATAAACTGCAAAAATTCTAGAGCAAGGCATGGCAGCAAAATGATTACGGTCTGGAAAGATTGACTTGGGAGGAAAATGTGAAATGATAACGCAGAGGGAATCATGATAACAGTCTGCAAAAGCTGAAGCATGTGAATGCCAAAGAAGGAGAGGAATTTACTGTGATGCAAAGGAAGTACTACAAGGATTAATGAGCTGAAAAATTTGGAGGAAGTGTAACTATGAGACTGCAAAATGCTTTAAAATAGACTTAAAAAATAAGACTGGACAAATGTCTAAAAAATATAGTTCAGGAACAAGTCTGAACATTGGAACTGGGTAATCCACTGTTATACCTGAGCTTTATAGACTTCCCTCTGCCACAACGTTTTTCTGCCAGTAACCTCAACACTCGTGTGTAGCTGGTATGTTGCATTTCTGACTGTTATACTACTATTATGAACTGTGCTATGATAAGCCATGTAAAGAAGGTAAAGACCTAATGGGTGACCTACTTCAAATCATCTTTCATCCAATTACCTGGAGAAATCTCTGCAATGATAATGAGACATATGAATTTTAAACTAAGGAACAGGGGAAGAAGGTGGGGAGAGACTTGTATGTTTTCGAGGCTTAGTATTTGCTCACCAAAAGCATAAATGAGATAAATAAGTATACAACAAAATGCAATGGAATATGATCAGTGGACAGAAAGACAGCAAAGGGAATCATGTAGATGAAAACAGGGAACAGTATAGGTACTGAAGGAACTACACCTCATCCCAGAGACTGGGTGTGGTCAGTGAGAAACCAAATATTTATATACTAATACTGCAGCCTGGTAACACAATGGAGGAAGTTGAGATGGTAGGGGAAATGAAACTAGACGGGGTAGGGATAAGATGAACATGGTGGAATAAGAATCATGACTGGACTGTAGGTACTGAGAGGTATGCCATATACAAAACCACTATTTATATATTTAGCTGGTGTTAAAGCAGATAGATAATGCAGCACACTCAGGATATGATCAGACATAAACAAACAAACGAACAAAAATGAAACAAAAAAGAGGTAGCATGGTTTAAGGAGAATAGGTTTGGATCAAAAGGAAATCTAGTTAAGAATAGTAAACTAAGTTATCGTAGGACAATACTGAAACCTGTATAGATGTTTTCAGATTTCTAACAGTGTTAGGAAATACTTTTGGGAATTGCATGACTGTGAGATTTTTAGCTTTCTTGATAAGAGTTAGAAAAGAAATGCTACTTACAATGATGAACCTTAGACATACCCACATTTTAACATATTTCTTCATGGATTGTTCCCTGAATTAGAAAGGGGTGATGTTATTTATCTGGGTTTGGGTGCGTAATAAAACATGATACAAAGATGATATAGAAGAGTTGGCAACAGAAAATACTTGTGACTTGAATGATGGCAGCTTGATCCGCTATAAATTAAGGGAAGGATAACCAAAAGCAAATCTGTGAATAAGGCCTTCAGTTTCGAGAGAGAAAAACAAATAATTTTCTTTTATAAAGGATGGGGATTAGTTCGTCAAGTTACTTGAGCAGGAAAGGTGAGAAGCTTGCATGTAGGCAGTACTAACACTTCCTTAATTAGAATGTTGTGGAACTATCAGGAAATCCTATCTCATGCAAGGGAAAACTTATTCAAGGCACTCTGTGCCTAAATAGATACTAGGTACCTCCAGAGTGATATTATCCTAAGTAGAGAGCTGTGAATGAATGGAAAATGGTCTGCTTACCAAAAATACCCCATGTCTTGGACATGAACTATATGGCTACAGTAAGAATCAACAGAAACGTAGTCCAGACAGACCTTATTAAGAACATAAAAAATAGATTTCAAGAGGTCCTTTAGCCATATAAACTGAAAAGCTTATAAGGAATAATGTTCATACAGTGAGGACGTCATCCGGAGTAAAGATATTTATCTATTATGATTCAAAACCTAAATCAGTGTCAACCCCTTTCCCAGGTTTTCAAGTTAGCATGCAAAAATTTGCAGGGCCATCTATTTATTATACAATGCTCAGACTAATGTTGAAGAAAAGCGAATGTTTTATCAACACTTACAGAGGACGGATATATCTGCATATCTGTAGGTGCATTGGCTCAACCTGAAAGAGAAGGAAGACTTCAGAGCAAATTTGAAGGACAGGATTACTCAAAAATTGAAACAGGGATGCATTCAAACAATGACTTTGCAAACAGAAGATTGTGCCACTCAAATCTTTTATCTCTTTCTCTAGAATTATTTGGCAGTGGGGAAAATCTTAGTTGTTTGAATTAAATCATCATATATAAGTCCACATTAGAAATCATCGATTAAGAAAGGAATGAGTGCAGGAATTGTAAAGTGGAGAAGGAGTTGGTAAAGGAGAAGAGAGGTAACGAAGCACCTTGGGAGTGGAGGGTTGGACTGACGATGACAAAAATGGTGATCCATTGTCATCACATGGTAGAACTGGATCATCACACAGGAAGGTTTGAGTGCATTGAGGACTGGAGTAATAGAAATGAGATTAAATTCAGCAGTACAGTAGAGAAAAGCACTTAATGGAGAGACTAATCATAAAACTATTCTGAATTGGGACTACCACAGGGGTAGGCAGCTTAGGAAGGAAGTGAATTTGGGTGACAGAATGGACAACTATCAGTTGCCAATGAGATATACATCCATGGGAAAAGACAAATGTCCTGAAAGCTATCAGTCAAAGCATTTCTAGTAGAGGTAGTAGGTATGCTAACAATTGATTGAAGCTGGAAGAGGTGCAAAGAAGGGCAAATAGGATGATTAAGGGAATGGACACACTCAAGAGAAATTCACATTCTTTGGCTTAGAAAGGTAAATGGAAAAGGTGATATTGCTCTCTGCACATGAACGAGGAGGATAACCACTACCAAGAGATGACATCTTAAACCAACAAATACAAGATCAAACAGATAGAGGTGCTGTGACTGTATGGAGTCTGAAAATGAGAGCAAGAAGGCTCTGGAGGAGCCATCCATTAGAAATAGTCCATGGTATTCATGGGACTTTTAAGATAGAGATCAGAATAACATGAAAAGTCACTTTTGTGACTAGGTGACTGTTTGGACAGGGAATTGCTTTGGGTGAGCTTGGAAAATCTTTCCAAACTTACAGTGTAAATGTGTATTCAATCTTTGTGAACAGTTAGTCCCTGGTTCCTCTCTCCAGTCCCCTTAATCTACAGTGCAGAACTATTTAGCTTTTCTATATAAACACACTTCGCAGTAAATGTTTCCCAAGATTCATCCTTCTGAACACAGCAGTGAACTTAAACGCAAGTTGAGTGGGTTAAGTAGCATTTCCAGTAGTAGCCAAGGAGAAAAAACGACTCTTTTTTCACCTCTATAACTTCTATGGAAGAGCCTGCAGGTAAAAAAATCTTCCATTTTACTTTATTTAGGAGGTAAGATTAAAAGGTTAAAATGGCCTGTCATCATTTTAGATGGTATAAACCACCAAAATACTGGCTTCTCAGAGAACTGCTGGCCTGCTGTATCTGAGGAACTGCACAGATGAAAGCTTGAGAAACGGGAGATGACATGAACATGTCATCCTGCTGAGCTTCTTTAAATTGCAAGCAAAAAATGTCCATCCTCAGACATTAACTAGGTATTTAATTTTATAGTACTCTGCTGTTGTTCACCTCATTCTCCCCCATCTCCCAACTGGAAATATTGTTTTACTCCTACAAGAAGTCACTATGTGGCACAAGAAGTCACCATGTGGCACCCAAGCAAAAATTGCACAGATGATGAAATGGCTGACTTTTCCACACCAACATAGCTGTTCTGAGTGGCTGAAGTATGCAGAAATTCTTCTCTAAACACTTCCCTCCACAGACCGAACTCTCTATCACCTCTTTGATGTACTTATCTTGCCTAGTGTAGGTATGTACATTATCACTTGGAGACAGTTTGCCAGTCTGAGCGTCTGAGGTAATGGCCTGTCTGGAGTGGCTAAGTCTGCCTGGAATTTTGATGTGTAAATAGCGTATACAGAGATGCATCATACAGAAAATATTAAAATATATACACTGTTTCTCTAAGAAAGTAACTTCCGTTCATTATTGCCCTGCAGTTCACTTAAGAAAAATCTTGCAGGAGATTCAGATTATTAGTGCATTACATTGTCAGAAAGGGGACATGCATTATTAGCCACAGTTGAGTTTTGCTATGGGGGATGCTGAATAGGGGAGAGAATTGTGTGTGACATAAAATGAGGAAGCGGTATAATTGCAAGGTAAATATAATCAAAGGGAAACAATCTAGGATGGTTGTGAGGAGGCCTGAAATAAGCAGTATAGATAAACAGGACGGAGTACAGAACACTACTCAGGCTCACCTGCTCTGATATTTCACTTAATGTATCCTAGCACAGGGAAAGATTGTTCCAGTTCCCTGCTGATGTCTTCAGCTCAGTGTTCAAACTCCAGGTTAGTTAAAAAAAAAAAAAAAAAAAAAAAGAGAGGAAGTAGCTTCACTGTCACAAGGCATTGTACTTCTGCAAAAATAACAACAGAATATATCTTGCAAGAAGTTTTGCAGTTTCGCTTTTTGATCATTTCATAAAGATTATGAATTGCCACAAAACTTGCTTTTTCTCTGTGAAAGTGAAAACCCTGAGATTCCTCAGGTTTCAGTGTAATAAATTTCATACAGGAGGAGTAATTAAATTTATATGTTTGAAAATAGAAAAGCTGTGTCGAAAATTCAACCATTTTTCATGTAGCTACTGAAAATTTTCTGGAAAATGCTGGAGACCATTCACAAAATGTGACCATTTTAGAGGTTTTGAATGATAAATCTAAGCCATCAACTTTCTGCCCATGGGAAACTTTCCCATAGGAAGCATGCTAATATCAGCTAAAATTATATAAATCTTGTCTGGAAGGAACATATCCAGGTCAACATGTAAAGCCCAGAAGGTACTTTTTTACATGTTGTTTTGCTTTGGTAGATACAAAGTCCTGTGGAGGGTATTTCTAGGGGACCTGTGATGAATAAACTTGAGTGGAAGAAGTAATAGTAGTAGTTCGGCAGTGACAAAAACCAGTGTTTCCTTTTTTTTTTCTCTGTTTACCATTCTATTAAGTAGTCTAGTGGTAGGACCAGATGGTGATTCTATAGTGGTATGGCAACAAATTGAGGAATGGAAAATATGATTCTCTCAGATTTTTCTAAGTGGAGAAGATTTGATGCAGTAAGAAAAATTTCCGGTCGGTTCATTTTATATTACTCTCCATTAAAAATTTCAGTTCCTTTTCTGGAAAACCTCCTCAACTCAGTTGCTTTTAATACTTATGCAAGTTGGTTTCATTAAGAGCAAGCAGTTGGACTGTATTGAGTGAGATGGAAGCAAAAATAAATTAATGTTTTTCTTGTGAACATACAGGTTGCTACAATGGGGATTTCAGTGGTTTTATATTTATAAATAGTGCCTAAATTCCTTGCATGAATCTGCATTGCAGGAGGATTTGATCATACTTACAGCTGCTGCATTCAGACAAGAAAATGTTTGTTGGCTTTGTTTTAAAAGTGATTGCTTTAGTTCTCTGTAGTACAAGTAAAAAGTTGTGTTTTCAAATTGACCTTCAGTCACTTTCTTAGATCCAGGAGAAGAGTTGATAGAATTTTTTATTATATATTTTTGATAGAATTGACCCATATCCTTTCTCACCCGTTTATGTCACATGAACCTGTTTCTAAATCCAGGTTTAAACTTGCCTTGGTTAAATGTTATCTGATGACTGATCATGTCTGTGTACCTTTGGACTGCTCCGTGGACGGTGCCTGTTCTTCAGGTCATTCGACCCAGGGCAAGCAGGCACAATCCACATTTGGGCTTGTCTCTGACTTGGTATCCTACAAGCCTTTGCGCTTTCAGTCCTTTTAGAAACCTGGTTGAAGCTGGAAGAGACCTCTTGAGATCATCTAGTCCAACCCTCTTTCTCAAGCAGGGTCAGCTAAAGCAGATTGTCCAGTTGGGTTTTGAAGACCTCTCCTTCCGACCTACTGTTGAGCCTGAGGCATTTTAACATTTTTAAAGATACTTCAAGTAACCATTGATATTTCTTTACAAGAAACTGAAGATTACTATAGGGCCACTTTGTTGCCCACCTTATCTTTGCTCTCCTAACATGTCTCTGATGGCGTGTATTTGCATATAGAGAGATATGGCATAAAGAGCTCGGCACAAGGTTTGACATATTAACAGTTGAGAAGGGAGCCAGTGAGGGGGAGTAAGGCATGTCTTGATCTTAACTCATACTGCCTACTGGAAGAGAGTTGTCTATTGGTCAGAAACCCAATCGTCCTACTTTGAAAGACATCCCAAAAGTGATGGAGTGTAAGTGCAGTGTGGAAGTCAAAGGCAACAGAATCCTTGAAAGAAACTGGCGGCGTAGATATCCCCAAAATACAGCAGAAGAGACTGAGTAAAACGTAAAAGCTCATGCTTTCAAGCTATGTCTGTGCACGTGGGATGGGCTGTGTCTGCAAAGAGCTGGGCTTAAGCCTGAGCTACTCCAGTCTGTGCTGGTAGGCTGGGGACCCCTGAAGAGCTGTCTCATGCTCTCAGCATGCTGTGTGTGCTTCATGGGGGTGCTGAGAGGAGCAAACTGAAAATGATGGGCTGACCAGAAAAAGCATTTCCCCAGGATGCAACACCTGGGTTCCCCCACCCCACGCCTCATGTGCTAGAAACCAAGAGCCCTTCTCTGTGCTTGTACATCCCAACTGCACTCTCCCCATTCAGCAGGAAAAGGAGATAAATCAGGGTCCTGCTGGGGGAAGCAGGGGAACTTGCTGTTGAAACAGGTCCCCACACCAGCACAATACAACTCCAGTCTGCACTGCTTTGGTCTAATTAATAATATACAAGTGGCATGATGGACATACGCAGCATCACTCAACATGCAGCTAGGTCTGCAGTGTGCGGTGGTGGAGATGGGCCTTTTCTTGCCCATGCAGCTGATGGGGCGGAGTCCTCCTGACTCTTTCGAACATGCAAGTCTTGGTGTGGCTGCCCTGCTTGGGAGGCAGGTGGAGTAACTCAAAAGATTCAGCAATGGATTTGAGCCAGAAGTTTCCACACTATGTTCCTGCATACTTGTTAAAGGAGAACTTTCAGAAAACTTCTGGTCTTGATCTGTACCCAATTTTTAATTTGAAGGAGTTTTGCATGCAAACTTTGCTTTTTGTTAGTTGCAATAGTTTTTAAAAGAACATTTTGGGATACGATTGAATACTATTTGGAATACTATTAATTGGAATCCAAAGCATATCTGAATTTTGGACATTTCCCCACTAGTCTAACAGATTTGGTAAGCAATTATTACGTGCTAACAATTCAGCACTAAACCTTCTGTTGTTTCTGAGTGGGATTTTGGACAGGGGGGAAAATCTTTTGGTTTTAATGCGACTGTGGCAAAAAACTTCTGATCCGTTGCCAGAACATTACAGTGTGTTCCTCTTTGGGATACTCATTCTTTACGTTATATAGCTTATTATATTTTTGAATAAACAATTCATAGTTGCAGAAGTGCACAAGCATAGCCATTAACATCTGGCTAATGTAGGCCAGAGAGAGACTGTAACATTTTTCACTAGTTATTTCTAACTAGGAACAACTTCTTCAATATTTCTCTGTTCCTGAACTAAACAGGAAAATACAGTTTGAAGGTTTAGTGTTTTCTAGGTAGCACATGGGAGGCAAGTGATGTGATGAAGGGGAGGTTTAGCATAAGTAGTATGGTCCCAAACCACTGAAGGTCAAAAACATGTATTAATTTCTTCCTTGGCACAGCACCTCATACAATGAACAGCTCTTCCATGCATTTGCAGAGTGAAAACGAAGACTACTGAGAGAATGCTGAAGCATTCCCTGTCTTCATTTGGATCATTGTCTGCCATTATTTAAATCTCAACGGCATCTTTGTACCCCTATTAGTGCTTGTTAGTTCTCAGGATGGGAAAGACTGCAGTGATATAGTTCTGACCACTACATATCTACTGCGTTTCTACATGGAAATCTGGGAGAAAGTAATGGCTGTTCAGGTGTGTCAGTATTGTTCTGCCTGCTGTAAGCATTTGTAAGTTGATGCTAAGTATTTGAATCAAATAGAAACATGAATTCTAGAGCTGTTTTGGTGTAGAGGCATGAGAGGGGTGATAGGAACTAAACCTCAAATTTTCAAGAATCAGGGATTATTGACCTTTTCATCTGTTAGCTCTAAAAAGCGTTCGGTTGCTACGGCAAGGTAGATTCTTCAGAGGAAACCTCACGGGGTTTTTTCCTCCCTAGCTTGGCTTTCTTTATAGTGGAAGCAAATGGCCTTTGCGTAATTTAACTTCTTTTTGTTTGGTTCTTTCTCTCCAGCCTTACAAACCACAGAAGTCTTCAGCTGAACAAATGGGAAGTCCAAAATCTGAGAGCTCTTTGTTCAAGATAAGAGAGTTCTTTGTGAGATCATATTAAACATAAATACACAGTGTAAAACAAACCATCTAAATTATCTCCTCAAATGCATAACATATTAAGTTTGACATTTCTTGCAAGAAATTTTTAGTGGATTGAACAATTGAAGAGAACAAGTAAGAAAAGAGGAAGGAAAGGGAGGGGAACTGAAACATAAAAATCAAAGAGGAAAAGTTTTAGTTAAATAATCTCTGTGGCAGCTGAATAGATTAATTATATGAATGAAGTGGCTTGCTTTAATAGCTGGCGGGAAAAAGCTGATCTGCATTACTTTCCCATAAACAGTATTTAAGGACAATTTAATTGAGAACTTGCTGAAGGCCTGGAAGCATAAAAAAAGTCAGAAATAGTTTGAAAATGTTTTTAATCTAGAATATCACAATGCTTGAATAAAATGCCAGTGTTGATTTTCAAACTGATTTCTCAATCTCTTTGATGAAATTTGAATACAATCTTTGCTCACCTTTTTCCACTGGCTTTTAGAGTGAAAGAATCTGCTACATCTTCCATGGATATGCACTGAGTTTTCTGGGAGAGAGCTGGGTCTGTCCAGCTCTTCTTATATTAGCAGCTGGCAATGAGTTTTGACAATAGCAGGAACAGCAGAAAAGCATATAGAGTTGAGAATCTGTAGGAATCACTTCAGCAAGAGTTGGGAACACAAAGGAGAAAATGAACAGAAGAGACTTCACACTTAGATGCAGCACATGCATGTTTATTGTATACATGGGTATTCTAACTGAAATCGTACATGTTCAGTCAGTGTTACACCAGAAAATGACACAAAATCTGACTAATTGAGAGATCAGAAAAAAGTAACTGTAAAATGGGAATCATTAGTACATGGAAAAGTTTCTAGATGAGTCTCTGTTTTCTTGGCTCACTTGTTATTTAATATCTTCCTCTTTAATGAGTAGGAGAATATAAAGTCATTTCCAATAAAGTTTATGTAAAACATGGTGCAGTAAAAAAATGGTCAGACAGATCAGTTATATACAACAGTCTAATTCACATGGTTGGCCTGTACCTCATACAGCTGCATGTAGTATTTCACAACTGTGAGCAGAGAACAGTTTACTAGGCAGGAAACTGAATCCCACAAAGAGCAAACAGCAATGTGCATTTCTTTTTTTACAATTGATAACTAACTGGAAATGAGATTCTGGTACACACATAGTATTATTTATGTTTTAGACCACACCTACGTCTGAACTATTCTTCTCTTTTTTGTTTTCTGCTCCTATTGATTCGATAATAGCATCTTCTAAACCAAAAATTTACAGAGTGACATTTGTGTTCTGTTTCTTCCTTCCAAATGTAAATATTTTCATTTTTTCCCATCCCTTCCCATCCCAACCAGTACTTTGTTCCAGACTGTTTCATTTTGCTCAATGTCTTGCTCAATTAAGTATTATCTTTGCTTCCAAGGCAAAATCAGCACTTTGTTAGAAGTGAGTCCATAATTTTCATTATTAGGGCTGAACCATTAAAATTGTTTTTCTCTGATGGCTTGCATAGAAGCAAGACCAAAATCTTGGTAGCTTTTAAAGACCGTCTACTACTAATTGTTGTAGATGCTTGATGCACTGTTTGACAGTCCAGGTGGGATTAAGCTGACCTTTATACCACATAACATTTTCTCTGGTAATTACAACAGAAAAGAAAAACTGAAAATGCTGAGTGGACTAGGTCAATGAGAGGATCCTTTTATCCTAACTACAAAATAGGAAAAATATTATTTTAAAAGACATATTCAGGGCTAAATTCAAGAGTCCTGGCAAACTGCTTGGAATCTCCATTTGAAAGTTATTTTGTCTACCAGAAGGCATTGTCAAGCTTACACATACCAGCTGCTACACTTTATACTATAACTACAGTAGTGAAATATGATCTAGCTGAGTACATCAGATACTGAGTTAGATATTCTGAACCTCCAGTGCAAGGGGTCTACATGTCTTCATTGCTGCAGAGTTACCAGCTGTTTTCTTCCAAAACTTGTGCAATAAATATCCAGTGCAATGGATTATTATGCTATTATAAAAATAATGGCTAAAAAGGCTGTGTAGCTGTTCCAAAGTTAGATGTAAAATATTTATATGCTGGGGGCCACCCAGCTGGAAAGCAGCCTGGCAGAAAAGGACCTGGGGGGCCTGGTGGACACCAAGTTGAATATGAGCCAGTAATGTGCCCTTGCTGCAAAGGCGGCTAATGATATCCTGGGCTGCATCAGGCAAAGTATTGGCAGCAGTTGAAGGAGGTGATCCTTCCCCTCTGCTCAGCACTGGTGAGGCCACACCTGCAGTACTGTATCCAGTTCTGGGCTCCCCAGTATGAGAGACATGGACAGACTGCAGAGAGTACAATGAAGGGCCATTAAGATGGTGAAGGGTCTGCAGCATCTCTCCTATGAGGAAAGGCTGAGAGAGCTGGGACTGTTTAACCTGGAGAAGAGAAGGTTAGGGGGGGACCTTATAAATTTATTTAAATATCTGAAGGGAGGGAGTAACAAAGACAGAGCCAGGCTCTTTTCAGCTCAGTAACAGGACCAGAGGCAATGGGCACAAACTGAAACACAGGAAGCTCCTTCTGAATGTCAGGAAACACTTTTTTACTGTGAGAGTGACCAAGCACTGGCACAGGTTGCCCAGGGAGGTTGTGGAGTCTTCATCCTCAGGGATATTTAAAAGCTGTCTGGACATGATCCTGCGCAGCTGGCTTTAGATGGCTGTGCTTGAGCAGTGGGTTTGGACCAGATACTTCCAGAGGTCCCTTCCAACCTCAGCCATTCTGTGATTCTGTGATTTAAGAGGCCGATGGCAGTTCAGTCATGAAAGTATAGATTGAAAGAAGCGGCTAAAAAAACTTACCTGAATCTTTACCCAGCCTCCTGGTATTACTGCCATGGCCAAGCTATTTCAATAGGCTTAGGACTATTGAACCCTGGGGCTCGTGTACATACATTCTAATAACGCTCTATAGGTGGACCTCTCACAATGCATCTTTATTTCTTTATTTGCTTTCTCTGTTTTCTTCTTCAGGTCAAGTGGTCTTCAACAAACTCTTCTTTTCATTGCTTTCAATTTCCCTCTATTCACTCAAACTAGTTAAACAGAGGCCTTGATATGATTTTATTCCCTCATGTAACTTGCAGAAAGTAACTAAGAGTGTTGATGTGTGCTTTTTTCATCCTGTGCTCCCAGAACCAAGGAACTGATATTGTGTACATCAATTAAACTGACTGATCTTGCAGTAAGGCTCAGTTATATAAAATAATCTCCCAGCACTGCTTATTTTCAATGGCTTTCCTCCTCAGGCTCATCTAAGAGGCCACGATGCCTCGCTTTCTTCCATCCTCACTGCTGTTGCTGGTGATATCATCAGTGTGAATGTCAATTAAGTTCATAATGACTGTCACACTCGGTGTGTGCATAAAATATGTATCACGTTATTAATAGAGCCTGTGACCAAAAATACAAGATTGCTGTCCATTTTGTATGTAAAATGAAGAATCTGTAACTGTATGATAGATAACAACTTCTAAGTATTGGACATCAGAAGGTGTTCTAGGAGAAAAAAAAAACTTTGCTTTTTACAGTTGCTTCTGCTTATTTGCTTTTTGTATTTTACTTAGAAGAATGAAAATACCCTGGATTCTTTTTTGCATTTACTGTATTTAAGCCAATTTCATTTTTAGTCAGTTCTACAATGTTTCTTTGTAAACATCAGAAGAGGCTGTTTAATTGCTTTTACAAAAGAGTTTTCTTCCTGTCATATGAAAAGACAATTAGAGCAACCGCTGTTAATGGTCTTGGTTTCATGCAAAATTATTCCCTTGCCCCAGTATTTAATTCAGTGGCAATTAAAGTTGAACAAATTTTGTAAGCTAATATAATATGTTTTCCCAGACCAACAGATATACTTAATGATGGACAGAAAATCAGCATCTATAAATCAAGACCAAGGAGCAATACATCATGCATCCAGTGTGCAGCAAGTGATGTGAAAATAAGGTAGCATAAATTACTCTGAAGAAGAAATATAGAAACCCTGTAATCAAGCATGCAAGTAGAGATTATTTTCATCCATATTATTTTTAAGGTCAAATAGATAGAGCCTAATACTCCTTTGAGATCTGCTGCTAGAATGACTAAAGACGACCTTATGCATTCTCTCGTTTTATTATTGCTGATGTTCTCTAAAATTACTTCAGTTCACCTTACTGAAAGCAAAGATGATGCAATTACTGCAAATGATTAAACTTGTAAATTTAATAATTTTCTGGGAAAATGAATGTGTCAGTATCATGTACAAGTATTATTTAGCCAAATACAAGAGTGCTAAACCAATGTAATAGAAAAGCAAAAACATAGCCATATAGATTAGGAGAGCTACTTTGAGGCAGTAATTCTGCTGTTCCTGCCCTTCTGGGTAACTTCAGTATCTTGTGACTAAAACCATATGAAGCTTTGATTCTGAGATTCAAGAGCCCAGATGGATGTATCTATTAAAAAGCAGTTGTTCTGGATGGCAACCACTTCACTTCCGAGATCACAAAAGTGTGATCGAATTGGTGCAAGCATCAGATTTCCCTGTGAAACCTGCTTATTCTGGACTTCAGCAAATTTCTGTGAACTACTTTGTTGTTCTTCATTAAATTAATGTAAGAAAGGTTATCAAGGGCATCAGTGGACATTACTGACTCTTGTTATTTAGAAAAAATACCAGCTAACTCCAAGGACATCTTACTGTGGAAGTACCAGGTTTGTTCCTGAGAATTTTTTCTAAATAATGGTTGCATTCTTGGTCACTGAAATAATTTAGGGCTTTACTTAATGTAAGCTGACAGAAAAAATGCATAAAGATTATCAAAGTGGTCCTGCTTTAGTATTTATGTAGATAGTATTGTCTGTTTATAAGCCCCTGATCTTCTCTGTCCCTGTACAAATATTTTTCTTTATTACCATGGAGGTCATTATGCACAAACCGTGCAAAATTCCTATGAGCCCTCCAGTGCATCTTCAAATCCTCTCAGCAAAGTAGTGTATCTATTTAAGCTCATTTTTCAATTGTACACATCTACATATGTCCAAAGCAATGTGGCTTAAACATACAAATTAGTCTGTTGGTCCTGGCAAAGAAGAGTATTTTCAATATTCTGTGTTATCCACTGCTTTGCTGGGCTCTATTATTACTGTCGTTCCCTTTATGAGGGATTGTATAGGAAAAGCCTCATCGTTAGAAATTTTTTCTCACATGCTGTAAAATTCTGATCACTATATGCACTCCCTCTCAAGCCAATGGGATGACATACATCAGTATAGAGCACAAAATCATTTATTTGCTTCTCTTTAAAAGTGCTGTTTTAAGAGAGAACTATGAAGGATTTTTGCAACACTGACCTATCTAGTTATTTCTAATTGCAGTAAATTACTTTCTCTGGCAACATAGTAAGAGAGAACTGATGAATAAATATTTTAACTTCATCTCTTCAAATGAGAAAATCCATTTTGGAGGAATTGTTTCATTTGCATTGCACAGATGAATATCCAGTTTGACCCTTTGAAGGAGAAACTATTAGGCTCAACATTTCTGAGCTGATTAGCACTGATCCACTTTCTTGCTTAATCTAATAATTTCTTCCATTAAGATATGAGTATGCATAAATGAGAACATAAATGTAAACACATATTCTTATAAACGTGCAATCAATTCAATTTCTAAGTCAGAATTGCGAAGTCCTTTAAAATAAAGTTCTAACCTGAGAGCTGGGAAGGATGATAACCACTTTGCTTAAGGTGCTGAGAAAAATAGATAGTTTATACTCAGGTTTTGTGTTTTAGGCCAGAAGGACTGGGGAAGAAATCAAAAAAAGGAAAGAACATCATATGCAATGGAAGAAGAAATTCTTTAATTCTAGTTGTGATCTCATTGGTGGTGGAAAAACTGACAGTGCTGCTTCGGGAGCACATGTCTTACAGTCTGCTGTGGGGGGAAAAACGTCACCAGTGTCAGTAAATCCCTCTCTGCCCATGTATTCTATACAAATACAGTAAATGTTTATGCTCTGAAGTGCAGAGAAAGTATGGAGGGAAAGTATAGTGGGGAAAAATACTGTCTCTCTAAAAAATGATTTTGAACAGCGTGATAAAGAAGGGATCCAATCTCATATCATACTATGCAATGATATTTACAGGAGTCAGGAGTCTATACTCTTATGTATATCTTTAAAGAAAAGTGAGGGCATGTAAGAACATTCTTCGTTTTAATTTTTATTTAATCAAGGAGATAAAAGGGCAAGAGACTGGGCAGAAACTTTCTCTGAACTAACATGTTAATTCAACTTCTTTTTTGTTCTTCTGACATAATTCTCATTAATTTGACATAAAACAGAATAAAAAGAAATTGTTCCTTTGTTGAATGGGTGGAAGTACAGGTGAACACTTCTTGTACCAGGTGATATTACGAAAGATAGTAAAGAGTTGTGTTTCAGAGATTCTTTAGCAAGTAAACAATTTTCTTTCTCTTTGGGAATTTCTTTTTGTCTTGAGCACTTTTGTTTGAACAAAATGTGCAGTCATCAATAGTTTCTGAGCAGCCGTTAGGAATAATTGAAGGTGCCTGGAGTGTGAAATAGCACTTGATGAGCCAGTATCATGAGCCATTGATGACTGTACAGTGACACAGGAACTTGCATTCCAGAGGGAATGTGAAAGAACATGTGTCTGTATCCAGTACCTTCAACCATGTGCTATCAGTCATTACCACATGCTGAAGCTAGGCTGCTTACTGTGTGAAAACACCAGAGAATACGGGTAGCTCACTGTCAAATGCACGTATTTAAAATTTTAAACAATCTTTCAAAGAGAACTTATATGGACTCAATTTTTTACCTAACATCCTGGCAGAGAAAAATTGGTTTAACAAGGGTTTTGTAAAACCTAATCAAAGACTGAAAAGATGTGAAACACCTATTTTTTTAATTTTAGGTAAGAATGTTGGGTACTTTTTGTGATGGAAGAGGTGAGATTACTCATAGCAGGGGGGGAATGAAGCTTTTTGGGGACTGTAGAAAGGGGAATTTCAAATATTAAAATAATGAGATGTCAGAAGTTTCTTCAGTGAGTTGTTAAGAGGAGACACTGCACAAGGATGCAAGTTTTAGGTCTTGCACAAAAGGAAAAATAAAAACCAAACACGTGCTTCTGTTGTAGTTAGTATTGTTACTGTGGCATTATAGATTCTAGTGAGACAGAGACAAGGCCTTAAGATACCTGAATCCCTTTCACAAATTCAACTCTCTTACTTCCTGATAGGCTGGCAGGTACATCTATCTTTTGAAATGTTCACCTTAAATCACATTTTAAGTTGACTTTCCTTATTACAGTTTCTTTTCCTGTTTCCTGTAATTGCCAGTTTACTTTGCTCCCTCCCAGCTCAGCTCCCCATCTCTTCGTTGCTACAATCTATGTGATATTCCCTAAGCAAAACAGGGTGTTCTCCGTGCCTCCCACAGTGCTAAACACTCAGTTTCTGACTGTAGGAAAACGCAATAATGTGGTGTTATAGAGGAAAACTTATTTTACTGTATTCTGAGTCATTGGCAGAAATAAAGACTTTATTGTTATAATTACTTGACTACACTTTTGTGCTATACAGATCTGAAATGACCTGAAAGCATGAACTTTTCATTCCATTTATGAGATGTCAGGAATCAAAGAACACTTTAATGATTTGGTCAAATAACTCTACATTTCAAAACATACTGCATGTCCCTTAGGGATAACTTAGGATTATACAAAGCAATTGCAATACACATTAAATACGATAAAACCTTCCGTTTTTTCATGCCTTAAACATGTAGGATTGATGTTTCTTTGCTTGGTGTTCCCTGTAATAAACATTCATGTCTTTCCTAGATTTGTTTGGAAAAAAAATGGAAGATGATCCCGCAAAACATCAAAGAAACCTTGTTTTAATTGGTAATTTCCTATCTTACATATCCGTCTTCCATACCTTATTAGTTAAAAGTGTGATTTGTCTGGGCAGAATTTAGATTACAGAGTTTAGGAAAAAACACAGAAAACTTGTTTTGCCATTGCCTCACATCCTAAGTAGCCAATTTGGGCGATTTAAAGCAGTGTACAGTGATAAGCACATACAATGGCAGCAGTTCAAATTAATTTTGCCTGGTTATAAGTAACAGAAACAGAAGAAAGTTGGTGTATAAGAATGTCTCTGTGGTAATCAGTGATCAGTTAGCAACACAAGCTCTCTCATTCAGCAAAATACCTGAACTCACAAATTTAAGCCCAAGAATAGTCCCATTGAAACCAGTCAGAATCACTGACATAATTTTCGAGGAATGTACTTTTTTAGATCCAGTAAAGCACTTGAATACCTAATAATTAGGTGTGTCAGCATTATGGCTCCCCAAATAGAAGCCAGAACCTCACCCAGAGTTCCCTATAGAGTGGACAAGCCAAGTCAAGTATCTCTAAATGGGATCTATAAAGGGCATTTCCTATAGCTATGGCAGGAAATGTAGAGAGGAATAGGGCTATTTCTAAAATCTCACATTCTTCTGAGGTTTAAGTAGATTCCTCAGTTTTCTAAGGAGATATTTCCATTCACACAGTATCACAGCTCTGAACAACTGCTTGAATGTAGGTATCTAGCACCAAAAGTATATAGGTAGCTACCTATGTAAAGCAGTAACTGAAAGAATAAATTCCTACTCTCCCACAGCAAAGAGAGAGCAAACTGGGTTGTTCTCTTTTAAAATATGGTCAGAAGTAGCAGTAGTGACTTTGCATTGGAATTTCCCTTGGCTTTAAAGAGCTGATCAGTTTTAGCACCTACCTTATTTAAACCTGATCAGGATTAAGGATCTCAAGGAAATCACAAAAGTCAGAACCAAGTTATCGCAGAGAGATACTGAGAAGTGGTTCCTTGATTTGGGTTAATGCCATAGCTGAATTCTACTGAAGTCCTTCAGGAGTCCTCTTTTCACGTATTCTTGTAGTTTTGTTCTTTAAATATGTGGTGGGTGATCCATAAATTGTCTTGTTTTATACACACACACACACACACAGAGTATTATAAATATATATAGATACACAATTGTCTTTGGATGACTACATGCTACTGTGGAGGTTTCAGCCTTCATTTGCATGTCAAAATGAAAATAGATACAAAGAAGCCTGATATCACAACTACATTTTTTTTTCTTCTTTTTAAAGCATACTTAAGAGAATCTAATAGGGTGGACATTTACAACCAAATCAGAAATTATATTTCTGCTACAGTTCCTCTCCTTTTAAAAAATGTCTCCACAAAAGCTTAATAGCTGCATGGGAATCCAAGTAGCAGAGCAACTGTGCAGAAATACAGAGGAATATTTAAACCAAGCAATCCTTGAATGCCAGTTTGGTGCTTTCTATAATCTACTTGCATAGCTGAGACCTTTATTTTCCTTAAGAGAATGTAGAGGATTTCTGCAAGTTTAAAATAAATTGTAACTAAAAAAAAACCCAAACAAAAATAAACAAACAAACAAACAAACAAACCAAGCCAGTGTAACTGTGTTTCCTTTTAATTAAGTTCTGCAGCTTCTCATCTGATGTGCAATTTCTTGACTATAATAGAGAGAGTTCATTGCCAAATACCCGGCATCATTATTTATGTCTTTCCTTCACTCGTCATGTAGCCACATGCAGAGGAAAGAAATGATTGGACTAAGGTGGATGTTGAGAAAAATGTGTTTGTTCATTTGGAAACGGGAGTTTATTTATAAACCCCACAGATGGCTTCTGATTCCATTTCAAAAGCTTTTGAGAATAATTAAACAAATGTGTTTGATGCTGAATTAAAAAATAAATTTAAGAAGTGAATTTCTGTTTATCCAGAATGAGTGTGAGTAGGTGGTGATTACGTGCAAATGATTACTGATTGAGACAACGCAATCTTAATTGCTGGGTGGAAATGAGTTCTCTGTCCATATCATAGCTCACGCGTCCTTTCTCAAGCTTGGGTCTGACTTGAGATTATGGCTTAAAGCAGGTTTCTGAATTCTCTCCAAGCTCACCTTTTCTCTGCTGTTTGCACTTCTTTCCACCTCATAGCAACCATCACAGATGCAAATTCTGGTGTGTCTTTGATTTAACAGAGAAGGCAAGCTGCAGTTTATAGAAATTCTTGAGACTTTGAAGTTTCCTTTCTCCTCTAAAATCTGTTGGGTTTTAGGGTATACATAGGGAGAAAAGTCAACATATTATTTGGCCTAGTGAGGCATATTGGTTTACTGGAAATAGTCCTACATTTGTAAGCGTTCAGCCTTAGGGATAGGTTTTGATTCCTAACCAAAGCTAAACTTTACAACTAAAATGGGGAAATGAAGCTCCTTGATTTGAATACTTCAAGCATGGAACAAACCAAATTTCTAAGACTCTATTTTGTATCTTACTCTCCTTTTGCTGTACTGTTAAGTTTGAGGTCATTGAGAGATACATCTGAGTGCTGTTTGGATTGTATGTTGATCATGATTCTTCTGAAGACAGGCTGAACATCTGAATTCAGACCGCTTTCCACACCAACTTGCAGACAGGCTGATAGATAGTACTCAGATCTTAAAATGCTGAAAGGGTTCAAACTGCCAAAAATTGTGTTTGTCTTGGGAGAAGGTATTTTTACACTGATACAGAAAAGGAATCTCTACTCAGATCAAGAAATTACTTTTCTACCTCTAAGAGGACAACTCCATCTTAGAGTTTTTACATTCAGACAAGGGGCCAAAAACTAAATATATAGAGGATTAAACTGTGGCTCATGATCCTTGCATAGCTTCATTCTGGGACTACATAGCAATGGGGAAGGCTCAGCTGGGACCAAAGCTTCTGGTGAATTTGAGTCTCTGTCTGTAGGAAAGAATGGCTGAGGCCAGTGTTGCTGGGTCGCCCTGTGTGTCCACCTCAACTCGACTCTGCCCCAGAAAGGAAAAGGAGCCTTCATCATGTGAAACTCTCCTGGAACTCCCCTCTTTTTCCCCAGCTTTCTATAACTTGTCTCATGGCTCTCAGATTTATGAAGATATTTTAGTGTTGCTTGTATGGTCAGTGTTGCATGGTTAAAACAATGCACGTGAATGAGCATTGTAAAGACTCATCTGAAGGACAATATATAAGTACATTTTGCTTGATATTTCTGTCTCTCTAGAGATGATATTTTCAGTGACAAAGAACATATCTCCTGACAGATCTTATACTTGTTCCTTTCTCTACTACCATATTTATAGGAAGAGGGCATTATATATTTCATGTTTCTGGGCTGCAGCTCAGAAATGATTCATTGACCACATTAAAATAATGCCAACCAGAAAAGAGTATGTTTAGCCCAGTTCTGGTACCCATGTTTCAAATCCTGTGTCCCTTTTTTGTATGATTTCTTTCCTTCTGTACCACTCCACTCATAAGAATTTATGAAACAAGTCAGAGCTGCACAGTTATTATTTCCAGTATTTCTTAGCACTGCCTACCATTCTAAAAAGCGACCATTATTTGCAAAGTAATAGCTCAGTGTGGAAAACACTGAATAAAGTATTACACATGGCAATGAGAGTATACTTGATCTACAAGATCACTGTATGTCTCTTCAGGAGAACTCTTTTTTGTATAGATTTATTTCTTTACAATGCCTGTGACTTGAATTCTCAATTCAGTCAGGCATCAAACCATATGTTTGCTCTTGTTTATGTTAAAAGCAATTACTGAATCTGTGAGGCAGTAGAAATTATTCTAAGATCTTGATCCTGTGAGGCTCTAATTGCATTGCAGAGTCCAGAACATGGTACCGTCTTTCCATGACAAAGGTGTTGGGTGGAGGAAAGTGTAGATAAGTTGGTGTTTCTTTTGGAGCACAAAGTAAGAGACCATTAAGAATTAATCTCATTAATTCATACTCAGACTATTCCTCATTTTTTACCTAGCAATTGGCTAACTACTGATAATCTCTCATCCGTCAGGGATGATAAAATGGATTCCTGAGGAATGTAAAATCCAGGATGCCTGTGAGATGGTCAATAACATGAATAGAGATGAGACAGGTTAAAATACAAAAGTTCTTTCCCATAAAGTAATTAACCTGTGTTCCAAGAAACAGAGGAAGCTACTAGCTGAGTTCCAGCCTGAAAACTGTGTGACTGAAAGCACCCCTTGTCTGCAGTAAAGTCTCTGAGGGGTGGCAAATCCCACCATGATGTGATTAATTTCTAGTGCTGGTTTCAGTGACTGTTCAGATGTTTCAAGTATAGCACTTGAGATGTGGGATCCTCTTAAGTGAATCACAAACTCATAGTTAAAAAGTCTAGTCATCTCATCCATCATTCAGCAAGGATGAGCGTGTTCTCAGAAGCTATTCCACTATGTAGCTGGTATCACGGCAAGACCTTCCTATTGTTCAACTTAATTTTTTTCCAGTCTGAATTTTATCGCTTACTCCAGTTGTGTCTCAGGAGGAATTTTTCCTAGTCTTGTGTGGCCAGACTTCCTGCTTGGCAAAGAACTTCTTATTTGGCAAGGCCAAAATCTGTTACTGAATAGGCTATTGCTTCAGTCTAAATCCATACCATCAAAATCTGAAATCCTGCAGAGCCTTGCAAAAGAAAAAAAGAAGGGAAGTGGGGAAAGGACAGACTGCCCCAGTCTTCAGTGGGAGATATCCCCTTTCTTATCTGAAAGGCCACAAGCAGTGTTACTGGTGACTTATGACTAAAGCCTGCAACGTGCCGTGTTCTTTAGGTAAGTTTACCTCAAGGGACTGGGGACATGACTTCAGCGTACAGTAGAAGAGGGCAAAGAGATGTACCCAACTGGTACTTCCACATGATGTAATGCCAAGCTATACAGAAGCATGAGTTCCTGAAAGCCGTAGATCACTACTAGAATGCAGCTGGTCCTAGCTAGTTAGGTTTATCTGCAAGGCTAATTAGCTCATATACAGTGCCATACAACTGTGGCTACAATGTTTTCAGCTCTGAAGCAGGCTCAGCTGATAGCAAGCTAGAGCTTTCTTTGCTATGCAGATGTGCAAATACACGCTAAACTGCCTGCTCCCTGGGGAAATAAGAGGACCTCGATTCTCCCACAGGAGTGTCAAACAAAGCTATCCA
This sequence comes from Calonectris borealis, assembly GCF_964195595.1. Classification (NCBI taxonomy): domain Eukaryota; kingdom Metazoa; phylum Chordata; class Aves; order Procellariiformes; family Procellariidae; genus Calonectris; species Calonectris borealis. Next base: position 51,074,014 of record NC_134316.1, on the reverse strand, counting down.
GCCATAGGTTCAGTTTCTCTCTCTGGCCTAGTATTTCCCTAACTGTCTAAGCATAATGGAGCTTCAACACGAATGCTTGAGAGATACCCAGCTCAAAGGGACTGAACTGTCCACTAGCTAGTGCACAATCTTGGGAGAGCTGCTGTGGTTGAAATTGTCATAGCAGGTAAGGGACTTAAACCCATGTCTTCCAAGTCCCAGGCAAAAAACCAGTACAATCAAATACTCTGGTCTTACTCACTCATAGGTGTGTGTTTAGTCTTATAGTCTTGGCTGCATTCTAATTCAGATAAACACAATCTGAATAATTAACACTGTAACTATATTTGCAGTTAGAGAATATTTCTATTCTCTGAAATTCTCAACCATATTGTGCAAAGGATCTGCTGTGCTCGCTACATGACGCACCCATATTTTGGAAGGAAATGAGTAATCTCTTGAGAGATGCAATCTGAACCTCCTCAGACGTTCAGTAAGAGTTTCTGGCTGCATGTGACTAGCAGTGTATGGTGTATTTTTACCTTTTTATTTCTCAGTTTTCTATGAGTGCTTCAAGTAGTTCTCTAATGGGCTAAGCTAGAAAAAGTGCAAAGTATTCTGGAATTGCTAAGTTCAGCAAAGACTGGGCCATGTGAACTGGGTTTCAGATGCCTGTCTGTAGAGAAATGTGTGATTAAGGAGAGAGGAAAAACTAGCTAGGCTGGGATTGAAGAACTGAATTTGAATATGGGAGGGAGAAGTTAAAAAGGAATCCTTAAATAGTTGAGATAAGCTTTAGTATCCTTATATCTTTATTTGAACTAGACTGTTGAACATTCATAGCCTGTCTATCTCACATCTATGCCCCTTGAGATATGCTTTGTATAATTCATCACTTAGGGAGTACTACATTTGTAAGAGTTTATGTTGATGTAGATCTATCCTTCCTGGGCTAGCTAATACTAAACAGTGACTTTTCTCCTGTATAAGGGAAAGAAGCTTTGCAAGAAGTGCACTCAACACATTCCATTTTGTCCCAAAACTCTCAAAAAACTGTTTAGTATGATACTCTTTTTGTGGCATTGGCTAGCAGTTCCTGCTTGCTAGATAGTGATGTGCAGAGTTTATTATAGTACCAGATCTATCAGACTAACAGGACAGTTTTTTCTTCCTTCTATTATCGCTGCCTCTCCTACCCATTCCCCTAGGGAAACTTTTCATTAAATTCTTGTAACAATTAAAGAAGGGGTGGTTATAGAAAGCAAACTGGGTGGAGTATGAATCCCAGCTAAATCTTTATGTGTATGAACATCCTTATCTTAATGTATCTTGCAAAAGATAGGCTTTTTACTGATGGGACTTCCAGGTACAATGGACAGCAGATAAACTGCAGACTCTTTTGCTAGTTCTCATATCCATTTGTATATCACTGAATTTGCTCTCATATCATATCTTTGAAATCTCAGATGACTCAGACATAGACCATTTCTTGTAAATTCAGTGCAAGTTGGCTGAAACTTTAACATCTCAAGGAGTCTTAATAGCTTTCCAGATCTGACTTGTTCAAAATGCTGTTCAGACATGACCTGCTTAATCCTTCCAACACTTCAATAAAATGTTTAGCATATATAAGTAATGTTTTAGAGGTGAACAAATAACTCATAATACTTTATTTATTGCCAGTTGTACATTTCTGCAAATTAAAAGTTTGCAAACACATTGCAAATATTTTAGACATGCATTTTTCAGAAGAATCTGGTAAATTCCTGAACTAATGTTTTCTTTACCAATGAATCACAAATGATTGAAAAAGTAGTATGCAGGAACCAAGAAATGATATGGGGTTGGTTAGCAAAGATGATCATGTGATACTGTGTCATTTGATGATTAGTGTATTTATATAAATCACCAGCACAGTGCAAATTTTGTCATTTACAATTGCATAAAACATTGAATTTCTTTTTTTCTGTATAGAATTTCTGTCCAGCTAATATCTCTTGCTGGTAGATCCTGTCACCTCAAACATCCCTCAAAAGGCAAACCAAAAGGACTGCAGCTGAATGCAAGCACATTTTCAAAATCATATTCGAGGTAATATTTTTTTCCTAACTTCAGTAAGTTATTGTCACTCAATATTACTAAAGAAAAGACAAAGCAAATAAACCACAAGTAATATCAGCTTTTGGTCAGTAAGAAACATACATTCTCAAATACAGATGTGTTATTCTAGGTATGTAATGAAAGAAATAAACTTCAATACATAATTTAGCTCTTACCAACTATGTAATAATATCCCAAGTGAGTGTTTATTTTTCATTTCTAAAATATTGGCTTGCATTGTTACTTAAGCCAAGTTGTTAAGTAGGCAACAGATGTGTGGTCTAGTGTGACAATTCCCAGTTCTAAGACAGACTCACTCTGTTGTCATAGCATTCAGGTCCTCCCTTATCTATTTCTCTACCATTCAGGAACATGAAAATGTGCAAAAGCAGAGTTTCTGTCTCACTAATTTTAATGAAATCTACTTTCTGTGCCTCTGTCCCAGCCTCACACAAAACTGCAGAGTCACGCAGAATTAGCTTCTTTTGCTTATTTATATAGAGACAGCAATTTCCCTCAGTAGTTGTTGTTTGTTTATTTTCCTTGACAATTCCCACATAAACTATGTGGAGCTCAGAAATGAAAAATGCTTTCCTAACTGCTACCTCTACACACTCCCAGTGAGCTCCAAGGGGCAAACGGGGGGGGAGGGTGGGGGGGGGATGGGGGGGCTCCTGCCTTGTGCATTCTCCTCTGTGGAGGGGCACTTAGTGCCGTTTGGACCTGGGCACCTCCTCGAGCTCCCTGTTTTCCAGTTGGGCTCAGGGAGACAGCTGTCCTGGCTTTGTCTAGGTATGCCCAGGAGGAAAGGATCAAATCTTAGTAAACAAGCTGCTGCTGTTGCACCAGGAGGAGCCAAGTTCATTGATTCCTGGCTATGTTTAACCTGCAGAACTAACAGGGTTTCAAAATTTTTTTTTGGGGGGGAAAGGGCGAAATGATAGTTGCTGCTGGTGTCTGCACATCCGATAAGGCAAAAGGCCTTTTGCCCATTTGAGGAAGAAGATGCTACTGCTGTAGCAATGCATTACCTAAAGCCATATAAGAGGGGCGGACTGCTTGATGTGTATAAACAGCAAGATTAGCAGTCCAAAACCTAGCACTGCTATGCCTGTCAGCCTCCTCATCCTGTTCATCACATGATGTGCACACACCTGCACTTTCCCTCCTAGAGCCAGACTGGAACCAGCTATTATCTTTGTCTCCGAAAACAAACATGCCTATTATGGTCTAAAATTAGGATACTTTTCCTTCCCTTCCACCTTCCACAGGGGTCATAAACTGACTAACAGGGATACTGCTGAAATTCAGTAAGTTTCTGCTTATATACAGATCAAGTCTGGTTTTAGTGTTCTTCGTAACTGGAAAAGACAGGCTTAACTATTCATTCCCATATTGCTATATTTAGGGCACAGCCTAAATGTGGCTATGTTATATGTGGCTATGGCAAGACTGGCACAAACAGACCTGGTGTGAACAGAAATTGTTCCATGAATGAATCCAACTAAAACTTGGTTTTTACTTTCTTTAGATAGGAAAATATTTTATCAGTGGCTATAAATCTGATGCGATCCCTCTATCCTCTCAAATTGTATATATAGAGAAAAAAAAGGTAACAGAGTATGCAGATTTATCATCATATAGATACTGGGACTAAACCAAACACTGTCCACAGCTGGCTTGACTCAAAATTCCTCAAAATCAGTAGAAAACTTTCCTTGACTTTGAAGGGCTCTGGTCAGGTCCATATTAGGCATAAGAGCCCGTAAGGATTTATCTGTAGGTACAGTTAACAGTTTGCTTATGCAAATATCAAGTGCTTCCTGAGTCGTGTGAATGTTTGCATTTTGTAAAGTTCACCTGCTGTTCTGGAGCTTTAAATGTTTGATTTAATTATTCCAACATGCTGCATAGAAGGGAGAGTGGAGGAGAAAGAATGGGGGCTAAGAAAAAGGAGAAATGAGTGGAGATGAGAGAGAGAGAAGTCGAGGTAGAAGTCAAGAAGCAAAATCAAAAGGAAGAGAATGGAAAGCTGGTGGGGAGAAGAGTGAGGGAGATGAGAAAGAACACATCCTGGAGATGGCCGGGTATAAACTTGACTTACCTGTTGTTAAACTGAAAATGAAAGAAACAAAACTGGGAATACAGAATGCTTAGCGCGAAGATGGCAGCTCATACTCCGATATATGGGTTTCCAGGTTCTTGCTGCGTGGTGTGTGCCGGGAGGGCCGACGGGGGGGGGGGCGGGGAGGGGCAGAGACAGACTGAAACCACCTACAGAGAAAAATGTGTCTCCCCTTCTCCCCTCAGTTCGCCCTGTACTCCCCCTACCCCCCAGCCCTCTACACTGCTTGTGGCCCAGCTGGTCACTAATGCGTTCAGCGTGTCTGTGCTGCATGCCTGGACATCCGCTGGCAGCTGCTGTGTGCAGGTTTCCTGCCCCACCTCCAACAGCGTCGTAGTAACTAACTGGGTATAGTGGTGTGAAAGTTGTGCATGGGGACTGGTACTGTGATTCCCTGCCTGCGCTCTGCTGGGAGCCATGTGGGTCAGCCAGGGACTGAGTGCTTTGGGACGGTGCTAGGAACAAGAAAGCTGATGGGGCCACATAGTCTGCCGCAGGAGAAACCTTGCTGCAAAGAGTTTCTTATGGCCTACTTGAGCGATTCTGGCTGTTACGATTTTTGCCTGTGTTGGATTAGTGAGTTGTTCAGGGATCTGGGGCAAACCAGTAAAACAGGCTGATGAATCCACGCGGTAGGTGCCAATCTGGGTTGCTGCCTTTTTCAGAAGTAAACAACTAGAAGCCATTGTTCATCTTCCTAACTCTCTGCAGGACACAGGCTGTAAATTACATCTAGGAACAAAAGGTTGATGGGAGTAGAACCGGGTGCCCAACTTCCCAAGGCAGTGCTTTGCCCTCCAGCCAAAAGAGTAGCTTTTCTGGCTTAAACCAGCACAGGCTCTTCTTATGCCTTCCCATCAGCAGGCAGAGCCCAAGAAAAGTGTGCAGTACAGGATTTGCTGCACTGAAGCATTTACAACTGTTTCCATTACAAAACCTGGTTTCAGGGTTGATCATGGAAATAAAATCCGGTCTGAAATGCAGGAAACAAGATTACAGTCTAGGGACACAGGAGGAAATCTTATTAAAAATACCATATCTTATTGAGATTACAGTTAAATGGGTATAAAATCTCCCTCCTCCCCCCTGAAACTGACTTACAGCCAGTCTCACAGACCAGCTGTAGTCTATGCAGAATGTACGCTGCCATGACCAGAATTACCTAGTGAGGTTTGTGCTTTTTATATTCACCACGACTATGTTCTTCAACTCCCCATAACAGGCTTGAAATTTCCACCAAAATATGTTCAGAAAAGGATTTTTTTAATTTAAAAAAAAAAAAATCTTTCTGCTGATAATAGAAAAAAAAAGTTTTTCAAATTAGGAGCTTCCTTTTTCAAAGTTTCTGTTTCTACAATAGAAATGCAGCTATTTTGACTGAAACAAAATTCCATTCTTCCCCCCATTCAATTATTCCCGTTTGATAGTGAAACCGATTTCCATTGGTGTCATTTTTTTCATTGTAAGTTCAGATACATGCACTTTCTGGTCTGTCCACATAATAAAATCCAAATAAATACACATTATAGGGAGAGGCTGCCCCACTGAATTCAGTGGAATTTTGGCCTTTGACTTCAGCTAGGCCAGAATTTCATCCTCTATGGGGATGCCCACAAAAACATCTCTTTATATCGCTGTATGCCATGCATGTTCTTTTTCTAAGGCTCCAACATATGTACTCCTTAACAGGACTTTTATCAAAATTAATTGGTGCTGGCTACAGTTCACGTATGTGATAAAATCACAAATGGGTTATTTTGGTGTTCCTGTACTATATTGCACCATCATAGATTCAGTATCATCTGCTGTGTCAAAGGCTTCACAGAAAAACACTTTTTTAAATGCTGGTGTTTCATCCTTTTTATTGTATTGTTTCATTCTCTTTTGAAAACTTAATTCACTTGGTGCCATTTATTATTTTACAAATTTTTAGTGCCAGTAATTTAACTGCTTCTTGCCAAGGGAGTAAGCAAATTTCAAAAGCTCAAACATTTAACTATGTGATTTGTGTTGTTAACAATAATGTCATGGGAACAAATCCACAATGGGAATAAAATTACATGCTCAATTTATAGTGATGCATCTCCTCACCTGAAGATTTGCTTTAGGATTTTTCTGTTCCTATATACTAAGATTATCCCAAGCTAAAGGAAAAGTTATGTATTTCTCACTAGGAAACCCCCAAAACCAAAAAAACTTTTCCCAGAGCTGTACATCTCCTTTGACTAAATTTTCTGGGTGGTATCAGGCCCTGCACCCAGGCTAAATTTGGACTGCTATCTACCTCAGGCCAACATATTTTAGGGGAGAAATTCCATGTTTGGGTGGGAAAGAAGGAAATATTTTTGTGTCAGCTTTTTTATTTATTTCTTAGCGGCAGCACTTTGAAGTGCTCAGTGTGTTGGAATGCAAGTATGTCTCCTAGGCTGGCGTGTAAGCAGGCAGATGGCATGTGAAATGGACAAACTTACATGTGTTATATACATACAGTTCATTAATTATTTCTGTTTATCACATGGAATGACGTACTGTGATGAATTCTTTTTCTTGTATACATCTGTCTTTTCCTTTTGCATTAGGTACTAGCACATCCATGCACCTGGTCTAAATGTGCCTAGTCTTAGCCCAATTTTACAGGGCAACAAGCAAGAGAGAGACTTTCCAAAGTGAGATACCACCCACCCCCACCAAACACACGCCGAAGTACTGAGAAGTCTAAGATGCATATCAAATAATATTCAGTATTGAGAAAAACAACCTGTTCGTAATCTGATGTCAGAAGGGCTAGAATTAGAGACTTCAGACCATGAAAAGACTAGGAATTTCCACTCCTGGTAAAATAAGACTTTTGCCTCTGTAACACTTGCCCACATCCCTGAAATGGACATTATTCTCCATTTACCTGTGCCAAAGAAAACTTATTTTCATTTTTTCATCCCATATAATTGTGAATACAGGACATTAACAGAGAGTTATTTTATGTTCATCAAAAAAATAAGACTCAAAGATACCTAAATTTTAATTAAAAATTCCATTCTTTTGTTTCATCCATAGGGGTATATTTTAAAAGTAATTTAGCAATTGAAGAAAAAGAAATGCTTAGTAAACTTACAATATGCATTAGCTGTGCACCAGCATTTTAAATCCCACTAAACTTCATTCATATATTTGGCATATCATATGCCAAAATATCTATAGCCATAAACATAGAGGAATTCACAGAACTATTTCTTTTCCACTACTATGAACAGTAAGGGGTATAGGAGATTGTTTTTTCCTTGCTTTTAAAGTCATTTGTTTCAAAAGAAAAAGTAGCGTATTCACTAAATAAAACATGTTTTATCTGTAACTTCAAAGTTGCTAGCTTCTTAATAAAAAGATCCCCTGTTTTTAAGGAAAGATTTTCACTTTAACCTTGTCCCATCAGATATTCTAGACCTGTAGGAAAAGCCTGTTCGAACCTGTTGCTAAAAGTTTGGCTGATTGAGGAAAGGATAGCCAGCCATCTCTAAGTCAAAAGTCAAAGAAAAGGCAAAGTCCTGAAAACCTCTTTGTGTAATGTTCTTGTGCCTGTGGCTGGAAAGACCAGTCTGTATTTTTCCATTGTTTGTGTTAACAGAGATTAAAAATTAATGAGAAAATTCTTTCAAGTGGGAGGATTGACAAAATGGTAATCTGATATAGAACTATTCATTTCAAATTTGCCGAGTGAAACAGAAATCGGGGCGTTACTGGCTGTCAGTCATTGCCACATGTTGGTTGGTAAAGGTGAGATGTACTGGCTTTGGTGATCCCTGACCAACCCCTCATTCCACTGCACACAAACCACTGTCGCGATTCTGCAGCTCTGAAGAGACGCCAGTGTATGGAGACACCACGAGAAATGGCTAAGGAACACAACAGACATGCTTTTCACTCACCTACATAAGCTTTGAGGTTTTCACCAGGGATTTCATGTGGCATCTAGAGTCACACAAAACCCCACACTGCAACAGTTCCCTCAGGAACTGAGACCTTGTCTGAATGTCAAAGACTGTCATACGTTCTCATCCTGTTTCTCTGCTTTGAGAATTGGGAATAGGAGGAATAATTCCTTCCGTACCTCATACCATCAATACAATAAAATATCCTTAGTCCTCAGTATCACTGCTGGCACTGGCATGAGTTACCACTTTTGTTGGAGCAGCCTGTGGAGAGAAGCCAAAGGTAGAATGGGCTGTGGGAGACTGAACCGCCTCGACTTACCTTCTGCGTGAGGTTATCCTCCAGGGACGAACAGAAACATTTTAGAAAGGTTCATTGCAGAGCAGGCATTTTGCTTGCTCTAAATTGAACTGCAAAAAGAGAAAACAGTGAAGTGGGACAAAATAAGCAAAATATTTTTGGAAAACATCCAAACAGTTGTAGACGCTTTGCTGGAGTTCAGAAGCTCTAATGCTCTATGTTCATCTGGTTTGCAATAATGAGGAGATTTTAAAATGCAGGAGGGGAAGCTTATAACAAACAAACCCTTTCTGAGCTAACTCACGAGAGATTACACAAATTTTCCTGCAAGCGCAATAAGCATAACTTTTGACTGTACTTGTGTAAGAAGAGGAGGTTTAGTGCCTCTTTAAAACTCGAGTGTGGCTGCTTAGTCAGTGCTAGTTCCCCTCCACCCCCCCTTCTTTCCCTGCTGGGTAACTCTTGTTGCAATATGGGTGTGACTTTTGATGGAGCTCCCCCTCCCAGTTATGTCATTACTTCAGTTCCTTTGAATCAGAATAAAAAGTGCAGCAAACTTCAGACTCATTGACTGCAGGCTTAACAAGCGTCGGGGCTTTTCTTCTTTTTGCAGCTTGCAAGGATCTCTGGTTTTTGCAAAACAGTTCCGAGAAAACAATGGCCAACTTCTCGTTATGGGCAACTTTTGGATTATGTTTGCTGAAGCTTTGTCTAACAGAAACACGTAAGTTTTTTATGAATGAAAACACTTATGATTGCTAATAAGTTTATGCTTCAGACAGCAAGAGCTCTTCTGCTAGATAGCTAACAGCTTTCTTGCGTCTGTCTTAATAGAAAGTTTTATTATTTGTAAGAGTTATCAGAGATGCTTTAGAATTGTAACCTCAGCTGTGCTGGTCTGTACAATCATGGAAAGCTGTGTATTGCTTGTAAAGGGCAATTCCAGATCTTTAAAAAGTGAGTGGTAGATCATTAAAGTTAAGTTTAAACTAAGAACAGAAGTACATTAGGAAATTTAGAATAGCTCTGGAAAAAGCTCGGTTTGTCAATGTGACTGCTGTTACATACTTAGTTTGCTCTCCCAGCTCCGTTTCAGACAGTAGAGAAAAGAAGGGGATGGGGGAGATGGGGATGGACACCCCCCGCCCCAGCATACAACTGCATTCTTGAGTTTACATGGGCTGAACTAACAGCTAATACATTTGGACAGAAGCAAAACTGCAGTGATCTGTAACTGAAATTTGGAGAGCTTTTATGCCAAGCATGCTTGTTTCTGACTTCCTAAGGTTTCTTTGGGGTTGACTGATGAGATTTTGGAATAAAGGGGGTTAGAAGTGACCACAAAATTCAGTTGTTTATCAATTAACTTTCTGTAGCTTGGTTATCTGCTTCAAATGTTTGTATTTAAAAATGAAACATTAATACAGAGAAAAAAGTAAAAATTGTATGTCCAAAATGACAAAATGCTTTTGAAATTTCACATGGTGCAGACTTAACCGTGTTTGAGGGAAATGGCCATGCTTTTAACAGACTCTCACTGTGACAGCAACTGCCTCGAGGCATTTTGTGGTTAGGGATAACAATTATGCTTCTACATTATTTTCTACTCATTGGTTCCAGGAGTCTAACAAAATACATTTTTCATGGCCATTGTCACCCAAGAGCTCTGTGTGTGTCTGTAGTAAATATATATTTCAGTTTTTTGAGCAGCAGTGGATACTTCTGTAATGGTTGCAGCGCTGCCGGGCTGTGAATGGGTGTGTCAGAGTGAACAGTTCCTAGCGCATCTATGATAGCTGAAGAACCCTCATTGCTTTTCTTTTTAAAACTGCCTGTTGTACCAAAATGCTCTTGCTAAAATCAGGTATATAGATAAAGCACTTAGAGAAAGGGCAGGGGTACTGTAGGCAAATAAAGTATGTCTGAGATGCATTTAAAACCTTGGCTTGGTCCAAGTCTGTATGCTGTATAAGTATTATAATTATCTGGTTACCGCCTGCTCAACTGATTTCTCCTTTTATGAGCTGCCAGGAGCGTCCTAAAGAAGCAGGGTCTGCACTGACTCTGGGAATAATGCATTTTTATAGTGAGACATAGCAGAAAACCCCATCATCTAGTCTCCAGCATAGTTACAAAAAGTATGTCAAACTTCACATATGCCCCACAGGGAAGTTTCTTTAGTGGCTTAGCAAGGTATTAGACTATAGCTATAATATATTTTAGTTGGTATGTGGTACATTCCAGTATGACTTTGTAGTCAGTAATGACTTCAAAGCAGCAGTTGATGGTGGTTTTATTTTCTTTTCTAAACCAGTGACTTTGCTGTGTGTCACATAGAGTAGTGGCCAGTGCTGTTGGGAAACACCTTGCTTGAAGACAAAATTCAGATCTGCTCCTGAATTGGAATTTTGATTGTTTTAGTACAGAATTCGGCAAAATTAGAAAGGACCTGGGAGTACTGTTAATGTGATTACTAAAGGGAAGATGAGATATAGAGAGCAGCTAAAAAACTTACTCATCCTGAGTTCTGCGCTGTTGTGACCATACTGTCACTGACATGTGAGTGAGGTGTACTCATGGTGTTGATGTGACTTTTGTTGTCTAAGGAGTCTGAATCCAGGAGGACATAGATGCTGACGTCGTGGTTAATGATGATTCTGGGGGAGATTTTCCCCTGTGAGTATTATATATTTGTAAAAATATTTCTCTCACAGTTTTCCTTGATTAACACAAAGCAAATCCTAGAATTTTGACCCCCAAACTGGAAGAAGCTGGAATACAAGTAGTAGTAAAGATGAAATGAAAAGAGGGAGAATGAGTCCACCAATGGGAGGGAGGAGCTTAGCTATTAGCACTGCAGAAGTTGCTGGAGTCTCAGTACAAGGTAAGGCTCTGAGACAGGGCTACTATGGCTATCAGTCAGTCACAAAGAAAGGGACCTGCCTGCCTCTTGGCTTATATATCCATGATGTAAATTTGTAAATAAAGCAGTTTGAAGAAGCTCTTTGTGCTAGTTTATTTTCACTTAGTCCTTACAGTGTGTATCTTGGCTATTTTCCCAAAGCTGCAAAGTAACTAGACTTTATTAAGATTCACTTGAACTTCTATCATCGTTTAAGGGAAAGGTTATATACCTGCCCTTGAAATACTCTCACACACAGAGCCAACAAACCATGGCAGAGGATTGTCTTGCAGTCTTTAGAGAAATGTTTGTTGATTCTTTAGTTACTGGTGTTCACCACAATGCAGAACCATTACCTTGAAAACAGGAACTCAGAGAAAGGCTTAATGAGGAAAGATAGCATCATACAATTGAGGAAGAACTTTTTAAACTAAATGATTTTAAAACCACTGGTAGCTCTAGCCAAGGTTAAATGAAATGTTCCCCCGTACCTGGTGTGTCTTTCTTTCCAGAACAGTTCCCATGACTTTTATAGGCCAGGACTTGAAGACAGTATTAATATTGCAGTTATTCATCTAGCACCTAAACATGCATGAGGTTCTACTGTAGCAAGAATGTGCCAGCAGGATGAGATGTCCTGAGATGCTGATAGACAGGTATAAACAGCAGAGAGAATCATGAGCTCGTTACTGCTAAAATACTTGTAGAAAAGACGGGTTCTCAAGAATTTCATGAAGGGGTAAAAAAAATGTTTTCACTGAAGAACAACTGCCATTTCAAATGAAAGAACTTATGGAAGAGAGCAGGAAAATATAGTGAGGAAAAATGTAGACCTCAAAGGGATGTTTGGTTGTATGGCAAGGAACATGGTGGATTGCAGGAAGCAACTAAAATTAGTTATATAGATAGCATGAAGTCTTGAGGAATTTAAGTTAGAGAAGTAATCTGAAATGTATCCAAGCAAGAACCTAGTGTAAACCTCTGCAGGTATTTCCACTAATTTAGATCGCAAGGAACAGAGGAAAATAAATGAGGAATAAAAAAAGATAGTAGCAGCAATCAAGTTCATGTATAATAGGAGTGGAGCCTATAGATATGTGAAAAGTCAGAAAAGGTAAAAACCATGTTGCTGACATGGTGGAGGAAAAAGCTCTGGTAAGCTCTGTGGGATAATTAAAAAGCAAAGGGCAAACAATGCAAGATGGCAATGTTCTTGCCAGAGAAGAGATGGTATTCAGAGGGAGTGGCTAGACAGCAGCAGTAATTAGGTTTGAAAATAGGTTGCTAAGAGACATTGTTTTTAAGGACAGATTAGATAAGGACAGACTAGATAAACATCCTTAAAGGACAGTTTGGGTAAGAAGACGGAGTGGAAGACCTCTCGTAACTCTGTTTCTTCTTTGATAAAAGGATAGTTTTAGTTCTGAATGTAGTTGGCTGGTAGTGGAATACATTGTAGAGAAGCTGGGAAAAATTTATATAGAGCTTCTTATATAAGAAGAGGATGAGATTTTAAAAGTTTTTCGGAATTCCAGAGATGCTGTAAGAAGGCTTCTCCACTTGCTTTCTAGTCGTCTTTCCTCGCATTTCTGTTCCTGCACTAATGGATAAGTGTTTGAAAACACATTCAAGATAGAGGACGATAATTCTCAACTTCATATGACATGTATTCCATTATTAAAAAACTGATAATTTTTTTTTTTTTAAAAAGCGAACCCTATGCAAGAGAGCGAGGGAAGGTGTTCTGCCAAACTCTCCTCTAAAATTGCTTTTTCCAGGACCAAGGCTAAATGTACATAGTTACTTGTAAACTGTAACTTCACAGGGAGGATAATCATGAAACAAACACGACCCACCACAGTAATCTTGCCTACTTTGAAAACAATGCAACATTGTACTGGAACAATTCATGGTGTTCAAAACACGTGATATTTTAGCATCAGCTGGTAACTGAGAGCATGCTTTATCAAATTTCATTTTTCAGCACTAAATTGAATTCTTAGACTAGAGAAGTTCAAAATGCCAACTGAAGGCCAGGAAAGTGAGAGAGCAAGACAGAGGTTGGGTTTGTCACCAATACATCTCTGATGGTTGCTACCAAGTAAAACCCACATCCACAGTCTATTTTGTTCTTTGCCTTTACCTGTAAGGGTTTCTTTGTGATCTGTCTGGTGGGTTGGACCGTTCTCTGTGGGTTATCGACAACTGTAGGTGTGAAGGCAGTTTGGTGTAGCTTTAGTCATTTTCCAGACTAGACCAGAAGTTTATCAGCTGTTAACATGCAGCTGTCTCTCACTCCCAGGGAGGTAATAATCATTTCAAAGCCATCAGACACTGTAATTATCAGTGACCATTATGGCTGCTGCTAATACTGGTGGCAGAAAGGATTGTGTCAGGCCTGAATGTTTATCAGTTTCCTCCCTGCCAAATCACAGGCCTCCCTACAGTGGCATGAGCAGTAGTATCAGTAGCAGCTGGCTGTGATTTTCCTCCCTTGCTGCAGCTGCTGGAGCTGACCCCACCCAAGGGACGACAGAGCGGCTCGTCATATGAATGAGTTTGCAGGCAGTAATGTGAGACGGCAACTGAGAGAAAGAGGGGTTTTCCTTGGAGGATCTTTTCAGTCAGACTGAAAGTTCAGCTAATTGCAATTTAAAGTTCAAACTCCTGTGAGTGTTTCCTGCCTAATGAAACCTGCAGTCATTTTTGGAGTCTGTGCCTACAAATAAGAACATAAGTGAACTCGCTTTTGTACGCGCTGGCTTTGGGACTTTCCAGTTCCTCTACATGACAACACTGGCTGCATTATATAATGCAGCAATCTTATTTCAGTACAATAACCTTCAACCCTCACATTGTGAAACAGGAAGAAAAAGAAGACAGAAAGGAGTTGAAGAATAATCTAAAATTTTAGCAATTACTAACATGTAAGGTGAAGCAACCACACCAATTCAAAGTAAAAATCACAGAGAAGATCTGAATTTTACTTACATTTGCAATTTGAAAAATACTTCGCTTTTTTCTTTCCTTCTATTGATGACTGAGGTAGGCTCGGTAATAAGAGACTGCGTTGTGTCTTTGCAAAAAAAAAAAAAAAGAAAAAAATCAGACACACAGCAGCTGTGGTTAAACTTCCGTCTCTGTTTCTGCTAATGATACTGTTCCAAAAGCAATGTGAGATGGTTATAAAAGAGGTTGCCAGGGTACAGGCTGACAGCTGCCTAGGAAAAGGGCATTAGCCAGTGATCATCAACTACACAGTTAATGTCTGTTTTACTAAATACGTGCTTTCGTAAATAAGAAGCTGCCCTTGACAGAACATATAATAGTAAAAAAATCTGCTGTGACATAGCTTTTGTTGATTATATATGTTTCACAGTAGCAGCATGTTAGCAAAACAGGTTCTCAGAAGTATATTTCCCTAGGGGGCTTTTTTATTGTTATTTTTGTTAATGGATAGGTGTCAGTAAAGAAGCAGGGTGTGGTATGTGTGGGTAGATGTAATGAATAGTTTCTTGCAGCATTCCCATACAGGAGTGAAAGGTTAACTGGAGCTCAGCATATGGTCTATGGTCACCCAGGATCCTCTGGGCAGATGTGAGTGAGCTCTGTCCAGGCAGCAAGCAAGCTGCTATCCAAATTGGGGTCTAAAAGTCAAGCACCAACCTGAAGTTGGCAGCCTCTCTGAGAGAACATATCTTGCCGCCAGAGAGGCTTATCAGCAAGGGGTTGGTATCACACTTGCCAGAGCAGCATGACTGCAGCCGTTTTCAGAGAGCGGGCAGAGCCCACATGCCTACTCAAAACAGACTAAGCAAGCTGGCAGCTGCTCTTTCTACAGCATGTAAATGCAGTAGTTCAAGAGTGCTGTAGGGGTGATTGTGATGGCAGTGATTAGTCGTTTACCTACTCTTTGCGGTCGGGCAGATGCACATCTTATAGATAAGATGGAGTATCCCTATCGCGGAATGAGGAGATTAAGGCAGTGATACAGTACGTCACTGATAGGGGCAGCCAGGTCTTCCCAGCTCCATCACGGTGTTCTGGGTGAAGCTTCTGCACAAGGAATATGGAATAGTTAACTGGGCAGGTTCAAGGGAAAGTAGTATTTACCAGTTATAAAGAAACATGATTCATTAATAATGAAGACACTGAGGGTGAGGCCTGAACTCATCTTAATGTTTTGCTTTCACTCACTTCCCTGTTCTTCCTCCTCCTGCTTGATGAGGTGTCCTCCATTAATTTACATGTCCTTTCCCTTTTCCATCATTCACTCAGGCATGTAAGTGTAGAAAAAAAGCCTCTTTTGCTAATGAGTTTTCATATTTATAAATGTAGGTTTTTGTTCTCTGTTCCTATATATTGCTTATGCATAAATTTGACATATAAGAACATTTAGAACATGGAAGTGAAATAATACGTATTCTGTTCAAATAAATTTCTGCAGTAGCAGTGCTATAAAAATCAGATAAAACTTTTCTTTCTTTCTCTGACAGTTTTATCCTGTTTATTTGTGTGTGTGCTATCTATACACACACTGAAGACTGGCAGCTATTTTCAGTTCAATAGCACTTGGTTCCTGTTAGACAACAGCAAATGCGAAGTATAGTTTTCTTAAAAGGTTCTTATTCAAGACTTACCTTTTTATCATTGGGGATGTTTAAAGCTGTTTGGCAAATGAGAACTGACTTAAATCTTTTGTCCTATTGTCAAAGTTAACACTTCTTTACGTTCAAGAACTTTAAAATTGATTTAATAATTACCTGAAGAATCACGTCTTAAATTTAGTCAAGTTTCTCTCCTGTTTGAAGCAATACTTCCTAGTGATAACTATCAGCTGTCTTCTTGAGATCTTGGAGCTATTTGTACATAAATGCTTGATACTCTGGGAAAGCCAAGTGCCGAGAGACATAAAATGACCCAGCAAGCCAGAGGAGGAGCCAAGAATAGACCCACTGTCTCTAACCTGAAGGTGGGCCACCTGGTCACGATGCTAGAAGGCCATGTGGCCAGAACGTTGCAAGTCCAGAGAAGTTAAGAGTGTCACTGTGCGGCAACTATGTTATCCAGGTGGTACCTCGGTATATCTTTTAAATGTCCACATCTTCTTTTGAACAACTTTTTCTGTTTCTCGCACCTATTTACTGTTTTTCCCACTAATCCATCTCCATCTCTCTGGGACATCTAGCTGAAGCAGCCCAATAAATCTGATAGACTCTTGTCAGGCTGTGTCTGTAATAGAAGGTTATATCCATTTGATCCAGTAAAACTTCTGCTCAGCAGCTTAGTCATTCTCAGGCAAAATGAAATGTAGAGACTAAGTTCTTCTTCCAAGAGACAGGCCTCAGAGAAGACTCAAATAATAAGAAAAGTGTCTTATTCATATTTTTTATTATTTTCTTTTGATTTCAGCCTATTGTGCTAGCAAGTCTGACTTACTGTCATTGTGTTCAACATCAGCCTAATAGGGCAGAAGCATCTAGTGCCTTCAGAAGGTTGGTATTAACAAAATCTTGCACTAGCAAGAGTCACTTTGCCTCTTTGGGAGGAGCAAAAACTCTTCAAGCACAGAAAATAAAAATACTTTTCTTGAAATCTCATATTGAGCTCTAAATTCTTAAACTCCTCTTTTCCAGAGTGTAACAAAATCATTTTATAGCCTACAGAGAATAGACACTTGGTGGTTCCAGTGAACGGGCACAACTCAAGTTTTAGACAGGCAGCTATCCAATTCACAATTCTTGTATTAAAAGCAGTAACAGGCAGACGTTGTCAGCATGTGAGACACCTTCCCATGGTGACTGCCTAGGGAGGAGTTTCTTTCCTGCTTTTGTGGCTTGCCTCAGTAAAACCCTGGATCCATTTGCTCGCTGTTGTGGTGTAAAATGTTGCAGAGCTCTTCTCAGAGTGTGTATGATGATTTTTGTGTCATTTCTAATAGACAGTTCTATTAGATGAGTCATTTGACTGATCTAATTTCTATTAGATCAGTCCTATTAATTCTTTTTCTTATGGCTGTATTTCCTGGCTGCTTGTTCAGTGGGAAAAGATCGCAGTAGTTTTGCTTTATTTTCTCAACATCTCCTTGACCTGCCAAATCTCACACATTATCTAGTAGTGGTGTAGTTCGTGTTCATGCTGAACAGAGCACAGCATTAACTGGCTTTTAAAACAGTGAAGCAGAGGCAATCTTAGAGCATCATGGAACGGTAAGACCAGCACAGTTATTCAGTCTTTTCACAGCATCTCTAGGCATAAGTGCTAGACAGCATTTTCTGTCTCGGTGGGTTCATGTGGATTAGAGAAAAGCCCGATTGTCCAGTTTTCCAGGAGGAGGCATATCCTGTGACTTGGAGATTATTAAGACCAATGACTGAATCCAAATTTGTTTTCTGCTAATGCTTTGCTGAGAGTGTATTTTTATCCAGGTAGTTCATGTAACAAGTAGTTTGTGTTTCTTTCTGGAGCTGGAGATCCTTTTTCTTCTTTTTTTATATTTCCTAACAACTCCTATTATTTATGTACATGCCAGTGGGGCATTAAATTAGTAAAATATTAAAATAATTTAGTATTTAGATTAGTAAATAAGAGTAGAGTAAATTAGTGTAGAGTACACAATGTATTACGTACAGAACAATGCAAGACTGGTAAAATGTTGCAACAGTGCAAAGATCAGTGGAATTTATATCCAAAATTTTGCATTTGCAAATGAATGAATTCTTTAATTAATTTCCTTTGCTGAGCAAAGGAGGAAGAGTTCAAAAAACTCTCTCTACCTGACTAGGTTACCCTTCAAAATAAAATATAGACAATGTTGCTTTCTTCAATTGCTTCCATGTTGTCACAATCCCATTTAAAAAATATTAGCATAGCCACAGCATTGAAAGTCTTGGGCCCAGCAAGGGTAATATCCATTAATGACCTACAAGAGTGTTTGCTGATAACATGTACTGGATGATACACATCCACACCTTCAAAGCTCAAGGTGGGCATTAGTAACAAAATGCAGTGGTCTCTCCTCAATATATCCTACTGCACCTTAAACATTTGAACATTTTGACATCAATGTATGTCTGAGATGTATTCCTTCCACTTGTCATCTGCTGGATTCTTCCGAGTACTGTAGAAGAAGAACCTGAATTCTTCTTGAAAGAGATTTGACGTCTTTCACTTTCTCAATGTATCACTTCAGAAACAGGTTTTGTTCTGTGTAGTGTTTCTTTTTCTTGCGTTACATGGAGTTCACATAAATATTACAACATTTGGTATAGAGGGGGTTACTGTCTTATCTGGTGTGTTTCATCAACATATTCAGCACATTTGGAATCAGGCTGAATGTGTTTGAATTACTGTAGAACTTAAAATTTCAAGTCTAGATATAGTGTTATTGTGTTAACAGAGTAAAGATGATCCCAACT
The DNA here is from genome assembly GCF_964195595.1 of Calonectris borealis. Taxonomy (NCBI): domain Eukaryota; kingdom Metazoa; phylum Chordata; class Aves; order Procellariiformes; family Procellariidae; genus Calonectris; species Calonectris borealis. The sequence goes on along the minus strand of NC_134316.1, from coordinate 51,055,266 downwards.
AGTGAGAAAGAAGTGAACTGACAAATATGCTGGTAGCAGACAATAATAACTAGGGGTTTTCGTAGCCCTTTGGAAGTCAGTAATTTTATTCCCACCTCATAGATAGGGAAACAAAGAGAAAGCAAAATAAGTCACCCAGCAACGTAGCTGTAAATAGAACATTTTCTCCTAAGTCCCAGCCTGGTGTTCCATCAAGAAGATTAGGCCTCTTTCGCTTGAATTTCAGAAAGCAGCTATGATTTCACATACAGGGCTATTTCAGCTGAAAGAAGCATTTTTATTATTCATAAGAAAAAAGTCCTTGTGCAAACATTCTTCTACTGGTCCAGAAGTGAACAAGAGTACAGAGGACAGGAGCATTCTCTAGAAAGCTGTTATCTTAAAAACAGGAAACTCTCTTCAGCTACTAACTGTTTGGTAATCCATCATTGAGCCTGGCTACGCAATCCTTACTTCAGCTGGAGAATCCATGTGAGAAAATACTCTATGAGTAAAAGCTAAGTATTTTCCTAATTTTTGAAACACCCTTACAACCCATTGTTTGCAGACTTGCACTGAATTTATTGACAGTATCAGTCAAATGCTTTATCTGACTTTATTACTCAGACTTATAGTGCTCAGATCATGCCACTTTATCAACACCAGTCACAATCATATTGCTGTTGACTCACAGCAATTGCAAGGCAACATATTCACACCTTTTTTCCCCCCCTGACATCATACAAACATAGCAACAATGATAGTCATAGCAACATGTTTTAGTCCTAATGTAAGTCTGTCTTTTGCTTTTTAACTTACTGGTTTGGTATCTTGAACTGATTGCTGTATCTCCCATCCTTCCAGAGCAAATAGCAGTGTTTCAGGAATCGATATAATAAGGTGTGTGATATAATAAGGTGTGTCTAAGACACACTTTCAGGCTGTTCAAGAAAGACAAATGGGATCTATACACAATGACTGGTAGCAGATCATCTGGAAAAGTGGTTCCACACTGTGTCAGCTACTTTTGCTGTTCCTAAGAGATATCTCTGCTTTGTTTAAAGAACTTCCTGCTTTTATTTTTTGCAAGTACATGATGAGATCTTCTTCTGATTTCAGAGTCCTTTACTGGCTTGCTTTCCTTTTCAGCTCTGATACAAGCTTACTGGTCTCAATCCACCTTTTGTACTGTATATAGCTCGCTGTAAATACTCATTGTCACATGGTAATAATGGGTCACACAAGATCAGGTTTTTGCTTTGTCTAGTGTACTTGGCAGACAACTCAATGAATTTTGCTTCAAGAATGTAAGTAATTTCCTTGGAGGAAAAAAAAATCTTGTGGTGCTTTATTATTAATAAATTATTACCCATATAGGATTTTCTGTTTATTAGGATGACTTTTTCCTGATTTGCTATTTGAATTGACTCTTGCTCAGAGTGAATCTGACTTCGTGATGCTTTCCAATGTCATGAAACTCACAGTGCCTGAATTGAGGTCTGTCACTGTATCATTTGCCATTCAAACATTGATTTAATTCTGGATCTTGTCGTAAAATCCAGCTATATCACATTGAAACAGAAGATTACTAGAATCAACGAGCATCACAGCAAAATCATTGGCTTCACAATGATTCCAGCACTTTTGGGAGACAATGATGCTTCACTATTTGAGGATGATTACATGCAAACAGTAGTGCATTGCCCTTATATATCTCCACTGCATAAATATATGTAGGATTTAACATAGTATTCGAATTCACAGAATATCGAGGCCACACTGCCAATGCCTCTTTCCCATTCTTCCCTCATGCAAATAAATCTTCACTGCCTCTCATGAATTGTTAAGTTGAAATAAACTTTTAAAAAAAAATAGGAAAAAATTCATTAAACCCAAGGCATATCATTATTCTCACCACATTTGTGATAGCAACAGAACTGCATACATACTAATGTTAATTGCAAACTCTAGTTATTAAACATACCTTTTTACTAAACCAATTATAAAAGTTTCAAAACTAAGTCTGTAAGAACTATTAAAGAAATTTAACTGAACATCTATCTTAGGATACAAACAACCTGCACGCATCATAGGAAAGTTTCTTGCTAGTCAGTATTTTCAGTATAAATCTCAAGATTCTTGAAACTGTAGTACACGGATGGATAGAGTGACACTGAGTCCAGAAAATGGAAACATTTTGCCCCCCAAAATTCCAGTAGATGTTGCCTGCTGGCCTAGGCATTCTGGTTATGCCTGTCCTTCTGGTATTAGGGAAAAAACAGAGGGACTAGTGGATGTGTCCATCATCAGAAGATTGCACTGATTTAAGGTAGCATAAGACCTTTCCCACTGATTTCTATAGACTCTAGATGAGATTTGATTAAGTAGATTGTGTTAATCATTACATGTTTTTTGCAAAGTGATCTTTTTCAAAGGTAGCTTTTTGTTTGAACCATACTTACTTCAGATCCCAGTCAAGTCTTTCTGCCAATGAAAATCTTAAGTTTGGGGGTTTTTTTCACTCTTAGTCTGTCCTAATATTTCCAGAGTAAAATTTCAGGGTCTTCAGGAAGTGAAAATGAAATGTGCATGTCATGAGTTTTGTTTTTTTCAATAGTGTGTATATACTTCCCAATGCTCCCAAGAGCACCATGGCTGCCATCCCTCTATTGAAAATGCACTTACGGCTGGGTACTTTTTGTGTTTTTATGGAGAGGAACACATTGAGATCAACCCACTCTCCACCTCTGAAACTGCAGTAGCTTGTACACACAGCTGGATATGCAACTTTCATCTTTCATTATTGCCTGTGAATTAAGCTCTTCAGAGTTCTTCCATGATCTGTTCTTCAGAGAATGCTTTCTTCCAAGATGGTTTCTTTACTTTCTCTTTCATATCCAGCATTTCTGATCTCTTCACATCACACCATTTGTAAGGTCTTGTGGATAACAATGACCAGACAGCACTGCTAGCAGAAGTTACTCAAAATCCCACTGTGGAAAGAAAGCAGGATTTCAGTGTAACATCACAAAGCAAGTCAGCTGCTTTTTGCTAACCATTGATTCTAATAAGTAACTTTCTTCAGTTTTTATTTTTGATTTGTTTATCATTCATCCAGTAATTTGTTAGGACTTAGAACTCCTCCATATTCTGGAGACCTTCAGAGTGTAGATGATATTATACCTTATTCTGCTTTTTTGTGAAAATCACAAATATTCAAAAGTAGTCTTTTATCCATGTTTAAAACTGCAAAGTTACATACAAAGGTAAAGCTATATTCTTAATCTAAGAAATCTGAATTTAGTATAAGTCATTAAATCATGCATTACATTGGAGGTTTCAGTTCTCCAGTTTGATTTCTAGCAGGCCAAATTCAACAGATTATTGGACAATATTTTAATCAATATGCAATTAACAACTATGATCCCTGATTTAAGTGTTTAATATTGTGCTACCTTGTACTGTTCTGTAAGGTACCTCCTTGTAAATTTGTATAAGCAACTTCTAACAAAAAGGTTGGGTTTCATCTTAATTTTCCCAGACATTTGAAAAAAAAATGGAGAGGAGTTGTGAAAGAAACTGGGAATGAGTTCATCTGCATTGTGGGGAAACTGAGTTTGGAATAAGTACTGATATGTCTCCTATTTGGGCAGTCCTCTCCTGCCATTATATAGGAAGTCTGTTTGGGTCATTTGTCCTTTGACATGTCTTGTGAGGCATTTTCTAAGCAGCCGCCTTCTTTTTAGTATGTCTGCCAGACTAATGTTATCTTTGTTTTAACTGGCTGGCTTTCAGAGCTTTTAAAAAGATTCTTGGGGTTCCTTTCTCTGTTGTTTTCTTGCGAAGTGGCCTTGTTAAAGTCAATAGATGTTCTACGTCTTATTCAATGTCTTCTTTTTCTCTTCTTCAGTTTTGATCATTGCTTGCTTTTCCGTAATGAACTTATTGTACAAATAAGTTTAAAATGTTGAGAATACTTATTAGAGGTTTTCCTATATAACTCAGAGGAGCAGAGGAAATATAAAAAACTTTTAGTTTTTTAGTTGAGAAATTGTTTACCAAAAAAAAAAATCAATATCAGGTGAAAAATAATTTCAACTCACACCTGCTATTATTACTGAGTAGCATACTGCAAATAATGAAAATTCAGAATCTATCATTTAATTGGACTTGTTAATCATAGGTCTGATTGTGTATTAATTTATTATCTAAATAACCACAGAACTTAAATCAGACTTCCCGAGACTTGTCAAAGCTTAGATGGCGGCTGAATGGAAAAGCTGTAAGAACACAATAAAATAACAATGTAATAGTTCTTTGTTCTTACAGCATTCTTTATCAGTAAACCTAAAATTGCTTTATTGCGGAGTTGCAAACTGTGGTGAAGAGATGAATTGGCTTATCCAAGTTGTATCAGCAGGTAAATGACAGCAGAGAATAGGTGTAAGGCCCTTTGAGCTCCAGGCTGGGGGTCTGTCTGCTGAGCAACACTGTGTCTCACCTGCTTTTATCCCAAATGACTGAACGATTTGCTTTCAGTCAAACAATGAAAATCAGACTCCAACTATTATTCACCAGCATTGTTTCATGTATGTTTCTTCACCTGGATTGCATGGAACTGATCCCAACTGATTCTCTTCACCGTCCCTGTTACGCAGCCTTTGGGGTTAGACTACTCATTGTACAGCCTGAAGCATTCCTAGTATCGACAATGATGATTATGTTTTCATCATCTCAAGGGGGGCATATCTGATAACTGTCTAATTCCAGGACTATGATTTCACTGCCTGCAATTTTTCCACTGAGGTGCTGCACAGCTGTACCATGTTCTAGTGGAGTCTGAAAACTTTCAACTCACTATTGATTGAAACTATTACAAAAAGAATAATATTAATGTCAGCAAGGAAGTTTGTCGTAAGTGATGACACTGTATAGGCTCACTCAGGATGTTTACCAGGGCAACAGTTGCCAAGCAGATAAAGTATGTTTGGAAGATGCATTAGCAGACTTTTTTCTTCCTGCAGCAACTGCTGAGGAATGAAACATATTTCTTGTACTTACTTGCATTTTGAGTGACTCTGTGAATGCTTGATTCATTAATAGTTCCACCTCCACCCCCGCTTTTTTAAATTAGTAGCCAGGAAAGCTATCAGATTAAGAGACTGAAGATTTTTGCCCATCAGTAAGCAGATACAGAGACAATGACTTTGGTGGCTGGTAGGCAGGTTCGTTAAGGGGAACAATTTAGAAGGAAGTCAACAGCTTGAGCTTTGTCCCACATCCCGTTTCCAGTGTGCACTTACTGAAGTAACACAGAAATGTAAGGAACACTAATTAACATTTGGTGGAGAAAGGAGATCCTCCTACTGTAGTGTATCCCTCTCCAGCCACTGTCTATATCCCCAGCCACATCTCTCCTTTTCATTTCAGAGATCCACTTGAGCCCACTTGGATCACAGGGTTAGCATGGATATGTCATGACTATTTATGTAGTTAACAGCATACAGGAGAGTGAGGAAGCTACTATCTTATTTGCCTTTTCAGCCCAAATTACTAGGTACCCAAATATAATTGGGTAGTAGGAACAGCTTTGGCACAACTTCAAAGAAAGGTCTGATTTTATACCTTCGGATCTGTGGAGAGACATCTTCACTTTCTTGTCACCACACCCAACTACTAAGAATATGTTGTCTCTATTTATAGCAGGCACTCCTTGCAACATGCATGTAAATGCCTTTTAAAGTGTTTTCCTGGACTTTATTGTCTTAAAAAAGCCAGGTGTGCAGAGAATTTTTTTTCCCCTGAATATCAGCAATCTATTAGGGATGTAACTATGTTTTTTTTCTCTCCCATGAAAATTTTCAAGTCTTAGAACATTTTCCTATGCAAAACTGAAATGAAAATATGAGATTTAAAAAAATTCTACAGGGAAATTTTGGACTGGGTTCCTTAAACCATCTACTTGTATTGCAACCATGTAAACATTTAAACTTAACTTTCTTAAATTGTTTTATTTTATTTTGTGCAAACTAATTATTTAAGTTTCAAAAGGAAAGGCAGTTTCAAACTGAAAAACAAACCCCTTGTTTTGCTTTATTTAAGTATCCACAAGGGATACTTCGAAAACCGAAAATACGGTTTATTCCCACTAAATCTGGAAATGTATTTCCTATAAATCATTTTAGGTTTCACAACTTGGCAATACCCCAAGGAAAGTATTTCATCTGACAACTCCCAAGAATCTGTAAAGACTTACTTTCACTGTCACTATTTGAAGAAGCCTCCCTTATGGTGTAGGTGGCTTATTTCCAGGTTTGTTTCTCTACTTTCTGTAGAGAAGGGTGGCTAGCAGAGCAAGAATATCATCAGTGGGAGAAAAGAAAAACATCACTCAGCCACACTAAATGACTATACATGTTCCTTGATCCTTGGCGCTTTTTTGTTGTGATGGTAAAGGACTGCAGCCTCATAGACACATGCTTGCTTAACTCACGTGGATCTTGCAGAATTTGACTTCTAAATTTTGATCAGTGTGTAGTCATCCCAGATTAGAGTCCGATTTTCCCAGCACAATTTTCCTTTCCCATCAAGCCCTGAGGGATTCAAGTATAGGTGTGTTTTAATGATGTCGACACGTGTCTATTAGTACTCGGGCTGGGATTAATGAGTCATTTTACATAACCTAGCAAACAGCTATCCAGGGGTTTTCATCACTACTGACCTGGGCTTTAGTCCAACTTCTGACATAAAGGTGGAAGCCTCTGTATCGTATTACAGTTGTCTGGGCTGCGAATTGCTTTAGTGAATGGTTTTACTAATAGCCTTTAAAGAAATGGTGGAATACTCAGCAAATAATAGTGCCATCCGGGCCCATGTGTATCGTAGTGTATTAGGTAATCACTGAATGATATTTTTGTACATTCAGGTTTTCCCAGATGTCAAAATGGTGGTAAATGGGCTAGCTTAGTATATCTACGTTGACAAAATGTCTTGGGTCCTGAAATGTTTCATGAATCCATCCCGTATGAAATTTTGTATTCAGAGGGCATTTCCTCTAGTCAGGAGTAAAATAGGCATTCTGATTTAGCCATGAAGTAGTTTTCCTGAGAAACATTTAAAAAACCAAATATCAACTGCAGATAGGTCTGAACTGAGAGATGAGATCTGAACTGACCAGACCTCCTCAGATCTTAGGACTCATATGGCCCAATTTCTAGATTTGCCTGGAGAGGAACCGTACTTACTAGGAATCTCTTAAACGGATGTTAATCTGTTTCCAATATGCCACTTTTCTCTACTTCATTACCAGCATGCATTAAAGCAGGTGCTAATATTCAAAATGTAGATATCAGTGCTAAGCTAATGGTTGTTCCTGTTCAGACGTGTCAGTACAAGATTAAATAATCTGTGATTATAAGGAAACATTTACCCATGTATATCTGCCTAGAGCTTGAAATCTGTTTAATAAATTTAGAACAAAGTTCTTACAATAAATGTAAAAACTATATTCTATTAAAGCAAACAGAGAATGAAAATTATCTGCACCATCAAACCCCTAGTTCTGCCCCTGTTTTCAGCCCCAATTTATCACATCCTGGTGACCTATCATCAATCATGTTGAACCACAAACCGAAAAGGAAAGTCCCCATGAGAACAGCACACTAACATTTCCTGGTTGCCATGCAATGCAGACTGTGGTTTTACCAAGAAGTCTGTTAACACCCTTGTGTCTAAGTATTCTTCTACATTTTTTTTTTAAGGGGGGGGCAGGGTTTTTGGAAATCCTCCACTTCATTTGCTTTGATGTATCTCTGCAGTTGTTAAAATAACATTTTTTTCTTTTTAATATAGGAATGCACCTTGAGAATGAAACCTCTAGGTATTGTCTTGCAAACAATGAAAGGCAGGGAGTAGTGCATGAAACATCCATACAGTGGATCAAAAATCTTTATGGAAAATTGACTCCAATGGGAAGAGTTTGCATGAGTCAGTGTTACTCATTATGCGTAAGGGTTGCAGAACCAGGGAAATGGAGATTGCACCTGGCTTGTTACTGTGACAGCTTCTAACAAGCCTCCAGTATTAATAATCAGGGTGTAGCTCACACTTTCATGAAAGGACAATGCTCTTCACTCTGTTTCAGCCAATTCTATCACACCAGTGGGCTCTAGCTACCAAATTGTCTGTGGAACTGGAGTTAGTGATTTTGGCTGAAAAGTATTAATTGAGCCTGGCTTAGATACATGAATGGCAATAGCAGAGAAGGGCTTGCATGTAGCTTCTTGAGACAGAGCACCAGAAATCCCAGGAAAGACAGGGAGAAGTGGCCTGTCTGAAAGTTAATGTTCTCCATGCTCATAAAACTCAGCGCAGGCTTAGGGGCATTCCGTGGCTTTGGTTTGAGTCACCCAAGTCTCATGGTCTGGATGAGATTAATGATAATGACAATTCAGGCATGTCTAGTACGTTTTGCCTTTTTTAAGAGCTATTATTAAACAATTTTGTCTTTCAGCTGTAGCAAATCATGTGGGTGTCAGGGAAAGATCATGGCCTGTCAGCCCCCAAGCCTGCCAGCTATAAGAGCAGGCGGAAGGGAAGGTCTGGGTGCTGTTTGTGATCCCACTGCGAGTCCACTCTGAATCAGCTCCTTTGAAACTTTAAAAGGGTTGAAGGGATGAATAATTGTTTGACACACAGTATGAGTTTTGCATTGCCTTGTCTCTTGAAACAGAGAAAAAATCCTTTTTTTATCTTTTGCATAACTGTGTTAAAGCCAGCTAAGTAACATCAGCCTAAAATTAATGGATTTGACCTTCCTGCACTATGGTAAAAGGTGGAATATGTGTTTAGATTTGAATTTGGCAATCATGTTTCTTCCTTAACTCAAAATTAGTCTATAAGCCTCAGCATGGAAAAAGGAATTTAAGGTGTTAATTTAGTTTAGACCCTGTCATTTATTTTTCTTAAGTTTTGTATTGATATGACTAGAAATATTTTCATTAATTCAATTAAGGGCCCCCATTGTCTGGATGTTAAAATATGAGACCGTAAAATAAAAACTCTGGGATCCCTGACAGCTCTGGGCAGTATGTTCTGCATCTCTATTTTGCCATTTTTAAAATGTGGTAATTACTGTGTTCGTAGAGGAGATGCTCGGTTTATGCAATTTGCTTAGACTGTGAAATGCCATGTGAGTTTTAGGTACTGCTGTAGTCCTTCTTCCATACTCACTGCTTCACGAACAGAGTGTCTATGTTACAAACATTTTTATCGGTAAGTGTAGAAGATATCATCAAAATAAAAACAAAGCATGCTGTCTCAGCATTATTTTAGGGCAAAGTGCCAACTAATCGGATGGCCTCAAAACCAGTTTTGAGAATTGGATTGCCACATTTTTGCCCGGGGTTTCCTGGACACCCACGTGATCTCCCACGCTGCATGAGTCAGGCTTCCTGGGAGCTTTGGCCCTGTGTGCGTGCAGTGCAGCTGGTCAGCACATGTGCAGTAAGCCTGATACTTCACAGAAGTGTCCTGATGTTCGCTGTAGAGCCAGGCCGAGCATTTCCATGGAAAATGTACATGCGCGTAACTGTAGCCCACAAGTAGTTCCATTAAGGCTGTTTGTGTAAATAAGCCTATTTATTTTCATCAGCTGGAGTTTAAGGAATTGGCTGTCTAATAAGTGGGATTCTGACTACGACTGGATCTCTGGGTGGTATTGGAGCATATATTGTAGTGTTTTTAAACCATGAATGGGCTGAGGTTTGATGACAGCTGAATCAAATTCACTCTAAACAAAAGTGAACTTCACTTAATATTTCAGTGAATGTGGGATAAGCTGCGAGATTCAAATGCACCCCAAAGCAAGTGGATGTGGTATCTGCTTTCATAGCAAAAGTTCTTCAGAAATTAGCCTAAAGTTATTGGAAGAGATGATGTTCCAAACAAATAGAGTTCCAAAATCAGTTTGTTACTGAGTTTGTTACTTTTAAGTAATTAAATAGATCTTTGTGATCTGATCCCCAAGTTTAATATTAAGTCTTGGGCTTCACAGAGTATGTTTAATAATTAACAAATTTAGGCCTGCCTTGTTCTACAGCAAAGAGAGAATCAAGAAAGGAAAACTAAAGAGATGCCTTTTTCCTCTTTAGGTCATTTATATTTAATACAGCTAACTGATTGGACAAGTTCCAAAATAATGTCAGGCTTTGAATATGGAACATTTGGAGCCAAAGTAGAGGTCACTCACATGGCAGCTGTGAGAGCAGCTCCATCCCATAGCAGTAGTCATGGGCCACATCCTTCTGTGCAGAGTAGCTATTCGTTGTGATGTCGTAAGAAAACATCTGTTGGGACCTGCAGCCTGAATGTCTGTTGACTACATTTGTGACTTGTAGGTACACGTGGCGATGGCTTTTGAGCATGTGGTGCTGTTCAATGAGGGGTGTGGCCACAGAAGGCCTCTACTCCATCAGCTATCCCCAGGACCAGTGCTGTGCATGTCTGCGTCTGGCACTTGTGGAAGCACTGCGACTATTTCAGAATCATGTGTGGGAACTTGCTGAGACTATCATTCTATGTTAATCCACTAGCTTCTCCTCAGACTGTGAAACTCAGCCCTGTTGCAATTCATTGCAAGAAAGAAAAATGCATTTGTTAGTGTCCTCTTCCACACAGGTTACTCATTCTTGCCTTCAAAACCTCTCATGACATGGCTGTCATCAGAGAAAATTTAATAGAACTATTTTTCCCTGGAAGAAAACAGCTGTGTCAGAATAAAGGCATTTTAAGAAAACATGTTAGTTTTGCATAAAGTTTACAAAACTAAAAATTATGTCCTCTTGGTATTTTTTTATAACATATGATAATAAAACTGTTAAGAACTATTATTCATCAAGCCAGTTAAACAGATATACAATGTATATCAATTTTGTCTACATTAAATGTTTTTGTCAGCCTAAATAATTGGGGGGGCAGATGGGAGAAGAGATTTTTTTTACATTCTTTTTTTGGAAAGGCAATCTAAGTAACCATAATGATTAATTCTGTTGCCTATGGTAAAAGTATTTAAGATTGGATGCAGAGCTTTTGAGTTCCTTTGGACAAGCATCAATTTCATCAATACTACTGGACTCCTACCTATGCTGCGAATAATGGTTGTCTTCTCATACGCCATACACTCTGGATCTAATCTGGTATTTTATCTCCTTGATTGTTTCCTGTTACCTGTGGAAAGGAACATTCCTTGCAGTTTACACTGAGTAGATACACTGGAGATAGAATAACCTCAGTTTACCAATGAACAAAAGCAATTGAAGGAAGAGTGCACACCTTGATTACTATCATTTGCTTTCACATCTATGCTATAGAAGAAAATAGACCGTTGCTTGTTATTCATATAGAAACGTGCATGAATTGCATTTTGGGTCCTTCAGGAAAACAGTTATTATATGGCATCTTTTATTTCAAATAGATGGTACAGACAACCCCTTTTAATATTTGGAGAAGACTGGTCTACTTTTCCCTTTCCTGCACGTGGAACTCTCATTAAAATTAAGATAAAAATGAGTCATGCTCCTCTCTTCACGGGGAATAATAGGCTACTCCAATTAAGTGTGCTTTGTAGTTGTCATTCTAGTCTGGAGTTGCAACCAATTTTTTCTCTTGAGGGAAAGGTGGGGCAGGAGCAAAGTTAATTCACATTACTTTGAAGCATCCTGATCTTTCCCCGTTTTCTCCACGCACATGATTCTTCTTATTTGTATTATTATTATTATTATTATTTTTACTATTAACTCTTTCTTAGTGGTTCCTGTTAAAAAAAGATGGTAAACAAATGTTTATTTTTCCTCTCATTTTACTCAGTCACAGTCTTTCCTTGGATTATACCTTTTTCCCACTGTACTTGTCGCATTATGAAGGCAGTATCTTTCCAACATAAAGATGAGTGGAGTGTGATCTCCTCAGAGCCTCTAGCCCTTATGCCTTCCATTCAGTGTCTGTAGTGAATTGTATGAGGCACTCCCCTCCCGTAGGATTTGCATGTACTGCTTGTTCAGGGTTCCCAGGCTGAAGGCCAGAAAACAAACTGCACAACATAAATATGGCACCTAAATTTTTTTTTTTATTTCATTATTTTTATCATACTGCTTGCCATTGAAAATTACTTCCATGTGAAAACCTTTACAGTATTATTAAATTAAAATCCATCTAAGACATCTTTTAACATTAAAGTACATATTGAAGTACATATGCAGTATATATTGAAACTCTGACGTGGGTTGGCTGTAAGATGTTTGTGCGTGAGTTTGAGCTCAGCAAGGGGAAGCCTTTCAAAATGGAGGGAAATACCGTCAAGATGAATGAACAGGGAGCAAGAAGTTCATTCACGTGAATTCTTATCTAATGTGTATTTGACACTTCTCTATCTGCCCTAGCAGGCTGAATAAGAAGAGCTTAAAGATTATCTTTCAGGGAGTATTTAACAGCATAATGTTGTGCTAGTTCAGAATATCTGTGCAGCTCACTCATTTTTTGTCTCAGATATATCATGCAACATCAAACCAATGCCAGCTTTTGTCTAGCTAATAATAGGAACACATTGTTTGAACTAGTTCTGAAACTGGGGATTGACGTATATATTTAAATGGATTCACTGTGGAAGGGTCACAATGAGATAATTAAGGAACCTTGTGATCATACAAGCTCTGATTATAGACCATTTCATCTTTAAAAAATTCTGTTATGAATGAAATATTTTGTTTTCAAATACATTTGAATATGCAGTTAGTTTTGCAGTAATGTGGCTTCCAAGACTTTCACAATGTATTTACATTTTCTACACTTTATCGTAAAAGTGCTAGATACCTCACAAAAACATGTTGTATTGCTTTTTTTTGGAAAGGCTGAAGATTTGGCGTTAGTCCCAGCCCAAAGAAGGGAAGTATGAAGAAGGTGATTGAAAGTGCTAGCTCTCTTTCTGAATGAATCGGTACCTGCTACTTGTTGCTGGTTTACATTGAAAGCACTATACTTGAAATAATTTCCAGGTCTTCAGTGAAGCATTAAGTCCAACAATTTGTAATTTCTTTTTTTTTTTCTTTCGATAACAGAATTCAATGTAAGTTGCAGATATGGAGGAGTTTTTCATGTTGAGAAAAACGGTCGCTACAGTCTCACACGATCTGAAGCAGTGGAACTCTGCAGAGCTCTCAATAGTACCTTGTCAACACTAGAGCAGTTGAAGAAAGCACATGAACTTGGATTTGAAACTTGCAGGTAAAGAAATTCTTGAAAAAAAAATACATCATGACAATAAGTACATGACTTCATATAGCTGTTAATTAGGTGGCCGTATCAGTCCTCAAGTAAGTTATACTCTGTGATGAACAAAACATGTTTGTGCATATGAATGTTTGCTCTGGGTCCGGTAATAAATAAGTCCTTGAGAGCATATACTTTTTACCAATTATCTTTAAAAAATCGTAACCTCTTACAGATAAAATCTAAAGATAACAAAAGATTGACAGTATAATAAACTAATTAGGAAGATGTTCAGATCATACTGTATCACTGACTAATTCTAAGGTAAGTATGCGAAAAGTATTTATGATTTTTAATGACCTGATGTAAGGTCAAAGACTGGAGGTGGTATACACAGTATAGGGAACTCTGTCTTGTCAAGAAACAGTAAAGAGCAGCAAGTGGTACTGTGAGGGAAGAACTCCTGACATCCCAGTGAAAAAATGGCCACAGTATTAGTGCATTCTTATAATCTGTGAATGGAGAAGTTTCAGAAGACAGCCATAAAAATGATTTAAAAACCCAAAACCACATTGACAAGTGACTTAATTACCCTCTGTAATTAATGATGTATAGGGCAACAAATGCAGATAATACAGACTCTTCAGTTTAGCAAAAAATAACTAGACCAAGAGACTGGAAGTTACTCACAGAAAATTTGGGATTCAAAAAATTAAGTGAGTAGTAATACAACAAAATATGTAAAGATAGTAATTATTGGCTGAAACAGCTTACAAGGGTTGTAGTAAATTCTTTGCCACACCAAAATTTCATCAAGATGAAATATTTTCCGCAAAGATGCCCTCTGTTCAAACAGTAATCAAGTCAGGACAGTCCAATGGTCTTAAATACGTCAGACTAGATGATCATGTGATCTTGCTTTACCAAATACATAATACACATATTATGCAAGTCATCCTAAACGTTCATATGCAGAAAAGAGATTGAACTCAGGAGCTGTAAATTTGAAGTTTGGTGTGTGTTTTTTTTAATCAAATAACATAGATTCATGTTTGTAAACCATTATAGAGTTGAAATAAATTTCAGTAGATTTTCAATTTTATTACAATCTAAAATGGACAGCAAATATGGAGAAATGGAATTTATCTTCTAGCTGACCTAAGTAGAAAAGTTCAGTGGACATTTCTCCAAAATTTTAAGACTTTCATTCTGGTACCATGAGAAATAGTACTAGCATCAATACTGCTTGCAGCTATTTCCTGTGAATTATTTCATTTCAGTTTAGTCAGTGGTGCTTTACTTTTTTAATGCCTGATGTGTGAATGTTCTTTCTTATTGGCTTGCAAGCCCATGAGAATTGAATAAAGCTCCTTTCAAATTAATAGTATCCGTACAAAGTAATTTGTAATCATGGAAAGATGAGTGTGCACATTCTTATACATATAAATGTCATGCACTGCCATTGATGACAGCATATGGCACGTTCATTTTCACAAGCGTTATACCCTGCACAGTGGTGAAAAAGGTGGACAATAGTGCCAGGGAACAACAGCCAGAAAATTCTTAGAAGATTCTTCTGTGAGAAGTGGGAATGTCATTTAAAATAGTACCACATAAAGACTAGAGACAATTCTTTACTCTGAGGGAAAAGTCCTGTTTAGCATAGTAGGCTTGTTCTTTCTCTAACATTAGCATATGAACATATTTAGCATTCTGAATTGTTTAGCACTACACAATACATGAAGACTAAGGATCAAATCCTAACTAAACATCTAGGGGTAGAGATTTCTAGTGCTGGCAATTATGAGTATTCTGCAATGTGGAAAGTCTTTTCTGAAGTTAAAATATATAGATAAATGAAAGAAGGAGTAGAGGGAAATGTTTTTTGCAGTGGGGAGCTTAGTTTTTCACTAATGTTACAATTCTCCCTAATTCACAGTTTAGCAGAGGACAGATTTGGACAAGTAAGGCATGTAGATAGGATTCCTTCCTCCCTTCCTTCTGGCCAGCCCTCTCACCCTCTTACTTTCATTTGTTGATCCTCTGCTGGAAGTCCTTGTCAGTAAGGCGAGGCTCTTATCAAGCTTGAGTAGGAGAGAAAAAATATACTGCATATAATCATCAAAATACATGTGGAATGGTGAGTGAATAAGATGAATCAACACAAGTAGGTGATTAATGGATTATCAAGTGTCAACATCGTAGGCTCAGTTGGAAGTATGAGTAAAGCAGTTTATAATTCCACGTACAAGACAGTTTCAGAATCGCGAGTATCTGCACATTAGACGTGTAACTGGAATGGGACTCACACATAAAAAACTGCAAAGCTATGAAATTTACTCCTCCATGATAAATTGTACCTCTCAAGCAGTAAACAAAACCCAAACCAAACCCCAGTTCTCGTTGCCTTTTTATCACACCTCCCAGCTAAATACATTGGAATTAATCAGGTGTCACGGGATTGCAAAATACTAATAACATATTGTGCATTATGTAACTCTGTTAACCACAGTCTTCACTGAAATATGTGAGGTCTGTATACAGTAGCCACATTGTTTGACTGAAAGATACAGTAAGAATTTGTGGATGAATTAGTGTTGTACCTGAATGTTTTACTAAGCTGTCAGCTTTTGCAGAAAGTGATGAGTCTTACAATCATTCTCTAAGTTTGCTCAGGTACTATAAATCGAGCCCCCAGCATTTCTGTGTGAAATGTCACTGAGCAGTATGTTATGCTCAAAGCAATGAAAATGTGACTCCCTGAAGAAAAAAGAAGCCAGTCTTTAGTGTCAGATAATACAACCTGAATAAAAAGTGCACTTGCCTCCCAGTCTCTCACTTTCACTGCCTTGCTCTGAACCTATTGCCCTAGCTATTAAGATGCTCACTTAATTAAAATGGGTTTAGCTCTAGAAATTACATGCAAAATGGTGTTGAGCGGCTGAAGACTGATGTAGCTACATGTGAGAAAGGAACACCCTTCATATACAAAAAGTGTGCATAAATGCATGCACTTTTTAAAAATAACGTAAGATGAAAATAATGGCTTCTTCGTAGCTTCTTCATGTTTGAGATATCTAGAACATTTATGCCATCTGCTACAACGTGCTGTGTAATATGGTGTATTTTCCTCTGTTCTTCACAGGTATGGTTTTGTAGTGGGGAATATTGTTATCCCACGAATCAATCCATATCATCTTTGTGCAGCAAATCATACTGGCATTTACAAACTTTCAGCAAACACAACTGGTCGGTATGATGCATACTGTTACAATGTGACAGGTATGTATATGCTTTTATGATGCATTTTAGATATAGATTAACTAACAATAACATACGTAATCTCCTATTTAAGGTACTGGCATGAAGGCTTCTATATTAAATATCACCTGTTTTTCAGCTGAGAAGAAATACATTTTGTCAGCCTCTAGAAGCATATCTACAATGCCAGCAATGAATTTGACCCATTTTGTCATTAGTGTGGTTTGAACTAAACCATTTTCTGCCTTTGGGACTAACTTAGTAGCTTCAGAACAGTTCGTTATAATGGCTTAGTGCAGTGAACTACTGCAGCAGGGAATCTAAAAGACATAACTGTTGTAGGTGATGGTGCCCAGCTCTTCTGTTCATGCACACATGAGCTTCTATAGCGAATAACAGCTATTTGTGTTAAGGGATGCTAGGAGTGGCTGCCACCTGCAGCAGCTCCAAGGCCCGGGGTGGCCATCCGAGGCCCATGGACGTGGCTGCGGCTCTCCTGTTTGCAGGTTCAACCAGTATTTGCTCTTAGGCAAATCTCCATTCAGACATTAAGCAGTTAGTTAGCGATGCGGGTCAGATGCTTTCTTCTAAGGTTTTGAACTTTCTAATAGTAGGAAATATTTTACTAAATTATTAGGAAAATGTAGATAATCCTGTGACAGATGCTGAACACGGTATTTGAAGATAAAATCTGGACTGACTTCAAGTGTCTTGAATTTCAGTAGATTATTACATTCACAGTGGAAGTAGATCTCACAGAAAGCTGTAGGCAAAATTCATTGATGATTTGAATGGCAGTGACATTTTTTGATTTTGTTCTTGGTGGTCATATCATTAAAAATCATCTTTGCATTGGCATAATATCAGGTGAGCTACCATCCCCTGTCACCCACAGATGACTCTTCTCCTGCTACAGCGATGTCCATCCCCACCAGCGCTTTATAACTCCTCCCGCGTCTTATTCCCTTCCGGCACTATGAGCAGGTGGCTCACACACTGACCCCGAGCAAGGCACTGCACCGCTGGAGCAAGCAGTGCTCACCAGACCAGGGCACACTCTGCCTGTGCAGAGCCCTCCGTGGAGGGGCTGGGGTCCCTCCGGCTAAAAAGGATTAGAGCAGCTACTGCCGCCACAAGAGTGGGGCTGTCTGCATTGGCACTGGGTCATAAGGCTATTTTAACTGACATTGATTGCAACCATTTTCTGGAATGGTTATGAAAATGGAGAATCTCATCGTTAGCTGACAGAACAATCTTGAAGTGCTCCACCTGGGAAGGAGCAAAAAGGGAACGTAGCTAGATCAGTAAATGATGTTTGATTTGGAAATTTGTTTTCAATTGTCCACATATGAAGCTGACATTTTGTGATTATGTACAATTAATATGGGTATACACATGACTTTTTTCTCAATTTTCTCAAATTTAATATTTTCTATTTTCCTTCTCTTACAGAAACACGGGACAAAGCATGTGAGCCAATTGAAAGGCTAGATACTTCTTTCCTCAATAATCAGGGTGAAATAGGTACTGTATTGATTAGAAAGACCTGCCACTTGTTTAATTTTTAGGATCTGGTTATCTTTTTTTACATAAACACTTGCTAATATTAAAAATCAAACCAAACATAAGAAAAAGAAGTCAAGAGATGTTCAACAGCAATTAAAGCAATTAGTCACTTTTCTTCCCCTAAATGCTATGGAGCTTGGTTTGTCTCAAGGTGCTACCAAATATTTTTTATAGAATCATAGAATCATAGAATCATACAGGTTGGAAAAGACCTCTAAGATCATCGTGTCCAACCGTCAACCCAACACACCATGTCCACTAAACCATGTCCCTAAGTGCCTCATCTACGCGTCTTTTAAATACTTCCAGGGATGGTGACTCCACCACTTCCCTGGGCAGCCTGTTCCAAGGCCTGATCACTCTTTCAGGAAAGAAATTTCTCCTAATATCCAATCTAAACCTCCCTCGGTGCAACTTAAGGCCATTTCCTCTCGTCCTATCGCTTGTTACTTGGGAAAAGAGACCAACCCCCACCTCACTACAACCTCCTTTCAGGTAGTTGTAGAGCGCGATGAGGTCTCCCCTCAGCCTCCTCTTCTCCAGACTAAACAGTCCCAGTTCCCTCAGCTGCTCCTCATCAGACTTGTGCTCCAGGCCCTTCACCAGCTTCGTTGCCCTCCTCTGGACACACTCCAGCACCTCCATGTCCTTCTTGTAGTGAGGGGCCCAAAACTGAACACAGGATTTGAGGTGCGGCCTCACCAGTGCCCAGCACAGGGGCACGATCACCTCCCTACTCCTGCTGGCCACACTAGTTCTGATACAGGCCAGGATGCCGTTGGCCTTCTTGGCCACCTGGGCACACTGCCGGCTCATGTTCAGCCGGCTGTCAATCAGCACCCCCAGGTCCTTTTCCTCCAGACAGCTTTCCAGCCACTCTTCCCCAAGGTGTTTGACATTTTTTAGCACCTCAGAGCTGCTAATGTTTCTTTGACATATAGGACTTTGCTTAAGACAGCAACCTTTCTACATCTCATTTGAGCTGCTGGTTAGAAAAACAGCTGGTAGTGGAAGAAAACTTTCATAAAAAATTATTTGTCCCAATTCTAAAATTCTGATTGACTTTACAGAGGCCAAGATTTTATGTTCAAAATCAAAATTTCTGATCAAAATATCAAAATATTTTATGCAGACCAGGCCCTATATGTTTGACAAATATATACATTAGCATATATACATTAGACATAGTTTAGTGATGTATGATCTAGACAGATTAGATAGGATGGCAAAAATGGATGAACTGATATTAATCCACAACTGTTTCTCTTTATTTTTTTGTTATAGAACTTAAACTGTTTAGCATTACTGAAATGTAGCTAAGTAGCTCCTTGATATTATCAGCTGCTTAATTTCCTCTTTCCAACAGTCATTGACAATGCAGATGGCTCACGTTATAATGCAGATGGCACGCGTCATAGCGGAGAGTCCTCAACCTCAGGTGCAGATGATGAAAATGTAGGTAGTGGATCAACACATGACACAACTCCCATGGATACCTCCATCAGGAGATCCAGCCCCTCATATTATGGAAGTGCTACTCCAGTCTCACAGCTGCCAGATCATTCTTCTGGAGGGGGTGAAAAAGAAATTCCTAGAAAAGATTCTGGTAAGGACAGTAGGTTGCCATTATGTCCCCTTTAAAGTAACTTGGTGAAGGATTACATTGCTAGTTAAAGGATATCATGAGGGAATGAGAAGCACCATCTCTAATTTGTATCCTGGAAAAGTAAAAGGAGAATGTGTGTCTTTGAAAGAAAACAGAAGCACTCCGAATTTCTAAGGATTTTTTTGATTGCACGGGAGAACAATGCAGCCACACATCAGCAGTTTCCCCCATAAACCTTCCCAGGATGTTGAGAATAGATGGTTCTAAGAATTTGCTCTTGTTCTTACTAAAATATTTATTTCATTAAAGGCTCAAAAACATATCTAGCAGTGAACACAGAGAGATTAGTGAGGCTGAGGGTATGGGTATATAGAGATAAGGATAACGTATTCTTATCTGTTCTTTAAAAGGATGAATTCACATTAAGTAATAAGAACAAGGAGGAGTTTACAGTACAAGTGATTTCTCTTTGTACAAATACAGGGGTTGTTTTAGGACATCTTCTTACTACAGCATATTACAGAACACACAGAGAGATAAAATGTCAAATTAAAATGTTATTAGTAACTTCTTCCTTTAGGTGGTAAAGCCAAATTCTATTTTCACAAAGCCCTACCAAATACAAATGCTATACTCCTTTCTAGGGCATTCTGCAGGGTGGAAAATTAGTGAATTATAGTACCTTGCCTGTATCTTGCTTTCTTGTGAAAGTGGCATGTATTTTATTTAATCTTTTATGTTGCTTGTGTGGCTGAAATTATCAGAGGTCTGAAAGACTAGCTCCCATTGAACCTAAGGGATACAAATATAATTAATCCTCTAAACACAGTAAAGTTTACTGTGTGACCTCTGACTACAGGCTTTTTATCAAATCACCAATAACTTACCAGTGAAGGATACCAGTAGTTTGCATCATTACCCTCAATAAATACTGAAATTAAAAAAAAAAAAAATTGAGCAGAAGAATTAGGATTATAAAATGACTTTTCACTGGTGGTATACTCATGACATGTTATGCTTGTTTTTCCATGTAGTTAAGCATCATGAAAGGTAAATCCTAACATTCTCTTCCTAAGGAAGTAGGATCAGAGCCATTCCCCAAGGTATATGCCATGTATTTCAATTGCTTGCCATGAGAACTCTTATCAACTCTGCTTACATGCAGAGTTTAGATTTTTGGACTAAATCTCAAAATATATCTCAGTAAAGAGGGGACTATAAATAACCTCACTCATTGCTCTAGAATCCCTGTCCAGATGGTGTACAGGTACAATTAGAGCTTGAATAACATGAACAGATTATTCCGAGAGTGTTCATTGTCACTGTAATACATACTCCTCTTGAAATAATCTGGTTTGGTGATAACCTTACTATGTTAGTAAAGTAAGGCTGTTTGGGGTTGAATTATATGAAGAACCTAGTCTGTGTCTTTCTTCTCTCTTGGACCAATAAATGAAGGAATGAAGCTTGCAGTATAGAATAATTGAAGTAGTTGTGAGTACTGTGTTGCAACTCAGCAAATGAAATGGTAATGATTCATCCATCACCATACAGATAATGAAGTTTCTCCTGTATCACCTGACATCTCTTTGGTGACGGCAGCTGATGATTCCCCTGAAAAAGATGGTGGACAGTATCCTGCGAGTACTAGTAAGATTTATGTATTATAATAACTACATCAAATATAGATTGCATTAAAACTGCTTTCTTCTTCCAGCAGGGCATTCTGGTAAGTGGTGAAGTATACATAATCTCCAATTTTGGAAAGACATTGAAAGACAGTACTTTCCAGACTGGTTAAGTCAGAAATAAACTTCACTCCCTGGGACAAGGGGAGCAAAAACATTTACTGTATGTTTACTTCAATGCTTATACATGAGTTCAGAAAGATTGTTGTTTTGTGTTTCCCACTGCTTTTTATCAGACCTATTTACTCTATGATGAGGCACCACAAATTAGTGCAACCGATTATCACTTGAAGTCAATTTATTTCCGAGGTAGAAAAGGACACTTTTTGTGATGAAAGTCTCTGTGATTCTAATATATTTATGGTTGTGGGTAATCCATGTCAAAACCATGGCCTTGCTCACCAAAGCAGTGCTTTAAGTGGCAGTTCCAATTGCCAGGCCACTTGTGCACTGCAAAAACTAATTTCATCCTTGTTGCTGGCAATATGCATGAGAAAAAATTGGGGCCTATGGTGGCTCCACAGGCTTTGAGGGCTCAAAAGAACAGTAGACATTTTCTCTGCTTTGTCCTTAAATAGCTGTACTGAGTGGGAAAAAACTGCTTGTCGTGTTTTTATCAAATATGTAGTGCACAGCAGCTACAGCAAATAAAAAACTTTTAAAGTCATCTTACACATTTTAAAGTGGAACTATACAAATACTCACTCTAGTTCTTAAGTTTAGTGTGATAAAGATCTTTGCCCCAGAAAATAAAGTGAACCTAAAGGGAGAACATTTTAATTATACAGAGGAGATATACAGAGGCGTCTTGTAGTAAAGATTGAACTGATAGAAATGAAAGTTTCTTCCTGCTGACTCTTTTTCCCACCATGGAATCCCGTGATAATGAGGATTTTGCTTAATTGTTTGTTGGTTGGTGATAGGTGGTCAAACGGTCATGTAACTTGGAAGGACGGTGCCCTCGTTACTGTATTTAGAAATCACAGGATAGAGTAAGAAAGATTGTATGTCTTACACAGTTAGCAAAAGCTTTACTAAAAGACAGAAATCATTCAACCAAGCATCTTGACTCAGAGGATGTGAAGGTTAGTAACACCTTATAAATATGTAGATGGAAAAAACATATATCAGGTTGATTTTCCCCCAAACCTTGAAAGCAAGTAGAAAATTTTGTGGTGCTTGTTTCAAGTGAAAGTTTTTGCAACAAAGTATTGCTTGTAAGGGGGGGAAAAAATCCCACCTGGTAACAGTGGGGACTTTGGTTGACTCTGGTGGTGATTTTTCCTTCATATTTATTTGCTTTGGTATCCGTATGTGACTCAGTGCTTCCTTGTTTCTGTACCCACTGCAAAAACCTGTGCTTTGTTACTAGGCAGGAAAGCTTTCAGTTTTCCTTTTACTACTTGATTATCAAATGTATTGATCCGAAATACTCATGTCCCTTCCTGTTGCTTACAGTTCTCTCTCATGGGCATGACTATTTTACAGAGGGAAAAAAGATTTTAAAAAATGAAAATAGCTATAGAGCTGTGTAATAAAAGATGTCAATACTGATATATGTGTATCACAGAAGTGATAGCATTGGCATGATTGCGTCTTGGTTTAGGGTTGACAGATTGATTCTCTGGAAAAAAAGATTATGAAGGTACTGCACCTGGGCTTTTCTGATAGCTTTAGCTATTACTCGGCAGCATCACTTTAAAGCCAAACAGACCCATTTCATTTAATTTTACTGCATTATAAGTGAATGAGTAATTTAGCACTCCTTTCAGAAGTTAAGTATAAGCTATGCATCTCCATGAGAAGTCATCAAATATTCCGTAGCATAGGAGAAAGTTACATGGAGAAAAAGAAGATAAAGGCATGCCCCAATGTCTGCTATTTACATTGTGCAACAGTGCAGGCTCATTGGAAGAGCCTGGCCACAATTTAATTTCCCAGAGAAAAATCCCACAGACAGGAAAGTAGAAAATTAAGAAACAAGTAAAGAAAACTATTTGGTATCTATCTTCATATAGACGGCTAAAAATGTATCTATCTAATTCTATAGTGTGTGAAAGTGAGAAACAACCGGTGGCTCTCCATCTGTACACACCATTTGTAAACTTCAAATTTGGTGAAAAGGTGTCTAGCTTGGTCAAAACACTTCTTTGCTATGGGTTTGCAATTGCCACAGCTCCTTGTTCTTCACATGATTCCCTTTCATTATTGCTCTGGCTTTGGACCTTACTGGTGATGTTCTCCATCAAGTTCACGGTCCAGATTAATACACGGCTAGCACGTTGCCATTGACTTTCTCTCCTGGCTGAAACAAGTTTTTCTCTTTGTTATTAACAAGTTATGATTCATCTGTAGATGTGACATGGATCAGATGTCATAAAATTCTGTTGCTGATCGATGAGATACTTCCCTAAGTTATCAGAGCTAGTTACTCAAACAGTAACTGCGACAGACTTTTTTCTATATATAATAGACGTTTTTATGCTCTGATGGATTTTCCTTTTATTTGGTTTGGAGCATTCCTTAAAAAAAATCTCATCAATGAAAAAAGTCTTATGTCCATACTTTGGCTCATCTGACAGGAAAGCATCTGCATTGGTATTTTGTATGTGGAAGGAAGCCATGAATACTTATTCATCACTTAAGGAAATGAGCTCCTAAGGCTTCTTGTGGAAAGGAGGTAGAGGTGACAGTTTTGCTGTGATTACAGCAAGTCAGATGGCAATTATTAAGTTATTCAGTTATTTTCTTGTTAACCAATTTTTTGGCATTATCATTTTGTTTACAGTTCCATCTCAAAGCTCCAAATTTGAAACCACCACTAGGTTTTAATGATCCAGGTTTCTCATTTTCTGACACCATTGTCAGAATAGTACTAGTAGTACTAAGTTTAGGGACCAATTAGTGACTGTGAGAAGAGACAATATTTATTCAGTCAAGGACAGCTTTTCAGAAAGGCAAAATCTAGGTTAGGTTAGGTTTTGCTGCCAAAAGAGTTACACCTTGAAAAAGTGCAGTTTTGAGTTTAAGTCCATACACTTTGTACACAGTTTACAGATAAGCAAAACACAAGTACTGCAGACTGAAATACATCAGTTTATCCTGTTTGATCATTAGAACTTTGATTCCTAGGTCTTGCATTTTCCAATGCTTTCATATGTTGTACAAAAATTTATCAAAACGTGTGTCTTTGATGTTAGTTCTCAACGTATTATTCTAAATTAATTATTTAAAGTTTTTTTTCTGAATGAAAAAGAGTACATGATATCTTTCTTCATCTTCAAGATATAGAAGTAAGGTGGTCTAAATGCTGATAAAAATATTGCTTGTGAGGAATTGCCAGAATAAAAATAATTCCAGAGAAACATTTTGATGTAGATTTTGCTTTCTTTTGGTGAATATGTGTATGGCTTGAAGCGCAGCTCTTCTTGCAAACTCTGCTTCTTAGTTTATTGATGAATTACTTTCTTAGCAGAGAGGAAGGTTAAACTATCAACTGGCTTGCTTACAGGATTTCAATTTCTATGGTGTGCATGTTTCTGTTAGCTTTGAATGCTTTTTGTCAAAATATTGGGGCATATTTCACACACAGTATATACTTTGTTCTGTCACACCTAAAAATGCCATGCAGAATTCATTGGCTTTACTGGACTTTCAGAGCTGGTAACACAATCTTACACTTGAGTAGAATCTTTCAAACTTCACTTACATTAAAAGCATTGGATATTTTTGGTGTCGGAGGAATGTAATGATACCATGGGTTCATACATTCACCTTGCACTCTCATCCGTCTCAGTGGCATGAGCATGCTCAGGGTGCTGGTGCTAGTGGACTTGACTTTGCTGGAGGAGAAGTGCTTCTCAAGAAATAATAACAAGATCTTGGTTGAATGAACCGTGTCCTAACATCTCCAGGGCCTCACCATGACAACCTGGAGAAAACCACCACCCAAGCTTGGTGGAATCCGTTCTCAAACCACTGGTGGTGGTCAAATCCTGGAGAGAAGACGCAAGAACCCACACAAGCAACCAAGGGTAAAGAATGTCATGCTAAGAGGGTGCTTTGATTAGGGACTGAATAACCAGAGCACCAGGGCAGCAAGTTTCAGAAGCATTAAGTGGATTGGGGTTGAATGTGTCAGTGCTTTTCATTACCACGTGTTTGAAGTGGGAAAAGCAAAGTACTGGGATACCTCTCACTGACTGTACATTTGGTAGCGATAGAGCAGTTGTCCACGTTGTTCATGTACTGTGGAGGTATTCTGCGTGTCTGAAAGGGGTGAGTATGTGAGTCGTTTTATAAAGGACGTACTCGGGTTTTTCTTTTTTCCTGTTTGGAGGCAATTTAGAAGTAGACTATTCCAGCGAGAAGGACTTGTGGGAGAAAGGAAGAAAATGTTTTCAAGCCAGTACACTGTGCTCACTCTGCTAGAAGAAGACAGAGTATGGTTACTGCTGAGAGCATGCATAGGGCACTGAAATGTAGCTAAGAGCCACTCTGGGGCAACTTCAGCAGGGCCATGGCAAGTGACGAATCCGTCGTGGGTGGAAGAACCAGGAGGAGATATGGACCATGGGAAGCATGGTGCCGTACACTCTCCCTGGTGATTGTAAAGCTGCATGTAGGGAAGACAGGAATGCATAACTGCTGTCAGCATAAGACCTTGTGGGTTAGGGTTTCATGGCAGATTTAACATCGTCACAGCAGATGTGATCTCAAGTGGCAATGGTTCAGATGACGAAGACTCTTCAGAGGAGACGATTTACCCAACAGTGTTTCCAGGCTGGGACAGGAGTGTGGCCGAGGACGAGTACGCTCCAAGTACTAGTAAGGAACTTCCTTTCTCTTTGGATGGTTTCTTTCTTCTTTTTTCTGTCCTTCCCAATGTTCCTCCTACTTTGCCACACATATATTGTGTGAAAATTGTACGCTCTCCCGATCAGCTCTTGTTTCAAACACATCTCCCGTGCCACAGGAAAAACCCTTTTAGATTTTGTGAGGTCCGTATCCTTAGAAGCACCACCTTACATTGCTTCTAGAATTGAATCTTGTCTCCATTCATATCTGATTTGTGGGCTTCCCTCATGGCATGTTGTGTCTCAAGGAATAATTCCTCTTTGGAGGGAGCTTCCAGCCTTTATAAAAATGGCACAATTATTTCTGTTTGCATGCCAATACCTATTTGGCTTGCCTAGCACAGTGGACGAAAAGGCTGTAGATTCCTGTAATTTTTCTAAACAAAAATCTCTTTGAATTCTTAAATCTATGGAACATTACTATTTGAAATGCTATGTTCTAAGAAAATATTGTGCATTGGTAATGTGATAGGAGTAAAGCTGCGCCTCTCTCACCATGCTATGCTGACGCCTAACTGGAAAGTGTTTCTGGTGTGGATTTTGCTGACAGCATCAGACCAAGGGCAGTGCATGTGTCTTTCGAGTGGAATGGCCATAGTTTTGAGCCCAGGCCCTTGGCAGCATTGGCTTCATGGGGTTGTCAGTAGAAAAGAAGGCTAAACTAATGGGTGTGCTTATCTCTGGGTGTCCTTTTTGCCCATCGTGGATACCGCTTTCACCTTTTGTACATGATTTTATGTCGTCTTGCTGGGTGTTCCTCATTCTGGAGTCTATCTAAGGCTATCTGCTCTCCCCTGCTGTCAAAGCCTGTGAGGAACTCATTATCCTTGTTGAATGTGAAGGGCTAGCAAAGACCCACAGGGCTTTTTCATGACTCCTCTTAAGGGAACATGTTCTTTCTTGGGACTGCCACTAGTGCTTGCATCTGGCTAAGTGTTTGAGGAATGTAATGATACCATGGGTTCATACATTCACCTTGCACTCTCATCCGTCTCAGTGGCATGAGCATGCTCAGGGTGCTGGCGCTAGTGGACTTGACTTTGCTGGAGAAGAAGTGCTTCTCAAGAAATAATAACAAGATCTTGGTTGAATGAACCATGTCCTAACATCTCCAGGGCCTCACCATGACAACCTGGAGAAAGCCACCACCCAAGCTCGGTGGAATCCATTTTCAAACCACTGGTGGTGGTCAAATCCTGGAGAGAAGACGCAAGAACCCACACAAGCAACCAAGGGTAAAGAATGTCATGCTAAGAGGGTGCTTTGATTAGGGGCTGAATAACCAGAGCACCAGGGCAGCAAGTTTCAGAAGCATTAAGTGGATTGGGGTTGAATGTGTCAGTGCTTTTCATTACCATGTGTTTGAAGTGGGAAAAGCAACGTACTGGGATACCTCTCACTGACTGTACATTTGGTAGCGATAGAGCAGTTGTCCACGTTGTTCATGTACTGTGGAGGTATTCTGCGTGTCTGAAAGGGGTGAGTATGTGAGTCGTTTTATAAAGGACGTACTCGGGTTTTTCTTTTTTCCTGTTTGGAGGCAATTTAGAAGTAGACTATTCCAGCGAGAAGGACTTGTGGGAGAAAGGAAGAAAATGTTTTCAAGCCAGTACACTGTGCTCACTCTGCTAGAAGAAGACAGAGTATGGTTACTGCTGAGAGCATGCATAGGGCACTGAAATGTAGCTAAGAGCCACTCTGGGGCAACTTCAGCAGGGCCATGGCAAGTGACGAATCCGTCGTGGGTGGAAGAACCAGGAGGAGATATGGACCATGGGAAGCATGGTGCCGTACACTCTCCCCGGTGATTGTAAAGCTGCATGTAGGGAAGACAGGAATGCATAACTGCTGTCAGCATAAGACCTTGTGGGTTAGGGTTTCATGGCAGATTTAACATCGTCACAGCAGATGTGATCTCAAGTGGCAATGGTTCAGATGACGAAGACTCTTCAGAGGAGACGATTTACCCAACAGTGTTTCCAGGCTGGGACAGGAGTGTGGCCAAGGACGAGTACGCTCCAAGTACTAGTAAGGAACTTCCTTTCTCTTTGGATGGTTTCTTTCTTCTTTTTTCTGTCCTTCCCAATGTTCCTCCTACTTTGCCACACATATATTGTGTGAAAATTGGATGCTTTTCTCATCAGCTGTTCCTTCAGAAATGTCTCTTTTGCGATTGGAAAGATCATACAAGGTCCATATCGAAAGAATGAATATCTCTTCTATCACTGCTTAAAATTAACTTCTCCGTTTCATGCCTATTTGAATGCATCCATTCACTCATGATTTTCCAAGAAAAAAAATGTTTATCTTTTTTTCTATTTTTTTCTTTTTTGGGAAAACAGTGTTAAAATAATTCTGGTTCATATTATTTATAATCTACATCTATACAACAGTAGACTTCCTGTCTGTGGAAGAAGATGTTCAGGCACAATTTGGGGAGGCCAAACCCCAAGTGCCCTTTTCATTGGGAAGTGTCAGCAAAACAGTCTCATATTTGCTACCTTCCACACTCTTCCATGTACTCTTCTAATAACATCTCGTTTGTTTTGTGACCTGAGATGTTTAGGTATGATCCAATACCACACTCATATATTGTAATACATAGCCTTATTTTCCTGATATGAATAGTCCCACAGTGATCATCTGATAGCTCTTTTTTAACTAAAAAAGCCACCCAAACCTAAGATAATTTTGTCTCAAAACTAGAAAACCACCATTATGAGGATTAAAGCCAAATGTTGTGTGTCACCAAAGCACACAGTCTGCTACTTGGCCTTGTGACCAGGAAATGGCCCCAGCCCTGTGGTTTTTTTTTTCCGGTATAGATGTTGCCATTAATGACTATACTCTAACCTCTTATTTGTGCAAAGATAATAATCTGTTCCTTTTTTGTAATTTAACTTAATTTAATTTAAGCACATCTTAATGTGTCTTTTGTCTGTGCACTTAAGTTACTCAGTAGTGTTTATAAATCACTGTTTATAAGGTTTTTTTTTTTCCTGAAGATAGCGGAATATTTGGGTTTTTTCAGCAGTGGTCTTTGTTTTCAGAAGAAAATACAAAATGAGCAAGTCATCTTGCTTTGGGATTTTTTATTCTTTTGCCTAAATTTTGGGTATGGCTAGTGTTAGTTTATTTATCTTTGAGACTGCATTGGTGACTTATTCCACATGGCATATTGCATTCCAACTACCTTCTATGGCCTAGTGGTGTCTGCATGCTCCATGGGTGAAAATGTATACAGTCTCTGATCATAGACTCTTGTGGAAGTTTTATTTTATCTGTTCAATTGTATTATAACTTTCTTGACTAATATTGACTTCCTGGTGGCCCTCAAGATGCTTTCGTTTCTTTGCTGACCGTAGTTTTTGAGCTCAGTGGTGGATATTGAACATGAATCTGAGTACTTCTTGAGTACTTAGCAAGCATGTTTTACATGTATTCAGACATCTACCATATTCTTTAGGTCCAGCATTACCTGTCAAACTTGAGTTTAAATGTCTATAACTGCTGTAATGGTTTTGCACTACTTCTGCTATACATTATTCTTCTATTGCTTGTTTTCTCCATTCTTCTTGGGAAACTTTGCACCTGTTCAATGCAAAGAAAAGAACGACTGGTTTGATGTAAAGGGATTTGGTAAGAAGAGTAGAGAGACTACAGTTAAGCTATGCATGAATTTCCATTTTACATCACCTTTATGGCACAAACTAACAGTAGACTAATAGTGGTAGAGCATGGTCAGCGTTGAATCCTCCATTGTCCTAACAGCTGTGGACTCGCAACATGAAACACTTCTGGAAGTCTCCACACAAGATCATTGGAATCCCGCCTATACAGATGAAGAGGAGCAATATCCTAGCTCTGCTGGCAGGGGTAAAGCAATTAAGCATTTCAGATAATATTCAGATTTGTGACATAATTCAGTGAAGTATAACACTGTTATGGTGCAGCTGGTTGTAATTCTCATACCATTAGCCTCAGTTCAGTACAATACCTTTATGTTATTTGTACTAGAGCCCTCAGAGGTGGCATCTATAACGTTCATCTGTCATTCCAAGTCTATCTTTTGCATCTAATCTTCATTACTTGCCACTTTTCCTCACATCTCTGGGATTTTTAAACTTGCACTGCCAGTAGTGTAATAAAACTGAGCAGATTGTAACATTTGGTGACCCACCTTGATGAGAAAAAAATTCCGTTTTTCCACTTCAAAATTTCTATTGTAAAATCTGATGACAAAAGACAAAAAAGGGAGGTAGTGATTCAAACACATGAAACTGTGCTACAAAGGATAATAACTGTGCTACCTCCAGATGAATGTGAATATTTTGCTACCAGTTTTAGTGCCAGTAGCCAGCTGAGATACTGAAAGTGTGCTCATGTTCTTCAAGCCTAAAAACGTCTGTAGGCAGAGGCTTACAGAGTGCATTCTCCAGCTATTTTTGCTGTGTACCTAAATAGTTTCCAGTTAAAATTTTTTGAAAAGTATAGCTGGATATGAGCTTCATTTTTAGAATTGTTTTGGCTATAATGCACAGCTTTACCCTGTTAAGGAGAGGTGCAAAACTGAATAGCTGGAGGTACAGCTATATACAGCTGGATTGGGGGCTAGCCTTGTAATTGCATAAAATTAGATTGTACTTAAAAGATATACATTTCATTGTGGAAAGCCTTCTTATCCCTCTGTAAAAACAAGCCTTTTCTACATCCTGTGGTAGTTCTTTGGATTTATACTATCTGCCTCCAATAGCTAGGTACCTGTCTTTCTGGTTCCGAGATTGTTTTGAACGATGAAAGTTTATACAGTTGGCATCAGAACAGGTGCTATAATCACCCAAAAATAATTTTTGTGATAACTTTCTTTTAGTTCTGAAGTATTGTTAGATCAGTTGTATTCATACATTAGTTAAACTTTTTTTTTACAAGATAATCTATATGTATTGGGTTTAATTACAAAAATAATTAGTTACATTTGCATGAGTGCCCTGTTTATGAACATTTCATTGCCTGAATGTGAAGATAAATATTCCTCCAATTTTGTGCTTTTTGGGAAATAGCGTAGGTTTCTCTAGCTGGTGGCTTATGGCATATGTAACAGGTCCAGCTCATTCTTTGCATGCTCTGATTAAGGACCTTTGCTTTCCCTTTAATATATCACTGATGGAAACTTTTGATACCTAAGGCAAATATATTTCAAATTGATTTCTATTGCTTATCTTAGTGTTATAGGTATTCTTTTTTTTCTGGTGTCTCTTTTCTAAGCCTTTTAATATTCATTAAAAAAATCTCTTACGGTGGTGGTACTTCAGGTGATTTCTGACTGCATCTTCTGCTATGTAAACAACAGCAAATTAAAGAGTAAGCAATGAATATCAATAAAAGCTGTAATTATTACTGAGTTCAAAACAAGTATGCTTTTCAACTTCGAATATCTGAACCTACTTACTTCATTCATCCAGTCCCAGAAGAAATGACAATTTCCCTGGAGACAGTCTTGTAATTGTGTAGTTGAGATATTAACTCAAAAGAGAAAGTTCATCATCTTTTTCACTTTTAAAAACCCAGAATACACAGACTCAAGTTAAGTTAGTATTAATAAATATGAACTAGAGATGCAAGCTGTTGTTTCTATGTGTTCTGCCACTACTTGTCCTGTAGCTTTTCTCTGCCATTGGTCATTGGGATACTTTCTAGCATACTTAAATCTTCTTCCAGTCTTGGTGGTGCTTTTGTGTGATAGGGTTTCCAAAGGACTTTGGTTTTCTTTCATCTTTCATTTCACATCAAATACAACAATGAAAAAAAAAGCCAAACCACAGAAGTCAAGCACCTTTGTTGTGTAGACCATGAAGATGAGAATAATAGGACTGGTGTTGGGTATTTTGATCATTATTGATTCAATCATCATCTTATCAGCACTAGTTACAAGTGAAAATGAAAAACGTCAAGGACCAACCCAACATCCACTATTACACAGTGTTCATTCTGGATGGATCAGTCAAGAACAAAATCCTGCATATACCACTGGGAGTATCGAACAACATGAATTTACTGTTGCAGGTGAAAATTATATTGAAAAGGAATCTTCTCATACAGGTAATATTACAGGTCACATTTTAGTAACTTATCGGGGTTTACTAAAGGTTTAGGTTTAGGATTTTTTTACTAATAGTTTTGCATTCTGAGGCCATAACAGAGATTCTGTGAATAAACCTGAGCAATTCAGATGTTTTAGGGGTTTTTTTTGTTTTTTTTTTTTAATTATTCTATTCTTCAGACCTGTTCCTGGAGGTTTGTTTTCTCTCCTATTTGGATTGCGTGTCAAGACCTATAGTAGATTAATTCCATAACTGTCTCCTACATTTTGTGTTCTGTGTCATGTAGTCACAGGGTTTTAACAGGCTATCTACGAGGGTTGTATCTGTAGGAAACAGTGAATGTTTAAATGGAAAAATAATAATGTCTGTTGTATTTTTCACATATTTGGGAGCTGCATTCACTCCCCTGTTGCAAGTCATTATTGGGTTTTTTTTTCAGTTTTTGTTAATATGGCAATTATATCTAAAAATTTTTATCTAAAATATCTACTCACCCAACTTTTGAACTATGACAAGATGATACTGGTGATGAAGGGAAGAAAACAAAGCATAGTGTAGAATAAACGAGAGGCTTCTCTCTTGCATCGGTCAAAGCAATTGAAACGTAAAAGGTCAAATTAGGCTATAAAGCTAGTAACTGAAAATTGACATATAATAGTTTTTGTTCCTGTGAGTGTACTAAGTTTACTAGTTAATGACTGACGTGCTGTACTAAGCACTGCCAACAGTGAATTTAACACAGTCATCATCTGCTTTTGTAGATTATCAAATACAGGCAAGACAAGCATATCATAAACATTATTTGAGATGCTGTATAATGTGGATCTATTCCTTCAACTAAATGTAATCTTATTAGCAAAAGTTTTGTGTAGCTCACTGCTTCAGCAGTCCCTAAACCCACATTCCTCTGAGATATCAACCCCAGGTGTTTCATCAACATCCTTTAAAAATCTGGTGATGCAGTACAATGTATTACTGATATATATAAATACTATACTATACTATACTATATTATACTATACTACTATAGCAATATAATTTGGCCTAGTTGCAATTGCAATTAACACACTGTGGCAATTTTCTTGGGTTTTTTTATTTGGGTTGGGGGAGTTAAAGGGGGTTATGCTGCTTATAAGATTTGGATACTCTTTTGCTATGACTGTCTAATAAAAACTACAGATTGGTTGATATGGACAATATAATATTTTTCTAAATAACTGCAATTTCAAGTATTCTCCAGCTGAATGCTGTCTTATTTATTGTGTGCACCATTCACAAATCTGCAGCATGTGCTAGCCTTCCCCTCTGTCAGACTTCCTTGTCTATTTTCCTGGAGATGCTGCAACTAATAAAACAGTGAAATTCTGAGGGGGAAAAATTGGATATAGTCAATACACTCAAATTCTGTGATTAAAATCTTACTGATGGGTCATATTCTTGCAGTTCTTTCTGCCTTTGCTGTTCTTAATTCTGCATCAGTGGATATTGGTTTGATATTCAACCGATACAAAATTAACAGCATGATTAGGGAAAATACTTTTGAAAAACTATGAGATATCTTGGTTCTGAAAAGCATATGCTCAGTTTGAGGAAGGAGTCAGTCCTATTGGTGACAGTAGGCAGCTTTTCTAAACATAAACCAGAATGAGAAGCAAATCTGCTTTACTTCTCTTTGCCATTAAATGTAGTAGACATGTGTGCAAGGCCTGTCATAGAGACAAGAACCGAAGAGGAGAATAATATGAGAAATGGATCTATATATACTGAGTTCATAATTGCTTCACCATCATCATAACAGCTATGGCCTCCAGCCATGGGGTCAAACAGAACGACTCGGCGCAAGACCCATTGGTGTATCCAGGTTGGGACAAGGGAGAGGATTATGCCACACAACCTGCTATAATGGATAGAATTATTCCTTCCAGAGAGAATAATCATGAAAAAGAGTCTTCCACTACAGGTACTAGTAATAATGTCAGTTATGTATATTTCATCACTTCTGTCTCTCAGGTGGCCTGTCTTGGAAAGATATTGCATGAACTTGTAGAGAGGAGTACTCATCTCTTTAAGACAATTATATAAATTATAGAGTGATTAATTTTCTCTGTAGTCCGCCTGGATGGTGGTGAGATAGAAGTTTTCAATTTTAACTCTGTGTAAAACATTTATTTTTTACTTATCAACACCACTTTTAGTGCTTTCTGTTCCTTAGTGAAGCATGACTGTGGAATTGCGTCTGGCTCATTACATGTTATATTATTTGGTGTTGCCAAACTGTCTTTACCGTAAAGTTGAATTCATTCTTACGTATATTTGTATATCAACAGGTTGATGCTTTTAATTTGTGAATATTCATCTGGGGAAAGAGTGTTCTTTTCATAGATTTTATCGAAACATTTGTCCCTCTGGTTAGTAGAATGATGAGAGAAAGGAATTTACAAAACTGGCATGACACAACATCATGATGCTGTCTCATATAACACATACCATTTATACCATCAAAATAATGTTCTAAAAACGTGATACGAGAAACACAGGACTTATTCCTGAAATAAGAGGAAAAGTAACTTTAATCCTTTCTTAAACAGACAATGCTCAGAACCTATTTTTGATTTTGTGACAACTAGTTAGATTTCTTTTATGGTTGCTGTGTGTTCCTCTGATGGTATCTCTTCTATCTCATTGCTCCTGCCATTATACAGCATTAGCCAGCTATTCTGAAAAAGCAGGGCAGCTTAAGTTATGAAGCTGGAAAGCTGATGACAATGAAAATAAACAGAAAAGCCTGTTTCCTTTTCTTCTTTATGATCCAATTAGAATAAAAACCATAAAGTCTACTCTGCATATAAGGAAAAGAAGAACAGTGTGGGTGGTGGGTTCAGTAAATACCACACCACAAAGTAATTCTAATAGGTAAAAGCCTTCAGTAATGCCAAAATTTGAAGCTGATTCTGGGAGGAAACCTAGTCTTAACGACTACCATGAACAGAACAACGAATTATAACCATTTTCTGTAACTTGTCACCACTCTCAGGGTCTTGAGCAACAAAGGAGAATCAATGCCTGTAGAAAGAGTCCTTTACTGTCAATACTTATATCTGTAATGTAAAACGCACTGTAGCAGCACTTGACAGTGTCCCTGAAGCTGAGGATCAGGGCAGCCTGAGGTGTAGGTCAGGGAATTCTCCTGACTGCTGTCTCTTTGTCCTTTCCCTGTGTCCACTGTCCTTGGGAATATTTGGATTAAGTAAAAAAGTGGATGAGAATATAAAATGAAAATATCTGATCAATACATTGAGAGAGCAGTGGTGATGTACAGGAGGACAGAAGGTCTCCCTTCTCTTCCCCTTCTGTGGTGAGAAAATGGTAGCAGTAGTTTAAAGTGAACAGGAGACTTGAACGTGGTGGGAATGGGAGGGGCCGGGCAGCACACACATGGAATTCACGGCTGATTAAATCATTGCGGTAACAGCTGTTGCCTCTCCTGATGGTGCCCACCACAAAGACCCAACTCAGCCACCTCTGCCTTCAGATAATCAACCAGGACAGGGCTTTGAAGGCACCACGCATCCCACAGACGCCCCTGGGGATGAGGTCTTCCACAGGACCACAGCTAGTATGAACAAAGCTGGTGATGACTCTCCTCTGACAGGTACCAGTAAGAATAATGGATCATGCTCATTTCTCATGCCTGGTGCGAAATGAGACATTATTTCTTCTGAAATCGAGTCCTTTCCCTATCTTTCTCATCTTGGGGGTCTATATCCTAGTTGTGAACTTGCAGTGCAAACATTTTTATGGTTTTGTTGCATGTGAACATCCCAACAAGAATTGCTATCTGTTAAGGATATTTTTCCCTGGGTCCCCTGTTTCTTATGTCGCCCAGCTTTTCTCACCTTCTATTTTCAGTAGAAGGTGATACTGAGAAAGCAATTGCTTTGTGGGGGTGACGGGTGGTGTAAATGAATCATAGACTTAAAAACAGTTTTTCATGTCTGATCATTCCTGGTCTTGGCGTTGCCACAGATTCTCTTAATACTGTAAACTTTGAAATAACTTACTACAGTTTGTTCATGTAGTTCTGCAAGGTTCTAACTTTGATTCCTGAGCTCTGCATGTTATCCAATTAAAATTATCCCCAATCAAAATATTGGTTTTTTATTCTAATTTTTTATTGTTTAATAATGGATTTTTGTGACATCGTAGTGCTTTGGAGCTTCTTGCATCTTTCTTGCATTTTCCAAAAAAAAAAATTCTAAGGAAAAATTAGCATTTATGCTTTCCCTTTTCTTCTTCAAAATCCATTTTCATCAGGATTATTTAATCCGCAACACTTAGGATTTGCCAAAGAGCTATGAAAACCAAAGATTGTGTGGATTAAAATACAGTTCTTTTCCCTGCTCCCTACTCCTGTTTTCTAAATATGGAAGAGATCCTGTAAAGCTTCACAGTTCATTGTCATCAGCCTGTTAAGCTTTATGTGGTTTGACAGATCAATTGTAAATAGGAAAACCCAAGTACGATTTCGCAATTTATTCAATGTTTTCAATCAAGTCATTCTAATCTTATTCTTATGTAATGACAGGAATTCTTATACTCATTTTATTCTGAAAATAATATTTTTTTTTCTCCCTTCTAAATAGTGATTACTAGGTATTTTCAAAACTAACACTTTAAGCTACTGTTGTTTGGAAATGCATCTTTTGGTTTCTCATTTTGCTTAGTGATATTAACTTTCGGTGGTGTAATTTTGAATGAATATTAACCTTTAATATTCAGTTAATATTTTGGAGGACTTGAAAATTCTGAAAGTGCCTTTAGTTAAGCTATGCCTTTTTCTTAGCATGCTTTTGTGACATCCTTACTCTTTTGCATCAGCAGCAGTCTTAGCACTGCCAGAATGATGTGTGAAGGATGTTCATTAAATAATTTCATTCCTTAATTTTCCATTTGATTTAGTTTTAAATTCTTCTCTTGGGAGACCAGCACGCGTTCTTATGATCATCTCATGGAAAAGGAGAGATGCCTAAATAAACTTAAAAAGACATTTTTTAATATGATGGTATTGTCAATCTCAAATAGTCAGGTCTAAGTGGCTGCTACCTACTCTTTGGAAAGTCTTTATGTGCTTTAATCCACACTGAAATTTAGGAAGTGAATAAGCAACTATTGAAGTGATCAATAGAGTGCTAATGAAGGAACAGACAAACCGAAAATAATGTGACAAATACAGAAGATCTTGTTTGCTTGTGTTTTTTTTTTCACTGTATATTCTACATAGGCTAAAAAAGAAAAAGGTAGAGCTTGTTAAATAAAATAAAGAGGGAAAAATACATAAGGTGGGGTTTTGTAAACGTCTTTGAAGTTAACTTAGCCATCATCACAACAGTCACAGCCTCCAGTGATGTTCTGAAACCAGAAGATATAACCCAGGAAGCGTGGGCATCTCACATCATGGTAACAGCTGTTGCGTCTCCTGATGGTGCCCACCACAAAGACCCGACTCAGCCACCTCTGCCTTCAGATAATCAACCAGGACAGGGCTCTGAAGGCACCACGCATCCCACAGACGCCCCTGGGGATGAGGTCTTCCACAGCACCACAGCTAGTATGAACAAAGCTGGTGATGACTCTCCTCTGACGGGTACCAGTAAGGATAATGGATCATACTCATTTCTCATGCCTGGTGCGAAATGAGACATTATTTCTTCTGAAATCGAGTCCTTTCCCTATCTTTCTCATCCTGGGGGTCTACATTCTCGGTGTGGACTTGCAGTGCCCTGTGGTGGGATCTGTGCTGTTGATAGAATTACCTTCTGGACAAGGCATAAGGGACTCTTTGCTGGTACACTTGGCGGTTTCTGTCCTTTGCTGAAGCATGTTTCTGGGTGGCCTCCTAACTGTTCTGCAAGACACGCACTTTGGTGATTCTGAATCCCCAGCCCCACCTTCCTTTCTTGCTCATCAGCGGGATCAGGCTTGACATGCTTTGGCACCATGATTGGTGTGGTGGAGGTGCTCTGGTGGGTTAATCAGATGGCTTGCTCCTGTGACTCAGCAGCAGCACCATCACCGGGGAGTGCTGTCCCGGTAGTGAGGGCAGGGAAATCGTAGAAGAATTACGTCCCATAAATTCTGCCTTCAATTCCTTACTCTTCCTCAAAGGTGGATTGCCAGGCAAGACCACCACAGATCTGGCTGCAGTATGGCTGCTCACTTCTGAGTTACAGGGTCAGGTTGTTGCTGCTATGGTCTCTTCTTCTGAAGGTCTTCCCTCTCCATCTGTCACTGGGATCTGTATATGTTGCCAATATCTCCCTCCAACATGGTGAGCATGTATGTGGTGCTTAAGGGTGTCTCAGAAGCCAGTGACAGTGTGGAAGAAGGAGGGGAGGCCTTCATGTCTTCTCTCCTTCTGTGCTTTGAATAAGGAAGATGGACGTGCTTTCTGGCTTGCTGTGGTGCAGGAAAGAGGGAAATAATGTGGGTGGTGGTTTTGTGAGCGCTCACTTTTAAAGCTGATCATGCCATCGTCATGGCAGTCACAGAGTCTGTGGATGATGTTGACCGAGAGAAAGCAACCAAGGAGCCACTGGCACCTGGCACTCCACCTGGAAGTGAAAGCGAGCAAGCAAACACCACAGATGGTTCCCATGTCAGTTGGATACCTGGAGTTTTTCCAGACATTGAAGATCATCTTAACCAATTGCAGACCCCTCTTCCTACTAGTAAGAACTACGAATTACGAGCATTTTCATTTATCCATCAGTCAGTTGTTGTTTTGGACAATGGCGATTGTCCAAAAACATGTAGTAATCATAATTGTAAATTATTGTCATATTATGATTTCCTATTTGGTTTTTATTATTGTTAATGACCTGCTTATAAGATGTCGATAAAGGGAATCTCTTCCTGTGCAAAGCAGAGGACATTTGCTAAAAGGATGAAAATAGTGTTTTGCAAATAACCTTTTCTTATATTCTCTTATCTGTATGTGGTAACACAACTATTAAAGTGAACAAGTATAAGCTTTCTCCTCATGCCCATACATAGGTGATAGCATTTTGTCTTTCTTTTTTGCTGGGCTCAGATGATAGCTATGTAACACTTAACTGTCTGTCACTTTTTCCCTCATCCGTATTCCCTCTACATTAGTTGAATATGTATCAAAAGAAAGGTAATTCTCTGTGAAACCTTTTTTCCTAAGTGTATTTGCTGTTTGTATCTTGCCAGTAATTAATTATAGCTATGTTACTGGGCTGTAACTGACATTTCATTTGTGAACAACTTTTTTTTTAAAGGGTTATTCTTCTGATAGAAGTAGTGCAGTTAACAGTAAGAGTGTTTACTTATTACACTACATATAGCCTTTCTTTTTTTGTGTGTGTGGTCGCAGCCGATAGTACGGGAAATGAAGGGACTTTTCCTTATTCCCAAATGCAGTTTCCATACAAATAATCATCCTAACAGTAAGGTTTTTTCCAAATGCTACTTCTCACGCACACTAATCCAAATACTATTTTCATGCACTTTTTAGTGGGACCAATCCCAGGGTAGATTTTGGCCAATACTCTGTCGACATTCTTTGCACATAAGCAAGGTTATGTAATGTACCTATTTTTTTATAGCATTATACAGCAAGCATTTTAAAGATAATTCTGTTATTAATTAATTAATTGATGTTAATTCATACATTGTCAGGTAGAATTGGGCCTACTTTTTTTTTTTTCAGAATTTTATGTAAACCCAGCAAAATCAACCCTATCAAAATTGCCTGAGTTATAGTATTTTGACATAGGCGCAACAATGTAAATGCAAAATATGTATTTGATAGAATTTTATTGGAAAGATAAATCTGTTTTTAATAATGGTTTCCTACTACAACAAACTCATTTCTTGACTTTCACTGCCCTATTCACTTAATTAATCCAAGCTGCCTCCTTAATTTTATGTGCAGACATTACACACTATGAAAAAATATTTGCTACCTTTCTGTTTTGAGCACATAAAACCTGTAAGAACTGGCTGAAGATAATTTTCAAGGTGAATGTCTGTGTCGAATCTTTGCATTGTCAGTGCCCTGGCAAAGGCTCATAAGGCCATATTCCCAAAACTCTTTTTTTCATTTATCTTCTCTTGGTGCTTTTTAAAAACACAATACAAGGGAATTACTAGGACACTACCATCATCATAAAAAAGTTTATTTATTGAAGAGTTCATTCATTTGTAACGTTGCCCCATATAGCTGTAATGGAATGGAAAAATTCATGAATATATTGGCAGACTATAGTTAAAGGCTTTCTCTGAACAAATGAATGGCTTGATGTACTATACTACTTTTCTTTCATTTGCTTTTTCTCTACAGCAATGATTAAGTTATGGTCCGACATCACACTAATGACTGATCTGTTGTCCAAGTGTCCATGGAGTAACAAATCAGTCCACTGAAGGAACCCCAAAAATACCTGTCAAAAAGAAAAAATCTAGTATGTCATCAAAATGAAATGTAGAGAGCTTTTGAGGATCCCTCCCTGCCACTTGCAAGCACTTCCCCAGAGCCAGAACAGCAGGGGACGTGACTGAATCCTGCTGCTTCTCAGTGCTCAGGGGATGGGAGAAGCGAATGTAGCAGTTCTCTAAGCACGCAAATTTTAATAAATGTCTGCATGCCTTTCTAAGGGGCTTTGTGGTGGAAAAGCTCTGGCATTTCTCAAGGATTATATAAAGCACCTTAAAAAAAATCTGCTGAGATGGTGGGGTAGACAAGTGGTTATGTTCCTCTTGGTCAGCTTTCTTGGAGGCTAGATCAGGACCCTTAGTTGCTGAATTAGTGCTCTGTCCTTTGTGGTGAGATAGCACAGAACAACTCACCAGTCAATAAGTTTCTTGTTAATAAATATAATGAAAACATCTGGAAGATTCATGAGCTACTTGCGAGCTAAGCTTAACAGAGGGAAAAAACGTGCTTCTCAGTTTTGTATTTGCCAGCTGCTATTAGGAAATGAGATCAGAAATGCTGGCTAAAAATGAGCTGCAATGCGTGTTAAAGAAAAAGAAAAAACTTTACAGCTGATGAGAGTAAGTGCTTAATTTGCTCTTAGAATCTGGAAGAATTCAGAGAGGCAGAGAACGGTAATATCTTTTTTGTAGTGATAATAAAGTAGTAGTCCCAAATGAAATCACTATATCTATAGTCTGCTGATAATTTTAGACTTGGGATACCCACATGGCAACAGAAATGTAATTGCGTAAACGTTCAAGCGGTATGGCCAGCATAGCAAATACTTGAGACTGGAAGTATGCATTTTGATTTCAGATCTAATACTGTCTTAGAACCAAATTACAGAACTTACTTATTAAAAAGGACAAGGGAATCCACTTCTAAGTTTACAGAGAGCATTTTTTCTATTAGGAAAAATATTTTGAATTTTTAAAGTCCCACTCTATACATAGCTATCAAATTTAAAACCATTCAGAGAATTATCCTTCTATGTTATGAAAGCATTAGAGTTCTAGAAATTAAGTTTTATCCTGTGTAGGAATAAAATTAAAAGTTTCAAAATTTCTCCAGATTGGTCATTTTAGGTTTAAATAAAAAAGTAAAGTTCTTTTTTCCTCTCTCTCTCTATTCTTTTCTCACTCTCTTTCCCCCATGGAGCAGACAAGATGTTTGACTTGTGTGACAAAAACCTCCTAAAAAAGTTGCCAGCATTCACATGTCTTTACATTTTTCTCCAGAAAATTTCTAGACAATTAGAATTGCATTTTGGTTCACGAAAGTACAGCATAATCAAAACTGAAACATATGAGAGAAACAAGAGGGGAAAACCATGAGTTTTGTTATCCAAAATACTAAAACCAGCCATAGTTCAAATGAGTATGATGATTATAGTCTATGTAATAGTTTTCAGTATAAATACTTTTTAATGACCTCAGCATGAACTTTCTAGACTATGTTTTTTTAATTGTGAAAGTCATAGTCTTTGTACCTCGCTGTTAAATATTCACTAAGATATTTGGCCTAATGGATAGTTTTGTTCTTCAGGATCTACCTCCAGTATATATGGTAATCAAGGACCACACAAGGGACATTATGAATCCACTACTTTCCCTGGAGAGACCACAACAACAACAATACTTTCACAACCCAGGTCGGCCCAGGTACCAGGTAGGTTTTTGAAGACATATGTTTTAACAATTTAAGCACAGGATTGTATTAATATGAACGGAACTAAGAGATTAAAATGTAGGCCAAGTACAGTTGTTCAGGCTTTGTTCTGAATCAGATAATATTCAGCATTTTCACTAGTAGTCTGAAAAATGGAGCATATTGTACTCATATAATTTTCCAGCAATATCAAGATGAGAGAATGGGATTAATATCCAAATAACCTTTATAAATTGATATGAAATCAGTAAAGTTATATGCAAAGTATCATATCCATGAGAATGTTCAGTGAAAATAATAGCTGAGACAAGTGTTGCAGAATAAGGCTTGCAGATTAAAACGGAATAGAAAGAAGCCAACACCATGATACAATTGCAAAAGAATGCAGATACATTCTGGGACATATTAACAGTAAAGTAGTTTTTAAAACAGAGAAAGTAATTATCTCACTCTTATGTAGGCCTAGCAAGTCCAGAGCTGAAGCTCTGTGTTCAGTTCAAGTATTGCATTAATCACATAGGAAAAATACCAGAGAAGAGCGCAAAGAAAATTTTGGAAACGTAACCTTTGAAACACCTCTTGAAGAACTCATCATTTTCAGAGAAGGCTGAAGGGAGATATGAGAAGAGTATGCTACAAAAAGGATGCTTATCAGTTTTTCACCATGGAGTAATAATAATAACCTAATTAGAAGAAGTAATTTGTTTCAAATGAAACGTAGGAGACTCGTTTCAAACGAACAAAATAAAGAAGTTAGCTCTTAGGAAAGGATCTCTGTCTGTAATGGTAGTACAGCATAAAGAATAGGCTACTGGGAAGGTTGTGAAATCTCCTTTACTAAAAATGTTAAGAGCGAATGGAATATTCCTCAGCCGCCTTTTTATTGGCCCTGTTTCACTGGAGTGAAATGTAGCTGATATGACCTCTTAGGGTCCCTTCCAGTTTTGTAGTTCCTTTTTTTTTAGATTTTGCCCCAAAAATACCCCTTAAAGTAAGATTTTAAATGAAAAAATGACATTTCACTCTACCTGAAAGTCCTGCTTTTGTGCCTGGGATTCAGGTGTATCATTGCTAAGCTCTTTTGCTCTTGGAGTAAATCAGTAATACAACTCCTCTTCACCTATGCCCGCCAAAGTACAGTGCTTATAGGTGCTAACAGTGATGGGGTATTTCATCTGAGTTGGCCTGTGTATAGCTGAATGATGAAAATGTATTCGATTTGCACAGAAGCCCTTTGTAAAACAAACAAACGTTCATGCAAGCTAGGAAAAAAGTCAGACAGTTTAAAGAATGTGAAAGAGCTTGTGTTGTGAAATGACAAAACTACATGAGATACGTTAACATGCTCTCCTCCCCTCCCTCAACTCTCCCCACAGAATGGCTGATCATAGTTGCAGCTCTTCTGGCACTTGCATTGATTCTTGCAGTGTGCATTGCTGTTAACAGTCGGAGAAGGTAAGGTAGCTGCTTTACTTTTTCAAAACACACTGCCTTGCTATTTTCTTCGTCGAGAGGCTTCAAAGCTTCAAGTAGCATAACACAGGAAGGAGCTTCCTCTGCGAAGCTCTGTGACTTG
Organism: Calonectris borealis; assembly: GCF_964195595.1. Taxonomy (NCBI): domain Eukaryota; kingdom Metazoa; phylum Chordata; class Aves; order Procellariiformes; family Procellariidae; genus Calonectris; species Calonectris borealis. Next base: position 51,011,202 of record NC_134316.1, on the reverse strand, counting down.
GGGTGTGAGGGCCCAGGTCACCGTGTCCTGCACAGGTCACACATCAGCCTTCACACTCACGTGGAAGCACGTGAAGTCAGTATCTGTATAAACCGTTTGGTCTTTACTTGTAGATGGAAACTAACTGTATATAGATCACAGAGGATTAATTATTCTCTATCCATTACTTATTAATAGGAAAATCCTGTCCACTGAGAGTGAAAACTATATGTGAGATGGACACAGGCAGTAGCAACCACAGGATGAGCCGAGTGTAATCCTCCACCATTAACAGTGTTGTCTGTGTACAGTGTGAAGGGCTGTATTAGACAATTGCTCTCACAGGATTGATCTGTTCCTTCCAAATAATATCAGTATCATAGCTGGCAGTCACAGGGGTATATTCTAACATTGCTATCAGAGCACTCAATAGCTTTATTTACTCTACAGATGAAGCAGCTGAGGAATAGAAAGTTGCAGTGATCTGTGCAAAGTCAGCCAGGAAATCTGAAAAAACTCTAGCCTAAAGGATAGGCTACCATGTTCTTAACTTTCTTTTCTCTGGAGGTTGTTCTGAGGTTACTTCTCAATTGTCTTAAACAGCTTTTTGCTACTTGAATGTTAAAGTTGAATGCTGTAACTATTTTCTACTTGAATGTTGAATTTGAACTTTTTTTATCAGAGTAACCATATAGTATGTGGAGATTTTTGTTCAGGAAACAGTGAGCAAATTTATTGCTAGTCTGCTGGTTGCAGGAAAGCACATGTTAATTCTTCTGTGAAATAGTGTCAAGGTCCTCCAAAGCATGGTGTGGGTGCTAGAATAAAGCCGCCATGGTGAGGGAGCAACCAGGCAGTCCCTGCCCATAATGCAGAAGGCTTCTAGGAGACAAAACAGTGCAAACTAAATGCCAAATTGTCAGAGTAAACTGATACAGTTTTGCTGAAGTCAGTAGTGAGATGCCACCTGGTATGTGTGCCCTATGACTGTATCCACAATATCAGTGCTTCTCTAACAGTATTGTTAGAGACCTGTTGAATTAAGACGCATATAGTGAGACAGAAAACTCTACAACTTACTTTCTGTGAACAGCCTCTGAGTTACACAGCCTAAACGGCATGTCTTATTGATTTATATGTTACTCTGTTATGCCTTTGAAAGTAGAAACTGCCATTGTTTCCTCCCTCTTAACTCAGAGTCACCATAGGAACAGACAAACAAAGCCAGTATGGCTAATTATAGATTGCATCTGACAAGAAATGAAACAATCTCAGAGCTGTAAATTATGCCCTAGATACCGTTAATGGAAACCATATCTTTTACTTAGAGCTTCCATGCGGCTGGGAGTGAGTCGCAAAGAGAGAAGGTGCCTGTGGGTGCACGTATATGTACGAATGCATGGATTAAGCCCTAGTAATATGTGTTAATCACTATAAGGAAAACTTTTTGAAGCAGGGAAGTACTCTGGTATGCTTGAAACAAGTGGAATTTTTTCTTTCACTTTAGCAGGATCCAAATGATAACATGAATAAGTCAAGAATCCTTTCTTCATCTATTCTGATAAGTGCTAATATGCTCAAAATTCATAGAGAGGTAGTTGCTGTGCAGTCAGCATACTGCACATGAATGCCAGCTAATCCGAAACTAACACTGCAGCAGCGCTATGAGAAAACCGGATAGCTGAGAAAGGAGGATTGAGCATTTCAGTGTTCGCTGAGCAGTAAGTTGAGAATGTTTCAAGCATTAATTTATTTAAAAAGAGAGAACTACCTGTGTTTTTATTTGTGTAATGCTGTCAGTTACACCATTTTTTTTAAATGAATGCTAACTGCAGCATCTCCAGTTTCAGCCTCATTCGGGTTGTCTGAAAAAGCCCAGTGGAGCGTAGGCCTCCGTTTCAAGGGAGTTAACTTCCTGATTCAGAAATCAATAGATTTAGCCTTTCTAGTTAGTAGGTCAGTATGGCAGAGATTCCAAGCATTTCAAACAAGCAATTGGGCCTTCTCAGTAAATAGCAAATTGCTTGGCTATAGTATTTCTTTTTTTTTTTTTTTTTTTAAGTTGGTGTTGTCATAAGTTATCTTAACCAAAAACCAAAATGGCCAAGGTTCAGTGTGGTCCTATTTAGTCAGTTAGTTAGATATTCCTCTTGTTGCAAAGAAGACTGCCTCTGTCTGGTGCCTGTTGTAAAAAGGGTTAGGATCTCCTTCCAGGGTCCAAGAAGATGCTGCCCAGCCTGACCATCACGTCAGGAAAGGCACTCTGAGCTGCTCTTTCAAGAGGCTGCGGAGCTCCGCAGCTGCTTGCTGGCCTCTTTCAGCATTTCATGGCTGCAGAGCAGGAATCATTCCCAAGGGTGTGTGTAACATTAGCACAGTGGACTGAGCTACCTCGAATAAAATAACCCTCATCTATCGGTCAATAAGCATGAGAAAAGTAATATTTCAGAAGGATAACAATATCATTAAACTGCCAAATGAGTCATTCAGGCAAAATATGCTTCATTTAAGAAGAAAGCGCTGTAAAGTACAACTTCACAGAGACGTTGCCCCTCCTAAGAGAGCTGTGCTTTGTATATTCAGTTTACACAAGGCTGTTCGAGGACAAGTAGGACGTTCAGCGCTGTGTAGCCAGAGAACCATCTTAACAGTCTGGGGCAAATCTGACAGCTGTGTAACTAGTACTTTTTTACTACCCTGAAGAATACCCAGCCGACGTTGACCAGCATGCATCAGTTTTGGACTGGTGACTTTTTAAAAGAGCGTGTGCGCGCGCGCGCGTGCGCGTTCATTCAGAGCTACGTATAGAGTTTATTGGGCAGCACTGCAGCACTGCCCAATAGCTCCTTTAAAAGCACAGTAGCTATTTCCTACTTTAATATCATAAGGAGCTGTGCTGTTGATAGCAGCAAGAGTAGTTCTCCGTATTTCCTTGCTGTTGGTGGGCTTCTAGGCCTGACACGCTTTGTGAGCCAGCATAGGCAGGACGCAGGAACAACCACAAAACCACGGATGAAATGCAAAGAGTTTATTTTTGTTACCTCTCCAACCGGGGGATCCCCGAAGCAGCACCCGGGCAGAGGCACACAAGCGGGGACGCAGGCACCGCGGAGCTCGGTCCTTGCTAGAGGATCACTGAACCTGCTGTTCTCACCTATATTTCAGGGATTTGCACAGGCGTAGTTTACCACTGTCCTTCCCGCAGCAGGGCAGGAACCTCAAGCATGTTCGATAGGGTGCCTCTATCACAGACCTGTGTTATCTAAACACAGATGTTCTACTTGTCCAACACACAAGGCCAAACAACAATCAGTATGATATATGTGTTTTTCGACACCCCAGCTACAAGTCACTTGAGCATATTTACAATCCTCCTCACCAGTCTTCCGTTATTTTCTCACACATGCTAATACAAAGAAGGAAAAAATTACCTTGTATAATGAGGTGAGAGCTTGATCCAAATTTTCTGCTATCTCAAGAACTTGAGCATTTTCAAAGGTGTGGTCCCAAGTCTGGATTTAGAATGACTCTGTCCTTATAATAGGATATATATAAAGTTCATAAATGTGGATATATCCAAATGTTAGAAAATCTTTTCTAGCTTTCAGTAATGAATGTTATTCCTATCTGTAATAACGATAGCTAAAAATCAAATAAGTGAGCTCCTGCCAAATTTTATGCATATAATGGTGGATGCTTTCAAAAATAAAATATGCAATATGGAGAAACTTTACACTTCACATTGTGTAAGTCTGCACTGGCAGACACAAGTTTCATTTCCAAGCACATTTTCCTAAATATTGACTTTCAATTTTTCTCTTATTTCTGTTAGATCTCCATTTATAGTACTTACTTTCTTTTTATTTCTTTCTAGATGTGGGCAGAAGAAGAAGCTAGTGATTAACAACGGGAAAGGGGCAGTGGAGGACAGGAAGTCAAGTGGATTAAATGGAGATGCCAGCAAATCACAAGAAATGGTGCACTTGGTTCATAAAGAACAGTCAAATGACCGAACAGGAGCGTGTGACGAATTCCTGACCGTTAATGAAACACAAAATCATCAGGAGCTTGACATGAAGAGTGGAGTGTAATGGTACCAAGTTGCCAAGTAGATCAGAGCTGGGGAAATCAAAATCACATGGAACTTGGACAGGAATTCACAGATGCACTGTGCTACTGATGTCTTCTGAACATAATTAAACTTAAGTTTTATTCATTTTTAATCACTTCAAAATCATGTCTGAGTTACAAAATTGACATTTGCTTTCTGAAATAAGCCCCCAAGAGTTTCATAATGTTTTCATTTCCCAGTTCCTGCACAGAGGACACTCGCTGTGTCCTGGGTGTTAGGACGGATACAAGTTTACATCATTGTTCCCCAGATGGAGGGTCTTCGCTGTGCCGAGCTACAGAAGTATGCAGTCACTCCATCTTACAGGCATTTAAGGTACTAAAATTGCCATGGTACAAGGGTAAGTAAGGAACAAATGTCAAGAGCAAAAATCAAGTTTAAACCAAAAAAGCCTCCTATACAGTGTCTAAAACATCAGAATCCTTCAGAAATGCTTTCCAGCCAGGAAGAGCAGTAGGTGCATTCAGAGTCTGCCAGTGTAAGCAAAAAGTGACATTTTATAATGATTTATGGCTTGGCCTGCAATGAGGGAAACCCAGAAGGACAAAATTTATTTATCTCTATTTTTAAATGTCTATGGGCATGCAGCAAGTCTTCTTGGGAGGGGGAATAAAGAGATGAAAACATGAGCTGATACATAATAAACTTCTATACTTTATTATCCTAACAATCTGTACAATTATCCTTGAGTTTTTGAGGTGTTCATTGCTCTTCCCCCTCCCTCCCTTATTGGTCACAGTTTGTGCATGTTTTTAATGAGTCTGTTAGTTAGGATAATGAATAAAACAGAATGACCCCAGCTCTATCACACATGCACAAATCAAGCAATTGGAGATCATTAGGGAAGATGACAGTATTTTATTCCTGAAGACTAGGTCTCTGTCTTCTTCTGCTCCATTTTACTTAGGAGATGCTGAGCCTAGTAAAACTTGTTTCCCCTATAACTATTATGTTACACCGGTTTGCTGATATTTTAAAAGTGGCCTTTCTATGATCTCGCTCACTTCCTCTGAATTCTATTTCATCCATGTTTTTCCCTCTGCTTTTTAAAAATACCAAAAGAAACATTGCTTGCTTATTGGTACCAGAAGTTCAAATTCTACAGAAAAGATCAAAGAAAGTTAAAGGAAACTCTCCTAGCCATGTAATATAGTAAAGTAGCTGCAGCTGCGTTGTTATATGCTTTTGTTTTGTCCTTATGTGTCTGTTATGTAAAGTATTTGTATTAAGCTATGATGCTGTGCATTATATCGATATGAATTGTCAGAAAGAAAATTATTTACTACCAGTGGTCTGTGCCATTTTTAAGAAAGCGTATTAGAAAGGAGGGAGAATGATAACTTCTAATCGGGCTGCCTCAAAAAAATGCGAGTAAAAACAATCTAAGGTGATTGCAGCCAGGGGTCTGTGTCAGTTGTGGGATGGGGAATGTCCTGTTGCAGGGTTATTCAGACGTTCCTGTTCACTGACCATAGCACCTGTCTTTGAAACTGTTCTGCTAAAGCATGTCATTTTACGTTCTCCATCTAAAGCAATTCGGAGGATGAGTATTTAGCTGGCTAAATACTAACATGAGCTAGCACTGATCTTTACTGGAACATAAAGTACAAGACTGTTGATTATATTTCTTAGTCACAGCCCTCCAGCAGTTTCCCATGTGTTTCACCGAGTTACTCAGTGCCCTGGTATCTGCAGGCAGATCTCCTCAGGGGCAATTTACGCCTTGGGCAAAAGGTCCCAAGGTGAGGTGTGATTTTAAAGTACACGTAGGATGTTTTCTGACTTTATGTAGGTCAGCATGTTTCATCTATGAACAGTCACACAGCTCGTGGTCCAAAGTTGTTCAAACAAGATGAAGCTAATGGGGTCAAGGTGATTTACACTATCAGTACTTGTGGTCCACTGTCAAACTTCTCAGTCCTTTCATGTATTTTAATACTGAACTGTGTAGTGGGAAGTCTGTTGACTGCATTGATTTTTGTTTAATTCTTGTAATGTTTTAAGCAAGCTTTTCTATTTGTCATTATAAATCAAAACGATCTGTTGAAAGCTGTGTTTAAACTGGTGTCATGTACTCATTTCACTAAGTATGGAGATCCAGAGTAAGAATTATTCCTCTCTTTAAATCCTAATTGAATACAGGTCTCAATCCAAAGGAGATATTTCATTGTCTTGAAGGCTAAATTTTTCTTTAAAAAAAGAAGGCGGCATGTTATTCATCTCGCTATACAGATGCTTAATGGAGAAATCCACAAACTCCTTCCTAGTTTATCTAATGTTCAGTAGCTATAAATGCATGGACAACACTGGTTGGCTTCTTTTTATATTTTTAAATAGGGAGATGCTCAAGTTCTCTTTACAGAGGCAATGCCATTGTTTTGTATCTTTTTAGATTATGTCATGTGATTCATCTGTAATTAAGTTTCATTATAGTTTCAAAACGAGATGGCTATTTCATATGTGTAATATAGTACATATTTTTATTAATCTTGGCTTTATTATTTGAGGGTTGTTTGTTGTGTGTATGTATTTTTTATATAGAGCACTTGATATATTTGCATATTTATTTAACAGATTAATTAGAATGAAAGAAAATATCATCTCTAAATTGTAACTAGAAATAGTATTGCTAAAAACACATTGAACTGTAAAATAAGCTTCAAAAAATAAACTTGATTCCACACTGAGGATAAAAAGGAAGACCAGCATTATTAGTGGGAGAGAAGTATTCAGGAGATAGTTGTATGTAGTACTGGTGAGCCGGGGTCATTTTTTCTGCTTGCAAACTCTAAGCCAGGCTCAGCTGAATCCTGTGTGACCTTGTCTGCTCTGCCAGCCTCCCATAGGCTCCCCAGATGCTCTGGGAGTTAGCGATTAACTCAGCTTCCCCCGAGAAGCAGACAACTTGGTCCAATTTAAGATCAACCCAGTGAGACCTTGACGACTATTCCCGGCTTACTGAACCAACGGCATTTGGGAGAGCGCAGTGCCCAGCAAGATGCAGCCCTTCCTTCAGGGTGCTGACAGACAAGTTGGGTCTTGGTCTATCCTTGGTGCCTGGGAAGAATGAGGATCTCTTCTAAAAACGCTGAGGAGACCGGGCTGGACCTAGAACAGACCCCGTGATCAGCTTGTGTTATTCCTTTGTCTTGAATAGTTTTAAATAAATGTAATCCACACCACCTCTCTCATGGAAATACTGTCTAAAGCAGTAAACATATTTAAGAGAGGATTGTATGTTTTATGAGAATATAGTATTTTCATCAAACAATCCGGGGTAATTGTTTCACCTGTATTTTATTGAAGATCTTACAAGGAACGTTTGAGAAAGGATATGTGGCCATCCTGTCTACCTTCATGGATGTGTTAAACCCTTTCCACAACATCAGTTCCAAGATTATGTTTCTGCACAATGTTTTTCATGTGATAGGTATGTCTTTTGTGTGTCCTTTGTCAACCACAACAACCACCTCTGTACTAAGTATTTTTAGCATGTTGCCTGGAATATTATTAGGAGGCAATTACCAAGTGTCTCTTTAGCACATAGAAACAATGCTGGGCAGGGACAGAGGTCAGTATATCATCCTGGTTAGGGCTGGTCTTAATCACTCTTTCTGGAGATGAAGGAAAGAAATTAAATCCTCTGACAACTCTGTTCTCCCTCAGCATACACAGACACCAGGATATTTTGTAAGCCAGCAGTTAACGGGTTTATTTTATGCTATATTAGGCCATTAGCCAATAATTATTTCTTAGCCTTATTAAACAATTCAAGGTTCTGACTCCTCTGGTTGCAAGAGATTTGATTAGTCAAATACAAACCCTTTGGGTAACCACAAGTACTGACTAGTTTTCCTCTGTGGAGAGGAAAAGGACAAAAAGGTGGCAGGAAAAGCCCTGCGCTGGGCTGTTCCTTGGGGTGCAGTTCCAGCTGTGTGGGAGTGGGTTACAAAGCTCTCATTCCTTACAGAGGGCAAGAATTATGCTAAAGGTGTTTTGGGGGTGGGAGATTATTATGCTAAAAGTGTTTTGGGGGTGGGTCCGGGGGATTAGGGATGGAGGGAGGATGCAGTCACTGGGAGAGGAAGTAAAGGGAGAGTGAAATTTCTGTGCTACTACTGGGAAAGTCCCTTCAGCACCCCCAGGACTTTGGAACTTGAATGTTTCACAGTTCCGAGAAGGAAAAAAGACTTGGCCTTTCCCAGTGAACCCCCCACCTCCAAGTCACCCTCTACATTCACCACCTCATTTGCAAACTGATTTTGAATAATTTTTCCCTGGTAGCTTATTTCTCATTATCACTATGCCATGCTGCATGTGGCATCCACCAACACCATGCTGAGAGCAAGCAGCTGTGACGATGCAAAATGAGAGGCAAAGCTCAAATTTAGCAAAGATGAGTAACAGTGTCTTTTGTACAGCACAGAGACTGTACTTTTTGTCTTCCCTGTCACAACCAGTTGGAGTAAGGTTAGCAACAGAAAGAACCTTTCTCTTCTTGCTCATCTTCCTGTTTTTAAAGTACCAGACTTACACGGATCTTCACATAGGTCAAATGTGCTGCTGCACAGTTTTTTGAAAAGTTGAAGTGAATCCATCATCATCAAAGAAGCTCTCCTGACCTCAAGGGAGCTGATTATTGTTAAAGTGCAGGTAAAGCAGAGGCAGTGAAAGCTTTACGTATGCTTTAAACACAGCCTTCTTTCAGTTGTGTCTGGATGGTTCCAACAAGCATTAGAAAGGTTTTGCCTGAGCAACAGCTTCAAGGAGTCTCAAACATTTTATTAAAATGTCTTATTCTCCAGGCAAAAGGGTTTTGGATGAAAGGCAAAAGGGATGGATGAAACCCATTTTCAGACATTTTCTGCCACACAAATCTGTGCGTTGAACACTGATGTGAATGTCATTAGTTTTGTGTTTTCTTTCAGAAAAAAAGAAAAATATTAAAATGATGAAGTTTTGGATAAAAACAAGTCCACAAAGACTGTTAAATGAGAAGATGACTATTATTTGTTTTCAGAAATAGACATAGTTTTAGCTAGTTTTAATATCCCAGATCGAAGATCTAGCTGTGCGAAATTACTTTTTTTTTTCTTTTTTGGAAGATTCACCATGCCTAATACATAACATAGCTTTGCCTTTGTACTAAAATGAAATTCTTACAAGTAATTTATTTCCCATTGGAAAAAATGTCTGTGTAAATAGGATTTGTCAAGTTAAATAGGATCTGACATAAATTCAAGTGCGTCTATTGGAAAACCCTCAGGCATTTTTTAGAATATTAGGGAAAAGTCTCACTCTGAAACACCCACCTAACTCAGACTTTAGCTCAACAGCAGCTTTCTTCTGGTGCTGAAGCTGAGGCAAGAGGTTGCCTTGTAAGCGATGCCAAAGGCATAGCTGAAGTTAGGGGCGTGTAGGCTGGCAGTGGGAAATCAGCATACGGCTCATAGGCAGTGGAGGCTCTGTACGCTAAACAGGTTCCAGATCTGCTGAGTTAGTCCTGAAGTCCTTCAAACTCCCAGAGCAACCCAGGACAGAGGAGGATGCAACAAGGCATTCTCCACCTCTTCTCCAGAAGCTGTGAGTTTTGTACCCGGCATCTGAAAGCCTTGCCTCAGGCAATCCTGTTAGGGTGGGGTCAGCTTTAACGCCCATATGCTAGTCCTATGTTGCAGTGTATAAATGGTTTGGTTACAGCAGAGTTTTATCTTTAAATCTAAATTTACTTGCAGTCATTGGTGTACATGTAGCACCATGTATTCAAAAGGTTTTTTTTTTTCCCTCGCTTAATCTGAAAAAAAAGCTTAGATCATTTTCAGTGACCACATTTTCCTCACATGAATCGAGACTCCACGCTTTCATTTTACCCAGAACAAACAGTAATAAACTGGGTATGTTTTGCCTCGTGATTGGATGTTAAAGTCTGAGTTTATATTCACCACTTTTTATCGGCCTTTTGAATAACAAGCATCTGGTTCAGGGCTGCTGCTGCAGGTTGCTAGCAGCACCCTTACCATAGCTAGCCCAGAGAGACAGTTTTCAGCAGCTTTCAGCCTGAGCCTGTAGGATGAGTTTTTCTAGGATGAGCCCATCATAGCTGACCCCCGTATCCAAGACACGGTGATCTCAGCTGACAACAGCACAACAAGGGAGAGAAAAGTCTTCCTGCAAGTGCTCTGGACTACAAGCGTCAATGATACAAGCCTCACAGCAAATCTCTAGAAAAAGTATGTTGGGTTCATTTTACTTTTTGGATCTACAAATGATTCAGTTTTGGCTTTGTTCAAGCACTGGCAACGTATGTCTAAATGCTGCCTGTCTAGCTGAACCCTAGTGTGCAAGTACATGGGGTTTTGTTTTACTGTAAAACTGTTTTGCAATCATCCACTCCATGAAGCATGTTTTGTTTTGCAACAGGAGGTCATCAGATTCACCAGTGGAGACAAGTTTATAGTTAACGGGTACTTCCCTGCAGTTCTTTTGTGGTTCATTTTCTAGTTAATGTTTCTTTCATTCATCAAGAGAAAGTCTGAAATGAACTCGAGGTAAGGATGCTTGTTTGTTCAGCTAGTGATTTAAAAACCAAACTTACCCTTTGTTCAAGAAGGGTGACTTCCCCGCCATGTGCAGAGGACAGGTACAAAGCCTCCATGTCGGTTACATGCCAGTCAAAAATGGGAGAAACTGGGTTCAGAGACAGCTCAGAGAGTCAGCCTGCTGCTGCTGAATTGCAAAGGTGCGGGTCTTCCTCAGGGAGCCTTTTGCTGAGCAACCTTCATTCATATGCAGTAGTGCCTTCAAAAATCATTGCTAAAAAGTAAGCTAACAAAGCTTATTTGATCCTGGCAATTTAGGTAACACTGGTAACCTAGGTGAAACAGTGGAATGAATTTTAAGTGAATTTCCTAGCCTTTCCCCTCTTTCCTCTTCACAGAGTTGGGAGTCTGTCTTTTCTCGCTTGCACATCTCCACAGCAGCATTTCTCAAGTGGTGTCCGGGGTCCACAGCAGGGTGATCCATGGAGCACCTTCGGGCACCCATTAAGAAAAGAGCCAGATGGAAGTAGAACAGTCTTACAGACAACGTATTTTCAGTTCAGTCACAAATGAGAGTGAATAGCACAACACTGTGAAAGAGAGACGCTAGGTTGCTTTTCTAAAGACTTGTCCTTGTACTACAGAAGCGCCATAAACAGTGTGAGGCCTCGTTCCTCCAGATCCCATCCCTGCAAGTTTTGGTGGATAGCTTTGTAATTTATCTGTCTACGCAGACACATTTTGCTTATCGCCTCCGAACCTGCCTGCCTTGCTAACGCTGCCACGACCGCGAGACCTGATCTTGTATGCAATCTAGTTTCCTTCCGGCGCCTTCTGTAGCAGAAGAGGGCTTGCTGCCCACGCTAGACAGCAAAGAGCCTCCTGCCGAGAAGCCACCTCAGCTTTGTGCACCTGCACAGGTCTCTGCACAACTCGGGGGAGCTTCAACAGCGCAGTGGCACTGGACCCTGCTGGGGTATTTGTACATTCTTGAGGTGTAAGTGCTTGCTGCAGATAACTCTTGCGAGTCCAGCTGAGAGTCTTTTTTAATGCTGTTTTCCTCCTACAGCACTGTAAGTTGGGGCCACCTGTTTCTTTCATATCCTTGTCCTGTTTACATGTACTATCTAATACAAAGGAGAAGACTGGTTAAGGTTTAGCAGCCCTGAAGTGTTCTCTCGGTTTTTCTTTCATGCCTGAGAGGGGATCTAGAAATATCTCTTAATATGGGTCAATGATTCGTGACTCACTGTCTTTTACAGCACCGTATAGCAGATGTTTTCCTGTAGAGAGGGACCCATTCCAAGTACAAAGATTACTCCTGAAGTAATCTTTTTCTCTAAGGCTGAGGACATGGAGAAAGAGGGGCACACAAGGGGCTTGCAAGGGCTTAGAGAATCAGCCTTTGGGAGATGTATTTTCAAAAGGGACAACTTCACGTAACTGCAGAATTGGCTCCTGCTTGGTTTGGTTTTTTAGGTCATTCTCGCAGAAACATTGCTTTGAAAAAAAGCAACAAACAGGTCACAGTGTCAAGCCTTTCATTTCAAACTTTTTGGCATGATGTGTAACAAAAGAATAACCATCTTTTATGGAAGGAATTTGAACGTACACAGTGCACATAAAATATGTGAGTGATGGGGAATCCTGACTGCAACAAACTTCGGGGGAATTTTATGTCAGCAACACGCATTCATTAACAACGCTTGTTGATGAGGCCGGATCAGGACGTTTCTGCCTCTGGCAGAAAGCGGCAACATGGTACGGAAATGGCAGCAGATAGCTGGGGCCTCAGATTTATCTTTTGCCCAAAGATCTTCCTAACGCCGCATTAGGACTTGGTTCGTTACTGACTCAGAGGGCAGATTGCCATCTGAAGCGCTGCCAAAGCCACTTCCTGCCGTGCCTGGATTTTCTTCGGAAACTTCTCAAGTGGATGCTGGCCTTGGTTAGATTAGTAAGAAGTAAGCCCAGGGTTGTGCAGACTGTTAAACCTCACAACCTGGATTTTGGTTACGTGTCTTGATCACACAACGGTAGTTACACTATTTCCGTAATGTGTGCTACTCTGAGCATAATGTCAGAGCTTTCTCTCCATACTCAGCAACTGTGAGTCCTCTGGGCCATGGTTCACTCCATGAGCGTCTCTTAATTCATGTGTTAAATAGAGTTTATTTTTTCCAGGGGTTCAGCTACAGACTTTATTTATTATTTTTTTAGAAAGGCTATGAGGAAGAGATTTATTTTTTAGCAGCCAGGGGAGGGAAGTGGGTTTCTAAAGCAACTGCAACCATTGCATTGTATCCTCCTACTCTTCTCACATCTCTTCCCACTTCTCTAGACTTCATTGCCAAGAACTGTATTTATTGCATCCTGGCCCTTGTGGCAAACGAACTCAGTTGCAGCCAGCACCCTGGAATATTTGGAGGATACAGTGAGGGGTGAGATTTCTAACACTTTGGGTCCATCGTCTACCCTGCCTGCAGTTTTCAGAACAGGCAGCCTCTCACATCGGACTACTTTATCTAAACTCCTACCCAAAGCCTCCCCATATTGAGCCCAGGCTGACATGAAAACTCACAGATAAAAGCTATGAAAATTATGAACCAACATTTATTGATGATATGTACATAAGAGGTACAACACTTAGTGAAATATTATATTCACGACTATTTCCAGTATAGAAAGAATGTCTAGTTTGTTTTATACATGGAAGTTACAGAAATCAGTTCGCACTATATGAAAGCATTAAAAGCAAATGACTACCGATCGTTGTAAGGAGGAAAGGATCTGAACTACAAAAATAGACTCAGTCTACAAGGCATTCCAACTAAAATATACAAGAACAGAGCCCAGTGTTGGGAGAAATTTTATCAGCTGCATTCATTAGTGTTTAAACAAACTGTGCTACAGATACTATACAGTATGTGATTTCAAAATCTGGGGAACTTTTTAATGTAAGGAAAAGACCAACCTTATCCCGCTTCCTTTTTATCCTTTTTACATGAAACATCTCCAAACATTCCAGCTTGTGCCTGGTCACTTTTAAGAGGGGGCAGGGGATGATGAATCAGCAGCGCACAGTACTGTAGCGTGCAATTCATACTGAAGCATCGTAATGGGACTCACCGAGCAGGATACTTCCTGTGCTTTGGGGCCTGATTTTGATCTCTTTCCGCTTACAGGGGGTGATTATATTTATGAGAGGCAGGCCCAGGCTAACCAGGAACGAACCAGCTTCTTACTGTCCCAAGCTTTCAGAACCACCTTCAGGTTTTGCCCTTATAAAGCTCTTATTTTCTCACAGATCTGAACTGTAGCCCTGATTTCAGAAGATTTTTGCCACTAACTATATAGTTCATATGTCTGTTTTGTGATCAGACATACTTCTTGTAACTAACAGGCCTGAATAACAACCACAGTAGCTCGAGAAGCATTTAGCTTTGCATTTAATTTCCAATAACTATTAATATCCTTTTTTTAACAATGAAAGAAACAGTGCACCTTCGCCCATGAGTGTATTCATCTTTCTCAGAGACTGTTCCTGCCAAGGGGATGAAGCAGAGGTTCCTCCTTTGACTTCTCGGGCACTCTGGAGAGAACCGGCAGCCCCTGCTGCCTGCAGCCTTGCCCAGTCACAGCCCGGTGGCTGCCCTTGCTTTGCTGGCCTCTGCGGTCAAGGAGGAACTGGAAGTGACTCAGAGGGATCCTGCGATGCTGTGACGAGACTAAGGGCTGAATGATGCACAGCGCACAAAGAGTCAAAAGCAGCCAGGGCATCCAGTGGGAATGCAGTTAGATGGATTTCCCTTTATTCATTGTGCCAATTTAAACAGTGACTTACAAAACTTCCGGTGATAAAGAGTGCCAACATTTCAAGCAAACAAGAAGAAAACAAAACAGAAACTAATCATTCTAGGCGAACATTAATTCTTAATGTCATAACAACTGCATTCACAAGGCAGCAAATCTATGCTGGGATCACTTTCCCTCACTGCCAGGGAATTAGACACATGCAGGTACTAACACATGCCACTCTGGTTAGATAGCTGAAAACTAAAAATAATGTATTTACAGTAAGTTGGCTGCGTACATGATTCTGAATGTTATCAGAACAGGATACTCCATAATAGACAGATAAAGCAGTTACTAAGCTGTGGAACCTAATCAGTTGAATGGCCAGAAGGAAACAAACCCAGATACAAATGAAAAACAGAAAGTAGAACAAAATTTTAAAAGACAGTCTAATTTTCTACTACGACTCAATACACAGAAACCATTTAAATTAAATTAAAGCACTGCTACGCATACTGTATACACCATTTCACTGAAATTACATGTTGATAGCTACATTATCTACACTAAGTGCAGAGAGGCACTGGACATCATGCTTCAACAAAATGTCAAAACTGGTATCAATAAGGTTTTATAGCTATTAGTAACTCAGCACTATTCTACCTGCGGTTCCTATTAAGATAATACCTGGTACATCCGATTTAAAATACAAGAAAGAGATTAAAAGACAAGGGTATATCAACACACTTCCTACACGTATATCTACTAGAAATTTAGTCTGCAAAACCTCAGCAGAATAACATGGCCCCATAGATTTCTGAATAGTTGAAGAGATACCCAGTATCAGTCACAATGGGATAGCAGTACTTGCTATTCAATGCTTTGTTTTGAATCACAGTCAAAGAGCTAGTAGGCCATAAAAGATTCTTTGTGATATAATTGTTATGAATATTTATATTAATTTATTTTTATTCCTCTACAAACAATTCCTTTTTAATTAAATAGAAATTATTATAGCCACGGCCTTAATGCCAACAGGTATTTGCCTAATGGGAACAGATGACCATAACAGAGAAGCAACTCTCACTTGTCCTGGTCAAAAAATATAGTGGTTGTTCTCTTTAAAATACGTAAGAAAGCAGGAGGTATTTGTACAGATGCTACCCGATTACATTGGTCCCATGGTGGTTCCGTTGGTTCCTTTACACAAAGGCAAATGTAGGTGGCCAAATCATGAACTTTTTCCACAGGCTGAACTCATATTCACTGTATTGCAGCAAGATGGACTGGGTACCTGATAACATTATTTTTTGCCTACCCAGATCTCCAGTTCTCCATAAACTGTATTCTGAGTCAGTCAATTATACATGATCAGATCCTAGGAAAGAACTGCAGGATTTGGCAAAGGTAACACCAGGAAAAATGACAAAAATGAGGGACTATTGCCCAAGACAGTCAACCTAGAAGATTGTTCAGATTATTATAACATTGTTCCATAATGAACTGCAGCATTTAAGGACATCTTGAAATTCCTATTTGCTTCTTGCATTTTGTGCTTTGTTTATAAGTTCATCACTAAACATAACACAAAAATATTTCATCGATCCTAAATGTTATAAGAAAATTGGTTTTGTTCTAAGGTACAGATCAATTGAAAGGATTATCCCTCTACCTTATACGGTCATATAGAAAACATTATAAGAAAATATTAGTGTGTCTGTAAATTACAGATACTGGGTAATTTAGTTCAGTCTACACTGTAGTTTCCAGAGAACAAGTACAAACCCCTAAAACCTGTATTAATAACTAAATCAGTATTGAGCATATAATATTTAACAATATAAATACATATGCAGCTTTTTCTCATGCATTCTACAACCTAGAGTTCACACCAGATCATAAGAAATGGGATATATTTAAGAAAGGAGCAGGGTATGTTGGATGGAAGTGTATGCAATTATCTTTAAGAAGGAAGGACAACCTGTAGCACACAAGAACTCACAAGCCCATACAAAACACCAAAATGGAAATGCTATAATCTACAATACTGACTGCAAAACCAATTTGTAAACACAGTTTGCATACAGTCTTTGAAAAACTGTAGGAAAAAAAATAGAAAATAATGATACAAAAATCCCTGCAAACTGTACTATTTATGTACAAAGCAATATACAGGTACCAGACAATCCAGGTTGTGTGATGCTGCCTATGACAGTTTCCCTTCATGTAATGGTGTGCGCCACAGAGCATCATTAAAAACAATTGCAGGACTCCTGAATTTTGAAAAACCAGACTGGAAGGATTGGACTCTCTGGCATCTATCAGCATTGGCTCTGCGGCAGAATGTAGTTAGAACTGAAAGGGGATCAAAGGTTGGGTGAAGTGAGAAATCTCACAAGTCTTCTTGCCTCCCCAAATCCTGCATTAGCCAGTTGGTTATTTCCATCCTGGACTAGTAGAGACCTACTCAGTGGCTCAGTCATATGCTCTAGGTTTTTTCAATGTTTGGAGCCTGGGTTTTCCTAAGACTCATAGTTGCAACTGCACAACCACCTTATCCGTTAGGATTTGTATCAGCCCAGTAGTGGGAAGTCACCAGGTTTCCCCCGAGCAGGGGGAGATGTCTCTGGGATGGTGGGCACATGCGAGGGATGGTTCCTCAGAGCCTTGTGCCAGGGAGCCCACTCAACAAGAAGTAAAAGAATTACCAGCACCTGGGCATCCGCAGCGGTTTGACTCATTCATAGCAGCAGATTTCAGTTTAACATCAAACATGACCAGGAGGAAAAAATGAGGGAGGCACCATTGTACAGTCGGTACCCAGGCACTGTTGCTGGGGTCTTTACCAGGAGTCCTGCCTTAGGTGTGCGGAACTGCAGAGTCTGTGCTTTGCCTGAGGACCACGGAGAGACACAGCCTTGGTGTCTATGTGGGAAGAAAGATCAATGACTTTCGAAAGAATATGCGCTAAATACATTGTTTCAGGTAAATTGTGAGCAAGAACATAACACTTCCAAAAACAACATGGCGAAGCTGAACAATTTGTTTACAGCTGGATTGCCTTCTTTGACGCTTCAGTATTGCAATTCCTTTTTTTTTTTTTTTTTGCAGTACTTGAAGCTACACTCTATATAACATTATTCAGACAAAGGAAATCGGGTAAATATTTTTCCTTCAAAGTCATCAATATGATTGGAGAGAAGAAAATAACTCATCTTCCCAAGAGTGCTTTCTGCTGGGAAAGTCTTATACGGTGAATTATAGCCGAGATGAATTGTCCCAATGGTCTAGACACCTATCATAATAACGAATATGAAGAATATCTTGATCGTGGCCTTAGAAGTCACAGTAATAAAATCAAGGATAGTTTTCTGGCTCATAACAGAATAATATTACAGTACATTTTTATAAAGTGCCCTTATTTATCCTTCTGTAAATTAATTCAAATGCAGCAATAAAAACAGATGAATGGAACTTAATGAAATGAGAAACAGTTATACCTTTACATCTCCACAAAAGAATTCTTCTGAGCCTGGTACTAAAGCTCAGAGCCTTTTTAAAGATAATTACAGCAGTGAATGTCAGAGGTGAGGTTTAATACTGCCTATGGTTTTGGGGATTTGCGTGATTGCTGCTGTGTTGCTACAACAAGGCTGCAACAACACAAGCGAAGGCGAGGAAGCAAAGAAAATCCAGGCAGTTGCCAGAATAAATTTGCTCAAACACTGTTGCTGCAGCTTCTCAGATGAAGAGTCTGCTCTTCTGAGTATCTACTGCTGGAAAACTAATGACTCTGGGAGTGACGGAAAACAAATCAGAAATCTGTATTACTCGTACATTTTAAAGTGGCACCAAGTTTGGAATTCCATGTGCTTTGAGAAAGAAATCGAGATCTCAGGAAAGAAATGGAAAAAACCGTAATGACAGTGATCCTTATTTTTGTGCTGAGTTTTAAATTCATTGCTGGACTTGTAGCTTAGAAACAATTCGGCAAAAAAGAAGCATCTTGGCAGAAATCTTTTGGATGTGAGAATCAACGTCATTATAAATAGCAGACAAAGACTATTCCCTAGGACAGGATTGTGAAATGTCATATAACTTAACAGAGACAGGAGGGGACTTGACTTTTCCTGGAAGCCTGTGACTCCCATAGATTTCAAGTGGGGCTTTCATGTAGTCAGAGCATTGCAGGCACAGGTTTTACTACAGCAAACACAGTTTTTCAAAGAAGACATGAGTTTCTCACTGCTTCATATGGAAGGAGCACATCCCATAACATGGTTCAAACGGCTTATCCCCTACCTATTTGAAGCACCTTCGTGTATAAGACATGTTTTTTACAGTGCTGGTGCCACCTTTGTCTTGTAAGGGAAGCAATGAAGAATCAAATTCAGTAGCAAAGTGCTCCACCTCTTCTGTAGTTTTAACGTACAGTGTGCTTTAGTTTTAATGAACAGATATTAAGAGAATGCCAACCTAGCTTCAGCAGTAAAGGCATAAAGCAAATGCATAAGCATTTACTTAATTAAGCATGCAATTAACCGAGTCTTTGCCTCGTCTAGACTTTTCCATGTGCCAGTGTGCTGTCAGCAATCCAAAGGGCAAAGGATATCACAGTTGCACAGACAAGGGTGGGGGGAACTGACAGAGCAGCAAACGAGATGAATGCAGAAAAAAAAAGTTAATTTGTTTAAGAACTACACAGAAAACAAATCACTTTCCACTGTACTTTTCCTTTAACTTTGCCACCCCAGCACTGCAGACAAATACAAAAGATTTGCCAGATGCAAATTAATGCATCAACACTCCTAGTGAATCTAAAAAGAGACTGGCCAGTAACCAGCACTGCCTGCTGAAACGTGAACCTTGTATTAGCTGAAGTGGCCGGTCCCTGGGTTATTTTCTGTTTGTTTAGTTAAGTAGCAACCCAGTCTCATGTGGAATGAGCAAATTGAGAAATGCAAGCCAAGAGTGAGTTACGTTTTCCCAGAGAAATGGAAAGCTTTTTGATGGTTAAATACAGTGCTGCGCTGGAGTAACACTATATTAAATATTCAGTCAGGCTAAAAGCAGAGGAGTATACCAAAAACAACATTTCTCCTTCTCCCACATCCACATTTAAATAGAGAAATACCATTGTAATTATCTTTTGAAACGTCCCTGAGTTACTGTATCTACAGAATTACTATTTTAAAATCACAGTCTGCTATTCTAGTCCTATCAAAAGACCCAAATTTATTCTCCCTTATGTGGGTGGGGTTTCTCTAGAATCTCATTCCTTCCTCCCCTAGTCTCCGTCCAAAGAAGCACTCTTCAAAGGACGATACGTCCCAAGTGGATAAGTGTAAGCATATTCTAAGTGTTTCTCAATATGTAATTTTGTGGAGCTGCCTAGTCACATGTTGCTGGCATTCCTATTTGTTTCCACCTGCTAAACAGTTTCAAATGACAGCTAAAAGTGTATGGACCAGTTTTCTAAAGCTACTTTCAAGGCAAGCAATCAGTGTGGCTGCTCCTAAGAAACTGCTACAGTGAAGAGTATGTAAAGTCATCTATTAATGGGTGAGCTGTGCCATGAAACAGCCCGAGAATGCTGGATATAAACCAGGGTAAACACTGCATGCTATTCTTGGATATAACTACCACCCAAGTCACTGCAAATTTCACTTGATGTGAGCCAGCACCCTCAGAGTAGGGAACGTTTTAGAGTACCTACACACCGTCCCAGGTACATTTCTGGCACATAACCCAGTGGTAAAAATGTCTTTGAATGCAAACTGGGAGAAGCAGCAGCTAGCTATAGACTAACTCTGGATATGGTAATACCAATGACTGAAGAAAAGAGAAGACAACCTGCCTACCACTTCTCTGAATATCCTACAATTCCATCCCTCACAAAAAAAAATCCTTCAGATGCTTCAGGAGGCCTCTGGAAAAGGTCTCCACCTCTAATGCGTATTAGAGGTCTACAGAATTCACAGTGGTTCAATATTTGTTAAATCATATAGGCCATTTTGCTTAGGATTGTAGCCATGGCATGCAAGTGAGGACAAAAATACAATGGCAAGAAAAATATTCCACGACAACAAATGCTTAAATGAGGGATACTCTGACAATGGACTTGATTTTGCTCATGCAAGTAGCCTTGGCTGGCTCAGGTCCGTGTGCATTTTCGGACATATTTATATGAATGCGGATGAGCAAAATTATTATTTTAATAGCTCCTACAGAGCCAAATACCACTCTACAACTAAACATATTATTCTTTTTTAAAACCATGACAGGTCTGAGCACAGACACTGAACGGCTTATTTCCATAAATGTTTCAATTCTGTTTTCTGCCATTTTTAAGTTCACTGTATGCTTATATTCTGATTCATTCTGAGAACCCCTGAGAGCTCCCCCAAAAATTGCACAAAGCTTGTTCTGTGGGTAGAGCCTCCCAAGGCCACGTGGCTCAGCTTTGCTATAGAACATTGCTAATAGTATAATGGCATTCACCAGTGTCTTAAAATTGCTGAGTATTAACAAGCACCTTTAAAAACACTTCACAGGGTGATTATTGTGACTGTAATTTCTTCTGACAGGATGAGTCAGCTATACTATCTTCACAAAACACCATCTCGTTAATTCAGATGCCATGTGCTCTAAGAAACATTTCTCTGACATTAGAGAGTTATATGAATTGTTACTCTGCAAAAGAGAGAGAGAGAGAGAGAGAGATGTATATTCAATGTACTGGTCTAAATCCTGAAATTCCGATTTATTCTTCAGTCAGTCCTAACCCTGGCAAAATTCTATTAACCTTATACGGAATTTGGCTTAGCGATGAATTCAGGATTTAGCTGTTCTCTGAAATATGACATATACTTGAAAGATGGCTTTCACTTCATGCCAAATTCAACTGATGATTACATTCAAAACCTCTCAATTTCTTAGAGTAATGGATTCAGAATTTGTTTATAACTCATTATCAAGTACCCAATCATGACATCCGTGCTCAATCTTAGTAGTCCCTTACTTGAGTAGTCCCGTCCACATGAGGAATCCCTCTGACATCGGTGGAGCAGGGTGAATAGTAAGGTGCTACCTACTTCGATTAAGAATGGCATAACTGAGCCCATGGTATTCTGTATTTTGTACATCAGGCATAGTTTTAGTGAAGGAACTACCACCCCTGCAATAATACTGCCTTGTATTAGATGATGCATTGTGGTCACAAAGCAGCACAGCCCCATCATAAAATAAAGGCTGCACCTGCCCTGGGACAGCTGATAAAAACACATCACATGCACATACAAATCTAAGGTCTTGTCTTGATGCTAAGTATTAGTTGTACTGATCTAACAAAATGTCTGGGATAGTTTATTGACTTCTATACATTAATCTTGCCCCTGGATTTAAAGTACAACTAGGCACAAAAATACAGTGCTTGTTATTATTAAAACAAATAGAAATCTTTATGGACATTTTCAAAAGATATTTGAGCCATACAGTGCTAAATAGATCAGGTATGCCACAAGAGTCACCAAAACACTTGAAGGTTTACGTGATGTTATGTTTCTCTTGTATTTGTGACCCTGAGTCCCTGTAGTGAACCGTACTGGCACTTTGATCTTCCCATTTTGCAGCATTTACATTCTCTGTGTCTTGAATGAAAGGGGAGGCGGGTGAGAGCACATTGCACTGCATGGAGTATTCTCCAGCTGCATCATCCAAACAGTAACACAAGGGAGACAGATGGTTATGGATCATTGCTTGGCAAAGACTCTACAATGACTTGATGAGATCTTTGCTAAGTTTCAGTTAAGAGATTAAGTAAGCAGAAACTGTAGATGTTAAATAGAAAAAAGAGAAATCTTCTTTAATCGTGATATCTTTTGCCAGAAGATAGCTTCAGGGCTTATTAAAGATGGAGCTAGGAATCTCTTCCCTTAGTTTTCACATTTCCAAGGCTCTTCTTCAACAACACTGAAGTCTGCAGATTTGCCATTGGTTGCCAGTGTTACCTGCAAGTAATTATCATCAACAACCGACTTAAAGGCCAAGGCACTTTGACAAGAAAAGTCATGAGTTTTATATGGAAGATCATGATATTTACATATTACATACACCATGCCTTATTATATATGTAAAATGTATTTATTCAGAATTCACAATACTCCCAAATAGTAAGACTCCTGTTCATTTATTATACTGACTAGAAAACATTAGCAGTAGAAAAAAGGTTCCATATTTTCTTAGTCTTTACTGTAGCTTTTTTTTAATAAATATTTCAGATTCTACTCCTTTCTATCTCCTACAGATTTCTCTGGATTATTTCAAAAACAGATTACTTATTTTATTAGTGTAGAAAGTCGTATTTTTTCAGTGAAATTCCTTAGCAAAGCAGGATAGCCGATGCTAAAATTTTTAGGTTTTAAGTATGGTAGAAGACCTATAGTGTTCTACCAACTCACAGTAAACACTGGCCAGTATGTTGTATCCCAGAAATCAGTATAAATAAACCCATGCTTCAAGAAAGATAGTTCCAGGCAAATTACTTAAAAAATTTAAAAAAGGTAAAGCGTCAATTTAACTTTACAAAAGTGATCTAAATCTTTATAATTGTAAGAGAACCTTTTATTTAATTCTAAATGGATGGCTCACTCTTTCCTAACTTACTTTGTAAGTTAACATCCTCAGCTTCAAATGAAAACTTAAAGACAGAGCTGAAATTTCCCATGCTGAATAAACTGGATGCATGGAAGCATTGAGACATGGAAACATGACAAAATGCACTGATTTTTGAAACAAAGTCAAGCTTTTTCTTAGATAATTGAAAGGGGGAAACATGCAAATACAGGAATGATCAGCTTATTCAGAAATTAAAATCACATAAAGTCATGTGAAATATGATAATAAAAAAATACAAAAATATCGTGCAATAACAACCATTCTACCCCCATATAAAGGTAAACTACTTATTAAAAATATACATTGACCATGCAAAATTATAAACTACTAGTGTTATACATGGAATATATTACAGAAAGTAAAGAGAAAGGACGTGCTAGTAGATTAGCTTTTCCAAATTCTGACCAGAGTTGCAGTGAGCTTCTCAACCCACCAGTGCATTTGACAGGATGAAGAGATGTCTCTTCAGATTTAACAGCTGGCTGTTCTGAAGCCCCAAATCCTACACTCTGTTGCTTTTGCTACTCTAACACTTGGGAGCTGTAGACTACTTCAACATGATCCAAATGTCTTGCAAATGTCAGCATATATTCATAGCTTATAAAGTAGGCCGTAGCATCACATCCTTTTGGCAGCTTGCAGACAGACACACAGACAAGTGACCTGCTCAAAGTCAGTCTTGTGCTCAATCCAGTAAACCCTGGCTCTTTTCATGAGTTTAAAAGTGCAAAATGAGATAGCAAGCAGAGCAAACCTAAAACAATGAAAAAGGACAAACACTTCTAGCTCATAAATCACTGGTCCCAAATTTTAATTAAAGGGTGTACTTAGGGTGACAAAACACGCCATTAATCCGTGTTTTTGAGGTAAGCTAATGCCTCGGCTGAGGGAAATGGTACGAGAAACTGAAGGAGAAAAGAAAGTGCAGCAAGTATTGCATCAACGGGATACTACTTTCTAGCTTGATTTGGATCTCTGTGCAAATCTGAGAGACTGGAAGGAGATAAAATTATCAGTATTAAGTTGCATGAACCTGATTCAGACTGATATATGGTAGCTGAATTTGTCTTAAACCCACTAAAATTAGCATAGTGAAAAACACACTGAAAAACAGTTTTCCAAAAGTTCCAAAAGAAGTTAACCAAAAAGAGTGTGTGTGTGTGCGCGCGCGCACATGCTTATTTTTAATGAAAAAAAATCTTTTGTTAATGAGGTCTTTCTTTTCAGGGAGGTTTTTTCCCTTCAAATTTTTGTCTCTTCGGTGTCCTTTCCTTCTTTGAGAAATATAAATTAATGACAATTTTTAAATTTGTGTAAGCATGTATTCCCTTCCCATTTCAAAATTTTTTTTCTTTGATTTTTCTCATGGATAAAGAGTGGGTCAGAAGAGGAAAGGGAGAGCCATATCAGAACAAAAAGTTTCCTTTTTAAAAAATCATTTTATTAAAAACTTGGAAGATTCAGGGAAAAATTGAGGATAAGATGAAAGCTTTTCCTTTCCTGAATTCAGTATTACTTTTTCCCTTGAAAATTCAGGTTTGGCCTGACATTATCTAGAAGTAAGCATTAGAAAAAAATATATTCTAAAGAACATTTCCAGCCAGGCTGGAGACAAGTGAAAGTGATAGATATTTCCAATATATGTGGTGATCTGCTAACGGACAGTCTAGGCATTCACAGTTAGATACTGGCTCAGTTGTGGGAACTGGAAGATGCAGAAGAATCTGTTTGGATAAATGGCTAAGGTAGGCTCACTGGCAAATTCACTGTGTCAAAGACAGTGTACAGGATCAGATCAGAGTATTTATAAATTAAAAAAAAGACTATGAAGTGAAAAGTTCCAGCTTGTTTCACTCTCTTTCTCCTCCTTTTCAAAAACTCTCTCCTGATTTTAAACTGCCCTGTCCTAGTGGTGGTGCTTAGTAAACTTTTAACCGCTAACCTCCCCAACTGTTTTCTCATTCAGCTGGTGAGGTTTCTCAAGCTCACTTTGCTCTGATCAAAATGTTATTATGACTATTAATAATCCATGTTAGTTACAGCAAAGATCAGAAAGAGAATACGATGTTTGTGTCTTAATGACTCAGGAACGATGACGGAAGCAAAGCATAAGCATGCTGTATGAGTGCAGGAGCATTCTGATGCTAAAGTGCATTCAACATGTCCATCTCTGAACAGCATATCATGGAAGGCAGTCAGCAAATGACAACACCTGTATCTGAATTGCAGCTATCCTTCATTTGGGTTGGCAATTAAGTTCTCTGTTGCCATAGAAAATGAAGCAAATGTCCATAGAAGGTGATGCCATATTCTCTGCGTCTTGGCATATTCCATAATACGCTGCATCTTGCTTTTTGATATGTAAACAATGTACATGATTTTTTCCCCTCAAATGACAACTTTTAAGAAGAGTGCAAAAAAAATCTTTTGAACTGCTCAAACTCATTCCAAATGTCTGGGGTTCATGGATCTTGTTGTCACATTGTTATTTGCAGAACGATTTGAAAAATACATGCAGGTTAAAAATAAGATAAAATAAAGCATGCAGTGCTATATACATGTCTCAATATCCATAAATGTGAAAGGTACCTTGCACTCATCTACTATGACTGAGTTGTGAGCTGCAAAAACACATTGGTTTGAGTTGTTTTCCCTATGATTTTTCATGTCGTCATAGATTGACTGAGTCTTGGTCATTTCAATGTCTTCGTGCCCTTTATGATGGGAATCAATGGTGTCAAGTTCTGCCTTGGAAAGGTGGTAGACAATGCCAGCACCAAAAGAATCCCCCACTACATTGACTGACGTTCTCATCCGGTCCCTACAAAAGAAGCAAAAGGCAGAGGCTGAATGGCATGTCAGAAAGAAAAAGTAGGGCATGGCAGTTACAGTTACTGCATTTATTTCAGAAAGTTTAAGGCAGCTTTAGAACAGAAAGATGGGAGCTTTCAAGTGAAATATTGAAAAATCTTGCTTTCCCAGGGGACTTGTTCAGACAGAGAGGATGTGCAAACTCCTATGTCCCAGCTGCTCATACTCATGGATTTTGGCAAAGAACTTGCGCTAGAGACACAGCCAAACTGCAGAGCTGTGCTTGACTGAGATCTCCCCAGCGCCTGTTTCTGGAGCTGGAGGTTTCAATGTCAGGGTGCCAGGCTCACATCATTGCCCTTTGTTTAATCTAATTTATCAGAGCACTGCAGCCAGAGAAAAGGATTTTGGATTTGATGAAGTGTTCTCACTTCTGGGACAAATTAATAAATTGCCTCTCCGTTCATTCTCAGTGAGCAAACTATGGAGAAAAAAATGCCTGAAATATCTCCATAAGGCTCAGGCCATTGAAGCTCCTCTCCTGGCACCATCTTACAGGTGGTCATCTGTTAGCATGGCAGCATGCCCACTCACACTACTGTATGCCAAAGCTCGGCATATGAGCCAACCAAATATAGGTCATGGCCTACAAAATGATGAGCCTGTGACAGCATTTCAGTAACGGGTGCCCCTCGTTGTAGGAGGGTGCCAACAGAGACTCACATGCTCCGTTACAAAGAAGCATGTTTGTTGGCGCTTCCTGGACAGGATGCCCTTGGACAGACACGCCACCTTTCTCCTGTCTTGTTTTTAGAGTGTGGCTCTATCTGTCAGCAGTGAAGTCATGGTTGTGGATTTTCCCTGATTTCAGAATTCTGCCCCAAACCTGCCCAAAATTCTGCAAAAATGGGAGATGATCTTAGAGAACACCGCAGGACTATGGGCTCCTGATGTCCTTCCTACTGCAGGTAGGCTGTATTACACATATTGAAATAATTTACAATCTAATTTGCCTCTTCATATCTGAACTAAACATAAAACTCCTAAAAACTTTCTGACTGAGGGTTGCGATTTAAAGCTACTGCAGCAACGGAGTCTAGCTTTGTCAAATAGGTCAGAAAAGCGATTACACTGATTAATTCTCAGAGGTATATCCACGAAGACTCATTCACACAAAATAGGCAGGTTGAACAGTGTGGACATTTGCCAAGTGACAGAAAAGCCAGCATGTAAGACCTCATTTCCCATGACAGTGATTAATTTGAAAACACCCTTTCTAGTATTTCTGGTACCAGATTTGTGTGACACCTCCTTTTCCTGTAGAATACCGAAAAAAAACCCCTAAATATATAAACCCCAAACTGATAAACATTCATTACACATCCTTATTCATGGCCATACAAACTTTTGAGCCCCTTTTAACATCTTTGCTCTAAATATCTGTAAATCTGCCTTTCCCAGCTGTGGAACTGTATTCCCTTTCAAGTTTCTCCTCTCTCTCTCTACATTATCATGCTTACATGTTTGGAGTTTGTTGTGTAATATCTTAGTTGAAGCAGTTTAATTTTTTTTTTTGTCAACAAAAGAATACCCAGAAGGAAAAATCCCCCCGAAAAACAAACAAACCAACAACCCATAGGAGGAAAACATCCTTCCAGTTTTGCTTCACAGAAATGAAATGCTTTATACAGTTTTCATCCCATGCCTGCGAAGAGTGTTTTAAACCTAATCAGAGTGGCAGAATAGGAAAATAAGACTTTCCAAGTGTAATTTTTAATTAAGACCATCAAATATACTGAACCCGACAATATAGCTCCAAAAAAGAACAGCTGCTTAATTTTTTTTGTATGAGCGGTATTAAATTTTGAAAGGCTTCACTGATGCCAGACAAACGGAGGAATAGTATAGGATGCCAAAAAAACAAGGTGGAAAGAATACATATAATACATATAATATAACATGTATAATAAATATAATTGAGGCACAATTCAAATTCTGAAAGGGTCATTTGAGGAGGTGCTCCAACCCATATTCATGTACTACTAGCCAAGAGAGATTCAGCGATACAAACTGCACACTGCTGCAGAACATGCTATACTGCGTGAACCGAAGTTAGCAAGTAAGTTCCTTACAACAGACAGGACAAAGTCTCGGCTGTCAGGAATCAACAGCAAAGTGCCACTGACCTCTTTTGGGCCAAAGAACGCCCGAAGAAGAACCAAGACAACTGTACTTACTCTTTTGTTAAAAACAACCGATCAATTAATTCCACCTATCCTGGAACGATGTAAACAAAATCAATATAGGAAAGTTGCAGTCTAGTAAATGACTTGCCCCAACACAGATACTTCTGCATTGTCCGTAACAGCTTCTGAGAGGAATAATGGGACTGAAAGTCAAAGTTCTCTCTCAAAAGCCAACTCAACATCTGGTAAGAATGGGCTTTGGAATAATTAGGAAGTAATTCTTTAAATCCTGATAAGGGTTAATGCCTAATTTCCTCAAACTGGCATAAATCAGAACTGGAAGCTCAACAATGTAGATGAAAGGAATAGAAATGAGAAGAACTGAATCAAGCCCCCTTATTATTAATGTCATAGTACCTATATAGCATGCTAGTATGCAATAAAGTTACTCCTGTTCCCTGAAAGCTTGAAAACCCAGTATATCAACCTTACTAGATTTTAGAAAGGAGATTAAAATCTTAGCACACCTGCTAAGCCAAAGACCAGGTGACATGTTTAAATTGCCTTACCTCTTTGTCATTATAGGAAAAAGCTCCTGTTTTCTATTGTTTAATTTGATTTATATAAGGCCCTGTTCATAACATCCAGACATTGGCTGGGTCTGAATATTCTGAATTTAGATCTAAGCCAAAGAACCAAGTCAGAACTCAAGCAACCTTCTTCTGAGTTACAGAATGAAGGTTAAATACCGGATCAGCCATCCAAGCCCATTTTCTCTAATTCCTCTCTCTTCACTGCAAAATACCACTGTATTTGAGGTTGTGCTATGATATTTGCTAAGCTTCTCAGTCTCACATCTGGAAAGTAGCCAGCTTCTGGCTAGAGCAAAAGAAACTGGTTTTATTCCAGCTGTTGGCATATAATTACTGTCTTATTAAATGTCACTGCTGTGTTGTGCTTAGTTTTAAACTGAGAAACTATGAGAGTTGTGAAATCTTGGGAAACTTGCCTGGTGAAAGAGCTCACGCTGCATATGTACGCGTGGGAGGGGGAAAGGCTGAGCAACCTAATGTCTAGATATTGGAGAGGCTTGAGAAGAAATTGATACAGAAACCTTTTGGCTCCAATTTGAAGGAGAGAGTGCCAACTTTAAGGATAATCAAAAGTCAGCTTTGTGTTACACCATGACCAAATCGTGCAGAACTGGTTTTGGTAAGACCAGAGTTTCAGATGATGGTAGTATTGTAAAATCAATTGATATTCTGATATTTTCTTTCATCAGAAATATTGAAAAAGTCATAGAGTAGGACATTTTTTAAAAGCTTTCATTATCTGGAATTGAAATGCTATAAAAGAGCTATCCCAAATATTTCTACATGGCTGGCTGCATTTACACACTGGTTCCAGAAAAGTGGCTGGAATTGGGTCTTAAATATTTTATTAACTTTCTCTTCTACATTCTGTTAGAAATACTGCTGTAACGTTAATTGATGATCTAAAGAAATGGAAGAAGACAATGTTCCTAAGTAAAGAAAATATCTTTTTATGACCTTTCGTTTCAGATATTCTATAGGTCTGGTTTGTGTGCCCAAAAGCTTGCTCAAAAGTTGGCTTGTTGCCTTTTCTTAACATTAACAATGTCAGCAGCATCATTTTCCATATCTCATTAGATCATTGTGGCTACCACAACACAACCACTGGAAGGTAGAAAATAAAACTATTAGTTGTTGATATATGTTAATTAGCACAACACTTCCACCAACAAACTTTGTCTTAACTTCACAGCATTAGTGGCATGACACAGAGCTTTTAATCTCCTTTTTTATCTCTTTTCCCTTTTCCCTCTACCTTTCAGTTCTGAATCACGCTCTAATTGCACTGCTGATTATTAGGCCAGAAGGATCCAAACCCAACCATTTGTGCTGAAAGGTTCTTTTGCCTGGCATTTATTTTGGAAAGATGCCTTGAAATATTTCTTTCAGAAGTACTATCCTTCCTATACTTACATTCATCACCGCTACAGCTCCACAGTACGGACATTTTTATTTCCTAAGCAGCGTTGGATGAGCCAGCAGTAACAATGCTGCTGAAGCCAAGCCTGAAATGCAACACCTACTAGTGGATCAGAACTGCTCGTAAACTTACAGCTCTGAGGTTTGCTAGTGTGGGGAGAGCTTCTCAGTCCACAGGAATATTTTTAAATGACATTTCCCTAAAAAACCAAATAAACCACAGGCTCCTTTTGCACATCCTCCTACCAGCTGCAGAAACCTACCTATTGCCTTACTTTGAGAGCCAGCAAAAACATATATTTAAAATGAGTATGCACCTCCCTTTTGCTCTTCTCCTCCCAGCTGCAGATTCCTATGCTACTTTCCTGTTTTCAACTATGACCTCATAAATACAATAAAGCCACAGAATATCACATTTTTCCTTACACCAGCTGT
Source organism: Calonectris borealis (assembly GCF_964195595.1). Lineage (NCBI taxonomy): Eukaryota > Metazoa > Chordata > Aves > Procellariiformes > Procellariidae > Calonectris > Calonectris borealis. Next base: position 50,980,637 of record NC_134316.1, on the reverse strand, counting down.
ACTCTGACTGCTGAACCCTGCCTCATTTCACCATTCTGAGTCATGATATCATGATACTCAGTTATATATAAAATATGTAAGTCATCTTTTCCCTTTGCCTTCCCAAGCTGTAAATTCCTCTTTCATTTTTCCCTGAAGCAGAAATCGGAGCAGCGTGCTATTCTTCACAACTCTTAGTGACAAGATAGGTAATAAAAGATAGAGTATAGTAGTAGATCCAAAATACATGTCAGAGGATTGACCAAGTTCTTGAATTCTTCTCAATAAGCCAAAAGATAATGACAGAAAATTAATTTTCTGTTTTATCTTCACATTCTCAACTTTGCTATTCTTTCTTGCATAATTTTAGTAGTCTGGGACTGAAAGCTACAAGCAGGCAGCTGAGGCTGCTAGCGTAGGAGGAAATGCACAAATAGTACAGAGCGGTACTTACATCTCCCCTTCTGGGCACCACGGCTGGCACAACAGAAACATACGTCTTTACTATGTAAAAGAATATTAGAAGAGAGATGGCTGTTGACCAGAATATACTGTGCTGCAGCAGTACAGGACGACATAAAAGTCTCTAGACGCCAGTACAACTTAGAGGACTACTGAGTCCCTGTCAGCTCTGTGCGGGTGAGAGAAAGATACCCACATCGTCCAATGACAACATGAGAAAGCATGTGGCTTGGCATATGCTCTGTCTATATTTACAGCTTCTGTATTCAAACATTGAAGAACAAAAGCCTTGGAAAACTATCTGTGGGTTAGCTGTTTCTTGTCGGAGGACCTGCAATGGCACCGAAGGACTTTGATCTCAAGTCCTTGAAAAAGACTGTTTGAGGGATCTGTCAGTAAAATCAAACTAGGGAATGACCTTCTCTCTTTCAGTTTGCTTTCTTAGTTGTCTTTGGTTTATATCCTGCTCTAGAACAGTTTCTTTCTTGAAAGTATTTTACTTTCTTATGTACAAAAAGAAATAGACTTTCCCCACTATGAGCATAAAACATTTGATACTACAAATGCCCAAATCACCCTGTAACTTGCTGACAACATCCTGATGGAACCTTCATTTTCAGCATTCATCCTTAAGTTTAGACCAGAACTATAAGAAACAGAAATATGAAAGCAAAGATCAGAAAACTGCTCTGGAGCTATGTCTGTGATCAAGAGGCATCATTAGGAAGAAGAAAATATATGAGCGTGAGCCCAAGGGTCTTACAAGATCATCCTTGGCTCATAGAAACTGACTTCAGTAGCTCTTTAACAATTTGTACCAGCTGAGAAGCCGCTTTCAGTGTCTCCTACTTCATCAAACAGCCTACTTCCTCCTTCGCTTCATCTGTAGAGGAAAGTCTTATAGTTCTTTAAGATCAATGGCTGAAAAGCACTATGGACAAGCATTACTTCACTACTTTTTCTGCACTGAGCAGCGGAGTCAGCACAACTTACAAAAGCCAGTCAACAGCAACAAGCAAACTGATGTCCTGGGTAGGGAGACCCACTGCAGTAAGGATCAGAAGCATAGTGACAAGTCCCGCGCTGGGAATACTGGCAGCTCCAACACTTGCAAGGGTGGCGGTCAAACTGCAAAAAACAAATATCAAATGGAGATAGCAGGAAGAGGAACATACAATTTCATTGCATATTCATATGATCATTAGGAAGGTCTTATTTTTAATGAGTTCTTCCCAGAAAACTAATGACTACATGATAAATCATGGTAAGCTCAGGCCATAGTTTTAATGCTTGTGTTTCTCCAAAAATATTTATTAGGGGAGGCCAGATCTATGAGATTTGTTCTGAGAGTTGTAAGAGAGTTGTCTGAGAGTTTTAAGTTCTGTAAGGTGGTTATGATATTCTAATCTTTGGCCTGGTGTTGTTTTCTGAGCTCTACCAACACATCAGAGTGTTGAATCCTGAGTTTTGGTCATCCAGACTGGCTGAAGTTTGATGGCTATAGGTTGAATTTTCAGGGTGGTTCTTTTCTATTTATTCATGGTACTTGAAGACTGAATTATGAGGTAATGGCTGAGAGAAAGTAGTTATTATCAAGTACAGAAGACTAAAAGTCTTGGTATCCAAAACTCCCACAGTACAAGCCAGTGGTGTACCATGCCTAGATACAAATCACCCTAGATGAAAAAGCAAAATTAATCTGATTGTTTCATAAATCCAAACCTGTCTTTGTTTTTGCCTCTCTTATTTTTTGATGAAGACCAGTAGAGTGAATGTCTGTGCTCCAAATGTTTGTAAAAATACAACACAGACCATAACAAATATCAACATCATTGGGCAATCCTATGAAGAATGGAAAAACAGGGAAGAGAAGGAGAGGAGAGGGAGGGAGGGAAAGGAAAAAGGAACAAGGAAAAAGGAAAGAAAAAGTTATCTCTGTCTTTTTAAACACAGAGATGAGTAACATGGTTGTACTTCTGTGGGTGTACCCAACAAATCTGAAAGCGCTTCCCACACAGAAGTAGGGGAAAAAGGTCTCTGTGGGGGAAACCCTTGGCCGTTAGCCACAGAACTAATCTGTGCGGATGTTAGCCTGATTTAGAGCTGGCAGATGGCTGGGTCTGACCCAGACAATCCAGGTTGCAGTGTGTTTGTCAGGTGTCTGGGTTAGAGTGCAACCTGGCCTATTAAACACCCAGATAGGTCCAGCAGGTATGCAGGCAGGATGCTCTGCTCTGCCGTCAGGCTTTGCGTGCAGTGCCAGCTTCTCAGGCACTTCCAGCCTGAACTGGTAAGGGATGGCTTCCAAGCTCTGTGAGGAAACGCTCCTGCCAACCTTCCCACAGCAGCGCTTACAGGGCTGGACGGGAATGAATCTAGCACTGTTCAGGTCTAAACAGAGTCTGGCTTAGCTACCGTTTCCAAGATCACCCTCTCCCAAAGGAGACAGGAAATCAGAGGATCTACATGACCAATATGAAGTAACTAGGGCTGGTCAAAGGCTAATTAAGTCTTCGTCAGTTTACGTCTGGCTCATTTGAATACCCTCAGCATCACAAACTGGATTTGACAGACAAAACCTAATAACCTCTCATTCATTTGTATTGCCACCTCAAGAGATGGCTACATCAGCCTTGAAATGGTGAGATCAGGAAGAGCTACCGGGTCAGTCCCTCAGAGGAGGAGAAGAGGAGTAACTTGGGATCAAGCCTACCAAATCTCTTGGACAACAGCTGATTCCTGCTTAAATTTCCCTTGTTTCAATTTAGTTTAATATGTGGCACCTCTGAAATTGTTGTTTTCCGTCTTAGCAACAAATATGCATCATGCAGGTCTAAGCACCTGCCTTCATTAGAAGCAGCCCTGAACCTTTTACAAACTTTGGCTTTACTATTTCAGGGGTTGGGGCAGGAGGTAAAGAAATGGAAAATGTGGAACTAGTATAGCTGGGCAAGAAACAGAAAATTAGACATCCCTTTGCAGGAGTTTCTTTAGTGTTAAAAGGGTTCAATAAAAGAAAGGTGGGTGGGTGAAAACTACAGGAAGGCAGCAAACTTGGCAGCCTTCACTTGTGGTTTCCATTTTAACTATTCAAAATGTTAGGCCTGGTGTCTTCATCAAATTTTCCATTGTAAATTAACTTTAGCTGCAGCAGTCATAACTTTGCCACTGCTTTTTATTAGTCACCCTACCTAATAGATCTTAAAAATCCATTACAGTAAAGAGTCTTCAATCACTCTTATCCTTTTTTAATAGGTACTTTCGTTTGTCCTTCCAGATATTTAGCTTAGTCCTAGATATGACAATTCGATACGAAAAGACTAGAGCTAATATTTGCTGGGTTAGAGATAAAAAGTCTGGGAGCATCCACACCATGCTGCAGGCAATCTCACCCTTAAGCTGGGCTATTCTCAGTCCATTTTGTTTGCTGTCACAGAAAAAGTACAGGCAACATAAATACATGGATACATTTTTTAGGTACACTTTTTTCTTCCAATGTATAGAAACAGATACATTCTAGAAAGTTTATGTCCCGTATATCACTTGTAGCATCCCTCTATACTAAAAAAGGCATTGCATCGGACAGAGAATGCTGTATTTCACATTGTATTGTCAACCGCAAAACTGTGTAAAACACCACCAGCATGCACTAAGGCTGCAAATGATAGAAAACGCATGTCACCAGAGAACCAGGACCTATGTATATGACATTCCTTTTCATATCGTTATTAGAAATCCATGGATTTCACAGAGAATCCCACAGCGACTGAGAAGACATCCAACCCAAAGCTTCACATTTTACAGTCTGTAGAGACAAAGCCTACAAGTATTTTGAACTGACCTCACAGTAACTATCTGGCCTCCATCCAGCTCAATTCCATTCATCTGTGCTATGAAGATGGCAGCCACAGCTTCATAAAGGGCAGTTCCATCCATGTTAATAGTTGCTCCAACAGGAAGAACGAACCTTGTTACACGCTTATCAATGCCTAGATTTTCTTCAAGACACCGGAATGTGACAGGTAATGTTCCAGCACTGAAGGAGAGAAAGCAAAGAAGTAGAGAAGACATAATTACAATATAATATATACACATAAGGGAGCAAAGTCAGAAATTCTGCTATCATTGTTTACATTTTCTACTTCCACTTTCTGCTGTGATTCAAGCCTTTTTTAGCCAATTCTTAAATTAAGCCTACATTTAGCTGGAGCTGGGACTGAGGCCAAGACATGACTTGAAGTAGGGATGAGAACTTGAGAGAGCGTAGATGAATTTTTCAGTCTCATTTATGAATTATTTCTTGCATTTTGTTCAAAAGGACAAGTTCCAGGTGTTTTCTAATGGACAGAACTATAAGCGTAGGGACAAATCCTAAAATTCTTTGACTGTGAATTTGCTCTGAATGGAGAAATCAGTGTTGCATTAAGGAATTAAAAAGCCAGGCAAAAAGATACAACCCATGGAGTTCCCAGACACTGGAGGACAGGAAAGGATATGAAACAGCTGGAGGATAGGAAAAGATGCGCAAGATGGCTGGAAGAGGGGAACAGCTCCTTGCACAGATCCACAGTGCCTTGCTTTTGTGGGAATAGTTCAGGCTATTACATTCACTTGCTCAAAATAAAACACCTTCATCAAAAAATACTGCTGAAAACAGAACATACTCTTTTTCCCTGTAGATGCAAATATCTTCTATTTCTTCCCTTCCCTAGCAGGTCTGCCTGCCTCAGGCAAAGGACTTACTGCAACAAGCATGAAACCCAACACAGGAACATGTTTTGGTTCCTTACTTTTCTGTGTTACCTCTGAGGTCAGGTCCACCACTAAATGAAGTTGGTTGTTGCCTGAGAAGCTGTTCTGGAAAGAAAGCTGACCCGGGGAAATTCCTTTTAACTGGTGTTTGATACAGAAGCAGCTGGAGCACATCTGTTGTGTTTTATTTGCTTTTCTTCAGCTGAGTTGGCAGAATTTCTCAAAGGTCTTCACTATTGTATGCCACTAATTCTGGTGTCATTGCCCCTACAAAAATACTAATCTGCTCATAGAAGAACAAAGGACTAGACTCACCAAATTTTCTCAGATAAATACTCGCAGCATATTGTTGTTAGTGCCTTGCAACTTCAGGTCTTTCTAACTCATTCATTCATCCACTACCATAGAGATGCTATTGGGTACAAAAAATGTAATCTTTCCATTTTACAGATAATTAAACCATGGAAAAGGGAGATTAAGGAATGATTGAGATACCTAACTATAAAAATGTAGTGTCATAATAAACATCCTAGGTTATCTGGAACAAGCACATGAGGCTGACTTGTCTCGCATGGGATCTATGCAAAACCCAAACCCTTCTGATTTGGCAGATGCCTGAGTCACTTCTAAATGACACCTCTTATCCCACATCTATGGAAACATGAGTTAGAAGATATGAGCTTCTAGATCCCCGCTTTGTGCTCAAATGACTGGACCATTCTTTGCTCACAGAGGTGATGTTTTTAACAGATGTCGATAAGCCAGATACATGGTACCAATCATTTGTGTTCTAGCATCTTTACAAATATATTTGTAATTATGATTTATTTTACTGTGTTCTTAATCAAAAGTAATCAAATGCTTAATATTCTGTGGGTTTAACCAAATCAGAGAGAATTCACACTTTCTAAAAACAATATAAGTCTCATAAGTTACTCTAGCAGCTATATTTATAGCAGGTAGTAGAAAATATCTAGTGAGTCATTAACCAATAACTACTAGTCAGTTTTCAAGTCAGTTCCAAGATCACTTTGCCTCCTACAACAAAGATATTCCTGTATCTTATTAAAAGAAAAACAGAATAGAAAATGTAGTTCGCTGACACACATTGAAACTTAGTCAGATAAGGAGCTTTTTCTTCAGAAATACAAGTCCCACCTTACCTTTGCTGTCACAAATTAGATCGTCAGCACAAGATGTGTACCAACCATTGTCGTCATGAACCCCAGTAAGCTCAGCAGGCAGGGACTATGCAAATATCTTTCCCCTTCAGTTCTGCCACCATGAGCAAGGACAGGTGGGCAAGCCATGGAGACAAGGCTTCTTTATTAGAAGAGCACAATATGTAGATGCCTTCCATGGTTCCTCAGCCTGGCCAAAGAGCTTTAATAGGTCCCTGAATAGGAAGCATTTGCAACTTCCAGAGGTACCAGGTTAGACCATATGACGGTGATTGTTATCATGTGGTCACTTGTCTGTGGTGTTATGAACTGGCCCACTTCTGTTTAGCCAGTAATTCAGATCTGGATAGCAGTCAGGTGGTAAAGCTTGTATCCACATAAATCCATATCCTGGAATTACTTAGAATCCCCTACATTTTTTCATTTTGGTACTCCAGCAGAAAAACATTATTTCACGCTAAAAAAACCCCACAGATGTTATGTATGGACATTGTAAATTTTGTATTGTAAGTGGAAACTCGATCATTTCTATGAACAAAAGCCTTAAGGAAATTGTGGTTTAGTGAAACTCCTGGCCAGACTGTATCTCCTATAATCCCGCATTGTTTATCACAGAGCCACAGAATTGTTGAGGCTGGGAAGCACCTCTGGACATCACCTATTCCAAGCACCTTGCTCAAGGCAGGGGCAGCTAGGGCAGGTTGCCCAGGACCATGCCCAGACAGGTTTTGTGTATCTCCAGGGATGGAGACTCCACAACTCCTCTGGGCAATCTGTGCTGGCATTCAACCACCATCACAGTAAATCACAGTAAAAAGATTTTTCTTGTGTCCAGATGGGATTTCTTGTGTTTCAATTTGTGCCCACTGCCCCTCGTCCTGTCACTGGGCACGACTCTGAGAAGAGCCTTGTTCATCTTCTCTGCACTATCCCATCAGATATTTATGCGCATCAGTAAGGTTCCCCCAGAGCCTCTTGTTCATCAGGGAGAGAAGTCATTCAGCAGAGTGGTTTGGGTTGACCCAAAGAGGCAGATGAATTACAGTTCTTTCACGGCATTCCTGAACTCAAGACTGCTCAGTTTGCTGATGGTCAGTTTTGAACTAGGCTTTTTTGTTTTCACCTTTTTAATTAAAATGGAAGATTAAATTTTCTTCAGAAATAAAACATTTATTGAAGAAAAACACTTGAAAATACAGTATTTAACTGAAAAATATTTTCAGCACAAGATCTACTGACTGCCCCAATGCAAAGCATCAATTTATTACTGAAAGATGAGTTGCCTATACATTGTGTTGAGCCTGTTCTGTGCCTTACGAGTCTAAAATGCTTACCTCTTCAGTGAAGTCCCCTTATTCTGCCAAAATGGATGAAAGAATAAAATGAGAGGTTTTTTTCATTTCTTTCTTGAAACCTAGTACTGCTTATTTTTTTCCCCAATGCAGTAAGACTGGTCTTAACATGCTTTCAAAATAAATCGAATTATCACTGTTTCCTAGTTGAGGAAACAAGTACAGAGATAACACAATTTGCACAAGTTATTTGGCCAATGCCAGAGAAGAAAACAAAAAGTGGGTCTCCCAACTCTCTGCAGTTGGCTGTACAACCTCTCTAAAAATCCCAAAGGTGTGTGGTTATTTTTATTTATTTCAACATGGCTGAATTAAAACCAGTTTTTATTCAATGGCATAAAATGATTTTGCAGTGAAGGTCAGAACAGCAGATGTACTATCTCTAAACAGCAGCTAATAATCTGCTAAAAAATAAAGCAAGCTGTTATTTCTCATGTGTACCTGGAAGCTGTGCCTAGCGCTGTGATCCATGCCTGGAAAATCCCAGCAAGGAATGAAAATGGGCTTTTCCTTGTTATCACAAAGTAGAGCAGAGGCAGGAAGATCCCTCCATGGATGAGAAGACCCACAATCACAGTAACCATGTACATGCCAAGTTGTCTAGCAACTACTTCTAAGTCCTTGATTGCAATGATTTTTCCACAGATGAGGCAAGCAATGCCCAAAGGGGAATACCTGGAGAAAGAGAACAAGCATAAACAGAACTAGTCTTTGCAGTGTAATCATAAAAATTGTGCTCAACAGAGTATAGACTGGAGAAAGAGTAGGGGGGTCTCAGGCTCAACAATGAGACGCAGATTAGAAATTGATGGACAGCTTTCACATCTTTTAAAAAAATAATGGCTATCTCCAGCAAATTCCCCATCTACTTTATTTTATTCCATTCCATTGAATGGAATATGCATTTCCTGAATAGTCTTTGATCCTGGAATAACATCGTACAAGAATACTATCATGTTACACAGGCTTGGATCATTATGAAGAGTGATGTAGTATTCGTTCTTAATACATAACTTTTACAACCCATTGCTTATCTGGTTTCAGGGAGTTGCATTATTTTCTTCAGTTAAACTATTTGTTGAAATGAATTGCTTTTATCTTGAAGGCTGCAAATGTTTCCATTATGTTCTTTCAATAATTTGGACAAATGCTTTTTAGTTCATAGATTCTTCATTAATTATGTGCTTTTCTTACTCGGGGTAGGGTTTTTGTCACCTCGGTCATATGATTCGCTGATGGCATAAATGGAACTTTTAAATAGGATGATAATGGTAGCACAGTTTGGTAATAAAAAAATTTGAAATGAATGGATATTATTTTAAAAATGTAATAATCAGCAATAGTGAAAAATGCCGGAAAGCATGGATAAAAGAAAATATTTATACCTGCACTGGTAAAGGTTATATTATACAATTTTAAGTGACATTCACTTTCTCGATCTGTTTTATAAAACTTAAGCTGGGAGAAAGTAATATGGGTAACGTGGAGAAACAGTAAACAAAATGCCTCTCTGAAAATAAATGGTAATGTATATTTTCAAAAGTGATTAGTGATTTGGATGCTTAATTAAAGACAATACAAAGGAAACTGACTTTCAGAATGAGTGCTTCATGTTTTCTGTAAGAAACATCTCATGGTCTCTCAAGCAATCTGCCCAAAACCTGGAAAGCCCTCAGACACTTGAAATGCAAGGCCAGCTCTTAGACCAGTTATCATAAAAAGCCATGTTTCAATGAACTTGATGAAGCATATTTCTTATAAAGAATTACATGCTGTCAGAGCCAGATGTCTGATTTGTTTTATGTTTGTGTAGCAATGCTACGCTCCTGAGAGTCTGGAGTTGCCATAGGAGTTACACCTCTCTGTGCAGAGAAATCATAAACCAAACAATATGTAACTCTGCATAAATAAGTGTATTTGTCTTTATAAACACACATGAAAAAACCTGCTTCTGGTCACAAAAAAATTCTTTAAAAAATTCTAGACAGAGATGAACAAGTGGAATTCCCAACATCAATCTCCTTTCTCAGGAAAAGAGAAATAAAAAGCACATCAGTAAAAAATAAACATTTAGAGTGAATTTCTCGAAACTTGAATGATTTCCTGCCATTTCAACACTGACTACTAGAGAAAATTTATACTGTAGGCAAGGTATTATGTCTTGGGTGTACCAACTGGTGCTAAGTGAAGTAAGAGCAAATTCTGGCTCTTGGAGTGTTATGAGAGTATAGTTACCGTCTCCCTATAGAGTCGAGAGCAGCAGGTTACAGTAACTGTTGAAAGCAGTAGGGCTTTGTGAATAAAAACAACTGTGTTTTTATGCAGCAAGATCATCTACAGAAAAGTAGAAGCATAACAGGAGTCCAAAGTCATTGCTCCAAGTTCTTTCTTTTGTTCTGCACATTTCCACATCACTGTTGCTATCTGCATCACTCTTGCGTAACAGTCTCTCTTTGAAACACTGATGATGCTGAAGACTCGAGCTTCAGGCACCCCGCTCCCTTTTCTATAAACTGTGTCCATCTAGAGCCTCAGAGAAAAGGCATGCTGCAGCCTCGTAACTCAGGAAATCACTTCCAGGAACACCAGGGAATCACGGGGAGCAATGAGCCATGATACTTGGGTTGTATTAGGGTGGCTATCTCTGCTCTCAAAGACCTAGGAGATACGAAACACAGTAGTGCAATGCCAAATGTAGCAATGTGTTTTTATGTTCTGAAAAATGGTTTTGTGTGATATGGCCATGCTTGGCACTGTGTACAGATAGCTCTGGGGAAGCCCTTGGAAGAAACATCTCAAAAAAAAAAAGAGAGAATCCCCTTCCAGAAATGTAAACAAGGGCTCAGTCTTAATTGGGTAAAGTCACTCCCTTGAAGGAAGCCAGGCCCCATCATTACGAATGGGTATACTTCAAAAACAGGATGGATACCTTCCAGTGACCCCATTGCAGTGAGGTTGTAAGATTCTGCAGAAACTACTGGTGGAGGGACTACACATCACTGAAAACCACTGGAATTTTATTTGGTGGTAAAGTATTTTTACTACAGAAGACAGTGAATAAAGTGTGTCTCCAGGCTCCTTTGTAATTATACCTCCTAGCTTATGCCCTGGGATTATGCTAACCTCCCGGGAAGATTTGGATGTTCTTATGTGGGGCATTCTTGCTTGCTTAGGTGTCCTTCTATGTAATGAACTTCCATAATCAATGTGGCATTTGAAGGCCTTTGCTGGTACCTGCATGTCTTGGATTTCAGTAAACAAAGAACAGAATACCTTCAGAAATATTTCAAATTTGGTCCTAAATTTCCCAGATAGAAATAATGCTGTGGTTCTAACGTACCTGTCAAGGTTTTAAAAAAATGAACTATTTAATTACATTGTTTACTAACAAACTGTAGTCACCATATGTTATAATAGGGTTTTATGAGGGTTTTTTTTAATCTTTTTTTTATCTAGAAGTTAGAACTTCAAACTTACCACATGATCATAGTTACTAACTTCATTACAATCTCATTCAGGATGTTGAAGAAATCCACCATCATCTTGGCCTGTTCTCCCATTTTCCCCATAGCAATGCCAAAAGCAATAAAGAATCCTATCAAACCTATTGGGAAAGAATTGCAAGACAAAAAAAAAGCATGGGTTTTAGGAAGTTTTTGCACCTAGTCAATGTCTTGATACCACCTACTAATCCAGTTTTCAGAACTATAGCGTATTACACATCTCTTGGGACTTTTTAATATGGACTCGTTCTCAACTTTCATGATCATATTCAGAATATCTTTTATTCTTCAATATTTTACTAAATTCCAATTTCACAGTCCAACTATGTTTTTTTCTTTTTCCCTGAATTGATCCGATCATCAAAAATGATATATATATCATATCTTCTCAGTGCCATGGAACTGTTAGAAACCTCATAGCCCCTGGCAAATGGGAGAGGCAACACAGTGTCATATCATGACTCTTCTTTGTTGCTAAAACAGTCACTAGAGACCAAGAGCATTTTTCTCAAGCTTTACAGAAGTCCCTTGACAGATTCAACCCACAGACTAGTCAGTCCTGGAGTAAAGGGAAAAGCAAAAGCAGCCCAGAACATAACTTTTTCAGGCCAGGAGTATTCCAGTTAAATGAAGAAGGTGGGGATGGGAGGAGAAAGTGCGTATTGCACTTTAAGCTAAACCACAGAACTCCCATTAAACAGATTTACCTCACTGAAACCAGCTATCAGTGGATACATAATCATAGAATTCAATACGAGTAACATTTGGCTCCTAAATTTAAATGCTAAGGTGTGAAAGTCTGGAGTATTGGACTTTCAGTGTGAAAAACCAACTGAGTGCATCTGTCATGTATTACTTTGGAGCTGTGTCTCCAATGCTAACCTTTACCATCCTGCAATTTTCAGTATCCAGAGTGGGATTATTAACTGATACTGATAGATGGTTGGAATCTTCAGCTACCCTTTGAGGTTAAACTTTCATTCGTGATATGAGTTCAGTATTTAACAAATGTGTGAACTCAGCTGGAAAATTCCTAAGGAAAAAACCATCAGGACACAAAAGCATTCAAGAGAAGGGAATTTCAGCTACCAGTACGCTGGGAAGATACAGGCTGTCCCATATCCTCCCACTGGGTTTAGCAACCAGACTTTTTTCTTTTTTTTTTTTTTTCATCCAATCTCCTGAATGTAAAGTCATTCTTTAGCACCAAGCTATCTTTGTTGAGTCACTTGAATAGGGAAGTGAAGCGTATGTTTGTGTGCTGCAGAGCATAGAGAAATGATGAAAAGCTTTTCAGTCAAAGACCAAGTAACTTCCTGGAATTCAGACTCTGCACCAGAAAATGTTAGTCGGTGATTTTGTTCGTTAATTCCAAACGAGCTGCTACATTAGTCATAAGAGTCAAGTTCGTTCATATTTGCAGGCATTTACATGGCTTGTTCAGTTTATTCAACCTGGATGGCAATTCCCCAACATTTTCACTTCTTCATTCAAAACCAAACCAAACCACACCAAACCAAAAAATTCTGCAACGTTTGAGAGTCATTCGTCAAAATACTACAGCTAATCCCCCACATAAACTGTGTATTTCCTTTCTGCAGGAATTGTATTCAGCCTTCTAGCTCTCTTCTTACCCGTGACAGAGCCTGCACAAAACAAGTCCAGCACTAAATGTAATGCATCTCTCACTTTAGAAATACTGTTTCATTTTAATGCATAAGCAGAGCTCCAGGAAAGAAAGAAGCAGGTGAGGGTAACAGCATGAGCAATGAGCTGCTGCCTCACGCAGGGTGCAAAATGCCAATTTGCAGCTTTGAAAGAAAGCGGCTCCTCTGCCACAGATGTTGAATGGAAAGAGGAGCCTTGGAGGCAGGCAGAATACAGTGGCTCTTGGCTCTTGTAGAGCAGGCTGCTTTACAGAGAAACAAATCATCTCTGATCAGCTTACTGATGCTATCTATCTCCCCTACGTCTAAGCAAAGCAGCCACTGCCAACCAACTCTGGAGAAGCTCTGCAGGCACAGCAGCCACTGTGTCAGCAGGAGCAGCTCATCAGCTGTAAGGAGTCTGTAAGGGGCCATTTGCCCCTAAAAAGCGATGGCCTAGCGGTGAGATAAAGCAGTGGTTTAGGTACTGCCACATGCTGTCCTACTTTGAGGACAACACCTATAAACAGAGGTGTCAGCCTCAGCCCTCTGCTGCCACAGAGCATGTGTATCTTCAAGCGTAGGCGTGCCAATGAGGCTACAAATTGAGGGCTAATTTCTGAGTGACTTCACCCACATCCAGAAAGAAAGAAGGTGAAGGAGGAGCACTCCTCTCTGGGCTGACAAAACAGTGAGTCTAGGCACAGAGGAGAAAATAGAAGTGGTGTGGTGGCTCTTCGTTCCCCTGTGCCCCCGCCCCAGACCGAACAGGTGCTTCAGGAAAGGGTGGGAGATAGGCAGAGCCTTCGTACCACCCCCACTTGCTGGCTTGTCCAGACAAGATGGCACGACCGCAGTTGTTCATAATTTGCAGCTGGTAAAGGTCAACAGCCAAGAAGAAAGAAGGAGGGAGTTGTGACTCAGAGATGTGTCAAGCCTCTCTGGGATTTTTCTTGGGTGGTGTGGTTCACACCCCACCTCTCACTTCAGGCTCTGCCTCAAGCCAAATTCTAGTTCAGCGTGCCCAAGACACTTACTGGAAACAACTGAGCTCAAATTCATCAGGGGGTGGGTAAAGCACTGGCTCTTGAAGCTTTCCCCCATACTGTTTTGCCAATATGCATTAGTATTAGTCTAGGCAGGCTACTTCTAGGATGAAGGGATATTTTGGGTATCTCCTACATGTTTCCCTGCTGTACTCCAATTAATACCTGCAAAGCTGCCAATCCAGAATAATTCACTTGATTGTTTCTGTGATACAGTCATATTTCTAGTAAGACCACTAGATTTTCATCTCAGAGACCAATGGGCAGCCAGCAGATCATAACATTTGATGATTATTTGGGGAGACTAAGCTTGCACTGAAGAGCAGATCAGACAACACTGGCTACCCAGTCACAGCCAAAAGCTGTGTCATACATATGATGTACATATTTAACAGGCAAAAAGTTTTCCTACCCAGGACATTCATGCCATCCTTAAATTCAAGTCCCTTCTTAATGACCAGCTGGGCTTCTGGTGGTGTTTCGCGCACTGTCTCATTCATCATAGCAAAAGCAGAGTCAGTGACATTAGGTGGTTCTTCAATGGGTGGTGGCACCAGCACTTTCTTGGTGACAGTTTGGATCTGAAGGCAATAAAAAGGGAGGATGAGAATGGAAACAGACTGAATGTAATCCATATGGGAGATCAGGAAATAATAATAAAAAGACTCTTCATTTGAAATTCCTGGGAACTATATTTTTAAAGGATTAGACATTTATTCCACAACCTTTTACCCCCTCTTCCAAAAATAAGTTTGTTTTTCAATAGTTCCAACTGTCACAAAGTCCTGGATGTCTTCCTCTAGTGTGAAAAGTATGGCAAATACTTGTTCCTACCACTAACATTTTACAGATAGTTAGCCCCTTTGTCCAGATGGTTCACAAATGGTGCTTCACAGATTGTATGTTACATGTTGATACCATTTATTTAGCACCAAAAGGCAGGCACCTCTAAGATCAGTCACAGCAGCAACTCTGCAGTAAGGCTTGTTATTCAGGATGGTCTGCCCAGTTCAAGTTATCATAGTTTGATGGTTACCTTGAATCAAAAAACTTAGGACGTTTCCAACACTTCACTTGGTGCCTGTGAGAGCTCAAAATGGAATACACACAGTCCCTTCAGCTCTCTAATTAAAATATTGTGAGTGACAGATAACAGAAAAATTATCAAAGCTGCCAGATACCTATGAAATCAAATCTGACCACTTCAAAAAAGAAGACATCAGCATCTGAATGGATCTGGACCCCTCCTGGCACATGAAAGGCAGGGTCAAGGGAAAGCTGGAAAGGAATGGTAGGGGGAGAAATGGGCTTGAGTTTACAGCTAGGAAAAATGGGAGGAGGGAGTGGAAAAAGAGAGATCTGTGACTTGCTGCTTTTAGAAGGGACATTTTCCTCCCACTTCACATCTTGAGCCTTTCCTGCCTCTTCGTGGCTCTGGGACAGGCAAAATGGTTAGGAAGCTATGACCGGTTTGCCATGGTTTCCCATCTGCTCTCTACTTGTTCCTAAAAACATGTTTGAGCAAGGCATCAGAAACAGTGCATTAGCCTTTCAAAGAACATTTGCACCTCTTTCCTGTTGAGATGGACATTGTAGGACTATGGATAATGATCCAGATTAGATCTGTATATTTTAAAACCGTAAGGTTTTAAAATACCTTGCATCTCTCCTTTCAAAACCTGTTGTCTAAAACTAGAGAGAGGGATGTAGACAGAAAACCTACATAGCTTTGTATGAGAAACTCTTCAGTTGTCCTGAAACAACTCAACATTCCTGCACGTTTACATCTTTTTCAGAGTTAAATTTTATCTGAGGGATGTTGTCAACACAACATTTATTATGTGAGGCATCCAGAATGTAAGAATAGAGTCGCAGAAGTTAAACTTAAAACATTAGACTCTACACACTCACAAATTCCACTACAGTCACTTAAGTCAAAGGTCCTCAGCCCTTCTTTGCACAGGGCCACAGCTACTAAAAATGCTAACCCTAACATCAAGTTTAGATACTGACAACAACGTCTGAGGCGAGAAAACCATTTAAATGTCACAGTCATATTTATAGATGATAGTCCCACTTTCTTTCATGGCACATAAGATCTTAAGTCTCTGCTGGAATAGCAGTTTTCATTATAAATTAAGACTTTCTTGTGGACCATACAAAAATTCAAGAGATATTGAGTGCCCAAGATGGTTCAGAGTTCAGTTTGCAAATGAACTGTCTCAAAATTGCAAGTGAATCTCTTCATTGCTTTCTGCCTGGTCACAAAGGAAGGCTTGTAAGACTCCCCCACAGACCACGGCTACACAGTACCATTGCTGTGCACCCTTCAAAATCATTCTTCACAGGATTTCTGCAAAAAATTGCTTCCTCCTAGGGCAACCTGGAAACACTGAATGCTTATGGAGACAGTCTGTATAACTGTAGGAAGAGAAAATATATGCTGACACAATTAAAAGCAGTTAATTTTCCTCCTAAATAAGGAGAGAGACAAGTAAAGCCAACTCCTTACTGAGGAGTTAAGGGCTAATAGAAGGCACAAGTTCCATCTGGAAAGGAGTGTAACTTACTTTGCAAATGAAAGGTGGCTTTGTGGCAGAGGCTTTCACTGGCAATTAGTAAGGAACCTGATAAAATTAATCATTGGGAAGCCAAAAAGCTCAGTGCTTTTTTGACTAAGTTTAAAAAACAATCCATGGAATTGGTGATCCATAACTAGTGAAGTGACCTGAAAATTGATATTACACACACTGAAAAAGCAGTATTACGGTTCCAAGAAAACTATCTGACACAGGTAGCTTAATTCTTCTCTCTCCTGCTTTTCGTCCCTTTGTTGAGATATTTGACCACTTTCAACTGACCAGAAATTTAATCCTCCTCTCTTCCACAGTTCAAACGAGGGAAGGGAATAAAATACCATAAGCACCCTCCTCTCCCCTCACTCAATTTTGCAAAAATACATTTCACATTACATGTGATGTTTAGCCACCCACAGTTTGACCACATGACTGACATTCCCATGTTGACTTGGAAATACTGAGAATATTCTCTCTTTAAACCCCCAAGGACTATGTGTTTTTATGTGGAAGTCCATGGAAGAAGTGAAGCAATCCAAGCCCTTTTGGCAGCTTAGGCTGCCCTCCATTCTTCCACCCCCCATGGCCTCTTCTCCCTTCCCCCTCTTCTCTTCAGTTTATTCTTTGGCCATAACCACAGCTCCAGCTATCATGCCATTTCACATAGGAATACTTAAGAACAGGTTTGGCAACAAACCCTGCTCCATCAAAAGAAGTCGTCTGCATTATTGCCAAACAATTTAGTTGTAGGAAAAAGCAGCTTACATACAAGAAATATGCTTAAGCAGAAATTAGGAAGCATGCATTTTTCATTTATTTTACCCCTCGAAGTGAAGCTGTTTTGATTAAGCATCGGTGAGAAGCTTTTAGACAAAATTATCTATCATGCTTCAAACCTGGCCTGTATTTTCCACTTGACAGTATCATCCCCACCTAGTCTGGACTCTAATACAGCAACAGAAGTTATGAGAGGCTGGGTTTTGGGCTACATTTCCACTGGCAACCAGCTGGAATGAAGATCATCTATATATTGCAAACAGGGCATTGCAGAACCATCAGCTCTGCAACTAGCAAGATCAAATTCAACCTGGGTGAAAGATCCCATAATTCATCAACTGTTCAGCCTCAAGCCAGCATTCATGACCGTATATATTGTATAAAAAGTGAAGAAAAAATTTGTTTACTTAATAACAAACTAAAAATCATCTTCTTTAAAAAAATCTATGAATTTAAATAATTACTACATAAAAGCATAAAAATTACTACATAAAAACATAAAAAACCAGCTACAAATAATATTCTTTCATTTACGTTCTCAAGACTTACGACCTGTATTTCTCTTTGCATCATAATTTCTGTCATTCACCTAAACAATGACATTAACTCTACAGACATCCCTGGTAAGTAAAAGATGTAAAAAATATTACCAAGAAGTAGAAGGATTTACCTGCTGAAAGCATGCTTGGACTAGATTTTCAGGGAACAGGTTTCGGATCAGATCCAAGAAAGCATCCAGACTAGATACTTCATCATTCTTCTTCCCTTGACCAAGCTGTTTCTTGAGTTTTGGATTCCCTGGATGAATGGCTAAAACCAAAATCACGCCCAGCACAGCAGCAATAATAGTGGTGGACATGTAGTAGACCATGGCTCTTGTACCCAATCGGCCACTTGCCTTAGCATCTAAACCAGACAGTCCTGCAGGTGTTTTATTTTAAGAAACAAACAAATATATTGAGACTCAATATCCAGTTCAATAATCATCAAATAAAATCCTTTATAATTTGCAAAGTTTAATGACTGCCTACAGGTGCCTACTTTTGTCCTTGTGAAATTCTCACCACTAGATAGATTACTGAAGCTTCTCCCTCCAGTTCTTATGTGAATAATGTCTGCTGTTGCTAATTTGAAGAGAACCATTTAAAATTCCATCTAATCACAGAGGAGGCATTGAAAAATAGGGAAGATATCATACCATCTTTTGCCCTTGATTGCTGCAAACTGGCCATGCGCTGGCTGACACCACAGCTTTAGGAAGGCTAGGTTTGCTAGTGTCATGCCATCTTATTTGCAAGGTCCAATCCAGGAATTAGGTGAAACAGCATATTAAGAAATTTCTGATGTTCAAGAAGGTAGTATGTGTGCATGTGTTTGAAAATAAATTCACTGGAGCATCTATGTATTAAAGCCAATGAAGTTAATCAGAGATTAACTCTGAAATACACACTGCAACTGCAAAATCCCTGACCCGATCACCCTGTTATTTTTCCTACTTTACAAAAAGCAAACCAAGTGATATCTGTAGCAAGCATCTTAAAGTATTTATGGCTAATAGATCTTACCTGTGATTAAACTGGAGATAATTAAAGGGAGGATCAGCATTTTTAGCATCCTCATAAGTATATCTCCTGGGAAGGCTATTAACATGATGATATCAGGGTCAATAGGTGTTGCTAGACGAAGAAGACCCCCACACAGTGCACCCAGGATGACACCTGGAGCAAGAATAAAAGAGAGCAGGCAGGTAATACAAATATACCTGAATGTGCATTGATTACCCAGAAGAACAGCCTAGAAAAAAATGGTTACACAAAGCAGCTGATTTTTGGTACAGAGACAAATTCTCAGGATTAAAGAGAAGTGGTCCTGATGTAGAACCTTCTGCCAGCTGAGCTTATACCTAATGTACTATTCCGCTTCAGCAAATGCAAATTTGCTGCAAACCACAATGTTATTGAGGTTTACTAATATTGTGTAGGCCTTGCAATACATTGAAGGATAGTCAAATATAATTCATATCATTGTTCTACAGCTAGCAAAATTGAGGCACCAAGAGGTGAAGTGATTTTCATAAGGCCATACAGAACCGACAGAAGAGCCAGGGTTAGGACCCAGCTCTTTGGGGTATGACATCTAGCTCTCAACATAAGAACGGTACCACTTGAAAACAAGGTCAGCATGAGTAGCTATTTTACAGCCTAAGAAAAACCCTGCAGGAAAGCTAGAATAGTCTTGGGAGGAAAACAGATTCAAGTTTAATTTGGGGGGTTTTGGAAGGGAGTGCCTAATGTGGAATACTGCACATATCATTGAAGAAAACTTGATTCTTAGTACTCATTTATTACTCCTTCCCTTTGACGGTCTGCATCCTTCTCTTCTCTTTGTGCTAATGTTCTCAAATCACAAACAATCCCTTCATCACTTATTTAGATCTGTACAGTGATAACACCTAAACCCCCCTCTCAGGATTGAGGCTGTTAAAGCATAGTCTAGGGAAAAAAAGGCCATGTTTACTGTCATAACCTGGTCTTTGTGAATGGGTATTTTATGTTTACATCCAGGATGCCTTTGTTTTCCTGATTCCAAGCCCAAGTCTCAAGTGTAATAAAACTTGACAGCAAAGCCTGAGTTGTGACTTGCAGCAACTATGACTCTTTGAAGTATCAGTTTGATACAATGGAAAATATATGTGTATTTGAAATTTTTTCTGGAACCGCATCAGGCACCTTCTAAAGATGATTCAAAGCAAATAATGTCTAAACACTTCAGGAGTATGGGTTTTGAGGCTGAAAAATATGGATGTGAAATTTGCAGCTCAAACAATAACAAAATAGAGTATGCCTATGAATTTGCTGCATTTGGCTGTTAGGCATTCAGTGAAAAAGAAGGCAAAGAGCCAGTCAACCACAATAAAGTGTCAAACTGTTCCATATTTGGAAGCTCTAAAGCCAGAGGCAATATTCAGGATGAGATCACGGAGCACTGGCTTACAGCTACAGAGAGGGGGACAAACCTTAAAAGCAGCGGAGCATGAACTGAGAGATAAAAGATGAAGAAAGGAAATTTTGAAGAGTTTTTGTCTTTTTTTCAAATAACTGACAGAAAAAATGTGTCGTGCATTTAGTTCTACTGAATGACATCGACCTGACTGGCTTTGGGACTTAGATCACACTCCATTCAAAACCAGACATAGAATGTATCTCAGTGGTGTGGATTTGCTCCGTCTTGTGTCAGTAATACCCTGCACACCTGAACTAACGCAACGATGCCTATGGGCGTCCTATTTACTCTCTGGCTGTTCAGCTGGAACAGCTGATGACCATAGACAGGGTCTGTGGTACTACATGAACAAATACAGATACACACAGAATGTCCAGACCGGCAGATGTAGCTTACCGAACACAGTAAGAGTCAGGAGCAGATTCCTGTGGAGCGACTGGCAGAACTGCACACATATGTTCCTGGATCTGTGCTCCACTGGACTTAAATGACTTTCATGCATCCGCACTTCTACTTGCTTAGGCATATTGTTGGCACTAGAATAAAAAATTAAAATCAAGTAAAAGTTATAGCACAAGATGCCAAAAGTGAGAGGAAAGTCTGGATTACTTCCATCATATATAACTGGGGAATCTGATGCATTTTCCATTGCTTCCCACATTTCACAAACACTGTATATTTAGTGCTCTGAAGAATTCTCTGAAATGGCAATGGTTTGTCCTTCTAAAGGTGTAGCCTTTAAGGTATTTTTTGCAGTTATCTCTCAAGTGGTGGAGATGTAAACAGAATTAATTCACTGGACACATCATCCCAACTGTTTCATGGACTAAACTATTGGTCTTGAGCTGGAAAATTCAGTTTCCCAAAGATGGCAGTCTACTTAAGTAGGAAAGATGGCTGAAGAACAAAGTTTCTATTAGCAGGAAAATGCAGATTTTAATAACTTATTTAATTCCAATTCAAGAAAAGACTTTAAAAATGAGGATTTATTTGCAAAATAAAGCATTCCACAATATTTTGCTTAATCTTCCCAAAATATTTCATTTCAACATTAACATTTTATTGTAATATAATCAGAATGCTGAGGTCAAAAGAATCTTTTTCAACTCGGTTCTAATGAGACTTGAACAACTGCCACTGAAAATTAGTCACAAAACTACGCATTCCCCAAGAAAACCTTTGGTTTCATTGAATTGGCAGTGTTTAGAGGAAAATGTTTTTTGACTACTTCTGGTTTATATTTGAGTATGTGATATGCACATGAGTGCAGGACTTCAAACGCCACGCCTCCAACTTTCTCAATGCCTGGGAAATCATTAGCAATAGACTCCATTTTTATATACAAAATATTAAAATGTACTTGAAAAAAATACTAAAAATACTACTACAAATAAAACACACAGTTTCCCTAAAAGTTAAGGCTGTCTACTTAAATATGAGAAATGGGTAAAGAACAAATTTTTTATTATCAAGAAAATAAATATTTTGAGATCTGGTCTTATGCCAGATTAGGACAAGACTTTAGAAAAAGGAAACCAAAACTTCCTCTACAACAATAGACTGAGGTCTACAGACCTAAAACAGGTCTGAAAAGATAAAGTTTCAATGTTCTCAGTACTAAACCATTTCCAGTGAATCAAAAAAATTTTTTGTTATATATAGCATAGCTTGTTGTCTTCATAAAGTTTCTCAACAGAAAGTTACGATTAGACCTGTAATAAGAATTCAGTCATTTTGATGCAAATAGTTCCATGATTTTCCCTTTTAAAGTGAAACGGCATTTCTTTCCAATACATTTGGTTGTTAAAAAAGCAGCACCAGCAGAAAATGCATTAGAGGATACTCTTTTTTTCTAAGGAGGAAAAAACCTTCCAAGTATTGTAATTTTTATTTTGTACCTTTTTAAAATATTTTACAATGGTGGTTGCGACGAAATGCACTACTGATGGTGGAGTAACAAACAAGAATATCAGTGCACATTCTGACAGCTTAAATGTGAGGCATGCCTACTTCTTGAACAATTATGAATGGAAGTATCAGAGATACATAAGGATTAGCCAGGGTATAATGTGCATAGCAGTTATTTGAGGAATTATGAGAAAGATGAGACAGTGTCTGCAGTTTTCATGCACATGGGCCTCAAAGCCATGGAATCAATGGTGGAAGTGTGCAAGGAACTTGGGATCCAAACTTTGCAACTGGGGATTACATCTAGTTTCACTTGCACTCTGAACATGAATGTATAACTTGTTTAGACCGATTATTCACTACAGGTTGATTATATATTCCTTTGAAACTTTGAAATATCGACAGCTGAAAGTAATTCAAAAGAAAACTCTTCCATTAGCAAATAATTAGGCAGAACTGGAATGGATCAGTAAACAGAAGCACTTGATGATGTTATAGGCCTTTCTAGGATTTTGCTTTGGGCTAGGTTTAGTCTGGTTTCCTGGACCCTTTCCCACCTGATGCCATGCCTATAGCTTCATACCATCCAAAGGAAAGCCATCTCACAAATATCTGCTTCCTCAGCTGTGGGCCTCTTCTCTAACTCACAGACAATGGAAGCATATCATTCCTCTCACACCATTGCTCTGGTCCTGCTCTTGTATTCAAGCCTTACTTCTATTCCCATCCATTTCTAAGTGACTGCATGGTGTTTCCTTCCACTCCCAGTCTGGTCAGCATACAAAGGTTCATGAAGGGAGGGGATGGTGGACCTACTCCCACAGCTGCAGTGACTACTTCAGGATTATACCCCAAGTGAACCGAAGCCAGCCCTACTTGAGGTGGTCAAACAACACAGAGCTTTTACATGACAGCCACCATCTTTTTCAAAAGTTCAGCCATGTAAAATGTAGATATCCAAATAGCTGCTGAGAAGAGAAGAAAATAAGGACACAAAGCTCTTTAAGGACATTCCTAAATTTCCAGGAACTTAATGGCGTATTGTATGCTTCCTTCAAGTGCAAAATATGGATTTTACACTCTCCGGCTCTTCAAGATTGTAAGTGAGCCTTCAGCACGGACTGAAGTTCTGATTGGTATGGGTTTTTTAAAGAAAAAGACCCAATACTAAAATATGCTAACCATGCAGATCTGTTACAAAAAGCGTTGACAGATGAATACCATCACATGAAAAATGGTACCACAAAGGATAATAATCTAAGCATTTGCACTGTTAGCACTGCTCTTAGCAATGAGATTTTTATCACCAGACCAGAGACAAAGTATTGTTCCAGGCTTTTGAGTATGTTGCGGGGGGAGAGGAGGGGAAACAATAACGAAAAAAAAACCTTCTAGGTTTTTATAGGACAAGAGAAGCTTCTTGTGCAGCACATGACAAAATCAGTATTTTGCACCAGAAATTTTCTATCCAATTACTAGAAGATGAAAATCTGTTCGACCTCTGAATAATGGAAATGAACTTTTATCTTATGGACCGAGTCATCCTCCTTGTGCTGTTTTTGTGCCTCTATTTGCATCCTGTAAATGATATTTAGCTCCAGAAGAATGCAGAACTTCTTGCACCTGAAACCTGTAGTCACATACTGACATAACTGCAAGAAGCTCCTATTGAAGTCAATGGAAGATGCACAGATGTAAGTTAGGGCAGAATCTGGGCCCTTATGGACTGGATCCCCCTGGATCTGTCCTACTCCTCTGCTGTCTGTCACTGCATGCTCACATGCACCGTTTTCTCCATACCACGAAGGCCACAGTGACACATTAAAGCATGCAGAGAAAGGGCTTAAATATGTATAAGGCTTTCTTGTGCTTCAGATTTTCTTGCTGAAGGAAAAAATTAATGCATGACAGAGTGGAGCTTGACTGCACCCCAACTCATGGGTAGTGCTGGGACTCAAATGGAAAGCAAGAAGTGTACTAACAACATGAGCCCCTCCTATGCAACTGAACACCGCCAATAAAATCTCTATGTTAATGGTACCTCTGTACATAGGTAAGTATCACAAAACAGTGCAGAATGCATTTTAGCAGCTGTGATCTTTCAAACATGAAAATGATTACCTTGATTAAATAAATCATTGTTCCACTGCGCTGAACTTCTATGGCTATTCAAACAAATGAAGCATTCTGAATGCTCGTCTGAAACCCATCAGACCAAAACCTCTTTCAGTCTAACTTCACTGAAGCCAGAACATGATAATATAAATTAATTCTGCTCATTATTTTCATATGTCATAGTGACAAGCAGCCAAACAGCTAAGCTCCAAAATAGGCCTACAGAGAACTGTAAGAACTGAGACCTTCAAAGAAGATAATATTTTCTGCCAACTACAGGCACTTGAAAACATTGACAGGACTTATTAAAAAATGAACCAAATATTGGAAAATGTGTAGTCACATGAAAAGAGCTAGACATATGTGGTGGCTTTTGAATGATTGAGTATGATCTTCTGCCTAGCCCAGTGTCACCTATCCTTCTCCCTTTTGAGGCAGCACTTATCCCTAGAAAAGGAGAGGAACTCCTTTGAGCCCAGATTTGATTTTTATTCACCTTGGGAGAGTACAGAAGTGTCTCAAAGTGAACACAATCTGTATTTTCCCCGACTTCAAATACCCTCTACTCTGACAAGGTGATATGTAAGGGCATTAATAGAAATGAGTATCAGAGTTAAACTGCAATTTTACTGCCTTTTAAGCAAAGAAGCAACCTGTTGCCTGAATAATCAAGAAGTTAGCTACTTGCTCTTTCTACTATCCCTCATCCCCACAGTATGCACAAGGTACAAGAAAAAAATCTGTCCATAAGCACTTGATTTTAGATTATCTAAATTTTACAGTTAGTTTTGCATGTGAGATATACAGTGCTATATGAGATAATCTATTTATCTGCAATTTTTAAGCTGTAGTCTGTTTCTCTTGCTGGTTGCTATGCATAATGGTGTCAAAATGCAGGAAAACAATTTATTAAAACACCAAAGTCGCTGGGCTTTTTTGTTTCTATTTCCTCTAAGCATTTTTCTTAGGTTTTATTTTACCTCTCTCTGGGAAAGTCTGCTGTTGTATTTCTTTTCAACTGCTTCTTTCTTTCTCATATTCCCACTGAAGTTTCTAGGCCTAAAAGGTTGGAGAAACTGCTCCTTTTCCTTGGTTACCAAATATAACTCCTTTCCTCACAAAAGTTAAGGGTTAACAATTTACACAGTGCTTGAGTGACAATGCCCTTTTATTTTTAGTCAGTTATAGGGAAAGAACTCTGCATCTCCCAAATACTTACCCAGCTTGGCATAAACCTAGAGGACAGGGTAAATTAGCAGAGACTGTGTTTAATCTGTATAAGGTATTTCATCTGTGTCAATTAATCAAGCAGGTAATTCTCAGCATAGAATTCTGCTTTGGTCAGTACTGCCTGGAGATTAATTTGATCTTTAGTTTTGGGGGATGATGAGCTGTTTAAAGGAGAGGTTCTTGTTAGCATAGCAAATGGATATTTTAGAGTAGGACAACAGAATGAGGATAATCCTATTTCTGGGACCCGGCAAAATAGCTCTTGGAGGTTTATTTAGTAGAGACTCAGGGTTTCAGCAAAATATTTAGGAAGGATTTAGGGAAACAGCGTTTTCTTCCTGGAATACCATGAATAAAGCACCAGTTTATGTTTTGTAGCAATTACTTCAATCTAGGTAGCAAGAGTTATTCTTGAGAAAACAACCTTGGATGGACTGGCTTAAGTTTCAGTTCAGGGTCTAAGAACATCTCTTGAGCCAGATGTTTGCCGTCAAATCGAACACTGCTCTCTTCTGAAGCAATGAGTAAACAGCAGGCATAAATGTCAGTACTTATTCAGTTGTTCCTAGGAGGACTGATCTTCTTAAGGGGCAAAAAAAAAAGGTGGGGGGAGTAGAAAGTTGAATTAGCTTTCTTGACCTCAGAATAAAAAGTGAACAAGCTGCAAATGTCTTCTTGCCAACCACCTAATACTCAGACAGGTGGTTCAAATATAGTCACAGCTGAAAAGTCATGGCAAAAATGGTATCATGAAGTTTGGTGCATAGTAATTGTGGTGAATCCTCACTGACATAGCTTGTCCTAGCAATCAGTGGAATTGCATAGGACTAAATGAGAGCTTAATCTGCCCTGAAGGATATTTGTTAGCAGCAAGGCTTGGATCAGGGTTGTAGCTCTTCCCCTTTCCCTGGAAAGACGGTGTAACACCGATGATTCAGGATCACGTGCTGTGTTCATGACAGGGAGAGGGAGTATGGATCTGCTCCACCCCACACGATCAGCTTACTCCTACCCTATATGTAGGAAAGGGCCTACTCTGGTTGCTAGATAAAAGACGAGTGACTAGAAAAACTTACGGAACATCACCAGGACAAGAGGGATTTCACTAGCTGGATATGAGGAGTCTGGACTGTCTGCCACAACTCCTGTGAAATTGGGGCTCAAGCATCAGCTTACCAAGAAACTTCTAGTTTGAGTTGAAATAGAGTTGTCTGCTGCTTAAATTAATTATATCAAGACAACAGCTGCTGAGCTTCTTTTGGGAGACAATCTGGGACTATATTGTTCCACTGTGGCTGTAGTGGGGGGGGGGGGTGTATTTTCTTAGATGAGATATATTTTTCAAACCACAGTAGAGCTGGTAAAGCTCATCATATACAGCCACAATATGACAAGCCATGCAGGGGAAACAGCTAAAATACTTTTATTGTGGAAGTATACATTAGCTTTGGCATCACTTCTGCTATGTGATGTCCAGTTGTTAAACATTGTATTTGACATCAATAAAATATTCTGGTCAGGTCTCAGCCTTTTCACAGAAACAAAAAAAAAATGCAAAAACAAACACACAAAACTACTACAAACAAGAGTAACATACGCTTTAGTCTGCATTAACCAGGGGTTTATTTTAAGCCTCTTGCTGCCACTAAGCCCTTCTATTGAATTTTAACTGCATTATGTAGCTTTTTTCATGTTATTTATAAGACATTAATGAATTCTGACTGGAGATTTAGTCATTTACCATGGAGCCTGATTTGGCCTAGGGACTGGTATTACAAGCAACAATGACCTGCCTTTTTGCAGTGGGAGAAGAACTTTTCTCCCTGGATCGTTTTACAACCATGTTGTTTCCTCTGAGTTAGCATTTAGTATACATTCTGTGAGTTGAACATATTCATACGAGTGAGTTTAATCATAATCAGATCAGGACAACAGGGTGATCAGGCCCAGTCAGCATGGGTTTATGAAAGGCAGGTCCTGCCTGACCAACCTGATCTCCTTCTATGACCAGGTGACCCGCTTAGTGGATGAGGGAAAGGCAGTGGATGTGGTCTGCCTGGACTTCAGTAAAGCCTTTGACACTGTCTCCCACAGCATTCTCCTGCAGAAGCTGGCTGCTCATGGCTTGGACAGGTGCACTCTTCGCTGGGTAAAAAACTGGCTGGACGGCCGGGCCCAGAGAGTTGTGGTGAACGGAGTTAAATCCAGTTGGCGGCCGGTCACGAGCGGTGTTCCCCAGGGCTCAGTACTGGGGCCGGTCCTGTTCAATATCTTTATCAACGATCTGGACGAGGGGATCGAGTGCTCCCTCAGTAAGTTTGCAGATGACACCAAGTTGGGTGGGAGTGTTGATCTGCTGGAGGGTAGGAAGGCTCTGCAGAGGGACCTGGACAGGCTGGATCGATGGGCTGAGGCCAACTGTATGAGGTTCAACAAGGCCAAGTGCCGGGTCCTGCACTTGGGTCACAACAACCCCAGGCAACGCTGCAGCCTTGGGGAAGAGTGGCTGGAAAGCTGCCCGGAGGAAAAGGACCTGGGGGTGCTGGTTGACAGCCGGCTGAACATGAGCCGGCAGTGTGCCCAGGTGGCCAAGAAGGCCAACGGCATCCTGGCCTGTATCAGAACTAGTGTGGCCAGCAGGAGCAGGGAGGTGATCGCGCCCCTGTACTGGGCACTGGTGAGGCCGCACCTCGAATCCTGCGTTCAGTTTTGGGCCCCTCACTACAAGAAGGACATGGAGGTGCTGGAGCGTGTCCAGAGAGGGGCAATGAAGCTGGTGAAGGGCCTGGAGCACAAGTCTGATGAGGAGCGCCTGAGGGAACTCGGACTGTTTAGCCTGGAGAAGAGGAGGCTGAGGGGAGACCTCATCGCGCTCTACAACTACCTGAAAGGAGGTTGTAGCGAGGTGGGGGTTGGTCTCTTCTGCCAAGTAACAAGTGATAGGACGAGAGGAAATGGCCTCAAGTTGTGCCAAGTGAGGTTTAGATTGGATATTAGGAAAAATTTCCTCACTAAAAGGGTTATCAAGCATTGGAACAGGCTGCCCAGGGAAGTGGTTAAGTCACCATCCCTGGAGGTATTTAAAAGACATGTAGACGTGGCTCTTAGGGACATGGTTTAGTCGTGGACTTGGCAGTGTTAGGTTTATGGTTAGACTCAATGATCTTACGGGTCTTTTTCAACCTAAATGCTTATATGATGCTATGATTCTATGTTTAAATAGCTGACCAGCAGCACCCTTAGTGAACCTTCAGAGAAGAGTGGTCTGTGTGAACCCACTCCTGTCTCCGAATTAGTTACCAGCTACGTTCTCTTTCTTCTGATTTTTTAAAAATATTGTTCCATGAGGTCATTTAGGAAAACAACCCTTCATGATCTACCTGAGTTTGCAGTCTTTGAACCTAGGCTCCATTTGTTTGTGTTTTTAAAACCCTATTAGAATTGGCAGCAGGTTTCTGCTCACTAAGTGCTTCCTTTAACAGTTTCTCCAGCTTTTGAATCTGGCTCAGGAAGCTTAATTGTACAGCAGAGAAAGGGTAGTCTAGAGGCCATTTGAAAGCAGGAGCAAAGGAAAATGAAGTATAACATGACACGATTTTTTCACAAGCACACGGTCATTTTTTACATATCTATCCAGGTCTTTCCACAAATACTTATGTCCTGGTTTTGGCTGGGGTAGAGTTAATTTTCTTTCTAATAGCTGGCGTGGTGCTGTGTTTTGGGTTTGGTATGAGAGGAATGTTGATGGCACATTGACACTTTAGTTGTTGCTAAGTAGTGCTTACACTGGTCAAGGACTTTTCGGCTTCCCATGCTCTGCTGGGTGCACGAGAAGCTGGGAGGGAGCATAGCCAGGACAGCTGACCTAACTGGCCAATGGGGTATTCCATACCATATGACATCATGCTTATGGTCTGGGAAGGGGAATTCGCAGCTTGGGGACAAGCTGGGCATCAGTTGGCGGGTGGTGAGCAGTTGCATTATGCATTGCCTGATTTGTATATTATATTATTATTGTTACTACTGTTCTACTTTGCTTTATTTCAGTTATTAAACTGTTTTTATCTCAACCCATGAGTTTTCCCACTTTTGCCCTCCCGATTCTCTCCCCTATCCAACCAGAGGGTGTGGGGGTGAGCGAGCAGCTGTGTGGTGTTTAGTTGCTGGCTAGGGTTAAACCACGACAACTTAGCACCGTGGAGCAGAGACGACTTTTTTTCTTTTTCCCTGGGGTTTCTTTATGTCTGATTGACTAATGTAGTGACTTATGTATTAACTGGGCTGCAGCAATACATCTGAACAATAAGAAAGAGAAGTAAAGGTGATGGAACTGCCGGAGATTGTTTTCTACTCACAATCATACATGCTGTGGATGTCCACATACATGGCTTTGAATAATTTCTATAGACAGACTGCAGCACGTGTATAAAGCCTCTTCCTGTGCAAGATTTTTCCTATTAACTTGCAACTTAGATTTTATATAGCATTTTATGGCATATTATATGGAAAAGAAAATGAGTCCCTATGGAGCGGTTGTGAACTAAAGTTCACTTTTCATGGAACCCTGCACCATAAACCACATGAAGCCAACAGATCACATTGAATCACATTGGTTTTGTTAGAAAGGAGGTAATTGTATTTTACACAAACAGGCAGGTAACTGCATACCTAGAAATGCTTTGGGAGTGTCAGGTAGGCAGGGGAGAAAGCAATCAGGATAACACCTAGGTGTTTGAAAGGAGGAGAGATGGAAATTTCTGCAGCAAATTGCAAAAAGGAGATCCGTAACACCAACTCTCTACCCACCGCCCGGTGGGTCTGATGGTAGGGAGCCACGGGAAGCTTTACAGGTATTGTTCCACCAGGCAGTCAGGAACCCGCTGTGGGACCCACAAAGCAGTGCCTTCGGGTGTCTCTTACCTAGTCATATGCAAACCTGATTTTAACACCTCAAAGAGAGTGTGTGTCAGAGTGTCTGTGTGTAGGCACGTTAGGGAGTTAACTAACTTTCTAATTTCGTGGCATGACAAAGCCTGACAGAAAGAGATTAAGTTACAGTTCCTAAGAACAAAGCCAAGGCGGTTATCCAGACCTCACGCAAGACAGGTGTCCCGTGGACTCCCATGGTCCTTGGCAAGGAAGATCCCCAGCACTTTACTAGGACAAAAGTTTTAGTGATCGGAAATCCGCTCCTTGCAGAAATATCTGAAAGACCCAAAGATGCTTCTTGCGTTTGCATGCGCTGACCAGTCTACAAAGCAGAGTGAGCGATCAAAGACTTACGTTATGCTCCTCTCCTTGTGAGCATCTCCAGGGTGAAATAACACTGTCTTGGTAGAGATTTGCTGTTGTTTGTAGGAAGACAGAATTTTTAATACAGCTCACATTTTAGCAGACAAAGAAAAAGCTTCCATAATTCTTCCTATTTGCCAAGTCCTCTGATACATAGCAGCTGAGGATCTGGACATGAACTTTTTTTTTAACATGTCTTTAAATTTGGCACTGACATATTTATGTGAAGCTCTGGCTCTGTCTGTTTACTATCTCTGCTTTTCTGATCCTGAATCTCAAGCCTAATCAACCTAAAAAAGTAAATCCTACTATGACATGGTAAAGATTCAGATTTACTCTAAATTTCAGACCTTAAAGGGATATCAGTTCTTTGTGGAAGGAGGGCTGCTGGTTTGTTTCTTCTTTGGAATAAATAAGCATTTCTGTCTACAGGGACTGTATTCTATCCATCAACCAGAGTCTAAAGCAAGAAAGTGTGTTTGAAACCATACAGTATAATACCTACCATAAAGATGATCATTTATTTATGTAATAATGCATATGTGGAATATCTTTTTTAACTGACAAATTTCTGAAAGGGCTTTATAGTGGTGTAACGACCTGGGAACTTGCATGCTTCATTACCCCAGAATTATGTACTGAGGCTGAGATGAAGAGTGACAGAATTAAGGATGAATCATATTATTATTATGGTAAAGGATATAATAAGATGTGCTTTGTGCAAAAAATTATCCACTTACATGCTCAGAAACTCAGAGACAAGTAAAATCATGATCTTGCATTTGCTTCTACCCGGGGTGTGCCAGGTAGCACAAAGAAAAAGGCTATGAAATGACTGGGGATTAACGTAGTTTTCAAGGGCACTGAGCAAAGATTAAGCCAGTGAGAATGCGAGAAGATCAGAAATGTGGCAGCTCCTAGACACGCTGGCTAGGCACAAAAAGGAGCAGAAGTGTGGGGGTTTTTTACATAATTCAGAGTAGTTCACAGAAAGGCAGACTGAACAAGGAGCTCTGATTGAGATAGATAGTAAGAATTAATTTTGTCATGACAATGGGAAACAAAATGCAAGTTCTCTATGAATTTATTTCAAGAGCGATGGTTCTTGAAATATTTCTTCCTGTGGTAAATTCTCACAGGTTTGTCACTGAAAGCAGCTACACCATTGATTTTGGACCACATCACTTGCACAGAACAAGTTCCCAGTGGCCACGTAAACTCCCATGGCTGAATTGGTGCATCAGAGCTCTACAATTAAATAAATCTTAACTAAATCTGAACACAGTTATTAGCATTCATCTAGACACTGTTAGGGATAAAAAGATCCAATCTTAATTGCTTAATTTTTTTCTCACCAAATCTGTATATTAACCATTTATTAACAAAAGCATGACGTGTCAATGAGCAGAAGAAATACAAAAAATGAGAAGAACCCTCCTTGCCTCTCCCATAATGACTATTGTTCTTGGTATCTACTTTGAAAGTTCCCTATAGCTTTGATAGCAGCACGGAAGTATCCATCAGATGCATTAGGAGTCTTATTAATGCTGTGCTGTAATCAAGTGCTGTAAACTTCCAGGTGATTTCAAGAAATACAGCTCCAAAATATCTTTCAACTGAAAATAGCGACCACAGATGATACTGCTTTAACCTGCCAACAGAAGTTACCTCTCATACCAAAGCATCTTTTTTTTCCAATATGCTCTAGAAGCTATATATGCAACTAGTTGCTTCTCAAAGTACTAAAAAACCTTTAGTTTGTAAATGTTTTCTGAGAAGTGACTGGATAGTGCTAGGTTTGCTATACACATTCAACCAGAAAAAATAGAAAAATCAAGATGGGGAAAAAAAAAAAATCAGAGCTCCTCTCCGACTTCCAGTGGCTAAAGTCTGAGATAGCTGACCCTTCACACTTTCAATATTTTCCTCTAAACCCTGCAAAGGGCACAAATAGATCCAAATTTGACTAGACTTCAGATAACCTTAATAAAAAGCAATCAATTCACTAAAAAATGCTTTCAGTTCCATGGAATGTTTGTCAATGAGCCAGCACATAACACTGAATCCAGCACTAATTCTGTTTTAAAGCATTTCTTAGTGCTTCTTGTGGGGGAAATCTCTCTTCCAGAAAGTATTGTGGATAGAGTCAGAAACTGTTTGCACAAAGAGCAACTACTAAGGAGACTACAAGAAAACAGTTGAACTTCTATGCAGAAAATGTCAGAATTTGGATTAGCATACTGAAACTCAAAGTCCCAGTTTGCTCCTATGTACCCTAACAGATGTTAATTCTGCTCCGACTATAGAAAATGGTGCTTCTTAGCTGTTCTCCAAAATCTGACTCACAAGGAAATTTTAAACAACTATAAAGCCAATTTACCACTGCAATCTCTGAGTGCCGGAAACCTCTATGAAAGTGCAAAGCATAACATTATAAACAGATTATATTTGTTTACCAGTACAATGTTATCTCACAAGCTGAAAAACAAAAAAGATATTTTAAGCTTTTTCTCTCACCATATGGCATATTCTATCTTAAAATGCATCCTGTTCAAGAAACTTCTAGTCATTCTTTTTTCTTACTCTGTTTTTTTTTTTTCCCAGAGTCCCTGCTTCTCTTTTTATGCCAATACGCTTTTATTATAGCCAGACATTCAGATTGCTTTAATCACTATTGCTCTGACAAAATTGCTTTTGCCAAACTCTGCTTATGTTCCTTGAAAAGTCTCAACAAAAATTACTTGGGTTGGGCCCTGAAAAAGCAAAGAAACTTAGTTTTGAAGACATACTAGCTTCCTGTAGTATCTTAAAGAGAGTATAGAAATCAAGTGTAGCATAATAGAATCACTTGTGACACATTATTTTAGCTGTACAGCTCAGCATGCTCCTTGGAGCAGTATTTATGATCACACACAGCAAGCTTTGATAAGTGCATGCCATCTGCTGGAACCAAAAAGGTATCTTACAGAGGAAATCCTAAAAGACAGCAATAATTTGCACCCAGTGTAAAGCATCTTCTTCGTTGTCTCATGTGCCTTCGTAATTAGGGTTTGGAGCATTTTTTTCATACTGTACCTTTAAAACAAATGAAAAACAGTAGTAAACATTCTGTGACCACATTCTTGGGAAAGGAGGGAAAAGTTTCCTATTCACATGGACTAAGAATTTATTCTAGTATCTGTATGTAATGGAATGGACATTCAGATAAATAGGTTACTCAGGTGATCTGTTTATATTGTTCCCTCCTTATCAACATATCAGAGATGTCTGATAGGAAACTACACCCAGAAAACCAACAGTATTAAGATGGGAGCTCATAAATACAAAACAGCTTTCACAAAGAAGTGTATATTTAGGATTATGGGCCTGAAGATGGATGATTGGGTTGTTTTCTACCTTATATATTATACATGTGATGCCCTCAGGGCACACGCCACTCCGTCAAAGGATCTGCCTTTGTTTCCCGCAGGTCTGCTTACACTCATTTTACAGATGCAAAAGAGTTGAGAGAATTTCAGTGCTGGCAGGAACAAGACTATTTTTGGCATTCCGTAAGTCTCTATCCTAACAAGACATTTTCTTGAACATTTTATTTTTGCTGCTTGTTTAGTATTGTCCACTTGACTGTAGTATAACACTTTGGGTAGCCTCGGCTGAACTACTTCAGTTCAGCTTGGTGGTGCCTTCTTAGGGAGATGCTCCACTTCAAGACAGAGCAGCACAGTTACTATATATGTGTTGAAGACAAATCTTTATATCCAAAAGTTGTGAGGCTCAACAGCAGGATGCATTACTCTGAGCTGCAGCTGCATGATACAACTACTGTCACTGCGTGAGGAAGCAATAGCTTCTGTGAAAACTAGGATGGATTTTCTAACGTTGGCCAAATTCAATCATGGAAACTTGAATTTTTCAAAGTCAGTGGAAATCTAAAAAGGTTAATTAATTTTCCAAATTATTCTGTGCTCCTCATCCTAATGGCTTTTAATATGACGACTGAAGCAGGTCAAACTAGAGGGCTCATTTAACCCAGTTTGAAATCTCTGACAGTGACCAGCTCTAGCCACCCAGGACATGACTGTAAGACAAGCATGTAGCACAGTATTTCCCAAAATATTGTCCTGGCATTCATCAGCCTGTGGCTTGTGGATTTCAAGTGTTATCCAGACATAAACTGTAAGACTCCTTCAATACAAAGTTAGAAAAAGAAAGTACAAGCACACATCACAAGCAATTTTTCCCATTCTTCCTTGTGAGACTTGTAATCCAGATTGCTTAAGGAGAGACCAAGCCTGAGATGGCATGGGGAACCTTTGTAGAACATGCTGTACAAGTAGAAAGCTTGCAGAGTTTTAGCTTGAATTATGCTCAGTTACATCTCAAATAATAAATTACAGAACGATCTTAACCCCAACCACATTTACTATGTCTATGTTTTCCATGGTGAATTCCAAAGCATATTATGTAAACATCATCTCCAGCAAAATGGTGATTTTAGTCCAAGGAATAAAAAGCCTAAGCCCAATAATGAATTCCCATGAGCTAAATCCTAAGGCTTTTATTGAGTTTTTACTAAGATTTCTATTAAAGTCACTTGAATGTTTACCTAAACTTGGAGCTATGGAAAATCTCACTCACTTTTAGAGGAAATTATTGCCAAGAAATAAAAAAAGCCCACACCACTAAATGTCTAAGCAATGGATGTCTTCAAGTGAGTTTGAAAAGGGCTAGTAAAACTGTGTGAAGCATGACACCCCTCAGTGTTGACCGGCCTGTCCCTGGGCCAGTATCAGAGTAAATACGCAGAATTGGAGGCTCCCTTTACAGCACACGTCACACCCAAACACAATCTTTTAATCTAATGAATAGTGATGTCCTGGGCCACAGCTGCACATTAACTCAGCAGCTCTTACATACGTCCTTAAAGTTAAGTACATATTTATGTGGTTGACTGAACTGGTCCCTAACTGATGAACCGCAAGAAGATACAGCCCTGGAACTTACTAGGCTATTTCTTGTAAAAAAAAACTTACAATAGAATTGCAAACTGCAAGCAATCACTGCCTAAATAATGATCAAGGGAAACACAGATTTTTGACTAACAGCTGTATGTACCCTAGCTTATTGTTTTAATGCTGACTAAATATTAGGCTTCTAAGTACTTATGGACTTTGAAGCCAATACTACTTTAAAAAAACCTAATGTTTTTTTCATTAGATGCAGATCATCTAGAAAATTCTGACTTTTAGGACTATGGGAGGCTTTAGCTTACATTGCTTTTATTTATTGCATTTGTATTTTGTTGCTTGAAAGTAGCAAAGGACACTTGCCGTTGGATTTTCATTTCTAGCCAGAATTGAGCTGGAGTCCCGCCTGGCCATATTGCTTCTGAGTCCTGGCACTCTTGCTCAAGCTCTGGCTGTCAATACAGCATACCACTGATGTCCTCAGTGCGAGCCAGTAAACATTTTGATCATTTACATTTACAGCTTATTTCTTGTCATCAGAGTTTATTCTGTCAAAAACAATGAAGTGGGGAAGTAGCCACCATGGACACACTAAAAATACGATGGACTAGGTAATGCTATGGTTGTGCCCACGTTCTAGGGCAAGATGATGCTCAGGTTAGGCTGAATTTGTAAACAGGCATAGATCAACAAGACCACGTACTGAAGTTACGATGCAGTTTTATAGCACCTTACAGCACTTGCACGTTGCTTTCAGATTAGTGAAGAAATGGATACTAAAAATCCACAGAGTACATGACTTAGCTCTGTGTCACTGCAAACAACACAGTATGTGCTAGTTTAATTGCTTGTCTTCAGCTAAGTATTTAGTATACATATTTAAGTGGGAAAATTTGACACTTACTTTTGCTGAACAAACCTAATTGAAGCATTCTCTTCAAATGCTCTTTGAAACTCTGCTGCCCTTTCCACGTATCCTGCAGTAACAATAAGTCTGTTTAATCTCTGGTACTTTTCTGCCTGATTAATTAACAGGTGACACCAGTCAAGGACAAAATTTTGTACCACTGAAATACTTGAAAAGCTCTAGGAATGAAAAATCTGTGATTGTGCATTTGTGTGTCTTTCCTCAGGCACCACGGAGTCACTGACTTGAACTTACAATGTATTTTGGTTCAGTTCTCTTCCCCACTCTCTTTCTGCTCAGCTCGTCTCATATACTAACCTCGCTACTTTCTGATTACTTAAAACTATAGTCTTTCATAGTTCTATTTATTGTAACACAATTAAACAGGCCAGTCTTGCCATTCTTGAAATACTTAACTCAGTTTCTTCTGCTCTTAATGCTTCTTTAGGCTGTTGGTGCAGCCCAAATATCACGCCATTGCTCTGTGAGTGGCCAGAGGTCATTACCCAAGCAAATGTCTCCCGTGACCATATGCCTTTCAGTCACTGCACCCTTCATATGGCACTGGTCACAGTGTGTTTCAAAATACACAAGTGCACTGTGGCCATCCCCAAATATGATGAGCAAGCTCCTTCAGCTGGTGGAAAGCAGCAGATTCACAAAATCAAAATGTTTGCCCCAGAGAAAATACCAAAGGATTAACTTCTTGAAAAGGCGCCCTCAGCATTTTCTCTGACCAATTTCTCTCTCTGTCTCGTCCCCCTCATCTGTCCCCATTCCTCTCCTCTGCAGCAGCAGGTGGACATTCCCCACTCCTTGTTGTCCCGCACCACCTGCCCACAGAGAAACTCCAGCTGCCCGTGCTGCACACACAGGCTGGCTTCCCAGCACTCAGGTAAAAGTCACTTCCTAGGAGTGTATGAGAGCGACATTTGGGAAATTTCAAGCCAGAACCAATGCATTGCTCCTCTTACAATAATTATTACATTTATTATACTTCTTGGCAGGTTCACTTGACCTTTCAAGGTGCAAAAGTACAGTTCCTTTCAACTGGCTGCAGCGAACAACCCCTGCCAGCTGCAGTAAGGATAAAGTCCATTGGAAACAATACTGTCTTTAGCTTTCCTGGCACGGTATGAAGTTTTACTTCCAGCAGCCTTCAGAAGGGTTTTGCCTGGCATCATGGCACCACCTACAAAGAGGAAGATCTTTTCTCCCTCTTGCTACACAGTGGAAATCTGTTGGAGATGAACGGGCGTACCTTTTGTTGGTAAAAAATGATGCTTTTCTTCTAAAACTAGTATCTTATGCATTGATATACAGTGCCAGAAGGCAAACCAGGCTAAACCAAAATCCAGTTTCCTCAGGACTGCATGGAGCTCGAATTTTGGCCCAGACTAATATAAATTTGAGGACACTCAGGACTTCCCCTAATTTTTTTTCAGTTCTGGGCTTTGATTGTCATGTGACAACTAAATCACTTTATAATACAATTTACTTTATTTTAGATTTGGATTTATTCCTATTCTGCCTTCTTCTTCCTTATTCTGCTTTAAACTCTCCAGCAACTGGAGCTTAAAATACCTAATGGCAAAAAGCATCTTCAACTGAGCAGGAGGATGTGATTCTCTCTAGAAACCTGCACAGCACAAGGGCTCCATTTCAGACGAGAGAACGCTGGTAATGGCCCAGGTAATCCGACGTGTCCACTTTTAGAGTGACAGGAACTAGAAAACATGATTGACGGTGAAGCTATACTCCTCGTAGCTTTCTTGACGTACCTCCACGCTTGATTCCCCACAGTGGTTCGAGAGCTGGCGCAGACCTGCAGAAGGGAGCAGCGGCTTGGGCAGGGCGGCACTGAACAGCACCTCACACACTGGCGGTGTGAGGTCCAAGTTACCTACAGGCCTTGCCTTCACAAGCCAGGCAGTGAAGAAGGATGGCAGCTAGTGAGAATGATAATTAATGACCTCTGCATTTTTGCCTCTGGCTCTTGGTTTTAGTAATTTGATCAGTTTCATGGCAAAGACTAACGCAAAAGATTTTTATATCCTTAACATTTTCCATACATTTCAATACTGCCTTGCTTGCAAATTTATTAGTAGCACAAATAATGACTCACAGGTGGTTTGCAAGTGGTTGTTTATAACAGGAAGCATAGGTGTTGGACGAGAAAATACAAACATTCTTCACCTATGCTTAAAAATAAACATGAAATGTGAACAGTGAGGGTGAACACACATGCTATAGGCAAATAAGTGGGAAAGTATACAACAACAGAGCAAAGTTACAAAACAGGGCCTTACCCTGTTGTATTCATCTATGAAATCCCACCTTTGAATGACAACATAGGTCCTTTTAACTGTATATTTTTATCAAATAAAATGCTTCTCAGGTTCTCCTTTTAGGTATTCATCTCTAGAAACATGGAGCTTGACTATCCACTATACTAGAATAGCTTAGTGCTAATGCTGAAAAAGTCAAAGGCCACAGGATGGTTGCCAACAACCCACTCCATTAAACAAGACCACAGGAGCACCTCGGGCTCCTCCTTACCACTGACACAACCCTGACAATTCCCCAGGCTCTCCCTGATCTCTCTTTGGGTTGCAGACTGAGCCACTAAGGCCTCCAGGGTGCAAAGTGATATGTTGGGGGCACAGGGCAGCCCTGTGCCAGATGAGGGTAGACCATGCTCAGTTCTGCCAGGAGACTGCTCAGAGGTTTCCTTAAGGCGGCTTAACTTCTTGTTGAAGGTCTGGCCATGCTACGCCCATTCAGGTACACGCAACTCATTGCAAATAAGTTATAAGCCAAAAACTCCTCAGAGAAATAGAAGGAATATTCCTGAATTAGAAATACATTAAGCAAAAAAACGTACTCTCTCCATGACTAATCCTCTCTATCTCTGTAGTCAAATATTTGCATCTTGCTCACAACGTAATACAAAAAGTTCCCTAGCTAATACATTCATTTGGATTCACTGGTACATGTTCTAGTAAGACATGACAACGCTCTACAACGCAAACCTGGCCTTGAACTTATCTGAGAAAACAAAGCTTTAGCCCTGTTCCAAGAATGACCTTCCCACTCTATCATTCTCCTTTGCTTTTGAATACTTTCACGTTTCCAGGTTCCAGAAGACAGGCTTTAAAGCCACAGGAATCTCTTGGCAATGCCTGAAGGAGCTGGTTCAGACCACGCAGCTTCAGCAAACATCACCCCGGTTTCCTTCTACCTAAACCCCCGAATAATTTGTGCTCATGCATCCCTTGTTAGGTCATGCACCCCCCAGCCAGACAGAATGGAGGTATGAATTTTCCCGTGCTTGCCTATTTTGGCCTTATCTGTATCAAGCAGAACTTGGAGCCTGAGTTCTGCCTGAGTTAATTGCCTTCTGCAAGCCTCTGTGTACGGTAATAACTCCAACCAGCTCATGCCAGAGCCTGTTACACAGTTTCCTGTATTGTCTACATGAAGAAGAAACAACATTATTCCGATTGTTCTTCCTCCTCTTACACATCACTTGGGTTGAAAACAACTTGGCTCGTTATCGTGCTTGCTGGAAGGTGTGTTACGGATTGTCTGGGATGATGAAATGCACACCTGCACTAGCAGCCAATCTACTTTTAAACTCATTAAAAAGGAAGTTGACTTGATTTGTTAACACAATATTTTTCTAGCCCAGACAAATTTTTGTCAAACGTATTAAGCCCAGGTTTGCTTTTACATTCAAATAGTGTTTATCTGCATGTAGCCTAAAAGAAGGGGAGGGTTGGGAAAATTCAACAGAATATTACTACAATTTTTGAGGGTAAAACAACACAGTTGATATTCATTACTCACTTGTTAGACACATGTGAAATACTGCAAACACTTTACAGCCCTTAGAGCTGCTACGACACTTATATCTGACTTGCCTGTTGCTAAAATTTTTCTCAGAGTGGATGTAGTCTGCTCAGCCTATCTTCTGCTAGCTAATGATGTGCCATCATTACTCCTGGAAACTTTATACCCTTCGCTCAGGTTACACCTGGCAGGATGCAAATTGATAAAGGACAAGTCTACATCTTAAAGGCATAGGCCAATTACTCTTTACCAGGAGCAAGGACAAAATGATGTTCTTTGAGTACTCCACAACTGTGTGACAGAGAAGGTTTCTTGCACCTGTCTCAGGACCACTCCTATGGGCTGACATCAAACATTGATTTAAGCAGATACAGCAGTAAATAGGTTTCCTAAAATTAAAGGGGTTGCTGGCTGTAAGATTTTCCTTCTATTATTTTCTCAGAACTAAGAGCAAAGGGAATATTTTACAGTTCACCCATCTTTTCTGGGATTACTAAAGCCTGCAGGAAGCTACCCAACAGTAGCTTGGGCTTCTTTTCTATGGGTACAGTTGAGGCCTATGCTGGGTTTTCTATCTTTGAGGATATAATCTTTCTCTGACTTCTTTGCCACCGCCTTCCTCTCTTGCTCTCAGATCAGCAAAAAAGCAGTTTAAAGAACTTCAGTGCAGTTTGTGTATGCATACATGTATAATGCCACTTTCTCTCTTTCTCTGCTTTCAGTAGAGGATACAGTAAAAGTGAAAAACATCTAATTTAGCACACAATCTGTACAGGGAAGATTTTGTTATACCCCAGTGCCCCCCATATTTAAGCCACCAATGTTCTGGAGGGAAACCCTGACAGACCCAGCAGGATTATTCATAACCTTGCCAATTTGTATTGCCATTTATATTAGTGCAAGGTAGGTGCAAACCATTCCTGGGTTCACAGTTCTCTGTAGGTTTACCCTGGCGATACCATTTTGTTTCCACTGTGCATTCCCTGAAGCCTTGCTGTGGATTACAGCAATCAACCTCTGTGGACTTGAAGAGCATCCCTATCACACTAGATCTGATGCATTAGAGCTTTTTCTAACCTATACAAAACTTCCTCAGAAGTAGTTCGTACTGCCACATAGCAGGAAACTACGGAGAGGAGAGGAAACTATGCTAACCTAAGCCCCTGCACCTATCCTTGA
This sequence comes from Calonectris borealis, assembly GCF_964195595.1. Classification (NCBI taxonomy): domain Eukaryota; kingdom Metazoa; phylum Chordata; class Aves; order Procellariiformes; family Procellariidae; genus Calonectris; species Calonectris borealis. Next base: position 50,938,910 of record NC_134316.1, on the reverse strand, counting down.
TGCCAAGAGGTTCTGCCCTGATTTTACACTAATTACCATTAGAATCTCTGCAGAAGTTTGGACAAAAAGTAGAGCCCAGAATCTGCTTTTGATACCTGCTTTATTAAGAACTGCTAAATGCCAGAAGAACCAGAACAGCATTAGAGAGACACCTTACAAAAGAGCAAAAGTTTTAATGGTAATTCTTACACTTGATTGTTGCTGGGTCTTGCACCACTGACCTTCCTAACAAACAACATCTTCTAATGCTGTTTCCTCCTCTCTCCCATGCCCTAGACCACTTCTGTCGTAATATCAAGAGTCCAGATTTCAGTATTGGGTTTGCTAACAGCTGCTGCAGCAATCAGCAAGACCCAGTCCGCTTTAAGCAGGTGCTGCTGTTTTGAAGAAAGTAGTCATGGACAGACCACATAGTATTTATCTTGTGAAGGCTATCTGGACTTCTTCCCTGATACGCACTTGTACAATACCATGTCCATTAGGCACCAAAAAGTTTAGCTGAATTCCAGTATTTCATGGGATCAGACTGTGCCCTGAATGCAATTTTAAGTACTCTAGCCTCAGAGAATCTCCTTAGTGTAAGTACAATTGAAACTGTCTTTGGTCATATCCTAAATCCTTTCTTTCCTCTCTGTTATGGGTGATACGGCTACATGTAATCTTGTAATGAGCCAGAAAGCTCTTCATTGAAAGCACGAAGGATTCTTGAATGGTAACAGAGATGGAGGATTTCTTATACAAAAGGAAGCATCTGTCTTAGCTGGAAAAGGAAAGTTGACTACAGAGGCTCCCCCTTTTGTTTAATTTGTAAATGGCCACTGTGTCTAATTCAATTACTTGTGATACACTGATATAGCAAGAGACTACCAGTGAACTGAGTTTATCAACAGTAAAAATAAGAAAAAACAACTGTTAAATAGCAGAAGCTGATGTTTGTGTAGAAAGGATTTAAGTCGGGCACACACTTGTCTTCAACAGTAACCCAACATATTTCATTGTTTTCCAAAAGCCAAATCCTATGTTCCCTGTGGCCTGAGCTCTTGTTCCCTAAGCAGTTTCCCTAGATGACTGAAAAGTCTTATTACACGTTGTTTACACTGCATTTTATGACATTTGAAGAGGAAAGGCACTGGAAATCAAAGTTCTTCATCTAGGTACAATATAAGTGTGTAACCAAAAAGCCACTGGAGCTCATCTTAAACAAAGTGCTTCAAGTATCTTCTGGTCTAAAAGCCTGTTCTTTAGACTGCATATAGCCAATAGAAATTAGTCCACGATCACCCGTTCTTCTACACAACAGCTATCCCACCAACACTTTTTATTAGCCCTCTCTGCTAGTACTACATTTGGGTCACTGCCCCAGAGATTGAAACTTATTCTACAGGAGCAAATTTATCGCAATGACTACCTTTTGGCATAACCTCACCCTCTCTGTATAAACCAGTCTTCTGCCACTCATTTCAATATCCCTGGTACCATCTACTTGGTTTTTATCTCTTCTTGTTTCCAGTTCTATATTTAACAGAAAGAAGTGTTATTGTCATTAAGACTGTGTAAGATGGACACTGTCTAATTAAAAGGGGAAGTCCCCTACTTCATTCATGTGTATGTCAAAGATCACATTTCAACTCCCTTTGCTCTTACCTTGGAATATAAAAGGTTGATCCTCCATACTTCCCAATGAGAAGTTTTTCTGCTTAGAAGAGAGTCTAAGAACAAAATTATTCACAAGTTTTCTATGAAGTCCCTGGACTGGCATGTTACTGTCTAGACCCACTTACTTCTACTAGAAATAATAGCTCCTCAGACTAATATTCTGTATAGCAATGCCCCAGACTTTTAATAAGCATCACCTAAAAGAAAGCTCACCTTCATGCTGAATCCTGAACCATGTTTTTCCTCTTCATTAATTAGCTTTTCCAAGTTAACCAAGGTCAGTACATCTCTTTTTTGTCTCTCACTTGCCTGCCCCTTTAATCTCCTTATGTTTCATTTCTTTTCTGAGCTGCCACCTCTCATACACTGACAGAGACATATGGTTTATACGATTTTTGTTTTAAGGCCTCAGCCCACTACTGAATTGTCTTGTGTTTTTTCTTTGTTATTTTTTTTCCCTGTCAATTTTATAGAGGAAGAGACAATTTCCTTCTCTCAGTTGCATAGATGTGTATGGGAAGGAAAGACCTGGCTCTATGAGTGACCAAAATTAGGAAAAAGTAAAGCTCAGCAATAATCTCTTTCCCCAATGCAAAGGAATTTATTAGATGGGACCTTACCATGTCTCTCAGTTGAGTGCCTATTTACTCCTAATTCAGGGCTTAGTGAAAATTCAGGGCTTGAGGAAAATCCAGTGAGAGAAAGTTCAGAACATATTCCCAGGACAAAATATTTCAGTTCAGATATGCTAAAATGAAGGTCTCTGATTACCTCAGGTCCATATGTTTTTATCTGCATAAGCGACATTAACATGATTCACTCCTCCCATCACAACACATAATATGACCTTTAGCCCAGCCTATCAAGAAGAATGGGAAACCATCAGGGTACCCAAATTACAACTACTAGGGCAAGACAACAGCATAAGACATTGCGACAGTTTGATAATTCAGCCAAGGTAGTTCTGATCTGAGTTTAGTTTGAAGTGATTAGATGTCCACAGGACGAAAAGAAAGCATGCCTCAAGACCTCTGCCTACACATTCCTTCCTCACAGAGACTCTCCAAGCAATTTAAACATCTGCTATAAAATCAGATTCACAAAATTACCCCGATTTTCTTAAACACCCTTCATCCTTGGGCCATATCTCTATGACAAAAGAAACGAAACATCACAGAATTCTGGAAACCCTATGTTTTAGTTTAATTGTGACTTACAACATCAGTGACGCAATGTTATGCTTTTCTCTTTGAATCATCAGTTGTCCAACACAAATAAAGCAAGACACATGTGCCCTTCACGCGCTCTTTGCATAAAATATAAGCAAGAAAATTCTCGGGAGGTCTACCAAATGCAAATATGCAAAACCAAAACAAACATGTCATCACTACTTGCCAGGAGACATGCTCGTAACACCACTCCTCAGTGTATATCCTCAGTGAGAAGTTAAATTAGCAGTAGATTTACAATTTTTACTCTTCAGATTCCTGACTAGGGGACACATGAATTATGATGAACGTCAAAGTGTAGTGGATCTTCATATTGAAGCCAAAAAAAATTACAGCTGCTGATTTTGCTCCTTCTTGCTAAAAAAAAATTATATATTTTTTATATATATATAATATATATTATGTGCAACCATATATATGGTTGCACATAAAATCTAGGAAATTTTTTCCCCTCAAAAGCAAAATCTATAAGCAATTAAAAATAAAGTAATAGTGGAATAGTTTTAGAAGCCTTAAGAGTTACTGTCACTATTGGTCAGGATTAATATTAGCATTCCTAAATCCAAAAATGGTTATGTTAAAAAAGATAATGTTAGAAGTTGTTAAACCAGATTAAATCAGAACAGACATAAAAATGAATGTTAATATTTTAAAAGTATACCAATAAGCATGTTTATCATCTGTAACAAATCAAGACGAATAGAAGAACTCAAATTATATGCAATACAATAAACAATGATGTCACATGTCCACATCTTCCAACATCATTTTTTTTTTTCCTGGGCAAATCTTTCATTGTGGTGGAATATTTAAGTAGTATATATTAGAAAAGATTCTTTAATGCAGAAATGCTTTGGCTGTACAGGTTCTCAAAGAGCTTTTGAAACTCTGCAGATGCAGAATAAAGTGTCATAGGAATTTTTTCCTCATTTTTGTGAGATGGAAAGCAGCACATAATAGAGCTGTATTCAAGTTGTATTTGACTGTGGACAGGAAAGTTGGAAACTCATTTGCAAGAAAATTGGGCAACACAAAACTGCAATCTTACATTCAAACTTCCTCACCTCTCCTACAACTTGTACTTGACCCTGACTTTTTGCAGGCAGTTCCTTTCACACATATCTCTCACAGAGAGCTGAACCAAAATAAAGAATCCATACGCCACTGAAGGAGAGGACACTGAAAACACACTAGCGAGTTACGTAATGGTAACCTGCGTCCTTCAAGTCTATCTCCACGCAGCAGTTGTGGAGAAAAGAGCAAATGGGATGCAACGAAAACCAAAACTTTGGTTTCTCCTGTCCCACCACTACTTGCCAGAAAGACAACAGAAGAACCTAAGATACCTGTTCTATTTCATAGTCACTAATGCTGGATTATATGTTTTCTTGTATAAAATCCTGCATCTGTTCTATGTTATTTAGTAGATTAACCCATAGACTAGTTATGAACTTAAAAACAAAACAAAAATCCCAACAGCAATTAGGATTTAAAAATGAAATATATACTAATAAATTTACTATCTTTTATCTGGTATAAGTCCAGCAACTTGAAATTCATATGGAAAATTGTGTTGAATGTAAACAATCAGAGTTTAAAAAAAACAGAGCTCAGTGTTTCTATTCACTCTTTGCTTTTGTCCGTCTGCTTATGTCCAGCAGCCCAACCTACAGGCCATAGGTTTGGCTCTTTTAAATATGAAATGCTTCTCTTACTTCCCTTCAATATAGAAGGGGAAAAAACTTCCGAAGAGTAACCTTTACAATAGAAACATTCACACTTTAAAAGCTTTTTTCTCGATGTAGTGTGAACGGTGCTGTGAAAATGGACCTTAACATAAAGCTTAAAGTGGAATTTGGCCAGAACATCACCTGCCCCCGTGCCTCTCATTTGCCAGTTGCCCATGGCTTCAGCATGCGTTCCATAGTAATGCACAGGCTCCAGCCCAGTGGTATGAAGAAAACACATATCACAGATAGGCGAAGACATTTCTTGTCTGTTGCCATTTACAACAAGCAAATATTCAGCCTTTTCACATCACCCCTGTGTGAGGTGCTATTGGGGCAGGAGAGCTTATTCCTAAAATCCTTTGCTAGAAGAGGAGGTAGGGCACTGCAGTGGTGAGAAAGGTCTTACAGAAGCACTGCAACTGTTGCCCTGGAGAAATGCAAAGTCTGTTCTCCTCCGCAGCCAGTTGTCTTCCCTTTTGTCTCTTCTGGCACGGGCTGAGACACTATCACGCTACACCACTGTGCTACAAGAGAGCAGTGGCAGCAGCAGCAGCTCACCTGCGCTTCCTCTTCCCTTTCCATCCACCTAGAGGTAGGCACAATGGGGCTTTAAAAATTAACCTTCTTCCTAGGGCATGATCCTGAAACCATGACTAATGCCCAGTGAGACTCATTCACCTGAGTAGTTTCAGTGTACGAGGTGGTATTTGAAGCAGGAAAAGTGACACGTCTGGCTAGCAAGGGCTGCAGCATTCGTGTAGGTCTGAAGAAAGACGGGAGTCTGGTTTGGCCCTACACTGTCCGGAAGCTTTAGAAGAAGTGCATGTGTATTTAATTCTTCCTGCTCCTTGCTAGAGATTTTCAACCTTAATCTCCCTACAGCCTGAATTAACATTTTTATTTTACTGCAACTAGTCATAAAAAGGGGAGGGGAGGGCTATTTATTTTTTTTAACAGCTGAATTTGCTGTACCTATGCCAAGCAACCTGTAACCAGAGAGAATAAGAAATGTGGGATAAAGACTCAAAATGAGAGATTAATAAAGAAGTAAGAAAGTAAGAAAGCAAACAACACGAACAACTTGAATGAATGTCACCTTTGTGCTTTGTAAATGCATGTGAATGTCCTAACTCCAGTTTCACAACTTTGCATTCTGACGTAAAAGGGGTGTACACAAGGAAAACAGAAAGAGGGAAATTTTAATGGGAACCATTAACTTCTAAAGATAAGGACAGGACCTCATGAAGAAGGACACTTTCTCTTACTTGACATTAATATACAAGGAAAAAAACCTCCCCAAAAGTAAACTTTGCCACGGGTACACTTAAACCTCAAATCTTTGAGGGGCACAAAGCTTGTACTATTGTGCAATTAGAAGTGCTGGATAACAAAATGTTATTTATGATGGAGTAGCTTTGGTTTAGATCCTGTTTTAATAAAGTTTCAGGAGGTGCATCTGTGACTGGCACTCAGGATAAAGGTTAGCAACAGCAAACAACGTGCCCTCGCTGTGGTCACTCTCTGCTTAGTTGCTGGTTTTTGCGGATTTCTCTCTTGATTGGTTACCGATGGAGAAATAGGCACAACCTTGATTCACACTTCAAAACAAACAACAAGAAAAACAAACCTAGAGGGAAAAACAACTGCTGTTTCAAAAGAATTTGCTAGGGCCTGTGAAACCTCTGAGCTAATGCAAACTATTGCAAGTCTGAGCCTGCTCTAGTCCAGAGCTGGTGAGCTCTTAAGACTGTCATACTTTGCTCTTACAGACTTCCATGGGTTCGTTCAGAGGATGAAGACAGGACAAGATGGATGGTTTTTACAAGGATGCTTTTGCTCTGTGATCTACTTTATACGCTTCTGCTGATGCTCATAACACAGTTTCACCTCAGATTTCAAAGGAGCAAGACACTACCTTGGAAGATCTTCCTTACACTTAACCATTAGCGACTGAGCTCAGCAGGTGGAGGCTCAAATGCTGAAGTGCTTGGGCTGCGTCCTTATGTGCAGCTTCCTAGTGCTAGGTCATGTACACAAGAGATGGTGTCATGATCTCATGGGCTTCTCTGAGATGATAATGCTAGAGGTTTTAAAGAAAGAGCCTGTCTGGTTACTTAGCCTGACCCAAACTGTCTTAAAGCTCACTCAGGTATCACTGGATGCATCCCCCTTGAGCAGATGCCTCAGGAGCCCTTTCCCACAGCCAATAAGAAGGCTATAGACAGGAAAAGTAACTGGATATCACAACAACCAGAACTGATGACTGTCATGAAAACTATTTGGAACTTGGGGCAGTTGGTATCATTTAAAATATTATAGGATTATAATAGATTTAAATTATGCCATCCTGGGCTAGTGTTATGGTCCTGCCCTCTAACGTGCATCATGCTGCTGCATGACCCAGTCAGTGGCTGACTTCTCTTCTGAGTCAGCTGCATGATAACTATCATATTATATTTTAATGAAAATCCAAAGTTAAAGTTACGCAAAGTGAGTTCTTTGGAAGCAGTAGCTTCTCCAAAGGAAGCAGAAAGGGACTTGAACGAAGGCCCCCATTATTCCATGCCAACCAGCTGAGATGACCAGGTGCAGAAGGCAGCACACCATGCATCCTCCTACACGTGTGAGCAGAGCGTGTTTCCTTTGGGTACAGTTCTCCAGAACTGCACAATCACCTAGAGCCGCAGGGCTCTAACATGAGTGACTTGCTAAAGGTTAGACAAGTTGAGACAGAACCCAGATCTCCTCTCTTCTTCTAAGACTCGATGCTTTTGAACCTGAACCAAACCATACTAAAGTTAATGGAGGATTCCTATTTCTTTTACTGATTTTCAGAGAAAGTACTCAAACCTGAGGGCTGCCTGATAGGAGGATGTGGGCTTCTTGCTCTCTGAAAATCTTGAGCAGCATGCCAGGGAAGAGATTTACCAGAGTAGGAAGAAGGAGCTACCCCGTTCTTGCTTTTGTAGATATAAATCTCATTCACTCATTGCTGGTTTTATGCACAATCTCTCATCAGTTGCTCAAACAGAACAATGCAGCTGGCAATAGATTTTGGTTTATATCTTGCTTGGAAAAAAAAACAGATGCAAGCACATCTGGAGAGCATGCCATCCTCCCTCTGGACATAAAAGAATGACAGTGATGGTGGGAAGACAGCTCAGAGGTTTGGCTGTGCCCCCCAGTACATTTTATCACACTCAGCAATTGGGTTCTTTCTCAGCAAGCTATGTAGGATGGCAACTGTAATATCCTGGCATTTGTAATGAAAAACACCACACTTAAAGCTGAGGGTACACAGAACAGAGAAGCCTCCACCTCATTTCTTGCACGCATCTTAAATACTGTATAACAATTGCATTCAATGTACATCTGTGCCTTAGCACTCCCTTACACGCAACAAAGAACAAGAATGTGGAAAAAAATGCAATTTCTTCATCCCCTTCGAATGTTATTGGCTTCATTACATAAAGCTCTGTCCAAAAAGGCAGACTAACTAAATTGTTAAAAGCAGCGATCCTGTTTCTATCTAGCATGGAAGTTGTTCCCCACAACCTCACAGATACTAATCCATTCTTTCCCTCCCTGCCAACACCTCTTCCAAAGACTTACGCTATACTCCCCAGCTCAGTTTTCTCTAGCTCAGTCATGAAGCTTTCAAGTAATAAAAAAAAATCATTCTGTATTGATATACTGCACAGCGGAGCTTGAAACCTTTTTTTCCAGCAATTAGGGTTTGCAATGCCATCAAAGAATACTCCCATCTCCAAACTTTTGTTACTGGAACATGAAAATAATTGGCTCTGCAAGCTCTTTTTGGGGATACTGAGCGTAGATGTGCAATGTCTTGGGGGGAAAAAAGCTTCCATACAATACTGTCAAACAAATACCTAATTACACCCTTAAGCAGAACACCCTCTGACTTTTTGGGAGTGTATAGCTTAGCTCCAAATGAAAGAACAGATTTATTTTTAAAGCATGCAATATTAGCATGAGCTGAAATAAACTCAGGAGAACAATCAGTCCCCTTGTTTCAGAGAGCGCTCTTGCGAACAGAACAAGAGGAGGAGCCCGCGTGATTTACTACCAGGCCACATACACTGAAAGGATCCTATTTAGTTTTACACATGCAGTGTGCAGGTTATTCAAAACATTTGCCTTTAGAAATGTTTTTCATCACAGCTTTTTGCTGATATGTTCTTTCTTTCTAGACTTCCCAGTCTGGGTTTGAAAAACAAACAGGATCTCTGCATTTATTTCTTTCTTTTTCACTGAGAAAATATAAAGTTCATGAGAATCTGAAAAAACGTACTATTAAATATATACATAGTTGTCAGTTTGAAAGAGACATAAAAACAATCAGTCCAAGAAAAAGCTAAGTTCCGTGTCCTACACAGACATATTTTAAAGGCAAAACTACAATGGCTATAGAAAAACACAGAGGAGTTACATTCCTGATCATATTCTTTTTCCTTTAAGGTTAGTGGAAGCTTTGCCCATAGGCCTAGCCTTTTTCTCTAGCCAGGAAAAAAAACCAAAAACCCACAACTGATGAACCCTGGGAAAAAGCGTCAACCAGCCAGAAAGAAGTTGTGCGGCAGACTTGATAGAAAGACTGATCTTGGACCAGAAACATAGGCAGGAATTTTATGATACCTGGCAACTATTTCAAAGGCCTAACTAAAGACAGTTCATTGTAGGCATCACCAAATGCTTTGTAGGAGACAAGACAACTGCTGATAAACACAGATACACACTCCAGTTCTTTTATCAGTGTTTTTCTTCTACTGTGAATTTGAATCAGGGTATGAATTATAATGGCAATTATTAGGACAATTTGGCACTTCTAAGGGAAAACTTGCAGTGGAGTAAGCCATCTCAGCTTTATTGACACTAGTTAATGAATTAGTTCACTAGCATGAACTGTGGTTACACTGGTGATCTGCCGGACTTCTCTGTACCTCCGTTCACCTGCCAGCACAGTAAATGTAATGATGTGGCCCACAACAGTGTTGTTAAGATGCAGAAACATGTCTGAAGGCCACTACAGAAATACAGTGGTTTTATTGCTGTTTTATTTCAGCTTCGGTAAGGAAATCTGATTGAAGGGGCGCAGGGAAGGCGGCTCCCTGGCAGAGGAGGCCAGCAGCACACGCGCCGGGGGACCATGCAGGAGACCCATCAATACAGTGACTCAAATTGGCTGGTGCGGCACCGAACACTGCGAGACTCGTGGCACAGCCTCGAGGCTTCTGCCACTTTATGCTCGTAGACAATGTCCTGAGCCTGGAAATCACACAAATAACTGCCTCAGAACAGAAACCTAGGAGAAAGCCTCACAGCTCAGCAGCGCAGTCTTTATCTTGGGCCTTACACAGCCCAGAGCTCTCCGCAGACTGTTTTCCAATGAAAGCAAACACTGACCATTACCATATTCAAGGTCCTTGCATAGCATCCCTTAATGATTCTAGCTGTATAAACTAAAAGCCATTGTATTTTTTTACCCTCCCCTTCCTCCCAGCAGTATTCCAGAGAGCAAATCAGGCCGTAGTGCTTCCTCCTCATTTCAAACACAGATACCATTGCTACAAACTTCTATCCAAATCCTTTTATGCTATCCACCTTTTGCCTTGAGAGGGAAAACAGATTTTAAAGACCTGTATGTAAAATGCTAAGGCATCATTATATGCAATCTGAGAATTTCTGATGTTTCTTAAGAACAATTTTTCCCTGTTTTATGACCTTCTTCTGTCTCAACCTACTCCCCTGGATTTGACATTGACATCACTTCTAGGTAGCATTTATTTTACAAAGTTAATAGTAGGACTTACATTCCTTATATCTCAAAGATCATCAACATGGGAAGGTCATGCAAGGTAAGCTAATGTGTGTCAATACACCCTCACTTTGCATAATTGCCTGTGTAGATGTAAGCTACTCTAGGTGCTCTCTTCTAAAGCAGAGTCCTAGACACAATACAGAGAAGCTAGTGCAAACCTTAATGTACTTCTCAGCAACTTTATTTCATAACAACCCATCCTGTGTTTCCTGTTTTCAGAATGCTAGAGTCAGATAAAAATCAGAAATGATTCGCAGGAACTATGTTACAATGATAATAATACACAGGCATTTTCCATAGAACAGACATCTAAATCTCACTCATACAATGACATTTAAAAACATTGTCCTTAGAAGAAGTATATAAATGACCTGACCTTCAGGTTTATTACACAGTCTTAGAGAAGTCTGATCTTGCCGAGTCTAATTCTCCTTACGCTGGCATCAGACGATTCGTACTGGAGTCAATGAGAACTGCAGCGAGAACATGGACCATCAGTTCATTGGATTCACTCTCAGCATTGTAGCAATACACATGAAATTAAAATTAAGGCAAAGTCCTGGAGCGCTCTTAGGCCAGAGTCACCACAGGCTTTATTCCTCCTTTTCAATTTTGTTGTACCACTCAGCTTGAGAGAGTTACAACAGCATAAAACTAAACTGACCAACAATGCAGCATTTTGCTGTCTGCTCAATTAGTTTACTTAGCTGCCAATGGATAATCATCTAAACATTTTCCTCTCATGCTTTACCACTGATTTAATAAACCATTGTGCTTTTATTGTCAGATTCTAGGACACATTTCATCAAAAAGTAGGGTGCTTTAATCCAGACAATGTACTAAACTCTTATTTTGTTCTAATTACACTCTGTCTTTACAGAGGGAAAACAAAGAAGATGCTAAGATAGCCTAGCAAATTAAATCCCATTTGTGGCTAAGCAGAATAACGAAAATAAAACACATTATTAGAAAAGCACAATATGCCACCTAAGTTTGCAACAAGCTTATATTAACCTAAACACTGTCACCCTTATTCACAATGAGGATCATCAGGTTTCCACTCAAAACTCTTCTCAAAATGCAACCAGTATTATAATGTAGAAGAACAAATGAAGTAAGATTTTCTAGAAGGAAAATAAATATTGAAAAATAAGAGAGACATCACTGGCCTTATTGTCCTAATGACAACACTCCCTCAGGTGAGCATGCGGAACACTTCATGACTCACTGAACAGTGGGATTGATTCCATCCTGCAAAGTTCTTCACTTTTCATTTTTCTATGTCCAAAGGCCAGTCTGTGATTTTTGAGAGTGTACACTGCGGTGCAGATTACAGACTACCACTACATTTGGCCCAAGGTGCCAGACACGTAAACACCATAATACAAGAAAACAAGGGTAGTCCCCAAAGACGTCTTTCTGACATTCTTCAGTAAGAAGTAAAATAACTTCCATTTATGATCTGGGAATTAAAGTAAGCTCTCTGAACAGATGTAAAAAGGTAGAGTTTTCACAAAACAAGGGCTCTTTTTGCAAGGTGTGTACAAGAGAGGCCCTGAATCTGCTGGTGACATGGAAACAGGTTATGCTGAATATAGCAAACCATCATTAAAATACATTTTAATACCTTATAAAACCAAGTGACTGATAGCTTTATTATGGTGAGAACAAAAGGGGGATTTTATTCTGTGGTTGTGCAGTGGGACCTGAGTACTGGACTGCACCTCCTGTAAGCTTTAGTATAACAAATGTAACTCTTCCCATTAAAAAATAGGTATTTAAATTAAGATATAACACCAAGTGGGGATCAGAAAAGCATTCCATTATGAAATAGGCTGCTCTATGGGACAGAAACTATTTTCTATATCTGTGGCTGTAGTAGATGACAGAAGGAAAAGACCTTAATGTTTAGCAAGGAGGCTAAGGTTAGGTGTTAGGAAAACTCTTCCACTCTTCAGAAGTAGCCTGCAGAGGCTGGGGATGTCCTTCACTGACCCTCTAGTTTAAACATCTCTGTCAGAGATGAGACCAGACCGACTGATCCTGTCTCAGATGAAGGCTGGAAAACCTCCTTAGGTCCCTTGCAGCATGATTTCCTGACACTATAATGGTTGGGTTACCGTGTTGTTTTGGTTTCCGCTAATATGCAATAGGCATTAATACAAACAAACAGCAACAGGCTTTGGTTGCTTGATTGCATTTAATCTCTTATTATTATCAGTCTGCCTCAGACAGTGAATGTGTTTTACAGTTTGTGCTGGGCAGAGGAGTCATGCTGCTCTCTGTGAACCAGGTTTGATGTGATAAATCCCTAACAGTGGTGTCAGGGTTGTTTGGGATGTAAAGCACCCTGCCACATTCCAAATATCAAGGCATTTTTAGGCACCAAAGATTTCAGTGGTGTTCATTAGTGGGAAGATTCCCACTGATATGACTGTATGTATACTTGTTTAATAACATGATACCATTTAACCATTAAAAATAACGCAGAATTTCTGTTTCCTTCAAAAACCCAGGGTACCACCACACCCCATCTAGTGAAGAGGTATTAAAATTCATATTTTACACATCTCAAAACAAGACAGGTGTTTATTCATTCTTGCATTATGATTCCATGTTGTTTTAAGCACTGGGGTCTATTCGTAGTCCTTGTACCTATTCATGGATAAAAGCATGACAGTTTATTTTTAGTGAACTTTTTTCCAAAGAGTTTTATTTTAAAGCCTGACTAATCTTTGCTGCACCACAGACTAGGCTGATCTCTTGATAAATCTTAGCTTAGATTGGTGGTGAGCTGCAAGAAGACACCAAATGCTTTTTCAATTAATCCTCTTTTATATCTACCCTTAGAAGAGGGTAAGGAAGGCACAGAAAAGAGCCAGAAGGCATGCAACGCTTCCCTGGGATCCTAGTGCAGCCTGGAAAAGATGGGGCAGCCACATGCATTTAGTTGTCTTCTGTTTCTTTAGCATGAGTTTGTCTGCTCTGCTGGCAATTATTCACTGCATCTCAAAAAGATAGAAAACATGCATCAGATTTGCTTGCTCAGATTTTTTTTCTTACTTTTATCTTAGCCTCTCTAACTAGGATGTTGGGAAAAAAAAAAGGGCTGAAGGAGAAACGTATTTCAATTTACAGAATGGTGCATTTTTAGATACATATTATTGTTAAATTTTAATACATAATAAAAACAGTGCCAAAGCCATCAAGAGTTTTTGAAGCCTTTCTACTGGAGCCTGTGGTTGGCAATTCCACAGCCTGAACCTGCGAGACAGAAAGAGGGAGATGGACAGACAGACAGACCGACCGACCTCTTTTCTGTTCACAGCCTTGCAGCTGCTAATTCTGAGTGCCTCCTTCCCTTGTACTGGGAAACACGGTGATATGATTTTTGCAGGTGGCATAAAGGTAAGGGACACTTGGCCATCATGCAATAATTAGGAGGGATTTCTCCAGTGTGAGGGAGGTCCCAGAGGCAGAAATCCACACGCATGTGCACAGCAGGCAAATGGGTACAGGAAAGGCCATTTCACACACAAGAGAGTTGTGAGGAGGACAAATAGCCGACTCCATCTGTCCTGAAGTGACAACCTAGACTTTGGATTACTCCCAGCTGGGTAGAGGTAGAGAACCAAATACATTTTCCTAATCCGTGCTGGAGTAATGGCCATGTGGAAAATGGGGGAGCCATTTCACCACGTCTCGGGCACAGAACTTTTAGTCTGATTTTCTTCAGTAAGAAAAAAAGGCTTGGCTTTAGCTTCCTGATGTGCTATGCAGACAGGAAGAATGCAGCCTTTATTCTTCCAAGTAACCGCACAGGGAGCGCTTATGAGAGCAGGCATTGCAAAACCAGGCTTGAACTCTTCTGCCCCCTGCGTAAATAATCCTCCTTTCCTTTCCATTTCAGGGAGGGAACTAAGAAGATACAAGTACAAGAAAACACTGGATAATTCACATTTTTTTGTGAAATGACACCTAGATGTGCTATTCAGCTTGAGGTGTTTATTGAACTCAGCGTAGTGGAATGCCTCGTAAGTGCAAGTAAATGTCTCTAAAAATATTTGATTAAATCTTATAAACAAGACTCTTGCTGTAGCATTTTGCCCTTCTTGGGGCGTGAATTTCAGCTTTTAATCCCCTGGCCAATCCCCCTAACACCTCTGCAGGGAAATCAGCTGAGTGGGGTAGGGCTTAACACACACCAACCTGCAAAGAGCCCGGTGGCCATCAGCTGTCGGCAAGGGATGGCTAGGCTGGCTGCAGGGTGGAGGAAAAGATACAAATGTTAGGGATGGGTGGGGAATAGCAAAAAGCAGCATTGCTCTTGTTACAATCAGAATTTCTGGGGTTTCTGGTAATTCTCTATTTTTATCTCAGTCATGAAGCAATGACTGCGTCCAAACCAGTACGTTAAGCACATCGGAGACTCAGGCCTTTCCATTCACCCGTACGCTGTTGCACGCAGCCTTCTTTTGGGAGGTCTGTTACAGCCAGCCCCCGTGGGCTGAACAGTAATCAGCACAGAGCAGGCAAAAAATGCATATTATCCCCAAGCCTTGTGGATTTTCATGAAGGTTTACTGATTTTTTTTTTCTTCTGCTTTATCTTTTTCTTTCTTTTTCTTTCCCTTTTTCCTTTTTTCTTTTTTTCTTTTTCTTTTTACTTTTTCTTCTTCTTTTCTTTGTTTTTTGCCACTTGATTTGTCATGTTTCCTTTTTCAGTCACAAGCAAGAGGGAGTTGCCTTGAATATTCCTGAATCATGATTCTATCTGGGTTTACTGAATAGCTAAAATATCTGCTAAGGACAACCCCACTGCTAATGTTATGGCCCCCCACATTCCCCACAGGGCACCTCTCTTCCTCCCCGCTGTCTAGTTTTCAGTGGATTACATTTCAGGATCACTCCTTGGCCTTAGCAAATAGATCATTTCCTACCATGGACTGCACCCTATATGGGGAAGGAATATTTTCTTTCCTGCTAAAAGGTGGCTTTTGGACAGCGGTGCAGATGCTGCAGTGATGAAGAAAATGGAGATAAACAAGTGCTCTCCTTCCTATTTTGCATAGGAGTATGTCCAGAGTATGTGACATATGCTGAGTATGTCCAGAAAGAATCTGGCGGAAGATCTCAAAACCCCGGAGTACAACAGGATCCCACTGTAGAAAAAAGAGGGCTGGATTTTTTTAATTTCCATTAGTGCCTTTGGACCTTTCTCCTCTCAAATAAAGCTCTAAACCAGGTATCTAGTAGGTCATCTGGGCACTTCCTAGGCAATTCAGGTGCTGTGCCTTGTGATTAATATTAGAGTGATTTGTCCAGCCTGCTCATTAAAGTTTTAAGGAATTTGTCTTCCACTACTTCCTCTAAGAATCTCTGAAACTGTCTAATGAATCTTGTCATTAACACAAATACATGCATACATTTGGATTTTTTTCAGTAAATTAAAGCTCATTTTTCCCTTGGTTTTTTCCATCTGAATATTCCTAATTATATGTCACGAGGACCAAGCAAATTAATTTCCATCCTTTCTTGACGGTACAAATACTTGTCTCAACCTGCAGCACTACATCTCAGCTCAGAGCCCAACAGAAGAATGTCCTCAGGTAAGGACAGGCAACTAACTTAAAACTTCCACTAAAATCACTATTTCTCCTTCCCATGGCAATAACAGTAAAGGCTAGCTCTGCTTCTCCCTCTAATTTCAATGGCCTAGTATAGAAAACTTACTTCTAACAAAAATCTGACAAAAAGCAAGAGTCTGTGCTTTGAACTTTGGGTTTCTCCAAGAAGCCTGCTGTGCTGCCACTCATTTGAGGTCGGCTCTTCGGCCCGATCCGCTGCCAGCTTTGCTGAAGAGCTGAGGTCTCCCATTGCCTCTGAAATGGGATCACGCATTTACCTCTATGAAGTTGCACTGAAGCATGATACGACTTGAACAGTTGGCAAAAAAAGCTGCCTACTCTTCAGTTTATTGCTTTTCCTAGAAACTATCAATGCCACCTGCCAGGTGTCTCAGCAAAGTGAGGCATCCTACGGCTCTGATTTCCTGGTTTTATCTTTTTTCCAAAGGACTCATTAAGGGCCTGTGATGGACAGCCAGGCAGATAAAGCTCTTGTCTGTTCAGCTGATGAGGTTATAATAGCTGTCCTAGACCATCAGCTTTGTATTTCAGACCCTGCACGTAAAACCTGTCTTTGGTTTCATCCCTGCATATCAAAGCTGGAGTGTGAAGAGAGGAGCTGTGGAAAAATCTGCACGAATAAAGATTACAACAATAATTATCAGCCTAGAGTGATGTCTGAGTATACCAGCCATCACAACGGGAAAAGTTGGGGTTGGAAGAAGACATCCGTGGACTTTGATTAAGCTGCATAGCCCTACAGCAAGCTTTGAATTTGGCCCAAAGACGCAAGTCCCCGCTCACAAGGCATGAGGGTGGACCTATGCACAGCACCCTACCTCAGCTACCCATCTGGGAAAGAACGGTCTCTCTCCAGCCAGAAGCAGCAGCCTAGCGAAAGACCCACATACAACCGTTCCAGATCTAACATGAAAATTCACCTATCATCTGGGACAGACCATTTGGGGGGCGTATTAGTCCTAGGTGGAAAAATTTATGATGTGATTGATATTTACTCAATTATCTAGTTGTTTCAACAAACAAATCCCCCGTATTTTTGAGCATAACTACATCTACCGAATTTCCTCCTTGGCATATCTGTTAAACACCTGTATTTTCCTAGAACACATTCATAGACCGTGAATAGTGGAGGTTAATACCTATGTGTTTCTTAAATCACATTTTAAAGACTTTCTGCCATTTTTGTACCAAATATTCAACACTACCAGAAATGTAATTCTTATCCGGAGTCACCAATCAAATCCCTTAGCAAGAAAAGACTAAGAATAAAGACAATCTGAATAACCAAAGAAAACTGATTGTACATGCATGAGAAAAATTGATAAGCAGGATCACATCTTTAAGTAGTTTTAAAGCAGTAATGTAAAGTCCTACAACAGCAGTTATTGAAAGCCTTTTGAAAAAGTAAGCATTGTGTCAGCCAGTTTTGTAAGCTTAAAGGAGTTGTCTGACCCTTCAGAGAATAGCTGCCGTCTTTGCCAATACCAGAACACAGAAGTACACGTTGATCGTGATATTAAAGATGGAAAATATTCTGCCCTCAAATCACGCCACTGGCATGTTTCATTTCCAAGTGAATTGCCCTCTTATTCTCATGATGCTTTTCGTACTAAACCCTAAAAACGATTTCCAGGAAATTTTATAAAAGATAATGTTTGAAATATGTTTTGGGGGGGTGGAGCAAGGAAAATCTGTTACGAAAATTCTTAATAAATAGTGCAAAACCAGAACTTCAGAGCTCATCAATTTAGCTTCCTTAGAAGCTAGTTCTTAGAAAATTAGAACACTACAGTCTTCCCCTACATATGTATCGGTAAGAAAAAAAGTTTGTGGATTACTGAATGTATAAAAAAACCCTTAAAGTCTTCTGCAATACTTTTACAACCATGCTATTTCTGCATAGAACAGCTGTATCAAAAACTAGCAGGGATCAGACACATTTTTTCCCCTAAATTTTGATTTTTATAGTTACCACCCAGATTCTAATTTAAAATAGTAATTTATTAAATGTCAGGAGGCATTTTCTATACCAACCATAAAACAAGCGAGTTTTGCATTGGAATTTTGAAGCTCCGAGGAAGAAATTCCCTTTTAAACATAACCCATTCTGCCTGTCTGTTAATGGTTAGATAAACTGCTAGAGCTGCTTAAAGCTTGAGAGTAGATGACAAAGCTCCACGAAAAATATATAAAGAAAAAAGATCTTCTAGCTTACATAATGTACTATGAAATCCAAGTGCTACAGAAGTCCTGCACTATTTTCTCAATAAAATACATGACACCACAGTGCACAGGCATTTGGAACAGGATTTTGCATTTTCTGCTGCTGAAAACCATTAATAATTTACTCCTGACTGACAGTATTAGGTTGCCATAGTAATGTCTGAGATCTCTATTCATAAAAACGTATTTGGGCTGCTTTGAACATGAACAGTGCATGTCTTGACAAAGGATAGGTGTGTATACACTAAAGCTGAGGTTGCCCCATAAAACACACAGCCTGCACCTGACTGAATGATGGATTGTCCGTATAAATTTCAGGCAAGCAGAAGGTCACATCTCTGCTGATGTAAATTGACAGAACTGCACTGAAGTCAGTAGGGTGATGACCAGTGAACACGAGCGGAAAATATATCTCACTGTCTGCAAGGTCTCCGGGCTGAGGGAAAGTAACAATAAATACCCTTCATTTCCATTTTCTTTCTCACTGCACTTCCTAGAAAATAGTTGCTGGGTTTCACGTTCACATTATAATAGGAGCTGTTTCTCCTAATGGAGCCCCAGTTGCGTGTGGGCATATATGCACATGTACCCATGTGCACAACCACCCTCAATGTGGAGTTAGAATGGCTCCAGTCTGTGTCCTTTGGCCATAAAAATCTGTGTCACATTTTTGCACAGCTCCTTCAGTTCCTTGGAGCACGAACGTTAAGTCAGGAGGAGTGGTGATGGATGCATGGGATGCTTTGTGGTGCTGCCTATGATTTCAGAAGGAGGGTCTTGTAGCTTAGGCCATTTTTGCCAGCTTGAAATAATTATTATTATTAACATATCATTCACTACTGCATGAGTTGCACACATGTAGTCAGCCTTGCTTCTCTAATAGGGCCACTCCTCTATGATGGATGTAGCAACAGCACGGTTGCTGGACTTTTATTTTCGGAGAGGCAGAGTGAATTTTACATAGTGGAGGGTGTTGGTGTTGCAAGCGAGTGGAACTGGAAGCCTAAGGGAGGGGAGCTGGGCTCATCCCTGGACCCAGTCCAGACTGGCTCGGCTGTGACTGAAACGTGCAACCACTAATGGCAGTTTTGTGATGTATGTAAAACGAGTGATTTCAGTTCCTAGGGAGCAGTCCCACAAACCACAAAAATATTACATGTGGTAGACACAGCAGGGAGAAGCCAAAGGATAAATTGCCTGTTGGGACTGGATTCACTCCCTGCAAGAGACAGGATGAGATTTTTCAAACATACACAAATCAGATGCTTGAATATTTGGAGGCCTCTCTGGAAGACCATACTGAAGCAGCACTGAGACCTCCCCACCCATGGACAAATACCGACTGAAATCTGTTCTTCTGGGTTGCTCATCATGAGCACTGAATTCACTCTGACCTACAGTAGACAACAAGCATGCTAACATGAAGTAAAGCCATCAGGTAACTATAGTTCAGATTAAAAACTAAGGCTAGGAAAGGAAAAAAATCAGAGAAACTGCATATGACTAAGTTCTAAAAGGCAAATGAAGAGGAAAGAGAAGCTCGGCATGCATGCATTTGGGATGAGCTTGAACAAGGAAGTAGTGAGAAAAGGGTAACAGGTGAGAGAAAGTTAATTCGTATTCTCTTATGTTGCACTAGAATATGACTATCCACATTAAAAGTATTGTATTAAACACACTAAGAATGGTATCTGATTGTCTAGACAGGATTTTAGTTTCCTAGAGAATGGGTGCTGTTGGCTGGTTGGCCTTTGGGTTCAGGTTCTTGTCTGGACACCTGACGGAGATCGGATCTCAGCTCAGATCAGATCTGAGATTGATCTTTCTCCACTTGTTAAAAACATGTGATTAGCTGGGTTTGATGATATGAACCACCACTTTCTTTCCTTTCCGCTTTGGGGAGCAGCCGAAGAAAATCACCACAGATGTGATTTTCAAAATACGTCATATTGTGTCCTATAAAGCAGATCTGAGTATTATAAATTCTATTTTTTTAATGTGGTGAGTCTTTGCTGTCCATCTGCTGGCAGAATTGAATTCCAGGTTTGTATTTTTCTAAGGCAGGAAAAAATGTCACTCCACAACTGTAACTTGGAAGTGATATTGTCAGTGTATTCCTAAATGGAGTTTCATTAGCCTATTTATGGTATTTCATTTTAAAAAAGTCCACTTACCATCTGTGAGCACTTTCCTCACAGCCTCATTAGGGAAGCATTTACTTGGCTTGCTTTGGTTTTCTCAAGTCATCTTTTTTTAGTGCTAATTACACCCTCCCATACAGCCTTGTTTTGTCCTTGTGGTTATATATTACTGTACGGCAGCATTTACTGTTAACAAAATGCCCTGTGAAGGGAGAACTGGGAACGTTAGCTTTTTAGCCCCCATTTCTGCATATCACATAAATGTTTCTGAGCTCTACGTGTTTTTTTTTCTCCAAAAGAGCCACAAGCAATTGCACGCTACTCGTTTTCATGAGTGTCCTGCTCCTTTTACACCCACACCGCAAGGGCTCTGTGCCACAGAGGCAACAAGGCAAAGCTTGCAACAAGCAAAGGCCTGTCGCTCTGACACAGCTGCATTATATTTCTAAGACAAGTAAGTATGAGTCAAATTCATTTTGTGCATAAAATCCAGCTGTTTTATTAGCTGCCAGGCTCAAACTTGCACAGTGTCTCGTGTACTGCTAGCTGGTAGTCAGAAACGAGCAGAGTCAAAATCAATTCTTTAACCCCATCTCCTGGCCTCATCTGGGCAGTCACATTCAGAACCCAGCCAAAGAAAACGAAGCTGCTGAAACTCAGAGTGAATTGAAAGAAGATGTGCTTTTTTTAGGACGGCAAAGCCTTTACAACTCTAAGACCTGCCTACACTGGGAATCTATTGCAGTGCAGGCAAATATACCATGCTGGCTATCCTACACTTTCAAGGTATAGTCAGCTACTTCACCTTTGCTTTGGGGTAATTGTATCCGCGTGAGGAATTAGTGCAGGGTAGCTAGTGCACAGCCAATTAGCCAAATAGCTTGCTTCACAGCAGGCAAGCCCATACACTTCCAGACAGAGTGCTAGCATGTTAGTGAGTAGCTATGAAGGACTTCTTTAGAAGATCAACAGGTAATCAGAATTTACGCGTGACACGTATCACGTATTCTATGAAAGTCTGGACTTGAGCAAAAAGACAGGCATATTCCACTGACACTGCTTTCTTCCTGTCAACCACACGGGCAATAGCTTCACTGAAGGAAGAGTAACCCTGAAATGAAATTTTCCTCTATTACAACTGACAAGAAGTGATTGCCAGAACAGGGGCAAATAGTCAGAGCAGTCTGTACCGGCAAACCCAAATAAACTATGCATAGTTGGCCAGGAGAGGTGCAATTAAATGTGTACCACCTTCCTCACATTCCTTTGTAATTAATTTTTATTCGTTCTTGCAATGAGTAAAGATTTAAAAAGTAACAAATGGGCAGAATACCTACCTTTCACCTATTAAAAGAAGTATTTGGATAGCACTGTGAAAATCTGAAAATCCTACAATGCCCTTTTTTCCTCACTTCCTTTTCAATAAAAACCTGACATTTGTATCATGAATTAGTTCTAGCAACTATCAAGTCTGATTCTAGTTCAGGTGACCAACTATTGTCAATAGTCTGAAGAAAAAATATTATATAGAGGCTTATAGTGTAAACAGAACAGAGCAGGTAGCCAGAACTGTTAAATCTTACTTCAGATTTTGTCAGGGGGTCACTATTTGATCTGTTCAAAAAATTGAGAGTGAAAAATGTTCAGGTCTAAGGCATGCTAGAATGTATGGGCAAACTTGTGGGACGCTGCATGTGAACACTGATGTCCACCTGCATGTGGGTATTTGCACTCACAGTCACTGAGAATACACACTCACAGGAGAGAGTCTGATTACTGAGCCTGCCAGGGACCGTCAAGGAGTGCAGTGCATGTAGGGTCTTTGGTACAAGCTCTATCCGTACGGACACTAACCAAGCTGTCGGAAACTCCCACTTTGTATGTGGATGAGTGAATAGGAGAAAAAAGAAACTAAACATAACAAAAGTGTTATGGGCAAATAATAATTAGATGGTGAAATATTAACTTCTCATTTTTCATTTCTGCACAGGAAAACTCATAATGCATGATGCCACTGACCTGGAAGGATGCATTTTAAACAAACTTACAAACTCTGAGATCTTCATATAGAATGTACACCTGTGCATTGATCTGAAACACACTGAAACATACCTGAGTGGTCTCACTGATACGGAATCCATAGATAAAGGTGGAGGCTACCAACTGTTGTGACCAACATTGAACAGTAAGACAAAGGACGTCTCTCTCCCTGCTGGGGGAGTCACTGAAAGTTATCCTTTGCTGAGTTGTGAGTGGATTTTTTTAATGTGAAATCAGATTCGGTATTGTCCACAAAACAGATAAGCTAACTCGCTATATTTTTTTTTACAGTGGGTATTTACTGTAATTTTTCCAGCTATACACTGTAGGCCTGCATGGGATCTGTTGCGCCTTTTTGTCTGCCTTATTATTGTTTTCTGACTTTGTTTCTGCTAATCCACCTAATCTTTGTGGGACCTCATGGCACTTGAAAAAACAAACATGAATCGCTATGGCAAGTTAATGCTGATGGTTTGAAAACACTAACAGTGGAACAACTTGTCAGGGGTGACTATTAGCTACACTGAAGGATTTTAGAGGAGGACTAGATTTAAGGCTAAAATCTGGAGTCTTTTCTGTTCCACATACATCATTTGAGTATTTCAAAAGGAATTAAAAGTGTAATTCTTGGATAGAGGGATGCTCATCTGAGAAGACACTGAAAGATACAGATATGGCTTAGCCAACTCCTATACCACCTTCTCCAGAGACTCTGGACAAAGGAAATACAAGATAAGGATATCTACTACACTCACTAACCATTATAAATGATCCCAAAGGCTGAAAATTAAAGCACCTGCTAGAATATTCTAATTTATACAGGGATAGGGCTGTGAAGATCACTTCTACGGAGCCCAAATACTTCTTTTACACTGAACTCAGGATGTGGTGAAGCAGCAGAGAGAATCTGTTGATAAATCTTTAAGAAATGTGTTTTGAGACCAGCAATACCCAGACAGACAAACCAAACGATAGCTATGCCATCTCCACTTTAATGTAAATTTTGCAGTATATCAAATGGGGCAGTTTAAACCTATGCCATGTTTCTCAGTTATGTCCTGGCAACTTGGTGGCAGATCACCACTTGGACGTACTAGTGACTGCATGTTTGCACGTGTTTGTTTTAGTATGTGTCTGTATGTAAAAATGTCTTCTATGGCTCAGTAGATGTGTGAGCATCTTCTTTAAACAAGGAAGACCGTTGACAATAATTGTTTATGGCCAATTTCAAGAAAACACACAATTCTGTTCTTCTTTTACACTTTGTCATGTAAAAATGCCCTACTGGGGTGTTATCTTGCTTACCTAATTGCTTATTCAACTGATAGACTAACTTTTTTCTGTCTCCCGCTATTCTGTCCTGCTAGGCAGAATCTGAAGTTAATGTCAAGAGCATAAGCCATGAGAAAGAATCTACCTGTTGAAACAAGACACATTATGCCAGAAACTGTTAAAGAAACCATCGGCTTCAGATAGGTTTTGACTTTCCTTTTCCGTAGTACTTTTTTGTAATAGTCTGCAAAACAAATAGTGATGGTTTGCGAAATGCGGTAAGCTGGTCACCTGCCAATAAGGATCTTTCCATTCTGGCTTTTGATGTACATTTGGCACTGGGAAATGTCCTATCTATCCTTCAGGTATGTACTTTTGATGTCTAAAAGCCTAGTTTTACAAATCAGCCACCGTTAATAAACACATCAGTTTCACAACAGTGCTTAGAAACAGCAGTTTTGAGATATGCAGTCTGCCTCTAAAATTAAATAGTCGTCGTCAGGTTTTCGGACATTTTAAGCTTCAGGGGAAAAAAAAAAAATGAGAGAAAGCAAAAGGAGAATGTAAGCATTCCCGAACCATTCAACAGATCTGAAGACAACCTGGTATTTTCTTTTCGCAAAAAGAGGGAAGACACTGCAGGTCCACACAAAGAAGCAAGTTCAGCTCCTCATCTGGCCTCCTTCTGCTCTAGTCAGGCAGCAAAGGGGCAACCAACATCACCTGGGATGAAAAGTGTGAGAAACAGATAGTTTTGCATTACCTGACTGGCCACGGTGACAGGACAACTGTCCTATCCACAGCTGCAGATTCCTGTGTGACAGGGAGCAAACCTCACACCTTAGCTCTCCATCTATAAAGATGAGAATCCATTACTTCTCCTAAGCTGTCTCCGATTTCTCTCTTTAGACAGGAAGATAAATTAGGAGACATTAATCTTTCTGTACATGTCATTTTAGCCCCAAAGAGGCACGTCTTAGGCATTCTGGTATCACAGTGTTACTAATAAATAGACTGGAAAAACACCACCTCAATTTGGCTGCCCTTGATATGCCATGGATGAGAAGGCAGGTTGCCGAAACTACTGTCTTTCTTGATGGCAGAAGGAATATAAATAGCAGGGAAACTGGCTGGAAGTTAAAATCTTCCTTCTCTTTCCTTTCTCTCTCTCTTGGAAATAACGAAGAAACAGTATATGACAGCTACTGTGATTTCCTTATGGTGTCTAAAATTATGGAAATACTTCACTCAGAGGATGATGTATGGTCACTGTGTAAGCCAGGGTAATTACCAGGCATTAACACACAGGTACAAGACTGTCTTTAATTTCCTCCTCCCCCCGCCATTTCAGTTCTCAGTCTTGAGGCCAAGTCTGACCTCCAGGCACCAACTGCTGTTTCTGCAGCTCCTGTTCAATGTGCCTGTCCAACCCCTGCCCCGTTCTGGCAGGTTCCTCTCCTCAGAGGAGACCAGCTTCCAAGTGACAACTTTCAGTGTCCCCTCTGCAGATGTAGAGCCGGCGGCTTTAAGGTGAGGGCTCTAGCTCTTGCTTCCCATCGCCACCAGCACTCAGCAGGCAATGGTTGTCAGGAGCAGCGTAGTGATCTCAGACATGTGCTGACTGCTGAAATCCTCCTGTATTTGCACGAGGAGGAGGGATACGACGGCTGCTACACTGATTCAGGTATCACAATCATTTTGTACCTTCAATGCAGAGCCTGAATAGAAAATATTCTGAACTGTAACCACCCAGTAGAATTAAACTGTCACTTAACACTTTTTCAAGTCAATTATATCAATCCTGCACTGCCGTTACGTCAATTTGTCAAGGAGTCTAAGCAATGAACCAGTTTCACATGCCGGTTGAATAGCATCTGCATTCGAGCCTTTCTATGACTACATCTTTACTATTCCCTCAAGATAGGAAAATGCATTCTTTTCGCCTGATTTGGACAATACATCCAGATTACCTAACACCATTGTTATTTTGAATTAGAAACATTTCTCTGTAGGTTAGTGAATAAATAAAACCTACAAGTTGAGTTGTTTCGGACTCCACCTTACTCCTGCTCTCACCGGGGCCCCTACGTCAAAGGGCCATAACAACTGATGGTGTCTTTTTTTAGCTAGAAAAATACAGCGCACAAAGAAGTTCCGGTAATAAACACTGCCACGCTCTCGCTGCAGCAGTTTGCTGGATCTCTGTAAGAGAGTGGAGGTTTTCCGAAGCAGAAAACTGTCTGTTCTGTAATGTATGTAAGAGTTAACGTACGGCTGGGCTCTGATCCCCAGCCCAGGCTTTAGGACACTAGCACAATGACGAACATCAAGATCTCAAGCGGATTGATCTTCTAAGACACAGAGGCTTCCAAAGCATGCACAACTATGAAACTGAGGTACCTAAACTCAACAGCCTACTTCATTTGTGGAAAGGCAAAATAACATAACTATTTAAGAGCACTTGGTAACACAATACCACCATCTTAGGCAGGAAGCTGGCAAGAATCCAGGTAGCCAGAACGGGATTCCTTCTGTCTGAATTTAGCTACGTATATTCTTGGTTTTTGTTTCACAAAATCCTTAACTGCTACTGATAGTAACATCTCATTGCTAAATATTATCAAGGGGAAAAAAAAAGTGTCTTGGTAAAAATAACCAGGTATGATAAATACCAACCAACATATTGGGATTTTACTCTTTGCACTCTGATTTTGCGTCTACTGCCAGGTTACTTAAAAAAATGGGGCTTACACAACCACACCATCCTTACGGATTTTATCTGTTTCCCGCTGACCAGTAAGTGTTTCCACCTATTCACTGATTTCAAGCCAGGCACAATCAGGGGATCAACATCTGAAAGACATTCAAGCCTCGGTTACTGACTGAGGGTGAAGACCCCCTAGACCTTCCTGACCCAGGGAGAGAGGCTGCAGCGAGAGTTCAAGCTTTATTCGGTTTGCAAGGGTGCCACCCTGTGACACAAACCCGTTCCCAGAAAAGGGAGACAGGAATGTGCTCCTCAACACACTCCAGCAACCCGCTTGAAGAGACGGTGACTGCTATGGGGCCCTTCTGCCCTTAACTTTGAGCCCAGTACTATGCCTCTCAGAGGGGTCCTCCAGGTTCCCCTTGGAAAGGGCTGTTGGGGACCCCCTTCAGCAGACCACCAGAGAACATATGCCTGCAAACGGGACAGGAAAGAAAGCAAGAAGAAGGCAACAGCTAATCCTGGAAGCAGCGGAAGGCTTCCTGCTGAGGTGCTTTGGTATTACAGAGAGACAGGTTTTGTAACATTTTTGGCCTACATAGCTGTGAAGGTTCCTCCGGCACTTTTTATATCAATAGGAAGAGTATCTCCTAGCAGTTTCCAGCATGGGACATTGCCATCTGCGTGTTGTAAGTCCCCCTAAAATGTCGGCTGAGGGATTCTGATCTGTTTTTCACTTCCTGTCCTAGATTGCTGTGATATAAATAGCAGCCAGGTGCTAATTAATTCCCATATGTGTACGTGTGTGGGGATGCCATGTGTTTATATACATATGTGCTTTTAAGGACAAATCTTTTCTCAGTTACTATAGCAAGAATAGTTCTTACACAGATAGGACCAGATGCTTAATTAATGAGATAGCTTTCTGCCTCAGAGGAAGTGTACTACAACCGTACATACTCAGTATGTTGCTTCTGCCGTTGTATGGGGCCAAGAGCCCTCTGCAAGTTTGGCATGAATTTGCAACTGAAGCCTCCACATTCTGTATGACTGGAGACTATGCTTTACCTCCAGCCATGCTTTGCCCCAGTCTGTGCTCCTCGCGACGAGTAGGTCAAGTACTGTTCGCTACTGGCTTACGTACGCTGATGTCTCAACAGGCCATGGCAGCATCTCGGCTTGTGGCTGCAGAAGCGGCCGTGCTGCCAGCACGCACATGAGCATCCAGAAGATGACAAGAGCCTGCCAGGAACCTGCCTAGTGGGGAGCACTTACCTGAGGAGTATCAGTAACCAACTGAGGGTAAACTTATATTAGGAATTTAGTCCGAATCAGGAGCGAGCTTCTGGAGTGAACTTCCTGACAATGCCCACCTGCTACGCTCTGGTTCGCATTGCGCAGCTGTGTTGGGGCAGATGCACTGAATTACTTTTGGATTGAGCTACACCAGGACATGCACTCTAGGAGCACACCTAAGGCTCGCCACATACTAACCAGTGTAGTGTGGACTTGTCAGGACCAACTATTCCTGTTGGGCTGGACTATTATTCATGTATACATAGCCTGAAGCCAAACTCATGAAAAATCAGTAACATGGACGTAGTACAGTATATGGCATCACAGCCGTATCCAAGAATGGAGATATGAAGATAGAATCATGGAATCATAGAATCATTAAGGTTGGAAAAGACCTCTATGATCATCGAGTCCAACCATCAACTCAACACCACCATGTCCCTAAGCGCCTCACCTACACATCTTTTAAATACTTCCAGGGATGGTGAAATACTACATGGAGACAGCTGGATACCATGTATTTGTGGTATACAGAATCTCAGAACAGTTAAGGTTGGAAGGGACCTCTGGAGAGCCTCTAGTCCACTCTCATATCCCCAGTTATGTTACATATGTGTTGGCATTTTTTTTAGATTAAGGAAGCCACAGTCCTAGACGGCTGGTGGTTAGTAAAAATCACAAATGCTGGCCATAATTTTTATACTGTAGAAGAAATAACATCGATCTTTTTTTCCTTGGACTGAGAAACCTGTTGAGAAACAGGCTTTCAGGCTCTGAATGGACCTGACCTGGGACATAAAGGGTACCCATGTCTGCCTCTGTGCTAGCGCAGGACATCCATACTAGCGCTCTCCTGCGCTCAAGCTAATTAGCCCAGCTAAGAGGCAGTCATTAGCCTGGATACAATGCTAGGCTAATACAGTTACACCACCTTCAGGATCGAAACTGGTCCCTAATCATGTTGCTCCTCCAGGTTGAAAAGATGTACCAGAGGTGTCAGTCAACCCCTCTAAGAGGGTGCTGCATCAGACACACTTGCCCGAAGGAGTAGGAACGGACAGGTTTGCGCACAGCACCTGCCAGACAGCCTTTGCGAATGACGTGCAGTGTGTCAGAAGCTTAGCCGGGCATGTGACTTGTTTACCGGTGATCTCTGTCATTGTCCCTGCGAGACAGCAAATCTCCAAGATCCAAACTTAACTCAGCTGCTGGGGTTAGCACAGTAAATGACAGGAGGAAAGTACAATGAACGATTGGAAAGGCAAACACCAGGGGTTCCTGCCTTGGGGGAGATGAAGTCCACCATCTGGAAACCACATGGTATGGCTTGAGGCCACAAGTAAATCAGAGGTGCAGTCACTCTCAGATTTGAAGCACGAATTTGGCAGTGGGGCTAAGAGACTAACTTGATTCACACAGAAATGTGAACTCCTTATAGCTCCCCTTAGACCTGTTTACCTGTCTTCCCTGGGGTAGATGTACAGGGATAAAGTAATGCATTTGCACTTTTGGCAAGTATCAGTTCGAATGCAGGTTTTACTGCTGCCCTCTCTAAGCGTTCTAGTACCAAACTGACCATCTTCTCACTCACACAGATTTTACACTTGGATACATCACTGATAATTTTGGATATGTTGAAGGGATGATTGATTAAATTTAAACTTTCCCCAAAATATCTACTTCAAAGGTGGTGTCCATTATCTTCTTATTGGGGGATGCAGTGGATAATAAGCTATCACAGAGTAAGAAAAAGCTCAGTTCCTGGATGGAGCTCAAGGACCTTGACTTTGGTAATGCCAGTTGCATCCTGCCCACCCAACAGAGACAGGCGGGCAGCCCCTATGCCTATATATGGTTACCAGTATTAAAAACCAATGCTGCAAACCTGTCGTTGTGAAAATCAACACCACAAAATACACTAACAGGTTTTGAGATTGACAGAGAAAAGGCTCAAAGCTTCCTGGTAATTTTGGAAGCAACACCAGTGAACCAGCTGAAGACAGAATCAGATATGCCTTTGTATGCAGCCAGAGAAGAAAAAATATTTTACTCCAAACTAAACGAAGTAGTAGTGAAGCACAGAGACTTGGCAAAACCTCTTCTCAACTGGCTGTCTTCAGAGACCCTAGGTGAATCGTCAGTGTCTAGTGACCAGGAAAGAGAATTATTATTAAAAAAAGACAAAACAGAAGCTACAAAGGACTACAAATAAAAGAATGACAACAAAGATGGCTGAAAGTGTAGGAAGTAGACAAATATCTCATGGTAAAAGAGAAAGCCAAAAAACTACTGTGGAAATATATGACAGAGGTGGAATTAAAATGCACCGATATGACAGAAACAGCAGCAAAGTCTACTAAATAAAACTGTTGAAGAAAGGAGACGGTATCTGAAATGGAGCAATGAAGCATACATATATATGTGTACACACACACATATATAAACATAATGTATATTATAGTTGTAGGCGACTCCCTTCTGAGGGGAACAGAGGGTCCAATATGCTGGACAGACCCTCCTCTTAGGGAAGTCTGCTGCCTGCCTGGGGCTCGGCTTAAGGACATCACCAGGGAACTTCCTAGCCTGGTACGGCCCTCGGACTATTACCCATTACTGCTCTTCCATGTGGCTGGTGATGAAGCCGCAACGTGTAGTCCAGGGGCGATCAAAAGAGTCTTCAGGGCCTGGGGACGGTTGGTAAGGGAATCTGGAGCACAGGTTATTTTTTCCCCTCTCCTTCCAGTTGTAGGCAGTGACATTGGAAGAAACAGACGCACCCAGTCAATTAATACATGGCTCTGTGGCTGGTGTGACCGCCACAATTTTGGGTTTTTCGATAACGGGATGGTCTACATGGCACCAGGCCTCCTGGCATCAGATGGGATTCACCTTTCTCAAAGGGGGAAGAGGGTCTTTGCTCACAAGCTAGCAGGGCTCACTGACAGAGTTTTAAACTAGACTTGAAGGAGGAAGGGGGATAATATCAGGCTTGCCCGTGACAAGCTGTGGGATGACTCGCCAAAGTTAGAGGGACAGAGTGCTAGCGAGGGCCCTCAGACAGTTGCTCTGAGACGTGCTGGCTACACTGGAGCACACTTGAAGTCTTACAGAGATGAGCCAGGGGCTCCTGAGGTAATAGGAGCCAACAGGGAAACACCAGTGAAATACCTCAAAGGAATTAAGGGGTGTTCCTCTAAGGTGACACGGCTGACAGCCCAGCTGAAGTGCCTCCACACCAATGCACGCAGCATGGGCAACAAGCAGGAGGAGTTGGAAGCCACCGTGCTGCTAGAAAGCTACTACCTAGTTGCCGTTACTGAAACTTGGTGGGACACATCCCATGACTGGAGTCCAGCTATCAATGGCTACAGGCTGTTCAGAAGGTACGGGCAAGGAACGAGGGGTGGAGGGGTTGCCCTCTACATCAAGAAATGGATAGAGTGTGGAGAGCTGTCTCTGAAGAATAGCCACAGGCAGGTTGAAAGCTTATGGGTAAGAATTAGCGACCAAGGCAACAAAGGGAACCTTGTGGTTGGTGTCCGCTACAGGCCACCCAATCAAGGGGACCCTATTGACGAAGCCTTCTTACTCCTACAGGAGGCATCGCACTCGCAGGCTCTTATCCTGCTGGGGCACTTCAACCACCCCGGCACCTGCTGGAAAAGTAGCACAGCGAGCTCTAGGCAATCCAGGAGACTCCTGGAATGCACTGAGTATAACTTCTTAAGCCAGATAATAGACAGCCCTACCAGAGGGGATGCGATACTGGACCTGTTGGTCACCAATGCAAGTGAGCTAATTGGTGATGTCAAGATGAGGCAGCCTGGGCTGCAGTGATCATGCACTGAGTTCTGGTGGACTTCACAGTCCTGAAGGATATGGGTCAGGCAAGGAGTAAAGTCAGGACCCTGAATTTTAGAAAAGCAAACTTCCAGCTGTTCAAGGAATAGGACAATAGGACCCCCTGGGAAATCGCCCTCAGGAACAAGGGAGCAGAACAGAGCTGGCAGATCTTTAAGGACGCTTTCCCTAAAGCGCAAGAGCTCTCGATCCCCAGGTGTAAGAAATCAGGAAAGGAAGGCAAGAGACAGGCATGGATGAGTCAAGACCTGCTGGTCAAACTAAAGGACAAGAAGGAAATGCACAGGCAGTGGAAGCAGGGACAGGTATCCTGGGAAGAGTACAGGGACGCTGCCGGGTTGTGCAGGGATGGGGTCAGGAAGGCCAAGGTGCAGCTGGGGCTGAACTTGGCAAGGAATGCAAAGAATAATAAGAAGGGATTCTACAGGTATGTCAGCCAGAAAAGGAAGGTCGAAGAGAGTGTACCCCCCCGATAAGCAAGACTGGCAAACTGGTAACAATGGACGAGGAGAAGGCTGAGGTTCTCGAAAACCTTTTTTGCCTCAGTCTTCACTGGCAACCTCTCTTCCCACACCTCTCAAGTGGATGGACCACAAGATGGGGACAGGGGGAGCAAGGTCCCTCCCACTGTAAGAGAAGATCAGGTTCGTGACCACCTGAGGAACCTGAACATACACATAAGTCTGTGGGACCTGATGAGATGCATCCCAGAGTTCTGAGGGGACTGGCTGATTGCCAAGCCAGTCTCCATGATATTTGAAAAGTCAAGGCAGTCAGGTGAAGTCCCTGGTGACTGGAAAAAGGGAAACATTGTACCCATTTTAAAAAAATTAGAAAGGAGAACCCTGGGAGCTACCAACCTGTCAGCCTCACTTCTGTGCCAAGGAACAGATCCTCCTGGAAGCTATGATAAGGAACATGGAGGACAGGGAGGTGATTCAAGACAGCCAGCATGGCTTCACCAAGGGCAAGTCCTGCCTGACCAATCTAGCGGCCTTCTATCATGGAGTGACTACATCAGTGGAAAAGGGAAGAGCTACGGATGTCATCTATCTGGACCTCTGTAAGGCCTTTCACACGGTCCCCCACAACATCCTTCTCTCTAAATTGGAGAGATATGGGTTTGATGGGTGGACTGTCCAGTGGATGAGGAATTGGTTGGATGGTCGCATCCAGAGGATAGTCGTCAATGGCTCAATGTCCAGATGGAGATCGGTGATGAGTGGTGTCCTGCAGGGGTCCATAGTGGGACCAGTACTGTTTAATATCTTCATCAATGACATAGACAGTGGGATCGAGTGCACCCTCAGCAAGTTTGTAGATGACACCAAGCTGAGTGGTGCGGTTGACACGCCTGAGGGACGGGATGCCATCCAGAGGGACCTGGACAGCTCGAGAAGTGGGCCCATGTGAACCTCATGAGGTTCAACAAGGCCAAGTACAAGGTCCTGCACCTGGGTCGGGGCAACCCCCACTAGCAATACAGGCTGGGGGATGAAGGGATTGAGAGCAGCCCTGCCGAGAAGGACTTGGGGGGACTGGTGGATGAAAAGCTGGGCATGACCCAGCAATGTGCGCTCGCAGCCCAGAAGGCCAACCGTCTCCTGGGCTGCATCAAAAGCAGCGTGGTCAGCAGGACGAGGGAGGCGATTCTGCCCCTCGACTCTGCTCCCGTGAGACCCCCCCCTGCATTCAGCTCTGGGGCCCCCAACATAAGAAGGACATGGACCTGTTGGAGCGGGTCCAGAGGAGGGCCACAAAAATGATCAGGGGGATGGAACGCCTCTCCTATGAAGAAAGGCTGAGAGAGTTGGGGTTGTTCAGCCTGGAGAAGAGAAGGCTCCAGGGACACCTTATTGCAGCCTTTCAGTACTTCAAGGGGGCTTATAAGAAAGATGGGGACAGACTTTTTAGCAGGGCCTGCTGCAACAGGACAACGGGTAATGGTTTTAAACTAAAAGAGGGTAGATTTAGACTAGATATAAGCAAGAAATTTTTTACAATGAGGGTGGTGAAACACTGGCACAGGCTGCCCGGAGAGGTGGTAGATGCCCCAGCCCTGGAAACATCCAAGGTCAGGTTGGACGGGGCTCTGAGCAACCTGATCTAGTTGAAGATGTCCCTGCCCACGGCAGGGGGGTTGGACTAGATGACCTTTAAAGGTCCCTTCCAACCCAAACTATTCTATGATTCTATGATTCTATTTAAATTTAAATGCCTATAGGCTATTTCTGAGTTTAACTCATGTGTTGAGAAAATAGTAAAAAAGGCTACAGAGCAGAAAGCAGCGTGGAAAAATTACTGATTTTTGACTTGGTGTTTATATTTTTAAAAAGTCAAGAAATAGATCAGTTGCAGTCACACTAAAAAAGGTATGTTTAGAGTTTGTCAGCAAAACAAAAAAAAAACAACACAAAAAAAAGACAAATATTGCTTTAGTCAACCCAAAATGTTTACTTAATTATTTACACAGTGAAGTGTTTTCCTTTGTATTGGAGCCCCTGCCATTTCATTTTAATCTTCCTTTTTTCATTGACCTTTTTTTCAATTGAAAAATAGGTTTGAAATGAAAATGTCTGGGCTGAAACTAAGCATTTATTGTTGAAAAGTAAAAATTAAATGTTTTTTGTTTTTAAATTCCCCTTCCACTTTCTTTTCTTTAAAACACTTCAATGAATTTGATTTCTCAGACAGACATGTCGGTGAACCTGAAATACGGCATTTTTTGAATTTCATGCTGTTCTCCTAAAGATGCCTCTAATTAGCAGGAGTGTTCCTTAATTCTTCTATGCCTTGGTTCTTCTCTATTCTTCCTTGTAAGGGGATCCCCAGTTTGGAATTGCTTACACAGGATCAAATATGTTCTAGATAAAAGTTAGAAAACATGATGATCTTTGAACCTACTCTGTTATCTTTCCCAAGCACCGAGACATGTATTGTAGCTAATTGTCTTAAAGATTTAAGCACACTGAGAGGCTTTGAAATTAATATAGAAGTAGGATTAAATATATAAAAGCGCACTTATTTTTATAACTTGTATGCCTCTGGAAATAGCATTTTAAACTAACAAGCTGGAAGCTAAAAGTGTGAAATATTGTACTGACTTGGCGAAAGAGGAGTTTTCATTAGCAGATGGACAATAACAGAGATGATGGATTTGACAGATCCAACCAGTGTTTTCAAGAACTCATACAATTATTTGTTATAAATAGCAAGTATTGCAACACATTGGGCTGGGGAAGGGAATTAAATCAGAAAATGAAAAGGTATTAAATGAGAAGGTACCGAAGATGAAGGCCCACTTGTTATCACTGTGCCTCCCCTCCACACCCCTCCCGAGCACACAGCTTGCTCCTGTACGAAGACAACCCTTTGCAGAGATAGCCTGGCACTGCAGGCTAGGGCTAGTGTGGGCTTCGTGTCCCCCCGCATACGCAGCCCCGGCACTCCCTGTCCTGTACACCGAGAAGGAAACTGCATGCCAGCCACACTGCTACGCAGGTGAAACAGGATGGAATTTTAATGACAGCCTTTTTTAACTGGAAAACTGTGACCCTTTAAACACTGCTCACAAATTTACAGTTACTAGCGATCTTGGTTGCGATAGCTTGTACATCAAGGGGAAACAGGAAGGCGAAGAAGAAAAATTAAATGCAGTAATTTGCTAGTATAGAAACACAGTACTGCTTTGTATGCTGAGTTCTTAGTGCACTTGTACATATACATCTGCATATATGTTCGTGGAGGAGAGTGTGTTTATGTGTTTATTTATCTCACGGAAAGCCACAGTAAGGCAAGACTTTTGAAAACTTTAGCCATTTTTTAAGGAAGCATTATCTCCCTTTAGCCTTTGTATATCTAATACTATGACCTCCTTTTTCCAAAAAGTTCAGAATAAATAAGCCCCTGTAGACTTTATAAGAAGTACTTTAATTCTTGTGTGTCTATATAAGGATCTAGATATGTAGAAAAAAGGAGTTAATGTCTAGGTGACAACCACTTTTTGAAAGTGTAGCTCAAGGCCAAACTGAAGGTTTGAGAACTATCATGTCATCAGATTAGTTTTAAGGAACATGAGTTATCTTCTACAGATAGCTCTATTTTGATTGAAATCAATGAGAGATTTGCAATCGACAACAGTGAAATGAGGTCAGAGCCACAGCTGATATGTCTAATTAATAGGCTACATCCACTCCATCTGTCCCACAGAATGTCTGAGAAAGAGCATAGGGTAAAACATCTCCATCCTGAGTCAGTGCTGTTCAAATCCTGCATAAAAATAACAGTGAGAGCACTTGGAGGATTTCATCCTCTGAAGTATCTAAACATTTGTGCCAGCACATTTCATCAAGTTTCCATTTAGAGGAATTTTGTGGGTAAATTACAGAGTAAAAACTCAGATGACAAGAAATCTGTGGGTGTGCTTGTTGT
This sequence comes from Calonectris borealis, assembly GCF_964195595.1. Taxonomy (NCBI): domain Eukaryota; kingdom Metazoa; phylum Chordata; class Aves; order Procellariiformes; family Procellariidae; genus Calonectris; species Calonectris borealis. The sequence continues at coordinate 50,902,838 of NC_134316.1, read as the reverse complement.
ACATATTGTGGCAGATCCTGAAAACCCACTTTCCTGTAGGTGCCTGAACCCTACCATGAAATGCAAAGCTAGTTTTTCTGACTCACCTAGGTGTGTCCTGTTGTCTCTGGGCTAGGCGTATAATATGTGTTGGCAATCTCCCTTTCAGGCTTTGTCTTGACAATGCAGCAAATGGCTTTAGGACTCCTACTCCAAGATCCAAAACCACCACAGCCGCATGACTAAAACACTAATCCTGTAGAATAAATTAATTCTTAAGGTTCAAATTTGTTCAAAAAATGTTGACAGGTTAACTTGCATCCACAGGGCTTGATGCCAGGTAAGGTATTTATTATTTGTGCCTCCTGTGTTAACTTTATGTTGAATTGACTAATAATCATCTTTCTACAGCTAGTATAAAACCTGTGTAAGTTCCATCTATATGTTGTGGCTAATTTTAGAGAAATCAAATCATATGCTCCCTGATCTGGACCAAACTAGTATTGTTTGGTGATCAGGTAGTACAGAGAAACCGTATTCATGACCGTGGAACTGTAATTTCAGACAGTGAAACTTGGGATGAAGACAGAGAGTATCTATAGAAGAAGAATGTAGGAACAATCAAGTTTGGAGAGGAGGAATGGACCACAGCTGGGGTTTTTTGGTTTGGGTTTTTTTTCCTGTTAAGTGAGATATCGGTAAAGTCAAATATCAAGAAAGGGATCTCTGTAGCTTGCATGCAGTATATCTGCTACTCTGAACAGAATGGGAGCTCTGCATCCATGCCATTTCATATTACATAAGCACCATTTATATTGTGTACATAAAATTGTGAAGCACTTACAACTATTTCACTAATCAAATCACGCTAAGCAATTACCCAGACTTTTGTATTTTCAAACATAATAATGTTTCAGCGTACTATTTCCCTTCACTAGATTTATTTTGTGGCAGGGTGCATACACACATGCACACACAGACTTGCCTGTTAACTGTGTACCATATATCCATAAGGGTAACATCTTTGTTCTTTTCATAAACCCGCCCTGGGACTGTTCTGTACCACTGAGACCAACGGAAATGGAAGAACCCGTATCTATTATTAAACTCTCCAAAATATGGTGACCACATCCAAACTACCCACTGGGAATGGCCACCAGCCCACGCTGACTCCTTAACCATGCCTGTGAACTGGGCGAGGGCTGCCTGGCCAAAGCCATGGCGGGACTGCTCTGAGGCTGACCTGCACACAGCGGGTTGAGCTCCTGGCTCAGACACCTGCTCTGCCTCTGTTTAATTTACTACTATAGATGCAGTGATAGTGTCTCCTAGTGGCTATATTCTTGAAGGAACAGACCCAAACGCAGACTTCACACCTGAAACTCCCACTCTTCAAAGGTATACAAAATACAGACGCGTCTCTAGATTTTTAGACTATCTAAAACAGCATCACTCAAATAGGTAAAATAAATAAACACTCAAAGTTTAGTATTTAATTTACAAAGTCGCATGCTGATTTAACGTCTAAAACCTATCTCTAGGTTATACAAATGTGTTTTTTAAAAAAAAAAAAACAGTAGCAAGGTATTGCATTCTTTCCCTTTCAAAACAGTAACACTAAAGAGAGAAATGAGAGCCATAACAAAACCATGTGAAGCAAGATGTTCAGGACTTTGCTCAAAAGTCTGAAGGCAAGCATGGGCATCAATTGGATCAGAGTCAATCTCATTTAACCTTTAGGTCCTCTCAGACCCTGAAAAAGCAAAGGAAATGCTTAAATGCTCTGCTGCGGTTAAGTCTCCATAGGTTCAACCCACCACATACTGAGCCCTATGCCAGACACCACAATCTGTGAGTATGAACTAATGTCACTGGATCTTTGAACCACGCTAAGGACTCACAAAAGGTGATGCCGGCATAGATCAGAAGGCCACTTCTCCCAGCAGCACTCTGTCTGCAGTCATGGCCAGCAGAGGATGTTTAAACAACATAAAAACAAGCAACCCTGAACAGTACCAAGACTCGGTTCTAGCCCTTCCTCCTTGAACTTGCGGTTTTCTGTTTTCAGCACCAGCTAAACACCAAAAATCCATCTTGGTAATGAGATCTGTATCAGGGGACTTAACAGTCAACATACAGACGGTGTATTCAACAGTAAGCCAAAGCCCTGCTAGCTGGAACTACAACAAGATAGAATCAGAAGACACACGGGTCTGATTTTGCCATGTTGGGGGACATTTCCTTTCTCATTTTCAACCGATTGAAGTTTCCCGTTGTGCACCATCCTTTTGGAACAGAAAGATTTGGGCAGCAAATTTCCATACATGGATAAGCTTAACCAAATAAGACATTGAAAGAAAAAAATAATGCCTGGAAATGCGCAGACAAGGAAATCTTTCCTAGCAAATCCTGGCTCTAAGTGACCACTACTTCTTAATAATGGAATACAGATTTGCCTTCCCCTATGTATATATTGGGGCCTTCTGTTGTTTGTCAAGTATCCTGTCACACCCCTGACATCCCCACTTTGGAGATTTTATGTAAGCTCCCCTGAGAAATTAGAATTAGAGGAGAAATATGCAAAATGACTGTGGTTGGAGTAGTTCTATCACAACAAAATAAAGCCTTTAGATCTCGACTAACATATCTATCTGAACATCCCCAGAGCCACCAGACATAAACCTGGAGTGCATACAGTTTGTCCCCACCTCCAGCAGGTCTTTCTCCATGTACCTGTGTGTGCCTGAGATACACTCCTCTGCTCGCAGCGACGGGCACTTTCTGCTACCTTTTTCCCACTGTGCCAGTGCTGGTGGAAAGCCCTTCTTGAACAAGGTCTGGTCAGTATTCACTTTCCCTGATGATCCTTATGGTGCCTGAGTTTGCTGACCTTTAGTCCAGAGTGTAAAGCTTATCTCCATCCTCAGCTTTTTACCTGAGGAGAGGGAAAGATGACAATTCAGTTTTGGAAGAAGTTCTCACTGGTAAAAAGGGATTGACAAGTGAAATGTTTCCCACTCAACTTGTTCTCCACACCTCCTTCAGCTATCGCCAAGCACTAGTTGAATCATACCAAATAAACAGTTTCAGCTTGTCTTAGTCTAGGTAAGTCTCCTAAAAAGTTCAAAAGCAAAGCGTAAACTTTTTGTTTCTTTTCTCACCTTGACAATTTAGCTCTGTCCAGCAAGGAAAGCAAAAGCATGCATCTATTGAAGCCTTTCTGTTTCTGGCGCTCTGATCTTTTTTAGCCCACCTGTTCAGCCAACTTCTTTTAAAAGCACCTCTCTTTCTACATACGCTTAAAATCTCCTTTCATCCAAAGTTGACAAATCCCTCTAAGACAGCCACTTCTCGTCACGTCTCCTCTTATTAAACCCCTGCCCAACAGATCGCACCGGGGCGAAACAAGCATAGACCCCTACAGCCACCTTATGTGGAAATGAAAACAGCAGGTGACCGGAGCACCCAGAGGGGAACGAAAGTTGGGGTAGTCCAAGGATACAGAAGGGACAGAGAAGACAGAGCTGCAACCCTAGGCATGTAGGCTGGTTCCTCCATCTCCGAGTTTCTTCCTTGTGGCTCCAATTATTTGTTGACAGTATCTAGTTAAGTGATTTCATTGTCAGAGGAAATGCTACAGGGCACATTAAACTGCTGGGCTGCTACCAAAACAGGAATGTACAAATTTGGAGCAGAAATTCCCTGCCAAGGCAAGGCAGTAGCAAACACTCAGTTAGTTACCTCTGTCACAGTCCCGTGAAGAGCCAGAAGAGCCCCACAGATTTGCCCTCTGACAGACCTGGGGAATTGTCCTTTTTCTAAAGAAACCAAAGCTAATACCTTCTAACCTTCCACTCGTCCCAAGCCAACTGCTTGTGGGCCACTCCGCAGAGAGCCAGTTCCTTCCTTTGTCCAGGTAATGGGACATTTGCGTGCACACCCTCCCAGACATGTGTCGGGTTATTTAAATCAGCTCAGCAAGTCTTTCAGCCTGAGAGACACAAAAGCAATATAAACAGAGCTTCCTTTTGCACACTGTCCTCAGAGAGTCCTATCCCGAGCAGATCATGCTGATACAACCTGACAACATCCAGGGATAAAGGGGAAGCTCACACCAGATGCAGTCTAATACTAGCCAGTATTCTAAGAGGGCAACCAGAGATCAAAGAAACTTTTTATTTTCTTTCCTACTACCAGTTACTCTGTAAACTGAACAAGCCCCTAGCCCCATCAAAGCGACGAAGCAGCTGATCCTCACAATCCTGTCACAGATAGGGAGAAAGGTTTCCTTCCAAGGGACGCTACCAGGGCTGAACGGTGTTTGCTTTTCTTTAAAGCCTCTTGTATAACCCTTCGCCCTTACCAGCATTTCTCTTGCTAGCACTGTAATGCATTTGGCACAAAACTGTAAAATTGCAAAACTCCTCAAGAAGTTGGATTTGTTTGTTGCCTTTTTAAGGGGCGGGTGGGGGGACAGCTCCTCGATTCTTCTTGAACTATTTTTTATTATTATTATATTTAGGAGGTGGCTCCCACCACCACCTCCGAGTTAACCATTCACTTGGACTCTTCTTTCAGGCAGGTGGTTTAAGCTTGATCTGCCCTCCAGGGGTTAAATAAAGAAGTGATGGCAGGAAAAAAACAAAACCTTTCCAGTGGCTCATATTTGAAATTCTTTTTTCCTTCTCTCTCTCCCTCTCCTAAATGGGGTTCGTCTGCTTCTCGTTTCCTCTTGCTCCCTAATTATTCCGTTAGGTAATGGCGAGGGGCAAGGATTAACAATGAAGCAGATGACAGGAAACTGTTACCAAAAGCACAATGCCGGACCCCCCCTCATCCTCCCGTTCCTCCCTCCCAAGAGACGGTCCCCCTCACCCTTCTGTCGATGCCATGGTCCCGACAGCCCCCCTGTCTTCTCAAGAGTCCAAGGGATTATTTTGGACAGGAGGGTGCGAAGGAGGTTGGCTCTTTAGGATAACCCTCGCTCGCGTCTGGGAAGGAGCACGCAATTCCTTGTAATCCTGGGGGCTCCGCAGGGCGAGGATCCGGCAGCTCCGCTCCTCGGCTCTCCCCCACCCACCGCCGCCCCGGCGAGCGCTCTCCGTGCCCGGGGACCGGCGCTGCTGCCCCGCGGCCGCCCGGCAGTGGCCGGCGGGGCGAGGAGGTCCTGGCACCTGGGCTGCGATCCCCGGCGCCCTCCCCTCGCCGTGGGGTGCCTGTGTGTGCGTGTGCGTGTGCGTGTGCGAGAGGTGGGGGTGACTTCACATCGGCGCGGCGTTGGCTGAGGCTGGATTGGAAGGTTTTAGCCCTCGAGCCGTGGATTTGCAGTCTATCCCTCTCTATTTTAGGCACGGGCTGACATCACGAGCCGTTGTTACTCCTATAAATCCCCCCAACCGCTCCTTGACAGAAGCGGGGAGGGGAGGAGGGGGGGGCGGCGAGCCCCTCGCAGGGGGAGGGCCGGGCGCTGCCGACCGCGACCTGCCCCGCTCGCCGGGGACCACCACCGCCTCCCCGGGGCAGGCTCGGCCCTCCGCACCGAGAGGGCGCGCCCGGACTCCGGGGAGCCGGCCGGGAGCGACAGGAAGAAGCGGATCTCACACACAGACACACAGACAGACACACACCCCACCGGTGGATGTCTGGCTGCCACCTCATGCCCCTCATGTACCCTGGCGAGCGGGCCGGCACTCCGGCACGAGAAGAGCCCGCAGCCCGCCCGGCCGAGGGGCACGCCGCCCGCCCCCCGCCTGCCGGGCCGCGCCCCCCGCAGCCGAGGCACCTGCCCCGCCACGCCGCGGCGGCGGCCTCCCGAGGCTGCAGGGCCCGGCACGGCGCTGGGCGGCCGCCCGTCGCCGGGCCGGGCCCGTTCAGCCCTTCGCGAGAGCCCGGGGCTGGCTGCCGGCCGCGGCGGCATCTAAAGGCCGTGGCGGGCGGCGAGCGGGGCCGCCCGTCCTCGGGGACAAGCAGGGCGCGGCGCGGCCGCACCGAGTGCGCGGGGCCCCGGCGCGGCCCGGCGGCGGCGCGGGCGGTGCTGCCCCCTGCCGGAGAGGCGGGGGCGACGCCGCGGCGGAGGCCCCACCTGCCGGCGCGGCGGGACCCCGGCCGGGGCGGCGAGGCCCGGCGGCGGCGTGCCCGCAGGCTCAGCCTGACCGCGGAGCAGCGCCTGGGCGCGCCGGGCCTGGCCTAGCCCCGCGCCGCCGCGGCCGGCCGCAGCACCTCCCCGCGCCCCCTGCCCGCTCGCACCGCCCTCGACCGCGCCCGGGCCCGGGCCCGCCCCGAGCCGCGGCCCTACCTGCACCGCCCGCCGCCGCCGCGCCCCTCAGCACCGCCCCGCCCCGCCCCGCCCCGCCGGGGGACGCCGCGCGTGGCCGCGGCCTGGCGGGCCCGGGGGCCGCTGAGGTGCGGGCGGGGCCGCCTGCCGGGGGCCGCGGGGCGGTGCTCAGGGCAGCTGCTGGGGCGCGGCCCAGTCCCGCTGCGCCGGCCCCAGTCGTGCTGGGGCAGGAGCCTCCGGAAACGCGGGCGGGGGGACACGGCTTGGCCGCGGCCCCGGCCTCGGCCGCCCTGGCAGGCCCCTCTCCAGAGCAGGGAGGGTTGGACGGGCCACTCGCAGCAGCTCGGCTCACAGGAGAGCACAGGGGTGTCCTGGTGCAACCCCTCCTCCTCACCTCATCGCTCTTGGGAACCGCAGCACCGTTCATGCTGGAATTTTCCAGATCCTGCTACCAGCCACAGGCTGGCCTGGCAGCCCACTGCCTGGCCTGCAGGCTGCAGCTGGGCCATGTTCGCAGCATAGGGCAGGAAGTTCTTGTCCCGTTCGGTAACCACACTCTTGTGCTGGGGCACGGGACTGCTCATGAGGTTCAACAAGGCCAAGGGCCGGGTCCTGCACTTTGGCCACAACAACCCCATGCAACGCTACAGGCTTGGGGAAGAGTGGCTGGAAAGCTGCCCGGAGGAAAAGGACCTGGGGGTGCTGGTTGACAGCCGGCTGAACATGAGCCGGCAGTGTGCCCAGGTGGCCAAGAAGGCCAACGGCATCCTGGCCTGTATCAGAACTAGTGTGGCCAGCAGGAGCAGGGAGGTGATCGTGCCCCTGTACTGGGCACTGGTGAGGCCGCACCTCGAATCCTGTGCTCAGTTTTGGGCCCCTCACTACAAGAAGGACATGGAGGTGCTGGAGCGTGTCCAGAGGAGGGCAACGAAGCTGGTGAAGGGCCTGGAGCACAAGTCTTATGAGGAGCGGCTGAGGGAACTGGGACTGTTTAGCCTGGAGAAGAGGAGGCTGAGGGGAGACCTCATCGCGCTCTACAACTACCTGAAAGGAGGTTGTAGCGAGGTGGGGGTTGGTCTCTTCTGCCAAGTAACAAGTGATAGGACGAGAGGAAATGGCCTCAAGTTGCGCCAAGGGAGGTTTAGACTGGACATTAGGAGAAATTTCTTCACTGAAAGAGTGGTCAGGCCTTGGAACAGGCTGCCCAGGGAAGTGGTGGAGTCACCATAGCTGGAAGTATTTAAAAGACGTGTAGACGAGGTGCTTAGGGACATGGTGTAGTGGACATGGTGGTGTTGGGTTGACGGTTGGACTCGATGATCTTAGAGGTCTTTTCCAACCTTAAAGATTCTATGATTCCATGATTCTATGCCGTGTCAAGACACTGCCATGCACCTTCGCCTCAGTTTCCCCCAGCTGAGGCTCTGTCTGCCAGTCTCAGTGCTGTCTTTCCACCCAAGTCTGACCAACCTGATGTCCCGTTTCACAGGCAACAAACATTTCTGCCATAGCCTGTTCCCTGTGCACCAAGGAGGCGGCACAGAAAGCCAGCAGCCATGCGGGAAGCTCCGTGCCTCCATAAGGAGCTGTGAGGCTGCAGGGGATGCGCAGCCGAGCAAAGGCTGCCTGACCCTGCCCACCGCTCCCGCTCCCCAGGACGCCTTTCCTGCAACCGAGCCGATTCCAGTACTTGTCCTTAAAAATGGCAGGATGCAGCTTAGTATGCATTCCTTAGTCCTAATCAAATACACATTTTTTGTTGTAATCTTACTTAGGTTTTCAAGGGAAACAAGTTACCAGGGCAATTCTGTTAGAGTCACTGAAGGTATGCCTGAGAAGAGCATGTACTTCAATACGTCCTTTTCCTTACAGTGCTATTTTTCAGCTAAGCACCCTGGCTTTTGGAAGTAATTTAATGCACCCCCAGCCCCAAAAACATACAAAGGGAGACGTATAAATCCATTGGAGCGAGTAAGAATGCTCTCTTTTTTTGATAGCAGTATCTTTATGGCCTTTCCAGAATGCACAGCTCTTTTCCTCGTAAGGAAGATGTGTTGCTATCCATGTTGTGCTATTTCACACCCTTTCTCCAACAGATGGCATAGATCCTCACCTGTTTAGAAAGAGATGTTTGAAATAGTTTTGCATCTTAAAAATAGATCCTAGCTATCAAAGGGATTAGTAATTCCAGCTCACAGGTTGTTTTTTTCAAACATTCATCCCCTATTTTTCCTCATTATTGGCATTAGATGTTAACCCCTGTTCTGCTCGGGCTGTAAGTGTGTAACTACTATGGGTCAGCCTGCCAGAGGATGGACAAGCTGATTTGTGATTCCTACGAATACCAGGTGCTTGGCTGTGTTGATACGACTGCCCACCCGTACATGTGAATGCATGTGTCATATAACAATAGAAATAAAACATTATTTTTGCATTTAGCGATTAGCCAGAATTGAATCTAGGATTCAAACACCACTGAGGTCCAGAAGTAGAACCAAATGCTTCAGATAATTCCTCATTCTATAAAGGACTATGCTAAAATCTGAATCCTGGTGTTGAGAGAAGCCTGGCCATTTTCTTGCTTCTGTTTTCTTTGAAGAGCATCATGACTGTAAAAAGAAGGGGGGTTGAATTCTGCTGGGCACGCACAGCTGTAGCAACCTCCTCTTGTGATTTTCACGCCATGAATTCCTTCAAGTTTCTCTTCAAGAATATACTTCTGTGCGATACACAGCCAGTGAACAGCTATATTGTTGCTGCCCAAGCCCAGAAACTTTCAGCTATTCCTTGCCAGATCTGTGAGTGGTTTGAAGCCAAATGGGGATGGGATTCAACACTGAGGATCGGTAAATACTAAGCATGGCTGATCTTTAATAAAAGGAGAAGAGTGAGGGCTAAAGCTGGAATTAAAGCAGACTTTTGCAGATCCGTGTGGACTGCCTACTTCTCTACTGGACAAATCCTAGAGGGAGAAAAAAACATTTAGAAAAAAACATTCTTCTCTCTCAGTTGTAGCAGTGGAGAACGCTATGGAGAGCAATGCAGTCACAGTGTCATAACTGAGAAAAGAACCAGCTCACAGATCTTTATGATTTCTGTTTTGGAAGAGAATTTCTCTTACCATTAGAGTGTAGAGACTCTCATTTAATGTAATCATGGAAGAGCTCTGACTGGGCAAGCCAGGCTCCAATAAACAATCCTGTTCCTTTCTCATTTCATTCTTCGTCCACGGTGTTAGGAAGAAACACATGTTAACTTTCTGCAAGCTTGCCCTCCAAAATTGTCACCTAATTTCCTCTAACCCTTTCTGTCAGCGGGGGAGTACCACACGTTCACTGGCACATGTTCCTCCCCGCAGAGGAATGAAACACATCTTATTTTTCACATTTAATTCAGAATTTTTGTTGCTGTTGTTGTCATGCAGTTTGTCAGCCAAGCATAATCTCCTGGCAGGAGGAGACAGACAAACAAGATAAAGAGAAGCAATATACTTTGGTGGTAGCCCTTAAACTTTTGATTCAAGCAACATCACCTGGTCCTATTGCCAGTGAAAATAAGAAGAGTGCAAAAGCATAACACATTAAGTCTTTCTGCCCAGAAAAGTGAAAAATAAATGACATGGAATGACCTCCAATACTAATTGCCCTTTTAGCAGCAATTTTCAGATTCGAAAGTAAGTGGAAACTACTGAATGCTAAGAAACTCTTAACAAGATTTCACAGCATCAGAGAATCAGAGCTGAAATCAGACTTGTTAGCTTACGACTGCCATAGCCACGCAATAGGCTAGGCAGAACACGACTTCAGGATCTGAGTCCTTCTTGGTGAGAGTACTAAATCCTTTCATCAGATCCCCACTTCATCCAGCTATTGCTGTGAGCTGGTTTGGGCACTGTAACAATTTGGAGGTCCTACAAATTCCAGAGTGTCATAGATGACTTATCCAGGAGTCATCACTGATGGGAGACATTCCCCTGTCCCTCCTCCCCAATGTTTTCTAGGGCTCATCTCTAGTCTTTAGCCACAACTGAATAGAGAATGATTTAGTGAAAGAGCAGTGATTAAGGACCATGGGGAGACCAGCGTCTCCCCACTGGACAACATGCCCAATGAGACAATCTTACACTTTGATGTCAAACCGTCCAGGCAAGAAAAGCCTCTGCTAAGTGTGAGACCTGGACATTATTCTTCACCCTGAAGAGTTACAGAGGAATTGTTTTGCCACAGAAGTATGTGAACTGGTGGAAACCAGAAGTTTTCCTGAGGTTGTCATAGGTCTTTGAAATAATCCACATAGAAAAATGTTTTTAAAAGTATGTTTCAGGTTTTCATCTGTTCAGAATACAAGGTGGGAGAGAACTCCCCGGTACATTTCATTGCAATGGTTCATGTACAACAATAGCAGCACTGGATGTATTAAGAAAAAAAAAATCTTGTTATTTATGTTGTAATTGAATTTTGTGCTAATTCTGCCTTTCAGTGTGCCTGAAGAGTCCCAAGGGAGAGTCACATGCAAAGAGACAAGGGCAGTAGAGAGTCCCTAGAGTGTGACATAGATAAAGCAAAGGAATCTAAATAATGTCAGACATGGGAATGTAGGTGAAAAAAACAAACCATGGTTTATTTAAATGTGTAAAGTACTTGGGAGGGAAAAAGATTACATTGTACTATGGCAATACAGACAGCACATACCGTAACAAGCTCATCCATCGTAATGAATTCAGGCTACTCTTTCCAGCCTCCTAATCTGCTCAGTCACACAGATTTTTGGGAGAGGCTCGCCGTTGATTTCTCTAGGGGACTCCACACTACAGATTAATTTCACTCAGAATTTGCTGTCCTGTTTCTGTATGTCAGACTCAGGAGCAGAGCATCATCCTCCCACCAGGGGAGACAGGCGAAATATGGCAAAACTTCTCATGCACTAAGACCCTCTGTCATGGGTTAAGTAAAAGTAGCCTGATGGAACATCTGATCCTAGGACAAATTACCAGGCTGTCTGCCTTAACCTTATCCCAGACGTGGCTCATCACTGGGATGAGAAGCCTAAAGCAGCAGAGGCTGAGAGAGATATTATGATAGTTATAAAATGCCATTTCCAGACACAGCTTTTTACTTCAGGTTCTTCTCAATCCAGTCTTTGAAGGGAAGAGCTTTGGTGTAGCCACTGTAGAGTTCTAGGCTGCAAGTTTTATCATAACCCCAGCTCACTAATCCCATCAGGTGCCACCTTAGCTCAGGAGATGCTTTTCCTGGCAAAGTTATAGCTGCAATCCCACCAGTCTCAGCAGGGCAGATATTAGAAAAGGCTGTGCGGTCTTGTTTGGCACAGAACATGCTGTCAGTGATGCTGACTTGTATCCCATTATCCTCATACTGTTGCTCACACAACAGTGAATCCACCATCCGAACAGCTCCCATGCGGATTGTGTCATTCTTGTATCCAGGATCTTTAATGTCAGCCAATACCTTCCAGCCAGTAACCATTATTTTTAAATCCTCTGTGGATGAAGTCAAGTCATGAGAAGATGACAAGCAAATGGGTTGAACACGACTGCTGATTCTGGCTTTGTCCAAGAGCTTTATGATAGCTATGTCAGAATCAAGTAATATAGGGTCATAATTGGGATGCACTATGATGGCAGAAATCTGGGGAGGAAACAGAGTAGGAAGAATTGTAGAGTTAACAGCTATGGCAAATCAGCAGCACTCTTTCCATACTACTATAATGCATGTTAGTTATTTTGCATACTTCTCCTCTACCCTCCACTCCCAAACTGTTCTTTCACCATAGTGCTCATTCAAATGAGAAACATGCAGAGATCAAGCATCTTCTGACTTTTTTTTTTGGCTTGGGTTTCAGGACAGTTTTTATTGCATGAAACTCTTCCTAATGAAAAGCAGTCAAAGACATTTTCAACAAAATGGGGAGTTAATGTGCAGTTCAAGTTTTTCCACTGTATACTGGAAGGATTTTACCTGCCATGTCATCTTCAGACTGTAGAATTTGAAGGAGTGGGAGGGGGGCTTTGAATTAAAATGTTGTCTTCTTATTGAAATTCAACCATCTTCCCACCAAAAAAGAACACTAGCGATACATTACATAGTGTTGGGGCCAAACCTTTACTGCCAGTTACCTTGATGAAACACTACAAGAACGGATAGGATTCCTGTAAGGAAATATTGTAAAAAATAATATATTTCCTTACAGGAAAACTCTGAAAAAGCTGGAATTAGAGAAAGAAACTAAAAAGGGGGGGAGGGGGAAGAATCAAATTAACTATGATTTCTTGGATAAAATCCATTAATTAAGCTACATGCCCCCCCACTCCAGAAAAAGAGACACACATAGCCAAAATTGCTGTATTTCTCCTCATTTTGACTTCAACCTTTCTGGTTCTACTTGAAAAAAACAAACCACTCTGGTGAGCCTGAGGTGCTATTTTTGGAGCTGGAGTCAGACATAAACTTCTTTTGAGTTGAGAGCTGTACTGCCTTGGGGCCGAGATGTGAAATGCGCTCATGGCGTCAAACCAGGATCTAGAGCACAAGTGTTTCCCTCATAAATTATGGTAATAACTTTTGACAGTAGCTGGCATCTTTTCTACTTTTTTTTTTCTGGCAATATCACTCAAGACATTATGCCCCATGGAACCTGAGCTATTTTCTTAGTGATCTGTGTTAGGGGGTGAACATATGAGTTGGACAGTGTCAGGGGAATTTAATGAACTATAGCATGTGCCCTCCTTGTGCCATGACAGTTCTGTCAGTTGAGTCTCTAGGTATGCATTTCAAAGAACAGTGTGTAAAACAATATATTGCTCAAAGGATAACATTTTTCTCCCCATACAAGACGGATGTGATCAGCATCTCTCTGTGCTCATCATTTTCCTCTCCCAGCAGACTTACTCACCCGCAGGTTCTGGATGGTCTTTTCATCCCTGTCGTCGTCTCTGTAGAATTTCCCCAGAACCACCTTGAGCTCTGCTGTCTTGAGCACAATGGTCTTGCCCAGGTCAGTGACACAGTGAGCTGCCACCACCACGGTGCGCTCGTTCACCAGGGCCCCGCTGCAGATAAGGATCCATGCCCCTTTCCGGAGACTGTTCTCCTTCACCCCGTTGGCTGTCCGATAGATTGCCGCTTGCCAGGGCCACCTGGTAGAGGTCACTGTCTTCTGAAGGGTGATGTTTTCTGCTTTTCCACAGACTGAGGAAACATGAACCAAGAATGAGGTAACGCCTTTTCCCCACCAAAGAATCTGAATATCACTCTTGATTCCTGCTTAAGATGTACCGAAAGAAACCAAAGTGCAATGGTTAGCATGAGAGACAGCTTTCTAATTAACCTCTGTCTCCAGCCTGCAAAATTATAATATAAAGTATTTTATATAGCTTTTTCAATTTTTCCATTACTATCTGAATTCCTGGCTGAAGTAGGAATGTGGATTTAGCACTTGAGCAGGTGAATTTTCATGACAACCTTATCAAGCTGCACTATAATGAGATGACTGCATAAAGAAATGGAAAGAACACCCCTGATTCTTGCTTATAATAAAATACCATAAAGGCAGCAGTGCACTAAAACTCATCCTAGACAGTCACAGAGTAATTGTGAGGTCCTCTCCTAGAACTGACCTTAGCACAGATGAGTTCATGCCTATGAGAACACTTGTCTTGCAACAAGAACCTTGAAGCAAATGCATCTAAATCAACAGCTCTGCCCTGTTGTAGGAATATATGACCCGGGCTCAGATCTGGGGTAAAATCTCCTGTATTAGGAAAGGTTTACTTCAGTTGAAAGAGTTACATCATGTGGTCACATTTTTTAATCTCCCTTAGGACATTTTTTTTTCCTGGGATGTAGTATGTGCATGCCCATAGTAAAAAGGATTGGCTGAAATACTTTTCAATACATGAGATGATCTCAAATTAAAACCACAACAAAGAACTCTAAAAATTTGTTTGATGCTAGGATCTACTTTTCACAGTTTGCCTGATGTCAGTAGTGGGTTGTACCAAATCTTGTGATGTTCCTACCCTGACCTACTCTGTGCACTAGCTCTGGATAAGCTTTTATCTGGACTTACAGTTTGCAGTATGAACCCTTCCTTAGCAGGGTATAGTACAGGAAGAGCCTCTTTAAAACACAGACTCTCCATTCTATTGCTTAAACTTTGATGGTTTTGTTAGCTGTGTGCCGAAGTATAGAGATGAAAGAAAAATCACATTTGCAGTAAATAATACAGGAAAACATGAAGTGATGGTAGGAAAACATTTTCAAATCAGGAGGGAAACTCACTACACCTTTTGCTCAATAAAAGAGTAGAAAAATTGATGGCAAATTACAGTGCTGAAAGCTTGATCCCTTTACCATCAACTGGACAAGTTCTAATGATGGATAAAAAGAGCCATATATCCTCCAAGCTTTATTGCTCCTATCTCCCAGATGGAAGCACATGCAGCCTACACCGCTGGGACTCCCTAATTATCTAAGATGAATACACATCCTGTTCCTCCATCCACCCAGAGAGGTGTGCATTTTTTTTCCCTTGGAGACTCACTTGGAATACACACAGGGGCTCTCCCACTCCATTTTCCTGTCTTCAGACAAGTCCTCCTGCTGCTACCCAGGCGGCGGTAGAAAGGAGAAATGCACTCGTACTGAAGCTGAGTGTGCAGGTGCTGGTACCCTGGGGGCAGGTCTCCGAATGGCAGTGCTGGCTTCTTGGTTGGATAGATTTCAAGCTTTTGCTTGCTGAATGCAGATGAGTAAAGCTGATGCAAAGGTGTTTCCCTGTTTCAAGGCACAAAGAACACAAGGTAATAATAATAATATTATAAAAGCTATCATTACCATAGCTTTATCACCAGCTGTGTTAAGTATCATTTAAAAGCATATGAAGTTTGCTTGTGAAAGAATAAGGCAAAAATATAATTCCAACATAGCTTAGCAATATTCCCATTTACAGCTACTTTATTTACATATATATATGTACACACATATAAATACACATTTATAAATTTTCTATTTGTGTCTCTTTTTTTTCATTTTACAGTTTCTGGATTGCAACCAGTTGCCTCTGAATGTGGAAGAGTTTTTGCCATTCACAAAAGGACTGAGATACCATGTTTTTAAATGAAGAAATTACATTGGAAGTTGGCATTGCCGTAATTAATTCTCACTAGAGAGGAGTTAGGCACATCTTTTCTCTAGTGAACACTTTAATAGGCAGTATTAGGAATCGATTCAGATT
Organism: Calonectris borealis; assembly: GCF_964195595.1. Taxonomy (NCBI): domain Eukaryota; kingdom Metazoa; phylum Chordata; class Aves; order Procellariiformes; family Procellariidae; genus Calonectris; species Calonectris borealis. The sequence continues at coordinate 50,887,330 of NC_134316.1, read as the reverse complement.
AAATCATGTTGATAAAGTTGCTTGATTTAGCAATTAACAGAGATAATTGCCTCACCACAGAGATTTCATAATTGCAATAATCACTAAGCTTCCATTTAGAAATTGTACTGATTAGCTGAAACATGGCACATAATTAAAAAAATAAATATATGCACCAGCCTAGATATGGACCATAAGCTTGACGACAGTCATACTTAAATCTTCATCACTTAGAACGTGTCCCTTGCTCTAATGCTTAAAAGCACATATCTACAGAAAAAAATATTTACGTCTGAAAAATTCAGCAGGAAATTAATTTCCCTTGAGATTTCTGGTACTGCTTGCATCCAGAAAAGCCATAAGAATGTTTTTTCACGTGGTAATTCCATTTTTAAACACAGAGAGACACAGACTGCCTCTGTCATACAGAATCTGTGAGACAATACATAACAGCACTCAAGGAAAGTAAAGTTATTAAGAACAAGAGCAATGGCAAGTTTCTTGTATTTTGGAAGAAGGATGAGAGCTGCTGTGGTCATGCTTAGACTGCCAGGCTCCCATTCCCTACTCACATGTGACCTTGCAATATTGCATAATCCACACTTTGCCTCACTATTAATCTATGAAATGGAGATCCTATTTCAAGGGATAAAAACAGTCCACGAACATGAGATGCCATCATGATGCTATGGAGGTGGGGGCATGTATGCGCTCTCATACAGCTGGTGTTAATATCTGAAACATTTAGCATAGAAAGATCTGTGTTCAAAAGTGAATTGAGAAATTTAAGCAGTAAAAATCCCCTGATGGCTACTAAAGCTTCCTGATGGCTTCTCAGGGCCATCTTTACAATCATACATCACAGAGCTGGAGAGTGGGAGAGTATTTGAGAAATACATGCTTGCCTTGTTCCTAAACTCTTCTCTAGGCATCTGCTACTGGCCATTGCCAGAGACAGGATATGGCTTGAGCTGCACCTTTATTCTGACCTGGTCTGGCTGTTCTTAAGACTAAAGATGAGGACAGTTCTTGCACTGCATTTAAAAATAAATGAATCATGTACTAAAAAAAAAAAAAAAACCAAAAAACCCTGAAATGAGAAATTACTACTTGGACAAAAATGAACCTGAACCCTGCAGTATGACTAATTCAGATTGGGCTTATTTCAAGAAATCAGCAGAAGGGTAAGCCCAGACAGGGTCCGATCTTCCATTCCTTCCTCCCCTCCTACTCTACTTCCTCCTCTCCCCCATGCCCACCCCAAACCCAACTTTATATCAATTGTGCTATATTGCTTTGGATGGTGAAACTTAATGGGAGCAGATTACATTGCTATACCCCCTTGTCTCCTTGTGCTCTCCCCACTCATTTCTTCACTAAGACGGCACATGTTCATATTACAAAACACATCATTAGCCCCAAGGAACTGTCCTCAGACTGTTCTCATAGCCTGTCACAAGCTTGCAAGCCTAATTCCGTCATCGTCCAGCAGTTTGCACATCTCTAACTGTGCATTTCTTCCTGGCTGCCTCCAGCAGCTTGCAAACCCGTGCTGTAATCAGACCTCCCCTCCTGGCAGCTCTCATTGCTCGGTTATCAGCGGAGTTGTAGGAATGGCTGCTCAGGCAGGCTAAACACACAGAGTGGAAAGGAGAGGAGGGGAAAAGCAGTCACATTTTTTCTTTAAACTGTAGTTGAGATATTGCATTCTCACCTTGACTGAACCTGCATTGGAAGCACTTTCTGTCTCACCAGGTCAGAGATCTTTGGCTCTCTGCAGGCTAGAAAAAATATAATGTTGCACAGTACTTTTCCACATTCACAGCTCAAGTGTAATGGTTCATACACATTTCCACTCTTTCCTCTCACTAGCTATAGTGGACAGGATTAAGAAAAGAGGCAGTAAGTTACGTGCATTAAAATAAGATAGGCCCTAACACCTAAAGCCTTGGAAACATACTTCCCCACAGATCGCCAGGTCTATCCCATTTACAACGCTGGAAGCAACTGAGCGTCTTCTGCACTGGCACTTTCAGCCATGGAGCAAGATTTGTTCATCAGTGTGCCTGAATGCCAGATTTACACCACTACAGCTGATGGTTTGGAATCTAAGCAAACTTTTACAATAATGGAATTACATAAAAAATACTTAATTTCCATCTGTGTAGCCACACACAGCTAATCCCAGTAACTCGGCATACAGAGAAAGGCTGCAGGATGTTACAGACTTCTAGGTGTTTGCTTGTGCACCCATTGGAAGGAGCTGGAGACTCTGATTCTGAGGAACACCTCAGAGTTACCTGAATATGCACAAAATAACAGAAGGGAGATCCAGGATTTCTAATTTTGCATATTCAGTTTATTTAAGAGCAGGATAAAATATTCAGGTTTATCAGTTCAAATAACTCTGCCAAGATCTCCTTCCTGCTGCGCGTAGTGGAAGAAAAGGAATCTTGCAGGATGGATTTTATCTGTATGCCTGAGCACTTGTGTTCTGTGGGATTTAACAGTATCTAGCTCTTTGTGATTATGGTGTATGTTAACCTTTATGTCACTATCAAAGTTAACATCAATAAAGATGCTTTGCACAAATAATTATCATCAATAAAGATGCTTTCCACAGATGATTATACACTTCAGGGAGAGAGTATTTCCATCTAAAATAACAGAATAAAGCAAATTCCCCGGGAGACAGACATATTTCCTTATATTATTATTACTTCAATTTAAAAAAAATCCATTAAAATATGTGTCAAACAATTGCTTTGGGAAAATGAATCTGGCAGTTCCCCAGCCCAAATTCATTCATCTATTCAGGGTTTCAGACACACTTAGAGTAGCTGCAGGTCAACAGCATAATTCCCTTTCTAGCAAAGTATTTAAAGATGTGTTTCAGTGTTTTGATGAATACAGATAGTTTAAGCATGTCCTTCAAGGCAGCAATCTACAGGCTTGGCCTTTTATACTCATGACTGGTCCCATTGACTTAATTGTGAAAGGAGAGCTCAGCCCTATGACAGCAACTCTGATGAGACAATTATTTCCTTCTATTTCAATCCCCTCCTGATCATCTTTGATTTTGAGGTTTGATCCTAGAATGAGGGTAATAAGGGTCTTAGAGAATATTCCTTTCCATGTTTAAAGATGGAAACATCTTCTGGAATCGCTGTCATCTTCTCTGGCTTCTTAGCATCCAGTAGAGCTGACAAACTACCAATCTCAGTATCAGGTGTCAGTCAGATGGTTTATTCTTAGCAAAAACAATTGTTTGGCGAGTGTAAATTATATAAAACAAACTCCAGTAAACCACAGCAGCTTTTGTGAGTTGTAAAAAAGATTGTAAACTACCTTTTATGCAGATTGGCTGCTTCCCTGACCATTCTCCATCGTCTTGGCAGGTCCTTTGTTCGTTCCCACTAAGAACATACGAGTTGTTACAAAAGAAAGCAATGACTGTGCCAATTTTTGCATAGCGTCCATTCAAGAGCCCAGTGTCTTCTACTACTCTTCTGTAGCCATTGAGTGGGCCACCAGGATCTGAGCAGTTTTTTTCATCTAGAACTGATGATAGGGGAAAACATAGTAACCATTTTATCAAGTTCACAGCATTATTTTCACCCATCAGATTGCTTGGCATTTCATTCAGACGTTACTACACAATCTACACTATATTAAAGATGCCTTTTCAAGACCCATCTAGGATCTCTGTCTTCGAAAAGATCAAATATTAAAGAAGAAATTATAATATACAGATGTCTGTTTATAATACACACTTTAGTCTTCACTGAAAGCGTAAGATTCTCAAATTGTTAAAAAGACCTTAAAACGTAGCTGACAATCCTGAAAAAGAACCTTGACTTCACGTGATGTTAATGTCCCATTAACATTAACAGGGCTGCTTCAAGAGCATAAAAGGATGCACTTAAACTATTTGCAGGAAACAGGCCCTTGGCGTTCTTTTCTGTACTTTCAATACTTCACTGGACTTGGATAATAAATCTAGACTACTTAATTTTAGGTTTATGTTTGGTTTCATTTTGGCTTCTTAGCACTGAGAGAGAGATCTCAATAATCCAGGGAAATACGGGAATTAAAAGAGAACATATATATCTATATATTTACTGATACTAAAAATTTAATATGGAAAGCTTACTCATGCTAGGTTCTGCCTATAAAACCTCTTTTACTTCCTCCTTCCCAATATTTTCCCCTTCTTATTTTTTGTTGTTGTGGTTTTTTCTCTCAATAAACTTAAATTTTTGGCCTAAATCTAGATGACATTATTCCCTATGTGATGCTAATAAATGCTTTTCCCTATATTTTTCACTCCTCTGCTCTTTCTATTTAGCAGTTGAAAAGGTACTTGTTTTTTCCTTTGGATTTCATCTCAGTTTTCTTGTCAGGTTGACAGTAACATGCAATCCTGTTTAATTCCTCTGTCTGATGTCTCACTGCATGATAACCAGTGAACATCTAGTTTAGACAGCTGGTGTTGGTGCTGCTCTGCTTGTGGAGAGCTGGGAAGACTGAGACATATTGCTTGACCAGAAATGACCTCTTCATGTCATTGCTACAACTCGGCTGCCTGCTGAGCCTCACTTCATAAAAGTACCAACATATAACAAAGCACTTAAACATTTATTTAAATCCCTGTGAAATCAGCACAGTAAGAGTGCATAGGTATGGCCCTGTCCTGTTCCCATATCCTCATGTCACCAAACGGAGCCCAGCTCAGAAAAGCATGTAAGCACATAGCTAACTGTAACAGTACAAGTTCAATGAAGAGCATATGCTCTTAACATTGAGTATATAATTCAAGTTAAGCATGTATTTCAGTGCTTTCTTTAACAATATAGGATTTTAGCATATGCTGAAGGTCATATATGTACTTAAATACTTTTCCACATGAGTCATATTCAGTAAACAAAGAGGACGTCTGTACTTCCTCTCAACCAGGAGAAAGGGAGAAGCAGAGCCCTGTCTCCTTTTAATTTGGCTCCACTTTTTTTCTCTGTACCTCACAGGATCTCTCACTCATGAACCACAAGTAACTGATAACTTGACAGCAGCTAAAGACTACAGGGAATACCCACAGTATAATGCTTTATTTGCAAGTTGCTTTCTGCACTGATATCTAGCCTAGAGGCATCATCTGATGAGCAGAGTGCATGTTTCCAAATGAACCTAAGCTTGACCAAATAAATCAATGAAGGCCTTCTCTTATTTCATCCTATGCCTATCAGTAACTTCAACAGTAATTTTCTTCTTCCCTAAGCTCAGGTTTATGACTTTTTTGATGGATTAAAAACAAAGAGAAAACATCTGGGAAGGAGAGACCTAAATTACACCACCTAGCACTTCAGTAACAGCCAAGTCTAGAGACAGATCTTTCGGTAAATCTTTAGCCAGGGACATCACGCAGCAGGGACTTCAGCACAATCCTGAAATTACATTTACTGCAACTGGAGATGTTCTCTCTAGATAGAAGAATGCCTATTGCTTGCTCTTTGAGATGAACTTATATACAGCTGTTTCACAACACTCCCCCCCAAATTTACGTTGTTTGCCACAACACACTTGTAAAAGCACTTTTCCAATTGATACAAATTATTCTGGAATATGGAAATAAAATTGTGCAATACAAAACGACTAAAGAAAAATTAAAAGTCTCTTTGGATAAGAAGAAGGGACTTGGAATTTTACAGCTGAATCAATGTGAATGTAAGGCATGCCACTTGCACAGCCAGAATGAATGGAAGTTTCTCTTTTTTCAGTTTTTCAGTTTTTCTCTAGGGTGGGAATTCTGTTGAAATAAGAGTCTAGTCTTCATGCAGTAAGCCCCCAATCACCTCCACAGAGTGCACCAGACTTCTGCAGAGAAGGTATCAGAGGTGCATAGTAATGGAAGCAGCTATTTGTTGTTGCACAATGTCCCTCACTTGGTTTTGGTCCTAGACATTTTCAGTCTGTGTGTAAGAAGGATGTATGCCTGAAGTCTTTGAGGAAATTATTTTTCAGTCATTTGATGTTTCAGTCGGACCTTTATATAAGCAAGTCTTGCAGGTTTGGGCTCCAGCAGAGTAAAATAAGAATCCCTACTGCTTCTTAAAGACAGGAAGACAAAAGAACATCATGTTAAGCTACAGGTCTACCAAATTTCAAGAGAGATTTGGACATTCTAGTTTCATGTGAATACATTGGCCGAAACGTTTGATAAGAATCAAAACTTAAAGTGACCTTACCACATTCAGGATGATGTGTTGACCAAATCCCATCAAGCTGACAGTAGGCAACACGGCTGCCTTTTAAGCTGTAACCTGCGTTGCACTTGAAGTAAACCTGGGCCCCGTATTTAAAGTCATCTCCTTCCACAATACCATGAGCGGGAGCACCTGGAGTCCTACACATCACCACTGACAGTTCAGATATTTCAAAAAAATCCACTTTATTACAAAAACAGGACTGTGTTAGGATGATTATTTAGAACATTGAAAAACCAATTAAAATGGGCACAGGAGTCAAAATTACAAGACAGGTATATGCCTATCTTTAGAAAGTTGTTTAGACGTCAGTTCTACACACACATATACACTACTTTTCAAAACATATCTAGATCCATTCAATTCAGTGGGATTACTCAGAAGTGTGAAGTGATCATGTGCATAAGTATTTGTATCATTAGGGCTCATTTGCTCAAAATATTAGTACTTGAAGCACTTTCCATCTTAACAGGGGTTTGAATGAACTGCCATGCTTGGTCAAGAAAAAATTTAGATCCTTAAAAGCCTTATATTGAAATTCTTTCAAATTCTTCTTTCCATTTTTATATAGTCTTTCAGATAACCTCACTGAAATATTAAAGCATCATTATATGTGTAGATCAAACATTATCATAATGACATTAAAAAGGAACCTTGATATTTACCAAACTGTGATATTTACCCTTTCCACAGGGTTCGCTCTATTGGGAAAATACTTACAGACAATGGTCTATTTAACTACTGCAAGATTTCTCTGAGAGCATCAAACCAGCCATACTAAATCAGAACAAAGGTCCATCCAGCACAGAAACCTGTCTTCAACGGTGGTAAACAGTAGATTTGATGGAAGGAATATAAAAACAGAGCAAGCATATAGAATACTTTCCTGGCATATTCTGGCAGCATCCAGCAATCTGAGGCTCAAGGACTACCTGAACTACAGTGGTATTTTTGGTATAACATACCCTGGTGATTTTTTTTTTTTAACATTGTCTGAGTATTTTCTAAACTCAGCTACATATTTGGTGTCCACAATACCCTGTGGCAATGATTTCTACAGACTAAGCGCTGTGTGAAAAATACACTGACTTTTTTGGTTTGGTTTCTAGCCTGGCACTTGATAATTTCATTTGATGCTCTACTTCCTCCGTTATGAGAGACAGAGAACGTCCATGCCCTATTCACCTTCTCCAAGTCACTTTTTAAGACCAATTTTCTGTATGTAGAAATTATATGTATGTATTTCTGTATGTAGAAATTACAATAATGTAGGAAACACAGGTTTTAGTATCATCTACAGAGTTATCCATCTCTCTGTGTGTCTCTGGCTTTGCCTGGCCATTAATTGTGGAAAACTGCATAGGAAAGGATTCAGTGCAAGATTTAGATATGCATATGGGTTTTTTACCTGGGAGCTGTGGTACTCTGCTGAAGATAGATAGATGAATGCTAAAGAGATCATCCCTGCTTTATGCTTTCAGAATTCGACTTTTTCTGTTTTGCCTCGTAGCTAGTTGCTTACTAACCTAGAGCCGAATTTTGATCCTTACACTTCCAAAGGAGAAACTTTTCTAAGGCCTCAGCCCTGTAATCCTTACACAGAACACACATGAATGCATCTATTTATATGGATTGTGGACCATCCAATTATTCACATAAGGAAGAGATTCTTGAGTAACAGTCCTACAGCAGCAGCATTCACAAGAACAAAGCTCCACAGAAATTCCCTTCATTTTATGGATTACTACAAACATCAAACAGTGAGTGCACTAGTAAGCACAAGGCTTGGAAAGAAAAACTGGCTAACATTTAAGCATTTGAGAAGGGCCCAGACTCACTGCTCCAAATCAAAACACATCCAGTTAGGGGAGCTCAACATTTCCTTTTGGCTGCAAGTGTTCTGCATCAGTGTCATCTTTAGCGAAACAGTAACGATAAAAATTCAGCAAAATTCTTTCCTAGACCTTGATGTTTCTCATGTGAAATAGGCACACATACATGTACATGCATATATATAGCTTCATATGTGTATACACAAGCACATACATAAATGAAAGGGAAATAATGGGAGCACAGATCTTCTAGGTGTTTTAAATTCTAAGACAACTTGTCCTTCCAGTCATGATTTTTGTATTCCCAGTCACTCCCTCCATATCTTTCTCTGAACTGCAATTCATTTCACTACATTTATATTTCTCTCTTTCAATGTAAAGTCACACTCAGCTTGTCAAATGACGTAAGAAGATGATTAGAAACATCTGTGCACCACTCAGATTTCTCCTTGTTATCATAAATACAGGTTTTCTGTTTTGCTTGTGGTCCAGTTCAGCTCTGCAGAACAAATGTTTTGATGCTTTTGTGTTCTAGGTCCACCCTGGAAAAAATGTCACCAAGCTACACTTACTTTTTTTTCCACAAACTATTTGTTCTTGTTCGGTCTCCTAAGCGATTAAGATATTTAGTTTCTAGTCCTTTTGATTTGCTCTGGTTGCCAGACTTTCTTTAGATTCTCTGTGCCAGTGTGACCCAGCTGGAACAACTCTGGTTTTATTTATGATGTAAATTCAGTGTTTCATGCACAGATTCATTTAGTACTGGAACTATGGCCTAGAGTAGAGGATATGGAGGCAGAAGGTCATGAGATCTAATCATAGCTATAAAACTGTGGCCACGGGTAAGTTGCTTCATCTGCTGTATCTAGCAAATGAGAGCACCCCTTTCCTCATAGGGATGTTATAAGGATTAGCTCATATGCACTTGTGTCACAGAATCATCACGGGGTTTCTCTGATGGCAAAACAGCTAAGTATTATTAATAGATGTGTCCCTTTTGTTACCCATGCCTTTATCTACTGGTTGTCTGTTCTCTTGTAACACAGGATCTTCCCTCATGGTCTGTCCTATTCTTTAAACTTTGCCACAGGAGCCACAGCCACTCATTTTATTTTTTCTTTGGATCATTTCATAAGTTCATTCTTTCTCTCTACAAATTAAATGTGTTTTTGAATCTTGAGATGTTCCCTGCATCTCAATACCTCAGCTGAGCTCTCTGTTTTCAGCTATATTATCTAGCCTGAAAGTCACATACACTTACTCTAGTACCTGCCCCTACTGCTTTGGTTTGAGCTCTATAGCTTTTTTCCCTCTTCAGTCTGACTTGCCTTTTATCCCTTTCACCTAATATGTTTCAGGCAGCTCTTCTGCACCTTTTCCCTTTACTTGTGAACACTTCATGCAATGGACTTTTGAATAGTTATTGTGAAGGAAATCCTAGCCCCTGTGTGTTCATCCAATTCTCTCTCATCTTTTTGTGGATAGCTTCCCATCAAGAGTGTGAATTTGACTGGTTCTTACATCTTTCAGAATGTGCAGTATATTCCATTGAATTTTAGGACAGCCTCCTCTGAGATATTTTATTGAAGTCTTTCAACATTCTCTCCTGGTGCAAGACTATAACTGACTCTCCAACAGTTGTTTCTCAGAAGTCAAAAAGAAAGGAAAAGAACATTTTGTAAATGTCATTCATACTTAGCTCTGCCCTTACCCTCTGGATACACACACTAGCCGTAAAATCCAACCACCTGAGCTGACCCAATTCTCTTCAGTTTCTAAGCTCTCTAAGATATTTGATATGACTTCAGATTCCCTTGCCTAGGCAGGATGGGCCTGATCCTGCCATCTACTTAGTATTTCTCATTATCAGTCCTCCTCTGCGTGGTCCAGCTTTCACAGTCATGCGGGCTGGATACCCCTCACAGCCCTCACCCACCCACAGCCATCCCCATCCCACCTTCGGTTCACCCCCAGCTATACCTGTGCCTGGTCTGGCCTGACCGCGACAGCAGAGACGGGGCTGTGAGCCATCTGGACAGCACTTCCTTGGGAAGCAGGTGGTAGGTTGGCCAGGAGCACCCCATGGGCTTGAACTGTTCCGAGGCCACTAGTTAGACTGCTCTGCTCCACATGAAATAAATTATTCCCACTGCCATGTGACTCTGGCTTCCTACCTTTAAGGTGTCTTCGACGTGTCCTTTGTGCTGTGTTTGGCTATAGCATTACTTGTCCATAGCAAAATGAGAGAGGAAGGAGTAGGAAAATCTGTCTTGATAACCCAGGGGAGGACTTTCTCACTGACACAGCAGTGGTTAAAGAAAGAACTGACATCCACAGGTCTTATCCTACTTAAAGGCCTTATCAACATTTCCCTAGTGTTAGCGCAATGCCCTCTGAATAGCAGTCACTGCCCAGCTTTTCACAAGATTAATACCTTACCTTTTCTCTCAGTGCAAAGCAGTCAGAGGAAGAAGCAAAAGACAAGGTAGAGAGCTTCAGACAGAATGATCTATGAAATGTACCGTGAAGTCAGCAATACTCACCCCAAACTGTAAGGTTTGAGACAACCCTGCCAAACTGGAACTAAGAGTGGCAGGATTTCGGGTTGCAGTGCTCGGTCTCTGCACCTTTCTCTCCAAAAACAGACGACCAAAGCCACCAGAAACCCAGAAAATTACTAGATGGCTGCCAAATTCTACTATGAGATGGTAATGGACAGCCAAATACGAAAGACATTCATTCAAGGTCTGCCAAAAAAAGTCTGAGCAACCCAGAGATTCCATGAGGGTCAGGCCGATCCCATACTTCATGCCATGGTGTCATCACACCTATAAAGACTCTGGTGAATTTATATCTAGAAAACAATAGGAAAACTGGAGAGATTTCAGGGAAAGGTGAAACTAATGTTAGGGAAATATAATCTTGAGGGTGACTAAGAGCTAAGAATGACCACCCCGGTCATGCAAGAGCTAAAAAGTACAATAATCTAAAAGCTAAAACCAGAAAGGATACAGTAAAATGTTTAAAGGAAGACAAAGAGGTACATTCAGGCAGGATAAAATTAAGAACAGGAGAATTCTTACTCAAGAAGAACTCTATAAAAGTCTCTTTGACAAATGTTTGAAAGGCATAGTAGGATGTAAGTGGAAATGATATGAGTTTCATCATTTGAAAATTGAAACTGCAGCTAAAAAAAAACTGGAACAGACTTTGGAGAGAATAGGGCAGCACTAGCAAGCGCATTACGAGCTGAGAGATTTTTTTGGTTTTAATTTTTCCACATTTTGCAACACAATGTTGTTCCTGGGAAGTTCCACAATTAATCTATACAGGCATATAAGTAACCCTTGTCACTTTAGGGTCTGAGGCGAGTTTTGGGCTGATACAGCTCTGTAGAGTTCATAAGAGAGCAAAGTAGGAAGGTATAAGACAAGATGGCTACAGGCATCTGGCAGAAATGTTCAATTGTGACAGCCCAGTTGTTAGAGAGAGAATAAAAACCAGAGCTGCCTCAAGTCTCTATATAATAAACTCACAGATTCCCAATAAAACTTACTACCCTTCTTGCCTCTTTGGTGTCTTGGAAAAAAGAAAACAATATTTCTGTCCCATATGAAACATTAAAATGGCTCCACAGTTCACAGACAACTTTCTGCTATCTGAGAAAAACTAGACTAGAGGAACAGTAAGTTCCTGAATTTTTAAGTAAAATGTTCCATTATTAATAATAACAGTGCAAATTCTTCTCCCTTTTAAATTATATTAAGAGACATTCCTCAGATCTGAATTATCTGCCATTTAGAAATAGTTTTCGTGCTCATTTTATCACCAGTGAGATAAATTAGATGATCTCTTGAGCTACACTTTTCTCTCTTCAATGTTCTTCAAATCCTGCCTGATGGAATTATCATTTGCTTCTGTCCCAGGGTCCCTTCATTAAATGAATACCATTTTTTTCTGCTGCCTTCCTCCCACCCACTTCCTTGTTAAATTATACCCCCTCACACATATCATACATTATCTCTAAATTCTGCACAACCTTTCAATAATATATTGCATGCCTGAAATAAATCTCATTTCTCATTGCTGGTACTAATAAAAGGTTTACATTTCCATTTTTGTCCCCCCTGAAATATTAGGTGCAAGAGTTTGTAATTGTATGGAGTTTTGTTCTTAATTTGCTTAGAGGAATTTTTAATACTGCTACTGCTAAAGAAATTTATCTTGTTGCATATTCCCAAGTCAGAGTTTGACTTTCAGGCTGACCCGTGCTAATGTATATAGCACATTTTGACTACTATCTACTAGTGGCTCTGGGAAACATTTTTCTATGTACTTGTAATATTGCTTTCGCATAAGGTGTGCTGGCATGCTCAGTGGAGGCCAAACACTGAAAATGGCCACAGAAACTGCACTCGGTAACAAGTAGGGGGGTAGAGCAGCTCCTGCTGTTATGAATCCTAGCATATGTCTTCTGCAGCAGAAGAGAGAGCTATGGACTTGCTTTGGGACCCCAGGTGCCACCATCCTTGCCAAACCAGTCTATTGACTGTCAGAGAAAGCCTGATAGAGACTGAAACGGAAGGAATTTAAATAACTATCCTCAGAAAGAGGAGATTTTGTCAGGAGAAAGCCTAAATGACATTCTTTTCTCCAGTGAATGCTATCATGACCCAGCCTGCTGCTAAAAGCCACAGCAGACCCTGAGCTTGAGCTGCGCAGGGAACCTCAGCATCAGGATTTTGGATCCTGAGCTTTGGGGTTTCCTGGCTCCACGGCAGTGGCTGGCAAGTGCTCTGGAGCCAGAGAACCTGGAAGCTGCAGAAATCACAGCTCCAAGATGCTGTTGCTGGAGGGAGCATAACATGCAGAGTATGTGGAAGTGATTTTTTTTTCTCTCTGATTAAGAAAATTATAATAAAAAAGAATTCCAGCAGGAAATACAAATTTCTTTGAAAATTTACTGCTATGAAACCATTCTAACAGAAAACTCCCAGCCAGTCTACCTACATGCACTTCATGCAGCTCACCGATATTTGCAGTCACTGCCTATGGCCAAGCCTGCTAAAGTCTATAGTGGTAAATCCCATCAGGTTTGACTTCTGGCCTGCAAGTCTCTGATTTGATCAAATTCTTTTTCTTGGTTTAACTTTTGTTTCGAGGGCAAGTCTGATTACATGATTACCTGAGTATCATTATATAACAGTTCTTAAAGCTTATAATCTCTGTATTTCCAAAGTGTTTTATAAAATTAGTGTCTGTCTGCATTTTACTGATGGGGAAGCTATAGCACGGAGATATCAAGTGATTTACCTGAAGGCAAACAGTGAGTGAGTGGCACAGCTAGGAACAGTCCTGTCATCTCCTGTCATCTTACTACGTTTACATTTAAACTGACCCAGCTTGGAGCAGAAATCAGCATTAAATAATTATACCATTACATAACCCACACATTATTCTCAGCAGCAGTGTTTTGTACAAAGGTGATGGAGCCATACGGGACAGATAGTTCAGTGTGCCTGAACGCAAAGCACAGGAGTTAAGGAGGGAACCAGCCATGAACAGCTTAGCAGTCACTGCTGGGTATTGTGATGCCCTTTGCAAAGCCCCGTGAGTAAAGAGCTTTTCTGAATTCAGACTTACAGAATTTGCTGTCTTCACTCATAACAGAGCTTATTTCCTAATCTTGGCCCAGGAGCTCTGCCAGTCCATGTAAATCTCTGATATAATTTATTCCTACACTCATCCCTTCTCTCCCCAGCGTGCATCCACAAGGTGAGGACGCCCCAGGTTCTCACAGGTTTGCTGGCAGAAAAGAACTGACGTGGGAGAGGACTCATATGGCTCTCCTGAAACATCATCCCTCTGCAGCTTAGCATAGCAGCCCAGAGATGGTTAATGCCTAACATATAAGCCCATGGAGACTAACTTTAGCCAAAAGCATAAGGACATTGGCTGTCAAAATGTTTTTGGAATGGCTCTGTTCTCAAGGAAGGAATGAGGTGAGGGATTTCTGGAGGCCGTGGCTCAGAGTGCTCAGGAGAACTGCTTTTTTATTCCTCCTCATAAGCAGTGAGCAGAGCGTTCAAGCAAGCATACGAGTTTAGCGATGGATTTGATGAAATAGCCGGCCAGCAGCGGGAGGCATCAGGCCATCCTGCCATCCTGAGGCAGCGTGGCTCTGCACGCCCCTCTGCGCAGGGCTGCCAGGCCTTGATGTATCAGGTCACACACACTATGAGGCAGGAGCCCTGACGCCACACTTATGCTTTAGGAGTCCCAGCGTTCTTGTCTGGCTCCTCTCTGCCTTCAAGGTTCTCTGCATGCTGGGATCACGGGCACATCATAAGTCTGCTAATAGCAACATTGGATTCATGAGTCCTGCAGCACCTCACAGAGCAAGCTGTGTAAGCTGTAGTGGGAATGTCCTTCTCTCTGTGACACTGCTGACGCTCTCCCTGAGCCTGCAATAATTTCAGCACAGGCTTTGTTCTTACAAGGAGCTCAATTCACAGTGATGATACTTACACTCAGGAAAGATTCTGGCATCTTCTGATGGTGCTCTCAAGATCAAGTCTCAGCTCAAGCTCTCCTGAGTAAATGGTAGCAAACACTGTGGGAACCACCATAAGGACATTAACCTTCTTGCCACCACCTCCCTGAACCTCCCACCTCTCCTACGCTGCAGAGCACTGCTGACTAGGAAGCCACGCGCTGACAAGCAGCCCAGCTGTTCTCCTCCAGACCCTGGCAAGAGCTGGATGTGAATGAGAGCAGGAAAGGCTCGATGGCATTAGCTTTGCTATGTGATCATCATTCTTCCATGCAGCAGGAACAGACTGCTGGCAGCTGAACTGCTTTGGAGGACAGGTGGTCTTGGTCAAGACTCTCTGAACGAAATGCTTTCCGGGAGTGGTGTGTGTTTACTTGTCTGAGGGGGCTGGTGATGTCTACTATACTTGCTTGTTGTCTTCGCTGTCCCTCAGAACTTTTAGTTTTTGGAGCTGGCAGGCTCTGCGTTTTAGGTGAAAAAAGAATGTGGCTGCAACTTTTACAACCAGAAATTAGAAGGGGGTGAACAAGGAAAGCCAAGAGTGCTAAGATTTGGCTTGAAAATTATTTTTTTTAAAGCAAGACTCACAAAGCAGAGAACAAATACATGCAAACACTGCAGCAGACCCCGTACAGGAAAGGGCAAGGAAACCACTGTGATAAAAAGATATTCACAGTGATGGCAGTATTTTCTGGAATAAGGAGACTTTTGGACCTCGAAGAACAAGGATACTCTGAACAGCAACAGCCACACCCCAAGCAGCACTGCTCTGCTTGGTCATGCCTGTCACCACAGACTCAGCAACAAGTGGCTGAGGCTTTAGGCGAGGGTCTCAGAGGTACCTCCGATTTCAGTAGCTAAAAGAGCAAATAGGTGCCTAAATGTCACGTAGGCACTGGCCTTCAGTATCAAATACAAGTCCTGGAGGGGTAACAAGGATTATTCCCCAAAAGTGCTCCCCTGCATTGCAGTAGCTTCCATTCAGGTTGCTAACAAGGGAGGATTTTGGATAAACTATCTCTGCCCTCACTCACTTGTGTTTCAAAAGAGAGGAAACTCCCCACCCTCCTTTGTGCCTCTTGTGATGCCCCAGGACACATTCTCCCAGCTCCATG
Organism: Calonectris borealis; assembly: GCF_964195595.1. Taxonomy (NCBI): domain Eukaryota; kingdom Metazoa; phylum Chordata; class Aves; order Procellariiformes; family Procellariidae; genus Calonectris; species Calonectris borealis. The sequence continues at coordinate 50,871,591 of NC_134316.1, read as the reverse complement.
CCCAGCTCCAACCACAGCTCATGCAGAAATACTGGGACAGACAATTCACCACAAAGATTTTTGGCCTTAATTTATCCCCCATGAAAGAGTCCTGGAAGTTCAAATCTCCTCTCATTGTTGCATTTTTCCAGTCCTCACATTAATCCTGGAAATGTCAAAGGAAATCATAACAAGAGCAGCTGATCAGCCAACCCCAAGTACCAGAGATACTAGATGTCGAGTCCTGCTCTCTGGGCCTCTTCGCTTTTGCAGCAGTTCCACCAGCTAGGAATAATTACACAAAACTATGACGTAATCCCTACTGAAATCCAAATCTTTTCATTCCCTTCCAGCCAACTGGAACTCACCCCTGATGTTTTCCAGCTCCCTGCTTCTGTGAATGAGACCGTATCCATGTGAAAATATGCTTGGATCACCCACTGTGATTTATTCAGCCGGAGGCAATTTGGAAGTTGTTGCTTACAATTAGCCACTTGATCTTTATCAGCATTGTTCTTAGCCCTTAGAAAGCCGTGTCTCTGGATACAACCTTTCCGGTACTTGGACGGCCTATTTAATTACACAACTGGACCTGTTTGTGCATGGGATACTGGAGTGAGTGAAATCCTAACAATCCTCAACATTCACTTTCACTATCAGTGGCAAGAACTAATATTTAGAATAAGTTCCCCAATGTGTCCCTTGGAAAACATCACAATATCACACTGCAGAGGAGACCACTATCTGCTCAGGGGGAAGATTGTAGGGCAACAGAGAAGCTGATATGCTCATTAGTATACCAAATTACAAAGGAAAGTAAATCATCTTGAGGTGTTTCATTTTGGAGATGTCAGCTTTCCAGCTAAACAGGGACAAGCCCAGGCAATGCTGGATGAGAAAGACACTCTAAAGAAATGCATATTGCTTTGAAACAATGCTTGTGAATGTGCATTAACTGTAACAGGAAAACACCATTTAATGATATAGATTCACCCTAGTGTAGCTGAATAGTTTATTCAGCCTTTTGCAAGGATCTGAGCTGGATTTCAGACAGAAAGAAAGATCCGGCATTGCCTGTTTAAGAAAAAGAGATGGAAATTACCAAGTGTGGAGATGAGAGTGTAGGGAAAAAGAAAATTAAGGGAACTAAAAAGCAGGAGAGTACTAAGGAAGTAGCAGGGCAATTTTGTTGGCTGTGAAATGCAGTTCCTGAGCTCTTGAAGAAACCAAAGAGGAGTATGGGAGCCATAAGAAAGAGCAAGTGGGATACTGCCTGTTGGTTTGTGTCATCACTCCTACCGCCTGGGGCCATTCTGCCTTGGCAGTGTTTTGTATCAGCTGCAAACAGCGTGCAAGACAGTGAAATCATGCCCAGGAGCGCAACAAAGGGAAGTGTGTAAGGTAGCTTGCCTCAGAGATGCTTAAGTGTAAAATTCTCAAGGAGGAATGAAGCCTTTGAATGAACTTTTGGGGGAAAAGAACGAAACTGTCAGCACTTAAGCATGCTGGTTATTCCAGCAAACTTTCAAAGTAGTTTTAAGCTTGCCCCAAAGCACTGCAAGAACGTGCAGTCTATATGCTTGCACCCCAGAAGCTACAAACAGTGTATCAATAGTCTTCAGAGAGGACAAGGAGTGGTTAGAAGCAGAGACCCCAAATCTATGATCTACTCCAGGCCCTTCTCTCATTTCTTCTAGCTCCAAAGAAACCAAAAGATACATCTGCTCCCCCTCAGGTAGGAGGCAGAAAACATCTCTGTCAGCAGGTTGCAACTGTATACCAGCCCCGTGTCGTCTGTGACCTTTGCAAAAGGTGGGGGTGAGCCTAAACTGTGCCAGTGATGCAGCCTGGTTTTTTGGCCTGCATGCAGTTATTCTGTGCTGAAGAGCTGATTTATGCCATACATTAGAGCAGACTTAGTCTCCTAAGTGATTCACTGATGAAATGACAGGGAAAAGTATCTTTGTCCCATCCAGCGTGGCAAGAATACCTGGAATGTAGCTTCGTCCAACCTGTCCTCCTGCAACACTGATTCATCCTTCCACACGTCAAGTTGTATCAGGGAGAATCCTGTGGATGGTTTTATCTCTAAGGCATGTTAGCAGACTGAGGGAAAAGCTCAGGATTATTTTGGGGTAGGGCAAATGGGGATTCCTTATGAATCCATTTAATGTGGTTTGGAAATACACTTCTTTTCCTATGGCAGGCCTATCCTTGGATGGATTACATTAACAAAGAGACAATTTCTGATTTATTTAGATGATAGCAATGCCTGGGGCTATGCTCTGAGCAGAATACCATGGGTTTTTACCAGCCATGTTTCACTTTCTGAAAAACTAAAAAAACTGGCTAGTTAGTAGACACTGAGAAAATATCAAAGGGACAAGAGGAGTTGTCAATAAAGCAGATGTCCTGTCTCTTTCAGCCTTGCTGTCAGCTACACTTACTCACTGGAGTTTCAAAACACTATAAAAATATTATGCGATCAAACACTGCTAAATGGTACGAGCAACTTCCTCCCAGAGACTGCATGACTTGCCCGATCCAACAGTCGTATCGACAGAGCTGAAGGAAAGAGCAGTCGTAGGGACCAGTTTTCTGCAGGCTGATTCACAAGCAGCAGTTGTTGAGTGATTGCTTCAGATGTTTGTAGCAATTTCCATCCTCAGCCATCAACCTCATTTTTCTCTTAGGTGTTTCTGTCCTCCTATGGGGCATCTTGGCTGTTTGCGTAACAGGAGCCGAACAGCTTTAGTTTATCGCTCAGTGAATTAAGACAACCCAAAATTGATGTTAGCATCCAGACATAATGTTTGGTGGTTTGGCAGTTGCTGTGTGAACAGTTCCAGCATCCTTCTAACCAAGAGAGAAACCTCCAGGAAATATACTGAAGTGAAAACTGGGAGCAGAAATCTCTACCTCCATCTCAAGCCAAGCCCTTCAAATTCACGCACTAGGCACTGAACAATACAGATCTTGCCTCGTAAACACATGATTCTTCTGGAAAGGCGTATACTGTGGGGCAGTATGGGGCAGCAAGTATAACATCCTAGCAAACGTCTAGCCAGCATCACAATGTTCTTCGGATCAGCTCAGGAGAACAAGAGGGCATTATCCCACCAGAACTGAACTCTGAAGGTGACTTAAAAACCTCTCTGAGGACTGCAGTACTATTATCTTACCTGGCTTTGCAAGAGATGTGGGTCAGTGAAGCTTCCTGTATGACTGCACTGGTCATGTCTTCACAGCAGGATTATCTCACCCTGTCTGCACTAGCTGTCCTTCTGAACAGTCTTGCCCATAAAGAGCAGTTTAACCAAGTAATAGTGCTCACGGCACAGGTAGCGATAGTATGTTGCCTCTCGGAGTCCCAGGAAGGCTCCTGGAGAACAAGTCACCTCTGAGAGCATCCTGCCTGTGTTCACACTAGAGGGCTGCTGTATGACAGTGTTGTGGTTTAACCTGGCAGGCAGCCAAACCCCACACAGCCGCTCGCTTACTCCCCCCACCCCCGGTGGGACAGGGAGAGAATCGGAAGGGTAAGAGTGAGAAAAACCTGTGGGTTGAGATAAAGACAGTTTAATAGAACAGAAAAGGGAAAGGAAAAAAAAATAATAATAATGACAGAATATACAAAATGAGTGATGCACAATGCAATTGCTCACCACCCGCATTGACTGATAACCAAGTAGCGATCGCTACTTCCTGGAACACACCTACCATTCATATACTGAGCATGACGTCACATGGTATGGAATACCCCGTTGGCCAGCTGGGCCAGCTGTCCTGGCTATGCTCCCTCCCAATGCTTGTTTTTTTGCTGTTTTTGTTTGTTTGTTTGTTTGTTTGTTTTTTAAGCTGAATGTCCTTGACTAGCAGGGTACTTAGCAACAACTGAAAACATCAGTGTGTTATCAACATTCTTCTCATACTAAATCCAAAACACAGCACTAGGAAGAAATTTAACTCTACCCCAGCCAAAACCAGGACAGGCAGGCTAAAGGGTAGTGCTGGTTTAAGCTTTAGCCCTAATGGGTCTGCAAAATCTGAGAACTGCCACATTCCAGTTAAAGGTTTTTGCTAGTGTGTGGGTCTCAAGGCAGGTAAACCCTTGGATTGTGATAGTGAAAAAAGGCCACAAGGTTTTACTCCTCAGCAGCTCCAGGTATATATGTGCTTTGGCAGCAGAAGGAATTGGATTCTTATTTCCCACCCTATACACGCAAGCCAATAGGGAGGACAGTAGAAATGTGATGGAGAAAGAGTGGCATTTATCTCATCTCAGCCACCAAAAGAGCCACCTTGACGCAAGTGGGGAAGAACTCTGTCCCTTTAAAAAAGCTGTAATAAGCTATTTTCCACTGGAAAAAATAAGTAGAACCCAACAAACAACCAAAAAAACAAATGGCAGGGCTAGGAGTAGGGAAATTAAGAGTCATATTTCTTTTTGGAACATTTTCCCTAACTGCAATAGGACTGATTTCCAGGCCAGAGCGGCAAGAAAGGGCTCAGGGTCATTTGGTTATACCTGAAGTTCTCCACAGTAATCATGCAGTGTAGGCATGGTCTAACACATGTGGGCTGCAAATGGCACAAGATATACCAGTGATTATAGACAGTGATTATGGCACTCCTTGAAACCTATTACTGAGAATCTTTCTGACAAAATTTAAAAAAACTCCTAGCGTTCCCTTAGAAGACTCTGCACTACATGTCCATGGTTAGGTAAGAAAACTAGGTTTAATGTACAGAACCTTTCCCCAGTGCCTCATCCTAGATTCTGCTGGGATTAAAACTCTGTCTAGCCTATGCCAAGCTTTGACAGCTGGGCTCATTTCTCCCATAGCGGGGGGTAAGGGAATGTTAACGCTTTCTCCCTATCTATCTTAAACATCAGTCAGTCAGTCCCTTAAGGGTGAGGGCATCCCTAAGAACCAGCCCAAGTCACAGTTGTGGGGATTATATCAGCAGTGGGGAAGAGTCTGAAAGCTATATTCAGAGACCTGTTGGAACATAGTAAGGCCAGCCCTAGCAACATCAAAGGCTACAGCAAGGAGTTAGTTTATACAGCTTACTCAGTTGGATTAGACCCTTCATTAGGATGCAGAACAAACCTCTTCTTCTTGGCAGACAGGAGCGAGAAACAGAATAAAAATGGAAATCGGATCTGAGCCCTGAATTCCCCATTCAGCACAAGTTCCTCTTATTTGCGTAGGAACTCTAGTTTGCCTGGCTTTGTTTGAAATAAAGGTAACAGGAAATTTCAGGGCAGGATGAGGTCAAGGTCTCTTGCTTTGGGGCCAACAAGCCCTGGGAGGACTCTTGAGTCAGAACACCCCGTCCTAGGAGGAGGACAAGCAGAGGGGGAGAGCATTTGCCATGGGGTACTAGCAGTACTGTCTCTCTACAGCTGCATCTTCAGCAGGCAAACTCAACACTGAGACTTTAGAAAAGACCTTTCTTAGGTTGAGTTTGACAATCAGTTGTCACACTGTGCAGAGCCATTGACAGTCTGATACTTGAGTGGATGCTTTTTAGCATGCAGAGCACCAGGATGAGGCCACTAGTCAGCTTGTTACTTTTTCCCTAACATGCATCTTTTGCGGAAGTTGCTGCTCTGTTTCAGGGTATTGCACTCTAAGAGAACAAGATGATCTGGTTTGGGGTTTTTTTTTTAATGCCTCTGATTGCAGGATTATTTGCATTAAAATCCACAGAGGTCAGACAGAAAAACCTGAGTTTGACCTCAATCATGTCAGCATGGCTAAGGGTCACTGGGAGGGGTATACAAGTATACTGCAAATTCAGTTTAAGATCAGAAAGAAGCCCAAGTATTTAAAATAGGAATTAATTTTCTCTACTTACTGTATCATCATAACAAAGCATGCTTATGTACAAGAAGGTATTTGTTGCTGGTCTCTAGGACTTGTCTTTATTGTGTTTTAGAAGAAAGAAGGAGAGATATCACTCTATTGGTTAGCATTTGTTTTACAATTTCGTATAGATTTTTTTTAATACAGTCTCTGGAGTGAAATCAGACATATTTAGATAAAATATTTCTTGCCCTGAAACAGGACTGATTGAAATATTAACAGCTGTTAGAAAGACACATGCCTGCATTTCACCTCATGCTATTGAAGCGTTTAAATCACTATATTAGCTCCTCAAATTGTAAACAAAAAGACAATTTCCTGGCTGCCATAGTAGAAGAGAAAAGAGACTGCTAGTTATAAGCAACCTGTGCCTTTAATTATTTTATTAATATTGCAAATTGTAACTGACAGAGCAATTAGGGTTGAATATTACCCCAGGAAAGCAGCTTGACCAACGTTGATCATCCTGTTAAATAGATGGAATTTAGTTTAACAGAGGAAAAAATAGGTTCCTTGTGGTTTATCTCATTAAGGTGATTTCCATAATTCCAATAATGATTCCCACATCTTTAAAACTAAACTTGGTAACAGACAAAAAGACACAGCTGCATTGGGATGGTGAGGGACTTAGAAGATTTCTGATTCTGTCATGAAATGTCCATTGCTGAATTTGTTTAATTTGGTCTTAACTTACTCCTCAATGACATAATCCCACAGTCTCCCTTTCTCTGAAGTATGTCCCTTGGATTTTTTTTAAACCCTCGTATCTCTCTGGGTACCTTCTGTTGCACCACCTCAGATCTTCTACATTAAGGGGCACTTAACATTTAGGGGCTCTAATTTTCTTCTCTCTTATACCTATTTTTTATCAACATAAATCCATTGACTTTAATGGGATTGCACCTGACTTGCTCCAAGAAAACCAGACTGAAAGAATCAGCCTCATAGCGTCCAAAGTCATATTCAATATTCCGAAAGTGACTATTTTATGATTGTTATCTGCAGAAATAAATTTATTTCCCTTGGCTCCACCTCACAAGACAGCACTGTTGCTGCAAGACCTAACAGACAGAAAGATTTTGAGCATAAGATCTCCCCTTAACATTTAAACTGCAATGCTGCTCAGGAAACTACATGACTAATTTTTAAAGAATTACAGCCACAGATTTTTTTTCCAGTTCTTCCTTTTGCTCTTAAAAAACAAATCAAACTTTAATTTTCTGCCTTTTTACCCCCATACACTGAAAAATACTTAGGATATGTTTTGGCAAAACTGAAGGAAGTATCTTAAGAAAAAACTTCTTTGAAGCCAGAGAGAATAGAGATTTGCCATGATGTTTCCCACTCTGAGGCTTGCTATTCACATACAAGAAAAAAAGTCAACCTTTATCTATGTTATGGAAGGTAGCAATATAGGTGCTGGAAAAAATATTTCCTAGCATAAGCAAAAGGCAAGCATACAGCTGCAAACATCATAAAGTAACAGTATTTTATCCACCTAAACTGTTCTTTCACAATCAAACTACAGGATTCCTGTCAAGTTAAAAATCTTACTGTATATATTTTAAAGTGTCTCCTCCCTTTTATTCTGTTACTACCTATACTCTTCATTGTTTACAATAAGACATAAGTCTCATCCTATTGTTTTTCAACGACCTCCTTTGTTGTTTGCTCTGTGTGTTGCATGGGTGAAGTTTCTACACTGGAATTACAAAAGAAAACGAGTAAAAGAATGTGAGCTTCATTTCTTGCCTTGACTGTAGTGTAGAGCCTGCCAAAACTAGGGTTGAGCTTTGCTGGAAATTTAATTAATTTGAAATTTAGGTTGGTTCTGAACCAGACAGGAATCTTTTCTCTTTTTTAACTCTGTCCTAAAGACAGGAACGGAACTAATCTCACTGAGCAGTGGCAAAGAGCTCGGGAGTTTCCAGTCCCGAAATGACCTGCTAAACAACTACTGACAGGAAAGAAGCTATTAGCAGAAGAGCCAGCCACATTAGCCCTGAGGTCAGGAACCCTCAATTTTCGGCAACCCCTTCCCTACAGAAAACATATCAGGAATCTGTGCAGTCTGGCAGAATGTGGCATGCTGTTCAGAACCAAAACTTTTTCAGGCTTACAGAAAATGTAAAACGACCTCTCCTCTGGTCTGCTGGGAGAAAAGTCAGGTTTTACGAGCTACTTCTGGATCTGTAGCAATTGAAAGGTCTTTTATCTCAAAATGATCCATGCAAGGAGGTACCATGTCACTATGATTTAACTCCCCTGATGAAATAAAGGCAATTCCAGGAGAGAAATCCACTCCTGACAATGGCACATGTGGGGAAAAGATCTTGAAGTAGTGAGGTTTGGTGTATATTGGCTGCTCTGACATAGAATTGAAAACTCTGGAAGCAGGCAAGATATTGTGTGCCTTACAGCCAGAGTAATGCCACAGCAGGGCACAGTAAGCCATGCTTTCTGTCTTGGGCCAAATATGATCCCAAGTGGATTTCATAGTATCACTGAAATCCTCCAGGGTCAGCTGGAGCTCTAGTTCAGTGACTTTAAATATTGCACAATGCCTCTTTCAGCTGGTAGAGATGATATAGCCTTTATCATAGCATATATTGCACAATTCTTACTCCTCCTTGCTCTTTCAAGCCCTGGTAGATGAAGACATTTGCTCATGAAGAATTAAATCGCTAAAACAGACAATTGATTTGAACTCATTTGAACCCAGTTATTTTACAATTCGCTTGGCAAGACAAAACCAGTTGTATGACTATACATACAGTGAGGACCACCAACACAGATATGGACAGAATCTACCCTTCTTCATCTGTTTTAATCCCAAGTCTCTGTCATTCATGGTGCCAGATCTCTACCTTTCAGGTGGCTATGAGGGAAGACAAACTTCCTAGGACTGACTTTGGCTAAAGCATCAAGCGCAGGGCTCAGCTGGGATATATGCTTTTAGAAGAGAAGAACTGATCCACACAGTGGAAAATAGCAGGCAGGTATATATATCTCTGTCTGATAAGGCTAGTCCATTACAAGATTTCTTGTGTGCTGTTTCCCAGCTTCAATTCTGTTTTACCTTTTTACACATAGATATAAAGCTTCAGAACTATTCAGTGGAAATCTTCATAAACTGCAAGCAACGCCACAAGAAGTTCAGTGCATTCTCTGGAACTGTGACTGACCTAACCTACATATCAATGACACTCCTAACAATTAATGGCCTGCATCAGTGACAACCCTGTCAACAACAGTGCCTGTACTCACAGTTTTCACAGCGATTCCCTGTATAGCCAGCCAGACAGGCACATTTGTAGGTACCGCTTTTGTCTAGAATGCACGTTCCATCATGAAGACATGGAGATGAAGAACAAGCTATAAAAGAAAAGCAAGAACGTTCATGGTCTCTCATAGGATGGGGGCCCTATCTATTTTTCCTCATGATGATTGTATCTTGGGGTAAATTACATATTCTGGTTAAAAGTTAGGAAGACACAGTAAAGGGCCTAATGCATGTCAAAAAGCCTTCTGCTCTTCTTTCTTACTTACTGAAGAGGGGATATTATAGGGATGGGCAGTTCTTTTCCCAGCATTCATCACTTACTCTTACCATTTTTCTTTAAGTGTAGTCAAGTGGTGAGAAAGATTTGTGGAATAAAAATAATTTACAGCAAGCTTCAACAGTGTTTAGAGCTTAGCCTAAATTAAAGATGTTTAATATCAACCTACATTTCTCCTGCCATTCATCCCAGCGTTTAGGGATAAGTTCTGGGATCCATGGTTCTGGTGGGTTTTTTGGGTCTCGGATCTTGTATACCAGACTTTGGGAGTTGCTTTGCCCCTGAGGGGCACTTCTTTGGTGTTGGGTTCAGGAAGCTCTGAATGGTCATGATGACTGTAAGTCTGCTGGGGAAGCTCTTGCACACCACAAATCTAGCAGTGATACACATCAAACTGTACATATTAGCATAAATTAATACCAGAATGTGTAATTGCACCATTTAATATCAGCAAATTCCACTGTGCAATAACACACACACTTGTTTTTTTGTGCCTCCTCTAAGGGGAGATGAGTGAGTAGAACATAACTTACTCTCAAAAATACAAAGAAATCATTTCCACTTAGATTATTTTCCAAAATTAGAATGGATTTCAGCTGTCAGAAAGTAGAGCCAAAATCTCAAGATTTAGATCCAGTTTAAGATTCAAGTAACTCGAGCTCCTGAGGAGTTCAGGATCTGATGCCCTGTTTCAAGTCCGTCTTAACAAAACAAGACTCTGCAGCAAAGTTCACATCTGGATCAATACCAGAAGTGGAGTTCAGTTTCAGCTCACATCATTGACTACAAAACATATTCCTTGCCATCTTAAAGAATTATCCAAGCATGCTTCATAACTTATGGATTAAACTCTGAAATCATAATTGCTAGAAAGGTCTGCGTTCTAATTCATTTAGAGATTATCTTCGTCCTTCCACACTAAATACACTGATTACTTTGGTTATAACAGAAATATGAATCTTTGTACAAGCTGTTGAGCGTTGCAACAACGAGCAGCCAGCCCTGGGGGACCTATGGTGAGGCTGTGTACTCTTACATTTAAAGCATTCTCCCTGCTGCAGTCCAGAATGACAGATATCAGAATCAGCAGTTTTCCTTCCGAAGACTTCACTTGAAGCATAATCTTTGAGTCTTTTATATGCAGATGGCAAGAGACAAGAAATATATAGATGCCATATATGGATTTCTCTGGAGGTTTCATGTGGTGATGTAACAGCAATTCATATATGGCTGGGCAATGAATATCTTCCAGGTCTCATTGAAGATTAAGGTCTGACTAAGGACAAGTAATTCCTTCGTTAAAAGGAATATATATGTGGCAATTAGATTGTATCCAACTAACGTAAAATATCACTGAGAAAGGGAAGGAGAAGCAGAAGAGCCTGTACAGACTGATATTTTGTAGTCACTGGTTTGAAGCCAGTGAACTTTCAGTTTTGTCCTTGCCCCAGCTTTGTCTCATGATTCTATAAAAGTAAGCATGTCAAGTGAACAAGTGTAAGTCCAAGATACTGTCCTTGAAAATGCTTGATACTCAAGAGCACTACATATTTTTCTTTTTAAAGGAGTCTTGATTTCCTGGCTTCAGTCAAACAACATGGGACAGTACTACAAAAGGTTAAAGCCCCTATGTTGTGTCAAAAATCACTAACTTGGCGGTATAGAAACTAAAGCGTTACTGAAATTCGATAACAGGCTTTCATCTAACTAGATCCAGCATATGTCTAATCCCTAAGAGACCCCGATGCCCCCCACCTGGCCCCCCATCCTTCTCATCTGAAGTCTGTTGAGTGACTTCTAGTCACTCATGCCAGTTACTGGTTCCCATTTGACGCTTGGCATGGGATGGGACCTAACACCTGCTTCCAGACTAGGCAGCGCAGCAGGTTGTGTGGTTTCACCCTTTAATAACTACACATGCAGTGACCTTTCCTAAAGGGGATATAGGCTTTGCAGCTTATTTTGTAACAATCAAAACCTTTCTGGCAGTTGAACCAGTGACCTCTGTGCAGTCAATACCACTGCTTCAGCAAGCTATGACTTATAAGCCAGCACAGAGCTCAGAGGAAGGGAAGACAGAAAGGGAAGGAATTCAGTTCTGACAGCACAAGACGCTTCTTCAGTCCTCTCCATTACACCACTAAGGTGCTGAGGACAATCAGGTCACCTCCATGGCCTGGTCCACAACCTGTAAGCACAAGTGCTGCTGCTGTCTCTCCTGCAGCACAGGGAATTGCTCTAGCAAGCCCTGTGCAGTCTGTTCCGGGGACCTCGGCTTTTCCACAGTGCTGTGCACAGAAGGAAATTTCAGGGGAAATGCTTCAGTTTGCAATGTGCTGCCAGAGCTTTCAATCCTGTGCTGCCCCCGCTTTCAATTCTACGCTGCCCCATGCACGCCGTATTCTTCGCCTAAACTGTCCTGCTGGCCAGGTTAATGCTTCACACAAAAAGACACTGGGAGTGTTTTAAAAGCCTTTCACTGCAGCTACACATTAGGCCAGAACAGCCTCATAATAAAGTGCACAATAAGACCTCCTCACAAACTCTAAGCCCTTTGCAACGTGCTTTGTGTGGATTACCACACTTGCAGCCACCTAGCCTCAGAATAATTACCACTAAAAATGGGGCGGAAATAAAGTGCTCAACAGTATTCGAATACCAAGTGTTCCCTGCTGGGCAGAGAAAACAGAATCAATTCAGCTTGCACCATATGGAAAATGTTAGTTCCCTGAGTGTAGGCAGCCCTTATGCAACATAGCCCACACCACATTCATTTGTTCTGTATCACCTCTTACGCTGTAAGCCCAGGCAAACTATCAATAGCTAACTGCTCCTGCTATGTTACTAACAGGTACTAAAGGTAACCTATGAAGAACAGGGCAGGCTAAGAAATGGCATAGGCACTGCATCCAACGGTATGCACATCTCAGATTGCTAGTTACACCCCTGATCATTGTTAACAGCTGATCCACTGTAGGTTTGGGTATTTATAGACGGATTATATAAACTAACTAAACTTCCTGAGCCAGATATACCCTGGATGACCTTGTGAAATGTGGGTCACCAAGGTGTGCGGAAAGCAAGTTATGGTGAGTCATAGATCCTGCAGGGTTTATTTATGGCAAAGCAGCACACTCTGATTAGCCTTCTGTGCCAGGAGTACTGTGGATAGATTTGACCAAAATTCCCTACACAGCTAAACAAGGAAGATCCAGGACGAGCGTAGAGGCTGCTTCAAATGCAATGGCAAAATGAGGAGCCAGCTACACTTTCAATGTTATTTTGCAGCCAGAAAGAAATGATGGAAAGCAGTGTGGGGGACCCAAGCACTGAATACTAACAAAAACACAGGAATTCTGGAGCCCTGCTTCTGTCATTCATAACACTGAGTTCATCACAGAATGGGAAATGCCTCTTTTTTTTTTTTCTTAAAGAAAATAATCTGTCCTTTGTACACATTCTTTTTTTTTTTTAAGTCCTAATAGTATGATACATGAGCCAACACAAGAGTCATGTCAGGGCATTTTCCTGAGCTAATTATGAGGCTTTGCATCAGGTTTTTGCTAATTGAGACAGTGACTCTGCTCCTGCACACAGCATTGAGCAATTCTGCAATTGCAGATACACATGCCCCGTCCTCTATTTCCTTCTGTGCTCTTAGTTCTCAGATTCAAACAGCAGCTTTTCTGTGCTGGCTGATGTGCTTGTTCTTCACGCAGGTAGAAGGAATTCAGTCTTTGTTAGAAAAGCCTCACATTCACATGCCATCTGACGGCTTTTGAATCTTCCCTGCACTGACTTTGTATAAGTTGCTGTTGGCAACACAGCATGGAAGTTTTTAATGAAGCAAAACAGGGAGAGAGATTAGTGAAATTGAATTAATGAGAATCAGTGGCATGTTCCACTTTTGGATTATTTTACCTGTAATTTCTTCAAAGACAGCATGAAATCCATCGAAGTTCTTAGATCCATCAGACTGGAAGAGGACATGGAGGGAAGACCCAGTGCTTCGGATGGGAGGCGGCCTCTCATTTCCACAGAATTTCTTAATTATTTGGCTGTCCAAATTGTCCCCATCACGGACCTCCACATAGTCATACTGGCACATGTAGTCAAACTCCAGGCTCAGCATGGAAAATCTTGGGGAACAAAGACACACAGTCAGACTGCATACTCTCACCTGTGCACCCCGTCTCTGATTTATTTGGATGTTTAGTTATGTTAGTGCCTCTCCCCCCTCAATGAATCAACAAGTCCCTAATCACATGAAGTCCCCCTCACTTCATCTCAATTTTTGCATCATGATCCTTGGAAGCCAGCTCAACTTTACACACTTACTCCTTGAAAATATTTAAGTGGCAGAACAGTAAGTCTAAATTGAGTCATACAGTCTGTTCACATGCATCAGGTCCCTAACCACATTACAATGTTAGAACTTTCATCTAGGGTCAGACACTGTAGGGGGCATATTTCTATCATGGTTGTTTGCTTAAAATTGTTCTATTTCCCCTAAATAAAATTCTAAGTACTGAAAGTATCAAAGACCGAGGCTTTGTGATGTTGAGAAGTCAGCAATTAGGGGTACGAGGAAAGCTTGGGGATGTTACAGAAGCAGAAATAGGCAGGGAAACCAAAACACTACAGCATGTTTTGCATTAGAAAGCAAAATGGTAGTAAATCCCCAATGTCTGGCACTTGCTCTTCTTTTGAGGGCAGAAATAAGGGACAGGAGTTAGTGCAGAAGGGAAATATTTAAAACCTTTTCCCACAATGTCTGTCTTTCCTAGCTTTGATCCAGCCACTGCGCAAGGCTCTTGTTTGTTAACAGCAATGTTATATGCTGCTGTTTGAATTCAGTGGGGCACAGAGCCAAAGCATCCCACCAGAATATGAATGAGAAACAGAGTGAGAAACACCAAGTGCCTCTGGAGAATGAGCAATGGCCAGGGGTGCTGGGCCCAGCCTTGGTACAGCAGATAATGAGAAGATCTGGACCTAGGAGAAGGCATGCTACTAATTGTTCAGCAGAATATTTCATAAATGCAACTTGTGTACTCAATCTTCCTGAGAACTCCTAAAGCTGCAGACATGTGTATTTAGGATTAGGCTAAATCTCCCACACTGCCTATTCCAGTGTGGGCCTAGTGATTTGCAAAGACTGCATTTTCACACCAAAGACGTGAGACAAATTTTGGATCTGCTGCTGGATCTCACAGTCTGAAGAGGCAAGAGAGTACTGGAGCCTATTTCCTGCTCTTTTCTTCCTGGCACTCAGGCCCCCAAATTAAGGAGGCTCCCATATTATGTGAAATGACCTTTCTTTGATGACTCATGAGCTGACTTAAGAGGCCTCTTCGCTCAGTCACCTTTGCTCAGGTCATATGGCTGGTTTTAGAGCATCAGGAGTACACTCTGCTCCAACATACAGAGAAATGAATGAGCAGTTGTAGGAAGCTACACCAATGGAGCAGAGCCCCTCATTTTTTAAATCATCTGGTGGAATGTAGAATAAGAAAAAAATGACATCTGCTTTTAATATACATTAGAGAGAGATTATTTCAACTTAGCTTTGCATAAAATGCATGAGTTGAATTCTAGTTCTGTCAGGTTTGGCAGAGACATCCTCACAGGCATCAGGTTATACACTACATCTTCAAAACATTCTTTCACTGGCGGATCATACCCCAGGGATCTACCCTTATGGAAGTTATGGAGCAATACAAATTAACCCATTCATCCTTGTCACACTTATCAGGCTACAGTTTATCCTGACTCAATCCTAAAAATATTTACCGGTTCTCTGAACTGGTACATTTCTGATTAAAATTAAGTATGTGTGTAAGTACAGAAGGAAAGTTTCTGGGATGCCCACTATGTAATGGGAGCAGTATTATTTATAGATGTAAAGGTAAACTCTGGCTAGCAGTGTGTTTCTAAACAAAGAATATCAAGAGATACTCACACAGAGTGAAGGCACAGAATGAAAGAGCCATACACAGAATACTGTTTTTAATTGTTTGCTTTCTCTGCTTTAAAAATGATGAAAACAGTGTGGAAGATGTGAAAAGCATAGGGGGGTCTGATCTGCATTTTATTTAACTCAGCATAGAAGCAGATACACTGTACTGATGACATGGGATCCCATGATTAAGACTCAGAAGTGGCAGGTCAGGAAACCTGCTAAAGCTTTTCAAAACCTCTTGGCTATGGCCCAGTGGATGGGACCCTTTACAGACCACGAGGTCTATTGCTGTTTAAATCACAGGTACAGGCAATGTAATGAACCTCAGTTCCCTCACCTGTGAAACTGTAACTATATCATAATTCTCTTGGATATTATGAAACTAAGCATGCTAATTTAGTGCTACAGGTCATCAGATACAAAATGGAATGCAAAATATTGTCTTGATTTCATCAGTGTCTGCAGTGAATACATTCACCAACTCCTCTGAGGAAAGCTTCTAGCCAAAGGAAAATGTTTAAAACCGCATCTCTGCTAGGCATTAAAGAAAATGATTGAAAGTTATGAGCTACTTCTACTGTGGTATGACATCCCTGACATGGGTTGGGCTGAGGGAGCTTATACATCACAACCCAAAGGAAAGCAAGGCTGGAAAAAAGGAGAGAAAACAAACTACCACCACAATCTGGGCACCATTTCTCAAAACAGCTCTGCTTAGCCAACCCCCAAAGGACTGCGTGGCACAGCTTGAAGCAAGGGAAGATTTATCGGTGCTCCTGAGATTTTTACTCTTCCTGCCCTATGTAAGCAGAGACAAACTACTTTGTTCCCCTTCTGTATCACACTGCCCCCATCCCTGCCCTCACAAGCCATCAGAGTGGCAGCAAACAGGATTTGTGCACAGAAAGAATGAAGAAAGGAGTTCTTTTGTTAGCAGTTGTGCTGATTCAGCACAATGTTGGCTGTGCATTACAGCTCCAAGCAGAGTTAGCACCCACAGAGGGGATCAGCACGTTTATATGAAAATGCAGTGAAGGCAACGATTCAGCATGGATGGCAGACCCAGGAGGAAGACTCTGGTGGCCTGCTTAATTGTACCTGCCCTTCTGTGTAGGAATGGCCTAAAGGAGAAGCTTTAGGCTAAATGTACCGGTTTTCCACAGTATCTAACTGCTGAAATACCTCAATGGCCAGTTTTGAGGTGGTCCACCTTGAAAACCTCAGCTGATTCAGAACGCGCTCCAGGGTTACCTTATGCGAGGTAGATACAGGTCTTATTGTTCTGTGTTTGCCTGGAGGCTTCCTCCTGACTTGCAGGGTGGCAGGATTAAGTGTGGACATTCAGGACAGTTCCTGATCTTTCCCTAGAAGTGCCATGTCATCTGCTGGGATCTTCAGGCACCCAGCCATGAAGCTCAGCTCAGGCTGGGCACAGGGTTTTAGGCTTCTCCAACGCTACCCAGCTCAGATAAATGTAGCTGCTGACAATAGAAGGTTGGTGGCTCAGGCTTCCCTCTTGGAGACTTTCACAGTTGGAATGTAACGTTATGTCACAACAAGGAGATGCCTAGCATTGTGTTTGTTTGACTGTAGGAAGGATGGACACAAGGAGAAAGAGAAAGGCACTCTCTGCAGGATGCCCCTGATAAAGTTTTGCATCTTCTGGTAACAGCAAAGGTAAACAGAGTGAACTGTACAGATCTCATGTGACACTAACATCTTCCTAGTATGCATGTGGGTGGCCCTCAGGGTCTAGAATGGAGGTCTGATTTCTCCAAAGGGTTAGTACATCTGTTAGCTTACTTTACAGCACTCCCCATTCTTCTGCCTTGAAAATGGATGACGGTCTCCTTAGCGCAGCCACAGCAAGTACTGCTGTTCGACCTTGTGTCCTTTCCTCCCTTTCTTGTATCTTGTGCCTGGTGCCACCTGGCTGTCAACTCTTTACCTAGAGATGAGTGCATTCACTAGTGATGTGCAGCACAGGATCCATTTCCACTCTCACACTCACCCCCATAAAAGCGAAAACAGGGTGATACCTGTAGCTCCTGAAGCACTTTTTAAGCCTTACAATCGATAAAACCTTGTTCAGAAATGTAAAAAATACCAGGTTACCACCTCCCTGAGCTTGAGCTGTGCAAATCATGCACCTGGCCAACAACATCTTTTAAAAACAAGGTAGGTACAGCTCATACCTGCTAAGACCAATGCAAAGTTGTGTCATGAGAACACAAAACTCCTCCTCACAGCATTGCTCCCCTGTGTCTCCTATGCATTTCTCCAAAGTCAAGAGGCTCCGACGCTATCCAGGCAATAATTGCAGCTGCTCGTAACTACACAATAGGCTTGCATTTGCAAGTCTGGAAAAAGGGCATTAGTGTGGGAATGCCACAAACTCTTCTTTTCTATTCAATTGATTTCTCTTCCTCTTATTAAATATTAAGTCTCTCTTTAAACATATAGGAAGAAATCTGTTTGTGTATCTAGCATAGTTCTTTTGCGTGGGCTCCAAAGCTGGTGAAAAATTGATGTGAAGGCTTTAGCTACTCTTTTTATTATACTAGCTAGTGGGTTTTGAATACAATCCCCTGCCAAGATTCCTACTGCATGTGAGAGCTCCCTGCTACACATGTGAAAACAGTATTAATTACCCCAACTAGGGGCTCTCCGGCACTAGGCAGGATACCCAGTCAAGAACTGTGAGCTTGAGTCAGCAGGGGTGGGTTAACAGGTCTAAGCATACACAGGTCAGAAGAGCGATGACTTGCAGGAGAACCAATCACATCCTCCAGCCATAGGAATGGTAAGAGGAATAACTGAGGGTGGTAAGGACAGGGCTGGTAAAATGAGTGAAAGAAAAATAAGAAATGAGTGAAAGAAAAATAAGAGAGGAAAAATGTAGGCTTAAATGCAAGGCAGATCCCATGGGCAACTCTCTCCTAGCATGAGACATCATATCAAAATATTCCTACAGCTTTTCTTCAAAGAATGTCTTAGTTCAGCTTGATCACTCTTCAGAAAATATCGGGTGCTTTGGTGTGAAGAGACCTCTAGAGAGATACATTGTGCCCAATACCTGAGAACCTCTCCTTAGCATCCAGCTGTCCTAAATGGGAATTGAAGCCACAGCATTGATGATTTGTGCAGTGGCTGCCCATCACAAGCTAGAGCAGGGCAAAGAGCTGAGATACCAAATGCAAAGTGGTGGCAGTACCTTCACTGCCCCAGGGCTCCCAGCTGTTGACCCTCATTGACTTGGTTACCCACATGCCCCAATGTCCACCTGAAACCCGTGCTGGCTAAAAGTCAGTATGACCTACCTTAATTCAATGTTAAATCCAGCTTGAACATGAATAGTCCATTCGCATCGTGCATTCAGTGGGTAACCCTCCAGCAAAATCTGACCTCTAGAAGTCCGAAGAACCTGCCCACACCCTGCGGAGCAAAAGAAGAAAAAAAATCTGTGTGAGGGACCTTCAGGGGGCATTTGAAGAAAATACATGTAGAAACAACACCGGAATGAGACAACAGGATGGCTTAGGAAGATACACGCTTTCTTACAAGGCAGTACATAAAATAATGGGACAGCCCCACAATGGGTATAAAGAGTTATGACTCTATTAGAGTATTGTCTAGGCTAAGAGCACCCCTAGAAAAGTTTTAGTTGATTACTTCTCCCTGGTTTGCAATGCAGCCCCATGAAACCATTTCTTACAGCTTTTGCCCCTCTTGATTAGTCCACCCACCCACCCGGCTGACACTCCAGCTCAGAGCAGTTTTGATGGATCTCATGTTGACCTGTGTAATCACTGAAGCTGAGGAAGCTGGTGGGAAAGTGCCAAAGGTACAATAAATACTTGAATTAGCTTAAGTGAGCGAAACAATGAGAGGAGGACCTGTTGCACCTAACATCATAGTTTCAAGTCCTTCACGAGGAGACTCTTGGAGGAAAAACAGCTGATGTATTCCTAGAGGAGACATCTGTTTGTCCTCAGGATTCACCACATCATCCTTACATGTTATTGCCACCATGCCAATGGAGACATATAACCATCACAGCTCCTCCACCAATGACTCAATATAACACATATATAATATACAGCCCTCATCCCTTCTCTCAGTTCATTCCTATCCTTCCTCTCCTCCTGTCCCACTCTGCCTGTGTCACTCTCAGTTTTTTACCGTACTATGAAATGTACTTCAGTGCCCAGCATCAACAGAGTAAGATTAAGTACTCTGGTCATTTGTGCCCAGTCTGAGAAAACCATCAGAGGACAATGACCTGAACAAAGAGCAGACGAGGTCACACACTGAGGAAGCAATACCTTTTCATGGCTATCCTGCAGCTGTCCCTAGGCAGCCGTCCAGGGATAGTTGTCCTAATTCCTCATCTTGGATGCTCAACATTTTTAGCCCAGAGAGTTCTCTCACCTTCGGTAACCTCTCCCCTTCCCCCAGCTATAAAATATGGCTAACGGTATTTTCCTCTGTGGAAGAAGGGAAGTTGTTTTGTTTACTGATTTTTGTAGAGCTTTCTGTGATCTGTCAATGAAAGTGCTAGCAAAATGCACAGTTAAATCATTACGCACCAAACAGAGCTAATTTCTCAGTTTCTACTTTTCTGACTACAACTTTCCGAATGGAGTCTTGCGCATGGCTACATTCCCTGGTAAGCCTTCTGTTGTTTTGCTGGGGGATGAGGCTGTACCTGTAAGCCAGAAATTGCAATTGAGTCTAACAGCATCACCAAACCAGGGGACTCTGATAGGCTGCACACCACAGATAATGAGGGTAAGTAAAAAGACAAATGGCCCAAAAGACCTTCACAGAAACTCTCTCGCTTCTTTTTACCTCTTTAGTTCAACAGAAAGCCCTTCTCCTTCCATCTGTTTCCAAAGAGAAACCCTAAACTTTTAACCAGTAACGCAGGATGAATGCTTCTTACTGAAATGGTGGATTTTAACACCCGCCTCAGGGCCGTTCCTTCCTTTGGGAAAAGAGGGTGACAGTGACCTGATTTGGTGAAGTACCAAGCATCTGCGGTTCCCATTGATCTTAGTGTCTGGAAATCAGTCCTGCTGCATCTGGTCTATGGGGAAATGTGAAAACTGCAGGTCAATTACTCCTCTTTTTTCTTAAGAAAGTGTTGCTCAAATGAAATACCCTTTGTTCATTTACCCTTGGTCACCCTTAATTAAGCAGGACCCAAGGAAACAGAAATCCTGCTCAGAAGAGTTCCTCAAAAGTGTTTCATCCTCCTCTGTGGCTCACTTAGTTCCCTCTGTAAAAGGCAAGGATTAATGACTGTGCCCAGCAACCACATTACGATTCAGCGAGTACAGCAGGATCTGCTGTGGTGCACATGATAATGCTCCTTCCCACAGCAAGAAACAGGACCTTGTGCTGCTGCTGGCTCCTGCCTCAAAAACAACCTGAGACAAAGCTGCTAGAAATCTTCAGATGGTTTGGCAGGGGGCTTGGACCACCTCAAAGAAAGTTTCCCTTTTGTCCCAAAGGGCTTTTGAGTTTCTGATGCCTTTAACAAAGGAAAGCCAAAGAACTGGTGCAAAGAGGTACTTGTGTGCACGGCATACTAAACACACTTTTCTGTTTGCAGTGTTCTCTGAACACTGGTGCCAAGGAAGTAGGTTTGGCCAGCAAAGCAGGTGGTCCAGAGGCTAAAGAGGAGCCATTCAATGACTGCCTCCAAAAGAACGTTCTCAGATTTGCTACCGTCCTTCTCCGCACGAAGCGCCTTTGCGATCACATCAGATCTGTGCTCTTGTATCTCCAGCCCTTCTAGCAGAAGTTAGGCTGACTCCCCAGACCAACAGTTCAATCATCTGTTGATCAAAAGGAGTCTTTTCTCTTCCCATTCTGAATCTGTGGGAGACCTGGAAAGCTCTCAAAAATAATTTACATCGTAAACACAAATGCTGGCAAATTCTGCCTCATTTACAAAAAAATAATGCAGTTTGGCGGGGTGTCAACATCCTTGTTCCGTTCCTGTTCCTGAAAAAAAGGCAGCTTTCAGGGCCACAGTAAGATTTCCTCTAAGGCTTGTTACTAACAGAAAAGAAAACAATTCAGGAGACCTCTGAGCTGTAGCCCACGGAGACCCGTGGGTCGGTGGAGGGAGAGGTCCTGAGGAGACCTCTGATCAGAACTCATTATGTGCTGTTTGAGTGCTACAGCATCGATGTGGGGCTCCTTCAAAGGTCAAGAGGACTGAACAGAGGAGAATGAGAGTAGAAACATCACTGGTATTCAGAAACAGGCTGATAGATACAGGAAGACAGCTGTCACTCATTACGCCTTGTTGCTACCTGTTGCTTGTTGGTCACCAGTATTAAGTGAAACACTGATGTTCACAAAGTCTCTAAAACTACAAGTATTGTTGCTCGTCATTCGGACAGCAAGGCTGAGGACACGTTACATAGCACCACCTTCTCCCCCGCTTTGAGGGAGTGTGTGTTCTCAAGTGACATGACAATCGGAGGTTGACAAAGGCTGTTGGGGTGCAGGGTACAGAGGAAAGGGTCCTGCAGGGTTGTTTTTCTTCTGATTTTAGATTCTGATGTGCCTTTTAGGGCATGATAGTCCAATCCAATGAACAGTCCCATTAGGAAATGTCCCAGTACACAATCCACTCTATTCAGTGTGGTTTTTTCCTAATAACATTCCTTTGGACTACCCTATACCATTTCTCTTTTAACGAAATTATCTGGTGTCCTTTGGCTGTTTTTCAGCCATGTCCATGCATCCGGCTATGCCAGCAGACAGTACGAACCGGACAGCCCCATGGGCCAGCCCATGCTCCTTCTTCCTTGCCACGGCCCTCAGGCACATCACCACTTTTGCTGGCAGTTCCCAGAAATCACTCCCAGGGACTCACCCTGCCCTCGCAGTTGCGGGCAGCCCCTTGACTGCTCCCCATGACTGGGCAGTGCCATCAGCCTATGGAGCCGGACAGGGACCCCAGGGCTGCTGGGCTGCCCCGTGGGCAGGCCTCGCTGCTCCCCTCGGGGTAACCACAGCCTTCCCCACAGCTGCCCCCCCCCACCAGTGCGGTATTGAATAGGCATTAATCCTGCCATAGGCTAAATTGCAGCAGCGCGCTCCCCTGCATCCCTGGCACTCATCCCCCCGTGCCTGCGGGCGCGGCCATTTCCCCATCTGGCTGACAGGAGCGGGCCTGGGCGCCGGGGCGTCCTCCTCCGGGGGCCCCGGGCGCCACCTAGCGCTCGCCGCGGCGCCCGCGGGCCGGCCGGGGCGCCTGAGGGAGATGGCGCGGCGGCAGAGCACGGGGGCGGAGGCCGCGCCGCGGGAGGGGAGGCCCCGCCGGGCCGGGCCCTTCCCGGGGCGGTTTACTTAGGGAGGTCCGGTAGTGAAGGAGCCGGGGGGTGCCCGCTTGCCGCCGGGACGCTCGCCCGGTTACGGCGGAGCCTGTCTTCGCCGACCCCCGGGAGCAGGAGCCCGGGGCCGGGGCCAGTGCTGGTGCTCCGCGGCAACGCCTCCCGCGCCCCGCGAGAGGGAGACAAAGCCCGGCGCTCCCCGGGCGGCGGCGGCGGCGTCTCCGTCCGCAGTGCCCGGGGGCTGGCTGCCCGCCCGCCCGCCCCTCCGGCTCTCTCCTCCGCACCGGTCTGCGCTCCGGGCAACCGCCATAAAGCGTTCAGGCGTGGGCGGGGGGTGTGAAGGCTTCGGTAGGTTGCCCGCGGCGCAGGGGCAAGGTGGACGCGGGCCTCGTTGGGCGGGAGGAGGTAAAATCTGGGGAAGAAGCTTCAGCTGGGGGCGCCTTGCAAAGGCAGGAGGAGCCCTCCCTTCTGGGCACCGCAGCAACGCCGCCGACCTGGCGTGGGGTGAAGCTTCGTGTGCGGCTTGTGTGCACGACCAGCTTGGTCAGGGCAGGTCCCGCGGGCCGCCCATGTGCCTGCTAGCAGAGGGCACCGGCATTTGCAATGTAGGATGAAGCAGACAGATTACATCCCCCAATTACTGTGGTTGCGCTCCCTTGTGTTCCTGGGATTTATTGGCACTCTGCCACTGGCGAGGTGCCCGGTGCAGGCTGCAAAGTTCCAGATGTGATCCTGCGTGCAGGTACCAAAGAGAGATGCCTCCTTCTTTGCTCTCCGAAGTGTGTTGTGTTAGCATATCCACTGCTCCATCAGCTGGTGCACGCTATCATTCAAAGGCTACTCGCTGGCCGCCCTCCAGACCCAAAGCCACATAGCTGTGAGCCTGCAGGCCAGCACCTGGCATGGTGATAGGCTGCGTTGCGGACATACGGTCTCTGCATGCCTGAGCCCACTGTCAAGGCCAAAAGTGAGATAGCCATGAGAGCCAGAGCAGGGCAGCTCAGGTGTGTGCTGGGATCACAACTGTCCCCTGTGCTCCTCTTGAAGAGTGGAAGAGACAATAGCGCTATCTGCCTATCCTACCCTGCCACTGAAGTACCGCAGAACCACACAAAAGAGACCACATCCTCAGTGTAGCACTGCTTTCCTCAAAAGAGCAAGTAGTAGGAAAAACACTGTAAGACAAAGCTCTGCAAAATTTCAGTATTGAAAAAATGTCCAAATAGACTGCAGTGTGAGGGTGTATTTGCTTTAAAACACAAGTAGGCAGAGCAGGCTGAAACATACTGTAGGCAACCGATCTACTCAGGCAGAGGGAGGAAGGGTTAGATGAGCTAATGATTCTTTCTTGGCTCTGCTCTTATAAAAATTGCCAGGGGAGCTCTAGCATCAACCCAGAGCAAAGGGGACTTTAAAGTGCTATCAGAAATCACACCATAAACTGCCAGACACGCAGTTTATCAACTTCTGAAGCACTAAGGTTGAGTTACCCCTGTTGCTGAAACATGTTGATTCCCCATATTCTGCTGTTTGCAGCAATGATTTTATTTTGTTTGCTTTCATTTCCTGAATGGTCATGGGCTGTCTTGGGAAAGCAAGTTCAACTGTTGCTTTAAAATCAATGACTAAGAGGAGACAAGACTAAGGTGTGTAGAATAATGGACAGAACAGAATAGGAAAAGCAGACTCTGCTTTCATCCCTTTCAGTGAAATGTGAACAAAGAGACAGTCAATAAAAATTGAAAGAGGGTTGGTGAAAGGCTATACCTTCACCGATGGGAAATTGGTAAAGGAAATACTAGTCTTAAACTGTATCCAATTAGCTGATGGAATTCATTATTGACAGATAGCACTGGGACCAACAGCTTAGCAAAATCCAAGAAGCAGGAGCTTTTGTACGCTGTTGCGAGCAAAACCTTCAGATATTGCTAGGAGAGCCTGAAACGCTCCTGGTCCATTACGGCACTGATAGCAGTTGTAAAACAGTTCTCCAGAGCTGCCTTGGAGCGCATTGGAGCTGTGTGAAGGAGGGAGGGAGCACTAGGACTTCCTTGGGGCTGGTTCTGCAGCCCAGGGGTTGAAGGAGGACAGAGAAGCTCTTTGATATAGCTGTTGCCCTTGCAAATGTTTATGCTTTGCTGAAGGCCTCTGGGGAATCAGTTATGCTGAAGTATGTCTGAGAAATGCAGAGAACAGAAGATTTCCAGAGTCACGGTAGTTAAAAGTTTTAAAATAAACCAAAACAAACCAGAAGTTTAGTAGGGTTGTAACCTCCTGTGACTTGGGGCCAAGGCCAATCCCTGGCAGATGAGCACTGCGAGAGAAGTTTTCCCCACTGTAGATCTGCTTACTGCCTGGTTGTGTTTGCCATCTCCTGCCTGTGCCCTTTGCAAGAGTCACTGTACAGGAATAGCTGGAAAGGCACAGCATAGCTCTGGGTCCGTCCCACCACTCCCTGTCCCTGACATGCCTCCCTGGCCGTGTACGACACTTACTCATGCAGTCCCCGCCGTACCAGCCAGCTCTGCACTCTGCACAGTAGATCCCCTTGATGTAGAAGTCGTCAAGCGTCCCTCCCCAGGAGCCGTTGCGGCAGGACTTGCAGTTCTCAAAAATGGTGCAGCCTGAAAGGAGAGCCACTGTGTTAGAGGAAAGCCAAGGTGGATTGTCCTGCGGGGAGAGGAGCAGCCTCTCTCTCTTTTCCACAAAAAATGCCAATGACGTTAGTGACTGCTGCGGTGCTGACAGCTTCCCCGCTGTGAACCGTACCCAACCTCCACCCTCAAACCCTAGGCAGCTCAGACTGAGATTTGGAGCCAAACTCCCAGTCTGACTTGCCCAAACCTCTAAATCGCATTGCTTCAACTGTAAATGCCTCTCTCAGGAGTCTGAATGTGGATGCTGGTGCTGCTTGGGCCCAGCCCAAGTGATTCTGATGTCTTCTAACCTGGTCCTGTCTCCTCCTGCTCTCACCTTTCACTTTGCCCTTTCCTCCTTGCTAGCCAGACTTCCAAGTCGTCTCTACCTTCTCGCTTTGGGATGCAAATCATCCCAGGGCACCTACAAATCAACACTGCTGGTAGAAAGTGTTTTTTTTTCTGGCAGCTATGCTACCCGCTGCGGGGGCACCTTGCCAAGTGTCTTGCTGCTATCAGCAGAGTGGCAGAGGGAGTTCCTGAGGTGATGCGGGGCAATCCCATGCCCCAGTGAGATGTGCCTGCCCTCGCCGCTCCCCTGCCCAGCGGCTACCATTATGTGCTGATGCCTTGGCCAAAGATCTGGTGTGAATGCAGTGTGGCCCTAAACATACCTGGGTGGATTAAGCAGGAGTCGCACTCGTTCTCTTCGTTCCTGCAGCAGGGAATGGTGTAGCCCACTCTTTCTTTCCGTCCTGGGCAGATGCACTCGATTTGGTCGTATTCGCAGCACTCCCGACACATGATATTCCACTCGGCACCTGGGCAGTTTTCATTGATCACTGTGTACTCTGCAAGCGGGGAACAGAGAGGGGGACACACAGAAATAATCCATTATCTGCCGAGGATTGACAGGATCTATTATTCAGCGATTTGTCAGATCATGTATGGCATGAGGCTGGCCGAGGTCTTCGGCCCAGGAAATCCCAAACTACATGGTAACACGCAGCCGAAACATCAGCTCGGTTTGGGTGTCTAAAGAACACACGGGCAGTTTTGCAGTGCCAGCCAGAGGAAGCAAACAGACCAGAGGGAAGGAATATGTTCACTTCGGTCTTTTCTCCGCAAGGCCTTCCCACTTCTGCGGTGAGAAGAATGGTTTAAAAAAAACAGAGGATAACGTCACATGAGAAACTCTTCTTCAGATCACAGGACTGATTTACGGCCTCATATATGGTATAGATTATGTAAACTATAATAGCATGTTTTGGTCGTATTTCTGTTTGTGAATTTGCTACTCCTGAAGACTAGGGTGTCCACCAGGAAAGGCCAGTTTTGAGGCTGGGTTTTAGCCGGTTTCACTCCCTATTTCACTCAGAAGCACATGGTGCTATTCTTGGCTTCCCTGCCAAAGGAAACAAGATTTTTCATTATTTTTAAAGGTTCATTTTGCCTGGCATTTCTAATATGTTAACATTATTAATATCTTTTTATTATGTAGCATAACCTCATAGGATGATATTTAAGCTATGCTGGAAGTGCCCTTTTAGGAAACAACCTCAGACCGTGACTCCAGACTGCCACAGTAAGTGCAGATCCCACCTTTCTCTGCCAGCGTGCTGTCCGAATTCTACAGAGTGAAATCTAATGAGTGCACGGTGCTGTCAGCGTGTCTCCTAACCAGCTGACAGACCTGATGACCGCTTTCATGGAGTTTGATGGTAAAAGAGAGAGAGCAAACTAGAAAGATGGGACATGAAGGAAACATAATAAGACTATCTCTTTCTTCTTCTCTCTCTCCTCCACTTTTTTGTTTCTTTTTTCATTGTGGTTAGGTAACATCCTTTTTCCTTTTGTTTTAAACTCTGAGTAACAGGGCTGCCTTGTCATTGCAACAAGCCATACATCTCTAAGGCGCAGCACTCCTGCCCGTGCCTGTACCTGGCTCCCTTCTCACACTGCTGTTTTTTGTTTCATTGTGCCTTCTAACCTAATTACCATGTCTGCTGGAGCTCCCTACCACTGAATCTTGCTGCTCTGTCTCACTTGATTCTCCATAGCCTCATGAAGCCTGGTTCCTGGAAGCTTATCTTTTCCCCTAATGATATTTACTGGCTTCATAAAAAAGGGACCACCAAACTGTTTCTTCATTTTTTTCCCTTTGGCTGGGAAATTAAATTCAGCCCTTTGTGCTCCTCAGAACTGAGCCTTTCCCTTGTGCCTGGTGTACCGACTGGGGAGAGTCCACCGCCGCCCTGAGTTTGGAAACCAGGCTGCTGTTTATGCACCTTTCTATTCCCCCTCCCTGCCCCCATAATCATTCCAAAAAGAAAAAGAAAGCCACTTCTGTCATTCAATAAGGTTCTGTAATTTTTTATTCCAATAATAAGTTCTTGCATCAAAATAATCTTAGTGTTTAGCAGTTACACAACCTTTTGCCTGTAGATCTCGACATATGCTCTACAAAGTCCTTTTTCCAGATGGGAAACTGAAGCACAAGGGAGGTGAAGTGACTTTGCTCAAGGTCCCAGAGAAAAACAATAGCAAAGCCAGGAATTAAACTCATGCCTTCTAATTCCCAGAACAGCAGTCAATCAACTCGGCCAAGTTGGGACTTCTTAACCTATGGCTGTTACTCTCTTTTAATGAAGCCATTTATCTATGAACTGTATGTGATTCAGATTCCAGAGCAAATTGATTACACGTGTCTAATTATATTAGATCTGACACTCAGTTTGATACATCTCACCACACACGACTGAAAATAGCTGTTTCTGTGGTGTATGGGGGTGGGCGTCTCACTCCTTGTTGAAGGAGGACTCCCCAAAATCTGAGTAATAAATAACTACCCAACACTCAGGAGCTTTTGCAAAGCTTCCTTCAAATTCTCGTGTTTCCCAACTCAAGCTAGAAATCTAATTTCTCTCACAGTTGCTAAAGCTTATTAATAAAATGGCTATATCCATTTGGGTTGTAGCTGTAAATTGCCTAAAAGAAATTGCTATCTGTAAAACGATCCAAATGTTCACAGGCAAAGTTGCACTGGGGTGACTAAGGCATGTCGCCATCCTTGCAGGAATTCAAAACCTAGCGAGATAAGGCTGCGAGCAACACAACGTAACTTCCAAGTTAGCACTTTTCTGAAAGAGGGGCTGGACTAGATGACCTCCAGAGGCCCCTTTCAACCTAAATTACTCTCTGCTTCCCTAAAATATTACACATGTATTTGTATGTGTGTAGAGAGAGTGTCTGTGTGTGCATATGCATATTTATTTTTATATGTAGAGCTTGTGTATACAACAGGGCCAAAAAGCAGATGCCACACTTATTCTTGGTGAATCGAATGGGCGTATTTGTAGCGAAAGTTGAGTTTAAGGTAATACTTAGTGTTAAAATGGGAGCAGCAGATCTTGGCCTTTAAAGAATTGTAAAAATAAATTTGCTGCCACCTAGAAATGCTGTTTGCTCACTTCTTGCCCTTGTCTGAACTAAGACAATGAAAATAGGCTGTCTTTTGATTTACTGACAATTTAATTCCCTTTCAGGTTCTCAGGTGCTGCAATTTGGGCAACATATATAGCCTTGACAAGGAAATTTGTGGATTTAAGACTTTTTTGAAGTGATCCTCTCTAGGATTTTCTTCACAGAAATAATGAAATCTATTATTCTCAAGTTTTTTAGAAGCTATTCTTTAAAGAAATTTGTGTAAAGACTTTATGCACCTCTTTAATAGTGATAGGATCCCTTTTGTTTTGCATGAGTATCTCCAAGCTACTGAACAAAAGGCAAAGGAAACGTTTCCCTCAGAAATTTAAGAGGGAGATGCACAGAGGCTCTAGCGTGTGTAATGAACGTTTGTTTGTGTTTCTGAGCTCAGCCTGGGCTCCAGGGAGGAAGAGGCATAACCCCACTCCCCCTTGTGTGTTTGCGGAACGGTAACCGCTGGCGGGTCCCCAAACCCACACTTGGCCATTATTACCCCAAAACAGAAGAGAATGAGGTAGATAAGAGCAGAGGGAGATTTATTGACTGAGTAAAATTCTGGAAGGCAGGCCTTGGCCAGCTGTGGCAGAGATAATTGTGGGGTGCTTTGTGGGCCTGACTTTGCTAATCCTCCAAAGCAGGCAGTCTGGCTTGCAGGCAGTGGCTGCGTCTCCCAGCATCAAACACAGTCCAGAAAGTGGCTTGACCTGATTTTGGGAGGAGCAGGAAGAAGCTGCTTGACAACCCATGCAAAATATTTAGCTGAAAAGAACAAACAAGTCTCTGGATAGGCAAATAAACAGTGGATTAATTTATGGGATTTTAGTGATGGAAGAAAAGCCCATTAAATCCAGGCATAAACAGCACACATGGAAACAGCTCAAGACCATGGAAACCAAGGAAGAAATGGCTGTGTTGGGAAGGCATGCGAACCTCCAGGGAAGGTGCCGGAAGGAAGACCTGCTTGGCTCAGGAGCCTGGCAGAGCACAATGCAACGTTTCACCCAATGCTTTGAGTCCAGCCTGAGGGACAAGTGAGGACTGAGGCATACGCAGGGTGGCTGATAATTCTCATGCGTTTCCAGGTTTGGATGGCAACATGTTCATGCTTTTCACTGACATCTGCACCTAGTGAGACCACCTAGTCCCTGAGGTACATTTCAGATCCTAAAGGCTGTCAGCGATGGATTTTGTAAGATGGCAGTAGGAGGGCATGTTCCCAGTCAGTGTCCTCCCTGTTAGCAGCGTCAGTCCGAGGGCTGAGTTACAGCGACGGCAATTCATCACAGTAATGCTGCCACCTCCCCTGCTCCCTGATGCTGAGCTGGGGCTTTGGAGGCTCCTCAATTTGGGGAGCCCTCCCTGCTAACAGGTGGGCCCTGAGCTTCCTCAGGGTGCGGGTGATGAGCCGCAGCAAGGAGAAGACGCAGTAGGACCATGTGGAGAGGTGGGCTGGCTGATCCTGCTCTGGCCTCCACTGAGCTGGTGCTGGGAGCTGAGCTGCTGAAAAGCAGATGAAGAGCATCTACAGAGGAGCTGGCACCGAATGAAATGCACAGCCAATTTGCTGAGTAGTTTAATGCTTACTGACTTCCCCTGTCGGTAACAGGACCTCAGCTTCTCCACAGATCCTCAAGACTGCAAAGGCAAAACTTTCAGCCTTTGCTCTTGATTTTGACTCGGCTCACTTTTTAAAAGTGGTGCTTGCCTGCCTGCCTCTGTGAACCCACAGGAGCCAGTGAAGGGAAGGAGTGGAAGTAGGTTACTCCTGGTGCTGCAATAGTTTGAAGGGTAAATAGTTTTAATCTGCCCGACTGTCAAGCTTCTACTGTCACTCACTTCCTTTACAAAATTGCAGCAAATCCAGCTCTGATTTGGCTTGCCAGGCTCACCCATATCTCTCACTTTCTCTGGCCCAGAATTCCCTTTTTTGCTTCTTATTTTTGCTTCACCTTTTCAAAATGTGCCAACTTCCTTGGCCAAGATGTGCTTGGGCAGCCTGGTGTGCAACAGAGAAGCTTGAACAGTTAATGATATAGTCATCATCTCCCTGATACAAATGTGTCTGGTTTTCCTATCACCCTCATGGTCTGGGCACACACATGACTCAGCCATCTCTGTCCTCGCTAAACCTCAAATACTATCCTGTTCCAAACTGCAGGACTTCGGAAAATGAGGTGATAAAACCCACACAAGAAATTCTTTTATTAGTACTTGGGAAGGGTTGTGATGGAGGTTTGACAGAAATATTGTTTGAAATTGAGTGGAAATGCAACCTTCCAAAAGGATAGGTTTTACTGCATCATTCTGAAAAGCCAGAAGTCTCCTCGGAAGATAAGTGAAGGCTCCATTAGCACTCACCCTGAAGACTGGAGATATGTTACTTATTCTTATGCCAGTGAGTTCAAAGAGGATGCCCAAGTAATAAAAAATAGCTGCAAGAATAAGACCATCTTAAAGCACTAGTTCTATTCAATACAAGTTCTGCTGGAAAGGATAGTGACGAATCCTGCAGGATATACAATGAGCCCAGTCAAATCTCTCATTCAAGGGAAAAGCAAAGACCTATCAGGGATGGAAAAAAGTCTGATCATCAAAGCTATGTCTTAGAGCTCAGAGACAAAAGAATAACTGCCAAAAGTCAAGCTGAATTTCACCTTGCAAAGGAAATTAAAATAATAGCAAAAGGTTCTTCAGCCATATAAAGAAAAAAGAAATAAGGAAAGAGGAAGAGAGACTCCTGGGGGATGGGGGTGCGGATGAAGTATAAGACCGTGGTGGAGAATGTAATGAGTTAGTAGCTTTCATCTTCAGGGAGGTTGCTTATGGGGAACCTGTGAGCAAGGGTTTGAGGGTGTGGAAACAAATAAAGTGTGATCCACATATTAGTGAGCTTCTAACCAACTGCAGTTTGCACCTTGGGATATTCAAGTAAACCAACTTCAATTTTGGTTTATCTTACTAGGTCAGGCTTAAAGCTTTGGTGATTGGGGAACAGATTCACAAGCACATTGCTGCCTCAGGGGTGGGTCAGGCAGTTCATCATGGTAAAACCTCAGCTACAGCACATTTATCTTTTGCCATGGTGAATTTGTCAGTCATAGATACCTTGCTAGATAGAAAGGGGATTTCTGTTCCAAAGGTCTGAGAGCTGGAAAAATTATATGGCTAAGAACTAAGGTGGATTGAAACAAGCCCGATTACACCAATTAACTCTTGTGTCTTCCACTTCTTTGGAAGAATGACTTTTTTAGGCTGCAGTCACTTTAAGCTGATATAAGCCCATGCTGCTGCTGAGATTGGTACACTTTCCTCCCTTCTCTCCCTGACTTCCCATCCCCACTCCCTGTCTTTGTGCTGGCATTAGCTACTATGTGGAGGGATCAGAGGACTGATCCAGCAGAAAACCAGTTTGCCATCTCCATCCATCCTTGGGGGAAAAAAAAGTCTTCCAAAAGAGAGAGCACCTTAGGACCCTGCTGGATACATGTATTTATCAGAACTCCTGAAAGATGGAAGAAGGTGCTTTATAGGGACATCCATATCTTGGTCTGAACTGATGGAACTTCCCATTGTACAAGTCCATTCTGTTATCCTGCAAAGATGAGTTCTCCTTCCATTCCTCAATTTATCCCTCAGCACATTGGTAAAACACTACTTAGGCTCAAAGAAGTACAATTTCAAATTGCTTTGAGAAGTGTCGTACGAATCAACAGTGCATTGTAAATAAGAGCAGATACAAACAGATACATCTCTAAAATTAGAGTCCATAGAGGATGACTTTTTCAAAGTGATTATTCAACCAGTTCATGTTCCACAGATGAGAACATGCCCTTTTTTATTTGATCGCATTTTAATTTTTCAGCATGATGCTCAAAAACAATTACTGCCTTCTGCAGAAGAAAAGAGCATTTTCATTTGAAGGAGCAATTTCTTAAGGCTCTTATTGGAGAATGTTTGGCCATGTAAGAATTCTGAAATGAAGGTTTCTCATTTAAAAAAAAAATAGCTCCAACAGAGGTGAAACCTAGTAACAGCTAACATTTTCTTTAGGTCTGTCTCATTTTTATTACTGTTTTATCCTGCTTCTTTCTTACTCAGCTCTACTGTTATTGCACAGATGTGCAACCTGGGCTCCACCCCGTAGGTATCACGTGTGTGGATGTTAACATTAACAACAAGAAGAGCTCTGAGCACACAGGGGATCTAGAATTTGTCAGCTGGAAATGAGAAACATGTTGCGTGAAACTGTGGCTCCACTGTGATGAATAGTAAAACTCTTCATTTGATTTCAGTAAGGCCAAGAGGAATAGACCTCAGAAGGGAAGAGAGATGTTCCCTTTAAGAGGCTTTTACTAGGGCTCTTGGAAAATGGTGTACTCCAAGCCATTGATAACGAAGGAAAGTGCAGGTCTTTATTCTTCACCTCTTTTTGCCTCAGGTAACTTATTGTGCAAATGATGCCTGTTTTCCTAATAGATGTGTCAAGAGGATGAAAGGGATAATGCTCTGTCTAAAAACACTTGCTTTTCTTTAGAAATTATGTACCTATTATTCTTTTTAGCAGCTGCACTAATTAAAAGAGGAGCTAAAATACATCCCTGTTTTAATTTTACTCAGTGTGCTTACTTTATGCATCGCAGACCTTTGCGGAATAATTAGACTGCTTCACCTACAGAGACAGTTAGCATCCTTTCCTGGCCATTAGTGTGTGCTTTCACACAGCGGTAAGAGAGGGGGGAAAAAAAGAAGAAAGGATTTCCATAAAAAAAAATCAAAGCCAGTGGGCGAACACAGGGGGAAATCTACTATACTAAGCTGAATCTGTCCACTTAGTAAGTGTGTGTTAACTCGACTGTCTTTTTTAAGTCGCAAATGCAGGATTGTGTTGAAAGCAGACTAAACTACTACAGAAAGTATATTCTGTTTAAGAAATGCGTTGAAAACCTGTCTAGTGTAAGTACAACTGTGTTCTGCTGGATGAGACCACCGTTGTCTTAAGCTCTCTACCTTTTTAACAATTCAGATCATGTTTCACATAGGAAAAAAGGCTAATGCACATTCTCCTTTCATTCAGGAATTGGGGTCTGCCTAATGTTTTCAAATAGGAGGGTCTCTATTCCAGGTTTCCTGTTGTCATATAGTGTTTAGAGGCTACAAATTCAGAAATAAATAGCCTGATGTTGTTCCTGGTAGGCCGTAGGTTTGCTTCATCGTGCTCCTACAGTAGTGCCTTTTTTACATTTGTAAGCTTCTATTCTTAACTAGGCTATGACAAACAAATCATAAACTCCCAACACTTCTGCCCCAAGGAGAGAAGAATTGTTAGTTCAATAAAAAAATTATTTTTGAGGTCTCCATTGGGTCCTTAACAGGATTTCCCATGTGACTTCCAAAACTTGTATCTCTCTCCACACTGTCTTGTTTTGCTTTGTCCGTGAAAAAAATCAAGTATCTTGGTGTAACAAAAAGGAAAGCCAAATAAAAATTGTGCTGCCTATTTGTGAGGTGTAGACTTTGCCCATCTAAGCACTGTAACGGTGGGTTAATGCAAAAACACCATTAACACAAATAGCTCTAGGGTTTTCTTTCTCCAGTCCTAACAGGACTGTCAATTTGGTCTTTCTACGTGCTAAAGCCTCAGTAATCCCACTACCCCTCAGCCGATGTTGCCTCAGTTGTGATGCCCAACCGGTTGTGTCATTCCCACCATTTTCCTCTTTCAAGAAACCTGCACAGCCTGCAACCCCTCCTCTTGCCTGCTCTGCCACTGCTGTGGAGAGGACTGACAGGTAGCTCTAGGGCAGGATGCTTATTCCTATTGGAAACTTCCCATTCCCTTTCTTCCTCCATTTCAGCAGCCCTTGTTCCCTGGTGGTAAGCTGTAAGCAAAATAGACCCATACTCCACACCTCCTGAGTTGAAACTCTGCTCCTTTCCCCATTTTCTTGTACCAAACCCTTACATCCCCTCCTTTCCCTTCAGGCCAGGCCGGTTGGGCCACAGGCCCAGACAGCTGCATCAAGCGTTCATGCCTCCACCACATTTCAGATCCAGTTCCAGTTTAAACCTTGTTCTCCTCCGCATGCATCTTCCCCTTGCCCTCAAAACACCACACAGCTTCCTTTTACTGTATCTTTTTGTCATAGTTGGATTTAAATTACAGGCCATCTATGCCACTAGCCAGGATGTTTTTAGCATCTAAAGCAACCTGAAGAAGTCTGCCCTAAGCCACCCCCTCCTTCGGTTTCTTCTCTGTAATTATGAGCTGGCATTTGTGATCTTATTATCGGCACTGTGGCCTTGTGTCTTCATCCGAGAAGGGCTGTGACAGGATAAAATAGCCAGGGTAAGGCTAAAACTCAGAGGTTGCCACATTACCCTTCAGGCCTTGATTTCTTTCTGGGATAGAGGAGCTTATTCTGGCCAGAAAAATTATACTGGTGTGGTCAGGAAGAGATTTAGTTTTCTCTGTGCTGCAAGACAAGGAACAGGAGCAGGTAATGAATGTGGCACTTTCGAGTTAATGACAGCATCAATGAGGTTAGAGAGCCCAGCCTTTGCTAATGGGGTCTGGGGGGCAAAGCTGGACTTCTGCAATGGGGGAGAATATTTGGGAATCTGTGGAGAAGAAGCAGCTGCAGTATTGAAATTCATGACTACATAACATGAGAATGTGCTTGTATTATAAACATGGAGGAGTGGTGCTGGACCTGTCTTGAGTGCTTGATCGCTGTAACGGTGTAAGACCTGGAACACATTGGCAGTTTACTTGCAGTTAATGTTGCCCAGATAGAAATAGTCCACGCAGACAGCAGCCTATGTCTCCCTGAATCTCCATCTCAAATTTTACTCCTTACAGCTCCCCTGGGGTGTGTAGTCCAGCCCTAACCAAGGACTGCAGGTGCCCTCAGGCTGCCAGCCCTCTGTCCCTGCTGATAGCTTGCCTCCCTGCCCTTTGGCCTCCCTCATCGTTCGCCCCTGCACCACGTCCCTGGTCCTGCAGGAGGGAGAGGGGCATCCATGTCCCAAGGGAGCTCGTGCTGCCGGCAGCACCCACACAGCCCTGCGGTGGTGAGGGCTCCCTTTGGGCCAATGGAGAGCCAAATCCTGGGCACCCGCAGGCTTGCAGGGACTCCTGGGAGCCCCTTGAGGTGGCCTTGGGGTCGAGAGTGAGTAACCCCAGCTTTTCTCCAAATTAAAAAGCAAGTGTCTTTCCCTTTGTCCATGCTAGGAACCTAAACATGTGAACTGAAGTAACCCATTTGCTAAGATTGAATGCATCTGGATGTGTCTGAGTGCATCTGGCCTCCACTTCTCTAGACAGAGGCTGGAGGGGGAGGGGAAGAGAGGTTGGGAAGGGTTTAGATAGGCAGAAACACAGACAAACACACGTATATTTTTAAGGAAATATGAGTCACTTGCACTTCAAGTTTATTCCAAAAATCAATTCCCAGACCTCCCTGCCTCCTGCCCCCAACCCTTGAGGGAGGCCCTGTGCAACTGGGTGTGATAAATATGGATAAAAATTGGATACATCTGTGGGGAGGAGGCAAAATGCTATTTTCCAACCTGCCCTGACATGCTAAGGCCACCGCACTTTTGAATCGCTCCCCTGTCTCTGAGTGCCCCTCCCGCCACTGCTGGAGGGGAGCTCCTGGCCCCCTCCTCGTGCTGCCAGCTGTGTGCTGGGCAAGTGCCTGCGCCGGCCGCTCCACCAGCAGCAGGGCAGGGGAGGCACGGGGAGGAAGGAGAGGGGGAGAGGGGGATGGTTCTCCTCCATGTGTCCCCCAAGCCCTTCTCACACTGCTCCTGGCATGTGAGGAGCTGGTGTTGGGGGAACCAGCATCCTCCCTCCCAAGCTCGCAGCCCCACAGCCCTCGTGTCCCATTGCCCGTCGTTGTCCTTCCTCCTGCCTCCCCTCATCACTGCTGCTGAGGGGGCCCCCAGCAGCCCAGTGCCTGCCCGCTCTGTGGACCGGCTTCTCACCATGAGAGAGACATGCTGCCTGCGCAGCAGGAGAGATTGATTGCCTTCCTAGCTGCTTGACAGCTGCAGCCCATGCCTAGGGCTGCTCTGCCAACCGGCAGGGCTATTTCTGTGCCACCCTGGCACATGCCATGGAGCCACCTCGCCTGGCCAATGTGCAAGGTGGCACGTAGCTGAGGCACACGCCACTGCGGGGACAAGTCGGTGCGTGTAGGATGGAGGTGTGGAGATGTTCTCTGTGCCCGTGCCCCAGGGGGAAACTTCGGCAGGGAGTCAGTCTCCCAGGACAGCTGCAGGCGCTGGTGGCCATCCTGGCAGGCAGACGTCCCTAGTCACCTGCACCCTGGGCCCCGAGGGGCCGGCCAGGAAGGGCACTACAGAGGCAGACCCTCTGCTGCGGCCCCTGGTGAGGTGGGCTCTGAAGCGCCGTCCTTGACACCCATTATTTATAGCCATTGCGATTGGAGTGCCTGCATAACTGACAGCTCCCCCGGGAAGAGGCACTTACCTTGCCAGGAGTGCTGCAATCTGCGACAGCTTGAAAGGTGGGTGATTTGAGGGCACCTCACCTCCCAGTCCTCAGGGCTGCAACTCCCGAGAAAGCAGCCTGCGATGCTGACAGCTGGCTGTTGCAAGCAGCTCCAGCCACCTCCAGGTGTAAACAACCCACGTTCGTGGCCATAACAACAGCAAATTTGCACTCAACAGTAAATGCTTTTCGCTTAACCTTATCAAGAAGAAACCATACATGCTGGTTCAGCAGAAACTGGAGCAAGGCTTGAGTATGAAAAAGATCATTCTGCTTTAACAAGGCTTCCCCTTCGAAAGAATAATATTGGCAGAACTAAAGCCCAGATCGGAAACAATGTGTGGCTTTTGTTTTCTTTTTTTCCTTCACTTTTTTTCTCCCTTGCCTTCATTCTTGGTGTTGGGGCTGGAGAGGAAAGTCTCTGTCTTGCCAAACTAAACAAATTACGCTTTACAATTCAGAGACTTAAATGCCTCTTTTTATCATCATTTCCTTAGCACTGAGTGTTGAGAAAATAAAGCAGTAGTAAGCGAAGTGATTGCATACCCTTTTCTTGATGGCCATTGGCAAACAAATCCAGCCAGTTGTTTCTCTTTAAGACTATTAAGTTTGCCTGGAAATCATCCCTGGGCAAACCTCCCCCCACACACACTCCATGCCGGCAAGAAAAAAATAAATAAAGCAGAGCCCCTTCTTTCTATTATTACCATCCCTGCAGATCTCTCTACTTCCCATGACAGCCCATGAGATCAAACCCCTCTGACCACACTGAAGGAAAGGGACTCATTCGGCCGTGCCGGGAACGCACACGCTCACTTACGGTACCTCTTGGCAAGCAGGAGATGAGCAGGAGCTGGAGGAGAGTGAGTCCTACATGTGTCCAGGGGGCTCGCTCCATACTGCCGAGGCCAGTGCAGCGGTGTGACTGCTCGGGAAAGGAAAGCAGGCAAACAGCTTTTACTGGGACCTCACCAGCTCCAGGCTGCGAGGGATCTCGGATTTCAGACCTCAGCTCGCTCCCATCCTCACCAGAGGGGAACTACCTTCAAGAGACTTCTCAGGCGTCCAGAAGCACGACGTCACCCCAAACCTCTCCAACTGCTGCCTTAACCCTTTCTGGACTCTGGCAGCCGATCCCTTTTGTGATGGGTTTATAGGCTCAGTGCTCAGCTCTGAGATAGCGATCTTCATCTCGGAAAGAAAGATATTGTAAAGGGGGAAGAAACAGAAATGTGAATATCTATTTATATGAGTCATCCCAGTTGCTGTGGGTGAGCTGAAGTTTCAGACGTCTCCAGAAGGAGGCACTTCGTACATGCTCCCTTTGGGCTTGCAGGGGTTGATGCATCCCTGGGATGCTGTCCCTAACGGCGGGGCTGGGTGTGGGGTGGGTGCAGAGAGGGATTCCTGGCCCACGCTCCCATGACCAGGCAGCCCATCCAAGTGATATTTTCCACTTTACGACGTGCTTAAAATAGCCGTGCATTTTTATGGTGAGGCAGATGAATGAATGAGGCTCACTAGAAGTTCACTCCACAGTGGATGAAAACCACAAAACACAAAAGGAATCACTTGGCACACATGCGCTCGAGCTAGTCAAAACCTTTTTATGGAGTCCATTTCTGCCAGGAAATGCAATTTTGGCAAAATTGAAACGTTTTGTCGGAACATGTTGATATTGAGGAAATGTTCAATCCAAACAAAGGAGACCATTTAATTTGGTTTTTATATTTGTGTTATATTTTGTTTTGCTTTTTCTATTAGCATTATTTCTATGCTACTGATTTGATCTGGTCTTCAGTCCATATTTCATAGCCGTATACTTTATTTTTTCTAATACTTTTCTTGCACAATTTTTCAATATTATCCAAAGGAAATATTTCATAGTTCTAAATCAGACTTTCTCAATTTCTTTTCTGTAGCAAGTTTTCAAAATTTACATATATTGTGAGGGGGAAAAATCGAAATATTGGCATTTGCTTTGGAGTAGAAACTCAAATATCTCAAAAAACTTTAACAAATACCTACAGCTGTTTGTAAAGCTCTTAGGCATGTTGAGCAACCTCAAAAATTTGAGAGCAGTAGCCAATGGAAATCTTGAGTAGTTTACTGCAGTGGAAAATCCATTACACCTTCAGGTGGTCTTTCACGGGGTGAATTCCTTTATCCAGACAACTCTCTAGGTTATGCTTGTCTGTCTAGCAACCTATTGACTTTTAACTGTGAACAGTCTTTGTAAAGTTTGTGCACCTTACATATAAAACAATACCAAAGTATTCATGATCATCTTTTTTCTCTAAATCTCTTAGCACTGATGCAAACCCACCATTGAGAATACTAATATAAGAAGACCTGAGATAGATGCCAAGATTTTAACCATGATGGCACATACTGCTACTTAGAACATGTCAGCATAACATGGAACTTGAGGAACGTTTTGCACTTAGCTGCCGTTTGACTTTCTGCATGGCTCCCAACCGGGGAACCGATGCTAACTGCAGATACAGTAACGATCAGTAAATAAACATATACTTTCCACTTCTCAAACACCATATTTTTAACTCTTTCAGTATGATCTATACATACTAATTGTGGTGTGTTAACCTTGGCTAAGGGCCAAACTCCCACCCAGCCACTCACTCGCTCCTGCTTCTCAGCAGGACAGAGGGTGAAGATAAAGACAGGGAAGTTGGTTACCAGTTGCTGTCATAGGCAAAATGGACTCGATTCAATTTATTGCCAATTAAAATAGATTTGGGTAGTGAGAAACAAAAATGAAAAGTAAAACAACACGTTCTCCCCCCCTTTTCCCAGGCTAAGGTTCGTGCCTTCACTCCTGACTCCTTCATCTGACCCCTGAGCGGCGCAGGGGGACAGGGAATTGGGGCTGCAGTCAGTCCGTTGCAGCTCCTCTCTGCCACTCCCTTCCTCCTCACACTTTTACCCTGTTCCAGCATGGGCTGTCCACAGACTGCAGTCCTTCAGGAAATACCCAGCTGCTCTGGTGTGGGACCCTCCACGGGCTGTGGTGTGGATATCTGCTCCAGTGTGGGCTCTCTGTGGGCTCTCTGTGGGCTGCAGGGGAATCCCTGCTCTGCCTGGAGCACCTCCTCCTCCTCCTCCTTCTCTGACCTTGGAGTCAGCCCTGTCGCAAATGAGTGGTTTAGAGGCTGCTCAAAGAATCACTGTCGAAGGTATTAGCAGAAAGTGATTTTAATAGAGATTTATAAAAGCACGACTTAACAGAGTTCGATGGCAAGGTTCACTCTATCACTTACTACACGGATGAAGCACACAAAGGAAAAGGCATGGGAAGCTGAGAAGTCCTTGGCTAGTGTAAACACTACTTAGCAACAATTAAAACATCAGCGTGTTATCAACATTATTCTCATACTAAATCCAAAAGGCAGCACTATACCAGCTATTAGCAAGAAAATTAACTCTATCCTAGCCAAAACCAGGGTATCATGTTAGAACTGAGTTGGGATGATGTATACAGAGGCCGAGAACAAAAAGGTTAAGGGAGACCCTCCCGTTGAGTCATGAGCTTCAGAGTAGACCCGGCTAGATCTACCCCTAGTCCCAGACTTGGTCAACAGTTATATGTCTAAGGGATTATATGTGTTCAGCAACAGCCTAAGGTTCATTCATTACCTTAAGATAGATCATAAGATTTTAGCAGACTATATATGCTAGCAGGTACTTCCATCAATTCACACACGCACACGGATGCAAAGATGGGTAAATATACAAAGATATACCTGTTAAAGATCCCCCTCGAGTTCAGTGAAATACACACGTAAAATGTCTTGGCATTTCTCAACAGGCGAAGGGTTGAGCCTCGAGGAGTGTTGCAGCCCAGGTCCCGTGCCAGCTGGGGACGGTCCTCCGAATATTGCAGACTCAAGGGTTTGCAGACTCAAGGGTTTGCAAACTCTGAGGAGCGTTCCTCTCAGAGGGAGATGCTGGGCGCAGCCCGCTGCGGTCCAGGAGAGCTCAAAGGGCCTCACTTAGGACCACCATTTATAGGTGCGCAAGATGGTTGGCTTTAGTCATCTGCAAATTTCCATCCGGGCCATAGTCCAAGGCAGTGGTGACTAAAATTCTGAAGGTTTCAGTGTTGTTACAATTGAGCTCAGATAAGATGGCGCCTGGGCCGGGCAGTGGCAGTACGTTCCCAGCCTCAGCCATGCAGAGCTTCTGATACGGTCAAGGAGCGCTCAACCGCCAGACTCAGCGCACCAAGGCCGAGGTTTCTATTGGAATTTCTGAGATCTACGAGTGGCCCAGGGAAAAGGAGGGGGGCAATGCACCACCACAGGCCCTTGCAGGGCTCTTTCTCACTTTTTTTCTCTCTTCCTCTGCCCGTCTGAGGGGCTTGGCTGTGCCCCGTGGCGGGGCTGTTGGAACTGGCTGGAACCGGCCGTGTCGGGCATGGGGCAGCCCCGGCCTCTCCTCACAGAGGCCTCTGCAGCCCCCGCTGCCAGCACCTCGCCAGGGACACCATACAGCAGTTTAGTTTCCACACACCCCTATATTTCATAGTAGCTTCTATTCTCCACCTCTGACATCACAGGCAGAATGTTGACAGCTTTTGTAAAAGGTGAAGAAGCCGGGGCTGTTGAGTGGAAATCTCCCTCTGCGCACAGGAATCATTGCAACGGTGGTCCCTAGCAGTCTGAAACCAGAAGTCCTAACAAGCGGACTAAAGCTTTTCCACCCATCCTAGCGTGTGAGCTGTCCTCACTGAGCCAGCCCGGCTGGTGCCCCGGTGCTCGGCAGCTCAGGAGGAGGCTACCAAAGCTCTCCAAGTCCCACTGGGCCATGGTATGGTTCAGCTGCCACATTCCCCCGGAGCCCTTGATGGGCATCTTGTGCCCCAGAGCCCTGAAACCCTGACGGGGTGGCCCCCTGCTCCTTTCTGATCACTCACACATATGCTCAAAACTCTTTCCTAATTCCAGCTTTGGGTTCCTCTAACAAGCCATTGCCGGTCAGTGGCAGGAGGAAAAAAACTAAGGAAAAAAAACGAAGCCCCCAAATGAGATGAAAACAGTGAAAATGGGGAGCCCTTACCCCTTCACAAAGAAACACAAAACCATTTTAATGTCTGTGGAATCATGATTAGTTTATTTCCTAGCCCTTATTTCTAGCAAACAATTAAATTATTTAACCTAGTAAGTCCTTTTAGGACTGAAAGTTGGCTTACAGATATCTGAGGCTTAGATATCTCTGAGGGGGAGTCTCATGAGGACGTAAGCCAAAATCTGGTTTTGGTGTGTGAAGTGAAGGGAAATCCCAGAGCACTGAACGAGGCTGGACACAGGGAAACAGAGTGTTAAGGCCAGACGTAGAGGACCTAATACTTAGGTTTCTCATAAAGGCCAGGATCATGGGGGAAAACGTATCCACAAGGGCCACAACTGTTGTTTATTTGAGCCAGTTCCTGTGGCGAGACGTTCAACACGGTAGAAAAGGAGTAGCTGAAGTTGTGTCTTTGTCCTGGACAAGGACAAAGCTCTGCAGGGACACCTTCTGTTTTAGGGTGGAAAAGTGGTCTTTCTGTTTTATGGAGGAGTGGGCTAAAGGGGAAAACTGGTAGATCTATGACATCTTTTTGTTTTTCTAGTCTCTGAGGGAAGGTAATTATGCCACCAGGAAATATAATTGCACTCAACGTTACTCTACAGTGCTTAACTTAGCTTGGCACCTTGCAAAATCAGTTTAGTTGGTGGATCCACTGCCTCCTTAGAGAACGGCTCAGCAGCCAAAGAAGTGAATTCAGCCATGATCCCACAGATTTGCACATGGGCTATTTACACGGTTTGTCTAGTGGGATGTAGCTTTAGCCCCAAGAATGACTCTGGGCAACTTTCACAGTGCTCCTGAATGCACTTCTTGCATTCCTATTAAGAGGCAGGGACCAAACCAGGCAGATCACACCGGCCAAATATTTCAGGCTGTATGTAATCCTCCATGAAAGAAAGCTAAAAGCTCTTAACCATGTGTCTGTGCTGTAAAGGAATCTCACTGTAGCATTTGGCTGCAATGTTTGTATCTGCTCTATTGCTGAACGTACTTAAGTACAGGTTTGAAAATTACATTCCACTGAAACTGAATTGTAAAACAGAGTGCTGCAAAAATTGATAGAGTTATCATATTTTAATAGTCATTTTAAAGTAACTAGCAATCCACTTCAACCTAGAGTAAAACAAGCTCTTTGATAATTAATAATTGATCACTGAGCGAAAAATTAATGTGTAATTAATACCATTAACTTGTACTTCTAATAATCCACCATCAAATCTGAGACATGAAAACACTGTGTGGTCCAGTCTGCAAGAACAGAAAGAATGCCACCATTTTATAGTGGGGAAAAACTGAGATGCAGGGAGATGAGCTGAGGTTCATATCCTGAAGCAGCGGCAGGTCAAGAAGGGAACACAGTAACTTCACCCCCCGTTTGATACTTGAAGCTCCTGCTTGAGAGCACTCAGTGAAGAATAATCAGGGATGAATATATATTCTGAATAAAATCAATTTGGACTTGAAATAAAATCACTGTCTTGGAGCCAGAAGGACTTTTTTTCAGTCTTTAAAATTCTAGTGAACTTTTTATTTCCCCCCATTTTCACAAACTACTGAAATCTCTTGTTTCTGTTACTGGAACATTACCAGAAAACTTTCTTCTTTTGTGACTTCTGCTCAGATGATTCCATCCCAAATGGCCCTGACGATCTTCCAAAGCTCCAGAGGTTCTGCTGGAAGGAAATCTGTGATTTTCAATGTTATTCATTTATGCTACTACAGATTGGATGCCTTCACAGGACATCCTTCTTACAAGAACATTTGGAGCCCATTTCTCTCTCTTCTCACAGGCAAGATTCCCACTGAAACTAGTGGAGTCTTCTGCCAAAGAAAGAGTTTGAATCATCTGAGCTCAAACATGCTCCTAGCAGGGCTGGTGGAGTTAGGTCTTGAACGTTAGTGACTGCCCAATAATACCCATCCCACTCAAACAA
Organism: Calonectris borealis; assembly: GCF_964195595.1. Lineage (NCBI taxonomy): Eukaryota > Metazoa > Chordata > Aves > Procellariiformes > Procellariidae > Calonectris > Calonectris borealis. Next base: position 50,827,203 of record NC_134316.1, on the reverse strand, counting down.
AATCTGAAGAAACCATTTGAAAGACATTGTAAAAGAAAATGGACCCATTAAGAGGCTGGAAAGGTCTTGTGTCTCAGAGGGAAAATAAAGGTCAAATGAAACTCAGAGCTGGAGCTTTAAGAGTAGCAGCAAGAGCAGTTAATGAAAGATTAGCACTGTTTTATTCCTCCCCTCAAAGCATTATTGTCAAATAAGGGGGTCCTTTTAGAGGAGAGATTACAAAGTGTTTGCCTTTAAAACACAGCTTTTAAAAGAAATCCCAGACCTTACTGTAACATCTGAGGAACATTTTATGAGTTTCTAGGAGTATTAAGAGTATACTTTGCCCTTTGGGCTTCAAGTTCTGCCAAATGTGTGCAATGCAATATCCAGGATTTATGAACCACGGTAGAATTGAGGCAGCCTACCTACACAGGTACCTACAAGCAAGGGCACTTTGTGTGACTTTTTCTGGCCTGAGCTCCGCAAACTGTTCCCATCTCTGTGTGGGATGTTAATCCTCAGTGACTGAGGCATCACAGTCCAGGAAAGCTGAACGGGTGAGAATGGGAGAAGCCAAGAGTTAGGAGCTGTAGTGCCAGCACACATTACATCCCTTGACCTAATGGGACTTGTAATGACAATGGTAATGCTTGTATTTGTTAAAAAGCTTCTGTCAGGAAAATCGAGGTAGTTTAAAGTTTTATGATTCCAAATACATTTCTGGGCAGGTGAACAGCAAAATATGGCCAGAACAATATGACCGCTTAATGGCACCTAATACGCTTTTTTTTCAGTTGTTATTTCATGTCTTAATCTGTCTGGATGTTTTTTTCAGTGATCGTTCTGTGTTTCACTTTTGTATACAGCCTATGATGATCTTCACCGTAGCAGCGTGTAAGAAAAGAAACAGATGGAAGATTTGGTTTGAAATTAAAACTAGCCAGTAGTCAAGCTTACTTAACAGTCAGTCAGACACTGATATTACAGTCTAAGGGGGCAACAAAAAAGGGCTGCAATTACATATTTCCCTACACGGACATGAACGACCTGTAGATTCAGTCATTCTTGTGACATACATTTTTGCTTCATAGGTTAATGAATAAAACTTCTACTCTGTATAGCAGGTTCAAACGGATCACCAGAACAACAGAGACACAGAAAATTAGCAACTGTTTTGTTTTTATTTAGGTTGGGCTAACGTTTTATGGTCTTGGGTACATATGAGTCAGCATGGAAGCCAAGAAAAGAATATGATTTTGAGACAGAAGCCTAACCATGCTCCGCCTAGAAGGCCAGCCTAGCACTGCAGCATGAAGTCCAGCCAGATAAATGCGTGCATGAAATAAAAGTCAGAAAAATGTATGTGGAAGTAATTGGTGGAAGGTCAGCTTTTCAGGGGTGCTGAATGTCTGATTTTCCAAACTGTAAAAGTACGGCATTTCTGGAAATATGATTCACACGAGCTGTAACTGCATTGCAGTTAGATAATGGAGCGATGTAGGACTTGAGCAGCGCTGTCTAACAAATTAAGAGCTTAGTTTGAAGTGCAGGTTTTTTGTGATCTCCTTTTCTCCTTTCATTGATCCCCATAAAAACTGAAATTAAGGCTCCCTTTCTCTGTCCCTGTAGGTCAAATTTGCCAAAATGTCCTTATGAATGTTCTGTGAAAAAGTCTAGTTAGGAACAATTGTGAAATTCTAATTACAAGGAGTAATGAAATCAATCACCCTTTATACAGTTGTTTTTCATGTCATACAAGTAAATAATCAGGAAATGTACAGTAACATGCCATGTATCTTCCCAATGCATCTTTTGGGAGTTCTGCCATCCATCATTTAACACCCTCTTATGCTAATCATTTCCCAGTTTTTCTGTCCTTCTCCCTTGATTGACTGGACTGACCTTGACAAAAAGGGGGGGACCTGACTAAGATGACAAAGACAATAAAAATATAATGATTCAGAAAGAGAGAGCAAGATTGCTTAAACTAATAGATGAAGTGGCTGAGATCTTTCAGAGCAGTCGTTCATTCTGAGAACAATTGGGCAAGGGCACAAGGGCATTGCAAAATTTAATCTCATGACATAAAAAGATATACTGGTCAAAATCTCAGGCCAATATGCAGTCATGTCTTCAATTTTATTTAAAAAAAGTCATCAGCATCTTCAACTAGTGTAAAATCAGGTGCTGAAAAGCAAGTTGCTGAAAAGTAGCATCTTGTCCACCTCTTCTGTCCCTATCAGACATTGATGTGGCAGTTGACATTCCCAATGATCCTGCTCCCACATATTTATTCTCCATGTCATCCTTGTCATCTTTGAACTCTGGCATGCCAGACCATTACTGATGTTTCACTTAAAAACTTGAAAAAAATTAGTGAAAAATGTTTCCTAATAATTTTTCTTTTATTATTTTTTAGGCAGTGGTATCGGGATATGAATTAGAAAAATCATATGTTGTAACATACTGTCCCTCAGTATTTAAACTGTGTGTAATTCTGAAGCACAGATCCCACCCACAGCTCTTACATTAATTCCTATGGGAAAATGTGTTTTGCTATCTGTCAAATCGCTAACTGTTGCACTTTTCAGGAATCCATGCTCAGTGAGTAGTAGGATATGTTTGTATCAGAAAATCCCCCTCTGTGTATCTAATGCCACAAAAAAAATGCATCTTAGTATAATTCTGTTACTTATAGCTATATAAGCTGGGGAGATTTAGGAGATTTATAAGCTGTTAATCAAGGAAGAAGACTCTATACACAAAAAACATTCAAGGTAATGGAAGGCTTTGTATAGCTCATAAGACCTCTGTTTAAAATATCCATGAAGATACTCCACAGTACTGATCGCAATGGTATTTTAAGCTCTGACCTAGCAAAGATTTAAGCGTGTGCTTAACTTTGGTTAAATCAGTAATCCCACTGAATTCAGTGGGGCTAAATGACACATTCTTAAATTTTTGAAGCCTAAAGGTCTTAGTGGATAACCATAACTGAAACTGGGAGAAGTGAAAACATCAGGGGTCACACGGAAATCTTTCTGCCCATGTCCTGGGCTGGCTGGACTTCCCGCACCTCCAGAGATATGGAGCATTGCTATCATTACTGCAGTTGCTGGTGTGTCAGAGTTTTTAGTAAATATTTATGTAGCAGCCTCCAGGATTAGAAATCAACACTGCTGCTTCCCTTTAAAGATTGAAAAAACTCAATTGAAGCGAAGTAAAAGGTTTTACCACACCGTTGTTACTCCCCTTGACTGTTAGCATTCAGTAGCATGCAAGCTGACAGAGAAGGTATTGATTTTTATTACTTTGAACATTTCTTTGTAGAAGAGAAGCAACAAAAAGGAGTAGAAAAGAAATAATAGCAATTCTTGTTTTCTCCAGCAGGACTTCGATCTTACAAGTTTAAGCAGTAAAAGAAAGGAATAGTCTATTCCATTGTACTCTGTCCTGCTAGAAAATCCACATTTCTCCATCCCTGTTATTATTTCTCTATCTTGAAACCATAATGAGAGCATGTGCCTCATGACAGCATAGCTTTAAACTTCTGATATCTATTCATGGCTCCTTGAGACCTTCCCGAACTCCCACTGCACTATGACAAGCGCAAGGGGAGAAATCGTGCAAGGAAAGAAAAGTCTACACAGAAAAGTCTGCTTCGAGTAATCTAAACTGCTTCAGGAAGGACCTCAGAAGAGCCGGTCTTGGATCCAGTAGAGAATTTTTAGTTTGTGCTAGAAGAGTATTGACTATTGTGGGGTTTTTTTTCCTATATATTTGGTTCTGTCCATAATTCCATTGTTTCTATTCAGTCATTGTCTTCTATGTGAAGAATCCCTTGGCCATTGACATTTGTTTTAAATTTCTCTTCATGTATTTTTAATCCCAAACAGCTTGATCCAAAGCCACTGAAGTGAATGCAAAGACTATCACTGAGTTCAGGGGCCTTCAGAGCAGGCCCATAAGGATCCTGATGATTAGCTGATACAAATTTGTCTGAAATTGAAGGCCATGTCTATGCTATGTTGAAACAGAAATCTCTGGAGTGTTTGTGAGCCTGGTTTGTTTCCTTTCCTGCATGTCTTGACTTACCTCTTGGCTGGCCTGGGCATACATGATCCTATAGATGATGGAAATGGTGCTCCAGCTGTAGCTCAGGCCATGCCTGGAAGCTCACCCTATGACAGATAGGCAGTTCACCTCCTGGGGCAGTCATGGGACCATCCTTTCCAGGTAATATAGGCATAGTTAATGTGAGTGCACCACTTCAAATAACTTTATCATCTAGATACATGTGACTACAGGCAAAATTGTAAATTAAATATAGTAGTTCTTCCTGTATTAAATGTGCTCATGAACAAGGATTTTCCCAAACACTATTAAAACAAACATTAAGAAGAAATTTCCTGTATGGACTGTTCATGTTGTAACTATCCAAAGTTGGCTTTTCTATGCCTTTAGAAGTAGCCACTGTCAAAGAAGGAGCACAACTGAGTACATCCAGCTATTTGATCTCTGAGGGAAATTCTTCTCTTGTTGATGTCCTCAGCTCTGTTCCCCAAATATTTTGGCGTGTTAAAATTTATAAACTACGCATCTTTCCTGAGTCACCTAGTAAACATTGGCTTTTAGACAGTTAGCTTGTAACAGTAGTATCTCAAGGCTGAAGCCAATACCAGCACCTTGAAATGTTTAATTAGTTTTCATAGGCAGCTTTTATCTTTCTGCTCTAAACACACAACTGTCTCACACATCATTATGAAGGAAGAGATCTTAGGCAGAAGCCTACAACAGCAACTCAATGACCCACTTAATGGGATTGTTGCGCGTGGTGGAATATTACAATGCATAACTAAGGTAGACAGCAATCACTTTCCTTTTCATAATACATGGCATTTCTGCTCTTTCAATGGGAGTCAATCAGTGAAAATTGGTTCTTCCGCCTCATCTTCTATTCCTGATCTAAGGTGTAATTCAACCGACATGTCTCAGTCCTGGCCTCTAGCATTTTGTACTGTTTCATGGGTCTTCCATTTCAGACATGAGGATAGCATCCATCTCACCAAATGTTAGATGATTGTACATAGATATCTGAGTTAATGCTTTAGGTGCTCTTCATTATAAATGGAGAGAACTAGAACCTTCTGGTATGTGCTTTATTAGCACTCTTAAAAATCAGCATTAAGGTGAGATTTCTGTTCTTCTGCATGCACTAGAAAGGGTTTTTAGATGACTGACTTCGATGTAAACACTGACATTTAGGATGTCTGATGTTAGATAAGGTGAACCCAAACCCAATCTGGTGAATTTACGTGAGAACTGCATGCCATATAAAAAAGTAAAATGTAATATTGACTTAATCTGCAAACCTGTATTTCATGGGACAGATTGCATCGGTTCAGGTTGCCGTTCATCATGAAGCAAAATATTGTCTGCTTCTGCAGAGTACAGATGCCAGAAGGGTGGCAGATAAGTACCACGTGAGAATCCGGCTTTCAGTGCCAGCCCTTCTCTGCTGTTTTAGCAGAGTAAAGCCCTACTGCCCAGCACAGATGAGCTGCTTTAAATGTTTTATGATTTTCTCAACCAAAAGCCACATGGGCCACAGTGTAAACAAATAAATGGGAACAATAAGATGCAGACGACAGAGATCTGCATATTCCTGGCTATCTGGAGTGTATTTAGTATTATATCATCCTCTTCCTCCATGTGATCACAACTAAGGTAGAACCACTGCTTTCTTTTACTGCCTTTCCCTTTGAAGTATGACATATCAACTGCAGAAAGAGGAGGAAAACATAAATCAGGATGCCTTAATAAATAGTACTCCAAAATAAGTTGGTGAGACTTTTTTTTCCCTCTGTATGCAGGCACAGAGTAAATAGGTTAATCAGTTTAAGATTCTTTTGTAAGATCACAGTGCTCACTATGATTAACTGGCGATGAAATTTGGCAGGCAATACGTTCATAATATGATCTAATCATGTTTGGTAGTAAGGGGAGGGAAATAAAGAAATTGGCTGAGAGAGGATTACTTAAAAATTGACAACCTTGCAAATACTGTAACTTCTCTATGGAAATCTCATCAGAATGATGAGCCAGCCAGCTTTTCGGAGCCTGTCCAGAGTTTTTCCTTTCAAAATATTTGTGCCTGAGTGATAATGGATGACTTCTATTACTGGATGGCTGTTGCAGTGCACTTCAGGACTGACCAGAAGTATCCCCTGCTATTTCATTATTGGACTACAAACCACTCTGCCAAAAAGGCTCACTCCTCAATCCCTCCCTTTCTTTCAGGTTCATAGGTCTGTTGGAATATTGTCACATAAACACAGTCAGGCCAGACAAGATTGAATATTCTCTTTGTATAACATTCTTCCTCCAGAAATGACCAGGACCATATATTTCAACAGATATAGACAATAAACTCATTGGGATAACCTGTTCCAGCTTACAGTTCTACCTTGTTCTCCACTAATAAAGACTAAATCAACTCCTAAAGTGTTTATGGGTTAGCAATTATACTCCTTACCTCTTGCTATCTACACATATGTCTAATACCTCTTTTCAACTTGCTAACATTTTGTTCCCAGAGGTATGCACTGGAAATGATCAATTATCTAACTACATGTTGCACCAAGAATAATTTCTCTGGTCCGATTTGAACTGGCCACCTTCTATTTCATTAGATTACCCTTTGGTTCCTAAAAAACAAGGCAAACACTTAAACCATACCTCTCTAACATTTTCTTGATCCGGCAGGTTACTATTTTTTGGTAAGACAATTCTCATGTTTTTTTTAATTGCTACCAAGAGACCAGTTGAATGTTTTTTCTCTGCCTCTCCCCTTTTCCTCTCCATCCTCTAGTCCCACAACATCCATTTGAAATGCAGTGATGGGGATGAGGTGAGTACCCCACAGGGGCCATACTGCTAATTAGATCAAAGCATCGCATCATTCTCTTGATCATGCTCTCCTCTGTCCATACTTGCTGGCTTGCTGGAATGCGACTGCCACTGCAGCCACCACCTCTTTGACCTGCCCAGAGCAGGACCCAGCTCACTTGCCTGAGCTGATATAACTAACCTATAACTGAGAAGTGCGGGGGTAACTTACTCTTCTGGTGCTTGTATTGAACTCTGCTTGTCATGTTGTCTGCTTCCGTAGACCCTTGCTTAGACTATGCTTGGACCCATTGCAAGTTCCTCATAGACATTCCTTGGTCTGCACTGATGTGGTGGTTTAACCCCAGCCGACAGCTAAGCATCACCCAGCCGCTCACTCACTCCACCCCCCGGGTGGGATGTGGAAGAGAATCGGAAGTGTAAAAGTGAGAAAACTCGTGGGTTGAGATAAAGACAGTTTAATAGGGAAAGCAAAAGCCGCGCACACAAGCAAAGCCAAACAAGGAATTCATTCACCACTTCCCATCGGCAGGCAGGTGTTCAGCCATCCCCAGGAAAGCAGGGCTCCATCACGCGTAACGGTGACTTGGAAAGACAAACGCCATCACTCCGAACGTCCCCCGCTTCCTTCTTCTTCCCCCGGCTTTATATGCTGAGCATGACGTCATATGGTATGGAATATCCCTTTGGTCAGTTGGGTTCAGCTGTCCCAGCTGTGTCCCCTCCCAGCTTCTTGTGCACCCCCAGCCTCCTCACTGGTGGGGTGGGGTGAGAAGCAGAAAAGGCCTTGACTGTGTGTCAGCACTGCTCAGCAGTAACTAAAACATCCCTGTGTTATCGACACTGTTTTCAGCATAAATCCAAAACACAGCCTCACACTAGCTACTATGAAGAAAATTAACTCTATCCTAGCCAAACCCAGCACATTCTCCACCCCTTATTCCATACCATTTACGTCATGCTCAGATCGCACACTAGCCAATACATCGTCATTAACCACCACCCCCCTTCGCATCCTTTGATATAGTACACAGATATCATTCCCCAAGTCTATGGACCACCCCTGTAAAATGTCTGTAAAATGCCCAGAAGTGTCCACAAAATGTCCACTGAGTTCATTTAGTCCATGACCTTGGGCTCCATCTGTTACGGTGGTCACTCAGGACAGGAGAGATGGTGTCTTGCATGGAGTTACTGGGCACCAAAGCCAGGCTCAGGTCGGGTCACAGCTGTACTTGCACTGTGTCTTGTAAGGCTTCTCCTCCATTCAGGTGATTCCTGCTATAGTAATTCCTATAACATGCAACTCAAATTATGGGTTGCAACATTTAAAGGTATTTCCATTACAATCTCCACCCCTGGTCCCTTTGGACCAGACCATCGGGTTTAACATTGCAATGAACGCTTCCCCTTGCCCCTGCTCCAGCTTGGACTTATCCACAGACTGCAGTCCCTTAGGGGTGTACCTGCTCCAAGTGGAGCCTTATCTATGAGCCACAGTCTCTCCAGGGGTGTAGCTGCTGTGGCACAGACTTATCCGCAGCCACAGTCGCTTTGAGGTGCGCCGGTTCCAGCGTGGCCTTACCCACAGCCACAGTCCCTTCAGGAGTGTACCTGCTCCAACATGGCTCTTACCCATGGCTGCAGGGGTGTCCCTGCTCTGTCGTGGGCTTATCCACGGCCACACGCTTTCAGGTCCTCCAGCATGACCTCATGCACAGCTACTGATGCTTCAAAGTGTACCTTCTCCAGCATGGACTTAGCCACAGCCACAGATGCTTCGAGGTGTACCTTCTCCAGCATGGACTTAGCCACAGCCACAGATGCTTCGAGGTGTACCTTCTCCAGCATGGACTTAGCCACAGCCACAGATGCTTCGAGGTGTACCTTCTCCAGCATGGACTTAGCCACAGCCACAGATGCTTCGAGGTGTACCTTCTCCAGCATGGACTTAGCCACAGCCACAGATGCTTCGAGGTGTACCTTCTCCAGCATGGACTTAGCCACAGCCACAGATGCTTCGAGGTGTACCTTCTCCAGCATGGACTTAGCCACAGCCACAGATGCTTCGAGGTGTACCTTCTCCAGCATGGACTTAGCCACAGCCACAGATGCTTCGAGGTGTACCTTCTCCAGCATGGACTTAGCCACAGCCACAGATGCTTCGAGGTGTACCTTCTCCAGCATGGACTTATCCTTGGGCCACAATCCCTTCAGAGGTATACCTGCTGGGGCACGGACATAACCATGGCCACAGACACTTCAAAATGTACCTGCTTGGGCATGGGCTTATCCACGGCCACAGATGCCTCGGGGTGTCCAGCTCCCGCATAGACTCATCCACAGGCCACAGTCCCTTTGACTCGAGTTCACACGGGAGTTCCAGCCTGTCCAGCACAGCAGCACAGAAGCAGCAGCGATGCCCTGGCCACCTGCCAGCCCAGGCGCATCCCCATTGCTGTGATCAGAGTGTTCCCAGGCACAGCACAGTGAGGTGATCAGCAGGACAGCAAGCAGCAAAGGCAAAAAGCAGCCACTAACGAGCTCTAGACTCTAATATACAGTAAGGCAAGCAAGCCCCATGGCAAGCACAGGAGCCTGTCAATTAATAGCTAAACAGCAATAACAGCTATAAATTCAATCTAGCACATTCCAGTCGAATGTTATCTCGAACCCTTCGAGCCCCATGTTGGGGCTTAACCATATGCTATCTGCCACATTGCTAGGTCTGAGCTCACCCCTCTTTAATACGTGTATTAAACTAGATATGGCTTTATATCCATGTTAGACACCTCGCTACACCTATGTTGTCAGGTATGAGAAAAAAGCATTCATTCCTACTCTTTCTTCCTCTCTCTCAGACAGTTTTGACCCATATACTTTGTTTCTCAGCCATGATAGTTTAGATTTATTTCTGTCCTTCTATAAGGCACCTCAGAAGGGGCTGCGGGGAAGTCTAACTGAGCTATGGCAACCAGCTACCCTCTACCCACTGCTTTACTCTCGTGTAAATTCACTGGATTTTCTATCTTGCAATGCCCATTGCTATTCCGAGCCCAGAGCTCCTCACAGCGCCAGCACAGCTACCGCTGTCCTCATCTGCTGCAGCCTCAGATGGTTCCTGCAATTCCCTTTTATTTACGATGTGGATCTCACTGTCAAGTATACATGCTGCCCTATTGGTATGAGCAATCGGTGTGAGCATTGCCTAATTTTACCACAGGAATCATGATTTTTTTATATCACTTCATGCACTTTTTTCCCATATGCTCAAATATGCAGGCATGAGGTCCCATTGAAACATCATTATCAGGTGTCTGAAATTTTTGCACCAAAAAAATTGCTTGCATTACAAATGAAAAATAATAGCACTACTGTCACTAAAGAATGATTCATCATTCTGTAAAGCTTTGGCAACATGACAAAGGGCAAACGTTCAGGAAAAGAGAATATTTTCCCAGTGTTAGTAAAATGTTCAACAAAATAACTATGAACTCCCTGGAGATCACAGGCAATTAACATCTAATTTCAGTCTCCACAGAAATGCATCATTGTTTCTTTTATTCATTCTAGTTCTCCAGAATAAGGCATGTATTTATAGAAGATTAATCTCTAGATGGTGGATTTCCCATGAAAGGCATTTACCTTTTCTGTACTCCCTTTTGACTCTTCAGAAACTAACACATGAGTGTTCTGAGTATTAATTGCCAGACAGTTATTTGGTCTGAGGTGCAGCCTTGGAAACACACTATTGGAGAGATTCTTTTTGCATTGCAAATTGCCTTTGATTTACCCCTCTTACCTGTTGTGTAAAATAAGTTTCAACTTATGAAACACAGAACTAAATAGGTGCTGGATCAGTGTGACAGCAAACTCCATAGCACATTCTGCGAGTACCTTTACTTGAGGCAGAAACCCTGCTTTGGAGCAGGGGCTTCAGTTCCAAGCTTCAGTCCCAAACCCAGAACCCTGGTTTCCAGAACTGCTCTGCCATGGAAAGTGCGCCTGTCGGCATCTCAACAAGTGCCTGCCAGAAAGGGAAGGTGTCAGTCATTAAACCTTACTGATAGCCTGCCTAAGGGAAACACTTCGGGAGGATGGGCTGGTCACAAGGTGTTCATTAGCTCCTCCAACTTCTCTGCAAGAGAAAAAGGGGAAGTGCAAAGTGGAAGATGCCTAACATCAAAGCAAAAAGACCAGATGTTGGTGATGGGCTGTATAAAACTGAGGAATTCACAAAGGACAAGAAATCTTAGCAGGTGAGAGGATCAAAGAAATGTTTTCACAGCAGAAGGTCTTCTCCTAATGTGTGGGAATAGGCAGTCAAAGCAAGCTGTTCTGTAGCAAGGAAGAAAGGAGTGAGAGAGAGGGAAACACCATGACTGAAAAACAATTTTCATTTGTTGTTCCAGTCAAATGCCTGTCAGAGAAAACTAAGATACAGGCATTTTTCACTACTTTGTCCACTACTTTTTTGCACTTCTGCTTTTATTTAAGTAAATCATTGTATTCTGCAAGATTTTACATCCAGAGTGTTTACTTTCCCTGCCATGGGAGCTACAATATTATTCCAAACACCCTCCAGACAGAAATGCCAGGAAGAGATGTTCCTATTCCTGTACCCTACAGGATGGCAGCAGCAAAGATGCCACAGTGAGACTTCCATAAGGGCACTTCGGGCACAGCAGCGGCCTGCTGAAGAGGGTAACCCAGCATCTCTACAGACATTGCCCTCAGACAACTGGGAAAAGAGGGCACCTTATGGGGAGGCCCAGTCATGACCTGGTGGCTGGCTGGTATGGGGAACTGCACCAGAAACAGGCAACCCCATCCTATGGTGGAGCATAAACAGTCAAAAAAGCTCTCAAAGAGATGCTTATCTTCGTAAGGATAATGTTTACAATTGAATGGGTCCTTAAATGCTTTCTTAAATGGGGATGGACTGAAACCCTTTCACCAGCCACACTTGTTGCACTATCCTGAGAGGAAGAAATGTCATATCAAGATCATAATCTGGTTTTAATTGACCTATCAAATGTGAGGCTTACAAAGTTTTCAGATGTCTCCAGAAGTGTAATTACTTTATATTCCTGGCATAAGGGGTTAACTGCTGGTTTTTCTTATCCTTTGCTTTTTCTGTCCTAACTCAGCCTCTTTAAACATATTATCCTTGTGTAATAGAGGGAAAAGACATTATTAAAATCACATGGCTAATAATATGGCACAGTTTGCAGGAGGAGGAAAATTATTGATTAGGCCAAGTAATACAGCTGGAAAAAACAGACAAGCTTTCAAGTAAACAAGCATGAGTGAGCCCAGAAGCTGGTCAGTTTTTCCCAGCCATATCATTTGGTATAACAAGAGCTATTTCCTCTCTCTGTGAACTGACTTGTATGGATCCTCTGGGAGCACAGCATGGAGAATGCACTGGGAGCAAGGGAGCCCACTGAAGCGTCCCTAGCATCCCACTTTATAAATTGGCATAGCCTTGGGTCAAAAGTGCCTTGTTATTATCCAGTTGCCTTGAAATCACTCTTAAGTCAAGCCAGGATAAGATCAGTTACAAATAAAAGTATTTATTAATGAGATCTAAAATAGATAATTTTGTCACAAAATTTATAAAAGGTAAAGGTGAAGCAATGGAAGGAAAAAACCAGGAGATTCAATAGGGAGGGACTGCTTATGCTCTCCCTCCCTCTCTCTGCCTGTCTCCCAGCAGTTCATTGCAGCCTTTCCCCGTGCTCACCTGGCAGGGGTGGTCTCTGTCCTTACGCCTTTCACCTCAGCCTTAACCCGCAGGAGGACTCGGCTGGGCAGACCATGAGAGCTCTCAAGCCTGGGCTCCCCTTGAAGCCTTCCAGGGGATGCAGGCAGGTGTGATCCCTCTCTCTGAAAGAAGTTTCTTTCTTTCCTGTCCAGGCAGGAGCCTGATCATTCTTCATTAAAATATGGGTTGCTTGACTTTCTTGGGGACTTAAACATCTCTGCAGTGGACCAGGTGTTATTTTCCATTCTTTTCTGACCACTCGCCCATGCATTATGCTTCCTTCCGTGTCCTCCTGCTGACATACACGTGTGACTCTGCATTCGTGACCTTATACTGAACCCCATACATCATAGTAAGCTGTACCTTAACAAGAGTGCTTGATATCAGCATCTCTGTGGGATAACTGTATACATCTCCTAACTGGATTTTGACTGAAAGCAGACAAGAAGGTAATTAACCTCTTTATGGCAATAGTGGATTTAGGGTTGTTGACTGCGAATATCTTTCTTCTAAACATACTGGAATAAGTATCCTACCCTCATGCCTCATAACAATTAATGAATGCTTTCTCACAGCTCTGAGCAAGGAGGTGATGACTGTATCTCATTTTTTACTTGAGGGGCTGAGACAGATGGGCTGACAGATTAAGCTCAGGAGTATATTTGTTTCCGTGGCCCAAAATGAAATGCTTAGACAGTTTTGTTTTTTCTTTGTTTGTTTACTTTTAAATTATGTTGTTTCTTCTAGCAGTACCAGACCAGACTCCCATTGGCTTCTGTAACTGCTGTCAGTGCCCACACTCCTGCTGGTCAAATCTTGGGGTGGCAAGTGAGGAACCTGGAAAAATCAAATGCAAATAACGGAAAAGCTTGGCTTAAGGAACCCAGGTGAGGTGTTTAGGTCTTCTCTGCCACTCTGTAACAGAACTGTCGATAAAATCTGCAGGATTCTGCTTCTTTGAGCAGAAGGCACTCTCCTTTTCTTGTATTCCCTGATTTAATTCTCCACAATACTGCTAATTTCTGCAGGGTGTAAGGCAGGGGTCTGACTACTGCCCCCCCTTGGTAAAACACCATAAGGCAACATCTGGCAAAGCTTTCCCTTTGTGTCATTTTGTACAAGATATGAAAGCAATTGGTAGAAATGGTTGTTTGGATGATGCGCCTTTGTTCAGGACTTTCGGTGCTCCCAGAAAACCCTGCTGTCTGAGCAATCGCTCTTTTGTTTTTATTTCATTACTTTAAACATTCTGGGATGTTTCAAGCCCAGAATCAGTTGCAAGGTTGGCTTCTCAAGGCTGAGGGGAAGACACACAGCTGGGCTGCTTGCCACTTGGTGACTCTCCAGCCAGAAACTTCTGCCTTGACTGCGGCTCTTTTCTGACGTTTCCTGAGCTATAAGGAGAAGCAGAAAGGTGAAATGGCAAAAGGAAGTGCAAGATGAGTCTGTGCTCTTCTTGTTTCTTTTTGAGACAGATAAAAAAAGGCCTGAAAAGTTGGACTTTTTCTCCCTCTCAAAAAGTCTCCATTCTCTTGTTTTTAACCTTTGAAGCATCAGAAAGGTCAAGGCTCATTTTCACTGGTTTTTCTTGTGAAACTCCATGGATATCTGTGATATTGGCTGTATAGAGCAGACTGAGCTGAATCTTTAGCAAATTGATTTTTGTTTTCTCCAGCTGTCTATAGGGGGTTGCATTGAACATGTACTAACAAACCTCAGCATTTTAAACAGCCTAGATAAAATTTATTTCCTCTCTCAGCTATTCGTGCTATACCTTTATCATAGATATCATAATCCTATTAGTTCTCAAGCTGTCCAGAGAGTCTATCAGGAAAAACAGTAGAGACAGGATCTGAATTTTTCATGTACAAAGTATCTGCTGAAAAGTTCTTTCAAAATATCTGTAAAATAAAAACTCTTTCGGGCTTTCTTTATAGCTAGAAAAGGAAAAAAAAGACATGGACCCATTTCTTCCTCTCTTGAGGTCATCTCCAAAAGCTGGGAAAAGAGCTGAATTTAACTCAAATAAGCTAGACTCAACTCCTACCAGGATGCCATGGCCCAGGCTGGCCTGACAGTCCATGGCCACCAGTTTTGAACTCCCACACTGATGACAGCCCACTCACTGCAGCGCAAGAGCCAGCAAGGCCAAGTGCCGGGTCCTGCACTTGGGTCACAACAACCCCAGGCAACGCTACAGGCTTGGGGAAGAGTGGCTGGAAAGCTGCCCAGAGGAAAAGGACCTGGGGGTGCTGGTTGACAGCCGGCTGAACATGAGCCGGCAGTGTGCCCAGGTGGCCAAGAAGGCCAATGGCATCCTGGCCTGTATCAGAACTGGTGTGGCCAGCAGGAGTAGGGAGGTGATCGCGCCCCTGTACTGGGCACTGGTGAGGCCGCACCTCGAATCCTGTGTTCAGTTTTGGGCCCCTCACTACAAGAAGGACATGGAGGTGCTGGAGCGTGTCCAGAGGAGGGCAACGAAGCTGGTGAAGGGCCTGGAGCACAAGTCTGATGGGGAGCGGCTGAGGGACCTGGGACTGTTTAACCTGGAGAAGAGGAGGCTGAGGGGAGACCTCATCGCGCTCTACAACTACCTGAAAGGAGGTTGTAGCGAGGTGGGTGTTGGTCTCTTCTCCCAAGTAACAAGTGATAGGATGAGAGGAAATGGCCTCAAGTTGCACCAGGGGAGGTTTAGATTGGATATTAGGAAAAATTTCTTCACTAAAAGGGTTATCAAGCATTGGAACAGGCTGCCCAGGGAAGTGGTTGAGTCACCGTCCCTGGGGGTATTTAAAAGACGTGTAGACATGGTGCTTAGGGACATGGTTTAGTGGTGGACTTGGCAGTGTTAGGTTTATGGTTGGACTCGATGATCTTAAGGGTCTTTTCCAACCTAAATGATTCTATGATTCTATGATTCTAAGAGTTTGCTGATTTCTCCTGCTCTGGGTCTGTAGGGTGCTTTCCAGATACAAGAGGCACGCAGCTGACGTAGTGAAAACCAAAAGCCTTTCAGTCTTCAGAAGATGTTCATCTGAACGATAAAACCTCTCATCCCACTGACTATTATTTTTAAAATGTAGGGTTCTACCTCCATGCAAAATGTATCAGGGTTGCATCAGGAAATTGTTCACGTGTGTACGAAACAGGCAGGCGAGTGAGGCTGAAAGCACTGGCATATGTTGTCCTCTAGAGCTGGCATAAGACGAGAGCCCCAGTCCTGAACAGAGCTGTGTGAAATGTGTTCAGCTGAAACACAAAATCGCATGGAATGAATGTTACACACTTGAAACCCAGCAGTTTGGTCAAAAAGGATCCCTTCGTCTGGAATGTACCTGGCCCCAATTCTGAGGAAACTTGGATGAAATCATGAAAACCATAAACTGCTTTTTTTTTTTTTATTAACTTGGAAATTGCTGAAACTTGGGGAACACAAATCCACTGAGACAGAAGCCAAAGAAAAAGGTTGTCATTATTCTCATTTACCCTCGTACCCACTTCTTCATGATGCTTTGCCAGGACACACATTGAGAAGTTTAACAAGTCCTTGAATGAAGGAACACAACTCTTTTTCTTTCTGTACAATGAAAGCAGATATATTTCAGTGTGACACCAGAGAGAGTTATTCAACAATGATGTTCTTTGTACAAATGAGAGACTTTGTCCAAGAGGAAGATGGCTGTGATGCTGATAAAGCTAATAATCTGTAACTTCTATATGATGTTTTTTCTCCTGGGTTATCAAGGGCTTCACAAAGGAGGGTATTCTTATCCTGTCATTACAGAAAAAGGGAACTTATACAACAAGAAATGAAGGAACTAGTCCAAAATCAAATGGTAGATCAGGGGGAGAGAAATAACCGATGTCCTGTTCCTGTCCCCCATGATTATTAGCCTGCCCTGTGAAACACGCTGAAGGTGAGAGTTGCTTCCTCAATCTGCTCTTCAGAGGGAGGAATTCACGCTGATGAAATTTCATCTTCTCCCTCTACTGCTGCTGCTACTCTTCATCCCCTCTTCCCGCCCTGGCACACGTTTCTCCAAACCCTGAGCAGCCTGGCCACAGAAACAACATCACTAAGAGAGGGCAGGTTTGCTGTGACTTCCCTTGCGTTGCTGCGCTGCGGTCAGTGCTCCGAGTAGCGTGCTACACAAGCATCGTGTACCGCACGCACGCAGGGACAGTTCACATCCCGCACGCTGTGACCCACAGCGGTCTCGGTGTGTTGCAGTAGCCTGTCCTGTCCCCAGAGCAGCAGACGTTCAGGCCATGCGTCTCCTCCTGGGACAGGCTCACAGCAAGGGCTTTGGGGTAAGGGCAAGGACGGTGGGGAAACACAATTATCACCTTACAGGAGGAGAAAATCGGCCAGTCTGCGGAAGAGATGCTCAGAGCAGCTGAATAAGAAAAAGAGATGGAGATTCAGATGTCATTGCCATTGGATGCTGAGAAGCAGAGTCTTGTGATGTCATTTCTTTAAATTAAAAAAAAACCAGTTAAACACACAGTGGAGAATTGGTCCCTTTTTTATAAAGAAATACGTCTGTTTCACAAAGATGACTTCCAAATTATTACACATACTTCATTAGGAAGTGGCAGGTCCAGGAGCCTGGAAATCCTGGAAAACACGATGTGCTGCAAGGGGACAGCCTGTCGATACCTCACACAAACTCACCCGGTGATTATATGGAAGCAGCTTCGCCAGGTCTCAGCTCAGGTTGAAGCCTCCTTATGGCGGATGCTGTACATGCACGCAGGAGAGATTCCTTGCCCAGATGGGTTATGGTCTCTCTAACATAGACACTTCAGAGCTTGAAAGCACAGTGAAGAGGGATGCCTTGTCAAGGATCTCAAGAGAAGTTTGTGGCAGAAGTGCAAACGCTTTAAATTCAGATCTGCTAAGCTGAAGCCTGTGTCCCGACTTCAAAAGCCCCTGCCTTCCACTGGGCACTTTCAGACAACTTTCTACCTGTCTCTCCTCTCCAGATGTTTACTGGAAACTGCTGTGCCATGATGGTTAGAGATTCAGATCCACAAAGGAAATAAAAGAAATAAGAAAAACCTCTTTTGGGCTACTCTGGATAGAAGTCAGAAGGTTTACATATGGAAATTATATGTTTGCCAGGGATTCAGGGGTTGCAGGGAGACCTGTGAGATGTCGTCGCTAGGGCCAGGACAAACTGGGACAAAACCCAGCATATCCATAACACATACATCATTTTCAACAGGGAGCTGTCAATTAGCACAGAGCGAGTCAGATGTCACCAGAGAAAAATCTCTGCTCTTCGGGGAAGGAAGTCTCTCCGTGACTCAAGAGCGGGTGGTTTGGCAGCAGCAGCTCAGCCAACTCCTATCAACGGATTAACAAATTACACCGATATGCTCCCTCCTTTGTATTTACAGCACATGTCTGGAAAGAAGGCTCGGGAAAAAGGGATAATGTGAGAAGAGCTCAGTTTCCACATGTAATGGCAGCCGAGTGGCCAGAAGGGATTCTGATGAAAGCCAGCAGCCTGCAGCAGGACGCTGCCTGTCTGTCTACCTCTAGCGCATATACCTTACATATAGGATCCCATCTCCTCACCCCAGAGAAAACACAGCATTATAAACTACTGATATTTCCCTCTCTCTAATTCCCAGCACTTAAATTAATGCTGAGCCTGTGTCTTTAAGCCCTGTTTGTTGCTACGTTTGTTGCCATAGCATTTAGTGTTTCCATGTTGGAGATTTCCTTTTTTTTTTCCCAGACATTACCCCATCAGCACAGTTCCAGACCTGGGATTCCAGCCACTTTTGGCTAAAGGGAAACTCATTTTTGTTGCTATAAAAATATCAAGCCATGTAAATGCCTGTGGCTCAGATTTAGGTCCCTGTGTCTAGGAATAGCAGCACAGCTGAGAGCGAATGAGAGCGAGGAAGACGCAAACAGACCTCTGGGCATCTCGTCTCATTCCTCTGAGTCAACCTGGCCTCTCAAGGGCAGGGAGAGGAACAGGCCTTTGCCATCCTCTGCCACAGGAGCAATCCCTGGGGCTTTATTTTTTTTTGGTGCCCCACCTGAAGTGCTGACCCATATATAAGGGCCTGCTCGGAGCCATAGCTTAGAGAAGGTGCCACTCACTCGAGAATACAACGACTCAAAGACAAAAGAAATTGCTCAGTTTGGGCCTGATCCAAAGTCCAAGGCAGTAGAAACTCGGTCAGCCCTTTAAGAGGTGCTGGTCTGCCGTTAGACCCAGCTTGTCACTAAGTCTTTGCTAGCACGCAGTGGACGTGGGAGGAAGCGTGACACCAGAGGCCCCTACTTTGCTACATCCCACCTTTGCAGCCCGCATAGAGCTGGAGTCAAGCCTGCTCTCCGCACTCAGGGATGAGCGAGATTAAGGGTCCCTCAAGAGACCAGAAGCGGCCGGTGTAAGAGGAGAGATAAGCTGAGCCTTCTGAAGTGAACTATCTTCTCCTGAATACCAGAGAGTTCAGAGGGAAATTTTGGCTGGGTAGAGTACAAGTGCTGTGTTGCTTCTTGTGCTGGACTCCTGCAGCATCTGCAAACCCCTAGAAAACAACAGCGTGGAAAAGATATGGCAGTACCCACAAAATGCATTAACGCTGCCCTGAAATCGCTACAGTGCTCTGAGCCTCTGGTTGCCTATCTGGAAAACAGAAGTAATAAATGGATATTTAATTGTCTTACTAAACTGTCTGCTGATATGGGGATGGAAAATATGAGCTAAGCACAAAGAACCACTACTATTAAGCTATTTCTTACAGCATTGTTAACACTGCTTTCTGCAAATCATTGCTGTTGACTCACCCTGGCACTCAAATTATTTATGCTGCACAAAGTGTCAATCTGTTACATTGCAGCACAGATTGAAAGAATAAGATAAAATACTCCAGGGAGTATGGCACAAAGTTTTAACTACCTCTAAGTAACAGCTACTGCTAATTATTAACATTATATATTTCACTAAATTACATTAAAATAATAAAGCATTTCAGCTACTCTATTATGTCATATTGTAATATATCAGAAGCAGCAGTGCATGCTAGTAATGTATCAGGAAATTACATTAAAAAATGCAAATAATTTAAAAAGTGGGGAAAATTAAATTAAGTTTGAAGTAAAATTGTGATGCAAACCCAAATATTTTTTACAGTGCTTTTTAAATTTTGAACACTTTTTTCATTCAAATTCTATTCATGAGTGTTGTGGTTTAACCTGGCAGGCAGCCAAACACCACACAGCCGCTCGCTCACTCCCCGCCCCAGTGGGATGGAAAAAAAAAAAGTAAAATTCATGGATTGAGATAAAGGCAGTTTAGTAGAACAGAAAAGGAAGGAAAAATAATAATAATGATGATGATGATGATAGGATATACAAAATGAGTCACGCACAATGCAATTGCTCACCACCCGTCGACCAATGCCTAGCCAGTCCCCAAGCCTTGAACCCCCTTTCCCAGATCACGCCTCCTAGTTTATATACTTAGCATGACATCCTATGGTATGGAATACCCCGTTGGCCAGTTTGGGTCAGCTTCCTGGCTATGCTCCCTCCCAGCTGCTTGTGCACCTGGCAGAGCATGGGAAGCTGAAAAGTCCTTGACTTTCTGTAAGCACTGCTTAGCAACATAAAATATCAGTGTGTTATCAACATTATTGTCATACTAAGTCCAAAACACAGCACTATACCAGCTACTAGGAAGAAAATTAACTCTATCCCAGCCAAAACAAGGACAATGAGCCTCATGGATTTTAAGGAGAAGCAAATCGAAGAACTTTTCATGAGACTAAAATGGGAAGTGTGGTGCCAAATTCAAACAATTTTCCTGGTTTCTACCCACTTGTGTTTTCTTGTGGTTTTGGATGAATACTTCCTGTCTAATACTCATGGGTTATGTTGCTGTGCAGTGAAAACCCCTGAAAGAAAGGAATTTCAGTAAGGAGCTTGCTGGCCATACTACCATGATTTATTTTTATTACCACTAGAAGTAGTATCTTTTTTTTTTTTCCCCTTAGTTTGCACATGAAAGGAAAAAATGTTTCTGGCAAAGGGAAAACTAGTCAAATCCTCAGGGTGAAAGTCTCTCGTTTTGACTTTCTTGAAAGCCCAGGAGAAAAGAGGGCTAATGACAGCAGCAAGACTGAGGGAGCTGGATAAATCATGGTTAGGGAAGTAGAAAATGTTGATCAGCCTTGCCATTCCTCAGCAAGCGGGAATCCCCAAGCCTTGCTACCAGAGCACTGTGTAATTACGCAGAAATTTGCTGCAGCCGCAGTGAAGAGCCACTGCTCTGAAAAAGCACAGGCAAGTGTTCTGGCTTCCCTATGGCGACTTTTCAGTAGAGGCTGATAAGCCCAACAGATCCCCAGCTGGGATTTCTGTTACCTGAACAGTTCACATCATTGTATGTCTCTAGCTTTGCCAGGACCCGTAATGAAATCAAGGAGCACAAGAAGTAACTAGTAAAGACCGAGAGGTAAGTAGGGTGATCTGGATCTTCTCCTTTTCCAGGTTCCCTGGCTATTAGTGAACCTGCCCACTTCCAGGCAAGTCAAATTAGAGCCTGTGGTAAATACCAAGGGGGGGTATAAAAAAATTTGTAAAATCAAAATTTGCAAATTCAAGCAATGCTGTCTGACACTGCATAGCAGAACTGCAATTGTAAAAATCCTGAGATGGGCTTGAGAGGGGAAAAACTTAAGTTGCATCTAAAATCCTAAAGAGGAGTTTAAAGGACCCTACAGATGATCCTAAAGAGAATCCTAAATAAAGATCCATGACAGACGGATTTTCACAAAGGTTAGAGACATACAACCATGTACTGAAACTGCACATAGGAAATCCTCAGCTCAAGTTTCTTATTACTGTAAGTCAGGGATCTGTTGGGAAGGTCAGGTGTTGTCCACCAGTCATTTGCCTGGGCTGCCCCACAACTGTGCCTGTAATCCTTGCTCTGCTGCAGACCCGCTTTGTGCTGTGCCAGAGCTTATCAGCCTCTACCGAAAAGTCGCCACAGGGAAGCCAGAACACTTGCCTGTGCTTTTTCAGAGCAGTGGCTCTTCACTTACCCCTTGGGTAAGTCAGGGTGGGGGCAGCCCTGGGTACACCTTCTCTTCCCTGAGCTCCCTGCTGTACGTGCCAGGCTACAGATTATTTCTGTTCCTATCTCCTCACCAGCCAACCTAATTGCCCAGCTAATTGCCACCTCACCAGCCAAGTTAACAGCCAAGCTAAATTCAATGTTCAGATTTTCACCAATAGAAATTTAATAGCACAACTCTTCTCTTACCAAGACTGCCTGAAGGGAACTCCTACAGGCAACCAGCTTTTCTGGAGCAAAGATTGATTCCGTCTTCTGTTGTTTTATTTTAAAGATTCAGACCCCAGATGATGTCATCTTTTTTGCCAATTACACCCCTGTCAGCACAGTCACTCCATCCAAGAATACAGGGCATCAAAGGCTCTGAGCTCCAAGAAATGTCTCAGCTGGCTCTTGGCTCCCCTTGGCTTCTGGACACTGTGCACATGTGCACAGAAGGCAGTCACTATCTCATGTCAAAGCTGACATCCCAATCTGTAGAGCTCTCATCACGAAGGTTGATTTTGACTGTGTGGTTTTGACTTTCCCACACACAGTGATAGCCCCACGTGCCGCAAACACAAATCCTGTGCAAGCTGCACGTGGCGGAGGTACGATCCAAATTCTTGTTCTGCTTGTTCACAAAAGAACCTGACCTCCCTTGTTTCTGTGACTCCTTTTTGATTAAACACCTTATTGATTAAATGCTTTATTTTCATGTGCCTTTTGCATCCTTGACCTCATTTCATCCAGGGTGGGGAAGAAGTCTCATATAAACAAGTCTTGAGAGAGCTGAGCTGTTTACTTCTATGTTGGTATTCTGACCATCGAGCCCTACTAAAACCAATAAATCATGGAATAACTTGCATTTAAGTAGAGACTCTTAGGGGTACATTGACAGCATTTAAACTACTTTGGACATTTCAGAGCATTTGACCATGAGCACATTCAACCTTGACATTTTAAGATAATAAAGCAATTAAGATGGGTGTTGCACATTAAATATTATTTTGTTTCCTTAGCAGAATTCATACTATGAACCCATCTGAGCATGTCGCAGCTGTAGTCTTAAGCACAGCCTGAGCATCATATTTAACCTAGTGAATATTGTGCTTTCTTTGGTTTTGGCAGCAGGAGACAGGAAGCTCTCAAAGTCCTCATGTGGGCTCCTGAGTGCTGCAGCTCCTGGTGAGAGGATATACAGAAGGAAGGTCCAAGGTCTTCACGTAGGCTTTGTCCTTGTTGTCCTTTGCCCTAGCAGGCAGAGGAGAGAGTACCAAAAGTCATTTTACGTAACTGCATCAGGTTGCCCATCCACGGTGGCATAACCCTGCAGTGCAGAGTGCTGAGAGGGGTCATGGTGATGCAAGCCCTACAAAGCTGCTCCATGTTGGTGCTTAATTTGAGGAACCGTGTAAAAGGGCAACTAGAGAAATGCAATGTGTTTCTTACGCTTAGTTCTGTCCCAGAATAAAAAGCATCTGGTATAGAGCTTGTGAAGGGACCTGTAATGCCTGTATCTGCTTCAGTGATTCCAAAATCCTAATGCAGACTTTAAAGACAATCTTTAACGTAAGGACAGGGAGCCAGAGAGGGGTGCAGGTGGGTCCTGGTGATCTGAACGGTGGGGCTGACACAGCACACATGCCCATGCAGCTGCTTTTCCAGCCCGGAGACACCCAGGACCAGCTCAGCTCCTCCGCACCCCTACTTGCCGTTTCTTGTGGGGCAGATAACATCAAGCCGTGTCTCTAGTTCCACACTGTATCTGAGGAAGTTCAGATGTCTGTTCAAATCCATCTCAAAGCTTAAAAAAATAAATGTCTGTTTTCTCCATGATGCCTTTGTTTGTTTGTGCTGTCTCCTGTTATCTCCCTGGTCTTTTTTTTTGTGACTCAGTGGAAAATCAGCTCCTGTGATGGCTAACAAAGAGCAGGAGGGAGAGCTCACTTCAGTAACTCATGACTTTGTTTATTTTTCTCTTCTTTGAGGGATTTATTTTATGACTCTCACTAAACTGTTTACAGAAAGTTTGACAGCTAGGCAGAAAGTAATTTGCAAGGAAACTGGGCTAAATTAAAACAAAAACGTTGGTTGGTTTCCCAGAGGAAAAAGAGCTCTTTTCTGTAATGCCTGTGCTGCTCTTCCTCTCCACCCACATACTGGGGAAGTTCAAATGCGATAACGGGGAGCTGAGCAGGGATGAAGACTGAATGAACTGTAGCTGGTCTGGAAGATGGGGAAGCTCATTTATCCCTCAAAACTTTTTGCTTTATTCTGATCTTTAGTTTGAGATCAGTGAGAAGGACACAGTCCGACACAAATCAGGAGTTACGTGAAATGACAGTGTATAGCAACAACAAAAATAATAAAATTCTACTACATTGACCTTCTTGAGTGTCCACCAGCTCTTCCCAGCTCTAAAGGAGAACTCAAAGACCTCTTTAGACATCATCAAAATAACTTATCAAATAACTTATCTTCACAGCATCCTATTCTGCAAGTGGAGAAACTGAGGCACAGGCAAACTCAGTGGCTCACCTGGTGTCACAGCGGGGAAATGCAGTGGGCCAGTTGTAGAAACCAACACCTACATTACCTGTCTTGCCAAACTATTGGATGCAAGAAAGGCTGAGGAGAGACTCACTCTCGGGCTTTTGTATTTCGTCATTCCTGATAAAAGACACCCTTTGTGCGGCACGTGGTAAGCACAACATGGAGCATCTTACACCGCTCTTAAATTGGCTGCCAGCGGTCCTAAACGTGTCTTAGGCTTTTGGAGGAAGATGAGCAGCACCTCTTTCCCCTGCGAGGTGGAGAAGGCGTATCCTACCAGATCACATGGTAGAATGTACAGCCCGGCTACAGCAGACCTGTAAATCATATCTTTATTCTGTAGTTTTACAGCCTAAAGCTCCAGCCGCTAACCGTTACTCCTTCCCGCTGCGCTGTTTAGCGGCCAGCCGTAGGCTTTGCAGGCTGAGGAAAAGTATTGCTTTGGGCCAGTTAGGCTATGCGGTAACTGAAATGCTTTCCTGTTTGTAGATAAAGTGTTTGGATTTCATTTGGAGTTAAAATACATTTTGATTTAAGAAAAGCATTGTGGTATTTTTAATAAAGCCGATTGAATATAAAAATGTTTATGGCGCTTAGATATTGGGCAGATTCAGTTCCTGACTGCAGTCCTTAACCTCTGAAGGGTACTTTGGCAGTTCCTTTTAAATCACAGGCAGTAACTATCGCTTGCTTCTGACTCTTTATTCATTCCTTAAGAGAATGCTTAAGGATTCTGAAGCAGATAAGTAAATATGTAATCAATGAGACATTTATTGAATGTTAATGCTGTGTTTAATAAGGCTTAGAAATTTAAATGGGTCACATTAAGATGTAGAGTGCGCAGCAGGGAAACTTCTCAATGTCACCAACCCCAATCACAGAAAAATCGTGAGCTGGGACCTTCAAAACTGGGGCACCTTTGTGACTCATATGTGGGGGGGTTCTTTTGTTTCCTGCTTCTCACCCCGTCAGCAGGAGGGCTCCTGACGGGGAACATCTCCACTGCAGAATGGACCATCGTGTAGGGATCGCTGCCGTTGCAGAGACCCAAACTGGTAAGTCCACTTGAGTAATAATTTAGGCTAGCCATGCAAGTGTGCCAGTATTCCTGCGCTAATAACCTGAACCTGGGCTTCTCAGCTCAGACAGGGAGCCTGACTAATGCAGCTAGATCACATGCGGGCTCAGCTGGCTTACCTTCAGACAGTTTGGCTGTCCTTACATACATCAGGGTAGACCCTATTTATTTTCTTCAGTGAAGACTGAGAGTGTCAGTCAATAACTTGATCCCAACAGCTGCAATATGTAGAAAAACCATTACAGTAAGAATTGCAGCCACAGTCAATGCTCCCAGCAGAGATGTCTGCTGGATAGAGCTAGGAGGGGTGGAAATCTCATCATTTGAGTCACTTAAAATTGGACAAAACAAAACCCTAGAGACTGTGGAGAAGGAAGAGTCCCCACAAGCAAGGAGAGAGCCTCAATGTGGCCTGATGCAAAAGACTGTACTGTCCCCTGAGATGGGACCATACCTGTCCTCAGCAGTAAACTTGCTCCCCATACATGGCTGGAGGTCGCGTCCTGGAGCCCACAGGGTGCTGCATAGAGTGATGTGTACGCTGCTGGTTCGGCATGCTATTGTACAGCCCTAAGTGATGGAGTGTCAGGCCGGGGATGCCCTATGGGCAAGCTACAGGCTCCCTGGAGTGCCTGGTGTGGGTAAGAGATGGGCAGAGCTGAGAAACCCTGCACCATGCAGGCACAGTGCGGAGAGGACCTCCTCTGGCAGGACCCATGGGCCAAAGGAGAGGGACTGGGACACTGCTCCCCATTTCTTACCACCTCACCTCACAGCTTCATGCAGGGGCAGAGGACACCTTCAAGGAGGGGAAAGGCTGGGGGAAGAAAAGCAAAGGTCCAGGGAATTCATACATTTCTTTCTTCTGTGTCTTCCCCCCTCCAGCACTCTTGGCAGCCAGGGCTCCTCTGTCTTTGGAAAGAATCCAGCTGCCTCTCCAGGCAACACAACAGAGAGAAGATATTAGGGGCCTGGAAACTGGGTTTGCTATTTAAGCTGGTCCTTTTCTCTGCTTTGCTTGGAGAGAACTGAACAGCAGGCTTTCCACTGGTGCAGCCGGGGTTTTTACCTTAAGACTAATTAGAACAGTTTCACTGGTGGTGCAAAAGCTGCACTTTTTTAGGACTTACTGAAAAGTTTAAGATGTGTCCTGTGCGTATTTTTGCAGTAGAAGCTAAATTTTATGACCATTTTTTTCCTTCCTGTAACAATAGTAACTCCACCTTTAGCCTGGCCTCATTTTTCTATTCAAGTCTGGTCCATCTCAGTTTTTAACTGGGCCCATCACAGGGCTGTCTAAGTGCCTGGAGAACACATTAAAGTGAGGATATTTTTAATAGTGAGGGTATTTAACCCCTGGCCCATCTTACCAGAAGGTGATGGAGAGTCTCTACCTAAAGGCAGTATCTTTCCAAATCATACATACTTCTTCAAGTACAATTTCAGGGGTTTGCAGGATGGGTCAGGAGGAAAGAAGGTCTATGGGCTATTATCAAAGTGGTTTGACCTTCTCTGTTTTGGAAAGACACCGAGTTTGGATTTCCCCTCTCTTTTCTATTATGCTATAACAGGTGCCTGGAATTACCGTGAACTGTGTTGAACAATATTCTTCACTCACATGTTTCGGCAGCCAGAAGAAAGAGAGGAGAAAAGTTATCGATATGTATGACATGAATTTTGCAGGCCATGGGATCTGACCCTTCAGGAAACCCTACCTGAAAGCAGAGGCTAATACCCCAATGCATTATTTATCCTCTCACGTGGTAATTCCCTTTTGTCTCCCTAAATCGCCTCAGCAGTTTCACTTGAAGAGGTTTCTTGAATCTCTTTACTTCCTGGCCTAAAAAAAATGTATTTTCTGTAATGGACGCAAATGGCTACTGTGTTTCCCTCCAGAATGGACTGTATTTCAGGGCGAGCAGGGAGCAGTGCCCTCCCAGCACTGTTCTAATGTGGATGCTGCAAGTTTCAGTGAGCCGCTCGCCACGGTGCAGCTTTGCCAGTTCACATCAGCCAAGGATCTCACCCCAAACCGTGAAAAGCAAGGCCATCGTGCCCGATGTTGCTTATATGTAAAATCCTCCCAGCTGAATCATCAGTTGTCTGGAGAGGCTGGGTTGTATTTGTGTAACGGATGCTATCATTTCAATATATTTATTTAATGACTGTTATGCTTGTCGGAGATCCTGGGAACATCAGTTTGAGCATAACACAAATTTCTTTCTATCTTTGCAGTTCACCTTTAATAGGGATGAGAACAAATCCCCTAACTGACTGAGCATCATCAGGCACCTGGCAAGTCTTATGAACACTTTCAAGAGGCAGGCACAAGAGCTCAAGCACTTCTCATTTATTGCTTTGATATTAAAAGCAGAGAGTCACAGATATTAAAAACAGAGAGTCCCAGAGTACAGGGGAGATAGGATCCGTTCTGTGCATGGAAATTGCGTAGCTTCATGTTCTACATGGTGCTTCAGATTACAAAAATAGTCCTCATAGAGTCCCATCTGTCTGGGAGCTTTTCTGCAAAATCAGAAAATCATGGAGTTAAAGCAGCAGAAAAGCTTCCAGATTTCTCTGTTCCAGGCTGAGACAAGTTTATAAATACTTCCAGAAATTGCCAACAGGCCTGCAGGGCAAGGTCTCTGATGTTCACCTCCCTGCTATGAAATGCAGAGCACCTTAACTTGTCAGCCCTCCCCCAGTCACAACCAGCTATAAATCCTGCCCTTTGGTTGCTGGAATATCTCATCATGAGGGATGCTTTTTTAGGTTGAGAAATACAAATCCACCTTCACAGAGCCATAGTCACGCATAAGCATGGGCTGCGCTGCTGATATATTCCACTCCTAGTGTGGAAATAACTTACAGTGACACTAAGCACGTAACATTTTTGCACACTAACTTTTTGCCAGTATAGTTTATTCCAAAATTCCCGCCCTTCCCCAAGAGAAACAAGCTGTATTGGCAGTAGCATTGTTTTGATGGTAACCCTGCTAGACGGCTCTGCAGGCACAACCCATCTCCCCTAGCCAGCTCGTCGAAGAAACTTCCTTGCAGAGAGAAGAATTGAAACACGCAGGCCACATGGACGAGGGGCTCTGTGCGGGAGCTGCCCTTCCCTCCAGGAGACCGCAGGTTCAAGCAGCGCAGAAGGGCAGTGTGAGGAGCTCTCACCGCCAAGTTGGCACCGGGGAGGCTGCCTCAGGAGGAACCTGTCATCAGCAGAAAAGGAGCGCTGTAAACGAGCCAGTATAGGTTACTGGGATGTGGATACCGCCCTGCTGGAAGGCTCCTAAGACCAACATTTTCACTGATCCAGTGGCTCAAAACACAAAGGGAGGAAGTGTGGAGGGACAGGAACGTGCAGCACTGAGGAAGCAGGGGCATCATTTGGCTACAGCCTGTCTGCAGCAGCTTTCACATCCCCAGGGCAGACCCCTGTTCCACAAGTGGAAGCACATTGTACCATGTGCTGAACGCTCCTCTCCTGACAGCAATCTCAGGTGGTCCCTTGAAAAATGGCTATCGCTGGTTTGGGAGCTCACTGGCACCAGCTCACTGCCGGGAGCCAAAGCTACTAAATAGGGGCGGGAACAAGCGGCTCAGTGACAGCTGAGGAAATGCTGGGTAGAAATAGAGGTGTTTGGTAACCTGATGGATGAAGAAGAAAGAGTGCAGATAGAGCTGGAGAAGTACTCAAGGTGGGAACAAGCTGTATAAAAAGTCTCAGGAGAAGACTAGAAATCTAGAAAAATTATGCTGGACTGGAGTAAAAGGCCCCTATTCCCACCCCACCCAGGATCCTGAACCACAATTCAGAGTAAATGAAGAGATCACCATGAAGCAATAGCTCAGGCTCACCCACTGCAGTCGCCAGGGAAGGAGCTCACAGCTCTACCGAGGTTAATGTGGCAGCCACCAGACTCAGTAACTTGGCAGTGAGGTGAGTTAGCTCTGGCGTTAGGTATACACCAAAGCCAATAATGAACAAAAAGTGTCTGTCAGTGAAGGGAGAGAAATTTCCATGAGCCTGGCAAGTATTTTGGGGGGGCTAATCTTGGTAGTCCAAACAGGTCTGTGCTGGGAAATAACTTCCATGGCAATGCCTCTGAAAGGCGGGGGTGGAGGGGTTGTACTGAAGCCTTGAGCTCTGGGAGAGTATCAGATGAAGATAAGCAATGCTACCACAGGCCAGAACTTGCCTGAGCCAGAGGGTGCCTACGCGTGGCTGGGGCAGCCCTCCCAAGCTGTGCCCCCTGCGGCGGGCTGCAGCTCCATCCCCTCTGCCAGCTGCAGCTCCAGCCACGGGAGAAGGCTCCCTCCTGCCCCGGAGAGCACTGGTGGATCGCTGGGTGCTTTGGAGCTGTTGATAGTTTCAGGCTCTGGTGCAATGGAGAGTCACTCTGCGCCTGCTTTGCCAGCCTTCCTTGCCCAGCAGAGATTGTTAGCAAAGGCAGGGCCCCTCAAGTCCAGCATAGGCAAACTGCATCCAGCAAAGTAAAGCCCCCATCTGCTTCCCCGCGATCCTAAACCTATCAAAGCCCATTAGAGTTTGGCCTTTGACTTGAGTACGAAATAACTTCCGCTGCAGGGGAGAAATCTTGAAGTCTTTGTTCAGTCCCTGTTTCTTCTGCCTTTGATGGGAGGAATCACTGCTGCCTGCAATGACAGCTAGCTCACATCACCAGGCAGATGGGTACTGGGGGTCAGGAGGGGAATGAGGAGAACAAAACCTCCACTAGGTTAAAATCAGTGCGAAACACTAGCAGCTAGGTATTCGCTTTGTCAGGCGGTTAAAATGAAGTTAATATAAGAAACAACGTAGGCAAGCCAGAAATGATTTTGTTATCTTTTTACTTGCTAGGATTCTGGGTCTGGACAGTGGCCAGCTCTCCCTTCCCCAGTATAGGATTGAGAAGCCTGGAGACTGTTCTCCTTTATCTCCAAGCTGCTCATTGCAATGTCTGCAAAGCAGTAACAAGACATCTGATTGACCCAAATATATCAGTGATCACAGTTTCAGGAATGCTTAACATGCTGTAAATTGAAGAGCACGTCAGCTTGGCTGATGTTTAACCCTCTACCAATCGTCTGGTTTTAAAAATATTCCAGCTTGTAAGCAGGACTATTAGCCAGTGGGGTGGCTTAGCAAAACTCTGGCTTGTTCTCCTTCCAAAGAGTGTGGGTAGGAGGCAGAGTATTTGAGGGAGCTGCTTTTTTCCCAGCTATTGATTTAAGAGTGTAGTCACAGTAATTGAAATTAATGTCATGCGTGACTTGGAGCTTATATTCACCTTAGTAACAGGAAATGTAGTGTCCTTATCCATGGCAATGGTACTTCTCCAGGGGGACTTCCTAGTGCAGGCACTGGCAGCTGGATGCTCGCTATAAGCATAAGAAATGCAAATAATTCACTTAAATCAAAATACATGTCCAACCTATGTATGGAATAAAATTCATTTTCTGCTTTCAGTCCTTTTCCAACAAGCTATGAGTTTTCTTAAAGCTATTTCAAGCCGGAAAGTGGCAGAGAACAGAGGCAATTCTGTGCCATTTCTTTGGTAAAAATATTCAGCCTACCGTTGGATAAAAGCCTCCTGCTTAATGTAATGGTACTGTTCTTATTGACCACTGTGAATTGTAGCAATCACCAGCTCCAAATCACACACCTGGTGTTCACTGTGCAGCTCGTGTGGCTTCGAAGGGTGAAAGTGTGAAGCATCATTTGGCAATGAGGCTTCAGGTTCGGAATAGCATGAGACCTGAATTCCTGGGTAACAAGAGGAATGATTACAGCTTGAATTGCATTTGAGGGAAGCCAGGGTGGTGACTATTTCTCATTATTTGACAAGTCCCTATGTGCATGAGGGACCCAACAGCACTGATGCTCCCAGTTACAACAGTCGCAATTGGATGCGAGGTCTCGTTGTTACAAAAGGCATCAGCCACGGTTTTTGACAAGCCCCGGCTGTCTCTTCCGTGCCTGGCACTCCCGTTTCTCGCCAAGAGACCCCTCCACGCAGGAGTGAGCCTTCACCTGCGAAGGGCTTCCTACAAGTCGGTCTCCTCGGCCTGGGCCCCGCTGGGGTCGGGGGATAGGGGCGGCGGGGCCGGGCTGGCCGCCCGGTCCTGTCGGTGCCGGCGGCGGCGGCTGCAGCGCGGCGCCGTGACCGGCGGGAGGAGCTGGTGCGACACGGCCGCCCGGCTCCCCGGTGGAGCGGGAGGAAGCGCTCGCCCCCCGCCTCGGGGGCAGCCGGGCCGCCCCCCGCCCTGCGGCCGCGGGAGAGGCGCTGCCGCCCACCAGCTCTGCGGTGCCGCGGGGCGCGCTGGAGGCGAGGGGGAGCGAGGCACTGGCGTCTTGCAGCCGGAGCTTCCCTAGGAAGGCTGTGGAGTCCCGGTTCAAAGGGGAATTTGAGGCGAAAGAAAGGGAATTCGGCTTCTGATTTTTTTTTTTTTTCCTGGAAGTTGTTAAGGTGGATTAGGAGAGTTTGAATGTTTTTTACAAAATCCTGGAAAAGAGAGAATTGCCTTTTTCTTATATTAAAAGAAATAAATTGCATTCCAATCGACCTGAAAGACTGTGGTGTGCTTGGAAAACTAGGAGTTGTTGTGATATCTCAAGAGAGCAGGAAGAATTGAGGAGGTGAGAAAGAGAAAGGGATTTTTTCTTTTGCGACGTTTAAGATTCCGTATGTGGTGGTTTTGCTTTGCTGATCCAACTCCAGTAACTGCTCTGGAGGATAGCCACTGCACTGATTGAAGGAGGGAGAGGTATTTAATCTAACTCGGCTCACAAACAGGTTCTTCCCAAGAGAGGTCTCCAGTAAAATACAGAGAGAGCAGAGCTAAGCTTCCTCGCCTTGGGAAGGCAGGAAACTGGAAATGGGGTGACAGAGAAATAGCTGCTCTTCTACTCTTCCAGTATACACCCTAAAGACCTCAAAGGGACGAAACTTGAAGAGAAGGGCTGGCTGTCGTTCCCTCGGGCAGGAAATCCCGCGGGGCGGGACCGTGCCCTGCCGCTGGCTCCGCAGGCTTGGAACTTCCTCTCGGGGGAGGAAAATCCCAGGAAAACCGGGTCCGCGCCGCACACACCGTGACACACCTGAAGGGTGAGCACGCCGCACACACCGGCGTGTAAGGACGCGCACGGCGCTCCCCTCCGTGCGGACGGGCCCCGCACCGGCTGTCCCCTGCCGCCGCCGAAGCGGGCGGAGGAGGAGGTGACGCTCCGTGGGGTCTCACGACCACGCCTGGCCCCCGGTCAGCGGCGGCCCTACCCGGCAGGGAGCCCCGGCATCACTCCGCAGCGCCCCGGCTTGGTCGCGGGCGTTCCGCTCCTCGGGCAGGCAGCTGTGTGTGTCCGTGTATGTGCCCATACGTACACATGCTATATGTGCACAGCGTGGCGCGTCTGTTCCGGGCGATCCCTTTGTGCAGCCACCTGGCGGCTCCCGGCCCCCGCTCCCGGCCCTAGGCGCCGGGGGGGGGAGCGGAAGGGGTGCCGATCCGCCGGTGACCGCGACGCGACCTCGCCGTGCCGGCGTGGGCGGGAGGCTCCGCGGGAGCCCGTGTACCGGCGCGGGGGGCGGCCCCGCCGGCGTGCGCGCCGCCTTCCCCTTCCCCCTCCCCCCTTCGGCGTGCGGGGCCCTTTGTGCTGCCCGCAGCGCGGAGCGGGAGGCGCCGGAGCCCAGCGCCCCGCCGCAGCGCTCTCCCGCCCCGCGGGCGGGGCGCGGCCCCCAGGCCACCCCCAGCCTTCCGCCTCCTCGACGGGGCGCCCCGCCGCGGGTGGGCCCGCCGCCAGCGCCGCGCGGGGCATCGCCGCTTTAAGCGCAGGGCCACGCCGGGAGACGGGGCGGGCCGGGCGCGCCCCCCCGGCTCCCCCACGTGGTGCGGGCGCCCGTGCCTCCCGGCCGCCGGCGGAGCGGGGCGCACACGGCGCGGGGCTGCGGCCGGGGCTCGCCTGCTCCCGCTGCCGCTCCCGGGGCGGCTGGTCCGGCCCGGCCCGCGCCATGCGCCAGCGCCGCGCCGAGCGGCCGAGCGGCGGGGCTGCACCGCCGCCGCGTCCCGCGGCAGCGGCGTGAAGCGGCGGGAGGATGAAGCGGGCGAGGCGGGCCGCGGCGGGCTCCCTGCCCGTGCTGGGGCTCCTGCTGCTGGGCGCCCTGCCGGGGCTCTGGACGCTGCTGCTGCGGCGGGAGGCAGCGGCGCAGCGGGGACCGGAGCCGGAGCCGCGCCCGCCCGCGGGGCCGCCCCCGGGGCGGTGGGGCTGGGAGCGCTCCCCGGCGGCGCGGGGCGAGCCCGGCGGCGGCGGGCAGAAAACTTTCCGGGCGCTGCTGGCGGTGCCGGCGGCGGGCCGGGAGGAGCGGGGCGGCGGCTCGCCGCCGGCCGCCGCCTCTCCGGTAGAGCGGGGCATCTTCTGGAGCCGAGAGCTGGAGGAGCAGGTGCCGCCCGGCTTCGCGGCGGAGGAGGCGGCGGCGTGGCTGTCGGCCGCCCGCGCCGCCCGCGTGGCCTCGCTGGAGCGGGGCGGCTGCGGGCGCAGCTCCAACCGGCTGGCGCGGCTGTCGGACGGGAGCCGCGCCTGCGTCCGCTACGGCATCAACCCGGAGCAGATCCAGGGCGAGGCGCTCTCGTACCACCTGGCCGGAGTGCTGGGCATGCAGGAGCGGCTGCCGCCCATGGCCCTCGCCCTGGTGGAGGCCCGCGGGCGGCAGTGGGAGCCGGTGCGGGAGGAGCTGCGCGGTTCGCACTGGGCCGAGGGCGCCGTGGTCAGCCTGACCCGCTGGGTGGACAACCTCACCGCCGTGGTGGCCCCCGCGCCCTGGGGCGCCGAGGCGGGCGCCGGCCGGCGGCTCCAGCCGCTGTCGGCGGGGGAGCTGGGCGGCCTGCCGCCGTCGCAGCTGGTGGAGCTGGTGCAGTGGAGCGACCTGATCCTTTTCGACTACCTGACGGCCAACTTCGACCGCCTGGTCAGCAACCTCTTCAGCCTGCAGTGGGACCCGCGGGTGATGCGCCGCGCCACCAGCAACCTGCTCCGCGCCCCCGACGGCGGGCTCGTCTTCATGGACAACGAGGCGGGGCTGGTGCACGGCTACCGCCTCCTCGCCATGTGGGACCCCTACAACGAGCCGCTGCTCCGCTCCGTCTGCGTCTTCCGCGAGGGCACGGCGCGGCGCGTCGCCGAGCTCCACCGCCGCCGCAGCGCTGCCGCCGAGCTGCGCCGCCGCTACCGGGCGCGGGAGCCGCTCTGGGCGCGCCTCGGCTTCCTCTCGGAGCGGCAGGCCGAGCTGCTGCAGGCCCGCGTCGACTTCGTGCACCGCCACATCGCCCACTGCCGCGCACAGGCCGCCGTGCTCTGACGGCCCCGCGGCGGCCGGCGGCGGGAGCCGGCTGCCCGCATCGGTCCGGTTTTTCTCCCCTCCGAGGGAGCGGGACTTCCTTGCCCCGGCGGCCGCCGAAGGCTGGGGCGGACCCTGCCCGCCGCCTCGGTGCTCGGTGCCCCGAAACGGCCGCGGGTGCCGTCTCTGACCCTGCAGGGGCTGGGGGGCGGGGAGGGGGCGGCCGCCGGGAGCGGACGCTCACGCTCGGTTGCGGGTAATAACGGGCTGCCTGCCTGCCGGGGCTGTCGAGAGGAGCAATTAATTCGCGTTTGTCAAGATCTCTGAAGATGCAGAGCGCGATCGGTATAATTATAGCCGAGTTCCACTCCGGGGCTCTGCTCCCAGAGCTTGAAAAAACGAGAGGATTCAGCATCTTGAGTGCTTCCCTTAACTCTCTTGGTGCTCTCGCCCCGATAAGAGACCCTGTAGGAAAGCTGTCGTCTTTGTCTGGATTGGGGTCGACTACCTTTTCCTTCCAAAGGAGGCAGGCGGAAACATTTTTTTATATATTCTTCCTTTTGCAACAGCATATTTAAGTACGAATGTTGATAGTCATAGACCAAGAACTGATTGCACAATAGGGGAGCCCCTAACTAGCAAAACTGCCCTATTTATGAAGCTTGTTTCTTACCGATTTTCTTTAACGAGAGTGAACCTTTCTGCTGATTGTTAAATCTTGCCCATGAGAAGTGTATAGGAAGCCCATATTCCGCTAGCTCGTAGTCTTTGTTGTGGATGCATCTGGTTAAACTGTTTTGATTCTTAAGCGTGCGTTTGTAATCATCGCCATCATCATTTCATCTGACCAGTAAAGTAACTGACTAATGGGTGACACAAGAGGATCTCCCAGATTTTAAAAACATGGCTATGTGCTAAGACTTTGACACAATAGTTAAAGTGGAGGAAAAACTGTTTCATGCACTTTACTTTGACTTTTTAATTTTTTATAAAAGAAGACCTTTTTATTTTACAAAGTCTGCCTTTTATGTACATTATATATGTTCATAAGCTTTTCTGTAACGTACTAAAGAAACTGATATTTCAGTAAAGTGTGTTAATGTTTTGCCTTCTTTTTGTCCTGAATGTTTGCCTGAGCTTTGACAGGGAAGTGTGCACCTCCTCGGTCTTCCCTGATGGGTGGCGGAGACCACCTCTTTCCAGCTTCTCACTCCACAGAACCGAACTAACTTTTACTCATTCTCTCCGAGGCAAGGAGGGGTAGAGTTAAGCTTTCAAACACTACCCTTTTCTCTCTTTCCTAGCTGTTGTGTCACTGAAAGGGCAAAAGCTCTTACTGTTGCATACTTCAGCTGAATAGACCCTTGTCTGGTTTTAAAGCCTGAAATGAACTGCCTTGACTAGCGCTAGGTAACTGAAGCAGTTAGTTTCAGCAAACTGGTACAGATGGTGTGGGCTTAGCTGCCGTCAGCCTCTTTGGGTGCTGGGACTGGGTACCGACCTCTTAATACAGGTCACGTCAAGCGTTACTGTACCAGAAACATCCCCAGAGGTGGTGGTTGCTTTCAGCGGGTGTTTATACTGGTTCTCAGTCCTCTCTTCCCATTTTGGTTATCTTTGTAATGGGGGTTGAGGCAGAATTGAAGAACAGGAAAGCTTTTCAATCTTGCTAAAATAGTTGGGGTTTTTTTCCTACAAAAGTTTTGTTCTAGGTAGGGCGAAGCGGTAGCAGTGGGTGTACAAAATATCTGCATCTCTTGTTTGCCTTTTTACATGCACCAGTATTCATACAAGAGGGCATTGTATGGCTCAAAATACAGCCAGAATAAGGACAAAGGGCAAGCCCCAAATGCCAGTATATATCCTGCTATAGTCAAACAGCAGCATAATCTCTTCCACATCTGGGCAGGTACCTCCTGATGAAGGCAGCAGCGTGCTCGGTGGCTGCTACGCAAGTAGGTGCTGCCTCCAGTATGTCGAGCGCTAACCTTCCCCTGAACTCAGAGAGGGCTGTGCATTCATACCTGCAGGAGGTCTTTGGTCTGTTAATGTTCATGTATTTAGATTAAACTTCACAAAAAGACATTTTTCTTTGGCGATTACAGTGTTTTTTTGTTTGTTTTTGTAATAGGGACAACAGTTTTACAAACAACTTAAAATTAATGGTCGATTAGTTAGCGATATTAGATACTGTGTGTATGATTATTTATTTTAAAACGTACCAGCAGCCTCCAAGACTAGCTTTCATTCAACTGCTTAACTGACAGGGCTCTCTGTTGAACTTGTATTTATAGTTCACTGCATTTATCTCTCCGAACAATGCATAGAATCCCATGTGACATTCCTTTACCATTTACATGATAATACACAATTTAACTGTGTAATTCTTAATTCTTCTGTAGCGTTGCTTTGTAACTTGAATGCAGCAGCTCTGTCGCATTCACCTAATGAAAATACATTTAAATAATAAACTGCTGGCATAAATTTTAAACCACTGTAAAGAGCAAACTGCTGTGCCACAAACTTCTAAAGTTTCATTTCTGTTTAAGTACTTCTGTAAGTATGGCACAACTGTGGTTTTGACGGCTAATGGAAAATAAATCTCCTTTGCAACATCTTTAGAGCCAGAGCCTAGATAATTACACCTTTCGAGAAGCAGCATGGTTTTCTATTTGGTGACTGGTAACTACCTCAAGTTATATATAGGTGTTCAAAAATGGCATAGTTGTAGGTTGGTGTGAAACTAGAGATGCTGTGCTAAAGAAGCTGTGCCCTACTGGGAAATGTGTTTATTCAAAGAGGACGGAGAAAACTAGCTTGGATGGATGATGATACTTCGTTGCTGCATTTTATTCTTCTGGTGCAGATCATCTGCTTCTGTGCCAGAGAAAGCTTTGAATTACCATCACGTTAAGGAAAACTTACTTTCTTCCGCGTGATTTCTTTAAGGCAAACAGTGCTTTCTAGGTTAGTAGTCTGGTACACTTTTTGCATGCCATTGTAGCTGTATGTGCTGTCTGATATTTGACTATCTTCCTGCAGAACCAAGGGGTGAAACTCTAAAACTTTTTGTGGTGTAATTTCAACAGCACTCGCCTAACTCTGCTTTCTTCCAGTGGAGTTTCCTTTGCGTTGCAGTAATTGGACAGGCAAGGAAAACCATTGCTTATTTGAGAACAAGAAGACTTTAGGACCAGAAGTTGTGAGTAGAAGGTTGTTCTCGATAGCAGGATCGGCCGGTTCTGGCGTGCGTTGCCGGCAGCTCTGCAGCACTTTACCTGAGGCTCAAGGAATCGGCTGCGCAACTTGTATCAGAACGGGGCTGTAGGGCTCCAGGTCTCACTCAGCAGAACACTTCGGGATGCACTTAACTTCCCACCACTTTTCACAGGCTTTCAGTGAAGTATGTGCTCTCAGGTTGGCTGCACTGGTGCCTCGGTCAGATGTGCGCTGTTGCACAGATCTGAGAAGAGTCTTGAAAAGGTTGGGGGGGGCTGGCAGCATGCTGTCTGTCCGGAGGCGAGACAGCAGGGCTGGTTTTCAGCTCTGTGGAGACTCCTGTGCTTAACTGGTAACACTAGCTTCAGAAAAAAACAGGAAAAAAATATCTAGAGGATGTTGTAATTCGAATGCACTTCATTCAGCCCCATACTTCTCGATGTTTCCCTGATTAATTTCAGAATGCCTCCCCCAGATTTTTTCTTTCATTGGAATCTAAGGAGGCGTGTAGGGTAGGGCGTTGCCGCTACTCCCAGCTTGAGTTCATAGTCACTGGGATGTTACCTTCAAACCCTACTAGTGTGAAGGGAGGACCGAGTTCACAGTTTCCGAGAACTGCCTGAGGGGTATCAAAATTGTGCTTGCAGTGGCTACTGCACCCACAGCAGAGCCTGGGTGAATTCAGCGGGGTTCCCACTTAGTGAAAAAAGCAAGACTGGCATTTGCAGCACAAATCTCCTTTGCTTTTGTTTGCTTGCATCTGAAGTAATTTCCAATCTGGATTTATTTTCATTTCATTTGAGAATTTCCCTCGCTGCTTGGGAAACTCTTCCCAGGCGCAGGGTCCCCTTGCCTCTCACACAAAAGCAGCTGCCCTGGGGATGGAGCCGAGTTGACCGCTGGCGCCACGCTCCGCTGCCAGACCGAGGCCATGTCAGCCCATTCAAAGATTCGGGAAATAACTTGGGGCCAGTGGAAGACAGTAAAAATACAGTTACTTACACTTTGACTTACTGGGCGTACAGCACGCTCATAACATCACCAACATCGTTTTTGTGGTTTGCTTTCTCTTTGAAGTTCGGTGCATTTTTTTTAATTATAATAATACTACTTAGAATTTTCTCACTACATTACTAGGTGGTCCAGGATATGAGATCATATTAAGACTTAATCCCATTTTGCATGTTATTCCTACTTTGCAACCACAGCATAAAATTTAATCGTGCCTTCACAGCGGCGAAGCTCCCACGAGAACGGGCTGGGCTGCACAGTAGGCAGTGCCCTGCCAGGCGCTCGCACAGCTCCTGCGACTCTCAGTGACCTAGAAAACCATCTCGGGTGCTAATGTAGCTCTCCCCACTGAAGTAATGCACGCTCATCCGAGCAGAAGTTATTTCCCAACATGGTGACTTGCAGCCGCAAAGAGTATTTTGTTGTGAATCAACTGGTGTTTTAACAAACCTTATCAGTCCCACTGTTAAACAGGGACTGTTTAATCTAACCCAGTGGATTTTGCATATGGGGCAGGAACAAGGTGTTACGTCTGTAACGTCTTAACCCCCCCGTCATGCTGTGGCTTTCCATTGCCCGCTCCAGGCGGAGGCGCAGGATGAGCTGACGGGAAGCACGCACAGAGGCCCGCGTGAATCGGGACGGCTGCAGATGTGAAAGGAGCTCTGCAGACAAAGGAAGGAGAAGTAATCCCATCTGAAAGCAAGCCAGGACTGCACTCAAGGGAAAGAGCTCCGGCTGGATTACTGGAGGATGAACAACAGTGATAGGACAACAAAGAGGGTCTGGCGCTGCCATCGGAGTGGCTGGTTTTGAGTGGTCCTGCTATTCGACCACTTCTTGTGGGTTTGGGGTTGTGGGTTTTTGTGCGTGTGGCACTCAGACCATTTCTGGAAGGAAACAAACCCAAGGGAAGACTGACTGCAAAACGCAGCTATCGCCCACGCAGGGAAAATTGAGCAGACATCCTGAAGACCCAGACCCCTCCAGTTCCTATCCCAGGGAGGGAAATGCAGGTAGGGGGATTTCGGGTGGGATACAAGCAGAATGCAAGCTGGGGAAGAGTAAGTTACAGCATATTGTAATACAATTAATACAGGCAGATTTAAATACATGGCGTTACATGTACTGCCAGGATATCATCCCGCTTGTCTACTCTCTGTCACCTGGGCTTTTTTAAGTGTCACACAGTATCAAGCCGGTCCCCGGTGTCAAGCCAGCAGATGGTGTTTTTGAAGAAGTAGTCAAAGGCATGAAAGTTCCAAGAAAGAAATGGATTTTGAGGCGCTTAAAAGTAGGCGAATTCCACCCCAGCTATGTCTGCAGCAATGGGACGTGTTCAATGAATTCGCGTGTGCCACCTTGTAAGCTATAGAAAGACACAGGAACGGAGGGGAAAGCACTCCAGAAAAGGACAGAGAAACAGTTGAATCCTTGCTGATCCTGGGGATGGCAAGCGGCAAACATCCTTCGAGGAAATTGTGTCCCCCACGGCCCCTTTCTCCACTTTCTGTGACAGGTTTCCTGCAACAACCTCTGAAATGGGTCTTTTCTAGGCAGCCTGTGCAGCAGAACAAGGAGAAAAACGTGCGTACCGGGAAGCCTTTGGCCCTTCCCCTGTGTAGACCACTGACAACTTGTGATCTTGAAAACACAGGCTCATTTTCAAAACCTGTCATTAAATGTTTTTGTTATCTGATGGATTTCAGCCTGTGTAACATTATGTACGTTCAATAATTTTTACTGCCCCCAATATTTAATTCAACCCATTCATTATTATTTACCAATACTCACGGAATGTTGAAATTGTTTTTACTTTGCCCGTTCTGAGCTGTGAGCAGTTCATTAAAAAGCTCCCTTTCGGTGCCATAAAATCCACGTATATAATTTAATATCCAAGTAACAGCCCAGGGTTTCCCAAACTATTTGGACTAGGGGATGCTGTCAGCCTCGAGGCGTCCTTGGAGCTTACACCTGCAGCTGGGCGGTGGTGAGGACTCACAGAGGTGTGGGGTCGGTGTGGTTTTGGGTGAGGAGGGAGGCTGGGAGGGCCCCCTCGCTGTTGCCGCTCGCTTCTCCTCCTGTTCCCCAAAAGCACGAGCCAGAGTTAAAATTACTGCTTGTCTGTATGGACTGAGTTGAAGCTGATTTTCCTCTTTTACCTGAGATGTAGCTGAAGGGCTTTGTTCCCAAAGGTATCTCACAGAAAGCAAAAGGCAGCTGTTAAAGTATCGCTGTCTGTCCCCTTCCCCCCGCAACTACCTCCCCCTTAAACTCCCTCTTCTGCCAAAAGCCTTCGCCCCTCATGGCTGGGATCTTAAAAAGTGCCTTGCAGTGAGGACAGGCAGGCATTTACCTCAAGTGATCCTAACACACTAATGCAACCCGGTAATGAGGTGGGGAACGAACGTGTTTCATACCAGTATCTCCAACCCCAGCACAAAAGAAGGGGGGTGTATCTCTGCGTATCACGTGTTTCAGTCAGAGGAGTCGTCATTTTTTAATGCGCCTGTCTTGCCAGTTTTCTTTTTGTGTCCTGCTGTGGGGGAAAGGGCATTAATAAACTATGGTTTAAAGCTGCCATTGTGAATTTTTTTTTATCCATACGTGATTTCTTGTAGACGAGCTAGGAGTCTGCTCGCAGTATTTATTTGTTTAAGTGATTGCAGTTAGTCAATTTGCTTTAGTTTAGCTGGGTCACCTTCACGATCCCCAAGGTTTTCAATGCCCTTTAGTACGTTCAAGCTAAGGAAAAGTAATCGCTTCCTTCGTTTTGTTAAAAACATACAGGATTTACTCATCTGACAAAGAGTTATCTTTTTATTTTTTAACAGTGCAGTGCAAAATCAGGTGGCATACATTATGGATGAACCTGGATGCAAGGATCTGGAGGATATTAATGGTATTATTTCCTTTCATAGCAGCTACACAGCAAGGCAACTGCTCAGTGGAGATATTCCTGGTTTGATAGCCACCGCAGATCACAACCAGGCCCTCTGTTTGCAATTTGTTAAATGCAAGTAACAGGCTACATTCTTTTCTGATTTACAGCCCGGGGGGGTAAGAGCATGAATTTGCCTGCAATTTGGATGCAAAAGCTGGTGATGAGTATATCCACAATGAGTATTATTTAAGATACACTTCGTGCCGCTTTTAGAAATGAGGAGGGGGAGTGACAGTGATGCTTCTTGCTCCTTTCTTTGCTGACCGAGCCAGCAGACTGCCGGGAGCCCAGCTAACCAGAGCCTGCTGTGGGAGTCAGGTTGACAGG
The DNA here is from genome assembly GCF_964195595.1 of Calonectris borealis. NCBI lineage: Eukaryota > Metazoa > Chordata > Aves > Procellariiformes > Procellariidae > Calonectris > Calonectris borealis. The sequence goes on along the minus strand of NC_134316.1, from coordinate 50,784,986 downwards.
AGGTTTTATGACCTCCTCTATAAAGGAATATTTTAGGTTGTGCCAAAAATGAGGCAGTCATCTTCTGGGTCATAAAAACAATTATTGTAGAAATTTATCAAAAGTAGGCAGCAAAGAAGAAAAAAAAAACTTTCAAACTGGGAATGTCACACTGAGTCCAGCTGTATTACTTTCAAGGCTCACTACAGCGGTTGGTAGAGAGCATTGAGTCATTCCCTTCCCAACAGCGTGGCAGAGGGGGACGGAAAGAGCCTGGGGACCAGCACAACGCGTTACGTGAGATGCTGGCCAGTGACAGAGCCTGAGGCTGCCGAAATCACGAAAGACAGAGCCCAATGCAGCCATTTATCCCTGCGTCCAAGCCAGCGCAGAGGAGCTGCTAAGCAGGCTCCTCAGGTGCCTGTCAGCTCTAGAACAAAGGACCACAGCCGATGACTGACAGTTTTCTTACCAGCGTGTCATTTATTATGGAGCTGATGAAATGTCTGACTTTCTGAAGACGAGGGGTTGGAGCTGATACAGAGCGGTTAAACGGATGCTCCTGAGTTAAGTCTTCTGTTTTTCTTTAAGAATAAAACCAAACCATTTCCCTTCCTTATGTTTCTGTTAGTGCTTCAGGTGATTAAAACTAAATTAGAAATGTAACTTTCTTGTCAGTGAATAGTCTAGATAGTTATTTTACTTGCATTTTTCTCCTCCTAGTCAAGGCACGTAAATGAGGCCCTTTTTGTCAATCATGAGTCTCCAGGCAGTTTCATTTTCTAGACCTCTCCGACACAATCAGGACACTGCAGTAACTGTACTGTAGACTCTACCATTGGTATTCTTTGAAATTAAGCTATTCCCGTTAAAACAATTAAAATTATTTCTTCATATATTTTGTAAAAGAGAATATTTGGGATTTTTCCTTGTGAATCTTAACAAACCAGCCTACAATTTTTTCCGCTCTCAAACTGGCAGGTTTAGCTCCTTTATGCCGAAGGGAGAGCAGACAACTGCTTCACGTGGCAACACCTATTTCTATAAAACAGGACGGCAATCCCATCTGTCTTAACAGTGCTTTGGGTGACATCAGGAAAGCTGTCTCTGATCAAAGAGGCATAGGACAGGTAGGTTACATACTGAAGTATGGATCTAAGGCTTGGTTGCTTCATGGGTGATGTACTGATGCTTTGTGAAGGTATGGGCAGTTTGGGTTAGTACGTAGATCACGGATGCATAGGCAGTGTCAGCAATTGATATGAATCGGGACAAGTGTTAGAGAGGCTTTGTTTGGCCCTGGGAGAAGAAAACCCTCAGGATCAGCGCCGGCACAACCATCTCCCTTCCTCCTCCTTCGCCTCCCACCCCCTTCGGTTGAAAATAGATGTTTAAGCCACAGAGCAACCCAAAGCGCGTTCAGACAGGATCCAAACAGGTGGCCTGGGAAGCTGCAAGGTCTGTGCGAACGCCACTGATGTAAGTGTGATCCGGCGTTGGCAGCGTGGCAGCTGGCGCAGGGGACGGAGCCGGGCTCCTCCAGGAGCAGTCAGCCTGTCTGCCACGAGCGCTGCGCCAGGGCGCTGCGCCCGCTGGCCCCGGGCACAGCCGGCCCCACGGTTGTGGGGCCACGCGTGCCATGTCGCCAGCTGTGCTGGGGGCCAGGAGCCAGGGCAGGCACAGCTCTCGTCCGACACGAGTGGGAAACCCGACACGTGATTTCTAGCAGGTACCGAGCGGCAAAAAAATGTATGTTTTTGTGTATTTGCTAACAACGAGATTTGCCTTGCTCCAGACGTGGTACTTCTCCCTGCCAGGATCATCCTCAGCACTTTGGCAGCTAAGGCTGCTCTTGAGACACAGGGTTCGACCTCGGAGCTGGGGAGCAAAAGCAGAAGGATCCATGAGGAAGCAGGGAGAGGCGTCCCGCAAGCCGAGGCTGCAGCTGCGTGCAGCTCAGCCGAGGTTTGCGGTCCCTGCCGGTGGAAAGGCTGGGACAGGGGCACTGCTGAAAAATGGGGGTGGGACGGCTGCTTCCGCAAAAGACTCAGCAAAGTCTGGCCAGCAGGAAAGAACATGCTCCAGCGAACTCGTCTGTTCCGATGGCACTTAAAATGCTTAAATCCTTATTTACGACACCCTGGCGCATTTGAGTGCCTTGCCACAGGCTACAGGCTACGTGGTACATGAGCAAATGCCACATCTGGGAAGGGAACTTGAGCTTATTGACCCCTCGCCCCGTTCAAACCGCTCTACTCCGTTTCTTTACCATCTAGATCATTTTTGCTCCTGTCCACGCTTTGCTGCAAGTTCTTAGACACCGCTGTTATTTGCACATGCTGGTACACGTTATACCACAGCCAGACAAGTCTGCCCGCCCCATGGGTTGTGCTACCTCCTCTTTGCTGCTCTGGGCTAGGAGGACCTACCCCTACTTACACATAGTGCCCCAGAAACACCAGCTAGAGTGGTAAGGAACACACGCTATTTTATGATGAAATGCAAATAAGTGTTTTCTTCATTGTAATTTTTCCATTTGCTGTCAACTTAATGATATTCATCCATTTCTTTCAATTCCAGCAACTATCGGTATGTTCACAGTCATCAAGAGAATTTCTTCTCAGAAAGAAAAGTATACTCACTGAACAACTTTAAAAATTATCCTGCCTGATACGAATTACTCGCAAAGCTCGTTAACATTTCAGTTTTCAGTTTGCATAATAGCTGAAAAATATAGGTGTGCCAGATGGAGCCTTTTGTGCATTGGAAATGACAGAATTTTGACTTCTAACATTTCAGATGTGCGTACATCTTCCTGAAATTGTTGGGAAAGGGCAAATATAAGAAAAGCATTTACAGCATCGCTGTACAACTGCCAAGGAGCTGAGATATAGCATGGGTAGATAATAAATAATAATATTCATGCTTAATGATAATGACAGGGACCATTCAGAGATAGCAGTGTAATAAATACTGCGGTAATATCGACGATGTTACACTAGTGCTTTGGATTCTTGCGGAGGTTTTCATGATGGATTCGAAGCACTTTACAAAGATGAGTTAGGCATCACAGTGCTCTTGTAGCGAGTCTCTTCTTGCCCTCCTGTTACGGAGAGGAAAACAGGAATGGAGAAGCCAAGGGCGTGTTGCATGGCACCGGCAGAGCCAGAGCACGTAACTTAGCAGGAAAGCAAGGCCAGAGATGGGTGAGCTCTAGCAAATATCGCATTGAAGGTGGAAGTAAGCTAAGGCGAGGCTGCCAAGGCTTGGGCACATGTTTTCCTCTGCTAGCCATGCTGCGCGGGCAGCAGCGCGCCCTCCCTTCAGAGGTGCTCTTGACGCTGCGGGCTGGCGGGAGCCTTCACCATCTGCCCTGGGCAGGAGGGGCCCTTGTTGATGGCCCCCCAGGGGACCCGCTTCCCCCGAGCGGGCAGCTCAGGCCGCCCACGCTGCCGCCAGGAGCCAGCAGAAAGCTCGCTCCTGCTGCTTGGCTTCACCCGCGCCTCGCCCAGCGCCGTGTGGCTGCCCTTGCAGGAGCAGCACAGCCATGGTGCAGAGCTCACCCTGTTTCCCAACAACACCAGGCAGGCTTCAGAGTAAAGATAACGCAGTCCTGGGATTATAGTTACAGGCCTCGGGGTCATAACTGCAAGTAAAAGAAAGCTGTGACATGGTTACAGCCTGTATTTAATGTGTGACATCTTTGTCGGTCTCATATCTCTCCCAGAGTCCTTGTGTGACACGAGCCTTGAAGGGCAGCGACGTGGATTTGATGGAATAACCCGACTGCAGGCACTCCTCAGTATCCAGATGAATTATTTCTCTTTTTCCCCGTATTTACACTAGACCTTTCTGTTCTTAATGAGCACAAATGTGACATCAATAGCTCCATGCCTATATCTGCTGTCTTCTGGGATCCTCGCCCTGGGGAGATGGCTTAACACACAACCTTAAAGTATGCTGAAAATCTATAAGGTTTGACCCAACAGTGCTGTATTAACGGTACAAATTTTCTGCTGAGACTGTGGTCTTTGTGCCTTCCTGCCTTTGCTAAGCAATCAGCTAGAGCATCTCTGGATACATTATTAACAAGAGACCAGGAAGGAGCTCTGTGCTGGTGAAGCCTTTCAGGCCAAACTCCTGCTCCTTAGGTACCGTTCACTCGGGAGCGTCAGGCTTGCAAAGTGCAGGTACGAGTTTGCAGGTACGCATCCACCCCTCTGGGGTTGTCTCCAGACTTGGTTGTACCAAGCGGTGCCCGCCACCACCCACCGGCTGGCCTGAGCCCGCGCCGGGGTTCCCCTTGCCCTGGCAGGAGCACACGCAGCCTCGCAGCACGCCTGGTTCGAAGCCGTTCCTGGAAGAGCAGAGCTTTAACATTGAAATTTGAAAGTGCTTGGCTGGAGGATGCAGTGCAGCACTGTACGTTAGCATAGGTATGTGCCCTTACCGGGGGCACAGTAACGCCTTCGAAAGATTTGGGATTTCACTGGTGGTTTTTCATGTGGATAGACACACAACTAGGAAATGATTTTTCCACTGCCTTGCTGTCGGTGTAGGAATTTGCACTTTTAAAAGTGTGGATCATAATGATTGTAAAATTAAACCATACAAGAAATGGATAGTTTTATGCATTTTACTCACTTTGTGGTTGTGTAAATACAACCCTAGGGACACAGCGGAAGAAAATCAGGCCATTTTATGCTGTTGATTACCTAATTTAATTACTGTTCAATCCAACTTCAGAATAACTGGGTTTGAAAAAAAAGAAAATAAATGTAAGCAATGAACTTAAATCATTAGATGCAGGTGAGGCTTCTGTAGATCATCAGACATCAAACCCAAGGTAATCACAAATGCCACCTAGTATCAGCGACACTTCCAGGGTTCAGGAACACAGGAAGGGCTTTCTTTGGATTTAAGCCACTGCAGCTTGAAAACTGATTTTCTAACTTTCTGCCAGTAGAAGTCAGATCAGAATCAGGTTTAGAATGTGATTAGTCCAAAATGTAAACGTTTGATCTTTCTTGGTGGGCTTTTTTGGGGGTGGGTGGGTGTCTTTTTTCTGTTATTACTTTTTGAGAATGACTTGTTTGCATGTCTGTCGGTTGAGGGTTGGTAATGGCTCTGTTAGTTTGTATTAGACTGCGAGTAGTGTCACCTGAAATAAGTCTGGCATTCATATGCTCCTCACAGAGCCTCAAGTTTTGCTCTATTAACACTTTTCTTAAGTGCAATGCATTAAGGATTCTGTATGACAGGTTTGCACCTGGAGGCAAAGCCTGTTCCCTTCCCCCCCCTCCTTTCCTGAAACCCCAAGTCTTTTCACATCAAGTATTTAATTTTCCTTTGTTCAGGATAAAATGATATGTAAAGTATGCGTTGCCATGGATGCAAAACTGAGAGCTTGTTGATCCTCCCCTTATCCAGGTAGATTTCAAGCAGGATATTTAACATCAGAGGGCACTACGGCATGGATGGCAAAAGACAGATAAAACTGAAGTTCCCGTAACTCGAAAGTGTCTTGTTGAAGTAAAGCAAATCTTGTGCCCCCCGGGGGGTTGCTGGACTTGTTCCCTATGTGCTCGGCAGCATTCCTCTGCCAGCACTCGCTTTTCTCCCTCACCTCCTCCACGTGCCTCCTGCCATGCAAATGGCACAGATCGTTCCCATTTCCCACCCAAACCCACTCAGGTTCGAGCTGTGGTCCGGATAAATCATTTTTTGTGGATGCCGCGGATTAAGGAGCAATGCCATTTTAAATACCGCGGGAGAGTGGTGGGAAGATGCTGCAGGAGGATCCCCGACTGCTGAATGACCCAGCAGGGTCGAGCTGCTCCTCCGTCTGGGGCAAGCAGGTAGGGAGAGGGGAACACACAGCCGCTCATGGCTCGGGGACTTCTGGAGACGACACCTCTGCCTCTGTGTTTTCCTCTTGCAGCAGATGAGGCCGTGCACCCCATCATCAGCAGATGAGGCCGAACAGCACGCGGGGTAGCGTCGCGCCGCGGGCGAGAGGCAAACATCTCACAAGAGTGCTGTAGGGAGGGAGGGAGACACGGGGGGGTGTGGTATAAATAAATACGTTTCAAAAGTGGTTTACAATGTTCCCCTAACTTAATTTCAATCTTATTTTTTATACCTATTTTATTCGCCGTGGCTTCATATCCTTTCCTTTCAGCAGCAGCATACTTATATCAGAACATCAATTTGCCATTGTAATTACATTGGACTGTGGCCTCCACAGAACTCCACTAAAATTGTTTCATTTAATTTTGTCTAAAGAGTGTAGCATTGCCTCCATAGACTTGCACCAAAATTGGCTCATTTCGCTTCAGATTGTCTTTTCCCCACAGGATTGCATTATTACAGCCTCCACTTGCTCCTCGCTGCTGAAAGCACACACTTTAATCCAGCTCGGGTCATGAGTTAAATGCCTTTTTAGGGGTTTTTATATTTTTTTGTGGGGCGAGCTCTGCGTAGCTGTGGGCAGGGCCCCACCAGAGACCCGCTCAGCGGTGCCTGCCGAGTAGCCGAGGGGGCCAGAGACTGCAGTCGGGTGAGTGTAACGCTGAAATTAGCTTCTCATTCAGGCAGCTCGATGTCTCTGTTACTGGGGCGGGGGAAAGGTGAGGGCGTCTGCAGAAGCAGCGGGGACCATCGCTTCCCTTGTTTCCAACAATCACCCTGTTGTAGGGCCCTCGCTCTTTTGTCATTCATAAGAGCTGCCGCAGCAGAAAGCCTTTCTTTTTTCTAACTGAAATGGCCTTTAATAAAGCTATTGTATTTGATCACTGGCTAAGGAAACAATAATTTAGCATAATAGGAAAAGATCATTAATGTTCAATGAACCTAACACTCTGCTCCAGTTTTTGCTGCCCTAGAGAGATGGAGTAAACTCTTCTTCCTTAATTGAAGACTAAATAGAGTACATTTCATTTTTCATTTCCAGCACTTTTTCCAATAGGCTTGTGATGTTTGCTAATGCGTGCTGAAAGGGGTGGACTGCCTGGCAGCAGGGGAAAAATTGGGTGGGAGGGTTTAGAGCACACGAAAACTCGCTTGCTCTTCAGCAGATGGCTCTCTAGGGCCTTCGACCTCTTTCTTGACAAACCTCATTTCAAAAGCCCCCAAGGACTGTGCCAAGGAGATGCGGTGGTCCGTTATATTGCAAAATAGAAGCAGAGAACAACGCTCACGTCCCCTCTCCCACAGCCATCCCTCCACGGGGCACCTACGGCAGGGAGCTGCACTGCTGATTTCTCTACCGAGGGATTCCCTGGGGCATAGTGGGGTTTTCTGAGCTGCCAGGTGAGTGGCTTTCCTCCTGCCAAGGTCAGATGGAGGATTAAGGGCTAAAATTGGTGTCCGGATGACATTTTGACTGCAACTGCAATTTTGTAAGAAAGCGAGCTGACAAATGCTCCCAGGCGTAAGGTTTGCACCGCTGCAGCTCTGGATTCAAATGCCACGGCCCGCTCCTGTGAAAGTGCAGCCAGTGTACTTTGCACAGGAGGAAGCTCAGGGCCGCATCCATCTCCATGGATCGCTTCAAACACTTCAGCACCATCATTCGCAGTCACCTGCGCTCACCTCCCCTACCAGAGCCACGGCACAGGGCCCGTCCTGAGCACTCCCCTCACGTGGGTGGGAAGGTGCCTCTGCATCCTTGTCAGGATTTTTTGGTGCGAGGTTGGGCTGTGGCTGCCACGGCCGGTGCGGCAGTGAGTTCTGGCCACATTCACTGTGCAAGACAAGGAGGTGAAACACATGGCAGCCCCGCACCGCAGGCATTGCTGTTTCAGCTCTGCCCAAGGAGCCACTGGCTTGCTCGCTGCCTGCCCACCAAAGGTGAGCCGCTGCCAGCCTGGGTGCTGGGCCGGCTGGGTCTGGTCGAATAAACTGCCTGAGGGTAGCTGCAAGGAAACAAAGCACCTCCACAGACAAGCTGGGACACGGCTAATGGCATCACCTTAGCCTCCGTTTAGTGCAATAAAAAAGGGCACCGCTAAGGACCGTTTTTCCCTGAGAGTTTTCCTCGATGGATTTTGCCATCGGAGAATGCACCGTCCTCATCCCCTGCTGTGCAAGAACAAAACTGGAGGACACGACGATGAAGGATAAGCAATTAGAAGCAACCGGGTAGCGGTGCTGCAGCGGGAACTTACCCCAAGTAAATAATAGAAGATTTACAGTGCATACGGCTACACTGCCTAATGTTGGTGTCAGACATCACTGATAACAACCGTGCCAATTGTAGCGATAATTAACAACAAGATTAAGGATAACAGCTTGTTCCGCAGCAACAGCGAATCCCTGGTGATGCAGAGTGGATTCGCTGTCACTGAGGAAACTCTGTGGGGGGGGGGGGGGTGCGTGCGTGTGTGCATTGCAGAAACGCCGCCTGTTTAGGCCACCAAAGGGCACGTTTTGGGGGGTGTTGGGCTCTGCCGGGCCGCGGCCCCGCACCGGGCCTGCGGCAGCTCCGCCCGCCGAGGCCCCGCGGCGGGCATCGCCGCTTTAAGGCGCCGGAGGGCCCGGCCCCGCCCCGCGCGGGGGAGGCCGAGTCGGGCCGGGCCCGCTGGCCCGGCGCTGGGGGTGCCCCGTGGCCCGGCGCTGGGGCTGCCCGCTGGCCCGGCGCTGAGGGTGCCCCGTGGCCCGGCGCTGGGGCTGCCCGCTGGCCCGCCGCGCCGCCTGAGCGGTGTCATTGGGCGGGGGAGCCCCCGGCGCTGGCGGCCGCCGGGCTGGGCCCTGCCCGTCGGGGCGGCGGTCGGTGTCGGCCGCGGAGCGCGGCGGGTGGCGGGCGTCTGTCCGCGCTGCGGTGCCGCGCCGGCGGTACCCGAGCAACCCCCCGCCGCTGCCCAAATCGCCGGGAAGCGGCCAGCGGCCGCGCGGAACCGCCTGCTGCGTGGGCAGGCGCGGGGGGAGCTGCCCGGGCACCCTCGGACCAAGCTCGGGCGGACTTCTCGGTCAGGGCTGAGGAGCGCTCGCTTCGGGGTGAATGGCGTGGAGGTGCCGTGGGGGAAAGAACGGCTGGGGACACGCCGGGGGTGGTCAAGGGCAGAGCACGGGCATGTGAGGGAGGGGAAGGTGCCACCCGTCCGGGGCAACGGGAGCCTTCCGTGAGGGAAGGAACTGGGAGCTCCCGCTGTAGGTGATAATTGTGCACCTGGCTCTTGATCGTCGTCGCAGCGGTGGATTTCCGGGGTGTCTCTGCCCCCCAGCCGGCCTCTCCCGAGCACCTCTGCCCCCCCCCCGTCACCCCAGGGGGTGCCTGAGTGTGCAGTCCCCTTGCCCGGCCAGGTGGGAGCTTCAGGGCTGCTCCAGGAACCTGCTGGCACAAGGTGCCCTCACAACCCTGGTAGGTCTTGCTGTGCGTCCCCCAAGAAGTTGCTTGATGGCTGCTTCCCTGAGAGCCCAATGAAAGTGCTGCTCTGTAGCAGTGGGAGGCTTTCAAATCATGGTGTTAATTTTGTAACTACTAAAACAGACATGGGAGGGGGGGATATTCAGATGAAGCTCCAGGGATTGGGAGTTCCTTGACAATAACGTTGTTCGTTAAGAGAGAAAACAGTGGAAGAAGCAAGCACTCCCTGCGTTCTCCCATGTTCCTTCACTGCTGGGTGCTTTGGGAAGTTCCTCCTCAATTCCTGCATAGTGAGGGAGGGGAATGGACTGGTTCGGGGGGGGTGTTAGCAAAATATCAATCCTCTAGCCTCCAAGTTGCTTCCAACCGTGATGGAAGGCTGTTGCCATGCGATGGCCGTAGGAGCAATTGGTAGTGCATATAGCATAAGTGTTGTCTCAGCTGACAGCGTTAGCAAAACAGCTACCAGTGAGGGTTTTTTTCCCAACTGCTAGATTAAAGCATGGTGAGAAAAACTTGCATACTGTTGTGACATAGCATATTTTGTGTGTAAAGTGGGGATTTCAGCTCCTGGTTTATGCCCAGGGTCCGCTGTGACTTAAGTGGAAATTGGCTATATTAAAGTTTCTGGAAAATGAGGGCTATTATCTAGGGGAACAGAAGAGATGTAACTTGAAGTCTTCTTCTAGGGAGTAGCCTGTGGTCTTTCTTTTAATGCTTCAGGTTCCTCCTGAAGATCATGGCTTTCCTTTTTTCTAAAGGAAGTGTCATACCACAGACCTGCTCACACAAATAAAGTTGCTAGATGGTTGTGGGTGTTCTTGTTTGTCCATGTCTGTCTTTAGACATTAAGCAAACCAAGAAATCCAGAAAATCAGGAAGAAACATGGCTAGCTGAGTTTAGTTTGGTCTCGAGCATCCCTGCTTTTGGAGGAGGTAAGAATCCTTTCTTAGATTTTGTGCTTTGGTTCAAGCTGCTACTGAAAGAAAGTACAGATGCTTGAGCCCTTGAGACAACCGCACCTTCTTAAGGTCTTCCCTGGAGTCTGGTTTGGAGCAAAGCGGTCTCTGGCTGGCTTGGTGTTGTATTGAGATTACTGACAGTCCTTTCTGTCACTGCGTGACCCCCCCTGCTCCCTGCCCTGGGTCCATGCTGACTCTTACTTATATCATAATGTACACAGGTTAAATTAATTGAATGTTACTGATTTATATTTACCCAAATCTAATCATGGTGCTCCCGTCTCCATTACTGACAAGATAAATACTTACTAGCTAAAGCTTTAATTTCCTTGGAGTACTATTCTTCCTGAAATGAGCTAGCAAGTTTGTGTTCATCACGTGTCCTGCTGACACCCTCCCAGGCACTTGGCACCCGGCTGCAGCATCTGTGTGAGGTGGGCCTTGGCTGAGGGCACTCGCACAGGTAAAATTGTTAAGAGTTAGAAGTGCTTTGCAGGAGAACATCCACATCTATGTGTCGGTAGGCTTCCTGCTGCGCGGAAGGAGCTTGGGTCAGGCGGAGGCCGAATAAGATGGATTAGTGTTTGTGCATGCTTCAAATGGTTGGCTTTGTCCAGGCTGGAAAGGCTTTAATGGATAACGTTTTTTAGCACTGGGATAGATCACATTGCCTGTAATGTGTGTGTATATGCCTAGAGGACTCACCTCCCGCCCCTGCAAGGATGCCCCCCTGCGTGTTGCCATTGTGCCTACTTATTAGTTTATTAATGCTTCCTTAAGAGAGAACAGTAATGCAAACCAGCTGGGACAGTACTCGCATCCTGCAGAAGAGCCATGTAGCAAGGGAAACCAGAAGGGCAGAGCCTGCCCCACGCTGACCGCTGGTCAGAGCCACGGAGCTGCCGAAGCGGAGCCAGGCCGTGGCTGAAGCTGGAACTTGTACATAAATCTCTCTGATTTCGTGTTCAGTGTCTGCAGCGTCTCTTGAGAGAGGAAAAAATGTTCTTGTTTTCTGCCTCTATCAGTCACTTCAGGGGGATGTTAGTGGACTATTGGGATGCTTCTCGGCTTGTTTAAGTCATTCTGCCTTCTGTCTTGAGCATTACTAGTCCCTCAGGACACTTGACACCGATGCTGCTTGGGAAGAAAGTACCTATTTGGAAGCAATCCTGCCAGCAGACCGTATGTTACGAGTTTACGGTTTCCTTGTTTGGCAACTTGGGGCAATGTGTGAAAACATTGTTGCTTCTGATTTTTATCTCTTGCTGCTGTTTATGCTTGTTATGTCACAAGCTGACTGCTCAGGAGGTAATTGTGCTGTCCAAGTGGAGGATGCAGTATCTAGGAAGCCTAGTGATTGGCACTCCATTAAGCATCACGAGACTTAGAGCGAGAGAGGAGGGTGAGGAGCGGAGGCAATTCATTCATTTCCGTGCACCTGAAACCAAATACATGTGAAATAGGATTTGGTGTTGTTTTGTGTCAGGCTGGTAAATGGAGTTTAGGGGGGCTCTTCAGTACTGGGATGAGTACTGTGAAGTGAAAAAGTCTTGAGATAGTGGTGGTTGGCGGTATGGCAAGGGAGCATTTGCCTGTGTCAGAAGGGATGCTGTTAGGGTCAATCAAGGTGCTTCCAAAAAAACCACATTGTTGGTTCTTGTTGTTGGAAGCCATCAGTGCCCTTGGGAGGTCATCTCCTGTCCCACCTCCCCTTGTCTCCAGTGGTACAGTTAGGCCTGGTCTTTGCCCTGTGCTCACTTTGGAAGGCTTCTGTACTAGCGTTGACCACCCTTGTCAGTGCTGTGACATGTCCCTGGACTGGAAGGTTGGGATCATGGCTAGGTAGGATATCTACACCACTTCTTTGTTTCCAGTTGGGAGTGGAGTCAGAGCCGAAGTGCCTGACAGCAGATGGTGCCAGTTTGGTGTAGCTGTCTCTCATCCCTGGTGGGCCATGGTGGAGGGTGGTATCAGGATAAAGGAAAAATAGCAGCAACTTGATGTCAAAATCCAGTATCCCGCTAGTACGTGGCGTGGATGGCTGGGCAGAAACACAGAGAGGACCTCCTGCATTCTTCCCACTCTTCAGTATGTGAACAAGAGGGAGTTTGTCAAGAGTGGTGTCTGTGAGGGGCTAGATTTGGGAAAGAGCCTTAGTCTAAGCATCGCATCTCCCAGCTTTGGAGTCATCAGGCAACTACTGTAATACCAAATACTCTTCTCATTTAGGGCCTAGGCTTCCCCTGTTATGTGTGAGAACAGTTATTACCTGAGAAGGTGATTTAGGAAAGCCAGAATGTGGATCCATGAGCTCGACAGACAGAAATGCTTAGGAGAAATATGTATATCCTTTGTGTGCCATGCCAAGGAGAATACGTGTTTCAGCTTGGGATACACAGCAATGAATCTTCTCCTTTTTCGGTATTCTGACTGACACCTAATTATTTATGCAGAGAGGAGGAGATACTGAGATATTGAGTCCTGCTCCACAAGGGCCAGCAGACCAAGAGTTGGAGCACTTGTCTTGAGAGGCCCTGGCTTCAGGTCTGTCAAGCAGACAGCATCACTGAACCTGATCTTTGTTAGAAGGGTGCTGGCTATGCAAGACAAGGGGATCATGAGAGCATTGCTTCGTTTTGTTTTACATGTGGCCTGCCTGTGGCAGAGGCAGGAGTGGTTCAGTGGATGAATTCGATGGGAAACAACGTGCAAGGCTGCTGCCAGGCTGTTTGGTCTTTGAGACTCAGGTGGTCTCCATGCTAGAGGGGGGAAAAAGGATATCTAAAGTATTTTGTTGGCAGACACTCAAGTGTCTTTAGGATTAGGTGGGAGGTTGAGGATTGACATTTTGGATGTTGGCATTTGAATCAGGGGTTAGTTATCTAAGCCTCCCTCTAGCAAGGTGTCAGCACATTTTTCAGGTTCTCTCCTGTTAAATGCCATAGATAAAATCAGAAAATGCTTCTGGAAAAAGCCTCCATTAGACTGTGCCTCAACGCTTTCATTTGTCAACAAGCTGCTGCCTCTCAAATAAGAGCAACAATTTTTTTGCAGGGACTAGTTGAAGCAAAGGAAACAAATACTTCAGGTATTTCTTAAGTGCCTCACACTTCACTTTTTTCCTCCTGAAGCATGCATCCTTGATTGCTTCCTTAATTAGGACTTTTAAAATATCTCTCTATTCCCATTTATAAATAAATCAAAATAGAAATTCAGAGTATTAATTTATCAGGCACTCAATGTGCATTCTAGAGAGCAAATTTAACACCTGTACATGCAAGGACTGAGTGCCCCCCACAAGCTCCTGAGCCACTGGCTTTGGTGGTGGCTGCGGAGCATCAAGGAACATCTCTCATAGCCCGACTTCATTAACAAGGATGCAAAAAAGCCATGAGAAAAATGAATTGTCTGTGCAATTGCATTTAATTTTCATTCTAGCAGGTTTCCCAGTTCACTTGGCAGCTATTATTTCTTCCTTTTTTTCTCTTTTCCCAATTCATGCTTGCTTTCATTTTTTTCTTCATTCTTTCTTGGTCCTTTTGACTGAACAAAAGCAGTCCCACAAGGGCAGGATAATGTATTCATAGTTTTGCTGCAACTTGGCTGATAGAATAAGCTGCAAAATTGCTGCCTCCCATTGTTTACTGAGAATCTTTGATGTGCTTTGTCGAGTTGAAATAAGTGCAGTCTAGTGCCCTCTGCTCCCCCCCTTACAGAACAGAGCCTGTTGCGCTGAACCTGCTCAGGCTGGAGCTGGTGGAAAGGCTGAAGTTCAAGTTCACAGACCCAAAAGTAAGTTACAGAAGTGATTGCTTGTTTGAGCTTTCGCTTGCTTGCTCTTGCCTTTCATTCTCCTTGATCTAAGCGCAGTGTATTGTTAATGCCTATCTGAAGATTGAGTTAAGCTCTAATTAAGCCTGCCAATCAAAAAACCCTGGAAAACAGGCTTCTAATGTGCCTGGTAGTAAGTCATATTTTCCCCCTCAATTTTCTGACTACGAACATGTAACTGGTAAGTGTGGGTTTGTTGTTGTTTGGTTTTTTTTCTCTGAACTGCAGACAAGTGCTTAATGGACTTGTACCACAGTGTTTACCTTAAGGGCTAGCTTTCATTACAAAATGGCTTTGGACAAACATCACATGAAAGGTCCAGCCTTTGCCAGGCTGTAGCTAAGGTCGTCCTGGAGCATCATAGAGAAGTCAAAGTTGTTCTTAGCTTTTCATCCAATGTCAGAAAACACGCTAGAAGTAATGTGATCAGGAGGAGTGAAGATGACAAAGCTGCCTGGAAGGTCTTTCTGGAAATAGGAGAGAAGGTGCAACAGCTAGAGTACGGGATCCTCTATCTGACGTTGGAGCAAGAGCCACCGATGGTTACAGCTAGTGTAAATCCTAATTTGCTAACCAAAATCCAAAAATGGAAATATCAAATGATGTGGCTTTGGAACTTCCACTGAGGCATCAGGAGGGCAAAACCAGAGTTTAGTGTTACCATTTTACAACCAACCATAAAAGAAGAGAGGTGGCTTCTAATCCACAGCATATCTGTAAAATAAAGCATATTGGTAGGATTGAGATTACAGTGTTTTGTACAAGAAGTTTTTCATGACCATAAGGAAAAACAAATTGGGATCACATGTTACAAAAAAGTCCCAAACCTCAAAGTCAGTAATAATCTTCCTTTCAGGAAGACACCAGAAGTTTAGCTGAACCAGAAGCTTATTTTGGTATAAATTGAACAGGATAAAATAATAGCATAAACCAGAGACTGGAGCGACTAGCCAAGCTACCCCGGTAGGTCCTTCCCATCTCTAACCCTCAGCATCTATTTTCCTGTGGAGCATGGTGATGGTTTCTGCCCTTCTGAGCTGCTGAGTCACCTATTTAGCGCTTGTGAAGTTTGCATCAAGTGTGGCAGTTGTACAGCGGTGGCAAGCCAATGCTAGACATCCAAAAGGCCACGAGGAAAGTTGTGGCTGAAGACATGCAGCTCCTAGATAGGCTATCCTGGCTCGTGGACCTTAATGAGAGATCTCAGGCTAATTAAGCTTTAATACTGTGGGTAGGAAGGCTGACAGCTCTGCTCTAGCCTGACCCGTTTCTCAATGTGCTTTTGTGCCTGCCTGATTTTTTTCCCCTTCCTTCCCCTGCTGTAATCCTTATGGAACATCTGCCCCAGCCAGGAACAAATGGCAGCTTGTTCTCTGGACACCGTGTCCTTGTTGGTACGCTCAGGTCCTGAAATCCTTCCGCCCTTTGTTCCTCTCCTGCTTTTTTTCCCCCTCTAACACCACAAGACTTGATTAATCCAAGTGCTGAAATCCCGCAGGCGCTGTAGTTATTTTTAGCGTTAACGTTAGAGCTCTGCAAAGGGTGGATGAAGATTTATGATTTTGTCTCCTACAAATCACACGGCCTTTCCTTTCTCTGCTACAACTTGGATGGATTCCAACATCCCCCCCCCAATGCCCAAAATTGCCTGTTATTTCTTTAATTAAAGAGCTGCGAGGGCCAGCAGTCTTGCCTCATGACCGTGGGGCAGAGCGGGTCCTGCGTCTCTTCTGGAGTTCAGCAGATCTAGAATTTCTGCTCTTGTTTGCAGTCATTAAAACTTCATAAATCTTCATCCTGGAAAGAGCCTTTTTAGCGCTTTCTGTTGTGAGCTGGGAGAAGAAAGGTTGCTTAAGCGTGTGAGCGCCCAAACAGAACTTTCACGGTGGAAACTTGCTTTATTTCCTACTCTAATGTTTTCAGCCACTCTTCCATTTCCTCCTGCAGCTAACATGTCTGCGCTTGACTTTACTGGGCACTGAGTTTGCCCTTGTGAGGGCATGGGGAGAGGTTTTTTTTCAGTAAGAAATATCAAGAATGAATTGGGGTCTCTCTCCGCTTGTGTCTCGTGCGTTACTCTCCTTCCTGAGCTCTGCATGTCCAAGCACGGCTGTGGTGTTACAGGCTGACCGGCATACAGTTATTATTTTTTTTCCCCACGTCAGGCGTGCCGTACACTGTAGCTCTTTCCTGGTGCACCTAAGTCTAGTTTCCAGTTTACACCCCAAAACCCCACTTAAAATGAATTTAATGCATCAGGGAGGCAGCTGTAATTACCATACATTTTCCAGCATGCGCTTAGGTAATAACCATATATTTTCCAGCACGTGCTTAGGCGTGCAAGTGGGCCCACTTGTGCCAGTTGGGAGCTGCTGTTTTCTCCCCGTGTCCTCCTTGCGGCGCAGCTCCCCATGCACTGGGAGGTCTGTGGGGGGCACAGAATGTCCTTGTCGCCAGAATCAGGTGCTTAGGAAAAGTTATTACTATCTAAATTATTCTGCCTTTCTGAAAGCAAAATTTCTCTCTTCGGTGCAACATTTTCTAAAATCTGGATAATTATCAGCAATTCCTAGTAATATGCCTTTGCAGCAGTGCTGTAGACTTTGGGAAGGTGTTTTTATTTTTGTGTGTGGCTCTGGACACAGCAGCAGTGCCCCTGTTAGAGGATCCCACCTTTTCTTCCCCCAAGCAGGGTTTCCAGCGTGGCAGTGAGCAGCGTGGCTGTGCTGGGGTGCCAGCCGCTGGAGGGCTAACCAGGGCGTCTCCAGCTATACGTTTCCCCATACAAACAGGAAATCAATACTCTGAACAATTAACTAGACTTCATAAACTTCAGCTGGCAAGCTTTCTGGAGGCTATTCAAAAAGGCAGCAACAGTTCCTGGGTTGCCTGAGAGGGAAATAAGCTCAGGTCGTTTCTTTTGTTTAACTGGTGAGGACACAGGCAAGCTGAAAGGGGAGAAGATTTAATGGCATTGTCTCAACCTCAACTTCAAAAAAAAAAAAAAAAAAGACATCTCTACATCATCTTCTGTTCCACTGTTACAAGTGGAAAAATCAATCTTTTCAACACCTGAATAGGATTTAAAAATTGCCCTTACTCCCTACCATCACCATCACCTCTTTTTGGCAGGCATTACTGAGCAGAGTCTGGTGATTTTTTGTTTGGCAAAGGGTGGTTCGTTTGCCTGAAGGGCTGAATGAGGCAACTGCTGTTTTGACAAGCAGAGCAAAGCTGTCAGGCTCCTTTTCCCTGTAGGCGACTGTACTTCACGTTCCTGGTGCCAGATAATATTTGACATTTAATTTAAGACCCTCAGTGCCTGCATATAAAACTTTACTATGATAATAGTGATAAAGCGGCCGAGTGTTGTATTTGACAGTCTTTTCTTCCTCTCTCCTGGTTCATCCCTGTGCTCAGTTTGGGCTGAAGGATCTGACTTGAATTAAGGAGAGGAGGAGACTTAACCCTGAATTTTTATGAATTGTGAGGACACCTGACTTGCAGATAAAGATCTAATCATGAATCTTATTCTGGCTATGAGGTCTTTCAGTGGCTCACTCCTAAGCCGCCAGGCAGAATTTATGCAGGGGAGACGGAATGGGTGAGGGATAGTGTCAGCAGAAGAGAGGGACCTTCTGTTTGTAATTCATCCGATTACTCCTCTTCTCACAAAGTAGCACATACTGCATTGATCAGTAATGCATTTGCCACAAAAAAAAAAAAGCACTAGTAGTATTGACAAGGCTGTGTTTGTACTGAGGAGGAGGTAACTGGATTTTTCTGAAATCGCGTTGGACACAGCTGATGGTGCTCTGGTCCACCCTGCAGCCACAGTAGGTCAGGCTGGTGGCCCCCGGAGGAGAGGTCAGTGATGCCGTGGCGGCTTGTCCCCTTTGGGGACAAGCACTCTCCTGCAGGAGCAAATGACAGGGACAATATGTCTGTCTTTCAGAAGCAGTCAAACGTGGTAAGAGCTGAGGTGATAGGGCCGGGGCCCCGGCTGTATCAGGTCAGCGGTGCTTTGTCCGTGCAGGTCCCCTCCCCGGCACAGCTGGCCTATCCCACTGCGGCAGCGGGACTTGGACCTCCTGGTGTCACTGCCTCGGGATCTTAAATGCGTTATTTTTCGTGCCTAACGTACACATGGTAGCTGTCCTGCCCTCTGACTGCGCCCCGAGTCCTGGAGAAGGCAGGCCGATTCTCCCGGCCACCTTGTGATCCTGGACAACGTGGCACAGGGACAGTCCCTGTCTCCGCAGGTGTGGGGACACAGTGGAAACCGAGCTTTTTTTTTTTTTTTTTCCTCCTTTTCTCTTCCCCCATTTAAAAAATACCTCGTTACTGGGATCAGCACCAATGCTTTGTCACTTGTCTTAGCTGAGAGGGGAGAAAAAGCCGTGGTGAGTCACGCTTTTAATGTGGAGATTAAAATATTAGTTGTGAGTATGTGTTGGAGACAGTACCTGTGCTACTGCTGGTAGAATGCAACGGGGAGGGAAATTCTTACGGGAAGAAAAAAATGTTTTACGGAGTCTCTGGGATCTAATGTGCTTCCCACGAAGAAGTTCCGTACCCAGTCCTACGGCAGAGACTAGAAAAAGTAGATGGATGGTGTTTGAAGTTTTTCAATTTAAAGTGAGTGGGCATGGCACAGTATGGGGGAATGGATTTTCTCTGAGCAGAACAAACATTCCACATCAGGGTTTAAAAATAGTGCCTGCCTGCACGAAGGCCCCCAGCTCCTTGTGTCACTTCCCACCACCGACTTCCTCCGCAATTGTCTGGAGTGCACTTGTTTCTCTCCAGCTTTTAGCAGTTGAGAAGATAGCTTTTTAAAAAAAAAAACAAACAAACACCCAAAACAAAAAAAAAAAACACCAAATAAACCCCCAAATTGCCTTGTTATTCTTGGGGAGTCCTGGGGCTACTTTAGGATATGTGTGATGGAGAGTGTAGTTGTTTGTGATGTGGTTAAAGCACGGCGAAGAGACAGCTCACACAGAGGGGATAAAAGTCCGCTGATGAAACGTAGCTGCAGTGCATACCTGTATCCTTGTGATCGAGAAAAACCAGGGGAGAATAGCCGCGACCCCCACCGCCTGCCCACATGGCAAACAGTCTGTGTCCATGCTGATGCTGCGTTTTTGTACATTTTCTGATGGCTTAGCCTGGATTCCAGGGCTTTTCATATCTCAGCAGATAGAGCTGCCCGAGGGATGGCTGGCAGGGCTTGCACCGCCTTGCTCAAACCTCACTCAGGAGTTGGTTTTGACCCGCTACCACCTTTTTGCTGAAGCTGTCGCATGGCATACTTTGCAGTGCTATGGAGGAGTAGCTCTTGACTCTGGCTGAGGCTTTTACACGTGAGAAATCGGCTCTGGTGGTAGCGGGAGCTGAGGCGGTGGGGCTCGGAGGGGGCTGTCTGCGGCAGGTTGCAGCCACTGCCGCAGCCAGCCCTTTGGTGCTGCCAGAGCAGAACATAGAAACCCACAAAAAAATGCAGATGGAAAGATGCTTCAGGGAGCATCAAAGTCTGCCCTTCCCTCAGAGCAGGATCGTTTGTATCTGCTGTTTCCAACAGATGTTTTTCTAGCCTTGTAATGCAAACCTTCAGCGGTGGTATTCCACAGCCTCCTCGGGAAGTCAGCGCAAGTCTCTTCCTACCCTGAGCATTAGAAAGCTTTTCCTAATGTCTGTTTTAAATATTTCTTGCTGTAATTTAAACCCACTGTTATTAGCTCTTGAGTACTCCTACCACTACCACCTTCCATTTTTCATTAAGAATAACTATTGCAAGTACTTATTCCTTATTAATAAGTGGCTTGTTCAGTGTTCCCACTTACAAAAATGCTTCATACCAGACTCTCTGACATGAACTTCAGATTAATTCATTAAGTAAAATGGGGAAGGGTTGGCGGGATCTAGCTGAAGGGATCTAGAATAATCAGCTGTGTTATTAGTTAGAAAATGTCAGGCCATAGAAGCACTGGATGATAGCACCATTTATGAAATAGCAAAGCAGAAAGAAGCCATTTGCCAGTTTTTGGTGTAATTGCGCAGACTGCTGTAAGATTTTTTCATTGCCTGAGTGGGACAGCAAAAAGGAGGTGAAGGGGCTGATGAGTTGCAGGAAGAGGCAATTTTGGGAGGGTTACCTTACTTCAGGTGCCTGCTGGTCACTCTGAGTTTCCACTGCTAGAAGAGTCCTCCAGCACCGCCCGCGAGCTGGGGGAACGCTAAGACGATGCTCTGCTGGAAGGCAGGGACTGCCAAGAGCAGATGATTCACATGCATCTTGCTTATTTCTGGCTCCGCAGCTGGGACAGCGTGCCAAAAATGAGTGAAACCAAAGATCAAGTGAATAGGTTTAGAAGGGTTTTTTACCACTTGATCCAGCCATTGGGAGCTATGACTCATGCAGTCCGAGATGATGCTTTAACATTCGCTCTGATCTGCATAATTCTGCTGGTGTGACTGAGTTACTAACAGCAGCATTTGCAGAGAGATGCATTCAGCTGTCTTAACTTGCACCCCCACTCCCTTTTTCTTGACTGGTATTTGCAACGATGATAATAAAATACGTAGTTTTACAATTTTATTTATTTATATTATTCCTTTTGAAATTATTCTGAACCCCTGTTTAGTGGGGAGGGTAAGCAAGGAGGGAACAAAGGAAGGGGATGTGTGGTATAGTTTATGTCCTCACTTGGAGCTAGAGCTGGTTAGCAGGATGTAATGTACTCTGTTGCAATCACTGAATGTATTATAATATACAAATTCCCTCTGTTTGCTACTGCTTCCACTGCACTAATAGGCAAAACGGTGGAGGACCCGCCGTTTTGGACCCGTTCCCAGGCAGGACGGTTAAAGTGACACCCAAAACACTCACTAGCCTATTCACCTGCACTGCTAGATGCTGAGTTTACAGCTTTGTGAACTATGACTCCGTCTTGTTACGCTGTAATCTCTTCTGCTATGTTTCTGGACTTTCCACCTTGTTCTCTAATCCAAAACAGCCAGTGTCTGTGTTCAGGATCTGCTTATTCTGAAAATAAATCTCCTCAGGGCCGTAAAAGGACCTTATCTCAACCATCAAAGGTAAGGGAAGTCACCAGAGTGCTGGCGCTTTGAGAAGCTGGAGGTGGGGGTGGATTGTCTTGTTTTTCTAACTGATCTTTTCTGTGTTAACCTGAAAAGTAAGTAGGAATCCATATGGGGTTGTAGGCTGGGGGGAAAGCAGCTGGCTTTTTAGCGGAGCTGAGGGTAAACGGTACAGGAAAATAAATTGGAATTTGGGGAACAAAGGTTAAGTGTCACAGAAGGATAAATACACTGAAAGCAGGTCCAAGGAAGCAGGAGATAAGAAAGTAGCTGTGGGGAGGTGCGAGAGCACAGAAGTGTAGGGACTGTGGGGAAGATGCTGGAGAGTTTCTCCCTGCCAGCGCAGGAGCCCATGCTTTTGCTGCAGCTGCTGTACAGCAGAGCAGGAAGGATTAGGTTCAGCTAATCCCACACTGAACTCCAGACTGTTAAACTGCATGGGTTTGACCTGCATTTCAATGTTTCGAGTGTTAATTATAAAATGGCTGGGCAACATCACACTGCAAGCCTGCTGGGCAGAGTTGCTCTTAGACCATGTGTTTCTTTATCGTTTCCTTATAGGGGTTTATTATTTCACAGCGGAGAAACTAGCACCTGCTCCGGGATTTTAAATAAATAGATATGCTCTAGCAAGAGCATTTCTATGTATAGAAGATTAAGTATTCTTCAGCTGTGTTGAAAAAGGACTGTTGTTCATTAACCCTCCTTTATACTGGCCAATCTACCTGGCACTCCAAGCAAGCGGCCATCAAAAGGTAAAGATGCTAAGCTATTGTTAGAGACATTGTTTCTGAGGGAACTAAACTGCATGTCAAACAGATGAACTTGGATATTTGTGAAGCACTGCTCCTGAAATTGCTGAGAGGGGGAGATGTGGTTTTAATTGCCTGCTTTTTACGCTCACGAGTGTCTGGACGAGGAAGAGAGAAGTGTGTTTGTCCTATCCTGTCAGCCACCCGAAAGAGCAGGCGGGCTCACTCTGTCCTCTGTCAAGGACTGCACGAGAACAGAACAAAGGCCGAGAGTCAGGAGACGTGAACTCAGCGTCTTGTCAGCTGTAGACTTGATCTGACCCTGAGCAGGTCACTCATAGCGGGTGCCTGCGTCCCCCGCGGCTGCTCCGCGCTGGCCGTTTCACAGCACCGCTGCCGGAGGGAAGGTCTGTGGAGGAGTCCTCTCTAGTCCCGCATTTCTTATGCAGCTGCTCTGTGCATCACTCCCTGTATTACATGATCCGTTGTTCTCGAGTGAAAGCTTTCCTTTTTGTCAAGTACAGTGGTTGAAGTCTTACAGGGTTGCATCTTACAGAGATGCATGAAATTGAGTATAAACCTCCCTTTGCGCAGCCAGAATTTTTTTTAGAACCCAAAAGAACCATTAAAGCTATGTTTAAAAAACCAAAACACCAAAACAAGCTAAATCAAGTATCCATCTGCACTTTTCCTCTTCGAGCGCCCAACAAGAGTACTGCAAAAGGCAGGGACAGTTTGAGAGCAAAGTAGAATTTGACGTCCTGATCGCTTGCTGGTGCTGGTATGTTTTCAGTAAGGCTTTACTGTATTTTCAGGGGCTTTTGGGCAAAGGCTGAGATCTTTCTCCCCTCATTAATTCCCTGATCCATTGAGGGGCTAAGACCTTTTTGAGAATTTTGCCTGGTGCGTGGAGACTGTAGCTCAAGGTGGCTGTGGCATTTGGTGTGGCACATGGATTCAAATACCTCCTGCCACCAGCGAGTATGGTCGTTACCCGGAGGGCAGGAAGGGGACCCCTGGCTCAAGGGGAGCACCCTCTTGTCATCCTTCACAGCAGACTACTTCCCCCAACGGGGGGTTTCCAGCCGGGCCAGGTATGGGTCTGGTGGAGAGGGGACATCTCCTCACCCGCTGCTGGCGTCTGCCTGCCTTCCCAGTGGTGCAGCACGGAACTGCTTTGGCAGGACAGACCCGGCTCTTTCCAATTTTTTTTTTAATTTTCTTTTTACATTCAGTTATTACTTGACAGGCTGCGTTGTTTTCTGAGGAACACAAACAAGGGAAAGGAAGTTGCATTTTTTTTCTGCTGTTTATAAAGCAATAAAACTTGGATGGAACTTCAAGGAGTAGGGAAAAGGCGCTTCACTAGCTTGAGGGCTTTTCTCCATGACATTAGAAAGATGGATCCTTTCCAGAGAGGCATCAGTGCCAGACTTTTCCTAACAAAGATTGGGTTAATCTCTTATTCTGGAAAGTCCCACTTAGCCAACATAAGGGGGAAGACTGCCTGCCGCCTTTCTGTGAATTTTGTTGTAGGTTTGAGTACTTTAATTTCCCAAGGCAGTGCTGAATTTAACCGTGCAACAGTTGGTGAGTAATGTGGCAGTCAGAAGTTGTTGAGAGCTGCAGTAGTTTGGCTGTAGTGTTGGAAGTAGGTAGCTCTGAAGTGTAAGACACGGTGCTGTCATGTTGCTGCCATTTCCCTCACTTCTGAGGAAGCTGCTTGACAGCAGTCTGACTGCATACAGTGCCTCCTGCAAGAGAGACATTAAATTTAAATTCAGATGCAAAATGCGTAGTTACTCTGCTATCCCCCCCATGCAAAGAAAATTTCCAGATACGTGCTATTTGAGCATCTGAAGCTTCAAAAACAATTAGCTGATGAGCAGATACCCAGGAAGTGCCCCTGAGAAATGCCACCATCTGACTGGTCTCTGCTTTTTTTTTCATACTCCCACATGAATGAAGAGAAAAGCTGGACTGAAAATAGTGTGAGGATTGCAAATTCTCTCAAGGCATGGCCCTTACTTACAGTAATCAGGTTTTATTTGGGGAAGAACTCTGTGCAGAGGGTATTTTTGGCACTTGGTTCCAGTCGCCTAATTAAACTTCTCAAAACAACAACAACAAAATGCATCGCTCCTGGAGCAGACCAGAGCTTTGGAAAAAAGCCAGATAAAACTACTAAGAACAAATGGAGAAATTCCCATTCCAGGCTAATAAACTTCAAAATCTGGATGGGGTGGTGCTCCAGCAACTGTTGCTGCTGTGCAGACAGGGCAGAGCAGACCCTGGCAGGAGGAGGATGTCCCCTTGCTCTTTTCTTTTCCTTACCTCTCTCCTTCTTCTTTTCAAAACAGCGACCACTCAGATAAGCACCTGAGATGATGCTCCTATCTTGATTTTTATTATTAGGTCTCCACTTCCAATTCCACCGTCATTTCCATCCTTGCCTCATAAGGTGAGGCGCAGCGCCTTTGTACCCGGCGGGATGGCTGGTTAACAGGATGAGTGCATCTGCAGCGAGCGTGCCGCTTCGGCTGCCTGCCTGTGCCGCTTCCTGCCCTTGACCTTCCGAGTTCTTGCTGGAGAATGCCCTGTGAGAGGTTTATGAAGGAACTTTCTGCACAGGCTTCCACTGATATCTAACCATGTTAATTAAAAGGAAACCTATAGCATAGAGAGCTACCTGCTGGTACCAGCCTTGCCCGTCAATTGGGGTTAACCTGTGCCAGTTCAAAGATGCTGCCTGTGGATGGTGTCTAGCATGAGCTGTAAAGGATATTTTTTTTTTCTGCCTCTGCTCTAATTGCAGTAAGAAATTTTGGTAGGAACCTAATAAGATTACCTTAGCTCTCTGTCCTAAGCAGTTCTCAATTGATTATAATGTTACCAAATCATAAGAATTTTGGCTGAAGTTTTCGGTCTGGGCTATCTATCTCACCATGTTATTATTTTCAGGTTTTCATCCAAAAAAATGTCCAGCCTTTTCCAGGAACAAGACTAGGAGGAGAGCATTGCTTTACATTAAAACAAACACATCCTGGCAGCTGCCTTCTCCATGAGCTGGGGTGCCCCAAATGCTTGGAAGCCAGTTTTGGGATTTGGCAGAGGAGTGGCCTTTGGGCTCATATCCCCTTCTGTGAGAAGCTGCACAGTTTTAAGCCATATCATGTGTATGCAGCAATGACTTCAAAGTTTTCTTGCTGAACATTAAGGTTTTCTGTTCAGTGAAAGGCTAAACCTGTCCCGTTGCTTACTGCTGACCAGCCTGCTGGTGAGCAGAGCAAGCGAAGATGGATATGCCGTGCACTGGTTAGAGACAGGAGAAGAGACGGGTCAGGAGGAGTCAAGCAAGTAGGAGGAAAGGCGGGAAGATCTGCGCCCAAGACAGCGCGCCGTATCCTACACCCTCTGGTGAGGAACCCATGATTGCCATCAGCCAGGATCTTGGTCTACTCTGCTGCCGGCGGTAGCAGCCTGACTCTCCCTCGCTCCTTTGGCAAGTTCCTACTGGGCAATCCAGGAAAGATAACCCAAGTTTTCCTCTGGATCAGCTGCCTGACCCAGCTCCCCATGAGTCTTCATGGCATTTCAAAGGACGCAGGAGTACGGGACGAGGAGGGCCGCGCTTCCCTGCAGGCAGATGTCCTGCAGAACTTGGCAGCTAGGACATCTAAACCCCGCTGGCAGTTTGCTTTGTTCCTTCTCTGGCTGATCAATACAAAGGCCAACAACTGTTACTCCTATAAGCTGCTGTGTTCGCCCGAGTAAAGGAGGTCTGCGAGGCAGGTCGGTAGGCTAAGCGTTGCCGTTGATCCCCGAGGGTGACAATGTGAGATCGTTTTATGGTACTTCTGTTCTGTTGGGTTTTTCTAGAATTTCTTCACGCAGTTAATTTTGATTTTTGACTTACATATAAAACATACGTAGAAAAGATCGTTATTGAGACTGCAGGTAGTTTTGACCATGGTGCACCTGCTCTGAGAATGAAGGGGGTTGTAGAGGGACGAAAGTTGCTGCATCCCTTCTTGTTTGTTGCAGAAGCTGTACTGTATGGAGTGGGCAGAGCGCGCAGGGAAAAAGAATATAATGGTATGGTTAAAGCAATTACATTGGTCAGTATAGTGATTTTTTGTTTTTCTTCCCCCCCCCCCCCCCCCCAAAAATCCTGTTGGATGCTGGAAGAATATCTCCTTCTTCTGATTAATCTTAATTGAAGCAATTCTATTATTTAAACATCATAGTCCTCTTTTTACGTTTCCAAACTGCTCAGCCTTCTCAGTAGCTTCTTAGAAGCTCACACAAAGATATTCCTTTCGTTTGTGCCTCAGTTCTTAAAGTGAGAAGGGGACCCTGGTGGGAGCTGATGTCCAGAACACTGAGTCCTAATATTCTTACTCCTTTGTCCTCCTGGGTAGACCCTGAACAGATGAGACGTTACCTCATGTATTCTGCTTGGCTCAAGTGTATGTAGGTAAAGGAGGAAATTCGATCAAAGCTTCTCTTTTGCTAAGTCTATGTTCTTTGTATGTACGAGACATAAATAAGACAGTCTCTGCCCAGAGGAGCACTGAAAACCCCACTGAAAACACTCCTTTTGTCTGTGAATTGTTCCCTGAGTTCAAGCATTTTTGCAAAACGCACAAAACACTGTAAGATAGCTGCAGCGTGCTCTTTGTGGGGTGGCCCATGAAGATAACTCAAACTTCCTTGCGGGAGAATGGTGATGCTTGCTTCCTTAGTGGTGGTTCACATGGAATATATTGTACCAGAACCTGGTAGCGACAGTTAGCTGAGTCGTTTTTGGATAAGAGGATGATGTTGGCTTGACAGAGAAAGCCTTCTGGGGCTGAATTCCTGGATTCTGAGATTACTTTTCTTCTGATGTTGAAGAAAAAGAAGATGTCCATTTTGGTACTGTTGCACTGGAATTGCTGTAGTCGTGCTACTTTTCCCTGAAAGTTGCCCGGTTTTGACCAGTGAAATAGAGTAGATACTGGCAAACCTGCTCCCACCACTTATCTGTGGATAATGTGGATAAAAGCCTCTCCACGTTTCAGCTCAGCTTACATCTGATGTAAGAATCTTTTGACAGAGAAGTCTGAGTTCACAGGGTCCAGAAGAAGTGCTGTTGCCTCTGCAAGGTCTTGCTCTTCTTACAGAGGAGAATCTGAGGCTGTGCGTTTCTAGGGCATGTTGTAATGTTGGCGGGAGGAAAGGTGGGCACGGTATAGAGGCACTGGGCAGAAAATCCCCTTCAGGGACTGGGGTAAATGAAAAAGGGCTTCAGAGTGCTCATCGTGTTTTGTGCTGAGCAATTTGAGAATTTGTCCGTCAGAGTCGTTACAGGAACTTCTTGGTTAGAAACAGTTTTACAAATAAGTGCTCTCACTTACTCAAAGTCATCCTGGTGTTTTGCTTTAAAACTTGAACTGTTCTTCAAATCTTTCTTTTGCCACCGTTTCCTCCATGGATGAAACAAAAGTGTTTGCTTTGACTGTTGTAAGGCACTTGTCACTTGTGAACTGTTGGCATTTAATTAATGATGTTAATTGTTAATGGAATCCAGTCCCATTAAGTCACAACGAAATCAAAGCCAGTGAGGTTAGATGTGAGGGGAAAAAAATAGCATTATTGTCCATCAGTTGCCAATGAAACTTTCCTTGGAGGTCAGAAGTGGCCAGCTCCACAGAGGTCGCCCTGCTTTGCAGGACAAGTATGTCTCTCAGATGACTGCTTGGTGGAAAGGTCGCTGTTTTGCGTGTTGTGGCAGAGTCCCGTAGGTCGTCTGTGGCAATTACTATTTTGTAACTGTTCCTGGTGATCCTATGTTCAGTTCCCACCTTCAGTGACTGGTATTTGGTGATCTTCTTCCTCCGGTAGATTCTCCTTTCCACAGACAAGAAGAATGTTTCGTAGTTTAGCTCCAGGATCCTCTGGATCATGGGATGTCTGTCTCTTCAGGCTTCCGTGGTAACAGTGAAGACCCACGGGATTTTTGCTTTATTTTTGGGGCTACATCAGGGTGTGGGGCTTGGATTGCCCCTAAACCTGAGGGGCTGGTACTGGCTACCCATTAAGAAAAGCTAATTATTTGCTTGTATTTCCCCTAGAACGTTTGTTTTGCCATCAAATACAATTAATTATAATATCTCAAGGAAGCGTTTTATGGCATGAACAATGTGTGTTAAGGGGAGAAAAATACTTTTTGTTCATGTGCCAGTGGTATGTGTATGGCCTTGGTATTGAGGCCTGAGCTTTGCGAACACAGTGGTTTTCTTTGCTGTGTACATATAGTCATATGCAGGTAATATTTAATTAATTGTAATACAAAGGACAAACCAGAGTGGAAAAATGGGTGGAGAATGTTGTGTTTTGATGGCTTCCAAAAGATGTCCCATTTGAGAGGTGTGAATTTATGCATTGCATTTCAGGCTCCTGCTCGAGGAGAGTGAATATTCATCGGGATTAGCAGCATCTTCTGCATGAGAGGTGTCAAAACGGGCTGTCAGCGTAATGAACGTGTTCCTGTTGTTCTCTGGTTTGAGACTCATTCTGTCAACTCAATGCACCTTTTAAAAACTTCTCATTTATTTATGTGATGCCAATTATCTGCTGAGGTCTGTAGACACAGGCTAGATCCAAAAAGTTGGACGGTCATTTCACTGTATTCAGGGTGGTTTGATACTACAAGTGGCATTACTCCTAATTTGCCTCTGGCAAGGCAAATTCTCTTCTGTCAGTCTAGGGCAAAAGAGATTTAGTTTGGCATTGCCCCTGTGCTTTCATTTCCACAAATGTCAGGACCCAGACCTATGTCTCAAAGACTTTGTTTAGAGATAAAGGCAATAAATTAAAAATATGTATACTAGTCTTGCATACTCTGCCTTTCATGGGGAGGGGAGAGATAATTAATTGATAAGAAAAACTGTTTGTTTATTCATATCAGTCACTGTGGTGAAACCAGAAAATCAGTCATGAAACTAAACTTCATGTCCCTGGGACTTTGTGACCCATTATAGAACGTACTCTGCCAGGGAAGAAAATCAGTTTAACAGGCTTTAAATTTAGGAGCATGCTGAACCTGTAACTACTATCCAATTTCTGAACATGATTTATTTTGTTCATTAATTATTTTTGTTTGGTGTGTTGTCAAAGTTGTGACAAGCTAAGGACATAGGTAATCCAAGGTTTGCAGAGATAATGTATTGTATTAAACCAGCAAATATAGCTGGAAAAGTCAAAGAAGCTTTCAAACACACAGGCAGCACCTAATCACGATTTGTGTGCCCAAAAGCCTCTCTGCTTCTCCCAGCTCTACCGTTTGGTCTAATCTGAGATAGTCTGAGCACAAACCCTGTCCTACTCGGTCCTTCGCTGGTACCTCCAGGCCACAGGAACGTTGCCGGGTTCTGCTGGTTAAGGTACACAGCCTGCCTCTGCTCACTCGCGTATTTTTTCCAGGAGCAAATGAACAAAATGGAATTTTCACCAAACAATTTTTTTGTAGGTAAGGTAGGAGGCCTCAAAACAATGAAGGAATGATATGGTTTTGTTGGGAAAATAGGCCTCCACCTGCTGCTGTAGCTGTTTATAACTAACTACTTTTTACTATGAGTCCATTTTTTAATATTAGTTTTTGAAACCTTCCCGGTTAAAATCAAATTACTTTAATGAAGTCTCTTTTTACTGCTTGTAGCCTAATTGTTGGTAATTGAGATAAGATGTTTGGAAGTGGCCATTATCTGGGAACTGACCATGTCAGTTTTTTTAAGCCTCCATAGCTTTAGCTTATCCCACCTCTATATCCACCAGTCTCAAGTCATACATTAATTCTTAGAGGGGATTTTGTTTTCCGGAATCTCTTCTTCAGCACTACAGCGCTCATCGGACTTGTTCTCGGTACGAACAGAGACTCGGAAGTACCCTGGAGCACAGGGTATGGGTGCTGTATCCCGGGAGGGTATGGGTGCTGTATCTCGGGAGGGTATGGGTGCTGTATCCCAGGAGCTGCAAGTGCTGTATTTCTAGAGGATGATCAGGATTCACTCAAGGAAGGGGGGAATGAGTTTCAGGACACGGTCCGGTATGGACTCCGTTCTGAGGCCATGTCCAGGAGTACAGCCAAAGTTCAGTTATCTGTTTCAGTTACACTTTATTAGGCAGTCCTTTGAGGATGAACAGTGTAGACTTTACAAAAAGGGATTTTTCTCTCCTAAGATCTGCAGGTAACCTGGAGAGGCAAAAATGTGTATTCAGCAGGAGTTTGATGAAGCATGGCAGCCGGTCTGGCGGGAGGAGCAGGGTGCTCTCCGCCTCGAGGACCTGCGGGAAGCAGCGGCTGCTGCTTGTCTGACTGCGGTGCTGGCTGAAATCCATCTCCACGTGGCAAATCTGATCAGCAGAAACCTAAAGGCAACCGAACACCTGCCTTCAGTGAGCTGGCCTTGCTCAAACCTGAAGTAAAACCTAAGAACAGGTAAAGTAGATTACTCTTTGGCTTTCTCTTCTGTTGCTTATACCAGCATTAAATATGTTCATAAATGCCACTAAGTATCCAGGGTGAAAAGGCATGATGTGAGTAATAATGCAGGACAAGTTGTGCCATTACATTTAGATGCCCACATATTTTCAGTGGTTATGAGGGGCAAAAAGCCAAATGTCTTCAGCCACTTAAGACTGGATTTCTGGCGTATTGTACATAAAATTCTTGAGAGATGCTGTTGCTTCATAAAAAGTGAAAGAGCGCTTTATCATTTTTATAACTCAGCTGACAAATAGGGACACCCAGCTATTCGAAGCTCCCTTATAGTCCAATTGCTTCTCTGCAATAATGCTTTCTGACAGCAGGAACTCTTGTAGATGCCATATTGCATGCGTGTCTCTAGAGAAAGAAACTGTTGTTACTATTACAGACACTGTTCTTAATTCATCTAGATCCTCAAGAGCCTTTGCATTTCCAAACTTTCTCCTCGTTGCCTGGATCCTGGATGGCTGTGCGTGGAGGGTAGATCAGTGAAGGATTTCCCTTCTTGCCTGATACAAGCCAGATTTTGGATATGGATTTGCTCAATTATAATTTGAAGTCTTCATATTCAAAATTCTGCTTAGGCACATTGTAGAAATGAAAGAGAGCAATGAAGGTTTGATAGTCCACACTCTTACTTGGACAAAGCAACCTTGATGTTGAACTCCCTTAATATTCTAGCTCTTCACGTGGAGCCTGTAAGTAATTTTGAGCAATTGCAAGTCTAGAAACTTGGTTTCTGGCACAGATGTGCGTATGGAGAAATTCCAACAAACCCAAGGAAGACGAAGATGAAATCGGTCCCTTAGAAAACAGAGCTAAACAGGTGAGAGGGCGTAGTAAGACTGATAATTCTGATTGCATGGAGATATGAGCTGCTCTTGATTTTTGGGAGCTCTGAGTCTGTATTTTAAAGCTCTACTGTCCTGGATTTGCTGCACTGGATGATACTGGGATGTTCTAGAGAGAGGTGGATGAAGAACAGTTGAATTTTCTCTTCAACTCTATACCATATAGGAGGGCTGGCAGAGATGTATTGAATTTTCACTCAAAAGAAAGAATTTTGCAGGGAGCAGCAACACTAACAGCTGAACCAACTGGGTTTCTTGTTATTCTGCAAATAAGCACATCTGCTAATCAGCTTCCATTAGTAAACTTGTCCTTAGAGCTAGCAATCTATACAAACAAAAACCTCACACGTGCCAATGTTATCCTTAGTTATGTTAAGGTTTCCGCATGTGTCCTAGAATGTATTTGGTTTTCTTTCTGTTTCCTGAAGGGGAAATGTTATGCTTTCGTTCTTTTTTTAGTGCCTGCCCACTTTGGTGCTAAGTATCGGGTAGCTAAGGTTTGGGTTGGATAAACTGCTATCCAAAATTCACTTATAGCCAAATTTCATAGTTCATGAAATAAGTCTCATATGACACCTCTGGATCTATAGTCCTGGTCTGAATCCAAAACACAAAGATGTTTAGGAGAAACGGCGGTTGTGGGAAGGAGAAGAGAAGCCTATCCAAACATTTGGAAAATGTACAGATTGTGTTTTTCTTCTAAACTTCAAAAACCTGTGATGTGGTTTCTGTTTTTTCCCCAGACAGCTTTGACTTTTCCACATTAATCATTTTATTCATCAATTTGTTTTCCTTTGTCCTTCACTTAGCAAAAGCTTCATAAAACCCTTGCTGTTTATAGTTTCGGTATTTGTTGCAAGGTGAGGAAAATTGCTCTTCTTAGATCATAAAACGACACAAGTGCTGGATACACATGTATCAGTCGGGGCTTCAGGTTTCCAAGACAGAGCTGGGGAGCCAGTTCTTCACATGGGGCTCCTAAACAGATGTTTAAATTAGTGCTAAACCCATAAAATGGCTGTTCACATGCTTGAATATCTGTGGTCGCAGTATGGAATTTAAAAAAATTTTCATGCGGTCAATCAGAGCTCCATAGGCAAGGTGAGTACCTCGTGTGCTTAGCACTGTATAGGTGCTTGGTGAGAGACCAAGAGAGTTTGCAGTTCAATATCAGTATTTCCTAAAGGCTTATATATTTCAACTGAAGCTTATCATCTTATATATACAGTTTTAATTCACATAATTCTTTTAACTCAGTCCCCCAAAACTCAGCTCTGCTGAAACTCAGTTCATTGGACATTCAGTTCATTGGTGTTACAGCAGGGAGGAATTTTTAAGAAACTCAGATTTGAAAGAGCCCAGCAAGTCTGCACCGAAACTTTAACTTTTTTTTAATGCTCTAGGGAGAGATTAATTCTGCTCAATCACTTTTGATTCACCTGCAGCATAAAGGGAACTGCAGACACTTTAACAGCTCAGTTGAAAGGTTGTTGAGTCACTGTTATAGCTCTGAAGTCTTTGTCCATTTGCTATTTTGCAGCTGCTTTTACTGTTATTCACTGAGTTGCCACAGAAATCTCTGATAGTGGTACTATGAGATTTTGATTTCCCTGGCAGTGGGAGAATCGCAGTGCTAATCCAGATCATTACTGCTGGCACCGGGGGGCTTTGCATTTAAAGCGCGGGTTGTACAGTAGAATTTGTAGCAGCAAGTGACTGTCTCCAAGTGTTAGCGAAGAGTATCCTGGGTTTTGTGTATGAAGGTCCCTACACGTTTGAATCAGGTTTTAGAGGACTGACTTACATGAAATGTGCCTCGTCTGGGACTTGGGATCTTGGGTACTACCATATTATAAGTCATTAATAACTCAGTAAGTACGTCGTCGTATCTCTGCATTGCAGCTATATGAACTGAACATTCTCTCTGATGTGCAGGCTGTAATTCCTGAGTAGCACCAGATTAAGTTGCATTGTCCTGCTCGTTTCCCAGAGGTTATCGTGGAAGACGACTTCATGGCTCCTGAAGTACCTTCTATGCTTTGGAATGTTACATAGCCTGGAGTGCCGAGGAAAAACAGAATCGGTGTTTGCTACCTTTATCTTACTACATCTGGGTAGAAACTGTAGGGCCGTAGGTTTTGGGTCATGAATGGCTTTACCATGTGGACCACGAGGTTTCCAGTACAGGGGCATGGGCTCAGCTGTTCCAATATAATCAGGTGCAGTGCACCACGGCCCTTATAACTTGCCACGCCGTAAAGAAATGGCTAAAATAAAATAGTCTGAGGGGAGTTCCCTGGTCTGACTGAAACAACGAGGAAAAGTTGATCCTTAATTCTGCTGTTCTTCCCAGTGCGTATGAAGAGAGGAGCAAATCAGAGCGACTGTGTGCTACACAAGGTCTCCCAATTACCCATCTGGCTGCAGGGAACCGTAGCAGCAGTGTTACACAGTAAGTTCAAAAGACACTTTAAGCAATTTTTTACTGTTCAGATGAGTAAAATTGGATAAAAAAGCCTCCATTCTGATCTGGGAGTTTGATAATTAATGTATTTCATCATCACATTTCATTTCATAATCAGTTTGTACAACTGTGAGAGCTTTTACAACAAGTTAGAGAGACCTAGTGCAGCTTTCTGACAAGGCAGGTCAGTAGGCTTATACAGGAGCTGGCCTGCTCTTTCCAAAACCAAAGTGTTAGGAGTTTGGATTCCCTTATGCTACACGTAGCCTTTGATCCAGGTATTAAACAAATTTGTACCTGGGGCCTCCTTTCTTGGGTATGCAATTGATGGTGCACAGGATTACTCTTTTTATTGCTTGAGGGGAAAGGAAAATGATTTTTAGAATGGTGTGTGTGTTTGGAGGGGGAGGTAGAAGAAGCAAATATTTTGTATTTTTTCCTCTTTGTTCAATAAATCCATCAATGTGATGCTTGCAATGATGCTTGCAAGCCAGGCTTGAGTGTCTCTGTGTTAGTACAGGCGAAACAATGAAGTGGATTGCAAGCCTGGATCTCGCTTGTGCTCTCCTCTGAGTTCAGAATTAAAATGAACTGTAAACAAAAGTAACAGTGTTTCCCATACCCATTTCTCCTGGGAGAAAAGAAAATAAGAAAGAGACAGCATAATAATGAAAAGAAGACCATGTTTTTAGAATTCTCTCATAGCCAGCAGTCTGGTGAACAGTCTTGGAGAAGGGATTTGCTTTCTAAGAGCCTAACTGGTTCTTCGCCTGATCACAGGCTTTGTGTTTTACTCTGTATCTCAGGTCTTTTGCAAGCTTATCTCTCGTTGTTGACTGCAAGGGTGATAGACAAGGGTGAAAAACAGTAGGGTGTGCAAGTATATCCGGCCAGATTTGTGTCCTTGCCCTGATGGATGGTGAGGAATTAGCAGCAAGAGGAGAAAGCAATCTACATTGTCATAGTTCATGTAAATGCCTAAATAACAATGAGAAAATTATCTGTAAGCAAAGGTGTCTTAATGTAATGTCTTTCAAACTACTGTCTGCAAAGCTTCAGTTGACCTACAAGGCAAATGCTTGAAGTGGTCTGAGGTGTGCTGAGGTATGCTGTAGATGTTTAGTTGCTTCGTTATGCAAAGCATGTTAAATTGTGAGACTGCTTTGGTTTATGTAACATAATTCCCTTCCAGATTGCCCAAGCAATTAGAAATCAAGGCTTGCTTAGTGCAGTTCTGTCCCGCTGTTTTTCTCTTGGTGAAAGAAGTGGGGAGTAGGGGAAAAGGTGTTTTTTGCGTGTGCCCATTGCAAAAACTCCGGCAATATCCTGCTGCACAATCTTGTGTGATTGATGCACTTACGATCACCTGATATAAGTAATCTTGATGCCTTCTGTAACACGTATGGCTTCGAAGAACATTGATTCTCTTCTGAGATTTGTTTTACACCTCTACTTTTGTTGACTTGACTGAAGTTCGTTCTTATTGCAATGGTTTGTGAGAAGACAGGATCTGTCCCTATGTGTTTTGCATCATTTGCAGTTTAATTCAAACTCTGCTACGAAAAAGAAATGGGATCTCTGAAATGCTAGGTATCGTTAGGCTCCTGGTATTTACACACCATCTGCTTCAGTACGCAGTGGATAGCTGATAGCTCCTTTCTGTAGCAGAGGTACCACGGTGTTACTGTGGGTGGATAATATCAGTCCGAGTTCTCTACTAGTGTAAAAGGAAAGAAAACAGGGCTTAAAGAGGGTGTACATGTATTTTAAACCTTCGTAAACTGCTGTAATCATATATTGTTGTGCTATCCAAGTGCAGTAATAAAAGCATTTGATCCGTTAGCTCCTTCGTGACCCAGTCATACATGAGGATGATGCCCTCAGCCATCAGACTGTAAGGTCTTGTCTCCCCTAATGACAGCAGGTGATAGAGTCTCCTGTTGCGAAGTGTTTGGTTCAGAAAGGATGGTTTTTGAAAGTGCTGAATCTAACACCCTCGTCTGTCTGTTGTTTTTTTTTTTTTTTTTTTTTGCCTGCAGATCCAAGATGAGGAATGCAGGCAAGAAGACTTCTCTAATCCTGCCTTCTTTGATATCTGAAATTCAGTTTTGAGGGCCGATGCTTTTAGAAATTTGTATGGGCCAGTAGGGACTGGTCACAGCATTAATGTTGAAAAACCTCCTTCTAATCCAATTTGTGCCAAAAGGTGCTTGTTGTTAAAATGCTTGAACACATATCTAAAAGCATGCTGAAACGGTTTGTTCTTAGTATGTGTTACGCATCCACAGCTCCCACTAGCTTTGACTGGACCTGTGCTTCGACTTCTGTTTATTTAGGAACCAGTTTTAACACTATATTCTTTTATGCCTGTCAAGCACATTTACACTGGAGTGGAGAAGAAAGCTGTAACCATCAGATGAGGTAAGTTCTTGACCAAAAGAAGTAAGAGGATAAGATACCGAAGAGTTCTAGCATTGCTGTGTTTATTAAAGGAATTACGTGCTTGAATCAAGAAGGAGCTTGGGCTGCTGGCAGAGGGAAATATGAACTGGTGAACACGTAGTGTTCTAAATAGCCGTGGTACAAAGGCAAAACTTAGCAAATAAGGTTATTGAAGTCTTAGGTGTTTGTGGATATGGGTTCTTCAGCTTACAGTATTACTTTCAATTTTATAGCTATAAGGTAGAAGCTGGGGAAACTGTGGATGCTGACCCATTGGTTACTAGTATTATGTATAACCTGTATTCAGTCTGAAATCTTTTCCCTTAAAAATGAGGAAATTAATGAGCACAGGAATGTGAGAAACAAGCATTGAATATGATGCTTCGTACTACTTTCTATTTTTTATCTTATTTTTTTAGCATCTCCAGCCTCTTATTTATCTGCTTACAGAATTACTTGTGCACAAGTCCATCTGCTAGGTTGCATCTGGGAAAAAATGGGGATTCATCTGGAGAACATCTGATGCGACACTTGGGAAGCATTTTTTTCTTGACTAATGTCAGCTAGTCAGCAATATTTAAGCTGTAAGCTCGTAAGCTGACATGCTGAATGGCTCTTTCTAGTTCTTCTTTTCCCAGATTCCTGCTGGACTTTTAGAACTCCTTGCTGTTCTGCAGTGAAGCTGTCTAGTTTAATTCTGCACTGACACCCAATGTTCTTAGATTCCCCGAGGAAACTGCCTGCATTTATAGACTGAGCTCAGTCTAGCGAGACTCAGGAGGCATGCGTACCTTTCTGAGGTTCCCCCCTCTCCTACGTGGATGAAATCCTGAAGATCTTTGACTTCGTGAATAGACTGAGTTGAATGCTGTGGTGAGAATGAGTTGATGAAGGTTAACTGGGTGATGGAGAACAAGCAGATCTTCCCGCTATAGGGTTGTGGGACTCTTGCTCTGGTGGCATGTGTTTTAATGTCATTTTGAGACTAACCCCAGGAAATCGGAAAGAGTGCTAACTTCTTAGAAGCTGGTGATGGAGCACTGCCTCCGCAGAGCTGCCCTGCTACACTTGTTGGTGCTAATTAGTTTGTGTCTGTTGAGCTTCTTGTGACTCAGCCTGTTCTAATTAACACTTCCCCGTAGATTGCTGCTGAACTCCAGAAATCTCATTCATTTGTGGCACACATTTCACCATCCCAGGGAGACAAATATATTTTGTTGACAAAGGTGCTGATAACACTATCGGACTGCGGTTTAATGTGTGTGTCTCAGAGATGGAGAGAGGTGACAAGACAGCCTGAGTGGGAGAATGGAGTTAAAAATAACACTGAGAATTGCAGCTGCAGTTTGTCTACCAGTTTGAATTGTTTGAGCCCCAGACTGTGTGATACTCTATCTATCTGCTACAGACAATTCTAGGCAGTGTTTATTTCTTCTATCTCTGCCTCTTTATTCCATTATTCCTTTATTCCATCCCATTCCATCCATGAAAAGATACAATTGTTAGAATGAAAAGCTTAGGAATTATATATATACGGTATATATATTTATATATAAACACACTATATACAGATAAAGTCTTTGTCTCTCTATGTAGTCTATATATATAGTTTGCTTTAAAAAATAAAAAATGAAGAGCTACTCTATTATTTAAATAGAAGCCTCACAAATAGGCTGAAACTATTGCAAAATTTGCATCAGAGGCTGCAGCACCCAGGGACCTTGCAACAGGTTTTAGAAATAATTTGTAACTGAGTATATGAGACCTTTTTTACTTGGGCTGTGGCAGCTGTCAGTGAGGCTGTTTGCTGCAGCAGAGAAAGGAGTAATTGCAAAAGGCAGTCTGACTCCATAGGTACCGATGAAACAGCATTGGGTGGGGAGACCTGTGCCATTTCCATCCCAGCAAAGAACTCTGGAAATTCTGGAAAGTCTTCCCCTGCCACCATAACCCCTCCCGCCCCCTCTCCTTAGGCACAGTTGTCTGTGGAGACTGAAGCCTGTCTGAAAGTGGGAAGTGCTGGCCCAAGAGCTGGGGCATTTGGTTCCTTCTAGTAGGAAGAGGCACCAACTAGCAGGCACCACCCTTCTACTTTACATGACCTATTCGATGTAAAAGTCCATATCTTATAGTTAAAACCTTTGAAGTCAGAGGTTTGTATGAATGTTAACCTGTGCCCTTCGTGAGATGGGCTTTTCCTTGATGTTCTTGGTCTTTCCCTTTCTCTGCATCTGACATCGTTGCTTTCTGCGTCGGCTTTGTGTTTTACTGCTGTTGTGTAGCGTGACGAAAGCTCCTCTGGAAATGCAAAAGGCAATTTTTCTGCCTTAATGGCTAACTCAGAATGACTTTGCTTTGGCCATTTATCTTCCATCCTCTCAGCAACATAACAAATGGCTCATCTCAGCGCATTGTTTCCTTTAGCCATTTCTGTGTTGGCAATGCTAATATACTGCAGTATGCCAGAAACTATACTTTCTTTCCACATTGCTCGTTTTCCTGGGTCCAGTTAGTAGTTATTCTAAGCACCACTTACATCCCTAAAAAAGCTGAAGAGACCGGCCTAAAATTGACAAGGACAAAATGAGCCTTGAACACTCTGGTAGAGCACATGGTGTATGGAGCCTGCATGGAGTTCTCTGAATTTTGGTGATATTGGACTCTGTTTTTTATGGCCATTGGTTGCTTTTGCAGCCTCACTTATAAGAAGCCTTCAATTTTATGTATAAAGGACAATCTCTGTTGTTAAAATAACCTCCAAAAGTGACTTTGGGCACCCATTCAACCCTGGACTGCCTTTGGGGAATCCAAGCCGAATCACAGTAAAGAGATGCTACAGGATCCCAGCAGAAGAATAAATTATGAACCAGAACAATCTGTTCACCTTACACAGACCAATACAGAGCTAATAGCTTAGCTTTGCCACCGGGGAGTAGTTGTCCGTTGTCTCTCCATCTGCCCTTCTTCTGTCTCAGCTTGATCAGAAATGGCTTGAGTGGGGACATATGGATGTGGCTGGAAATGGAGATTTATCTAATGCTTAATCATTTTAAAAGGATTTTTTGCAAAGAATAGGTTTGAAGAGTGGATGTTTAAACAGGAAGCTTCCTATTTTGAAGAAACATTTTTCTATTCTCTTTCTGCTCTTCCTGAGTTTTCTTTCTGTTCAGCTTGGTTTTACCCTTCCCCTGCTTAATCTGAAGGGAAAATGTTAAACTAAGGCAAGTGTCGTGGAAAAGCCTACCAGCCCAAGCACAAAATCTTCCTGGGATGATGAAAAAGCAAGTGGTTTGCTTGGTTTGACAGGCGAGTATTTACCCTATCTTTTATATATCAAAAAGCAATATTACAGCTTACAGGCTCCATATAATGCTCCTGTCACTTTTTCTGTCCCCAGTATAAGCCATACTTTGCTTTAGTAGTAAGTTGTATACAAAAAAAGGCATGAAATGATTGGAAGCTCGAGCGATAACATCTTTGCAGTTTGCAGTTGCTAGAATACAGTCCTTCAGTGTTTCCTGTGCCAGGACTCCTCCTGGAGGGATAGCCTAGCTTAAGAAATACCGCCCTGCTCTTGTAGAGCTGATCAGCTTTCCCATACTGGGAACAGAAGCCTGATTTTTCTCATGCTGAGGGGAGAACAGCGTAATTCAAAAAATGAATCAAAATAGTTCCCAATTTCCCTGGGTATACATAACAAGAGATTCTGGCTTCTGTTTTCACTTTAACATTAGCATTTTTATTAGCGATAGTTGGCACTGAGTAAAGCATCCACACCGGTGACCTGAGCAACATCTTCTGCTTTGAAGCATCTGTTCCGTTAATCCTTTGCCCACTGCTGCACGTTGGACACGTAAAGTGCTTCTCCAGCCACTTTGTGGCGCAAAGAGCAAGAGCGTTACCTCAGCCACTTCTTTCCTTTTTTCAGTCACTGGCCCACTGCTCTGTTGTTGCGTTATCTTAATTTCAGTGCACTTGTGAAGAAACGCAGGCGTGTGGCAGGAGGCTAGGGAAGCGCGGGATGTGGGAGCGTATAGCCAGCCATCATTCAAAGAGGCGTTGAGG
Organism: Calonectris borealis; assembly: GCF_964195595.1. Taxonomy (NCBI): domain Eukaryota; kingdom Metazoa; phylum Chordata; class Aves; order Procellariiformes; family Procellariidae; genus Calonectris; species Calonectris borealis. The sequence continues at coordinate 50,744,638 of NC_134316.1, read as the reverse complement.
CATTCACGTAGGACTGGCGCATGAAGTCCTCGCGCGCTGCAGATAAACTGAGTCCTTTTCCTCTTCTCCTCTCATGTAAGATGAAAGTGTTTTGTATAAATTTAGGCAGTTTTTCTTTTGGTTTAATTTCTAATGAGACAAAGTAGAAATTCATTTTCAGAATAAACAGCTCAGTAATCATGCCTCTCACTCTGTAAGCTTCAGCATGCTTCTGACAGACTCTCCTCCAAAACACAACATGTGAAGTGCTTATTGTGTTGATTTCATGAGGCCATTTTAATTTATGATAGTTTGGATTTAACAGCAATCTTCTCCATAAATTCTTGTGCTTTCATTTTTTACTAGCATCTTCCTAGCATCTTCAGGGGACTTGCCTACATGCCACGTACTTTTCAAGCATACCTTTTGCACGTTAATTAAAAAAATGGAAAGAAGATCAGCGTTCAGAGCAGGCAGTAATAAAAACCCAAGTAACAATACTGTGCTTGATGACTCGAGGTACTTCCCAGGACACAAATCTCATCCATTTGACATACAGAGAAATGGAGACTAGGAAGTTGTGCTAAATTTCTAGAGGTAACAGTGGCAGAAGCCAAAGTAAGATTTGAGAGTTTCTTGGCCAATTTCCCAGGCCAATAGCCCTTTTCTTTCTCCTGTATGTTCTTGGTTATGTTGTTCAGTACTGTCTTTGAGGAGGAGGGATTTTGCAGAAGCCACAGCTGGTCAGTTGTCCTTCTCCAAAGTGAGGCACCTACTCTGGTTGTGGTGGTGTTCTTGCAGAGAGGAGCTGAGAGGGTTGTTCAGAGCAGCAGGCAGCCAGGCAGTGCAGTATTCTGCTCTTTGGAGAACAGCAGAGCACGCAGGGAATGCAGCTGCGTTTTCAGTAAATGCCTCAGTGCAAGTCTTCTGGCATCTGTGGGCCATCTTCCTTTTCGATGTTAATTGTTTATCAAAAGCAGCTCAGGCTTTGAGAAACCAATAACGTCTTCTAGTCTGTTCTGTTACAGAGCTTTTGGTAGCTGTCTTCAGGCCATGCCTACATCATCTAGGCTTTGAAGCAACTTCTCCAACGTTCTGAGAGCACCCTAGTTAGTATGCCATGGACAAACCTCAGGAGTGCTCGATCCATCCCTATGTAGTACCCTCTGGCGTGGTCTGGATGACCCCACTCCAAGAACATGCGTGGTACGCAGACGTACTCCACACATTGCTGGTGCAGCTGCGCTGGACCTCCTGCGTCTGCCTGAAGAAACACAGAATATCTTGAGTTGGAAGGGACCCATAAGGATCATTGAGTCCAATCGCTGCTCCTCTCAGGGGAGGTTTGAGGTAGTGTGATACAATATAATCGATCCGCCAGGCTTCCCCATAGTGATATTTCAGCCACCGTCCCCTATACCAGAGAGGCGTTAGCCGCTTGGCTGTTTGATTATGGCGCATGTTTCGCATTCATGGATAGCCTGTGCAATGGTGTCAATGGTCAGGTCCTACAGTGTCCTGAGGACGGAAAACAGGTCCGTAGCTAAAACCAGAGTGGAGCCTTGTGCTGTCCCTATTCTGATCTTCACCAAGGTCTCTTTGGTATTGCCAACCAAATACTGACTGTTTTGCCCGGAGCCCTGAGCAGCCTGGTGCTGAGCTCCCAGCCCTGCATGGCAAGAAGCAGGCTCGTGAACATGTTTGAAACGCTGCTGAGAAGAGGGTGGATTGCCCCGGAGTGGCACATACCCCAGGAACGGACACAATGCCGTGCTTACAGGCATACGTCGAAGGGACAGGGTGGGGGTATCCTTCTTTAGGAAGGCTGAACACGGTGGAGAGCCAAAAGCCATCGGCAGAGGGGTGCTGCTGCTTGAGGGATTTCCATGCAGCGCTAGGTGCTCTCATTGATCTTCCCGGTGGCAACATTGCCAGCTTGAGTGTCACCTTTCAGAGTAAGCCAGGCTGAGCAACAAGACAAACTCCAGTCCCTCTATATTAGTCTGTGAGGCAAGTGCTTTTCCTTGAGCAGCAGTGACAATGGCCTTTTCTTTGCCCACAGTTCATGCAAGTGGGGATAGACAAAATGTTGGTTTTTTTCTAGGCAGCCATAGCAGTAGTTCTGTGATCTTTGTAGAAACAACGCGTGAGACTCCAGGGTATCTCGGCCCTTAGTCAGACAGCAGTGAGGTGATGGAGGGGGCCTGCAAGACATGGAAATCGGTATGTTCTGGTCCTAAAGTCTTTGGAAAGAGCCAGCAGTGCTCCACAACAGTGTTCAGGTGGACCAAGCCTATCGAGGAAGCTACTGGTTTCTCTGGCCCATGTGAGCTCCTAGAGATAGGTGCACACAGACCTTTGGAGAGCAGAAGAGAGCTAGTGTAGGGTTCGGCTCCTGGGCTTGTTCCCTCCTGCCCATGGAAAGCACTGGTCAGGCAGTGAGCCTTACTCAAGGCTGTGGGGCGAGTCACTGGGACGTGACGGAGCGGGTAAGTGTGGGGTAGGGTGGTTATTTGGAGGCTTCTCCTCGGCTGTGCTGCAAAGGTTTGTGTGTACAAGGTGGGGTTTTGGGGTGCCTAAGCACTGCTCTGGGCAGTCTGGAAGACTGCTGTGTGGAAGCTCTGGAGGGGCTGCTGGAGCATTCCTCCCTTGTAGGGGGCTTCCAGCGCTTGCTGGGGATGTGGCTGTGGAGTCACCAGTAGTGGCTGGAAGGAGAAGAGATGGAGCATGGGGAGAAAAATTTCACAGTAAAGTCTGTCTCTGGGTATGTACAGTGATTTCTCCAGGGGCTTGACTTATGGCAGAAAGGATCTGATAATTATTTATGAAATCTGGGAATTACTTTTTAGTAAGAATGGCTCAGTGCCCTGACGCAATATCCCTCTGGAGTCCCTGAGCTCAATACCAACCGTCCTACCATCCCTTTCAGAGCTGCTGGTAGCGCCTTTTGGTACTGTTGGCGTTAACGTCTGTTGTTTCACCATAGGAAAGCAGCAGGAATCAGTGAGCTACTTTCTCAGCCTGATTTAAAGGTAGGATTTTACTGAGGAGTTATAATGTGGTGCTCCTTTCTCACCTAACAGACGGTTAGCTGACTGAAGTGCTTTGCTCTGACCTAGCTTTCTTTTTGATATATTTTCATTTTAATAGTTGAGTAGAGTTTTAGCAATAAATGATCAGGCATTTCATCCAAAAATAGTCAATACATCAGCTGGGAACTGAAAGCCCACAAATTCATGCAGATAAAATGAAAGTCCTTGGAGAGGGTCATGTTTTTATTGTTAATTTTATTTTTGCCAGAGATGTGATTGACTCTTCAAATGCCCAGGCATTTTTTTTCGTGACCACATCATTTTCAGTTTTCAAATGTTGCTCGGCCCACTTTGCACATAATTAACGAAGAGCGTTGTACAAGGGCTCTTTCAGTGGGTGACCTGTCAGTATGGATGGGGCAGAAATCTGTAATGAGGGTCTGACCCATTTTAATTATCGGCCAGTGGACTCTTGATTTGTGTGGGATTGGTTGTGAGGCTGTTCCTGTTAATAGGGCATCACTGAAGTGATTGTCAGGCTGGGCAGGCTGAGGGAGATCTCAGCTTTAGAAAAGCCCAAGAAAATAAATAAAAGAGAAAGGGAAAGTGTTCTTCTTTAGTGCCCAATATTAAACATTCATGCAGTTTTCAACTTTCTCTGCTCCTGCTGGTATCATACAGTTCATAATAAAATTTCGTATTCATTTTATGATCCAGCCCAGCTGGTGGACTTTGTGCTGAGCAAAAAAATGAAAAATCAGGTAAAATCACTTAAGTTCACGTGGGAACTTACATTGTGGCACCTTTGTCAAAGTCCTTTCATTTCGTGTTGCAGGAGGTGCAGGCCTGAGTCTTAATGAGGTCCTAAATGCATTCATTTTTCCTCACTAACTTAAAGTAATCTGATCATTCTGAAATACCGAGTTTTCCCTTCTGATATAATATGGTATTTAAAAAGCAAAAAACCCCAAACCCCACCGATTTATCTCTAAGTAAGCAGTTAATGAGTCAGATGCACAGAAAAAAAAGGCACATTCAAAATACTTTCACGCAGCCATCATGATTCAAAGCTTCTGCGAGTGCCCCCCTGCCCCGCGGCGAGAAGTCCCCCTGAACTTGGGGACTTTGATTCCCCAAACAAAGGGTCTGTACTCAGGGGTGCAAAGAGCTGAAGGGGTCTTAGAGAAAGGCTGTCGTTTCTCCTATCTAATCCAAATGCTGCTGCTGCAAAAATAAAATGGTGGCCTGCATCCAGCTTTGCTCCAGTTTCAAATCCTGCTCCAGACCTTGTGTTGGCTGAACTGGGGTCTCTGGCCATGTCAGAATTACTTCTGCAGTACCTTTTTTTTTAAAAAAAAAAAATCGATTCAGCTATTTAAAAAATAAATAAATCTGTGTGCAGATATTAACTGTGTAGCAGTTAATATTGCTGACCCTTTTTTTGAGAGGTGGGTGCTCTTTTCTCTGCTACTGAGTCTCTCTGGCCTTGGGAAAGTATCTTTTAAAATCCCAGCCGTGACTTGTGCAGCACCCGCGGAGCACGGACACAGCTCATCGGGCTGACAGTCTCAGCGCTGCTGCTGACAGCCAGACGTCAACCAGCAGAAGGAAGGAGGGCTGCCCTCTCCCACAGCTGCCGGGGCTGGCCCCCTGTCCCCGGGCGCAGGCGGAGCCGGCGTGTGCAGGTAGGTCCCTGCCCAAAGCTCTCTGGTCCCTGGGCCCCAACTCCTCTTCCCCAGGGTTGTGTTTTACGTGTAGCATATGCGGGAGAAGCTAACGGGTGGGTCAGGCCCTCTCAGCGAGGCTTTTTTGATTACAGGCTGCTGCTGAGAAACCTCTCGGCTCTCACCCCGGTGTTCCCTCGCTAGCAACTCGGTCAGCACCTGGGAGGAGGGACTATAAAACAACAGAGGTGGGAGAAAACAGGCTTGGTGGTGTGTCCCCAGGAGGGACTTGTGTGTCTTCTGTCTCTGCAACTTCCTTACTGGAAATGGTTGAAATAGAGAAATGTAGTATCCCGCAATTGATGCGGCGTTATGTATCTTATTGAAGTAGTTTATTTGCATGTAAGATGCATACGGCTCTTGTGTGGTAACCAGGCAGAGACGTCGGGGAGGCTGCCCGCTGCTCGGCTCTAAGCACGAGCGATCAGGTCTGTCTGTCTTGAGGGTCTCGCATATGGCTCACGACGTGGCCAAGGCTTTGCTGCTTTTCCTTCTTCAGTTGTTGCTCTTCTTATACGGCAAACGCGCTCGAGGTTGTTGGCAAAGACCATGTGGCACCGACGAAGAGGAGGTCTGGGTACATCTCTCTTCCGTGCAGTTGCTTTAAAGTCACCCAGGAACCCCGGGAGGTCTAATTGCAGGGAGAGGAGTGATTTCCCACCCATGTATGTGCTGCGGCTAGGTGGGACAGGTACTGGGTGGCACTTCTGGGGTTTTACGGAGAGTTTTCACGGGGTAAACTTTAATGAAGAACAACTCCCCTGCTTTTGGCAGAACAGAACCTCAACAATTAGTCAAGTGGACTGGAAACCTCTTAGCTGGCTTGTTTGTCCCTGTTCAGAATAAAGCTGTCCTTGTTGTGTAATTTCTCTTTCTTTTATTTTCTTTTATTTTCTTTTTTTTTTTTTCCCCTTTGTCCCTTTTCAAGTATCTCAGTGGTTAGGGGTCCCTTTATTCCTTTATTCTCGGGCAGGTGTTTCCGGGCCCCTACTCCACGGACTTCCCTGCAGGTAAGCTTTTTGTTGCTGGGTACGTTTTCTGTTCGTTAACGGTTTGCAACTCTTTCCTGTTTTCATCCTCGGTGAAAAGTGATTAAAAAGGTATAATTTGGTTTCTTATTTCTTTCCTTCAAATACCTTCTTTCTCAGATATATATATATTTTTTTTTTTTTCTCCCAGGAATCTTACTTTTTCTGCTCCCGCCTTTGCTTGTCCGTTAGCAAATAAGCGCTCATTAGAACTATGTTTGTTCTTGTGTACCGTTTTCCAGGCTTATTGGGGTGGGATGGAGCTCGCTGTAAGGCACTCGGTGTGCACGTAGTGTCAGAATTATTTCTCCAGTTACCCAATCTGGGGAGTTGGTGTGTGTCAGCTGGAGCTGACTGACACCTCCCCTGAACTAAAAGCGATGCTCTGTCAGTTATCCTTAAAGACCCCTGGGGTGGGGGGAAAGGAGAACCCCTCTGCGGTTTGGCAGCGATATACAATGATAACTGCCTGTTTTTCCTGCACAAAGCACCTGACAAATGATTACTGACCCGAAGCCGTTAATGTTTTACTGAGGCCCAAACTCTGGCTTGCGTGTTTGCATAAAATCTTCTCGTGTAAACCCCATTTTCTGATAGAGGCTGTGGAAGACCAATATTTTATTGTTTTACAGTGTTTTCGTTCTCAGACAAGACTTTATGCTTTTATTGCAGATGAAAATACGGAGAAGTTATGGCCGTATTTTTCGCAAGCAAGGTGTCAGGTTTAGCTTCCTCGTTCACACTTACCCGTGTTTAGTTTCTCAAAGAGATCTTTAGCTCCCGTTTGTTACCAGCTGGAAAGGTGGGAGCCCACCACCTTTGAAATTTATTTATTTATTTAAGACAAACTGGAAACGCCTCCAATTTAAGAATGGAGCTGAACGCCCTTACCCAGTGCAAGCAAGTCGGTGGTGGGGCTGCAGGTGCCAGGTCACCCCGCTGTCATTGGGGTACAAATCCTCTTGCTCCCCCCCCCGTGACACCTCGCCTCCCCCCTTTGCCCAGCAGCATCCCTCCTGGCCCTCCCTGCCCCTTCCCTGCTCCCCTGCCCCGAGGGGATGTTAAACACCTCTGGGAAGCAGCTCCTCTTGGTCACGCCTCTGTCTTTGTGTCTGATCTAACAGATAACAGCGTGTGACTCCCTCCTTCTTCTTGTCCTGGTCCGTGGCTTAGGGCTGAGCAGAAGGACATGGGTGTCACCTTCCAGTTTACCAGGCTCCCCTTCGCGGCACCGGTTTCTCCTCGGCCAACCCTCTCAAGATGCGACTGGGCTTGACCCTGTCTCATCTATGAGATTTGACGGCTCGCGGGGAGAGCGGTTTGGCTTGACGGGCGGCTGCCCCCACCGCGTGCCGCTGGGGTGCCCAAGGGCTGCAGCTGAGATGGTCTGGGGAGGAGATGTGGGAGACGGACGTGCCCTAACGAAGTGCCCTAACGAGGTGACCTACTTCTGACCAACCTGCCGGGATGTCTGCAGCTCCCACCGTGAAAACAACAGACTCCAGCCAGGCAAAGCCTCCCAGAGCCACTGTTGGTTTTTACTTAATAAGATGAACTACCTGGGTTTCTTTCCCCCTCCTTTTCCTGGAATTTTACTGCTTGACAAGAAGCTGTTGGAATCTGGAGAAAAGCAATTAATGATGGAATTGGGGGTTTTGACTGACATAGTAATTACGCTGGAAAATGTAATTTTCCCTGCATATTAGAGATGGGATTATTTCAAGGAGATCTCATTAATGTGCTGTTCAGCAACAAAGAGCCCAGTAACCTCTCTCTTAATAAGATTAGTGTGGGGGTCATAATGCAGGAGGCTGCTAGGGTGATATGTTCAAGTTTTTGTTCTAAAGAAATAAATTATCTTCTGCTGTCTGATAAGGGCATACAGGAGTAGAATTCATTTAAAAAGTTGGAGACCTGACATTTACTCATTTCGTGATAGCTAGCAGATAACCTGTGCCCATTTTGCTTTGTCCAGATGCTGTACATAAGCAGCGAAACCCCAGGATTCGGGAGGGAGCCTGGAGCAGCGGTCACAGCAGCTGAGGACGGGCAGGCATCCCTCCTTAGATCTGTGACTTATCTCCTGTATGACTGTAAGCACGACCCTCCGCTGTCTGCTTCTCTTTGTCTATCTATAACGTGTGGATAATAATTGTCCGGAGCTCATCTAAGATTAATGGTTATTTGTGCAGTGCTCCAGCTCCTTTGGAGCAAGGTCTGCACCCCCTGTCAGGGAGCAAGGTGCTGCCATCGTGTGTGACCTGTGGTGCTCTGAAGGGGAGGGAAATGGTAATACAGAGGAATGGAAAGCGGTGCTGTCTGTTTGGTTGTAGTTTGATCAATGTGTGAAAATTCAGGCCTTTCTGGGACATCGTGTAGCGGTGCAGATGCTTTTTCTCGTTGTGCAAGACTTCCTCCGCTCCCTGCTGATGCCCGTGGGGTGTTTTTGGGTAAGCCAGAGAGTGACACAGCTAAAAAGATTTCCAGGCAGCTTTCCCCTTCCTGACTCTGCTCACATCTGTCTACCAGCTGTTTTGATTTTGCCTCTGCTGTGCTACTTGTAAACATCATCTTGAAACGTCCGGGGCATGGAAAGGTTGGGAGCTCCCCCATTCCAGCACGGGGTGTGAGTGGAATAAAACATAAAACATGAGAGATGCTGACCAGTGCCGAAGAGGAAAACCAGCTGGTGTTTATTATCGGCACTGCCGGTCTGCGGAGGCACCTCAGTTATGGGTCAGGAACCCCTGTCATTGAGCTAAATGTGCAAACAACCACAGAGTCCAGTCCTGTAGTGCCCTGTGCTAACCCTTCCACAGCAAGCTCTACCACTGTCTAGAAATATTTTTAAAGTTAAAACCACAAGTCAACTCTACCCCAAAAAGGGAGATGTGCCAGATGATAGAGTCTTGAATGTCACTATTGATTTTTACCTGAAAGGCACTGATTTATTGTAATGGAGTGCAGTGGTGTAAAACCCCTTGATAGTTTACCAAGGGAATTGAGAGCCTCTTTTGCATACGAGCTGTGTGTTTAACAGCTTTAGCATTAAAATAAATAAATAAAGCATGGCTTATCCTCTCGGTTTCATGATATCTCATTTACCTTTCAGACAATATGCAGAAATAGGAGCAGGGAAACGCTACTTCAGATTTATGTAGGTTGAAAGTTTTTTCAGCGTAGTGGTAATGAGCTGCAGTTAGGATGTATATTTTGATGCAATTTACTCATGAGCTATATAGTGCCGAGTTGTAACATTATGGTTATTCTTCTTATGCATCCATAGGTAGAAGTGGTGCAATAAATTGCAGAGTCACGATGCTTTCACTTCTGCTGCGTACGCTAATAATGTACTGAGGTATTTGTGCAAGATACCACGTGTTAAATGTTATTAATTTATGGTTTGAGCCAGGGGAAGGGTGGCATGCCTGAGAACATCACTTTGGTGGACTTCATGAAAACTTAGATTGTCCCTATGCCCAAGAAATGCTTTTTGAAGGGTATCTTATATACCTTAAATATCTTACAGACTGAACAGATAAGCACGTTAATGTCAGGGCAAAAGAGCTCTGAGGTGAGCAGAGGAGGGCTTGCAGTCATCCTGTTAGGGCCACAGTTACACTTCTGGGGCAAGGGAGAGTAATACTTTCTCCTTTTCCCCAAAATACCTTTCTTAAAGGCCACAATGAGTTATCAGTTCAGAGTGAAGCAGCTGTGTAGCTGAAAAACATCAATTTTTTTTTAGTTTTTTAATATACTGCTGTCTCTCAGTTGAGTTGCAAATAGGATTTTCATACTTCTGGAAAGGGAAATCATGGAAATAGCTCTTTTGGCCTCACAATATTTGATTACTTTCTTTTAGCTGGTTGCAGGTGTACCGGAATCCCAGTTATGCTGTCCTATCTGCTCATCCTCTCTTTGTTAAAACAGCACTAAATATTGAAGACCGACGATCAGAGGTTCCTTGGTAAGTGTGGAAGGAATCGATAGCCAGTATAGCTTCTCACCACTCCAAAACCTCAATTCCAGATTTCAGAGGTTCTCGGTTTCTTTTTGTATTACTGTTATGTCTGATTTTAAAAGAGTCTCTCTTGCCAAAGAGTAAGTAATGCAATTGCATTTTCAATGCAGATAAACCAGGTCAGAGTCTGTGTCAGCAGAGATAGCACTCCACTTCCAAGTAAACAAAAACATTGAGCATGTTTCTTTAGTCTGAAAGCTGTAAACGTTGCTTCATCGTCTGCTCGAAGACCAGAGTGTTATTTATGGCTTAACCTATGATTTCAATGCTAAGGCAAATTAACTCTGCTGCTGTTTGTTAGGCAATGCTTCCTTAGAGTGAAGTGAATGTAAAGGCTCCGCTGGGTTGCAGTCGTAAGAAGTCAGTAAGGGGAATGGCGTGACTTCAGTGAATTACCACACGTTAAGGTTAGAAGGGACTATTAGATCATTTCTCCTGGCATCCCCAGAAGTCCAGGTTGGGAATTTCATCTGGTGCTACTGCACTGGATCCCTAACTTGTGCTCAGCCAAAGCATATCTACCCAGCAAGATCTCTGCGTGGGGCACGAGGATGTGAGATACCTGTTCAAATTTGTTCTAGGCTAGGCGAGACCAGAAGCTGTCACACGAGGGTGGCTGGTTGCTAATACAGGCCGGGAGGTGGTGAACTGTCTCACAAGACAAGCGACGTACCGAACTGCCTGCCCGCCTTCTGCTCTCGGGGTCCTCTGCCTGTTAAACTGGCAGTCACGCCACCCCGACCCCCTTTGGGTTTATCCCTTTCTCTGGCTTTCACGGCATCATGGATTTGCCTGTCGAGCTCCTTGGAGACGTTACTTTTTTTTATCTGTGCCTCATGTATTGTTGCATGGTCTCTTGTCAGCGTTGCATGGTCTCTTGCCAGCGTTGCATGGTCTCTTGCCAGCGTTGCATGGTCTCTTGCCAGCGTTGCATGGTCTCTTGCCAGCGTTGCATGGTCTCTTGCCAGTTTTGCATGGTCTCTTGTCATGGTCTCTGTCTGCTCGTGCACAATAAAGCAGAGGGAAGGCCATTACAGGAAGGACGCAGGCTTAGAATTTAGATTTGGGTTTTTTTTCACTGGTTGTTTTACTGTCACGGTGAGAGAGATTTGGGGGGAAACGTGCAAAATGTACACTCAGCCACTGTTGCAGCTGGGGTGTAATAAGACTGTAGAAGATTCTTGTATTGGAAGGACAGAACTTTTCAGCTGATTGTAATTTGACATCCAGCTTGAGTACCTGGCAGGATTTCCAAATTGACTTTTTTTTTCTTTTTAAAAGTTTCCCACAACTTTTTTTTTTAGCGGTTTGACTCTGCAATATCTGCAGTTTTAGTGTGATACGCTACCCTCGGTGCCTGCCTGTGGTGAAGTCTGGCACGGGTGCGTTTTTTTGTCGCGCTTCGGAAAGAGCCTGTCTTGCCTGCACTTCATTTGCCTCGGTAGTGGAGTTGGCCTCTGAAAGAGGGAAAACCGTGTCCCGCAAATATAATCTCTCTCCAAAGAAGAACAACTTTAAGATTCTCCCTCTGCATCCAGGCACAGACAACAGGAGAAATAAATCTGGGTGTGGAAGCCCCACAGTTTGGGCTTAGCTGGGCACGCGGGCGGTCCCTGGAGAGGTGGCCGTCAGCCTCTGCCGACGTGGAGCAGAAAGCCCGGCTCAGGTTGTTCCCACTCTCTAGGGCGTTCAGAAATGGAGCAGGGCAGCTTCATGGCTGTATTTGAAAACATGGCGTGAGAACTGTGTGACGCATCATTTTCTCTTATACTGGGTTTGGAAGCCAGCAAAAAATCACAAAGCAGGATATCCTTCTTCTTATGAATTCACTGTAGCAGTAATTTTGTATATTATTGAGCAATAGCAGCTGCTCCGCAGCTCGCAAGTGAAATTCTTGGTGACCTTCTGGTTCCCTTTTCAGAAACACACAGCAGTCTCTCTTCGGGCCTGATGCATGGCTTGGGCGTAGGGTGACATTCTTCTACAAAAACACTGATGTTGAAGCAAAGTGAAAGTGCAAAAGCAGAGCTGCCGAATGAGCGTCTCTTGTGTATTAGCACCCTGTAACAAATATGAGAGGGCGATGTTTTCAAGTTAGTTTACCAGGTTCTTGTGAAATTGGTTGTAGACGGAGTCCCATTTTAAAATCACATAGGAACAACTTCTTTCTACTCACTTATTTCCAAAAGCAGCTTAAAACATAAAGACCAGTAACTTTCATAGAAGTTTAATGAGACTTGTACATAGAGATTGCTTTTGTGTATGAGAGCTCCTAGCTCTCATGTTCCTAACATCTGAGCTTTCAATTTTTTAAATAAAATTGCCAAGGTTATAAATGCTTTTGCGGTCGAAGCATTCTCAGGAACATCATCTTAAGACAGCACCAGCAAATGATTCTTCCCTTTTCAAGGACAAAAAAGTAAAGAGTTTCTAGCTCTTTTTAAGTTTATAGGACAAGCTTAAAACGTAACTCCATCACCCTGCTGTGGGCTGTCGTGTTAAAAAGGGAGTTTTTCATCAGAGGGAGGAGGTAAGGGACAACATCAGAGCAGTAGGAAAAAGAGCCGTCTTATTGCGGATTGCGGGTATCTCACGAACCCGAGGAGGCTCACGGGAGAGCTGACTTCATGTCCTCTGCGGGGAGGGCCACAGGGCTTCCGACTTCCATACCGTGCTGAAGGCACTGAGCCAAAATCAACACCGGTGGTACACAGCAATGCAACCACCCGGTTTTCAGCGGCGCTGCATTCATCTACTTCACCAATTCCACGTGCTCTGCTTCCCACTGGGTATTTTTAAACCGAGTTGTTGTGAGGAATAGCTAGCTACCTGAGATGCTTTTAATCTTTGATCATAGGGATGAGGAGAAAGGGACTTGCCAGATGCTGGCACAACTTCTGCTGGTGGTGTGATTTAGTTACAGCTGTTGCTGAAAGCTTTGCCGCCGCGGGCTTCTCCCCGTTCCCTTTGCGTGCTTGCGGGTTTCCTTTGCTGCTGCACTGCCCTCGGCACCCGCACCAGCCCGTTGGCGCAGCCGTAAAGGCAATGCAGGTGTGGGGCGGTTCTTCCCAGGCTTTCTTTTGTTGTTTCTTGGTGGAAAGCCTAAAAAGGTGGGCCTGTGTCTGGGCTAGCCACGTGCCCATGAGAGCCACGCGCTCCTCCCGCACCTGAAGAGGAGAAAAAGGAGAGAAGAAAGATGCAGAAATTGTTCAGCTTCCCTGCCTTCTGTTCTGAAGGCAATTGTGTGCTGCTGAAATGGGGTGCCGCAAGTGCCGCGTGCTCCGTGCCCTGCTGGCGTACCTTTCCTGGAGAGGTACCTGCTAAGGTGGGCTTTCGATAACAGAGTTTAAAGGTTTCAGGGTGTGAAGCTGAGGCTGCCCCAGATACGGCATTTGCAGGGGAGGTTTTGGATACCCGTCCCAGGGAATGTTTCTGGCTTTACTAGTCTGTACCTGCACGCTCGTACACTCCCCTCACATTTTTTTGCACTTAGGTGAGCTTGATAGTAATTAGGGCTTTGCCTTCAGTGAGATGACTTTGCTCTTTGGCTGATTTGATGTAACAGTGGAAATGAAACTTGTGTGCTTTAGATGTCTTCCAGATCTAATCCTAACTGTAGATGAACAAATTAAGAAAAGAGATTTGAGTTCATTTACAGGCACTTGTTCCAATCCTTAACCTTTCTGAGACCGTAAAATTTTCCAGGGGAGTGGTCGAAAGCCTCTCTTTTCAGATGTCTGAAAATTGGATTGGATAAGGCAGTAGCAAGTATCCTACAGGAAACATTTCTGCGCTGGAAAGTGGTCTAGATGGCTCAGATTCAGAGGTGGAAAAAGATCCATTACAGTACAGAGCAACAATAATTTTGCAGCTGAGGTGCTAAAAACCACATGCACTTGTATTTCTCTTTTGAGCCTTTGAAGCAGCAGCTTGCCAGTGCTGGAGTTCCTCTTAAATTTATGTGATGCACCCATTACCTTATTATCACTTTTATAGACAAGGGATCCAGCAACACATTACTACTTAAATGTCCTGCCATTATGAATGCATTTGCTGTTCATTGTAATAGCGCCAATCGTGATGAATTCATTTTGCATTCATGTAGATGTCATAAGCACTTCGGATTTTTTTTTTTTTTAATTTAAATCAGACACTTAAGAGCATTATCCCTACGCCCGTTGCTCTACCAAGGGAGCAAGGGAAAAGCGTGCCCGTAGATTCAGGCTTGCATAATCCCCCTTGTAGTGGGGAAGCTTCCTCCTGGCTAGAAATTAGCAGCCAGCCCTTCTGGATTGATTGACTGTTCCTTGCGACATGGACCTTAATCAATTTGTTGCATACACAACGGGCACATCTGTAGGCGTTCCACTGGCATTTAGCGGCTGGCTCAATTTAATGGACCGCTTACTGTATCAGATACCTGCTTCGAGGTTTTTTTTTGAGCTGCGGAAGGGAAGGAGCTCTCTGTATTTATCAGAGGAACCATCCCCTTTCTTTTTTTTGCAGAGTGCTTTGGGTGCTTCCCCTCACATAAGCGCACTTCAGCTGCGAAAGGTTAGCGCTGCCGTGGTAAGCCTGTTGTCGGTGGATAAACTCTGTAGTTCAGTGATGCAGAATCTCTGCTCAGTGAACCAGGAGAGAGAAATAATTTGGTGGCAGATGTTTGGAGTTCAAACAGCACTGAAATTCCAAGTGCAGATATGAATTGTAGAGTGTGTGGGGAGGGTACAGATGGGGAGAAGCGCAGGCGGACAAGAGGGCTTGCACAGATCCAAGTGCAGAGTGAAGAGTGCCAAAGGGAGGCATTTAAACGTCTCCGCAGCGTTCCTACTTGACCCAAGCTCCGCTGGGTCTGTCACACCACCGAACAAAACCATGCGAGTTTTTACATACCGTACACTCACATTGTTTCTTGACACTTTCCAAGTCTTTTGAAGACCTGAGTGCTCTCGGTGGCTCTGGAAACCCACCAGAGCTATTTTGTGTATCACTCAGCCCATAAGGTGCTCAAGTTTCCCAACGCTCTTGTGAATCAGCTGAGAAAACAGTGGCACTGAGGAGCTGCATGATCAGCTGAGGGTCATCCACGAGGTCAGCCGCAAGAAGGGCTGGAATTGGGAAGCCCCAGTTACCAGATTTCTTAGCCCTTTTAATTCTTCTCTGTTCTCTCCCCGCATCTCGGTAGGTAGGTCGGAAGGCAGGAGTCCTTGGTGCTGCTTTACCACATCGGATCCAGCTCCAAAATACCTGTGACTTCACACCATGACTGTACGGTTCAGGTCAGTGTCCTGAGCACTGAGTCACCAAACCGAGCATTCAGGTCTCAAACTGGTGGGCTTCGTTTTCAGAGGTTGGAAGAGGGAAAGGCTGGAAAACCAAAGAACAGGAGACTTGCTTTGAACCAGAGCAGCAAAATTAGGGAATGCTGAGTTGAGACCCGTAGGCTTTTTTGATAATACAGTCACGATCTCATCATGAATAAAATGATGTGTTTCACTTGACCACTCCATCTAATAAGGACTCACCTCCACTGGATTCTATAATTTTCAAAGTAATGAAATCTCTGCATCACCTTGAAAGAGATAATTTGACCCCTGTGTTTATATGCATGTACACGACAGCAATTTCTAGGGGGCACCCAGTAGGTCCGTTGCTGCTTACATTTTTGATGCAGGAGAAAGGCTTCTCCTCAGGTTTATTGGTTCAGACAGCTAGCTGGGAATCACGGTTTTGAAACGACTATTCTGCCCCCGCTGCGTTCGACGCTCTTTTTCCACACTGAGAAGGCTGTCGTGTGGTTTAGGCATAATCACTTCAGACGCTAAACTGCAAAGCGGAATCCTTAATACGAAAGGGGAGTGCGCAGATGGGGAGTGAAAGCAAAATAGCTGTTGTGCCTCAGATATAGATTCTTAACTGGTTTTGAAATAGTTTTGAAATATTCCCTTATGGATAAGCTCTTAGAGGTACTACTACCCTTTATTGCTTTTTTTTAGGTGGAAGTTTATAATGGTTAATATCTGCTGCTTCGTGTCTATGCTGGAAGAGGTTGAGGGGGGGCAATAAACTGCCCAGCTGCCATGGCCACTTGTTTATGTAGTCTTAACATATTAAGCCAAATCGATTCTTGGTGCGAAGAGTTCCATGCACCTTATTTCATAGTTGAATCTGAGACTTGTGATTTTGGGGCACTTTTCTCTTTGGTTTAGTAGATGTGAAGGGAACAGATTTAGTCTGGCCCCCTTGGCATGACCTCCCACACCTTCCCCCTTATAATAGTGGTGTGTAAAGTGGCAGAGCTGTGGACCTTGGTCATCCAAGCTGCTGTAGCTTTCAGTCCTGGCTCATTTTTGAACCATTCCTGAAAAATGCCAAATATTTCCAGCACTGATGGTCTAATGTCCTTCCTATCTCATGTTTTAGTAATTACTTCAAATAAAGTTCAGGTAAATTGCACCTTCAGATGGAGATTGCATAAACCTTGGTGATTTTTTTCATGAATAGCTTTTATGGGTTTTTTTGGAAGTATCCAAGAATCAAGTCCAAATTACGTTTAGGAGCAGAGGCAGGCAGTGCAAACCTACGTGAAGTTAGAATGGGAAGCAGTTTGTTGTGAAAGGATACTTTTGAATTTTCCACCTTCCAGGCAGTTGTGTGGGACGCTGAACCTCGGGAGATTACTGTGAGCAAGAGTGTGACTGTGGTGCTCTTTGCTGACGATTTACTTGTGGTGCAGAACTCCTTTTGCATGCAGTGCTACTCTGCAAGGAAAAGAAAAGGAATACAATATACAGGCCAACGTTTACCCCATTATCTCTTAATTTAAGTTGTTCTTTGGTGTCAGCACTTACAGACACGGCATCCAAGTGCCACTCGGAAATGCTTCTGGAGATTAGAGATGGGAAATGACATCCGCTCTTAAGACAAGGCCAATGCTACATGGGTGAAGGATAATTTCTTCAGTGCAGCAGTGTAAGCATTGGTGCTGCTTCTGCCGGGAACCGTGTGTTGCCTTAGAGTCAAAACTGTTAATGGTGCTCAAGCCTTGCAAACTACCTCAGTGACCTGGTGGCACCAGACTGTGAAGTCTGTTTAGAAGAACATTTATGGTAATTCATCCACTCCGTCCCCAGGCCACTGAGGTGCTGAATTGTAGTATGTTGTTTGTCCGGTCGTAATCAGAAGTGAATTGTATAGGGAATGAGAAACAAGAACTGAAATCTTAAGTTGGACCATAGTCCTGCTCTAGTTACTTTGCAGGTTTTTTGTTTTAATTCCCGCTCTGGCTGTGTTCAGGTGAGCCAAGCCAGAGTAAGGAAACTGCACTGCAAGAGACCTGGGGACTGGGTGCTTCACCGCTGGAGGTGGGGATGATTTGAGTGACAGTCCCACAAGAGGAGCGGGGTGTGGGAATCCTGAGCTGGCCGGTCTACCCTGGAGATGAGAAACAAACAATGAAGATGGGCTTACCCTGAAATACCCTACATAGTTTCAAGGGAGGTGTGTTTCTAAACAATTTCTAAATGATTCTCACTTTTTAAGCAATGTATATTTTGAAAAAATGTCTAGTCCTCACTCTGCATGCAATAAGTGTAAATCACCCTCTATAGTGAAATGATGCACGTTTGTATAGGAGAGAATCTTTTCCATTTAAAAGCTGCATTTACCCCTTGCTTTATTTGGTATAACACCTTCACGTTAGCTGGCAGAGCGGCTCTTTAAAGATGTTCTCCAGCTTGACCGCGTGCGTGTTAGGCAGGCAAGCGCTGAAGAACGCCGTTCTGCTCCGGCTTCTCGGGAGCGGCAGTTCCCGCTCCAGTCCTCTCTGCCTGGAGCAGCCCTGGGGAAACCTTTTTGCTTCAGAGGAAGGTCACTACCCTGCTTGGTCTCCATGGCAGGACTGTGCCAAGCAGTTAGGGCATATTATCAAGGAAAGGGGTTTATGTGCTATGTGGGAACCGAGAAAGGTTTTAAGGCATTTGGATATTCAGTTCCCATTAACAATGGAGGGGAGGGGGCACCTGTATTGCCCAGGCAGCTTCCAAAACACCAGTCTTAGTGGTAGATTAATTCTAATTCATTAGTATTAATTATAGAAGTGCTTCCAGAAATGAGCCAGAGGTCTAAGAGGAGAACAGTCACTGTCTGAAAGACCTTGGTTAGCCATGTTTGTACAAGAGTCCCCTTGACTGCAGCGGGAATTTTGGTTTGCTTTGTTTGGGTTTTTGAGAAAACGTTAGGATTTGGCCAGTGTAACAGTAGGCTCTTGCCAGAGTTTGTGTCAGCTGCTTTTTCCAGCTCTATTGGAGTCTTTTGAGCAGCATAGCTGCTTCATGCAAGCAGTCGTCTCCTGCAGCACTCAGGGGCAGGACTGTGGTGGGCACATGGGCAGCAGGATCAGGCCTGGGCTAAGTTGCTGCATCTCAGCTTTGTGCCTGCAAATGTGTCGGTACTTCATGTTGGATTTGCCATTTGTAGTTGTAGCAGACCGTTGTTCTTTTTGGCTGATCTGCAGGCATGCACTACCAATTCTGTCCTAGCTACTGTTGCATGTAACTGCAGCTCAGTTTTGATCAAGAATTATTAAAATGAAGATGTAAATAGTTGGCTGTTTTAGTCAGATACCTTTTTCCATTCTGGCATTTAATGGCTCTGGGCTAGGTAATTTTGTTGTCTGGTCTAGAAATAGAAAATTTTTGCAGTGCTGCTTTTTTATTTATGGTCCCAGATGGAAAGCACTCAAGTCCTGAAATCCCTCCAGATGCCTCTGTGGCACATTTTCCCTACTCTTCTGAGGGCGTATGAAAGAGGGAACTCTATATCCTGCATTTAGATATAAATGTTACCCACTTTCCTCATTTCTTAAATACATTTCTTCGATACTTAATAGTGGAAAAAAGTACTGTTCGATTTTTCTGCCCCACTTACTATATGATGTGAGTTGTCAGAAGAGACATTTGCTGTTGCAAAATAATCTGCACTGAATTCCAGAGGAGCCTGAAGCGCAGGCTGAGAGCCTGGGGCACCACAGGGTGCGAGACAGTTTAACTCTGACCATTAGAAGTGATGGAGAGGTGCCAGAGCTCAGGTTTGCGTGGGAGCACCCGGTAGACAGCAGCCATAGGGTCTGGCTAAATGGAGGCCTCGCCGCTCCAGTGCAATGCGGCGTCAGAAGCCCTCTGAGGACAGGGAATTCGCTTTGACATAAATACCATTTTGTCCAGTGTATCTGGAAGGGAAATTGTTAATGAGTGATGGTAACGGATGTGAGTTCCCAAACGTTTAAGCAGAGCTAATGAGCAAGCAATAACTGTAACCTTTTGTCTTCGGTTTTTCCCGTCTCTTTCAATGTGTATTTAGTAGTAAAAAAATGTTCCTGGGCCTTGTCATCTTTTGTTATTGTTGTTCATTCTGTGGGATCCCTGGGAGGCATTCCCGTCTTTAATGTGAGCCAACGTACTACTTAGTAGATAATCATGGAGCTCACCCTTGGCCACTGAGAGAAAGTGGAAGAGTTA
This sequence comes from Calonectris borealis, assembly GCF_964195595.1. NCBI lineage: Eukaryota > Metazoa > Chordata > Aves > Procellariiformes > Procellariidae > Calonectris > Calonectris borealis. The sequence goes on along the minus strand of NC_134316.1, from coordinate 50,725,336 downwards.
ATTATGGAGACAATTAACTGTTCAACTTCTAAGACTGAAACAATATCCGAATGTGATACTTAATGAGGACCGAAGCAACATGAATGGGTTTTGTTCTGGGAGTTTTGCCTGTTCTTCTCAACCTTTTGGGCAATTAAGTTGGAAAAGTCTTATTCAGGATAGATGTTTAAACTATGGTGAACATGATCGTTGGAGAATCTCAGCTTAACATTTCTCTTATCCCAGAGGGTGATTCCCACTTTTGACATTAAAAGTTTTAAAAGCAGAAATAGAATTTTTAGGCCCCAGGTCTAAGATAACGGGGTAGCTTAAATAGGCACAAAGATTTAAAACTAAGAGGGGAATATCACATGGCTCCCTAGAGAGAAAGTAAGAACTGTCAAAAACCAGCTTGAGCTAGACTCAAAGCAAAGGGAAGTAAAGCAAATAGAAAAAAGACCTTGCGATCAAATAATTACAAAGCGAGGAAACAGTGAGGGGACAGGGGAGATGCACTATGCAGTAAGGATGGGTTACAATTAAATGTAACGTAGATGAAGCTCCAAAACTAAGAAACTGCTTTGCCTTTCGGTTCAGGAAAGATGATTCGGTTGGACCTGACCAAGCCAATACCTTCCCGTCCTTGTTCAGTACCTGGGGTGAACAAAGGGAAGGTGACTAGTAGCTCTGAGGCAGGAGAGGCAACTACCACATTCAAGGTGGATGCAAAACTTTGAGAGTTTAGTGGACATGTCTGAGGGGTTGGTTATATCTTTCCCAGAATTCTGCTGCAATTTGTACATGAAGTCCTAGTGTGGAAATAAGGATTTTTTTTTTTTTTTAAATAAATCTATGAAGTCTGAGTTTACACCATTTGGCTAAAGACAGGAAATCTCAGAGACAGGCAGACATGCTAATCTAACCTCAGTACGTATGCAGGACTATAGACCAATTTGGGAAGTAGACAATGAGCAAGAATAAATGCAAAGTAGGAAAAACAATGCAACATAGGGTTTTCAGAGATTGTGCCAAATTTGTATGATACCTTTAAGTAATGAAATTACTGATCTCCTTAGCAAAGAAATGCAAGAAACAAATTATTTGATGCCATGATTCAGAGAGTTAAATAAACTGGAGAAAACAGGGATCAGCAAGTAGGACAAGCACTTGGATAACAGGGAGATGGCAGGAAGCGATACTGTAAAGGGAAGAAAGGTTGGAGGGAGGTTATTGAGACTTTATCAAGGAGCAGTCTTGGGACCAGTCTTGCGTAATATTTTTATTAGTGACTTTGGCTCAGAAAGTGGAGAGAGTTAATTAAATAGCTTTCTGTTACTGACACAAAGTTGTGAGACACATCAATAAAAGGAAGATCAAGATATTGTGCAAGAAGAATTGGATGACCTTGAAGATTAAGCAGTAGAAATGTTATAAAATGGAATGGTACCAAGTACAAGGTTATTCACCTAAGGATTAAACATAATCCACTTTGCTGTAAACTGGGCTCATAACTTAGAGAGGAGTGAGGCAGAGAAAGATGCTAGTGGCTTGGTCCTGATAAGACTTGCTGCATTTGTTTTGTCTACAAGTTCAGTTATTTTATTGCAGAAGAAGATTGGGCTAATCTTGTGCAATACGTTTTTTGACTGTATTTTGCAGCATGAGATGCCACTGTGATGCAGCTGGGGAAAAGGCGAATGCAGTCCTATCTGTAGAGTTGATAGAGAGGGGTATTAAAGCTGTTGTGTATTTGGAATCAAGAGTGCAGTTCTGGTCACTCATGTTCAAGAAGAATGAATTTAGAAATATGTTCATAGAATCATGGAATCATAGAATCATTAAGGTTGGAAAAGATCTCTAAGATCATCGAGTCCAACCGTCAACCCAACACCACCATGCCCACTAAACCATGTCCCTAAGTGCCTCATCTACACGTCTTTTAAATACTTCCAGGGATGGTGACTCCACCACTTCCCTGGGCAGCCTGTTCCAAGGCCTGACCACTCTTTCAGTAAAGAAATTTCTCCTAATGTCCAATCTAAACCTCCCTTGGCGCAACTTGAGGCCATTTCCTCTCGTCCTATCGCTTGTTACTTGGGAGATTTTTTTTTTTTAATATCAGGGGATTTAAAAAAAAAAAAAAAAAAAAGCAGTGAAGTCCTAGGAAGACTTAGCATAACTGTTTGCTTTAATGAAAAGGTAATACAAGGGGAGAAGAAGATTTGTGTCGCATATGGCAAAGAGGCAATATGATTGCAGTCTGTAAAACCAATGGGTTTGCCCTCTGCGTTGGAAGGAATAATTTAAGCTAACAGATAGTCTTGGCACAAGAACAGCAGGGCATAGACTGGTGATGAATACATTTAGGCTAGAAATTAGAAGAAACTTTTCAGCTGTACGAAAAGTGAGGCTCTGAAGCAGACTTCCATTTACAGAATTTGGAACAGCACGATTTTGTTCCTGTCAAAAAACAGAGGCAGAAATATGACAAGTTGGAAATGGAGCCTAGTCTGGACAGGAGGAATTTACCTGTGGTAGAAGGAAACAGGGCTTGGGTGGTGCAGGGGGAGTGTTGGCACCCTGGGTTCTGTATTTTATCCCAGGATGAGTGAAGAGTGAATGAAGTTGCCCTGTGTCCCTGGAGATCTCAGTTTTACGTATATAAAGTAGGAATCGCTCCACATTCATGCTAAAGAGTGTGATTTGACCGTACTTGGTGCTGCACTCTGAGAGCTTGAGGGGAAAGGAAGCCATTTGGCCAGGGAGATGTTCAGTGAAGCAGGTGAGAGGAATGGGCCAGCAGGTAGGAATCCACCTGGCAGCACTGAAACAAGAGGATTTCCAGCAGTCTTTTTAATGAGAGCATCCTTTGAGACCTCGTGGAAGCCCATGATAAATCGCAATGCAGTTCCCTCTAGAGAAACGGACCTGTGATGAGCCAGTGCATCACGGTGCATGGTGTGTTTCTGGGGAGGGATGGCTAGGTGTGCTAGAGGGGTTCACCTCACGGTCTTAATTATGTGGATTTTTTTTTTTTTATCTTCCTTGTCCCTCTTTCTGTAGCTTCCTGTCTGTCCAGTTTTCAGATCATAGAATCACAGAATAGTTTGGGTTGGAAGGAACCTTTAGAGGTCATCTAGCCCAACCCCCCTGCAATGAGCAGGGACATCTTCAACTAGATCAGGTTGCTCAGAGCCCCGTCCAACCTGACCTTGGATGTTTCCAGGGCTGGGGCATCTACCACCTCTCCGGGCAGCCTGTGCCAGGGTTTCACCACCCTCATTGTAAAAAATTTCTTCCTTATATCTAGTCTAAATCTCCCCTCTTTTAGTTTAAAACCATTCCCCCTTGTCCTGTCGCAACAGGCCCTGCTAAAAAGTCTGTCCCCATCGTTCTTGTAAGCCCCCTTTAAGTACTGAAAGGCCGCAATAAGGTCTCCCCAAAGCCTTCTCTTCTCCAGGCTGAACGACCCCAGGTCTCTCAGCCTTTTCTCATGGGAGAGGTGTTCCATCCCCCTGATCATTTTCGTGGCCTCCTCTGGACCCACTCCAACAGGTCCATGTCTTTCCTGTGCTGAGGACCCTGGACGCAGCACTGCAGGTGGGGTCTCACCAGAGCGGAGTAGAGGGGCAGAATCCCCTCCCTCCAGCTGCTGTCCATGCTTCTTTTGATGCAGCCCAGGAGACGGTTGGCCTTCTGGGCTGCGAGCACACATTGCTGGCTCATGTCCAGCTTTTCATCCACCAGTCCCCCCAAGTCCTTCTCGGCAGGGCTGCTCTCGATCCCTTCATCCCCCAGCCTGTATTGCTAGTGGGGGTTGCCCCGACCCAGGTGCAGGACCCTGCACTTGGCCTTGTTGAACCTCATGAGGTTCACACTGGCCCACTTCTCGAGCTTGTCCAGGTCCCTCTGGATGGCTTCCCATCCCTCAGGCGTGTTGACCGCACCACTCAGCTTGGTGTCATCTGCAAACTTGCTGAGGGTGCACTGGATCCCACTATGTCATTGATGAAGATATTAAACAGTACTGGTCCCACTATGGACCCCTGTGGGACACCACTTATCACCGATCTCCATCTGGACATTGAGCCATTGGTCGCATCCAGAGGATAGTGGTCATCCAACCAATTCCTCATCCACTGGACAGTCCACCCATCAAATCCATATATCTCCAATTTAGAGAAAAGGATGTTGTGGGGGACCGTGTCAAAGGCCTTACAGAGGTCCAGATAGACGACAGCCGTAGCTCTTCCCTTGTCCACCGATGTAGTCACTCCTTGATAGATTGGTCAGGCAGGACTTGCCCTTGGTGAAGCCATGCTGGTTGTCTTGAATCACCTCTCTGTCCTCCATGTTCCTTAGCATAGCTTCCAGGAGGATCTGTTCCATTATCTTCCCAGGCACAGAGGTGAGACTGACTGGCCCGTAGTTCCCTGGGTCTTCCTTTTTTTCCTTTTTAAAAATGGAGGTTATGTTTCCTGGGGTCCTGAGCTTGGAGGAGGAGATCTTTGAATATTAACCAGCTTTCTTGGGGCCCTCTTCCATCCAGGGCTTTGTCCCATGGCACTCTACCAAGCAGATCCCTGAAGAGGCCAAAGTCTGCTCTCCTGAAGTCCAGGGTAGTGAGCTTGCTGTGCACCCTCCTCGGTGCCCTAAGGATCTTGAACTCCACCATTTCATGGTCACTGCAGCCAAGGCTGCCCTTGAGCTTCATATTCCCCACCAGCCCCTCCTTGTTGGTGAGAACAAGGGCCAGCATTGCACCTCTCCTTGTTGGCTCCTCTCCCACTTGGAGAAGAAAGTTATCATTGACGCATTCCAGGAACCTCTTGGATTGCTTATGCCCTGCCGTATTGTCTCTCCAACAGATATCGGGGTGGTTGAAGTCCCCCATGAAGACCAGGGCTTGTCAATGTGAGGCTGCTCCTATCTGTCTATAGAGGGCCTCATCTGTTTGGTCTTCCTGGTTGGGTGGCCGGTAGCAGACCCCCACCGTGATGTTACCTGTCTTTACCCTCTCTTTAATCCTGACCCATAAGCTCTTGGTTGGCTCCTCATCCATCCCCAGGCAGAGCTCCATGCACTCCAGCTGGTCACTGACATAGAGGGCAACACCCCCTCCTCATGTCCCCCTGTCTTCCTAAAGACCCTGTATCCTTCCATCCCAACACTCCAGTCATAGCAGCCCTCCCACCGCGTCTCCGTGATGCCAATAAGATCACAGCCCTGCAAGCGTGGGCACGTCTCTAACTCCTCTTGTTTACTCCCCACGCTACGTGCGTTTGCACAGAGGCATTTGAGTCGGGCCCCCGATGAAGCTGCCTTACCGGCTGGGGTTCCTTTGTGCTGCTCTTCAGGTGCTCTCCCCCTGACCCGTGATCCTTCTCCAGGCTCTGGGCATCTCTTGCCGGCACTGGCATCAAACTGGTAGGAGTGGGATGGGATTGAGGTTTGCCTCGCACCATGAAATTTCACAGCTCCCTATTTTTTAATGGGTATATTTATAATTGCTATAATACAATTTATAGCGCTCAGTTTTATAAAAGGAGGCACCTGAGTGTGAGCCAAGGGCAGCCTAAGTACTTGTCTGATCTGAGGAAGTCAGGTGATTGTTCCTGGGAAGAAGACCAAATATTTATGATTTAGCAAACAATTTATTTTCCAGGCAAAGCACTTTTAAAAAAAAAAAAAAAATCCCATTTATTCATGAACAATTTTGAGATAAAAATGAACAACCCATAGAAATAATAATCACAAGTCATGCTTCTGTTGCCGTTTTTGAGCAAAACCTTGCTTTAGTGTGTCTTTGTCTACCACAGAGTGATTTCTAACCCACTGCAGGCACAGCATCTCTCATACACCGTCACTTCCACCATTTTGAGGAATCAAGTAGGCTGGCATTTGAGTCAGAAGCACAGTTTGGTCATGTCTATGTGCTGGAAATCTAGCAGGGTCCTGAATATTACAGAAACAAGAGTATCAAGCAGTGGGCTGAGTGCCTGCGTCTTTCCCTTAAGCTGTAGAAATGGACAAAGACACCGTCTTTGGGTAATAATTCATTTTTCTGCCAGCCCTGGCGCCCCTGATCAGAGGCATCATTCCAAGACGCTTGAGTGCAACATTTGGAACAGCGCATTCTTGTTCTTGCGAAAAATCAAGCCCGAATGGCACAGAATAGGGCCGTCTTTCATGAAGCCATGAAATGACTGCTTGTCAGCTGCTTCTCGCGGTCACTTCTGTCAGGCGGCGAGAATGAATTTGCACTCGCCTGGCACGGGGAGCGGGTGAAAGGCTGCGTGGGGCGGCGAGGCAGGATGGGGCACCGGTGGGGCGGTGGTGCAGCCAGGGCCTCGCGGTCACCCTGCGTGTCCCCTTGCTTCTCCTTAGCATGCCTCTGGTGCAGACGGTTGTGACCGTTCCAGTCTCTCCTCTTTACTTTTGGATTTTTATGTGCATCTGTGATACGGACGAAAGGCTTTCACGCTTGTACTGGAAGTTGGCTTGGTTTAAAAGAAGCTGCCCTCACAAGAACATTCTGCTGTTGTGAGTGGCACAAAAGATGTTTCACATTGTCAAATGTGGCGGCTGTCCTTGTCCTACTGCGGCTCCGATGCAAAGGGCTAAAAATCCTCCTGCGCAGGTTGCACAGGGGGGGATGGTGGCTTTCACTGGCTCTGAAATCATGTTTCTCGTGAGATGCTGTGACAATATGGAAGTAATACGGGTAGTAGAGATATGTTATTTTGTACGGTTTGCATTACAATGCAGGTAGGGGTTCACAGAACACCAATAGGAAAGAGGCAGGAGGTCTGACTTTTTAATGATGTTTTGTAAGTACTTCGAAAAGATGGTAGCCAATCTCCATACGAAAGGCTCTAGCACCCATATTGTCTGCAAAGCTTTACCTGGAACATCTATTTAACTTGCAGAAATGATTTTTAAAAAAAAAGATGCAGTATTAAAAACAGAAACGTGGACTTTTAATTACTTTTGTTCCCTTTGGTCCCCTTGAATAATGAACACTAGCAGTGCAAGTCCAGGGAGTCTATTCCAGCATACTTTCATATTGCCCTGTAACGTGTCTTCCAAAAACCTCTATCACCTCCTTAAGTCCACCTGAGGCTTCTTTCTGTGTACAGAGCAGTTAACATCATGTCCCTACTGTCAGTATTTGGACACTTCATCATGTAACGATGCTCTGTAGCGCTGTTGGGAAGTCAAGATTCCCAGTCCTGTGATGTCCAGAGGTTTTTCATAAGCCTGGTCGTGTGTTCCCTGGGGAAACGAATTGCTTCCTCCCAATTTCTCCTGGTTCAGCCTCAGTTTAGGGCTTTGTAATGCTTAGGAGAGAGTGTCTTCTGCATATTATTAGCTATTATTAATGATGCATGCTATTGATGCATTGCCCATTGAAGTTGGAGCTGGTTTCCGTAGCTTGGATCACAGTGCACAGGAGAGAGCAAAGTTGTGCTGGCCACCACGTGCTGGGGTGGGTCAAGTTCTCTCAGTGCCCCTGTCGACAGCTCTCTGGCAGTGATGCGTCCATGGCCTTTTGCTGCGGACCAGTTCCCAAGTTCTTAGGTCCTGGCTCTTAAGAATTGCTCGTCATGACGTTGGATGATCCAGCAGTGCTAGAAGTGTACTGAAACTACGGAAGTTAGAGCTGACTTAACGGGTTAATAAAAACAAACATCCAGCTTGCTGCTTTCTGGCTGTGTATTAATCAAACTATAGAGCGCAGCTTTCCCACCTGAGCCCCGTTTTGGAAGGTGTAGATTCAGTACGCTGGCTTTTATGTTCAAGTTGCATTAAAAGCAGCAAAATAGGATACAAATTGCTTCTTATGGACATCTCTGTTTTTTTCCTGTAAGCATTTTGAATATCATTTCTTATTAGCATTTTTGTCCTTTTTCTGAGCAAAATTATTTTGTCTCTCGTTTAGTCTATTGCCATGTGCCTCCTATTTCTGCTGCTTGCTGTGATGAAGCACCACTTGGGTAGTTCTCAATGCTGACTCCACCAGGAGGAGACCAGAGATCGCATTAAAGAATTGCAAAGACTTTGTGAGGCTGAAATGTCTTCTGTAAATCCATTAGTGTCCATATATAATTTACTCTTTGTGTTTCTCTCTTGGAGCTGTCAAATATCTTTGACAGTATCCTCCTTTCTTTAAAAACTTAAACATGACCCTGTAAAACTACTTATTCTTAGAACAGTGAAACCGTTTGCTCTTTCATGAATTTATAAAATGTTTTTAATTATAAATCAAATTATAAGTAATTTCTTTTCCTTGGCAATCCAAGAGAAGAATCAGTCAATTGACCTCATGCGCTTGGCGAAGCAGCATCCAAAGGAGAAGCGGTATCCTTGGTTTAGACAGCACCACTGACCGTACTTGCTGCTTGCATGTCTACCGAACCACCAGCCCTTTAGTCAAGGGCCTAACTGAATTTCAGAAGTCACGGTGTCACAAAGGTATTGATCTCTATACTTTGCTTTTCTGCCTAAAACTTCCCTCAAAGGAAACGTTTTATGTGGTAGGAGCAGTGAGAGTTTTGGTAGAGAACCGCTGCTGCTCTTGAATGGTGTATGGGCCAACCTGTCCAACTGAGATCTTAACAAATCTGGCTTCCTCTTTGTCCTTCTTCACTGGGCAGCTCCTCCTCCTCAGCAGCACACAAAAGAAAGAACAAACCTACAAACCCAGACGCAAATAAGCAGTCTAACGCAAACAATGCAAGGGCTTAACCAGACCCTAAAGAAACGGGGCTTTATAAATGTGTTGTGGTTTAACCCCAGCCGGCAACTGAGTCCCACCCAGCCGCTCGCTCACTCCCCCCGGTGGGATGGCAGAGAGAATCAGAAGGGTAAAAGTGAGAAAACTCGTGGGTTGAGATAAAGACAGTTTAATAGGTAACGCAAAAGCCGCACGCACAAGCAAAGCCAAACAAGGAATTCATTCACCACTTCCCATCGGCAGGCAGGTGTTCAGCCATCCCCAGGAAAGCAGGGCTCCATCACGCTTAATGGTTACTTGAGAAGACAAACACCATCACTCCAAGCGTCCCACCTTCCTTCTTCCCTCAGGTTTATATACTGAGCATGACATCCTATGGTATGGAATACCCCGTTGGCCAGTTTGGGTCAGCTGTCCTGGCTGTGCTCCCTCCCAGCTTCTTGTGCACCTGGCAGAGCATGGGAAGCCGAAAAGTCCTTGACTAGCGTAAACACTACTTAGCAACAACTAAAACATCAGTGTGTTATCAACATTCTTCTCATCCTAAATCCAAAACACAACACTATCCCAGCTACTAGGAAGAAAATTAACTCTATCCCAGCTGAAACCAGGACAAGATCTTTGTAAACCTTAGGACAAGGAACAACAGGTTGGTTGCATAAAACAATGTCAACTTAAAGTGAGAGATGAGGGTTCCCTCTAGGAGAGAGTCTGTTAGCTGTGACTTCTTCCTGTGATTCGTATCAAAGGAGTCTGCGGCATCCTTCTGGCTGCCAGTGAGGTGCGAATCTAGATAATAAGAAGAAAGCAGTTCTAGCACATACAGCATAAAGCAAAGGGTAGATGCTCTGCGTCACAGGAGAAATTCCTCCCGGCCAAGTCGGAGGTGCATTATTGGGGGAGTGCAAGCACAGTTGCTGAACCTGTGAAATGAATCATTTGGGGACTTTGCCCTTTTTCCTCCCCTCCTTTCTCATTGTTCAGTCCTAATTCATTTCACGCTATCGGCATGCACGTCATAGTCTCATCCCAAGAACTTGCTATCCAGCTGTGGACAGCCTCTAACATTGTCTGTCTATGTGAGGAGATGGTAAGATTGTGTGTGTGCTAAAATGAGTGCTGCCACATGCCACGTTTGTGCTGCGTCAGCTTATAATGAGGTAGACCTTACTCATCCATCTGTCTTTCATAGAGGATCTTGCATATCTATTCCCCTCTTTTCCAAAAGAAACCGCAGGCAATTAAAATCATCCCAAGGTCTCCCTGGCTTCCTGCTTCTAATCTACATTCGCAAGAATGAATCAAAACTGTGAGAGGAAATTGTGTTTGGTCCTGTATTTTTTAGAGGCCTGGAGCGGAAGAGCAGGAAACAAAAGAAATGAGATATATTTATAAACCAAAAACTCACAGTACATTCGTCTGACAATTCAAGGTCTTACTTGAGCAGACACACTGATGTAAAGAATAGGTATGTATGCATCATGTCCCTTATTCCTCTTTTCTTAAGAAAAGGCTACAATGCTGTAGTTGCTATTCCAAGTGACTTTAATATGTTTTTCCTATTTTATCTTACTCTTTTGCTGCAGCATTTTGTATGCAGTTGGTTTTGTGTCGAAGCGTTGTCCTGGTTGCAGCTGGGATAAAGTTAATTTTCTTCCTAGTAGCTGGGATAGTGCTGTGTTTTGGATTTAGGATGAGAAGATTGTTGATTACACACTGATGTTTTAGTTGTTGCTAAGCAGTGCTTACATGAAGTCAAGGACTTTTCGGTTTCCCATGCTCTGCCAGGTGCATGAGAAGCTGAGAGGGAGCACAGCCAGGACAGCTGACCCAACTGGCCAATGGGGTATTCCATACCATATGTTGTCATGCTCAGTATAGAAACTGGGGGGAGTTGTCCGGGGACAGACGATCACTGCTCAGGGACTGGCTGGGCATCAGTCGGCGGGTGGTGAGCAATTGCATTGTGCATCACTCATTTTGTATATCCTATCATCATCATTATTATTTTCCCTTTCTTCTCTGTTCTATTAAACTGTCTTTATCTCAATCAGCGAATTTTACTTTTTTTTCCCCTCTCCTCCATCCCACTGCGGGGAGGGGGAGTGAGCAAGCGGCTGTTTGGTGTTTGGCTGCCTGCCGGGTTAAACCACAACAAGCATATATTTTTTTAGTTCCTTTCTGGATTAAAAGAGGGAAAATGCAATGAAATAAGTTGCTAGTTTAGGCTAATGCAAGTGGGTTTGGTAGGCACTCACCATCTCTTCTGCTGTTGCTGGGCAGGCTCTTACCTCTGAAGGCAAGTGAACGTTAAGAAAACCTGGTGTAGGACTGTCCGCTACTTGAGATTGTTTCTCTAAATGAAAAGAAGCTCTGGAAGTCAGGTTGCCTATGATCATTTGCACTGCTGAATAGCCAACGGCAACAGAAAAAGCTAAGGTGGCACCATCAGTGACTGGGGCTTTGGACTAGGGAGTCCCCCTCTCTGGACCCCAGTTAACAATCGCAGCCTGTTTTAGCTGCGGAGGCTGAAATGCTGCTGCCTTAGCCCTCCTCCTGCCAGAGCTTCATGCTAAAACAACTGCTGAATGGAGCACATTTCTAGTCCACAGCCCTCTGTTTTAACACAGAAATGAAACTGCACAAGCCAAAAATAAGCTGCAGCAGCCGAGAAGCGTATATACGTCCAGCTCAGGCATCCCTGCTCTACCAGCAGCAAAGCCTCAGAGAGTGCGAGACAGACAGCTGAAATTAGAAACCACTTTAGCCAAAAGGCAAGTCTGTCTTTGGCCACAAATGCTGTGAAATGGAAAGGTCCCTTTTGTTTATTCCCCTTTCAGGCTTCCTCTCTGGGCTGTTTGCTAGGAGTCAGGTCTCCGAGTGAGGGACCGTTGTGTACGGTGCTTTAATACAGCACAGCCCTGATCTCCATAAGGGCCCTGCGGCACAACTGTTGAACCAGCTGTCCTATTTAAAAATACTTGCAGCAGACTCTTGGGTGAAAAAATGGCATTTCTGTATCTTTATGTAAAGTGACAGTTTGTTTCCAGGGAGTGGGCTCGTGTGTATTATACATATTTACACAAAGGTGTGTAAGTGATGCATGAAACCAAGATTACATTTTGTCTACCGAGTGAGAAGGAACTTAGCTATTTGTGGGGCTTGGGGTTTTTTTTCCTGATCCTGATTGGACACTAAATTAAGAAGGAACACAGAAGAAATTCAGCTGGCTTCCTTGGTAAATCATGCCTGATGTTGTGATCAGGGAAAGGTGACAGAATCTGAATTTTCCCAAGCAAGTATGAAACCTCTGGCAAACGAGGAGACAGATAATAGTAACAATTCTGGGAGAGAAAGAAAGTGATTTTATTATTGGCTTGTCCTTGAAGATAGCTCTCCCAGCGACAGCCCGACGAGTGGCACATGCGTTATCATTCCAGCCACTTTCCCTCTTGCGTGCAAAGTGTAGGACGGTTCTGAGAGCCCCTTGAAGTGTGAACGTGCGGCTTCAACCGCTCCTCGCCTGCTTTCAGACATCCGTGTTTTTGCTGCCTCCAACAGGATCACACTGAAAATGTCCCAGATTATTTAATAGAAACAGGGAACTACTGAACCTCAGACTTCTCTCTTTCCTACAGGGCCATCGGTGCTGCTTGGTTTCTCTGCAAGATAAATAATATATAATCTCCTCTTTGAATAGTTCACCTCTTCTTTTTGCTGTTTTTTTGGTCTGTAGTCATCCTGTGCCAAACATCATGGTGTCCAAGCCAAAGCTAGGAAATTAAGTGTGTTCAGCAGTGCTACATAAGTAAGTATAAAGCTGAACCAGCACGTGGGGCAGATTTCTGTTAACCCTAATGTCTCCAGTCAAAGGTTTTTATCTGAATGGGTGAGAGGGAGACCAGAGGTGATCTTTCCTTGGACTGCCAGATGGAAAGCAAAAGTTTGTACTGTTGGAAGAAATTGTTCAAGCTTCTTCCTTGCTGCTATGCTCACATCCATCTGAGAAAGGGCAGCGCGTCTGACAGAAGATTAGTCCTGGATGAGATTTAGCACAAAGCAGTTGGGTAGATTTATTAGGCATGGTCTCCAATGGGAAACTGTCATGTGAGATTTGGAAGTGCGTGGCTGGCGCGGGAGGGTTTGGTACTGTGTCCGTTACTTCTGCTTTGGGGTTGTCCATCAATTAAGACTGCACACAAGCTGATTGAAATAAGACTTGCCACTAAACAAATGGGGAGAATTTCCACCCCAGTTGCCTTGGAGGTGACAGCCCCTGAGATGCTCTTCCCAGACTCAAGCTTTTAAGACAAAGCCTTCATTCACAAGTGCCCAAGCTGGCCTCCGTTCTCCCCAGCTGCATTCCCCCCATCAGCGCTGCCCTATTCCCTTCTCCCTTTCCCCCCACCCCTGTCCACCGGAGAAGCTCCCTGCAGCTCTGTCGCTGCATCCCCTGCCCTCACCCCCTCGTACAACGCACAAAGTGTGGGTGGAGTGTTTGCTTGTGTTTTCCTGCTCCCCGCCCTGGCCTCTCAGATGATGGATGGGCTGCAGAACAAACACTGTGGAAGATAAATACGCCGGGGAAATTTCAGCGTGTGCTGCAAAGTGGAGATGACTTGCTGAGCTTCTCCGGCAGAGCAGTGAGCCGCTGCCACTCACCACAACTGCTCAGGACAGGCCTCGAGCTTTCCTTCATGGTTGCCCGTGACCCCTCTTTAGACTCACGTGCTGTCTTGGCACTCGTTGTTGCTGCAGCCATGCCTGCAGTAATTGTATGTGAGAAGCACCTGAGCGCCCTGTTCGCAGCACTGCCACCACCATTAAAAGATACGGCCGACAATAAAAATCTCCGTACTAAAGGAGTGGGCAAGGCAACTGAAACGGTAGCATTGTTATAAAACAGAGGATCCCACGTATATCCAGACGGTAATTAAAATGCAGGAGGTTTCTGGAAGCAGCTCTGTTTTCTAAACATGAATTCACTTTGTGCTGAACGTACTTTCTACAGCAGTAGCTACTATAACTGGTGAATGGAAAAGCAGTTAGCACCCTTTCTGTGCACACATTTAATAGATATGCAACGGTATTGAATAAAATAGGCAGTTTTTTGCAGCAGAAGCACGCTACACAGAGATACTGGTCTGAACGTACATACCTGCATGCAATCGATATTTTCTGCGCACCGTATGACTGTCCCTTACCCAGAACGTAGCGTGGTGTAGCCCCACACGTTCACCCACAGTGGACTAAGACATCTCTTGGGTCTTGAGCTTTTCTGAGCTCTGTGACTTACTGAGGAGGGGTGAACTGCTTGCCAGGACGGCAGAGCCTGAGCCATGCCAGTGACATTGTTTGTGGCCTTAGGAGGTCGGTTGATCTCCTGTCACTTTGGCCCCTTTTGCTGCAAAGTGGAAAGGAGGGTGCTCGCCCTGTCTGTAGTGCTGTGGTGGAACTTTGCTAGCAAGCTCACAAATCTTCTGCTGAAAGGCCCAGCAAAACTGCAAAGGCAGAGCTGTCTGGCTTCCGTGCCCAGTGTCCCCGTGTCCCCAGACACCCTGGGGACAGAGCCGACAGGACAGGTTGTGGAAAATTGGAGGGCAGGATAGCTGGATGCCTCAGTATCTCACCTGTAGAGTAGGTAGTTGTTTGTAGAGGTCTGAACAGACTTTCTCGGCAAGACCAGTGTGCCAAGAGAAACTACTCTGAAGGGTTTCATTGTCGCACAGGGACCTAGCTCGTTTTACCCATAGCTTGCACGATTGGAAGGGGTTAAAAGATGGACAACATAAGGTCTGTTTTGCAAAACGTGTGATTTTTACTGTCGAAGTCCCTGGTGGATTATTAGGCGCATAGCCATCGTACCAGCACTCTGGGTCACCTTCATCAGCTCTTGGTAGCTGCCCCAGGAGAGACTAAGGACTGAAAGGTCCTGGATACCTGACCCAGCTCTCACGGACAAGACTTTCTGCAGGGTGGGCGATGGTGCCTGTTTTAAGGCTTAACGGGGCACCAGCCTCCAGGGCTGTGTCAGCAGCATGTTTCTATGACTCTGAAGTCAGGCATCAAAAGAAGCAAATGAATTTCTCATTGCCAATTAAAAATTGATTTCAAGGGTACAAAGAGCAGACAAAAATTGATTTCAAGGGTACAAAGCAACCAGACTCGTAGTTCGAAAGGTACGGACCAGCCCTCTCTTCAGTTGTTAATTGGGGCTCTGTCCTTACCGGCACCTTTCTTGCTTCTGTTAGTTTCCATTTGCTTTCCCCCGCATGTCTTAATTAGGCGTGTAGATGCATGTAGATGTGTGTTTGCAGCCGAACAGGAGCCAGGCTGGTGCATGGGTTCACACCGGCTGCTGAAGCCAGGACGCACACTCCGGGAGGCACAGAGTGTCTGCCTGTGCCTACTTTTCTGCTTTTTTTTCCCTGCTGAATTTTTCCTAGCAGTAATGCAGTATTCTTTATTATCAGCCCATCACCCACTTGTGTTTCTAGTCCTGCTCGTTTATGGAAACAGATTTCTCTGTCTAATCTCCTCCTTACTGGGAAGGTCCAGTTGTTCTTTATTTCAGCGTACAATGTGTTACTGACCACAGCGATTCGGTAGTCCCTGTTCAATGCCCCAGTCTTAAGGATGTTTTCAAGAAAGAGGGGAGAGAAAGAGGAAACCAAACTCTCATTTCACCTGTCTCTTGGAGAAATCACTGGACAGCCGAGGCTATGTCTTTGAAAGCAAAGGGGCTGCTCAGGTTATGAAATTCTCAAACATTAGTTCAGCATGGCTGAGCCAGGGCACAGGGAGATGTGGGAACCCGTTAATTATCGCGGGGCAGCTGCCAGTTCCCTGACTTTAATTGGGGCCTTCTAATATTTGCGCTGTTTGGAGGGGTTTTTTTGGGACTGCTGAGAAAGGATTTCATTCCTCTCTCGTGAGGCCGCGCAGAGACAGCAGAGGTGTGAGCTTAATTCAAGGTTGCTGAATGACTTGCAGCTACAGGGGGAAATTACGTTACTCAGCATTGTTTTCCTTCTGAAATTGCTGCCTTGGCAGCATCTCGAGGAATTTTGCATACTTGTCTCTTTAAATTTCCTGTTCCTCAGACCGCTCTATCTTCACAGTTTCCAGTCATTGCATTTTTATTTAAAGGTCTCCATGGAAGTAAGCAGTCTCGGAGGGCGCATCCTTCCAATATCCCTGGCTTGAGAGGAGGAAGCGGGAGTGGAAGCATTTCTTAATGAGGGGAGGAGGGGGGGGATTGGAAAGTATGCTGTTGCCAATGTAATAGGTTGAAAAATCATTCGTCTGAACTCAGCTTATGTCTCAAATGATAGACTTTAAAAGATTATTATGCTTAAAAGAGCTCCTTTCACTTACCATGATGTGTCTGTCTAGGGACATGCTTCGGTGCTCACTTGCAAACAAGCCACACACAGAACTGCGAATTTTCACGCCCCCATTTGCCTCTTCTACCCCTTCCCAGCTGTCACTCACTGCCTTCTTCCCCGCAGGAAAAAGCAGGGATGTTTGTAGGAGGAGAAGGAGCAGAACAGGCTCATTCCCCCGGTTCTTGCAAGGTGACGATGGCCTACTTAAGCTGTGCCTTCCCGTGGGGTGGCAAGTGAACTGGATTTTCCAGAGGGAGCTTTCTTCCAGCTTCACCCAGCTGCATAACTGCAAATATAGTGAAAGAAATTTTCTGGAAACTGCCTTCTCCTTTTGCATTTCGAGTGTCGCAAACTCTATTACCAAGCATATGCAAGACAGCGGAGCTGAATCTGGGTGTTTATGCCAATATATCTGCTTTGATTTATGTGGCATTGATCATCTCTTTATAAGAGAGTTAATGTGAGGGTAATCTACCCCCCACAACACGGCTTGATGCTGCATTGCTCTTGCATCTGGTTACTTTACCAGTTCAATGTGCAGCCCTTTGTCTGCACTGAATATCCTTTGTAGGTCAGCTGCCGTGCAGGGACCCTACATGTGTGCAGTGCTTAATTGGTCTCTCAGCTCTTTCCCATTCTCTACTTTGTTTTGTTTACAGAGCTCATCCTTTCCCTCCCATTTCTCCTTCCCAGGAGAAAGGCAAGACGATTACGATGATGCATCCTCTGCTAATGGACCCTGTTGAGACAGTGATTTTTTGGCTGCAACGGAGACTTTACAGGGATCTTGCATTTCACTTACCAACCTTCCTCAGTGAAAAAAGGAAAAGAAGGATCACAGGCTTCCAGTGATTTGACCTTTTTCCTGGGACCCTTGCTGAAGCTCTTCCTGCCCTGGCAATATCTGTAAATCAGCCTGGGCTTGGTTTTTACCCTGCAACCCTGCAGTATCTCCCACAATGCATAAGGCAGTGTGATCGCTCTATGTTGACTTCTCAGAGTTTCAGAGCAAAGAGGGTATACATGAAGGTGCTTAGCTGGGGGTTTTGTAAGGTGTTACATTAGCGAGGTTTCCAAACCTTCCTGAGCTGGAAGGGATTTTTGGAAGGGGCTTAATTCCTTCTAAAAATCTCATCCTTACCTAATACATGCTAGTTAGCAAACAATACTACAGACTTGATATGCCTTCATATGATGAATGAGCAGGGGCTTATTGTTAGAGCCTAGGGATAATCTCCTCACCGTGTTTAAGCACCTTACCCCCTCTTACTTTCTGTGGTACTCTTCTTGCCATAATAATGCTAATAAATTTTTTAAAATTATAATGAAGTTGATTCATATCCTGGGAAAAGTTCAGCTCAGACCTAGTTGACTAATCAGATATTTTTAAATCTGTTTGGATTTTCAGCAGTAAAAGGAAAGGCAAACAATAAGATCTCACTTTAGGTTTAATACCAGTGGAGGCTGTGGATGCAGTTCAAACTCTGGAAGGCCTCTGGTGGGAATGTTTCACAAAAGACACTTTGTCTCCCTTGGAACAAATGCCACCGAATAGTGGAATTTATTTCTTAATTATTTTTCCAGGGCCCCTCTGTTTCCAGCATGCTCACAAACACTTCACATAGAGATTTGCTTATTTGGAATGGCATGAGGGAGGACCAGCCGTGGGGATTTGCTTTCTATGCATGGCATGGTTTGCCTCGTCTGCATGAGCTCTTTCTTGTTCCTAGGATACACTTGCTTGACTTAATTTATGGGCTTGCTTTATTATTTTTTCCCTTTGGCTGAGATCTGTTTTGACTTTCCCACTAAGCTCCTTTCTGAGCAGGGGCAAAACCAACAACACTGAATTTATTTAAGTGGAACTAAAGGGCAGTCCTTGTGCTGAGGCTGGGGCTGGGCTGCTAAAGCATGCTCAGCCTCCTGAGGTGCTAAAGAACCTCATGTTTCATTCAAAAGCCAACTGCGCTGAATGGCAGAGAGTCACTTCTAAGGACTGCAGTGGGGCTCTAACACCAGCAGGACTGAATGAAAGACGGGGCTTTAGGAGGCAATGGACTATAAATTAAAAAGAGAAAAGAGTTGACCAACCATATTACATTAAGGGCCCAGCTAGTTTTGTTGCCCTAGAAGCAAAGTCTGGAAGATGATGCAGTCCCTCTGCTCCTGTGGTACAATAGTGACTATTAAAAATGGGTGGGATAGTTAATGCCTCTATAAACATTAAGAGCCATTTTCATCAATAAAAATGAAATTCACCTTCTTCAGTAGCATTATGAATTGCAAAGAGGGATCTTTCTGTATTGAATCATCAACTGATGATGATTTCAGTGTCCTTGAAAATTCAGCTCTACTTTGTGTCTTCGCAGATATTTTTCTTGTTCATATGCATGCTGTGTTTTGATTTTCCTTGTCCCCTTTTAAAATGAGAAGCAAACTGAAACTTTCATCAGAACTGTATAGAAATGGAGAGACTGGACACGAGAGCACAGTATAAAAACACGTGGCTTTCGTGAGCATACCAAGGGTACCAGGCATGTAAGAGGCCCATCCACCCCAGCAAAAGAAGGTGTTTCTGATAGTGTTCAGAGCAGCTCTGGTAGCCGGTTCCTCAGTATGACCCTGATGCTAACCCTCATGCAGTAGATTAGATTGGAAGCAGTCGGCTGGAGGACAGTCTTTCGGTGCAGCGCCCATTGTATTGGTGGGTGGAGGGAACTCTCCAGATACATGGGACAAGGTCTATTTATTTTCTCCTTTTTTTTTCCCCTAGAAGAGTAAAGCCAGAGGTTGAGTTCAAGAATGTATCTTTTTTCCCTCTTAACTGGTAGGCTAGAATTACTCTGGGAAACGCTTTGAGGAAACGTGATTATGTCTGTTTATGAAAATTCAGTCTCTCTGCCTGATGCTAAATAAACAAGGCAACAGGTAAGGCGGGTTGATGAATCTTCCAGCCCTACCCTTGAAGGGCACAGATGGCTGAGGAGATCCAGTAAGTCCAGAGAGGCAAAGGTTTAAGATCCCTTCTCATGCCTGCAGGAGGTGGCTGCTAGATCAAAACTGAAGCTGGCTGACTGGCAGTGGCACAAAAGAAAGTTTTATTTCCCATCCTGTACTACTCCTGCTCTGCAGATTGCAGTAGTGGTTGAGCCTCAGGGGTGGTTACTCCTGCATTTCCATCTGGCACTAGATTAGCTTGAAAAACTAACAGGACCTTTATATAAATCATCTCCAGAGTATCCTTCTGGTGGTAGAGGTCCCAGAAAACTACTTTCGTAGCGCCTTTAGTACAACCGCATATGCTCTGGGTTAAAAGTTTTTGACCCTGTCAGATGTTGGCTATGTGCAGCTGGGCTTCTGTTTGTCTCTTCTTATTAAAAAGGTTAGAAGGGGAATGAGAGGTATAATGTAATACATTGTTTGTCTTGTAAGGAAAAAATCCAGCGTGGTCTCTAGAGTCTTCCCTGCATTTTCTACTTTATCTCTATTTGCTGAAGTCATTGTTGGTCCCGGGATTTTTACAAGTAGTGAAATTGAAAGCACACGAATAAGAAAGAAACTAGACGGAAAAAGAATGACTCTTCTATTAGGTGGAGGTGAATTTAAAAAGATGATGGCTGGATACATTGCTGCTCCCTGAGGAAGAAAGCCCATTACTGCGTTTGACTTTAGGATACTGAGGATGTAGTGCTGGGCATTTTACTGTCTCCTCACATGTGCTCCAACTTGAATGCTGGGGATAATGATTCTTGATCATCAGCTGACGGGAATTATATTAAAGAACCTAAAGCCAGCTTTCCTGCAAGGCAGTGCCCATACCATAAACCTGAGAGGTGTCACAGCCGGCGCAACGGCGCGTCTGCACAAGAAGGCAGAGGAGTGACTTTGACACAGGCAGCTGGCCTGGGTAGCAAAAATGAAAAGGTAGCGCGAGAGGCGTCAGCATGGGCTAACAACCAGGGTAAGGACATCGGTTTCCACACACCAGTGTTTTGCTGGACCCTTCATCAGCCTGTGCTGTCTTTTTTTAAGTGTCTCTTCCGATTAGAGAAAAGCTAACACAACTGGCAACCCCATGGCACAACCAACCCCTTGCTTTCCTAAGGAGACCTTTCTAGTTGCCCTGACCGGCTGGCAGGTCAGTGGGGTGCTCAGAAATGGGTTGGGCACACAGATGACGCTCTTCTATCATCCCCGAGTTAGTTATCATTCCTGCGTACTGGCGCAGAGGAGTTTGGAGGGTGGGCTCCACCAGCTAGACCATGGACAGACCTTGGGGATGGGATCTGCATGACAAAGCATCTGCTCTTTGGATCAGAAGAGGCAATGGCAGTCGGAGGTCTGCAGCAGATCATTGTTAGGAGCCATCGGCCAGATGAGGCTTACTTTGGGCTGGGCTGGGCTGTTGTTTGGACTTCTTTTGTCCAAGGTTTAGATTAGAAGTGATCTTGATTTCTTCATTTAGGAATTTGAGCTGGGGAGCCCTTGTTATCCTTTTAGTCACAAACTTACCCTTTCTTACAAAAGATTTCTTTTCCTTTCACAGAAAAATTTCTACTCGGTCTCCTTCTGGTAGTGAACACCAGAAAAGTGTCTTGAGCGACGCACATCTGCAGCAGGAGAAGCAGCTGATGTTTCCTCCTGTTACTTCACTTTGACATGTCTTTGGTTCACCTAGATAATGTGATTTTTTTCTGCCTCTCCTTCAAGAATTCACTGCTTGTCACACCTAATGATTTATTCACTCGTCAGCCTTTTTTTAGGTTGACAAATATCCTGCAAAGATAAGGCGCTGGCCTTTGAAAATATGGTGCCAGTAATTAAAATGAAGAATGCATTACAGTAAAAAGTAGAAATATGGGTCTAAAAGCCACACTGGTATTTTTAGTGATGGAATTAATTGAGGATTTCAGTTTAATAATTCAGTGCAGCTGAGATTAATATGAGGTAGAAATGGTCTTTCAAGAAGAAGGATTTCAGGGGTATAGTTAACAATTTAATTTAGTATATCCTTAAAGATGCTGCCGGAACTACTGTAAAATAACTCAGCAGAGTCCTACAACTTCTGAGCCTGTTTTGTCAAAGGAGGAACATGCATCCTGAGTGAGGATTATGCAAAGTGAGGGGACCCACCTGAGAAGAAGCCAAAAAGCCTGGAAATCCCAGCCCTGGCACTTGTTCCTGCCACATCTGCAGTGAGTCACTTCGCATCGCTACCAGTTTCCGCGCAGGCGGCAGCAGAGGGGAGGCACGGCAGGCTGGAGGGAGGACCAACGACCTGCCCGACCACCAGCTCCCACGATGAAGTGCCTGCTCATGACACAAGCCCTCCAGGGTGGGCCAGAAGGAAATCCTCTCCTTGTAAGTCTTGGTAAGTAAGACTTGCCAAGGGTAAGTCGGTACAGAGGGTGGGGGAGAAAATCATCGACGTATGGGTGAAATATGGCAGGCCAGGGAGCAGTCCTACCTACTGCCTCCCACAGCAGAGGGTTGCTAGAGGGAGGTCTCCCCAGGTGCAAACCTCTGGGGAGGTGCAGTGGTCATGATCACTTTTATCTTCCTTGCTCCATCTCCCAAAAGCCTCAGGAGGTTCCAGGCCAGCTTCTCCCCTTATTGAACAGGTTTTAGGGCATCAGAACAGCTTCAAAATGAAAGGGCCGCCTGTATCATTAGAGTCCAGTCCTGCAAATCTTACTTGCAAACACTAAACAGGCGGGTTCCTACATGTAGTCCCGTGGGGTTCGTGGCTGCCTTTGCAAGTGCTGTGCCAGAGAGCATTTTCAGTTGGACCCCTTCGTTCTCATCATGTCCTGCTCGCACAGGAACTCTCCCGGTGTGGAAGCTGTGAGCTTTATCTGTTTACATTCCTTGGCTCCCTAAAATTATTTGAAAGGATTAGGTCTGTGTAGCCAGCAGAGCCACTTGTCAGGGCAGCTTGTTGGGCGTCCCTTTAAGCATCACAGATACATTTGATGAGAATTTTTCTCCTTATTATGAAAAGACTAAACCTGATAAATGATTGTGTTCTCCATTTAAGGTGCGAGGCCAAGCAGCGCTGAGCTGTGGCTAGGAGGCAGGTTTATAATCTGTTGGGCTACAGAATAGCTCTGCTTGATGTTGTCCTCTGAAAATGGGAAAGACGCTACTACCCTGCGCCCAAGGATGTGCTCATTCAGGGTTATAAAGCAAACCGGAGCTCCAAAGCGCTTGCTAAGGGATGAGGACTTGGGAAATTTCCATCAACTGTTTTTTTTCATGGCCTCCAGGAACGTGGTGTGTCGTGCTGCCAGATGTAAGGCCTGTGGCGTTCCCTCAGTGTCCTTCTGTACAGAGATTTGTCCCTGTGTGTGTGAAACCGGACTGTGGTTTCTGGCTCCCCTTGGCTGTTTAGGTGCCCGTACAGTCTGAGCTGCCTCCCTCTTCGGGGCCAAAACGTGTCTGTGAGTCTCCTCAGTCACAAACCAGAGGGTTCTTGCGTTTCTGCCCTCTGGGCTCAATTTTTTGCTGCCTCTAACTAGAATAGCCCCGAAAGAGCTGTGTGAGGCGTGCAGCAGCGGAGCTGAGCAGCCCAGGCAGCTCCCCCGTGCCCCGCGCTGGCTGCCGGCGGGGAGCCCCGCTCACGGCTGCGTGGGGGCTGCTCCTGGGATAGACACTCTCCGCTTCCAGCACGAGAGCTGCCTTCCCTGGTAACAATGAGGCTGTCATCCTGTGTGAAGAGACTCTGAAGATAATAACCATGCCATGGTCAGAAGCTGGCCCTGGACCAGCCATTTTACTCCCCTGCCGAAAGGTAAAAACATCCATCAGCTCGATTCAGTTCAGATCCTGATTCAGCAAGAGGACTGTTCACGGTCTGGGCTTCTTCCTGCTCCAGTGCTGGTGTCGATAGGGTTAAACTCAGCTGTTATCTTGTTACACTCAGACACTGGAAAAACCTTATTTCCTGTCTATACGTTAAGTGCGTGAGTTACACTGCAGACGTGTGTTACAGCTGGTATTGTGTGAAATGTACTGCCCCGGCTTTGCAGGGATGATCATACATATGGCAATTATTCAGGCTATCTCCCATTTGCTTTGCAAGGTTCATTGTATGTCTTGCTTATACCCCTAACTTTCTGTTGACAGCGATGGAGGAATGGAGCCAAGCTCTCTGGCCACCCTTTGAAGTCATGGAGTGACCCTACATGAGTGGTCAATTGGTTTGCATACAATGTACAAGTTTAACAACTTTCTATACTTCTGTTTCTCATTTCAGTTTCTAGGATGACCTGAAATTATGTGGGAAGGTTGAAGTTAGAGTCACTCAGATAGTAAGGTCAATGAAACCAGTGATGGGCAGGAGGGAGGAAAACTGCGTCCTGAATCTTTTAGGGAGAATCATCCCCTCTCCTTGCAGTGCCAGATTCAGTCACAGGCTGGTAGGGGTACTGTAGCATTTGGTGGGTTTGGCTGTTTTTTAATCATCTGCCTGACTGTGATTTTTTTTTTTTCTCATTAGCTTTAGCTTTGTGATATCATGATAAATTTCAAAGAAAATACGGTTTTCAATCCAGGATCAAACATCTCAGCTTCCTTTAAATCAAAATTTGCCTAACGCTGAAGACTACGATCTAGAAACTCTCTGTAAAAATCAGTAACAAGTGAAGAGGCACCACAGTGTTCTTAGGGGGAGTTTCTGATCTTTTTTACAGTTTAATACTGTCTAGGACACCTGATAAACTGGAAGCAGCAAGCACATTACATACAGCTCAATGGCTTATACAGAATGGGCCGGGGTTTCCGGTTTACTCATTTTATCAGTTTAAATCCCATGATATTTCCCCTAATTACTACAGCAGGTACCCACAGCTACACAGTGCCATCTTAGCCCTTGAGCAGGCAAATCACACTGTTTCCATTTTGTTCCTAGGCCGTGCTGCTTAGGTGCCGGTGCATTATCCAGATTTGGACTGAATTATGTTTTGATTTGACCTGGCCTGCATTGCTTGCCGAAATAGTGAATAAGCCTTTATCAGGGAGGCAGGTAACAGCCTCAAGTGGCCCGCTCTCCTGTTCTCAGGCTCAACGACCAGGTTTTATCATTAAGGTTCTTGCTGTTATCATTGGAGCATGGAAACCTGCTCGTTAACCCCAACTCCGGTGTGCTGGAGCTGTGCAAGCACGGACAGAGCTGACTGCTGTCCCGAGGAGCCCTCAGCCTGAGCTTAGTGCAGCGGTGCTCTCTCAGCAGAGCAGCCACTGGACTCCTCCCCAGACTGCTTTGCTGCTGCGTTAGGCTCCCAGTATAGACAATACCGGAGAGGAGAGTCTGAAAGAAAAACAGGGATGCCACTTTTTAAATGAAACTATCTATACCCTCTGATTCACACTTGGCAATAGTGAGCTTGGCCACTGTTTGTGTACAGTACTTCTGGCCCACAGATCATAGAATCATAGAACCATAGAATCATTAAGGTTGGAAAAGACCTTTAAGACCATCGAGTCCAACCATCAACCCAACACCACCATGCCCACTACACCATGTCCCTAAGCGCCTCATCTACACGTCTTTTAAATACTTCCAGGGATGGTGACTCCACCACTTCCCTGGGCAGCCTGTTCCGATGCTTGACCACTCTTTCAGTAAAGAAATTTCTCCTAATGTCCAATCTAAACCTCCCTTGGCGCAACTTGAGGCCATTTCCTCTCATCCTATCGCTTGTTACTTGGGAGAAGAGACCAACCCCCACCTCGCTACAACCTCCTTTCAGGTAGTTGTAGAGCGCGATGAGGTCTCCCCTCAGCCTCCTCTTCTCCAGGCTAAACCACCCCAGTTCCCTCAGCCGCTCCCCATCAGACTTGTGCTCCAGGCCCTTCACCAGCTTCGTTGCCCTCCTCTGGACACGCTCCAGCACCTCCATGTCCTTCTTGTGGTGAGGGGCCCAAAACTGAACACAGGATTCGAGGTGCGGCCTCACCAGTGCCGAGTACAGGGGCACGATCACCTCCCTGCTCCTGCTGGCCACGCTAGTTCTGATACAGGCCAGGATGCCGTTGGCCCTCTTGGCCACCTGGGCACACTGCCGGCTCATGTTCAGCCGGCTGTCAACCAGCACCCCCAGGTCCTTTTCCTCTGGGCAGCTTTCCAGCCACTCTTCCCCAAGCCTGTAGCGTTGCCTGGGGTTGTTGTGACCCAAGTGCAGGACCCGGCACTTGGCCTTGTTGAACCTCATACAGTTGGCCTCAGCCCATCGATCCAGCCTGATGATACCATACAACTTTGTTTAGGGATACAGGTCTTAACCATCGCATTATACCATTGCAGTCTTCCACGTAGGTATATGTATTTTTGTCTCTCTGCCAAAAAGAGCATTTCTCTTAAATATTGCCACTAAAAAAAACATGCAAACATGCATAGAACAGAAACGCTGCAATGGAGATTTTCCCCACCTCTGTGCAGGTATTTTGAGCCTCTCTGCTCATTTAGCTTCTGAGACTGTTGATTTTAACTCCAATTAATTTCTGTAAAGACCACAAATCAAGTCCTGTCATAACTAGAGAGCATGGTGCGATATCATTATTGCTTACCTCTGAATGAACCTGAAAAGCAAGGTGATCAATCCAGACATAATTGCCAGTGTCACCAATTAATTGTTCCTGAGCGACTGAGGGCCTCTTCCACTGGCAGCCCGTCAGTGTCAGAAGCAGCAATGCAACGCGGCAGCCCTCGGGTGGGATGAAAACACCCTTTTGAGCAAATGTCAATTATTAGCAGTAGGCTGTTCTTTCCATGTTTTGCTGCACATCTCTAATTTCACCATGATGGAGATGCCCTGTGCAGTCTGTACCTTCCTGGGTATGGCCAGGATCAACCAGTCTTGGCTAAGCCCTACTTCAGCCATACGCTTAAGTAGGTACTTAGAGTAAAGCATGAGCTTAAGTTCCACTGAATTCAAAATTAGTCAGATACTTAAGGGCTTTATTTAAAAATTACCCCAATAAAACCCATCCTTGATCAGTTCTTAATCACACAAGTCACACGGGAAAGCAATCACATCAGAGCAGCATCTGGGCTGCTAGAAAATTAACGCATGAAGATCACAGTATATTATTTGTAGAAGGTTTTAAAATATTTTTGCCACTTTTTAGAATGAGGGCTGGCCTTAGTAACCATGAAGTTAATTCCAGCTAATTGGAGTTAATTCCAGCATTGATCTCTGTGAGCCCCCATGTCTCCATCTGTACAACGGAACCAAGAGCATAAGGGGCTTTTTAGGAAATTGGTTTCACAGTAACCCATGTTACTCTCTGTAAGCTTTTGGGTTGATTTCGCATTTAACCTTTTTCCATCCTTCCATCTGTTGAACACAAATCATTCGTGCCCAAGGCTTACAGAGCGAAGGTCACTTTTTCACAACAGGACTGTTTAAAACAAACCTCAGATTATGTCATGTGGCTTCAGTTTAAATGTAGTTCCCAGCTAATTAGTCTGGTAAAGTATCTATATTTGCAAACAAAGAATAACTATAATATTATCCCAGTGGAGATCAGCAAAGGAATTTGGGGAATGCAAATGCTGATAATTGTAGTTCCTGCGCTATGGTTAGCTGGAGCAGACAGACGGCTGCCCTTAAGCAGACCTCTCTTGGTGCCAAGTGTTACACATGGGACAAAAGGCAGCAGACCTGATTGCAGGATGAAAGGCCAGAGTTTGATGTCCCACCTCATTTTATTCAGTCCTTTCTCAGTTAAAGTTATCACCAGGCATTTCCCAAAGAAAGACCAGGAAGATTCCCAGGAATCTTAAGTAGAGGGAGACCAGGATATTCAATTTCTTTTCTGAGAGGGGGCTGTAATTCTTCTTTCCTTTTTTTCTTTATTTCTTTTTTTTTTAACCTGTGCCTGAGTTGCTAACTAACCAATATCAGTAAGTAATTCTGCCTGACTGTACAGGTATTCCGGTGTGTGCATTTAGGTGCTGTTGGTATCTTGAAGAACTATGTGTTTTGCCATTCCTCTGACTTGGAAAGTAAAGATAACCTTGTTTCTCTTTAAAAACAAACACACACCACTACCACCACCACCTCAACCCTGATGATAGCTACTGTTTTGGCTTTGTTTGCATTGAGCTTTTACTTCATAACATAGATTTTACAAAGCGTGGGATGATCCGCACGTCCCAGATGACGAATGGCACTGCGCCACTTCAGTTAGACTGTGTTTTCAGCAGCATGTAAAGGGCCCATCAGACTGAAGTATTAGCACATCAGCATTATTTTTAGTGGACTTACAGACTCTTGAGGGTAAAACAAGCTTTTTTGTAGAAATGACTTCAAAAAACTGAATCCTGGGGCTTTTTTTTTTTTTTCATTTTCTGGCTCTGCGTTGAGAACCTGTGTGCTGCTGGTGGCTGCAGGCTGGTCGTCCAGAGGTGCCAGCTTTCAGCTTGCTTTGTTCTCTGACACGAGTGCAAAGTTGAAGACTCATCTGTACAGGGTGGCAATGAATGAAGCACACCAGCGATCAGTCTTAATGACAGAGGTAGAAACAGGGGAGAAATACTGCTTGAATAGACCCAGTAACAAGCTTTCAATGTGGCGTAAATGCTGCTGCCCCCATCACAGCCAGTCTCACTTGGCTTTTGCTCTTCCAGTCTGAGCACAGCCGCGGGCCTCTGCAAGAGCAAGAGGTTCGTCTCAACCTGATGCTCCTTAATAATCTGTTTTACTGGAACGCAAAAAAAGACCGTGTTGTACATCGACTTTATACCGTCTTTCCTTAGCAGAGGAAGAGGGGATCTTGTTTGCACCCCAGTGCAGCTGGACCAACCCCACTGGTGTTGACAGCATGTGAGGAGTTTGCCGCGAGCTCAGTGCCCTTGGGTGAAGCTCTGGATCCTGAACTTGTAGCGCTGCAGCACTCACTCGAGCCCGTACGTGTGCTCCCAGGCGCTCATCTGCCTCCCCTCCTCTCCCTCCCCTCCTCGCCAGGCTTCGGGTATAACCGCAATAGGAACTGGCATTCTCCTGATGGCCACATCAAATCTCCTTAAGGCACTGGAAGCTGAACGCTGGCCGAGAGGGCTCCCCCGGCTGACAGCCTTCACCCCCTTCTTTCACTAAGCCTTAAATAATGAAAACTTCCAGCAAAACAAAGCGGTTTAAGGATGTACAGCATTCCTTATTTCCTCTTTCCTTAGAAGGCATTTCCTCAGGCAACTTTCTGGAGAAGTTGATTTAATTATACAAATGTAAGGTGCTACTTATCACTTGATACCTCTCTAGCCTTTATACGTAAAGTCGGACTCAAAGCAGGGGAATAATTGCCGCATTCGCGTGCACGTGTAGTATCCCATTTGCCACTGCTAGTCAGCGAGCACTGCAGAATGGTGGTGCTTCACACACCAGCTCCTGTGGAGCGAGCTGGCAGGAGGGTGGCACGGATATAGGCGACTGTTGCTCCTTCCTCTGCGTGGTTGCGATTTCTGGTGACTTTCCGCGCATTTGCAAGAGAACGTGAAGATAGTTGGGTCTCTAAGGTTGTGAAATACTTTGCACTGAGAGGGGTGAACGTGGGCTGATGAAGAAATGTAGTGCTTTGAAAAGATGCCAAAAGTGACCAAAACAACTCTTTACCCAAAAGCAGCGGCACGGCTGAGCCCCGTTTGTACCGTGGTGTGCCAGAGGAGGAGAGGAGATAAGAGAAGAGGCTCAGGCACCGGCTCAGCAGATACCTTCCCACTGTGCCCAGCCTGCCACGGAGAGCGGTACGGGGAGATCCCAGACTTCCCAGGGACTCATCTTCCCCTGACGTCAATCCCTTCTGTATAGCAGGAGGCAGGGTCGGTTTTGCTTCCCAGCACCTCACAGCCAAACAACTTCTGTCCCGAGTAGACCAACGCATCAGCTGGGGCAGCATGCTGCCGGCAGGACCCGCAGCTCCGCCTGCTTTGAAGGAAGATGCAGGTTCCTCAAAGGGACATTTTTCCTGCCTCTGGCTTGCGTTCAGCTTGAAGCCCTGTAGCCTGAGAGCTGATGAACCTTGGAATTTTATCTCAGCTGGCAGAGCTGCAGATACAGCTGGCAGAGCTGTTCTGAATCACCTCCATGCCGGATCTTTGTTTAAAACTTGCCTGCATGCTTTACCTCCCCGATAGCTGATGGCTCTCACAGGTCACAGAAATCATCTGCTAGAGCGATACACAACCTGCGTCTCCCGTGCCTCCGGTGGGTCTCGCGCAGCCTGGCAGTGGCTCCCCTCACATCTGCTGTTTGCGAGGCAGGCAGAGAGCTGATGGCAGGAGGCTGCGGGGGAGAACAACGCCAGGCAGAGGAGTCACACTTGCCTCCGCTTCTGTTACAGCCAAGAAGGAAGAGAAACATGCTCCTTCCCCTCAGGCAGCCAGAGAAAAAAGAAACCACAGAGGACCACAAAACCATCACAGGCCACATCTGCGAACGCTGTGCACTGCCTCTAGCGGGCCAGGACACAAGCACGTGAAGATAACCCTGTGTGGCAACTTTGCATCAGTTGTTCTGTGGTTTGCTTTCACATGAGAGGAATTAAATGGAAGCTGACACAAGATCAGAGCCAACAGAATTATGTTTTCAAAGGCAAAAAAAACCCCCACAGAACATCTCACAGACATGTCCCTTCTCACAGAGTGCTCTCCCTCCATCAGGAAAGCAGGAATGCCTGAAAGCAACCTTTATGCACCTGAGGCAGCTAGTTCCATTGAGCAAAGCTTTCTTAAAGAGAGACTGAGAGCCCAGCTGGGGAAACCTCTTCTTAGGCTGTGATTTTTCAGGTCCTTTATTTTTCTTTAAAGTCTTATTAAAAAAAAAAAAAAAATTCTTTAGAGCCTTCTCAGTTTAAAGTAAGCCTTCAGCCTGATCCTAGCAAGAAGCAGGCCAGACCAGTAGCTGATAAAAAAACCAGAGGAACACGCTTTCCCAGCCTATACCCATTACAGGTATGTGATTGTTTTTCTTGGAGAGATCTGTAAACCAAGCCCTGGACGGGGGCTTTCTAAGGGCTGGTGGATCATGTATTTCTACAGTTTGCAAAACTGACAAAGGTAAAAATGGGGATTATCCATTGCTCTGAAGGATAAATATAGAAGTAGTATAAAAAAATACACCTTCTCAGAAGAAATTTTTGCTTTCTGTAACCTTAACTGCCCATCAGGGAAAGAGGTAAAATGTAATAGAGAAAGCTGACCACTTCTCTCCTAGCAGCCATATTTCTACAAGCCAACAGCAAGAAAACTAGTATAAACACCTGCCTTTAATAGCTTAGTACTTAATTAGTCCTAATTAAGCAAGTACCTTATTTAGTCCTCCAGATTGTGCTCTTCTGCCTGAATTTGTAGCCAAGGGAAGGGGATGCACCTCTTTGCCTGTCCTTTCGGTGTCCAGTCACCTAATGCATAAGCACTTCTGTGCCACGGGTGTTTATTTTTGGATATAACACTCCCCTGCATTTGTGCCTGTGTTAGAGCAGCTTCTCATCACAGCTAAATGAGCCCTGCTCTCAAATTCTTTATTAAATGTAACTTTACCTGGTATTAGAGGGGTTAAATCGTAATATGGTCTAGTGACAGTACAACCAGTGGTGGAGAGAAGCAGTGGAGCCTGACCGGGCTCCTGCTTTTGCTTGGTATCTGCTTTCCAGGGCACATTCAAACTGCACCCAAAGGATGCCAGGCACCTCTGGAAGCGCTCCAAAGGCAGGCGGCAGCCTGTGTCGCAACTGTAATTCAGCAAAAGCCAGGGTGCACAGCATGCGCCTCTCCTTGTGAATAAATTCACGATGTTTCAGCTTTTCCCAAGACTAAACAAAAGTTTAATAATTTCTTCTGCAAAGCTGAGAAAGAGGAGGGCATGAGAGGGGAGCAAGTTAAGGCAACATTAAAATAGCAGGTCTTGCTCTTGGAAAGTTGAGATGAGGTTTGCACCCACAACAAAAAAGACGTGGTGATGCCAGAGGCGTCTGAAGGAAAACCTTTGGTCTTTTAACGTCAGTGCTCAGTGGCTGCCGTGCTGCTGGGTTACCTGATACAGGCTTTTACATTTCAGCTGGGAGGCTTTATAAGCAGCTAGTTGTTTGGGATGTACCCAAAACAGTAAAGTCCTGAGCTGCCTGGGGTTGTTGTGGCCGAAGTGCAGGACCCGGCACTTGGCCTTGTTGAACCTCATACAGTTGGCCTCGGCCCATCGATCCAGCCTGTCCAGGTCCCTCTGCAGAGCCTTCCTACCCTCCAGCAGATCAACACTCCCACCCAACTTGGTGTCATCTGCAAACTTACTGAGGGAGCACTTGATCCCCTCGTCCAGATCGTTGATAAAGACATTGAACAGGACCGGCCCCAGTACTGAGCCCTGGGGAACACCGCTCGTGACCGGCCACCAACTGGATTTAACTCCGTTCACCACAACTCTCTGGGCTCGGCCGTCCAGCCAGTTTTTTACCCAGCGAAGAGTACGCCTGTCCAAGCCATGAGCAGCCAGCTTCTGCAGGAGAATGCTGTGGGAGACAGTGTCAAAGGCTTTACTGAAGTCCAGGTAGACCACATCCACTGCCTTTCCCTCATCCACTAAGCAGGTCACCTGGTCATAGAAGGAGATCAGGTTGGTCAAGCAGGACCTGCCTTCCATGAACCCGTGCTGGCTGGGCCTGATCCCCTGCACATGGCTTGTGAGCGCCCTCAAAACGAACCGCTCCATAATCTTCCCCAGCACCGAGGTCAGGCTGACCGGCCTGTAGTTCCCTGGATCCTCCTTCCGGCCCTTCTTGTAGATGGGCATCACATTGGTGAGCCTCCAGTTGTCCAGGACCTCCCCAGTTAACCAGGACTGCTGGTAAATGATGGAGAGTGGCTTGGCAAGCTCCTCCGCCAGCTCCCTCAGTACCCTCGGGTGGATCCCATCCGGCCCCATAGACTTGTGAGTGTCCAGGTGGCGTAGCAGGTCATTAACTTCTTCCTCTTGGATTATGGGGGGTTTATCCTGCTCGCCGTCCCCGTCTTCCAGCTCAGGGGGCTGAGTACCCTGAGGATAACTGCTCTGACTATTAAAGACTGAGGCAAAGAAGGCGTTGAGTACCTCAGCCTTTTCCTCGTCCTCGGTGGCAACGTTCCCCCTGCATCCAATGAAGGATGGAGATTCTCCTTGGCTCTTTTTTTGTTGTTAATATATTTGTAAGAACATTTTTAGTTATCTCTTATGACAGTGGCCAGATTGAGTTCTAGCTGGGCTTTTGCCTTTCTAATTTTCTCTCCGCATGACCTAACGAGATCCCTGTTATAGTCCCTTTTCTGGGGCAGGATGAATTGAGATGAGCTTCCTCCACGACTTCAGAGGGTCTGACCTGCTCACCTGTGAGACGAATGCTGCAAGCAGCAAACTGTGGGGCATTTCAGTGCAGTTGCTGAAGCTTTGTGCTCCACTTTGTGCTCTCTGTTTTGGGTCAGGCCATGCATTTCTGGTACCAAGAGGTTCAGAGCTACTACCCTTATTCTTTTTGTGGTTGTAGTCCAAAATGTGGTTTTGGGGTTGGTTTTGTTTCTTTGTTTGTTTTCTCCCTACGAAGCTGTCTATCCATGAATAGTTATCTCCAATGGACCCACAGAGAAAGAGACCCTGGTTTCAGGGAGGCAGCCCAGGTGGATGGGGCAATGTGGTTCGGCTCCAGGACAGGAATTCAGGGTCTTAGCAGCTGATTGAGTGCCTAAACCAGGCTAAAACACCCGCTGAAGCTGGGGGAGCAGCGTTGGGATCCTGCCTGGAATCACATGCACGCCCAGCTCCTGCTGTTCCCAGAGTTGCCAAGTATTTAATCCTCTGTGGGCTGAGACTTGAAAAGATTGTGTTTGACCTCCTCTGAATGGGAAAAGCTCCTGACGGGGTACAACAGAAACAAAATCAAGTTCAAAGAAACACAGGAATGTGGCTTGCTGGACTTGGGATTAGACTGCATGCATTTATAAGGATGTATCCCACCCTGCCATTTGATCATTACCATATTGCAATGAGTGGTGAAAAGCACCTGGCTACGGTCACCTTTTCCTTCTGCAGCATTGGGGGGGCTCCCAGCAGCATGTTGGGAGGCTCTACAGACCACAGCAAAAGAGATCCCAGCCTTTTCAGCCTGGACCCAGCAGGGTTTAAATGCAAATATTGCTGCTTTAAAACTTTAAATTCCTTTATACTTTGGGAAAGAACAAATTTGAATGTTGTTCTTCAAGTCCCTGATGGTGCTCCAATGGTCTGAGTGAGCTTAAATAAAAAAAAATCAAGTTTAAAAGAGCAGTGGTACTGAGCAGACCTTGTACGCGGTGGTGGCTTTGTTTTTTCTGTACAGCCAAATGTCAGAAC
This sequence comes from Calonectris borealis, assembly GCF_964195595.1. NCBI lineage: Eukaryota > Metazoa > Chordata > Aves > Procellariiformes > Procellariidae > Calonectris > Calonectris borealis. Next base: position 50,691,878 of record NC_134316.1, on the reverse strand, counting down.
TGCAGGCAAAAATATTTTATCTCTGTACAGCACATGAAAAGGCCGTGAGGAGTCACGGCTTCTCCTTGCTGCTTCTCTATTCAGCAGCTCTGGGGAGGGTAAAGTCCCTCCATGCGCAGATGCCCTAGCTCAGGCCATTGAGAGAGAGTCTCCTCTCAGAATATTATCTCCCTGCTGCAAAATTGCATTGTTAACTAATACCAGCTGAGATCTTCCCATAGGGAAGTAAATAAATAAGGGCCTTCCCCCCCCCCCCCACGACTTGCTGCAGAAAAACCACCCACGATGTGTTCGAGGGGGAAAAAAAGAAACAAGCCCCTGATGTGCAAATCCGAAGAAATTGAAAATTATGAATTGCTCCCTGTTGAGGTATATTGCAAACAAGGGCTTTGTCTTCCAGCTTTAGAAAAGGCAGTGTCTGGTTTTAGAGAGGTCCGGCTCCTTGCGGCAGAAGGGTTACGGCAAGGAACAAGGGGGTGAAAGCGAAGCAACCTGGCTGTGAGGGGCCCCCCCCCAGCCCGTCCCCCTCTGCAGTGGAAGGAGAGGCGGGGGATGCTGCAGCCCAGCTTTGGGCAGGGCTGGGGGGCTGCCAGAGCCGCTCGCTCACAGGCCCAAGGAATGTCATGGCCGGGAGGGCAAGGGCAAACACCCGGGGCCACCGCAGCTCTGTCCGCCGCGTGCAGTCTTGCCCTGGTGCTAATGTGAATGTGTAGTCTGCAGCAGCTCCAAAGCCCTGTTTAATATTAGCAGCCGGGTCCTGCGGGGCACCGCTGTGTGTGGCCCTGGAGAGACGCGCCAGCAGATGGTTCCTGTCCCCGAGAGCCGTGCGGCAAAGAGGCAAAACATCCCAGAGGAGGCAAAAAAAGCCTCCATATTTCTAAATGGGGAAACTGAGGCATGAAGCAGCAGCCACTGCAAAAATGTCAGAAATAAATCCTCTGCCTCCACTGGCAAGGAGATAGGGAGTGCAGCCATGTGCGGGCGCAGGCTGCGGGGAAGCAGCAGCACCATCACCCTACGCTGGGGTCTTGCTGCAGTCACGGGTGCAGGGAGGTGACGAGGGACCTGGGACCTGGTCCTTGAGCTTCGAGAGCCCACATGTGAACCACAGAGGATGTTCTTCCCCACATTGCTCTGCGCCATCACACTGGAGTCTCCTCCATCAGTCTCGCTGGCAAGACCCTGAGAAAAGGGCAAGGCAGAAAGTGTAGCTGAGCACTTAACCCTCTCCAATAAAAAACCAAACAATTGTTTGGACCTCTCCAAGGCTGAAGAAACAACAGACATGTGAGGTGTGCTAATGCATCCTGATGGATCTTTAGTGGGAGGCAGGAAAAGTAGCGAGGTCGTTCCCAGCAAGGAGAGCCGGCTGCTCTGATGGATGCCAGCTCCCTCTGGTATGGTGAAACTCCTTTTATTTGTAAAGTTGCAGTATTAGTCACCAAACCTGAGGGCATCTCATCTCCAATACCGATTTCCTGCCCTGGCTGCTGATCCAGGCCATAATCACTTTGGTTTTTTCCTACGGCCAGGCAAGAAGTAGACTGGAAATGAGTCGAGAGCCGGGGTCAAATGAGGAAGAAGGATGATCCCCCAAGGAAAAACATTTCTCAGTTAATGAAGTGTGAACTCAAATGGCAGGGTGGGGATGAGGACCAGCAAGCCACCGACCAGTATCCATTAAACCTCCAAGGACTCTGAAATATAATGAGGGCCACAGCCGTCCTGGCCGGGAGCCACGGTCTGGGGCAAAGGCGCCGGCCCGCTGCGGTGAGATAATCGGAGGCATCAAGGTTACGCGTCTGCCCGTTTCTTGTGTTCTCCTGCTCCTGTTAATTTCTCTCCCACTTTAAGAAGAGGTGAGGCAGGAGAAAAGGTGGCACAGATGCTTTTTCCTGGCGGGAATTGCAGTGTTGCTCTAAGTTAGTCATAGGTAGTGTCATGGGGCCGGGGGGACGAAATCCCAAAGCCATAAATCCCGCCGGCGGGCGGCTGAGCACGTGGGGAGGAGGGGAGCTGGCAGGCGGCTCCTGCCCGGTGTCTGTCGGGCCCGGGGTACCTTTCGCGGCTGCTCTGGCAGGGGTCCAACAGCCGCATTTATCACATGCCAGGGCCCAAAAGAAAAATGTGCCACTGGTTTTATGGTCAGGAGTAGCCCGTTGATCAGCACTGCACTCTGTAAATATTGTGTCCCATCTCCGTACAGGCAGACCAGCAGTAACCGGTCTTTTAGTCTTTTTGGAGATAGAGTAAATAATGAGATTAATTTCCTTTCTTTTTTTTTTTTTTTTTTGTTGGATACCCTTGTCAGCAGTAAAGTATATTAAATACACCGTAAGCAAAAGCCCTCATGCTACCCAAGAAAATATATTCATTTAGGGAGTCACTTCATGCCAGCAGGTTTTCAGCATCTGTGTTTAGCGCTGGTTGGTTCTTCGTAGGCATAGAGACAGGTCACAGCCACTGGCAAATCACTTGAGCTCCACGGAGAAGCTTTTTTCCATAAATAAACAGCATTTTCAGATAATTGAAGTCAGCAGGAACTTACCATCCTCCCTGAAACATGGAGGACTCTGGGTGTCAGGCCAGGGGCATTGCTGGAGCGGCAGCAGGGACCCAGAGCACCCTGTACAACCTGAGACTCCCCGCTCCGAGCTCCTGTCCAGGCCAGGGCAGCCCGGGGCCAGCGTGAAACCCTGCATATAGATGTCCAGCAAAACACATGTCCCTGCTGGGCAGGAGCGAAGCAGGGTTGAAAGGAGGGTCCTGCCACGCTAAACCCTGCCTCTTGCGGGCAGAAGGGCTGTGCGGTACAACCCATCGTATGGGCAGCTGCCAGCTTACGAGAGGGCAGGAGAAGACCTTGGCGACCCTAAAGGACGCAGAGTGAACCCTTCCCATGCCTCTCTCTTCTGGATCTTGTGGGAATATCAGCAGAGAGAGAAAGAATGCAACTGAGAGTTCCCACAAAAAGACGATAAATAAATTTCCGAGTAAAAAGTATATTTCCATGGCTTCTTCCCCATCTGCAGAGCAGACAAGACAAATATGGCCTAGTTTTCACAGGTGCTGGGCACCCATGAATCCCACTAGCTTTAGCAGGTGCTGCAGATGCTCAGTTCCTCTGGAAAACAGAAACCAGGTCATAAATCTCTCTCCCTCTACCTGTATCATCTTCAAACTTTTTAATTAAAACTCTGCCTTCTATTGTTTCTAGGGTCTGGAAGTTAATTGTCATTAATACAGTTTAAGGCTCTGTTGCTCAAATCCTTTTGCCCTTCAGGTGTGCGGTGTGATCAGAAATTTGGAGCAGACCGTATCCCTGCTGCCTTAAGGGAAAAAAATAATCCATTTTTGGAATTCACTTTGCAAGAGTTGTGAGCCTCGTTAAGCTCAGCGCTGCTGCAGCTCCCCCATGGTGGCTAGTGGTACTTCTGGCAAGACGGCTGTGTGATTGTATTAGATCCACGCCGCTACTACTGCTAAAGCACGGTCCTGTGAATAAATGAGAAGAGAGCAAGTGAAATGAGATTGCTTTTCAGTTTGTGAACCTGGACGGATATTTTCCCAACATTTTATATCTCTATTAATCTCTTTCTTTTTCTCTCTCTTTTTTTCTCTTGTTCTTTCTAGGTACACACGTATGTAATCAACAGCTCTTTCTGCATTGCTTGGCTCCTTCATCTTCTCCTTTTCCCTGTCAACACCTCCCAGACAGAGGACTCTCCCCTGACTTCTTTCTCTCCACTGCTAAGTAACCACGAGTAACCATGGCCATGGCTTGCTCTCTGCCCAGCGCGCTGTTCCCCGAGCCGTGTGTGGTCTGTTTGGTATGTAGCCCTGAGAGTCTCCTGCATTTGCTCAAAAGCAGCTGGTGAGCAAAGAGCACAACAGCACACACTGGGCCGCTGTGGCTGCATCTCGGTTTCTCGCCTGCTTTTCTCTGTATCATGGGAGGATTTCTTATTTGCATGTTTTCTACTTCCAGGCACGCTACGTGTGCACAGATAGACACATTCAAATGAAAGACAGTCGCGTTTAATGCATTTTCTGCATCTTCATCTGAAATCCAGCCAAAAAAACCCCTTCAAGAGTAAATGCTCCCTTGGTGTGTATTGCAGCTTGTCCAGATACAGCTTTTCTTCACCAGCTTTTCTCTGTCGCTTTGCACTGCCATCTTATAGCACTACTGCGCAGCTCTGTGCCCTTGCAAAAGGGCACTATGTTAGGGATGGAACTACCGTTATTCATTAACATCTAATCTTTTTTTGACATTGGTAACATCTGCAGTGTGGCAGGGAAAAATACACAAGACTACAGTATAGAGAGGAAGAAGAGAATTTCCCCATAACGTTTCTGGCCTCCTTCACTACCTAGGAAATGGAAAAGAGCAGGCAAGGTTTCTTCTTCAGAGTCAAGGTCTGAACCACACAAATGTTGGGTGGCCCAGATTCACAGAGGATGCATTAGCGTTTTCACCACCTTCCAGGATCAAGTCCGCATGTGACACTAAACCATATGGACTCAGGCGTCACAGCCCGATATGCGCAATCACACGCTTCTTTCGGTCCCCCTGTTAGACGCAGCCCTGCCCGTGCTCACGTGGAGAGCATCGCTCAGACAACGGACGTCTCCATCCACCAGGCATGGGCTCTCATGGGTAGCAAGGGCAAAAGTGGAACTGAAGCTGTTAGTTTCTGTCTGACGTTGAGGCTGTTGAAGAAAAATGCCTAGATTTGAGCAATAGCTTGAGGTGTCAGCTAGTCATGCAAACTTTCTAAAACGCTTACAGGAAAACAAGCACCTTACCCCATGGTTTATAGGTAACAGTACATAACCCCCAGGAGAGAATACTGTCACTTTGGAAAGCTACATGTTAGAAAGTTTACATGGGAAGTGTATGAAGGAGGATTATAAAATATGCTTATCTGTAGTTGCAGGAAACTGGCCTTGGTGGTCCCTTCATCATGTCCCTTCTTTATAGTCCTAGTGATCTTCAGGATACTTACCCTGTAGCCAGTAAATGTCCCAGCAGCTTGTGAAAGATGGAGCAGCAGAACGTGATGGTTGCCCGTGCCTGTACCCAGTGGGTGGGTGGCTCTTCTGGGGAGTTAGCAGTAAGGCTCCTGGCTATGCTTTCCTGTCAGGCTTTACTGCAAATTAAATAACCACATACACACAAATCATTAAAGATACCTCTAAAGCAGACTACTTTTTTTCTCTTTTTTCTTGAAATGACTGAAAATGAGCAAAATGCAATCCTTGAGTTAGGGATACAGCTCAAATCAAATCAGCCAAGTCATGAATTGGCAGCAGTACGAAATGAAGTCAACAGCTGATCAAATCATCAAACAAGCGCATACAAGATTTGAGTAATGAAGCCACACAACATATGGCGAATTTTATGAAACAATGAGCACTGCTCCTCCTTACTGCAGTTACACTTGTCACTTGCCCACACATACTTTCTTTCTCTTCGCCTTCCTTAAAATCTTTGTCTTTTTTCCTAGGAAGTAACTGGAGAAGCAAAGGTAACTTTGTTTATTCTGATCCAGTAAATATCACGTGTTAATGGTGGATCTATTTGGTATGAAACCAGCTGAGGAAATACTAAGAACTTGCAAAATGAGAATGGTTGGAGTTTATTCTGGTTATTATATACAACATGATAGCTTTATTAGATAAGCCTCTTTCACAAGACGGAGGGTCAGAGTTGTTTGGAGAAGCAGGGGAGGAAACCAAGGGAAACTGTCTGTCTCCTTTTCTTGAGAGCTTAGAGAAGGTCCTGACCACAACCAGCTGTTGCGACTTTTGCCTTGGCCTAGCTGCAGCTCCTGAGCTGCTCTGATGGAGCCAGGGCTATGTGGGCTGTGTTAGGTGGTGAAGGAGAAGCAGCACAAGTCAAGCTGAAACCCAAAAAAGAGTGTGGAAAGGGGGGCTGAAGCCCGAAAACCTGTTTGCCATACATGCTGCAGTTTGACTTGAGGTGTTCGGTGTGGGGATATAGCAAGACATCTCGTAGATATTAAGCTAAAGGAAGTAGGTGTGTGTCTAGAAATAGAGAAGAGCTGGATGTATATAACATTTATGCAATATGTCCTCAGTCAATCTCAAATTCTTACTGGCCTAAACAGCAGCTTGCTATAATATCTACTTTTTCCACTGAAAATTATGTTAGCTGTCTATGCAGAATGTTTCTTCTCTCATTCAGATGATCAGAACTGCCCTCTGTGTGTGTGTGAGAGAGAGAGAGAGAGAGCGCTCAAGGATTTGAGATTTGTGGGGAAATTCAGAAACATAGCATTTCAGATGCTATATATCCGCCGTTGTACTACCTGTGTAGTTTGCAGGCTCTTGCTGTCACAATGAAGAACAGCCTCGCAAAGGCCCCTCAGCAGTCCTAGTGCCACAGAGGTTCCTTACTCCTTCCAATTGGTGCGTCCTATTGGCTCAACCTGACGTATTTATTACTAGTTTCAGTCTTGCATGGTCAACCTACCTTACGGACTGTGCAGTGCAAAGCAGGAGAGAAAACTTGATGAAGGCAAGTCAGATGGCACAGGATATTCCTCCAGGCTTGTTCTGGGGTGAGGAAGAGACGTTAGGCGCAATTTTGCATCCTCTGCAGATAGGCTAACAAGGCACCTGCCAGTATTGCTTGCTGAAGAGCTGGGCTGACGGCACTTTACCAAAAACGGCCGCTATTATTTATAGTAGGAGGAGATTGCCCAGATACTGAGACTTTGTTGGCTTCGAGTGCCTCGTTCAGCAACAAGGTAAAGGAATGAAAGTCAGAGGAGAAGACAGCTCATGGGAGTTTCGTGGGGAAGCAGCATTGCTACGTTGAGCCAGACCAGGACTGGCGTCAGTGAAAGCTCTTGCTGTTAGCTCACCGCTCTGCCGGCAGCGCGCAGTGAGCTCACGGCTCTGGATTGCTTACGGTGACCATATGTCAATGCAGAAAGCATTTCACCACTGTGCTTGCTGTTAATTAGCTTCAGTGATGCAAGGAAGCCAGCGACTAAGTGGCAGCAGAGTCTTCAGCCTGCAGGGACACCGGGACGCCCCAGGGCAGTTGGCCACCTACTTTGAGGCTGCTCCCTCCCAGGCTCCCAACGCTGTTTCCCGAGGTGACCCTGGCAGATCTTTCCACTGTCCAAGGAGCTCAAGATAACTAACGTGGAGCTGCAGTTTGCTTCCTAGTTGTGCAAGTGAGAATCTTCCTTTCCAGAAAACCTTGTTTTCTATTGTCTGATTCGAAGGAGTTTTGATTCCTTTCCAACAGGTACAAGATTCCTCAATATGTAGATTGGCAGTTATTGGGCATACTGGGGAGGTGGAGCTTCAGGACAGAAAGGGAAGCATCTTCCCAAGAAAGGCTGCAGCAGCAGAAATATAATATATTGAAATATAATGGTCCAGAAGCAGAAATTAAAAATGCCCCTAGTGGAAATGTGTCCTGGGAACTTTAGTGATTAGTGGTGGTCCTCTGTTTTACACCTCACTTGGGAAACAGCTGCCCTCATGGAAAATAGTCCCCCCAAAACTATGGTAAAGCAGGAGAAAGGCATCGCTTCCTCAATCAGCAGCTTTGGCAAGGGAGGCTCTGGAGACAACAAGGGAGGCTCTGGAGACAACTCCAGAAAGCGGAGGAGGAAAGGGGGAAGGAGGAGGCAGTCCGTACCTGCGTCTATGTGCATACACACCCTGCAGCCCCTGAGGCTGGGCTGCATCTTGGCTCCTTAATGTTCAGTCCATTCAGATCTATTCTGGGACAGCTGCTCAGAATCGCTCTTATTTGCAAGCGTGAGCTGACCTTATTCCCCTTATATTGCTGCTGTCTGAATGAAAACATCAGTGGAGAAAGCAAAGCAGCACAGCGGGCTGGAAAGTAAATTGTGTACCACGCGCGTGTTCCCATCCTGAGCTCCCAGGCCGTTCTCCTTCGGCTGCGCTCTCTGGCCAGCGGGTTGGGAGACGCTTGCACGTCGAGCCGCGTCCTGCCGCCTCGCCCCAGCCCGCTCCCCAGAAGCTGGCGACAAGGAAAACTCCTGGTGTCAGCTGCGTTTCCTCTGCGAGTGAGAAGACGGTGAGATCCCTCGGCAGGCACTTCCCAACGGCCGCGGCCCCAACGAACTCATTAGTGACCAGGTGACCCTGACGAGGCGAGATGGGAAGCCTCTCAGCCCAAGTGTCGTCAACAAACAGAGTACAGCTCCATGGTCTGGTGTTTCAGGCAATTTGGACAGAGGATCAACCAGCACTCGAGCCAAAAAAGATGTTTTGGTGGTGAGCCTGTCAGCCCCACAGACAACCAGGGGGAGCACACCTCCTCCCTGACTTGCCTGCGTGGCTCCGGCCCCTCGCTGTTGCACCGTATGTGGTCTGGGCTGCCATCAGGTACCTCAAAACCCGCCTCTGCGGACGTGCGTGTGTGTATGTAAATACCCGGGAGCACACGAGCTCGTCCAAGGACAGATGCACCGGGGGAAGGCAGGAAGGATTTAGTGTGCAAGAGTGGAGCTTCTCGAGTCTGGCATGAATGGGTTGGCTTTTGTGGAGAGAACCCTACCTCTGCCTCCTTGCTGCCGCTTCTTGGCAATACCGGTTTTGCTAACACAATGCAGGACACAGCTGGCCAAACATACAGGCAATCCTGCGCTGCTTTGCAGGGATGCTGAGCACTTTGCTGGGTGCGTTGTGCCCCGCGATGCTGCCGAGTGCTGCCCTGGCTGCCAGCGCTCTCCTGGGGCTCTCTGAAGTTCAGGCTCTGGGCAGTGAAAGGGTGGGTTGATCCATCATTTATTTCCAGCGTTTGTCATCCCTGAGTCACGGTGCTGTGAAAACATGAAAAAGCCAGGTCCCCGCTGACCGCAGGGCAGCAGACTCAAGGGTCAAAGGCATAGCAACAAAACTAAATAAAACAAACAAAAAAAAGGTGATGCTGCACCGGAGGCAATGCAACAAGACATTTTCAGGAAATTGCTGTCTTGAAGGAGTTTGAGAACATGCTGGAGACTTCATCTCTTAGGTCACTGTCTCAAAGACAACTGAAAACTAGTAGTGATCCAAAGGCATTGCTACTGGACAACAACTTGTTATAGACAATAAATTGGTTACAACTTTGATTCCCATTGTTTGGGTCCCCCTTGCCACTGATTGTGACCAGGTTGAGGACAGTGATTTTCCGGCGTTGTGGGTGAGTGCTGCCATCTCCCCGACTGTGGCTGCCCAGGGGCAAGTCTGAGGCTTTCCGTGGGCAAACAGTCACTTTTGGGGGCCCCGTGTCCCTAGATGCGCCATATCCATGGTGCTCAAGTGGCTTTAAATAGAGTTCTGGGTGTTCGGTGCCTCTCAAAATTAACACCTGAAGGTGATTTAAACAAAGGCCGTGCTGAAATCTGGCAGGGCTCGTATGGTGCAGCTCACAAGTCCACGTGGCTGCCAAGGCTCGCAGAAGGCAGAGACGCTGTAGCGCAAGCTAGCAAACTGGCACAGCGTGCCATCTGGCCCCGTTTTCCCTGTCTTTGGGCTGGATTCTCCTCTCCAGTGACATGGTAGCAGTTCCCTTGTCCTCGTAGGAGTCCCTCAGTGTTTCCATTTGTCTCACTAAAATCACAGTCTGGCTCTAGGTTTTTATTCTGTTTTGACACCTTTGCTTCCAAATAGGACCATAAATTTCTCCTCATCATTTTTGCAGAGGACATATAACGAAAGCACCACAGCCTTTGGAGGTAGTCCTGGTAGAAAGAAGAGTGAGGTGATGGCATGTTAGAAAAGATCCCCAGGGAAGCCTTTGCCACTATCAGCACTCGAAAGATGATGAGCTGTTAGATAAATGTCCCATAAAATATAGTCTGCTTAGGCCAAAGTGGGTTGATCAAAGGTGGTTGTAAGTATTTGCAAAATGTCCTTTCAGGTTTACAGGCTAACCAGTCAAGAATATGAGGTAGAAAGTAGTGGAAGTGGAGATTTTAAAAGTTGTACTGGCCCGGAAAGCGCAGCCGCGTCGCTGTGCCCACCCAGCGTTTGCTGAGGATGCACTACGCAACAAGGGATCGGCACGTCCCCAGCTGCTCCTGCCCTGGGTGACTGCATGCCCAGCGTGTGCCGCATCCGTGGTTCCAGTGCTGGGAGAAGCCTGCCGGAGACAAGGAACATAAGGGAACTTCAAAAAATGAAGTATCACCAGCCAAGGGAACTTCAAAAAATGAAGTTAAAGATGTGGTTTAGGTGCATCTTGCATCCCTGCCCAATTGCCAACCCCTGCCTGCAGTAATGCCATTTTCCTCAGTGTCTTTTTCTACCTGAAGAAGAGGCTCTGCTTGTGGGGAGCAAGTGTGTGAATGTGATTTGGGTAATTAGTGTGGCTGATCGTGCTTAGATCAGAGAGGGAATAAAAAGGTAACAGAGGGGAAGAAACAACCTTTGAGCGCTGCTTCTTGTAATCAGGCATCGGAGCTAATGCAGCATCCTTCTCTACCTGTGTGTGATCATTGCATTTACATTTCTTGCCTGAAGACACAACCGATTTCAGGATACATTTATAAGCGGACGCCGTCTGCCTCCTGAGGTGGGTACGGGGCATTTCCTCTGCTGCAAGAATGCAGCCAGCTTTTTCCAGCAGCATGTACGCTGCATGCCAGGCAGGAGCTTAGCCAGGCTCTGGCTGTCTGCAGGGGCAGGTACCGAGAGAACGGTGGGGTGAGGAAGGTCCTCAGCCCGATGGGCAGGTGGCCGGCACCGGGAGGGTAACCCTCTCATCTTCCTGGGGGCTATTTCCAACAGGGGTTTCAGGCAGTATTAAAGGCACAATCGCATTACTGAGTACAACATGCACCCCGCTCCATCTAACTGGGGGGGAAACCCACTGCGGTGGCCTCCCTGCGCAGGCGCTGCTGCTGCTCCTGTGATGGGGGGAGAAAACGGACGCAGCAGCCGCCGGCCTGGGGTTTATTTGAGCAAAATCACCTTTCCAACTCGGCCGCAGCCTTCCTGTGTGACCCTGGCAGCTCGCTTGGCCCCTGAGTGCTATTGATGGATAAGACGCTGATGTGATGTGAGCTGGGCAGCACTGCCAACAGACGAGCTCTTGTGAGGGCAAGTAACCCCTTCACCCAGAAAAGGGCTTTTCTTTCTGTTTTACAGAAAATCAGCTAGAAAATATCTTGGAAGAAAATTCTGTTTCCATGAAAAACGTGGGACAAACTTTTGCCATTTTGGAGTCTGCTAGGATCTGCTCAGGCTCCGGGTTCTTACAGTGGTGAGAAGAGGCTCAGGAAAAAGCAGAGCATCTCTCATCTGTGTTGGCCCAGTACAAACCGTTCTTTGTTCCTCCCCCTCTGCTCCTCGCCCCGCTGCACAGGTCTCCTGTGCTTGGGCTGCAAAGGAAAAAACCGTTTGTTTTCTTCTTGCTTTAATTGTGCTTTCCGAGTGTTTGTGTATAGCCGAAGGGCAACATGCACCTGCTTGTACAAACTTTAAATTGGCCCATTTGCTCTCACCGTTTAAGTGAGATATCCAAGCGATGTCAAATGTGGGCATCTGTTGCTCAAAGGAAATAGTGGTGTCAACTTGTTATACTTTGCTCCTGCTCCCGCATCCTGTGTAGCGAAGCGGCAACCCACGCACCGCAGGAATTCCTGCCAACAGAAGAGCAACAGTCGGTAGGTGAAATCCATACAGTGTTTCATCTGGGTCTTTGAAATTGGACTCTTGCAGGGCTCCAGTGTTGTGTGACCTTTTGCTAGGCTGCCAGACAGAGGTGAATTTTTCTTTTGTACGAAAACAAACAAAATAATAATCTGACTTCAAAGGATTTGTTGTCAAAATGCTTTCCATCTGTGCGGTATTCTGTTTGTTATTTGCTTTTGTCTTCTGTTCCCAAGGGGTTAATTAAGATATGTATCCTTCCTGGGCTATTTCTTCACTGTAGAGAGGCTGAAAACGCAGATTTGTTTTTATCTATGACAACATAGTCGTATGTCCTCAGTCGCCGCTGGCAGAGCTGGAAGCAGCTTACGAGAGCAGCCAATATATCTCCCTCCTGATGCAAAGTTCCTCCTTGAAGGGCAGTCCTTGTGTTTTAATCAATATGATATATAGGAGCTTTGATTACTTCCCTTGCTACTGCCTGTTTCTGTGTTATTCAGAAATCCTAGAGTTATCTGGAAACCCTGAAGATTTTGACTGTGTTTCTAGTTTTGGCAGTCCAAGGAGGTCTAATTAGAATTAATTGCAATGTATTAAGACACATACATACAGATTTGTTTCACGGTTTGCCTTAGACTCTGGACAGGCTGGGCTGCTCTGCCACAGCACGGTTGCCGATGAATGAAGGATTATATCCTTTGAGTTTTATCTCAAACAGTGAAGTTCAACATTTCCTGATTCCCTAGAAGCCAATATGTTATCTTGCAGCTTATGGACATGTTGGGTGAGCACCTAAATATCCCTGCCTCAGGGCCCTGGTTAGTGCAAGGGCTTGTGCAATGTGTTGTATTCACTTAGAGCCTCTCTCTTTAAAGAAACCAAAGTAAGAACAACAAAAACAGAAGTAAGAGGGGAAAAAGGGAGAAATCAAAAATTTCCAGAGAGGCCTGTGGGTCAGAAGGAGGTAGAGGCAGGTGAACTTATAGGCTTGGTCCAGACGACCGGAAAAATTCAGTGGGCTTTGGCTCGAGCACTGCATGTAAGACAAGCTGTATGGAAAACAAGGCTTTTGTCTCCAGGCTAATCGGGCTGCCATCACTTGCAACACAAGTACCGATTTTGTGACAGCAAACCCCAACTACGAGGACCCTCCAGGCATGCAAGACCATGGAAGAGACCAGAGCCATACCCGCTGCCAGCCAGCTCCAAGCCTGGAGATCTTCCAGTGGGGTGCCATGGGTGGCAGGTTGTTACAGTCCTACTTGCCAATGGCCTCTTCCTTGCTGGGCCAAGAGATATTTCTTATTTCAAGAGAAGGGGCTGTATCAGGACTACACATAGGTATGTTTCTTAAAAAAGAGCAAAGGCAGGCTGTCATCAAAGAGAGCCCAGTCCATACTGAAATCTTCAGAAAAGCCCGCAGAAAGACAATGTCAGTGTAATGGTTTCTGCAGCTCCATATCCAGCCTATAAAGACCATAGGCCCTACTTTCTGGCTCAATGAGCAACGTGGAAGATAAGGGCGTTATATCTCCATTGGAAAGATTAATGTCAAGCGTGAGGATTAGTCCTCTGCAGTGCGAGAGATTAAGTTTGGATTTTGCAAGCTTTCCCATTACCGGCTTTCTCCCTAGAGAATCCCCACAGGCCTGTACCAGCTCCCTGGCCAACACGGAATCCCAGGGAGTGTCCCTCGTCCAGCTGTATTTCCTTTTGCTCCAACTCCACATTAAAGCAACCATTGCACTGAGTCTGTGCTTCACTGTGCAGATTTACTGGGCCTCTCCCACACACCTCCAGGGATAAAACCTACCTTCTGTATCAGAAAGGGAGAAGAAGCAAGTTTTCTCCTGCCAGGCAGAGCTCCGTGGCCACAAGTCCTGTCCCCGATCCAGCCGTGCCAGCCGGAGGTGGTAGCTCCTCCGCCAGCTAGAGCCACCACCGTTCATCAGCTCTCCTGGCAAACTGGTTCGTGTGAGCACTCCCAGTCCTGCTCCAGGCAAAACCAACCAGAAAAACTCACAGCATCTACTTACATTGTTTAAACTCATCCAGGTCGTTTTGCCTGAAGTGGGTTAAGGGGTGCTCCGACTGGGAAGTCAGGGGAGAAATCAATTTGTCGTCCTCTCTGAACCCGCTGAAGGAAAGGCTTCTTCTGTATTCAGGCATCTGCGCTGCCAAGAGCCAGAAGCAGGACCCAGGTGTATGCCAGATGGAGGGCTGCGGGGATGTGACAGCGAAGGATGTGCTGACAGCCTCGAAATGCAAAGTGCCTATGGCCTGACTTCACCCAGGAGCATATGCTCCAGCAGCTGCGGCTGTTTCGAATAAGCCTGGGTTCAGGAGGTTCCTCGGTTCTTCTGCTCTTAAGATAATTTCCGGCGGTGTTTTTTGCCTCACTGGTTTAATAGCCCTCACCGTGGGCAAAGCGGAGAGCAAACCTGCCACTTGCTGGCTGGGGCGCAGGGTGCAAAGCCCATGCTGCTGGTATCTCCAAGCATTTTGGCACCGTGCTTAGCTTGGCTCTGTCCTTTGTTCTGGGTCTGCCTTCCACTGGCCGAGCGAAGTGCACAGAGGAATATTTCTTCCTATTTTGTGTGAAATGCTTTAATTTCATGAGGCAGAGACCCTGAACTGGAGGAGCTCTACCTGGCAAAGCTGCACTTGAAGGAAAATCAGGGCTTTTTTCGGGAATCTCAGAGTTGCTTTGATTGTTTGCCTAGTAAGGCTTCATATCATAATAGGATCAAATACACTTTACAGACAGTAAAACTGAGTCACGGAAGAGAAACGGATGTCTGACTTTACACAGGAACACACGCCAAGCCAGGGAACATGAATCTCAGCATAGAAAAGAGCAGGCTCCCAAAATAATAAAACAATTTAATTATCTGACATCTTTTCATTAATTATATATTTCTGTGCAAACCTGGGACCGTTTTTACTCTCCTTTAGATTAACGTTTTGGCAAAAGGGAAGTACTTCGTGATGTAAGGTGGGTGGCCAGCTCTGATTCTCATGCCTCTCTCTTTCATCTGCGTGAGAAAGGATGGATGCTCCTCATGCGAGGAGCAGGGCGGCTGCTGCGGCCGCGGCCAGGAGGCAGCTCGGCAGAGGGGCAGCGATGCCCTGCGGCTCCTTAAAGACTGAAGGGAGGGGGAGGAGGAGAGTTTGCGTCTTTATTTATCACACAGGTTCTAAAACACTCAGGTTTTTTAGCCTTTGTATTTCCTACATTGCTATTTCCCATGGCAACTCTACATCAAGTCCCAGCAGCGAGGCTGATGCCGGGGACATTAGCACGCGCTGACCTGTGGCTCTTTTCAAATGACGTCGCTCTCGGTGCATATTTAGTCTGTAGGACCCCACAGACTTGTAACCTGACCTGGGGCCGCACTGAGACCATACAGTTTATGCTCTGTCCCCACCGAGCTGGTGATGAAGCAATGAAATCTGAGAGCTGTGAAAAATGCATTTCAAGTTGAATAATCAAGAAAGTGTCGAAGGAAAGGTCCTGTTTTATTATACCCTATAAAATACTAGGAAAAAGCCCCATTCATTTTCCCCAGTTTTATTTTTAATAGATTACTTAATGGGTTGCTGCTGAGGTAAATATATGTGTGTGTAAAGAGAGTTTAAAAATGATTGTGTCCATACTAATGGCCCCTCACAATATTAAAAAACAGAATATGTGAAAATGCAAATACCTCTAGGTCTTTCTTGTCCGTTTCTATTTTGCACCTTGCAGGAGCCCCACTTAATCTCTAGCAAGAACTAATTTCCCCCGGGTTCTTAGCCTTGTCCTTCCTACCTCTAATACCAGATTGGCAACCCAGTAACAAATAGTTAAAAGCAGTATTGTAGGGTGAATATAATCATGGCCAGTAACTGGGCAACTGCCCGCTTAATCTGATTATCGGCCTGTGACGCACTGTAGCCCGTTAACCTTGTTTTGACCAGCTTCCTGACACTTGTGGCACAAATGAAGTGTGACGTGATTAGATGAGACTGATCAGTTTTGCTCACCAGGACAATACCTGGCAGCTGCTGTGCTCGGGATTTACAATGCAGTGAAAGCTTTGAAGTCCCATAATTTAGCTGTTATGATTGCCTTCCTCTGGCTGGAGGGATGACTGTCCTCTCCAAACACGTGTAGTTCAGTATGGATGCAACGACTTTTCGTGGTGGTTCCCTGTAGATCTCCGCAGGGCCCCAGCTCGTCCCCCAGAAGCAGGTCCGCAGAGCAGGGGTGGCTTTGATACACACCTGATGCAACCAGCAGATGATAAACTTACCCCTTGAGAGAAAAGCAGGATAGTGCGATGAGAGAGAGAAAAGGCAAACACAGCTCTATAAATGTATTTGGTATTCTAACTACATTTTAGGATGGTTTTTTGGGGTAGTTTTTGGCCAGATTTTTTAGAAGTGGAAGTATTAGCCATGTAATAATCTTAGTACTCCGTGTTAGGTTGCTTTCTAATGGCGTGAGCTGCGTTCGGTGATGATAACCTTTCTGCTGCAAAAGGAACGTTTCCCTTACTTGAAGCTTTTTAAGGCCAGAAAGACTGTTACAATCATCCTGATCTTCTGCATAATGTTCTGGAACATTTGCCCTGGGCGCTGGAGGGCAGTGCCTTTGCTGGGTTGCCTGTTGTTTGTGCTGTTGGTGCGGTGTTCTGAGCAGCTGCAGATATGTACACGTCTGGTAAGTTAATGCGCTGATGTGCCCTTCATACAGTAAAAAAAAAATAAATCTCTGCTAACCTTGCAAGCCCTCTATTGTTTACTGGAAAAGGCTAATAGGAAAAAAAGAAGGAGATACAAAGAAACAAGAGCATTAAGATGAAAAGAAAATAATTACCTTGGATGGGATATGAAATCAAGGACAATATTTTTCCTCCCTGCTACAGGCATTTATTTCTACTGGTAGAGTACTGGGATAAGGAGACATAGTTCTCCTAACGTAGTCAAAACAAATGTAAAATCCTCAGTCTGAGGCTAAAAATGACTGACGCTTGTGCAGGAGGCTGGGCTCGGGCAATCCAGATCGCTATCGCCCTGGCTTCTCACGTATAACTTTGCACGTTTCTGTCCACATAAACAAATCCTAAATTCCTGCTCGAGGATGAGGCCTGTCAAATAAACACGCATCTGTGAGTCAAAGCAAAATGCAGGCAGAGTAAAAATGTCTGAAATTAGCAGCATTATGTAAGTCCTTCTCATTGATTAGATTAATTAGTAGAGCTTTAGGAGCCACACAGAAGGCTGCATGTGCGTGCAGGCACAGGCTGGCATGGGAGAGGGCTGAGACGCGGAGCTTGGCAGCGGCCGGCCGGGGGAAAGGCTCTCCGGGAAGACGGTAACTCAGCCTTCAGCTCCCGGTGATTTCGGGAAAGATTTCATGGCCAAACGCTCACACGTTCAGGATTACCTCGCAGAAAATTATGTGACTGTCAGCAGACTAGATCGCGCTGAATGAAGATGAATAAGGCACGTAAGCCAAGTCAGAGGACCACTGTTAACTAATCACTTGTCTGACCTTAACCGCTCTCTAATTACAGTGTCTGTGTCCTGGGTGCCTTAGATAAATGCTTGTAATAATATAATGCCTGTTACAGGAGGACCGGCAGTGCTTTGTACGCAGACGTGTCAGGTTGAGAAGGGTATTAAGTCCTGCGAGACGAAGTGCAGGCAGGTCTGGTGCCTGCCGCCGCCTTCTCCTCCCTGCCCACAGCTTGGGGTGACGCTGCCGGGGGGCCCAGCAGGCCTTGGGGGCCACCCCGGCCCCCGCTGCCCCGCCGCCCGCCCTTCTGCTCTCCCCAGGGTATGCGCCGGGGAGGACGAAGCCTCAGAGGGCCCAGGCGTGGACGGGAGCGCTTCATTGCTCCCGTGGCACGTTATTAGCGGGCGCCGGCAGTGCCGGGGGCAGGCAGCGGGCCACGAGGCTGTTTTGCTTGGAAGCAGCCACCCCACGCTATGGCATTTTTAATGTGTAAGCCCAGTACTGCATCCAGCTAACGTGTGCCAGGCCGCTCGGCACTGCCAACCGCGGCAGGCATGGGGCAGCCTGCGGGACTGGGATGGAGCCTCTAAATCTGTGAAATCCAGGTCAAGGCAGGACAGGGCCGATCTGATGGCCCCCCCAGATGAAGCCCCGGCAAGCTACCACCAGGCACCAGCCCAGGTTTCTCCGCTGGAAACCCCTTTGGTTGTCCAGCTCCAGGGGAGGGAGCCCTGAACGGGTACTAGAGACAGGTACTTAGCCCAGGCTAGCAAAACTAGAGCCTGGGGGCTTCTCAGAGCCTGTGCCCGGTGGTCCCTCTCCTTTCCCAGGGAGGGAGCGGTCTCTGCCATGTTTGTAGGCTTTGGCCATCTGAGACCTCACACTGAACATCACCCAGCTGCGGTGGGAAGGCAGCTGTCCGCCTCTCCAAAAACAGAGAGGTCGTCTCATCACCTAAGGCCAGACGCTGTTTGCACTGCATTTGTTACAGCAGTGTTGTACAGAGGTCACAGTCATGGGTGAGGTCTTCCTGGGGCTGACCACAGGGCTAGCACATCGGGAAACTGTCATCCAAACAGGTGAAGAACAGAGGGGAAACAATCGCAAAGAAATGCTAGGATTAGCTGTTGGCTCACAAAAGGGAAAATGAATGGAATAGGATATCTTCTTGGTCAACTAATATAACTCATGCTGGGAATGGATGCCAGCACACCAGTACTCTGCCAAGGCACAGACTTTCTGGGCTAGCCCTACAGAGTGAAATTATTTTCCCATTCCTGGTGTAAATCCCCATGCTCTCTTCTGGATGCAGGTTAAATTCAAAGATGTGTTCTCTATTTTTAATAGCCGCCTTGGTTTTTTTCCAGGTGCCTGCTTTTGCATCTCTCTGATGTTTCCTGTAGGGATAGTCCTCAGTGATTCCCTACGACGACACTCATGAAGACAGACTGTTAAATATGAATCACAGATGCCATGAAGAATTCCCCGACATCACTATCAAAAGGGAGCTAGAGGAAGTAAGAGTTAAGGGCAAAAAGAAGTATCATAGCAGAAGTAGCTTGTTCAATCCTACATGCTGCAGGAAAGAATTTTGTTCATGAAGTGGTGCAATCTTTTGAGAGTATCCCTCTCCTGGAAGGATTTCTTGGAAGCTCTTAAGTGCCTTTGGTAAGTCTTTGCGTTTAGGCCATACATCTCTGGTACGGACGACTTGGAAACTCTAGCTCCTGCTTCAGAACAATAGGGCAGACTCTAAGCGTTGGTTTAATTCTTTATCTTTTATTTGGAACAGGATTGATGCAAGGTAACAGTCTGTAATAACATGCCAGACAGTCGTTGTCTTGACCTGGTGATTTTAGATTGCCTGGTGTTAACAGCTGTTTCTTAGCATTCCTGTTGCCTAGTTGCTGTTTACTTACCATTTGCTTCAAAGTACCTTGACAGACCTGACGTGGTATCAATTCATTAACTCCTTCTTCCTCTGTACAGAACAGAAAAAAATTATGTCCTCCTGCCTTGGTGATGAAGACAGGAAATTTGTCATGATGGACTAATGCTATTGCTAGGAGCCCTCTCACTCTTGAAAAAAATACTTTTACAACTTGTTTTGCTCTTTTAGAGTCTTCAACTCTGCTTGCCATAGTATTCTCCTGATTTTATTTTTCTTTACTCATCCATTTTCTACGCTTTACAGTCTTGACTGACTCTGTAGGACAAAACCTTATACTCAAATGTGTTCCTAAGCTTTTGTCTCCTGGAGAAATTAGAGTACGGACAGCTATCTTTTAAATGACACCTCTCAGCTGGTTTCAGGCCAGCTTAATCTGATTTGCTGCATCTCAGTGCTAGTTGCAATTTAGCCATTGATAAGGTCAAACTTGGAAAGAAATCACTGACTCAAAAATAAAGCTTTGAAAAGCGGGTTAATAGAGATAAATCCCATTTTCATGCCATCCCAGCAGGTCCAGCCACCAGCATTTCAAACAGCACTCCTAGGGCCTGACTTCTGCTAACGTCTGCAAGCTCAGGGGAGCATTCCCTGTTTATATCACTAAATTTTTACAAGCTAACCCAAAGGAATGCGTATACGGTGCTCTAGTCAACCTTAAGAGGCTTCTAACAATACACTGACTAAATAAGCACTCAGCCGTTACCAAATAACCCAAATCAATCAACCCAGTGACCATGTAAGTGCAGGACAAACCCATGCTCAGCATTTGTGCAACATCTCATGGAAAACTGTAAGTGTAATACAAACGGTAATGAAGCTATTTCATGGGCATTAGCACCAGCTTCTCAAAAAATGAACCCATTGGACTTCGGGGACATTTTGTTTTCGGATCCAAATTCGCACTGGTTTCGTATGAAATTCCAAGTCGGTGAAAACTATCTTTTGTTTTCAGTTCAACTCTGACTCACATCCGTGAGACACTTGTGTCACCAGAGCTCATTCAGATCCACCTGAGTTCAAGCAGAGCGGTTCTTGGGGATCTGAGTACACGCTGCTGAGCGGGGAAACCCAAACCTTCCCTCGTGCAGGATCTTCACTTTCTGCACAACCCCTGTTGTTATGCAGCCCCATGCAAAGAAACGGGGATCACTGCTGCTTTCTTCTATATCTGCTCCTGCTGTTAAACTGGTACCTTTCGTCTGGACTTAGCTTGTGCTGAGGATTGATGCCTACATGATAGAAACAGCTTCTCTAGCAGCGATTCTGTGGTGTTTCCCTACATCCATGAAGGCTGTACTTTTGTCTCTCGAAGTCAGCTGGATAGTCCTTTACCTGATACCTTGCCATCCCCTTGTGTAACATGAGCTTCATCTCGGTGTCCCACCGAGTGTGGATGTGGGGCTTTGCACAGGGCTCTGTTAACTCCGGCTGGAGTACGAGCAAAGATGACTTCTCTCCTAGTCAGTGAGTCAGGAAAGAACATTTCACAAACATCAGCTGTCCTGTACTGTGACCCAAACCCGCTCCTTTTGTTGGACAGAGAAAAAGGAGGAGAGTTTTTGCTGAAGGAGACATGCCGGCCAAGGCTGGGCCAGAGGGATCTGTTGGCTGGAGAGTTTGAAGTGCAACTGGAGCTGCTGGGGTTCAAATTCCTATTCTGGTTTGTGGCACAGTCATTCATTTTGCTGTTGGCCCTGCTGACGATCCCAGCAGCCTCTGGACCTGAAAACCCCTTTGTGCTTCTGGCAGGTGAAAAAAATACCAATAAATGCGTAAGAGAGGTCACTTTGAATTTCCATACAGACAGGTTTTCCTTTTTTTTTTTTTTTCTTCTTTAATGAGATTTCAGAGGAGGGTGAGGGAAGGTGGCTGATAGAACATTATTATGGAGCTTGTAATTGCTTATACAGCTTTCTAACCTACCTGTATTACAAAAGCGTGATGGAAGAGAGGCAGGGGGCTGGCTGCTCTCTGGAGCGTGGTAGGGAAGGGCAGGGATGCACGCAGGGGTGGAGAAGGGCTCTTCTGACATTGCATGCGTAATCTAATCTAGGCCATAATAATTTCCTACTGGCTCAGCATCAGTCACATCGTTAGCCTAACACTGAAATTAGATCTTGCCTGTCAGTGACATTTGCTTTCCTATCTGGACCATCTCTGTACTGCAGTACTTCCTGGCTCAATTCATGTGGGACCAACAATCCCAGTTATGTCGATCCAGGCGTGGCAGAAAGCTTTTACTGAGCACTCCCTGCAGACCAGGGAAACCATCAAAGTGAGTGTTTCAATATGCCATTGCTCTCTTGTGTAAAATAAGAACAACTCCGTGTTACAACTTGGGGTCTTATTTCCTTCCAACTCCCTGCATTGATCACAAACAGCAAATATTAAAAAGATATGTGAAGCATATCCCTTATCTAAATCTATATTATATACAATAGTATATACACACAGTATAGTCTATACTGTGTGCAGTCCAGCTGAGACAACGGAGCTGGTGGGCCAGATTCATTCAGCTGTTGCTCCTCTTCCTCTGTTAGGCAGTAGGAAACAGAGGTGCAGTATTCCTGGTCCCTGCATCAGACCTCTGGTCATACAAGCTTGTGCTGTGATCTTATATATTAAACATGGTTTAGCCAGCACATTTCTCAGTTAGGAAGCCTCAAAGTCTTCAGAAGTTGTGGCAAGAAAATGAGAGATGCGCTTTCCTCCAATCGTTAGAGCCACCGCGCTAACAATGCTGCAAATACTAACGTTTTCTCTTTTCCCCGTGCACCCAAAATGACGTGTCATTAAGGGGTCCTTGCAATAACCAGCGGCTTCTTCACACTTCTGAAAACTAGAGAAACCTGGACAAGTTCCTGTGTGGGTCATAAATTTCTACTGAGCCTCCTGTGCTTCCCAGGGTGCAAACTTCTTGCTGTCCTCACTGCTGATGGTTGCACCTCAGGGGTGGGAGAACTGATCTGAGCCCCAGTTTGAGTCCCCCCCTCTTGCCCCAGGAGGGCTGCAGCTCCCAGGGTGCTGGCTCTGGATATCCGTAAGAAGGATATGCTTCACTTCAGCCACAGCCAGTCTGATGTCTGACTGTAAATGTATGAGCTGCCACACTGCGGGGGGATTCATCTCCTCTTAGCTCCAGACATTTCCAGTGCAGTTGTTTCCACTGGAGCCAGACATTGTGGGCTTCTTTCACATTTGATGGAGAGAAATAGGCGTTTCTGGGGATTTAGCTCATCCTGAAGCAGACGTTTAAAAAGTCAGATGAAGCCTAGAAGTGCTTTCTAGGAGGACTTTATCCTTGAACAGCTTGAGGAACATTAGTCATTGAAGAGACTGAATTTTGGACAAACTCCAAATTCCAGATTACCATTTAAAAATATAACATTTTAAACAAACATTTTAATGTAAGCAAACATTCAATTTACCCTTGTTAGCAAGCAGAAAATGACTTAATTCACAGTTTTTCAAATACTAGCCAGGTTCGCAGTGAGGAACTGCAAACACCATATAGATTATCTTCTGACATCTTGTTGCCTTGCATTTCTGGAGGGCTTAGAAGAGGTAAGATGGGTTCCTTTCACAGAATCACAGAATCACAGAATCATTAAGGTTGGAAAAGACCTCTAAGATCATTGAGTCCAACCGTCAACCCAACACCACCATGGCCACTACACCATGTCCCTAAGCGCCTCACCTACACGTCTTTTAAATACTTCCAGGGTTGGTGACTCAACCACTTCCCTGGGCAGCCTGTTCCAAGGCCTGATCACTCTTTCAGTAAAGAAATTTTTCCTAAAGAAATTTTTCTTCACCTCTTACCTAATCACGAAGTCATTTTGTGGTTGAGACCATTTTTAAAGATGTCTGATTAAGGACCTCAGGGTTCAATTCCAAAAGAATTAACTTAAGATCTGGCACTTAGAAAATTCGGTTTTAGCTTAGCTCTTATTTTCTTACGAAGGTTTTAGGATCCTGGCTACGCCATTCCCTCCCACCTTGTATTTTTAATGACTTGCCTGATTCTTGTTACATTTCCTCTACCCTGTATACAAAGGCATGAGTGTGAGATAGCACCAAATATTTTGTGAAAGTATAAAAAAAAAAAATTCCCACATATGCACATAAAAGGAGGCTTTCATGATGTGTTTTTTTCATGACCTGGAACAAAAGAGAGGCACTCTACTTTTAAAATAAGTGTTAAACCAGAGGCATGAGTTAAACTCTCAGACCTTCGGGTGGCATAGACACCATAGGTGGTGTTAACATTTTACTTTAGCTGGGGATTTACATGCATAACGTAGTTTTATGGCATTTTCCTGCAAATTACAGTAAATTTTCATCATCAAGACATATAAATTTGACTTTTGTTATTTATTTGTTAGAAGCCCTTTAAGGGACAGCTAGAGCTAAACTGCTGCGGTCCTGCTAGGGGATATGTATTGATCTGGGCATTCATTTATTGATTATCTACTTTACTGCCAAACAATCCTCTCTGTTTGCTTGTCTTCATCTACTTTAGATTCTGGAAGCAGCCAGGAAATTTCACACATTGCCCATTACATTAATGGAAAGTATTGATAGGCTAATTGTCCAGGAGGTGTTCGGAAGACCTGGGGACAACATAATCATCTTGCTGTTCTACATGCTGTCTATGACTACTTATTTTGAAATCATTAGCTGAAAATATTGACATGCTAGGTAATAAATAAAACTCACATCAAAGAAACAAAATTACTTTTTGAATTAAAAAAAAACCCTGCAAATGCAATGGTTTTCTAATGAGTCCCTCCAGAAAACACAAGTACTCAGAAGGTCAAGTATAATAAAACTGTGACCTGAGTGGGTGAGAGGTGGGGGGTGAGGAGCTTGCAAACAAGAACTGTCTGGCTTTGTAGCTAGAGAACTGTAACTATAGAACTTCCTAATTTATATGTACATTTATAAATATGTAAAATGGAAAGGATGGAATTTTTTTGAAAGTGCTTTTATTTTGCAATTGAACCTGCTAGTGTAGCCCCCCTGCCGCTCCACAGAGTAAGATTAAAAGGTAAAACAGGCATCAGAACTTTCCACCAGCATTTCTGATTTTGAACTTTGTCCTTTGTATCAGAGTAGCTGGAATTGGGAATTTGCTTGGCTTGAACAAGGGATGTGGGGATGTGGAATTGTCTAGACAGATTGGGGCAACCAGATCGGTGGGGGGGAGCTGGAGTGGGAAAACTGCTCTGAAAATGCTCCAGATGAAATTTAACATAGCTCAGAGTAAAATGGGGAGAAGGAAAAACAGCTGTGTGCCACCTCAGCAGTACAACTCAGGGGTGGGATCCTGCACCTTTTCTGTTGTCAGGGAAAACCCAGTAACACTTGCGAGTTGCCGTCATGGTGGGCAGAGTGATGAGCTAAGCCCCTTGCCCTGCTGTCAGGCTATGCCCTCGGACGTGCTGCTACTGCCATGGCATTACAGCCTCCTACCACGGCTTTGGCAGGAGGGGAGAGCTGAAAGCCGAGCACATCCCGTTGTGCTAACAGTAGAGCAATCATGCACCACCGCTGATGCAATTTGTGCTAAGGAAGGGCAGGACAGGACTGAAATTGTGAAGCCCAAGGTTTTGCCTGTGGCACAAAAAAGAGAAGAAGGATTTTTGCCCCCCACCCCCAGTCCCAAAATCACAAGCGAAGGGTAGATAAGAGGTAGATGAAGGAAGTCAAGCAGTGATGAGCCAGAAAGAGTGGACGAGGGTCTAAGCACACTCTCAGAATGTGGGGTAGTCTCCTGGAGCACAGCATGGCAGCCCCTTCACTGCAGGTCAGTAAGAGGGACCTAGGCAGGGGACATAAAGATTTACTGTGCAATGGAGAACAGTCTCGCATTGCCCAGGGTATGGACAAATTGACCTCGCAAGCCTTTTCCATCTCTGGTTTCTGAGTCCCAAACAGAGAATTCTGTTACAGCTGCAGCTCAGGCCAAATGGGAGCTGCGCAGCAGGGGGCTCTTTGCAGACTGTGCGAAGGAAAAAAAGAAAATGAATGGGCCAGAGCTTCAGGGCCTGGCCTTTCCATAGCACTAGGACAGAAAAGCCAGCAGCTATTGTAGACCAAGGAGTTTCTGCGCATTTTATAATTTGCTGAGCCCACAGCCTGGCAGGAGAGAAGGAAGAGGATTTAACACTTAAGCTAGCTTAATTTGTACTAGCAGAACATCCCAGATTGGGTCCGTCATAACATAATCTTTCTGGATGCTCATTAAAACCCTTTTTGCACACAGAACACAGAGTAGCTCCAATCTGCAGAGACCAGTCCTAGCATTAACGGTTCGCGTGCCTCAGGCAGCTGTGAGGAGTGGGCTCCTGGGAGCACAGAGGCAGGCCACGGCGGCTGAGCAATGCCTGAATCCAAGCCTGGCACTTCTGGAGCTCAAGGAAAGGTGCATTAGTTTGCCCAGGTGCTTCCTGTCGCTGGAGGCTCTGGAGCCCCAGTATGCAGGGGACGGGGGAAGCTTGTCTCACTCGCTCTTTGAGCTCCATCGTAGTTCAATTTGCTTCTTTGAGAAGGCTGCCAATGTAATTGCACATGTCTGAAAACTGTTCCTTACTTTTGATTTGATCCTTATGTTTTCAACTGGCAGAGTGATGAGGACCACATCAATGCATACATCATAACCCTTTACATGTTAAGACGTTATGAGAGAAGCATACGAGTGATATGAGAGAATCTGAATGCCTATTATGACTCCTCCTTTGAAAACTGATCTCCAACTCTGTTTTCTAAAGAGAATAATGTTGCAAGAGTCAGGAGAGCTTCAAGCTTGATGCGGAGCTAAAGATGAAAACATTGCAAAGCCATAATGGAGATGAATTCTAATGGATAGATGGATGTGGACTGATATGCTAATATACCTGTTTAACTTGATAGATGTTAATGATGATGACAAATTTATAAATGTATTTGGATCTACATTTATCATTTTGCTGCAATATATTAAAAATGGGATGATTATTATTTTGAATCCATCAAAAAGCTGTTGCTAAGCACAGCTCCAAACTCTCTGGCTTGCTAAGCGGCAGTTCAGCCATATACAAAATATTGCAACATATTATTACAAATTTTTGTCCTTAATTAACACAGTCCTGACTTTTCATCATCATCAATCCTGTCACTGGGCATGACACATATAAATGAGTAGAATTAATTTTTTTCAGCGCACTATTTCCAGATTGAGGCCAGCAAATTTAGATTTCATCTAAAGACATTTTTGCATTTTGCTCTTTTGCCTCAAACCCGTGTGAACTCCCTAAAAAATCAACTTCTAGCTTATGAGAATGATTGCGAAATTAAATGAGAGTTGTACACTGATCTGGTTAGAAACAAGAAATGAAAAATCTGAGCTTCACCTTACAACACGCTGAGCACTGGTACCTCCTAGACAGGTCAGATTCTCTTGGAGATGCAGATCCTCTGCAATGTACTTCCAAATAATCCTTTGTCCCCCAGAGTAAGAACCGGCACCGTCTGCCAATATAAGTTGAAGACACTCCGTCGTCTACAATAACCTAAAAAGAGCACTCTTTAGGTTAATAATTGGCAGAGATTAGTTTCAATAAACACCTCGATAATTTTTTTATAGGAAACCCTTTATGTTATTGGTTATCTTTCATCTGGGCATCTCAAAAGCATATGTAACCAAAAAGGGGTTAAATCCCAATCCTGGTGGCAGGTTTCCATTACAAAGATTAAATGCCTGCCCCTTGGCAGCACAGTAACATGGAGAGAGAACTTCATGCCAAAGCCAGATATCCTCACACCTATTCTTCTGCTGTCATCAGACACCCAAACTTTGACATACAGTTTGCTGAAAGAGCACCGGATTTATTCACAGAGTTGCCACAAAGAAAGTTCTAAGCAGGACAGAATACAGCTATGATGTGGATGGAGACAAAGACTGCGTATCTCCTACACCTAATTCGGCACCCACACAAGACAGTACTCACGCAGGGCATCCCCAGCCTCATTAATACTTCCATTACATCTGCCCCTACTTCAGCTTCCCTGAAGCCACCTGCAACCTTCCTGCGGAAGAGTGCAACTACGTGAGCCATGCGGACACTGCCGTCACATGCAGTTTTATTAAATGCTGTTTGATTGGGATGTTTATAAATTAGAGGATTGATGATTTCATTTCAAGATAGGGCAGAAGGTGAAGCTGCATTTGGAAATTAAAATCCAGCAGCAAAATCCCACGACTTTTAGAGTAGTGAAGGAAGCGCCAGAAACTTTGGCTAGTAGCAACTGTGCTAATATAAATGACCCTTCCCTGACAAGCTTGGCTCTGAAGAAAATTTCCCTTTCTAGCCCTTAGCCATCGTGCATAAAGCTACAATAAGTGGCTTTCTCGTAACGGATCCTGCCAAGACCACAGGCTAAGCACAACTCCTCATTACTCCAGCATAATTTACTATGAAGCTAATAGAAGCAAGAAAATAATCTTTTTTTCAGAGTATATTCCTTGTTTGTTCTGATCATCGGCTGGTACCCTGCATTACTGGTAGCCATTCAGAATCTAGCCACGTTCTGAGCAACCTGAAATTACTTATTTATCCTTGCAATATCTGTGTGGTGTAGATGGCCTATAGTTTCATCAAGAGTCAAAGCATGGGTTGACAAGAGTGACTTGCTCAAGGCCACACGAAGTCTGCAACAGAGCTGGGATCACATCTTGCTTCCAGGTAGAAGACCAGAAATCCATCCCGGTGATATGAAGGCAGTTCATACAAGGGTAAAGTGAATCAGAGTGCGTACTGTTGGCCTGAGGTCTGTGGTCCCACTCCATTACAGACACTCAGACCTCTTGTTTGCTGGCTAATCTAGTTTGCAGTTTGCTAGTGTTCATACCCACTCAGAATTGACAGTGCACCTGCACGTAACATAGCTAGAAACAGGATTTGATTAGAATATAGGATAGGCTGCAGTGATCAAACACAGGGCTCAACTGCACTTGGCCAGCCCCTTTCATCCCCTTTTCCCTCCTTGATCCACCTCAAACCTTCCCTCTCCCTTCTTTTAGTCTTTGCCTTAAACATTGTATAGTAAGTCTTGCACGTTCCCAAAATGCTGTTCCCATTGCATCCCTTAATGTGTCCTATACCATAGGCAATAACCACCTTTTGTTTGCAAGGTGTCTGGGAGACAGTTTCTTGGTTGACTTATCTTGGCAGGCTTCACACCAGGTAAGAAGGTCTAGTCAGTCTTCTCTGATGTGAAGGAGCAGCCAATATTGTCTGCTCCATTTTCCCTGATGAGGTTACTGAGGTTTCTCCGCCTGTCTTTGTTCTCCCTGCATCTTTATGTTCACAGGGATTACACTTTTAATCACGTAACCCAACACCCACAAGGTAACGAGGAACGACACTGGACCCTTTATCCTGTGCTGACTAAGAAACCGAGGTGAATAAAATGCTCCTGCAGCCTGAGAGCTTCCCACTTAATCTCTTTTTGGTAACTGCCAGGGAGGCACCCATCCACCTCCCTTCGCCTCGTAACCCCTGTTGCTGCATGTAGTCAGGGCGAGCTGGCTGGAGCCCGCTGCAGGGTGAGATGGGTCACGCTGGGCCGTCGCGCTGGGAGCCCAGGCAGGAAGGGCAGCGGCTGGGGATCGGCGTCCTGGCAGGCGGAGGAAATTCCCACAGCCACATCCCTCGGGGGTCAGAAACCACTCCTCCGTCTCAAAGCCCCTTCTGGAAACCAGTTCCCAAGCTGACTTCCATGTGGGAGTTAGCTATCAGGGGTTAAAGTACCATTAAAGAACTCACAGAAGCTAAATCTAGATGCTCAAATAAAAGTCTTTTTTTTTAAACAAAAATTTAAATTCATCTTTCCAAATGGTGTGAAATACTTATCAATAGATCTCCTCAAGCTCCTCTGACTATATTAAACATGAATTGTAAGAATTCTGCTTGAAACAGTATTTTTGTGCGGATTAGCTGAGCAGTTTTAGAAATCATTTGGCAGCTTTTTACTGTTATAAACTGGCTTTAATTCTTAACTAAAATACCTTCTGCATTAAGCCTTCCTCTTCAGCTATTAAATACATGCTGCAAGCTTTTTAGAGAGTTAAACTTTTATTCTATACACATGCACATCTACTTATGTACTTGACACACACACGGGGGAATACTTTACAACCAAAAGGTACCACTTAATGAACGGGCAGCGATTTTCCCATAAAAGCAGAATGGCTCACGCGCTAATGCGGGTTTCTTCACTCCTGGTCATTATATACTGAAAAATAATGTTCCTTAAAACAAGGCCCGCTTCTCCTCCCATCTAAGCCAAGTGGGATCAGGATTGGGCCCCTAGTCTGAAAACGCAATTTAAGTTTCTTAAACGCTGGGTTTCAGAGCTTTACAAGGATATTAAATCCCACAGGCTAGCTCTGATTGACTTGCTATAATGAAGATGTCTCATCTTCCAGGTAGGGAATGAAGATGACAGGAGCATGCGTCAGCAGATGGAAAGGGAGGCTTTTTGAGATCAACATATCCCTTCCTTACTGCAGAAGGGGCAGGGCGAGCATTTATGGGCCTCACAAGGTACAGCCTGTCCTCAGGGGTGCAGCTCGGACCCAAACTCCCCCAGGCGTCACCAGAGGGGTCCCGCCTGCTGCTACACGGCCAGTGGAGGGTTTGTTGCATGACACGCTAATGCCACCACGACCCTCCGCGGTGCTCAAAGCTGGCTGTAGGCGCTGATGGGCAACAGGTTTGAGGAAGAGGAGGCGGCTCGCGGTGCCTAGGCGTGCTGCCGCGATCCGCTGCGGGCAACCCGCTGGTGGTCGCCAGCCACAACCTCCCAGTGCCACCAGCCAGGTTGAAGCAGAGCCGTGCGAACCGCCAGCACGGCAGACGACAGCCGTGGGGCAAGAGGCCGGGTCACCGGCACGGCCCCAGCCGCCCTGCCCGCTCTCCCGAGCGGGAGACCGGGCTGACCCCGCAGGGCGGGCTGCCGGCAACGCCCCACTCACGGGGGTCCCGGCTGGGCTGCCCCGGCTGCGAGGGCGGGCAGCCAGGCCCGCGGGCCTGCAGCCCCCGCAAGACTTCCCGGCCGGTTCCCGGGCCCGGGGCGCGGCCCCGCGCCTGCCCCTCCGCGGCGCCCCGGGCCCAGGCCCCGCCCGGGCGGGGGTGCGGTGAGCCGCCGGCGCGCCGCGCGGGCCGGGGCGGTGGCAGCGGGTGGGCCCGGCCGTCGGCGGGGCGGGGCGGGGCGGCGGCGGGCACCGCCCTCGGGCCCTCCCCCCGCCCGCCCTCCGCCCCGCCGCCCCCGGCCGCAGGCTCCGTCGGGGCCGGACTGGCGGCGCAGCCCCGAAGTTTGCGGAGCGGCCGGCGCCGGGGCCATGTGGCTGCTGTGGCTGCTGCTGGGCTCGGCGGGTGAGTGCGGGCGGCAGCGACGTCCCGGGGCGCTGCCCGGGAGCGAGGGGGCGTGCTCCGCTCGGCGGAGGAGGGCGCCGGGGCCTCCCTGCCTCCCCTCGCCTCCCCTCGGCGGCGGGTTGCGGGCCGGGCCGGGGGCGCCGCCGGCCTCCCTCCCCTCGGCCCCTCTCCCCTCCCGCGGGCGGGCCGGGCGCGGGCACCTCCTGCCCGGCGGCTCGCTGGGTGGGCCGGGCCGGGCCGTGGCGGGCGGGGATGCCCACGGCGGGGGCGTGCGCGCGTCTTCGTCCCCTCCCTCCTTCCCTCCTTCCCTCCCTCCCTCCCCTCAGGCCGTGCTGGGGGTGGTCCCCGCGCTGCCCGGGGCGGCGTGTGTGGGGCCGGCGTGAGGCCAGGCGCCCGAGGGGTTAGCGGGGCCGGGGCGGGCGGGAAGGTTCCGGGGCGGCCGTTGAGGGTCGAAGCCGCCACCGGGCCGAAGGGGCCGCGGCCGGGCCGGGCCCCCTTTCCCCGTCCGAGGCCTTCCCGGGGCGGAGGAGGCCGTCGCGGGTGGCGGGCTGGGCTGGTGGGGCCGCGGCGGGCTCTGGCCCCCAAGTGAAGCGCTCGGGTCCTGCCGGGCTTCGCTGGGGGAGCTGACGGGTGGTTGCCTACTTCTTATTGATATTCGTCTTTGTAGAAACTCTCTTTCCCCTCACGGTCCGCGTATGTCTGTCAAAGTCGGCGAGTTGATGATGTTTTGTGCAGCTTTGCTGCAGGTGTGAATTATTTCTGCAACATGATCTTAGCGGGCGCTTTTCCAGACAGTGTAAGTAGCCTGGCTGCATGCTGCTGTGTCTGTTTCCGAATCGCGCCTTGGCGATGAAGTGATGACACACAGTGGGTAAAACTCAGATTATCAAGTTCAATTTCTTTTTTTCTTTTTTTCGGAGAGTACTTGTTGTCATGAAGAACTGATGAGTTTCACAGCTTCCATGATAAAAGTTTGTTTCGAGTTTGGTGTAGATGGGTAGGAAGGAGGAGAAGTGTAATAGGACTTGCACTGTTTTGAAATTACATAACTGCAAACTTCAGCTGCGACAGTCGTAAGTCTTGTGTAGGTTTGGGTGTCTTTGCAAAACTATTTCAGCAGTTCCTTTTTTGGAAAGCTTCAGGCAAAGCTCCGGCTTGTTTATCTGGATTGTGTTGCCTTCTTCCTTATTAATTTCCATTTTACTACAGTAACGTTGCCAAAATTTCACCTAATTATTTATAGCAAGGTATATGTTTTCATGTGTTGAATATATTTGCTTGTAATATCACCCTTTACACGGAGGGTCCCTCCCGTGCTGCAAGATACTGATCTTTCCATATGAAGATTTCCCAGCCACCCCCGCCCCATGTTCCTGCTCCACCTTGGCCTGGGGACAGTGACCAAGAAGACCTGTTTCTCATATGGAAGTCAGTACTTCAGCTTTTTGACTGCAAACTGCCATTCTTGCACAACAGTTACCCTGCAGTTATTTAACCAGAGGCTCTGGCTTACTTTGGGGCAGATTCAAAGAGCTTTCTGAAACCTTTTTTTTTTTTTTTTAATGTGTTCCGTTTTTATTTTGAAGAATAAAGTATGGGGTCTTTGGGGATTTGTTTTATGAATGTTGTTTCCTCTGTATGTTTTGGCACCCCTGCAAGCTTCCCACAGGGAGAATTAGTTTGTCTCTGCCCAGCATTCACTCTGTTTTGAATTTTAGTTCTGATAACTCCTGAAAATATTTCTTTTTCTATTGAGTCTTTTTTGGGTAGAGATGGGAAACCTTGAAACCCTGGGGATCAATTTCAGTTAACAGAAAATAAACACTGTATAGTGTTTCTGTCTAAACAGTTGTTCTGTTAACCTGCAGAAGTAACTGTTGACTTGGATTGTGTCAGTGAAGATTTGCAAGGCAAAGTTTGATCTTTTATTTGCATCTTTATTCTTAATATTATAGTTGGATAAAATGGTGGTTTTGATCCTGAAAGACCTTATCTGCATGGGAAAGGTTTTATCTTATTATGATATATAGTGTGAATTTATACCAGGCTGGTTTAATTTCAGTTTGTAATTGCAACTGACAATTGATCAGAAAGAGACTATTGATCTGAAGCTTTAACCTCCGTTTCCCACACAGGAGCTCCCCAGTTCCCTCGCTTTCCTTTTCCAGTCCCCGCCTCATTTCAAGTCTCATCAAGCTCTCAGGTGTGTGCACACACACGCACACCCAGTCTCTTTCATCTCTCTGTGCTCTTGCCAGTATAAGCAGGCCGTGCTCAGCTCCGATCCCCTCCTGCTGCCCTGCGTGTGCCATGCTCTGACCCAGTTCCCAGCGCTTTACTTTGGCTCAGTGTCATCCCAGGAGTTCCTGGATGTAGGTTAGGTCCTGCAAGGATTCCAGCTTAGACTGTAACAACATTATTGGGTTAAGTTAATGTAGAAGAAGGTTTGTTAGTTAGAAAACAGACATCTATGTTTATCTTCTTCCACTGTTTAAATTACTTAAGTAATACAAGCTGAGCTACACACAGTTTAGGAAAGGATTGCTTCAGAGAATTGCAAGTACAGTATAGCTGAATAAACCAAGAAAATGTAAACAGTCCCTAAAAGAAAAATGAACTCTCTGTAATCCTGACTACCACTGTGCTGTATCTTCAAGACAAATTTTTTTTTATTCAAAGAAACCTAAATTTGCCGAATACGCTTTGAACATAGATTTATGTAATTTTTTTCTTCAACCTGTAAATCTTCCATTAAGGAGGGAAATGATGGCAGGAGTCACAAATATTTAGCTAAATGAACTGCTTTTAAAAAGTATGATTACAAAGTGAGTGGAAAAGGAAGATTACTTTTGTTCTGACAACTACAAACCTTCCTGTTTTAGCTGTGAAGTAGGTCTTAAAAATGTCAGTCTTCAGCTGGCTGGAGAGTCAGAATGCATTGCACAGCTGGAATTCCTGGGTATGGTCCCCAAGATGTCACAGTTCAGTGTAAGAACCTTTCTGATGCGTAAGCCAAATATATCATGTAGATATTATACCTCTTAAAATATACTCAACTTGCTCTGTATTAAGGGGAGGCTGTTGTGTCTTGTTCCCTCCAGTCTTTTGGTGTAATACTGTTGGAATCAGGACCCTGTTCCACAGGCAGCATAAACATGCAGGGCCATACATGTGCTTTCATTGCAGTTTGCAACTACATCTCAAAAGCTTGGAAAAAAACCAGAACATCTCCAAAATCAGGAAGGGGTAAAAGCTGCTTGAAGAGTGATGTTACCACATTGATCTGCATTGTGTAATGTCTGCTAGCTAAAAACTTCCACGTGCTACTAAGGAAATACCTAGTATTTCCTTACAGGGGTCTTCATTTGTCCTGACATTGAGAGGTATTGCTTTTAGTAGAATTCCTTTGCTGAAAACCTCAATGTACTGCATGGGAAGAGCACTGCTGAATACTGTTCTGCTCTACTGCCGTGTAAGTAAAGAGAGCAAGAAAACCATTCTCTACTTGTCCTGTATATACAGTAGATCTATTCAGTATTTTTGATGCAATCCTCTTAAAAACTCTTAAAAACTCCATAACCAGTGTTTGTCTGTCGCAGTACACCAGCCAGCTGCAGCCTTGTGTAGCACGTCAGTGTGTTAGAGATGGACAAGGATTCTTGTAGTAGCTTTGGCACGTCAAGAAATTTCCAACTTGGCAAAGTAATAGGAGAGAGAGGTGGTATACAACAAGCATTCGATATTTGCTGAAGATGTAAGTCTGCCAGCGGTCATGATGAGAGCACCCCGGGAAGTACCAACCTTAGTGCAAAGCTCCATATCCGTGCTGGAGACCACGTCTGGGATTTCTCGCAGGAGCCAGCACCCACAGACAGGTTCTCTCAGGTCGATTTCTGGATATCGGACGTTTGATGTTTGAGGCTGTTGTCAGACTTTATTCTTGCAAATACATTTCTGATGCAGGGACTGAAGTAAGCAGATGACGTTTTTGTGGGTTTCATGTAAGCTTCAGGATTTTGAATAGCGTCAAGGAAAGGGACGTGTCCTTGGCTAGGCTTCCATAGGTTCCTGTTGCGTCTCGGGTGTGGGGAGTTGCAGGGCCCAGGAGCTTCCAGCCGTCCCATCCCACTTGGGATAACTTTGCCACAACAGTACCCTGCAGTTGCCAAGGGCTGTGAGGGTGAAAGCATGATTGCAATGTTGCATCACATGTTGTGATAGGAAGTAGAGATTGTTAACTATAAAATAGGTAGTAAAAATTCACCTTCCGTACAAATGTGAAATAAAATGTTATAAGCTTACAGTCAGTCTGCAGTGCCTGATACACTGTGAGACTCGCAAGCTCCATGTTTCTTTGGATGAAAAAATGTCCTGGTGATACTATAATATGTTTGTTGTGACCACAGTAACCTGCATCCTACTTCCATTTGTATGCTGATTATCTACCAGGTGAGGAATAAAATGGCTCTCTTTCCTGTAAATCTGGTAGACTGTAACAGGGAGATGATGGTTTGTTAGGCAGCAGTGATGAAATGCGCTGAGGTTCAAGCATCTCTCTGTTTCAGGGCAGTAGTGTAGGAAGGCCTAATACAAAATTAATTTATCACCTGGGGACAGACGTTGGTTTGTGTGGTGTTTTTTTTTATTTTATTTTTCCCAACTGGTGAATCTTACCAGAATAGTTTCTGTGGTATATCCTGTCCCGTGGTTGCTCTCTCTATCTCTGTAAGCAGAAATGCAGTAATGGAGCAGACCTGAAAAATCTGTAGTGCGAGATCTGCTGTGATGATAGCAGTGCTCTCCGTTTCAGTATTTTGTCCGTTGTGGAAGCTAATGATGATTGTATGAATTGGTTGGAAGCCTTGTAGGCGCTCATTGTTCCGTTGTCCTACCTGCTGCAGGCTGAAGCTGTGGATGTCCTACCTTTGGTAGAAGGCACTGTGTGATAAGTATTTAAACTGGCATTTTCAGGGTTTGAACTTGAAGACAGTTTCATTATCAGGAGGTAGGTTTTGAAGATGAGGAGGGAGAAAGATCTTTGTTTCAATAGTTGTTCTTTGTTTTGGGCATTTTTGTCTTTTCAGGTATTAAAGCAAGATCTGTCAAGATCTCATAACAGGATATGCTAAGATGCAGAATGGAATATTTCAAGTGAAACCAGTTTTAATGATGTATTTTAAGGTATCTCTAAAGTGAAACATTGAATGACAGACTGCCCTTTGCCTGAAATGTAAGTAGATCATGGCTGGAGGTAATTGTATAATCAGCCATTAGTATAATCAGTTTATCATAAATTTACTGACTGCTGAAGAATTTTTGAGGGGGAGCTCATATGTGTTTAAAAAAAAAAAAAAAACAACAACAAAGATGAAATTTAAACAAATAAAAAAGAAAAACAAACCAAAAAACTTGGCAAGCAGAAAGCATTTAACTAAATCAGTATCTCTGATAATGAAACTTCTAGCTTATATGATCAAC
Organism: Calonectris borealis; assembly: GCF_964195595.1. Lineage (NCBI taxonomy): Eukaryota > Metazoa > Chordata > Aves > Procellariiformes > Procellariidae > Calonectris > Calonectris borealis. The sequence goes on along the minus strand of NC_134316.1, from coordinate 50,655,874 downwards.
GGAGGTTTGCATTTGCTGTGGACTGAGTGTGTATCCACATACTTGCTTATTTGACGTGTAGAAACTTGTTAAACTGCAGTAACTCGATCATGTGTTCGAGTGTTTTTTTATGCAGTCTCTTGTGCTAGTAAAACTGTCGGATTAAAAGGCAGTTTAAGCCAACCTTACGTTGCATGCAGGCTATCAGGACAGAAAAGTCCTTTTAAGGGAGAAGATGGTGTAATGCTAATTGATTTTGGTGTGTGTTCGTTTTAATTTGCACATGGGAAATGTTGAGGCAGCGAGGAGATTTCTAAATGGAGCCATTGGTCTCTCTGCTCGTTCTTGTTCTTGATTGCTTGCACAGATACCCACATCATGATTGCAAAGGAGCTTGTGGAATCAGATACCTGATTTAGCTGCAGCTTATAGAAGTATGTCTTCTTTGAAAGTTTGAGAGAAATAATAGGTAGTTCCTGTTAGTGTGAGAAACGTCTTGAAGGACTGGGGAATCACGTGGGTGGATAACCAAAAGGGCCCAGATGAACAAAATCAAAATGGAAGCAATTTGTGTGAGGGTGGCTGGTGAGAACTTTCTCCTCTGTGATCCTTAATGCTTCTTCCTGCCATGGCCTGGACAGCTGTGAACTTGGGCACAATTAAAACATATCAAGCAAAGCTGCTTTTTGTGTATGAGTAAACGGTTGTGTAAGTTGCTGTGTCACAGTGTGTGACATGTCAGAGTGAACAGGGGGCTGAGGTAATGAGTGGAAGGTGATGTGGCTGTGAAAGTCGGCTAAAATGATCTTTGTACTGTAAGAATGAGCTTTTAACCCATTGTGTGGGACCATTTAGGGTTAGGGGCTGATGAACTCAGCAGACCTGGGAAGGCCCTGATACTGCGTCCTCTTAGCCAGGAGGTTTCAGTTTTAAAATGGATTTAGTATCTCTCAGGCAGCCTATGAGGCTTAATTTGTTAAAGGTTGGGAAGTGTGCAAGTCGAATATGGTTGAAGTGTGCTGTTGTGTTATGAAATAGTTTGTTTCAATAGGGCCCAAACCACGATTTTTCAGTTTTTAGTGCTATGCTTTGTATTGGTCTTTTTTTTTTTTTTTCGTTAGTAGGGATCCTGACTTGTTTTTTTCTTTTAAATTAAAGGAGAATCCCCAAGTGCCGCACCTTGCTATGAGTTTGTGGTGTCGGGATGTTACCTTTCATCTGCTTACACAGATTATTATTCCAGACGGCTCATGGGGAATGTGGTGGGGGAGATTCCTGGTTCGGGGTTCTTCTATTGAAGATTTTAGATGGAAATTAATTACATCAGATGAGGTAGCCTATGTCGGTTCATTTTGAAACAGCTGGGTTTATTGGATGAAATGTTCAATTTTAAGTAACATTTTCCTGTGGGGATGTATCTCTGTTTTTGATAAAATGCAGTAACGTTACTGCAGCAAGTAGGTTGTGGTCCCATTAAACATTAAGTTGTGAATTCTGGCTACTAAGTATTACTTTGTGCTCAGATTCCTTCATTCCTTGGAGTCCTTTCTCTTGCTTTAAATATTTTGCACGAATTTATCACTTCAATTGTTAACGAGTCAGATGACACTTATAGCTCCAGACAGAACATCGTTCCCAGCTGTATCTGTGTCAGCTGAAGACTGATACTCTGCCGGGCAAAGCTGTTCAGGGTCTTAGTGCTGCAGGATCTGCTCCAAGTTGTATTACTCATCAGCAGTATGACTTTGGGCAAGATCTATTTCTTGCCTCATTGTACCTCCCTTTTACCTGTTTAATCATTTTTTTTGGACACCAATTCTCTTTCTTCCCGTCTTTGTTTTATGCTATTAGTGCTACCCTAATTCTAGTCACAGGCATATCTTTCTACAGTTCAAAATAGCTCTTTACCTTGAAGAAATGATCTGTCTTGCTGGTAGGAGTTGGATGCAAGATAAGTGGATTTTTCTTGATGTGATGAATTTTTCTCATGTATTCCTATTTTTCCTTTCTCTTCTTTTTGTTGTTGTTGCAGTAAAGTCATTAAGATTCTTCAAACAGAGGAGTTCTAGATTTAGAAAAATGTGAAACATGATATAGACACACAAATTCATATAACTATGAAAATCCATGTGTTTGGCAAGTTGCACTTTTTTCCCCCTTTTTGTAAGGCAGGGCAAGAGTTGGCAACTTGTAGCACTGTTGCTTGTCCAGGGTGCTCTTCACAGGTAACCTGTTGTGCAGTACTGTATTGAACCTGCTAGCTGGTGGCCGCTTCACAGGGAACGTGGTCATTGCCCACACATGGCTACAGAAGGTAATACTTCAGCTTGTGTTTTTGAGTTTGGAGGCTGCAAATACAGTCTTGGGACCGGCATTCTGCTGCTGTTCTCCTGCTGCAAGAATAAGTTGTGTCAAGGGCTATTAAATGTTTCTGCTGGTCTTTCTATAAGCTTAGCTAAAATTCTGCAGCTAAAAATAGCCATTATTTCTCAGATTGTGAATTCCTTTTTTGTCAAATTCAAACTTCTTTCCCTTTCTTTCTTTGCCTGTATCCTCGTTGTCTTGTTCCGAAGCTGCATGCTGATGGCTTAGTCTTCACTTGCTTCTTTCCATACCTGATTTGCCTTGCCTCCCTCCTCCTTGCATCTCAGTACCCTTTCCTCTTTTTTTTTTCCTTTGTACCCATTGGTGCATAGTTCTAGCCATGGATTTCCTCATCATGCCTTTGATTCTGTATTTATAAAAGAAAGAAGCTGGCAAGTATGCTTATTACACCTATACCTACATGCTAGGATTGTATTCTTCTGTCGGCCAAACCTGTAGCTAGGAATTGTCAGCTTTCCCTTGCTCTATCTATTGCAAGTGCTCTGCACCACTCTGCCGCCTTTCTTTGGCTGCGGTCTAGTGTCCCAGTTCATATTGCTATTCTGTAGTGAGAGTGCTTTTCCTGTACTCTGTGGTCCACTCCTCTTTCTTCTTTACTTGGATCTTGCATTCAATGGAATACGAAATCGGTGATATAGGAAACTTTGATGCATAGGATGATCTTACGCTGCTGGACTTGCTTTTCTTCTACCTGTCCTTCCCCCTACCCATTGCTTAGCTGTGCTCTGTGTTAAAGCCCAGGTTTGGGCTATGTGGAACTTCTGCTGTAGCTGAGTTTGGAAGGTGGTGGTTGGTTAGAGCAGACTGCTTGGGACTTGGTCTCCCTATGTTCTTGATACAGTTTGACAAGTGAATTGTGCATCTTGAGCAAATTACTCAGTTTTTCAGGGATCATTTATGAAGTACAGTTAATAGTTACTTGACGCAATGCAAGGTGTGCATGTATAAATGGCTAATTAATTTGTGAATGTGGGCACTGTTAGAGACTGGTATAAAATATGCTAGAGCACTTCCTCGTGTTGTTAAATACGCAGAGTAGCTCTGCTTTGCTTCACCTGCCAAAGCACATCAGTTCTTCATGAACAGATAAATTGATAGTCAGCACTTACGACCTCCAAAGGAAACACATTGCAGTCGATGAAGTTCAAAGGCAAAATAACTCCTCTAACTTGCTAACCAGTCTCCTGTCAATGGCACAAGTTGCTCTTGTGGCTAGGGCTAAAACTATGCAATCTTAAGAGCTGGGTGGAACTGCACACTACTGAAATGAATATATGGTCTAACTGGAACCTGAAGTGCATGTATTTTGTCTTGAGGAGAATGGCTGTCTACCAGAAGAGTTTGGGGCTCTGATGCTGATCTTGGATGGGTGATCTTGGGGATGGGGGACTACATCTTCCATGATCTGAACAACAATAAGAAACATGTCTTATCGAGGACTTGGCATCATGTAAAACACTCTACAGCTTTGCTTGTTTGGGTAACTGGAAAGACACAATGCAGATGCTGAGATCAAGATCCGCTCAGGCTGGCAGAATGCAAACTGCGCTTGTGAAATCCTGGAGTCTGGAAGAACTGTACTTGCTGCTCAATCAGTTTTAAAAGACTAAGTCATTAAACTAATTACGCATCATTCAAAATTGGCTAACAAGCAACAACAGTGTGTTTATGGTGATTGCTGTCTATTCAAACTCAAAAAAGGTTTTGTTTTTTTTTTTCTTTTAAGACAAGCTTTTGAAGGGTGGAAAGAAAGTGGAGAGGGGCAAAAAAAATCCATGTGGCTGATGTTAGTCACATCTCTTAATAAAGTGCTGGCTGAATTTCAAATACCTGATTGTGAGGAAAATAAAAACCTGTATGGAGTTATAGGTAGATTTGTAAAAAAAAAAACCAAAACCAAACCAACCAAACAAAAAACCCCCAAAACCCAAAACAAACCATTGTGAACTTTTAAATGAACGGATCATTCACTTTACCATGTAACTATGTAAACTTGCCCTTTATTAAATCAAGTCCTGTTGGAATTCTGACTTACATTCTCTAAGAAATTATTGTTTGCTAGCCCTTTCTTGAAAGGTGAGATCTACCTCTGCTTGTTAGGCATTTTCAATCCTGTGAATGTACTGGCTTTGAATATCAGCAAGCGTGAATGTAAGAGAAAGGTGAAGCCCTGTAATATTTCAGCCTATGAGCTCTAAAACAAACCACAAGCATTTGGCCTTTTACAGTCAGATGGAGGGCTTCCCCCTAGATCTGCAAACAGTATGTGAGGTTCAGGACCCAATTCTTTTTTGCTCCTCTGAAAAAGGAGCCGCCATGTGCAATGAACAAATCAGGAGTGTACTTCTGACCAAAGATCGAAATGATCTGACGAGAACATTAACAGAGTACCTGGAAGATAAAAAGGATGTTGATAGAGTTCCTAAGAGTATTTATAAACAATACAAATCGGCAGCACCAGTTGTATCCTAAAAATCTTCCATGAGGAGTGTTAGCTTCTAAATTGCAAGTTTGAGGTAGAGTGTTGTCAGCTTTTTTTTTTTCCTATAAGGATTGGTGACAGCATCACCCTTTTTTTGAAACATTTTTTCATTCCAACCTTTCTCTTCCAAAGAAGAGTCCATAATAGTTTCAATGACCTTATTTCATACTCAGATTATATGTCCATTAAAGGTGAGAGCGCAATAGCGATTTTTATTCCTCCTTCCAGTTTTCATAAAATGTAGAAGCAAATTTTTTACAGCATAATTTCCTATTTGCACTGCAACTTCAAGTGATTTTCTTTTTGAAATACCTGTCCTTTTCAACAACTTGAGGTATTAGTAGACATTTCATGGAGAACAACCGATTCAGTGTTCCTGGATGTAGGCTCTTTTGAGGTAACATATAAAAGTGTTTGTCTCTTAGTTACATCAACAGAGTCCACTCAAAAGTAGCGGGTACTGGATGACATTGGTTTGCACAGCTATACCTTTTAGTCAGTCTCACTTTTTTGATATAGTATAGAAAGCTTTTGCCATTCTTATGCAAAACTGTGCATGTTAGTTACAGCAGAAATGCCCAGTGTCTCTTCCTGTAGCAGCTTTGATAACTTTCAAGCTTTCAAAGTTAAAGGCTTTCTACTTACTAATGACTTCTACATGAGTTAGACTTTGGTGTCTAATCGGATTGGGTATCCTTAAAATTTCTAATGGGATGCTTGAAAATCTGCCAATGGACTGTATAGGTTTTCTGATGAATTGTTTTAATGGAGCTCTGCCTTGCTATTTGGTTAACAGTCTTCAGGGTAGCCTCAGGCTGCTTAGTTTCCAATTTCCTTGTGTTATCTGTAGATAAATGTCCACCTTATTGGAGCTTAATGGCCAATTAGCTGAGTCAAATGAAATCTCAAAATACAAAAACCAGTTCTGATCACTGGCAGGTTATTCTTGTCCTAACAGAGGCTGCATCCAGGGTTGCTGGCCTGCTGACTGCCCCTGCTCCTTGTGAGTAGTCTCAGAGGGAAACTGTGTTCAGCCTGTAAAGCACACTTTAGCTCATTTTTCCCTGCAGTGTTCGTGCTTTCTTTGTTTGCTTATCAACAGTTGCAAAATTGGGCGGCCCACTTTTGTGAACAGACTTTCCCGTTTACCAAGCGATCAATGTAACTTCCTTTGGGCCTGTGTCAGAGAGACCTGTAAGGCCCCTCAGATCCTGTTAAAATTAAACCCATGTGTCTTGGACTTCTAAAATACCCAGTGGTTATCTCTGTTTTGGACGAGAAGCATGTCTGATACAGGGTATCTGAAAGGGGCAGCGACTTCTGGGAAATGGGGCACTCTTTCCACCTTTGCCAGTCTGGCCCTTGCAGGGTGTGTGTAAACACGAGCCTTCCAAGCTACTTTGCGCATCCCTATAAAAAAATCAACTTGGCATAGATTTAGTAAATATTCCAGTGGTATTTACTTCAGTTTGGAAGGACTGTGTTGGCCTATTGTTTTGGAAAAAATGTGTTATTGAAATGCTGTAGTAAATGTTTGGATTAGAGAACAGTCTGAGCTCAGCTGTCAAAATTAAACCCTAGGTGTACGCAGCTGTACCAAGAGCTAGTCATTGCAGGTTTCCAGGGCAGAGTCATTTTGGATACCTTGAAATGTACAGATTCATAATCTGTTTTTAAACAAGCTTCCTAAGTTGTTGCCTTCTCCTCCTCCTACAAATCAGGCCCCAGCATTAAACAAAAGAAAGGGGTAGGTATGTATGCATGCAAGAGGAAAACAAAAATTGACGCCATACCAGGGGTTCTTATTGAGCCCCCGCGAATGTAAATAAGAGGGCAGTTAACTTCTGTATCTAAAATGACTTGAATTTTCTAGGTCCATCTCTCTAGAGTCACTGTGTGAACTGAGTCTAGTTGGTAGTTGAGCAGGCAGGAGTTTGGGAAGTTCGAGTTTCATCTGTTACCTATATTTTAATCAGAATCCCTGGACTGGGTATTAGCTGCATACCTGCTCAAATTTTTGGTTATGACTTTGCCTGTTTACTACTGAGGAATAAATTATTCAAGATACACCTGTGGGCTTTAATATTAATACTTTGCATTTTTTATGATGCTGCTTAGAAAACAGTTTATATATTTGGAAAACTACTGACCAGTATATACCGTCAGGTACCCATCTCCTCAGTATCTGAGCAGCATGGAAGCATAAATTATGGATGCTTGCAGCATTCCCATGGGATAGGAGAGCATTAGTAATCATTAACAGATAAGGAAAACTGAAGCCAAGGAAAGCAGAGTAATATGATCATATGAGACATCTGTGGCAGGGCTGAAGCCTGTCTCCAGTCTTCTCAAATTCCACCCAGAAAGCTGCCCTTTCCTGAAAGGGATCCTTTCTGCAAGGCTGGACTATGTCGCAAGTACTGACATTAATCTTCCTCCTCCTGAAGCTTACATCGCCAACATTCCTGTCAGGGAAGGGACTAGGAGTCGGCACACTAGCATTAAACCATTGTGTTGTTTAACACGGCATCGTGGTGTTTAACACCAGTTGGATGACATATGGCTGCTGGTTTGTAAAGCTGAATCTGTGTCTGCCTCAACTCTGGCAACTGCTGTTGAGGGTGAAAGCTCTAGGAGTGTGAGAGACTTGACGTTTAAGTGCATGTAGACAGTATGTAGGGCTGTCTGCTTGGTAAGCTTGGTGGAGAATTGGGAAGGGGCAGGACAGATAACACAATGGGCAGTGAATGCTCATGTCCTCCTGTGTCTGGTTTTTAATAGTACAAATAGATAATAGCATCAGTGGAAAGCTCACGTGTGAAGCACGGTAGGAGTAGACAGAGTTCTCTTTCCTATGCTACTTTTATGCGTTAGTGATAGGAAATGTGCCTGTGTGGTATTACTGACAGCCTTGAGTGGCTGGCAAGAGTATTTTAAATCCAAGTCTGAATTCCTTGGCTTTCTACTGAGCTTCTAGTTGAATTTATTTGCATTGGCAAAAAAGTTGGCTGACTTGAAGACATGCTATGCACAGACTTGAAGTATCCTGAAATAGTAGGGCTTGAAGACCTTCTTTGCTTTCTCGGGGCAAATTCTGCCACTGAACATATGTTGTAGATCACATTTTAAAGTGGTTTTTCCCTCCCATTTTGCTGCTCTTTACTTTGAACACAGGCTTCTTCCCCCCCCCCCCCCCCCCCCCCCCCAAGGTAGTAAGATGCAGTTACTGAAATCACTGAATTTTGTACATGGAGCACTCACTGTCTCTCTCCTAAATGGGAATATTTTACACATGGGTAGAGTGGGACACAAATCAAGGTGATGTGTGATCATGTACAAATAGAACTAAGATAACATCCTAGAGATAACGGTGATCCTTGGCAGTGCATAACATCAGGCAAACTGTTTACTGTATGCCTTGCTTTGTGCCTTACTTAAAATGGAGATACCACTTGTCCACCTCAGTTTCTGTGGTTTCATAAATGTTGGTAAGTGCTCAGTTCCCCAAAGTGAGTGTCATCAATAATTCATTATCACTTAATTCCTGGAGCTGATTTCTGATTGATTTGGTAAGTAGGACACTAGGAAATGGTACATTTTCCCTGTCAGTTCCACTTCACTGCTTTTGCCAACGTTTCATGGGGGAGTTGTCCACGTACCTTTTCACTCTTCAATGGATGCTTTGTCCTAGGGCCACAATAAAACTGGAGGGGCTTAGAAAAAGAATGGGGCAAACAGCATCAGATGGGGTTGTGGATTTCTTTTTGCATCAGCAGCATGTCCAAGAAAGACTGAACCGCAGACATGCTGGAGCTGGAGGGCTCAGCTCTGCATGTATGACACCCCGTCACTGCGTGTCACTTCTTTCCCTTACTTGTTCAGATAGAGAGGCTTCTCCTGGACCGATGTCTTTTTTTCCTGCTGGTGCTTAAAGGTCTGCTACTTTTGGCTGATGCTGTTGTCTATAAGCTTGGCTGAGAAGGCTGTTTCATTTCGGTTGTCTCTTTTATATCCCTGCTTTGAATCACGTGTGAGCTATTTCTGATGGTTTTCCATCATAAGGGGAATACGTAGTTTTGGAGTGGATGACAGTTGTAGTTACATTGCACTTTCTTTATGTGAGGAATGTACTTTAAATTGTACCATCAGAGGTGAGGATTTGGAACTATGCAGGTTCTCCTTCCAGTGTTTCCTGACTGCAAAAGGGAGCGTGCCTCGAGTCTCCCAGGGTGGAGTATGGCAGATTTCTCTTCTGGCAGCAGTTTGGACACTAGAGAGGAGAACTTTAAAATAGATGTCCTGGAAAATACGTTGTGCTTGCTTTTATTAGCATAGGATAGTCTCTGTTCTGTGTAAGATATGAACTGAAATACAAATGAGGAAGCTCTGCAGTATCACAGTCTTGCATACCTAGAAATGCGAGGTGGGGAAGGACTATTGGTTTACCTATATAGTTTATCCCCTAGGGCTACTGTAAGCATCTTTCGTCCACTTCATTGGATGAAGGTCCAAAGGTAAGTAACTACAATAGGACTTTAATCATAGTATCTTCTGATCACTTTCTTATAATTTGGGACATTGTCTTTACCTTGCAGAATCTGAACCGATTAACACCTGTGCAGGGTTTGGCAATGCGAAATGTTCTCAAAGGCTGTGCTACGTCCTAAAAAATGGCACACAGTCTGTTGGAGCATGTCCTTCATCTGAGTCTGGTTTGCCAAGGAGGCATTAGAAGGGAATGTGTTGTATTTTGTTGTTTGGTTTTTTTTTTTGTATAAACATAGATAGTTTCCAAATGGATTCAGTTCTGTCTTAAACACGTATCAAGAATTATTTTGTTACTATTTTTGTACATTTTTGAGGCCATGTGTCCGGATTCTTCTCCTCTTTAAATGAATGTATGGATGGATATGTCTCAGTGCATTAACTCTCTATTTTAAACTGCTATGAATATAAAAATGAATTGACAACCCAGTTCTCAGAAATAAGTCTTTTTGTTTTGAGGTGTTCTGATGTCTTTAAACTTCATTGAAATGACAGGGCTGGAAAGAACATCACTGTCACTAAGCTGCTTTGTGGGATTCCCTAAAGACTACTTCATTCTTGTTTAATTTCCAGTTAGCAAACTTCCTTTAAAAAGTGTTGGTTTCAAAATGAAATTTCAAATGATGAAATTTTATTAAAACGGAAAGAAGTCAATCTTTTCAGCCAGCTGCACTTTGTTCTGTTCACAGTGTCATTCTTGCCTCTCTTTGGAGGAAGAGGAGGAAAATAACTGGACACAAAAGATGCTGTTACTTTGAGTGAATAGTTTTCCATGGAGGAGTTTTTAAAACTGAGAGTTTTGACTTGAATTCGTTGCGGCTAGCATATCTTGAGCAGTAATGTACCTGCACAGTATGTTTCTGAATCTGTTCTTTAATGTCTCATGGAAAAATTTATTGTAGGTTTTTCTAGGCAGCAAACTGAGAAGGGGAAAATAGTAATTTTAAGATCTGAGTACAATGGCTTAAACCTTCACTTTCCACAAACAAAGTGGGATTCTAACAGTTTCAGAGGAGCAACTTCAATGTAAAACTGGTGCAACAGAAGGAGGAATCGAGACTTGGACTGGTCTACGGCGAAGGAGTAATTGGATTCAGTTTCCAGTGGCACTCTGAGTTTTCTGCTCTGGTTGGGGGATACATGGCGGGGAGGAAGCTTATTCTGCCTATACATTTAAAGTTTTACTTTGGTTTTCATCTTGCCATGCAAATTTTTTTTGTGCTATTTAAGTGTTTGATCACAAAGCATCTCTGCTGACAAGGTGCTTCTGAAACACAGAAGGTATGCTGACATACTGGAAAAGTTGTGGTGTCACCCGTCTCTGGCAGTCGCTGTGAATGACATGACAATCTGCTGTGTTCTGAGCATGATGAGAAATGTCATCCAGGTATCCAAGCCTATTGTGTCAGTATTGTCTGGCCCTTCCTGAAACATGTTGCTTACAGGGTGATCTGAAATACACTGAGAAATTCTTAATGGGCACTGAAATAATGACAGTAATGAAGCTGCAAAGTTACCTTGCTGGTAGCAGTCTCTATGAGAAAGTCTTCCTACCTTTGGGATGAACCTTCTTGACTGCTGATGGATACTCTGTACCATTGGCTGTAGATTTTTAGAGGAAGTAAGAAATTAATGTCATTTCTTTGACATTAGATTTCTGATTGTATCTTCTTTACAGCCTCCAGCTAGCTGAGAGGACTCTTGTTGCCACTGCTACTTGTTCCTAGTGTGTTGCTCCCTCCTTCTCTTTGGAGTCAGCATATGGCATGTTATAGATGAGATGCTGATCATATGAGTAATCTTAGTGACTGTGTAAATGGAAAGGAAGCAAGAACTTTTATTGTCAGCTTAAGGACGTCTGTGCTTGGGATATTGTATAATAGATGCATTCAGGTGTCCTTATTTGAGTTCACGTGTGGAATGAACTAGTGTTACTTGGTAGTGGTAACACTTCAGTTAAGTTTGTTTGTGCAGTCATCAGCCGTAATGCAGTCAATACTTGGAGTATTCCTTTTAAATTTATTTCTTTGGAAATCTAGAGAAAACACAGCCATAGTGCAAAGATCTAGTGGATAATTTAAGTGCTGCTGGCTGAGCCACATCATCTGCGTTGTGTACGAAACACAGGAATATGGTGTAGGATGCTTACAGCCTGTGTTGTGTTTACCAAGAATGAAGTTGTTTGGTTCTAGAGTCCTGGGCAAGTTTTAGCATTGCATTGTATTTTCTGTATCTTAGTTTTCCCTTTATACTTTCAGCTAGTTCACAGAATATGGGTCAGTATACGTGGTCAAAAGTAATACTCTTTTTGTGTTAACTCCCTGAATCAGAAATATCCATATACATAACTTGCAGTGAAGCAATGAGTGCATAAATCTTTCCTCTCTGTTATAGATGAGATTGTGTTTGAACATGTGAAAATTAATTGCATAGGAGGGTAGGAAAATGGGAAAGACCTACAGTAATCACACTGAGCCTTTTTTGAGTGATTAAAAAATTTAAGTTAAATGAATTGTATTTATTAATTGAGCTTCACACACTTTTCCTTTTTAAAAGGGACTAACCCTTGAGCAAAAGAGAAGCCCTGTCGCTTAAGTCGAAAGCAAAGACAATTGACGAGAAGTGCTTTCAGTATAATGGACAACTATACAGTTCATTTCTCCTGCAAGCACTCCAGTTACATGGCCATTAACAAGTTAAATGATTAATGAAGTATTGCTGAAGGAAGCCACTCCTGACTGTCGGCTGTCCTCTTCTTCTGTGCTAGTCGCCAGGGTCACGGGAGCCTTGTTCCACATGAAGCAGCGTGAGATGCAGACAGGTGTTCTTCCAGACTTGAAGTGGAGAACGTGGCTGAGTTGTTGATGTCTTTCACAAAACTCAGTTTTTCGAGTTCGTGAATGCAAGGAATTTACTTCTACGTTGCAATGAATGACGAGCAACCTCTTACATACTGGCAAACGAAGGCCTATCTGGAATTAATTGGTTTGGGAGGCGCTTGCATGGGTCTCTCTGAAAACAGAACAGCCTGATGTATCGTGTAATATATGAGGTCACAGGTTATCCAGTGACATCACCTATCTCTCATGATGGTGCTTATCCTGTTTCCGAGACAGCATGGCTTATTGTCTTCTGCTAATGGGTAATGTCTCCTGCTAAGAGGACAGTTACTGCTAACAGTATAGCTGTCCTGTTAAATTGCTGTGACAGGGTGTCACTAAGCATTAGTGTTTATAAAGAGGAAAGCGCCCTTTTTTGGAAGCATCTTGAAGGATAGTGACATTTTTTGTTCATAATAAAAACAAGATTAAAAAAGGTCCAGAATTCATGGTCTGTATGATCTAAGCACAAGATTCATCTTCTTGGCCAAATATTTTTGCCGAGGGTGATTTTTGTACTAAAGTACTGATCTCCATATACTTCAGTAACTTGCTGGTATTGGGAAGTGTAAGTGAAGGGAAATTTAGCAGAGGTAACTGTGTTAAATTAAAGCTCCCTCCTCCTTTTGTAGGAGGAAAGTCTTTGCTGTTTTTAATTTTTTTTGTTTCCATTTGCTTTGCATCTTGTCTGAAGTATGTGATAACTTTCTGAAGTGTTTAACTAATTTTCCAAAGTTATAGCAGGGTCTGTTATGTCAAAGAGCTTTGTACCTCACCTGTCAGGCCTGTTTCTCTGATCCTAATTAAGTGGATTGAGAGAAGAGAGAAACCCTCAGCGTATGGATGATTGCAGTTTACTGGGCTTTCTGACTGGGAAGGTGGGAGCTATGACTCTGCAACTCTTTATCAGAAGATCTGAACAGAATGTGTCAGCTTCCGTTTTAAGAAAAGTAGAAATTATTGCAGTAGCTGGGAATCAAAATTAAAGAAATGAGTCTATGAAGAATCTCGGGTGCCTTTTTAAGGATCTTTATTGCTCCCAAGTGCTTTCAATTCAGGTTTCCCCTAAAGAAAAATGAGTTTTGAATGTTCAGCAAGATTCCCATTCTCTTAAATGTGTGTTTAAAGCCAGGGTATGTGTGGCAGCGGCTCCCGTGCTAAGAGACTGAAAATCTTAGTAAGTCTGGAGTAAATCTGCTTAGGTACTTTGTTAGAAAATCTAAACCCAAATGAGCAGCAGCCTGCAAATGAGCAGGGCTGCAAATGGGTTGAGACGTTGTTCTGTCAAGTAAGAATTGGAGTTACCGTACCAGCAGCGATGCACAGACACGATGGCTCATGGAAATGGGGAGGCTGGAGACTGCGTTGCTTGGTTGCTGCTGTTGCACTTGTGTTAAGTGGAGTAGGAGAAACCTTGGCTACTGCCCATATGTGTGACACTAGTGGTCTATTTTGATGGCAATGGCTGTCAGTCTAGCACTATATATTATCTACCAGAGCATCCTTAAAAATATCTATTATGTACAGTTTTCCTTGTCCGCTAAACTTCTTGTGGTGTGTGGGAAGGGCAGAAAGGAAGGTGCAGATGTGTACGTGAGTGGTAGTGGAGAGCCACAGTTAGAGCTAGCCAGTTGCTGTTTCTTGGTGCTGTAAAAGAAATTTGAACGTGGTTGTTACAGAGAGAATATGTTCAGGTTGTCTTTCTATTCCAAAGACGTCTCTTCCTGCTTGCCTTATCTTACCCAGATTTGATAGCTGCTTGGCAGAAGTCTTAGCGTTGCTTGGCACTAGCAATTCTCTGCTCATCGACCTGAAAGAAATGACTGTTGAAACTCAGAAATTCACAGTTTTGAGCTGTGCTGCCTTTGTCATTATCTAGTCGATACAGTCTCATTTTTCTTATTTCTTTCTTTCCAGAGATTATGAAAGGCTGTCTTTTTTTTCCCCTAAAGTGTGATGTCTTTCTTTTAATTCTGATTAATCAAACACAGTCTCTACCAGTAAAAAAGCACGATGTGTGAGTCCCACTATGCTAAATTTACACCCTGCAATTTTCAGACATTAGTTGCTGCTAAATTGGCAGAGTGACTGGAGCCAAATATACCTGCTTTGCAATTATATCTGCTGGGTTGGTATTTATGGGAATGGCCAACTAGGCCAATGAGACTCAAAATTAAAATTAACCCTTAATGGCAACGTGCTGAAACTGCTGTTTCATTAGTGTATTCATCAAGGCTCTTACGAACATCTGTTATGGCCAGTCTCAGGTGCTACTTCAAGTGATAACGCTTGCTTCCCTAGAACCTTGAAAAAAAGACTGGCAAATCTATGAACTTAGTGCATCCTAAGTTTCTATTTGGGTTTTGTGTGAAAACAAATGTATCCTGCCTTGGAACCAAGTAGATACGCACTTTGAGAATAAAAACTTTATTTTTGAATATGTAGAAGCCATGTCTTTTGCCTGGGCTCTTGAATTCTCTGGGTTTCTGAGATATTATGGACTTTTGTTTTTGTTGAAAATTTTCACAAAATTCCTGAGATCTTGTCTGTTCCTTCTGGTCCTCATCTGTGTAACTCTGGAGGTGATTCCCCGGCTCATCGGTTTGCTCCGCAGCCCTCCCAGCATTTGCCAGTTTGGCGTGCTCTGTCTGGACATGTCTTTGCCCCGGCTTCTTCAGAAAGTACACTTTGTAGGATACATAAATATGATGGATTTCAGGAGGAAGTGGAGCTTTCAGAGTTGTTTAACCAGCAAAATGATGCATGGGGTTATAGCAAGGTTTTAGAGATCTCCTGAGTTTTGATTTGGCTCAGTGGAAGAATACCTGATGCAAAAAATGTTGAACGAAGCCTTAAAAGGCAAGAATGTTTTTGTAGTTAACCAGAAACTTATTCATTTTTGTAAACTTGGAGTTTGTCCTGGGATTGACCCATCTGAGTAAAACACATCCAGGTTTGGAAGTTGCAAGTGGCTCAAGTGAGACACCCAAAATATTTGGATTAGGGGCTTAAGTATATAAATGCTTATTCTTTCTTAACTAGAGTGTACTGAGAAGCTTCTCTTCGAGACTTTTTGTTTAATGGGCACTTTGAATAGGGTGGCATAAATTTTTTTTTTTTCCTTCAAGGTCAGAATAGACTTCTAAAAAGCAGGTGCTACTTTTCTTTATTGGAAACCGTTCAGAGGATTTTAGGAAATAAAGGAAACAGAATTGGCAGGAATCAAAGAAGCAGCAAAAAATGGGAAAAGGAAGAAAGCTGGTACACCATAGAGACTAAATCCTGGACTGTTTCTCGTGTGGCCCTTTCCAGAGACGTTGACCAGAGTTGCACCTCTGTTCCTGGGGAAACATTCATTTTTCTCGTGCACACATCAAAAGTTTTTCTGCTAAATCTTCCTCTATTTTCATTCCAGTATTCTTCACTCTTCACTGTGCTGTTAAACACAGCAACTGTTGAAAGAGCCAAAATCCATCATTGCCAATATTGCAAACAAACTCTGGATTTTACTGCTAACTCAAAACCAGTTAGTGATATATGGTGTGCATGGATGATATCTTACTATGGCAGTATTTGCTGGAAAGAATTGGTCACCAGTGCCTGGCAGAAAGATTGCACAGCCACACTATGCACCTCGTATTAACATCCCATCTGTGTTGGGGCACTGTATACGTTCCTCTACAATGGAAAAACATCATTGCTCTCGGCTAGGGCTTCTGGTACAATGAATAATTGAAATAGATAAGGTGAAACTAAACTCCTGTGAAAAGAATGAGCCTCTCAGTTCAATATAATCCCCGCCATGTATCTTCCTAACAGCATGTTTCCCATTGACAAAATGCAAATGCCATTTATTTTTTCTGTTATTGATTTGCTTACAGAAAGCAGCAGAAATCTAATCCGTGCATCAAATACTGAGTCACTTTATCTTCTGTATAAATTTTTATTATTACTGTATAAAGCACATCAAAGAGCTCAGTTTGAATGGGAGAAAATCATGCATTAGGTAGGTGGTTATAAAAGCTGTTATTTTTCACTTAAGTGATTATTTTCTAGGTCTCTGGTAGTGATTATGGGAAATTCCCCACTTCAAATAAATAACCAGTTGTTGCATACATCTGTCATTCCTGAGCCCCATCTTCTGCCCCCACTTAACTCTCTTTCAGGCTTGCCTAGTGGAGGACGTGACCGGAGCCACGGGAAAAGGGCTTTTATAGAAGAAACCTCTCAAGTCTAAAGTAATGGCAAAACCTCTGCAAATAGACCTAGGACATGACATTTGAAGAGGCTTGTGTCCTGTGATGTCTCGTTGAATTAGACCAGTATATTAGCAGGGATCTCCAAAATATTGTGAGAGCGGTGTGAGGTCCTGGATGGTCTAAAGGGTGTCTCTGTGGCTGCGCCATGGCTTGTCACGTGTTCAATATAGGGTGGATGAAACTCGGCTGATTATAACACAACCTGGTGGTCCTCTGAAATCAAGGCTCTAGTTTGGCTTGTTATGTTGAATTGTTTTTTCTAAAGGTGTGTATGTCCACTTCTGCATTATCATTGCAGCTGTAGAGGAATGAGTTGCCTTTCCCATTGAAGATTCAGGGATGTTCTAAGTCCACTTTGCACCATGTTTTGTCACCCAACTCACGTGGTCTTCATGTATGCCCTCTTTTCAGTCTAACTCTTATCTCTTTGTTGGATTTGCATTCCTATTTGAAGAGGTTATCACCTATTTCCAGGTAGTGCTTCTGTTTAGAAACAGTATCCCGTCTTCAGTGCCCGTGTGCTGTCGCCAGCACCTAGCGCAGTCGCTCTCCTCTTCTTAATCTGTGGCCTTTCCTTGACTCTGATTGTCTTCTGCTAATTCTTCTCCGAACTTTAACTGTTGCTTCAGTGTATTGTTTGGAAAAACATTCTTGTTCCTCTTCCAGATTTTTTTAGGAGCCTCAGGAGAGAGGTTTCTGGTCTCCTTGTTTTCTGTTCTTACGGCAAGACTTCAAAGCAGGAGCTGAGTTGCCTTCCCAGGGTAGGGAAGTCTGCAGATCTGTCTCTCTCTGTCTAGATTAAAATCGTGGTTATCTGTCATCAATCTCCTCACACTTGGAAATTAGCTCAGTGTTGCTGAGTGAGAGGTTATGAGTTTTTTCTTTATTGTTAAGGACATTGTTGATGTTTTCTTTTGTTACTCTGGCCTGCATCCTGGCCTTTCTTGGACTTGGCCCCTCTGCGGAGCCTCACGTCCCAGCTGTGGCTTGCAGGCTCTTTCCGGGTGTGGCCTTTTCATGCAGTCGCACAGCCCCAGTTCTGCCCTTGTTACCAATACCGCAGCTTACTTCCCCCTCCTGATGTGCTGTACCGACATGCAGTCAGATCCTAAATGCATAAATTATTCTCTTGATATCATCAGGAGGATATCGTTATCATAACTTCATCTTGTTTTGCTTTCTCCACCATGCTTACACAGTGAGTGCGCTTTCAGAGCCCTGCGCGTTCTGTCTCTAGCAGACCTGTCAAATGGTCATTCACCAGTGAGGTGTCAGCGTGGGACACCAGCCTTACCACCTGCGTGGTTGCTGGGACATAGTATGGCATGTCTGGTTCTGACATGCAGCATTCCTTACTGGGGAAGAGTTTAATATGCAGCTGCCAAGACAATTACTGCTCTTGAAAACTTTCCTTCGCTGCTTAAGGAAGGAATTGTGGCATAGTTGTTAAGACAAGCAACTTCATTAGACTAAGCGATGTCTGTTGGAGTTGAAAATGGCAGGAGTGTTTTGGTTTTAGGATATCTGGTTTAGCCTGAGAAAAGGCTCCAGTCCTTGTCCTGCTCTTAACCTAGGGCTGTGTTTCCACAGCAGCAGGAGGTGTTTGGGCTGTCCCTCCTTCCAGGGCACGTGTGTTCCTCTCCCTCTTCGGTGATGGCAGATGCTCTTGAAACTTGTGGTGGGTTGATTCACACAGCGCTGAGAACTAAAGAATTTAGGTTAGCTATTTAAAAGCTTGCTGCCCACCTGTGGTGGAGTTTATGCAACTGGATAGTAAGAGGGAAAACAGGAATTTTAGCCAGGGTTGGAGAAAGATGAGGCTATTAGCTCTGATTTAGATCAGCTTAAGCTGTTGAGGGGATGCACCTTTAGCTAATCACAGCCATGGTTAGTTTGACGTAGTGCTTCTGCCACTGACCAATGATACCATTCCGTACTGTCGTCATCTTATGTATTTGGACTCTAAGGTCTCTGGAGGTGCAGAGGTTGTTTTTTTGGTGGTTGTTTTTTTTTTTTCCTCATGGGGTGAAACATTCTTCTGCCTACCGGTTAACAATTTCTGTTTATACGTTTTTTTCCTGTAATGCATAGCTCTTGCTTAAACTGCATTCATTTGCAGAGGTTGATTCTGTGTGTGATCTGTGTGGTGGGACAGAAGACTGCAGAAATACTAAATATTCTAAGTGCTGAGTGACTACTCATTGGAGAACAGGCAAGATGATACCTCCTTAGCATCCTGCTGAGGACAAGATGGGCATTCTTCTTCGTAGTTACTGCTTTTCCCTTCCTCCCCTTCCGCGTTTTTGTATTACTGCATATTTGGGCATTGTTGTTTTTGTATGCTGGGATGTAGAGACGGATAGTCTGTCCAGTATCAGCTATCAACTCCAAAGGACTCGACTGCTTTTTATGCCTGTAAGTTACGGCGTACTTTAACCACTGCCATAGTGAAATGCTCGTAGAGCAACCAAAATTTTTTTTTGCAAAGAATTAACACTGACATTTACAACCTCACAGTTAAGTGCTGCCACTCCTTGTGATTACTTCTCATTGGAGCACCCTTTGTCATCGTTGTATGGCACAACAGAACAGTCTGAAGTAGCACTTGCATGTGGGGAAATAAACTAATAGTGAATTCAGTTTTTTTCTCCAGACAGAACAAGTGTGGAATTTTACTTGCATCGGGTGTAAGATCTAAAAGAGTCTGCCCAGCTAGTAAGGCTGAACATCTCAGAGTTTGCACGGCTAAGTCATCTCTGAAAGCCCCTAATTACAGGTAATTCAGTAGATGTTTTTAAGCAAGAAAATGTGGTTAACAGCAGCCTTTTATGACCTCTTGTATCTGCATAGTACAAAAAACATCCTTGCAGAAACAAGTCTCAAAGAGCAATTAAAAACCTTTGATCTTTGAAAGTAAATGTTCAGATTCTGTGATTGGGAAACTTAAACCTACTTGTGGTAGGTGGGTTTTTATTGACATGGAGTATCATGTGTGGCAATTTAAACCTAGCTCTTTCCAATTGTTAGAAAAACAAACCAAAAAAAACCCCCAAAGTGCGTGTTGTTAAGTGGAATTCCTGTTCATCACTTCTGTTATTGTAGGTTATTCCTTTAAATTTGGTTAATTTTGGACACTGAATTCACTTTTGTTCTGGATCTGCAGCTTGCTAGGTATTGGTTGGACAAATGTTTTTTTACCAGCTCATCTCAAATGCGTGTACCTGAACCGAACTGACAGGATTTCTAATGGTTCTGCAGCCACACCGCAAAATCCCAAATATAACTTCAGTTCAAACTTTGTCGTTCTTTATTCCTTTTCTTGCCCTTCCTATCATTTGGATTGAATGATACATTCTTCTTTAATCTTGGTGTTCACTTTTTACAAGATTTACTGTGCAGTTCTGCCACTTGTCCTTATCGGTTTACACAAGCTTATGATTTATACTGGGTGATGCTGTCGGAAGTGTCCTGTTGCCAAGGAAAACGTTAGACAAAGAGGGCTGTGTTTGCTGAGAGAACAAGTAGCTAAAACCTGGGCATAACAGCAGAAAGTAACTACATACAGATCTGTATGTAGCAGTTTGGTTTCATCTCACATGAATATTTAAAGGCTGGATTTATGGGTGACTGATTAGGCCCTGCATTGCGAGAGCATTTTAAAATTTCATATTCTATTGTGTTTTGCGGACAGAATGTAATTGTCTCAGCAGCTTGTGAAATAAAGGCAAATTTGTATTGAATCCCTCGGAAAGATCCTTGAATAAACTAAAACTTAGTAGTAGTACTCCTCCTACCTTCAAGTGTTTATCTGTTGATATGAGACTCTATTTCTTTTCTTTCCTCCCTATCAATAGGCCATTCAAGATTAGTGCTCAGACTTCCTCCTGTTGAAGAAAGAAGATAAGATTCAGCTTGGAAAACTTATCGCTAGGTGGATGTTGGCCATAAGTACATTTCTCTTACCCTATCTTATCAGCAGAGTAAGCAGTGAGATGAGACTGGTGGAAGAAGAGTTTCAGCATTGAGAGCTGTTCTAGGCAGAGGAATGTAAACATCTCCCTGGCTGTGATTGGTATCATTTAACTTTCCGGTCAGCTCCCCCTGCCCGCCCTGATAAAAGATGGATTTGGTTCCTGCAGTGGGTCGGACCAGCAGCCAGAGCTGGTGTTGCAACCCACAGCGGTCCTGTTTCTTTAGAAAGTATTTCAGATATCTCTGTTCTAAGTCAGCTGATGTTTAAAAGTTGTGAAAATCAAGTGGATTTTATCTTGCAAAATGATGGTGGGTAGTTATTTGAGCATGAGGTCTACTAATCCAAGATCTTCTGCAATCATACGCAGGGGGGAGTTTGATATAAAGCTTTGACATTGATGGTAGTTTGGGAAATGAGAAACAAGACTGAGATTACTTACTCTCTATTTACTCTCTTTACATCCTGAGAATAATTTCGGCTGTGTTTTCAGAGTGAGTAATACCAAATGACCAGACAGTGGTTATCTGCTTGATGCAGACAGCACATCTGTTCAGTTTGGTGAGATGCAGCAGTGTTGTCTGCGGGAGGACAGATGATACTCTGTTGATCATAAAGTTTACCAAGGCAAAGTTAGGCCTCCTTCCCTTCTCTAAAATGCAAGCTTTTAAGGCATAACTGGCTGACTAATCAGAGGTTCTTCACTGTGTCAGATACTTGTACTTTTATTTATCTGACACTGGTTATGGTATAACTTGATTTACTGTCTCTTCAAAGCATGGTCTGGATCTGTCCGAGAGGAGGATAATGTACCTAACTGTATGATAAGGGTGCTGCAGACAAATCTTTCCTCAAAGGTAGAGAAGCTGAGCAAAACAAGATAAAATATTCTCTTCTGAGATGCTAAAACCAATTATCTTTTCTGTCCTCTGTAGATGTCTGTAGTTTGTAATGTGATCTGTGAGATGACTTACTGTTGTCCTTTGTTGTAGGGTAGCTGGTGTATAGTGATGAACGTATTGGTTCATGAAGAAGTTGGATCCTTTTCTATATACACAGGTTCTGTCTTTTATTAAGAAGTGTGTTGAAAGTTACTGAGTATGGAAGGTGTAAAATCAATAAGATTGGCTTTGCTTTTAGCATGTTTGAATATAGAAATGACATCTTTTAGTTTTTTGTTCTTTCATGCTGTTTTTGCTGCTACCCCCCATCAAGATGCTCAGTTGCATCATTTTTTGATGTGTATTTATATTGCTTACCTTTTTGCCACCAGTGCTCTCGTGTTCTTCCATCAAATTAAAGCTTGAAGTTAAATTCAAAAAGTATGCATTTCTAGCCAGGGAACATCTGGAAAAGGATTATACATCAGACACTAACCTGGTTGCAGTCAAAGCAACAGTGTCTCTCTTAGGAAACAGCACTGTGATACTGTAAAAGGGTCTAAGCCAAACTGTTGGCACTAGTCGGGACAGGAGAGCCAGAGCTGTTTCTGAAACAGGCAGGTCTGTCACACAGCCTGTGAAGATGACTATTGTTTTCTGACACTGAAGCTGAACTTCCAAATAATCTGTCTGAACGTGGGACTGTGCCTTCTACTAAGAAGTGGAAAGGTGTCGTGGTTTAACCCCAGCCAGCAACTAAACCCCACCCTGCTGCTCGCTTACTGCCCCCCCCCCCCCCCCCAGTGGGATGGGGAGAGAATCGGGAGGGCACAAGTAGAAAAACTCGCGGTTGAGATAAAAACAGTTTAATAATTGAAATAAAACAAAGTAGAACAATAATGATAACAATGATAACAACAAAAATAGCAGAATATACAAAGCAGGCAAAACACAATGCAACTGCTCACTGACCACCAACCGTGTGTCACGAATGGGGGGCGAGGCCCCCCCCTCCCCTTTTTTTATACTGAGTATGATGTCACATGCTATAGAATACCCCATTGGCCAGCTGGGTCAACTGCCCCAGCTATGTTCCCCCCCACCCCCAGCTTCCCCTGCTCTTGGGGCAGGGTATGGGAGGCCAAAAAGTCCCCCGTGCAAGCATCACCCAGCAACAACCAAAGCATCAATGGGCTCCTCTCAAACCAAAACACAAGCTACTGGGAAGAAAATTAACTCTCGCAGCTGGAACCAGGACAAAAGGCAAGTGGTCCTGCTAACGTGCTGGTGGTCGGAGAGCTGATAAATTGCTAGGATTGATTTCAAGGGAGGAACGCCACTGGGCTGTGACTCAAAGCACTGTGCTAAAGGAGGTATCTTCTGAAGACTTGAAAGCCACAAGTCAGTGGTTGTCACTGGCTGCTGTTTGAAAGCCTTAATGGTCTATAAATAACTGTGCTTGCTGCCGTACCGAAATCTGAAACACGGGCTTCTCCTGGTGCAGCAGAAACTAAAAGAATCCCCCAAAGTCTGCTGGTCTTTTTCACTTTTCTTTGCTGACTATGTATGTTACTTCAAAAAAATTGAAGATCCTGTAGACTTGTCTAGCAACTGTGCACAGCAAGCCCTTCTGTTTGTCTCCTCATTCTGCTTACCAAGATGTACAAATGTCTACCTGGCTTTAAGCTGCATGGAATTTGAAGTGATTAAGAACCTGACTGTGGAGCTGACATGGAGACAGTAACTGGTCAGCTTTCCTCTGTCAGAGAGTAGGTTCCCTCTGGACTAGGTGTTTCCAGGGGCTGGGGGGGCTGCCTGCTTTTGTTCAGTTGCACTGCTGTGGAATATTTTTTTGTGACAGTGTCTTCTGCTCTTTTGGAAGATCAGAAAGATAGTAATAACCTGTGGGTAAGATGAAATGATTAGAAGAGGGTCACTGTTCAATAACCTGAAGATGACAATTGGTGGAATCTGTATTTCAGATTTTTATTCTGGACTTGACTTTCTGTTTAAGTGCCTGGAGATAATAGCTAAGCTCTTTGAGAATATGAGGAACACGTAATTAGGGAAAATGTTTCCATTCCAGAGGATGTTAATTATTAGAGGATTCTGTGTAAGTGCATGCTCTAATTCATCGCACAGTAATGATTTTCATAGTTTGCTTGAAATCAGTGGGGGGGAGGGACTGGAGAGGAGTCTGGGATAAACAGAACAATCCTAAATTTGGAGTATTGATCTTGCTCTAGGGGTTGGGTGGATGAGTCAGTCTGAGTTGGTTTTCTGCTATAAGTTATCTTGGGGGATTGAGGGCAAGCAGGGTGCGGAAACTGTTCAGTAAAGATAACCATTTACTCATGTGGCCATTATAGTCAAAAGAGAGAAGTTCGGGGTCATGTACTGACCCCTTTTACCATGAGTATCCAGGAGTCTCCACTAACCAAAATTAGGCAGAAAGGTAGCCATGCGATGACTCCATTGCCTTGCGAAGGATCATATTATTCACCAGGGGATAAAAAGGGCTCAACTCCATCATTCCTTTGTTCTTGTCTGGAGCAGCATTTGCACTTCTTGGAGTTAAATGCTTGAATTCATAAGTGAATGCATCGGACTCGGTCTTGCTGCTGTCACAGTTCAGGCATGATCTCCATATTTTCCAGGCAGAATGTCAGCTTGGCCTGGTCGTCAGGAGACCGGAGTAGTGTGATGGGACACAGGAGCTTGTTATCTCCTTCACCCCCACCCCCCATTTAATTTCTCTTAGGTACAGCTGTTTGATACAAACACTCCAGTTTGACTCCTGTTGGCAAGTAATTACAAGTATATTGCTAAAGCAGTGACTGAGATAATGAAATCTAAATTCTGTCCCAAAATCTGTTGTAGGTGTCTGCGCTGTTGGGCGTAAATCCTTTAGTCTTTTTTTCTTTTTGTGAAGACAAAAATAACATTGTCCTCAGGGCGGTGATATAGCAATACATCCCTCAAAGGTATTAAGAATAAGATATATTTACCTCTGCCGCTTCTGTAAGGAAGTGATCTGGTTGGGGAGCTTAGTTTGGACAAGAACAACGTATAATCTCCATTTGACCTTCTTGCTGGGGAATGCTTCTCTTTCGAGGTGCACCCAGTTCAGTAATTTAAATAAGTATTTCTTCCTCCTCTCCTCTTCCTCCTTTTTCTGTTTAAACTTGTACTGGTTTGGAGCTGTGTTTACTCTGTGCTGTTAATGGCCCATAGCCTGTTTCTCTTCCACCACGCTAACTGTGCTGAGAGCCCGCAGACCTAGGAGATGTATATATTTTTGGTGTGTGCTCAAGCAGCTGCACTGGAGGCAAGCAAATGTGGGGGCTCTAGTGAAATGCCCAGTCCCCCAAATATAGAATCCAGCCATGAAGGCTGCAGGATTAAAGTAAGCCTGTTCACCTCGTCTCAATTCCTGCACATGGTGGTGCAAGGAGAAAGCAAAAGGTTGTGTATTAGGGAATGATTTAGAAGATTATATTTAATTCAGGCGCTTGCATGGCTAAGTGCTGAAATGCAGCCACCTACTATAGGGAATGTGTCAATTGCTTAAACTAACACTGTAGGATATTTAGAAAAAGATACTCTGTTGTGTGCATATTGTGTTATTTATGGTGGAGATCATGATGTGTTAAATGCTCTCCAGTTCAATAAAGGCAGCTTTTGCTGTGAGGAATTAATGGGTGAAAGATGGGCATCCAATAGTAGTCTGCATTCCCTGCCACTGTAGTTTTTCTGTCTAAATTGAAAGAAGCTATCCTTTTTAGTGCTCTAAAAAGGGTTTTCCCATTGACTTTGACTTGCCTCAGTAATATTTAGTGTTTAATTGGAAGTAACCATAGGAGTTTCTGCTCTTTTGACTAGGCCTGACCCATTTTAAATCTTGAAAATGCTAGATATCGAATATATCGCAACTCAGGGATCACAGTTGGAAAACTGAAGGAGGGGAAGTCGAACCTGAACAGTGAGCAGTTCCTTGAATAATCACAAATTTACCTGCTGCTTCAGTGAAGAAACTTTTTTGAGCGCTTGTATTGCAGTGGGGCTGTCAATCTGTCTTTACAAATAACCCTCATAACTTCTAATGTTGCATAAGCAATGTAATCATCAGGCAGTTTAAATGAGGATAGGGATTAAAACTGTTCAAGAGGATTTAAGTTGTCAGATAATCACTGGCAGGTGTCCTTTACTTGTGACAGATGGCATAGGTGTTGTTAGAGGCTTCACGGCAGAACAAGAGAGAGTTTGTCTTATTCTTTGCTTCCCAAAGCCAGCCTGCGCGCTGGGATGCTTTTCTTCTGTTCTGGCAAGGTACCTTCTGCAGTAGTGCATAGGAAAGCAAATCAGGCTGACAACTACCATTTATAGGGATTTACGAGATATGCTTATGAACGTGCACCTGCAAACAACTTTTTGGGTGATATCAAAGGTGTTTAAGAGATGGAAAGTAAACTTAGTCCTCATTAGTGTACTTTCCTTACCTGTTTGGTGCTGTTAATGGGCAATCTTTTTCTGCCCTGCATACTTGAATTCAATATGGGACCTTCCTCTTAAAAACTAGTGCCCTGTTTTAATTTTAACAATGGGTAAAGTGTAGTAAAGAGGTTGAGTAACTTTGTTGCCACAGACTCTTTGGTGGCTGCAGGAGTCCTGACTTTGATGTTCCCTCATAAGCACAAATTGGCTCTGCCTTCCGTTTCAGTGCAGTGAGTATTAAGCCAAGTCTACCTTAAATTCCACTGGTGGTGTCTTGCTGACAACATACTTCTATTGCTGGTGAAGTTTATGCATGCACATGTTAAACTGAAGTTTATAAGCAAAGCATAATGTTTGGAGTTTCTTCGTGCTCAGCTTTTGAATTCCTCTTCTGGGTGCATCATCTGCATTAGTAGATATCTGTAAAGTAGATGTGGAGTGAGTCAGATGCTTCGTGTCAACATGAAGAAGTATGATAAGATACATCTGTCCTTAGTGGCTAAATTTACAGAAACAACTGGACCTGAATGTAAGCATTTGTAAATAGTTTTGCAACTATTTGATTCTCTGAGGAATCAAATCTTGTAATATCCTACCAGGCACTTAGCACCGCTTATTTGCTATCTCTTAAGATGATGGAGGAAGATCAAAAAGTGTTTGTTCAAGTCTGCCATTATCGCTCACTCTTCTTTAGTTGTGATATGTTTGGCTGGTGAGCAAATATTGGCAGGTATTGAAGGTATGTCTTTTTGATGCCATCTTGCTGCAAATTCCAGCTACTGATTTGTTCTAGTCTCTCTCCTTTTGTTTTCACAACACGTTGCAGATTTCAGTAAGAGATGTGCTAAAATCAAACCTGGTGTGGAGTTACACCCGAAAGGGGGTAAGCAGAAGGAAAGAATGAATTCATTCAAGTACGTAGCATACTGTGTGCATCGTGTGATAGGAAGGTATCGTGAGTACTCCTTTGGCCTCACAGCTACATACTAGCCTGGATCAAAATAATTCTCTTCACATTTGAAAAACTTTAAGCAGCAATCCATTGAAAGTATCCAGTGAAGATCCCAGGATTCCCACAAAAGACATGCCAAAGATTTGGCAGTGAAGAGTTCATGCTTCATCCTTGGCGATAGATCCTCTTTGCAAAGAGGCTGAAGTTACTGGCATTGTTCATGCGGGTGTTGAACACGTAAATGTCTTGTATTTCTTCCTCAAAACCTCCTTGGCCAGGTGACTGCCTACTCTTACTGATTACACTTTCTGATACAGAGGCAGCAGCGTTATCAGTAGTGATCTGTTCTGTAACAGTGCACAGTTCTCTGGAGTGCTTTCAGGTAAAAGGTTTTTTGTGAAAGATATCCTTGACTTGCTTTCTTAATACAGTGTGAAGTGCTCAGTATGACTTGTCCTTTTATTTATTTTTCCCTGATCCTTTTTCAGTGACTATTAAATATTCAGATGCTAACATTTTTGGAAGTGGCTGCTAAAACAGATTGACTTTCCTTACTCAGTCCCCTTCAAAGTGAAACACCAGTCCTTTTTTTATTCAGCCCAGATGGTATGCTTCTTAAAGTGAGCAAGTGTTGCAGTGAAAATGGACTACTACTTTCTCCTTCTTCCCTTCCTCCTTTACTTAACTGAACACATCCGTGTAGCTCACATTTGGGCTGAATTCAAAATTAGTCAAAGAGGCTGCAGGGTAAATATGTCAACTATTGGAAAGCCAGCTCTGCCTGATTGAAGGAATTTCTGCCCCTGCCAACGGGCGGTATAGCAAGTTGGCTGCACAAAACCTGACATCTGTATGGATTTTATTAGAAAAATGGACAAGATGATCTAGTTTGGTCCTTTCCATGTCTGTCTGGTGCGTGTCTGTAACGCTGCTCCTCCGCATGTGCGTGCACAGAGCCCCCGAGTCACGCAGCGGGCTGTGCGCTGAGTGGGCAGGAACATCGCATTCCTGAGGGTTGGGAGGTGATGACCGCACTGAGGATTTCTTTGAAGGTTTTTACATCCGATAGAGGAGATTTGCAAAGTGAAGGAAGCAAAAGGAGCAATATGATTTAAAACAGTTCCACATGTGCAATTGTTTTGATGGTTCTTTATCCACCAATGGATTTTTTAAAGATGGAGTAATGCACGTAACAAGTTTCTAGATGCGTTGGCTATGACTCTCAAATTGCCGTCTGTAACCTGCAACTCTCTTCTAGCAGCTGATGAAGGGAAATAGCTGTTGCTTTGAAATTTGATTGAGTCAGAGTTCTGAGTTCCAATTCTGCAGCAAAGCTTGTGTAGGGCTGTCGGCAAGTAACTTGATCTGCCAGTATCTTTTGTTTCCTATTCGGTGAAAAGGTTAGTAATACATCCTTGCTTTAGAAGAACATTGAGGATAAATTTATTGTATGACAAAGGAAATCCTACAAACAAACAACTTACTGGGTAACAAATAAAATTTGGTATCTGTTCCTGGAATGTTGCTTCAATTCAGTAGGGTAGAAGTATAGCATCTATTTAAAGGTAAAAGTAAAGTTATGTTAAAAGTAACAGGGACTCGATAGCTTTTTTGCGGGAGTTGTTTCTTGGTTTGCTTTTTGAAACTCTAAAAATTGCTTAAATGATTTGGCTTGGTCTAAATTTTTCATTAAAGAAGTGTGGAGATCACGACTAAAGCTTTTCAGGCAAGATAACAGCAGGAGCTGAACTTTGGTTATTCTGCACAGGAGGTATTACAGTGCTTGAAGTGCATCCAGTTATGTTTTCTCAGGAACACCTTGGTGCTTAGGCGGGAGAAGACAGTTCTGTCTGGGGCCGGTAGCTGTGAGACCTGGTGTTGGTTTTTAGCTAGCAACTTGCCCAAGTCTAGAAGAGGTCTCACTTAAGTGTTGACAGCAGGATTTTTCATTTTGAGTAGGTGCAGCTTCCATGTGGAAGTGGAGCAGGTTGGATGAGAGATGTGGGTATGAGGTTAGACAAGAAAGTAGGGCAGAGCAACAGAGATGCCATGAGAATGGCACCTTTTTAATGTTGCTGCCTATATGTACTGCCTAGGCGCTTAGGTTCTGAGAGAGCAAAAGCCTCGGTAATTCCTAGTTCTCTTGTCAAGCTTGAAAAAACTCCATTTTACATCAGAGATTTATTCTTAGCCAGGACATTTCAGTTTTGTAATATTTGAGAACTTGTAAATTCTCTCTAATAAAAGTTACGACAACTACCAGGAAAGTCTTCCAGTGGTACCATGCTCACCTGAAAGCTATTTTTTGGGGGGAGTGTGGAGAAAGGAGTTAGGTTCTGCTGTTGAAGCCCTTGGATGCCTTATAAGAAACTTGAGAACATGGCATATTGGCTGTGCCTTTACCTGGGTATCTCATCTCTTTCACATCCCGCTCTGGTGGCGGCGTGCTGCAGTTTTGTAATTCTGCGGTAGGTTTTCTCCAGCTGCAGGCAGAGGTGG
The DNA here is from genome assembly GCF_964195595.1 of Calonectris borealis. Classification (NCBI taxonomy): domain Eukaryota; kingdom Metazoa; phylum Chordata; class Aves; order Procellariiformes; family Procellariidae; genus Calonectris; species Calonectris borealis. Next base: position 50,626,549 of record NC_134316.1, on the reverse strand, counting down.
TGTTAGCGCCCTGGGAGTTGTTTGCTAATAGGAGGTTGTGTAATGCTGGCAGTTTCACCCTCTGTCGCTCTTTGAGAGTGGCGATTTTGGTTTGGTGATTACTTACCAGGTACAGGTCAATGATACGAAGACTGACCTGAATGTGTTCAATCACTGGTTTAAGGAAAAAAAAAACCAAAACCAAAAGAAAACCAAGAAAAAACCCTGTGCTGGTTGAACATAGAACTTAGTTAACAGTGATGCTGTAAGGCTGCACTAGCCCGGGGGTGGTTATTGACAGCGCCGTATCTGTTCAGCGTTGCATGGCAAGACTAGCCAAGGACAAACTGTTCCCATTGCTGATTTAGATTTAGGGACTCGGGCATGAAGTGGAGTTGGGTACAGCGTTTCCCCGGGAGCTGCTGGGAGCAGTGAAGGCCCTGCCTGAGTGGGCTGGAGCTGAGCTTCTCCCAGTGTGCTCTGGAAGCTGCCTTTTCCCATCGCAGCGTAGAGGGCAAACACATTCTTTCTTGATCAGAAGAGCAGTGATGCAGGGAATGAAACTGAGGTTTGAATGAAACTGCTAAAAGCAAAAAAACCATCAAATTGCCAGCTGCGTAGCCTGCGCTTGCTTTTTGCTGGCTGTCACTTTCTTTCTTTAAGGTGCTACAGCAGGAGAGTTACAGTGGCTCTGGGTGTGTGGCCAGTGGCTGAGATTGCCCCATCTGCCTCAGAAGACCTTCTTTCCACCTTTTTCTGAACTGGCTCGTCTTTTAACAGCTCAGGACAAATTTCCATTAAAGTATCTGCTCTGTGCTGGTAGATTCTTAAAACATCCCCAGAAGAGTCAGCCATTTGCAAGAAATAACATTTGAGAGGAAATATGTTGTTTGGGGCAGACATAGGCATAAAAAAAACCCCTCCCTGAAGCATTCCTATCATGTGACTTTTGAAACAGTGATGTAGAACTTTGCAGTTTTGTCTGTGTCAGGGATGCAACTTTTTGCTATGTTGCGGGGAAGGAAGGGAACCATCTGCGTTTGGCCAATTTAGGAGTTTCTGGAAAGCCTCATGCTTAGCGGCTCGTTGTTTTGGCGCTGAGTTCTCCAGAGATGCCTGTACGGAGCAGGTTCCTCCCTGGGTCTGGAGGAATGAGCTAGGAAAGGGTCTTCCTTGATCCTGGCAGCTGTGATCGGCTCTGTGGCCCGTGGGGCACTCGCCATAATTTATAGCGCTTCTCCTCGCCCCTGGAACTTGGCCCTTCCCGGGGAGAGGAGGGAGTTGGACTCCAACAGGAGTGGGAAGCAAGCTGGTGTAGGGTGGGCAATGGAGGGGACTGCAGCTCTGCCACTCCCCCAGGGTTCCAAAAATCCTGCAATTACCCTCAAAATAGGTAAACGATTGAGCTGCACGTCAGCTTAATTTGTTCTTCCTGGTTTTGAACCATGAAAATGTGCGGGCAGGCCGGGGGGCATATTTTTGTGACACCTCCACCCTTATGTGGTTATGTGTTTCTGGTTTTTGCCTGGTCAAGTGCACGTTGCCTGAGACTTGTCTGGAACATGACAGAGGAGGATGAGGGGAAGGGTATTCTTTCTCTCATCCTCTGCCTTGTCTTGCAGCTTCCCCCCAGCTCGACAACGTGACATGCCATTTTGGTGCTTATTAAAACCATTGAGTGTCATTATCTTCCTTCACTGAAGTTTGTGTTTCTGTGGTATCTGCATTCCAAAAACAATGCACAAAGTGGGAGACAGGGTAGATTAAAATGACTGACTAGAGGTGTGTTTAACCTTGAAGGCAAATCTCTAGGTTTCCCTCTTGCACCAGTCTCTTCATCTCCAGTCTCCTGCTACTTGGCAAGTATCCCTCCCCTTGGCAGAGTCCTAGCGTGCCAGCTGCCTTACTAGCCTGTGGACAGATGTATGCCAGGGGACTATATTAACACCAAGAAGCTCAATTCTAACTTTGATCAGCAGCACTATGTTTAAAACTTAATTGAAAACCTAGTATGAATTAGTCAATGTGTTACCTAGTTCCTAGCCCTTGGGTAACAACAACAACAAAAATACATTCTGCAGGCTAAGTACTGATCTGACAAAAGCATGGGAGTATGGAGCTGAGTTCTTGTAGCCTCATCTCTTTTACTTGTGTTTAGACTGACACTGTGAAGGAGAGGGTTTTTTTTTAAACAAACTTTGCTTTGACCTGAGGATACATAGAAGGCTGCATGTATGTTCCTAGAAAGAAAATAGCAAGAAAGAAATCTGTAAAATGGGGAGTGTGAATGGAGAACAGGCAAAATGATCATTTAGGAAAAAGAAAGTGTTACCAAGTACCGTACTCAGGGTACTGTTGGGATAATGACAACCAGGGTCAAGATCCATTTGTCTTATCTTCATTCAACCACTGATAAACAGCTTGCTCAGTGACTGCTTTCGCTGCCATTTTTAAAATCCCTTGTAAACTTTCCTCTTTTTTGTTTGTCACAGAGAGCCAACTGTTGCCTGGGAATAACTTCACAAACGAATGCAACATTCCTGGAAACTTCATGTGCAGTAACGGGCGCTGTATCCCAGGGGCCTGGCAGTGTGATGGGCTGCCGGACTGCTTTGATGACAGTGATGAGAAGGAATGCCGTAAGTGACCTTAACGTGCTTAATATCACAGAGCTTGGCTAGGTAGTGTTACTGGTGTGTTCTGTAGTGTGTATCAGGTAAGTAACAAAACTACTGCTGTTTCTTAATTTCACTATTGTTAGAAAAACTGTACAGCCTTTCTTATTATTTCAGGTCTTTAAGGTTCTTCAAATTGTCCGATTTTAATACAACATTTGGTAGCAGGTACCTAAACCCCTATTCTCAGCTGGATAAATTGAGACAGACCTGACTTACAATTCTTCCAGTGGAAGGGTGATGCCCTGTGATTTTTAGGAATCCTGCGTATACTGCTTCAGCACACTGGCCTAGTGCTATAAGTTGACCTCCACTACTATCAAGACTAGTTCCTTTCATTTCAAAATTGTTGACTGTATCTTGTTATTTTTGTTCTCTCCTGTCAAAATGTAATTCTTAACCCTTTGAAACTTAATACTAACTTTCTGGAAAATAGACCAAATGAATTGGCTAATAATGGTTACATGTTTTAATCCTCCCTACAGACCTCCCAGTTCTAGAGAGCCAAAAAAAAGTCTGGTCTGGTTCTCCTCAGTGATTTCATCTTTTTCTTAGCATTAATTAAGCTTTGGTTAATGTTATTCAACCATTAGTTAGCATGAAACTTTCTAGCCTACATGTTTTACCCAGACAGCAAGATTATGCTGCAGCGTTAACACTATGGTTTGAAATCCAGTTGGGAGTGAAAAAACCCTCAAATTTCATGTGATTCTAGAGCGACTGAGAAATTTCTGAGAAGTAAGTTACTGCTTTTCGTCTAACAAATGTTGCTCCTTTAAATATATACTTCATGGTGGTTTTCTTTAAACTTAAGCCAAATTATAAGAAGCTTACTTTTCCCAGGACACTTCCAAGACATTATTAGCTTTGCTTATGGAGCAGAAGGAAGAAAGAATAGCTTCTTCCAAATTAACTAGAAATACCATGTTTTAGTAAACGCTCTTGTTTTTTTAACTTGATGCCTCTTCTTTAACCCCAGTTATCCATCCCTTTTAAAATAAGGAGGCTTTAATAACTGGCATGGAAATCTCCATACATAGTTCTGCTTTAAGCCAGTGAGCTTTTCTCCCTTTCTAAGGCATTAAAAGTATCTGTATAAAATATCTGATGCTTTGCAGTCTTTATAAAGCATCAGGCTTGTTGCAACATTGAAGACAGGTTATTTTTTTTTTTCTTACTCAGATTTTAACATCTTAGGAAAGGATAGACCTGTTGTAAGGGTTGATCATTGTCATGCATGTCTGTTTAAACCCTAGCAGAATTTATATTAGCGGGAGCTTCGGCAAGAATAAAAAACGTCCGAAGTTCAACCTGTACCTTTCAGTGAGGTGTCCCTGATGATAACAGCTCTGTGACTCTCAGGTTCCTCATTACCTGGCTCCTGAATATGCTGCTAGCATGACTTTTGGTGTGCTGTTTCTACTTCTTAAAACAAGCTGAATGATGGCACTTCTCTGTATTTATAGGATACAAACCAGGAGGTTTTCTGTCTCTAAGAATGTTGTCATCCTCTGCTTTGCATGAATTTTGTTTCGCCTGGTACAATTAGAAAATCTTAATGAAGATTTTCATTAACCTCAGTGAAGATTTTCTTAATGAAGGCTGGGCTGGGTATTTACCCATGAATCAGTTACAGGAAAATACACTTTGTGACTCTCTCCAAAAATTTCCTTACCAAAATCAGTTGGATCTAGTGAATTGCAGTCAGTAATGAACATAGTAACTGACAATAAAATATAAATAACTGCAAAATGACAGTTCATAAAACTTGTTCTTGTCATGACGGACTCAAATAAACCTCACTGATCTAGGCTATGCTGCAACTATGAATTTAAGTTTCTGCAGAATTGTCCTTTGGGTTTTTTATTTAAATACTTCCAGCCCACTTGATTGGCTAACAGTTTGCAGGATGAGCATCCTTTTCATCCTGCCCAAATTAACGGAGATAATTAGACTGTTCTTTCCTCTTCCCATACATCTATCTGGTATGTGATCACCTTCATAAATGTAAAATTAGCATGGAAAAGAGACAACAGGGAGAGCAAGGGATTCATATCTTGTGCTGGCCTGCTGTTAACAGGTCAGATAAGCCAAAACAGAATGGAGATAGTGCTCATCTGAATCTCCAAACAAAAAATTAATATTCATGCAAACAACGTTCTGTAATGCATTCAGAGAGCTTCAAGCTGCCTGTTCTGCATCTCTATCCTCTCCATTTTAGTAGGCAGCTTTTAACTCTGTGTGTGCTGCCATGAGAAGCATGTCTAACGAACCAGCCACTGTGTGGGGGGGATACTGAATATGCCTTTGTAGCTGCAGTCTGTGCACCATGGCAGAGACGTGGGGTGTGAGAGGATTCACTGGGAGGCGGCATTACAGCATTAGTAAGGAAGCTGGGAAGGTTTTGCGTCGTTAGTTGTTGGCTTATGTCTGAATTGAGGAAGTTGGCTTACTGTCTCAAGGATGGATGATCCTTCTAACCCAGGAAACATCCCCTTTTGAATCCTGCTAAGCACCTAGCTTTGCTAATAGCTTCAGAGGGACAATTCAGTCACTTAGGTATGTAAGTATATACATACAGTGTGTGTAGCTAAAAAAGTTTGGTTTGCTCTTTTGATGAATTTTGAAAATGGTCCCATTCTTATGGTGTACTACCATGTTACCAACCAGTCTTTTGCATCAGAAAGTAATCATAATTTGATGGACTTATACAGCCCGAATCTGGTGTTAGAGGAGTTCCTAGCTCAGAGTTAAGGCATTGAAAGGTAGCCCTAGCATCTTGTCTGAGAAGGGCAAAGGAAGAAGAAAAATCAGTTGTTTCTTCTCCCCGCTCCAGCTTGTGTCAATCGGTAAAGATAGGCTCCTAGATTACTTTAGGCTGGAAAGGATTCTGGAGGTCTTTTGGTCCAGCTGCCTGCTCAGAGCAGGACTAACTTGGATCAGGGTTGCTCAGGGCCTTGTCCAGTCAGGTTTTGCACATTTCCAAGGACGGAGAGCCCACAGCCCCACTGGGCATCTGTTCCAGGGTTTGGATATGCGCACTGGGAAAATGTTTTTCCTAGTACATGATTGGTTTCCAGTGATGAGATAGAAGCTGAACCAAACAATTTTTGAAGATGTGCAGTGCAATTAACATTCAGATCCTCTGGCCTTAGTGAGTGGGAGAGGGCAACGTAGGAGCCCAGGAATTGTTCTTCTTGACTGCAGAAACAGCAGTTGAAAAGTAAGAACATTCAAAATGTGTAAGTGTGTGCATCACACCTGGTTGTGTCACTGTACCAGCGTGTGTTGTGTTACTTGTGTCAGGCAACTCCAGGGAGGACAGCCATGCTTGAAAGTGTCACGCTAGCATCGCAAGGGTTGGAGCGTGTGTGTGTATAGATATAGGTATAAAATATTTTTATTTTTTTAATAATTTTGGGCTAGGGCTCTACTTACGAAAACTTAGCTTGCAGCAAAATTAGAGTCCTTTGTTTTCTGCTGTGACGTTGCTTTGCGTTAGCTGAGCTGTTGGTAGTGAAGACAAAGCCGTAGGAGTTGCATTAGCAGCATGAGATGGCTGAGTTCCCAGTGTGTTACTACTCTGAGCCGTGCTTTAAGCTGCTTTGTGATTCCTCATCGACTAACTAGTTCACATTGAAAGGCTTTAACCTTGCTTTAAAGTGTTTGTGTGTGAATAGGAGTTTGGTTACAGGATTCGTTTGGTACTGTGGACTGGTATTTCTGTGAAGACAAGTATGCCCTGTTTTGGCATGCCCACTGAGGAAGTTTCAGGCACACGTGTGTGGTTATGCGCAAAGTCTTTCTCTCTCTTTTAGATTGCCTTACGGTTGAACATGGATGTCCAGCAACACTTTATCAATTCCACTGCTGTAGTATCTCATCCTGTCTGTCCCCCTTCAAACAGGAAAACTTACAACTCGTGGTCTAGTTCTCATTTTCTGCAGCCAGCGAGTGAAAAGTGCTCGTCTGGGTGTGAGGAGGAAATAAGATGCAAAGCAGAATTACCTGCACCTTGTCCATTCATGTCTTACCTCTTCCCTCTCTTCCTTTGGTCCCTCTCCTGCTGTGCAGGACCATCTCTGTTAACCGTGTCACTTCGCTTGTGGGCTTTTTCATCATCTCCCACTTTTGCCAGAATCCATACCATCTGTCATCTTTGTTGCTTCCTCTGTGCCCTGACCCGTGATCAGTTTAACACTTCCCATGCCAGCTGTCTGTATGCTGTTTAGTGCACAGAACATTTCTTGTACTCTTGCCTTCTGTCATGGTGATGTGATGACAGAAAAATTTTACCCGGTTTTATCTGGGCAGGAGGGTTGAGAAAAGGCATAAGAGGGAGGTAATAAGCTGAGACAGTGACTTCTCATTGTCGTAAATAAGAACTGCTTCTCCTTGAAGCGGAGTATCTCTTTGGCTTTTCCTCCAAGGCACTAATTGAGCTTGAAAAAGAATTAATTGACCATAGCAGTGTAAATGTTTTGTGAGTATTTCCAGTTCTCTATAGCTTGATTAATCTGCTATCATCAGTGCATCTCCCAAAATGGAGAACCCTTTTGTAGTTCATTCCCCCGGCTCTGCTGGTTCTTGTCTGTTGGATTGCTCATCAGCCTGTGTAGTCCAATATCTGTCATGCAGGTTTCTTTTAAACGTTAGTGGGCTTTTAACTACTACTACTACTACTATTGCTTTTTAGCTCTGTAGATGATTTACAATGGAAGCTGAGGCTTCACTAGACAAATGCAGAATCTTTCTCTCCACAGGATTTTCCTGTGGAGCTTGTAGGTGTTGATTGCGTAGCTCCTAAATCCTGCTCTGGTTGCATACCAGGCATATATATACCTGGGGTTAGTGCTTGCTAACCCCAAGCAAGCACTTGACATTAATCAAGGTGGGAGCTGCATGCTGTCAGCCACTCTGTTCTCTGTCTGTTATCAGATATGGAAGATCCAAAATGGCACAAAATAGAGAACCTGAATGGAAAGAGCCTAGAAAGTGTGCTTGCATCTTTCAAAACATTTTGAAGTAAATGGATTATCTGTAGTGCTGACCTTTATACCTACCTGCTGACATACTCCTTTGGGGCTAAGACCTGCATGCTGCTGTTGGAAGGATTGTCTCCTTGAGATTTAAGAGTATGCTAATATTCTTAGTTAGGCTCATAATTTACTCTGTCATCTTTGTTTCCTCTTTTCTTTGCTCTTTGTATATCTTTGTATTAGATTATTACAGAAAGAACGATGTGAACACTGAAAATGGCTTTTGTCAGCTAATGAGCAACAGCTAGTGGAGAGATGGCATGTTGCTGCCTTTGTCAGCTAACGAGCAGCAGATGGTGCAGATTCAGAGCATGGCAGATCATCCATGCTAAGTGCCTGGCATGACAGCAGCCAGAATTAGAGACATACCAAATACCCAGAAGTCTAAATTTTCCTTCATCGCTCTTCTGAGAGCCATTTCTTACATGCCAAGTTTGTGTGTTCAGCTATGAGCAAATAGTGGCGCGCAGTGAATACAGTGACTAGCTGTGTTAATCCAAGGGATAAAGAGTGTAGGCTGTGGGCTAGAGAAAATTCCTGTGCAAGGATAGCCTTGGGGCGGTGTGTTCTCATGTTGGGAACTTCTGTCTCTCACATGTTTGTTTCCAGTTGCCACTGTTGCTCATTCAATACAAACATAAAGGTAAAGCAGGTTTTTGAGTCAGTGCTAAAGGCTGTGTGGAGTGGATGTCGGAGCAACAGGGCACCATCCATGCTTGTAAGAACATGCTGCCAACATACTTCTGCACTGGCTAGCAAGAGCTGGCCTCTGTAGGAACATCTGGAACTGCGGTAGTAAAAAGCTCATTTCATCACCAGCAATCCATCATCATCAGAGCTTGCTCCGATTGTCCTTCAGACAGAGTCTTTATGAGCAAGTCTTCTCCATGGGGGAGAATGTCTTCATTAAATGAAGTACTGCATGAAAATGGTCCATTTTAACTAGCATTCTCCAGGCAGGTATTGAAGCCACTTGCCAAGCAGGCTTGTGCTAAAGGTCAGCGTCGTCTCTTGCCTGAGACACATGTGCTTGCAGGGGACCCCTTGCAGTCAGAACTGAAAGGTTTATAATGTCTGCAGTCCTGGGTTGCACTCAGCATGGTGTGATGAGCCAAGCTCTTCTGGAGTTCCACACCAGCAGGCTAACTCTCATAGCCCTGAACGCTGTGACTCATATTTGGGCAATCTGAGAAACCAATTTAATCCAGGTGTCTAGCAAATGTGGTAAGAGCCTTTCTGTATCAGGGAATTGAAGCCCTTGGAACCCATGCTGAAGCCAGGGTCCTTCTGCCCTAGGAACTCCTGGGTAGATCTGGTGGGCTGCATGCTGTAGTGCAAGGATAAAGGCCTGAGAAAACTTAAATTTTCTTCTTATGTTCAGTTCCTTAAAAAAAAATGTTTTGGGGGGCTTTTATTAATGTGTGGTGGGAGTGTTTTCTGATCTGTGTTTTTACAGTTGTAAACATGCTTCTATTGTTGTTTTTGCAAGCATTTTTAACTGTCTTTGGCAGGTTAGTAGAATAATATTTGATAGTGCTGTGATTACTTGTTCGTTGCTGATATGTTGGCATATTAATCCTTGATTTTATCTTCTCTTATGTGTCTCGTAACCATGTTCTTGGTCTTACCCTGTAGAGTTTGAACTGTGTGTTTATAATAAAAATGCCCTACTTTTTCACATTGCATTCTGTGTCTATCTTTTCTATGTTGGGTATATTTTCGGTTCCATGTAATCTATCTAAATGCAGATAGCGTTTTGTATAAATGCTTTATAGTCTCGGAAGACTTATAAATCTTCTAGTGTCATCAGGGGGTGGATGAGGAGGTGGCAGATGTGGCACAACTAAGCTTGCATCATTCAAAGTGTTTGTATCTGCACACTTGCTCTTAATCTTCATTGATCCCGCACTGGTGGGGAATTAGACTGGATTAGCAGTATATTGTAGTTTGAAAATATAGCCCACGATAACCATTTTTAAGTTTCCCCAAGGCTTCCTGTACCTTATTGTTCCACCTCCAATTTAAAAACTACCTACCAGACAAATGTTTACTGCTCCCTCTGGTGTTCACTTGCAACAGGTTTTACTGCTCGACGTGTTCAGGAATGAAGAGTCTGCGGGAAAGTGTTCGTAACAAACAATTACACGCAGTTGTGGGTGAGATATAGAGAGTCTTTTTACAAGAATGCTAAATGAAACCCACACTCTGCAATTAGCAGCCTGGGTTTCCTAGATAATGGAAGAATCTTCTCCTGTGCTCTAAAACCTTTCAATTGGTAAACTGAAACTCTCACAGAACAAAGGCAGGTTGGTTAGGTTTTCATCTTCAGACTGGTACTTCAGGTGCATTTTGACTGACTTAATTACATCCAGTTTCTACAAAAGAGGTAGTTTTTGAAGAGCTCTATGTGTTAAAAGCTTCACAGCATCAGAGGGGTGGAAATTATTTAAAAAAAGAAAAAAGCCCACTGAAACCGAAGTCACGGCTGAAAAAGTTGCTCTGTCATTGGAGAAGCCCTTGGTGCAAGAGCTCCTACACTGCCTGGTGCAGCCTGCAGTAGGGAGGAGGAGGATTGAGTGGGGACTGCACCAGTTCAAACCCATGTCATACGCCTGGAAGCCTCAGATGAGGACTGTCAGACTGCCCTGTCCTGCCCTCTTTGATGTGGGGTAGATTTCAGAAGGAGGCCTTGAGATTTGTTGCTGTTTACTGCTTTAAAAAAAAAAAAAAAATTCATGGGGTTGGCCCTCAATCAGGAGCGTGCTTCGAGCCTGCTCTACGAGGAAGATCACAAGCTGGAATTATATTAAGGCACATTATGTACCCATGTTTTCCCCTTTGCAAGTCCCAAAATTAAAATGGAGGCATGGACAAAATTTACTAATAAATGGTCATTACTATCAACCCAAATAATTCTGGTGACATCTGACTTTAGATGTTTGTCCTCGCCTTTCCTTACGCTTTGCTGTGAGAGCAGTCAAATTTATGACTTCCACACTGCGAAGAATAAGTAACCAGATCTAGTAGCCACTTTAAAAGACAGAGAGAAAAGGTCTTGTAGAGACAATGAGTTCTGCAATCTCTATAAGCTATTTAATGACTGCTTATTATGATAGTACAATTAGTACAGCTGAAGATATTTTGCTTGGGTTTAGCCACTCAGCAGAGTCAGTCTAATGAATGGCTTTCATGTACAGGAACAAAGGGCACAAAATAACTCCGGCTGCTATCCTTTTAAATACTAGGCTTTAGGCTCAACAAGCAGAGCTCAGTGCACTGAAGAATGAGATGCAGTGTTTTGTTAATGAGAAATGTCTGCCTAATTCAGAAGTAACATCAGTAAGCTCTAGGGATTGTCTAAACCAGCTGAGATCTCCTAGAAATACAGCAATGGGCCAAGACCCCGGGTAGGACTAATCCTACCCATCTGTAAAGATTACTGACTTGGAATTGTTTAATATATCAGTGCCCCCCTCAAATGATTTAAAGCATCAGTTAAAGCCTGCTGTTAACTAAAGTTAATGCTTTAGAAGATAAGGGACAGGGTGATATTTTCAAGAGACGCATTCAGATTCCCTGGATTAAGATCCAGCATTGCATACCTGCAACAATTTTTTGGACTGCCCCAACATGTGTAAAGGTGAAGTCATCTCATCTGCTGCTGTCTGTTGCTGCTAGCTAAGTGCACTTTTAGCTTTCAGAAGTTTCCAGTGCTGGTTTCTGATAAGTTTGGATTCTGTCTTGCTAGCTAACAGCTTATGGAAGTGTGAGCTGAATAGCTGTGAAGTGTGCGTTGTATCAAAGTTCACCACATTTTGGAAAAAATAAGTAAGCAAGTAATGAATTCTTGCAAGGAAGTGATGTAGCAACCTGTCACTTAAAAAAAAAAAAAAAAAAAAAAAAGGCACTCCAGCATCAAAATCACTTTGTCACATTTGAGGATTTTATCTTATGATTCTAACACCATTCGAAAGTATTAGAGCTGAGCTTGTACTCTTTAGTTCATCAAATCTATATCCGCCACTTTGGGAAGTGGAGTGGCTGTGACGTGGCTCACGGTACTCACCAGAGGCTTAGGTGGCTGTGAACTTCGATCATTGTCTGTGTGCAGTTTTGGAGATGGTGACAAGCCTCTGCTGCAAATGGATATGTCCAAAGACAGCTGAATGGTTGATACAAATAACCATCAAATACTGACTAATTTAATGTGCTCTGTCATCCCCCATGAGCATGAAGGAGGATGATACAGGCACAAGGAACAAGATAAAGGCATACAGATAAATATAAAAGCAGTACATTAAAATAACTAGTATAATTACAGCAACTTGAATACTTTAAAACTGCGTTCCTGCTAAAATCTATGTGAAATGGTGGAAGTGTGGGGCTTGTGCGTTTTTTGAGCGTATGATCTGGGAATTTAACTCTCCCTGTAAACAGGACTAACAGTCTGCCTTTGTGGTGCCCTACCTTACACTACATTTCCATCTAGTGCATTTTAAATGTCTGTGGAGAAAGCACAAGTCTGTAAGGAAACCTAGAAGTAGGTATTTTTTTTTTTATTGACTACTTATGGTTGGGGAGGCCTTTTCATATATGGAAGGAGAAAATCTAACAGCAGGGCCAGAACTAAGGAGAAGAGAAGCATTCTACCAGAGCTCGCACCCTGGAAGGATCATGGCAATGAAAAGCTGCAGTCAAAGCAGATTTTGTGTATTTATGTTAATGGTGTAAGCATAGTCATGTGCTAGGATTCCAGGCTGCCAGGTGTTGTGCAAACAACAATCTTACAAAACTCTACAAAACCAATCTTTAGTGGTTCTGTTCTTATTTATAATCCAGTAATAATTTGTGTAAAAGGCTAATGAAATTAACACCTTTTTTCTTTTTCTAAATAACTAGAATATACAGCAGAAAGCTAGGAATTCCCCTATAAAAGTAGTTGTATATATTGTAGTAGTGGTACGTATACCCATGGAAGACCTCTGGACTTCAATTCACAACTTATGATCACTGAGTGCTTTTAAGTCTCCTGTTTTTCTTGCTGCTTCTTGTTATCTCCTGGTTGACGTGGAATATTTGTTGCAGGTAGGAGTGACAAACATCAGAATTCTTAAGCAAAGCTGAATATTAAACAATGCATGAAATGAGCATCTACATTAATTCGGAAGATGCTGTAAGCCAGCTGCTGATCTTTTTGTCACTTACTCAGATGGCTCTCAAACTTGGAATATCAAACTGGAATTAACTTTTGTTTTCACTCATGATTAAGCAACCAAATCCTTAGTAGTTATAATAAGATTTATAATGAAGTGACTATGGTGAATGTTTCATTTGAAGCTCAGTTACAGAAATATACACATGAGTAAGGGCAAGTGCAATAGCTACTTATATTTGATAGCTTTTTATGTAGGGAGATCAAGAAGGTTTGTGGTGTTTGTGGTATTTAATCCTCTTGGTCTCCTCTAGATGAGGGTCTGACTGGAGAGCTTGGAATCAGACAAGTTTAATAGTTGGATGGAATCGGTGGCACAACTGAAATAAAAAGATCAGGTAGCTAGTAGCCTAGGATGGGGTGAGAGATGGTAGCCCATCAGGCACACTGATGTCCTCTGAGGAGGGTAGCCCGTGCTACTGAAGTCCCTTACGGGTGGTGTTCTGTCCTGCCTGTATGCATCCTGATTACTTTCACAACTTTGAAGTTATGCTTAATTTGTATGGTGTAACAGCTGATTTACAGTTTGTCCTTTTGTATGATATTATTGTTCAGGTTGTTTAATGAGTAGTAACTTCTAAAAGACTTCTTTTAGTGAGATACCGCTTTACTGAATGTCTGAAAAAACAAGCTTTTTGTCTGTGCTCTCCTCTGACATCTCATCTGCTTTGTGATGATTTTGAAGGACTGAAACATAGACTTCTAGACCATGGAAGATGACTTTAAGGCCTTACTGGCAAGAAGTAAAGGCCACTGACCCATAGGAGCCCAACTCTGAAGTGCTTTCTCTTTTTCCCCTTTTCAAAGGAAGCAGTTTACTCCTCATGGCAGCAGACTCCATTGGCTTTTTTTTACTTCAGCGTTGTCCTTTCTCTCTTGCTGTAAACTATAGTGTAAATATTGCCCATGTAAGTGGGTGATAGTTTACTATGTTGGAGGCAGCCTCTGATGTTTCCTATGGGGGCTAATTTCGCTACTTGAAAAAGAATATAAATTGCTGCCTTTAAAATAAACTACTTTTCAGGCTCACATTCTTTGAGTTTACATTAGCGGTTTATGACTAGCAACTCTTTCACCTGAGTGGTTAAACAGGGAGCAAAGATGAGAGGCTTTTTGTAGGGGCAGTGAATGCTCTGCAGTTGGCTGAGTTTTGGATCAAAACTCATTAAATTTAATAGTTGTTTTGTCTTGAATTGGAGAACTTCTGGCATAGTAGACTGTTGGGTGGATTTCATACTGGGAATAGTACTCAAGTGCTAGATTTTTTTCTAGATAGGAAAAAAGCAAGCAGAGGAAGTGAAACTTCTCCGTGTCTTTCTGCAAGACAGCCCTATTGAAGAGCTCTGGGAGCCAACGAACGATGCATGTGCCTTCTGTGCCGAGGCGGCTGAATGACTGCAGGTGGCGGTGGCTTTCCCACTAGGAACTGAACTGAAAATACTGTAGGGTCCGAACAGCAATTAACTAACCCAAAACAACTGTTAGTATTAACTGGGTTAGGGGTTCTTGGGGTGAAAGGGATCGTATCCTGGTGCCGTCCTGCTTGCGTTACGTAGTATTGTAAAATCGATCCTTCTTTTCTTTGTAAATTGAAGTTAAAACCTGTTTTTCAAAGAGCAGGGACAAGTTGAAAAGATGGCTACCTTTAACTCCTTGGAGAGTCTTTACTGAAATGCTGCGCCTCGCCACGCGTGCATCAAGAGAGACGGGATTTACAGTGCTGTCTGATGTGGCTGTGGCATCTCTCAACATAAATTAACAATAGCAGAAAAGTTTAAGGTGGTTCGTTATCAAAGTCAGGAAAATACCTGTGGCTCGGCAATAATGCAGCATCTGCACACGACAGTTTCTGTCTGGAGAGTTGCTCTTGTCGCATGCAAGTAATCAAGTTTTGATTAGCTGAATAAATCATCATCTGTTGTTGGATTGAGATGTGTGGGTGTGAAGCAGCATAAAGTTATTTTGCCTGATTGCTACCTGGAGGGGTTCTAAGGCAGCAATTTGAGTTCAGAGTTGCTGATGCTGAAATACTGTGCTGTTTACTTCTAGCTGCAGGTTGTCACAAAATGTCTGCTGTTGGATCTGCTACATCCCGTTTCCCTCACTCCAGATCGCAAAATAACTGAGAAATATTTCAAAATAGAAATGTTTGTAGAGTTAAAAGAAGGAAATGTGCTTCTCCTAGTGGCCACATCACGCGGGGTGCCTGTTGTTTGATCTCTTGGCGTCTGTCGCGTGCATCAAGCAGTGCCTAGTTCACTGCAGCTAGGTGTGAAATGCTGGAGGCGTGGACTAGCTGGCTCAACAGCAGCAATTCAGTCAGCAAGTTTCTTCTCTAAAGTTTCCTTAGCAAGACTGTGTACTGGCTTCTGTAAGAGAAACTCAACCTGTTATAAATATATAATGTCTTTTCTTTAAGCGTTGTGTCATTATAGTGGGGCACAGCTCTAAAATTTTACTGTGATATCTGAACAATAGGTTAGTATCTACTTACAGTTACAGATGACAAATTTTTTTCCAAGAAGTTGGGCCATGCCATCTTGTCCAAGCTATATTTCTCAAATCTGTAGTCCAGAACTGCACTTTACTTGCTGGTAATTATAGAAGACATTTGATGTCTTTGCTGCTCTATCTGTGGAAAGACAAATCACCTGTCCATCACAGATCTATTGTAACCTTCTAGTCGGGTTTTAAGTCCTTGTAGCCAAGTCAAGAGTGTCAGAATTGCTTTTATACAAGGGGGTATCTATATACAGTATAAGGTTTTACACAGTGTATGCCAAATCTAATTTTTTTCCCTTGCTGTTGCTCATCTCTGCTGAGAAGTAATAAAATGGGTTACACTTTTTGAAAAATAATGCTGTTTCACACTTGGTACCCTAAAGATAGCAAAATGTTTTTCTGTTAATGCTGTAGGGCCATGCCTGCAAACTGTCACATCTTCCGTGGAATGTATAACTGGGAAGTTACTATTTTTTTAGAGCCTTAAAAGAAGGGGGTGGGAGAATTGGTTTCTGCGTAGCATAAGGAGCAACATCACACACTCGCACATACAACTGCCAAAATAGTTTTCTTGAACTTAAGCAAACCAACCTGGGGGGAACATTTGGCAAGCTTATACTGTGGCCAGCAGTTCTCTGCCACCATCTTCACCACTTGCTTCATGTTTGAATTTTAAGAGATGAGAAGAATATTTTAGTGAAGAGCAATTTTTTAACATGGCTAATGGAGTCAGAGGAGGAGGCTCCTCCAGAGCCTGATGGTTCACCGACACCTCTTTCTAAATACCATGGCAATTCCCTTTTGTGTAATGTAAATACAGATTCATGTTAATATTTCAGTCCTGAATTGCTTCTGCCATGACTAGGTAACAAATGAAGTGTGGAACTGGAGTGAATCGATCCTTTTCTGCCATAGGTTCACAAATTGGATGAATGTCAGTTTATTTGGGGTGTGTTTTGTACTTGCTATATTTCTGCAATTTGACCCAGGCTGGACCTGCTATTTGAGTAGTCTTTCTTTAGACTTAGTTTTGTAAGTTGCTGTGTGATTTCTTGCTGTATTTCAAGTGTGTCCGTCAGTCCTTACCCCCTCCCCTCCAACGTGTGGTCTCTCAGTTGGTTAGGTTCTGGAGACCTGGGCTCAGGAGGACTTGCCAGTTCATTTAAAAACAACCAGCTTCTCCCTTCCCTTTCCTTTAGCTGGTTATAGCACCAAGGCTAAATAAGGTCAGATGATCCACACGCGTTTGTGTCCTTTTTAACTTCTCTTTTGTCATTTCCTGATATCCCGGTAATTTTTGATTACCCTGAGCCCATTTCAGCCAAGTGTAACAGAAGGATATAGATTGCAAAGATAATGCTGTCCTTGCAAGCTTACCAAGGCTGAAGTCACTGAAGGGGCCAAATAGGTGGCTGCTGTTAAATAAACGCAAAGCTTTTCACGTACAGGTCTGCCTGGAAACTTGAGACCTGTGCAGTAGAAGACACAATGATGAGCAAAGGAGAAGAAAACCTTTTTTGTAAGTCATGTAATGGGAGTAGGAATTGCAGAGGAGGGCTGTGAATAGTGCAGCACATGACTTAGATCTGCTACAGGCAGTCGTGATCCTGGTATACATATCTGTTAATTGTGAGGGTGCTGAAGACCTGAAGAAAATGGATAGCCCCTTCATGTTAAGGGTATCTCCAGAGATCATTGCAGAGTGGGAAGGTGCGTTTCTGCTCAGGAAGAAATGATTGTGCTTTCCATAGAAACTTTACGAGCAATGACCAAACAACACTTGCTTGAAAACCTTGGGAAAACTATGCCAGAAGACAAGAAGGATGTCAAATTGAAAATAAAGCAGAAATTCTCCAGTGGAGTTCTCCAGAGCCAGGGGACATGGCTTGGACTAAGCCATTACTGGTTTCTCATTTTTCCTGCATCTATGCACAGCATATGAGAAATGCATTTTGTGTCTGGAATTAGAACTTGGAAAACTGAGTTCTGTTTGGGAGTGAGAATTGTGTCTAGTAAATGCCTAGCTGTGTGACTAGTGAATCACTGTGGCATTTGAAATGCTCTTTTCTTTTCGGGGTGTCTAATGTAAATGTAAGTTTGAATTGGGAATGGTTTGTGTATATATCATGTCTGTTACAAATATGGAGAATTGCATTAGGGTTTTGTTTGTTGTTTTTTCCTTCCCTTGAGTTTAAAAAAAAAAAGATGAAAATCAGTGGACTATGTAAAAGGGAAACTTAGAGATAATTTGAAGGTGTTTAGTTTCTTGTTTGGTTTTGGTCTGTGGTTACTAGTATGTGCTCTTTCGGTAAATAGTTATTCTAAAACAGAATTTTCTTGTTCTCTGGCTGCTGTTTCAAGAGGAGGAGGAGATAGGAAAAGGTCTGGGGAGAAAATGTTGAACTGAACGTTATATAGCTATCTAAATAATACTTCCATTAAATCATTGTCCTGAATAGTTTCTCCCTCTTTTTGATGGGGTATCAGGATGCTTTGGACAGAGGAAAGAGTGCGTCTTCCAGAAACTCAGCTTTGTTCCTGGTCATTCCAGCACCTTTTTCCTCCAGATGTGGTCAAACATTAAATATTGCTTATGGCTTTACTGCAGTAGCTGAAGGTAATGCCCCAGATGTGCTTTGGGCCTTCTTGCCTTAGGGGCCAGGACAGCCGAGGTTGCTGTGACGTGGGTCTGTCGTACCTGGCACGGAGCTCCTGCGGCACTGGCCACCGCTTGTGGCTCTGGTCAGGAAAGTGCAGGCACATGGCTTCTGCTCTTCAGAGGGCCAGAGGCCTCGGGTTTTGATGATTCTCAGTCTGAAGTCCGTCTGGAGGAGTAAGGCTGTAAGAGTAAGAGATGGTCCGTATTAGAAATTTTAGAAGTAAATAATTTTGAAGCCTTAATTCAGCAGGATTTCCAGAGATGGCAAAGGGCATCTCTGCATATGATTTGCCAGAAAGTTGATAGCCTCTGAATTCAGACCCCAAATGACTGAATTAAACCTGCTTGAAGAAATGGGATCCAGTAAATGTTAGCAGGGGCAAAACCACAGTTGCTTCTTATTTCTTCTCCCTCTCCTCTTTTTGGAACTGTTCTGGCTCAAAATACATCTCTAAAAAAGGAAGCTGTCCAGAGGCAGTCATTTGGTCTGGGGAATGTAAATGCACTACATGGTTTTGAAAAGATGTTAGCTTTTGAAAGAAGAAAAACATCAACAAAAACATAACGTGAAGCATTGGGCACCTCTTCACGTACGTGTGTTATTACCACGCGCTCCCAGCAGCAGCTTGGCTGGCTGGTTCGTGTGCTGAATATTGTCAAATGCTAACACAGACTGCTTGCTTCGGTGACGGTCTGGGAATCTGTTGCTGAGGTGTTTGTTTTGCTGCTTTTGTTTAAAGACTGGGGTATAGTACTGCCTCAAACCTTGGGGTAACTGAATTATTTAGCTGAGATCAATCTGCCTCAAAACTCTAACACAAAAGTTGCTCTTTGAAGTTGTCTGAAGAATTGCAGGGGCTCAGATGTCTTGGCTGAGGGTTTTCCATTGCCGATGGTGTCAAGCACTGGAGCTACTTCAGGGTAATTTATCACCTGTTTTTCTACAAAGTAATGGTTCGCTTTTTTTTTTCCCCCAAGTGGACCTTGGATACTCTTCAGAAAAAGTGGTAGTTGAATATGTGAAATTCAGTGATACATCCTATTTCACACTTCATAATTCTAACTGAAAACTACTGGTATAATAAAGAAAAACATGTAAGAGAGGAACTGCAGGAATTTGCTTTTGGAGGACACTAAATCAAGCGAGAGTTACTGTAGCTGTGGTTTAAAACAGTTTATATGCACTCTGCTGAGTGATGGAAGACGACTTTGCTACAGCTGCACTTAGTTTTTAACCCTGGAAGAGAGGATTCCTTCCAAATTAATGCTGAAGCTGTTTGTACCTATTGGATGTACTTTTTTTTGTCTGTACTGCAGTTGTCCCTGACCTTGTCCTGGCCTTATAAAACTGCGCAGGTTGGCGTATTGATGTGCCATATGGCTACATAAAAAGACTGCCTGTCGCTGTGATCTCCAGATCTGTCACATCTCAAAACCTGGGAGTTGTAAACACATCTTGTAGATTTGGCGTAGGAGTAGGAAACATTTACTCAAAAGGCCTGCAAGTTACGGAGCTGGCTTCTTTTCTGGTGTTCTCCCATCAATGGTCTGTGCGTGTTTGCATTGCACCGTACACACCTTCCAGCAGTTACCAGTATGCTCTTCCTGCAGTGACTGGCTTTGCTTTAGAGTGGACTTTCTGAAGAGTTCTGTGATGTGGTCCATCATGTCATGTGCTAATTTGAAAAAGCAAAAGGGAGAAAAAAAAAATCTAACCACATCTCGTTAAATTGTTTTTTTACTTTGGGAGTCGCTTTGTTCTAGGCTGGTGATAGCACAAGACTCAACTGGTGCTTGCCTTGAGCATCGTGGTGGAAGCATCTGCATCACTCTAGCCGAGGGCAGTGTTCTCTTCTTGCCATGAAGAGTTGCTGTGCAGTGAAGTAAAAAATGTGAAGTACTTGAGATCATAATGAGATTCTGTAATCATTTGTTAAACACATTTGGATGTTGTTGTTAGTATTTAGTGTTATATGAATAGCTGTACTGGTACTATGAAATAGATGTAGTTTCTGTCCTGAAGAACTGTATGATGGACGATGGAGAGAAGTACAGCAAGAGATGCAATTCATGTAACTCATGTTCCTTTTGCACCCAATTTTATATAAATCGTGCTGAATAAAGGCAGTGTTAATCATAGCATTTCTTTTTTGAGTTTGATTTTTGCAGCCTGAAAAACACTTTAATGAAGGTCTCTTGTGTTTCTTATTCTCACAAAGACACTGACTCGCTTGATATCTCTGTATTTCTCCTTTCCTTCTCCAGATGTTTCCTTACTCTTTGTACACCTGTCTTTGCCGAAGTTTGCCTCCGGATCCCAAATTCTTTGAACTTGCTGTCATGTTCGTTATCTCTGTCTGCCTTGGGCTCTTCACTGTTTGGTTTCTCTGAGCAAGCAAGAGAAGCTTGGTGGTGTACAAAATCTAGACTTTTGCTGCTATTTAGTGTTTGTGGACTCAGCATGACATGTAGCTGCAGGTTGGGGGGCTACAATTAGTCCAGCTAGACCTTTGCCTCTGGGGGTTGTTGTCTGCCACCTGAGGACCCGCTTAGACATCTGTCTCCTGGACTTATGCCTGGGGCAGTGACATTTACAACAGACCTCCATGCAAAGAGGAGATAGTTGCTCTTGTTTTCTGTGAAGTACGACCCTCTATTTTAATATTTTCCCTCCAGTGCTTCTAAGTTGGTCAAATTCATGTGGGTCTTTATGGGACAGTTAGGAGTCCCTGCTTGCCTAATTTACAAACTTGTACTCCAAAGCGTTGAGCAACTTATATTTGTTTAGAGAGGTCATTTGACTTTAGAGAGGTCATTTGAATGTTTCAATCATTCTGGAAATCATACAAATTGGAAAAAATTCAGCCCGAGCAAGTGAAACCTCACAAAAAACCTTGAAAGCAGTTGAAAGCAAGCCATGGGGAGCTTGGAAGGCACTTAACATCGGTGCCACCAGCGCTGCCTAGGGTACCCTAACCTGTACTGCTACGAAAGGATTTCTAACCTTTGTAAATTGTTTCCCTCATCTTTGCCCTCTTCTGTCTATGTCTTCTCCTAGCGAAAGCCAAATCCAAATGCGGTGCCACGTTCTTCCCCTGCGCTAGCGGGATCCACTGCATCATTGGCCGCTTCCGCTGCAACGGCTTTGAGGACTGTCCCGACGGCAGCGATGAGGAAAACTGCAGTAAGTATGAGCCTGCTTGCGAGCGAGGACGCTGCTTTTTCTTTCAACTGATTAGTACTACTTAGAAAGGAAGTCTTTGTAAGCCTTTAGTTTCCAAGTCAAATATTCTCCCTGTCATTTACAACCCAGATGATCCTTGTGCTTTTTGCTTTGAAAATGACAGTCTCTCTCTTTTTTTTTTTTAAGGTCCAGCTCAGTCTTGTTTTGTATATAATGCCTGTATGATACTTCAAGCCCCTTTGTAACTTTGAAATGAGATTTTAGCTGCATGTTTGCTTTGATCAGGTTCTCTGTACGCAAACGTAAATCAAATTGGGCAAATATTAAGTATGACTTAAAATTATTTAATTTTTATTTGCCTGTTTCTTGCCACTGAAGAATATGACTTTTGTTCATCAGCACGTTTAGGTTTCTCTGTTTATACATGTTCTCAAACAACAAAAAAGCAAAGAAAGGGTTATTTAGTGAAACAGGTTCTTGGAAGGAGAGGGAGGTTCTCAAAGTCAGACGTGCCTGCCAGTGCACTAGCTTGAGCTGCCCTTCAGCAGCTTGCAGGGAAATCACAGCAGAGATCATCTGAAGTACTGCTTGACTTGGGCTAAGCCCCCTGCATGTGGCTGCATGGATCCATTTGTATCTGTAAGGCTAGCAGGGATATATCATAGCAGTAAGGAAAGGTTACGTTCGATCCAGCAGCTCTCTTGCTATTACCAGGAGCTGGTAAAAGCACGGGTGTGTAGGCGGAAGCTTGCAGCAAATTCTTGCTCATTCTCTTGTTGGAGCACGCTGAGTTTTTCCTTTTAATGACATTTAAAGGTCAGGAGGAGGACAACAGACACCAGCTTTCAAAGATAACAAAAGGGGTGATCTTTACAGTGATCTATCACTGTCTGCTTCTTGGAGGACTTGCCTTTCTTGTTTGTGTGCTGTCCCCCACAGCATGAACATCTCTTAAGGTGCCATCCGTTGTTGGCCTAGAGAGTCTGGTTTGGGTCCTGGGAGGACCGTGGCAGGGAGATAGCACCTCTGCAGAGCAAGTGAAGCTAGAGAAGGAAGATTGAAGGCTAAGGAGATGACTTTGGGTTATGCTTAAACAAGTGGACTAGAAAGAAGTTTTGACAAAAGTGCTTTGAATATCCTTGAGGTGGTGGACTGACAAGTGGCAGGTCTCAACTGAAAATGCACCAGCTCACGGAGCTGGTTATGAATGACACAATTTCCCGTGAGCTTGTAGTGTGTGGCTCCAGTGGGACCTTACAGCTGATGATAACATCCTGCTGATCTCCCCGTTTCTCTATGCCGTTCAAGCACGCACTTGGTATTTTCTAGCATATTCAGGTGTCTAGTCACTGCTTTGCTCATGTAGAGGAACAACACTGTAGGGCCTAAAATGACCTGGAAAATCAATGTGCTATGCAAGTGTGCAGCAGGTTCAGACCAAAGGAGATTTAGCATGTTCATGATAAACACGCTTTTGGGGAGCTGGGGGAATTGAGAGTGTTATATATACTGTGCGTTATATGCAGGACAGACTTTAAAGTTTTAAGGTGTTTTTTTTTTTTTAAAGACTTTAAAGGCAGCTCTTACTTTAAAGAATAAAAAATAGGAAGCTAGTTAGTATTTGGGAACTGTAATCCCCTTTGTTATTGTGGCAGAGAAGCACTTTGAAGCAGACAAGGCATCTAAACAGCTTTTCCAAGGTTTTCAATTGGGAAGTTGCATTCCGTTTCAGTCACCTCATTACCAAAAACTGGCGGGAGTTCAGAGGAGAGTGCCAAAAATGATTAAGGGACAGAGAGATTGATTTATGAGGAGATATTAAAAACTGCTAAATTATGCATCTCTCAGCTAAGCGATGACTATGTTGGAAGGTAAGGCTGTATGTGCTGTATATGAAGGCTGCAAACACTGTTCAAGGAGGGATTATGTAGTTATGTATGCTGGGCTATAGCTAAGAGTAGAGGGATGAAATTAGAAAAGAGAAAACTAAGATGAATATCAAGAAAACCTCCTTGGCAGTGAGATCGGTGATGTAATCTGCTAGGAGAAGTGGTGAAAACTGCACTGCTTGAAGCTTTAAATGATACTAGACATAGCATCTTACAGCATATTTACTGCTGGGTTTGGCGTGGGTGAGAAGACTGCTCTACCTAAATGCGTCTGCTTAAATACTATTCTGGTTTTGCTCTCTGTGCAACACGGGGCCTTATGTGAAAGGATTTTCTGGGTGCTACTGGAATGTGCATATTACCCTTAAAAAGGAGTTGAAATTCAAACACTGAGAAGTTGAGAAACGTCAACATTGCCATTGTATCAATTCAAAAGAGAGAGGAGAATGGGGAAGGTGGAAAAAGGCAGAAGCAGAGGTAAATAAACCACTGCCTGGCAGTTCTCAGCCAGGGTTGTTGCCTTATAACACGAAACTTGAGCTAAACTGAGTTTGTTGTAATGGGAAGCAACAGACAGTGTTTATGGTGGGCAGTGCTGCCCTCCATATGTCTTCAGTGTGAGCAAATGCTGAGCACCGAACAGTGATCATGATGGGGGCTCTCACGAAAGTGAACAGAAGGCTTATCACAACTGTGGGTGGACTAAATCTCTGCTAATTGTAATGAATCTTGCATGAATTAGAAATTTCAGCACGCTCCGTTTAGAGAGACAAGGTTGGTTTGATTGCCAAGTTACTCCCACATATTCAGCAAATTGACCAACTGTTCAGTTGTGACCCGTTGTCGTTGATTGCTTAACGGCTATTTCACTGCCTGGGTAAGAGAATTTCTAATGAAAGATCTCACTTTCTCTTTTCGCAGCAGCAAATCCCTTGCTTTGCTCTACTGCCCGATTCCACTGTAAAAATGGTCTTTGCATTGATAAAAGCTTTGTGTGCGACAGTCAAAATAACTGTCAAGACAACAGCGATGAAGAAAGCTGCGAAAGCCCTCAAGGTAGGCACAGGGTTTTTATTCTATTCTGCAATATTATACCAACTCCAATTAATGTGGAACAGGCTCAGTAGAAAATACGATTCTGTTGGCTTGCTCTGTGTTGGCTAGAGCTGTGGTTTCCTAATTCTGCAAATGATGAGAGTGAAAGGTAGAGTGTGTGTGCGTGCATACATTTCATTCTCAGTGCTCAGAAGACTGCTATCTTTTTCAGATTAATAAAAATGCACTTTTGCAGGAAGTGCTTATAATCTGTGATCCAGTCCTCACTGAAGTTGCTGGGAATCCGTTCAGTGACTTCTGAGAGATGGATTGGACCCAGAGGGATCAATAATAAAACTTCAGTTTGAAGTAGTTCAGCAGTCTGTCTATTTACCAGATGAGTAAATCTGTGTAGGCTTAAAGCTTTAGATCCTCATTGCTCAGTTACTTTCTGAAAGGCATGTTTCACTGCAGGACAAGTCTACAGTGAAAGAATTTATTCCTACCCTTCCTTGTTTCTGTATTTAGAGAAAAGGATGAGGACAGGGAAGAGAATTTTTGTTTGAAAATTGTTGTGTGTTGAGTCTTGTGAGAATCTCGAAACACAATTTCTGACTTTTTTTTTTTCTTTTTAACTTATGCTATAAGTCTACATTTAGTGCTCCTCCGTTTTGTTTTCTGTAACTTAATACCATAGTGTTTTATAAAACACGAAGTATGTATGAATGACTTGAGGTCAACAAATAATGTTATTGGGCATCAGCTGCTAAACATTTTCATGTCTGAGTTACTACTGAGAGATCAGAGTAGGCAAAAAATGGGAGATGGTGGATATTTGCAGGGGAGATGCGATGTGCTTGGGCCTATAGAAAGCAGGACACATGAAGAGAGATAAAGCAGGGCATGAAGGAAGAAGAAATTAGGGAAACGGAAGGAGAATGACTTTAATATCTAGCTGCACTGATGATTTAGTCCCTTGTGGAAAAGAAAATAATTCTGAGCTTAACATGGTGATAAATATTCTTGACAGCTCACAGGGGAAGAGGGAAAACATGCGACCGCAATGGTTGTGGCAATGGTTTATAGCAGTGGTGACAATCTCTTCTGTGCCATTCCTCTGCCTAACCTACGAGCTCTCTCCTTTGGCTCCCTATGTGAGGGCTGAAGGGGTCATCCTGGTAACTCGCCTCCTTGCTGGGCTACATCGCGGCCTGGGAACATGGCTCTGCTGGGACCAGAGCCTCGGAGAGGGGGGTCTGGCCTGCCCCTACGCTGTCTGGGGGGGGAAAGGGCTGGTGAGGGCTAGCGGGTGTGTGTTGCTGCTGCAGCAATGCTGCTGCCCCCGTGCCGAGGGCTGAATTGTTTTTCACTACAGGCTTAAGGCAGCCTAATAAGATTAATGCGGGTGGTAAGGTTTCTTGTTGGGTTTCTTTTTTTTTTTTTTTTCTTTTTTTTTTTTTGGCTTCTGAAGCTTAAAGCGGCAGTGTTCTTCTCCAAGGTTGGGATGACTGCTTCCTCTGCAGATTAATTGCCTGGATTGCCTCCAGGTTGTTTGTTGTCATGACAATCTGCTTTTGGAAGTGACTCTCAGGCTCAGGAGAAGAAAAGAGCTGTATTTCATGAAGCCGTTACTTTTGTCTTTATCTTTGGTCCTTCTGGAAAAGTCAGATTAGTAAGAGGGTTAAGCAAAGTAATTCTGTCCGATTCTATGCATGAAAGAGCCCCAAACAAGGAAGAAGGAACTCTCTCTCATTAGGACCAGAGCAGTGATGGTTTGTGGGCTTTTTTATTAAAAAAAAGAGTCCAAGTACAGGGTTGGAATGAGGAGTTCCCAAAGTAAAATGCTGGCTGTGGGGAGTGGGTGTTGCCTTTGCCCTTTGGCAGTTCAGAGCCTCCCTGAGTTGCCATTTTGCCATCTGTAAGTGGATGATGCTCGTGTACCTGTCTTTCAAAGCGAGGATTAAACAGTATAATGCGCTCAACTTCCCATCTGAATTTCAATGACGATTCCCTCTGGAGTCTGCAGCTATGAGTATGTCTGTCCTGGCTTCCAAACGCACCAACTACTTTGTGTTAATTGAGAATTAGAGGCTACTGCGGACAGTCTTTCATTTCTCACAATTCTTTCTACAGCAGATCTAACTACTGTAATTACAATGAGTTTCGTGTTAACACAGTACACAAGAATCCTGGTCGTTAACTAGAACTCAAGTGCTGGGTACTTAGGGAAGGAGCAAAGCGAATCTGTAGGGTATTACAAAATCAAGATAGAGGTTTTCTTCCCACTAGCTATGTTATGTTGAATGTGGTTCAGTGTAACTGAGTGTAATCTGACATATGAGATTGCTCTTGTGTGCTATTTTTCCGTCTAAAAATGTGTTGATTTAGAAGTCACTAAGCTTCTGAACCACTGTATGATAGTGTCATTATCGCCATTTAACAGATGGGGAAGAGGGGTCATAGATTGGCTAAACGAAATGCTCCCAGAGTGACATCCTGGCTGGTTGGAGTAGAGCTTCAGCCGTGCTTGTCTGCTTCAGGGGGATGTCGTGAGACTTAATCAATGTTTGCAAACTGTTTTGAGATACTATGATAACATGCGGAATAGAAGTGTGAATTATTAATTGGTACTTTGCTCTCCTTCTGCTCTTGGGTATACTGACAAGCTTTTTAAATTAACACCTCTTCCTACTCCTCCATGAACTTCAAAGGCCTCCTTT
The DNA here is from genome assembly GCF_964195595.1 of Calonectris borealis. NCBI lineage: Eukaryota > Metazoa > Chordata > Aves > Procellariiformes > Procellariidae > Calonectris > Calonectris borealis. The sequence continues at coordinate 50,599,655 of NC_134316.1, read as the reverse complement.
ATCCTGCTGTCATTACTGGAAAGCTCCAGTAGCATATCGGTTTGGTTTGTGTCAGATACTCCTCCATGCATACAGATCCTTTCAATCAAGAAGGGTCACTCTGCAGGCTAGGAAAACAGGAATGTGACCCCCGACTGAAAAACGTATTGACCCGGCTTTGACATGGAACACTTCAAAATGTGCCGTCCTTGATGAATAATAGCTTTGGTAGCATGCTGCAATTTGAGATGAGCCTGAAGCCTGGGTTTATAAAGATTAATTTTAGTCGTATGTAGGGGTGGATTCATTTGAGGGGAGGGAGACAGAGGCCCCAGCATTTAGTTGTGAAAATGGGAGGAAGGTCAAATTTTTGAGAACAAGTTCCCACCCTGCTTTCTCCTTACCACTTGTAACTGAGTGTTGCACATCTTACAAAGGTTTGTATGTCGTGGGGAAAGTGTTAGTTTAAAAACTTAAACCATGACAATTTAGCAGCAAGTCAAATAATTCTGCTCTAATTCCTGACAGTAATTATTTGTAGGTCTTATAGCTGCCATGGTAAACTTCAGAGCTGCTCCTTTCATCCCACCCCAGCTATACTTTGGTCATCTCTGGTTTCCAGCATTGAAGTAGTACGGCCAGACGTTTCCCTTAATCTGGAATGTGGTGTATTCATCAAAGTATGTGTCTGAGTTTTGGGATTGGATGGAGGATGTTATTGCTTGGATTCTCCACGCGAGTCGCATGTATCAGTTGCTCTTCCTAGGGCGTTATTCCGGTTTTAACAACGCTTGCAGCGATTGGAAATTTCTGCTCCTGTTCTATACTTAATGGATCTTAATCCAGGAAAGTTCCTCTCCCCCATACACTTTTTTTTCTCTTATTACTTTAAGATCTCTTCCTATGCCTCGAATTAGCCGACAGTGCTAATCATTCACGGCAGCTACTGTGGTGTACTCCTCGGGCCCGCCTGTTGCTGGGCGGGTTTCCTGCTCTGTGACAGGCGTCCACTCAGTTGGAAGCGAACTCCTTAATAAATTTCAACAACCGTGTAAATTTGTTCAGCTCTAGGACTGTCTTTAGTTTATTCTCTTAATTGCTTTTTATCTAAATGTGTCTTCACAGTGCTTCTTCCTTTAGTTTCTCCTCCATTTTATACTTTTATTCTAGAAAGCTTTAACACCAACAAAAGCATACTGGATATTTTAATTCAAACTCCTTTTCCTTTCATGGCCTTTCTTCTCTTTCCTTTCTTTCTAAGTTTGCTAAATACCTTTATTAGCTTTAACCCCGTTGCCTAGGAAAGGGGGTTTTATTGCAGCAAGTCTATATTCACTCTGGTGCTGCAGAGAGGGGCTCCTGGCTTCAGCAGTGTTCCTACAATTCTAGCTCTGCAGTTGTTCGTAAACAGTTCCATTGTGGGTCAAGTTATAAACCAAATGTTTTGCAAGTGTCCTGACTTGAATAGCCCTATGTTTCTACAGTGTATTTGGTAATGTCAACTGTTGCACATGTGGATACCTCCTTTTTTTATTTTTTGCATATTTTTTCATTGAGTTTGCATTAGGATTTTGATATACCCCAATATTCTAAAACAGATTTAGAAGCATACACAGTTGTCAAACGTCTCTGTTCTTTCCTCACTGGCATGTATAAATTGCTTGTATAAAAATTGACAGTATATTAAAAAAATGAAAAATCTGACCCTGTGTCAAACAAGTGGAACACAGTTCAAAAGGTTGACTTATTAAAATTAATTTTTAAGTGATAATATAAATTCTGTAATGATGATTTCTGTGGATTTAGGTATAGGTGAGATGAAGTTGGAAGGGGACTGGCTGTAATGGTAAACACTATGTCCCGTTGCTGGTGTTTGCACGATTGAGTTGCAATGCAAAGTGGGTTTTAGAACTGACATCCAAGTGGGACAGACATACTCTAAATTTCAATGAAATTCCACACCACCTAATGTATGAAACACAAATAGCTCCCAGAACATCCCGCTCTGTCTGGAGCTTCTAACCAGCCCTTTGCACGTGGCAAATTGAAATTCTGAAATTCCCAAATGCTGTGGTATCACTTAGACATCCCAAAGCTTTGTAGTCTGATCCTGGCTGCATACGTTTCCTTTTATTGAGTCTCTCTTTTACTCATTATTGACTCAGTCTGTAAACTGAAGCTGAACTTGCAATTATTGTGCATCAGCTTAGCCCAGATTCAGCCTACAGCAGGAATTGAATACTCAGAGGCAGACTAAATAGAAGCAGAAACTTAAGGAAGGATACAAATAAAATGTCACTGAATGTTTTATTAAATGAAGGCTTTGCCTGAGCATATTTAGCTCTCTGATATCCCTGGTTTATAACACTTGCTAGATGGAAATGTTTTTGTCAGTTGTGAATTCCTTCTTTCCTCTCTTCTTCCATTCCCTGATTAAGTCCAGGCTTCCTCTTCTTTCCCTTTTTCTCTCCTCGTAAGATTATTTATTTGAGAGGCTTCTTGTCAAGAAAAAAGTCGATCCATCTGCACGGAGACTAAAAGGTAAGGTGAGTTACAGTAGGCAAATGTTCATATTAGTTGGTACTAATATTTCAGATGACCGATAAGTTCATCTGTGCATTTATTTCGACAGCATGCAGACTCCACGCTCCCTGCTGCCCCCCAGGCCAGTCTGTCGTTTGTAAAATTGATTATTGATCACTTCATTTGAACCGCAGTTAATAACGCAGGCGTTATTGTAGATGGTGCCAGACTCATTCAGAAGCGTGGTAACTTCTGAGTGGGACTGAGAGAGGAATTCTTACTTCACTGTGCATGGAGGCTTTGCAACTAAAGTAGTGTGAAATAGATGTGGGGATCTCAGGGAGAGATCCGGGCAGCTGGTACAAGTGAATTGGAGTCGCTGCATCTCACAGCTCCCTCAGCTTGCGAAAATGCCAGGGTTTTGTTGGAGAACAGGCATATGTACCTGAGGCAGAGTCGTCTTGTAGATCAGCATGTTGCTCCTGCAGACGCTTTGGCCTAGCATTTTGGCAGAATAATAATAGACATGCTGCCAAAATGTTAGGCTACCACTGTTCGGAGAGCAGCTATTCTGTTAAGAGCAACTATAGTGTGGCAATAGACAAGCAATGACTTCAGGTCTTCAAACGGACAATAAACTTACTGAAAAGGGTGTTTGTAGATCTGGGAGGTGTCCAGCCTCTTCACCTGATCTCCTGTTCAGTCCACCTTTGATGGCTTGAAGCTCAAGGCAGATATCAGCAGATGATTTGGCTAGTACAAAAATCAGTTTTATGACCTGGGTCAAATCTTAGACAAGATGTTGTATCACTGGGGGCTCACGATGTTTGTCAACAGCTCTAGCAAGGAAAAAAAGGAAGAAAAAGAGGATCTGGCAACAATCACCTTGCCCTGAAAGCAATTCCTTGAAGGTAGTAAGGACGGGGAACTGACTGTGTGTGTCCAGCTCATATAATGCCTATTCTGTAGGCAGACATACTGCAGGATGCTGATGGTAGCCTTCCCTCAAGGCACAGCTTGCTCCCGTGATGGAAGCACCGTTCTTACGGGCATGCCTTATTGGACTCTTGCTGTAATCCCATGATTTTTTTTTTCGGTTGCTGGGGCTGAAATTAGGGTTCTGAAGCTAGCTACAAAACAGTACATGCAGGCAGTAACCATGTATCAGCTACTTTCCTTTCAGCCAGTGGCTGATGAGGGGAGCTGGGAATTGAGACTGTAAATGGCATGGTTTTTTTTCTCACCTGTGCAGAAATGAAATATGAGCTCTTAACAATTGTGCCGATATTTTTATCTTCACTTTGTGGCATTTATGCCTAATTTAACAGTTCCAGAAAAAGGTGATGACATGAACATCCAGTTTCTTTGCCTGTGCTTCAAAACTTCCAAAACGGGTGATAAAATGTCACGTTAGAGGAAGACAAGTTTAAAATAAAGGACATTCTTTTCCCCATTGTTCTTGAGGCTAATTAAATTCTCTCTTGAGCTCTCATTAGTAAAAATCAATTCTTTTCAAATACATTTTGCAGAAGTTTTTAACAGCATGTAGGGGTTTGAAATATACCATGTGTATTGGCTTGTCATGCCATGTCCTGGCTGCTGAATTGCATTAACTTTTCATAGATGTCAGTGACATTTAATTGTGCAGAAGGCTCCTGTTGCTGGACCGTAGGTGCCAGCCCCCGGTCTTTTTGCTGTCAATGAAGAGAATCCAAATAAAAGGCACAGATGTTAATCTTTGACTTGCTGTAAAACAAAATCAATTCCAGGTAAGGTAACCAAGTGCTTTATCTACAGTTATTGTAGAAAAGGATTATAGCGTTTGTATTTAAAATGAAACTTCAATTTTTGTTAGTACAATTTCAGTACCGGGGCAACCTGGTTTTTCTTGGAAAATGGTAGTTGTCATAGCAAATGCAAGTCAGGGAGGAGCCACAGCAAAGGTTTCCTGGGTTAAGTGCTGAAGAGAAGCTCTCGCTAGCAGAGCGGGAGTTAGCTTGGCTGTCTCTTCTGTTTCCAGTCCTAACCCTCATTCATCAGACCAGCCTGCCCCAACCTGTAATTCTACTTCCAAGCCCAGCTGGGAGCTGGTCTGCATGGCTCTCCCGCCAGGTCTGGCCCATCAGCTCTGCAGTTTCAGTCAAATGGCAAACCTTGTTCTTTAGCCTGATTATTACATTAATCTTAGCTAAGTGATAATGCTTCAGCTTAAATCTCTTTTGAGACCTGCCTGCATTAACCAGGGCAGCAAAAAGTCTGAGGTTAATTTATGCTTTGGTGTGTTGTCGATTTTAAGCCCTCAAAACACACTAAACAAGCATGTTTAGAGAGGAGACATTGCTTTATTCTGCGCAGGGTGGAGGGTGAATATTTTCCACAAATCAAGCACACCGCCACAAACTCCAGGCTCTCCTTTATAGTACAAAATTAACAAAACCATGCCTAAAGCCATGCCTAACTAATACATATTCATGAGATTATGTAAGCGTTACTCCTCATCTTCCTTGGCATTCTTCCCAGTCCTTCTGTGCTTGCGCGGGGGTCTCTGGTGGTCGTCGGTGGTTGGTTGGGGAAGTGCCCCCTCCTCATTTTGAAGCAAAGTTCAGTTTTAAGGTTTGCTGTATTATCAGGTTTGCTGCATTATCAGGGATGACCCTGGCAACCATTCAAGTCTTATTAAAGCAGTCTTTGAAATACAGCCTTTTCTATATGTTCAGGTCATCTTGACACTGCTTATCTCAGGGACTAAGGGTGATGTATTCCGGGAAGGTTTAGGAGGAACAGAAGAGCTACATCCTTGATAAGAGAATGACAATTCATTGTTAAGCTTATAACTGTCTTACACATTATTTACATAATTTGCAATGTCAAGGCTTCAGGTGCCTTTGCAAATCGTGGCCTGACGTCGTCATGTCTGTAACCACTAGTTAGAAATGATTTCCCAAGGTGAGCTACTGAGGAAGCTCACTACGTTCAGCAGTTTGCACAGGGACTTGGGCAGAGAGCACAAGAGTTTTCTTCCTTGCTCTTTAGGAGTTGGGCTGTTCTTCTTGTGCAGCAGCGGAATTGAATAGAAGACCAGTTTTGCTGCTCAGACCTGCGTGAGCAGGAGAAACAGATCCCGGCATCCTATGTGTCAGACTTTGGGGTAGGTTTTTTATTTTGTTTTGTTTTTTCCCCCTGCAGCTGCCAGCAGTGAAGTTGGAAGAGGTGGCTCCTAAAATGTCAGGCTGCAACTCTGTCCCCAGCTGAAACTAGTTTTGCACATGGTTAAAATCTGTATCTTTTCACAACTTCAGTTATATCTGGGAATAATTTGTGACATGTGAGCTCTGTCAAAGCTCGTATGTGTGTTCTTACTCAAATGTAAAGCCACAAGCAAAGCCAACATGACCAGGTGTAAAAGTGTCTCCATTCAGATGTTGTAGCAGTTTAATACATAATCAATTATGTAATTGACCTAAAGTAGCATGTTTTTGGTGTAGACAGTCCCCTGGAGCAGGGTTACCAAGGTCTGTTGAAAAGTTTTACTGACATCTGCTCAACAAGAACAAATGCAGCGACTCCAGGTCAGCCAGATGTTTCTGTAGCTAGAAACTGTGCTGGTGCAATGCACTTGACTCATAGGAAGGAGAGCAGCTAGAAATGCAGAATTGCCCTCAGAAATGTAGGCGACCCCACGTGTGCGGGACCTCGATAGGTCTGGGCAGTTTGTGTCTGTTATTTTGAGAAATCCTTGCTTAGAGTAATTCTGTTTTTTCTCTAAGTGGTTTCACTGTGCTGGCATAGCTACAATTTTACTCTGCCTTCCAGAAAATACGATTTTATATCATCTTGTAGGAGAAACAAGGGTATGGAAAACTGAAGTTGCGGGGGATACCTCACAACTGAGTGGCATTAACATCAAAGTGCGTCTACTAGACCTGACTATGTCTTCAAGCCTACTCCTTCCAAATGCTGGTCTCAGCCAGGTCAGCGTTAACTTTCTTCAGCTGAAGCAAATGGCATTTGTTTCTTTATTGCAGGTCACACTTAAGTTGCTATACCAGTGTGCCGTATTCACTGGAGCATAAATTGCTTCAGGGTGATTTTTAAAACCCGAGCAAGTTGCCAGCCAGGGTTCCAGAGAAAGGTATTTCATACTGCCTGATCTAAAACTAGCAAATGAAACTTGATAAGCAAGTGGATTACCGCAAAAAAGAAAGTTTCATGCCAGGCTTTAGATTAAGCCGAGATTCATCCTCAGCCAAGCATTTCAGTACCTGTAAATCTGTGAAGGATGAGGCTGTTGAATTCTAGCTTTCTCTTCTTTGCTGCTCTTGCATTAAAACTTATGTCCCAGAGTCTGATCAAGCTTCCTTGGAAAGCTGGGCATCACAGCGGATTTTCTTCTGCCTGCTGAAAATTGTGAAGTGGTGAGAGACATCACGCCAGTCTTCAGCCTGTGTGCTGTTCCCCGAGCTTGCCAAACTAACTCATGCTCCCATCTCACATTACCAGATATTCTGTGCTAATTTGCTATAAAGGATTGTGTTAAAAATCCATATTTATGAGGCATGTTAAAAACATAAAGCAATTACATGGTTTTCAATTACATAAACACCAACATGCAACAGGAATTAGAAGCTGAATAATTAATTTTCTGTTTATTTGTAATATGGAGTCTACGCAAACAGTAAAACCTGGTGAACAAGCAGGGAGAGGCGTGCGGAGGGTACAGTACCAGAGAGCGCTTTTAGCATCTCTGTTCAAATTCAGTTCAGGTGTCAAAGTAGGTATTGGCTGTTAAGGGAGGTAGCAACCTGGTGAGTGGGAAGCATTGGGTGCAGAAGTCCTGTTCGTACCTAGTTCGTACCAGTAGTGCTTCCGCTAACATGGCTGCAGGTTGGGACCATGGGGGTGCCCGCTGACGTGTCCTGAGCACAGAGGTGGCAGCAGCTAGAGCCGCCTGATGCTGCCTGCTGTCGGCGTGGTAAATGATGTTGGGCATTTTGGGTTAACGTCTGTCGTATGCCTTGATCTCTATTTTACAGATGAAGAATACCAAACTTCTAACTTTTGAAAGCTTTATGAAAGATTATAAAGTCATTTGAAGAAAATAAATATCATGAATAAATTCTGAATATTACGTCACCTGAAGTGCACCAACCAGTCACTGTGGGGTCTGGGCATTGGTGCTGAATTACATCCTCCGAGGCTTCAAAGCAGAAGCTTTCAAGGCTTCGTTTATTCTAATAGCATTATTGCACCACAGTAAATGCAGTGATTACCAACTAGTTCTTAAGTGGAAGTAATTCTGAGGATCTGATGTTTTTGTTAAGAGGTTAGGAAGTGTGTTACACTGCACTAAAACCCGTGGGAGTTAAAAACTGGCTTGTTCCATTTGTTCAACTGTTTATTCTTAGATCGTCATTTCCCTTTGCCTCCTACATGCTGAATAGCTAGCAAACACCAACCTCGTTTTAGTGATGGTTGTCCAGGAAAACGCTTTTAGGCTTCTTGAGACAGGTTTTTCCATGGCAAATGGTGCTTATGATTTACCCTCTACGGGAGAAGACTTAGGACTGTTCTTCTACAGAACAAGTTTTAGAGCTGAGAGTTTTCTTCAAGAAAGGTTTTCTGAACTAAAACTTGAACTATTGTGTCAGTTAACTTTGAAGTCCATGGTGGCTGGAGCCTTGCTGACTGGTTTGCAAGGAGGTGGTTTGGACTTAGCTTGAGGGAAAGGGATCATTTATGTGCAATTAAATGGAAGCTCTGCAAGGTATTTGGCACTGATGCTTGTAAGAACCCATAGCTGTAGGAAGATTGTATGGGAAAGAGAGTGTCCTTATGGCAAGTGACTAACTTGCTGTCAAATTTAATTTTCTTTTTTCATACTCTAGAAGCAGAAAACAATAAGCATGTGACTTCAGGAAAGCAGTGCTGTGGGGGAAGTTATATCCTTGTTTAATAACTGGACGACTGTGATCAACCAGGAGAAGGTGGATAAGAAGACCATATGTTCTGTTCAAAAGCTAACAAATTCCAGGCTGAATTTTTTCTGTTGTTTCTGCTTGCTATTAAAGCAGATCGGAACAGGTATGTTGGTGATCAGTTAGATAGAGAGGTTCTTCAGAGATGGGCTCAGACCGCAGGGTGGCTACAGCAGGTACGACAGGACTGAAGCAGCTGTTGTGATAAAAATGAGACATGGTGGCAGTGAGCAGAGCCTGGCTTGCAAATAGGAGTGCAGATCATAGGCAGGGGCTTAAGCCATGCTCCAACTTCATTTTTTAATTTTTTTTTTTTAATTTTGTTTTACAAAAGGATCACTTGGCCATAGTCTTGTCATTTGCTATTGTGTGGGAGCCAGGTCGTATCATTAAGACTGAGTCGATGGTAACCTTCTGCTCTTATGCACACACGATCAGTTTTGTGATGAATCAGCTGCCAAGCTGATTACATTCCTGAGCCCAAATTCTTGCTCTTTCCATTGAGCTCACAGCACAAGTGTGATTGAATCACTGAGTATTTGCAGAAGCCGCTGCTGGTCTCTCTTGTTTTCCAGGCTGCCTTTTCCACCACCTCTTGATACATAAATCCGAGAGTTGATGATTAGTTGGCAGCCATATGAGATCAGATTCTAGTCATGACTGATAATTGCAAGAAAATATCCAGAGAGTACCTTCCTGGCCAAGCTGGATGTAATTCAAGACTCCGTATGTGAAGGAGCGCTGGCTGGAGGTGCCTGAGGAAACGTGCAGAAGTGGTATCGTGAGCTTGCGTATTGGAGAGAGATCGCAGCACGATGCCTTTGCAAGCTATACGGCCTGTCTGAGGTGGAAACCAAGCAACGTGGAAAAACACTGTGAAATAATTTAACCTTCGAATAATGAATTTCCCAGGAAGGTACAGGAATGCTTTTGGTCTGTGCCTTTCTTATCTGTACATCAGTAATATGGTCGGTCTTTCCAGAAAGCCTGGTGTAAATACGGAGTAGAGAAAACATACTGAACCTGTTTCTGTGCTCTTTCATTCGTCGTTTCACCCTCACCGTATTCTCTACTTTCTCTTGTTGGAAAAACTCTTCAATCAGTTTATTAAGTATTTGCTTGTAAAGAAATTAAGTCAAATTTGTGCTTCCCCCTGTTTTTTTTTTTTTTTAATTGCCTTCTTTCCTGTAAGCCATCGGGGTTTGTTCCTGTTTGCTTTCCGGTTTCTTTCTCTCTTCAGTTTTTGTATCATGCTCTTTCTTCACGTGTTTGTTTTTGGCTTTTCTGGAGGTATCAAACAAGAGGAACTATACATTAAGCCATATTCAGACTTCAATCCACTACCTACAGTTAAAATACTACAAAATTTTGTTGCCTATTTGGGTAAATCTTTCCTACTCAATCATTGTTCTCATATTTTAGTGTCACCATGGAGGAGCAAGAAGTGGTCTAGGCTTAAAACGCACAAACAAATACAAAAAAAAACCCCAAACCCACACGTGGAAGAAATCATACATCTCTCTGAGAAGACGGGGTACACATTCTGTTCCCTCCAGCTCTCTGAGATGGACCAGATCTCTCCTCTCCAATACGGGTGCCAGACAGTGGCCCTCTATGAGAACATTGCCAGTTGGCAGTATTCATCGCAAATGCGCGTTTCTTGATTATGATTTCAGCAGAGATTTAATATTACAACTCTAATGGTGTCTACAAGTCACAATCAGGTGAGAAAAGGAGTCAATTCCTGCTCTGGTTGTGCTAAAGCTGTTAGAGCAGGAATTTCCTTTCTGCCTATTTTACCACATGATTTGTACTGCTTATATTTTATGGCCTTGATTTATAGCGTATGTCGTGAGTTTCTCTGACGCTGCTAGCAGTTCCCTGCCTGTGGTTTGCTAGGTGGGAGCAGTCTCCTGATGCTTTTGACATGAGGTATGCGCGTTGGCCGCAGCGCGTTCCCGTTGGACGCCGCAGCCAAGCCCTTGCAGTGGAAGGGGGCGTCTTGAAAGAAGTGACTGCATTAAACATCTGCTAGAGGAGGAAGTTTCCAGGGGAACTGGGTTAATGGGCTATTTCTGGGGAGTAAGCTGGGAGCGACCGTTTGGCCAGCCCCCTGCCACGCGCAGCACATGGCGGCAAATGCAGCATTGCAGCAGTTGGTGTGCGGAGCAGGAGCTGCACTGGTTAAAGTTGCCCACTCATATATTAAAGGGGAGGAGGGAGGGGAAGCCTTTGCAGCTGGGTTGAGGGCAGGCTGCCGCCAGCGTTTGTCTCAAAGCATTCCTCACTGCTGTGAGATCTGGGAATGGTGCTTCGGAGAAAAATCTCCCCTGGGTTTTTGATGCTTTTCAACCGCAAGTCTTTGTCATTTGCAACAGGGTGGAGTTCTCCGCAGCGCTCTTCCCCAAGCTTTTCAGTTGTGGGAGCTGACTGAGGAGGGAGGGGAGGGGAAAAATTAAAATCAGACTTTTTCAATTTCTTCCTTTCCAGGGGGTCTGGGACAGCCTCTCCAAAATTGTTATATTACTTTTATGGCAGTTGCCTCTGAAATTGCAATCGCAACATATTGTCTCTTCTCCTGGTAGTTAGAAGGGGCTTCTTTAGCTTCTTCCTTTTTCTCTCTTTTCTTTTCTGTACCCTTAGAATCATAGAATCATACAGGTTGGAAAAGACCTCTAAGATCGTCATGTCCAACCGTCAACCCAACACACCATGTGCACTAAACCATGTCCCTAAGGGCCTCATCTACATGTCTTTTAAATACTTTCCCTTCTACTTTTACTACGCAGTGAGAGAGCCAGGGAAATGAAGAGGGTGCTGCGCATCTCTGCCCTTTTCACGTTGAGAAAGGAATGTGTGTCTCTTTTGTATGCTATGGCTATGTCCCAACAAGAAAACCAAAAACTACGATGGTGGTTTTTTTCCCAAAATGTCTGTTTAGACGCACAAGTAAGGTCAACTTTTAGTAGGTTCTATGCTCTTAGGCATATTTGAAAAGATCACCCTTTTTATGTAAAGTCAGTATTTTTTTTTAAAGGAGGTAAACAATGAAGCACCAAAGAAAACTTAATGCAAGCCAAACATCTCCCTGCTTGCAAGAACACTGACTTGAGCAGATACCATACAGACTTTATTTTCACTTCCCTCCTTGTTAGAGGCTTCAGAGAGGATCTCCATTGCTCGACAATCCAGTTTGCCCTGTGCAGCACCGCTCTGTCGTGCTTTGTGCAGAGGAAGTTTCAAGGCCTGAGGTCGTGAGGATTTTCTTACCGTTCCTGGGCAATTATTGTACCTCCAGTTCTCACAACAAGTTTTCCTCTTCTAACTTCACCTCTGCTCTAAAGCCAAGCAAAGCTCTTCAAGTATTACATTCCCTACCTGTTTTCTGGGCCTCTACAAGCCTGTAGTGCCGGTCACTTATTGCGGGTACAAAATGCCTGTAACCTTTATCTTCCCTTTCTGTTTTGCCTGCAGAACAAACTCTCTAGTTCTTTGATTTCCCAAACAGGGGAGTGGATTCATCTCGGCTGTTGTGGGTACGACTGATGGTGAGGTTAGAGAGCTCTGCCCTACACTGGGCTGCTTCTGCTCTTCCTGTGGACTGTACAGTGAACGGGCACCCTGCACTTAACGAACGCGCCATCCTGTCTGCATTTTTTATGAAGATCTCGTGGACCAGTTGTTGCTGAGTCTTGCTGAATAACTCTCTCGCAAGAAGATTCTGCTTGTCCTGAGGTAGAATCATGTAGTGCTGAGCTTGTCATCTGGCTTGTTACTTTTCCAGTGGTTAGATCAAGCTGAATTCAGGCCCATTCTGTCATTAGGAACTTATTAAACTATGGCTCTATGGCTTCATCTCTAAACGCCGATGTTTCTGTTAACATTTTGTGTGTGGTTCAACCCACCCTGATCTCCTTCTGTCCTCTGCGTTTTATCTGTTGCGGGCTTTTTTTCCCCCCAAGTCTCGTGTGTTTGCATAGGTGCTTCATTTCAGAGGAGTACAGGAAAGATGCAGATGTTATGACTTCATTTTTTTATTATTTCTTATACTGTTTGGGCTTTTTTTGATCTCTGGAACTCAAAACAACGATCAAATAAGGATTCTCTTTCGTTTTTCTTGGCACTAGTTTCTCTCTCCATGGATGGAAGTGACTGAGGTTGGTTCTCACAGAGTCAGTGACTGGTAAATCACATGAATCCATCCTCAGTCCAGCTGAATTTATTAGGTATTTCTGTTTTTGCTGGATCTCAATTTCTAAACCCTTCGTCTGCCCTACATAGTTTACATTTAGTGTTTTGGGCTGAAAGTGTATCTTGTGGGCCTGGGGGGAAAGTGTAGGGTTTCCTCCTTCCCGTTTTGCTTGTCCCTTGGGCAGGGTCCGGTTCCCGGTGGCCAGCGTGGAGATGCCCTGAGGAGCGGGCAGGGGAGCAGGGTCCAGGCCCTCGTCCCTTGGGCAGGGTCCGGTTCCTGGTGGCCAGCATGGAGATGCCTTGAGGGGTGGGCAGGGGAGCAGGGTCCAGGCCCTCGTCCCTCGGGCAGGGTCCGGTTCCCGGTGGCCAGCATGGAGATGCCCTGAGGAGCGGGCAGGGGAGCAGGGTCCAGGCCCTCGTCCCTTGGGCAGGGTCCGGTTCCTGGTGGCCAGCATGGAGATGCCTTGAGGGGTGGGCAGGGGAGCAGGGTCCAGGCCCTCGTCCCTCGGGCAGGGTCCGGTTCCCGGTGGCCAGCATGGAGATGCCCTGAGGAGTGAGGAGGGGAGCAGGGTCCAGGCCCTCGTCCCTTGGGCAGGGTCCGGTTCCTGGTGGCCAGCATGGAGATGCCCTGAGGAGCGGGCAGGGGAGCAGGGTCCAGGCCCTCGTCCCTTGGGCAGGGTCCGGTTCCCGGTGGCCAGCATGGAGATGCCTTGAGGGGTGGGCAGGGGAGCAGGGTCCAGGCCCTCGTCCCTCGGGCAGGGTCCGGTTCCCGGTGGCCAGCATGGAGATGCCCTGAGGAGCAAGGAGGGGAGCAGGGTCCAGACCCTTGTCCCTTGGGCAGGGTCCGGTTCCTGGTGGCCAGCATGGAGATGCCTTGAGGGGCGGGCAGGGGAGCAGGGTCCAGGCCCTCGTCCCTTGGGCAGGGTCCGGTTCCCGGTGGCCAGCATGGAGATGCCCTGAGGAGCGGGGAGGGGAGCAGGGTCCAGGCCCCTCGGCGGGAGGGCTGTGGCTGGTGTCTGGCTGCGGGTGAAAGGCAGCTCCGCTGCAGCCTCAGCAAGTGCTCGACAGCATCTGTTTTCTTAGGCACTTTCAAGCTGCATGAAAATGATTTCAGGAAGCAGAAACATGTTTTACTTGCCAAGTATTGCACGAAATGTCCAGAAAATAGATCTGGTTAGGAGGAAACCTTCCTTGGGAGGGTAGAAGGAGAAGAGGAAGATAACAGCTGTGTGTTTTTTACTGCTTTGAAACAGCACCTCTCACAGCTTACCACGTACTTAAATCTGTCTGCTTACCCACTTGTTTGTTTCCATTTCAAACCTGGATATAATGAATGTAATTTTATAAACATGAGTGTATAGAAAAAGGGTAATACAACTTCAGGGACCTTGTTCTTCAGAGCGTTATGTATACTGCTTTCTCTGGCAGTTCCTTTTACAGAGGAGTTTATGTGCAGCTTCAAAGTATTTATCCTGCTTAAGAACAACGTTAAGTATCTTAATTAGCTCGGAAAACGTTCTGGGCTTTTTTGTGCTTTAATATATTTTAAAGATATTTTCCATGGTGAGACTTCAAAGTGACGTTTCTACAATTCCTTTGACTGTGCAAGTGGGCTGTCATATTCTCCAGAACTGTGTAAGCTGCCTGCTGACATTTTTTTGCTTTCAGGGCATCTCATCAGATGAGACGAGGTTTTTGCAGATAGGCCCACAAGCCAGATTTGAAAGTATCGAGAAGAGTTGGTGCCACATCGCCCAGAGCCTTTTTATAGGAAGAGAGAGGGAGAAGGCTTGGGGGAAGGCATATATGCTTTACTTGACGTGCTGTGTATATCCCCCTTGTACGTGGCCCAAAGAAGCAGCATGACCTGCCCAGAGGCTGGGGTGGGCACAGGCAGTACAAGCCCCGTCCAGAGTTCGGCCGCGGGTGGTGTGCCTGCCCCCTTCAGCCCTCAGCTCTCTTTGTTTCATCTCTACGCAGCTGGCATTTTCTCTTCATTAAAATCCATCGCTGGAAGAATCTGCTGGAACGTCAGGAGGAAGCTTCTACATCTGTAAGTGTGTAGGTATCAGAAGCTGTCAGAGGGAGTTCAGCGAGGTGGAAAGGGGGATCTCTTTGGCCAAAATAGTGAAGTCCATGAGAGTCCCCCTTTTTCTTTCTCCACCCCATGCCAGTATCTCTTAGAACTTCCAATTGTTGCTGGTGCTTGTTAAAAGGTATTTTCATTCTGTCATTCATTGCTCCATCTCACATTCGTTCACTGGTGGCTCCGCACCAGTCCCCTGTCTCACCACCCTCTCTCAAAGCCTTTCCTTTGCCCTTCAAGCAGAGTGCCTTGAAGTGCAGGGGGTTGTTCGGTGCCTTAGTTTGCTGAGTCGGGGGAGCTCTGCGGAAATAAGGGAGTAGGTTAGCTGTTGTACAGCGCAAAAAGGAGAGGTTATTGCCTGTGTTGGTAATTCTGAAGGCAGCCTGTTCTCTCTTTAATTGGGGAAAATGCTCTGGTGTCCTCACACCAGCTCATTTGGCAGCTTCTGGTGAATCTGAAAGGGATGCTGCCTGTTGAACAGCGTGTCTCAGCGATGTGAGAAGCTCTGGGCTTTTCTGCTGGGCCCTGCGAGCTTGGCGATTTGGTGTCACCCTTCCCCGGGGCGGCTGTCCGCCTCTGGTGGTAAATGGTCTGTGGGTGAAACCGCTGTTTGGCTGATGTGGTTTTGGTTCTGTCGGTGGAAAAGTGGAAAAGTAGATGTAAGTGGGAGATGTGGCCCTGTACCGCCATGCAGTCTAAGGGAGGGGAGGGAGGGGGCTGTTCTGTGACAGGAGAGCAAGGGAGGAATGTCTGCAAGCTGCAAGTGAAGGCATTTTCAGAAGAGGGTGTCGACCTGTCTTTTCCCTCTTGATTTTGTGCTGCATCTTAGCCGTATGTTCTGTCAGCCCTGGAGAAAGCTGCTGCCTTTTTTTGTTTCATGTGCTTAGCTAAGGTTACGAACATTCATTCCTTGCAAGGATGAAACTCCTGTCTGTTGTAATTTAAAAGGATTTACTGTTACGAATTACGATGCCACCTCTGCTCTGCCCAAGTGTGCTTTAAACGAAGCAGGGGTTTGGTTGATTGAGGGAGAGCTGTCACCACAGCAGCAGTAGCGCTCGTTCCTCCAGGGCAGAGTGAACTTCCCACATCGGTTCATACAACTTATCACTGCATCTTTTGCCATGCTGCATATACATACACATTTCTAAAATGCTTCATGTAGGCTTCCAGAGCTCAGGTTGTTCAGTCTATGTTCTGCTAGGTGCATCTTACCTCTAGTTTTTCCTTGCAAACTAGCGAAAGCCAAATTAATTACAACAGCTTGCTCAGAAGAGACATGTTCAGAGAAGTCCAGAAGGCAAAGTGGGAGTCCTAAGAGCTCGCACAGAGAAACTACTTTGCTCTCCGTGAACACTTAGTGGTGTGGTGGTGGTAGTTCTCCTGGTTTTGGGTACCTTTCCAGAGGAATTGCATTGAGGGCGGTGGGGCACAGACTAAGGTAAGTTGTAATCTGAGTCCTGTGAAAAATGCCAAGTAAACTGCAAATCAGGTATTGAAACTTGAAATACAGGACTGTATTTCAGTCCGGACTTTGTGTTTTCATCTGAGTGCGGAATCTTCTAGCATGGTAGTGCAGCAGTGTTCCTGATAAAAGTTGGCACTTAACTTGCTGAATTCCTATTTCTACTGTTTGCAGTAGCTTTTTTCTTCCCTTTCTTTCTCCCTTCACACTGTCACAGGCATCTCGGGAAACTCATTTATCCTAATCCTGTGTTTGACTCATGAGACCCAATGAGCTAATAGCTTGAGAATAAATTGCTGTAGCAATTGCATTCATAAATATCATGAACAGCTTCCTTAAAGTGGTGTTTGATTATTTGAGACAAAGCTTTCAAAACATTAAAACAGCTTAAAAATCATTACTTGACTAAAGCAATAAAGTTCTGTGAATATGTTTCATTTTTCATAACCCTTTATTTTTTTCCCTTTTCAGAAAATGGACAAGAAGCCTGTATTAAAAAGTAATTAAATCTGCAACCCAAGCAAGACACAGAAAATTCAAAACTTAATGCTAATGCATTTTTTTCATTTTACAGATGATTGTTGCCCACTCACATGCACACAAGTATGCACATCATTAGCATTGACAAAGGGCTGACTGTTAACTTTGAAATTCTTGGTTTCCAGGAGTTTAGCTCACAATCTCATTATGTAAATGTGTTTTTTTTTAACTTGAGCAGTTGCCATGAGAATAAGTGTCTGTCTGTAGAGCACTGCATGGGATGGATCCTGCAAAAGCTAGGCAGAACTATCTGTTCTGTTGAGAGAGAGTCGCGTTGCTTTGATTTATAATTAATCTTTAAGACGCTAAAGCATCTTGACATTATAAAACAAACAAATCTGATTGTCTGACAGTGGTGTTTGCCAGATGAGACAAAGTGTCCTGCATTGCATTGTATGCATCACACTGAGGCTTGGTGGATTACTGCTGTGTAATTGCTGGCTTTCCTAAAGAAAAGGTGTGTGTTGTGCGAGGCTGTGCTCCTGTTGAAAATGCGTAGAAAGGAATATGCTTTAAGAACAAGCACTTCTGGCTATCTGGTAAAAAAAAAGAAAAAAATTAGTATTCGATCCCTAATTTTGTCTAGCACAACACAGGATGCGTTTGTTGAGGGGGGTGATATCTGTCAAAACCTTATTCCCGTTGCTTCTGGAGGCCTGATGTATTTGTTGTTGAGTACATGTCTGATCCAACATGAGGGGAAGGAGAAGATCCCGTGGAGCACCCCCTTGCCTGAAGCTCTCCAGGCTGGAGGGCAGCTCTGGGAGTTCCCACGTCAGGTAGGTCAGCTATCAAAAAAGTAGAAGAGAAGCCTCGTTAAAGTCTACTGTGTGGGTGGTAGTAGTGTACCAGCAGGAGCTGGTAGGGACAGGAGACGGGCATGGGAGGATTTCTTTGCGCTGGGAGAACAGTGTACTTCTGTGAAGCTGCAACGTATGGTACATGGTGCCAAAATTAACTTTTTGTGAACGCTGTCAAACACTTTTGGAAATAAGGTACACAAACTTGTCCCATCCTTCTGTGAAAATAAATTCCTTCTAGCTTTTCATGGTGGGGAAGGGGATTGAATAGGCAGATGGTTCAGATCATACTTCAAGGCACATTAGTTAACGTGTCTTTATCCTTAAAAGGTTGTTAGTGTTAGTCCATGAATTCTGACTTTGAAGCTTGCAATGGGTGACGTGTTATTTTTCCAATCTTGTCCTGTTTAAAACAAAACAACACGCCCTTAGGTGGGATTGCTGCTGAGGATGGGAGGTGAGGTTCACCTGTTAAATAGAGAATTTTATGTTTGGCAAGAACTTTCCTCTGCAGGTCTGTGTTATGCCAAGAATATGGGGAATGGGGCTTCTTAGCACTACTAGACTTGTAGTTTGATTGTCGCAGAATATCTAATAAGCGATATATATGTAGCTAGAGGTGAGCGTCGATTTTTTAAATACAGAAATCTGTTCGCTTTAAGCTTAGAGTGAAGTGCAGTAACTTGATGATTACTCAATATAATCTCTTCAGTATCTTTAAGGCACAGTCTGGTTCGAACACTACTCTGCTAGTCCCAATCCTGCAGTGGATCCTTCCACTACCGCTTCACCTTTCTTCATCCTCACACCAGCAAGGTAAATGAGTTGCATTTTGTTGTCCTGGCCTTTGCAGCCAGATACCGATGAAGATAACGCTTCGTTCTGAAGACGTGAACCATCACAGGTGTCTCACCAGCTGCCATCTCGCTGTCAGGAGAGACTTGCTTGCTTCAGCCTGAGTGTTCAGTGGTAACACCGCCCGTCTTCTGCAATGAGCACGACCTTGTGTTCCAGGGATCAGCAGATCCAGAGCATCTCTGCTGGTGGTGGTTTCGTTTTCCATGATCTGGTTCATGCATATGCAACTCACCGCTGTGGGTTTTAACATTCAAAACATTTTTTTCCTCCTGGTCCAATACAGAAATTGCTTTGAAAGCTGAACTAATGTTTGGAATACTTCCCATATTTTGCCCCAGAGCTGTGGATATGCCTGTATCATAATATTTTTATGACTTGAAAATGGGCCACTTCAGACACTTTCCTGTCTAAAAATTGAGCTGGATCTTTCTCAAGATGAACCTTTAAAATTAGAAACTTCACACTTGAATGTCAGAGTTGTGTATAATTTGCTATGATGACAACCACATGGCCTCTGTCACGGAAGAGTGAAATGTCTTGAGCTGTTGTTGAGTAAGTTTGTGCCTGTTTCAACAGCTTCTGTGCTCCCGTAGTACAGATGAAGTCAGCTCTGGGTTGTGTTGTGGCTGAGCTTTTCTGGTGTGTTACAGTCACTCTGCGGGGAATTATCAGCCTTTCATATATTTGTGCCACGCCAGGGTTATGCTAGTTGTATTTGTAGTTTCTGTTTTGCTATTAATGGTATCGTGTAAATGCTCAGTTTGGTTTGTGTTTAAAATTATTAGAGCAAAGGGAAGACCATTCTTCTCTAGGCTACATACAGAAAGCTCTGGAATAATTTGTTTGATTTCCTATCAGAATAACTTGCCGTCGCCTCTGTCACTGCAGAGGATAATGTTTTCCCTTCTGGTTCCCATTACTATAATTAGATGCGTTCAGAGCGTTCTGTTTCTGTCTATTAACATGTAATCATGTGATTGATTCTTGCATGCCAAGTAGATACTTTTTCCAAAGGAAATACTTATTTTACATGAGTTTTCAGACCAGCTATGTAAATCGAGTGCTTACGAGAGGCGCTGTGGCATGCAGCTTGAACGCCGGTCTTTCAAACTTCTGCCCCCTGCACTTTCCCCTCCTGTACCTCCACAGCTTTCTGCTACTTTAATTGCTGGTTCCCCTACTACGATGCTTAGATGTTCAAAGCACTGGCTATTTAACTTGCCAAGAGAAGATGTTTCTGTATCCTGTGGATTTTTTTTATTGATCAGGATTTAGTGGGAGGCTGACTTGCCTTTCTGAATGGATCGCTTGTGTCAAGGAAAGCTGCTGACCAAAGATGTTTTTAGACATTGTTAATGATCCAGAGAATGTACTGTCAAATATTTTCTTTTCAGTCTTTTTTCTTTTTTTGGCATCACATCAGGTTAACATTCAGCTTGTTGTGTCTGCGTCCTTTGGCACTATGAATTTTTTGCATACTTTGGGATAACTGTCCATGCAAAGCCTGTGGCTCTGATTATTTCTGTACCCTCTGTTTCTTTTGTTCTCTGATGGAAGGGGATAATATTGCCTCTGAACTATAGTAGAATTTCTAAAAGTAGCCAGTAGCTGTAAAAATAAATCTAAACCGCCCATACAAACAAACTCCCTGTTTTTCAGCCCCCCAAATTTAAATTGTATGCCCATGGATAAGGCATGGATGATGAATACTGTCTTCCTTCAAACTGCCTTCTGTCAGAGTATAGAATCGGTCTGAGACCAGGGTTCCAGAATCATTCATTCTGGGGATGTGTGCTGTTGCACCAGCCAGCGGTACAGATTTGACTAATACTTTTGTTGTTAGCCACGACATTGGGGTCAGCTGAAGGAGGACAGATGATACCTATCCAGCACAAAGTCTTCAGGCACAGTCACTCACTTGTTTTTAATAAATCTCTTATCCCAAGCTAGCACTTTGCATAATGTGGCCTAGGTATTTTTGATTTCAGATTAGTCTGTGGCTCCAGGACTTGTGCTGGGGATGCAGTGGCTTGACAGAACGCACCTAATCTAGGAAGGGTATTGAAGCCCCATAGATACTCACTGTATGCTTCATTTACTGCTATCCTGAGCTGAAATAGACCTTCTCAATTAAAAGCAGGCGCTCTCTTAATCTTCAGAGGTGTAAAGAAGGATGTTTTAATGTCATTTCTTTATCCTGAATTCTCCGGTCCATTATGGCTTCAGAATTTATTGTGGTTTGTGGTATAGGCCAATTGCAAAGTAAATGAGAACATCCCAGCAGCTTCTGCTAGCATAGCCCATTGCTGCGTTGACAGACTCAGGAGCAGGGTATCGGTGATAAGTCTTGTGATCTTAATCCACTGTTGCATTGATATTATAACGATTCTAATGATTCCTCTTCCTAGGGAATGAGCGTTCGCTAGGAGTATTCATGGAGCTTAGCTTTATGAATGCATCCTCCAAAGAAGGAAGAGAGCCTCTTGGAGGGAGTTTGACATTTGGTCACACATTTGACGGTGTGACTCAGCGCGCTTACTTGCTGAATATGTGGTGGTATTCCTTGCTGTTGAACTCCTGGATGTTAATAAGAGGATCTGCGTTGTTGGCAACTGATTTTGCAAGTCAAAGATGATGTTTTTATTTTTAAAAATACTTTTCTGCTATTGTAGCTAGAGTATAAATGCAGGGATGATCTGTCTGTAGGCTTCCTGGCATACTGTAATTGTCACCAGAGATCATAAAGGTAAAGATCAAAGAAAGCGTCCTTGCCACTTGGGCCATCCTAATCAAAGAATTGAGAGATTGAATGCAGTTCCTTGATCATCTGTGATCCTACCAGGTGACTTACAGCAAGTTTCTGTCTCGATAATTTTTTTTTTCCCTCCCCAATTTTTAAAATAGCAGTAGTGCTTCCACATCTCCCAAGGATGTAGTTGGAGATCATATATACTATTTGTTGATTGCTTACTTAAGACTCTATCTTAGGTAACAAGAGTCACAAAAGTAGAAAAATAAAAAGAATTTTTAACATTGTGCTAAGACACTGAAAAGATCGTGTCCTGGGATTGACTCATGCTTGCTTGGTGTTTTTCTGTATTTGTTGAAGGAAGGATACTCTAGATACACCAGGTTTAATAGTGTCTCTTAGTCCTTGTGCTGCCGTGCTTGCTCAGTATTTATCCGGTGATGGAAGTCAGCAAAAGCAAAGGACGGCCTTTGCCCTGTCCACCACACAAGCAAAGCACAGACCTGCCAACCCACCAACGCCTTTTCTAAGACAAGTTTGAAAAGAGGCCACGGAGAGTTGTGTTTCTGAAAGCGATGGGTGCGTTCATGGCTCTTAAACGGGTCGGTGGGGAAGCATGCAAGTACCAGGACTCAAACTGCAGCCTGTACTGACGCTGGGTCGTGCGCAGCTGTGGGAAGAGAGAAGCGCTTCTGGTTTATAGCACCGCGAAATTCAGCCATTACCACTGCAGCATTCTGGTGTTTGAGCTCTCTTTCTTCAGGAGGAGAGCTTCACTCTCAAAGTTGATAGATGGTATGTAATGCAAAGTCTTCAGCAGACTTTCACTTGATCTTTGGAAGACTATGGCCGTGGTAGTGTTTTACGTGTGTGTCATACGGGCGTGTTCTAAAGAAGCGGGGCTGAGTTTTGGGGTTTAACATAGCTATTTTCACTACTCTCCAAATTGTCAGCGAAGATGATAGGTGATAAACGCACACTGTAATCATCTGATTGTGGGCACTTAACAGATGCATTATTTGATTTACAGTGTTTTCAAAAGGCTGCATAAATCATTTTTAGTTGTCAAACGGATATGTTAGTAGAAAACAGTTTTGTTCTTTGCAGTGCTGAGATTTTCTTATACTGAATATTTCTTAATGCTTGTTACCATCATGGCTTACTTATTTTTGATAACATACATATAAAAATAAGTTCATCTCTCTTCTTAAGGACTCTTACAAGTTCTAGGGAAGAAGGGAATCATTTACATAATTTTAAGCTTGACAGAGAAGCTATAATCTCAGGTAATTAGAAAAAAAACTCACAACAAAAAACCTAAAGCTTTGTTGTAAGTAGTCAGTCAATTGTATGCTGACAGAGGCAAAATCTCCAAGTCATGGTGTTTGGGTAATATTGTTTGCGCCTTAATGTGGTACCCAGAACTTGCAGTAGGTTACGTATTTGCTGAAAGAGTATATCTCTGCCTGCTTTTAGCAGGGTGTTTTGTATTATCTACACAAGCTGCAAAGCACAAAATTACTATCTAAACAGAGCAAGACTTCTAGGAAATGGGAAAAATACATTTCATTTTTTTTGAAGTGAATGGGGTAATACCTTGCATTGAGATACGAATGGATTTGTGCCAGTGGTCTTAAACACATGGCCTTTGGATGAATTTTAGTGGACAAACCATCTGAGTGCTAGCGTCTTGTCTTTTAGTATCCAGCAGGGCAGAAAGATACTGACACCAGTTCACTTGAAAATAGTGTTTAGGAAGAAGCTGGGAATCCATTTCTCCTTTGGATGTACCCTTGGAAAGGTTAAGAGTTAATTCGTGCAGTTCCCCAGGGCACCTACAACAAGGTGTTTTGGAATAGGGTGGTCTTGATTGGATCCTGCTGTATGTTTTGCGATTTGATTCAAATTGTGCTTCCCCTACTAGATTATTTCACTAGGAACGTGGAGTTTCCCAAAAGAAATTAAAACTTCATTACCAAAATCCTAGCAGAACTGCTGTCTGACCTCTGCACGGGTGAAATGGGCATCCTTCTCTGTGCGGAAAATGCTTGTATCACTGAGCCGTTCGAAGTGCAACAAAAAAATGTCGTTCCCCTTCTGATCAATACAGTCTGATTATAGCCTTTTTATCTTTGTTTTTTAGCATGACTCTTTTATCCCTTGTTAATCCTCTTGAGCAGCGAGAAGACAGCTTAATACAGAAGATCTATTTCACCTCTGAATTCCTGAAAGCTAACACTTTAGACTTGTATGAAGAAAATAATGTGGGGACAAAAGGATATTTGCAAAATAAGCATTTACATTCTGATCTCAAAATACTCACTTTGACCTCTCTATCAAATGTTTTTATTCTTATCTAGCAAAATATGAGAACATACACTCGCTTATCCCTTTTCATATTTTCATACATTTTCATTTGAAATCAGTCCAGCAGTTGGTAAATATAAGTATCAGAATATCAGAACATAATGAAGTCACTCTTTTGCTTCTGCTGTGCAAGTAAATAATGATGAAGGGAAGTTTATCAGTGGTCTCTTTGGGTTTTTTTTTTTGCTTACACGGGTAAGAAATTTATCAATTTGTGTCTCTTGAGAGGATAAAGGTAGTCTTTTCCTCTACTTCTAATATACTTCTAATGAGACGAGGTGTGTTATCCTCTGCTTCCAATGAAGTCTTTCTGATTTTATGTTTGTTTTTTTTTTTTTTTTAATTAGGCTTGGTGTGTATTAGAAAGGCAGATTTTTGTTCTTTGGAAGACTGCCTTTATTAATCAAATCCACTACTCATTGGGAAGAGAAGAATACCTGTTAGCTAAAACAATGCAATTAGTTAAAAGTGTTTTCACAGTGTTCTTCAAGAGCTAAATCTATGCTCGTTCAGGGCAGCTCTTCTTGGAAACCAATGATATAGAAAGAGAGGATTTTTAGCTGTAAATCAGTGATGAAGGCCAAAACATGAAGTAAACATGAGGCGTAGCACAGAGAAGGCACTGAGGTTTTTTTCAGTTGGTAAAATGGCTTTTCTTTTATTACACGGGCGGGGGAGGATTTTCACTGTTATTAATTAACAGCAGGAAGAAGCATCTGGTGTTCTATAGAGGGTTTTTACTTGGAAAGTAATTTCTTTGTTAGCATCTTCATAATGATCATGTTCACACGGTTTGCGTACATGCCAGCCTCTGTTCTCCTGAAGTTACAACATAGAAGCTCCTTGGAGTTTGGGGGATGACGCAAGTGCTAGGGATAAGAGACTCATTGCTTCTGATTTTGTGAAGATCCGAAGCCTGTACCAATATTAAGATGCGCCTCTCCCCCCTCAACAAAGAACAGCTCTTGTTTGTTAATTGTTTCTGATCTCTGTGTGAAAAGACACTGTTTTGTTTTGGCATCTCCAAAAGTCGTTTGAGTCTGAAAGGGTACTTCTAAACAATCAAATTAAAAGCCATTTTCCGTTCTGAAGACAATTCTGAATTTTATATGTTTCTGTACATACTGAAAAGAATTCATATAAAACCCACATCCTATAAAACATTATGTGGGATATACAGTTCATTGATACAAATTCTGTATTCAGTGCAGCTCATTAAGCTGCTTCTGTTCAATTTCTTTGGATAACTAAGTGAAACAGTCCTCGAGTTACCCAAATTTAAAAGATGTCAATAATTCTTTCATGGATAAATGTGGTGGAAATACAGTTTCTACCACTTTAAATCATCAGTTCAAAGAAGAGACCAGTCAAGCTGAAAATCCAGCAAATGGGGTCAGGACGTTGTGTGAGGTGAACACCATTACCTTCAACAGTATGATTTTCTAAATAGAAAGGGCCAAGTGAGAAGAATAGAGGCTGGAACAATTACTAAAATTTATAATACTCAATGAGTAATAAAGCAGTTATCTATTATTTCATTTCTTCATCAATACATAGCTCCGTATCACTAAGCTAAGCAAAAATTGGAGCAAAGCGGTAATCAACTCCGAGGAGAAGATCTGATGCTGGTGGCGACAGCAGTTTTTCGCTTACCTGGTTGGGTGCTGGTGGATGCCACCCTGAGCTCCTCTGGGTCATGTGGTCTTAGAATTGCCCTTTTGCTTGAAAAACAGTATATCATTAAAAGTTTTGTACCGAGAGAAATTTTTGGACTTGCATAAATTAGATCTGTTTCATGTCTGTAGAGGTGTGGGGGGAGGGAAGGAGGAAAAACAGTGCAAAAAAAAAAAATTAATTTATTTAAAATTTCACGAATGCCAGATCTTGAGTCGTTTTCTTTGTAAGTAGATCTGCAGTGCATGTCATTACCCTCTGATTTTCATTTCCTTTTAACCCAATTGGAAGAAATGCATCCAGTGGCAGTCCCTGAGTTTCGAGGGGAAAGGATCTTGATGTTACACCTCTTGCAATCACTCCTCTCATGGGCCAGGTGAATTTTATATATAGTGTAGAGAAGAACTGATTGAATCTTCTCCTTGTTTTTCCAAAATAAAGTATTGATCATTTTAAGATAGAAGCAAGTATTGGGTATTGCAAAATGGAGCCCAGAGTTGAAGGAAAATGGAACTGTGCAGGCTTGTGTGTGTGAAGACCCGCTCAATAACGCGTTGCTACTGGCATGCTAAGTTAAACTCAGCCATACATATATATACCTCAACTTAAATATTCAGTTGATAGCTCTTGGATCGCTTGATTTCAGCAGGAGGGGAAGAGACTGCTTCCCCTCCATTATCTAGATTGATTTCTGCCAAAGGATATGTGTTCTCACCCCATGTCCTAACTGGAAACTATTAGCTAACCTATAGTCTACAGGATTGGTATCACATTCAGATGGAGGCTCTCTTATTTCAGCTGCACGCTGTGTTAATAAACTGACATATGCATCAGTGCAAAAAATGAAACGTCTCTGTTGTTTCAAGCTTCAGCAAGTGCTTGAAGTTCAGGGCTAATATTGGAGCATGAAACTGTTACCAGGTACTGATCAGTGTGACAGTATTTGTTGTGAGAACTTGTCAACCAGTCTTGAGATTTTTTTGCTGTTGTTTTAAAAAAAAAAAAAGGAAAAAAAAAAAAAAGGAAAAAAAGAAAAAAAAAAAAAGGAATGCGTAAGTAGTTTGAATTGCTTTGTAGATGTTACCAAGATGAATTCTCCAAGACTAGTTGCCCAAGGGGAATCAATATTAGGATTGTCAAAATGTTAAGGACCTGATCTCAATATAACATACTCCATTTTAAATGGGTAGTAAGTCATCTGGTATTGTAGTAATTAATCTGGTGTAAATGAGATTAAAATCAATATCAGATTAGTGGCTAATTGGAGGCCTCTGACTGGTGTGGGTATGTCTTCAGGGGCTGGGGAGAAATTCCCATAGCCAATTCTGCTGTGCAAACTCTTTTCTTTGTTCTTTCCCACATTTGCTACCGTGCTTTTCCTCCATGCCTGAATTTGCAAGCTCTCATAATCTGGAGCGCTGTATGGTACAATTGAAGAGCTCTCCTTCAGGGACAGTATTTCAAAATTGTCTGTTAATCTCTGCTAGGAAAGATAAACCTGAAACCAGAGCAGATGGTGAAAATTTGTATTTATTATGAAGTAGATGTTACAAAACTCAAATCTTCCTGCCTAATATTGGTGCAATTGGCTTATATTCTTACTGTTCTTTGTCAAGTCCCAATTCTGTCTGATTTTCTCACAGGCTTGCTTTATTGTTCGGTGTTCTTGCATTCAGGTTGCAGTACAGCTGGCTGACAGATGAGGGGGAATTGCATTTGTTTTTCTTTGAACAAACTGTATTAATTAAAATGCCTCCCACTGGGCTTGCAGTTTGCTGTAAGTAGCACATACCATTAGCTTTTAAAAACCAACAGGGTGATAAACTTAATATTATTTTAGCTTAAATGCTGTATGATTTAAGATGCACAGTATAACCCCAAGGCAGAACAACAAACCTGGACACACAACTCTGGGTGTCCCACAGAAGAATGTACTTTTTTTGTTGATGGAAAAGAGTCTGTATTAACAGGGAGAGAAAGTTACTTTTTTTAATCAGCAAAGCAGGTTAATTGTTTGACCAGAGCAATCAAACGTGAAAATTAATACAGTCTTGACAGATATGTTCTTTTTTATATACATGTGCATCTGTTAGTAGAGAATAGGGTGCCTGGCACATTTTCTTCCTGCCAAAATGCTTTCAGTAATGAACAGCAGGCTTCATCCACGGACAAGTTGTGGCTTGAAAAGTTTAAGTCTGTATCTTCTGTTTCCTGCTTTTCAACCTAGGTCAGAATATTCTTCTAGGCAGGTGAAAGCATTTGCTTGCATCTTTTTAGGACATTTTAATGATCAGGAGTTTGTTGGAGTTACACTTAAAGTGTGAGAAACTTTGGATCCAGAAGGAAGAAACAAATTGCTTTCTCTGTGAAGCGGGAAGGGGTGAAAGGAGAATTCCAAGGTACCTGGTTTACTCTAAGATCTCAAGAACAATAGTAAGGAACATGTGCTGTGTGTTTTAGGAGAAAGTGTCATTAGTTACAGGAGAAAGTCAGAGCCTCGGACTATTTCTATACAATTCAGTCTGGGTTAGGGTTTATTGAATTGACCCCTTGAACTGTTAAAAATGCACAGTATACAATGGATGAATGAATAGGAGCTTTCCTCTGCTGGAAAGGAAGGAATTTGCATATAGTATTTAAAATGTTTGTCACACATCAGAAGCCCTAGCACTGAATGTATTGCCATGGCAAATGCTTATGCTTTGTGGCATGCATTCACTGCGTATAAGTAAATAGAACAGATGAAGTTGGTCCGTTGGGCTTCAGATTAAGGGAAATTTCCCTTATTTAAGAAAGTATTGGCCTTGGGTGATGTTATACAGAATATTTTTTTTTCACTCAGCCCATTATTAAAAATGCAGTGCAGTATAAAGGATCGTTAAATGAGGCTGTGCAGTTCATTAAATAAAATGCTTTATATCCAGTTAGCAGTAAAACAGCAAGCAACTAGTAAGCAAATGAATAATTACATTTAGAGTTTCAGCAAAGAAACTGTGCCGAAGACAAAGTCAGAAAGTTTGTTGCTAGGCTGTCCCCCATAATTTAGAACTACACTGATGATAATGGTGGAGACAACAGAATGAGAAGGATGCATGTTTGAAAGATCTGTGCCATTGAGGTGTGGCAAGTAGCTGGTCAAAAAAATAGACCTAGGTTAATGCAGTTGAAGGTTCTGTCTCTGCTTCCGTTTGGGCAGGGCAAAGCAGTTTGGCTTTGGTTTCACACCTGTGTCTGATTCGGATGCTCTCAGCAGGAGTTCGTTTTCCAAAGACTCCCAAGGTGGAGGACTCACATGCACAAACGATGAAGTTCCACCGGAAGTGTAGCATTTGCATCCACTTAGCTCAGAAAGAGCCAGGTTAAGCTGCTTTTCGGTTTCATCCACTGTCGTAGTTAGTTAAATCTTTGTCCAAGGGTATGGAACACCTTGCTGCCCTTTAACTGTACAGCTTCGGGCTATTTGGGTGGAAACACTCTTTTCCTTCTGTTTTTTTCCTTTGCAGGAGAGAGTTTCAGAGTCCTTGGGCTGGTAAGAGGGAGAAAGAGGAGGGATGCTGCAAAAATGGCACGGGAGGAGGCAGCTCTATATTCTGTTCTCCTCCTTAAGTATGGCTCATGTATTTGTGTGTTGCACTGTATAGAAAAGCATAAGCAGTCCTTGGACAAGAGATCAGAATTGCCACCTCCTGTTTTCCAGGTGAGCTCTCTAATTGCTAGGCCATGACCTACAGCCTAGGTAGGTTCAGTAACTTTGGGGAGATAAAAGAACATGGATTTGAACTCCCTTGATGAGGTGGGATCCCACAACCCCAATTTCCTTTGCTATCAGAAGCTAGCAAAGGAGAAGCATAGAAGAATACTGCTTTTGTGTTAAATGTCATAATGTTGCAGTTCTATTATGGAATTAGCATGCAATGAAGGACATGCACAACAATAGTTCTGTACAATGAGTGTCAAGTTTGGAGTCTTTGTGTAAGATGTGGTGTTGAAAAGAGGGTGTGCAGCACAGAACTTGTCATTGTTTTCTCCTTCATCTCTACAGATTCTATTACTTCAATACTGGTTTAATTATTTTCCTGGATATGGTCTCTTGCTACTCATCCTTAAAGCATCATGGTTTTATTCCCAAGGGCAGAAAACCCTTCCTTTACTGAAATTTGGCAAGTCACTTTCAAAAGGATGCAATTTTTCTGAGTCTGCAAACCTGATTTATTGGTTAATCCCCATAGAGGATGTAGAAAGTGTCATATGTTATATGTTCTATGAGTTTTTTGTCTAGACAGAGTATTAGAGTAGGTTTATAAAGATACTCAGGAACATCTGCAATTTTTAAATGCAAGAGGACTGTATTACTAAGTATCTTCTCAGCTGCCAGTTGCTTTTCACTGAATACTTGTGTTTTTTTGAATAAATCCAAATGCCTGCAGTTGCTTCCTACTAAACAGCTTTGGCCTGTGTTCAGCTACTCAGGTATCATTAAGCAAGTAATTGCCATCATTGCTTGGGTTTTGCCCAGAACCAGAATCACTGTCTCCATCTGACACGTAGCCTTTTGAGATTCTTGGTCCAAAATCTTAGTGCAGAAAAAGAATGAAGATGTACACAGGTTTTCCTTCACAGAGGACTTCAAATCGGTGAGGTGGGTTTCAGATTGCCGACAGCTAGCCTAGAAGTCCCTTTAGGATATACCTGGGAGAGAACAGAACTTCTTACCGTCATCCTGTTGGGTGTGTTCCTGGTCTCTTCCAAACCCTTGATGTGAAGAGGAAGCTCTGCAGAGACTCTGCTCAGGGTGACAATCCTCATTCTTGGTGTTTGATGGGAAACGCTTTGTACCGGTGCTGTGTGGCCTAAAAGACTCGTCTGTCCCTCAGTCACCTCCACTCTCACTTCTGGCTCAAAGTTTTTTCCTAGGTTTCCTCTTTTCTTGCCCCTTTCCTGCACTCCCCATTGTCCCCTGTGAGAGCTTGAAGTGACCTGACCCCTGGCTCCTGTACCAAGGTGGCCAAGCGAAATGGTTGGTGAGAATAATGAGTCAGGGGAGAAAAATATCAGTCAAACCTGAAGATGTTTAGGACTTCTGACATCAGGTCCACTCTTACTGAGGTGACAAAGTTAAGGTTGAATAGGCCATTTCCCTATAACGGTCCAGTTCATTTATTTCCACCAAATGTCCACCATAGACCTCAGGTATGTTTGGATTAAACTTGTTAAACCAGTACTTCTTTGTGAGCATTGTATTACTGAGAATGGTATTTAAACAATGCCATAAGGGACAAATTCCTGTGTCCAATGGCTTGCCAGACTGAGGATTTTCCATCAGACTGAGGTCATCCTGCTAACCTTCACCGGTTTCAAGGGGAAACAAGCTCATTTTAAACCACAGCAGTAATTAAATCTGCATGCCTACTTGACTGATTTGATATTTAAATAAAGCAGAAGTATTATGGTGGGGTAGTTGAGATAAAGGACAGTCAACATTTGCAAGACTGACAATCTGATTTTTCTTCTCTTTTTTTCTTTTTTCTTTTTAGGTTTTAAAAATGTTTCTTAGTATAATTTGTAGGTATGCATGGACAAATCCTTAGGTAATACGCACTAGCCTGTTCCTAGCAGGTGTTTTCCAAGTTTTGAATAAGAGCATAGAAGACTTCCATCAGATGAAAGATGCAGAGTACATAAAAACTTGAAGAATTTCACACCAAACCATTCATTGTATTTTTGTGTATATATCTGTGTAATACTATTGCTAGCCATTAGCAGAATGAAGAAAAAAAAAAATCTTTGGTTAAGAAAATTTTAAACGTGTTTGCAAAGAGCTTTGCAATTTTGTGTGATTAGAAGCATTTAACTATAGTCAGTCTATGAAAGTATGCAACTGAATTTATGTTTTGCTTCACTTTTTAAATTGGACATGGTAAACAAGTAGGGATTTTTCCCCATTGAATTGCAAATTATCTGTAAAACAGAAATCATCAGTGACATTTCTGACAGTGTAGCAGTCTGGTTTGTTCAGAACCTCCTAGTTAATAATACACACGTGGCTCACAGGTTCAACAGCTCTTAGACTACTGAGACAGAACAAATACCGTATTCATTTGCTTTACTGGTAAGGGATCACTAATCATAGGTCTTTACGA
The DNA here is from genome assembly GCF_964195595.1 of Calonectris borealis. Taxonomy (NCBI): domain Eukaryota; kingdom Metazoa; phylum Chordata; class Aves; order Procellariiformes; family Procellariidae; genus Calonectris; species Calonectris borealis. The sequence goes on along the minus strand of NC_134316.1, from coordinate 50,568,308 downwards.
CACTTACTGAAAGTGCTTTTTTGGCATTCTTGGGCTCTTGACTTTCAATGCTTTTTCTTTTTAATTACCTTTTTAATTACTCTCCATCCACCCTGGGAACTCACTATTGGCTCTTCACTCAGGAGTTCTGAAATGAGGAATTCCTCTTGGCTATTAAGTTTCCACCTTCCTTATAATAGCTACTCCAGTGATTATGATGTACACCTCCTCCTGACTTGATGGAAGTCCCTTTCTGACTCTTACTGTAGATGGGGTCCAAGACAGCTTTAACCTGTGCGCTGTCGTGCAGCTTTGTGTTACTCAAGCCTTTAGCACTATCGTCACGTGCTCTAATAAGCAGTTTCCAACACAGGTGATGGAATTAAGTGTCTGGTATCTGATTTTTGTTGCAACAAGATTTTGAAAAATTCTGGACATATTCCAGACATAGTTGCTCTTACCAATCTTTTGGAAGCTCTCATTTATTGACGTTGTACCGTATCTGAGGTGTTCCTCTTCAGCCTTTTGTTTTTTGAGGACATCAGTCTTCACTCTAGATAACTGGAAGAAAAGTTAGCGGTAACGATTCCCTTCCTGGCAGGATAGCCTGCGCTGTGGATCTTTGACAAATTTATTTTGGACAGATCTTTTGCCCTGTTGGAGCAACAGGAATTTTTGCGGTATTGCAGAATTGATAAACTTGGTTTATTCCCTTTATGTAGTCATGTTTTGCTCAGAGGGCGGTTGCTAAGTAAAAGCCATACTTCTGAGAAGAACTTGCTTTCTGGAGTCAGCCTATAAACTGTCCACCTTGCGTTGTTGCAGCTCACTCTCTCTGGTTCTTGTAGTGAAGCCTTGAAAGATCGTAAGAGAAAATTTACCCATTGAGTTAGGTAAGTGGCTTACAGAGACAGGAGGAGTAAGGAACAAGTGTTCTGTTTGGAAACTTCTCTTGTCCTTCTGAAAATCTACTAGCTGATTAGACATTTGCAAAATTTCTTGACAGATGAAAAAATTTGATTAAACCCAGCAAGATTGAAGTTGTGGAGTTAAGCTAGAAAAGGTGTTTGAAATACAGATGAATTGACTTTATTGTTGTTTTGGTTTAAACAGTAATGAATTATTTTAATGGGCCAAAAAGCTAGTATTGCCATTATTATAAGGTACTAAGGACATGGGTTTAAATGAAAATAACCTTAATAGTTGGTTGATTTACATGGGGCTATGTGGTACGGGCCTCTGAAATGTCCTCTGGTTTGCCAAGACATGTTACTGGTCCTGTTCGAGTACCAGTTGCGTTCTGGAAATTGCTGGGGCCCCCATCCAGGGCTTCTGCATCTTGCATCTGCTGTCACAGCATGGAATTTAGATGCTTTTTAGTAGACAGCAAGATTTTACATTGTACAGCATCCTTCGTAAAAGGCACATCCCAAATCAATAAAACACGGTGCGTGCAATCGGACTACCCTAGCAAATGAGGAGACCCTGTTAAATGCTTGCTTCTAGCTTTGAAAGACTTTGAGCTGTTGACTTAAAAATTTGCCATGCACAGCATGTACTTCTGGGCAATTACTTTTCTAGGCTAAGGCAAAATTTTTCAGGCAATTATTTTGCTAGCCCAAGTCAAAATTTGGCTTTCCTATTTGATTCTTTCTCTTCCCCCACCTCTCAAGGGAAGAAATGTTTGTTACTTTTTTTCCAAAATCCGTTGTAGAACTGGACATCCGAAATCATCAGTCACCCTTGAAGTATTAGGCACAATGTTTGAACCACAGTCAAAGAAAATTCCAGGTTTGAGCTCCATCTAAGCTAACTGTGGCACTGATGGAGTAGCCCTGTGTCTCGGGGGGTGACGTGCAAATGTACTGCATGAGATGCCAAGTGGCAGTGGGCAGGTTGAATATTCTTTGAAGAATGTACGACTAACAAGTATATATAGTAAATACGTATTAGGGCAACATTCTCTTATTTTAAATGATAAAATTTACAGTACTCCTCTATGCTACATTACTAGCACTCTATGCTACATTACTAAAAGCAATTAAAAGAACATTTTGGTGTATGGCACCATCTGAGGTAGAAGCACCATTCTTACAAGAATGACTTGGTTTGAAAAATTTTAATTTTCAATTAAGCTTGAAAGGACAAAGTGCAAAATTAACTAACTTGCAATTAATTTCAGTAGTAATTATGTAAAAAATTCCAGGCATATAGAAGATGAGAAGCGTGGCATAATTAGTTGTGGAGTTTTTTACTGCTGTAATTACAGTGATGAATATGCATGAGGCTGTTTGGGGAAGGGAAGCACAGCAAGCAATTGTATTTAATTAAACTTTTAGCTGGCGTAGTTATGGAGGCTGTTCTTTGTTTTAATCCCTTCAAAACTGCTGTGAAACTCCCGAGGCAGGGTAGTTACACCCCAGAGTGTGAAAATGACGTTTTAGGATCTATTTTTCCTATGTAGAGCTCTCCCAGGTCATCTGTCACTTCATGAGTCATAGGTAACCATTACATTCCAATTTTCCAGCTCTTGAAACTTCTGTGGAAAGCCCAATGAAAGCAAAATGCACCTTTTATTGTTTGTGTATTTAAAATGTTCAAAGAGAAAGATGCCGAGTTGCACAGGTGGAGGTGGAGGAACCATCCTGAGCTTCAATAGCACGAGGCAAGAGTGACTGCTGTACACAGTGATGTTAAGATCAGAGTCAGGCCCTTAGCTTCCAGAGGTCTTTTTTGTGGGGTCCTTATCTTAGAAACAGAAATTAGCTGAAAAGTAAAGAAAAATGGTTTGTAAAAGGAACAAGGAGTCATGAGGAGCGAGTGTGTGTATGTGATTTGTTTGGGGGTTTTATTCAATATTTTCTAGATATTTGGTATGTTCCACTTAGTCTAGAATCCAGTGTGATTTTGTTCTTTTTTTTAATTTTCTTTCCTAATTTGTGTTTGGTCAAGTTTTTAAGCTGATATGTAGGCATGTTAAATCAATCTCCATCTTGAATGTATGGACACTGTAGATGGCTTGTTAAAATACCACAGAGGAGGACAGTACCGAGTTGCTCAAGGATAATTAAATGCACCTTAAGAGTAAAGCAATAAAGCTATCTCCTTTATGATAGTAAAGAAAAAGTAAATAATCCATTAAAGCGTGTGTGTAGAGAGCAGGATATGACTGATGGAAGCCGAGAACTCCCATTTCTGATCCTGGCTGACAATTTTTAGCTCTGCAACTTTAGGTGAATCATTTTATTAATTTAAGCCTTGCTTTTTAGGTAAGGGATATGTTTACCTATCGTGTTGGATTACTGTAACATTTCTGTGACTTGTCTGTAAATACTTGCAGGAAGAGTACTATAAAAGAAATAGTATAGTTAGTTATTTGCATCTGTACTATAAAGGAATAGTAGTAAATGTTTTTGTTTCTTCCTGTTTGAAATGAGGTAAACTATTAACCTTTTTTGTTTTAAGAGTGATTTTTAAAATTGCTGCAGATGCGCGTGTGTGTGTGTGTATGGAAAAATGTCTCCGCTATTACAAAAGATGCTCCCTAGAAGCTTTTCCCACATGTGGTTATTCCCCAGCACATATTCTATACGGTCACCCATCTTTTGTTTAAATATAGTCGTGAAACATCATTTAATGTATTTTCTCTTTTTTCTGTGAAGTGTATCATTAAATTTGTCCTGCTTCTATTCTCTTTTACCCTTGTCGCCTTTAGTTCTGGTCTGCCCAACAATCTAAAAATGAGTCACCAAGCTTAATTTTTATAACCCATGGCTATTATAGATACTTCAATCATGTCTCCTCTTAATCATCTTTTCTCAAGACTAAATAAATCCTACTTTTTTTCTCTCTTGATATTTAAGCCCTGTTTCCCCATTCATCATCTTTGTTTCTCACCAACCTAATTCTGTCTGTCTTCAAATAAGCTGGCCAAAATAGGATGCTAGCATTCAAATGTGGTTTCACTGGGGTTTTGTAGAATCATGCAACAATATGTTTAATATCCTTTGCTTGTGATAACCCAGTTTTCTATTAACCTTCTTTACCACTGCTGTGCATTAGACCAAGATTCTGTCAATAAAGGTTCATTTTCATGTGACACATTAGGTAATTCAGTGCCTTTTAAACTATGCTTAGCTGTACTAATCATTATTATTTGCCTCCAGTCTTTCCATGCAGAATATGAACTATAAGTATGCTACCAAAAATCTCTTCATTTGTCCTTGCATACAGTAATTATCTTGACATAGTGATTAATAATTATGATTCTTGCCTCTTAAAAAATTTTAAAATACATTTTTCTTTCTTGCATTGTACACATGCTTTTCATATCAAGAATTGCACAATTTGGTATGACTAGTTCAGTCAGTCAGCCAGGGTCAAAGGGAAAATAAATGTTTTCACAATCTCTGTGGAAACAAAAAGCAAGACATCTTCAGCAAGAATAAAATCTGGCACTTTCACATTCATTAGGCTGCATTTGTCAGTGCTGAATAAACAGCATTTCATCAAGTGGAGCAATTTTCTTCCTTCTGTAATTAAAGATATTTTTTGCTTAATTTATTTATATGAAAACTTGCTGAAGTGAGACCAAAATTTTTAGAATGCATATTTCAAAAAGAGGAATGAAGGTTCTGGATAAAGTCCCAGGTACTATAATATCTTGATTTACTGTCTGAAATGTTATGCTGAGTCCATCCACAGAGGAAAGCTATCCAAGTTTCCTCTACACATTAAAGGAGGAGATGAGCTCCTTCTTCCTTTATGAATGCATGGTTAGCTTCTAAGGCTTGTACAATTTATAGATTTGTCAATGAAGTATGAACTTCTACTGAATTTGGCAGTAGGATGGGATCATGCAGCAAGTCAGATAAAATTCTTTAAAAGAGGAGATCCATCCTGGTTGTTAGAGGGTGTTTTCAGTCTTTTTTCTGTTTATCTGAAGACAGGCTTGGTGAAACTAATGCAGTTTGTCAGCTCACTTGGAGAAATAACCCCAATTTGGGTTTTATGGACGGTTTTGGGTTATTTGATTGGCAAAGGTGGAGGGTTTGTGTGGTGGTTTTTTGGTGGTGGGTTTTTTTTTTCCCCACTATAGGCCAGCGTATATGTTCAGGACTATCAGAGGTCTCAGGGTACCCCCAAAGAGTGTCTAGACCGTTGTGAGCTCCAGGCAATCTATTCCAGTGCTTCATTATCCTTAGCACTTAGCAAGCTGCATCTGACACTACAGCTACACACATGGCTTAGGAAGTTGACGGTAAGTTGTTGAGGTGCTTTGCCTTTGGAGGTAAGTAGTTCAGATTCAACCTGGCTTGTAGTTACTTAAAATTTGTAGGATTTTTGATATTCTGCAGAAGAACTTTGGGAAACTCTCCTGCGGACATAAAGGGATGATAGTCCCTACGATAAAACTACCAGAGCCATCAGGGTAACTGGAAACCTAAAGGCGTGGAGACACCTGGTGCTACTACCATTCAGTCACAGGCACAGGTAGCAGCTCTAATCAGTTAGATGTGTGAAATAAAGCTGTGATCTCTCATGTTAGTAATTTGGGATGCTTTCCTGCAGCTTTTGAAAGCACTGAGTTTATATTGTTAGTCGGAGCAGGCATTGTTTTGATTCTCTTTCATTTCAGACTTAGGTATTTAAAAATATCAGAAGCTTCCTTGCAATGTTTTCTTCAGCCTAAACAACCCTGATTCTTACAACCTTTCTTGGTCTTATGGACATCTGATAATTCATGTTGTTCTCCACCAAGCTCTGATTTATCTTTGCTTTTTTTTTTTAAGTGTGATGTCCTGAGCTGGATAAATACCCTTGCTAGGGCTGGGTACTGTTGGGGCTGCATTTTTCGCTGCCAGTTAACACCCTGTTCTCTGCTGACATCTGACTGCATGTGATCCTGACCATCTCTGCTATTTTCTGATCATTTTGAATTTTAATCTTGTCTAGCAGGGTGCTTGTGTTGCCTAACAGCAACCTGAAAAAGCATATTCTCTCTACTTTGTCATTCAGGTAGGTATCGAATAGTACCAGATTCAGAGCAAAGCCCTTTGGGCCGCCCTGAAAAGCTTTCCATTTTGTAATGACCCATCCTGAAAAGCTTTCCATTTTGTAATGACCCACCCTGAAAAGCTTTCCATTTTGTAATGACCCACTGGCAGCCACAGCCTTTGAATGGTTCCCTCCCACTCCCTATTTTCAGTGTCATATTTTCTGATCAAGTGAGATTTTTAGCAGAGGATAAAAAGCACTAGTTTATCTTCTTCCTGGTGTTAATGCCTTCCAGATGCTCGTTGCTGTCCCATTTGTGTACACTAGCTTTCAAATGCAGCTTTTTTCCTTTTTTTCCCCTCTTTGCTTCACTTGCTTCTCTTGGTTTTTTTTCCTTTGCTTGTTGTTTCTTCTTTCTTTTTTCTTCCCCCTCTCTTTCTCTGGCATTAGATAGTCTGTGTCTTGTGATCGGGAAGGCCAAAGAGGGTATGCAACAGCTACTTCCACAACCAATTGTTGTCATCTTTGCTGTCGTGGTTTATGCTTTATTTCTTTCTTTTATAATATGAAAGGAAAGATTTAGAGTTTGATTTACAACCAAGGAGGATATTTGTTCAGACCTTTCTGAAGGTGTAACCTGAACATAGTGAAGCTACTGAGGCCACTGTTTGGCAAGACTTTCTTGCTGTTTACACTGAGTTTACAGAGCTTGTAGCTGGAAGGAAACATTAGTTTATATGTCAAACAATTGTAATGCAAAGTCAGGATAACTTTAAGAAGCAAAGCATCTCACAATGCAGGTGCTTTCTCTGATGGAACCAAGCACTGAGCTCCATCTTGGTTCGAACTGCGCATCTCAGTTGTCGTGGTCTTGCTTTGCTCTCCAGTCTGTCTTTGCTTCCTAGAGGCAGGCGGGGCAGCCTGCAGGGCTCTTGCTGGGATGGATTTGCCGCCCGTTTCCTCTGTTGCCTCCTAGAAGCAGTTAGTGAAGGGGTGTTGGGTAGGTATGAATGGATGATGTGAAATGTCACCCTAGGAAAGGGATTAGGTGACCTAGCAGGTCTTGTCTGTCGCTGCTTTCTGGTTTGCTTCTTTTTTTTTTTACTTAAGATCACAACCTGCTAATGGTTTCTAAATCGTTGGTACACTATCTTGAACGAGTGATGCTATGTGGACTGTGTATCTGACATCATCATCTCCTCCTCTTCACAATTCTAGAAAAAAATAGGATTGATAATAGTAATATATAAGACAGGGCATGGACTTTGTACTGACGCTTTTTCAGAAGGCAGAGCCATTAAAATACAGTCCTTGAATGATTAGACTAAATTTAAAAGCTGGTTAAAAACTTACTTTACAGTGTATCTAAATCACACTTAAGCAGTATTTCTTGCCAAGTATAGCTGACTGCAGGCTCCGTAAACCCTGCACCGCATCTCTTCAAGCCTTATTATCCTTCTCATGCACCAGCTGTCCGTACCACTAATGTGGCATCTAGAAAAAAGTTAATGTGCACATTCTAGCTGAACAGTATGTGTCTCTTCTTACCAACCTCCAGAATAAACGCTGTAAAAATGCGATTCATCTGTCTGTCCTGCACAGCATCCCACGTTCAGCTTTTTCCAGATGTTCTGTTGAAATAACGTGCGTTTTTGCAGGCATGTAGATCACCCAAGATAAATTGGTAACAGTTTTGCAACATGGTGTAATTTAGATTCAGGGTTGATAGATGATAAAAACACAAGCATTTCATCCACTGATTTTCATTTTAATTAGTTTACTTTTTTTTTGAGTTGGTTTTTTTTTCCTCCTACATATTCAAATGATTCCAAGGAATGTTAGCAGAGCATGTCATGGAAACTTGAATTCTAAACTCTCAGGGTCAGACTGGAATAGGAAAGACAAAGCCACCCATGGCCTATTTTCCTTCATACTTTTGACTTGAAACTGCTTAAGACCTTTCAAAATTAATCAAGGTAGAGCATGCTTCTGCGCTGGCAGGGAGCTGATACAACATCCAGGCTCTTACCTACATCAGAGCTCTGTTATTCCAATTAACCTTTGCAGAAGACAGGACGGTGCACTTGCACATAAATTTGCCGGTGTTCCCAAGGGTATTTGGTAGGCAATATACTTGTTATGCCATTAGTTAAAGAAATGAAGATAAAGCTGATGTTGGAAACTAACTGTGAGTCCACTTGGGTCTTGCTGGTTGAATTTCACAGTTCTATTCACTTTTCCATTAAAACATTCTTTTGTTTTAACTTTCAAGACTATACAATACTACTCATTAATTGTATGCAATGGATTGCACAGCAACCAGAGACCCAAAATCTGGACTTCTCCTGCAGTTGGGGAATACTGTTTGTGACTTGAACAAGGTGAGTCTTGGGAGATTAGGGGGAAGAAGCAGGCTGTGGTACAAGATCAATGGTTGTTATCTCCAGCTGGAGCCTGGGATGCTGCTCGTCGTCACAGGTCCTGGCAAGAGCACCAAGGGCATGTTTATGCTATGAAGACAATAACAGTTTTTCTTTCTTTGAAGCATGTTCTTGCTTTATGTTATAAGCTTGGTCCACCAATGAGCCTTTTAGGGGTGCTGCTATTTGAGATTTTCATTCTGCAGAACAGGTTTAATTTAGTGACTGGGAGGAGGACAGTAGCAGTGGAAGCCCCTAGAGCTTTCAGTGCATCAGGCTATTGCTGAGTGGCGTCTTCCTATCATAAAATGTTATGAGAAGTGTATAGTAACTAATTTCTTGGCAGTCTCCGTGGTGGTGACCCTCCATTTTCAAAGGAGAAAGAGGAGACAAACAGAAGTAACTGAACCCCTCTATTTAGAGAAGAGGACTTTATTAGAAGGAAGTTCATCCTTTTTATGTTCTGCCCCTGCTTTTGGGCACAGCTTCTGTACTGGCTGTGAATTAATCAAATTACACCACCAGCCTTTTAGGCTATCACGTGTCCAGGAAGTGCTGCTTAGATCAGTGTCGGAGTGATCCTGAATTGCATTTGAGTAACACTTTAATTTCCTCCTTGGCCTCCATCCAGCTGCCAAGCCTGGGCCTTTTGTTTCCATGCTTGATGGCAGATTTTAGCTTTGCAGGTTTTTACATTGCTGCCAAGTTAATTTTAGAACTTTAGTTGCCATGGCTACTGCTAAGTATTTCGTAGTTCTCTACTTATTTGCTCAGTTTGCTGCTTTCCTTTTTTCTTTTTCTTTTTCTTTTTTTTTTTTTTAACGTTTAAACTGCGGTGTGTGAAGTGCGTGGAATAATTATCCTACCCTGCGGAAGATAGAAAGGAGGGCACGTGAGAGGCGAGGCTCTTGATCTTCACTCTGATGACTCAGCTGCTCCCTCAGCAGCTGCAAAGACTGAAAGCTCTGCTCTTGTAACGCGTGGGCAGGCTGGGAGGGGTTCAGGTCTGGGGAGGGGGGCGTGGGTAACGGACTCATTCTGATGCACTGAATGAGATGGGCTGAGACTGCTGCTAATTCTGCTGACTAATACTGTCTTGAGGTTTATCTGTGTCTTGCTGGTTAGTTGTATAGACTTACAACTATGTATAGTTCCAAGTCTTATGCTTAGCTTTAAATCCTTTGGAACAATGGCCATCGTCTTGCTCAGAGCCTGTATGGTACATTATACAGAGAAATCCTATTTCATTACTAGAGCTCCAAGGTGCTACACTAATACCAATAATGATTAAAAAAAATTATATGGATGGATGGATAACAAGTTCTCCATATCGAGATGTCCTACTCTGTTTATGCAGGCAAAGTCACGAAAGTCTTTTCAGTCATCTGAAAGAATAGGCAAGACAGAGCACCCACTGGTATTTAGACTTCTGATTAATATTTGAAACACTTAATGCTTTTGAGGAAAATTTAGTCCTTGCCAGTACAGAAGAGCTTGGGAGAATGTCCCGAGAGCCCAAGAACACCGTTATCCAGTTTTCAGGTGGGGATAGCAGGGCAGGGAGCGAGGCAGAGGTGGAGAAAATGACCTGATGGGCAACTTCAAGAGCTGGGAACAGAGCCGCCCTCTGCTCCAATTTCTTAGCTCGAGGGCTGTGCTGGCCGCTCTGGTTCTGGCCCATGGGTATTAGGGACACTTGTGATTAGCACAGGGTGAAACACAGAATAACCTGGTGCCATTTCAAGCCAGGACATCTGTGCAGATCAGTATTGTCTGGATGTGAAGCCATTGCTGTTGTAGACCTACCTAGAAGGAGCTTGGGGTTTCATCCTGCTTCTTTCCCAGAAATCGTATCCATTTACCAAATACCTGGTAAGCAAAGATGTAATTACTTTGGCCGATTCCCATAGATAAGGTTTGTTTAGTATGTGTAACACCTCTATTAACAAATCTCTCTTCTGTACCTAAAACAGAAAGCCAAAGCAGGGCAGAAACACACTTTGAATGCAGTTGAATACAATGTCTTGGGTGTCTAAGGGAAATATGAAGCTGCTTGGGGAGGGGAACAAATGGTAACTGAGGATGAAACTGCATGAAGTCAGGGTGCTGTGCTGTCTGGGCTAGGTCTTGTTTGTAGCAGTAGGGAAAAAAGATAACTGGATTAGAAAGACATCATTAGGATAAAGAATATTCTAAAAGTCTAGTGCACAAAATCTACATAAGACTTGTTTTAGTGGGACATAAAATCATCAAGGATGAGAAATTTAAGAGCTTTTGGAGACTTAGCTGGATGCCCTAGGAACTCCTAGCACAAAAAGTAAATAATGTGCAGAGGCTCTGCCTGTCTGTATTTGATTTTTGTCGTCTTTAACCTTCCACGCTGCAGCTCTGCTCTTTAACCAGTTGGAATTTAAATGTGTTGTTACAGTAGCGTCTTTGTTGGAGATGGACCGTGACTCGTGCTCATTAAGGCTACAGATGTCTGCTTAGATTATGTATTTCAAAAGCTTTTTCTCTGATGAACTGTGAAAAGCCAGGCTTGAGCAGAGGATTGCGAAAGATAAAATAATAGCCCCTCATCCCTGTGTCTGGCAGACTTAATGCAGTTACTCTCAGATCTTTTTAAAAACTGAGACAGCAAATTTGTTCACAGTCAATAAGACAGCCCCCTGAGCTCAACCCATTATGTTTCCTTTATCAGTCTTTTCCTAAATTATTCACAAAGCTTTTTACACTCCAAAAATCTCTAATCTGCGAATTCAGCATTTCCCAGATAATAACATTTAATAAGCGTAAGTGGCATTGATAAACTGTTTATATGTGGCGTGATTAGAAAACATAGATCTTCTTAAGGGGGGCGGGGGGAGCACAAAAGAATAAATACTCCACGAATTTAAGATAAATTAGCTTGCCCACTCACCTGTTTTGTGAATTTGCATTTAATAGCAGAGCAGACAGAACTTTTTAAACCTGCCTGGATAATACCTGCTTCTTTTGGGAGATGAGTGAATTATCAAGAAACTCAGTTCAATGACTTCTGTGATGTGTAAACATTTGCTGAAAGTTACTAGAGCAGAACTAAAGAGTCATGGCTTTTTCTTTCTAAAGTAGTTGTGCATGTCCAGCTAAGATTTTTCAGGTGTTCTTACATCTCACCTTCTCCCTATTACAACGTGCACAAAATGGATAGAGGTTCATCGGGCAGTCTCAGCCCTTCCACACCTCAGTAGACTCACCTGGCTCTACAAAATCCCATAATGTTACCAAGGAATTGCCAAGAAGTTACTCCTTTCAACATGATCAGTTATATAGTAAGACGAAGAAAAAACTTGATGTAAAAGTCTCTTGTATGCAAAGCTGTCTTATAGTTCTGCTACTTTTGTTTTAGCTGTGCTATAGAGCAGTTTTCTTGCCGGAGCATTATTTTGGAAGACCATTAAGGGCAGTTCATTTCTTTTCCTTGAATGGGAAGTGCCCTCTCCTTCCATCTTTTGCAGGTTTGGATTTACTGACTTTGCTAGAAAAGGGAGGTTAGATCAGGTTGGTCTTTCTTGGTTTAAACTACACCACAGCAGAAGCGAAATACCACTGGACTTCACTTGTGAGCGTGTTTTGCTAAGGGGCCTTAAGATTGTGTCGTCTTGGCCCAGAAAACCCACCTATAAGGCAAGAATAAGGTTGTTATGGTGGCAGAAGACGACTTTGTTTCGATGGTAGCTGAATCTTCCGAGGCAGAACTCCATCTCAGAGCTATGGTGCGCTCTATGTTCCTGTAAAGGTATAAAGACTGTGCATGTTTAGGGAGCTGGATTCTTTGCGTGGGGAGAGCGAGTGTCTCCATGCAAAGCACTCAGCACTGCCCAGGGCACAAGAAAGAGCGCTTGAGGGATAAACCAGGTTCTTTCCTCTTCGCAGGATCTATCTGTACTCCTCAGTGCAGCTCCAAGTTAGAGGCACACAGGCTAGAACTAGCTGAACTGATGGAGATGCTAATTCAGCTCCCAGAAGCAATGTTGCTGTGTTGGCCGGTTCAAAGGCTGCACCAGGTAGTGCTATTCAAAACAGCACCTTCACGGTTGTACTTTTGGTTCAGAGATCTTTACGCAGACCTGTAGTCCCTAGTGTAGACGTGCCCTTAGATTGCTCTTCTTCTCACAGATACAGTGAACTAAATGGGAATATAAGCAACAGATCTAAAAACCTGAAAAGGAATAGAGAGTTACTGGTAAACAAATGATGTTTCAGTAGCCACAGAAATCCCAAAGCTCCAAAACAGCATGTTAACAGCAAATTTACCCAAAATCTCTGCAAGATATGTGGGTGGTTGTTGTATGAAAAGGATCATAAAACCAGATAAAATAGATGTTTTGTTTTGGACTGTCCTAAAGCTGGTCATCAGATCCCATCTGACTTTTGACAAAATATTTTTTCTTCAGCCATCTGGTTAATCTGTTTGGATTTATGGAGGCTTTTTGTGCAGGACCTAGAAGGTGCTATCTTAAACCGATGGATAACCTTAAAAGTTTTGAGAAGAAGTTGACGTTTAATTCACTTCTCTCACTTTTCTTCCCTTTTAATAAGATGGAGATTATAAAGAGAAGGGACTGTGCTGCTGCAGAATGATCCCATGGTAACTAATTAGGTCTCATCAGGTCTGCAAAGGCATCCTGTTCTCAATCTCATGCCAATGCGCTGTGACCAGTGAGCCAAGCTGAATGAAAGTCTTGTGGTATTTTACTGGGTTGTCATAATATATTTACCTTCCTTGCACTGAAGAATTGCAGGTAGCGGTATTCATCCATGGATCATTCCTTGCAAATAAACTTGTCGGTGTTTGCATAAAAATGATCTGCTTGTCACCATACTCCCTATGCTGGCCCTTGTCCGTGATATGTGACATGAATTCATTTCTCAGCTGGTGAATTTAGGGAGTGTGTTAAAGAAGCCGCAGCAGTATGTGGTGAGTTGTAATTAAAATTACTAATGCATGTAAATTCCTTTCCTCCCTTCTGCTTTGATTTACATTCTTCATGCAGACGTTGTTCACTTTGCTGAGTGAGCCAGAGACCTAGTGTTGACTGGTAACGATGACTTCTGCATTCTCTTCAGCACAATTGCATGGGGAAATAAATTTAATGAGGATCCTTGCTGAGGTGTGACACGAGGTATCAAGAAAACTGCGTGGCTTGCAGCTGGCCTGCAAACCTCTGGTCTGCGGTTGTAGTGGCATCATCAGTAAAACAGATCTATTTAAGAGTGGTAGTTTTTGTAGTCAGAAGCAGGACCAATAATCAGGTTCTGTTAGTTCTGGTAGAGTCTTTCTTTCCCATCTCATCCCTTCTTACTAAAATATCTATGATTTAAAATGGAGATGTTTAAAGGATTAGCCATTTTGTGTTGTATTATCTTACCTAACTAATGTTACCTAAGTTATTTTTAGTGATGCTGGAAAATGTGGTTTGGTGTTTGGAAGTGAACTACCAAAATCAAATATTGAGAGAAATACCCAAAGCATCTTGCTGCAGAACAACGGGTACTTGAGGAAAGCTCCTTTATTATGCCGGACATGGTATATATTTCATTATTTTGTTGCTAGAGAAATTTGTAAGGGGCTCAGTTGCAATTCTGAGTGACCAAAAAGCGGTTTTAGTTGATAGGCGAAAGAAAGGAAAATCGTGTGTTAAGATTTACTGTCCCAGCCTTCTGCAGTAGGAAATGAAGAATTTGGATGGATAGTCCTCTCGTAATTGTCTGGATTTTGAGGGTCAAAGGGTTGGGTTTGTTTTGTTTGTTTTTTACTCAGCCTCTCGTTTTTCTTGAGGTAGATGAATGTCTTGTGTCAGAGTAGTATTTTTCTTTTTGAGGCTACAAGGAGTTACAGCCTGCACAGAAATAGAAATTTCCCCCAGAAGAGAAAACAGTACTCAAAGGCTGCATGACCTTGTGAGCAGGGGCTGAAATGGAGTCGGGGAACACGGTTGTGTGGTGCTGGCACCGGCCCCGAGTGCGGCAGAGTCCCGTCGGTGTGTTTATGCCATGTTGCTTCTCTGAGCCTCTTTCCTCCTTTGCATTTTGTGGCTTTTTATTGTGTTTTCTCATAAGATTTGCATGCAGTTCAAGATCCATTCAGATGTCCAAAGTCGTCATTCCATTATTCCATTCCTTTTCGCTTCTCTGGGCCCAGAGCCCGGGCGGGAATTCCTTCTCCTGTATCATGACTGTGAACTGTAACTTCTCCAACTCCAGCTGTAACTTCTCTTACAATTCTCGGTAACTTTGCCGATTCCGCAGTGCCTCCTGCAAATAAAACATATACTATATGCTATCTGAAGTACCTCTTCTGATCTGGTCTTCTCACCTCTTCTCAAAATCCCCTAATACCCCCGATTAGGGTCGTGCTCCTGCTCCCTGCCAGTCAGGTACCATTTCCAACCATTCCCTTCACCATTGCCATCTCAAACTGAAGCTCACTTGTGTGATCTTTCATGGCCTCAGCCCAGCTCATGTTTTTCTTTTCCTCATCTTGTTCTATCCTAACCCGGTTTTTTGTTTGGTTTGGGAGTTTTGTTTTGTTTTTACCATTCACTTCTTTCACTGCAGCCTTTGCTTTTAGACTTTCACATCTCTTACTGTTATCACATCTGCCAGGCTTACATCGCTGTTTTTTGCTGTTCCAACACCCTTTCTTCTTTTGAATTTTTTCCAGCAGGACGTCTTCTGATCACGAACATCCAAATAACCACCTTTACGGAGCAGCTATCTATATTTGCTCCCGTACTTATTTTGGACTGTTAGATCTGTGCAGCACAGGATGTAGTTGCTGCCTTTTTTGATAAACTCCATGTAAACTTTGACTGCACTGCAAGTTACCATGAAAAGTAAAGATCAGGCCTTTTACATCTCTGATTCTAGTGTGCTTTGCTGGGTACAGCTGAGGTACTGTGCTTTGGAACTGGGTGTCTCGCCTCCGGAAACCAAAAGTGATGACTGATAGGTAGGGGTGGGGGGGATACTCCCATGGAAGCGCACGTGCTTCCTACTGCGGTGCGTATTTTCCTCTTTCCCAGTTTGTCTCTCCCTAGTAGTTTATCTGCTGGCACTTGCTGCGGGTGAGGATGGACTGAGTGATAGGCAGCCAGTCTCTGATTTGCATGCATATGCTTTTAACGAGCTAATTTTCCACAATCCAAAGAAAAAAGGAAAAGTTGCTTTTGTCGCACAGTGCATTAGCAGAAAACACAGCTTAGGTTAAGAGCAGTTTTATATTGAAACAAATCTCAGGCTTCCTTTTCCTTTTGTCTTGCAGAGGCGGGCAGCGGCCAAGATTACGTGACCTCAGAAAATCAGCTGCTTTACTACCCTAGTATTACCTATGCTATCATCGGAAGCTCTGTCATTTTTGTACTCGTGGTGGCCTTTCTCGCCTTAGTCCTGCACCACCAACGGAAACGCAACAATCTCATGACCCTGCCGGTGCATCGGCTGCAGCACCCTGTCCTGCTGTCCCGGCTGGTGGTCCTCGATCACCCGCACCACTGCAGCGTCACCTACAACGTCAACAATGGGATCCAGTACATGTCCAACCAGGCCTACCACAGGCCGGTGGACCTGGACTCGCCGCCATCCTATTCAGAGGCTGTGCTTGACCAAAGGTATGTACAGGAGCTAAATCTGTGCTCACCAAAGTTTCACGCTACTGGTTGCAGCTCAGTTAATCTGTGCTTCTGCTCCCCATTTATCCTTATTACTGCTTTTGACAGAAGTACAGCGTTCAAATTCTGTCACATGCATAAGGCCAAATTTGGGCAAATTTGAGCTCCTCCTGCGTACGAAAAATTCATGGTCCTCAGATCCCCTTACTGTTACTGGTATTAAAGGGATTTAAGGCAAACTTAAGTCATGCTCTCTTAGCCCGTGTCATTGGTGGTAGAGATTTTGAGGATCGCAGGAGAATGCAAAGAAATGTATCACTTGTCTAGTAGTGAGATTCTGTACGAGTCTGGAATCAAAACATGAAAATTGAATTTGGAGTTTTGCCAAAAACCAGCTAGGTTGTAGGTCTTACTATTAAAAAAAAAAATAATTACCCTGGTCATATGTGATAGTATATAAAGGTAAGAGGTCTTCAGTTCTTGCATAAAGAAATTGTATAGTCCCTCTGCTCTGCACTGCTTTCCCTTTACCAATAGAAGAAAAGAACAGGACTCTGAAACGGAAAGTGCTGTTCTCATTTTAAATAGCTGAAAGTGCTTTGCAGTTTTGTGGGTGGGTGTGGTTTGGGTTATGATGTTTTTGTAGTTATGACACTGGTTTTATTTGTAGATTGTTAACCTTCATTTTAACCTCTGTCTGTAAAGTCTTTCCAAACAAAACTCCTAGACTGCCATCCTCTGCACATAAAAAGGGCACGATATGAACTTTAATGATCCAGACTGTTCACTGTCACCCTGTCGGTATTTTTTAGTACGAATTCTGGGATCTAAGAATGATATCATTTACATTCCTATTCTCTACTGCGTTTGGCAGCAGCTCCCTTGTCTTGATGTTGACATTCATAATAATGATATCTTTTCATTAGTAAGGACAACTAAATGAACAGCTGTCCAGATTGTAATCACTTCTCACCTGGGCTGATAAACCATCAGCAATTTCAGAGCTAATTGCTCCCAGGACCTGTTATCAATCTGCTAAACCCTTCAGTCCCTTTACTTGTTTACTATCAGAACCAAAAAACAGCGTTCTTGAATCCAGTACTCATCTTGTCTATGCCTACTTAGCAGTTGCTCTGCATGTGATATCATGACAGCAAAAGTGATTTGTTGTGTGGAGAAATCAGTTCATTATTTATTTGTAGACCGTAAGCCATTAATCTCTGTCACTTAATGGAAGTTTCCTCAGAGCTTTCTTGTGTTCACATCATTATCTGTAGGTGTAAATCCACTACTCACGTTATTTCTTTTAAAGCACTTTCTCAGGTTGTGTAAATGTTATACAGGAAAAATTCTTACCTCTTGCAGCTGTCTTTGAGGGTAAGCTGAGATTTGTGGAAGTGCATACCCATGAAAATCGGCGTGTAGAGTGTTAAGCAGGGTGTAATTAGCTGTGTTGCATCTTGATCAGAAACCTTGGTGCCCAGTGGTGGTGTGGATGTTTTGGAATTACCTGAATAATGTAGGCAGGTCTGTTTGAGATCTCCTGAAAGGTGTCATCATGGAAAAGCTGAGAAACACTGTTTGTTTTTTCATAATTGGAAAACTACGTACTTTCTTCCGTACCACTGTTTTTAGTAACCTCTTACTGTTGTGTATCACAGCAGACCACCTTGGTTTGACCTTCCTCCACCGCCTTATTGTTCTGAATCTGAATCCCCTAATCAGCCAGATCTTCCTCCTTACCGATCTCGGACGGGAAGCTTGGTGAGCACAGACACCCCCATGGCAGGAAGCCCTGTGGGGACAGCCAGCAGTTGGACAAGAGACATCCCCGACAGCATGGATGGCCACAGAACTCTTCTCGAGAGGACAGCAGGTCAAGGCGATTCTCTGGTCAACCACATGGCTGAAAGAGAAGTGTGACTGCTCCAGTATTTGGGATGGGCAGGAAGGCGTTTACTTTTTCAAGTCTGTATGGGTTAATCTGCTGTGGCTAGTAGGTTTCGGAGGGACATGTGCCTGAATGATGACTTGATTTGAATCCACACTAAGTTAATATTTGAATTCAGCGTTTTGGGCTCATCAAAGAGAGAGCTGTGAGAGCTAAACCTAGACTCACGTCAGCTCTCCATAATACTTCTGCGAGCAAGTTCCGGTTCAGACTAGTAAGAGAAACATCAGTGCCGTGTCAGAGAACTGATGTGATGTATTTCTTGAACTATTTACTGTATATGAATGTATATATGTGCATGTAAAATATATACAGATGTTGCACACAGAAACTATGCCAGAAGGACTCTTGTTTTCAGACTGCTTTCCCCTCCTGTCGACATGTGAGCTGTTTCTTCTTACTGCCTGGTGCCAACTGGTGGTCACTGAAGCACGTGAGAGGCAGTCTTTCTGCTTTGGAGGTCTGGTGCCCAATGCTAGCCCACTGGCAGTGCTCAAATTGCAGAAAATGTCCTACTTGTCCCTTCTTTTCATGGCCTGGAACATTCTCACTGTGAATGTAATTTTCAAAGTTTAAGCTTGTGAGGATGCAACAACTCTCTAACTGAGCAAACAAGGTTTTTTCCCCAGATGGTAATATCTAGGCCAAATTTGCATGGGTTTTCAGGAACACCGCAGAGGTTGGCTTATCTGTCAGACTTCAAGGCTGAGTACAGAGGCACTGCAGCTTCTCAACAAACCAGAGCAAGACTTCTTTTCAAGCGTGGCAAAACAATATTACTCCATGTGTTCCTTCTTAAAAAAAAACCACAACCAAACACAAAACAAAAAAACCTCAACCAAAAAAACCCCAAACTGTTTCAGCTAAATCTTGAACACCAAAACCAGCCTGAGGCAAACACCTATCACAGAAAGCTTTAGTGTTGAATGACTAGTTTGTTATAGTTGTAGAATAACTGAAAGCAGGTCATGTAGTGAAAGGTGTTGGGCTTGTCGGCACTGTCTACAGCGTGTATACGTACACGTGTTTAATACTATGTGTATCTATGTAAGTAGTGTATTGCATGGATTTAGTTCTGCTGTACCAGTAGAACTCTAAAACGTCAAAGTTTCACTTATGATATTCTGGTCGTTTTTTATGGAGTTTGCCATTTTTCATTTTCATTTGGTTGAAATTCTAGTTTCTGCAGAAAAACAGAATTATTTGTGTCTGTTTTGTCCTAACTCTCGGAATGGTCTCCTGCAAAGTGTGTTTCAGTGCACAGCGTTGAATCACCCATGTGAAAGCACCTCGGAGGTAAAGGTATTCAGAGTGGCAAGGGGGAAGGCAAGCTGTGAATTTAAATGCCACTGCATGCTGTGCTTGTGCTCAGTATACCGAAAACAATGCAGTGTCTTCCTCTTGTCCAGAGGAAAATTGGCCTTGAAAAATTATTTATATTTGTCTATCAGACACATTTCCCATTCCTTCTTCCATGTAATGAACAGTGTCATTAAACAGGCTTTGCTGTTTAATGGAAATGAAGGAAGCTGACTGCCCACACCTTCTGCTTTCTTCCTCCCCATCTTTCTAAGGTAACTTCTGTCGCCCAAAGGTTACATGCTCAGAACCCAAGAATTTTTGAGCTTGAGTGTAGGTAGGGGAACGACCTGAGTTCGGTCTCAGTTCCCACACATACACCTGAATTTTTTTTGTGTTTTTTTTTTTTCATTTCCAGCTCTGGAGTCTACTACCATGGTATGTAAGAGGCAGGGGCCCGATGGATTTAGCACAGGTCATTCCAGGAGCGGGATGACACGGTGGGGAGCACTGGAGAATTCTAATGCTGATGGGCTCGGCTGACTTTGGAAGCAGATTAATGGCAGCCTTTCATTACAGGCTTAGGCAGCCTGTCTTGAAGTGCGTTGGTGAAGATGCTCCTAAGTCCTTGCAAAGCTGTGTGCAAGGTTGGGTCAGATTTCATCCTTGCTGGGAGCTCAAGCAATGTAATTATGCTGTCCTTCGCAAAGCAGGACTTGGCTAATTAATGACTCTGTCCAACTTGATAGGCAGACTGTTATCACATAGCAGACAGTTATTCTTTATTTTACAGGTAGGTTAAACTCGAGCTGAGTTTTTTATGGAGTTTGCCATTTTTCGTTTTCATTTGGTTGAAATTCTAGTTTCTGCAGAAAAACAGAATTATTTGTGTCTGTTTTGTCCTAACTCTCGGAATGGTCTCCTGCAAAGTGTGTTTCAGTGCACAGTGTTGAATCACCCATGTGAAAGCACCTCGGAGGTAAAGGTATTCAGAGTGGCAAGGGGGAAGGCAAGCTGTGAATTTAAATGCCACTGCGATGCTGTGTTAACATAGCTGAGTTAATAGAAAAGGTGGGTGCGGGGGTGTCTCCTGTGAGCGCTGGGCCCTGCTGTCCCTCTTGCCTTTCGTTAAGGTTCGGCTCGGCCTCTGTAAGAGAGCTACGTAATGCTGTATCAGAATCAGCCTTAATGTTTCTCTGTTGCAGTTTAAAACGTCATATTGGACTTTAAAACATGCTATTGAAGAGTTTGCAGTAGTTTCATTAGAATTAGACATCTTTTTAATTTTAAAGTTGCCGAAGGCTGTATTAGTGAAACTAAATCATTACATGGCACGTATCCCTCACACAAGCCTTCCACGGGGGGCTGCGTTTCACCACGTGTATTTTAAGACACCAGGGTGTGTGCAAACCAAATATTGTTTGCCATGGCGTCTGAAAAACCTTGCATTGCTAAGAAGTAGGAAAAGAGTGGTTATAGCCTGCTGCTTCTGCCTTCTGTGTCAGTCGCTGTCGTATATGTACATATATATATATATATATAAAAAGAAAAAATACTCTTTCAGGTTGTATATATTCATGTAACTTTTGCATTAAGATAATCCATTTGGACGTTACAAAAAAAAAAAGAAGGAAAAAACATTCTAAATGGTGTGACATTTTCCCTTCCAGCTAAGGGTGTATTTATCTTTGTATAGGAATCTTTTAGTTTGTGAGAACATGAGTTACAAAAGGAGATTGTGCCTTTCTGATTGATTGTTGATTTGGGAGACTGTTAACTACATTTCTGGGTGGTGTTACATATCATTGTCTAGAGATCCAAAAAGAGAAACAAGTCTTGTCTTCCTCTTTTTTGTTACTTACGGGGACCACTGAACTTTGAGGAGTACAGAAGTTCAGTATCTTGTTCCAAAAAGGCATGGTAAAACTTTAAGGGGGCTTTTAATCTTACTCCAGTTTTCTGGTTTGTAAAACAGATTTGCTAGCTGGTTTCTTTGGAAATCGCTGTAGTATCACGCAGAGATTGTTTCTAACGTGTCACTTCTAGTAGTGTTGATACAGCGTTATACTGCATTATTCAGTGGAATCTTTGGGAAAGCATGGTAGCAACAACCGCACTGATGAAATTAAATATTTCATTGAAAATCCTGCAGCTTGTAAGGCTGAAGTTAAATGTTCATGAAATACCATGTGGTAGGATTTCTCTTCAGTAGCCGGTAAAATTGGAATTGATCATTCTGTTGTTTGCAATTGCTCTTAACCTTTTAGTTTGAGGTTAGTCCTCCAGGAGCGTTCCTTTATACTTAATATTTAAACAAATGGGTGTTATTTCAAAGACCTATTCTTACAAAAGTAAAACCAATTAAAGTTTTCTTCCAGAGCCAAATTCTGATTCCACATCTGTATTGAATGGTGACCACTGTAATGAGTAGTTCTCCTCAGCGCAGGTATTAATATATTTGATTCCAATAAAACAATTTGAAGAAATGACTACTTGAGGTAAATGAAGGAATGTGGATTAGCCTGTTGGAAATAAGATTTGGGTTATTTAAAAATAAATAAATTTCAGGCGTTTTGAGTGTCTGTAACCTCTGCTGAAGTCAGAGTGCTGTGTATTTAAAATTAGGCCATTAGTGAATCCACCTGATAATACTCTGAAGTTCCTTGTAAGGCAAATTACAATTTACCTCTCTGGTACTGTGCTGTAAAAACTGGCAGTAATGCTTTTAAGAGAGAGCCCGTGAATAATTTTCTTGGCTCTTGTCTACAGTGACATGCACAACAACACTGACTGCATTGCGATTTTTAAATAACTCTGCATTCATTCTTCCTCTCCTTTTAAGTCAAATCAGTTTTATTTACACCACTTTGCTTTGATACAGCTGATAGGGCCCTTGTGATAGATTTAGAAGCTGGGTGGAGGAAAGAGATGATGACTCTCATTTTAATTAATGCTGCAGCTTCTTAATCTTGTGCGCTTTACTTTTTAGACATCTTAGGAAAGACAAATGGTTTTAGTAGATAAGAAAAACTATTAATGATGAAAAGGATAGAGGGATGCTGATTCTGAATTCAATTTTAAATGAATATTTAAAATTGTATAAATGAAGGAAGAATTTAATTCTGTATTTTTAACGTGGTGATCAGATGGCAAGTACTGTTTTTAACTGTTGCTCATTGGAAGCTACTTTGCATATAATGCCTGGAACTAAAATGGTAAGACAAGTGCTCTTCTTGCAGTTCATAGTAGATCTGAAATATTTTTTATTAGCAGAAGGCTATAATGCACCCGTGGACTAAAATATGTGACTGCAGAAAGAATTGCAATACTGTGCTGGATTCTGCCTGAACGGATCCCAGTACAGGACTGTGGCCTTCATTTGTCCCTTTTTTTTTCTGATTTGAGGGGTTTTGTGAACTTGAAACGGAGATGTTGCATAAGAGCTTTAAGGGAGGTTGTATGTTGAAACCCAACCTTGTCTTAAACTTTTGTAAACTGGAAGCCTTCAAAAACGTATTCTGTATTCCTGAATAAAGTTGGTGTTTTAATACCATTCACAAGTGAGGATGTCCCCTGTCTCATGGAGTCTCAGTTGCTTTAGTTTTATAGCCTCCTACATGAGATTTCTTCCAACTTCTTTTGCATTCAATGTTAAGTTTTGTTAACTCTTTCTGGGTTTTAAACATATTTTTAAAAGGAAGTGATATTGGAAACCCACATGTACACGTGTGTATAAAAATATACTGATACATATGTCTCCATGCTTATACAAATGAAAATTGCTTAGTTTCGTAATTTCTTGTTCTCCTTTTGCCATAGTTTGTGCTATCAAAGACGAGGCATCTGAAGCAGTCGTGTTTTGTTGTCGTCTGCTTTGTAGCAAAGCTCTAGAGGCTTCAGCAGAACTTGGTGCTCTCTGCTGGTTGCTGCGCATGGATTTACTAGCAGAGCTAAGGGGCATCAGCTTCTACCTCCCCCTTTCTGCCTGCCACTTTCCCACCACTTATGTTCCCAGCACAACGTCCCTGATTATCTCCAGGTCCGTGATCCATGTGCCAGTCACGTGAGCCAGATTCAAGTTGAGATGCTCTTGGAGGCTGGTGTCTGACTGAAGTCCCATCTCGGGGCTCTTTCCCCAGCAGATGCCTGATGCAGGCACCACCGCTATCATGGGAACCGTCCAGCCCCACAAAGTCCAGACCCACTTGACGTCTGGATCATAGCCACTCTTCTTGTCAAGGTACTTCATTAGAGACAGTCCTGTCACTCAAAGGAAGTGTGAAGAAGTACCCTTTATGTTACGAAGTTCACAGACTAAGGAGAACAGGTTCAAACATGTCTAAATATTTCAATCTATATAAGTATATAGAGGTTGACATATTTCACTTCACGTCTCCACTTGCTACCTTCACAAAGGCATGTCAGTTTTATCATTAGCCTGGTTAATTAAGTCACATACCCTCACTGAAATTTTCAGATGGTAATCTTCGTTTGACACTGGCAGACTGCCCCAAAATAAATAGCTCTGGATCCAGAATTCACAGCAGTGGCACAAGGGAGACGGAGCTGTTGAGGCTGCCACAATGGGCTCTCCGCAGGGGAGGGAACGCTGGGGTCTCGGGGCTGGCTCATTCAGTCACGTCCCAGCAAGAGCTATGCTTGAGAAAAGTTGATTCAGAAGACAGCCGCTTATGAAAATAAATAGCATACTCTAGCTAAGCTCCCTGATTAATCGTTTTTATTCTCTCTGCTTCAATTTGTTTAAAGATCTTAATTTTTCCATCTTAAAAATTAAATACGCAGTTTATTTCAGCAGTGATTTCCGAGTGCAGCATCTTTTCTTGCTGATTTGCAAGCAGTCTCCTAATCATTCAGCCTCTTATCTATTGGTGAGAGAACTAAGCAGCTTTTCACATTTTGGGGAGCCGTAGTCCAAAATGATGTGCTGTTATTAATTGAAGTAAAGGCATCTTCATGTGGAAATTCACAGCTTTTCTTTGCTTTTCAAAGCAAAGCTGAGGGTATGCATATTGCATAAAGCACTTCGGAAAAGAACTGGACTGATCTCTCTAGGGAATTAACTTTTCTGTTTATCTGCCAAACATCCTGTGAATAGATAAATATGATTCTCTGCTTCCCAAAATCCCAACAGTATTCCTTACAGCCTTACTGCCGGGACCACTGCAGATGAAAAGGCAGAGCAGTTTCGCGGCTGATCGGGCCCTTAGCATTTCTGTGGGAATGGGCACAAAGTGGTTCAGTAGTGCGGTTGCTTTGGTGCTGGATACCGTGCAAAAGTCCCCTTTTCACCGAGAACTGATTTGGGACCATCACTTCCTACATGCTTCCCAACAGCCACCGTACAGGTAAGTACGTTGTTTTGTTTTGTTTTTTTTTTTTCTTTTAAGTAGCTCTCACCTAAGGTTAATTCCTACCAGTTACCCTGAGGTAAAAAATTCCATAGCTCATTACTTGATACCACAGCCTGTAACTTCGTCAAATTTAAACCATGATCATTTCTCAGCACAAAAGTACAAGAGCCTTCATCTGTGTAAGAACAACAGGAGTAATGGCTCAGCTTGATCCAAAGCAGCTCCCTTCTAGAGGAGCGCCCTGGCAGCGTCAATTTGATTGAATGGTCTCTTGCATTTATTTGGAATACCTGCTATTTCCTTGACAAATGCAAGTCACGTTGCAGCACAGTGAGGAAGAAGTATGATGTTTCATTTGACAGAGTAGATTTTTCTTCTCATTTGTTTGTGACGGAGTTATCTTAGAAAATGCTCTTCACCCAACGCTGCATCCGAAGTAGCACGAGCTTGCAAAGGTGCGGGGTAAGGGGAGGACAGTAAGGTTGGCTGTTTGATACAGCTGCAACCCCTTTGGAGGTTTCTTAAGTGTTACAGTGTTATACCTGCATAAGGAATATTGAAATGCCGTACAAGAAGTGCATTTGCAGACTAAGGAAACATGGTTGATATTTGGCTGCTCTTTTGCTAGTTTCTATTTACTCAAATAAGATGCAAAGTCGAGAGCAAAAATTCTCCATGCATCTGTTGCTGTATTTATTGTTCTCCCTTGGCAGTCTGCGCAGAGCAGAGGAGTTAGCAGAATCAATGAATTATCCAAAGTGGATTTGGAGAGCGCTCTGCTTCAGAAATAATGGAGCTGGCTTAAATACCCACTTTCGAGGTGTCGTGTTAGATATGCTGGTTAAAACATGGATTACGTAAGATAAAATCATACCTGAGCTTCCACAGGAAAAAAAAAAACAACCACCCTGTGCATCTGAGAGATGCAGCAGATCTTCATTAGCAAAGCCAGGCTCTAGGAGCTGGCTGCAGGTCAGGGTCAGAAATTCCTGTGCCATGAGCCCAGGTGGAACTGGTGCTGATGCAGCACTTGCGGAGAGCAATGGCTGTTAAGGTTTTGGTGGCACGAGTTGGTTTGTCTGGTATCTGATACCTGAAATATGTGAAAATCATTCTAGACCGATTGCGCCTTCCTTCGGGAAGCTAGATAGAAATCCTCTGGCTGCTTTGTTGAGGTCGTGTTTCTCAAGCAACTAATCACTCTTGTTATTCTCTCTCTTCCTTTCTATCAGTTGCAGGGAGAGGAGGAGGATTTGCACTGGTTTTTAAGTGGGGACACCTGAGAGAAGAAGAGACATCGAGATCAGTTTCAGGAATAACAGAACCTGCATCTTACAAGATCCAGTCTCCTGACCACTGGGTAGTGCTGTCTTATCCATCCATTTGTAATCTTTTAAATCCATTCAATTTAACAGGCGATTTTTGCAGATTCAAGACAAAAAAGAAGAGGTAAGTCTGGACCTGCAGGTAGCTCTTTCAAGTTCTCTTCCTTTTTGCAAAAATTCGGGCAGTGGTCGAAAAACAGAAACAAATATCTGAATTCCATATTTTCTTCTAACCTCTAGGTACTTGTTTGCCTTATTTATATTTGCAGACAATTGAAACAGTTGTTCTGTATGGCTCTTTGTGTGGAGGAGGATTCTGCTCTTAAATAAGTTTCCAGGCTGGGACTTAACCTAGAGTAGGTATTTCTGTAGGTTCCACAGGTTAACAAATGCGTGGACTGTGAATGTCTCCCAGAAGGGAGGTAGGGTGTATTGGAAGTGGCTTGCCGAAAATAATGGTGGTTTAAAGATGCAAACTGCAATTGCAGTGTGTGGAGGGTAGGGGCACAGGTTCCTACAGGGGCTGTAGGAACACTTCGTTGGATGGCGGGCACCAACATTTTTTGCTTCATGCAATTGGGAAGGGAGGGGGAGAAGTGGGAGGGAGGAATGTCATTTTGACCCTGAGCATATAGGTAGCCCAAAGTGATACAGGGAACTACAGAGAGAAGAGAGCGACCTGGCATTTTAAAAATGAGCTCAAGGTAGTGCTTTGAAGCGTGGCTTGGTAATATTATTTAAAAAAAAAAAAAAAAGTCCCCACTTTCTTGATAATTGGTATCAAGAACGAGATGACTAATGTGTGGGGGAGAGAGTGGTTTGAAATGATTTTTGGATGGTGGGTTTTTTTTTTTTTCTTCCTTTAAAAATTTAGGTGAAGTTAATTATGGAATGGCAGCAGCGTCTGATCTGAAGCGGGCACTTTCATCTCACCTCCTGCTTTTAAAATAGCTGCGCTCTTATCTCTGCTTTGAGGAAGGGCGTGCGGGGGGGAGAGCACCCCGGTGCTCTCGCAGCCTGGCGGTC
Organism: Calonectris borealis; assembly: GCF_964195595.1. Lineage (NCBI taxonomy): Eukaryota > Metazoa > Chordata > Aves > Procellariiformes > Procellariidae > Calonectris > Calonectris borealis. The sequence continues at coordinate 50,541,287 of NC_134316.1, read as the reverse complement.
GCCAGATGAATGAAATGCCTTGTGAGATACGAGGCCTTTTAAAGACTGCCAGTAAAGAATTAGTAAGACTTTAGGAGCTAATATCCCATGGTGATGATGACCGGAGGAAGGAAAAAAAGCCACGATCTGCAAAAGACAAATGAAAAACATAAAAAATTAATGAGCCCAATTACTTTAATACTGTCCAAAATATGTTCCGTTTAAAAAAAGTGGAAGCAGACAAGAACCTGACAGCCTCAGTCCCACAAACGCTGACATTAACCCTTCCCTTCGTTAATCACGCCTAAGTTGCAACTATTAATCATTATTAAGAGCCTGCCACTACGCTGATAGCATTCTTTTGTATTAATCTGACAAAGTAAGCGGAGGAGCTCTGCTTCCAGCATAGGCTGGGTGCAGCGTAGAGAAGCCCTTGCCGTGCCCAGCAAGGTGGGCTTTGAGCGCGTGCTTCGGGCTGAAAGGGGAAGCCGCCATGGGACACGGAGACGGAGGACCGAATGCAAAATCCCAGGAGGACGAGGCCCTGGCTGGGGAGGAAGAGGGAGGCAGGGGGCTGGAGAGCTGATAGCATCGCTGCCTGCTGATCGCATCAAGGCAGACATTGCCTTCACCCTTGTTTTTCTTCCTGGGGGTGTGCATGGGCCACGTGCCCGGTGGGATCCCAGCTAGCCTGAGAGCTGAAATCAATTCTGCTGTGGCAGGGCGGGCCCCCGTTAAGGTGGGCAATGAGGCTTCCAGCCCCCCTGCGGAGGTCAGTGCTGCTGCGTGGTGCGCTGGGTGGCACCAGCGCCTTCGGGGGTTGTCCGTTATTTCTCCGTGACACAGAACTTGAGGGTTTCACGTTCTTTTGAGGAAACAGGCACTTATTTCAGTGGAAGTGGAGTCTGATCCGAGCTTCTACAACCACCTGTAGCCAGTGGTTCGTCTCTTGTCCTGCTGAGCTGTGCCGAGTGGACTTTTGATGGTGGCCGTCCTACTTCTGAAGTAAGAGAGCCTTTGAGGAATTAATCTTTCCTAGGATTTTTATTTTTCAGGTCGCTGAGGCTAGATCCATGTGAGGGGAGATCTTGGATCGCTAGATATGCTCAGGATGAGCGCTTTGGGCTTCAGCCCTCTCCCGGTGACTAAAGATGGTAGCTGAGCCTGCACGGCAGCCCCAGGAGTGAGTCTGTCTGAAAGCCCTTAAACCACGTTGTGGGACCCAAGCATCCCCTTAAACAGAAGCAACGCAGTTCATCTTTACCAAATGGGCTGTGACAGGTCCAAAGGCAAAGGGGGGAGAAATGAAGGGGAGGGAGGGGTAAGAACATGAAATGTCCTCTGGAAACAAGCTTGCGCCGTGCTCTTTGGAGAGTGTCCGACTTCACGCCGTCAGCCAAGCAGGGGCCTACGAAGGATCCCTGAGGCTACGGGGGGGCTTTCCCCCACCACTCTCGGCTGCTAGGAAAACGCCACTGGGTCTGTCTGCCCTCATCTCTGTTCAGTCTGAGAGTTTTTTAAGATGCCCTGAAGAATTTCTTGTTTTATTTGTGCCTGTGGTTAGATCTCCTCTGTCAGCTTCATGTTACGTGTCCCTGTGGTGCAGGTCTGGTGCTTCTGTGCGTGCTCGGTCTGAGGACTGCCTTCTGCCCTTGCTTTACGTGACTGCTTTACGGTGCCCTGCTGATGGAAGGTAATTCAAACAATTAAAGGCCATCTCTGAACTTTACTGGGGTATTTTCACAGCCCAACATCTGCCAACGGTTCCTATCACAATTTGGGATGAGACCATCTTGTATGGGCTTTGTACCCTCTGGTGTTTTAGAATCACAGAATCATTTAGGTTGGCAAAGACCTCTAAGATCATCGAGTCCAACCATAAACCTAACACTGCCAAGTCCACCACTAAACCATGTCCCTAAGCGCCACGTCTACATGTTTTTTAAATACCTCCAGGGATGGTGACTCAACCACTTCCCTGGGCAGCCTGTTCCAATGCTTGATAACCCTTTCGGTGAAGAAATTTCTCCTAATGTCCAATCTAAACCTCACTTGGCACAACTTGAGGCCATTTCCTCTCGTCCTATCGCTGTTACTTGGGAGAAGAGACCAACCCCCACCTCGCTACAACCTCCTTTCAGGTAGTTGTAGAGCGCGATGAGGTCTCCCCTCAGCCTCCTCTTCTCCAGACTGAACACCCCCAGTTCCCTCAGGCGCTCCCCATCAGACTTGTGCTCCAGGCCCTTCACCAGCTTCGTTGCCCTCCTCTGGACACGCTCCAGCACCTCCATGTCCTTCTTGTAGTGAGGGGCCCAAAACTGAACACAGGATTCGAGGTGCGGCCTCACCAGTGCCCAGTACAGGGGCACCATCACCTCCCTGCTCCTGCTGGCCACACTAGTTCTGATACTATTTCTGATAGTTTTGTCCCAAAGCTTGCCAGCATGGAGCAGCTCTGGCTGCACTGCTGTGGCTTGACCAACTGCTTGGATCTCCGCTCGCTGTCTTTAGGCGGCCAGTGGGAAGAGGCGAGCAAGCGTCCGTCTTCTGAGGCGGCAGGTTGGAGAAGTCCCTAGCAGTGCAGCAGCAATGGCTCGGTGACACCAGACATCCCCGGCGTCTGAGGCACCGCTTACCCTTTCCTAATGCTCTCATATTTTCAGTCAGCAGCCCGTGTAGACAGAAGTGGTAGCGTACTTCTCCGTAAGCAGGACGCTGGGATCAGGCAGATTAGCAGCGCGTTAGTTACGATGTGTTTGTGTTTTTCAAGTGTCTTGGTTTTTTCCAGTCGGAAATTATAGCTTCGGCTCTAGTCTGGTGAGTCTAGGAGTCACAACTTAAGGAAGAACTTTTCAAATCCAGGATCTAAACCAATAAAACATCTGGGAGGTTACTGCTGAGTTAATGGCCCGGTGAAGACACAAATCACTGGGTGACCCTTCACGCTTCTCGTCTGCCTGATCTCCATTTTCCCTCTGCAGCATCACCCAAAAATCAAATGCAACGGAATGTAACCAAATGCAATGCAATAGTCGTCTTTTCCTTCTCCTTCTGGGCTTATTTTCAATCCTGTGCTACAGAACAAGGGGGGCATGCAGACAAGAAGCTGAATTCATTGCTCCCCCTCTGGTTCAGCAAGAAATTACTCAGATTTTTTTCCTACATCAATCAGTTGCCATCGTGTCCCAACAACCTTGCGCTCCCTGGTAGAGACATGAAAAATGATCCTTTGTCTTCCATGTGGCACTGGCACCGTGGGTGACAAACGCTCCCCTTTTTATGCCTGCTTATTTTATGGCGTTGTGCGTTTTTCTAGCTAAGCTGTGTGGCAGCCCTCTCGTTAATCAGATGTGCTGCTGGCCTATGAACTGCTAGCCTAGAGCAGTCTCGGTTAGATTTGACCCCAGTGAAGGCAGGGTAGAAGGGGCTGGTGGTTCTGGGGGACTGGGGTTGTGTCCAGTAACATCACATTTCTTCGCTGAGAGCCATGCGCTCAGATAAATAAGTGAACCCATCGAGTATTAGCCTGATTATTTAACAACCTCTCCTTGAAATGCGTGAAGCATTTAGTCCTCTGTAGTCTGCAAGTAAAGCAGTGATTCTCAGTTAAAGGTAAAAGAGAAGGGGAAAGTATCAAGAAATTGGCACTGGGGTGCTTTTACACAAGCTTCTGAAAAATGCCGAAGAGCAGCACTTTATCATTTTCCCCTTGAATAATGTGAGTTCCAAGGCTTGTAATTTTTGAATGTTGAATGCCCTCCTAAATACAGCCTGCCCCCCAAGTGAGACTGCTAATGAAACAGCAGATGGTGATTTGAATGGAGTAAAAGGACATCATGAAGATGTGCTTTGAAATAGCCAGAGAGAGCAAATTACGCAGGAGACGGGGGAAAAGAGAGTGATGGAAAACTGAGAACAAACCACCACGGTATTCATGTTATTCACCAAATGGCCCAGCATGTGAGTGGAAAGGTGTTTAATTATCTTCCATAAGCTGATATTAAAAAAAAAAAAACAAACAAAACATTTTCTATCCTGAAAATATTGGGGGTGATAAATAGGGAATTGTAGTCTTGATCAAGCACAGGGGCCGGTCGCATGCATCTGTCTGTGTCTGTGCATCTCGCTGCTGTCTCCGGGGCTGTGTGTGTCAGCAGTGACATTTGTTTGCTTTCTATTTTAAGCAATGCCTGGGGGTTGAAAAAAAAAAAAAAAAAAAAAAAAAATCACTTTTTTTGTTTGCCTCTTTCCCAAACTAATGCAATTTGAAATGCTGTGCCAGAGAGTCTGGAAGGCCTGAGGCAAAAGTCGAAACTGTGACCCTCTGAATATCAGACTATTGTGGCAAGCTGAGCGTCTTCTCCCTCGGTCGGGAAAGGGGCTGGGGAAGGGTGGCCCTTGGGCTGGCTGCCTCATCACCCCCCTCCTTCTACTCCCTCTGCACCGTCTCTGGGCCGCCTCGTGCTCCATGACGGCAGGCTGGCTGGTGCTGCTGGCTGGCCTTTCAGTGGTACTTTCTCTCTGGGCCTCGCTTTACAATCACTATGACTTAAGATTTATAAGCTGCTGTGAGGAGAGAGAATGACAAAAGCAAATAATTTACTTATTTCGAGTCCACAGTACAAATAGGTAGTGGAATCTTCCCCAAGAGGAAAGGAGGCTGAGGAAAAACCATAAACTGGTTTTACTGCTGCTCTTCCCAAGGCTTCTGCTGCCGGAGCGATGGAGCGTCCCCCCTTCACGCCCGCTCTCCCTGCCCTAGGTGGTTGCAGCCCCTTTGCTGCCCCCGCCTTGGCACTGGGAGCAGTCACCCAGGCGTTGGGCACTTCGGGAAGTTACGAGGGATTCACTTAAACTAAGACGGAGTCCCTCAGGGTGGGAAGAGGGGAGGTGACACCTTTGTTTCAGGCCCAGCTACCCAAGCTGGGAGGAAAGGAATAGTTTGAGCTGTAGAGTAACCCCCTCCCTCATCTGCACTTGACTAATAGAGGTAACAAGTAAATCGGTATCCGAGATCTCCAAAGCTTTGGTATTTCAGTGTCTGACGTTCTGGTACTTCCAGTAAAAATTAATTGTGCTCTTCTGTTGGCCGAAGTCTCCACCGCAGCCTCATTAACACACAGCCAAATGTTTCTCTCTTCCGACTTGTCGAACTAGAAATCAGTTTTGTTTGCTTGGCTTTTGTGTGCTGTCCACAAAATGCTTCCTTGTTTCTGCTGTGCCTGTGATTGCACCCTGAAAGGAGGAGGAAGGCAAAGCAGCCTTCAGTCTCTCCATAATCATCAAACCAGAGTTTTGCAGCCTTTAAGCATCACCTTGCACCTCCCCTTGCTGTATGGCAAGTTCCCTGGTTCCCTCCCGCACCCTTTTCTCTGATGATTAAAATTGTTATGACCGCATCTCCCACAGCAGAAACAAGTAGGAGCCGTGGGTGCCCTGATGGCCCAGCTCGCTGCTACTCAGTTTTGTGCCAAAACAACCGTGGCAGCCGCTCAGTCTCGGAGAGAAACTTTAGTGTCGCTTTGGACCTTTTTACTAGGTTTAGTGAATAACAAATACGGAACTTAAGCATGAGCAGATTCCTCTCGTGTCCTCCGGTTCTGTGTGTGTGCACCCGCTGCTGTCTCTGGAGAGGACTGAAACAGCCATCACCCAGTCCGGGCTCGAAATCCTTGCACAGGTTATTATTCAGTCCCTTGCAGAGAACTAAAGCTTTTCAGCTTCTGTCTGTAAGCTAGGAAGAAATTACGATCCGGCTTTTATCCTGGTGTACCTCACAGGCAGAGAGAGGTGAAACACAAGGCTTGTGCCCGAGTCGGGATGGGACCCCTTGATCCTGGCTTCCTCTTCCAACAATTGGGTTGTGTGCATCAGCGAAAAGGGGTGACGATGGGGAGATCTTTGAAAGCATCCGAGGGATTGGGAAGCGCAACGCGTTCCAAAATGTACTGCCTCCTCTGTGTTGAATACGCCACTGGCACGGCTCTGACTTAATACGGGGCATGTAAAAACATGCGTTGCCCGCAGTAGTTTTGAGGACAAAAGGTGGATTATCAAGCACCGGGCATAAGTAAATGTCTAGTCAAAAACCTGATGGTGGTTTTGCATTACATGGCATCAGCTCTTTGCTGATCTGTGCATTGGAAGCTCAGTCCTGCTGGCAGTGACCGGAGAGCTGCTTTTAGCAAAGGAAACGTCTGCGTCTCAGCCCCGCTGGCACAGCCTGCCGCGTGCCCTGACCGCTGAGGCATCCCAGCAGCCGTTCCTTAGTTCTGGCCGTATGTGTTGCTACATTTTTGCAAGGAGTCATCCCAGTGATGTATAAAAGCGAATTTTGCCGTACTTGGGAAAACGGTTGGGTCAGCAGCTCTGGGAGGGGTCAAAATCTCCGGCTGATGTGGATTGAGGCTGGTTTTATTACTTAGGTTTTCCTAGAGGTTTGTGTGCAATGCAACAGCTTTTTAACCTCATTTCAGCTCGCCTTGCTTAGGCAAACCTTTCTGTGGTCTTCCTGAAGAGCCAGGGCCAGACAGGACAGCTCCGGGATGGCTAGGACCTGCCCGGTGCTAAGCAGCATTTCTTCACGGCCTCTGATGGCATATGGCCCCTGTCCTGGGTCACGGGCGAGGAGCAGCGTCTGCAGCGCCCGGGAGGAGAGTGGGGAACAGGGCTCACAAACCTCTGCCGCCAAGATCACAGATCCACGGGGAAACACGAGTTTGCTTCTCAAAGGTGGAAATGCTGTATGGGACTATAGCAGCTGGCTCAACGGGCAGAGCTGGTCTCCATCCGCGATGGGGCTGGGATGGTGGATGGGGCATCTGCCGAGCCTCATCAGCCAGTGTTGCCTTGTTCAAGCTGAGCTTTGAGGGGCGGGAGGAAAGGAGGGAGGGACCCCTGTACCAGTCGTGCAGGGGATTTTAGCGGGGCGGGAGGCAGGACGGGGTGGAGCGGGGCAGGAGGGCGGCAGCTAAAATGGGCCTCTTCCGAGGGGCGGGGGGAAGGCAGGTGGCCCTGAGCCTCCAGAAGGGCGTTGAGGTTGCTCCCCAGGGTGATCTTCAGTAAACCACTCTGTTTCTGCGCCTCCTGGTCTCACAGGGCCCTCTCGAGCAGCCTCGGGAGCCGTGAGAGGGGACTTCAATGGCGGCGGGGAGGGGGGAGAGGGTCCCTCGGTCTCCCACCGCCCGGGTGGGACGAGAAGCAGTTGGCTGAAAATTCACATCCAGGCTGGGGACTGGGAAACGTCTTTGTGAAAAAGGCAGCGAGGCACGGGTTGGGCTGCGGGAAGCGCCTCGTGCCAGCTGAGGGAGAGAGCGGTGAGAAGCGGGGGTGCAGCCATCTCTGGTCGCTCTGCAGCACCCGCCTGACCGACTTTCCGTGAGCCGTGGTATGGGGACGTCTCGCTCATTCACTGACCCTGTCCTGGAGTTACATTTGCTGTGGAGTCTTCTCCAGACGTTAGTACTTAGGGTGCTATCTTGCTGTCCTTTCCAAACTTCCCCTTACTTCACGGCTTTCGGCTTGTGGTGTGGAAAGAACAGAGCACGCGCTCTAAAGAAAGTTATCGTAGCTTCGAGTGGTTCCCAGCCCGGCCTGGTGACGTGCAGGCAACAGTTTGTCTTTGAGAAGTAATGCAGACATGGTAAGGAGTTAGCCATTGACCCCTGCAAAGTGTTGTAATAAATTGGTGATGAAGGAAGGATAGGGGAAAAAAAAAAAAAATCAAAGGGTCTTTACATCAAAGGCAGAGAGAGAAGCTGCAGTTAACATGGTCAGATGTGGGAGATTCGGCAGCGGAGAGGACTGGTACGGGGATTTGCACTGATGTCCTCCTGTCCAGACCCTATCAATCTTGCCAGGGAATTTGACAGGCGAGAAAAGTCAAAGAGCAGCCGAGGGATTCTGAAATCAAAGGGCTTTGAAAGCTGGATCAGAGGATGGAGCACGGTTTTCCCATCTGCTTTGAATTTATTGTTGCTAATGAGGAAGCAGGCTCTGGTCTGAGTAAACATGCTGGACCAGAGGGGTCACTTGACATTTCCGTCACGTTCAGAAGAGGGTGTGGAGGGACTCTCTCCAAGTTAACCCTTTCACTGTCAAGCACGTACAAACGGGCAATTCGGAGTGAGATGGCACAAGGAGGGAAACGTTGGCCCCTTTCAGGCTGGCAGAACGTGCTGCTTGGGCTCCCAGCTCCCAGGGTCCTGTTTGGCCGGCTGACTGGTGGGGGTTCCTGCAGGCAGAGCTGAGAATCCCCGCATCGCTCCCTCCCGCTGATCGCTTCATAAGCGTGTGCGTTCCTTCTGCTTTTGTTGCTGATGTTGGCTGTGGCCAGTCTTTTTCTGCGGGGCTGTGAATCCAAGATCTGCAAATTTGCTCAGTAACGTATAATTTATATACAAAGCTGGAAGTGTCTGACACTTATTTACAAGTAGGCTCCACGTCCCCTTCAGGTCGGATGCTGTCCCTGTCGGCAGAAGTTGGGTGAGGGGAACAAACCTCCCTCCCCAGCCTCCCCGCTGGGGTTCCTAAGCAGTGGGGACCGCACCGCGTTCGGGTGAAGGAGCAGTCAAGAAAATAGGCTGATGAGACCGAGAGGAGTGTTGGAATTAATTTGAGTTTATCTTGAAATTGGTAGCCTCGTTATTTAAATACCAAACACCGACCTCCCCATCCCGGATTCCCAAAAATTTTCCTGTGTTCCCTGCCCTTCCCTGCCCGCTGCCCTAAATGCTGATGCCATTGCGTTTGATTTCCCCAATAATGCTGAAGGCGCAACAGCCGGAGACGAAAGCCACGGGGGATCTGCTCGCTGAGGTTATGATCCCCAATTATCATTCCAGTCTGCGAGGCAAGAGCTGTAGCCGAGACAGAGGGGGGACAGAGCGTGCAAGAGGAAATGTTGGCACGAGAGCCGCATCCCTGACTCATCGCGGAAGAGCTTGTCCGTGCAAGCCACGGAGTCTCTGTTGCAACAGGGGGCTGGGCGGCTCGCGCTGCAAAACTACGCTCTATCTCCTCTCTTGAGCCCTGCAGAGCTCCGAGGCGAGTTGGCCATTGGAGTAGACACTGGTTGCAAAAATTAGTTCAGGGGTTGAGTTCAGAAAACTTGCAGAGCAGGTGAATGGATGCTTGAGTGCGTTCATCTCCTGTGAATCTTTTTCTAGCAAAATACATTTAAACCTAGCACATGATGAGACGGATCAGCCCCAACCATCCAGAAGGGGATACCGTATGGCCTTAACTTGGCGTTCCCAAGCTGCCCATGTCCTGTCTGAACGAGGTAAGCGTAAGGTGAAGGGCGTTAACCTGCCCCTCGCTGCAGAAGCAGAAGGCGCTGGAAGCAGAAGGCGCTGGTGCGTTAGCGTGGCTCAGCTGACATGCAATAACTTGTTGAACGGTGGGACGCTGATTGTGTGGCTGCACCCTGAGATTTGCGTGAGCTTAAAACTAAAATGAAATTACTCTCTAAGGATTCGTTCATCAACCAGTCACAGTTTGCGATCAGACGCAGGCGTGTGACGATGTCTCTACTGCGCCCTGTCCATCTTTTTGCTCCTCTGAAAGACTTGGCCTTTCCTGAGACGTTTCTTCTGTAGTTGCCTCCTTGAATGGCAGGACGTGTAGTTTTGGGCGATCCATCCTCAGCAGTGCTGCACTGGGTCTCTTAACAGCACTTCTGAGGCTACTTCAGCGGATTGTGGTAATATGGTAGGTATCAAATAGAAAAGGGTCCCGGAGCGGATGAAGGATGCTGTGGCCGTTGGTTAATGTGATGTTTAGGATTATGTTTTCAAGTAAAGTGTTGGGAATTAAAGAGAGAGTGAGTTTTCAAGGACGTTTTATTTACTGGGAGCGTTTAAACCTGGAAATACAGAGTGACGATAGCAGCAGGATTAAAGCTTGTTGCATCAGAATCGGCACAAATTTTGTCACACAAAGCCCTTATTGCAGCAGTTAGTTCTCTTATTTGGAGGCCTTCCTGCTTGTTGCCTGCTAAATTGCAAATACAGGCTGACAATTGTCTGTTTAAAGCCCTGTCTATTCTCAAACCTCCCCTCGGAACTGCTACCTGCATCCCTACTGCTGTACCCAGCCCGGCTCCCTGAGCAACTGAACTCGGCACTGAAATCCGCAGGAATTCCCAGGCGCATCCGCTACATACTCTGAACGTTGCATGGCTTGGGGGGATCTAGCCTTGCTGGTACAGGCCAGAATTAGTAGATATATTTTTAATAGAAGCTGTTTTTTCAGGTGAATATAGGTATTGATCTTCTAAATCAAAGGTTTTGCTAAGTCTAATCTCCGTTAGGTTGGTTAGCAATCAGTTAACGTGTGTTAAAATAGGACCGTGGTTTCGGTCAGTCAAAGCTGCCGCTTCTCATCACTAGTCTGACTGGTGAACATTTGCAATCTCGTCGCTTGCAAAGAGCACGGTAAAATTGATCCTTCCCCTCCCCGCCTCACTTGCTCTCTTTTTTTTTTTTTTTTTTTCTTCTGTAATGCTCCTAGCGCCAAATCAAAAAGGCAAACTGTGGGCACCGCAGCGGTATCGATGCGGTCGCTGCCTTCCCAGCAGCGCCTGGCCGGTGGCAGAGCCCGGTGTCGCCTGCAGTCATGGCACGGGCATGCAAAGCCAGGATTAACGCCCGGTCCTGGGTCCCTGCAGCAGACCTGCCCTCCAGACCGTGCTCCAAACCGGGCACCAAGGTGCTAACAAGGCATGAAAAAGAGCTGGAGGGGAATCTGTGGAGATGGCTCGGGTTTACTTTTATATTATTTTCGGAAGCGCGGTAGGACTGCACGGTAATGCGAGAGCTGCGTGTAATGACAGGGACTCGAGAGACAAGTGATCTTTTCGGTGATGCATTCGGAAGGCTCCTGGCGGAGGGCTCCAGGGGGGCGCGAGAGGAGGAAGAGAGGCAGAAACACTGGCTGAGGGGCTGTTTTGTAATTATAAAAGAGCTTGTGACATTTTCTGTATAAGTCGATGTCCAGTAGATCTCACGGGGATAGTAATGGACCCATAAACCTCTTTGTGGGCCAACCCGAATAAAGGACAACGCCTGAGCATAACTAGTTCGTTGCAGGCATTTCTCTGTCAGGCGTGGGATGTCCAAACATCACAAATGCTGTAATAAAAGTGGGTTAATAAGGCAATAAATGGCAATGATGAAGTCCCTGGTTGATTTCCGCTAAAAAAAAAAAAATAATATCTGATTTTTATTTCACTTAGGATGGCTGAAGCCTTATTAGCCCCCTTCCTGTCCCCTGCATCCGCTTCATCTGAGGTTTATTGGAGCAATACATCACTCCACCCATGAGACATCACTGCAAGCTCTGCAGACCCTCCTGAAGGCCTGCCGGGGCTATACTGCCCTCCAGGACATATTTATTCGGTAGCAAATCCTACAAGCAAACGACTGGAAACCAGGCAACTCTGACAAAAACAAAACACCCTGGGCAACAGGGAGCTAGCTGTGAAAATGAAATTCACGTCAGTGAGTCGATCAGAATCATCCAGGCTCGATTCATTCGCAAGTGCCACAATCCCTTCCTCGCTCCGCTTGGGCACATGCCTCACGCGGACAGCGGGGAATTTAAATACGTGACATTTCTTTCCTGTGCCCAGCAAATTCAGCTGCCCAGTCAGAGCTATGTGAAAGGGGAGGCAAGGCTAAGGGACAAGATGCCACTGGAGAGGGGGAGAAGGGAAGGAGGCGTATCCAGGGGAACTGTCTTGATAGTTGTTCCGTTCTTCCGAAACAAACAGATGAGCTGCTCTTTCATTGTGGCCTCCATTCACACTTTCCTTCTGGAGCCTTTCATATGAATGAGGTGGAAGGACAAACTTTTAAAGTCGGTCGGGGAGAGGCGAAGACTTGCTCTCAGCTATAAACCCCAGCAGGATGCGATTCTTTTGAAGAGCGTTGTAATAGCGATTCAGGTTTTAGTTCAGGAGTCGAACCGTGTTGTATTTTCAAAGCTGCGTGGTACTGTGCTCCTGAGGAACCGGAGAGAGTGATAAATTCTGCAAAACACTCTTTTCTTTGTAGGCAGCAGAAGATCATTTCAGCCTGCGCTGTCACGGGGAACACGATACTCTGGCATTGACATCTTTTTCTTGGCAGTATGCTCAGTACACTTGTAAGTTCCTTTGCCTACACGCTTCAAGAGGCTTAATACCAAGTGGATTGGTTAATTATCCTGTCTCCCCCAAAATAGGTGTAACCTAGCTTTCTACCTGCTAGGCAGAAGACGGAGGTAAAGCGAGATGCTCGAGAGTCACGGCAGAGAGAAGCACGCGGCTCAGAAGTCTGCGTTTCCAGACCTCGCTCTCGCCCCCACCCAGGCTACCTGCTCCAGTTTTGCTGGGGTCCCGGCGGTGACATCAAGGCCTCCGGTTCTGCTACAAAGGCCAAACTCAGTCCCACCGCCCAGGGTCGGACGTGGCTGACGAGCCTGGAGAGCTGCAGCTCCTCTCCTGGGTTTCCACGTCCAAGGAGCTGTGAGAGGTTTGATTTCTTGCAGGGCGTGCAGAGGTCTAAGCAAAACCAGGCTGCGCTGCAGAGTTGCACCGGTGCCTGCCATTAAAACAGCCCTATACTCCTTCCCTGGAACCCTGCTAATGAGAGTAAGCTGCCTGTACTTAAGAATAAATATCATTAGTGACCAGGATACTTATTTTGTATGCAGTGATCATCCTCAAAGCTTTTTCCCCCTCTCTAGAGAATTACCAATTGAATTTCATCACCTGAAAGTCGAGTTCATTTTCAGTTACTAGCAGAATTCATAGCTCTCTTCATTGCTTCAACAGAGGCATTAAGACAGTCTGTGTAATATTGGGGTTTTTTTTTTAAATTTTGGTACTTTTCATTTATTGTTACTCAATTCTTGAAATAGGGTGGTATTCTTTCACTGCCAGAGTGCAGTCTGCTCTGGAGTGGAGGATGACAGTGTGTAGGATACAGAATGATTTAAGAAAAAGGAAATGTAGAGGAAGAAGTTTTAACCAAAAATGCCACAAAAATTACTTCTCTTGGGGAAAATTGTACTGGGATCCCTTCTGATCCTGCAGATTGGATGGGCCCAGAGGGAGGGTTATCAGAAGTACATCAGAAGTATCTGAAGTTCTGAAGAAAGTACTCCACATCTCTGAAAATTGGACCGTTTCTCACGGGGGACACAATCCCCCCATTAAACTGCCCCGATCAGCCTTACTCATCTAGGAAAAGAGAAGACCACCGCTGTGTCAAGCAACTAGAAAGCCTGAAATCTGATCCCGAAATAACGAAGCTCTCTTGGTGACGCATTACAACCAGGGGCCAGGATCCTTATTATTGATGAGAGTGGCAGGTCAGGGCCCTGGGGCTGTGAAGACAAGGTCTCTGCCCCAGAGAACGTGCAGTCTAGAGAGGTGATGTGCAAACCAGGGCAGGAGAGGGAACGGCAGGTGCGCCTTGGTTAGATTTCTTGCTTAGCTATTTTATTTTATTTTTTTTTAAAGCGTAGGAAAGGTTTTGAATTTGTTTCTTGCCTGAGGACAAGGCAAAGGTGTGTCCGGCTTTCATTTCATTTAAAGGGTCTTTGCTTTATTGAGAACTATGTTACCACACCCACAAGGGTAGCTTTGAACGTGTCTATTTTAGTGCCTTTATTATTAGCCAGAACTTCTAAGATAGCACCAAAGGGAGAAACGAGGTCACTGGAAAGCAATGGGTAGAAATTGTAAATAAGAATGCTTACGGGGCTGATGTGGTAGATGAGAGTGATAGTGATGTTTGAAGTTTACCATCTGTGCCCAGGAAAAGGAAAACATCCTGAGACACAGATGGCCAAGTACACTTTCATGCTGACCTTTTCAGAGAGGAAAAAAAGAAGTTGTCTCTAAATGCGCTTCTCATAACTTTCAGTGCACTCAGTCATGTTTTTGTGTTTCTTTGATTTCATTCTGATTATTTATTTGTCACTAGACATGTCTTCACAAAAGCATATCAGCTGTCTCTCGACATCGAGTTCAAACTTTCTAAATTATCCATGACTTTCTGCCATTCTGGTTTAATAGAGCATGGAATAATACTGACTGTTAATAGTGGATTAAAAATAATCAGAAGTAAGGGTCATGTCTCTATGTGAGCATATGAATGAGATAAATGCAGAAACAGGCTTGGGAAGGAGGCACCAATGCCTAAATGCCACAAAGCACTAGGGAACCAAAATACTTCAGACCGTGCGTAACTTACTGATTCTGGTCATAAATCCCCAGTGAACTTTATGCGGGCTGAGCCCTACCGCTGCATGGAGCAGAGACAGAGCCCAGGGAGCCTTGCCGGCCTGTGTGGTGCTTTGTTTGGAAGTGATGATGACATTTGCCTCAAGACTTACGGAGACAGAATGGGGGTTTGGACACCCGTGGACCTACAGTCACCAATAGAGTTGTAAAGATGTCAGCATTTCCAGTTAGCCCAGTTCCCCGGCAGTGCAAAGGCCAGGCATTGGTATGCTGCAGTCTTCTCATGTAGGTTTATCTCTTCCTTACAGCATGGTCCGGAGTGTCAAAGCAAACTTGGTATTTATTTTTTTGTAATAAACTAAAAAGCCCACTGCAAGGTCCAGATTTTCAAGGTAAAGTTTCTCCTGCATCTTATTTGCATGACTGAGTTATAACCCTCTAAATTACAAACAGAAGCACTGGCAGACTCTAGCTAACAACTCTAATGGATGCTATTATATTTCTCCTGCTAGTTGGCACTCAACCTTCACTATCTCATCAGCATAAAGGGATGCTGTCAACTTGAAAAATTGTGTCTTCCTTAGAGAGGAAGAAAAAAAAAAAGCCATACCTACTATTGTTCCAAACCAGCCTTTTACAACAGCAGTAACCAGAAGAGAGTAAGGATGTGCGCAGGATGCTATTTAACTGTCTCTGTTCGGCGTGTTTACTTTGCGTATTTGACAGCCCTTTGCGGTGTTGCTGGTGTGCATTAGCCCTTCCTCTCTCAGGGTGACGCCTCCTGGGAGGTGGGGGTGCAGAAGGGCCAGTGAGGAGAGGGGATGCTTTCGTCCCAAGCCTTGTATTAACAGCAGCAGCAAAAGTGAGCGAAAAAGCAACAAGAGGATTTGTATATACGTGGAGAACAGAGATCAAATATATAGGATGCCGTTGTGCTTAGTGCACTGTTTAAAATTGGTTTGTAACATGCTTGGGAGAGAAGGAACTCTCCCTCCCGACATCTTTCTTCCGTCTCCAGAGATGATTTCTACAGAGCCCTGCTCACTGCTATTTAAAGACAAATCTATGCAAAACTTGCATTGTCTGAGATGGGCCAGTTTGGAAACATTACGAGTTGTCGGCATCCCTTTTAAATACAACGCTGTTCTTTCCCTTGCGGGTGCCAAAGCTGTCCCCGCAGGAATTTCCATCTAACCTGGCAAAAAAAGGATGGGTTCCTACTTCTTTGTGATTAAAATGACTGCAGAGAACCGTCTGCTACTACCGCCTCTGCCAGCTTCCCCCAAAACGTGCTCAGCTGCCTCAACCCACTGCTGTGTTAGCAGATGAGAGACCTTTTGCTAACCAGTGAGTAATATCCCCCTTTCCGTGGTGCTGCTAACGGAGTAGTTGTTTGGGCTATTGCGGGCGCTCGGTCGCTCCCCGTTTGAGGAGAGCCAGGCCGCTCCTTCCTGCGGGCAACTGCTGAGGGAACAGAAATGGGAGACCAAGCTCGCCATCTCCTGGGCAAAAGGCATTTACGCGTCCAGGAAAGTTTATTTTCTTTCACTCCTTCCTTTCATTCTCACTCTTCTTTCTTTGTGAAAGACCAAGGTTGTAGGAGAAGGCTTAGGAAGCTTGCCGGCTTGCAGTGCCAGCTCTGACCCTACTGTGGTCCCTCTTCTTCCTGTGGGACTTGGTAAAATAGGACAGTGAATTTATGTCACAGGATGGGTACGCTGTTGGTATTTTTGTTATATACTTCATATGTACTTCAGCAGCAATGTCAGTGGCAAGACTCGTACGCGTTAATAACCCCAGAAAGGTTATTATGATGATGATCTAGTTGCTGACTAGTCACAGCGTAACACCTTAGTTTTCACAGATAGTTGTATCTCACTTCAAAAACTGATGCCTACAGGGGAGGCTTCTAAAAATACCAATGGGTTTTTGAGCGTAACTAAAAAATTCAGGACCTCTTGCACGTTCTCATCAGGCTTGCTACAAAAGTCCCCCTGCTGTAGTTTGTGAGGCTTAATTCAGCAGTGTTTGTAATGCAGCCGTAGTGCTTTCAGGCAGGGGCCAGATGAATGCGAACCGTGAGAGTCTGAAAATGCTGGGCAGGATTACCGAATACTGACGGTGGGTACGCCAAGGTGTTGCACCGTAATGCTCCAGGGCTGTGCTAGTGCAGCGATATTCCTGATGTGGTTATCGGAAAGCGGTAAACCAACTGGAGACTAAATTATACAACGTTAATCAAGTTACACCTTGGAGGTCACAGTTATTCAGTAAGCAAGGCCCAAATGTCCCAAGCATTATTAACCTCTTACATTAAAAATAAAGTGAAACATCAGCAACTACCTACCTGCACAACATCTGTGGGGGAAAAATATCTGACAGTTAGTGTAATTGCTGTGTCACAGAATAAAGTTTCTGACTAAGGGGTCGAGAAGTTAGAAAAGGGTCTGGGGAGGTGGGATTCCTCAGCTCCCAGTGCTGACATCATTGATTTATTGCAACCGTAAGCACTTACTTTATCTCTCTACAGCTTAGTGAGATGAATCTTTTAAGGGGTATGTGAGAAAGATTGGTGAATTCATTGAACTGGTTACTTTTGTAGGGGTTATTATGATTCAGAATAACTACAGTTATAAAGCAGCTGAGGAAATTACACTACTAGATATGTTGCTCCTAGTACCAAGAACTGCGATTAAGCTGGGCTGTTGTGATTTTTAAGAGAGATGTTGTTCACTTAACAAGAGATCTATCACAGGTTTGTTATCAAAAAAAGCCTTTTTCTGTCCTAACCTGGGCAAGGGATCCCATATGTATTGTTAAATATAAACTCTGTTATCTCCAGTGAAAATTAGATACCAAACAAATTGAAACTAACATTTTTTACTTAGGTCAAAATAATTCTAAACCAGATTACTAATAACAAAATAACTTGTTTGAAGTGAAATAATAAAACCTCAGTTATAAACAAAGCAAAAACTTTGTATAGATGATAGTTTTGGAAGAGCTTGAATATGTAATTTTCACACATTAAACCCAAAACTTAAACATAGAGTAACTATTATACCTTTACCAAACCATCATGAGTCTTGTAAAATCTTCTACCGTTTTAAACCAATGTTTAAAGATCATTAATTGAAGGGAATCATAATGAAGGAATCATACAGGCATTTTCTTCCTAAGTTGTTCTTGCTCTCAATCACATCTATACCACCTTTAGCCTGAACACCCTGAAGTACACATTTTCTTGCAGTAAGAGGAACCAAAATTTTGTTTTGAATAATACAAAGTAGGATTTAATGTTCTAAATGCTTTTTCAACACTTTGACACTGTCAGATCCAACACAATGTCTGAATTGTGAAATTACAATTTGAATTTAACTTGCATATTTGTGTTTTACAAATAAATTTATCACTGTTTTGCTTAGTGTAATTGAGCTATCACTTGAAAAACAGCGTACATGTAGGAGGTGGTTTTTCTATTCCTCAAATACTGGAATGAAGATGGAGTTTTTGAGCTCCACTTCACAATGAAGGCTTGTAGTTTCCTGGGACGAGTTCATTCAGGTGATTCACATACTATGGACAGCTCTGTTCTGCATTAATGTCCTTGGACTATTCTTCTCCAGAAATGAACAACTGTGGTGACCTCATTCAAGGGAGATGCAAACGGTAAGTGAAGAATGTCTGCTACGATGCTGAAAGGCACAGAATATAGAGCTTACTAGGCTCAGCCATCAAAAGTGGAGGGAGATTTCACTGCTTCGTAAGTATGAGGGAAAAAGGGAAAGGTAGGAGAGAAGTAAAAGAAGCTAAAGAGGACAGTGTTGGCACAGGAACAAGCTGATAATAAAGTAGTGCCAAATATGTTTAGGCTAGCCTACCATATAGCAGCAATATGTGGAGGGAGGATAAAAATCTAACTGATTTTAAGAGAGCAATCATTTTATGAAAAAGATCACATATGATTGCCTGCAATAGCAGGCATATTATTTTCTCTCTGTGTAGCAGTCTCCCTAAGCAGGACTTGAATGTGAAGTACTCCTGCTGGTCAGGTAATGACAGGCCTACTTAGCCTCTCTTGTTTTATGTACCTTTTTCTGAGCAGTCTCAGCTCTTCTGGCAAAGGTGGTAAGAGCCAACAAGAAAATACCTAACACTTTAGGCAAAGAATTGAAGGCAAGCTTTCATAGCCTCCTAAATCTTGGGCTAGAAAATACCTGTATCTTCTGCAGAATGACTTGAGAGTCACCAGATGTTTGTCGTGCCTCTGATCCAGTGGACAGCCCCCTTTGTTAAGTCTCCATGAGCAATTTTTAGCTACCTGCAGATAGCGCCACTCTGACACTGGAAAAGCCTTTTCAGTTTTAAGTCTTTCTTTTCTTTACAACTACTCTATAGTTGTATGATGGTTTTGTATAAGAACACTGTGCAACTATCAGATCTTCATTTCACTAGGCCCTACAACATTTTGACTATAACTTCAGTATTTACCTCAAGGATTTCCTCTGTGTATCGAGTTCCTCAGCTCCTCTAACACTACAAGTACTTCATTATGCATTATTTACCCTCTCGGTGATTCTTACCTTCTAAAATAAACAGTACAATATAAACTATTTGAGATTTTTTTAAGGCTAGGCTGCAAAGGCAACAAAACTTCCTCAAACGGAAGAAGTCTGTTACAGTTGTTTTTCACAGCTTGAATCTTATGGAATAGATTCTTGAATATCCATCTTCTCCTTTCAGACTTCCCTATTATATATGAAATTTGCCAGTTTACCTTGATACTGTACTAAGCGTTACAATCTTTGCTCAAAAAGTGACTTGTCATACATCTCGTCTTGATGCACAAGCTGTATTACACCAGTATCTTTTAAAGCACAGGCTTCATTTACACTTATACTCTAGCCTGCACTCTGTGGGGACGTATAAAATTAATTAACAAAGCTCCGTAGTTTATGTACACTTCTTGAATGGTTTCATGTTTCCAAACACAAGAAACTGTCCTGAAGGAAAGCCAGATGTTTTATGAAAGGTGGGACTTTGCCATAAACAAAGCATTTGGCTCCAGTCTTCCAGTTTGGAGCATTATAGAAGCTCATCAGAAAGAAAAGTCTGAATTTTGTTCATTTTCTGCACTTACTCCTCCACACTTCCAATGCATATATATTTATAAAGTTTTAGGTCAGGGTCATCACCTGTAATATTGCACAGAGCTGGTGCCCATGGGAAAAGGTGCCCTGAAACTGAATTATAATGAAGAGAAGACGGTTTAAAAGATGAATCCATTTGAACAGGAAACAAAAGATCCCTCTTCAGCAACAAAGGTGAACATCCATTAAACCAGCCTAGAAACTAGGCACCATCACAAAGAGGCTGAGGTAACCCAGGACAACGTCTCTTCTAGTCTGAAAAGGATTCACAAAATCAATTAGCAGTTCATTTTTTAATTAAATGAAGATTTATACAAACAAACATCAGAACACTTCGGGGAAGTACAGGCACATATCACCCCAGAAGGGTTTCCTATAGTACAGACAACGGCCATCAATTCTTTACTTTCCCAATCTGGTTTTTGTGCAGCGAAGGCAAAGCCCACAGTCCAATAAACCCAAACATGAATTATCTGAACTCCTTTTTTCTTTTCAAACAGAAGGAGGAAATTACTTGCTGCTAAAGATGTTCAGACTAGTCATTTTGCAAATGGTGCTATGAATCTGATCAGAAGGGAATGTGTTGTGGCATAATTGCGCTATTTCGAAGCATTATCTTGTAATAACAATCTGCAGCATGGCTGTGCTTCATTGAGAAGGAGAGTGCTACATCCAGCGTGCACCTCAGTACGTACATGCACATTCCAGAGAGAAGCACCCTCCTTGTCTGCTAATGCTGGAAGGCAGCCCATTAACCAGCTTGAGCCTTTTAGATCCTAATTTCAGGACAGAGAGATAGCACTTGCTTCATTGGCTGTAGCTATTTGTTATTTCCAGTTATGACCCTTGTGATTAGGCTCTGAGCCCTCAAATCCTTTTCTGAAAGAGAGACCAGCTTTCGTTCAACAACGTATTAGGAAAACACTTTCTGGCATCAGACCAAAGGAATGTTTAAGTGTTAGCTTTTCAAAAGCTATCTTATTAACTCAATAAAGAAATCTTTTTAATTTTGTTTCGTTAAAACAGAAAACATGTTACACTAGGCTGCAACTTATGAGAGCTGTAGGTAGAGAATACTTCCCTTCCTCGCTGCTGGAATCCGTGCCCTCGAGTATTCATTTGTTTGCAACGGCAGAAAGTTGGTCCCGGATCCTTCCTAGACCTTCTAACATAGTGTCCAGGGTTTCTTTGCTCAGTTCCATAGTCAGTGCAGAAACAACAGGACTATTTCCACATAAGGCAACATCTTCCTGAATCTAAAAATAGCAATGCAGACGTTAGCTGTATGAAAAATTCATTCACGTGTTTTTCCAGTGCCACCACGAAAGTCAGTATTTAATAGACAAGAAAAATGCTTTAAATTTGGCATCCAGCTCCATCCTGAAGGACCATGGCACATTTTCTAAGCTGTGTGCCTCACTAGTGAAGTGTGCTCCCATTGACAGAGTGCAAGTAAGTATATATTGCCATGAGTATGGGGAAATTCTGGAGAGACTCGTGGCAGGAAGCCACATCCATATCAAAAGCATCTTAGCAGATACCGCACAGGATACTCAACCCCATCCCACACACAGAAATCAGATTTTTTTCCCTCCTCCTCTGAAAGCCACCCATCCCATTTTTACTGGTTGGGGGGATCCAGAACTCTGTAGAATATAAGCAGTAAGTTTAGCTATACTCCCAAGTGATAGATGTGGCCAGTGAAGGAAGTTATTAGTAACCAAAAGGCATTTCCCAACTAATGCAGTCATTAAACATGCTGATGAGTGGCTTAGAATTAAAGGGCGATGACTTCATAATTTATCTTCTTTCTTTCTGTGGAGAACAATGGTGACCAGGAACAAATATGCTGCCTTCTCGCATCCCCATGCAAAGAAAATTCCCCCTTGCAAAAAAAAGAGGGCTTTCATCAGAGACATCGTTCCCAGGCTCTGTGGTATGTCAAAGCTAATCTCTGAGAAAGTCTGCTAATTGCCCACCAGGCAACAGGCAAGCACCAGATGCCTTTCTGAACTGTTTTGCACTACCACTGGTAAGTCAGGTGTTGGCCATGATTGTTTTGATCCTGTATCCTTTACAGCCACTGACACTACCTTTAACTGAAGCAGGCAAGTAGGGACTGCCATTCTGCTGATGCTGTCTGAAGACGTCTTGATGTCCACCCTCCAGTCCATGTCGACCAGCCGAGGCAGGGAGACTGAGGAATTAAAAAGTGAGTCTGTCAGGCCCGGCAGCACATGATGACACCAGACCCGGGAACCTGTGACTACCACCATGTACATACTACTCCGCTTCTGGCCCTGGGAAGTGTACGACTTTAGTGCTACTATGTATACTAACCATATAGAGTACATCATTTTTACTCTACAATAAGCCAGTCTCTGAAGGTCTCCTCGTTGACACTGGAAGGACAAACAGAGTTCTCCCATCATCACATGCAAGGATGGTAGAGTGCCAGACAAGCATAGGTAAATTCACAAAGCAGCTGGGAGAGGGGGAGCAGTAAGATGTCTTCTCCACCTCTTCAGCCCCTGCCTTGCTGCCTGCAATACTCAACTGGTGTTTCATCATGAGTTGCTCTGGGACCTACGTGCCTATTGCTCTGTTCTGCAACTGATAAGAAAGCACACAGGAGTGCTCTTAAAATCCAGCAGCATAAAACATGTTATTTCAAGCTCCCCAACCTGTGAACCAAAGCATCCTGCAATACAGCATATGTATTGGTAAACTGCAATCTTCACACGTCCTGCCAATTTGTTAAAAGTTTTGAAGATATCATCCTAATTAGATGTAGCCTAACAGAAATCATTCAACAGTCTGGTGCAATACTGATATCAGTAGTTCAGGGCCGGAGATCTCAGGAGCCTTCCAAGGGAAGGAGGACAGGTCTAACTTGGCTGCCCTGCCAAGAAATCTGTGCAGCTAGCTCTTGCAGAGAGGAGATGGGGATATTCTCTCATGATGGTGTGTACTTAATGGAGCTCACTGCACTATGAACCCTCCAGTCCCCAAGCACCGTGCAAACTGGCATAAAAGCTGAGATTAAGGTTCTCCCAACAAAACTCTGGCACAAACAGGCTGGCTGCCAGTGCTGTTTGTCAGTTCCTGGGAGCATAATGTTCTTCAACAGCATCTTTCAGCTGTCAGTAATAAATACAAGGAACGTTTGAAGAATATATTCAAGTGAAACTGAGGCAGGTATTTAGATGGGTGGCATGCAGATATCTTTCCCCTTTGTTCGAACAAAACAAAGTTTTCTACTTTCATTAAAAAAAATACATTTTAACTCAGAAAAAGAAACGGTATTGATATTTTCATCTCAGATCTACAAGTGTCTTCTCACACAAACTGCAAACCAGAGGAAAGCATAATTACTTATCCAACCAGATAACAACAGCAAGTGTTAAAAGATGAGGCTTGAACCCTTGACTGCCCAGTGGTAAAGCGCAATTTACCGCTGGAATCCAGAAATTTGGAAAATGTCTGTAAGGTAAGTTCCTTGTTTAAAATATACGTAAAGAAAACAAGTTGTAAGGTGCAGTTTAACAGGGCATACTTAAAGTCATTCCCACTTTGGTACTGTCACGTTTATAAGACTCAGAACACCTCTTGCACCTTTTTCAACTCCATTTTCTGGTAAAAGAGCTGAGCTATATTTCATATGTTTGAAAATACAGCATCCAGTTTCCTGGGAAAACCAGTAAATTCTCCCTAGAAGAAAGTCCATGCTAAGGACATGGAAACAAAGATAAACCCTTTTGGTTGAAAAGGGCATTTGCAGCTAAGGGGCTCAACTGCTGTAACTATGTCAGATAAAAGCCTACAGAGTCCCTGAAGAAACACTGTTCCTCTTTATGTCAGCTAGGGAAGAAGTCTGAATGTCAAAGAAGTCTGAATGAAATGTAGGACCAACCCCATAAAAGATCTGCAGGGAGGTCATCATTTATTCTCAAACTCAGTTTAAAATCTCAGCTGTGGTGCTTGGTAGGTTTGAGAGTCTTTGCGAAGCCTTATCAAACCTGGTTGTCAGCAGTTATCTGACATATGTTTAAGGGTACCAGAGGGGGATGAAGAGGCAAAGACTAAACCTCTGTTAAGTGCTAAGGAAAGAGCTGTCTCAATAGGCAACTGCAGCCTGTCTGGATTCTGCCTATCATAAGATGCCTAGTTTCCCCCCCAAGGGTTGATCGCCAGCCTTCCTACTGACTCCAGATGCTCAAGTTGCTTCCTAACAGTACTTACAGAAATTTCTCTTTCTATCTGGGAAAGGCTCTCCGTCCTCCTCCAGCTCCCCTGAGCAGAGCTCCCGAGGGCAGTGCAGAACTGGCTGCCTTGTTCTTGCTTTTGGAACAAATTCCAGTTCACAGTCTGTCAGGGCCAGCACTTGGCAGCATTTGCAACAACATACAATGCATCTGTTTAGCCTTGTATGTTAATTTGCAAAGATTGCTTGCTGATGGCTTGGGAGGGAGAGGAAACCATCCACGTTTTTATGTTAAACATAGATCAATCAGTTGGAATGTCTGTTCTTTAAATCACTGCCTTGGTCCCTATGTGATATATGTCAGATATTTCATAAATATAATACTAAAAAAATGCATCATTTCCTAGAAGACAATCTCATTCCAACAGGGTTAAATATTCACCTAATGAATACAAAGACATAAGCATCAGAGCAGAGCTCCTGGTTGGTGCTCCAAGAGCCACACACCCAGGCTTGCTTCTGGGTTGTGAAGACCTAGCTAGTGTGTCATGCTGGTGTGTCACTCTTGCTCTCATTTCTTCTAATGCATGATAGCGTTAAGGATACAGGAAAAAGCATTATGTGTCTTGCTAACACTAGAACATTGTTTAGTGTAAGCAACTGCTGTAATTACTGCATTAGCATTACGCAATAGTTTCTTCCCTCTCCCTTTTTATACTCCATTAAAACTTTGAGGGACAGTGTATTTCCAGGTCTTGCCATACTGTTTAGCTGTTGAACATTATCTCCTCTGCAGGCAGAGAAAAGGGTAGAGAGGATCCATGCAGACCTCAGAGTACTCTGTTATGTATCAGCTCTCATTTGTAAGCCTCTAAGCGCTACAAAGAAAACCTCTTGGGGAGAAAACAAAGTGTTGTAGCTGCATGGAACACCTAACTCATTGCCCACGATGCTACTGTTAAAGTTTGCATTCCTTAGAATGTTTAGAAAGGTGAGGAAAATGCAGAGTTATAAATATATGCAGTGTACTTCCTGATGCATGGAAGAGAAAGAATGCACAGAATTGATTAGATGTGCAAAGATAAGGTATTCCCCAATATATACATATCCTTCACAGTGCACAGTTATTGAATATGGACATCACTTAATGACCTGAATGGGGAGGTCAGAGTGCTTCACCTTCAAAAGTTTTGCAAATATTTGCTATACACTGCACTCTGCAAGGTAGCAACAGACTGAGCATTAAATGGAATTGCTTGAGGACTGGAAACAATTTGCCACAGATCTGAATACATGCTTGTTGGCCTCTGCTAAACTCTGCTAAGCTCTGTGATGCCACAATCATATAGCTACACCTAAGGCAAATGGGGGTATCCCTGTGCTACATTACAAAAACACATTGTGATGCACTCTTCTAAACGCTAAGCTCCAATGACCTCAGGAAACATTAATTGCATCAAGATGTGAACTACTACTTACTCTGACTTGCTTGTGCTTCATTCCTCCAAGCAGAGCTGCGAAAATGTGAAGAGAAAAACAGTATCAGCAGTGCTTTGGGAAAAAAAAAAAAAAGAAAAAAGAAAAAAGGTAGGGAAAGCATTCAGAGTGGCTTACCCCTGACAGAAGGGTCACCAGGGCTGCAGCAGTAAGCAGGGGAGAGAGACTGCCTATGCCACTGAGTGCCGAGGAGAGGCTGTCGCTGGTAGGCAAACTGGTGACCAGCTATGGGTTTGTCTGTAAGTGCAGCTCACTTATGGCGTGCACCTTTCTCCCTGGTTTTATCAAAGCAATGGGCTACCAAGCAGCGAGATGTACAAGCATGCAGAACTGCTGTCCTCACGTACGCTCTACCGCATACGGTGCCTCCGCACCTAAGCCAAGGTGGTAAGTGGACCGCTTCTAGATGTGACCCAATTGGATTTTGTAGTGCTGAAATCGAGCCCTCTAAGTTTTAGCATCATCTGTAGTATTTTTCCACCACACAGGTGAGTTGTTAGGATAAAGGGGGCTTTGCATTACGTGAATGAGGCCCATACCATTCCAAAAGTCTTAGGAAAACCCTCTCTGCCCATGGCTGTGTTTTGTTTGCCATTCTACTCAGATGACATATTTCACTCAACTCTGCTCATCCCAACCTGTGTGATTATGCCCAAGGCACGCACAAAATTCATAGAAACGAGACTTTGCATGCTACCAGTAATCCACATATCAAACCACATACACAGGCTTTAACTTTCCAGCTGAAAGCAAATGGCAGGTGGGTAGCACTCACATATTCTCCAAGATTATCTTAGTCAAAAGGTTTTTCAGATTTTGGTGGAAGTTTTCTGGAAAGAGAGAGAGGATATCTTCTGCCCTCGTCAAGCCGCGGTACACGACGTGCCTGGTGAGGTTGTGCAAAGCAGATACCAGCTGTAGGAAAGGAAGAGGAGAAAGGGCTCCGCTGGGTTGAAAAGCATTACCTACCGCACGGGACGGGCCTTCAGTAGCCGGGAGAGACACAGCTTCTGCAGCGAGACCGACACCGCCAGGGCCTCGGACACCCGAGTACTGCCCGACAGCCTTAGCAGGTAAGGAGCTGAGGTCCTCGCTCCCCTCACGCACTTCTCTCTTGCCCCCCTGCAAGGCTCCAACGGGCCGTGCGTCCGGGGGGGGATCGCTGGTGCCGAGCACGTTTCGTTACAGCAGCGGCCGCGGTCCTTCCGAGCCCCGTGGCGCGGCGCATCCTCCCGGGGCCCTGGGCCAGCCCCTGTGCTGGCGCCCGCACCGCTGCGGGCCGCTGCTGGCGGCTCCTCCCTCCCTCCCGCACGGTGAGGCCCAGCGGGCCGGTCCCGTCCTCCCGCTCCTTCCTACGCGCCCCGGTTCCGCGCAGCGGGAAGGGGCACTCCCGAAGGCACCCCGCTCGCTGCCGCGCCGGCAGCTCTCCCTCCCGCCGGGGCCCGGCGCTGCGCCGCCCGCCCCTACCTGCTCCGCTTCCTCGGGGCCGGCGGCGAGGCCGGGGCAGGCGCGCTGCGCCAGCGGGCCGAGGCCGGCGGGCGGGGTGGAGAAACACTCCTGGCACAGCTGCCGCACGGCGTCCCTCGACGGCGCCTGGCGGGGAGCAAAGCGGGGGCGCTCAGCCGCGGCCCGGGAGAGGCAGCTCCCGCCGCCGGGCCGTGCGCCCCCTCCCCCAGCAGCTCGGCGGCCCGCTCACCTTCAGCAGGCTCTGCAGCGCGGCGAACTCTCCCTGCCGCACCGCCGCCATCTTGGCGCTGTCAGCTGAGGCGGGCGCCGAGCTCCCCCGGAGGCGCCGCCACCATCTTGGCGCTGTCAGCTGAGGCGGGCGGGGACGGGGCCGAGGGCGGTGCGGCCGGGCAGGCCGGGCGCTGTAGTCCGTGCTGTTGGAGGGGACTTCGTGTTATGGCGGTCTCGAAGCCCGCCCCACGTTGAAGGCTGAGCGGCCCCCGCCCGCTGTGGAGAGTGTGGGAGTGCGTGCGCCCTGCGAGCGGCGCTGCGGCCGGGGCCCGACTGTAGCGGGGCCCCGGTCTCGGTAGCAAGGTAGCAGGGACGAGGGCAAGCCCTAAATATGTGGCCTCGCCCTCCCCGATCTACTCATTTTTTAACTGTCAGTGCAAATCTCTGCGTTGGATGCAGAATTTAGCTGTAAATGCTCTATTTTCAGCCAGTGGGAACTGAAGGCAAAAAAGATCATGGCGCTGCTGCAGTGGTGTGGACCATTATCTTAGCAAACTGTGTGTATCTTTCACTTTGTAAAGGATTTAAATAAGTCCTTTTCTGGAGAGAGAAATAGTCTTCTCTTTGTCCTGTGTAACTCCCAGCACATCTGGTTCGAAGGCATCGGTAATCTATGATCTTTTCCCATCACCACTGCTGTCACAGTGTCCCCATCCTCATTTCCATTTGCGTTGTTCTGTAAGCGGAATAATACACGGTAAGAAATGCAAATATGTAAATGTTGTTTGCATTGGGCTTCACAAGCTTGGCAGGGAAAAGGGCTTCCTCTTGCAGAGGAACTGATTTCCCCCTCTCATGCTGGGAAACCTTAAAGGGTAGAGGAATCCGAAGGGAGAGGATTTTATTTTCCATCATTTTTCATGAGCAACAGGAAACGAGGCTCTGGGCGAACTATTTTGGGGTATGAGTTTACCATCTGTGGCCTTTTGAAATTAATTAGCGTGATTGATCGGTTTGGAGAGCTGCCATGTATTTGTGCTGCTTTGTCTAGCACTATGTCACCAACAAATCTAACCCAGCGCGTTAGGTAAAGTTGAGGGTCTGCCGTGTGGAGTCATCTTCATGGTGGGGCCTTCCTGGGAGAGCTGGTGTGCTGCTGAGTTTAGGTGGCAGGACCAAATGGGCAGTGGGTCTTATGGACGGCAATTGCTTATCCGGGTGACCGTACTGTACAACTCAATAGTCTGATCAGAAAAGGAAAACGAGCTACACAGACGACATTATCTATTCCTTCCTGAGAGGAAGTGGCTGAAAGGCTTGGTGATGGTCTCTCTTCTACTGATGCCACAGCGATCATTTTCCACCTACACAAATACGGCTGGAATAGACGAGAAGGTGAAGGGAAGGATGGTGAGATCCCAATTTTTGTTTCCAAAATGAAAGGTTTGCAGAGTTACTGGGTTAAACAATAGCATCCCAAAGGAAAAAAATGGGGTAGTGGTTAGAGGTCAGGGCTTAAGAGCTAGGAAACTGGAATCGTGTTCTCTTGACCCTGCTGCAGTCATCAGATGAATCAAGGTAGGTCACTTTTGTCACCTGAGTGACAGGAAGGTAATTTAACTAACTGTATAACATAAAGTCCTTGCAATAATAAATGTGGGCATTTATTAACATCAGCAGTAAGCTTAGAGGTTGTGAAAGGATAAACAGAATGAAGGCAGTATGAAAAACAACACTGTGTTACAATCTGAGCAAGTAAGCCCAAATGAAACACAGAGATTGTTCACAGGATATCACTTAATATTGTAATTGCATCATTGACCTCTTATAATCTGCCTGCTTGCCTTGTTCCCAAACCAATAAAACTATCATTTTCTACAATCAGAGGTAAGCAGAATTTTTCTAAGCAGTAAATCTTCTGAAATGCTGTATCCAGCTGGGGAAGAGGGTCACTGGTTTTTTTCAGGGCTTTTCTAAAGCAATGACTTTACAAGATTTATGTAAAATCAGGTTGATCCATGCCTAGGTTAAGGACTTAATTGTACAGAGTAACTTTGTCAGACAAGTGGGTGGAGAGATGCAAAGGGCGGGGGGGAGTAGATAACTGCCATTGCTAATTATCACAGGAGTATGTGGCAAGAGAGAACATTTACCTGTGAGTCACATACTCAGAACAAAGATGCTGCCTGCCAGTAAGCACAGCTGGCACCATACTGAATTCGCTCTCCAGTCCACCTCCTATTGTTGCCATTTCCTCACTCTGGGAGCCTTCTAATTGTGAGGAAATAATGACAGGTTTGATTTAATATCAAAATTGAAATGCAGTTTGTAGCTCATGGTCAGAAGCCAACAGAATTGCTTAGTAAAATGCTTTATCTGAGGGTGAGTAGATCTTTCTTTCTTTCTGTCTTTCTTTCATTTTTTCTGTTTGTTCGTTCATTCTTCTTTCTTTCTTTCTGTTCTTTCTTCCTTACTTTGTTTTTTCTTCCTTTGGTACTGTCTGTAGCTGTAGGTCCAGACCTCCAAAATCAGATTATAAGGGGTGAAGGGTGAGATTGCATCGTGTAAGGAAGGCTGGCCTTGTGATCAGTGTGCTTATCGGGAAGTTTTGAGAAACATCAGTTCAATTATCTGCTGTGCCAGAGGCAATTCTCTCTGAGTCTGAAAAAAAAAAAACAACACTTCGAGGAATGAGATGGATTGGATGACCTCCTTAGGTCTTCTCACAGCCCTTTTTTCCCGTGATTTCATGTCGATATCACCCAGTGGGACTTGGCTGTGAGCTCTGAGCCTGCAGATGCGTCTGCACAGCACTACGTGCAGGAATTGGCTTGGATCTCAAGAGCTAAACTGCTGTTAGTCTAGTCGTGACTTGCGGAAACCGGACTCCACAATCTATGAGATTGTAAAGTAGGTATGTTTATTCAGCGCTGGGCGGCACGGGGGGTAGTCCCACCAAAATCGTGCGCGCCTCAACGCGGCACTCACCATAAATATATACAGTAAAACATTACATATTCATAGAGTTTCATATTAGTTTCATATTACGCCTATACATATGCATGACCTGTCCCTGCTTTGTATTAAAATGAGTTCCAGGAATTCATTTCCATAGACCCCTCCCATCTGCGCTTGCGCATTGCCTTCTAGTTGTGGTCGTCGGGGGTCGTGGGGATGAAGGCTGATAGTTCTTCTTCGTCACCTCTAGTAACCTTTTGTTCTTGCGCAGGCTCAGTTGTCTTCTTACTTTTGTCCAAACCGCAGGGTCAGTTTTAGCTGGCTTCTTGAGACAAGTTTTTAGTCTTTATCAGGAACTGTCCTTGTGAGGCGCCTCAGTTAATTTACACCATAGCTAAGTCAGCCTTATCAAGCTGAGCCGGCCTTGTGAGGAACAAAGTATCAAGTCCCTACCTATTGATTCAATCTTTTAACTACTATTAATCATTCAACTACTAAAATTCCTCAAGCCCTTCTCTCAGTCGTTGAATCTGAAAATTAAACTCTGCTTCTGAGTTGGGCAAATTTGCCTGCACCCAATCCTGGGTGATACAGCTATAGTACTGACTGATTTGCCTCGCTCTCTTGGTTGAGCCAGCCTGGGGTATCTGCCAATCGTCCTTCCTGAAGTAGTGCAGATACGTCTATATAAAAAACAGGTGGGCAATAGCACTGCGGGGGACTGGGTGAGTGAGCAGCCTCCATACTATGAGACTCTTAAATACCGTTAATAACTTTCTAAATTCAGGATCTCCTGGACATGGGGACGTGGGTATATGGGTATGTATACTTACCTGCTGTCTGCTGTTCTTGTCTGTGACCTCTATTCCCAGCCACGTAAACAATCTCCAGGACTGGTATTTCATGTGAGGAGAGAGGATCAGGTACCCTGGCTGGGAATGACTTGAATGAGAAGGGAGGTGAGGCAAGAAGGGATGACTTCTGAGGGCTAGGTGGGGGGTTTCTCGTGGGATTTGGGGAGCTTGCAGTAGGAGAATAGTTCTTCATTTGC
This sequence comes from Calonectris borealis, assembly GCF_964195595.1. Classification (NCBI taxonomy): domain Eukaryota; kingdom Metazoa; phylum Chordata; class Aves; order Procellariiformes; family Procellariidae; genus Calonectris; species Calonectris borealis. The sequence continues at coordinate 50,510,538 of NC_134316.1, read as the reverse complement.
CTTTTCACTTAAAATAGCGAGTTGTCCTAGTTTTCTGTACTGGCAAGGAATAGCCAGTCCCTTGTCAGGTATATATATATATATGTCCAGCTCTCTCTGCTGGACTCTGAGGGATTTAAACCTTTCCCTACCTGGGAGACATCAGGAGGGAAGTTGCCTGTGTGCCCTTTGCCTTTTTTGTTGGAGAGGGATTGCCAACCCCTTTTTAAAAAAAATTAAAAAAATTTAAGTAAGGGGAAGAACTGTGTGTATTTCATATTCGAGGTGTTGAAAGAACCGTGTGCATTTCACGTACGAAGTATTTATCTTCAACAGAAGTCAACTATCATAACAGAATAAATTCCTCGATACCACAAGGCAAAAATCAATAGATGGAAAGCTGAATGGAAGAATTTCAATAAGTCAGTGTAAAATATGCTCTGTGTTTTTATACATAGCTATATAACTCTAATGACAGATAAACACTTTGCAAAAATGTCATCTTTGTTATAGTCCATCAACTAAAGTGAGACCCCAAAATAAATGTATCTGAGAGGGACTGTGTTGTGAGGAGAAATCAGTCTTGCTGTTCCTAATATATTCAAGATAAAAAATAAGCATAAAAAAGCAAACAAATAACTTGACAAAACCCATTCCAGCCAGTCTTCTTTTTTCTTTTTTTTTTTTTTTTTTCCCCTTGAGAAGTAAAAGGAAAGGAATAAATTTAGCTTCCCTACAATTCTTGGCTGGTGAAATGTAACCTTTTACACTCCAGGGAAAGCAGCACACAGTTCTAGCTCACTTTGGCTGTTCGAGGCTCCCTGGGAGAGAAATCCTTGGGATATTAAGGATTTGATGGGAAGAACTGTTCGGTTTTTCCCTGCAGCGTAGCCTGTATTCACTGGAGCATCTGTTGCAGAACAATGGTCTCTTCCTTATGGGCTTTCTGCTGCAAGGCAGGGCTGGACTCTGTAACCGCACCCTGCTGGGTGTGTGCAATTTCCCTGCTGCAAGGAAAAGTGTAGCTGTTCTCTTGCCCTGAAGAAAAGAACTCCATACTAGGTGATTCTGGTTTAGAGATCGAGCAAGATAAAACGCGAGAGACAGCTTTTCCTCGGTTACTTTTGTATTATTTGTTTTTTAATGCTGTTTCTTTAGCAACAAAGAGCAAATAATAGGAAAGAAATCTTCACAGAGCATGCAGGCAAGATTGGGTTTACTAGTACTAGCTGCCTACTTGGAATCATATTCTCCAGCCAGGACTTTCCTGAAATGTCTCCAACTTTCTGAAGTCCCATTTATACTATCTTACATATTGATGGATACGTCAGTCTTTCCATGCCAGGGCGAGGGCAGAAGTTTCTTGTTGTTACTGGGACTCATGCTTACATGTATTACCAGGAGGGCAAATCTCCCCCTAGATGTCTGGTTGCATCGACACTAGTAAACTAAACGGTGGCAGAGAACATTCCTGAGGCCTTTACCGTTAAATTCCTAGTGCGGTTCTTGGCATGGTTTCCGCTCATACTGACTGTCACTCTCCCAAGCAGCTCCAGGTCAGGAGTCGGCATGGGTTAGGAAGCAACCCCAACGAGCAGTGTGCACGTGGCCACCCTGTCCAAGAGGCCAAGAGCCAAGCGGCTCTTGCAAACTGTCCTACGTCCGTTGGTTTCTGGGCCAGAAAACAGTTCAGAGCATGTTTAATGTACTAGCACAAATCTAATTTTCACATTCTTGTCCTCACTCCTTTTGCTCCAGTTAAAATGAGCTTTCCAGCAGATGTGGTTTCTCTGTTCCACCTAACCCACTACATGAACATCACCAGAGGCTACCACAGTCCTCCTCAGCTTTTGTGCCTAAGGGCAGAGAGAGGCTGCAGTTCATAAAAGCTGGAGCAGGCATAAAAGCTTAAAATCCAGGACTTTAATCCTCAGGCTAAAACATGGGATCTTTCAGGCATGTCGGCAGAGCCCTGTAGGGAGGGTGCGGAGTGCCCAGGCCAGAGGGGTTTTTCCTGCCCACGGGTTACCTGCCTGCAGGCTGCCTGCATCGGGGACAGACTCTCATCCATGCTGGAGGTGCTGCCAGCAGAGCTATGACTTTTTTTCTTCGTATTTCTAACCAGCATCGCTGTGTTGACAAAACTTTGTAGGCAATTCTGACGCTTCCTATATCTAGTAAGGGAGCGGCCTTCAATTTTGAATATCATTAAAAACTGCCCTGGAGTAGAAGACAATAGCAAGTGTCTTGACACCTTGACTCAAAAAGTGAGAACCAGGCATGTCCTGATTGGCTTTGAGGTGATGACCAGTGTAGAAACTAAGCAGCAAAAAGATGGATTCATTTTCCATTCAAAGCGTGGGAGAAAAATGCTTGCAAAATGGATGGAGCAAAAAACCAACAATGAATAAAACTCAGGTTGCTTAAACTGCCAGCTGAGCCTTTATTAGGATGCAGAAAGCCTCTGACTTCAATAGGAAATGTAGATTCCTAAGGACTTATTAGTCATAAAAAATAGTGATGAACTTAGAGAAACCATAATAGCCTCCTCAACCAGGAAGATTGAACTGGCTTGAAATGTGAAAAGTTGCCAGCATAAAAATGTTGGCTATGTAAGCAGACACCATGCCCTCTAACCAGGTTCGCTCTACTGGCAAAACACTTGAAGTAGAGCCAGCTGCATCAAAAGAAAAGTATTTTGCTGGTTAAGATGCTCAGGAACCTGAGTGATTAATGGAAGCTGAAAAACTCATTAGGTGCTGTGAGAAAGCCTTTGTGCTAATGTAGCTGCTCTAACACAATCTCAAAAGTATAGAGAGACCTTTAGAACATAAAGATCTGTTTCTAAACGGTAGCTGTTTCAGATGCTTCTGATGTCTGCTTTGGCCCTTTTATGCTTATTAAATGCAGGTGCCAGGCATGAGGTAGCTGTGGTTAGATACAAGCAGGTCTCTGAACAGACACAAGGGTCCACCCCTGCTGAGAGCACCGCGAGCCAGGAGTCATGTGGACCTGTAACTCAAACATCCCACGTGCAAATGTCCTGAAGAAGGGCTTGTGGGGACCAAACTTGTCCATATTTTCCAGCTATAACAACTGGACTGAAGGAAAAAGCACTACGTTGCTGTGGTGTTTTCCGAGTAGTAGAGGTTATTTTTAAGGTTGCTAGTGAAGGCAATACAAGCAAACTACTCCAAGTGTAAAATAATACATTGGTTCTCATTATTTATGTTATGGGTACAGCCAAGGTTTTCACAGTTCATACACAGAATGCAAAAAAAATAATAGTCCATAGCCCCTAAACTGTATGTAGTCTATGTACTTTGAGAACTTGCTTATAGAAGATTACCAGTTAGAAGTTAGGAACTTTGTGTTCTCTCTCTTTTTGTTTCTTACTAGGTAGGGTGACGAAAATGCATACAAAACTTGTAAGATGGTGGTGTATATCCAGCACCAGAAATCCCTGCGCCAGAAGTTCTCCTGCTGTGTACTGAAAGAGCTCATCCGTGACAATGTTTGGCATTAAACCACTGGGGGACAGAGATGGGAAGTGTCTGGCAATTCTGAAAACAAACAAACAAACAAACAGGTGAGGAAACTCCTCTATTTTATTTTATTTTTCCTCTTTTTTTTTTTCCTACCAGAAAACTTATGGAAATTCTGACAAAAATTAAAGTAGCTGTTTTAAATATATACATACAGGAACAAAACTATTTACTTCTTTAGGAATGAGATATGCATTGTTACCAATACAGCTTGCATGCAGAGATTTCTGCTAAGAATATTTATGGCATAACATAGTACCAATTCTTCACTTCTAAGTAGCTATTCACATATATAGAATTCTATAGTAGAGATGGAATCCTACTACCATGGGGGTATTTATTGTCTCTTTTTCCTGTTGATATCTCTGAAATGGGGGGATGTCTTTCACAATGGAAAGCATTAATATTGTGGACTTGTAAACTGAATGGAAAGTCATAGCCATAAGGCTGAGAAATAATATGTGAATTAAAACTGATGTTATAAGGCAGATAGAGAAGGAACTCATTTTTAGAGAGCTTGGAAAATAACCATGACATTCCTATGTGTTTTCATTGCACTGTGATTAAATACACCATAGCACTAAACACTGGAAATAAATCTGGCCTCCTATGTGAGAACTGTAATTGCTCAGTACCAGCAATTTTACAATGTGTTGTCTTTATTTGAAATAGCTACTAGGAAGAATTCTAAAAGCCTGTAGTGCAACAATAATAATATGATTTTAAAATCCACTCTAAAATTTCTCTGCATTGTGAGTGAAAATATTTAATATCAAAGCAGATTTTTTTTTTCATTTTCCAAAAAGAAATAATAATTTGTCCTTGTCTTGCATTTTAAAAAAAAAAAAAGGGAGCTTTGCTTGTACCTTTTTCCTTTACTTTCATATGTTCATGTCACAAGGTGAGAAGCTGATACAACGTCAACAGCATCCTAAGCAAATTTCTAGTAATAAAGTTGCTTATCCTTTTCCAAATTAGAAGATGCAGGACTTAGCTCCTAAATTAATGCAGTAGAGCTATGACATCAAGTATATGTTGATGGAACTGGATGTAGACTATGTGGCGACCAAGAGCAAAGCTCTGTGCGCCAGCCAGTCTGAGGGTACGCCCTGAAGAGTTTCAGGGTACAGGATTTCCAGATGATCACCCATCTGCCTGCCAGCACTCACCAGCTCCACAGGAGAGTCCGCAGAGAAAAGCCTGCTTGTGCAGCACCTGCTGCAGTGCAGACTGGTGCATTAGCTTCAAAACGTCTTTGTCTTCAGCCAGTTAGACAGGAGACATGGCACTGGGGTGTTAGAGCATCAGGCACGCCTTCCCTTCTGGCAATCCTGCTGCAGAGACAGCTGTATCCTGTAGAGGGAGAGAGAATTGGAGTTGTAATTTCTCTGGACACTACAGCAAGATTTGTCACAGCTTGCCTGTCAAAGCCCGTAGATTTTGCCTAGGTAAAAGATGGGAAAGACTACTTATATCTACTTTTGTGAAGAAGCTTGAGATTTACAGACAGAAAGCATTAGGCAAGCACTAAGTATGTGTGTCTTTTTGAAATAAAGCACCAAGCAGTTAAAAATGTTGAGAAACTATACAAATTAGACTACTTGACAGCAATGTTTGAATGTGCATTGATTTAGACACTTTTGCAGGCATGAAAGCAAGGCTCTTGCGTTTAGCGTTTTGGCACATATTTCTTTTTCTTGCAGTTGAGACAAATTGATTGGTCTGCGTGATTGGGGAAAGTTTCTGTATTGTTCACTGGACCTGACAGGTAATCCTTGCCTTAAGGACTTGTCTGTGTTAGACTCTTTTAGTCTTAAAATTTCCTACGTTTATTTCTCTTGGTGAAACCCATAAATCTTGTGAGTGTGAGAGTAGGGTGGGACCATTTGGGGTACATCGTGGGCATGATTAGCCGTGTTGGCCTGACTCTGCATGGCTGTGCACCCTGTGCGTTGTCAGTCTGTTGTCTGTTGCAGTGGCTAAACAAGGTGCAGGTAATGTAGAATCAAGATCTTTCCTGTTTGCACTCATGTGGCATTTGGCCCCATCTCTGCTCACTAAACAGCTATCATCCTGACAGGTTTTGACTGTTATGATTTTTTAAGGAACGGAGCAAAACCATGTGGTTAATACTTGGGTTTGTACTCTTCAGTGTCAGTTCTCAATCATCTTTCAGATGGCAGTACTGCTTCCTCCCTGGCCCCTCAGCTGAAGCAGCTAGTGCCTTTTCAGTTTGAATTGCTGATACCTGAGACTCTTGAAACGGGACGGCAAATTGGAGGGTGAGACCACTGCTGACAGATGTGATCTGTAAGGCTCTGTGCTAACAGATACTCTCTGTGTGCTATGTAAGTCTGTGGACATTTGTCGGTATTAAAACTGGAAAGTGATCAGCCTAACAGTGTTGTGAAGAAGGCACTGCACATTAACAGTTCATCTAAGGTAATTTTCTTCCCCCCCTGCTGCAAGACGGTCTCTATAAAATTTGATAGACAGGTCAGACCATGCCAGTTCACAAGACTCTGAATGGGTTCAAAGTGCAAAGTGTCATTGGGACAAAAAGAAGCTGGGTATTTTCCAGCAGAAAGCATTTGGCCTAAGCATAATACCAAGCTTTTATGACTTTCTTTATCCAAGGTCTCATCTAGATGTAACAACCATTCATTGATGCTCACAAAACTCTTGGGAGAAAATTCTGTGTAACATATCTCAAATCAATGGAACTGCAACTGCTTTTTTTAAAGCAAATTAAAGCATGCTTTGAAACAGTTTCCTTGAGGTATTTGCAACCTTGACACCATAGCAGAGTTAGTTCTGGCAAGACAGAAGGAGCAAGCCACCAGCGATAAAAGCAAGACATTTATTCTCTCTTATAAAAGCAAAAAAATAAACAAGCTGCAGAGTTGGCAAAGGATAAATATGAAGTTTAAAACTCATTGAAGGGGACATTTCTTCCTCCCTACTCTCCTTTTGAATGTCAGCGTCCCTCGGCATGACTTAGCCGTGCTGAGGCTAGACAACGAAGCAGCGGCCAGCACCAGCACGGGCTCCCAGCTCTCCCTTTCAGCCACTGAAGGCGACCGCCACACTGTGCAAGCAACAATATGGAGGGGAAGGCAGCAAGGGAAAGCTCAAACATGCTGAAGTTCATTGGGTAACTGCGGTTGACAACAGCTGCCAGAGAGGGCTCCTTCAAGACATGGTGTGTAAAACAGCAAGCCTCAAGCATGCACGTTTCAGTTGCGTGGTTTCTTTCTTCCAGCAGAGGAACTTCCTTCAGCAGCAAGTCGTTAGCAGGATCTATTACTGGGAACCACTACTGGCAGGAGAGCAGTTTCTGCGTGTCGATGGGGCCCCAGGCCATCTTGCTGACCTCTGGCCAGTTTAGGCTTCAGAACTGAGTGAAACATCAAGGACCAACTCTGAGAGTGCAGTGATGCCAGTATCAACAAACCAGCTGTAGAAACATTTCATCAGTTTAATATTCTGTATTCATTACAAAGTCTTGCTACACCACAGCCCATTGTAGTCAGCTGCAGGCACAATCCAAGGTCGCTGTGACACAAGCTGTAATCTCTGCTTAACCATTTTTAGTCTGCTAAAGTACCTTGCTTCCCTCCTACTTTTCCACAGCCTAAACCCCACTGGATCACTGTCCTCTGCACTGCCTGGCTTTAACCACTGGGTGCCAGGGGCCTCCCAGCAGGAAGCCACTCATGCACCGGCTCATCCTCCTGCGATGGGAATGCTGCCTGCAGGTAAGCAAAGGCTTGTGAAGAAACCAGTGTGATGTTCTCCAAAGCAAGGCGTAGAGTGTAAGTGTAGAGCACGCAGAGCTGCTGGCTTCTGTAACGTGAATCGCTTGTAGATTTGCAGGGCACCACACAAAATGCACCAAAAGGCCAGTGTTCAACCACTTCACCTGGCTGTGCTTGCGCTCAGTTTGCATTTGTGGTAAGGGCAGATGTGTGAAACGTGCTGGGCTGTTAGGTGCACCCTGGGCAGTGGCAGATCAAGCTGGCCTCAGGCGCTTAACGTACTTCAAGAAATTGCACGTCCGCGTTCACCTTGTGTCGCTGGTCCTGTGGCTCAGGCTGCCTGCAGAGCCGGGAGGTAAGGACAGCTGTGAAGTTGTGACTCTGACCCAGAACTGCAAGAAGAACCCCATCAGCTCGTTTTGTATGAGAATAGGTGAGAGAACAGTCACCATTAGTTTAAATTACATCTCAGTAAGCAAAAGGATTCATATCCCATTATCAAGGAAATGCCGGAGTCATTCAGGCCCCTTTTGTTGCAGTTGCTGCCTTTTATTGCTTTGAAATGACAGTTATGAAGGGCTTATTTCTGCCTTACTAGCTAGGATTGTCTTTTCATTCTGCGTTAATACTCTAGCTAGTTCAAAGAAGCCCAGGTTTAAGTCTAAGAAACAGTAATAAAATCATAAAGCCTCAATTTATTTCAACAATGCCTTGATCACGCATATAATTGCAAGAGAAAACAATCAAAAAGCAGTTTCTTTCTCTGATTGTTTTGGGTGGCTTAAAACTCAGAAAAGATGAGGTATACCCCATACACTCAGAAAAGCCTCTAGTAATGCCTCAAAACAAGAGCAGAATTCTAAAAACTAAGAAACTGGAACATAAATTATATCCCTCTTTCTTCTGTTAAAGCTCTACCTCATCACAACCACATGCTTAAATTACTGAGGCATCATAAGGGTAAATGTCAAGATAAATGCTTTAAAAATGTCCTCTGCTGTATTATTTACATCACCATGGACTACTAAAATTAAAAGGCTCTTTAAAACATAATTGATTTTTCATTATTTATCTGCTGTTGCCACTGTTCACTTCCTCGGGTGTAAGTAGTAAATCCCCAGAAGGGTGTTTCATATCTATATAAATGTATATTAGATGCTTTGCCTCTGGCCTTGTAGAAATAGCACAAATGCGTCTGTGTTTGTGCATCTGTAATTTCAGCCAGCCTCTCAAAGAAGCTTCCTGTTGGCAGCCTGTACTTCGCTGTCTTCTGCAGAGTTTTGTAAAATATCCGATATCAGTGACCGGGGTGTGTGAGGCGACGAATGCTGTGGACTACTGATCTGCTCTGTTGTGGAAATTACTATCTCAAATTATTCGGAGGCAAGAGGTGTCATTCAGTGTCTTGAACCTGCCATGGCTGGCCAGTTGTGTCTGCAGCCTCTGCGTGTGTGCGTGCGTGGGTGTGCATGCCTGCGTGCACGTGTGTTTGCACGCGCAGACAGGGAAGAGGGCTCTGATGAGGGCTCCTCCGACTGTGCCAGGACTAAACAAGCTGGCCTGAGACGGCCATCACCCTCATAGATTTAGGCCTTTCTAAAGGGGGAATAACACAATTTCCTTACTTGTCGCCTATCGTAAACTAAGAGCACGTTGTTTGCTGAGAGCTGCTTAATTTTATGCTTGCATTTCTATTCACTTCAGAACAGCAGAAATTGTCTAATTATGTTAAGAATTCAGATTATGTTTGTGTGAAACATTATGCCACAAACAAATTGAATCCACTTAGCTCTCTGCTGGCCTCTTACCAACAGAATAAGAATGAAATACGAAATAGTACAAACCCATTATCTTTCTTTTAAGGAAAGCTCTTCGAGCGGATTATGCAAGATACATGGAGGGAGTCTTCATCCCCAACGCATGTCATTTATTACATAGTAAATGCCGCATGTTTAACAGAAATTAATACCAACTTTCTCTAGAAGAAATACCTGTAACCATTGTATGTGCATTCATTGTGTCTTACAGTTCCCGTTCCCAAAGGAGGGGTTCGGATGAAAACATTACGAGCTTCAGTTGAAAGCAGTGGAGCCCTGAAACTTGCATTTCTTTTGCCAGCATTGGGACTATTTCAGTCAGAAACAGGCTGGGAGTTATGGGAAGCACTCTTGCAGCAGGAAGCGCCAGACAGAACGACCCACCAGCAGTGTTCATACATATATTTGAACATATATAACAGGGTGAGTGTGCCCGGGTGCCAGCTGGTCAGTGAGCTCTGCCTGGGCGAGCGCAGCATGAGGAAGGAGTGTGAACTGGCCTTCGCAGCGCAGGACAGGGGTGTGGGACCACGGATAGGGTGGCCAAGGCAGAAATACCTCTGCTGACTTGCCCTGGGCCATGCAGGACCCTGGTAGCAGGCAGAAAAATCATAGAATCATAGAATGGTTTGGTTTGGAAGGCACCTCAAAGATAATCTAGTCTAACCCCCCTGCCATGGGCAGGGACACCTTCCACTAGATCAGGTTGCTCAAAGTCCCGTCCAACCTGGCCTTGAACACTTCCAATGATGGGGCATCCACACCTTCTCTGGGCAACCTGTTCCAGTGTCTCACCACCCTCACAGTAAAGAATTTCTTTCTAATATCTAACCTAAATCTACCCTCTTTCAGTTTAAAACTGTTACCCCTCATCTTACCACTTCACTCCCTGACAAAGAGCCCCTCCCCATCTTTCCTATAGGTCCCCTTTAAGTACTGGAAGGCCGTTATAAGGTCTCCCCAGAGCCTTCTCTTCTCCAGGCTAACAAACCCCAACTGTCTCAGCCTGTCCTCATAGGGGAGGTGCTCCAGCCCGCTGAGCATCTCCACGGCCCTCCTCTGGACCTGTTTTAACAGGTCCATGTCTTTCTTATGATGGGGGCTGCAGAGCTGGACACAGTACTGCAGGTGGGGTCTCACCAGAGCAGAGTAGAGGGGCAGAATCACCTCCCTCGACCTGCTGGCCACGCTGCTTTTGATGCAGCCAAGGATACAACTGGCTTTCTGGGCTGCGAGCTCACATTGCTGGCTCATATTCAGTTTTTCATCCACCAGTACCCCCAAGTCCTTCTCCGCAGGGCTGCTCTCAATCCACTCATTGCCCAGCCTGTATCCACGTTTGGGATTGCCCCAACCCAGGTGCAGGACCTTGCACTTGGCCTTGTTGAACTTCAGGAGGTTCACACGGGCCCACCTCTCTAGCCTGTCCAGGTCCCTCTGGATGACATCCCTTCCCTCTAGAGTATCAACCACACCACTCAGCTTGGTCTCATCCGCAAACTTGCTGAGGGTGCGCTCAATCCCACTTTCTATGTCCCCCCATAATACTGGTCCCAGTTCGGACCCCTGAGGGACACCACTCATCACTGGTCTCCACCCAGACATCGAGCTGTTGACCGCAACTCTTTGAGTGTGACCATCCAGCCAATTCCTTATCCACCGAGGGGTCCATCCATCAAATCCATGTCTTTCCATTTTAGAGATGTTGTGTGGGACAGTATCAAATGCTTTGCACAAGTCCAGGTAGATGACATCAGTTGCTCTTCCCGTATCCACCAATGCTGTAACCCTCTTGTAGAAGGCCACCAAATTTGTCAGGCACGATTTGCCCTTAGTGAAGCCATGTTGGCTGTCACCAATCACCTCTCTGTTTTCCATGTGCCTTAGTATAGTTTCCAGGAGGATCTGCTCCATGATCTTGCTGGGCACAGAAGTGAGACTGAATGGCCTATAGTTCCCTGGGTCTTCCCTTTTTTCCCTTTTTAAAAATGGGAGTTATGTTTCCCTTTTTCCAGTCACTGGGAACTTCACCAGTCTGCCATGACTTTTCAAATATGATGGATAGTGGCTTAGCAACTTCATCTGCCAGTTCCCTTGGGACCCTTGGTTGCATCTCATCACGTCCCATGGACTTGTGCACATTCAGGTTCCTTAGATGGTCTCCAAACTGATCTTCTCCTATGGTGGGCGGTACTTCATTCTCCCAGTCTCTACCTTTGGATTCTGTGAGGTGGGCAGCGTGGCTAGAGCACTTGCCGGTGAAGACCACGGCCAAAAGTTGTTGAGTACCTCAGCCTTCTCCATGTTGGTTGTAGCCACGTCTCCCATTTTGCTCATCAGGGAGGTACAGTTTCTTTCATATTCCTGTGTTGTCCTATGTACCTGAAGAAACCCTTCTTGTTATTTTTTATGTCCCTAGCCAAGGCCCTGCACTCCTGGGCCATATCCCTATAATCTCCCCAGGATGCGCATCCCTGCCTCCACTGCCTACGCATTTTGTTTTTGTGTTTGATATGATAGCCAAAGGCTCAGGAGAACTATACTTTCACTAAGAAAGCCCAAAGCCAGATTTGGCCAAAACTTAAATATTTCATTTCGCTTCAGTCTCTGATAGCCTTTGATGTCCGTGTTGCTATTTCTCCCGCAAGAGTCAGCAGAAGTTCCCTCCTAATTAAGAAACGGAACAGACTGGGAACGAGGTACACCAAGATAAAAGCATAAGCGTATTTTCAGAGCTGCGGGGACCCTAACTCTGTAATGGCAACAAGCACGGAGCGGCAAGCGTGAGAGAGGTGCTGTATGGAGTTGAAAAGAAACAAAACTCTTTTCCGTATGTCCTTCCGCGGTGCTGCAGGCAGCACCGTCCTGGGCCGCACAGCTGTGCCACGCTGGGCCCAGCAGCTCCGCTTCTGCAAGGGATGCAGAGCGGGGCTGTGACACCCTGAGCGCGCGAGGTGGGAACCAAGCTGTGGCGTGGCCGGAGGGGCCGTCAGTGTGTGACTCGTGCTCCGCACGTGAGGTTTGGCAGGTCTGGTTCGGAGGACCAGAGACGTTTGGAGACGTACTCTGCATCGGTCGCTTACTTCCGAAAGCATAAAGTTCTTGTGTTTATGTAGCAAGTACCCCATTGGTTCTTATTAATTTAATTTAATTGATTTTGTTTTTTAATTCAGAACATTATATGGCTATGGTGATTTATGGTCTTTTCCTCGCAGTAAACTGCAGAACGGAGCTTGCAAAAAGCCCAGCCTCTTAGGACATGCTGTATTTAATCCTGGCACCCAAGATGTGTAGTTTGCAGTGTTACCTGAATCTTTTGCCATGCCGAGAAGAGCACCTAAGCATTGGTGTGCTTGTTGTTTTGTTTCCTGCTGACGGGTACATCCGGCAAACAATCCGACTTCATTCCTTGTCCCCACAATGACAGCATTGTACAATGCCACAGATCAGCATCAACTGATGCGTGGTGCCTCATGGTACCAGAGACTGAATCAAAGGGCTACTGAGGAGTGCCACAGCCTTAAAAAATGATGTGGCTGAACCTAGAATTTGTTTTGTTTTGTTTTGTTAGCTGTTGTTTAAACCAGGCTCCCCAGTATTTCTCTGTTAAAAACATCTTCTTCTGACATGGTTATAAAATTACCTTAGTTGAAGGGGAAACCCAACGACCGCGAGCCTAACATCAACCCTGGGCAGTCATTCCTTGCCTTATAGCTACTGATGTTGCCCTGTCACTGGGGTACTTGGTTGCTTTTACCCAGGCTGTGCATCCTCACTGTAACAGATCGTAGCAGCAGAAGAGCCACTAAATGGGGAACAGGAGCTCAGGGAAGACAACTGCAGACCTGGTTTTATTGGTAGAGCGTTCCTCTGGCAACTGTAGGTTTGCTGAGGATTTGTGTCAGCTCAGGAAGAGAATTTATGCATGCAACAGAAAGGCTGGACATCGGTGGCTGACTTTATAGTTTCAGTGTACCCACATACCATACAAACCTGTGATTACAAAAGGCAATGTAAATACCGTGGTGTAAAGCACGCCTTAAAGAATTCTCCACTTTCGCCTGTAACTCTTCATGCCAGTGCTGCATGGGAGCATTGCTGCCTGAATCCTCATGTTGTCACATCTTGCCAATATACAGTGATGTAACGTTATGCAACTTCATTATGCAGTGACACAAACACCATAGAGCTTAAGCGCTACTTCAAAGAAAAATTGCTTCCACCAGTAAAAATACTGCTTATATCAACAGAAATGCATGGTTTTGGTATAAGGTGGCTTCCTGTCACCAACTACTCTGAACCAGCATGTCTGGAAATGAAGCAGAACGAATTCTCATATCTTCAGATACAAACTGTTATAGTTTAGACAAGTATAGTTACTTTATACCGCAGGAGATGTGCCTAAAAGTAGGACCTCATATACCGATCTGGAAACAGAACCACGTGTCAGTTTGTTATGCCGTTTCTCTGCATTGTGGTTGTAATTTGCAGTGAAGTAAGGTAAATGTGGGATAGAGTATAACCACTCAGCAGTCCTGCCAGCAATACTTACGACGTGTCTCCACTAGTGTTTTAGTTCAGAAGTGTATTTTTGATGCAAATCTCCCGATCATCTCTATTGCCTGTGTTTCATTTTGCTTCAGGGGCTGATTCTGAGGCGCAGGGACTAGATTCTGTTGAGTGAAATTAAACTGGAAAACATTCTCCAGAAGCGCACCTAACGTGCTCAGACCTCAGTAGGTGTTCAGTCCAAGGGACCCAAATGAAGGTGGTATGAATGGGAAAAAAATGGAATATGCATAGTGTGCATGTCAGATCCTCAGCATCAACTGTGTGTGTAGAGCATCTGCTCTACAGAGTCTTGGTCTACTTGACCTTACCATGCAGGTGTAACCTGACTTGATTTTTAAGAGGAATTGAGAGGACCTACTGAAAATCAGGCTGCTAATTTTTTCTGTCATCTTCCCCGTAGATGAAAGGGACTGAGTGAAATTTTTGCTCCTCCATCATCAGTGAATGGTCACAGTATCACTGCAAGTGACATCTCATTGCTGTAAACGTACTGATAACGGTGAGGAAAAGATGTTATTTTATTCTACAGCTTCTAAAATATTTCACAACTTATATAACCGGTAAACATTTCAATTGTTGCTGAAAATGCAGCCACTTCTATAGTGGAACGCATCAGCTGAGTCAGCACACAAAATTACAATATTACTATAGGAAGAGGGGAAAAAAAGGGGAATTGCATAAAGAATCCCATGTCCTAGGTAAAAATCAACACATTGCAACCCAAATTGGATTTGGACTAGCATTTCTCTCTGCTTTTTTGATAAGTTTCAGTGTGATTTTTTAAGTACCTAGGATCCTCCCCGCTACATTTCATTGGGAAATAGAGACTGGAAATGCTCTAACTCAGTAAACTGAGGCAGGGGCAGAAGTCCTAGAGAAAAATGGTTTCTACAGTAGAGCAAAAAGAGTACTCACAGCATCCTTGATATTTTTCCTGTCTGCATTTCTAAAAGGAAAAGCATTTGTGATACTGGTTAATGTAAGGACTTACACTGATAAGTAAACGTTAAACAGTGTTTGGAGAAAGTGCGTTATTAATTACAGAAAAATATGTTAGATTTTATTTACAGAAATTAGTTACAGAAAAATATGCTGCATTTCCAGCAGTTCATACTAGAACTTTTTTTCTTAAGCAGAAGCAAACAGGAAGCATAACTCTTTCAGTATCACCACTGATTCGGATTTGATTCAGCTAGGAAAGAAAAGTCTGTAGTAAAAAAAAAATACTAAAAAACCCTCTTTCCTTCCTGGAACAGGAAATGTAAAAATAGGAATAGTCTACTTCCAAATCCTGCTAAAAGAGGTGAAAATATCTCATTTCTTTGCCGAAAAAAAGGCTCTACCTTGGTTTTGAAAAGGCAAGTATAATGACCTAACAGTTTCAGATATGAATATGCAGCATATTAAAAAAGCTCTTTCTGAAGTGACATTGAAAACACTAAAGCACACAGAGATCCTAACTACCTTGATTTTCAAGACCGCTACCACAAGCTCCAAAACAGTGTCCATCAATTCAATCAATCTGTGAACTACGAACCACTATCGATCCGTAAGATGTAAGAGTACAGGCAATGGAATACTTGCTGACTTCTGACTGTTGGAAGCCAGCAAGCAGTATCAGTACTCCAGTTAAAATGGCTGTGATTATAACGTGTAATTTAATTTTTCTAAAATCACAGCATTTTATTAGCTAGATGTCAGGTGCTTTATTTATTGAGCTCCTAATTGTCAAACACTAGTAGTATATGACATGTTCCAGAGACTACCCACTTCTTCTTTCTTTTTGCCCCAAAAACTATTTGGCTTGTTAATTACAAAAGGTTGAGAATTGCTTTTCTTACGGCCCAGGTTTGGGCTTGGATATTGATTCTCAGTTAGAAAATTCCTGTCCCTCTCTTTCTCTTGGTCAGCTTAAAGCCACAGTTTGAAAAACGGATGCCTTAGTTTTCTTCTCCTTGATGTTCAGAAGACTCACTGATCCAAACAGGTAAGCCTCAAATACTGCGCAGTTCAAACCCCAGGCATCTGGAAGTGGGAGCCTCGGAGTCTAAAAATCTCCCTCTGCTGGAGTCATGACAATCATGTGTTTGGACAACCATTCCCATTTTTCAAGATAAGGAGGCAGGAGAGAGGTTTTGAATTTTTTAGGTGTGATGCCTGGCCAGTGACTTGACTAAAGAAGCGGTCACATTTGGGGGGACTTGAACAGATGAACCTCTCTCAAAATGCCGAGGCCAACTCTCCTCCCACCTAGAGCAGGGAGATTTCTTCCAGAATACTTTCTTAGTTGCATCCAGCAGCCTGCACTCACCTCCTTCTGCAAATACGATCTACATGATTAGCTGGAACTGAGTCAACACCCCCAGACTAGGGCACAGGATACAGGAGGATTTTATTACGAGTTGGGTTTCCTGGAGGGAAGTCCAGCTAAAGAGGAGGCTCGCATTCTCCCCAGTCTATTGTTCAGTCAGACTTGGACCCTGGCCTTTTCTGTTTATTTATTCAGACAGCCCATCTCCTCGCATACCAATCTGTATGTGTACAGTAAACACTGGAAGCTCATTGTAGTGGTAATAACGCATTGCAGCTACAAGAATTCACATCTTCCCGGGTCAGCTGCTAATCTTGGTTCTTTCTGCCCTCTTTTCCTTGCTGCCAGGCTCATGCAGGAAGGTAGGTGCAGGCAGTCTGTATCCTCTGCATACGGACTGTCATTCCCCTGAGCACTGCTGCATACTGCAACTTTCATCAGATGAAAAAAATACCTTTATGTCATCAAAACGTCTTTTTAAAGGGTAATGGAGGTGACAGGAGATTTCATTGCTTAAACTTACATATTTATAACAGAGGAAGACTTTTTTTTTGTTAATTTTATGACTGCTGTGTGTAAAGAAGGGGACAATATGGAATCAGGTTACGGCTAGTTAGAATTGACTTCATTGACTTTGCAGTTCAGGCTGTGGCTACATATTTGGCAGCCACATAGCTTCACTCGTGTTAATCCAGTTATTTCTCTCTGCCTCCTCCCAGGAACCTGTGCCATCCTTGTGCCATGGAGTTTTCCCCAGCAAGACATAAGCCCTTTGCAGACTTTGCAAAACATAGATGTGAAAATAAATTCAAACACATCTGCAATTGTAGAGAAGGAGTGATTGAAGTGCAGGGAGCACCTCTTGCTAGCTTGAACTTAGCTAATACAGGTAAAAATAGTGGTGGAGATGGCTGAGAGAAGTCATCTTTCCATACGCTTTTCCTGTTCCTATGGTGCATCTAAGGCATCTACTTTTGGCTACTGTTGGAGACAGAAAACTGAGCTAAAGGGACCCATTCTGGCCATTAATATGTTACGTTGCCTCGTAACCAAACGCAAGCTGGCTGGGGTCCCTGCTAGCCTGCCTGAGCTGACATTTATGCGATCAGACAGGTTCCCTATTTCCAGTTGCTTGTAACAATCGTACAATTAGACTAACCAAGTCTTATGAGGAGTGGCTGAGGGAACTGGGGCTGTTTAGTCTGGAGAAGAGGAGGCTGAGGGGAGACCTCATCGCGCTCTACAACTACCTGAAAGGAGGTTGCAGCGAGGTGGGTGTTGGTCTCTTCTGCCAAGTAACAAGCGATAGGACGAGAGGAAATGGCCTCAAGTTGCGCCAAGGGAGGTTTAGGCTGGACATTAGGAGAAATTTCTTCACTGAAAGAGTGGTCAAGCATTGGAACAGGCTGCCCTGGGAAGTGGTGGAGTCACCATGGCTGGAAGACGTGTTTAAAAGATGTGTAGGTGAGGCGCTTAGGGACATGGTTTAGTGGGCGTGGTGGTGTTGGGTTTATGGTTGGACTCGATGATCTTAGAGGTCTTTTCCAACCTTAATGATTCTATGATTCTAAGTGTCTCTCAGTGGTAGAACTACTCATTTTTAAACAGGTTGATAATTTGTGGTGAAAATGGATCTGTCAGACAACACGTACCCACCCTTGCTTTTGCCTCTCACTTCCAAAATCCCCTGCCTAGCCCTGAACCTCACCCCTCCCGCTGAGCAACCCCATGCGCGAGGTGCAGCCTAACAGAGTCCCTTCACAAGACACGTTCCCCAGCTGCAGGTGAACACCCCGGTCTGTTGTTCTTTGCATATGTGCCTCATTTGGTAGACCCCCCGGCCCGTAATGCAGTGCTAGCCCAGGCATTGCTTTACTGAGGTCTCATTAAAGCTATTTTTTTCCACAGTTCAGGAGCCTTTCCTTAGCCATGACCTAGCAGATGCACTTTCTGTTGCAGAGGGGACGCCTGCCCAGGGCATGGTGCGCATGGATCCGGTGAGTAATAATCCCGAGTAAATTACAGTTTACTTGGAATGTTTTTGCCATTTTGATTTCACATGTTTCAGCAAGGTATGAAAACGGTGGGGAAGGGAGGGAGGGAGAGAGGGAGGAAAGGAAAAGAGGCAGGCTGTTTTATTTGTTGAATTTTTTTGGTTACGAAGCCCAAGTGTTGGCCCTGTGTCTGTTCTAGTGAGTTGGCACTATACACACATGCACAAAATCTTGGATTTCCTTTATGAATGGCTGAAATTCCAGTCCTGCCTGGCAGAAGGGTAAATTCCACATAAAGAACAGTCTCTGTGAAGAGTTTTTGAAAATAAATCAAAAACCTGAGAGACTGAGAAAAATTCTGAGAACTGGAGATGTGTCAAACCGATTTGCCCAGCTTCATATTAGCGTGGTTAGGATATGACTCTCTTCCACACAATCGCAGAGCCCTAGACACAGATTCCACAGCTGGTCTTCAAACACCCATGTTAGCTCTCTGGAGGACAGCGTGTCTGCACACACAGCCGTTTGGCCACCATACAGTATTGCTTGTAAGCAATACGAACACATGCATATGGGATTCTCCAGTTAAATACATTTATTCTGGCAATCACAAGCTGAATTCCACAAGTGCACAGGCCCTACTGGCTTGCAAAGACTCATCCTATGCAGAAGATTGATACAGAGTCTTCATTTAAGCAGCACTTTCAGCACCTTACATCCTTCCTCCCACTTTATGGTGCCTTTGTGGTACAAAGGCTCTATCTGATAACAATAGATAATTTGGGATCAGAGGCATCTGATAACCTGGAGGAATACTCCATGAAGCTGTCCTTCACTTTACCATCCACATAACTACCACAAGGCGTGCATATTCTGCGTATTTGCATCTTACCCTTACTCTGTATATTGAAATGCAGCCCATCTTTCAAATGCCCCCATTTGTCCACCAAGCCTTCTCAGCCTCCATATTTTAATCGTACTGTACGATTATAGCCTCACTGTGTACATCACTTCTGTGCCAGAAGTCACTGATACTCCTATGCCAGATGAGAGCATCTATTCAAGGAGTATAACTGGTCAAGAAAGAGGGATATAGTTACAGAGTTATAACTCTCTAATTCTGCCAGTCCCTTTTCCTGTGTAGATAGATAAACTCTGAATGGCCAAGGGTTTTCTTCTCTCCCCTGACGCCCCCCAGCCTTCTCCCCCATAGCACAACCCCATTCCTGGACAGACAAAATAAGATCCTTTAGCTACTAAAGGCATCTTCCAGTTTGGCTCAACCTCAGCACTGCTACATCTGGAAGAAATGACCTGGCATTTACAGCAGAAGTCAAGAACGGACGAGTAAATAAGCACCGAGCTGTAAACCCGTAAATTCAGGCTATGGCACCTGGCTGCGTTCTGTCGTTCCTCCCTTTATCAAGGAGGGCAGGGTGACCCCCGGGAGGGCGGGCTGAGTTGTCAGCCACTGCGCCAAATCAGCGGCATATGCCACACGACAACAAATGAGAAACCTGCTCCGAGGGGAAAAGGCATGTCTGCTCATCATCCCACCAACTGTGGGATGGCCAGGAGGCTTCAAGTCTCTCCCGCATTCTTTCTGAATATAAACATAGGCAGAGCCACTGCGATCACTTCTGGTGCGACACACGATTTCTTCTTGGCCCCCGAGTAAACCGTTTCTTGTGCCAGTCAGCTCGGGAGGTGAACGTGTCCTTCTGCTGCGTCCACACAGACTCGTTGACTTCAGCTGGCTCTGACAGCTACACCAAAGTGACGGTGCTGAATGCATTTAGGTGTTTTAAGGAGGAAAGCCTGTTTTTTTCTCACTAAGAGAGCTCTACCCCCGGTAGTGGCTTTCACCGCGTCGGAGTGCTTCTGTCCCGCAGAGCACAGCATGGTCAGCAAGTGAGGTGTAGGAAGTGAAAAAAAGACAGACTGAAAACCAACAGATGAATCACAGCAAGTCAGGGATGAATAAGGAAAGGCACCTTAGAAAAACCTCCTGTAATTAGAACAGCGTGATTTGGCATCCATTCACCAGTAAGAGTCATCTAACACCTAGTGATTCACTCGTTTTGCCATGAGAAAGATGTCTTGCACCACGTGCATACTCTTTTGGGTGTGCGGCTTTGAAAGACAATGTAACCTGAATTTGCCAGCAGACAGCTGGTACATGAAATATCAGACCTCTCCACAGCTGGTAGCTGAGCCATTGGTCACCTTGCCAAAATTACCTGCTGCGGTGACCTGCGGTGACAGCCTGCAGATCCTAAGCGACCTGAAAGCGAGCCCCATGGAGCAGGCTCACAACAAGGCAGCGCACACGGCGGAGAAGCTTGCAGTGCCGCTTTCCGGGCTTTCCTCACGCTGAGGGCGCATGCCGAGGTTCTCCTGGGCCCTTAGGCTGGTATCGCTGTGTGATTCACACACTGGCCCAGCTGCCTTTTTCCAATGCCGTCAGCAGAACAGAGGCAGGACAAGCTCCCCGCGGGGAGCGAGGGCGGTGTCACTTTTGTAACCCAGTTCATCTTCCTGATCCGATTCACTGTGCAGTCAAATAGGTATTTGGTGGCACAAGGGAGGGACGGTGCTGGGCAGAGCTAATGGCCAAAGCCAGGGTGAGTGTGAGATGGCCTTTTTCAGTGGCAATCACAGCTAATTTTGGTGAAACTACGATGTGAGAAACTGCAGTAACACGAAGACAGGCTGAGGTGATAAGCAGAGAAGGACGGGCCAAGAGAGGGATGGAAAGTAAAAGGTATTGCTTTCAACATGAGAGGTGTGAGCAATGACATTTGTAGCACTATTCTGCATATGAGCAAAGATTATATTTTTGAAAGCTGGAGGAAAAGATATCACAGTAATTTTGATATGAAGTGACTAAAGTCAGGCTGAGATATATTGCTCTGCAGATATTATTTGAAAGAAGACACCCAGAAAGTATCTGCAAAATTTAGACATTGCCTGAATATGAGGACCTAGAGAAAGAAAGGTCTCAGGTAAAAACAATGCCCAAATAAATGTTTATAGGCGTGGGGCGGGGAGGGGGGGGCATTTTTAGTATAGTATAGTAAACTGGAAAAGGAAGAGATAGGGCTGGAGTAGAGAGTACAACCATGCACTGGTAGTTAAACTGGTTTTGTGTATGTGAAACTACCTGGAGACAAGATGAAGGAGAAGAAAAGTGACCAAAAGAAAAAACCCCTCCATTAGGAAGCTGAAGGAGGATACAATGATGAAGCAATTAAGAAGATAGAAGAAACCACAAAAGGACCATCGGGGAAAACAAAAGGCAAAAGGAACAGCAGTGTGTTTCAAAAATGGCCGACACATCAGAGAAGATGGGAACTGCTCTGAGGATTGACTGAAACGTGCTGTTTAGAAAATGTGACATGCCACTCTGATGCCTAGAAACTAGATTGGAGAGGGTTTAGGGTGGACGTATAGGATTCCAAGTAATGAATTTAAACATTCAGTTTACTGACCTTGGGGATGAAAGGCAAGAGGGAGATGGAGCGGATGGAGATGCTGGAGAGACAAATGAAGTCAGGAGTGGAATGGGAAGAATTAAAGCAGGAGGATGGAAAGAAGGGCCTGTTCTGCTTGCTTGTGTCCTTTGGAAATTTGTATTATGGTTTCTAGCAGAGGTCAATATAAGGAAGACTGGTTGCCACTGCCTTTGCCTGGCTATGATTTGTGGAGTGACTGTAAAGTATCACACACAAACATGCTTTAGTTCTTCTCTTCCTTTAGATCTTCTCTCCCTGTGAGCTAGTTTGTTTGTCTTCTCCTCGGAGGTTTGCCACTGACGTGACAAACCGTGCTCTACAGAGGAGGAAGCTTTACAAACACAGAAATTAGAAATGGAAAATTCCTCTGTAAAAGATCAACTAGCCCACTGTGCTTGGTAGGCCAAGGAATAAACACTAGCGTTGTGCTTATTTAAAATACCGCAAGAAGAAGTCTTCCGGAGCAACTGCTCCACCAGGCAGTGGATCTTACAGCCAAGCCATTGTAACAGTACTCATCCTAATCTTTTTGCCTCACTTCATCCTAGTTTCTCCTTCCTCACAATAACAACACTCTCACTTCTGCAAACCTAAATAGTTGTTCTCCCACGGTGCCTCCTTTTTGTAGCTTTGTGTCCTACACGCTGTGCACAGCTGCATTTAGCTCTTTCAACTCATATGGCAGCGTCTCTAAGTCAATCCTCATCACTTCTACATTTTTAAAAAATAATTCCTTTATGTTTGCCGATGTCTTTTTGATGAGAAGATGTTCAGGACTGAATGCAGTATTCCAGGGGCTTTACACTACAATACCACTAACAGAGGCCTTTGTTACAGGTTTCTGTTTATGAACTCTACTATCCCATTGTTTTCTCACTTCTGTTTTTTTTTCCCCCTCCTGTCATCTCAAGTTACAGGCATGTCTAATTTACTGTCTGCTCTCCTGCTATTTTAGGTCTTCAGCATTACAGCTTCTGAGAATCCTTCCTCCCAATGAATAGCTGTGATTTGAATTATTTTTCACCAGATGTAGTATAGCTGCATTTTTCCCTGTGGAATTACATTTTGTTTCCTGAATATCATTTGTGCCAGAGCTTTGACTTGTAAAATTAATAGAATAATGTACCCTCAACCCCACAGCTTGGAGGTGTTTCCCTCCCTTCCCCTCCTCTCCCCAAGCTTGAAACCATAAAAATGAATATTAAAAGAAAACTAAAGAAAAAAATTAAGGTTTTTTGTTCTCTTTGCAGGAGTTGTTCAAGCTTCGTAGCATGACTGATACATGGAATTGTCTCACTACAGCCCCGAGAGAAAGGTGAACCGCATTGGTAAATAATTTGCACAATGTCAGTGAGGACTGCCAGACTTGTCCTCACTGTCTGAGCTGGGATAGGAGGTTGCTGCTCCCAGCTTATCCCCAGCCATCTGCCCCACACTCCTTGCTAGAATCTGCAAGGTAACTCCAAGTGTAGCTGCTGCCTAATCCTTTGCTTCAAAATTATCCACTTTAGGTGAAGTCAATTTTTTCTCACTTGCTTGTGCGCCCGCGCTCTCTCTCTCTCTCTCATTCTTTCATTGGACAGCTGGAGCAAATACATGCCATCCCAGCAGATGGAAAGGGAAAGAGATCTTTGGTGGATAGGATAAGAATAAACCGGAGGACGGTGACCTCCTAACCTGGTTCAGCTGCAACCCTCAGCTCTTTGAAAACGAGTGTCAGAATTAGGAATGCTCTTCAGAAATGATGACTCTCCTCATTGCCCTCCTCATAGACCACACTGTGGGTCTTTTCCCAGAACTCATTTCTGGGAAGCACATGATGCTGAAGACCTGTTGGATCACACAGCCAAAGCAAAGCGATATGTTGTGGATTCATCCCATCATCAAGCGCATTATAAAGCAAACCAACAAAAGGTCACATCTGTTAGTCACAACTCTTGTGGTTTGGCTCTTATTGAACGCCAGGCTGTGTGAGAGCAGAACGTGTGTGCGCTCAGGGCTGTCTTGCTATAGAGTGTGCTGCAGAGAGGATGTGTGGTGTTGAGGCAGAGTGTCAAAAACAAAATTAAGGCTGTAGCTATTTTTCGCATATCTGTTCATTATATAAATGTCTGTAGCAACATCGTCGATGTTGTCAATTTGCCTGCTTTTCAGTTCTCTGAGACGATGCTGTAGACTTGAACAAGGCCACAGAAGAGTCGATTCCTCTCACACAAAGCGCACGACAGTCCATTTGCACCATGTATTGGCTTCGGTGCTGAGAGCAGACGTCTGTAAATTATCACTTGTCTGTGTAAGGCAAGGAGCTCTCTCTGGAAACCATATTCTTCTCTTTTTGCTCTGACCAGAGCTAAAAGGGAAAAAGGAGCTATTAAAGGTCATTTTTCTCATCTGTCAATCTAAACATAACTCTTTTTTCTTCAGATCCCTTTCACTGCAACCCTATTCCACTCGGGTAAGCTTTAGGGCAGGATTTACCTTACCTAACTTTGAAAGCTAGGTGTGTTTTGCATAATCTCAGATAGCTAAAGTTAGGTAAAATGAATCCCACCTAAGTCTTTTATCTCTCTCTGCTGGGCTAATGTTTCTAATTGTCTTTCTTGTCTGCCCTTGCCATATATTAAAGTCTTCCCAGTACCTATGCTCCTGCATAAGATATCTGGGGGGCCTCTCTCCCAGTGACAAGGACTCTTTCCTTTCCACGGAAGCCTCACTTCTTCCTAATGAGGAAATCAAAGAGGACCTCCCCCTTCCTCCCGGTGCGGCGGCAGGGATCTTTTCAGCTCTTTCCTCCCTCTTCTCCCACAAGCGGGAGTCCAGCCATACATCAGGATGGTCACAGTAAGTCTGTGTTGTGGCAATGGTGTCCCTTGGTGGTAGTCCTGAAGCTAGAACCACATGGGTATGGCAAACAGCTTCCCCCTCGGACATCCAGAGCTCCACTGCTCTGCATGTGCAGGTGTTTGTCCCACACCTGAAATGTATTGTCAAGTTTTGATTCATAACCACGAGAGTTAAAATTTGGGGAAAGATGCCAGCTTGTGTGCTGTTTTTCTTTAGAAAACCTGAGAATTTCTCTCAGATGGAACATGCTACCCGACCAGATATGTCAGGCCACCGTTCTCTTCACCTGCAAATTCCTTAGGCTCTTTGCTGGCCCACAGAGAACAGTTCAACTGTGATAAATCACATCCTTGCTCCTGCAATTTACCCGTAGTGGCAGTCACTTCCCGGCTATACCATGAGCCACCGATTACGACCACACTCAAACTCCACTTCAGCAATGCTGTCTCTGAAAAATTAGAACTGTTGGCTTGAAAAGCAGTTGCAGAATGAATGACACTTTTAATTGTTAGTAGATTAACAGATGCACTAAAATTGTATGTGCTGGATAGGTATCAACTCTCATCATGTGCCACATCAGTCTGGGACAGGAAACATGTTTTTGTATGTGTTCATACAGCTTGCAGTAAAGTCCTGTCTGCAAGCCCCAGGTACTGATTTCACGTTCAGAATAGTAAATCCTATTTGTGTAACTCGTAGTGGCAATGGGCAGCAGGTAAGGTTCACAGTACCTCAGTGAGTCTTTGTTTTACACATCTAGAGATAGAAAAGGAGGAAGAGAGACATGAGAATACCTCTCCTACAAACAGATATGGCAAGTGTTCTCATCTAAGCTTGCCATGGATATCTACAGAACGACTTAAAAGTGTTAGAGGATCCCAGCATGGGCTGATGGATTAACTTACTGGTTCCAGAGTAGCATCAACTTTTCTCATTTGAAGACCAGATGCAACTCAGTTGTAAAGTTACGATTTGAATTCTCTTAACAAGTAGGGCATTGGGTTACCAAGCATCAGCAGTACCGTGCATAAACTAATTCACAAAAGCCTCTTAAGGAGTTAGAGAAAACGATACTATTTAACCAATTTTGTCCGTCTCCTTTAAATACTCTCAGCGCTTTAAGTTAATGAGCGGCTCTCTAAAAGTCGGCGTCACTATTTGAGTTCCACGTTCCATGCGATTGCTCGCTGATTGCAACTAATTGCGGCTTTTTAATCTCTTTAAGGACCCCGAATTACACGTGGGTTTTTTTCAGCAGTTTCCTGTCTGATACCTGCTGCAGACTATCACAGCTGAGCGGAGCAAACTGCGCGGGGCTGCGGCTGCCGGAGGAACCTTGAACCGTGAGATCAAAATAAAATAAGCCCTATCTTTAAACGGCACATCCCCTTCCCCCGTGCTGCACGTTTTATTGGCCATAACGACCCGTCTCTTTATCGGTAGCTCGGTGTGAAGGCAAATCCCGAGCCAGGCCTGCGAGGAGCCGGCGGCAGGTCCAGCATCTCTCGCTGGGTCGGCGGGACACCCGGGAGCGGCCGCTGGCCGGGGCTGGGGAGGCGGCCCGGGGGTGGCGGCGGAGCGGCCCCGCGAAGGGCCTCCGGAGCTCCTCCATCCTTTCCCTCCCCTTTCTTTCGCCAAAGGTCAGAAGAATTTAAACTTCCTGACTCTGCCGGGACGGGTCGGGTCGGGGCGGGCTTCCCCCGCCCCGCAGCGGGGTGGGAGGCCGGGGGAGGCAGCCCCCGCTGCCCCCGCTCCGCCCGGCGCGGCCCGGCTTGGCTCTGCCCGGCCCGGCCGCCTTTTGTCTCTGCTGGGAGGAGCCAGCAAGGGGCAGATTGTAAAAATAAAGGCTGGCCGGCAGCCAGGAAGTGTAAAATCCCGGCCGGCTGGTGGCAAATTTCGCCAGATCGCGGCGAGGAGGCAGCACGTCCGTCCGTCCGTCCGGCGGCGGAGGGGCGCGGAGCGGCGCGCCCCGGCAGCCGCCCGCTCTGCAGCCCGGCGGGGTGAGTGCGGGAGGCGCGGGCGGGCGCTGCCCCCGCTCGGAGCGCTGCGCGGCTGCGGGGGGTTCGGCGGCGGCGGGCGGCTCTGCTCCGCCCGCGGGGGCCCGGGGCTGGCGGCGGTGCCGGCATCAAACGGGCGCCGTTGGCGCTGCGGAGGGGATGTTCGCCGGGTGCCTCTGAAGCACAGCGCGGGCATACAACCTGGGTAAGTTCTCCATTTAAAAATATTAAAAATAGACCCTCCGGCTCCGCAGCGCTGCCGAGTGAGTCATTTCCAAACCAAACGTCTCGGTCTAACCCTTCCCCCCAGGAGACACAATAATTCTGAAACCAGGGGTGAAGGGAAAGAGATTTTTCTCCCCTCTTTCTCTAAATAAACTGAATTAGCGTGTAGCCGCTGCAAGAGGCGACAAAAGCCGTGAGTGGCGGGCCGCCTGTTTCAAAAAGTGAAGGGCAGCCCCATCCCTTTCTCTCTTCCCTCGGGCCTCTCCCCCATGGTGATGCCACCCGTGTTTCCCCGACAAGCACTCAGAGCCTCTTTGCCCTAGGAATGTTTACAGTGCTTTCCATTTTCGTGGACGTAATCTACTTTTCGGTTCCTTCAACTGCCAAACCCGTCCCCTGCCACCTTCTTCTCTGCGGGACATCAGCCACAGCCGTGCGTCATGCCAGCAGTGACCCCAGTCAACGCAGCTCCTGGCTGGCTGTGCTGAAAAGAGTAGTCCAAAGCGCAGCGATTTTTTTTCTGCCTTTTCCAGTCATATGATGATTTGTTCATGTAAGTGGGCTGTCTCGACTAGAGGGATTTTTTGTTTGTCAGCAACAAGTGCTGAGCGTATTTATAGGCAATGCTGCAATTTTGTGGTATGAAAGGTTTCAGTTGTGCAGAACTCGCCGGTACCTGGATCAGTGTGCATGAGCTGATTACATCTTGCATGTAGTGCTGTATGTGCATGCATATTTAATGTATATACCCATAGATCATGTTTCACAGTGAGGCAGCATGCACGAGACACAGAAGCTGATGTGTAGACTACGTAATTTTTTTCTAAAACAGATGCCACAGTCCAACTGTGCAGTAGTCCCTAATGGTATAGATAGATCAGCGGAGACAAGACGTTGTGCTCTCCTGGTAAACTGACTTTCCTGGAACTAGGAAACCACCTAGCTAGGGGTAAAATCCCGTCCTCTGACCCCTGTGAACAACTTTGTTAGTATTTTGGCAACAAAGAATGACCTGAAATAGCTGAAAATATGTGCAGTAAGTCACGCCAGCTATTTTACAGCCATGTGAAGGATGTTAGGTTTGAGAACATGATCTGTGGTAGCAACCCAAATCTAATGGCATTTACTATGTAGGTAAGTGGAGAATTGTGATGTAAAAGCACTAGCATTCTTTTTTTGCTGTTTAGATTCAATTTCTCCTATTAAAGCTGTTTATGTTTTTTATAGCCAAGAGGGACCATTGTGATTGATTTACCTGTCACAGGTAGATGTGAGTGCTGAGAGATTCCCGCAGACGGTTTGCAACCTTTTTTTTAGCTGTAACATCTAAGAGATTAATGAACTTAAAAGTGCTACCAAAGTACTGAACTAAAGGAAGAAAATATGATTCTCTTGTGTTCCAAAACATAAGAAAAAGCAGATTTCACATCCCAAGCAAATGAAAATTTCACAGTAATCTAAGACAATGTGCACTGTTGATACACAGTTCATAGACAACATACGGCATTCTTGCTAAGATTTTAGTGCCGCGGACTTCTATAACATATCGGAGGGAGCAAGATTCTTGGACTTGGATCGAAAACCAGCTGCTTTTTCGTGAAGCTAGGAAGAAAATTTTCCAGAGGCAGATTATTGTGTGGTTGTCTATGATGGGGGTGTCCCGAATCTCTGATTGAAATAGCCATAAAGTCAGGTATGGTGCATTGCACTGGGTTCTACATGGACGGTACCTGCAAGCTGGCAGTGCCAAGGGTGGGCAGGGAAGTTCAAGTGCACTCAAGCCCGTATGGGAGTCTTTTTTGCTATTTAATAGCAATTTAATAGCAATATTTCCTTTTGGCAGTTTTACAGCAGAGTTAATGTGACAGTTTTGCATTTGTCTTCAGACTTCAGGGTAAAATTCTTTGTAATTATTTTTGTGCAGTGTGTTTATGGGCTGTCTCATGTCAGCTGCGACTCTGATAACTGCCTGATGACTCCAACGTTCACTTTCAAAGTTCAGCTGGAACAGAGGTAGTGCTTACTGACTCCTCAATCCCTTTTGGAAGAATTTCAATTCCTTAAATTTCCAGCAACCAAAGCACAGAATAGGTGAGATATTTAACCTTTTATTTGAGAAATAAGTAGATGTAGTTTCCATTCTTATGGGAAGAGTGGAGGAATGGGACTTGAATGTATCATCAAGGGCGTAGAAATAGGAGGCAAAGAAGTACTAGAATTGTATCCTTTTTGTAACTCATTTTCAATGAGTTCAGTTTTCATATGTGACTTTTCTAGTCATCTGTATTTGTGAGTTTTTTCCCCCATAATGTATGGCCTTTTGTACTCATTGTTTCTGCTGATGTGAATTCAAGCATAAATATACACTGACTAAGTATGTGCTGGGTTCCAGGGCTCATTCAGTAGGGCATAACAACCTGTTCTTACTACGGGAGATGGGGCTAAGTGCAACTCAGAGGGTGGAAGATTGTGCTGAGGATTTTAGCAAAAACCCG
This sequence comes from Calonectris borealis, assembly GCF_964195595.1. Classification (NCBI taxonomy): domain Eukaryota; kingdom Metazoa; phylum Chordata; class Aves; order Procellariiformes; family Procellariidae; genus Calonectris; species Calonectris borealis. The sequence goes on along the minus strand of NC_134316.1, from coordinate 50,481,486 downwards.
ATTATACTGGAGCTGGCTGAGGGTAGGCTGTGATGTATGAGCAGGCTACTTAACTGCCGTGTTTTGTAGCCCCAGGGTTAAAAATGTGGGGTATGCTTATGTTTTTAATAACAACAACCGGAATGTGAAAACAAAAAAACAAACAAAAAGGAATAAGTATGAAGTGCAAGAAAGCACAAAGATGATAGATTGTCATTCTAGTTGCAGCAGAGGTAGTTCCTAAAATAATTGCAGTTGCTTATGTTTTGTTTGATTTTGGTGAAGTGTATCCTGCATGCTTTCTGTTTAACATTCCTAGAAAATTAAACATGTCATTACATTTAGACTGATAGGACTTTTTTGCTTCTGAAACTGTGTTCTCCCCCCCCCTCAATACTTCTGCCTGGCATCTTTAAGAAAGCATCCCTGTGGCTCTCCCTTCCCTGTTCCCCTCTTGTAACTTTATGAATTTCATCACATTTGACCAAGGAAGGAAAGGTCTAAAAGGATAAAGTTTCTCTGAGCTTTGTGAGAACGTTTTTAGAGCCCATGCTGAAGGAAGGGCTCTTGGTGGGGGTTATCCCCTCCTGCACGTGTGAAATTCAGAAGGGAGCGTGATGTGGGAGAGCAGGGCTGTTTTAGTTCTGCTGCTCATGTAACTGCCGAATATGAACAGTTTACTTGTTGAGCAGCTATGGCTTTTGTTCCTTTTAAATACAAGCCAACGGCTTCTCCGTATGCTAAGCAAAACCGTTGTGATCTCTACAGACTGTTCAATGTACTTTGTAGTTTGTTTTGAATAAGTTAATACACATATTTCCTGAATTTTGCAGCAGATGCTACTTGGGAGTTATTGGAGACAGGTTGAAGCTGCTAAGTTAGTTTCTGGGTTTGAAAACACACTTGTCAATTCAATCCAAAGGTATTTTCTACAGTAAAAAGTTTGATAGCTTATTCGTGTCATTCAACTGATACATTCCTGGCCTGTTTTGCTCCAGTAGGGATGCACTACTAGTGCATCTATTAAATGCTACTCCCGACAGTGGAAGGAAATAACTATTTATGTGTGTGTCATCTTTGTTTTCATGCTATGGCTTGTTCCCATATAGCTGTACTGATTAAAAGTCATTTCGGTAATCAACAGTTTAAGACTGGTAGGCCTGGGAATAACATAGGCCACTGAACGGGGGGCCTGAGCTCCTTGGAGGACTACTTTGCTATTAAATCAGTTGTGGTTTTTAGAGTGTAACGGCTTGAGTAAAGCCTTGCTATAGAGTTGGAGACAAAGCAATGGTGATTTTAATTCTGCTGTCTGAAGCGAGCTACGTTTTGGTGGGTGAAAGTCAAAAGAGGGATGCAGAATAAGCTTGCTGCTTGAAAGAATCTGTGCTAGCTGCCATGGATTAGGACAGCACTGCACTGAGTTCATTTTGAAAGGATAGTTACTGTAGCTGTCATGGATACAACTTTATGGAATGCCTAAAAAACCCTAACGCTTTCAGTGAATCAGAAAATGGTGATATATCTCCACTTTTCTTCTCTGTTGGATGCAGTTCTTATTTAACCAAAGAGGTAAGTGTATTTTTTTAGTCCCGATCCAGTCCATCAGTTTTATGATTCTGAAACTCTGCTACGTTTCTGCTTCTTGCCTTTCATAGCTAGGTTTTTGGTGTAGTAGTTGCTTATATAGGGAATGCAATTTGTTTCAACCAGATTCAATCCGTTGTTAGTGCATCTAATTCAAATTTGTCTCTAGCTTCATACTGATCGGCTAAGTGATTCTAATGAGGTGTTCTCCTCTATTCTCCACCCAGGCATTTCAGAGTGTGTTGCAAACATGTGGCGCCTTTTAATAGCCATAACAATTTTCTCCATTTTTGAATGATGTGAGTCCAAAGAATTATGTAATGTTTTTGAAATAACACAGAAAACCTGCGGTAGAGAACAAAATAACTTTGTTGTCTTAGACGCTACTCCTATATTACAAAATATTTCTTTTTCTGTACGTTCTTTACTGTGACCTGATCTCTTTAGTTCACATTGAACTGGCTCGCTCTGTGCCATTACTGATTTCTTACAATTTTTTATGAGGAATTGTACTATCATGTATATAGATGTGATGTAGCAGTCTTACTTCCAACTGGCCATCGACTCCAAGGGGGTTGCAGTGGTCTCTGAATTACAGAGAAGCTTCTCAGACCATGGTGGGATATAAGCAAAGGTTTTTCCCTCTCCTCTTCTCAGGTATTTCCTCTCACTCGAAGCAGAGTTTCACTTTGGGTTTCAGGTTTGCTTTAACCTCAGGCACTCAAAGCATAACTAAGTGGAAACCACTGAGTTTCTTTTCAAATGTTACATGGCTTTGCTATCAGAGCCAAGTTAGATCTGTCTGTGAATTTGTTTGAGATGTATTATGAAGAAAGGCATGATGTGGGTCCAATATGAAGAGGGAATATGCAAAAGATGGGGGAGGAAGGCAGGGATGCTGGGGTTTCATTTGTGGAGATGGCTGTGTCCTAGGAAGGTAGGGGAGAGGTGAGATCTTGTTTTGGGTAGTCAGAGAGCAGCAGTAAAATTGTTGGATATATGGGTGCGTACCAGAGTGTCAATGCTTTGTGTTGACAGGGCTGTTTTCCCATATTCTGTTGATGTCACTTCTTTTACATTCTTCATCTCGATAGTTAAAATCTATCAAGTTTAATTAAGGGTAGGTGAGGCCAGTAAAACACCTCCAGACTATTTATGGGGCACCAAGTTGCTGCCTTCATGGTGGGGTAGTCCAGGAAAATAATAATAATAATAAAAAAAAGTTGACACTTTTTGGTACTGAGTTGGCTTTGGAAAGGAGGGGTAGATCAGATGAACCCTTGTTCTCTCCAACTCCGTGGAATAATTGGAAAAGCTTCATTAAAGGAGCTTAGAGGGATATTTTTGTTTGGTGAATAGGATCCTGGCTTGGGAGGTGGAAGACCCGGGTGAGCCACTTCATTGGCTTTGCAACTTCGTTTCCTCAGCCAGAAAACGGAGATGATTATTTTTACTCTTATTAGCAATCCTCCACGAGCCCTTGATGAAAGGAGCGTTTTGCAGGCCTGGGCGGCCCGTCGGCCCGGGGCTGAGCCTGCCGGGGATACCCCGTGGGGCAGGCCGGGGAGGGCAGGCCGCAGGCGTGGGGCGGGCGGGCGGGCAGCCCCGGCAGCGCGTGGCACGGCGCAGGCCCGGGCTGGCAGGAGGCCTGCGGTGGGGCCGCAGGTAATGCGCTTCGGCCGGCTGAAGCCCTGCCTTTGCCGGCTGGCAGTAACCTGCACGGAGAGCTGAGGAGCGACCTCGCGTCCCGCCCCGGGACGGCACCCGGGGCACAGCCCCGTGAGGTGCCGTGGGGCACTCCCCTTCTTCCCGCCTGGATCCTGCCCTTGTGCCGAGGAGCAGGGGCACGGCGTGGCCTGCGATCCCTGATCATAGCTTCACGAGAGTTCCCCCTTGCAAAATTTCTGAGCTGGTTTTGTCAGTGGGGTTTCAGAAACGGGAGGCATTACGCATGGGTGGAAGAAGCTGTCTTTTAAAGTCTGCGACCTGAGTGGGTCCTACTGACGAGACTGTCAGACCTGAAGGTGGTCCTGCGCTCTTCCGCTTACCTTCCCGAGATGTCTCTTAGCACGGGCTGTGTTCCTGGTGCTAGCGTGAGCACACCTGAAGATGCGCTGTTCCTATGCGAGGGATCTGCTCGCAGGAGAAGGTATCTGCGCTTTTCCTTGCTGTTTCAAGGGCTTGACTCAAACCATATTAAGACCGATATTTGGATTCCTGTTGTTTTTGATAGGCTGTGGATTAAGCACTACAATTTTCATGAGTCAGATTTCCAAAGGTGTGAAGGCACGAAAGGATGCGGGTGTAGGAAGGACCATGCATTGAGATTGGACCCCAGACTGCCTCCAAAATTTTTGACGCTCTTGCTTTCAATAATTTCTGACAGCTTCTGATCAATGTTAACCAGAAAGGACCTTTGTTAGTTATTGAATAAATCTCGATTTGATCATCTTATCTCCTTCTGAAAAGCAGAACCTGTTTATTTTTAAGAAACTGAGCAATTGGGGGCTGTAAGAGGAACTGAATGTGTTGTAAATTTAACAGTGGCAAATGCTGTCTGTGTTTTCTTAGAATATAAACTATATCGTGCATGTGCATATGTAGCTGTGATGACCTAAAAGATGAAGTTATGGGTTGCGGGCTGCTTTTCCACTTCTCAGTGTGGCTGTGTAGCAAATAAATGAGGAATTTTTGTCAGAAGTAGTGTCTTCAGATCTTGTCGGTTTCAAATCCTCGAATCAAGGATTTTGCCAATCACACACTTTGTTAAGGAGTTACTGGAAGGAGAATCGGCTAACAAGAATCTAGCTGGTTCGCTGCCTATTTTTTGTGTCTGAGGTAGGATGAATTATGGGTCTGTAGGCCTTTTACAGTGGGGGATTTTTCTTAAGATTATGCTTCTTCCACACCGAAAATCATGAACAAAAATTCTGGTGCATGTTGCAGTATCCAGTTTGTGTACTTTATGGGTCATCAATGTCACAGTTGCACAAAGCATATAAAGGAGAGGAAAATGGGCAAGTGGATATCTTTCTTCATGAAGGGGCTGGTTTTTTACTGCTAAAAAAAGTTTGAATGGCAAAACATCACTTATATCTGGATAACCCCTCATTCTCTGTTGCTTGGGAAATGCTTGTTTGGATGAATTGAGAATCCTGTGATTTTTCCACTCTCCTTTTCCCTCCCGTGTCATCTGGTTTAAAGTTACTTTTTGACTTCGGCGTTTTGGTGTGAATTTGGTGTGAAGTAGTGTTGGAACAAGTTTTCCTCTAAGAAGCAAAAACAGTTGTAGTTTTTGCTGCCCCGTCACGTCCATTAGTGGCTGTTGCTCCGAGTCTTGCAGAGAAGGCATCAGAGGAATTTGAAATTGCCTGTTCTTTTGTTAAATCTCAGTTACCATGGGCTTTTTGTTTGTTTGGCTCAAGATTATAAGGAAGATTCATAATTTGAAGGAATTGCTGCCAACTTTTTCTTTGGGTTATTCTTTCTTTAGTAGAGAGAGAGATCTAGGTGTATTGCCCGATCTTGCTTTTCCTCCAGACGGTCAGATGTATTATGGTCTGTTGGGAGGGAAAGGTCTTTTCATGAAATCATTTTATAATTATTTCTCTGTTCGTTTTCATGGCTAACAGAAAACAAACGATAAAATTTCCTAGCTTGATGACTGTAATGTTTTTATAAATGCCTGTATCTATGTGTGTTGGAAAAGGATTTGTCTCCATGCTTGATTCTTCTCTTTAAAGATTCAGATTAATCCTAAAAGTGTTTACTCAGATGTGATGAATTACAAGTAGATGAAATTACATTGTTGTCAGATTGACTCATCGTCCTGCTTCGCTCCCCCAGTTGAGAACATTGACTTCCAGCTCCTGGGTTTTATACAGATGACATATCTCCCTCGTTCGAGATCTAGAGGGTTTTGATAGCTGGGTTTTGAGATGATAATCAAGGATTAGAGGAAAAAAAAGAGCAGCGGGTAGGACAGCTGGGAGGGAAGGAAGAGCAATACCTGTCTCTCTGACTTATGACAAGCTTCTTGCCACAAAAGATGTGCAGGATCGTTAAGCGAGATGAGGGGAGTGCTTTAGGATATATCGGCTGGCAAGAAGTTTGAAATGCCCTGATGCCACGTAAGGCACCCTTCACTCTGTATAAAAGGGGAAAAATAATAATTGCTTCTCTGGAAAGCTTTTGCTAGTTCTGTGGTTGATAAATAATAGGACTATGATTATTAGAAGTAGGTTTTATTTTGTAGTCTTCTAAAACACTTTAATCCTAGGAAGAGGAGACTGTAGACGTGAGGGAGTTTGGACTGAAGGCCTCTAGGAGGACAATATCTGTTTCTGAATATTTCTGTGTAATTCTATGAGACTTTTCACGGCAAACTGAAGAGGAAAATTGTTCCTTGCTGTGCTCAGCATTTTGCTAAATACTGTTCATGCCCAATAGCTAAAATAGCCTGAATACAATGAGGGCTTCTTACTAACCTATAACTATGTTAATGCCTTTCTTGCCACAAGGGTAGTTCCTCTCAGGAAAAAGCCAAAAAATTGCACGCTGCAGAATGCACACCATGGACATTGCCAACAAACTGCTAATGCAACTTCCCTGCGAAAATGAAGCAGTATTTACAAGGCTGCCTTGCTTTGGGGAAAACTTTCCGTGGAAACTGGTTGCTGTGAAAGGAAAATCTGGTCTGATGGAAGTCTTTGGTTGGGTTTGGGTGCTTTGTTGTACCTTCAGGTGTACAGGATCTACAAACTACTTGTGCCAAAAGTCTGTTTTCTAGTAAACGCTCTGTTATTTCGAGCTTTATGAAACTCTGAAAATAGTTTAAATAGGCTGTGGGCATGAGGAGATGATGGTCCTTCTCCGAGACTTTGGCATTTCCAGTTCTGATAACCCGAGGGTCAGTTATGTTTGGATGCCATTTGGTGGCTAGCCTGCCTTCAGAGTAACAGTTTGCTGCCATTTAGCAGTTACCAGTTTAGATAAGATAGGAGAGATTTGTGTCTTTGAATCCTGAAGAAATGAAAATAAGACTCTGAATCTGGTCCTAAAGCTGAAGATCTTGTCTTAAATTCCTGATGAGAACCTAAAGTAAGGTTGACTTGACAGTTACATGGGATTGCAGACTGGGGTTGGGGGAGGAAAGGGGAGAGGGCTGTCTTATCTGCTCTTCGCAAACAAGAGCTTGTTATTATCTATCCGGGTGACTTTAACAGCGATTAAGGAAAACAACGTGTATGTTTCTGTGAGCAGACACAAGCACATTCCCTTGGTAAGAGGCGTTCAGGAAATTTGTCCTGGGGCCCTGTGTAATGCCACGGTTCTGCTGCTATGGAATCAGTCTTGTAAATCCATAGCCCAAGCTCAGGAGAGACCTTCCTGATCGTGGTGTTTTACTGCTTGCACAGAACGGGCCAAAAAATTTCCTACACAAACTTTAAGTATATGCATATTAAGGCACAGAGGTTGTTCTCCCGATTTACATTTCTGAATTCAAGCTTTTCCCTTGCAACTTAATCTAAGTCAAATTAATACAAATGCAGCTTTATAAAATTATTTCATTGCTGGGGAGAAAGATACTTGGATGCATTTACGACGCCTGGAATAGCGATAGGAGGAGGCTTGTGGGCTAGCACAGGCATCTTAACCACTGCTTTCTAGCCCTGTTAAATGCCTACAACGGATCTAAAGTAACAGTTATATTGCATTTTATAGCTCTGAAAAATATATGCTGTTTCCCCCGTTGTTAATTGTTAAAAATTGTTAAGCTAGAAATTTTACTTGCACGGCTGGGAGAAGTGAGCTGTCACTCATTCAGCTCCTCACACTGTCAGCTTTGGAACTTGGAGACGACAAACATTGGCACGAGCACTTGTTTTGCAACAGAAACATCCGTTATACTTACGCTTTGCCTCCTGGACACGTTTTGCTATGTTGCGAGAAAAGCCTGCCCTCGGCTCTCCAAGGTGCTGTAGCTTTTTTCCTCTGATGATTTCTGATGCCGATAGAGAAATTGCTGGCAGATTGAAAATGTGTGGGCAATGTCAAATGAACTGTTACTTCAAAATGCACACAGACGACCCTGCTGATTTGGTTGTATTAGTTTACATTTATTCTTAATTTCTAAAAATTACGACTTTATTTTGTTTGTTTGTGTTGTTTTTTTTTTTTTTTAAATTGGAACAGAGCAGCCACAGAATCAACAGATTGCTGCCCTTTCAAGCAACAACAGTCAAGGCTAAGCTCATGTCATGAAAGACTGTCTGGGCTTTATCATCTCTAAAGACAGCCAGGAGTTGTCTAAAGACAGGAAAAAAGTTGCACTTGTAGCCATGTTCCAGTTCCACAGATCTGTGCAAACTGTATTTAGCTTGTGGGGGGAATAACAACCGTATTTATTTCTTGAATAGCACCAAGAATGATAGTACCGCATGTTTCAGTGCCTAAAAAAATGAGCTGTTTTCTCTGTGTTTTCTCCTGTAACTTCCTCGGCGGCAGGGCGTGTGGTGTCCGTGGCACAGCAAGGGCTTGCGAGGGCTTCGTGGTGGTTGATCAGAATCTGACAAGGCCATGCGGAGGCGGAGTAACGAAGTGAGCTCAGCGTGAAATGGGGCTGGCCGGGTGGGAAGAAAGCTGTTCTCTTACATGTAAAAGAGTTAATTATGGTTTGGGGAGGGGAAGGAGTTTCCTGAAGCTGAGCACTAAGTCAAATTAGAAGCACTGTGCAGATACACAACATTTCTTTGGCTGATCGTCTCTCTCTTCACTTCATGCTAAAGATGTAGTGGAAAAGAGAAGATTTTGCTTTACGTCTTTCGTGTGCAGTTCAGTAACACAACTTTTTTGTTTTTTTTTTTTTTTTTTCCTCCCCTCCTCTCTCCTTTCTCCCACATCTCCATTCTCCAAACTGCCAACTACATATACTGCTTGTATTTGTCTGAAGTGGGAAGATTTCGAAGTACAGAAGCTTTGCCAAAGTTTTTTTGTGGTTTTTATCCAAGCTAACTTCTTCTATTTCTGTGGTTTACTTGGGGCTACATATTTGTCTATATGGAGATGATGATCAGAGTGGAAAATATGGGCATTTCGTATTTGGCCTGGCAATTACTTCTCATTCTGCAGAAAACAAAACAAACATAGAAGTCCTGCTTACTCTCAAGATATCTGGTTGCCAAACCTCTTTTGCAGAAGCTCCCTATTGTACCCTTTTTGTAATGGACTGATAACGAGTAGGTTTATTCCCTTGCACAACACCTCTCAAAAAAAACCTTTGTGTTTGTTCATCTTTTCTTCCATTGTTCATCTTTTGTTCCTTTCTAGTGAAATAGTTTTCTTTTCTCATTCTCCAGTTTCTACTACTTTCTACAAGCTGAATGGCTATCTGTATTTAAAGGAACTTGTAAAGTGCCTCTGGCAGAAGAGTTTAGGCACCTCTGTTCTTGCATCTCTGGTAATTGAAATGGAAAGAGAGACCATGCTTGTATTTCTGGCTGGCTCTGTTGGGTCATTAAGGGGCAAGATGGGAGAGGGGGCTGCTGTTGAAGAACTCTGGAAGATTTGCCCAAATTTGCTGTTAATGGGATAGGATATTTTCACCCGTACCTTCTCTGTCTTGCTCTTTTTTTTTTTCTCTTCGCTTTGCAGGACTGCTTGAATTCTTTCATCGTCTTGCCATGCGTGTCCGTGTCTCAACCTGACACTGTGGGGAACTGCTAGTCCAAGGCTGACTCTTTGGTTTTGCTGCAGGCTGAGTCCTTGGGTTTGACGACTCGTTGACATCACTGAGATTGACGCTTCGACCTTCAAGAGAAAGACTTTCTGACGGCCCTGCTCCACTCCGCCTGACCCTATGACTGGAGGGTTCACCCTAGCTCCATCCTTTGCTCTCCAGTTCCACAAGATGGGTTCGTTCAGAAGGCCCCGACCTCGCTTCATGAGCTCCCCGGTCCTCAGTGATCTGCCGCGGTTCCAGGCAGCCCGGCAGGCTCTGCAGCTCAGCTCCAACTCTGCCTGGAACAGGTGAGCAGGACCCACCTGGGCTGAGCTCTCAACCTGCAGCAGCCCTGCAATAAGGGCTGTGCGTGTCTGATCTTTGTGCTTCAGACCATTTATGGCTAAGTTCGTCTGTTTATAAGCACGCGTGGATTTTTGGCATGCCCAAGCTTTGCCGGCATTGAAAGCTTCCATGGAGGTGAAAAAATTAGACTTAGTAGTGTTCAGCCTTGTTTTTGGCCAACGTTGTTCAGAGGTGCTGTCTTGAAGTACCTCTTTGTTAACAGTTGCATCTTTTAAGTATCATTTAGGAAAACACATTCCTAGTACTGTAATAAAGGCCAGTTTCTTAATGCACAACAGGCATTTATTCTCATATTGTGAAGCTTTTACCACAGTCAAATTCCTCTGACAACTGCTAAGCTTGTGGCTTCTACCAGCATTTCCTATTGACAGCCAAATCCTGCCTGCAGTGCGTGTCATGCCGCAATGGCAACTGGAAAAACAATGTGTAGGGTGAAGAGTGAGATATCTTGATCTGATCTAATGGTCTGCTGCTACCAAAAGTGGGTGTTCCCACCTTCCCTTCTGCCAACTTGCACCAGCTCTGCGCTCCGCAGGCCCCTCTCTCTTGCTGACCTAGCTCAGCTTACTAATGTCGCACAAAAGTACCCCGGCAAAAACATCGCAGTTTTGTGCCAGGATAGTGAGGTCCGTGAGGCGTGCAAATGCCGAAACCGGCCCACAGAAGGGAATGCCCGTTAAGGGAATGACACCTCCTCTTGTTACCCATGGCAAGCCCTTAGACCTGCTAACCCATCTTGTATGCTGTCACGTTATGACTTCCTCTGTGCTGGTGAGAGAACTATGAGTTAGCATATCCTCCAACAGCATCTTACAAGCGTTAACAGGGCTTAAAGTTGGGTCTGGCTGAGGTGATGCTGGCTGCAGAACGTCTTCCAGCACAGCCAGGGGCCTGCCAGATGCTGCAGTTTGGGTGGTTCCTGCTAGCATCACTGGATAATGCAATGTGATGTGTTTGGCAGATATTGCCAAAAATCTATGTCTCCTCATAGCTACTAGCCTGCAGCGCACACAGAGATCCCCTGAACAGTCGTGTTAAAGATATATCTGGTGTGAACATGTTCTTTGTGAACAGTGTCCCTGTATCAACTTTCCCTCGCTTACTCTAGGCACAACTTGAGGTTGGTTCTGCTCTGTCTCCCATGAGAGATGTAGGTAAACAAGAGTGATGATTTCCAGGGGAGAAAGAGTGGAAGTATTTAAGTGCAATTAACCTCTCCACCCCATTATAACCACTCAGCTTTTGGCGGCTAGCTCACATTGCGCTCTGTGTTAAATCATACTGGTGGCTGTTATTTATGGATGTTGTACTGTCTCTTTTTTTTTTTTTTGGCAGTGTTCAAACAGCAGTGATAAATGTGTTCAAAGGGGGAGGCTTGCAGAACAATGAACTTTACACTCTCAACGAAAATATCAGGTAGGTTGCTGAAATGCGTGAAAAGGGATTTTTGTTGCTGCTGCTTTGGTGTTTGCTTGGTTTCGTTCCCCTACAGAACTGCAGTTAGAGGATATTGGGGGGAGGAGCAGGGATCGAAGCAAACTTAAGCACAGCTTTAGGGTTTCAGGATTACTTCTTTTTTGCTATTGGGTGGAGTGAATGGCATGGGACACTTGGAAAATCTTTCTTTGACTTGTGTGGCTGTGTAGCTTTGACAAGGACAGGATGTGTATTGACTTGAATTATAAGGATTTTGTCCCCTCGTAGGGAGTTTGCCTCTTCTGTCTGTTTTTTACACATTTTTATCAGGGCATTCGTGATGGTAGTAACATCTCTTTTTCTAAACCCAAGCTTCTCAGAACTGTGGTGTGTTTAAAATGAAAGCAAAACACAGCATTTCATTTAAAAGCTTAATCTTCACATGATAATTGCAGAGCAAGACCTGAAAATACGAACCCTAAAGATAAAAAACCTAAAAGCCTAACAAACATTTTCTAACACTGGTGCTAGTGATGATTAAAAGCATAATTTTTTTTTTTAAAGCGGGTTTCATGATTATCTGTGGTTTCATTCTGATTATTTGGAAAGTTTGGTTAGATAGGACTGTAGAGTAGATAAAGAACAATTTATTCTTGCCTTGGTTCCAAGTGCTGCGAAGAGGAGTATTGTCAGAGCTCAGGGGTGTAGTTCCTCCTCCCTCTCTCTTTCCCACTACATCCATATTAATTCATCATGAATGCTGTCATATAGGTCTCCGCTTCTCCTTTTATATGCCCCCCATCCCTATTTCCTGAGTGCCAAGATTCAAATCACAATTTGGGCTAAGCACGTACTAAGCAGCAGTCTAAACTACTCCTTTCCCTACTTTCAAAATAAATGCAGCTTGCAGGGCACGAGACTCTGTCCTACTTGGTCTGGTCCCAAAGGTGAAAGTTTTATGTCATTCCTTTTGAGAGCTGGGTGAGGGCAGTGTCTCATGCTTTAATGGTATTCTAGCGTGCTCAGGTCAGAAGTCCTCAAGTACTTGGAACAGTCTTAACTCTCCATGGGAGGAGTATTTCTGTACGTGAAAAGAAAAACAAATGTCCTAAGACTTTGGAAATACCCTAACCCACAGCCTGTTGGCAGACCGGGGGAATGGCTTTGGGTTTTGTGACTCGTCTGCCAGGCTGTCGCCCGCCGCGCTGGCTGCAGCCTGCGTTCCCTCCCCGGTGCAGGGTGCAGGCAGGTGCTCCTTCCCACCCTTGTGGGGAGGCAGCACGCCGGGCAGAACAGCCGTGTCAGTGGTTGGACCACGCTCTCTTCATGGTGGTTACTAAAGGGGATCTAGACTTTTCGAGAGCCGGGCGAAGAAGAGGAAATTCTTTGTGAACTGTGTAAGCAGTGCTGATGGTGGGAGGGGAAATGCCCTCTTCCACGGACAGGCACCCCCAGGCAGCACTTGGAAACACTCATCTCGAAATACATGATTAATGTTCCTGCAGGTGCCCTGAGCACTGGTCACCTCTCCAAATGTCATTCTCTAAATAGGCCACTTTAAGGTTCAAGTAGCTCGTTAATGTCCATCTAAGGAGCAAAAGACATGCGTCTGCATGTATGTTTGGGTGCACACCTGCAGCCTCGCACCTGCGACTCTTGACGTGGCTCCCAGCGCACGGTTAGCTCTGTGTGCGCGAGGTGAACCTCTAGCTTGACACCGGGCAAAAAGCTGTCAGACGGCCAACTCTTCTGTGCCCTTAGGTCGAGCTGGGGCGTTTCCCTTGTTTGTAGTTCTCCATTCAGCTCCTTGGTGGGAGTTAGCAAACGCAGTGCTTTAAGAGACTCGGAGATTCTGCACTGAGCTTGGTTATTTGACAGCGGGAAACACAGGAGAGTTTTAAAGTAGGACAGTAATGACAAGACCAGGAGATGAGCAGGTGGTAACATTTTGCTCTGGATTGCTGCCACCAAGTTTTTATCTTGCTGTGATTTGATATCATCTCACTGGATACTTTTTTTTACTGCTCTGAAAGTCAGTTGTCACAGCAAGAGGAAATGTAAGAAACGCCTTCGGGAGACGGGATTTCAGGAAGCAGGAGGTGACCTGGCCGTGATTAGGTGGAGACCCCCCTCTTGGGTTCTCTCTAGGGTGCAAGCCTCTGGTTGCTAGTCTACCTGCATGAGGGTAAGCCCTGCCGTGGGCTTGTCGATCAGCTGGCGGAGAGCCCCATGGATTCTGCCGAAGCCGGTGGAAGAGCTTCTGGCAAACGGGCCCCCAGAGACTTAACTGGTTTATCCATCTCATAGAAATAGAAATGTGCTTTGAGATGGGCGGGGTGAATATAACCGCTCTGAGAGAGAAAGAGTAAGGGCATGTTGGCGTGTGAATAAATGTAGAAGTGTTACAAAATGGTTAGAGAGGAAAGTTGCTGTCGAAATCGACTTTCAGCAAAGATTAGGAAAAAGTGGTGTAGTTTGTTAGTAAGAACCCAGCCTGAGAACTGGGTGGTCCCGGATTCAAATACCATTTTCGAGCACCCTTGATTATACTTCACATTGGTGAAAAGCAAAACTCTTAAAATAGCAAAAAAATGCAATGTTTTGCAGCAGAAAGTGTTGGGCGCCTTTTAAATTTTAGGCAGAATTTACTGCTACAGAATTTATGCTCACAGTCACTGAAAGCTGAAAGTGCAAATGCTCTGAACTTTGTGAGTGTTTTTTTAATGCTTCTTCTGATGTAAAATAATCCTGATTTTTATATCAGAGTTTTGAAATATAAATATGTATTAGAAAATTTAAAACTTTTATCACAGCCTGATTTAAAATCCAACAGTTTTTATCAGAAATACTTGTTTAGAGTGGCATCTGCCTGCATGTATTTAAAATGCCTCTTGTTAAATTCCTAGAATTTCTTTCTTGAAAAATATGCCTTTTTTTTTTTTTTTAAATGCCGTAGTCATGGGGAAGCCGCAGCTTCTGCTTGTGTGTTTACTTCATTGCTCCTCTCCTTATCCTCCCACCTTCTACTTCCAAGAGAAAAGGAAGTACAGCATTAGGGAGATATGCTATTTTCAGTGAAATGAAAGGCATCTTTGTTTAAACAAAAAGCAGAAAAAATGATTAATTTCAAACTAAATAACTTTAAATTGTCTCTCCAACTTTCTGTGCATTCAGGGGGGTAAATGTTTTTTTTGCTTGTTTTAGGTGTATGGTTTATAAATAGAAGACTTCAGGGAAACTGTTTCGTTCCTTCATAATTTGAGAATAGCCTTTGTGGGCATTTGTAGAATATATACCTAAATGTAAACCAAATCTAACCGTGGCCAAAACAACACATTCACGTATACTCATGTATCTTTGGTATGACTGGTACTAAATATACCTGTAAGAAATGACCCCCAATGGCTGTTACTTCATGGCTGCATTCCTTCTGTCTACAGACGGCTGCTGAAGAGTGAACTTGGATCCTTCATCACAGATTACTTTCAGGTATTACGTGATTTGCTTGCTTTCTTTTGAGGTTTGCTCTCTTCAGCTTTTTAACCCATAAAAAAATTAGGACCCCTTTTATATGTAGCTTACAAGTTTCATTTTTGTTTTGCTACAGAAGATGATGGAGGTATTGGACGTTTTTAATGTGGGTCATATAGGCTTGGGAGTAATCATATTTATGGGGGTATGTGCTAAATTAAGGATAATCTTCCTTTGTGCTTAAGAAAGGCTTCTAGTAGCCTGCCAAGGTCAAGAAGGAATTCACTTGAACTTTTTAAAGAAGATGGGATACCTTTTCATAGTTTTTTTTCACCCTATTTCTCTAGTATAGAGAATTCAGGAGTAGGTTTTCTGCAACAGGGGCCAGCAAAAGGGAAGAGAAAAGATAACGGCTGTCTGTTTTGAGGGGGCAGAGAAGGAAGTCCCTATCAGCAGGAAATCAACCTGGGTACTGTTTGCCTTTTAGTTCCATAAATATAAATGCAACCTGTGAAAAAAGCGAAAGATGAAGGATGAGGGAAAACCTGATCAATCACAAATGTGAATAAGTGTACTGCCTTTTACTGATACTGTCCAGATAGACAGAGGTTCAAATGTAACCACATGAAAGTGTGTTGGATGGTTTTGAGAGAGCACTGATGGCTTTCAGTGTTGTAAGTTGTTCAGTGTAGTGTTGATTAAAAAAACAGGAGGTGGCTGCTGAAAACAAGAGGGTTTCTTCCCTTTGAGTAAAAGAGAGAGCGAGAGAAAATTTCAGTACTTTCTGAAGCGGCTGACACTGCTGCGTATGTGCTAACAGCTTAGAAAGGGGGAAAAGACTAGTGTTGTTTCCTATCAGTATTAGATTACATGACTTAAAAAAAATCCCCCAGGCTGTGCTATCAAGTGAGAAGCAAACTCCTGCCCAGGGGTAGTTATGTCTCACTTCTTTAGACCCTACCTGCACAAGTCGTTTACTGGAAAGAGGCGGCTGCTGGCGCCGAATGGCGGGACGTTTCCTAGACGGTGAGTGGGGTATGGTGGCAGCCCGGCGGAAAGGCTGTGAGCCTGTAGCACGAAGTGCCTGGCTTAAATGGAAATCTGCTATTGCTCCTGCTAATTTAAAAACAGGCAAATGAAAGTTTGCAACTGGATATATGTGGTGAATTGAAATTTGAAAGGTCTTGATTAGGTACCCAGTACTACAGTGTTAGGCAAGGTGTGCAAGGCTGGAATAAGCAGACAGTGTCCAGAGGCAACTTCATACACCCGTAAGCCTGAACAGAGCACGGAGCTGAGCACGGTCCCGAGGGACGTGAGGTGCTGACGTATGACTGTTATCTGGTTTTGAAAATTCAGAGTGTATTCAAAGAGGCCTGGGTGGGTTCCAGCGCTGAGTAAGACACAGCTGCATCGTGTTGCTGCGCAAGAGGAGCCGACGACTGCTGGGGACCGGATGGCTCCCAGCACTGGGGTTTGGATGTGTTGTTCTCTTCCTCCAGACTGTAAACCTCAAGCCTGTCACAGTCACGCTGGGGCTACTGGCATTAGCTGAGACACCTTAGATCTCTTAGTAGTAGAGCTGACGACTGAAGAGACTGCTTAGACTACAGCCTGCTCACTGCTGGAGGCTAGATATCTGTGTTCCATCACTCGTAGCAAGCTGAGGGCATCTGATCTTGTCTCGGGAGAAGGATCTGGTCACCAGCACTGTTTTCTGCAAAAGCAGGAGCAAAAACTGTGCTCTTTCACCCTAAAGGCAGGGCTGTACTACTTCAGCCACAGGCCACAATCGTGATGTAGGTACTCAGCGCTGCACCACTGCTGAGAGATGGTGGCCTTTGCCTCGGAGAACGTGCAGTGCGACGGCTTGGCTGCGCTCACCTCTGTCGGTCTCTCTGTTCACACTCGTGCAAATACCTCAGCTTATATGTACTAGTTCACCTGCAGCTGCTGTTCTCCCATGGAAACCACTGGGACTCAAATTTAATTTCTGGGAATTTTTTTGCTCAATGTTAAAAGGAGGAACTTGGCATCCGTCAGACTTAGCCTGAAGTAAAACTCTTGGTGCTGGCAAGCCATGAGACAAACTGTGAGATAAAGGCTATTGTAGGAAATGAGCTTTTTTGCCCGCTGTGAGCTAAGTTGCAGGCTTATTTCTGATTCTAGACTGACAGCGCGTGGCAGTGATAAAAGTTACCACTCCCTCCTGAATGTCTTTACTCAAAAATCCTTGGGCTGTGGAGTGGGGAAAGTCTATTCATGTGCCAAAGAAGGGCTGACAACATTATTTCATTTGTCTGTGGGTTCAGTTTCACTGCTGATGCCAGCTGATTTACGGCAATAGTGCTGCCACCAAAATGAGCAGAGTTGAATCAGGCTGCTGATTTGGCTGAAAAATAACCTTGAAAGAAAAAACGAAGTTTTCAACTACTTCCTTTGACTTGTGCCCATCACCTCTAACATGGGGGAGGTGATGGGAGCGGGTCACCAGGATGGGGAGTGGAGTGGAAGTGCATCCTCCATCTGTTAAAGCCCACTGAAAAGCTATCCCGAGAACCAAGTTTGCTCTTCTCTTAGATTGAAATGAAGGATCAGCTCTCATGTGTAACCAGGCAGTTTTAAATATCCTAGCAGCAATTAGAGCAACTAACTGGATCATGTAATATTTAGATGTGATAAATTGACTTAAATGTTTTCCATTTCTTATGCCACAGCCCTTGTAACAGGAGCCACTAAGGTAATTTCTAAAATCACATTTTCCATTGTTTTAAGAGTTCTGGCTCTTACATTATGTATATTTTATACACACACGCGCGCACAATTTTTCCGACCACTGAATGTTTAAGACTAAAATGGAGCAGAGCTTTTATAGTGAGACAAATCTACCTTTGTGATCAACTTGACTTGATTACTCACAAGTCTTTTTCACCAACACTCATGCAAATTACCAGTTCTTAGCTCCTGAAGTTGCTAAAGGAATGTTTAGGAAACGGATGGGGTTTAGGCAGTCTTTCTTGCTACCAAACCATCATCATACCAGAGTTACTGAGTCTGTTTTGCATTTGAAAGAGAAATGTAATTCCTGTAAGGGTTTTGGTGGGAACTTAGATGTTTCATTCTGAAGGAGATTTGTGTTTATACATCTGCTCTTTTAGCAACCCTATTATATATACAAGCCATCTCCTTGGATCGGAGTCTAAGTGTAAATGCCAGAGGTGGGACTCGTAATATTTGCTGCAGATATGCCTTAAAGCAATGCTTCATGCTCCAGGTTTTCCGGTACTGACTTTGCCCGTGAAGTGATCCGATAGTTTCCTGCTGCTGAAAAGGAGCACTTTGTACCCACCGCTCTGCTCAGTAACCCAGCAGGGCACCATCTGCTCTCACCGCTGGGTTAGTTCTCTGCTGTCAGCTGAACTGCAACAGGGAGGAATCCTATGACCATGGAAGGGAAGAGGCTGGGATTTGGAGGAACAGGGTATGTTGGTGATTGGGACTTCTCTGGGCCAGCTGTAAGATTTTTCAGATAAGTTCTCTTCATTTTCATGCTTTCTGACCTCATGGTTCTGGAGAAAATTTTTTAAATATAAAACTAGTGAGTGTTGATAAATTGATGCATGATCTTCCCGATTCTGCAAACAGCCTAAAAAAAAAACCTTTTGAAAGGATGAACTGTTTCTTTTCACTCTCTGGGGGCTTGTTAATCTTGAAACTCACAGGGGAAAATGGAAATGCTAGCTATTTCACAGCTAACCACTTTAGCAGAACTGCCCGGTTTATGCATGTTAACTCCAAACCGTCTCCTCCTGAGGCAGAGAGACCCGATCCCTTCCCAGGCTCTGTAACCTCTTCCAGCACCCACGGGCTGCAAGTGCAGAAAGTCAAACGCCCAGAGTTGATGCCTCTCAGCCTGACGTCCACTGCCTGCGCTGGCAGAGCTGGTAGGTGAGGGATGGTGAGCGGACTGTATTTCCTCATTTAATCCAACGAGAGCTTTGATGTCTTAAAACCAGAAGCGAAGCTGTTACACAATTTCCAGCCTGCTGCAGTGGAGAGCCACGGGAGGTGACAAGTCCTGACTCAGAATTAGGCCTGGCTTTCTGTTTGTGTGCAAAACCATAGAAACCACAACGTGCGAGCACCCATGTTGCTGGGCTGTCGAGCAAAGTCAAAATAACAAGATGATAATGGATAGCTGTGAAAGTAAGCAGCAGCAGTGACGAGGCAAGCCTGGATCCAAGCCAAATTTGATTTTGTCCGCTCCCTTTAGAGCGGTCAGAAGTGGGACTGGTGCACCTTCCTGTGGTCAGTCCCTCTCGCTGTAGGTTAGCCGGCTGTGCAAGGCGGCTGCAGCGCTAGGGGGAAACGTGCACTCCTCCCTCTACTGTGGCATGTAAAGCTTTTGCTTGTGTCCCTGCTGAATGTCTTTCTGGGACTCCAGCCTACCCAGCGTCTCTCGTGATGCTTGCTCTCCTTTGAAATGCTGCTTTGTAAAGCCATGCTAACAGCTGAAAATGCCACATGTCCCTCTCTCCTGCTTAGTCAAAGAGAAAAACCTGGTGCGTGCGACATTTCTTTCCTTGGCGCCAGGTTTCTACTTCTACTGGTTTTGTAGCAAGGCAAGGAAATAGTGGTGTGGGTTATTGGAGCGATGGTTATCGCTGGATAAGGCAGCACTGGTTCTTCTCTGGCCAAGTCCTGTCTCGTGCCTGCTGCCAGGGGCTGCAGCAACTCGGCCGCTGCACAAGCGGAGAGAATTCACACTTTGTGTGATTTGCAGAGCTCGGCCGTATGTCTACAATACTCTTTTGGGTCAAGCTGGTCTTTATCATTGTATTTCTCTCCTCGCTGGCGGGGAACCCCTGTTCATGCAGGTCTGCTCATTATTTCTGCTTCATTTGGCACTTTCTAGGACTGAGCTTTCATGGAGCAGCTCCAGAGACTCCATAGCAACTGGCCAGCTTCGTTATCATGGACGGAGTCACCCAGCAGCTCAGCCCCATTACTGCGAGCCGAGCAGAGGACCTAGTCTTGGGTGGCAGCGGCAGCAGGGACGCATGCTTTCAGGCCCTGCGCACATTGGCTCCGTAGACGTGCGTGATTCACTTGAAATGGTGCCTGGTTGCTACCGCTCAAAGCGTAGCGTGGGACGGGGTGCCATGTCCTGGCTAAGCAGGGCTCCTGCCTGGAGCGGCGACTTGCCAGCGCAGAGCCGGGGGGCCCGGCCGCGGGATTTTCCCTAGCTGCTGCCTCGCTGGCGCGTTGTGGTCTAGATTGTGGCAGTGCTGCCTACTCGGTCTGCCTGGTCTGCTCTCCTTCTTACTCTCCCTGCCTCACTTTCTCTCTTTAAGTGGGCTTTCTTGTTATCTGTTTTGATCAAAGCTGACTCTAGAAGAGTCATTTTAGGATGTTATTTCATATTTATCTTGCAATTTGTTCTCTATGTAGGATCGAAATGGTCTCTCTGCTTCTGTCACTATTTCCCCTCTTTCTAGAAAAAAAAAAAAAGGATGGGGGCGATGCTCCAGGGATGAGATGCTGCAGCTCACATAGATTTGCATTTTGTAAAACACTGCCAAGAAGTAGGTAGGTGTTTGTGTGCAAGTGGCAATAACTTTGTAGAAAATACTTGCCAAGTGAGTTTGGGTGATGCTTTTCTTCTCAAATTAACATGAGATTATCCAAGAAACAGCGACTATGCGCTAGTACAGCCTGTAAAAGCGTGGTTTAACACTAAAACACAAAGCCTCAGTTGGCTAGAAGAGAGGGCTGCATTTAAGAAATGCTGTCATGTGTAGAAGAAAAACTGATTTTTTTCTTTTTCCCACCCAGCAAAATGGGGTCAATTATTTTGAGTTTGCTCTGGAACAGTTTACTCCCGTTCCAAGCTTATGTTTCTGTTTAATGAACTAGTATTAACTCGTTAATTTTAATGTGGTTAATTTTAATACTGGCCATGTTCGGCTTGGAGACATGAATGGGAAACAAAATTTGTCTGAAATTAAATGGGTGTTCATGTAAACTTTTTCCCCCCCACAAGAGTAGTGGCTTATTGGGAAATAGTAATATTTTTTGATTAGCAGGAGAATTCCTTTGTGCCTTGCTACACTGCAGAGGCATGGCTTTCAGACAAGATGTGAAGTCACCTGTGATGGCATGAGCCTCCTTGATGTTTTCTGTGGAGCTGCTGCCAAAACTACGTAGCGGCTTTTCGCCACCCTTCTGCTTGAACGTACCACCCACAGCAGAGCAAGCCGTGCTAGTGGCAGGGCTATCGCCCCGAAATCCTTCCTGTTCTGCCCAGAGGCCATCACCGCAACCAGGCTGCTGGCAGAGCGCTCCCGACAGGCAACCTTGACTTTGCCTCTGGCAAAGGTGGGTACCATTTTGCCCAGAGCGCCGTGGGAGCCCACGCAGGAGGGGCCTCCATGGCCCCCGCTGGGGATGACCAGCTCCTGACAAGGCGGAGGGAGGGAGAAGGTGCCCGGCACTGCTGGTTTGAGAGAGGAGCCCCTGCTGTTGCGCCTGCGACAGCTTCCACCTTCAGTTATTGTGCTGGGGGAACTGGAATTGCTCCTCTGGGTATGGATGGAGAAACCCGCCTCCGTTTCTCTAACAGGGAAGGGGAAGGGGAAAACATCTGTGCCGGGAAAAAGGAGTTACCTGGAAAGTGTCTACGTTTTACAGCGTGGTGTGTGACTGCCTTCAGATTTTTTTTTTTTCATTCCCAATGATTTCAGCGCAGCTTACTTTGCAAGAGCAGCGAGCACACGCAATTTGTGGGAGAGTCTTTGCTGAGGAAAAAATGAAAAGTGATTTTTCTGGAGCTTTGAATCCTGCCCTCCAAAACTCAGGGAATTTGAAAACTAGCTGCACTTCTTGGTGGTATACCTGAAACAGTTATTGTGGTCTTCTGCACTGAGAAAAGTAGGGGGAGTTTCAACCTGCGAGATTTCACAAGGTCACTTCTCTCTGCTGCAAAACATCTCTCCAAATTTCTCGCCTGCGTGTACATGTGGGGGGTTAACTCAGGGCTTCGTTTCTCTGCAGTGCATGCTTCACTGCAGCGAGAGTAAGGGCAGGTTTGCAGCACCTGCAGCGAGAGTAAGGGCAGGTTTGCAGCACCCGCAGCGAGCGTATAGCAGCCTGCGGTGTCCCAACAGCAGGGTGAGGACTTCACCCTGGGGATCCAGGGAAAGCTGACTTGGGGAGGGAAGGGAGAAACTGCCTCCCCAAGCGCCCCGTTCAGCTGTAATTGCAAAGAGACGGAAGGTGGCAACTAAACTTTTTCAAATAAATGGGCCCTTCAAGCTCACTTGGTGTGAGAATTTATCTGGTCTTGCTTGCAAATAAAATATTTATTTTTCCTCTTAGCTCTGTGCCTCTGTGTTGCCTCTGGAAACCAGGGATAAAGCAGTAAAATGAGACTTGTAATCTAGACAAGGTCTGATACAGACCTCCGCTGCACTTGTTAGATTGTATTGATTTGTCAGCAAACCCTGTAGGGTTTTTTTAATGAAAATTTACCTGTCTGGCTTGACCTGAGGGGGTAATGTTCGGATTTAATCCATTTCTAAGCCTGTGACTTTACCAGAAAAGACAGATAAGTAAAATTTCAAGATATTTTTAAGATGGGGAGAAGGGAAATGAAGTGTGGTGTGTTTTTTTTTTTTAAAAAAAAAAAAGTCTCTCTCTTCCACAGGAAAAGGGAAAGTTTGAGAGGGTAATTGAAACATCTGCAGTAACTATATGGAGCTAAGCTTTTTTTTTTTTTAGAAACCTTAAGAATGAGATGATCCATTTAGCACATGGAATTACTGATAATACATTCATAACAGCATTATAAATTCTTTACTACAGGGTAATGATTAATATATCTATTTTTAATAGATAGAACTGTGCTGCCCATAAAGGTGTACAAATGTGTATTTTGTTTGCTGACATAGCTGTAAAATAAAAAAAAAATCTCTGAAGGTAGAAAGCATCAATAATACTAAGTTATAAGCAAAGTAGCTGGAAAATTGTATCCACAGTGCTCAGGAAGCATATGTAAATTGAAACCTAATGTTCCAGTGCAGATAGAGAAGGAATTCATATTTCTTGAGAGAAACACAAAAAACCAAGCATGATGCCCCATATATATATGTGCATATACTTTTTTATTAGATAGTAGTTTAAAATGACACAGTATTAAAGACCCTCTGTAAATTTTCCCTGCGATATATGAGAGGTAATTACCTTGAGCTATAGGTTGAAAAATGAAGAATTGAAGTACTTTATTAATAAACTGAAAGCATTTGGAAGGATTAAAGTGCAATATCACTCCAAACATTATCTTATTGTACAGGCAGAAAAATATTTACAGTGTAAGTTTCACTTTTTTTCCCCCTCATAATTTTTTCTGTTCCAGGTTTCTTCTTCCCTCCTTTTTCACATATTGTTTGTTTTTTCCTGGAAAGTCTTTTTTTTCCTGTCGTCCAGAGCCTGACGTGTAGTCGTTTATTTCTGCTGAACAAATCTAAAATTTGAATGGAGATCCCAACAACTTAATATTTCCCTCCAAAACCTACATTTCTGCTAGAGAATCTCTGCAAAATAGTCACCTTCCATTAGTTGATAACAATGTTTGGAAACATTGCATTTTTTTTTCATTGTGTGAACATATTTATCCAACTTGCTAATTGCTGTTGTCATTGCCCAGGTGAAAAGTGTCTCCCAGGCACGTTCTCTTTGCAGCTTACCCATCCTTTGGAGCTCCGTTCCTCCTGCGCTCTGCTGGGAGCTCTAGCTTTCTCTTTCTCTCAACCCTAACTGAGGACTGAGCCCTAGACAAAGCCCCCTCAGCCATTAAAAATTTCTCACTGACAAGTTCCCTTTGCTCTCTGCAGCTTCCTCTGGCAGCCTTTTGTCACGTTGAT
Organism: Calonectris borealis; assembly: GCF_964195595.1. Lineage (NCBI taxonomy): Eukaryota > Metazoa > Chordata > Aves > Procellariiformes > Procellariidae > Calonectris > Calonectris borealis. The sequence continues at coordinate 50,458,026 of NC_134316.1, read as the reverse complement.
GACCATGAATAAATCAGAAAATAGGCTTCTGCAGGAAAAAGAATTAAATTGTTTTACTGGGGGGAATTCCAGAGTCCAAAAAACTGCAGAAAGTGGTTTTTTTGCAGAATAAATGTATGGCTTTTTGGCTAAAACTGAGTAAGCTGTTGTAAGCAGGGTGAGATACCATGGAGGCGGTGTGAGCCGGCAGGCCCTCGGCGGAGCACGTCCTGCTGCAGGTCCCTCCGCTCCTGCTAACCCGCGTGGCCACTGGTGTCGTGGAAGGAGTCAGCAAAGACCAAAGCGTGCCCTCCTAAACCGAAGCCGTGCCCTACGTGAGGCCTCGAAGCAGCTGCTTTGCTCTCTGCAGTATTGCCAGGGCGCTCTGCTTTTTACCTCTTGGCGTCCCCAGCTCTTCAACTGCAGTTGTACACTGTGAGCGGGTTCAGAAGGTCACGTGCAAAGGTGCTTTGGGTTCCTGTCTCCACACGGTCACCTGCATGCAGAATAGCAATTTTAGCGTGTTCCTCTGACAAGCAGGACTGTTCAAGTCAGCTCTGATTCCTGTGCTGAAATTCCTAGGATTGGTTAATAGTAGGGTGTTGAAATTTGTTTATAGCTTGACTGTACTGCACCGAGGATTGCTTTTGCACTCTGCTAGAGCTAGTAAAGGTCAAAGTCTTGTGACTTAGATGGGCGGTTCAAATAATACAGTTTCATCCCATGTGTTGCTCCTAAAACGCTCTGGTTTTGCTGTGTAACTAATTGAAAAGGAACTGAAATTCTACATTATTTTGGGAATAAGACCATACTAAGTATTTTTGGGTTTGAATTCTGAAAAAAAGCCACCTGCTAGCAGGGCCAAACTACCTTAATTACAAGCATGACGATTAATTATTTTTCCCTTGTATGCACTATACGATATTTAACTGTGATTGCTACTAACAGAGGTTACCACTGGTGAATTGGATGGCCATTCCTCCTTATGTCATGACTGAACTCTGGATATACATTAGGGGATGCAGGCTTTTTTTTTAAAGCAGTGTCTCAAAAGTACTTAATATCTGGCTCATTTAAGACAAGTAAGCCATTGTAGCAAAACACGAGTTCATGTTTTAATGTGGATGAAGTAGCCATGAGATGGGACAACAGCCAAGGAAAAGTACCCATTTTCCTCTCTGTTGTATAACACCACACTTCTTTCACACCATGAAGAAGACAATGTCCACACAGTCTTGTCTTGACTTGAGATGAAACTTCTCATGGAAGTTCCCCCTACTACCCATAGCACGTGAGGCGACTGGTGAGCTTGTGTGGCTTGTTCTTCCTTCCAGGTCCTTTTGCTGAAATTGTGACAAAGATGCCAATGGAAAAATTTCCCTCTGGTATTGCAGTGGCACCCGGCCCCAAAGGGTCTCAGAGCTCGCCTTGCATGAGGTGAGATTCCAAAGCAAAAGGAGTTTCTTGAATTCAGCCCCAGATTTTATTAATTTCAGTATTTTCCTGCCTGACAGCTTTTTGAATATAAATTCTCCACCAGAACAATGCATCCAGAGATGTTTCCTTACTGATAGGATGTACAGTGGTCTCTTCGGTCCCTCAGCCTCAACCTACTTGCAAAGGACTTCTGGAGTCTGTTTGATTAGATACCATTTAAGGAAGAGCCCACCCTTTTCTACACATTTCAGTGATGTCTGATGCTAAGTAGTAGGACTCTCGAGTGGCCAGTTTTTCTTTTGCTCTGGAAAGCGAAGTACAAGTACAAGCAGAGAATGTCACGGAGCAACGTTTCCTTCTTTTCATTCCCTTCAACGGTACCCCAGTTTAGTGTTGCTTCTTGTTGTAGGGAGGATGCGGAGGTGTGCTGCTCTCCTCGCTTGGGGCGGCTGACACGTTACCTGCCTGAGTGTGTCACGAACGAGCCAGCCTGGTCTGGGGTTACAGCAGGCAGGTCTATCATCCAGAGCGGTACGGCAGCTCCTCAGGAGGCCATGGTGATGTCCAGGCGGTGGTGTAACAGCAGTGTCCATTGAGAGTGAAAAAAGATGTGCCTTGCTCCTCAGCTGATGGAAGGTTGAAAGGTGCAACTTTGACCCGGTTACTCGTTAAAAACAAAAGCTGGAGGATGAACGTGAGAGAGAGAGAGGTCTCTGAATATTGTGTGCTACCCTGGTACTGAATCCTTTCAGAGGGACAGAAGGCTTTATTCTCTATCAATATGATCTCTGTGGTGGGACTGAACCTTTTAGGATGCGGTAATAGCATGTTATGTGGTTATAGCAGCTCCTTTCTCTGGGATTCTCAAAGCTTTTCAGAATAACTGATTCTCCTAGTGCTGTTGGGAGAACAAAAAGGCAGGTGTTGTTTTTGCACTATTCTTATGTTTGGGGAAATGGGAACAGAAAGCTTGTCAGATATTTAGATGTCTTGAACTGCAAACAGGCACATCGATATCTTGATCTGTCTGGTCCGTGATAGTTAAGTTTATCTGGAAAGACTAGCTCCTGCTGCTGCTTCTGCAGGTTGAGACTGCATACTGAGATGATCCAGCTGCTCAATATAGCAAAAAAAAAAAAAGCCTTATAGAAAGAGAACAGGTAGGAATAGAGAAGTAAGGGTTAGGGAGCAGAACTGGCTTACTGCTAGTGCAAAGGAAGAAGAGTGGGATGTTTTGGTAGCATTTGGCCCTTTGATCACCTCCATCATATGGCTGAGGTATAGCTTATGTGGCTGCACTCTTATGTTAAGAACCATTTTATTTTCTTGACTCCCTCCCTGTGACCCAGGACAGATCCTTCCTTCCCACTTCTGGCAAGTGTTTCAACTATCTGCTGTGTCTGTTGTGTTCTCATGTCTGGCTGAACAACAGGGGGTTAATGAATGTACAGCACTCACAGTGAGACCAGGTCTGGTGGTGGTGCTGGGAGAAAGTACTACAATATGACTGATCTTTAGATAACTGCATGCAAAGTGGATAACATCTGAAAAAATTCTATTCTTCCATGTTTATTTTAAACCTCAGAAAAGGCAAATGCGTGTCTCTCTTCTCTCTTGGCAGAACCAGCTCCTTGCGAAAGGCTTGCTGTTTATAGAGGAGAAGGTTAAGCTGTGTGAAGGCAAGTATAGTAAGAAACCCATTTTGGAAGGGACTTGTGCTTTGATGTTTGGTCAAACAAGATGGTTTGCATGTCTGGAAAGCGTACAGCCCTTTCTGGTACTGTCTTAGGGTGTCACACAACCTTTCGGGAGCCAGGTCGCACTGCAGCCCTTGTGAGGCTTAAGGGACGGCGGGCTGTTTGAATAGGCACGTAGCTGCAACGCTCCCACCAGCCACGTCTTCATCGTGAGAGCAGCAACGTGGATCTTGTGTGGCAGTTGAACCTGGCCTCAGAGCAGTTTTGGGCTGGACACGGATCCTGTTGCAAAACTGCGGAGAGCTGCCTTCTGCCTTTTATTTCTTAATGTGATTTGCAGCTCGATGTAAGCACAATTTTGGTTACTCTGTCATGCTTTTGAGAGCTGAACTAACAGGCTTTGTGTAAATTTAAAGAGAAAAGAGTCACTTTTTTCAGGAAAGAAGCTGATCACACATGAAGTTCTGTTCAAACCACTGGGGTGCAGATGCTTGCTACCACAGAGCCCGTGGACGCAGGCCAGCGTGGCGCAGCGGCTCTCAGCGTTGGCTGTGTGGGGAGTTAGTCACGTTTATTAACAGTTTGCTCAAGCAGAGCGAGCTGTCTAGAGCACATGTCTTTATTCAAAACTAGGCTGCTGTTTGATTTGACCCAGTTTTGTAGCCTGTAGGGCAGAACCCTTGCTAATCACCAACCTGCTGTATCTGGGTCATTAAATGCCAATAGACACTTATAATCTCGCGTCATTGTTGGTGCTGGCTTCCTCCGCACCGTTCTTCACCAAGTGACTTCTCCACCCGGCCAGCAGGACTCGGACCATGAAGGAGCTGTGCCGTTGCCAGCCTTCTGCTTGGTGTGTGCTTCTTTGGCACTGGCCCTGTAAGGGAGGAAAAAAGGCAGACTCATGCATTTTCCCGAACGTGGGTACCTGCTGCTGCCAGCTCTTCAGAACGAGGTTTTGTTTTCTGTATTCATATAAAACTATTCCAGTATCTGTTTTAGCATTATGAAAATTGAGTTCCAGTCTGTAATAATCCGAGAGCTGCCCGTCAGTAGTTGCAGCTGCTCAAGTAGTTTGGGTAAGATGAAGTTTCCCAGGCAGACAGCAAAACCCTCTTCCTACGTCTCATTTTTTTGTCCCTAGTTTGAAGTGACACTGGAGCCACTTTTCTCGTGCAGGCTGGCATCTCTACAGGAGATGACTCACGGGCACCTTTCTTTCATAACATGTAGGCTTGTTGCAGGTCTTGTGGTCAGAGCAACAAGAACTTCTTGTACACGCTTCTCAGTTAGCTCTGTCTTCCTGGAAAATTTCTACTGTCCCAGTACTCAGAGACGGAATAACGTTCCTGCTGCAGGGCATGGCAATGTTTTACTGTGTCTGTTTTTCAAATCACAGCCTCTTATTTTGACGTGATTTTTCTTTATACAGTCTGTCAGAATCTTTCTCAATGCCTGTAGGATTTATGATTTCTTGAAGAAACAAATCATTCCCCCTTCCCCTTCAGACGGAGAAGTGATCTATGACATTTCGTTCTGGCTCCACACACCAAAGCGTTGCAGTCCTGGGGAGGGGGCAGAGGAGGGAAAAATTTAAACATTCAATTAGTCTGTTTCCTGTTGTCTTTTTCACTGACAGTTGGCAGTTTCTGGTAACGGATAGCTGTTATGGGGGTGTTGGGTAGGTGTTCGTCTGCCTGCAGTTCCAGTTTTGAAGCTGGAGTCGGAACCTGACGCGGTGAAGCCTCCCTCTGAACCCTCCTGCGGTCGTCAGTGGGCTCTCTGCTCGAAAGGAAACGTCTGCAGGACCTGGTCCTGCTGGCTCTCTGCTCTCTGGCCATGTCCTGAGCAGCACAACCCACGGGCAAGCACAGCGAAAGCCCGTGTGGAAGTGTCCAGATGGGGAAAGCACTTCAGTACACAGTGATAAGGCTCCCTTGAGTTGCAATGGTACACGTGTTCCAGTTCCTCACGTAGGGCCTTTAGTCACCTTGAGGCTGAGCCTTCAAAGCTGTCTTGAGCAGCCGTCTTCCATTACTGCTCCTTGAGTCTTGACTGCTTGTGAGCTCCAGCTGAGGCTCCGTGGAAGATATCCTGGAAAATCCTTTTGTCAGAAACTTGTGATATTAAACCTGAGTCTGTATTTGCACATGAAATTTCCGGGGAACATATCTAAAACTTGAAAAAACATTGCAAACCTTTGGCCTTTGGGATGGGAAAAATCTCCTAAAAAAACTTAAGAGGCTTTGGGCCCAAACGCTGAGGAGCACACAGCTCTGTAAGTCAAGCCTATCAGCATAATTTAAAATGTCTATTCAAAAGATTATGTTCAGTAAAGCATTTTTTGTTAATAATAGGCTTTTGACCACAGTTGTATTCCTGTTATGGGAATCACGAGTTGCATAACTTAGTCTGCCTTCATTTTAAATACATTTAAGGATGCTTGTTCGAGTTGGAGTCGTATGAGGAGTGGCCACAAGTGGATTTCATCAGGAACCTTCCCAAGGGCCACGTTTGAGAGGAGCACCGTGGCTTGTCAGGGTCCTGACTGCTGTGTCTGTGCTTGGGAGTTGGGGGGGTGCCGGAGGGGGCTCAGCTCTTGTAAATGGTCTCCCTGACGCAGTTGCTGCAGAAAAGTTGATGTTGGCTGTGACCCGCTGGTTTTCAGATTCAGCTGCTAACGTGTGGCCATGCTCCTACGCTAGCTGAGCATGCTGTGAGCTCTGAGACTGCACAATCCTTTGCTGTGGAGTTAAAGCCTCCGGTTGAAGAGGGGCTTCACTCTTTCGTTGGAATTCGTCTCATGTCTTGCGCAGAGCTGTCTTCTTTGCAGTAAGCGACAGAGCAATTTATGGTCACAGCCTTGTGTCTCTGTCAGTTAAGGCAAAGCTTAGCTGAGTGATGTCCAGTTTTGGATGGAAACCATGAATGTGAAGGGTGGGTTTGTATCTCTTATTTGGGGAATTAGAGAGTAGTGGGAAAAATCAACTTGATTTTAGTGTCTCTGTTGCTAAAGCTCTTGCTCCCAATCTCTGTTTTTGTAGGTGAGGATCGCATTGATGTCCTGTCTGAAATCTGGGATCACTATTTTACAGAGACTCTTCCTACACTCCAGGCAATATTCTACCCAGTCCAGGTAATCTTAATTATAATTCAGCCTTTGGTCGGGTGAGGCAATGTAACTGCAATGTCTGCTAATGGCACATGGAAACTTCTCTTCTGTTCCAGCAGCACTGTTTGGCCAGTGGCTAAACAGGTCTCAAAACCTTTAAACTAAATCTAGGAGGAAGTAGAGTTTGCCCAAGTCATCATTAACTGTGTAAGAAGGACTGCTAAAATCTACTGGGCAAGCACAGTGTTTTGGACTGAATTTATTCCCGTTTGTCTACCCTCTGTCTGTGCTTAGCTAAGCTTGAACACTGAAACTATTGGACTATACCTTGTCTAGACTGAAGCTCTGGGCCATTTGTATTTATAGTTCTTCCATTTTTAAATACCTGGGACTCTGTTGCTGCAGATGATAACACTGACACTTGTCTTCAGAGGGACAAATCTGAAGACTAGATCAGCAGCAAATGTGTTTAACTTGCTCTGACTACTTTTGGAGGGCTTCTGTCCCAGTTGTGCCTTTGGAAAATCCTCTGTTGGGTTTTTTGAAGCTTTAATAAGGGGACAAGTAAATCTATGGGTAGAGGATGAATGAACAACTTTATGTAAGACCTGTTTACACTGGGTATTTTCAAAGCTGAGTATTCCATCAGAAGTGTTGAGCTGTATCATTTTTTAATGTACTTTTAGTCACGGTTTCCATACGAAGGGTCCAATTACCTCCCCAGCCTATTTTGATCTCCTCTTCCATCAGAGGAAAAGAAAAATGTACCTCATGAGGAGACTGATGTTCGTGGAAATGCTAGCCGCCTCCTCTTGACTTTTGCCTCTTCCACAAGGCATGCTTTCCAGAGCCTTTTAAAATTGTTTTTCCCTTGTATTGTTTGAAAGGCAGCAGGTAAAGCTCAAAGGTTGCCCTTTTCCTCTAATCCTATTAAAGTTGACATTTCCTAAAAGAGAAAGGACTTCTGTAGAGACAGACACTAACCTTTCTACTGTGTTTATTTTTATTCTTTCCTTGCTGCAGATGTTTAAAGGTAGGTGTTTGGCAGGTAAAACTGCGCAATTATAATATCCTCCCTTTCTCTCCTTTTGCAACGAATTCTCAGTCAGGGAGTGACCTAATCTATTTAAGCAGGGGTTTGTCTGCATTGCAGCTATCTGTGCACTGTGGGAACTGTATGTCATACCCACTCCTCAGAAAAATCTACTCCCCTGCTATTAAATGTCTCTAATGAGAAACTGAACAAAAGTTACTGCACAGTGGGTGCAGCTTTTGGAAGTAACTTGGTGGTAGTGGAGAAAGCGTGACTATGGGATGCTGCGATTCTTTGAAAGCCTAACTTTCTCACTAATTTGTCCTGTCACAATATCTGAGTCACTCAAAAATATTTCACAGAAGCTGTGAAGTTGGGGAAGTATTGCCATTTTACGGATGAGGAACTCAAAGGTAACGGGCAGCATATTTAAAGCTTTTTAGGCACCTGAGTCCTACACAAATATGTGGATTTAAACTGCCTAAATACATCCAAGAATGTGAGTCTGAGTAAGCTGCCCTAGGCTACCACAGAGAGAGTTACTGGTGCAGCAAGCAATAAGAAATTGCTCTTATCCCAGGCCAGTGCCCTAATAGCAAGATTGGGCTCTTCCTACAAATAGGGAACTGTACGTATCTGTTTATACCGTGTGTCACCACATGCGAAGATAGCTCGTCTAGCAAATCTCTTTTACCAAGTCGCAGGTCTTCCTGCGCTACTCTGGTAGACGGGAAAGTCAATTTGTTTTTGGTTCCCCATCCTTCGCTGCAAATGTCAACACGATTATTTAGCTGTGCTCTTCTGTGATCCCAGCAGCTGCCCATTCAGAGTGAAAGTAAGTCAGTCAGCCAAGTGTGTGAGCATATGTTACCGAAGGTAGTAACTAGAAGTAACTTCCCATCTCAGCTAAATTTAAACCTGAGGCTCATAGCTGTTGCAGAAATATGACCTTTAAGCAGCCAAGTTGGTTAAATTGCTGTACAGAGGGAAACTATGTAAACAGGTCACTGGCTTTTGTATAGTTGCAGCTGTTGATGTAACCACTTGGTGTGGAAAAAGAATAGCAAATCTTGTTTTGTTTGGCACAGCGAAATGTTTGCATTTTGAAATGGGGTATGAAGTTAACGGGACTAAACTGCATGATATAAATAGAAAGTGTGCGGCTGCTGAAATATAGTTCAGAGATATGTACCGGTCTTTTCTACACCTCCATGTTTCTAAACACGCAGTGATGGTTTAAAACAGCAAAGTGCTTTTATTATGGCCAAGCTGCCCTCCAGACTATTGGCTTTAATTCGTATTTACATATTGATGATGCTGTTAATTATGACATTAAACCCATTATGAATTAATGATTAACTGCTGTTAATTCCTTCCAGCTAAATATTTGCCATGTTTAGTGTGTTATGGAGACCATAAAATGATTCCCAAACAGACCATGGGGCAGAGATTAACGTGCTGGGAAGAACAAGGGAAACTCTTCGGGCTGGAAAGTGCTGGGCAGGGCTGGGAGGACAATTTCTGCTGTTAAGCTGCAGTGGGGCAAGAGAAAAAGTGTGCGGACGTTGGGCATAGCACAGGGAAAGGCGGTAACACCAGAATGCCAAATGGAGTCCAACTGTGTTTAAATATGCAGAGAATTATTACAACATCTTCATCTGTTAAGCCTGCTCGCTTGTGTTGTTGATGTAAAAAAGTAACTGGGAGGACACAGAGGGCCCTGCAGTGGAAATCAAAGCTGTTGCTTTTTTAAATGATGTTTGGTACAAGCAGTCTTGCTAGCTTTGCTCTAGCCTAAATCCTAAAATCTGTAATGGACTGAATTGTGGATTTTTATCATATCAGCAAGGTCTAAAGTGCAGATGTTGAGCAAAAAGAGGATCCAACACAGACCAGAGGTAGGCTTAGTTCAGGAATACTCTGTACCAACCTCTTTCCCTACCAAACCTTCTCTGGTTTCTCAACTGTGAGTGGCAAAAGCGTGAGCTGCACCCATCCTGGACTTTGGATGTTTGTGACCAAATTGGACGGCAGTCGGGTTTCCTGAATGCAAAATTCTTTTGGTGAAATACAGGCCCATCTTTGGCTTCGCTCCAAACCTAGTGGTGCCTCAGATGAGGTGTTACTCATTTCAGAATTTGTGTGGGACAGAGACTGGGAGGGAGGTGACCAAAGAGTACCATGAATCCTCAACCTGAGCAGCTGGGGGGTGCTTTGCCGCAGCAGCAACGGGCAGGATAGACCCTTTCTGTCTGTGTGCATACATGTGTTGGTGCGATGCTCACACGTCCCTTTACCAACTCTTGGATTTTGCCTTCTGTGTTTTTTAGGGTCAGGAGTTGACTATCCGTCAGATTGCTCTTCTTGGCTTCAGGGACTTGGTCTTGCTAAAAGTAAAGCTGGAAGAAATTCTTCCTCTGGTCCAGACAAAGCTCCCAGCTTCCATTGTCCAGATGCTGTTAATTCTGCAGGTGGGGTGCCTCTGCTCTTCTTCATCTGATGCCACTGGGGTATCTCGACCTCACTGAACTAATACGAACCCTGGAAAAGAGAGTGGGGAGCGTAGAGGGTGTGATGAAGGGGAAGTGATATGCGCTTATTTGGGAGCGGTAAATGTAGAAATGAGAGCTGAATTTGAGTGTCCTGAGCTTTCCTGGGAACAGGTAAGGATGTTGTCATGAAAGGGCCGGGTTCTGCTCTTTGGTATTTGTATTTTTCTTGGTACCTCTCCTCCCCAGCTAGGAACAGTCTCGGGACTCTTTTTTCACACAAATTTTCATCTCCCAGCTTCTCTGAATGCCTCTTTGTGCCCTAGTTCTCCTAGTTTCTCAGCTTTGCAATGACAGGGTGAGTCTCCATCACAGTGAGTTGTGGAATTTGAACGAGCTGTGGCTGCTGGCTGCCCTCGCTGCCCCTCGGCTGGCTGGGATGCTGAGCAGTGCGCATGAGAGGAGGATGCTATACATCTTCCAAAGGCCTCCCCAAGAGACCCAGACCTTCTGTGAGGACTATCCTCTTTATCCAGACCTCAGAAGAGTATTTTCCAAGCATGCCAAATACAGCCAATTATACCAGCTGTTTTATCTTTTTATATCACCCAGCCTGACAGTCTTGCAAAATACCATATTACAGGTGGCTGTTTGGGTTCCTTTCACTTTTATTTCTTCTTTGATATACCTTATAATGAGTGGCGGGGAATGAAACTTTCTGAAGTACAATCAAAATTGCAAAGTGGCTAAGCTGGTATTTCTGTATGAGTTCTCGCTGTTCTGGTGTTCCTCGTGACCCAGACTGTAATAGCAGGAGATACTAAAATACTAGCTCAATTTCCCTGAAATATTTTAACAAAAGAATCTTGAGGGCAAAGCGACGCATTTGAGAAAGAAAAGCTTATGGAGGCTTTGCAGGAAGTTAAATCTGTGAACGGTTTCCGAAATTGCTGTTAAATTGGTTAGTGTTATCTACCATCTTCACAGCTGTAAGCTGAACTACAGAGGGTGCTTTTTCTGCACTCCTGCCTAGGAAAAGAGCAGTGCTTTGCCCAAGGTATGTTAAGGCTTTTCTACAAAGAGACGTTTCCTGGTAGAACTGCCCTGGTATAATTTATATTGCTGTAGTTACACTGTGCAAATCCTCAGTGTAAGCATACCTTGTACCTTCCTATCCCTTGGTCAGAAAAAAGACAGCTAGCTGCTCAGTGTCCCTAGGGTTATGGCTATGACTTGAACAAGGAGATTGACCTGAACGGCACCTGAACCTCCATTTGGACTTATCAGCTGTGCTCCTCCAAATGTTCTACCGATATGGTTGGGATATTCCAGTGCAGAGATATTTGACAGACCCCAGGCTTTACTCAAAAACCTTACTCAAAACTATGGAAGGTTAATGTTGGCTTTTTATGTTTGAATTTCAGAGTGTCCATGAACCTACTGGCCCCAGTGAGGGGTACCTGCAGCTGGAAGAACTGGTCAAGCAGGTGGTATCGCCGTACTTGGGTTTGTGTGAGGATCACAACTTCTCTGGTAGCACCTGCTTGCTTGGTAAGACATGCACATCGCACAGAAGCTCTTGTTGGGGTACACAGGTTGGTTAATGTGAGGCAGTGCACATCTCTGCTAGAAAAGGAGACAGTGCACGACTCCATGAGAGACAGAAAACAAGGCTAAAACACCCTTAAGAAGGTCCTGATTAATGTATTTCTGAATGTAGATTTTTGTGATGGGCTTTTTATTTTCCATGACCGAGTGAACTATTACTGCCCCACCACTGCACACACACACACACACACACACACACGTGCAAAGTCTCCCCTCTCTCTGGAGATGGGCTGGATTTTAAAACTCCCTGGTCCATGCCTGATGTGCTGCTCTCATCCCGGTCCTTCGCTGCCTGCTTTCTGTGCCTGCTTGCTAACCCGCTTCGGCTGCCGGGATTCCCACGCTCACTGCTGCATCAGCCAGCCTTTGCAAACAGCAAAACTGTTGCATGCTCACTCTGAGGGATTACAGGTTTTTTTTGCATGGAGTCTTCCTTCCATCTGAGGACTCTGTTTAGGGGAAAAAAAAAAAATCTGTGTTTAAACTGTGGATAAATGGGTCTAGCTGAGAGAACTGGCACTTTGCTTCAGGAAGGGGTGGAAAACTTCTCCGCACATGATCCAGGAGCTTTGCTTACACGCGTGGCCAGCCAGAATAGATTGGCTAGCTAAGAAATGGATATAGTGATACTGATTTGATAGTCAAGAAGATTTAAATAGAACAAGTGAAGAAAGCTCAGTCTCCCTCTGTTTTTATAAGCTTTAGCCATTGCTTCGATGCAAATTGTAGCAAGCTGGAGACGCACAACCTGCCTTGTTCTACACCTTAGCAGCACAGGGGAAAAGATGGTCTTGCAGTAGAAGGACTTACCAGGACTCAGTCGTTCTGTGCCTGTAACAAACTCATGGCATCACTTTAGGCAAGCTATGGCTCAGGTTTTTTGTTCTTGTGGTTGTCGGGCAATTAAGTATCTTTTATGCAAGTGAACATGGTTATACGGTTCAGCATGGATTTGCAGACCTTAACCTGAGGCTAAATCTAGACCGCATTCCCCCATAAAAGTTGATCTTTGACAAATTTGATTGTTTTGCTGTTTATGGACATCTGCATGCTGCTGGGATAGTTTGAAAGGTAGCTGCCTGACCTATACTGAAGTTTCTAGCCATCCTGGATTTCCGCCAGCTGAACAAGGCATTAGTGTCATTAAAAAAAAATTTCACACGAACTGGCCTTGTAAAGTGTATGTGCCTTAAAATCGTTGTATTTACTCTGATTTTAGCTGTTATTTGTGTGTATTTCGAAGGTGGCTTTTGCCCCTGCTCCACGCTGTGCTGAGCGGGAGGAAAGAAAGAACTTGTGTTTGCATTACATGACACTGACAGCAGAGCAGCACTTTTCTGCAGATAATCTTGGTATTTTCAAAGTGCTGCTGTGGTGGTGGTTTCTTTTCCTTAACTCCCACTTCTAATCAAACTTCTTTCTCTTCCTCTCTCCCTCTTTCTGTCACCTTTTTGCTTTCTCAGAACCAGTTTCTTCTCTCAGTAGGCAGCCTGTAATGACGATGAAGCCCAGTAGCTTCCCTGTAGTAGCTTTTTGGAAAGGCACTGTTAGGCTTTGGGTACGCTTGCAGTCTCAACAGATGCTGTGGAGGCCGAACTGCCCTCTGGACTGGAGCCTTCAGGATGAACGTGTTGAAAAATGTGACTGAAGGTGTCTGATCACAGCTGTGAATACACATAAGGCTCCAGCCTGCAAGGCTGCTGTATCTTAAACTTAATTTAAAGTGAGGGAAGAGTGCAGCAGGTATAGGTGTGAAAGGGGGCAGGACAGCTCACAGAGGGGATTCGTAGAGGGCAGCGTCCCCACCTGCTCTTCTGTTACCACCCTTCTTGCTTTGCCCGTGTAAATTAGCCATAACCTGCGTTGTAAGGATGGAGTATGCTGAAGGGATCCAGTTGTCTAAGAAACAATGTTTAAATTGGGAATAGGGAAGAAGATAAAACATTCACCCTATTCTCCCTATGGATTAAACCTAACATCACTGCTGATTTGAGTTTGCTTGCAAAAAATCCCTTAAAAACTCCTCCCAGTTTATGGGAGTTCCTGGCCATAACACACCAAAATAGAAATAAAATTTATAGTTAAACTATGCATGACAACTCCCCTAAGAGACTGTCTTTTGTGGCCAAGAAAGTAAAGGGGGAAAAGTAAAGCAATAAATGAATGTTCAGAGTTTAGCCTAATTTTTACCTCCCATCATAAAGGATTTTAACTTTGTTGCACAAAAATTGTCTGTGGGTATTTTTTCCTCAAAAGAGTCAGATTTATTTCTCGGTAAACATTGAGAAATTCCTCACTGTCCATCTCTCTTTCACTACCTGGTCAGTCATATGTAAGCCATTTCTACAGTTAACCTGCTCTTAAAAACTTCTACTGAGGGAAGCTCCGCAACTCCTCTATGCAGTTTCTTGCAGCCCTCACCCTTGGCATTAGAAAGCATTGCTTAATGTCTTAAGAATGTCTTCGCTATCGTTGTGGGGAGAAAATAAGAGCAGAGACTTATCAGGTCTTAACTGAATTAGCAAGTTCAGAACTCAAAAGCCAGGCCTGTTTCCTCAGTCAAGCTGAAGACTGAGTAGCCTTAGTAGATGGCGACCAAACTGCCTTTCCTCTTCTATTGTTAGTTACACCCACCTGGTCTCCTGTAACCTAGGCAAGCCTTCCTAGTCCTAGCTCTTACAGCTACAACTTCAGGAAAAAAGTTTGCTCCTGGGTGGAGAACAAAGAAGTCTTCTAAATTCTTCCATTGAGTGCCACCAGCTCTCTCACATGTGCTTGCAACACACGTTTCACTGGAGTCCTACCCATTTTGCTGTGACAGCAGGATACTGGACCATTCCTGTGCTGCTGTGAAGCTGGATAATTCCTGTGGCTACATCAGATAAAATTTGAGCACTTTGTCCTTTAACCTCTTTAGTTTATTTCACACCACCACCACCTTCCTCCTTCCTCCTCTGTCCCAACTTCTGTGAAATTTTATGGTCAGGGATTGACACAGATGAAGGTCTAGGTTATCAAAGGCATTCAGATACTTAAACAGTTGGGTTTCCAAGTCCGCCAGTGAAGTGCTAGCGTTGTCCTGGCTGGTGGGTAAGATTGCTGTAAGAGGAGTTGGAGGGGACTTTTGGTAATTTTCAAAACTGGCGTTTTCTCTCACTTGGTTAAGTCTTCTGCTGCCTACTAGAGTGTTTCACATTCAGCTGTACCTGAAGCATAGTGTCTGTTTGAGCAGCACCCTTATCATCGCAAAAGATCATGGTGGCAAGAAGAGTATGGTGAAACGCTACTATTTCTGGGACAGAAAGTAGCAGCTTGACTGTAGCAGAATAGAAGGGAGGAGAAGAATTAAAGTTTAGTTTCTCCAAACTAACGTATGCATGGGGCTAAACTGCTATCGATTGCTTGCCTACTTAAAAAACATGCCATGTGAATGCTGACTAAATGTCGGTCTACTTTTAGCATAAATATGCTCACGCTGGTAACCAGCTGCATGGTTTAGGCGAACAGCAGCCGTGCTGCGGCAGCACGGGCCCCAGCGCACGCTGCCTGCCTGTCCGTCCAGAGTCCTGGGTGGGTTTGCAACCTCTGCTCGGTTCTGGGCTCAGCTCATTGTAGGACGTCTCGGGGTTACAGTAGTTACTTCAGTATAGTCAAACTCAGGACCTTTGCTTTATTTTTGCACGCAGGAGGCGGTGCAATGCTCCTGTTTCCATGCCGATGTAGGTCTGAGGGGAAGAGTGAGGTCTTCTGAATTACTGTCGGTGTTTCCTTTGATACTAGCAGGTTTTTACAATTTCCCCATCCAGGTCCTGATTATATTCAAAAGCTGAATGATGTCAGACTTTGAAACACTGGCATGTGCATCAGCTCTGTGCAGTCTGCTAGTCAGTGAGTGTGTGTACGTACACACCCACGCCAACACGTACCCGAGTGCATACGTCGTGTATTAGCCTGTGAAATGATGAACACAGACTGGCTGGATTGCAAACTACCGTGGTATTTGATGTAACTAATGATACTAGTAGGCCATTTTACCACAGCAGCCAAGGACGTGACAGAAAAGGATCTCAGGATCTCTTTGCCAGTTCATATGAAGGCAGGATCACCAGGCTGGGCAGGAAAAGTTTTGTATTATTGCTTCCTATATTATGCTTGCTCTTAGTGGACTTTAATCTCTCAGGTCATCAGACTTGGCTCTTTCAGCAGCACTAAAAGTTTACACACAAAAATGGCACTTTTTTCTCACGGGAATGTTTTTATTTATCTATTAAGTGAACACCAGGCCATGGCCATGATTTTTCTTTTTCCTGTGTATCCTAGCTGTTTGGGAAGGGCTGCAAACTGTCCCTGTTTAAATGAAGCATGTTTTAATTTTGAATGTGTTGTATAGGAACAGAGGAGAACAAAGATTTAGCCCTTGCCTACAAAATCTGCAGCTGTGGAGTCTGGAAAGTCGGCAGCGTTTTGCACGTTTCAGTTTAACCTCCTCAGACCTCTCTAGTTAGCTGAGACACCTCTGCATAGCTGAAGCCACTGCAGGATGGGCATAACGTAAATATTAAATCATGGGATGGGGGAGTGCAATGAACCATTACCTCAAGAGGCTACTGAGCTCTCTTTCTCCTCTCAGCCCAAGAGCTGAACAGCTCCCAAAGGTGTCTGACTTCCTAACGTAGACAGGAGATGGGCACCTAAATGCGTTTAAAGATCTCAGCCTGCGTGGGTCACGTTGCAAGTATATAACTGCCCCCACCACTGGATACTCTTTTGGTATCAATACTTCACTTTGTTCAGAAGTCAGAAATGAAGAAGCCCTGGTAAGTGCTGGTGAAGGTGGAGAAGCAGCTACTGCTAATGACACCGGTGTTATTTTGGTCTTGTCTATGCCAGGGTAACTTCCCAAGACCCAGGCCCGGGCAGCAGCAGGACGCTAAGGCAGTGCATGGGGTTTGGTGACGCTGGTGCTGTGCTGGGATGCTCGCCTGCCGCTGCCCTGCCTGCCGCTGCCGACGGAGCTGCGAGGAGGTGCAGAGCGGAAGGATGCTTGTGTGGCTCCCCCCCCAAATTACTTTTTCCCAATGCCCTTCGACACTACAGCTTGCTGTGGCTTGAGCTGCAGATGACACCTAAACAGTATATTTAATGTAACCAACCTCAAAAATTATTTGCACATACTCTTAAGTACAAAATGAACTGTTTTGAATGAATGTATTACTGGCAGCAGCGGGGTGAAGTGTTGTCATAGCTTGGCTGCTGCCAGTGGTGGAGTTTTGGCTGCTCCCCCTTTCCTCCCTGCAACAATATAGAGTTTGTTTTCTGCTTTTCTTCCTGATGCAAGCTTCCAAAACTCTTTCATAACCTTCAGTGATGAGTGCTTTGCTTTGCATTTTCTTACTCTCTCTCTCATGCTCTGCATTCTTGGTGGAAGTGTTTTATACGGTTTAAAGGCTTCCGACTTTATGAAATGAGACCCTGCACTTGAAGGAAGTTGGTGAGAAACAGAGACATGGGTATGGAATAGCATTCTCAGCTGTTTCGGGGATAGACCACATGAGGTGTTTAACACCACATGGCAATGCTGCACGGCGGCGGAAGCGTTCCCAGCAGGTGAAAAGTAATACTGTCTGATTCAGCCTGCTAGGGAGTGAATTACAGCGAGCCAAGGCACAAACTCAGGCCCCTGCTTTTCTTAAAGCTTTCAGTGTCAGAATTGAAATGGTGCTTCATGATACGGGGTTGGGGACTGCACCTTGGCTTTGAGTTTTAAACCGGGCATTTTTTCCCCTTAATGTTTTTGTCGAGCAGATCGTAGACCCTGCACCCATCAATTCTGTGTCACCGCCTTCACCCAGTGCTCCACAAGTACTGCCTTCCTGTTCTGCGCCTTCCCCCCGGGCTGTTGCTGTGCACCGTTTCAGTGTCTAGCCCCAAAACCAGACATGTTTTAAAGTGGACGAAATGTTCTTTTTCTTGCATAATCTTTAAAAAATACAGTGGGATAATACGAGCAGAACCGCCTTTCCCTAGGCAGCTGGAGAGGCAGCGCAATGTAAGCGTCAGGAATTTCATGTTGGCACCAGCAAACGGCATCTCCTGAGAGAAATTTTCCAGAGAAAGGGATGGCAACTCAGGTCCTCACTGAACGTTTCCTCGGGGGCTCGTGCCACTTTAGCGTCACTGATTTTAGTGAACCTGCACGTGAAAGCTCCTACGCGGTCCTCACCCCCCTGGGTAAGAGAGGAGACCATCAGGATGCTGAAGCAAGTCCCTTTGCTGCTCTTGTTACTTTTTGGCTCCCTGGCACCGTTGCCTTACAGCAGGATGGGAGGTGTCTCCTCACCGGGGGAGAGGCAGACCTCCTTTCCAAACCCTTGGCAGCATGAACTAATGAGCACCTGACTGTTCCCTGGCAGTAACGAGGTGGGGTGCTCTGTGGCTGCACGCCGAGTCCTCTCTGATCCCTGAGGCCAGCCTAGCAGTTGGGGCGATGCTTTGTCTGTGCCCTAGTGACCGTTCCTGCTCCCTTTTTCTCTTCCAGAGAGACGGTACTCCAGATCCCGTCTAAAGACTGGTGGACTGAATTATTCATCTCACGTGGTGACGAGCCGACAGCCCAGCGAGATGGCCCTGACCCCGCTGACAGAGCAGGAGGGTGAGGCTTACCTGGAGAAATGTGGTAGCATCCGTCGCCACACTGTTGCCAACGCTCACTCAGATATTCAGCTCCTGGCAATGGCCTCCATGATGCACACAGGCATGGTGATTGAGGAGTCAGACAGTACCGACAAATGCCTCCTCCTGCAGCCCAGTTTTAGCCACAGGCAGTGCTCCAGTGAGCCCAGTATTGCCGACGGGCCAGAGGGAGTCATGGCAGAAGGTAGGCAGGACCCTGCAGAGCTGAACTGCACCTCGGTCAGCTAGAAGAAGTCTTGCTGAGGGGTGGAGAACTGTATGCACTAAGCTGGACAAAGTGTCGTGTCATCCCTGCTGGGAAAAAAGAGAAAAAATCGAGTTTTGCTGATGTCATTGAAATGGCTTTGAGGGATCTTATGTCTCTTTGGGAACGCTCTCTAGATTTGTTTTTCTTGCCTGTCTGGGATCATTGTTGACAGAGGTACCAGGCTGCTCCCAAATGAGCACTGAGGGCTGCAAAGGTTTCGCTGTTGAACAGCGCAGTCTACCTTCTGTAAGCTTTCTTCCTTTCCTAGTCCAAACCCTTTGGCCTCAGGTTTCCTTCTGTTTCTTTGGTATGATACAAATTAGCCTCTTTCTGCTTTTCTCCATCTTTCCCAGCTTTGTGCTGCTTGTTTGCTCTTTGTTCCTGCAGCAGAGAGCCCTGTGCTAAATGTTCTCTTTGCTTCTGGCGCTAGGGTGGTGATGGCTGAGGACTGCATTGTTCTCTTTTAAAGTTGAACTCAGGGATGAAACCATTTGCATCCTGCAGAAAGGTCTGCTCAGGTGGCTTGTGAGAGAAGGAGATCCTTCACTTTGCCTCCCATGAGCATGGATGAAAAGTCCAAATCTGAACAAATCAGACTTTTTTTTTCCCCACGAGAACTGAGTATACATGGAGTCCCAGCTGAGTACTTCATATGTACTGTATTTGGTTCCAGTCATATCTTTGGGGGTAGTGGTGTAAACTGGGTGCAAAGGAGGGGTGGGTGTGTAAACTGGGGGCAAAATGTAGTCCTGAGCATCCTGGCGTTTGGCATCAATTTGCTCTCAAAATTTCAGTGGTGGTAGGGCTACAATGACAGGAGAAATCTAAATGGATTCCTTTGGGAAGGAGACGCTGGGCAGAGTCCGCACTTGTGCGGGAGACGTAAAGGTGCTTCTCAACACTGGGGCATCGTGGTTCCAGACCAGGAGGTGACGAACAGGATTTCGTCCTTGGGCTGCTCTGGTACTTTCAGCACTTGCAGATTTCATAAGACCAAAGATAACCAGCAGGGTGTAGAAAGGAGTCCTGTCTCGGTAGCGTATTCATGAAGTGCTCCTGACCTCCAGTGGTATCTGATGCAGCGCGGTGTTGCTGTTAAGATAAAGTGAGGGCTCTTTGCAGTCTTTATTTTTGTTTCTATTTTGAAGATTAGGAGTGGGTCGAGTTTGCAAGTGTCTGTGGCAGGCACTGCAGTCCACAGTGTCTGCTTTGAGGCATCGCTTGGTACTCAAATGCTGCTTCTATGAGAACAGAACCGATCTGTTCGAGCAGTCCCCTAGGATACTCGGCTGATGTCTTGCTAAGCAGATTTGCAAGTGTAATTACAGGCTTAGAGGTGAACTGAAATGCTGCCTTAAATGTCAAATCCCATTAAAAATATGGATATAACACCACTGCCACTCGAATCTAGTCTCTGTGGTACTGACTGTAAATAAATCTGTCTTGACAAGGAAACAGAAGGTTAGGATGAGCCTTCAGGATGTTTTTTTGCGTGCTCTGACATTAACTACAGAATTTGCCGTGCTTCTGTTGGGCATTAAGCATCTTCTGCTCCACTGGCTGCACCGAAAGTACAGCTCCGACCTGTCAGGATTTGGCCTTAGTAACATATGCAGCAAAAAGAAAGCAGACTATTATTTGGTAACAAAGCATCAGAAATACCAGCGATGAGCACAAGTCACACTGCCTTTGTAAACGAGGGTGTTGCTTTGTCTCCTGTGGCTTGCAAATGTTGAAAGAGATACTTGAAAGGGCCTGCTTGTTCTTGCAGTCACCTAAGGCACCCTAGCTATGGGCCTTTGTGGAAATGCCAAGTCTTTCGGTCACCAGCTGTGCTTACATGTTGAAGAACAGAGATTTAGTTGTGCTGGCTGCCTCCTTCTCGGAGCATGCACTGTCCAGCGAAGGCCAGGAAGATGTGGCTTTAAGTACCCTTCCCTTCAGATGGATTCTAGGATAAATTGCCCTCCTATTCATAAATTGGACTGACCAGACCAACTTATTTGTTGTCATCTGTCCACATGGATTGTGGTGGAGCTTCAGAATCTCTGTGGTGACAGCCAAACCTCGCAGACCGTGCTGGTCTTACCTTGGCACAGTCCCTCCAGCGTGGGGCAGATGATGGCATCTTGCTCAAAAGGAATTTTTTTGGCCCCTTGCAGTGATTCAAGGCCTTCTCTTAGTCATAGTGGGGCATGTGGGGAGGTGACCACCCTGCAGCATTTCAGTTCACTCTTATGAATGCTTTTCTTCTTTCTGTTTTTCCTCTAACCCATTTGCCTTCTGTAAATACCCAAACCATTCGGATTAGTGAGCAGTGCCCTCTTTTATGGTGAAAATTAGAATGATTTATTTATTTCCTGACATATTCTTGGATCATCTCTAGGGCTAATAGGAATACAGTCCTGGTTTTAACTTGAATTTCTTTTGTTTTACATGTATGTATAATTTGAATTATTTTGATTTTGTGTCTGTTACTTTGCAAAAATTTGCACCAAGCCACTCTGAATCATGCACTTCCCCAGTTGTTTTGGTTTTTAGGGAGAATTAAAGCTGGTGGCTTTACTTTGTAAACTGAAGTAAACAAAACTTGTTCTGTAAACCACACTGAGGGTCTGGTCCTGAGCACCGCTTTTACGGCCGCGTGAGATGCACAAGCCTCTGTAAGCCTATACCTTTTACAGGCAGACTGGGTGAACTGGAAGCGGTCGGAAGGCTGCACCCTGCGGCTGCCGTGCGAGGCTGGCACCGAAGGGCTGTGGGGGCAGACGCCGGGTGGCCGCTCTCCGCTGAGGATGCTCTCAGCCTGCGGAGGCTCAGTCCCCTGGAAGCGAAGAGCAAAGACTGTCCCTGGGCCAGAGCTGCGGCGTGAGAAACACTTGCATTTTGGATACGGGCTTCTGGTCTGGGGCTACACTTCTTCGCCACTCACCATGTCACACAGCTGTGACAGGGGCACAGGGCAGGTCTTTTCTACCCTCATTGTCATCCACTTGAGAAAACCTCCTGGAAGAGCTGTCAGAATGGGAAGAAGGGATTTCTCTCACCATCTCTCAAAGTCTATCTGTTACCTTCTAACTGGGTAATTACCTTGATTGAGTTAACTTCCCATCACACCAAATCTGTCTTCTCTTTTTACTCTGTCTCCTCTTCTTAAGGTAAGTGATTGATTTATTCTCCGTGTCTCTACAGTTCTGTCATAATCTTACTGAGGGGGCCTCAGCAGAAAGCTGTTCTTAGTACAACCGGCCTTTTTCCTGACATCCCCCATAGGCACGCAGCATGTTTTTATTGCCAGCAAGCAGAGCTGCTTCAGTCCCCGGCTGGGTGGGCAGCAACCTGGTTTATTTTTTGTTTCTTCTACCTGAAGATCTTGGTGCTGGCACTGGTGGCAGCAAGGGAAGTGCTGCAGGGTTTGACTGACGCTGAGGTAAGGTATTGCCCTTTCTTTTTGGATCCAAATGGCAATGAGTTTCCCTGGAAGGAATGGTTTTTTGATGCTTACAACCCTGAGTCGACAGACTGAAAATGCTGGGCTCTTACAGGCAGCCTGTGTGCCCCAGAGAGCAGAAACTGAGTGTCTAGTGAGGGACAAATCGTGGTGTTTATGGTGTACCTACTGAACTTCTTAATTCTGCTATAGACCCAGAGGAGCCAGTTTCCCTAACTGGATTCCCTGTTCCTTCCCAACCTGGCTCCTTCCTCGTGCCAGCAGCCGGGCTCCTGGGCCAGGCCCCTCGTATTGTGTGTGGGGGGGTTCCAGCGAGAGAAAGGGGAGTTGGGCGGTGGAGAAACTCAGCCAACGTTGATGACGCTGACTTGCACCGAGATGCCAGAGCCAGAACTGCAAGTTCTGTGCTCAGAGCAAAGGTGCTGCCTGTGCAGAGGGCTGCAGGCAGGGCCCTGCCGCGACGCTCACGCTCTCTATGGGTCTTTCTCATACTTAGGAAAGGCTGAAGAAGGGTGATTTTTAAGTATTGGTGCTATACAAGTGAAAGTGAGCTCCTCTCCTCATTCACAACTGAAATATAGAGGCAGATAAAGATCTATTCAGCTGTGGAAACTGCAGCCAGCAGAAGCGAGTGACTGTGGTTTATCCGGTGATTTTAGTGCAGCAGGCACCTCTCTGTGCCATCAGCCGGGGCCCCTCCTCACCGAGCCGGAGCTTCCCACGGCCCCGCAGATCTCCCGTGCGGTTTGGTCAGTGGCATGTCTTCAGTGGGCTGTGGAGGCTGGGGGAGCGCATCTCCTGCTAGCCTGCCCTTTCTGGTAAACCACCCACTCCTGAAAGGAACGTCCGCGTGATATCGAGCCACGAATTGGGCGTCTAAACTCCCCAAAGAGGTGGGGGTCAGGCTGTCTGCGCTCCCCGGCGTGGGACGGGTCTCTGCAGAGCCAGCACCGCTTCCCGCGCGGAGCAGCCGGCGGCGGAGCTCGGGAAAGCGGGTGAGAAAGCAAGACTTACCCTGGCGCAGGTGCCCCACGGAGCCCAGGGAGTTTCCCAGGGGAACGTGAGCTGGAAATTCAGCCTGCAGTCAGCTTGTTTCTTGTTCACAAACACTAGCTCCGTACGAAAGTCGCCGCAAATTTTCCTCTTAATTAAAAGTGGGAAGAGCAGGGCTAGTGTTTGGTATCTCCCTAAGCAAAGAGGACATAATTAGTCGTCCTATTCATTTTTCAAATGTGGAAGGCGGATCTGGCAGCACGACAACAGCTTAAATGGGATTTAGCTGATTTAGCCACCCATTTGGAGAGTGCTTACTGCCCCCCTTGCAATCCCAACAGCTCCGGGTGAGGGCACCAAGCACTTAACTAAATAAACAAAAGCTTCAAAATAGAAATGCCAGCTTTTAAAGCAGCTTAGCAGCAAAGGAGCAGCACATTCCTATTAATACGGTGCTCAAAATTGCACGCAGTAAAATAGCTGCCACTTCCCACCTGAGATCTGGCTGCCCTTCATTCATTACTTGCACCTGAAATACCTTGAGTACCCACGTTAGTTATATCCAACCAGTATTCCCACCTGGGAGAGCAAGTGCTGTATAATTGGGGTGGTGGTTTACGTCTCCCCTATGTGTAAGTTCATCCCTTCCAGGGGACGAATCCTGCCGCAAGCACTTCTCCAGGTCCAGTGAAAGTGTCCTAAGCACACAAGGAGTGGCAGCTCGGGGCGTAGCAGTAGTTTGGGCTGCATTTCTCCAGTCCAAATGATAAAAAGAAATAGCAATTCCAGTGAGGAAATAAGTGAACTGGAAATTGTCGTTGTTAATCAGTAGTTGCTAGTTGTGTATGGCCAACACGCTCTCTGGGCCGCAAATATGGGTGCGCGTGGAGGAGACACATCTGTGTGGGAGAGGGCAAGGGAGAAGAAATCTATGCAGGTAAAGGAAATAGCTGACTAGATTAATCTTTTCCCAGATAATTGGTATAACAGAAGGTGGGGTAGAGGCTTAATTATAGTTTGGTCATCAGACTTTCCAATGAGCAAAAGGAAAGCAAACTCCTTAAAAAAAAAAACCCAAAATACAATTGCTTGAAGGGTCTCACCTACCCTAAACTCCTACCATAGTACAGAGCAGCTTTGCAGTAGCTGTAAATTGCAGCAATATTCAGGGAGTCGCTGTTTGAAGTGTCTGTCGTTAAGCTTCAGAGCGAACTCTCGCATATGCCAAGAGCTAGTTCATAATTCTTGTGGCATAATTATTACAGACTGCAGTAACAACCTCTGTTACGTTGGAAAATAAATTAGAGTCACAGAATCATTCTTTCTGATCTCAAAATTTATGAAGACAGCTGCTTTGGCTCCCACCCAGGAGTTTTCTGTGGTTGCTATCATCATTGAAAATTATTTTTTCCTCTTTTTTTTTTTTTTTTAGCCCGAAAGCATGAGTTCTGTGAGAAATGCTTGGGCTCCTCAAAGAGCAGAAGGCCAGTTACAAGATGCTCCGGGTTCAAGTCAGTACGGCACTAGACTACCTGGAAAGTAACGGAATTTATATATATTAAATGTCAGCGAGAAACCACAGAATCTGTGCCATACATCACCTACCCTGTAGGCCTCTTAGACTGATTTACACCCATTATTGGTAAGCCAGCCCTCTTTTCCACTGTGGGTTTTTAATCCACTTCACACTAAACGCTTATCGACTAGCATGTATCAATGGTTCTTGGAGCAGAAACAAGTCCTCCCTTGTCTCCCGTGTATCTGTCTCTAAGGGGCATCTTCACTATTACAAGTCCTAAACCTGCCGTCTGTCTTCGGGCTCATCTCAGGCCAATGAATTATCGTTTATTTGCTGTGTGGTTGGAAATAAGAGATGAGAGGGTGGGAGAGGCTGTTCTGAAGGAAGGGACTTGTCGGTACGTGTGAAAAGTCCCCCTTAGGTGGTATATCCACTGTATTTACAAGAAATCTCTAATACTTTTTTTTTTCCCTTTGGTGGGGATGGGAGGGGAGCTCCGATGTGCGTTTGGGACTTTGTATCTCAGGGATTCAGAATGACTCTCCTTTACATGTTTGAGTGAGTGCTGGGGAGGGGAGAAAGCAGGGGATTTCTTGTGATTTTTCCCCCATCCTCAGTTTTTCCTCAGAAGACAGCGGCGGGCAGCTATGATGTGCTGAGCATCACTGCGTTTGGTAGTGCAGATGGAGCTCCTCTGAGCTCCTCCGTCTGGCCTGGCGCTGGAGATCATCGGTCTCTCTTCTGGCTCTTAAACGTTAGACATCTTTCTTCCCTGCAAGCCCAGCGGCAGACCGGGGGCGTGCTGCCCGCTGCGCCCGCCGTCCTGGTTAAAAGCGGTGGCTCATCCCTAACAGCACTGCGGCAAAAAGGGGCTGCCACCATCTGGTCACTCCCTGGTCAAAGAGGGTGTCTCTGAATGCAACCAGTGGAAACCACTGAACTCCTGTTCGTGGCAGCCCTACGGGGCTCGCTGCCGGCGTGCAAAGTTTCTCCAACCGCAGGGGTGCGTGAAGTCCAAATTGGGAGACCTAAACCGGTTCAGTTTTTTCGGGTTTGCCTTTAAATTATGAGAAATCATGGGTAACAAATGTCACCAGCAGGCTCTGCAATCACCCCTTCATAAAACAATTGGGTCAAAATGCTGGCTGAGGCGCGGCTTCTGTGGCATCAAAGCAGGCTTGGATCTAACAGGCAGGGCAGCCTTCAGGGAAGGGGTGGCAGTGGGACTAACGTGGTCCTGCCATTAACGCTGGAATCTTCTTTTGCTTCGGACACAGAAAATAGATACCAAAACCGCCAGCTCTGTTAGCAAGCTGCCCATGAGAAACATATTGTTAAAGCCTTGGACGGCAGAGGTCAGTTATTTAGGTCCCTGGACAGCAGGGGACTCTGTTATATGGGAAAACTGTCCGTCAGCCTTCCAGGGATTCAGCGTGCAGCTGGATGTAAGTTTATCTCATAGAGTCACTGAGGTTGGAAAAGACCTCTAAGACCATCGAGTCCAACCCCCAACCCAACACCCCCATGCCCACTACACCATGTCCCTAAGCACCTCGTCTACACGTCTTTTAAATACTTCCAGGGATGGGGACTCCACCACTTCCCTGGGCAGCCTGTTCCAAGGCCTGACCACTCTTTCAGTAAAGAAATTTCTCCTGATGTCCAATCTAAACCTCCCTTGGCGCAACTTGAGGCCATTTCCTCTCATCCTATCGCTGTTACTTGGGAGAAGAGACCAACCCCCACCTCGCTACAACCTCCTTTCAGGTAGGTGTAGAGCGCAATCATCTCGTGACCTTGAAGGGAAGCAGGTTAAATGAACGGTTAAATGAACGGTAAGAGATCAGCTTGCATGTCTGAAGGACAATCAACAGAGGGTAACAACAGGCATGAACAGCTCTAAGGGTTGAAGGTCACACTGCAAAGGGAAAAAAACCCTGTTTCTAGCTTGCTTTGTATCAGAATTGCTTGTTTCAGAGGCATTCCTTTCTGTGCCACTTACCATCAGTCAGTGATGAGCTGTTGGGGTCCGGGTGTGAGAAACGGTGTCTGGGAAACTGGACAAGCAAATGAATTAGTAAAGTCATCCCCTGAAAGTTCCCCCCCGCTTTGAGCCACAGATTTTGTGGGTACAGGGAGATCAAAGGCTAGGGAGAAGGATAGATTTTGTACATGGTTATGTTGCTGCACGCTCTGCCCTTCCTGCATCCGTGTTGCCCTTCTGACGGATCAAAAGTGTCAGGAATGAAGCCTGAGTTCGTGCCTTTTCTTTTCCAGACCAAAACGACACCGCTTGTTGAAAGAGGTGGGGAGAAAATGTGTGGTTTTATCTGTGGAAAGCCTCGATTCAGTAAAGAAGTTCTGCCAAGACAAAAAAAAATGTCCCTGCTGGGTGCCAGCTCGCAGGAGCAGCAGCGGGTGACGGAGGCTGGCAGGGGCACTGCGGGCGCAGCAGGCGTGGAGCAGCGCCGCGAGCTGGGGCAGATGGGTGGGAGGGCTCAGCTGAAAATCGAGATTTGTTATGATGGGCCCCAAGCAGCAAAAGGCTGGGACCAAAATAAAAAACCCCACGTATCAGACCTTACATGGAGTTTGAGCCCTAAATGAAAAGGAAAATCATCTTTGGGGGCTATTAAGAGAACTTTCAACAAATTAAGCAAGGATCAAACCCTCTCAATTTTGGAAATGACTTGCAAGAAAATGATTTCTTAAGACAGGGAATTAGGTGTCCTTAAATTAGGCTTGCATAAATAGTCCTCCAAAGAGACAGATGTTCAGTATGAATTACAGTGGTCACACAGCACTGAGGGCAGGACACTTGACTGGTAATGTGCTTTGGAAGACCTCAGCCATAAATTTGTTTGAAAATAATGCTTCTCTGTCCCCCAGCAAAAAAAAATATATAAAAAAAAAAAGCACTGCTGGTTCAGGCAGAAGCAGCTGGAGAGGTCTGCCGCGCTTTCTGCCTGAGTAACTGAATGAATGTATGGGAGTTTGTGCTTGTCGTCTTGGGGGTTACGTCCTGCCTGATCCTGGAGAAAATCGTCCATGAGCTGGGTGTCCTTGCACTATTACAAATAACTGTATGTGGCAGGCGAACCCTAGGAGCTTGCTACGCCAACGTGCAGGCCTTCTTGCTGAAAAGACCTCATTGCTCTGACTTTTTTGTTATCGTTTGTTGACTTTCAGGAGTTTAATTTTGTGACAGGAACCCTAGACCAAAACGGCTGTAAAGGCAGTACCCTGGCAAACGCTTTTTGTTGAAGGAGGGGCTGAGCGGGGCAGAGAGGTCGGGCATCCCCTGCCGTGGGTATCTCTGAAGTCTTCCATTCCCTGCGGTGGCCTCTTCGAAGGGCATCACCCCCACATCGTGTGGTGCCCTGGTCAACTATACTTTCAAGGAGCAATAAGCCTTGTCCAGTGATTACGATTAAATTAAGAGAGAGTTTAGGCGCAGGACCTTTAAATGCATTTTGATGCTCGCCAGCTCTGTTACTGCAACAATGCAGGTTACTGCAGCTGTTAGAAATGAATCGACAGGGCTTACCCTTGCTTTCACCCATTCTGATTTTGGTAAGGACATGGGAAGGTGTTGGGTGCACAATTGTGGCTGAAAACCTGGGGACAGTTGCACTGGACTGAGACTATCTTTATTAGAGTTTATGATCTTTATTATTGTTATCCTTATATATATTTATATATTTTGTATCTTTATATATGACATTAATATTATACATTATATTGGTATATACTTAAAACACTGTATCAATATTATTATATTACATTACAGTTAATAATTTTTAAATATGTCTTTAATTTTTATATATTTATATTATATACTTTTATTTTTATTTTTGAGTTTCTTATCTTTATTATTACTTTATTATCTTTACGGTCCCAGAGTGCTTGTGGGTCTGTCTCAAATATTTGCTCCAGAAGGCCTCGAAGGCAACATGGTCCAGCAGGGCCTCCACCAGCCTCAACTCTCTCATGTAGCTGGGTCCATTCCTGCAGGAATTCAACCTCACCGTTGCTGTCTGCTCTCCCCTGAAAGCTCTGGAGTACCTCAGAGATGCACAGGAAGAACACTTTCACAATGAGGGTGGTGAAACCCTGGCACAGGTTGCCCAGAGAGGTGGTAGATGCCCCAGCCCTGGAAACATCCAAGGTCAGGTTGGACGGGGCTCTGAGCAACCTGATCTAGCTGAAGATGTCCCTGCCCACGGCAGGGGCAGGGGTTGGACTAGATGACCTTTAAAGGTCCCTTCCAACCCAAACCATTCTACGATTCTGTGATCTGAGACTATTACAGCTGGACTGAGAATATGTGAGAGTCAGAAATAGGCAGAGGTTAAAATACGGCTCCTTTGCGTTCACACACGCTCCATTGCTGTCTGAAAGCATGTGCGAGGAACCAGGGAATCCGCCGTGGGCATTCATCTCTGTCCTGCTATTTAATTGTTTGGTCACGGTGTTCGGTGGTCTGGCCGTCCCTTTCCCAATGGTACTGACTTGCCGTTCCAGATCGTTGTGGTTTTACCCTTATGAAGTCTAAACCCCTTCCATTTCCAGGGGATCCAAACCCACACTCTGTACCTACTTTGTTTTTTTTTTTTTTAAAGTCCAGGTACCGTAGCCGAAGCAAAACAAAAAAAAAAGCAGATCACTGAGTTGAATTTTAAATATCGATTCACTTTCTGAATTTTAACTAGAAGGATGAAGACAGGCACTTGCCCATATAAAGGACTTTGGCATGAAGAAAGTCAAGTCTTAGCCCAAGGAGCTGTTTCCAGGGGTGAACCACGCTGGAGGCTCTTGCTTAGGTAAGTCTAAACTCTACACGGTGTGAAGTTTATCAACCCGGCTGTGATACTGGAACTAGGAAAACTTACGTGTGTCACTTTTCCTTGGCAGTACCTTGGTTCTTTAACAAATACCCTATTAGCAAAGCCCAAGTTCATACCTGGCTGAAACTACCACTTTAATAAAGGCAGCAACAGAAGCAAAGTTAAATCTTAGAGAGGTCCATGCATGAATGAATACCGAAATAGAAATAAAAATGCTAAGCTCAAGCATACAGTTGCGGGACTTGACAAGCCAAACTCATGGACTTCACCTGACGACTTCACCTGAGCAGTCAGCGAGAGTATCTGCTGCTGAAGACAGAAGGGAGAACCCACCAGTAACCCATACGGGTCTGCAGCAGAGGAGCCAGGACTCTGCAGAAAACAATCTTCTCTGCAGATTAGGTAAGATAAGGTAAGCTTTGTCTTGTGGCTTTTTTCTTGTTTCTTTTTTTTTTTTTTTCAGCATGTCGATTATCAGCTGAGTTTAATGGAATCGGGTTCTGTCTGGGCGCAGTAAGCAACTGAAAACTCACATTTTTGGACAGGGTTTTTAGCAAGCTATTGCTTCTGCTTTTAATAAGCTGAGAGAAAGCAGGAGTTTAATTTTTTTTCCAAAATTGTCAGTACCCAACTGCTAGAACACTGCTCTGTTTACGCCTTGGCTCCATCCATTGTCGGGTGGGGTAAGTCTCCTGCACAAAAGCCACCAGAAAACGTGTGTGTGGCCTATGAATTCATTTTGCTACAGGCTGGCGCCTGGCAGGTCTGGCTGAGCCAAACCCACTGGTACCTCAGTGAGAAGCTGTCAGCTGGGGTCGTCAGGAGTGGGTAGGGCAGGGCTTTCCCCCAGCTTCGGCGCTGGCGGCTGGCTCCACGGGGGCTCTGCGCCGGCCGGAGGAGCCACCGCAGCCGCGCGGAGAGCGGCGGGCTCCAGGAGGCAACGAAGAGCTGACTGGGGCGAAGGAGCGGGGTGAAATCACTGAACTCGGGAACCTTCGTGGGCTGCGTCGCCTGAGATCAGTCAGAGCACAAACCAAAAGGAAAAGGAGACTCATCGGTCCGGGCTGGGACTGCAGCTACTGGGGAAATTATTTTCCTGTTTCACAGTCTCCTCCTCTCACACAGTTTCAGAAATTTTCCTATTCCATCTGAGAGGAAAAAAACCCACCCAAACCCAGCCTTGCAGAGCTGCAAAACCCGAGCGCTTCTTTCAGGGGAACGAACCGGTTCAAAGAACGTGGTCGCCAACAGTGAAGCAGGGCCCCAGGTTTCGAGCAGCAAGATTATCTATGATGCTGTATCTCAGTCTTTATCTGCTCCTCCTCCATCATAACATAGCAAGGTAAATTCATTTTTACAATATCACATATTCTTTTTAATAGCCTTTTAGAGGGGAAGAGAAGCGGTGATAATAACAGTTCTGCTTGGAATATAATACAAGTGATGACTACTACTACAGCATCTCTTTCTGCTTCCTTGCAGGCAAGAGGAAATGAAAAAAGAGAGAACAGGAGAAACAAGGACAGTTCTCTCTGTGGGTTGTTTTTTTTAATTGTTGTTTGCTAACTGGAAAAGACTGCAGAAGTAGCACGAACTCTTCACACGTTCTGAGCCCTGGCAAGCTTAAAGTAACTGTTGCTACATGCATTTTTATTAAGGAGGTTAGGTTTAATTGAAAAAAATTAAAACGAGTAAAGGAAAAAGACATGAAGGCCACAGATCCTGAAATTTTGTATTCCAGGTCACTAAGAGTCTCAGATCCTGTAAGGGTGGTGGTGGCAGCAGGGTCCGCTCCGCCCAGCCTGGTCAAGTCACCCCTTCCAGGCGGAGCGGGCAGAGGCTCAGCGGTGGGAAAATGATGAGAGTGAGACACCGGTGACAGTGAAGTGTGTTTCCTTTGGTCATTTTTCCTGCTAGCGTAACAACTTCCTCCTCGAGTGGCACGAGTGTGGCTTTGTTGGGTGGGGGGGGTGGGGTGGGGGTTTTTTTTTTGAAGCCAAAATGTGCAACAGGCAGAATTCATCAGCCACCTTACTCATTTCATTCACCATTTGTGGCCCATTAACCTCCCATTCTATCGCCCGGTATTCATTGCACATGTTAATAGCATACTCAACCCTCATCGGGGCTAGTTCAGTAAGTTTTGTTGACTTCTGTAAACGCTGTCTTGGACGAGGCTAACCAGTCACGGCATCTAAATGAGACGCAGCACAGAAGAGCTGAAGTCTAGCGCTGTGTGCACTCACCTGGGTGTTTTCTCTTTCCAGATGGAACAGCCTTAGTGCTGGGCTAGTGCTTTTTGGCGATGAGGAAGGCAGCAGAGCAACTGGTTTTGCACTAGTAAGGATTTTAGCTAAAACAAACACATTCTTCCTGCGAAGTCGCTGCAATGAACTGGTATCTGTCCAATAAAATATTTAGTCAGAACATCCTCGCCCACATCTAGTTTAGCAGTACAAAGCCAGGTTTTTTCACAAACGTACAGGTACATGCGACATTTGTATTTACATGGGTGTGAACATACTTTTATATTGCTGGCATCTTGACTTTCCATTCACAGGTACAGCTGCATATGCCTATTTTTCCTGTTTAAAAAAAGGTCATTATTACTTCATCTCATCAAAAGAAGATTTTCATGCACTTAAAAATACGGAGCATTAAAAATGGATTAACACAACAGATACTGGTATCTGAGCATGCTTTCCTATCCATTACTCATGGAAGCTATTAGGACCAGCTTAGATGAAAGTCATAATTAACTTGACATTAACTGCACTGCATTAGATATTATGTCTAGTAAATACCACTCAGTTTCCTCAGAAGAATTTGAAGGTCTTGAACATTATAGACACCACAGGGCACGGAGTCCGAGATCAAGATTTCACTTCCTCCAGATGCTGTTAAAAAACAGATCCAGAATGCCTCTGTGGTTGAGATAAATTAGCAGATTGCCATGAAGCAAACACTTATTTCTCTTATTGACAGAGGAACTCCCTTTGGTTTCTGATCTGAGTATCTTGCAACAAAGCTTCAACCCATAGTTGTTTTCGTGACAAATGTAACAAGCAAGCAGGATGTGGCCAGAGAGGCGATAGCGTGCAGCATTTTTCAGAGCTGCACCTTAAATTGCAGGATGATCATGAGAACACTTAGTTTATTATCAATTACACTAGCGCTGTCTTCTAGTAATGAATGAAACTATCCCTACCCTTTATAAATGACAGAAGTTTTTATCTTGAATACATTCTTTGCCTTCTTGGTGCTATACGATATAGGGTTTTCCTCATTAAAACCCAGCCAACTCTGAAACCCACAAGACAGAAACTACCCCAGAGGTCCTGTACCAGTTAATCTTTTTGAGTAGCTCTCCGTATGAATGAAGATGCAACATACAGTGCACAGTTTAATTAGTTTATTTTTTAAAATCCTGTCAGAAATATAGCTGTGCATTAATTACAAAATATATTAAACAATCTCTCAATACTTCCAGGGGCACAGGTGTACTTTCATTCTGTTCAAATGCAAACCAACACAAACCTTTAACACTGACCCCAGAATAATCTTTTGCATCCATCATCAATATATTTGATGTGAAAGCATCTCTAAATAAGAACAGAAAGGCCACCCTGATTTTATTTCATTAGCAAGTTTAATCCCTTGATAGCAAACATGACCAGGCATATCATGAGACCACTCGAAAAACAAGTCTGTACATCTCACATTATCTGAGCTCCCACATATACATCACATACCAACATTTTTAGTAAAATAATTTTCCCTGCCCTGCAGGGGAAGACATTCAGAGGCAAAAAGAAAACACATTTGCAATATATTATAATTGGGAAATTTGTGCCATAGCAGCTTTGCAAATACACATACTAAGAGTGGCCGACTTAAAACACGTTCAAGACAACAGAAACGTGGAAGATAAGAGAAGCTAAGCCCCTTTCTAAACCACCTTGAGATCCAGTAATGCTGCAAAGCATCAAGAGTTACAGAACTAAAGACCATTCTGAAGAAATTACACAGGAAACTGGTTAAATCCCTGTATTTCTCCGTATTTGTTTTAGAGACAACTCTCGACACTGCATACCTTTCTGCTTCCATTTAAGTAGTTCTAGCAATTATACCTCCATCCACCATGATAAAACGATTTCTCAAAAGAAAAGATCAGATCTGGAGGAAGGGGAGAAGAAAAGAGGCTATTTCAGTGAAAATATATTCTCACATAGAAACTGAATCTCTTTGTGCTAACCTTAGAGAAGTTTGAATAAAAGGTAATCATGAAGACTCTACATGGAGATGGTAACAATGTAGACTCGTAAGTTCTTCCATTAGCTGAAGATGATGTTCTTAGTTGTAAGAGAAAGCTCTGGAACTGCAGTTAAAATGAAGAGTAGCTTGGAAGGTAGGGAAGAAGGAAGAAAATGGAACAAGTAGATGAATAAACATTTCATTAACATTTATAATTTTTGACGACAGAAAGATTTAACTGATACTTAGCAAATTAGCTCTGAAAGTCTCTCATGTAAAACTCTGGCATTACAGTAATTTGGCATCACTCAGAGTTCTACTTGGTAATATTAAAATACAAAACCAGTAGAATAGCAGCAGTGAATAAAGCATTCATATTACTGTGGCCAATACAGTATTATACATGCAGTAGCTTTCTATTCCCTATTGGTTTGTGCTATGGTACAATATTAACCTGAATCATTTAAACTCCTGAACCTGCCACCAAACTGAGCTTCCTCCCAAGGCAGAAGTATATCAGATCTAGCAGATAAGGCTCAAAGCAAAAATTCAGTTCATAATGCAAAGCTTCAAAAGGAAAGAAAGTATTAATGCACTTGGTGGGTCTTGGGTATAAACTATTAGAACACAGATTAAGGACATTTTTGTTAATAACACTAGGGTTGAGAAAGGAACTGCGGCAGGAACAAGCTCTTGAATTACAAGTGTTTCTTCTGCCCTCCCCCCCCCTCCCAAAAAAAAAAAAAAGAGAGGAGAATGGTAGTCTTTGAGCATCTTGAAAAAACATGGATAACTAACATAGCTTGAAGATGATCGGAGAACTAGTGTACAGTGCCTTCTGTACATACGGGGTCTGGGCACTGTCAGGTACATTAAAAGCTCTTGGTTAAGAATGGTTTAACTACGAGGAATGCTCTAACTGAAGACACTCCGAACCAATTCAGCTAATAGGATGAGGCTATTCAGTATAAAAACTCCTTAAGAGGTTTAAAAAGACAGTTTTAAAGTACGGATCTTTTCCTATTTTGAGTAATACATGCTCACCTGTCCTCTAACCACACAGAACACACTAAGTCAGTCAACGACTGACTGCATTAGCCAGGAAGTTCACGTTTCAGTAGTGACAACATTCCATCGAACACAATCCCTCCTCAACTAATAGGCTCTATCTGCAAAATAAATTTTACTCATCTGGATATGATGAACAAAGTGGTAGGTTGGCTCCTGGAACTTTTAATCTCATGCAGGCAGGCAGAGTATCCTCCCAAATCAATAACCTTGTATATATTAAGCATATGCACTTTCCCCACTGATGATCCCCATGGGATTGCTTTGATGAGGCCAAATCGTTGGAATACTCTTCAGTATCTTTGAAGTTGCACTGTCTCAAGTCTTTAGGTGGTTTCACTAGCTTGGAGAAAGAATATACATATGCTTATGTATGGCTTAGTTCTTCCTTCGGTATCAGACTGTGCACTTAAGTTGTGGGGTGAACAAAACTTTTTTCTTCCCTCCTTTTAAAGACAAGATTCAGAACTTTATCAGCACCATGATAAGTTAAATTTTTTAGCACCAGTGAACTTGAACTACTCAGCTTTGACTGGTCGAAACTAACATTTATATGGCATACAAACAATCAGAACAGAAAACAATAATACACACAACATTAGGAAGCTCATGTATTCCTGACATAGAGAATCTAGTGTTTGGTAAATGAGTAACTATGGAAGCCAGATTTTTTCCCCAAGAGCAAACAGGATTGCAATTTTTCCTCACGCTGTCTAAATAACAGGCTTTTCTTCCCCTCCAAAGCGTTGAGGGTGGCCCAGCTCCTACTGCCTAACGGGACAGGGAATACCCACGACAGCTGGATGTCGATATGGCCAGCTGTCCACCGAGAGCTCACAGGAGACGCCATAGCTCATACGTCACGCAGAACACCAAGAGATCACTCGAACAGATGCAGGTCACAAGTTCAGCTTTGGTACAAATTCAGGTTTCAACAACGGTACAACAAATCTGCATCACCCTTTCCTCATGTATCCACCGACTATCTGGAAAATGTCCAGCCCGAGGAGGAGACCCCACCAGCACAAAGGTATCTCATTCAAATGCTACGCTTTTCTCTCTCTGGTGATGGCGACTGACATTCTGGGCCCGGAGCACACACTTACAAAAAGCTTTATCAAAATAAAGAGAATTAGGGGGGCACTTTCAGACCACGTTACAAATATTTCTTTAGTGAACTCGGCTGAGAGTCATTTAGCCTTCTCCACAGCACTGCCACGTCTTTGAGAAATACCAGTATCAACTCTGCATTGACATGCAACTTCCTGAAGCTAACTCCACAGAAGGGAAGGGTCAAAGCATACCTCACCCCTAGGGACGTGAGCAAAGGCTTAACCTGACTTCAGATTTCAAGAGAAGCATAGCCAATTCAAAATTCTAGACGAGTCAATACAGAAACTGTCTCAACTTTCCCAACCTCTGTGAAAAACAAACAAGCAAACAAACAAACCCTCATCTTTATTAATTTAGCCATTTCCCTGCTACCGTATCTATTCAAAGGCACTGAGGCGAAAAGATTTACAGGTCTTTTCTGATATGACTTAAGTTTTACCAAACTGAGATGTACAGGTACTTCAATAGGATTTTCCTGTAGACAATTAAGTTTTGATTAACAACACTTCATTTAGCTTGCTACAGAAGTAGCTTATTACTTTAATAGAGAACAATACCAAATATTTGAACACATGACCTCATACAGAAAAAAAAGTATACGAGCAACAATAAAGTTCTATTCAGGTGAAGATCAACTCCGTTGGCAACTATGATCTTTTACAAACGCAGCCTATGTGGATGACGAAGCACGCTTGTAATCTGTGGTGGAAGAACATGACTAGTGGCTCCATTCCGCTGGTGAAGACTTACAGGCTACATAGCTCCATCAGTACTGCGAGCTTGAAATCCTTCTCTGCGGAGACTGTTTAAATCTAGACGCGTTAGAACTTCGCAGCGCACCAGAAGGGTATCATCCTTTACAAAGGTTCTTTGTTTCAGGGTTTGCAGGTGCATGAAAGTCACATAACCAAAACCTTTTGGGTTGCGGTGAATTGTTGGTCTCTGGAAGGCTAGTAACTCTGGCTTGGCTTCCATTACTTCTTCATGATTCTGCCTTTCAGGGCCCTCCGATTGATCCAAAATAGAAAGTCGTATAGTGCCTTGGAAAGGCCAAGGCAGATGGCTGTCATATTCTCCTTGCATAGTGTGGACAAACAGAGAGATAAAATTAGCACAACGCTGAGCATTTGGTAATTGGATATGCAGGCGCAAGCACAGCTTGTAGCCAGGCTTTCCAGTATAGAAGCCAGGACTGTGCATCACAACAGGTCTCTCTTCTTCCTGGGCTTTCTGAAGTCCACTGAAGTTCTCAATCTTCCAGATATAAATGCCGTTACATTGCTGTGCCTCCATTTCAGTAATCTTTCCCTCCAAATTTCGGATAGTACGTTTAAGTTCTGCCATGTGAGTGTTCTGAGTCTCCATTTTAGCAATGAGTTCTCTGATTTGGTGATCTTGCCTTACCAGACGACCTTCCAACTGCTGAATGGTTTCTTTAAAGTTTTCAACTTCGGGATTACACTCATACGCGGCATGTGACACGTGCGAGAAGAGGGCAGGCTCAAAGGGTAGGCCATTGATGAAGGGTACGGGATTTGCAGCAGTAACACTAGTATTTTGAAAACTCTGAGCCATCATTCTCATGTGAACCTGAGTGAACTCCTGCATATGTCGCGCCAGTTCGTTCCTTTGCATCTAGAATTTGAGAGATGTGGCATTAGGAACATATCAAACATTATTTGCAATCACATCTTAAATGTAGCTCTGAAGAAAATCAAACTACTAGCTGCTTCTCTTATGTGAGAAAAACTGGAACGTGAATCAAGGACAGGTGATGTGACAAAGTAGCACTTTACCAATGGAGGGCTCCAAATTTAAGATCACTGTTATGACAAATGAAAAAAGAAGTTCAAATGCTAGTAAGCAAATATTGTTCAACTCAAAATAGCGACACGGTAAAAAGTGCTAGTGATAAACATACATTTAGCATCTGTGTTCTAAATCAGCATTGTATTCCCCTCATCGATTTGCTAAAATGCTCCACAGTACCAAATACAAAGGTGTATGAAAACTGGTGGGGAAATGATGAAGGGAAAAGATCCATTTTTACAAAGAGGTATTAAACCACTAGAAACAAGAGTATCCAGATTAAATAATTTTAGAATTTAATCAAATTTAAAGCACTGTCAGGTTTTCTTCACTGAACTCAAAGAGCCATAACTGTATTTGGTCACAACTCTGGAAGAAATGTTAGAAGCTATTTTATTGACATGAAAGCTGAGAAAACACTCCTGGATTAATAAAAGCAAGTTCATCAAGCAAATCATTCACAGAGTTTTTAAATCTGAAAAGGACTTTTGAAAGGCAATGTATCAACGTGTAGTGTTTTAGAATTAAGAGATCTCAAAACAAAAAAACCCACAAATCACTGAGGATTTGGGCTGGTGAGTGGTCGCATTCACAGAAAAACACATTAAAAAAACCCCCAGCAAAACCATGCAGAAGGTCTGCAAGTCATGATTCTGGTAAAAGGCTTACCTTTTCAGGACACCCAAAGGCACTGTAAAAACATGGCACTGGGGCAGTAGGACAATCGTTGTCATAATGGTTAGGCATCTAAAACAAATCACATTTGAAACAAATTTTTCCATCAAGAGTATTCTTTTATAACATCCTAAAAGAATACAGCTGGATGGACTCTGAATAGGTACCGGAAGCCAGATCAGTTTATGCTTATATCATTTCTCATAGAAATATGGAAGTTTTGAACAGAAATGTTAGCTGATGATAAAAAATTCTACATCCTCCTTGTATGTACTTTAAGAGTTCATTGCCTTTGTTCTTACATTAGGCATCAGAAAGCATCCAGTTTTCTTGCTAAAACAAATGCCTTTTGTTTCTAGCCTATCCTCAAGCTAGATCACAGTCCATTTCCTTCCCTTCTGAAGCGCTACTTGCATATACTTGTCGTGTCTCTCTTCATTATCCTCTTCCTCAAAAAGCTCAAGTTACTTCAATTTTTCTTACGGTCCATGTTTTCCAGACCCAATTATCTCACTGCTCCGGATCCTCCCCATCCATCTCCACCTCAAAAGCTGGACAGCTTCAGCTGAGGCCTTACGAGCCCTGAACAGAGCAAAAGATAATTCTGGGTTTCACAGGCAAAATACCTCTTTATATAACCCAGTATGTTTGCCTTGTTTAAATATCATGATGAAGTAGAACACAAGCTTAATATAGGTCAGCCATTAATTCTAAACCATTACCTAATTTAGTATTCTCTGTTCCCTAGTTTTGCAGTTCATTATTCTGCCTAACGACAGATTTTTGCCTTTGTCATTACTGAACTCAATCCTGTTTTTCAGAGTATTTCTCCAATTTGACAAGATTATTATTTTAACCCAGGTCATTAACATAGTTGCTATCCCATTCAAACAGGGATAGGCTGCAAATTAAATAACATTTATCATTTTCCTGTCAATGAAGTAAGTTATTATTGAATAGGAGAAATAATAATGGCTATTATAATAGTAATGGACAAGCAGAATTCCAACCAGCATCTACAGTTTGGTAGTGAATTATTTATAGCTACTTTCCAAGAGTGGCTTTCCAATTACAAATACTCTCCGACTCTGCCCAAATCAAAGCCTTCTCTTCTAATGTCAGCCATAACCACTGGCAGCTGCTTGGTATTCTTTAACCTCTATTCAAGATCAAAAACAGGCAGCATGGCCCCTGTCAAGAAGCAGTACAGCTAAACAATGTGATTTGCAGCCAAAAATCCTACGGAGGTTTACCAGACTGCAATTTCAAGCCGCATTTAAGAGAGTATTACACTTGCACTGGATGCCACATTTTCAGAGAGAGACAGGTAGAGATTTATTAGCTAGAAGACAAGCTGTTTCTTCAAGTTTAATTTCAGATTAAAGAAGCAACGTAAATACAAAACATCTGACCCAGATTAAACACAGAGAAAGGTAGTCTCTTACCTGCTCTCTGATGAGCACTGTGTTGCAATATTCACAAAATACATTGGCGAGTGGGCAGGTTTGGTCATGAAGCTTAGTTATCAAGCAGAGAAAAAGAGAGGAAAGAAAGAATCAATGAAGTTACACAAATTAAAAGAGTCCTAATTATCTCTGATAAGACGTTAAATTTTTATTTACATTTCAAATTTTACATTTAGCTCTATCCAACTGTGAAACAAAGAATCCCCTTTCCCTGAATAATATAATTACTGATTTTTCCTGGACTCATACAAGAGATTCATAAAGTTGCAGGTATTTTATTTCCTAAAGCTCTTATGCTCCAAAGGAGTCTGAATTCATCCAGAAGTTTCTGAAATTCATGTTCAACCGTAGTGGAACTATATAAAAGGTTTTTTTGTATTGTTGGACTATATGAGGTATTTTCGTTCGACAATTCACAATATGATATCATAAAATTAATAGCCCTTGAGATAAAACACATCCATATACAGACAAAGAAATGGAAGCTCAAAAAGGAAAGGACTATCCTCAGTATCACCCAAGTAAAAAAATGCAGAGCCAGGAGAAGAATTCAGAAATGATCTTGGTCTTGTGTGTTAGCAGATATCCCCAAAAGATGCATCGCCTGACGCATCCTTTCTGCCAAGCATAAAAACTGAAAATGTAAATATTGCTTTGTGTGTCACCTTGGCAGTAGATACCGGCCTCTCTGATGGTAAGGCCAAAAATCAATGGTTCTTACACAAGTCTTTTCACACCACAGGCTTCCCAAGAAGTTTGTATTTAAGCACAATCCTCTCCCCAGCTTTCGCCTCTTCTAGACTAATCTCCTGAGTTTGTAGCTCCTCTCCTGTGCACCACAAAGAGCTCTTCTAGATCAAAACTTTTTTTTTTTTTTAACCTGATGCGCCATTTACAAGCAAACCCATGTGAATGAAGGTTGAAAAACGGAGACTCCTGCTAAGTACCTCTTTATCTTCATAGGCCATACATGTGGCACAGTTTGGACAACAGACTTGACGCCTCGGACACTCCTGTGTCATGTGCTCTTTCAGATGGTTCTTCTGGAAGGCTCCTTGGCACTGTGGGCATTCCACAGTGGAAAAATCACACTGCAACTGGTGGTCCTGAACAAGGACAGAAGAGGGATTTGATACTACAGCTACTATCGTCTCATCTGTTTTCAAGTTAAAGCACAGTACAAGAGGAACAAATTGCAATCTTTCCTTCATACAAGCAAATCCTTAGACACTTACGCTGACTTTACCAACGGCCTGTTATTGACCCGTTACTAAGATCAGGACTTCATGTATTCAGAGCTTTAAGAATGCTCTCAGGTAAAAATTCAGCTTTATGTTTATCCTTTTAACTTTATAAATTATTTTCCAAAACAATTATTTCAACGAATACATCTAGCTGCCTTGAGGGAATATTTAACTTTAGGGAACTTGTGTGAAGTACAGATAGAGCGGATCAAAACGCAAACACGAATGATCCTAAAGAAAAAGCTGCATTAGTACAATTTTCATGCACTATGATGTTCACTTGAGAATCCCCTAACTACAATGAAAGACTCATCAAAACCCAAATGCGTGTAGCTACAGTCTTGAATGAACAATGCATTGAATCAGCATAAACAGGTATCAGGTATGACCATCTATGTTAAGTTATTTTGAATTTTTACTTGTCCATGAAAACAAGGTTCCATATTTTCAAAATGAATTCTCACCTCTAAATGCCTCAGCTCCATCTTCATACTGCAGCCCTTGTTGGGACACTTAACCGTTAATGAAAGGATTTCCCGTTTAGCGAAGTTGTCAGGAAAAAGTTGATTTTCGAGCAGAATTTCGTTGTCTACTGGACATTTGTGACCTGCATCTCTACAACGCAGAAAAGAAAGGAAGAAGAGATTCCAAGTTTCCTTTGCCCTTCATTTAAAATATTTTTACACTAGCAAGATATTAGTGGCCAAATTATAACACATTAAGAAAGTCTTTGAAAACGATGGCATTTATGTGGCAATTACCAGAAAGGATGCAACGTACACCAGAGGAATTGACAATACGTTTCACTAGAGGTGGCATGACTGGGATCGCAGCATTTTTCTAATTCAGTAGTTTTTATTTGGACAAATGCCATGATAGATACTCTGGAAATAAACTTGAGGAGGATGTAAAGAAACTAAGAACTTACGGTCCCGTTTCTTTAAGTACTTCACATAGCTCAAACATCAAAGAATATTTCACATACTATTTCAAAACAATCTTTTAAAGATTCTTGGACCTTCTCTCCTTTCTTTCTCACTTTATAAACAGCCAAGGTGATCATGGTTTAGAGAAAAAGCAAAAACGTCTTTTTTTTTTTCCAGATTCACTTCATCTATTTGGCATTACTTTTCATACAGCCCATTTTGCTGTTTTTGTTGTACACCCATTTGATCGGTTGGTCATCCTTCGATTTGTTTATTTATACAGCAAAAAAGGGTGAAAAAACTCCAGACACAAAAATTACTAATAACTATGAAAATTACACTGGATTTGGAACTGGGTGTTGTATCTGAAGCCATTTTAACTGCAAAAAACTGGAAGTCAGTGCTAACTGGAGGAAGTTTGGAGTCTGATGGTAGAACACGGGTGCATGCAACTTGCACAAGAGAACTAACAGCCTGTTCCACTTTGTCAGATTCTGTCTACCTGCATTTAAACACAAAAATCATTAGAAATGGAGTAAAAAACGCATCACCTCCACCAAATTTTCCTTTAAAAAAATATCCAGTTTCAGCTCATTTCTGAAAGCAGTAGGTCAACATATCTATTCACAATTAAGTAATACAGTTAAAGAGGCATGAGGGATCAAAGCTTCTGAGCTGAAGTGCTAATGGAAACAGCAATAAAATGGAAAAATACATGGGGCGGAAAAATGTCAGAGCGCACTTGTGGTGCAAAGATCAAAGGCCAGATCATTGTCACTGCTTGCAAGCATGAGGGGAAGTAGAACCTAGTGGGCTGTGGAGACCAGGAGGGAATTGGTGTTCTTTGTTGGAAAAGGAAACAATTGCTCAGCAACTCCTTCATCAGCAACGCTGCTAGAGGAAGCGGGGGTAAAGCTGAGACTTCAGAAAGAGACAATGAACTTCCTTTCCTAGGTTTTGCTTGCAAGAGCTAGCTTGCCGCAAGCCTGATAGTCATACTCCTAAACAAGTGGAAAAAAGAAAATACCTAGCATGCCGTTTTGTTTCATAGCTCCCTGAGCTACGATCAGCGTGCCGATCTTTGTCACAACCCAGAAATGTTCCCTCACTTTGCAGGCAA
This sequence comes from Calonectris borealis, assembly GCF_964195595.1. Classification (NCBI taxonomy): domain Eukaryota; kingdom Metazoa; phylum Chordata; class Aves; order Procellariiformes; family Procellariidae; genus Calonectris; species Calonectris borealis. The sequence continues at coordinate 50,415,246 of NC_134316.1, read as the reverse complement.
CCTACAGGAAATCGGTTTTCGCAGGTATAACTTGGTTACAAATACCCTGTTTAGTGAAGTATAATGATAGTTCAGTAGGCCTGCTGATAAGAGAGCAGCCTTATTTCTACACAGAAAAGCTAATCATGTAGAATAACAGCCAACAACAGATTAATTTTAAATAATGATTACCACATCCCCAGTTTAAATAACTAGCAGACAAAGGGTAAAATAAGAATGAATGGCAATTTTCCAGTTATTATAGTAAGGAAAGAGCAATAACTTATTGTAGTATATTAAACAGACTTCAAACACCATTTTCAAGTATTGGGATTGCGTTTAAAAGGCTGCTTAGATCCACTACAGGCAAAGATGTTGCTATACATTTCCTATCACAGAATTGAGTTTATGCACCTCAGTTCTAATTTACATTACAGTGGAGGCTTTCCTATGCTGGAATTATTTATCACATTGGGCTGTGCCACCCACAACAGTACTTGTGAAACAATAATAATCTGCTACAAAGTACAATGAATATTCCTATAATTTCCCTTGAAATTAAAATACAGGTATGAGAAGTAAAGCCAGAATAATTTTGCTTGAAGAAAAAGCCTGCTCCGTGATTTTAGCAACTGAGCAGTTTAGCCTAGAAGCTGAAACAGCTGGCATACGCTTCAACTGCAGCCATGCCGTCTGTTTAACGAACGCTAACACCCAAAGCTTTCTTTGCTGCCCCTTGTCAGCTCATAATTCTGCTCTTCCGACAGAGGTTCTGATATTTGGCGAGCCCTACTACAAGCCCTAAGTCAGCTTTGACCTAAGATACAGGAGAAGAAAGACTGGAGTGAAATTTAATCAGCTACTGCATCTGAACTTAGTTCTTCTAAAATTTCTCATCCAGTACTTTGTAGACAGTAACATTTGTAAACTATTATTTGTAGTTACTTAGGTAGATAAGCTTCTTCACTACCATGACTCATAGCACTTCAAAGCACTTCAGACAGCTTTATTTAAGACGATGCCAAGATTTTCTGGGAGGCAAACATTTACTGTGATCAAATCCATCTGGTCTAGTCATGTCCCTCACATTGTAAGATCTAAGACTCCAGCCTTTAAAAGCTTTTTAAAAAATCCTTCTAGTTGCAGCCACAACTTCTTCAACATGGACAGTTACAATTGTTTGTGTAAGTCACAAGAAGCAATTACTCAAAAACTGCTTGTCCATCCTTTATCATTTAAAATCCTTAACCTCTGTGTTCACTTGAGCTAGACAGTGGGGAAATGAGGAATAAACAGAAGCAATTTTTTCCTGACCAAATAAAGGCTGTGACAATCACTTAATGAAAAAAACAGTACTTAGAGAATGTAAAAAATCACTTTCCATTTTCATTTTAGTTCGTAGAAGCTTCTCAGCAACATCAATCAATACGGTACTGTAGACATTACATACTGCAAATCAATATTGTACTGTAGACACTACATACTCCAAATCAATAGCTTGATCCATGGATCCCAATTAAGCACACAATTCAGCCTTCAGAGAGTCAGAGGGGTCTGGCACTTCAAGTTGTCTGCTCTGCTTTCACAAGCATTCACTTAAACTGCACTCCAAAGACAGATTTCAGCGGGGAATGAGGGAAAACATTTATTATCACTGAAACACCTGAAATATCACAGTGATGAGCTACAGTCTCCAAGATGAAAAATGCTTTCCACCTGTGTATAGCATTCACTGAAACAGTCAACACTATCTATAGAAATGAAGTAAATAGGGAAAGGGTGTAAAAGAAGCAAAAGCTTCTGGGCATTGAAACTGTTTGCAGACCTAAAACTCTGAGCAGAGCAAATGCTCTGTTAATTGAAAAAGGAAGAGAAACCATTTCCCATGCCTGGGGTTTAAGAAGGAAGCTTCTCTACCTGCTACGAAATGTTGTGTTCTGCGCATGGGTTCACTGCAGTTCCTCACTCAGTCCTGTGGTAAATTCTAACCAATGACCGTAACTGCGCAGCTCGTCAGCAGAAGCAGAGGGATTAGAAAACAACATCACCTTAGCTGTTAAGGATCTGAAAGACTGGAAATGAGACACCCACTTTTGGTAATTTTAAGTTTAGTCATTTTCCCCTCAGTTTTCAACCTAGGAATTCCATTGTCTTTGAAATGATCGGTGAGTAGACATTTCTAAGCTCAGTATACTTAAGTAGTGACTAATTTACCTTCAGGATTTATAGACATCATATTCCCATGAGAAGGTTTAAAGATTTCTTTTCTTTCTTCCAGAAGTACTCAAGTTAGAGAAGAGTATAAAAACTGCTACTGTCAACAAATAGAGCAAGCTCAGAGAGAGCAAGTAAGGAATTCCAAAATTTAATGGCCTTTATTAGTATAAGCATCAATTAAACGCTTACAAGTATGCATGAAATTATGTACATTAACCTCTTGAAAGAATTTAGGTTGGAATGTGCAAAGCAAAGGCCAGAAAGTGAAGCCAACTGCTTGTGCCTAGGGAACTGGATTACAGTCAAAGCCGACAGGTTCAGGTTTGGGTTTTTTGCCTTCTTCCACGCACCCGGCTGACGCGAATACCATTGAGTGATGCAGCTGGGTAAGGCCTGACGTACTTTTCTTGCAGAAGTAGGAACATAGTGAACAAGGCAAGGGACTAAGGGAGCGGGATGATCTTATGGTATGGTTAGTGGAGAACCGAGTATCTCTCAGCTTCCTCTGCAGAATCCACAGGCGAGTCACTTCTCATGGGTGAACACTGGTGGTATTCTGCATATTCTGGATAATGAATTTGCATCCTTTTCTCAGAAATATTGATGAAACTAATGTTAACAAGAACTGTGCTGCAAACACACACAATAAATTTCTGCGCTTGCTAGAAAGGAAAATAGCCTGCTCTTTTGCTATCGTAACTAGGGAATGCAAAATTAAGCTTGTCTTCATACTCAGCTCCAACATTTCCCTCCTTGATCTAAAAGGGATGCCATAAAGAAATACAGTAGCATCAGATACAACAGCAGCAGAAGCTACAGAGAAGCCCACAAACCCCACAAAATACTGTATTCAGAAAACATTGCTGCTGGCATACTATTGAGCTACAAATGGTGGACCATGGAGAAAAAGAAATGGAATAGAACTATGGATAAATGGTATGGAAAACCAATCAAGAAAGCACTGTCCATTTTGCATGCTAAAAATAAATGCCTGGGAAAAACAACGTTGTACAGTAACATTGAAGACAGTTTGATGATCTTTACACAAAGGTGTGCAAAGGGTGGAAGGCTGGAAATCAACCAATTCTATACGCGGGTCATTAAATATTTAGATTCCTACCAAAGTACTGTGACATTTGAGCTGAGTGAGCAATTGATAAGAAAAAATCTGGCTTATGCTGAGAAGGAAAAACCCTACAGCATAATATCTAGCCTTCTATCAATGTGTTCCAATACTCACCGACACGTGTGGGACACTGATGACTGTATTCCAGGTTTGAGGGAAGTACACTCTATCAGTGTACCTTCTGCCCTTCCTTGCTCTTTCAGTCATTCATTTTTATGAACCCAGCCTGTTCTTGCCTTTGTATCTCATTCCCACTCCCCCTAGTTTCCTCTCTCAACGCTTTGTTCGAGACTATTCCCTCATTACATTCTCTCTTTCAGCTCAACAAGGAAGCAGCTGCTTTCAAGTGAAGAACTGAAAGCATGAATTGCCGTATCTGCACCAAGAAACCATGTTTTCTGTAGCTGCCTGTAGTCATCAAGAGAAACAATCATAGGGAAGAGACAGGTTTTATAATCCTGGGCTGAAAATGGAATTTATTTGGAGGATTTGGCTACTTTTTTTTTTGATTATTATTTAATGTTTACTCAATCAAATTTTTAGATTCATAACCCGGGTAAATTTGTATAAATGGCAAAATATCTAAAGCTCATACAACCTCCAAACTCATCACATTTTGCCCATACATCTTTAATGAATTATAAATTCCTAGAGTTCTACCAGCACTCGCTGGTAATGCACCTTAAGCAGTTCTATTCAGTTTACGTTGCCCTTAAACTGCTCTTCTCTGGTAAGTGAATTTCTTCTCAAAAGCAACTTCAATAAATTTTCCTTTACCTTATTGATTTGACAATGCAGCCTTTGCAGAAACGGTGTCCACATGGTGTCTGCACTGCTTCCCGAAGAGCCATCAAACAGATTGGACATTCATATTTACTTTCCAAGGGTGGATCAAACTCCACATCATATCCTTGTGTTTCCTCTGTGAAAGAACTTGGAGGGTTTCCAGTCCCGCTGCTGACGCTTACGCTGTCTTCTTTCGCTCCAGCGCTGCAGGCGCTGGCCATGGCTGCACAGCAGCCACTTTCCACGTCTCGGGCTCCACAACTGTTATCACTATATAGCAAGCTCATAGTAGCTAATCGAGTGCTACGCAGAAACGCTCTGCAAGATGACAAAAAGATGTGTTAATTTAAAATATTCCAAGACCTTCCTTTCCAGTGAAGAGCAAATTTTATTTCTGACCAGAAACACTGGAACAGTGGTGCAGATTTGGTTCTACTCTAAATCACTGGTTTTGTTTTGTCCCAGTTTCTGTTATCGATCTTTTTTACTTATCTTGTGATATATAGGAAAGAGCACTGCATCCTGTCAGCCTAGTTCAAACACAAACACATGTACCTTTCTGTAATCTCTTTCATCTGACTACCTAATCTCTGTAAAAAGAGGAATACTCTTTCTCCTCGCTATGTTTACTGAAAATGCCTCTTAACCCCTTCGGTATTATTTACTTCTAAAGCATTCAAATATAATTTGTATGAAAAATGCTGTACAAAACCAAGTTTTATTAGATGACAGTAGCTCAATTCCGTATTTTCCTTGCAGTGAATAGATGTTATTTAACATTTTCTGTATACAGCAATTCACAGTATAGGTTTCAAATCAGTTTAAGGTGCATGTCCACAAATAAAATGCAAGTCCAAGTACCCAAACCCAGCAGATGCTGCGCTGCAAATGAAATTCAAATATACAGCACCGCTGATAACATTTTAAAACTGCCACTAGGACTTTAAATTGAGTAAGAAGCTACACGTGAGATAAGGCTAATACTTCCACAGCTCAAAAGCTATCTACAAACTACCAGTACTCAAACAGAGTTCTTGCTCTCCTTTCCCTCTTCCAGTCTAGCTGGCAGGGAGGACAAGGATCATGACTGTAAGAACAGAAGATAAAAGTCGCATTTCCCTGAAGAGCAGTGAATGGCATAGTAAAGCCTGCTTTTAAATTACTGCTCACAAAGCAGGTTGAACTAAAAAAATAGGTATGAAATAAAAAAAATGCTGGTTATCCCCAAACAGATTGCCAATGTTTCTATATTGAATGAGGGAACTTTAAAGAAATTTCTAAACAACAAATATAAATTCTAAAAGTCCAAGAAATTTTCCTCTCTCTTGATTTTTTAATGGTTACAACCATTTTCTTAGAATCCTATTGTGGTTAGTTTTCTATAAATGACATTTCTTTGAAACACAGAGGTTATCACCAGGTGCAAGGCAGTCTGAGTAGGCTGAGGGTTACAGAGCCAGGCATGCAAAACAAGCCCACTAAGCCCAGATTTGATCTTCTTTTGCGCAGCAGTATAGGCAAAGGTCTCTTGCAATGTTCACCTACTGCATCCACTGTAATACCATTACATCATCTAAAGCATTTTATGGAAGGAAATCTAAGGATTAATCAAGAGCTGAACTGTAAGGATTGTTGATCTGCATCACTACTGCAGACTCTGAGGGCAGCGAGGGATGCAGAACGAAGAGGGTTACCTTGACCACAAGCTCACAAAACTGAACTTTTTCCTGCCTTTATCAGAATTTGAACATCACAAGTCTTTTTAACAAAATGTTCATGGATAGGAGGAGGACATACGGGTAGTTTTATTTGGGTACTTACTATATGATACCTGAAGATTACATCAACAGAAATACTAATCACACAAAGCCTCAGCTAGCATTTACTGGAAATACATTTTGAACACATGCAACATTACAGAAATGTGCTTTAGGCCACCTCCATGATAAACAATTAGCAATACTGCCCATGCTTACAGTGTATGAGCTATTTTTTTTTCCAGTTATCCAGACTAAAAACAAAAAAAAGGCCGATCTACCACACAAAACCAAACAGGCAAAGTTACCATATTTAGGTCCGTTACAGTTAGAATCAAAACAGAACTTTTACTCTGTTGTGTAAATATGTGACTTTCCATTTTCTTGAGGTATGCAGAGGTATGAGAAGTATCTGAAGAGTAGCGTTCTTGACATTTCCAAAATACCGTTAAGGTACAGAGTCTCAAAGCAGAGTTTGTCAGTGTAGAGTTGTGATGAACTGGTCAGCAATGCTCACTTCATGCAGAAATAACTCTACAGCAGAGCTGTCTGGAACTGCATCCAGGGAGCGATGTTTACTTCTACTCCTGTTCTCTGCCCCCATGTATTATCCCTATACATTATCTACCACAACAGACTTTATAATCAAGGCTCCTAAACACAACAGCAATACAAACTAAACACCAAGTAAATTCTCAGCTTCAGGCACAGTCCAACAATGATCAGTTTAATCCCATGGAACTGAGCGGCTCCCCCAGTGACTCAGAATGGAAGCAGAAGAATCAGTGCTTAGAAAGATGCTCTGTGACAGAAAGATTTTTTAGACTGCCATTTGTAGGTTTCTTTTCTCTGGAGGAAAAAACCCAACTTGTTTCCCTTGTTAAACTAACATAACTTTTATTTAACAGCCGCTGCAGAGGATGATTCGTCCACAGGCCATATTTCACGAAAAATCACAGGAACTAAGTTGGGCCAGTGGAGTGGGAATGTTGGTTTGCAGGGTATCAGAATCCACAGGCTAGCGTAGGGCTGAAAAATTCACATTATTCTAAGCCATAAGGGTATATTTAGTTGAGACTAAGACATCCCTTTAGCAATGTCACAAAGGAATTCAGGAAGTCGCAAGGAGGAAAATACAATAGCTTTACCCAAATTCAGCTGTCACTGAATTGCAAAGAAGCGTGCGACTCTTCCCTTGGGCCGTTCCTAGGGCAAAACCATACTATTTGAAATATTGTTCTTATAAGGAAGAAAACGGGACCTGACTCAGTACAATCTCGATAGTTGAACACTTTGTAGATTTAAGTGCTGTGCAAGTGGTGCTCTCTTTGCCTGTTCAGATCATTTCTACAGACATAGCAGGTATGTACATTCAGTTTACAGACACAAAAATCCTACAGCAGAGTCATTTTAACGAATGAGTCACTGCAACCATTCAACATCCCAGTATCACACAAAAATCCCCTTACTCAGTGATATACTCCACTCCCACATGGAGCTTTCTGTCCGCATATGACCAAGGAGCTCATAAAAAAAGAAGTGCAAGTATCATTGACTCCTCTTTTTAAATAGGGAAATTCAGGCACAAAGAGGCAACTTAAACAAGGTGATTAAAAGCCAGATTTTTAATTTTGTTCGTGTTTTATGTAAGATAGGATTCCTCCTCCTACTCTTATCCATTTCATCTTATCTGTGAGGAAAATCCTCCCTCCTCCACACGTATTTATAGGTGTGGGGCAAGGTTTCCAAATCAAAATCTGCACTGCTGTTACTCAGACCATTAACGGAGGCCTGATTAATCCACCACAGTTTAAAACAATTCCTCTACAAGTTGTAACTACTGTAGTAGGAATTAATTCCATTTCTTGTGGCACTTATTTTACCCTCCAAGAGTAGGGACATAGGTTCAATCTTCTTGAACAGAGCAGTGCTAGCGCAAAACCAATTAGACAAGAGTAGACTTTGAATGTTGGTGACAGGTCTTTCCCCTGATGAACGTGGAGCAGACAATTTGTGAGCCTGCTGTTGCAGCTTTGCATGTTCCTCCCCTGGGGAACTTAAAAAATTTTCAGGCTAGAAGAGGATGGATTTTAAAGCCCAAACCAGTATATATCCCCAAATTCACATCAAATTGCTACCCTTTCTTTTTGATTACGAAATAGATTACCAGTGAAGTAAAACCTTACAGACAGCCCCCAAAACCACATCAGTTTTTCTTCCTATTGATAATAGTTGTTATTCTTCCTCAGTGCTGAACAAAATTCAGTCAAATACAAGTACAACAATATACAAATATTAATTTATAATACCTTGTCCACACCACAGCCTTTAGAATTTATCCTTTTTTTTGTCGTTGGTAGTTTAATACATTAAACACTTTGGTAGCCTGCTTATGACCTTTTTTGTTTGGACAACATCCGGCCTTTAATTTCAGTTGTTCCTCAGTCTAAACTGGATCACTATGTGGTAATTCTTGGTTTTGCTAGTGTGAAATTTCTCAGGCAGAGAAAGCCTTAAAGCCATGTTTGGTAACGCACCTGAAATGTCCTCTTCTAGTGCTAGGAAGTCCTATCAGGCTTGCTGAGTAGATAGGTAATGGGTTTTAGCTTGCACACACAAGGTACCCAAAGTCCTTGGGCCAGCAAAGGTTGCTTTCTCTCTCCAAGGCAACAGCCGTACTGTTTGGCAACAGAAAGGAAGGTGCTTTCCAGGCCAAATGGTAATGGACAGGATTTGTTTGATCGTTATTTGTGCTGCAGAAATCTGGAACGCCCTAAGGATCAAACCTTCACACCCCAGAAAAGACATAGTGAAGACCATAGGGAGTCCACAGGATTAATTCAGAAACTTCTCTAAATCAAAAAGTATTACTGGTACCAGAAGATATCTTCAGATTGCCTGGAAAATTACGCTATAATTAGAGTAATAGGGAGGAAATAAAAGTAGGCATTGTATCCTACTTACACTGAAATAGGAAACGATACCTTTGCGCATTTGGCAAAGGTGAAGGAACACTGTACAGAGGGTGTATCAGTTACCACAAAATAAAAAATTTTGAATATTAATCAGTAAGTATTGAATAGAATTAATTTCCACATGCCCTTTCCTAGAAAATTCACACTGAGTAGCCATATAAATATGGAAATCAATACAGACGACTATTCCAAATCCCTTTTCTCACTTGAAGTTCACAAACATAATTAATCTGCGGGCAGCCCGGCCAGCACACAGCCAGCGGGGGAAATGCCTGCAACGCCGCACGGACAGAAAAACTGAGAACAGTTCTGTATGTATAGATTTCTGGGTCATGAGACTGACAGACCAGTGGAGTGACTTTGGATAATTTGTTTATGAAGCAATACTTGCAACACTTATTCCCAGGCATATTAATCAATGGTCTACTGACAACTGATAAGCATTTGTGTTTGCATTATGAGGTTTGTAATTACCATCACTGTGGCCTCATCCAGGCAAAACGTACAAAATGATGCAAGCTCCTTTTAATTAATACCTATAAACCACTTTCATTTCAAAGCTATCAAATGGCTAGACAAGCCAAAGCAATAGGAGATTCAGGCAGAACTCGTAACCGCAAAAAACAAATTCTGGTTTCTTGTAAAAGCCTGCAAGCACGTTGCAAACATTTTGTTGAGATATCAACTTTTTTTCCTAATAATAGTAACTGTTAAGACTTCCAAGTCTTTTGGATAACCACTATACTCATCATTTTAACATGTGAATCTAAAGACTTAAAATAAGAATTTCTGTTTGAGGTAAATACAATCGAACAACAACATTAAAGGTCATTAGACACTATCAAGAGCTCCTGCTGCTGGAGCAGAACGGCATTTGCGGGTTTCTGAAGCTTTCCAGGCGATTTCTCTTTGCTTGGAGAGAATGCTGTCAGGCTCTAATCACATATGCATTTTTATGTTTAAGTGTTACTGAGGAGACTAGATGGCAGCATATTCCCAGTTATGTTCATATTTTATCCTATTTAAGTACGTCAAAACAAACTGAATTTTGGTGAGCAGTGGAAGTGCACTACACTGTACTTAACACCAAAATATTCCATGGGTTTTTCCATAATCAAAAAGCCAACCCAACCCAAAATCCCCCAAACCTTTCTTCAATTTATTAACTTCTAGAGACATTTCACTGAGAATTGTTCAGATTAGCAAATACAAGGAAAGCGCCGTTAGTGAGAAAAGCAATACTATTTAATTCTTTACTTTGGCAGAGACTCTGCTTTCTTTAGCCTCTGCTCTCCCTTTGCACACTGAGAACACTTTGAGATACGCATTCTGCCTTTCTATATCCCTCAGTAGATCTGCAGAGAATTTAATATGCTGCCATAATGGGGACAAAGTAAACATCAGGACAGAAAGTACTTCAAAAAGAGGCAGGGAATAGTACTGCTATGAACAAATGCCATTTCTCCAAGGCACAGTCTCCATGCTAGATTTAATTACCACCTACCTCAACAAGCACTAAGCTCGTATCTGGCATTAGCAAAACGATTTGAGACCCTGGGAAATGAAACGGTGAATTAACCACTCATTCTGGAACAACTAAAACATTTCTCCTTTTCACTCTACCTTACGTTTACTTTTATTTTCTTTTTGACATGCTTTATACCCAGTATCTTTTATCGTCAGTTTTCACAGTCCGGATCTAAAACTTTTTTATATTTGTTTAGCTAATTTGTGCTACTGAGATACAAAAGTTACTCTTCTTGACATATTAAACTCAGGAAAGTTCAACAAGCGAAGAAAAAGCATGTTCACCTCAGACATTTTTTCATTCTGAAGTTCTATCGGCATAAGCATCTATTGTGTGCATCGTCTTTTTAAATATAACAGCACATTTTTTAAATAGAAAGCAGTATTGCAGTGATGCAATACTACAGAACTTAAAAACCCATTTATGTTTTGACGACTCCTCATTCGGAAGAGCCCGACTGAGCTCCACAAATCTTTAGCTGCTGGGAAAAGCTGAAGGTAACGTGGAACATGCAGAAGAATTACGCCCAGAGTGATACCTGCCATGAAAATAATCCAAGTGCTTTTATCAGCATACTTCTGTGACCTTTTTTCCTTCTGATGCTAGGGGGACTACTTTTATTGCCCTTTCATACTATGGAAAGACAAAGCAGTTTGCTTGCAAGTGTTAACACAGTTGGCGAACACAGGGTAAAATGCACCAGAGATGTTAAACAAGCGGTTAGTGAGCCAGTAGCTTTGCCTCCCCCTGCTCCTTTTCCTACCTCTCCCTCACGGAAAGCTTCAAATCAGTACGTTCTTAATCATTCTGTCAATGGCATTAAGGCACAACAAAATCCACATAGCTCACAGGTAGCTCTGCAGCATGCAGAACTTACCAGAGGCAAACACAGAGAAATACTTTGGGCTAGTTTTAACTACCGGGTATAAGGGATATAATTAGAACATTTTCCTCCCACCTACAGCTGAGATTTCCATTTAAGTACGAAAAGACTCAATGTGACCTAGCTAAAACAGATGAGATTGATGGAAAGTACTATTAAAGTCATAATTTATTACTTGTGTCAATAAATTTACCATAAATATTAAGTCCTGCCAGTCTCTATGAGACAACAGAGCTATCGGTTTTAGAAACAGTACCCTCTCTTGCAAATTATCCTTACAGACCTTTAACATGTTCCCGAAGAATTTATGGAGCGTCTCCATTTCACAGTTGGAAAAACAGAGCCCGCTTTTAAGGTGGGGTACTCGAGGCCGCAGGGGAGCCCACACCTCAGGCTGCGCCGGGGAGCGGCCCCTTGCCAGCGCCGCTGCCCGAGGCACACGGCGGGCAGCGCATCCCCCAGCTCGGCCAGCGGAGCTCCGCGCCCTGCCGCCGGCAGCCTGGGCTCACAGCTGCCGAGCCGGCCGCGCAAACCGCGGCCCGGTTTCGATTTCGGAGCACCCCAGGCCGGCGTGCCTCAGCCCGGGTCACCGCCCTCCTCCAACGCGGGCCCTCCTCACCGGCAATCCCCGCACCGACGCAGGCTCAGCCGAGACGCCGAGCCCTGCTCTCGGGGGAGAGGCCGTAGGGCTGCGCGCCGCGGCCCGCCCGGGCTCGGCGGGAGGGTGGCTCCGCCCGGCGGCGAGGACCGCGCTCCGCTCCCGAGCCGGCGGCCCCGGCCCGGGGGGGGAGAACGCTCCGCGCCGAGCGCCGCGCCACACGCCTGCGGCGGCCCGCGCCGGCGGAGCCCCGGCCGGCCGCTCGCTTGCCAGAGTCCGCCCAGCCGAGCCCGCCGCAGGCCGCGGGCAGGCCCCGGCGGGCCGGCCGCCGCCCGGCAGCGCCCCTCCCGCCCGCCCCCCGCGGCCCGCCCGCCCGTCCGTACTCACCGCCGACCAGCAGCCCCGCCGGCCGCTCCCCGCCGGGCGCCACTTCCGCCTTCTCCTCGGCAGGCAGCGGGGCGGCGGTCGCCCGGACCAAGCGGGGCGCACCGAGGCGCCACGTCCGCTGCAGCGCGCCCTGCCGCCGCGGAGGGGAACGGCGGCAGGGCAGGGGCCGGGCGGGCGGCCCCGGCGGTGGGGCCCGGCCCAGGCCCCGGAGCTGCGGAGCCGGGGGGGGGTTTGTCCCTGTCGGGAGCCGGCCTCCGTCCCTGTATACCCCGGCGCGGGCAGGCGGCTGCTGAAATCTGAGTGAAGCTGTCATCGTTTTTATTTCATAAAAACTAAATAAAACCGACACCAGTTTTTGTGTCAGCAATGCGTTCCACTGCCGTGCCGGTTTGCGCTCCGTGCTGCTGATGCTTTTCCGAATAACCGTCAGGGTCCACCCAGCTCCCTGGTGCGTGCTGCGAAAAATGAGGCCTTGAAAGCTGGTTGGGGGGGCGGTTTGCGAATTGGCTTGGGATTCGCAAAAAAGCCATTTCTCAATGTAAAATTCTTAATAGTTTTCTGTCTCAACCTCAGCTGACCCTGCAGGAACTAAAGCAAGGTGCCCTACCTCCGCGGGGCAGGCGCTGAGGTTAACCCTTCCCGGGGGCTTGCCACAACGGGCAGTTGTAAGGAAGTGAAAAATTGGGACAGCGCGACCGCAAAGACAGCTTCGTTTCCTTCAAAACGAACAAGGGGAATTTGGTTGTTTGCATCAGTGAGTTTTCTTGGCAAGAACCACCGACTAACATACTTAAATCCAACACACGCTTCTGTTCCCAGCGCTTGGGGGGATATAAGCTGGGGGGGTTGTGGGGCCACAGTTTTCCAGGGATTTTCAGTGTCTGTGGCCGTGCGCCACGCTCCCAGGGAGCGGGAAACCAGGGGCTGGTGCCATCGCTCAACTGCCTGTCTCCCTCCGAGAGCTGAGCTCCAGGCGCAGGCAGGGAGCTGCTTCCACAGCCAAGGCGCCTGCCAGACCCTAATGCACCACTCCAAGCGCTGCTTTCATCCAAAACATACGGACGTTTTTTTGTTAGGACCTGCCAGGAAGCTAAGAGTTAGAGGAGAGAGATAGCTGGGTCAGCAGATAGGGCTCCGAAGTACCACAATAAAGAAATAGTTATATTAAGAATAAATAAAAAAATTAAAACTTTGCGGAGCCTTTCCTGGACAACTGGCTGAATTTCAGAGCGATACTTTTTCTCCTGCCAAGTCAACAAACAGTATGTTACTTTCATCAGCTGTCAAATGAGGAAATTTATCATTACATTGCTTTGTAAAACAGATATCCTTAGATGGAGAGTTTTCTATGGCTGAAAAATACTATTTTTAGTAAACTGTAAGGTACCCAGAGCGCTGATGTCCAGCCTATTTTAATTGAGAATTCAAGGAACTTGCCGGGAGTTTTTATTCCAAGTGTAAACGAAATGCCTTTATTCAGAGCAGTTTCCAAATCTGTATGGTTTATGGGAAGCTTAGGCCCATAGTCATGTATTAACGCCCATGAAACAGAAACCAGTGCAAAAATGCTTTTCTCCACTCGGTGGTGCCAGTTGCACAGGGAAAAACATTTTCCAGCACTGGATCTGTGCAGCTCAAACTGTTGAGCGCTTATGCTCATAGGAACGTAACACACACCCAAAGCTGTTGCAATTCGAGACCAACTAAAACCTTTCGTTGCCTGCCGTATCCCTACAAGACAATATTTTTTCAAGGTGATTTCCTCGGTACTTTGGAAGTAAAGCACTCGACTAGGCTCACCCATGCTCATGTGGCTCCTTTGATAACCAAGCTGCTTGCCCGTACAGCGCTGTTTACACGGGAACTCCAGCTCCCAGGGGAACGGAGCAGGTAGCCAGCTACCTGGGTGAATTTTTGAATAATTACCCTAGAGGGAGAGATTTGCTAAACTACTTTTCAAAGAGCCCCAAATCCCTCACTACTAACAATGCATATTGTCAGGGAGCTGCGTCTGCCGTTTCAAGATAAGGAAGGAAACCAGTATGTGACTGCAGAGAGTGATTTTGATTGATATCTGGTATTGCAGCCCCATCTGATATGTTTTAGAAAAGGTCTCTCCAAAGGCGAGGGAGGGAATAGTAAAAATAGGCAGGTTGTTAGGAAGTCCAGGCAAAACAGGGACAGCGGAAGAGCTGGGCTCAGGACCTAGCCAGCTCATGTTCTCAGAGGTCTATAAACGCCTCAGCCATGACATCCTTGTCCCACACTGCCTTGGCCTGGAATATCCTCTACGATTTCTGTTCCACCTTATCCTGACGCTCCCATTCAGTTGTTTCTGATTGGGATTTATTTCAAGTTAGGGTTTTGCATAAGTCAGAATATGAGCAAGGATACCAGGGTTTGGCCCCAAACCTTGTTTACTTTCTCCATGCATTACATACGCCATGCATACTTTGTTTACTTTCTCGATACATTACTTTGGCATGAATCACTACACTTGGTTACTGAGGAACTGTTGGCCTCTCATGTGGCACACCGTCTCAGGACTAACCACTTCTCCAAGACATCATCCTACAAGAATGGCTTGGGGGAAGAGTGGCTGGAAAGTTGCCTGGCGGAAAAGGACCTGGGGGTGCTGGTTGACAGCCGGCTGAACATGAGCCGGCAGTGTGCCCAGGTGGCCAAGAAGGCCAATGGCATCCTGGCCTGTATCAGAACTGGTGTGGCCAGCAGGAGCAGGGAGGTGATCGTGCCCCTGTACTCGGCACTGGTGAGGCCGCACCTCGAATCCTGTGTTCAGTTTTGGGCCCCTCACTACAGGAAGGACATGGAGGTGCTGGAGCGTGTCCAGAGGAGGGCAACGAAGCTGGTGAAGGGCCTGGAGCACAAGTCTGATGGGGAGCGGCTGAGGGAACTGGGGGTGTTCAGTCTGGAGAAGAGGAGGCTGAGGGGAGACCTCATCGCGCTCTACAACTACCTGAAAGGAGGTTGTAGCGAGGTGGGGGTTGGTCTCTTCTGCCAAGTAACAAGCGATAGGACGAGAGGAAATGGTCTCAAGTTGCGCCAAGGGAGGTTTAGATTGGACATTAGGAGAAATTTCTTTACTGAAAGAGTGGTCAGGCCTTGGAACAGGCTGCCCAGGGAAGTGGTGGAGTCACCATCCCTGGAGGTATTTAAAAGATGTGTAGACGTAGCTTTTAGGGACATGGTTTAGTGGTGGACTTGGCAGTGTTAGGTTTATGGTTGGACTCAATGATCTTATGGGTTTTTTCCAACCTAACCGATTCTATGATTCTAAGAATTGGAAGCATTGTAAGATCAGAGTGGATAATAGAGAGGGAATCCTCTCACCTCTTTTATCTATGGCAAATGCCAAATATTACAGGTTTTGCTGATTTTCCCTCTGGCTGCCATCAGTGTTGTGTAAGATGCTGTCAGGCAGGAGCCGCATTAACTGGGAGATCCTGAGCTGCAGGTGAAGGCCCAGTGGCCTCCCTCGTAGCCGCCTTGTCCCTCGTAGCCAAATCCAAGTCGGATTTGAGTCCTGTAGGATCACAAAGTCTCCTGAGAAAGAGAAATGCTTGGATAGGTGTTTATGCAGTTATGCTGCGATTGCAGATTCCTGCTTCTGGAGTGTGAACTTATGTTCACATTTGGAAGGACCTGATGGATCGCTAGAATTTTTGCAGAGTTATGTGTGGAGACTGAAAACTTTCAGGGTGCTGTTGTGTGACAGAATTTGGTTTCTTTCCACTTTGAGTTAGTTTTTGAGACAGTTGCTGTGTGGAAACTAAGCATGGGTGTTTGACTGGGCTTCTTCAGAAAAGAGACTCCACTGCCCACTGTTTATGGCCACCTGTGGCCTATACCTGGTGTAGTATCCACCAGTTACTCAGTATGTATATAGCTAGCTTTTAGATTGTTGATTTGTCCTACCTGTCCAGGGCCTTCAAGACCCTGGATATACATCACCAAAGAGATAATATCCTTGAAAATTAAATACTGGTACCAGAAGAAAGGACATTTTGTGATCCCCATTGTCAATTCACCCAGACCCCAGAAGCATGGCTGCTGTTGACTTGTGGAAGCGGTCATTGGCCTTCAATGAAATAGCTTTGATGTGGGACAGTGGTGTGACCAGACACCAGGTTCTCCTCTCTGAGAGTTAGCAGTGAAGAAACCAGCTCTGAAACTATAAAGAAGAAAGGCAAATGCAAAACTTTATGTTAAAAACCAGTGCAGGTGCTCCTCAGAGGGAGTCTGCATACTCATCTCAGAGCCCAGGAGTCTCACACAAGAAGACCTTGTTTATATGAATTTTGTGGTTAAGCCTCATAAATTGCCAGGTGCCACCTGGATTTGAGAGTTCTGTGTTGTGTTTAGTTGAAGTAACCTGTGGTTAGCACCAGGGTGGTACTGGGAGCTCGGAGGGACAGGGATAAGTGAGATAAACAGCACCGCAGTGTCGTTAAAAACAGAGGGGACACAGAAAGAGAGCGAGCACGCAGGGGAGAGAGCAAGCAAGCTTGACATTTGGAGCAAACTGGGCAGACATAGCAGCAGCTCTACAAACTGACAGCGAGCTAAAGGTAGGCTGGCAGTACTAATGACAGCATCCCAGATGCTTGTCCGAGTGTTGGTTCCTTTTCCTGGTTTAACGTGCAAGTCGATTTTATTTTATATGTGCTTCTTCACCTCAGAAGTTGTTCGGTGAGACTACCTATAAAGCAAGGTCTTCCTTGATGTGAGTAAAAGTGTTACAATCTTGCTTGTCTTTGGAAATATATGAAATATTGTGATCTGGGAAGAAAAGGGATTTCTTTTCCCTTTTCAAGATAAAAAGAGGCGATACTGAACACAGCTATCAGAGTCGATTAAATAACCGTGGCTGGGGGTTCATGCCTGGGGCTCATTCCATAAGGATCTGAGTGAGGTAGGCAGGGAGAAGAAAGATTGTTCAGTGTGACCCCCAACAAGAATAACAGAACACAGGCAAATTTAGCATGAGTAGCAGGAAATATTCCTAGCCCTGGGAATATTTCTAGCTCTCCCAAGAGAGCTACTGAAATCTCCACTGCCTGGGAGCTAGGCAATTCAGAGTGTTTGATGAGTAGCCTGTTGGCAACAATTATTTACTGCAGAAGGCAAAGGTCGGGTGACCTGAGAGGGCTTCTTTGTCATTCATTCTTCCAGGGCATGTTCAATGAAAAAGAAAAAAAGAAAAGAATGCTTGAACTTTTCTTTAGCAGGGGCAAACCCTGTCTGATTCATTGGTGTTGGCGATTAATAGCAAGAGTTAGGTCACGGGTTTCGAGATGAGTATGGCACTATGGTGGCTCTTAGTCAAAGGGTTAGAAGAGTAGAGAAAGTATTAAATATTTTGCTCTAAATGTACTTGGTGCTGGCTGTTTCTTTACAATGACTTAGATACTGCCCTGAGGAGGCGTTGCTCATGGTTTAAGAGATTCCGAAGGTGCTGCTGGAGATGGTGAAATTACACAAAATTGCATAAGGTGTTATGTTGAAGAAAAGGCTCTGTGGACAGTATAGGGCAACTAGCTATTGAATTAGTCCGGACTATTCAGGGGCAAACAGGTTATTGCTCAGTGGATGGATTTTACCAAGTCTGCCACAGGATGCAGCCAAGAAAGTGAGACAGTAGTAATGCTCTGAATACATCTGGGCACAGCTGCACGTCACAGATCTATGAACAGCAGGATACAAGCACGCATGTTGCCAGGCTGGATCGGTGACGGACAGCAGGGGACGGCAGTGCAGACAGATATTTAGCAGTATAGGCAGCTGGATGGAGCAATGCAGGCAGATGGGGACAGCATTATGGGCAGCTTGTTCTCAGTGGGACGAAATGAAGAGAAGCTGGGAAGAAAACAAACCTAAATTTTGGTTGTCAAGGCCTAATGAATGATTTTGAAGTTAAACACAGCTCTAAAGGAAAGAGCTGAGCAGACTGATACATCATTCTGGATCTGGAAGACTCTGAAAGACTGTACTGAAATGATGCTTTATTGAAAGGTTATAAATGAAATAATCTCAGAAACACCCTGGGCATCATCACTTTAGACCACGACTTGGGTGTATTTCGTATGAAGGACACCTTCCAAATAGACACTGAACTGAGATTTCTAGCAAGTTATGTGAATTGCTAAGTGGTGATATAATCAGTTCAAGAAACCACAACCTCACCCACGTCATTTCTAGTTCTAGTATATAGTCTTAATGTATAGTTTTCCTCATTTTTATTACTCACACCAACCAGATCAGTAAAAACAAAATAAATCAGAAAACATAATTGAGTCTTCTCTATAGTGTTTGTTTACTTTGTGCACTTCTCATAGCCAGGTAATGAAAAATAGGTTAGTCACTTTTGTTGTTGTTTGAGGTGAAAGTCTTGTATTTATTTTTATACAATACCATATTTCCATGGCAACCACATTGATATTACTTTTGGCATCTCTATGAAAGCTAAAATTGGGGTCAAATTTGAACAGACATTTTCAGCTTTCCAGTACCAGTAATCCTTACAGAGAGAGTTCTCAGCAGGGTACTTAAACAGACGACTAACTTACAATGTATAAATATTCTCTCTAGAGCAAATCTGCAGCCAGTATATATTGCCATATCTCCTTTAGAGTCCAGGGAACTATAGCGCTTTGCATCAATAGAGGATACACTACTTCTGCTTTCATGGAGCTACTCGCATTCATTAAGCACATGCTAAAGTACCTTACAGAACTGGGGCCTGAATAAAGTCTGCACTGGATCGAGTAGTATGTGCTGCTCTGCTCATGTAGAATAGCACTTATTAGACACTTCAGGTCAGATCAAGGACTAACAAGTGGTGTGAGAGCAGTGGTCTTGCTGATTTAGATAATACAGCATGAGGCAGACAAAATTCTATCTTTCAGGCACCAATTGAGTTTAGTTTCGTATAAAAAAGTCACCACGCTTTCAAAATGTAATTCTGTTGTCTAGAGTAGCTTTACTTATGATAAGCTCAGTCAGGTATAAGAAGGAAGGGGCAGATTTGGATATTCATACTGGATGACTAATGGCTTCATGTAAGGTGCATCGGTGATCTAATAGATATGTGGATGTCTTAGGATCAAAGTCAAAACACATTGGGGTACTTATCTGAGATACTGAGTGGACAGCCATGTCTGAGCCTCTCAATTCAGTAGGTGTCTTGGATGAGTAACTGGCTTTTAAAGCGTTTCTCAGTTAAAGTGATTAGAACCGTGCTATTAAAAACCATGGCGTTATTAATTTTGGAAGATAAGCTAACTCACAGCTTCTTTCTGTTTCTCAGGTGATCTGGTTTCTGCCAGACTGCAGATGTCAGTGGCATCACAAATGGACCTCCCTGAAGAAATTCAGCATCCATATACAAAATTTTCTGAATGGAAATTCAAGCTGTTTAAAGTGAGATCATTTGAAAAAACACCTTCTGATGACAGCCAGCACATAAACAAAGATCAGACAGAAGAGGTCACTTCTTCAAACAAAGAAATCATACTGCATAAAGATGAAGCAGTGCCAAGAGGAGAAAAGACGGACTTAATGGGCAATAGGCAGGCACTTGAGAAAGATACCAACGACATGAAAACACAAGACAATAAAGCTCATCAGAACAATTTGAAGCAACTTTGCCGCATCTGTGGAGTTTCATTTAAAACTGACTGTTACAGGAAAACTCATCCAGTGCATGGGCCGGTGGATGATGAAACTCTGTGGCTGCTGAGAAAGAAAGAGAAAAAAGCAACCTCTTGGCCAGATCTTATTGCTAAGGTTTTTAAGATTGATGTGCGAGGGGATGTTGATACTATCCATCCTACTCGATTTTGTCACAACTGCTGGAGTATTATCCACAGAAAATTCAGTAATACTCCCTGTGAAGTATATTTTCCTAGGAACAGCACGATGGAGTGGCAACCCCACTCCCCAAACTGTGATGTGTGCCACACTACCAGTCGGGGAGTCAAGAGAAAAAGCCAGCCACCCAATGTACAGCATGGCAAACGTGTGAAGACCATTGCAGAACGTGCTCGAATAAACAGAGGTGTAAAGAACCAAGCACAGATAAAGAACAAAAATTTGATGAAAGAGGTTGTCAATTGCAAGAATATACATCTCAGCACCAAGCTGCTTGCAGTTGATTACCCAGTAGATTTCATTAAATCCATCTCTTGCCAGATCTGTGAGCATATTTTGGCAGATCCAGTGGAAACAACATGTAGACACTTGTTTTGCAGAACTTGCATCCTCAAATGTATCAAGGTTATGGGCAGCTATTGCCCGTCCTGCTGGTACCCTTGCTTCCCTACTGATCTGGTAACCCCAGTGAAATCCTTCCTGAACATCCTTGATAGCCTGGGTATCAGATGCCCTGTAAAGGAATGTGATGAAGAGATCTCGCATGGAAAATATGGCCAACACCTCTCCAGCCACAAGAATATGAAAGATAGAGAGCTCTACAGCCACATAAATAAAGGTGGCCGACCGAGGCAGCATCTCCTGTCTTTGACCAGGAGAGCTCAGAAACATCGTCTGAGAGAACTGAAACGTCAAGTCAAGGCTTTTGCTGAGAAAGAAGAGGGCGGTGACATAAAGGCTGTATGCATGACACTGTTCCTGCTAGCTTTAAGAGCAAAAAATGAACACAGACAAGCAGATGAATTGGAGGCTATAATGCAAGGCAGGGGATCTGGACTTCACCCTGCTGTCTGCCTGGCAATCCGAGTCAACACGTTTCTCAGCTGTAGCCAATATCATAAAATGTATAGAACAGTAAAAGCTGTCACTGGGAGGCAGATCTTCCAGCCTTTGCATGCTCTTCGCACTGCTGAGAAAGCCCTCCTACCAGGTTATCATCCATTCGAGTGGAAACCTCCTTTGAAAAACGTATCCACTAACACAGAAGTGGGAATTATAGATGGACTATCAGGATTGCCACTCTCAATTGATGACTACCCCATAGACACAATTGCAAAGAGATTTCGATATGATGCAGCCTTGGTTTGTGCCTTAAAGGACATGGAGGAGGAGATCTTGGAAGGCATGAAAGCAAAAAACCTGGATGACTATTTGAACGGTCCCTTCACTGTGGTAGTAAAAGAGTCCTGTGATGGAATGGGAGATGTCAGCGAGAAGCATGGAAGTGGACCTGCCGTCCCAGAGAAGGCTGTTCGCTTTTCTTTCACGGTCATGAACATTGCTATAGCACATGGGAATGAAAGCAAGAGGATCTTTGAAGAAGTAAAGCCCAATTCAGAGTTGTGTTGTAAGCCCTTGTGCCTTATGCTGGCTGATGAATCGGATCATGAAACTCTGACGGCAATCCTGAGCCCCCTCATAGCAGAAAGAGAGGCTATGAAAAACAGTGAACTGCTACTTGAAATGGGAGGCATCCTGAGAACATTCAAATTCATCTTTAGGGGTACAGGATATGATGAGAAACTCGTGCGGGAAGTGGAAGGGCTGGAGGCCTCAGGTTCCACTTACATTTGTACCCTGTGTGATGCAACTCGCCTGGAGGCGTCCCAGAATTTGGTCTTCCACTCCATAACCAGGAGCCATGCTGAAAATCTGGAGCGATATGAAATATGGAGGTCCAACCCATATCACGAATCTGTTGATGAGCTTCGTGACAGAGTGAAGGGTGTTTCAGCCAAACCTTTTATTGAGACCGTTCCCTCCATAGATGCGTTGCACTGTGACATTGGCAACGCAGCAGAATTCTACAGGATTTTCCAGTTGGAGATCGGTGAAGTTTACAAGAATCCCGATGTGTCTAAAGAGGAGAGGAAGAGGTGGCAGTTGACTCTTGACAAACACCTCAGGAAGAAGATGCACTTGAAGCCTATGATGAGGATGAGTGGAAATTTTGCTAGAAAACTCATGTCCAAAGAGACAGTAGAGGCAGTATGTGAATTAATAAAGTGTGAGGAAAGGCATGAAGCCCTAAAAGAACTAATGGACCTTTATCTGAAGATGAAGCCAGTGTGGCGATCTTCATGCCCTGCCAAGGAGTGTCCAGAATTGCTGTGCCAGTACAGCTACAATTCACAGCGTTTTGCTGAGCTCCTATCTACAAAGTTCAAGTACAGATATGAAGGCAAGATTACAAATTATTTCCACAAAACCCTTGCTCATGTTCCCGAAATCATTGAAAGAGATGGGTCCATTGGGGCCTGGGCAAGTGAAGGAAATGAGTCTGGAAACAAACTGTTTAGGAGGTTCCGAAAAATGAATGCCAGGCAGTCCAAATGCTATGAGATGGAGGATGTCTTGAAGCATCACTGGCTATATACCTCTAAGTACCTCCAGAAGTTCATGAATGCTCATAAAACATTAAAAAGCCAGGGCTTCACCATTGATCCAGAGGATAGTTTAGGTGACTCCTTGCCACCGGAGGTCTTGGAAAGCAATGATTCAGCGGAACTCTAAATGTAAACCGCATTTGGTGTTGGGTTTGTGATAGTGTCTTCCTGCAAGGAGGCAGCTTCTTTTTCAGGCCTGTAGAGGTACAGGGAAGTCTGAAACGATCACTTTTACGCTCCCTGTTAAAGGTGCTGAGTGGAGTTTAATAAACGCCACGTCTGTTGGGAGTTTCCAAGAGGCAATGCAGTGGTGCCTTTACCAGTTGTTACGTGAGATGAAAGCAGAAGCAAATTGCAAAGAAGGGTCTTCAGTTTATTTTGGTCTCAGATTGTTGTTTATAAGTCAGAAAGCCAAAGTAATCATGGTTTTATATAAAGTAGCATTTTGGAATGAATACGATTCTGGAGAGTTATGAGAGTTGCTGAAAAAGGGAGCATGGCTATTTGTTCTGTTTCCATTTTTAGAACTATTTTGCTATTTACTTTTTAAGAGGGTTTGATTATTTTATTGACAGTCCTTCGGCTTTTATAAGTAAAGATTTGTCAGTGAGACACTTGTGTAACTGTTTTGGGATAAAGTTCAGTTATTTTTATATAAAATACTGACTAAAGATGCAAACTTTGATCTCACAAACTTTAAAAAATATTATAATTTAACATTTATATTGTAGTACTGCTTAGGAGCAGATGGTGGTATCACCATGCTAATTTACTATATGAAGATATAGGAAAGGTAGCTGGAATTTTTTGAAGGTATTTTTATCGTAATCTGTTTACTCTAAAATGCAAACTCGTACTTGTGCTCCTCAATCAGGATTTACAGTGCCTCGTGGTTATCTCACTACACAAAGTACGTTCAAGCTCTGCTGTGTAGCCTGTCGCTTCATGAGCATTTTAGATTTCTATGTACCTTCAATATATAGTATAATTTGTATTAGTAGAGTTTTACTGGGTGAATTCCTGGCCTCACTGAAGTCACCGGTAAATTGTCATTAATACCAGCAGGCCCACAGTTTCACCAGGTGACTTTAGTCACAGCAGACCCGTTTCTCAGGAGATGGATGTTGCCTTGATCAGGTACACGCCAGTGTTCTGATCTTCTCTATTAGGGTATTTCACTATCCGCTGCTGATGTGCTCCAGCTGTATCTGATACTGAGCTTTTTCACACCTGGGATACACCACACTCACAGTCTCATTTTCCAAATCTGTAAAAGAGGAATGATATTTATTAACCTCAAAGACAGTTAGCATACACGATCCGTTAAAAAGCAATGAATTGTCTTGAAATGACTTAGTTGGCATTCCTCCGTACTATGTTAGATGAACCATTTTGTTGGTTCAAAAGTACCTGAGATGCCCCGAAATCATCTAGCCTTTCAGATTTGCACCTGTAGCTAGCGCATTACTGGTTTTGGAGTAGTATTTCTGAAACAAGATTAAATGCAGAAACAATCAAAGCGTGGATCTAAAAGAATCCGCTTTTTGCTTTTATTTTGATGTGGCAGAAGTTGGTTTGTGAGTGTGAGCGAACAACAAACCTAAAGAATGAATGGTCTGAGGTTTGTTGAGCAGTATCTTGTTCACGTTATCCACTGTATCTTTGAGGGTCTGGTATTTGGGGGTTGGACTAGATGATCTTTAAAGGTCCCTTCCAACCCAACCCATTCTATGATTCTATGATTTACCATTTAAGGACAATGAAAAAATAGAGTGAAGCGTTAATAATTAGTACAAATATTAGTGTTATACTGATTATGTCTTTCTTTTGATTTTATTAATTAAAATACTATTTTTTAAAGTATTCTGTCATTTAGGATTTTGTTTTAATATTAAATATAGTTTAACATTATGTCAAAATTTGCAGTTGGAAATAATGCCTCTTACTTAAAACATTTACTTTTCTAAGCAGTCGTAAGGACCACAGCATCTTTTGTATGGTGTACCACATACATCTACACTTACTGAGAGTTTCTAGATTAATCTAATTTCTAGATTAATTTATTTTTTTCGATTCTTTAAATAAAACAAGTATTTCCCATAGACCATAAATACCAGGTTTACATAAGTATCATTCTTTCCCAATAAATGCAGACAAGTTTTCCAGGAAGCATAAATATCAGGTATAAAGAGCATCCTTTAGCAGTAAATGCAGATATACTTTGCATTTTTGGTTGGCATATATTTCATTATGCAAATAGTTGCACGCTTTTCTTTTTTCTCTGTACGTATATTTGGGACAAGTGTATTACCTTATGTTTTATCCTTGACTCTGCTTGAATAACCTAGGGCCCAGTTTAACAATCTTGACTCACCTCATGGTGATTTTCACTCCATTTAAATGGTATATACAGTTTTTGCTGCCTTTTGCACAGGAGTGTATTTCACTCCCACGTAATCCGGACCCGTTCGTTGCAATACGTATGTGCCCCTGGAGTGACAGACCAGACTTTGTTCATTTTGCACATGTAATTTCAGTGACTCCGCTGACATTTTCAAACTCCAAATTCACTTTAACAAGCTGCTGATGTAACAGCAAGTGATTCGTCTCACTGCCGTCAAAAGGGTTGAGTAAGTTTTATCCATATATGTATGATTTCTCAAGACGAGGCTTATAGCCTGGGGTAACTCGTCAGGCTGAACAGAACCTGGATGAGGACAGAGGAATGCAGTGGCACGTGAAAGTATTCTTTTGTGAAATATTACGAAGCCATCAAGACACATTTCACATTCTACCAGCTCTGGGCAGGATAGCTGACACAGAGAACTACTACTATTTTTTTTTTCTTTTCGTTTCTTTAGACTCGAATCTAGTTTAATCTTCTTCTTCCCATTGTTGACATCTTCTGTAAATCAAGAGACTCTCTTGGAGAGTTTTGAACTCATTAGAACAAAGAGCACTGAAAGGGTAGGTACCTGCAAGTGAAGCTTTTGTAGAGAGGGATAACGGTGCTGCACGCACACACGCATCGGAAGGCAAACAAATTCTGACTGCGGACAGGTGTGTCATTTGGTTACGCCGTCTGTTGTTAAGCTTTTTGATTTTGAAGAGGCTTTAGAAAAATGGAGACACTTTTATTCATGGCACTCTTTCAAACCTTCACATTTTCTTTTTTACGTTAATACTTGGTACAAATCCTTCAGTAATTCATGGTAAATAATTTTCTTGTTCTGAAATTGTATTGACTGGAATTTTTATACAATCATGTTATGTATCTTGTTTTGTTTGGTTTTATCTAAGGGCTTTGTATTGTGAATTGCCATGTTATGAAACGATACGAACTATGTCAGAAGCCATGATCCTGGTCTCAACATATTTTTTTCCTCACAGGAATAATTCTATTGACTTTAAGCAAATCAGCTTTGACCTTTCGTCAGGTAGTTCAGAAACAACTTCTAGATATTTACAGCGTCCTAATTTCTGACTACACTGAGTTCTGTGCTTTGTCTCACTGCACGACTTCATAATTTTACTTTTTCTTACTGTATTACAGTTTCTTAATTCATGAAACCTGTTTAAAATAAAGGTCTTATAAATCTTTAAGTTTCCAGCTTTGTATTTCTTACCAGTTTTTCAACTGTGCACATAACTTCATGGTAACAGTCTTACTTTTCATTCAAATTGTGGATGCTTTTCATATTTAGGCTGTTCTTCTGTGATTCCAGCCCTGCTCTGGAAGTCACTAAATTAACACAAATGAAGATTACTCGGTGAGTCTCAGCAGTCCTTTCAGCACCTTTTCTCACAGGCAACTGTTTGACAGAAAACTAAACTAATTTAAAAACAGTTTTATTTAGTCTGTAAATGGCTTTTGCTTCATTTCCAAATACCATCCCAGTGTTTGTTTAAAATCAGCCTTGCACTGCTATGTCCATGCTAATATGTTAAGCCTCTTTACTGGCTTCTGTGCATCCTTTGCATCAAATTTTGGCTCCTCGTCATAGACCGAGCTGCAAAGATTAGTTCCAATCTACCTTTCAGTTCATGATTTGTAGCTTCCCTTTATTCCACTTCAGAAAATCTTTCTTTCTTCCCTGCAATGATATCTCACGGTCAAAAGACTTATGTAAACCAACTGGTTTGGATGGAATTAATGATGAGCAAATTAAGCTACCTGATTTCCTTGTGCAATCATGTAATTAGACATCTAATTGCTGGACTTTATATCACCAACTTAGTTCTTTCAGCTGACCTTGAATAAAAGATGTTGGATGGAAAAACCAGAACCCATATGAAACAAAAAAAACAAGCCTCAGAGAGTTTCCTGGTAAATTAGGATGATTTAACTCCTTTATTCCTAAATCTGTAA
The DNA here is from genome assembly GCF_964195595.1 of Calonectris borealis. Lineage (NCBI taxonomy): Eukaryota > Metazoa > Chordata > Aves > Procellariiformes > Procellariidae > Calonectris > Calonectris borealis. Next base: position 50,388,304 of record NC_134316.1, on the reverse strand, counting down.
TAACTGACTGAATTTTACTTTCCATGTATTCCTATTAGAATTGGGATCAGATGAAGAATAATGAGGCCTGTCACCGCTCTTCTTCAGAGTACCGTTTTAGGAGACTGAATACGGCATAATTTTCAAACAGCTGACCAGGTGCAGCTCCTAAGTGCGGGAGCCTTCTGCATCAAGCTTAATATTGTCCGTAATACAAAAAGACACGTTAGAAAGGATTTAATTAGCACCTTTGCTAGCAGCATCGGGAAAGAGGTCAAGATCTGTATTTTCAATGCCCAGCTCTTCCTCTGAAGATGGGCATTCTGAGCCAGTGGGAATACACAATAACTACCACCTGAAGGAGGTCCTGCACACCTGTGGCAGTGGCCAGTGTTCTGTTCTTCCTGTGTAAGTGTATGTATTAAGAAATCGGAAGGTTTATAAGGTTATTTTCTTGCTTTTTTTAAAGAAAAAATGGGTTTCGGTGTCACAATTTTCAAAGTTCAAGTAGAGACACCAAATGGAAGTTTGGTTTTCAGAGGCTGTTGCTCAAGCCCTTCCCAGAAGTTAAGTCTTGTTTGAAATGGGATAGGGTAGGAGATCAAAAATGGAGGGAGCTATAGCCACCAACCATGAAAAAAAAGAAGCACGCCAGTCCTTCTGTCTTTAATACATTGAGTCTAGCAGTAAATAACTTTACAAATTCCTTTCCAGTCTGAATTCAATCTTTTCCTTTTGCTTTGGGCTCCCAGTTGCATTATGTGCACTCCTTTCAACGGTCTGTTGGTGCAATGAGTCACTCTGAACTACGACACATGCTTTACTGCTACCACTAAAGTTTGTGCTGTGCCTTTCCTGTAGATTAATCAGGTACTTCAGGGCCCAAGCACCTTTCAATAGCAGTAAAATCCATATATTATTCTCGTAAAAGCTGATAATAACAACATAGTGTTACTAAAATGTGGCTGGGAACCATGATGCTGCTTGTTGTGGTTACAAAACACATAGGTCAGTTGGATGCAGATACAATAGAGATTTACTTCTGCACTCAAATCTACTTCATTTTATCTTCTAATTCTAACCTGCCTGAGGAAGAAACATCTTGTATTGATTAGCTGGTTTTGAAGACAGTCAATGCTCTAACAAGTACATGACTCAAAAGTGTCATCAGAATTATCAGGGAATTAAGTACTTTCTGCAGCTGGAGTGCTATGTCAAGTGTCTTCTCTACAGGCTGATGTTCGTAAATCTCTTCATGTGGAAGTCCTTTGGAATATTATATTTTACTTTGACTTCCTCTTGCTGCAGTGACTACAGTCTCTGAGCTGTGATTTAATGCTGCTTGTACTGCCCTTCACTGTGAGGCTGGGACATGGTTTGACCAAGCAATTTCTCCCTCCTACTCAAATAAACCATACATTTAAAAAAAGCACAGCTCAAACATACAATACACTAACATTATGGGCCTGATGAGGAATATCGTAAAGTCTGACTGTGAATTGCTTTTCTCATAGCCACAGCCTTAAAGTAAAGAACAACAATTCAGGCAAGAATTGGAAAGGGCCGCAATGTGTGTTTGTGCTTGCCACCTGCCGAGCGTACCTGTTCTCGGGAGCTAGGGAGCTCAGGGAGTCAGTTCTGGAAACTCCAGAGATGCTCCCAGCATACTGCAACCGCACCACCAGTGCCTGAGCCACCAGCCTTTAGCTCAGGCTGAGCGTCACTTCTGCTAGGCCAGTGTCGAGCTCTCCCTTCGGAAAATGTTTCCATCCTTTTCTTTGTCTGCACTAGCAGACAAATTGGTCACACAATGTGGGGTCTGAGGAATTTGAGATAATGACAGTAATTGGGAGAGGTAACAGGCAAAAACTCAGACTGGACATTCCCAGGGAGGTTCAATAATTATGGGGAGTCTTTTGTGGTTGTAAAATGGTGAAGGGACGAGGCGTGGAGTTTTGTTATGTGAGTATATTGTCCCCCTTTGTTGGTGGTGTGATGATGTGGCTTTAATTTTGGTATGGATTTTTTTTGGTTGATGTAAATAAAGTCTCTGAAAAGTGCATGATGAATGCGTATTTTAATGACAATTCAGCTGAGTAAGACCTGACTAACCTACAAAAGAGGATGTTGACTATTGAATTTCACCAGTTTGAAGGGACTTTACATGGGCGTGATATTCATTTATTCCTTGGAAAAACATATAGCACTGTATACTCTGAGCTTAGGTAAAGTAGCATGACAAAGGAAATGGGAAGCTGGCATTGAAATCCATGAGCTGATACCAGTATCAAACTGGTGAGAGGGGACTCAGGGTGATATACTTCCCATTTACAAGCTCTACCCAAACTATAACGGCCCGCAGCACGTGAAAAGGTTGGGAGCAGAAACTTTGTACGGCTGCCCTTTACTTTCCTCTGCTGTTGACTTCAGTTGGGCAGGTTTGAAGGGGAGGACTGTGCATACACGTCCGTGCTGACAGGAATACGGGGCTACACGTGCTGCTTTGTAAAGGAGCGGCCGCCCAGGGTCTGCACACAGCGACCGAATGGCTGACAGCTGCTCCTGTTTTTCTTTTTTATTCAGGGGTTCAGCGTGAGAGCTGGACTGTGAGTACTGAGCTGCTATTATTGGCTCGCAAACGTTGAGCTGATGGTATTGATTTTTTTGAAAAGATGTTTGGAGCAGTAGTAAAAATAAAAAATAAAGTCAAGAATGATGAGGCTTTACAAATAGCCAATAAAAGAATCCACAAAAAAGTTAGTAAACTCTTGGGCTATTCAACCTTGACAACGTCCTTTTCAGTCTGAATCCAATCTTCTCCTCGTGCTTTGAGCAGCCAGCTGCATTTGTTTCCACCCTCACAATGCTCCACTGGCTCAGTGAGTCACTCTGAGCTACTCTTGCACTTTTAAGCTTTCAGACTCTACACAGTCACCCTGGGAGAGCAGAGAAAGAAGTGTGTAGTGGAGGACCTGGAGTAAATGATAAAAGTCCTGTTCATCAGAAGGAACTTCTGAAGTCAATGGGAGCTCACAGCACGGGGCGGCTGTGAAGCTAGACCCCTTATCAGACTTCAGATGGACCTCCCAAGCACTCACGCCGTCCTTTCGTAGACTCTGGGATTTACAATGTTTGATTTACTCCAGTCATTTTTATTATAAACTTTATTAGCTTACTAGATTTTTAAAAATACAAACACAAAGCGGTTGTTGAGCGGAGTGGTTTAAAAAAGCAATTTGATTTTTACTATGGGATGATATTCCACAACTGTAGCCAAAACTGACATATAATCATTCAGTACCTCTCAAAATCCAAAATTAATTATCCAGAATTAAATGCTCCATATGTAAGCTTTCCATAATGGAAGTCCCTGAAGAAAACTGACCTTCAGTGTCTTGAGTATTTCATTATTTCTGACACAGGGGACTTAAGCCACCACTTTAGTTTAAAACCAGAATAAGTATTCTAATTTTATTTCATTACACCAACATTACATTGGAGTAATGCAGTTATAAATTAGGCCAAATATTTCTAGAACCACTCACTAAGATAAAAAAAATTAAAATGGGTAATATGATGTTCTTTCTGGACAGATGCTAACACCACTGAGTACATGGGATAATGTCTTATACTACCGGCAGTTCCATTAAACTCACTGGGGATAACCGGGGAGTAAGTTATAGCATAAAATACAGCACAAAGTTACCTGTGTGTTTGCACAGTGCCCTCTGTGATGGCGTTCCTATCTGGATATTACAAAAATACACGTAAGAGACAAAATAAATTCATGACCTTTGAAATGTAACTGAAATATTGAGACAATTGAAATAAATTAAACAAAAAGATCTCTTCGAGCTCCAATAACCCATTCTGCTTCAATCAAAGATTGAAGTGATTTCACTTCCTCCCAGGTGAATACAAACCAGCAGTGTAAATCTATTCAAACAATCTCCGAAGAAAGGACTTTTTCGTGGGCGTTGTTAACTTCATGGCTGACTTTTTGCGCAATGGTTTCATGGGTTGCTTTTTCAGGTGCACCACCTTTTTGGGAGTTTGTAGCCCTTTATTAAGGTCAACATGCTCATTGCAGAAGTACTTGACATTTGCTTCTGAGAGACGTAGGAGCATGCTCTCTGAGAGATCCATACATTGCGCGTGGACCCAGTGGCCAGCCCCGCTGGAACACAGGATCATTGCAGGCTTGTTGAGTTCTGTCGAATAGAAAGGGACCCAGGTGTTAATGTCAATATTGCAGCTGGCACAGCAGGTGATCCAGTAGCCGGTTTCTGATTCATCTTCTTCATCATCTTCATTGTAAGTGTCAGTATCATCAACATCAAAGCTATTGGCTTCAGCACTAAAACAAAACTCTTCCGAATCTTCAAATGGAGTGGAGTCTCCAGGGTCATCGGTCGATGTCTGACTGCAAATTTGTGCTGTCAGTTCTTCCTCCTTGTCCTCTTCTGCTCCTTTGCATCTCAAAATGTAGAAGTAGTTTGCATCGGAGATTAACTGTTTGTTGGCCCCTGGAATGCCCAGCAATACAGACCCTTTGCCCATATCACAGCCAAACCACATCCTGCAGTGTTTAATATCTGGTGTCCAGTCCGGGCTCGCCCTTTCAACAATCTCTATCTTATTATCTTCCAGAACTATGGTGTTACACACTAACCGTTTCTGGTTGTCAGACTGGTAGCCCCCGACAAGGACAAATTCGGTATCACCGGTTTGAGTCACGATAGCACTTGACACAGATATCCCCCCTGGCAAGATGGTGCAGGTCACGGCTGGGCTGCCCAGTGGGAGATCAACTTTTAGCTTGTACAAGCTGGGGGACCTGGTGTTATTTTGAAGTGAATGGCCTCCCAAAATGTAGATAGTATCATTTCTGGCAACTGAAACGTGGAAAGAAAGTCCATCTTGAAGTTCTGGAAGTATGTATGATGTACAGCATCCAAACTCAAAATCAACGAGAAACACAGATGGCAAACAGTCAACTACGCTGTTCCATTTTTCAGTGGTTCTTTGTGCAAGAGGAGTATATGATCTCCCTCCAAATATAACGCTCATGCTTTTTCCCCGGCTATGAACTACGTTAATTGTATGCCCGTATCTAGCTTCAGGGACATCTCCACCCAGGTCTTTCTCAACGCATTGGAATGTGGTTTTCTTGCTATTTTTGCTCACCAGACTCATAATGTAAATCTTATCAGAAAGGTCATTGTTCGGTGTTTTCCCACCATGGATGATATACTGGTGCTCCTCAGACTCTGCATTGCCTCTGAGCGTGCAAAGAGCCGGGTAGCGGAGAGGGGGGAGGTAACAGGAGTCTTTAGAGAAGAAGGCAGGTTTCATTTTGAGCTCATTTTGCTTTACATCGAGAAGGAAAACACCCGTGGGACAGGATCGCTTTGGCCATCCTTTCTGCCCAAAAAAGAAAACGTGGCCATCAAAATTCAGGAGCGAGAAGCCTGGCTGAAGCAAGGACGAATTACTGACGGCTGATACCACCTGCAGCGCCATTTCGTCTGCTGACTGGGCCATACTGTGGTCAATATCTGAGAAAAAAACACAAAAGAAACACATGAAACATGTTTTAGACCCTATGAGAGTTGTTTAACGGTGCTTGAATAAATCGTATTAAAGTTGCATTTCAGTTCACGCTTCGAGACCCCAAAAGAGACCCTTTTCTGCAACTCAAGACATGAATCAAGCAAGAGCTGCGTGCCACTTCCGCGGCATTTTGGACAAACTATGGCCTGTTAGCACGAACAACCCCAATACTGGTGTGCGTGGCCCCGGCCCACCCCCGGCAGCCTGCGCTGGGCCGGCCTCCCCGTTCCGGGCCCGGCCGCTGCCATGGAAACGGCGGCCCCGCGGCCTGCTGGGGCCGGTAGTTCTCGCTTGGCGCCTCGGCCCGGCCCGGCCCGGCGCGGCGCGGGGCTGCCTCGGCTCGTCCCCGGCCGTGAGGAAGCGGGACTGGCGGGGTCAGCGGGCAGGCGGCGGGTGAGTGGGGCCACGGGGCCGGGGCCGCCAGCGGGCGGGTCTCCTGGCGCTAGGTTCGGCTCCGAGGCGCCCGGGGGCGGCGGGACCAGCACCGGGCGTGACCCAAGGCGGGCTGTTTCCTGCCCGTTCCTCGCCCCGGGGCGGTCGGGGGTGCCGAGCTGGTGCGCTGGAGCCGCCCGGGTGCCGCGGGCCGCCTCAGCAGGTAGCGCGGGAGCTGCAGAGACGGGGCGCGGGTCGGGGCTTGGGGGCCTGCCGGGGGGCGGTCGCCTGCCTGCGCCTCGCTGCGCCCCTGGGCCCGGTGCCTGAGGGGCTCGCCTGCTCCCCCAGACCGGCACCCCGCTTGTGGGAAGGGTGGGGAGCGCCCTCCCATCCAGGCCCCTGAGCCCGGCCTCTGGCCGGGAGCACGGCGTCGTGCTCCGTAGTCGGTGAGCTGAAGTGGGCGTATAGCGTTATACATATATATAACACAGACAGCCGAGTGCAAGCTTCAGCAGAACATTTTGCAGATTGACAACGAAAACATCAAGATTTGTTGCAGACATGTAGGAGCAGGCGATGCCAGCTGTAGGTGTCGCCGAAGCGGCGGAGGTCGAAGCTGTTCGTGCCGGGGTGAATCTCGCACACTGGTGCTGGGCAGCCTGCTCCGGGTAACTGTGTGGCTTGGGAGTCTCGCTGCCAGGTTTTCATAGCGTGATCAAATTCTTTGTCTTTGATGTTTGCTGTTTGCTCATGCTTTCGTGAGTAGGTTTCAAGGGATCTCTCTTTTTTTACCGGTTTGTTCAAAAATCTAAAAGAGTTTATGTAGTCAGCCAGGATAATAACACTGAGCGAGATTTGGAGAGCACACAGAGGGAAACGACTGCCCGGTGCATTGGCACTGTCCTTTGGTGACAGCAAAGTTGTGCTTTTTAGTAAATGTCCAAGTTCTCTGTCCCAGCCTTTGCCAAATCCCCAGAATTTAAAGGTGCGAACTAGCTTTCAAATACAATATTTGAAAAAAAAAAAACCCTCTACATTTTAAAATGTAATTCCTTGTTTTGAAGTCTTTAGGATGCATATTTTCCTTGCGCCTGCTTTTCATTTTGCTGTAACAACAAAAACACAGGGTTTCTTTTTTAAGGAAGGATCCGTATTTTCCAGTTATGTGACATCAAAACCTGGGGGCTCCGGGACAACATAGTGTACAGTGAGAGTCACTGTAAAATCATTGGAACTGATGACACTGGCTACATCAAATTGCCATCAGCGCATGTTCTCATGCACACTAGGGACAGTACCGCATCCCTGTACTGCCTGCTCGCTCCACTTTCTGGTACGCAAACCGCTGTGCTAAAATATGGATCTGCCATTAAATACTTTCAAAGGTAGGTGAGCCTGGTGAGATCTGCTTAGGCCAGAGCGCACGGACGGAGCAGGCATAGGCACTACTGAGTCTATTTTAAAAATAATCCATGGAATAGCTGTCTTTTTGCACGTTGTGGAATCATCCAAAGATCACGGTCAAGTTCTGTTCACTGTGTAGCCAGTACTAATACCTCTGCCCTGAAGGTGGTAGTTTTTTCTACATTTAGATTCCTTTTCAGAAGTACTACACTGTAGGTGAAGTTCAGTTACGAGTTAATTAATTAACCCTGTTCTGAGCATGTCAGTATACACAGCAGGTTTTGTTCTTATTATTTGCATGAAGAAAGATTTGCCAAATTATTTACCTTCAGGTGATATGCTAAACAGGAATCTCTGCTGCTTGTTTCTTATAGCCGTTCAAAAATGGTGTTGTTAGAGGAGCTTGCACTGAGTTGGGTTTACTGGGTTAGATTTCCTTTGTCTCTTCTTTCATATTGTGTGGTTACTTAGCTTCTTTGTTTTTACAGGATCTTTAGAAAAGTACTATGTCTTCCGTACTGAAGATGCCACGAGCACATCTGGAAGTTAGCGTTCTATATTTTGTAACACTAGTGTTCTACATTTGACTGCTGGTTTATATTTGAAGTCTAACAGGAGTATTAAAAATGGCAAACAATTTAATTGAAATGTTGGCATTCATCTTATATTCTTACATATGCTTCAAGAATCTCTAAATATGACAATTATTAGTGTCCACAATGTCACAAACTATTTCCCAAATATTGAGCAGTACTCGGTTCTGGAGAGTATACTATCTGAAGAGACTCTTGCAGCTATACAGTGGAGAAAAGACCAGTGAAAATGATTAAAAGTGAGATTGATAGACGCACAGAACTTACTGGTTAAATAAACACACTTAAACACACTTCCTCCTTGTCATCCGTTAATATTTCTTGAACTTTACATAAGCAAGCAGTTCAGTAAGTAAGGGAGAGAATATTTATCCTAGAATCTCTGACAGAAGTAGCTCCTTAGGCACTTGCTGGAATTGCTTTGGCTTTCCAGGTTGTTTCATGCTAATTATGGTGTGTTAATACAGTGTGGTTGATCTTTGGCTATGCTGACCTCCACCTCTAACCTTCCAACACCACTGATTCCTTTGGGCCAACGCTCATCTGACCCTAAGCAGCTTCAGGGAGCCCAAAAGGTAGAAATCTAACCTTATAACCAAAAAGTTTAAAGTTTTTTTGTGGCTTTATGCTCAAAGCTATGTCACTGTGGAGTCAGATTAGCATTAGTGCCAGTGAGGAGGGAAACAGAAATGCCTTTGTTGTGGTGCAGCGCAAGATAGAGGGGAAAAGGCACTACGAGAAGTAAAGATGGATAAATAGAGAAGGGTGGAGTTACATAAACCATTACCAGTTATGGTGACTTGAGTCATGCTTCAGCATATTTGGTATTTTTATAAAAGATCAAGCTCCAGGGATTATACAAATAAGTGAGCATCTCAGCATTACTTTTATAGCCCCTGTATTTGAGAAGTGAACTGTAGAGATCTGAGCTAGAAGCTAATCTAACAGAAAGAAGAAAGCTAATATTCTCCCCTATGTTATTTTAAAATCAAACTTATGATTTTGAGCAGGTTTTTTTCAGTTAATAGTTGTTTGTATGGCAAGAAGAGATTACAAGGAATTCAGATTTAGATAGGTTCATTGGGAGATTTATTTACAGAAGGATCAAATGGAGAGAGAAGGTGCTTTTTAAAAGCACTAGCTAATGTAATTTGAAATGTGCTTAGTATGGAGATAGGTGGACATAGTTAAAATTTTGTATGTGGGGTATTTCAGAAATTATATTAAGCATTCATTGAGAAGTATAGGATGAATGTGTTTTAGAAACAAGGGATAGGATTTAGGCACCTAAACATCAAGTGACATTTCGTATGCCTTTGGATATTCTTCTTGTCTTCTAGCTTCTGCTATGGAAGGCAGCAAGTCTTTCATAGGTCCTGTGTCCTAGGTCCTAGTGAATGTAGGGTTTATAAAATGTCACTAGATTACTATTGAGTAATAATAAATAAAAGTAATAATAAACACTAATTTAGGCACTGAGTCACTCCCCACCTGTGTTTACTACTTATTGTTCTCTTTGACCCTATGTAGAAATTGTTTGTTTAGCTATGTGCTGTGCCTGTTACCTGCTCAGGCAACAAAAACATTTTAAACAGGAGAACAATGAACAATCAATACTGTTGTTTAGTGTGGCGTTTCATATTAATATTTGTCAACATTAAAAAATACCATATTCATAATAATTTCACAGTAATTTGAACGCTACCAAATAATGAATGGTTTGATCTTATGAACTGTAGCAAACCCAAAACACCTTTCATTTACACAAACATAGGGTATCTGAACAGCAGTGATTGGACGCTGAGAAAATGGATTGCAGGATAGCATGGAGTCTTAGTTGGTAAATGCTCATTGCTGACCATTAAATTCTGCCATTAGTTTGCAGTTATTTTTAACTTGGCATGAACACAGATATCAACGGTAGAATTAAATTTATTTTGCAATATTGTATATTGTTTTTTTTTCTCTGACTGATCTGCAGGTCTCCCTTTGCAAAATGAAAAAGCATACCCCTGAAAAGCAAGTGCTGTTCCTAAATTCTTCACAATCAAAATCATATCCAGATACCCACAGAGCTTTGAAGTCCTCCATAAACAGGCTTAAGGAAGGAAATCTTTATATAGTATTTCTCAAAACATTCACTAAGTGTATCAACCAAGTTTGCTTTGGGCAAAACAATAAGTTAGACGTACCTGGCTGATAGGGTTTTTTTGCGTCCGCCGAAATCTTTCTATGTAATTGGGATTCAACTGTGAGCACTTTGAGGAATCTTCTCTGACAGCACAGGGGGCTTGTGGCATGGAGAGACAGCCTGATGGAGGGGAATCTATCTGCTTAATTTGCAGATGTGCTCCTGAGAACTCCATCTACTGTGGCTAACTGGCTGTGACTGTTTTTTTTTTCTTTCCTCTCTTGTCTTTAGATGGCACAACAAGAAACCCACCAGCCTCCAGAAGCTTTAACTCTTTGCAGTAGAACCAGACCAGAGTGACTGTGGGTGTCTGTTCGTTAGATTGTAAACGTCTGCAGCATACACTCCTTTATAGTTTAATTTTTTACACTGCTAAACCTGTCAAGCTCATGATCTTTTTGGGAATTTTTCAGTGCTATTGGAATATAAAAATGTAACCTAAAGTAATTTTTGAGTTCAAAGAAAAAATAATTTCAATAGCTAGTAAAAGAAAACAACTCCTGCTGATTGGCGTACTACTGCATTCCCCAGGAATGCTCCGCTGCAAGTAGGTAGTGACATTGAAACAGAGCAAAGGAAATGACAAATGCATGCAACCCAGTGAGTGAGGGCTGACTGAAAGTCCGATTCAAAGTCCACTGAAGTCATTAGGAATGTCTTTTTTCTACTTCAGTGGCCTTCTGATCAGGCCTTAAAAGACTAATAAAACTTTGCACCCTTCTGTGGCATTTTTCATCAGTTTCACAGCGCTCTTCTACAACAAAAAATAATTAGTCTCTGGGAAGTCCTCTGGGAACACATCCTTCCAACAGCTAGCAGTGCTGGGGCACAGAGGATAAGCCACTTGCATAACATAGCACACCAAATAAACAGAAAAACCTGGAAAACAATTCGCTCTTCATAGCTCCCTGCTTTTGTTTTCCTGGCCCTACTTTACCCACTCCTGAGTTACAACATCTGCTGCACGGTATTTTAGAAATATCTCATCTCCCATTTGAAACTGCTGTGAGAATAGAAGTAGAAAGAGCTTGAAATGGAATTTGGTTAGTACAGCAAAGCAAACATACCAAATGTTTGCGAAAATTGTCTTGAGACGTTGAATAATTGTAATGCAGATAGGATGTGGTGACGTTTCTCACCTGAAATACAGCAGCTCTAAGGCACTGTGCCCTGTAGCATCCTTATGGGCCTATAACTTCTGAAACAAAGATAAAAGTAGACTGTACTGCGGAGTTGAATGCTGAAGAACTTAACTTCCTCCAGATTTAAGGGCATGCAGATTACATTTATTACATTATTACATTCTATTTTCAGTAGTGCCTAGATGATATTTGACAGCTTCTTATCCAAGTGCTTGACATAGTCTGACCCTTGTTTGGGTCTGTGATCAAAGATCTACTGGCAAAAGAGATACAAATGTTTAAGCGAAAAATCCAACCCCCAATTGTGTCTCATTTAGTATTTTACATTCTTGTTCTCCTGCTGCCAGTTGACGTGCCTTATCTTTAGAAATTCTTTTTCCAATTACTGTGGCTGAGAAGACGGAGAAATTAAAGTTTGTTGGCAACAGCATGTCAGTTTTGGATGAGAACGTGGTCTGTCCAAGCCGGTCTGCTGTAACTGTCAGTGACAAACTGCTTTGGAGGAGCTGCAGCAAGTAGCTTCAGAATAATGTATCTACAAGGCAAGAAAATCATGTTCAGAACTGTCCAGGTCATAGCAAGAACATCTAGGATTTGCATCCTGAATTTATTTGGCAGAGAACCCATGCGAAAATGAATAAATAGACTTTTCCTTCACAATTTCTATTTTAATAACGTTGACATAGGTAGTATGTTTTCAGCAGATTGCTCACTGTTATGGAAATGCTTTGTTTCACTTGATTGTCTTCTTTACAATTAATTACTTAAAATAATACGTGGTTTACATCGTCTTCATCCCAAATCATTCCAAATTACATTGAGATATTTCCAGGCTTTTCAGCATATTTTCTGCCAGTAAAACACAGTCATCTCTGAGCTGGAACGTGGCTGGCTCCCTGTGGGTTGCAGTAATGCACTCCAGCTCAGCAGGGAAAGGGAGGGCCGCCTTACTCGTTTGCGTAGGGTTAGCCAGCCAGAATGCAAATATTCTGGATACTTGGCCAGGACCTAGGGGCTGAAACCTGTGAAAAAATGGCACAGGGAGTGCAGCGTCCTACAGTCTTCAATTTTCTGTCTCATCTAAAAACATCAGTAAACAGTATTTAACATGTGAGGGACAGGGCTTTATTCGGAGGCCTCATCTAAAATAGATGGTTGAATCCAGCTGTGTTTGACTGTCAAATCCACGACGATCGCACTCCAGGGGACAGTGGCTACCACGTTTTGAAGGAGCGCTTGGTATGCAGGAAATGTCCCCCTTGTCATAGGCCTCCAGGTGGTCTTTAAAGGGAGGAGCGCTCTTGAAACCATTGGGATTTCATTAAAAAAACCTGATCATGTACGGGATTGACGTAATAGCACTGAAATCAAACAGGATCAAGGTGCTTGCTTGCAGTTAAAGCCCTTAGATACGTAACTTAAAAGCTCATATAAGCTGGGCACGAGAGGCACATGTTTTTGACCCTTGCAAAGGTCGGCTCAGTAATGCACTAATGCAAGCAGATGCAGCTCCCACCCGCGCAAATTGCTGATGTGTGTGCTCTTACGGCCTCCCGCTGAAGGCAGTGGCAAACGTCCAGTTGATTTAAACAGGATTAGCTGTTGCAGATCTCATTGAATTGAGAGATGCTGCAAGGAGCCTCATCTGACAGTTTTCGTCCTTTGTAATTGAAACTTTTTCTTTTAGTTTGTTCCCATAGTTCGGTTGACCCGCACCTGCTGGTGGCCAGCGCTGGCTGCCGTCGGCTTGCTGCAGGAGCGCTGCCTCCCCGCAGGTGGTGGGTAGCGGGGAGGAGGAGGGAGAAAAGTAGGGCAGGACAGCAGAGCAGGGGGGGGTTTCTTTTGCAACTGTAGCTTTGCAGATGTTTAGACAAGGAGGAAACAGTTGACTGCCTTCTGGAAAGTGGGTAACCTTCCTGTGCTGCCCCACTGAAAACGATGTATGTCTTTCTCGGGGCAGGAATTCCCAGAATCACTCCTTTCACTTGGCCCACTTTCAAAGTGCCATCCTGGGATGTTTGTTAGGGTAGTGACCATGGTCCATAGCTAACAGCAAACATTTCTTAAGGACAGGCTTGAGTTCCAGCTTTGCATGGCTCTCTGTGCCACAGGGGCTGATGATCAGCACTCCAGGCTCCAGCTGTAGCGGTAGTGCGGGTGTGAGTACCCTGGCAACATCTGCTTTTGCTAGCGTGGAGGAAGCACAGCTTTCTGGGCCATTTATGAGTGGTGTTTCTGATGAGGCTGTGCTTTCACAGTTGCGTAAACAGCTATGACAGGCTGCCAAAAGGGGCAATCCTGCATCCTTCCCTTCCTCCCACTGCATGTTCCCACTGTCGCCTTGTGCAGGCACCCACGATCATACGGCTGTAAGGCAGATCAGAAAATGTGTATTTAATACAGGACATATGTATTTGCTCAGTTTAGTTTCAGGTTTTACATTGGTAGTTTATTTTGTCTGGCCAAGAGATGGGCTGGAACCAAAATCCGAGGGGTGAAGAGGGAAAGAGGGTACTGGTGATGTTTTTGGGAGCAGCCAGCACTTAGATAGGCTTAAATTGATTCTGACTGCAGTCCTTTAATACAGGCTTATTCCTTTTGCAAAGTGCTACCTCATTCTTTATTGCTGTAATAATATTGCAGCAAATCCATACTCCTCTAGAGTCTCCTTGACTCACTAATGTGGTGAACGGTAGTAAGACAGCAAGGAGTGGAAATCAGATACTTTTCCTCCGAAAGTACTAATCCCTGCTCTTCAGATTGAGTTTACTTTAGTTGGTAACAATATAGGACCTAGGTCACTCATTTTGTGTGTAATTAAACCAGCTTCCTCGAGCAAGCTTTACACATATATGTACCATATATGGGTACATATATTACATGGGGTGACTTCTACGCTACTGCTGTCTAGAGGGCAGATTGGGATGTTACGGTTTTTTGTAAGAGGCAGCACGCTGTTACGTAGCTCCTGGAACAGGTTGGAGTGGAGACTAATGTCCTGAATCACAGTGTGCTTTCTCGTCATCCTTAGGAGGCCGTAACCAGCTCTGGTTCTGTACTTGGTCCTTTGACAGCTTGCTGCACACTTAAGACTTGCCTATACGCCTGCAGTATTGCCTGACTATATGAGCGGTGAACCCGCAGAGATCATTTCTGCATTGCCTTTACCAGCTCACCCCATCACTAGTGACAGCTTTTATGTTGCTGAACTAGCCAGGCCAAGAGAGTCCCCAGAATCAAGGTGTTTAGTGCAGACTGACATGTAAAACCTTTATGGATGAGAGCTGTTCTAGAAATGCTTGTTGCTTAATTCTGTATTGTGGGTTGTAAGAGAGCAGGATTGCTTTTATGAGAGGTTAGTTAGATTTGAAGTATTAAAGACCCCTTTGAAAAAAGTTAGTTGTGACAGGTGTAGTTACTGTGCTAGCTTTATAGGGAAAAAAGATCAGGCATTGTCCAGTGGTAACAGAGTATAAGATGTAAAAATAATGTATTTGTGTTCAGTCTGAAAAATAAAATTATGTAAGGTTTTAGTGTGTTTGTACAGAGGATTAGCTTATTGCTCTTTCCATTTAAAAATTCAGAATCTTGATTTTTCTTTCATTGCCTATATTGTATTTAAAAGAAACGTAATAAAGCACTCAAAAATGCATCATAAAACAGTAAGCCTATATTCGACCACATTTTTTATTGTTTAATAGAACTAATAACTACATAATTGAAATCATGCTAATACTCACTTGACCTGCCTCTGTGATTCAATGCAGAGAGTTCTGGTTTGGTTTAAACTGCTGGGAAGAAGACTGCAATTTGAGAAATAAAATTGATTTTGCACAATCTGCTGATGATCAGCAAGGCTTAATGAATGGTCGCCTCAAGAAACCTCATTACAGTAATTTCGATGGATGAGCAGGAGTGAAATGCAAAAAGAAGTATAGTTGCTGCTTGAATGCATCACTTACTGATATTTGACTCTAAAACTATCCAGAGCCAGCACGGGAAAAGGATCAGATATCCTTGCCTTACTTTCCTTGAAATCTCCAAGTTAGTTTGATGCCTTTTGGGAAAAAGAAGATAAGTTTTTGATTTCAGTAGTAGATACTCTCAAGCAGAACAATGTAGTCATGTCATTCGTAGAGGTGTGATTATATCCAGTTCATAAATTCTGGGTGATTCCAATCCATTATTGAACATTTTTTTCTTTTTTCATGACAGTTCAAAGAAGTCATTGCCTTCAGGCTGTGAATTGGATGATTGCTGAAGCCTTTTACTTATGTAGAATCTACTGGTTAGCTCCTTAGCAAAGGTAAGAGTCCTCTGGTCAGCCTGGTTTCAGCTGTTCACATCACAAAACTGCAGCTGAGAGAGTGTGGTGTTCATTTAAGAGAGACTCAGGAATAAAGTAGGTGGGAAGCAGCAGAAAACCAAAGTGGAATGAAAATGAAAAATACAAAAACCTTGATAGGTTGAGATATGTTTCTGAACACCTCTATTGTACCATCCATCCTAACCATATGTTCAGTTTCAGGGATAGTAGATTTTCTCCAAATACCATCCTCTGTGCTTGCTTTCATTTAGGGTGATGCAATAGCACCTGCAGTTCTTCAAAATAATTGAAAACGGGGGGACAGGTAGTTCTAGCTGCCAGTCTCTCCTCTCTATTGTTTGCATGAATGGCTGTTCTTCTGACAGAACCTAGGCTTTTATTAGGAACTAGCTGGTTTTTCGTCTCCGTGAGGAGACGATTCTGTAGACATAAATAACAGCTGTGCAAGGGAAGATTAGGTCTGTGTTGGACTATCACCTCTGTAGTCCATTTTGCATTTTATTTCTTGCTTTAGATTTTTGAAGCAAAACTGTGAAGTTATAAAAAGCAATGGAGGATGGATGCCAAAATGACAAATAGGGTTTTCTCCCCTCTTTTCCAATTTAGGATTTATTAAAATATGAATAATTTAGTGAACTCAAGTTCCAAAATATATTCTTTGGGTTTTTTTCCACAAAAAAAAATAAGGAAATGTGGCCTATGAATTACAAGTTATTTTATTTTCTTAACCCAAGATGAATACTTTTATCATAGTTGATAGCAGATCTAATATACTAATGCCTCTAATAACTATATTGGCTATAGGAAAACTACTCTGGATTTACTGCTTTGACTTGGGTAAAAATTTGGTCCATTTTCTGGTAAAAAAAGTGTTAGTCTTGAGAAAGTAATCTTTTCCCATGCTTGGAATATCCAGGGAATTTTCTCCACTATTTTTTTTTAAAGTAATGCTGTTTTGATAATGCTTCTCCCAATGCATACATATTGAAGTGCGTGCTAGATGGAAATATATAGGTTCAGTGAAGTATATGTTTAAAACCTTTAGGGATAACTTCCTAATCTCCATATGTCAGGAGATTTCAGGTATTAAAAGTTAGATTATATTTGAACAGCATCCAGTGCTTGCTTTTTCATGAGGCTGATGTTCAGGATTTTGCAATCGTAGTTTGGCTAAAACTTTGTCAAGTTGAATTCAGCACTGCGTTTCCTAGCTAACTGTAATAGTCAAAACCTGGTGTTTATCCAAAGTCTTGTTGCACTGTTGCTCCTCTACAGCTTAACCAATAGAGGATGTTACATCTGAAGTGAAGTTTCCCAAGTTCTGTAGGAAGTAGAGGCTGGGCATCAGTGTAAGAATTGAGCTATAGCATTTTGCTAACACCTGGTCTCGATGCTTAATCTCAGGCTGATGACCGGTCGCTGTAGCACATGGCATTCACTGAGAAAACTGCCATTCAGCTTGGTTAAGGATACAACTGTTCCCCCAAATTGCTTATCAATTTTCTAGCTTCCTAGAGCATTTGAGAGTAAAGGAATCTAAGCTTTATTGCCAGCCCTCCTCTGATTTGTTTATAAATCATTTAAACTCTTGGTGACTCGGTTTTTTCATCTGTTATTTGGAATAATATTTGTTTGCTCTTCCTCATGGGACTATTGTGAAGTTTATTTCATTAGTGTTTATAAAGGACTTGGAGATCCTAGACGCCAGATGCCAAAGAAAAACAAAAGGTTGTTATTACCATTTTCTTGATTAAATAGATGTATATTTTTTTTCTTTGACACTAGCCTTACAAATCACTGCAGTCTTTCATATAATGAAATTTACCTCAAATAATGACTGCAATAACTGAACAATAATGAGGAATAGAAGGCATTGCTTCCCTCTGAAACCACTGCAATTTGCATAAACCACTCTGAGAGTCTGGTAAATTATATTCTGCTTGGTCAGTCCACGGAGAGATTAATACTGGTTTGTTTTTTGTAAAAACATTAGAAAACTTAAACTTTAGGTCATGTGGGTGTGCGTGTGTTTTTATATCTTCAGAACATTAGTCTTCTTTACAAGCTGGCAATCCAACAAAATTAGAGTTTGATATTAGAAATCATGCTTTGTTTTCCTGCTGGGCTCTGAACAATTCTTGTTTGATCTTATTTAACTTTAAAATCAGGTTGGCAGCCTTGCCTTAGTGTAGTTGATTTGACGTTTTGCTGAAGAATTAAGCTTTCGTTCCCAAAAGACACTTCTTAATACTGTGGTAAATCAAGAGAAGAAACATGGGAACACATGAAAATCAAGCACTTAGTGTATGATGCATTCTTGCATCTTTATCCCATTTATGTATGCAAACTGGTCATTTACATTTTTTAGTTAAGTTGCCACCGTGTGAGACAATGTGCCAGTTATGTATGTCCACGTCCTCACCTGTGTTTTTCTGCTTCTAGTAGTCTGGTCTTATGTGTATAAAAAATTAGTAATATTATTAACTATTTAGCATCACACAGCTGTTAAAATGCGTTTACACAGCTTTTATAAGTGAGGGGCAAGGTTAACTTCAGCGTACTTCACCGAGAGCTGTTTCAGGGCCATTATTTCCCTTAAAGTCTGGTAGAAGATGGGCTGGAAAGCTATTGCTGTGTGACTGAAGGGTGGAGCTTTCAAGTCCAGAAAAGCCTCTATGGGGTTCCTTCAGCTCTCAGCATTTGTTGCCTTCTCGAGAGTGGTCCTTGCCTTCCTACATGGTGCCCAGTTCCATCATGCCCTCCCCGTCCTGTGTGCAGCACACGCACACATCTCATCATGATTTAACATGCCCTCCAAAATCTGGGTTTAGTGGCTTTGATGGTGCAGCGAGCAGTGCACCTGCAGAATGATGAATTCACTCCAAGTTTTGAACGTACAGGTGTCCCAGTTGTTAAATCCAACACGCTAGCGACTGGTGTCACTGTTTCTGCAAAGGTGGCAGGGGTTGTAAGACTGAACTTAAAATGAGGGGGAATGAACACCACTGAGAGAGGCTGGCACTTCTGTAGCCCATATTACCTGAGAACATAAATTTCAGGCATGAATAATCACAGTCTCTCCCTTTGCACTTAAAATTACTATGTCCACTTGGATTTTGGGGGAAATGTTGTGTAAAGTGCCACTGACAAGATCAGAACTTCACAAAGAGAGAGGAAAAATTTGACATTCTGGTTCTCATCTATGTGAATTAGGGACTGCAGTTAATTTGTTTTCTGCCTACAGATACCTACGGCTCTTTTCTTTCTATTGCAGAAGCAGCCTACTAAAGCAGATATACCTGTTCGACTATCAAGGTGTGGATCATGGGAGAACAACTGTTAAACAGCAGCATCCTTGATCAATTTATTAATAGCCATGAACAGTCATATGAAGAGTTTCTAAAAACATTCGCTTATCTTTTCAAAGGTATGTAACTTCCCAAATCTCGCATTAGAAATCGCAGCCAGAAGGCAAGGTAAAAAGAGAAGCAGTAGTATTTAGTGTCGTTTGCTACTTACTTGCTTTGTGACCTTAGGCAAATCCTTGTGATGCTTTTGTTTCTTCTGTCAGCAGTGGGATCTAAGGTCAACTTTCCTTAGCTTGGTTCACAGACTGCTAAGGTAGGTCTCTACAGGTGTTTAACCATGTTTTGCTCGCTTTAGGGAGGTGGGGGAGCGTGCACTATTTGGAAGGATAGGCTTTTCCTAAGTACGTCCTGCATTGTTTTGCTAGAGAAGTTTCCATAAAAGAAGAAGAGCCTAAGGAAACTATTTAATAGTACGAGATCGCCTAAGATTAGGGGTGTGCAATTTGGATACTTTCACAGATTTACTAACACGGCTGTGCTGTGCTGTCGTGTGCGCCAAGCTAACAGATAACTTGGATGAAGGCACATTAGGACATCAGATTAGGATGATTAGGCTGAAAAGATCTCATGCTCTGCAGATGAAATAAAAGGTGAGGCTTAATCTTGATCTGAGCATTGCTGAATTACAGGCAGTTTAGATCTGGATCCAAATTCTGTAGCTCAGGTTCATTTCTTTTGGCCGTGTGAAGTCAGGTGCCATAAAAATAAATGTGAGCTACATATTACTCACTTACAATTCTCTTTACCACAGCTTTGCACTAAAAATTATGTCCTCATCTTATTGCAGAAGCACTGTATTTTTCAATTACAGCATGTGGCATGCTCCATTGATTGGCACTCAGAAGTCTGTCCTGTCCTTGTCCTTCAGGCAGAACTAAGTGTGAAGTCACAGGCACTGAGCAGAAAACCAGTGGGGGAGTCGAAGCTGCTATAGAAATAATCTGGTGGCAACCTTCTGTCTCCTCCCAATAAAATATAGAAGAGAAAGACACTGGGGGATAAGATAAGAGGATTGAAAATTAGGTTCTGCTCTTCTTTATGTATGATTGATACACTGGGTATAGCTCCTATCTTAGAAGCATGCTGCATATCGTGATGCTACTTCAAAAAACCTCAGCATGTATTTCAGTCACTTTCATTGTCACTATAGCATCTGCCACTAACACTGTATAAAAGGTAGAGCTTCAGCTGAAGCAAATGCTTAGAAATGCAGTTTCCTATGCTGGCGTAAACAAAACAACTCAGCTTGTTTTCGTCCCACGTTCATTTTCCTTTAAAAATACCCAGAGGTCTGGTTTGCATTATAACCTAATGACCTGCAAAAATTCCACTTAAAGCACAAGGCATTTTAGCATCAGAACAGTGCAAAAAACTTTATAAAATATCACGTTCTTAGTTTCTTAATTTTGCATTTGAAAAATAGTCATTTGGCTTTATTTTTTTTTTTTTAAAGCAACTGTGATAGCTTAGTAAGACTATCTGCTAATAGGCTCCAGAAATTTTCACTTTTATGTGTAAGTTCAGATATTTACTGTGGAGGTATATTTGTGTTACTGTCAAGTAAAATCTGACCATTTTCAGATTACTGTTCTGAATTTGGCCTGATAGTGGTGTTGATCCACGCACTAAATCTTTGTACGATGAGCATTAATGTCAGAATTTGCAGTCCTGCTTAATTAGATACGGAGATAGTTCTTTGTATACACAAATAACCAAGCCCATTCAGTTGTGTGTGTAAATATATAGGAGCTCTTTAAAAAAAATTCCTTGAAAAACATCACCATCTGGTAGATTTTTGACTGCCATAACATTGGAAACAGAAGACACATATAACTGATTGGATCCCACTGATTTCACAGGATACCATATTTATATAAGATGATTTTCACTTGTGCGTGAATTTGTACTAGCTCTCTAGTTGGGATTGCAAGGATATTTTCACCAGGAGTTTCTACATTATTCTTGAAAGCATCTCATAAGAATCTTTTTTCCTAACTGTTGTGGTTTAACCCGGCAGGCAGCCAAACACCACACATCTGCTCGCCGAAACCGTATCACTAACTAATGTTTAATTTTTCTTCATTAGTTGAATTTACACACAGTGAAATTGAAAAGAATATACCTTGAGTACAAAAACCCAAGCATCCTTGACTGTTCTGGCCTATCTAAAAAGAACCCTTTGAGGCTATAACTGTCGGCCTGGAGTAACGCCCTGTGAGTACATTAGGGTCTTCTGCTAACAGAATAGTTCCGTTCTTATAAATATGGGAAACAGTATTAATGCATTTTTGCATTCCTGACTTTCATTGGCTTTTTAAGGATTGCTAATATCCTAATCAAGAAAATCATGTTTTTAGAATGATGTCTTTTTATATCTGAATGTGTGATATTACATTTGGCTACTCTATAGAGTAAGAATCCTATTCTTCCTTGTGTTATTTGAAAAGATATTCTCTTAGCTTAAGTAGAACAAGATTTGGAGTGAAAATAAGGTCCTTCTAAATTCTGTGTAATTCATTTAGTGATATGTGTGTGGTTTAAATAGCACACAGATACGTTATAACTTAGTTGGACCATAAAATCTTTGATATAGGAATTTAATCTTCCTGATTTTAGTATTCCTAAAAAACCGATTCTGTTCTTTAAAGTGTGCTTGGTGCTTGTGCTTGGTGAATGACAGTTCATAGGCTAATTGACAAGTAAATCCTATAGTAAGGCTTTTACCTCACTTCTACCAGATCTGATGGAACATGGATAAACATACTTAAATGTCATTTTAAAACTCTGAGCTCAGCATTCAAAACATACATACTCCAACAGAACATGACCTATATATCTTAAATGCATAATATTTAAAAAGTATGGGAGCGCTCCCTCCATAATTGGAAAAATTTTTAACCCTTTTTATTGATTCTGTAATGGATGGACACTTGAGGGCTAGGTTAAGATTCTAGTAAGTCTCTTAGTTTTCCTACGTACAGCATCCAAGGCGTGTTTTCTGTCAAAAGGATAATACTAACCAAATGAATAGATAGGTGAAAGGGCTGGTGAACCCATGGGAATATAATTTAGTAATTAGAGCACAGGCCCAGAAAGGTGAAATTTTTCATGCTCGCTATAAAGCTTTGCAGAAGTTTTCAGCATCTGGAAAAAAATGACCACCTCTTGTGCAAATCCAAAGCAAAGATATTGGTAAGAGGAATCATTTTATTAGTCATTTATTTTAATACATTCATTTATGCTGCTCTTAGAATCACTGAATCCCCTTATGCTTAAACCAAGTTA
This sequence comes from Calonectris borealis, assembly GCF_964195595.1. Taxonomy (NCBI): domain Eukaryota; kingdom Metazoa; phylum Chordata; class Aves; order Procellariiformes; family Procellariidae; genus Calonectris; species Calonectris borealis. The sequence goes on along the minus strand of NC_134316.1, from coordinate 50,366,030 downwards.
CGTATTTAGTTTTGTTAGTTTGTTCTTTTAGCTTTGAGTATAAAAACAATCTGATAATAAAACAGCTAACTGGCATTTGCTTTGAGGTTGTACAACGCCACTATGTTTTTTAAATGCAGAGAAAAATCTTAAAGAGTAATTTCTTGACTGTGCAGTTGAAGAAGCCTCAGAAGAGTTGGATTTACAAAGGAGTCGATGACAGATTTCCGTAGATGTGGTCAATGAATCATTTCTTCAGAACTAAACACTTCCTAGGACAACTTTGGACAAAATCTCATGGAAATAGACCTAGTCCCCGCATTTTAAAAGAAATACCACACAGGGCAAGAGGCTCGCTCAAATCTTAGGAAGAGTGTTCGAAATCTGGTGGAGAGAACTATGATGTGCAAAATTAGAAGGCAGCGTCTGCTCATTTTTCTAAACTCAGAGGAAGATTGGGAAATTCACTGGAGCATAAAATATCTCCTTTGACCTTCGGCAAAAAATACAGACAAAACAAAAAAATGGTCCAAGCTTTGAATTTTTCATCTAGATTTTGAATTACTCCTCTCCCACTTCTAAAAATATAGGATCAGTCAGCTGCATAGAAAAATGCTGCGATGAATAAAATTCTTATCCAAATCCAAGCTTAGATTCGTATTTTTTCCATGGTCCTGGGCATTTGACCACTGGGATTAAATTCAGTCCATTCCTGCTGTTAATTTTGCTCTATTTCATATACCTCACACTGGCTGGCAGTGCGTTGAAGTCTGAGGACTTTGATCAGACCCATCTCTAAGCAAACTGAATCTTCGATATAATCTTTGTAGCCTCAGTGCTGTTGTTTTGATGCTTCTCTGCTGAGCAAGCTGTCAAGCGGAGGAAGTTGGAAGGTGGCTGACCACTTCTCTGCTTCCAGGTGGCATGCAAGAGCCATATTCTGTGTTGTGATTAGATTAAGTTAATTCCCCAGTGAAAGCTGAGCGATTTAGTTCACAGTCCATTTGACGGTAGCTGTCTGCTTCCTTTTTTCGTTAACCACATTTAGGAAAAACAACTTTAAACTTCCTACATAAGTGTCAGTGGAGGCACTTTACAAATGTGAGCCTTAACAGCAGAAAGCATAGCAGAAAACTATATAAGAAATGACAGTAAATTCACTTTAATTTAAAAAATGGACCAGTAGGACAATGCTAACCCCAAGAGAAATTTGCAGCCTTCTTCCTATGAGTGAATTTGCCAATAAAAACAACTAGGCAGTTCAATAAAACTAATTAAATTAATCTCTCATCCCTGGGGAACTTAAACAGGGCATGAAATAGGGAAACAGCGTCAATTCAGAGCTTTTTATTGATGTGTTGTGCTGGATCATTGGGAAGAATTGGTTGGGAGAAAAAATTTGCAATTTTCTATTGATCATAAATTCGGTAGCTATCTCTATGTAACCTTCGTTCAATATAGTATACAGTCAAATATCATACAGAGCCCCTAAATGTAGAAAAAAACCCAGACATAGGGATGGAAACATAATAGATTATTTTTGAAATAATAATAGCTGATCTGTTTTACGGATATTTGTTGTCCTTAGATCTCAGTGGTATTTGCTATGCAAAGTACTTCATCTCCATTGTATAGACAGAAAAAAATTAGGCATAAAGAGGGGAAATGACTAGTGTTCGTTTGCACAGTAGCTCACTGGCAGCGCCAGATAAGGACAGAGGCACACGGCCTCCCAGAAGCTTCGACAGCCCTTGAACCACAGTGCTTCCCTAATAGCAATTCTTTGTTCTTTTCTGTGATGCCTTTATTACTAAACAATTTCTAAAGATTGTTTCAGATGGAAAAAAATGTATTTTCATTCTGTTGCATAACTCAGATTTTCTAGAACGTAGAAAAGGGAAATATTTAGTAATTTTGCTGTTGATACTTTGATACAGATTCTGTCCTATAGTGGCATATTGGCTCTGGTTGAGTTCTGTAGCGCTATAAAAAGCAGTAACACAGAATGAACTCTTGCTGTAGCTCATCACCTTGCCTTGAAAAGCATTGAAGTGTGCTATATGCAGCTGTTGGCTAAGTTTCATGTCATTACAGTGAGGTGAGGAAGCACTATTAGCCCTCTTTTCCAGATGTGGAAATGACACAAAGCAAATCATGTCAGAGATCAGAGCCATGTAGTGGCTCAACAGGACAATCAGAAACAGAAATCAAGTGACCTCACTTCCAATTTAGTGCTGAACTCTTTATAGAATTGTGTGCTTTTCTGTGTCCGGTATAAAATCACATAGAAACACCTAATTTCAAGAAAGTAGGTATTTGTCTTTAAAAAAAAAAATCAGACCTTTCTGAAGATGCCTTAAAGTCTTAATTATAATATCCAAAATCGAGCATTTTTGAAATTCTGAGGCTATCTGACATTTTATTAATTTATTCGTATCTGCTGTAATCATTTTATGATATTATTTGTTAAGAAAGGAATACTTTGTATGGAGATGTCAGATGCTTTTGATTATATACAATTCACTTGTTTCTTACAGTGGTTATCTACTTACCTGCTAATGCTGAATTCTTCTAGAATGCAAGTACACAGAAGGTTTTCAAAATCAATTCTGTCCTTTATTTATTAGTATATCACCTGCTCTTTTAAAGTGCTCCCAACATATGTATTTAATGTAGTTTCCTTGTGCTGAGGATGAATTTAAGCACATTTGTGGTTGCTTTGACTGTAAAAAAAAAAAAAGCAAGTGTAACAGCTTGAGTTTATTTAAGTAATAAACTCAAATACATTCTGTTTCTTTTAGCTAAGGTTCAAAGTATGGCTCAGTGTAGCCAAGACTCAGAAAGAAGTATGGAGTTGCTATCAACTGAACTAGTATTGTCCCATTAGTTACTGTCTAATTTAAAGCTCTTCCTAAACTATCCCTCAAACACAATTTCTGAAATGTAACACTATTTGCATTCTGCAAAGGATAGGGTAGATTTTCTGAAGGTGTCGGAAGCAGGCCCACCTTTATCAACTTCTGGAAAAAGTCTTCCAGCTTTTATGTCCTGATACACTGTCAAATTATAATTGCAAAATACTATCAGTTGTACAGCCTGTGCCTTTACAAAGCTGTTGTTTTCCCCCACCACGTAAACACTCTATTGTTAGAGCTAGACATCTGATCTAGTATGTTGGCATTGCTTGGTAGTGATAGATACCACTTGATCCCTGGTAGGTATTAAGAGGCATAGCTCCTTTAATAGGACTCTGCTGCTTAATATCAGCTGAGGATCTGCTCTAAGATTTCTGTCATGGTTTTCTGAATTTTTTAAAGTTTATTTTTCATCATCATCTGTTGGAAGAAGCAGGATTTTGCTCATGGTAGGCTGCTGAAATGGTCAAGTGCACATTTGCCGTGTTATTTAACTGACTGCGTTGTACTATTCAAATAGAGAAGGTATCCGGCAACAGCATTGTTGAACCGTGGAAGAATAGTACATATTTTTAAATGATCAGCTGGGGTGAATGTGCTATAAACAGGAAATATTGCCCCTTTTCTAACACTGACACTATCTAAAGCACAACAGAGACATATCAATACAGATAAACACTACATAAAAGCACAACATATAGGTTCCATTTAGGAAAAAGGGCGAGATACTGATACAGTAAAAGAACAGTTAAACTTTTGAAAATTAAGAGCTGAGTTAGTTTTGAAGAAGTATTACTGTACATTAAGCTAAAGCAGGTGTGTGAGAGTGGCTGAAATATGACAGTAACAGTCATTCGTCTTTCCGCTGAAGGAGCACGTACAAAAAAAAGTCCTTTCCTGTCTGATTTTTAAACATACTACAGTAAGGGAAGTATCCAAAAATGGCAGTCAAAAGTAATAATCGGGACTTAAAAGTTTACCCTTTTAAGTCAGAAATCGTCCCACTGAAGTTACTTGTCCCAGTCCATGGAATATATATTTATTCTAGCTGAGGACGTGGTGTAGTGAAATTCCCTTAGGAAATTGGCCTTACTGAGAAACGAATCAGCCCATATTACCGATTATAGTAAAAGCTGCCCTTTTTTGAAGGAAAAAAAAAAAAGCTAAACAATACTTTCTGCTGATTATTTGTCATTTAACCAACGTAAGATCAAAGACATTAGGGGAAAAGGCTGCACCAGCTGAATCTCTGTTCTGGTGTAAAGAGGAAAGAATTCCATAGGCATGAGTGACTTACACTGGGGAAATGCTGCAGTGAAGGAAAGGGGATTCAGCAGCAAAAATGCCTTGTTAATTGGAGGTGAAGTGTAGAAACGGAAGACCACGATGTTTGACATATTGGACTTTCAAGATGTGTTACAAACGTTAATTTGCACACTTAGGCAAGTAAGTTGTTATTTCCTCTGCTCTATAGATCAAGTTACTTTGACAGAAGATTTCTGCTTGCTCAGTGCTACTGCGAGATCACTGTCATGAAAATTAGTAACGGTTTTGGTTGAGTAAGATCGGAATGGGACTTTAGGAATTCAGATAGTTACGGGATAGACAATTCAGATGCTGAGGGTTGACATATATGATATAGTATCTATAGAACACCCACTGCCTTTTTGGGTGGCAGCAGGAGGCTAGGCAGCGTGCCCTAAGACTCTTAAAACAGCACTACATAACGAAGTTTACGTGCCTGGATTGCACCTGGATTGCTCTTACTTATGGACAGGCATATAGGACCTTAATACTGAAATCCTCTAGGTACTTACTGTATGGGATACTTGGGCTTTTTGTCATGATAAACTGCATGGATTTACAGAGATTTAAATACATGGAAACAGGAAGATAGCTCGAGAATGTAAATCAGAGCAGGTTTTCTAGGCTAGGTAACTTTAAAATAAAACACTACATTCTGTTCTCAGCTGGGCAATATACAAGCAGAAGGAGGCTGCAAGTTTTGATTGGGTTACTGCAGAAAATCTGGGAGCTGGTTTGATTGAATTATCAAAAAGAAATAGAAGGCTTTAAAAATTATCTTCCCAACAAATTGGATTTTCGGCCTTGAAATTTGTTTTTTCCTCTTACAGCTTGGCATTTAGGATAAAAGAACTCAGCACCTTCAACGGTTTACGTAGTTGCAAATACGTAAATAAAGGTAGTTCTCCTACAGTATGTTACGGTCTTTTGAATGTCTCAAAGTGATATTTTATGGAAATATTTCAGTGACAGGGTTTGTTCTTGTTTTAAAATGCGGCTGTTTGCTGATGATGTGTTTGAAGAATGGAGATAGTGAATGAACATGAAATCTGTACTCGTGGCCTCTGTGCAAGACAGTTATCATGCTACTGTGAGTAAAATTATTTTTTTGTTCAGGAGTCCTGCACAAAGTCACTGTATTATTTGAATCCCAGGTTTTCCATCAAAGCATAACTTGGAAGGGATTTAAGGGATTCACAGGCCTTCTGCTGGCCCTCAGTCCAGCATTTTGAGGACAAAGTAGTAAATTGGAACTTAGAATATTAGCTTTGTTGTATTTTTTTTTTAATAGTTAAAGGGGCCTGTTTCTCATTCTCACCCAATTTTTATTTTTGAAATGAATTCATTGAACTGAAAAAAGGTGGGAAATACCTGGTAGTTTGTGTTGTTTTGTCCAGTGTATTATCCCAAGCCAGGTTTTCTCCAGCATGTTGCTGATTGCTGCATCTGGTCTGGCTTTGAAATATTTCAAACGATGAGACTTTTATCACTCTTCTGGGGCTACTATTTCATCTAACAGATTTCACTGACAGGAAGTTTTTCCTGATGATCCTGGTAGCTCTCTTCTCTGGCTTTGTGATAAGTGATTCCATTATTCTTTGAAATATGTGAGTGATCAGTGGATATTTTCAAAAGATTCCCTTCCAAATTGGAAGACAAAGAGAATTTTAAACAATATAAAGGATAGATAGCGGGAGAAGAAAAAAATAATCAAGCTGGATATACTTTCTGATAGAAATATGTTTCTGAAGTCTGCAACATACTTTTCAGACACACACAATTGTGATGGATACTACTCTTGAGAGACTCAAATTTACTTTTCTAAGCTGGCTTATTATTTCATTGTTAAGGTACTGACAGTGGAATTTATAAAAAGTAAGACTGAAAAACTGTCTGCAGAGTGAATATGTGAATCTTTCCATCATTTCAGCCTCCTCCTTCTGCTACTTTTTGTTGTGTTTATATCCCTTATTTTGGACTTTTGTCACATGTTGTAAAGGCCAGTGTTGTACATCTGGGTCTTGGCAGGTTGAGAACTGTGACTGTGAATAATGAGTCAATTATCGCTTAGTTAGGGGGAAGGCAGAGTGATCCTCTGGCTGGCTTGAATGTGATCCTTCCTCCTTCCCCTTCTCTTTCAAAAGTAAGGACAGAAGTGATTGAAATACAGAACACTGTCAAAGGAATACAGCTGTGATATTTCTCTGCAGATTGTACTTTCTTTAAATTTAGAAAAATTTATGTGTGTTGTTTTTAATAATATTTTTTAAGATCATGGCTGTTACTGCTTCAAGAGAGCCAGTTATATGATGCATGCATTGAGAAACTATAGGTATCAGCAGCTACTTTTGGACGTCTGAAGGTGGATCTTACTGGCCCTGAGGGACTGTGCTTGAGGCTAGCAACGTAATGTTTGATTCATCTCCTCCCCTCCAATTTATGTGGCATAGCCTCATTATGCACGTGATTGCATAGCTGATATTCTGTCCGCAGCATGCATTTCACAACTGCTTTGGGTTGCTTAGACTTTTTTCTTTTCCTTCTAAATTTTTCTTCACTTGCAGTCATGAATCTAGTATGACATTGCAGTTGTGAATGTTTCATCAAATGTAATGTTTAATATTCTATAACCCAATAACTCTGCAATGGTCTTAACCAGAAAAAAGTTTCTGACAGCAGTTTATGACGGATCTCTTAGGAAAAGGCATAGTGCTTCTAGCTGTAGTCCGGGGTTGGTAAATGGCACATAAATACTATGAATGCACTTGATTTCTTACTAGCTCATTTAATCTATCTAGTTTTTTAACTGTGACAATAGCTCAGCCGTCCAGAAAATATATAACCTAATAAAATAATTTTGTCAGCTCATGTGTACTGTCTAATTATAACAGCCCAACTATGTGTCATAGGCCTTTTGATGCTAAAAGTGATATTAATTTATTTGGAGAATTCAGAACCTGTATTTTGGAGAAGGATGATCTGATTTATATCCCAGAAAAATGACCAAAGTGGTATCCGAGATAGGCATGGGCTTGTGCAGGAATATCATGTTTATTCAGAGCCTTTCAGCTGTATGAATTATGTGGCTGATCATTCCAGCTGATGATGCCTTTTGTCTCTCTGTTGATCTGGCTGAGAAAAGTGTATGGCTTCCAGAAGCTTCTTCTCACTTGTCATACATGAAGGCTCCTGATGTGCACGGGGAGGATACTGGGTCCTCAGTCCCTATTGTTACCCCATAAGCCTGCACATGTTTGGCTGCATAATTTGCTAATACACACGTACCCTAAAATACATTAATACTCTTTTGTGGCTTGTCGGTCTTTAATATCGAACTTGTCAGTTCTTAGTATAAACCAGGAAGTCCATCCTGTTTTACCACTACAATAACACAAGATTGAAGCTTTTTGAGCGAGTCATCTACTTCTTCCTATGAAGCAGGGTGACAGTAAAAATATCTTCAAATAGTGGGTGACCATTTTACCTGTCAGGAATTTAAAAGAGGGTTTCCTGTGTAATAGTGCTTCATTTCCATGGCTTCAAAAAGAGAGTGTGTAGGAAGATGCCCATTTGTACTGCTGTTTCCAAATATTGTTTAAGGAATGTACTTGCTAAAAAAGCAGGGAGAAGCCAGATGTCGTATCAAGAGACCTGAGATTTAGGAATTATTCAGAGGATCCATCTGTGGTCTGGGCATTAAAATCTGTTCGCTAGATTGCTCTGGTCTGGTGCAATTTACTTGCTATGAACCTTGACTCTTACGAGTGTGGACTTCAGGTTATGCCCAGACTGCCAGCCCTTTCTGTGTGTCATAGCAACTGCAGCACAGAGCTGTCCCTGGGGATTAATAACTCTTTGGTGGATGGCTCAATGTGGTAACCCCAAGGGCATCATTAAAGCTCTCCACAAGAATTACTTCAATGCCTGTAACATATAATTATGCTTTAGAAATGCACTGCAGTGTTTCTTATTGTTACAGAGTAGATTTTTTCAAACTAAACCCGAGAAACTCTGTTAAATGAGCATTTATTTTTCATTAAGAGCATGTGGTGTGAAGTTCATTTGAATTGATTGTCCTATAGCTGCTCCATATTTGATAATGGGACTTTTAAAATAAAAAGTCCTGCATTTTTATTTTGGCCATGATTAGTATATTTTTTGCCATGTTGTAGGAAAAAACCTACTCAGCATGAGTTTGGAAATCCACACTTCCATGCACATACGTATCCTGATCTGTCATCAGCTCCTAGATCCAGTCTGTACTGTTGAGATTTCATTTGATGATCACCTAGCTCTATCCTAATTCTGCTGGCTGCTCCGTGCCCCATGGCCCTGGCTGGCAGGACAGTCAGAAGCACTAATAGTTGTCTTAACTTTGCTCTTGTTGTCCAAGGAGTTGTTAAAGGTCGGAAAGATGTCACAAGCTATCATTGAAAGACTCAGTTCTGTTTCTGAATACTTCCCTATTTTCAGTGAGGGCCCAATTAGCCACTGTTGATGTATAAAATAAACACGAGAGAAGTTATTCCAATCTTCTGTCAATGCACTGGCAAAACATTTTTCCAGACTGTCTTTCAAGACCAGAGGAATCCCCTAAGGGAACAAACCCTGCTTAAACATCTGTATTTTATCTTTAATCTCAGGACATAAAACTTCTAGCAATTAAATATCACTGGCGTACTGCTGTTTGTTCGTCTGATCCCAATAAAAAAATACTCGCAAAATTTTCCCACCCAGTCAGATTGCTGATACAGGGAGGAAATCAAATGGGTAATAAGCTAAGTCAAGAGCATACTATAGTTGTTAAACACTGAAAGCAGCAGTGCCTAAAGAAATCAGCTCAGATGTGGTGTTTTACTAACTAAAGATACAGGGGCTAGGTTATAGGACCTGTCAGTGCATCTCATCACATGGTCCTGGACTGGTGGAGATTCTGGCAGTGGTGCCCATGGGCACCCGAGAGCTCTGTGGGTGCTGGCCCTGGGCGGACTCACGACCAGCATCAGTATCAGCCCTGACAAGAACTGCCGAGGCTCACTTCTGTACTAGACAGCGCGGGCGTTTGCTCTAATGGTTGTGAGGTTCACACACAGGGCACACGTTTGGGCTGATAGTCAGTATAAACAGGATGATACCAAGATACTGAGCTAGAAAATACAAGAACAACTCCATTTTTGGACCAGATCATCGCTGTACTATGATCAAAATCAGAGTCCTTTCTTGTGCTTGGTAAGAAGGTACACCATCAGTTAGGTATGTGAAGGAATACGTGCACTTGAACTTGAAGATATCAAGTGATTTTGTGAGCACAGATCTCACATAAGCGCAGTTGCTGGACCCTTAAAACTAGACATGTAAGTGTTGGGAGTGTGTGTTGGTGTTGTGGAATGAGGGGGGGTTTCTGGTTTTAATTCTAAAAATGTACATCTAAAATAGCTCTACTGAGAGCGTGCAGTTGCTATGGGGTTTATAGTGGTGTCGTAAAGAAGAGACTCTCTTCATATGTGCTGGTGTTTGCAGGGCCAGATGAAGGCATGGGCACAAATGTTATGTGCCATTTTGTGCAGCATTCAGAGAGCATTTAAATGAAGTTTTAAAATAAAAACTAAGGTGTAACCTTACTTACTGTCTTGCTTTTTTGCGTATTTTCAGCTCTTGGGTTATTTTATCAAGTTTCCTGTATATTGCATAAGCTTTTGAGACAATGAATTCTTCAGTATTGAGGAATAGTTGATACTCTGTGTATCGCCTGAACTCACTTGAAGTTCAAACTGCATATTCGATTTTATAATAAAGATTGCAAAACACATGTATATGATGCACATGGAAGCTCTGAGCATGAGAGGAAAAGTGAATGTGTAAAATAAGTCAATATTAGATCTAATGAAATTCACGTTTTTCTTTTTCTTGGATAGTGCATTATGTTATCTGATGTGGTGTGATTCTCCTTGCAGAGGAAGAGGGGAAGACAATTCAAGGAAGTAAAGTGGACTCCCTAAGAAAAACATTTTCTACTTCTGAATCATCAAACAGGAATAAACAGGATGGCTCACCTGGAAGAAACAAAGAAATGTGGGTGTCTCTTCCACCACAGATGCCAAATGAGAATGAGGTAATGAGTTAACATTTATCCATATGGACAAGCACCACATTCAAACAGATGAAAATACGGGGAGATATACTGTCCAAATGTTAGAGGCTAGTGGTATTTACCCCATCCGAGGCAAATATTTAAAATACTACCTAAGTGTGTAATGCTTACAGAGGCACCTGCAGGGATCACGTTTGGCAGTGGCATTTGCTCTACTGAAGAGCTGCCATAATCTGACTAATAAATAAGGCGCCCTGCAAGGACCTTTGTAATGCTTTCCTGAAGACTGCAGTTAAGAGGAGAGGTTGCCAAAAAGGAAAAAGTCTTGAGAGTATGGATGCCAGCATGCACAGATTTATTTTGTTTCTTGGGGATTTTAGCAAGTACTGAATTATGTGTTACTGAAGCTAGATTGCTTCAGCTACCTGAAGTAAACAGTAGGCAGGCCAGAGGCATTTTTAATCTTCTGAAACATATGAGATTAGGGATTTAATGTGTAGGGACAGGAAAACAACAGACATCATCTGGAGAGAGCGAGATGTAAATCTGAGTCCACTTGTTAAGAGCTTCTGCCCTCCTGCCTGAATAACAAATAACTGAGCTATGATCTAGCCTGTACTAAAAAATTCCCTTCATTGAACTTTTTATTAAAAAAGAAGTAGCGGGTCATTTTGTGCAACACACAGAGCAACAAACTTAAGTGCCTTCAAATGATGGGCCTGCCAGGCCTCAGTCAAAGAGCACGAGCTGTCATTTTTCTCCCTACTAGCACATGCCTTTGAGGTGGAACCAAGCAAGGCTTTTAAACCATCACATTCTGTCAGTTGATTGTATAATAATAATGACAAGAATCTTTTTACCATTTTTCTCATGAAGAGTATGGTTGCCTCAGTGGGATAGATTGCTTTTGGGTGTCTTACTTTAGCCACTTTGAATTAGCTTTCTGCCCCATAAAGCAATGTGCAACTTCCATTATCCTTTATTTAATGGAACATCTTAATACTTGTCTTTGTTGCTACAGAAAAAAAGTTTCAAGCATGGCTGCACATTTTTGTCATATTAGCAGTTTAAGAAACAAATACAGTAATAGTAGAATGCATCAGAAAAATTGCTAGTGTCATAGCAGGAGGAGGCTGTAATGCAGCAAGTTGGCCACTGTAACCTTTAAGCCTGCCCTGAGGAAAGGAAAGAGGGAAGAAACTGCTATTGAAAACAATGCTTCTGTTCTAAATGCTGCTTTTTAGGCGTGTTATGATTACTTGCACTGTTGTTCCAATTGATTCAGTCTGGTCTTGTGTAGGATTTCAGAGGATTACCTGCATACATTCTATTTTCAGGAGCATTGCATTCAATTTTTTAAAAATATTAAATACACCATAAAGGATCTGTATGTGTAAATCAGTAGGAGCTTTGACTGTGATTTTGGTTCTGCTTCATGCGTATAAGTATTTCTGCCTATTTATCACAGACGGTGATGAATGAGGGCTGGAAAGCTAGTGGCTCTAATGGAAATGATCTCAGTCTGTCTGAAAAAGTGAAGGTGAGGTTTTCTTTGATTTTCTTCAAAGTGGGGATTATGAGTAGAACATGACTGATTTTTGCCATATGCAGTGAGCTTGCAAAACTGCAGAGTAACTTAGCGTGTATCTTTTTCCTATGAAAATAATTTACTTCTCCATCTTCCCACTAAGTTCCTGAAAAAGTTGCTGTACAGCTTGAGCTTCTTTCCCATTACTGTAGTTGATATGCAGCAATTTTGGCAGCAATTCTTTGCCTATACTTAAAAGTATTTCCTTTGGGTTACACATTTTAAAGAAAACTCATATGCTTTCTTGGAAAAATGCAGGGGAGAATGGAGAAGATGAAGGAGACAATGTAATGCTTTTTTGCTTTGCTCTAGATTGTACTATAAGAAATGGTATTAATACTTTTTAATCTATTTTCCAATTTGGGTTTTTGTGGCAGGTGGAGAAGTACTTAGATTTGGAAGATACAGACACAGATGAAGAGACATGCAATGGTAGGTCCCGCCGCACCTTCATACTCACTATCATTGTCTGTCTTTGGATGACAAAACACGCAAGTGTATGGACATTGTTTAATGCACCATTTCTCCTCTAAAAAACATGTTCTTCCTCAGTTCTTCTATTGCTAGAAAATTCCCCCGATCGCTCAAATTCCCCAAATTAAAGTACTCATTTCCTCACTCTAAGAGGTAACGAGATAATAAATTATAAGGAATATTTATTATACTGTGTCCTAGTGAGCAGGTTTTTTTTTTCAAGATTTTTCTGAATTAGAGAACACTTCTTGTTGGCAATGTTTCTACATTGTTCTGCACTTCTATTTTGTATTGAAATTTTGATTACAAAAGTTTCTCCACAAAGTAAAGTGGGTGCTAAGAGAGAGTTCTATAAAGTGGAAATATTTAATGAAAATGTTGTCCCTACATATTAAAATTATTTCATCCTGGGCTTAAAATAGATGAGACTAATTTTGAATTCACAGTGAACTTCTTTAAGAATTCCAATCATGAGCATTTTGAATTGTGTTGAACTGTTCCATACATCTATAATAATTTTAACTCTCCCACCTCTAAAAAGTGAATAGAAACCTGGTGTCCATAATTATTTGTCTATCATAGGTGCTTGTGTGGTCTTTATGACCACCAGAATTGACGACCTTTTAGTGATTAAACACATTTTCCTCATCTATACCTGTGACTGCACAAGGAAACCAAGTCACACAGATTAAGGGATTTGCCTAAGGTCACTGAAAGAAGCTGTTACAGAGCAGGACTTTGGTCCTCAGTTCCTTGGTTATTGTCATTTGATTAGTCTGTCTAATCTGTTAAAGATGTGATTAGTCTTTTCTTTCTGTATGTGCAGAATTCCTATGAAGTCAGAAGGCTTAGAGGCTTCCAGTTGATGAATATTTGGAGCTTGGCTGTAACTCACAAGAAAATAATAAACTAACATAAGTCAGGTTTACAGCAAATATTCTTTCTCCAACCTGGGTGTTTCAGGAAGGAGGCAGTAAGATAGCAGTCCTGTATCATGAACAGGCATCAAAGATTTCTTTTGAGTGCAGTGTTTATATGTGCCCATTTTTCCCTTTGTAGGACATTGTTCTGTGTTTATGTCTTTAATTCTGGTAATATCTATTAAAAAAACCTGGGGCTCACTGGTGGAAGCCTAAATCCACATTTCACTTGTATCATAATGAAATGAGAACTGTCTATATCTAGTTCCTGGAAATATTGTTAGGTACCTCTAGTTCCAAACAGGCCACAAATTGGATGATGAGAAATAAGCCCGACACTAAAATACCAAGCAGGGCAGTGAGGAAAGAAGAGCTCTGCCAGAGCTTGGGGATAGCTCGCCACTTTCTGGACCATGCCAGACCTTGCCTCTCTCCAGGCTTTTCAGTCATTTCTGTGTATTTGTGTGTGTGCAAGAGTAAATGTTAATCACATACATTTAGAAACCCCTAGTAAAACAGACTGCATTTGAATAAGATGAGAATTACAAAAATGATCATCTGCTTGTACTGTCTGAATAGCACTTTATGCAAGCCACATTGGGAAAACCTTTCAATTAGTGCTTTTATTGGTGATTATAAAAACAATAAACATAACATTATACCACCACTATTCTAGATTATCAGCGTGCTAACTACTCGCTTTTTACGTGACATTTGGTTTGGCTTTCAATCTCTGCTCTCCTCAGCTCTTCCCATGAGACAGCACTCCCTGCACAGCTCCCTGCACAGGCTGCCTCAGTGCAGAAAGGAGCCCTATTAACCCCTAAGCAATCAACAGTGCTCACTAACAACATTAAGCATTTAGGTTGTATTTTATAACACTGAAACACTGCATAGCCAGAAGCTAATTATTCCTTCTAAACTCTGTAAGGAAAGTGATCAGCATTCAAATTTATATCTGGGAAACCCACAGCCTGGGTCTTGCCCAGGGCTTCTTCAGTGGAGATCGTTGTTAAGTCAAGGTGAAAAATTTCCCCTTGACTCTTAAGTGCAGAAAATAGGACTTACAGTTTGATAGTTTGTCTTACATGTTGTGCTCGTTTTGGCTGGGATAGAGTTAATTTTCTTCATAGTAGCTAGTATGAGGCTATGTTTTGGATTTCTGCTGAAAACCGCGTTGATAACACAGAGATGTTTTAGTTACTGCTGAGCAGTGCTTACACACAGTCAAGGCCTTTTCTGCTCCTCACCCCACCCCACCAGTGAGGAGGCTGGGGGTGCACAAGAGGTTGGGAGGGGACACAGCTGGGACAGCTGACCCCAACTGACCAAAGGGATATTCTGTATCATATGATGTCATGCTCAGCATATAAAGCTGGGGGAAGAAGAAGGAAGGGGGGGACGTTCGGAGTGATGGCATTTGTTTTCCCAAGTCACCGTTACTCGTGATGGAGCCCTGCTTTCCTGGAGATGGCTGAACACCTGCCTGCCGATGGGAAGTGGTGAATGAATTCCTTGTTTTGCTTTGCTTGTGCGCGCGGCTTTTGCTTTCCCTATTAATCTGTCTTTATCTCAACCCACGAGTTTTCTCACTTTTACGCTTTCGATTCTCTCCCTCATCCCACCGGGCGGGGAGTGAGTGAGCGGCTGGGTGGGGCTCAGTTGCCGATTGGGGTTAAACCATGACACATGTCAAAATCCACTTGATAAGTTTCATAATAAGAGAGGTATAATCTTACTTCTGTAGAAACCGTAGCAACAAAATGCAAATTCAAATATAAAATGATGTTTCTTCTATTGTTCGTAATAATGAAGTAATATAAAATAATATCCCTATTGACAACCTTAAACAAGGATTAATTCTGAGTAATTCCAGTTAGTTTATAAGTGAGGCAAAGTGTGACACAAATTTGAAAGACATTCTGTTGCTGGCATTTTTAAATGCTGCCACTGGCATGTCAGAACAAATGATAAATTTAAGACTTCGTATTGGCAAAACCAGCTAGGACACCTAGTGAAAAATGTCATACCTTGCTAGTGTAATTACAACAAGCTTTTATCTCTACTTGTTATTGGCAACAGTTCGGTATCTGTACTTTATTTAGCTTTAAAGGGCTGATCAGTTAGCTGAGTTAGCAACTGTACATTAATATAATAAATATTCACACTTAAGGGGAAGTGGGTCAAAGTTGACAGTGTGAAAAGCATGATAGAAAATAGGTGTTAAAACATCCCAATCAAACCAATGCTTTTTGGGAGATTGTCCTGGAAAAACCATTCTAGTGGGTTTTTTTCTCTTTTTTTTTACCCCCCCAACTTATTTTCCTAAGTCCAATGTCTTTTCAGGTGTGAATGAGTACAGTTGCTTCTTATAAAAAAGAAGCAGCCCATAGATTTGGCCAGTATGCAAATTCATTGTAGCCGTTTTCATTAGACAGCACTGGGCTGAAAGCCTGAAACCAGGGCAATGCTTTGCATTGTGGGACTTTGGCACAGTAAACCACGATTGGCAAAGTAAAATTGCTGCCCTAAACCATAGCTTTAATGCATCGTGTAGAGACGCCATGTGTATGGCGGAGTGCTTAATCGCTCTTTCTCACTGAATTTATTCTGTAACTGTAAGTAGCTTAAGGCAACATTAGAGATGATCAGGCTTTCTCCAGGGATGGATGGAGAATGCCTATTCTGTGTTTTGGCAACAGGATTCCTTTCCAAGACTGGTGACAAATCACTTGCTGCAGGGCTCGAAGAATAGTTAGGTAATAATACTATGGGAATATTTGTATAAAGTACAAAATATGTAAAAAGCATGTCTAGAGACCTTGAGTGTGCTCTTTTTTAAATACAAGATAAATTTAAAATAGGACTAATTAAATGTATGGGTGAGGCTGCATAGGTGAGGATATCAGAGACCTAATTCGGCTTGGAGCCCTGAGGTACTGTAAACGTGTCTTTTTAAAGTCCCGGTTCTCTGTAACCCTGCAGAGGTTGAGGAGAGCCCAAGTGACTCAGTTACTTTGAAGCTGAGGCCAAGCATAACTATTTGATTATTTAAATAATTCTTTAGGCAAATTATATCAATATCTCTTATTTTCCATAATCTATGCCTTTCCCTTTACATTTTGAGCCTATATTTATGTGCAGAAAAATCAGGTTGAGGAAAAGGATTCAGAGTTAAATGATGTGTATTTTTTCAAGTATGGGGCTCCCCCCGGCTGGTGAATCTCTTTCTTTTTTTCTCCTCCAGTCTCTGCAATGCATTTAACACTGCCTCGAGAGATTTCACGCCAGGCAGCTCTTCGGGGCTAACAGCCTGAAGCCTGAGAAGCAGAGGAGACAGCAAAATTTAACTTTTAAGCTTTTTTCGTTATCACTACCTCCCTCCTCAGCTCCCCATCAACAGCATTTTTGTGAAATGTAGTGTCTGAAAGTGGTAAAACCTGTGTTAGTCTATCTATAGCTGGGCATCATTTGGCTACAGTAAAGCTAAAGATTTAGACAGGACTTTGAACTTCTTCACTCTTGAAAGTTCAAGTCAGGGTTGTGCCAATAGGTTCTTTTTTTCTATACTTATAATTAATGTTAATGGTACATGATGAGCAAAAAACGTGAACTCAGCAGTGTTCACAGATTTAGTAATCATCACTTTCCGTGGGTCTATCATGTGTGTGGCGGGGGAAGGGACTAAGGAGAAGAGAATTGATCGGTTTCCACATACGCCCTCGTTAAAGTATGCTGGACTTGAGTAAAATCATCGGAGTTCACTGCCATGCCATCCGGGAAGTTGATTCTTCATGGTATGAGGAGAGGTGCCTTTCAAAACGTCTTCTCAGATTTTTGATATCGCTGCCTGCTCAGTTATCTCTATATATGGTGCCATTGGCAGTATCCAAGGCTTTCCTGTTGCTAATTAATCACCTCTACAGAGAACATAATTAGCAGCTTAATTAGGATCATCATCCGCTAGTGCTGTAGCATCAGCCTAAACCAGCTGTGAGGCTAGAACTTACAATAGCCTACAGTTCCTTAGGGAGCTCCCACTGAGAAGGAAGACTGTCAAAACTCCCTAATTTTTCTCTCTGAAGGAGTTTCTTGATTAAACGTTATCAGGGAAAGCAGCATTTACCGATTAGAGTTTCATATGCTGTCGCACAGCCAGGATAGAGAGACAAAGCTCATTTCTGGCATGTCTACTGCCAAACAGAGGTTGATTACCACATTCTTATGGGGTGATTGAAGGGAATTGGAAACATTGTTTGCATTACTAACGAGCCTTAAAATAGTGGAATTGACATTCTAAGTATGACAAGCACTTCTTGCTAAAAGCAAAAATAAATTTCCTTCTGTTGTCCTAATTTTTAAGAGTTGTCTTTCTGAGCCATTGCCAGACTGTTGCATAACGGTGCTTCCTCCTCATCTTCTCTCCGCAGATTGGTCTGTGGGGGGAAGCTCTTAGTACAGAAATAATCAGTGTTTATATCAGGAGGTGATACAAACCGCCTGATGTCCAGGCTTTCCTTCTTTCCTGAGGGTATATATTTAGGGCGCAAGTTTGAAACAATAGCGGAAGATGCCATTGCCTTTAAATAAGCATTCACACCTTCCTTCTGTCCTACAAATAGTTTTGACCCAAGTTATGAAAGATCGAAAAAAGCAGTTGCAGAGCATATATAGACATAGCATATATACCTGTGGACCGCACTGTTCTTTTCAGAAAACTTTCACATATAACTGATGCAGAATAAGATCAGATGCTATGCTGAGAACAAGTACTGAAAGCACATAAATGACTGGAGATAGATATAAGCAACCAAGAGAATAGGGATGAAAACTGGAAACCACTTATACGTGAATCATGAACCAAAAGACAAAAATCCAGGAATGAGATACCCAAGGGAATGAATTCAGCTCTTTTTTCAACAACATTCTACTTTACAAGCCCAAAGCCCTGCTGGCTCTGAAATAGTACACAATTCCCAGAAGAAAACTAAATGAAGAATTCGATCATGGATTTTTTACGAAGGCCTAGCTAGGAAATCATTATTTTCAAATGCAGATTTACAGGAGAATGAGAGGTCCGTAACTCCACTACTGTGGTAAAAGTGTGCAGGTAGAGATAAATCGCCACTTCTTCCTTTTCACCCTGGATCTATGTACCCACTTGTTGGTTCCATTAACTAACATTGAAGCAACACTTTGCAAATTTATTCTGAGATTTCAAGAGGAAATCAAGCTACTAAAATGTAGTATAAAGCTGTAAAGAAACTTCTGTATCAGCCAGAAAAAATAGTAGGTAGATTTACATAATCTTTTGACTAAATTGCAAGACATATGGTCCCCTTAAGTTCCTTCATAAAAACATTGCTGAGACAAGATGGTCATCTGTGCTGTAGCAGAGCTGAGATTGATTCATGTTAAAAGATATTTCTAAACCTAAGGCATATCCTTCTGAGCCGTCACAGAAAGCAAACCCACTGTTCCCAGTATGAATGTTTTGCTTGAGTATGTAAAGGAAAAGCGATTCAGAAAATCTATGCGTTTGTGAACTGTGGACCAAATCCTGCCCGTGTGGAAAGGTTACTTTACACCGTTCCTGTGTCCCACATATGGGGAAGTCCTCTAAAGTACCTCTTTTTGGAAAGCTCAGGGAGGAACAAACATCCATGACATATCCTTGGACAAGACAGTCATCTGGCACACTGTAGTGGGGAATATTGGTACTTCTACCAGGTATTTTTACTTAATGTTTCGGGAGAGTCATGTTAAGATGCTTTGCAAAGATTCTTTATGTCCAACGTACAGGTGGTGAAATTCTAGCAAAAGAGAATTGAATGAGGCTGCCCAGCTAATCAATGGCGAGACCAGGATTCAGTCTGGTATTTTGTAACTCCTACTGCAGACATCTCTGCTCAGGACCTACCTTCTTTGTTATGAAAGAGGTGTTCTCTGAGTTTAGGAGTGTCTACATCCAGAATTTTAATTCAGTGTCCTCAAGAAAGAAGAGCTACCTGGCTATTTTCAACCAGGTTTGATTCTTCCTTAGTATAGTATATTTTATTATCTATTTATTTTTAGCTCAGGACTGCGTGGATCTGTTTTAAAGATAGCTGCCTATATTATATATTATGCAACAATAAGTACAGCACACTGACTAACAAGCTTCTGGCTCTGTCTGAGCACTACAGGATTTTACACAGGATTTTGCTAATTTATACTATATATTGAATGGAAGGGTAAAGTTGACTATTTTTTGTTCAGCAGGGTCATTAGTTCTCCCAGGAGAGGTGGAACAGACAGAGACTTACTGTACACCCTTTTTTGATAAGCCTATTAAACTGAATTTCAGAACCTTGTCGGTTCCACAGCCATCGGACAGCAAAACCCAAGAGGTATGAGGTCGGATTTATTTATTTAAACATTGGGGATTTGAGGTGTTTTTTTTTACCTATTGGCTTCTAATGTTATTTCCACAAGAACAGAGGGATATAGATGGAGTGTGTGGAACTGCTATGAGTTAACAAATCACATTATTAATTTTTAAATTATTAATGAATTCTTAAATACATTAAAAATTGACATAAACACTCTAATAGAAAGGTACTATTTTATCTGCACACTGCTACTATATAATCCTACATTTTCAAAATGTGTACTTCAATACTTCAAACTGTATGTGGGCTTTTGAATATTTAATTGGTGTAACTCACAGAATATTCAAGTCAACTCTTGCACTTCCTGACCTTTTAACAAATTGTTACTTATGTAGAATGATGGGCCAGTTAATTTTCCAGTGATCTCAGCGTCTTACAACATCCTGCAGTTCTCATTGGGCTGAATACAGGAACCATCTTCTGCAACAAGGAGGTGGTGAATGATCCCTTTAACGTGACATTTAAAAGAAAAAAAGGTTTTAGAATATATTGTGATCAGAATTGGGATTTTTCCTCTTGGAAATGAGTAGTAGCAAGATGCTGCTGAGGATCTGCATTGTCTAGGTCTGGTGTGGAAAGGTTTGCATTATGGAGTCTGAGTCTTTTAATCAGACACAATCAATACAAGCTTTAATTTAGAATTGCCATTTTCCCTCAGAATTTCAGTTCTTTTCAAACTGGAACAGAAGGTGTGGATTGCTCACAGGCTTATTTTAAGTCATTAAGCTTCCTATAGTCAGTGTGAGCATTAACTCTTGGGGATGTTTCTATTGCAGAGAATTCTTCACCACTCTTTTCCCCTGCCTGATCGTTGTAATAGAAGCTGAAGTTAGCTTCCGGCTAAAATGGGCCAGTTTTGATAGTTTCATATGCTTATTGATGTCCCATGAGGCTTAAATCAAGTTTATAAATGATGTGTGACCAGTGAAGGATTGATGTTATAGCAGTGCATATGGTGCCTCCTTTCCTGAGCTCAATTGTGTTTAGTTCTTTGCAATAAACTCTTTACTATAAGGAACAAGTCTGCTTTGGGAAAAAGTAAATGTTCTAAAATGACCTTTCAAGCTTTAATACCCACCATTCTGTGAATAAAAATACTCACTCTTTTCCCTAAGGATTGACATAATTCAAGGTTTTTGCCTTGAGAAATATCCAGTGGCACACAAAAAAAACCCGGAATGAGGTTTTATAGTTTTCTCATTTGATAACTTCTGTATAAAACCAAAGAAGACGGTTGTAGCAGCCTGCAGTGTTCATAAAGGATTGCATATGACTCTAAACTATAATTCATGAAAAATAGATGAAGATCCCACTGCATGCAAAATTCATTTCCATTTGAGGAAAAGTTGGGTTATGAAAAAGAAACTGAGTATTATTACATTGGTTAAGGGTTGCTGCATTTTTCAAGGAGAAAGACATGATTTTCACAACCGTTTGGTTGGTGCCAGGCTACTCGAGATGAAGGCAGTCTTTCACCTAAATTATACACATATTTGTGCCTTCATTTAGATAATATAACTGATTTTTAGAACTGTCAAAACTGAATAGGTCCATTTTAAAATCCCTCAGTGCTTCAAATTGTCATTGCCTTGAAAATTAAGTCTTGCATTGCTTATGGCAGGACTCATTTAGAAAGAGAAAAAGATTTTGCCTGGAATAGAATCATAGAATCATTTAGGTTGGAAAAGACCCTTAAGATCATTGAGTCCAACCATAAACCTAACACTGCCAAGTCCACCACTAAACCATGTCCCTAAGCGCCACATCTACAGTCTTTTAAATACCTCCAGGGACGGTGACTTAACCACTTCCCTGGGCAGCCTGTTCCAATGCTGGATAATCTTTTCGGTGAAGAAATTTTCCTAATATCCAATCTAAACCTCCGCTGGCGCAACTTGAGGCCATTTCCTCTTGTCCTATCACTTGTTACTTGGGAGAAGAGACCAACCCCCACCTCGCTACAACCTCCTTTCAGGTAGTTGTAGAGCGCGATGAGGTCTCCTCAGCCTCCTCTTCTCCAGTTTAAACAACCCCAGTTCCCTCAGCCGCTCCTCATAAGACTTGTGCTCCAGGCCCTTCACCAGCTTCGTTGCCCTCCTCTGGACACGCTCCAGCACCTCCATGTCCTTCTTGTAGTGAGGGGCCCAAAACTGAACACAGGATTCGAGGTGCGGCCTCACCAGTGCCCAGTACAGGGGCACGATCACCTCCCTGCTCCTGCTGGCCACACTATTTCTGATACAGGCCAGGATGCCGTTGGTCTTCTTGGCCACCTGGGCACACTGCTGGCTCATGTTCAGCCGGCTGTCAACCAGGACCCCCAGGTCCTTTTCCTCTGGGCAGCTTTCCAGCCACTCTTCCCCAAGCCTGTAGCCTTGCCTGGGGTTGTTGTGACCCAAGTGCAGGACCCGGCTCTTGGCCTTGTTGAACCTCATACATTGGCCTCAATCCATCGATCCAGCCTGTCCAGGTCCCTCTGCAGAGCCTTCCTGCCCTCCAGCAGATCAACACTCCCGCCCAACTTGGTGTCATCTGCAAACTTACTGAGGGAGCACTCGATCCCCTCGTCCAGATCGTTGATAAAGATATTGAACAGGACCGGCCCCAGTACTGAGCCCTGGGGAACACCGCTCGTGACTGGCCGCCAACTGGATTTAACTCCGTTCACCACAACTCTCTGGGCCCGGCCGTCCAGCCAGTTTTTTACTCAGCGAAGAGTACGCCTGTCCAAGCCATGAGCAGCCAGCTTCTGCAGGAGAATGCTGTGGGAGACAGTGTCAAAGGCCTTACTGAAGTCCAGGCAGACCACATCCACAGCCTTTCCCTCATCCACTAGGCGGGTCACCTGGTCATAGAAGGAGATCAGGTTGGTCAAGCAGGACCTGCCTTTCATAAACCCATGCTGGCTGGGCCTGATCACCCTGTTGTCCTGTACGTACCACGTGATGGCACTCAGGATGATCTGCTCCATAATCTTCCCCGGCACTGAGGTCAGACTGACAGGCCTGTAGTTCCCTGGAACCTCCTTCCAGCCCTTTTTGTAGATGGACGTCACATTTGGTAACCTCCAGTCAACTGGGAGCTCTCCGATTAGCCAGGACTGCTGATAAATGATTGTAAGTGGCTTGGTGAGCACTTCCACCAGCTCCCTCAGTACCCTTGGCCCCATAGACTTGTGTGTGTCTAAGTGGTGTAGCAGGTCACTAACTGTGGAGAAGAATTAAGAGGTAGTCTAATGAGTACCAGCTGATTCAAGAACAGAAACAGGTGAAGGGAATTGTGAGCAGACATGTGATCATTGCCAGAAGGAAGATATAAGAGAGGCAAAGGAGAGAGACAGAGGTGCAATGAATGGAGAGAGATGGTAGGGCTGCCCTGTTATGATAAAGGCTGTATCTGCATGCTGCAACAATTGGCGCCCGAACAGGGACTGAAAGAAGAAAACTTGAAGAAAGAAGGTCTTGAAGAAAGGAAATAGAAATATCCGGTGGCGAGCCCCGCTGAACTGCAAAAGCTGTTGAAAAGAAACAGGAAAAAAGCCGTTGAAAGGAAATGGGATAGAAGCTGTTGAAAGGAAACAGAAAAAAAAGCCGTTGAAAGGAAACGGGATAAAAGAAAAAAGCCGTTGAAAGGAAACGGATACAGAGGTGAGCAGCTGCGGGGAAGTTATATGAACTTCATACATTAGTTATGGGGCAGTCGGCATCTCAGTAGAAGAACTGCAGACGAGGAAAACTTTGCAACTAGAAGTTCTAGAAGGAATATTGTGTGTATGCAGCTCTGCAGAAGTTGCATCCTGCAGAGCAGGTGTTGCAAAACGTGACTGATTCAGCAATTCTGGAGGGAAAATCAAAAGATAAGAAAGATTCATTTGAACTTGCGCCAACGGCGGATGAACCTTTACAGAAACAGAGGCTAAAGATGAACTTGTTCTAGTGAATGTAATGGCAGCAATTCTGGAGGGAAAATCAAAAGATAAGAAAGGTTCATTTGAACTTGCGCCAATGGCGGATGAAGTTTTACAGCGATAGAGGCTAAAGCACCATTTGTTCCCGCCCTCCCACCCCAAGAAGATCTGCTGCAGGGATTCATACCCACACACACATGTATCAGTGATGTTCTAGAGGAAAGTGAACTGTGTGATGGAGAATAGGAAAAAGAATTTAGAAATGTTAATAGGAAAAAGAATTAGAAATGTTAAGTTTGTGTAAGGAGGTATGCAAATCAATAAAAGAATATGGGTTATGGAGAATAGGAAAAAGAATTAGATTAAGGAGGTATGCAAATCAATAAAAGAATATGGGTTATGGAGAATAGGGAAAAGAATTAGAAATGTTAAGTTTGTCCACCATATGAGGTGATTAAGGAGGTACGCAAATCAATAAAAGAATATGGGTCACAGGTTTCACTTGAATATGAAGTTGTTCTAGTGAACATAATGAACAATTTGGCAATTGAGAACAAAAAAGGGGGTGATGTGGAGAAGAATTCTGGAATTGGGAGTTTCGGATAGGACTTTGGCAATGCTACAAAACCATAAACAAAAAGGGGGAGATGTGGAGAAGAATTAAGAGGTGGCCTAATGAGTACCAGCTGATTCAAGAACAGAAACAGGTGAAGGGAATTGTGAGTAGATGTGTGATCATTGCCAGAAGGAAGATAAGAGAGGCAAAGGAGAGAGACAGAGGGAGAGAGGTGCAATGAATGGAGAGAGATGGTAGGGCTGCCCTGTTATGATAAAGGCTGTGCATGTATGCTGCAACAACTAACCATTTCCCCTTGGATTATGGGGGCTTCATTCTGCTTCCCGTCCCAGCTCAGGGGGCTGGGTACCCCGAGAACAACTGGTCTTACTATTGAAGACTGAGGCAAAGAAGGCATTAAGTACCTCAGCCTTTTCCTCATCCTTTGTCACGATGTTTCCCCCTGAATCCAATAAAGGATGGAGATTCTCTTTAGCCCGCCTTTTGCTGTTAATGTACTTATAGAAACATTTTTTATTGTCTTTTACCGCAGTAGCCAGATTAAGTTCTACTTGGGCTTTGGCACTTCTAATTTTCTCCCTGCATAACCTCACGACACCTTTGTAGTCCTCCTGAGTTGCCTGCCCCTTCTTCCAAAGGTCATAAACTCTCCTTTTTTTCCTGAGTTCCAGCCAAAGCTCTCTGTTCAGCCAGGCTGGTCGTCTTCCCCATCGGCTCGTGTTTCGGCACATGGGGATGGCCTGCTCCTGCACCTTTAAGATTTCCTTCTTGAAGAATGTCCAGCCTTCCCGGACTCCTTTGCCCTTCAGGACTGCCTCCTAAGGGACTCTGTCAACCAGGCTCCTAAACAGGCCGAAGTCGGCCCTCCTGGAGACATCCCTGCTTTGAAATGAGACTGTTTTCTGTCCGTCAGAACAAATCTGTTAGGGAAGGGCAACAGAATGTGGGTGCTTACTCGGTTTCCATAGAGAACGGAAAACCATTCCCTATGAAAAATAAACAAGCTTAATAGTGCAACGTAGGGTGTCGAATGTCTATGCTATGCACATATTTGTGAAGGACTTTAGGGGAAAGTGTATATCTCTGAACATATTGCTAGGGAAAGTTTAAAAAAAGAAGCTCTGCTAAGACCCAGTGTATAACTTGGCTAAATGTTAAAGAACAACTTGTCTCCCTGAAAATGTTTTTCTGTCAAAAACTGTTGGGAAGAGGCTTAGTGAATAACACAGCAAATTATTTGTGTTGTCCACCAATGTTGCTTCATCTTTCTTCCCGGGTTTTAGACATAAATATATTCCTGCATTCCAGTATCGACAGTGCAGCATACGTGACCTCCCACAGGCCACTGCAAGTTGAAACAGCATTCACTCCATGGTTGAAGTACGTCATCATAGAACATTTACCTTCCCTACCCAGATATTTCTTCTCTCCTTTATTTCTACTTAATATTTCCTTTCATAAAAGACATCATAGTTTTGTTAATTAACAGTATGTCTTAATGTCTGCTTCCTAAGGTCTTTATTTGTTCTTATTTCCCCCTTGCATACGTGTGAGTGCAGGTGAATGCATATTTTCCATCACTATAAACATGCGTTCGAAGTGGGGTTCATCTCACCTAACTTCAGCTTTAAATTTAGTCTAATTTAGTCCTTCTGTCATCAAGAGGGGGAGATAAGCACCTCCAGAAAGTAATTCATCCCACGTGCTGTAGACGTTTGTCCTAAGATGTTATTACAAATACTTCTCTCTGTCCACAGGCTGACTCTCAGGCTGGTCTTTTTTGGCTAATTGACTACCTTAATCTAAAAGCCTAATTTTTATATGGCCGGGATTAGGAAAGATGAATTCTACCCTTCTATTCTCCATTGTTTATCTTTAGTTTGAGCATTCAAAAAAGTATTTACCGTGCCTATCTTTTTATCTTTATCTGTGGAATGGCAGCATCTATAACCTAAAATACAGCTTCCATTGAGTTCCTTTGGTTTAAGGTTTTACTGATAGGCCTCACCTGAGGTTTTTTTCTGCTAAGTGCTATGTATAAATGCAACAAGAACAAGGAAGAGCTTAAAGACAGGATTGACTAAGTGAAAGAAGATGGAAGCGTTGCATCTTCTCAGAGGCCAGTAAAGACACAGAGGTTGAGTGACTTGTCCAGAATGATGAAGCAGAAGTGGAAAATTGGTCAAGATTTATTGACTCCCAATCCAAGCTCAAGACAAACTTTTTTTTTCTCCCAAGTACCCCAGTATTTATTAAGCTTATATGAAATAATAGCATACATGCCTCTGCCCCCGCTTTTTTACTTCTTGGTATTGAACTAGGAAGTTTTCCCTTGCTTATACAATTAAATCATTGGTGAGTGTATGTGCATCCTTTACATAATTTGAACAAGTGAATCATAGAGTGCCATAATTACACAGAAATAAAGATTTTAGAAGGACAGAGACAAGCTGTTCGGTTAACTGTAACTCCACACAGATTAATAAAAAGAACTGAGTTGCCAAGTATTAATAGACTTTTGAAAGTCTCAACTTTAAGGTATTTTATTTACAACATTACTTTGTAAAACAGCCTGTAGCAAAATACTTCAGTTATTAATATGAACATTACATTCCTTTCCCCTTTAATTTGGACATGCAGGAACTGTAAATGAAAATGATTTTTTCTTCAGAGAGTAAATCACAGGAGCAATCTTAAGCAAACTGGCAGTTTTCTAATAGAGCAAAATTCTATTCCCAGAGAGCTCTCAAAAAGATTTCAATTAGATGTTAAATTAGACACCTGAAATTCACATATTTCTCTTGGCTCCTTAGGCAAAAATAACAAGATAATAACTTGATCAGCTCAGAGGATTCGGTGTTCTATTGCAAAATGTCTTCCTTTTGAAATAGATCAAAATTGCAGTTTGCAGTATAAAAAATTTAGATTGCTTGTCTGCATGGAAGGTTGAAGTGAATGGCTTCTTGGGAGAAGAAGCAAAAATAGAATCCCTAGTGCTTTGAGTCCTCATTTGAGAGATGAAGCACGCTGATAAATATGCAATGTGAATAAACTTTTTAAATGTGCAATGAGTGGGTTACAGAAAACTTGCTAAGAGTGAAGTTGGGTGTGTTCTACTTTGGCATCTAATTTCAGTTAGCATGTTGGGGTCGAGTTTTTTAAACAAAAGTTTTTCCAATCTTTCTCTGCACATGCATAACATGTTCCTGGAATGACATGGAGGTCAACACAAGGGCATAGTGAATGTGTGTATATTTTCCATAACTATGTTGGCAGAGGAAGAATAGATTGGTTTTTGTAGAATCCCTATGAAGGCTTACTGTAATTTAAACTCTTCTTAGCTTAGTTACCTATGGATGTGGTAACAAATATTGTTACAACTAAGCTAAATGAAAAATGGTAACAAATATTGTTACAACTAAGCTAAATGAAAAATATTTGCACCTTGCATCATATTTTAGAAGAGTGTTTTGTATTTCTGCAAATGAAAGACAGGTAGTAATGAACCCTGGTTGCTGGTATCCGTTGTTACCCAGTTGCTGGTACCCTTACTGGCATGGAATTTTAGGAGGCTTTGCCTGTGGAAAAGATGAAACTGGACATTAATATGGTGAGGAGGTCAGGGAGTTGACCTTAGCCTTAATGGGAAAGAGAGCTTGTGTGCAAGCTGTGTCTCATGTAAACATTTCTTGAATGTGCTATTTATAAAAGTTAATGATGGTTTACCTGGGATAGTCTATGGACATAAGCAAGATAATCTTTGCATGCAGAATGAATACTGTTTTCTAGACCAACTCTATCTACAAAGTTTGTTTTTCTCATTTGTAAATGCCCATGGTCTACAGGTCTGCATCTAGGATGATTTATATGCTCCAGCATCTATTGAAGCCAATGTAAGCCAGGTCCCTAGAACATTAAGCAATACAGATGATTAATAAAACTATACAAACACAGAAAAAGGATTTCCTGATCAATCAGGCAATATTACAGTTTATTAATAAAGGATGTAGATACTTGCAAGATACTCGCTGCCACGTCTGTCAGGTGCCCGGCCACCTGCGGGGAATCCAGCTACCACTTCTCTGACTTACTGGATGGCATTAACTGTGTCAATACAGCTTCTTACAAAATGGTACCAGAAATGGTGTGGGATACTGTGCCTTCTGAACTGAGCAGTGACCATAAGATGCTGAGTGTTCTTCCTCCCTTTCAGCAAAGCAAATAAGTGTATTTTTAACTTCAGATACGTCAGTAGTCATTGGCTTCATGAGGATTCATCAGAAGTTTGAAAAAATAAGCATGGGTTTAAATGTTTTGCTGATTTGGTACTGAAGTACTTAAATCTTTGAAACACAGAGCCCTTGAACAGTTGCGCTATTTATCATGGTTGAAATTTCTAGACATTTTATATTAACATCTCAAAGGACAGGGAGCATTCCTGTACAGTTTGGGCAGTGAGGATGTGTCTCCTGTGTAGCTCTGGAATTAATTTTATGTAACTGCTTAACATAAACCTTTTGTGTCATGGTCCCCTGCAGTTCCTTATCAGCATGCAGCCTGCCATAGTTATTTGTTTTCATTATTTTATGTTATAGGCAGAGCATTTATTCTAAGATATTTCAACGAGAAGCAATACAGAAATGCTATACACTCTGTCAACAAAGCAAATATTGGCAAATGCAGTAAGACTATGTTCATCGTGCAAGAAATCCAAACTAGCCAACTGCATATCTCTGAGATGGTGAAAAGAAATTATTAAAGTCTGAAAATTGATTATGTGTCATTTTGCTCATTTCAGGCATTTCCTTTACTGAAACTGTGTTCTGGGAAGCATGTGCACGGAAGCTTTATGTGATACTAGCCCAAATTTTAAGGATACGGAATCTGTCTTTGAAATTTAACATAACTACATAACTTGTCCATATCCCCACAGCCCTGCCACTGCAAGTGGCAGGAACGTAATAAATGTGTGCAAGGGAGATTTTTAGATTCCTTGCCTTGAGCAAAATTAGCTAATGATATTCATTCAGATACAGTGCAGTACAAATGGGGCACATTAAATGGCTTAAATTAGGTCAAATTGAATAATTGAATTTATTCTTTTACTTAAAAAGAGCTTAATCAGCTGAGAGTGCTAGAGTCAGAAAAAATAGTTTAATTAAATATTAATTAGAAGTTTATATTTTGAGCTTCCTTATCATCACTTGCAGCAATATTATTTATGTGTCTGTTTTTCCTCATTACAGCTACTAGGGGATGATGTTCAACCATTCTCACTTGATGAAGAATTTGATTATGACAATGTGGCACTGACCCCCAAGTTCTCTGAAGCTGAGCTGAAGGCCATTATGGAATTGTCTGAAGAGAAGAAAACTGGCACAGATGTCAAATCAGCAGGAGCTGAAGACTGAGTCAAAGGCATTCTGTGCAGTGCTGTTGAAATAACATTTTTAGGGGGTAAATCTAGCTCTTCATTGTACCCTTATTTAGTGTTTTTATTTATGTGGCCATTAAATGACATCCTCGAGATTTTTTTGTTTGTTCTACCAAGGTGCCTTGGAGCCTGGGCTTGCCTTTCCCTGTACCTCCTCCTAGTCCTAATGAGAACACAGAATAGGAAGATGGTGCTTGCCCAGAGTTGCTTGTATGGTAGCCCTTCAGCCAGAGGGGAAGTATTTCCATCCTTTTTATGTCTGTACACTGATTTGCTTAGGCATTCAGGTTGGCTAAGGAGGTCTGTATTTGTCCCTAAACCCAATGGGATTTTTGTACGGATCAGTGACCTTTAATATTTTTAGGCCCCAGTGCTCAGCTACTTTGTTGTTTTCCAGGTGTACAAGGCAGTCGGAAGGATGTCTCGAATGGCAGCCGTAAATTCCCTTTTGTAGAAAAATCCTTGAGCGGGGCGAATCCTGTATTGGCTGAGGCGAGGTATGCTGGCGTAATTGCTCCGTAGGACTAAAACAAGCTGGTGGAATTCAGAATAGCGCTATGGCTACTCTGGCTTATATTTGGTACTGATTCAGTTCCTGACTAGCGCAAAGCTAGTCTTAAAGATGCCTTTTACCTGGTTCTTTCAGTAATGCAAATAAGAGCTTTTTGCAGCTGACAAATCAGTCTATAAACTCTTTCCCTATCGTTATAAGACTTAAATACACAGAGTTATATGAGTGAATAAATCCGGGAATGTTGTTTTTTTTTCTCGTGTGTTTTGGGTTACTTCAGTTCTGCAGAGAAATAAATATTCCTGTTTCCAATAAACTTTTTGAATTAATCAAAATTGAATTAAATCATGAACTGCTACAGAAAGCCTTCTTCACAGAGGAAAAAATAGTGATCTCATCCATTAAAGGAATTGGCATTGAAGGGCTATCAGATTTTACATTTTTTTACAGGAGATGTTTCCAAATACAACTTACGGCTTACACTCAGCATCACTGAAATACAGCAAACTCTGGAGTTGAGTAAAGGCAGGTAGTACGGGTGGGAAAGAGGAGTGTGCATCTCTGACACAAGGTACTATGTACTCTTGCTATGAGGTGTTCAGAATTCATTTTTTTCAGCTTATTGTAGAAGCTTTGCTCTTAAGGCTCGGTTTAACATCACAACACTGAATTGTATTATTGGTCTTTTTCTGGTATAACTGCATTAGCTAAAGTTTATTGACCAACATTTTGTCCTTGGCTTATCTCCATTGCTTCTCAGTGGGTGATTAACATGATGAATATGGGAAGAGTGCCCGAGCAGACAGACCAGGGACCAAACCACAGGTTGTTTAAAGGCTCTGGATGGTTGGCTGCTCCATTGTCAGCAATTTATAAAAGCAAAGAAAGCTGCTTTGATGCTCCAAAGGAAATTTTCTGGATCAGTAATTTTGTAGACTATAATCATGCACCACTGAAATCTGAATAGCATTTGTTTTGAGGAATGGTATTTACCTTGATTAGGGGGATATAATTTAAGAGTGAGATTAACAAAAAACCGAAAAGAAAGTGGTCTCAGACAAGATGTTTAAGGAGAGTGATATAAAACTACAAGTATGTTGTATAGAAAAACTGGTCTGTGTAGGACCTTGCTGGTAGAAGGTAATGAGAAATTTATTTATAATATCTACACTCAAGAGGATGCCTGTGCTGTAGTTAAAACAGTTTTTGGTGCAATTGGCTGTATAGCAGATTCTGCTGTATTTGGGAAATATTTTTTTTTTTAAAAATGTGAATTCATTTGAATTCAATGAAGTGTTTTGTTGAACCCAAGATATTTTGAATTAAGTGCTTCAGATCCAACTGGAATTTTCCAGTGAAACATTCAGCTAAAAATTCCTGAGCAGATCTATTTATTAATTCATCTTCTGGAAGACACAGATAATGTGTATAAATGGGAAGGATAAGAAGTAAGTTCTGGAAGAGCTCCATGAGCAAAGCTGGGCGGAAGAAATTGAGAACTGTTGTACAAAGATAGCAAGGTCAGCCTTTAAAAGCCTCAACAGAAAAATAAGGGAGACAACCTCATTAACGTATGTGTGTACAGCAAAGATAAAGTAAGGAACCTTCAGTCTAAGAGATCTCTGTGTACAGAGTTTGCTATCCTGCAGACAAAGAATCAACCATAAATAAAGGTGGACTTTTGTGGGTTTGTGGAATGATGAATTTGGCACTTTTTTTTGTGTTTTTTTTTAAGAAAGATATGAGAGAGAGAAACTGTAGCTCAGTCCTGTTGGAATCCTATTGCTGGTAGAGTCAATGAGAAAACTTGTCTAGGGGTTCATAATGATCTTCAGGCCAAATCAGCTCTGGAAGCTGTAAGTACATTTCTGTTCATTTCATTATCAATATTTCCCTGTACATTAGGGATACATCCAGCCGTTCAGTTCCTTCTCTCGTAGGCAGATGATTCTCTTACCAAATGTTCGGAGTACCTATTATGCTCCATAAGTGTCATTCAGTATAGTCATTATATGGTTCCGTTTGATATAAAGAAACACTTTGCTGCAGAATACCCAACAAAATTGGAACTCTTCAGCGACATCCATCTTACGCAGAGAAATGGGGATAATCCACTTACATTTACACCACTCATGAGTTAGATTTTTGCTTTGTTAACAGAGATGAATATCACAGTGGAGATCAGGCAATGTAGGCTACATTTTCTGAACATGACATTTTATTGGCCTGCCCCTGTGGTTGTTTTTGGCTCGTACCTTTCATTTGATTATTCTTCACAGAGGAGGCATATTTTCCTCTTCTCCATGACCAGGTTGTCATTTTTAAGAACATACTTTATGTGCATGTTGAATTTTATACATGTACATGGTGTTAGTTACCTGGAATTGTTTCAGTGTTTGTGAGGTGGTTTGGAGTCTGAATAATATATCTCTTTTCCTCTTGTAGCTTGTATTCTCTTTAATATTTAATATTTTCAGCAGGGGTTAGTGAGGGACATTATCCTTTTCTATTTATGGTCTTTTCTAAATATTTTTCCTGTTTTCCAAAAGAATTAAAGGCAAAACCCACGCATGGAACAGGAAACTTCGAGTGCTAGTTGGAATCGACTTAGGGGCTGCTGCAGTAGGGAATAGGATTTTCTCCCTACCACACTGACGAGGATTTTGAACTGCAAAATCTCTGATGTTGGGTGAACCTGTTGGAAGTGAAGGCTGTGTGATGCATCTCTCTAATTCCTTTGTATTCATGACCTCATTGATGTCTGAAGTGCAATAGAGAGATGCATCGGTATCAGTCAGTGAGCTTCTCTCTATTAAACTTGCTGCTTACTTGGGTGTTACCAGAAGGATACTATTTCTTTCCACACTGTTGATGGATCCTGGGTTATAGGGAGGAACTCCTTGAGTTTTATGGGAAGTGTAGTAGTCCTTCCACTGGGGCAGGAATCTGAAGGGTTGTTTCCTTGGCTGGCTGTGGTGCAAGCTCGGATATTATTAATGCTCAGAGTTATTCCTTGTGGGTGTAAAAGGAAGAGTAATTTGCTTAGGTAATGGTTGTGAAAGAGTAAGATAAAAATTGAAGAAATTAAAAGAGATACAGACAAATCTGTCTGACTCAGACATTATTACGGTTCTAAATATATTTCTCTTAATGCACAAAGGTACCATTATATACACTTGTATATACACAGTGCCACGGAAAGAAAATAATTTTAGTATGGAGAGTACTCACCAGATAATTCAGAACCTTTTGAAGAAGATGGCATGGAAACAAATCTCTGCTCTTATGGAAAAGACCCTTTGATCCTCTGGCCTTGATTTTCTGCTGCTATAAACTGACAGAACTCCGCTGAGGCCATTTATATTCATACAAAGCAGACAGGACCCTGAAAGAATAGAGAGCCAAATCAATTCCCGATGTAACTTTACTGAATATAAAACTATGTATATGACCCATTATTGTTATGGGAAAATATTTAAATGCAGAGCCAATGCAAATGAAATGTAAAAAACGTATCTTTAACTGTTCAGTTGCTAATTTTACATAGGTCATTAAGGAGGTTCTGTAGTGGTGTGTGCTTAGAACATTGCTTTTTGCTTTAACAAAAATAACATATACATTTTCAAGTCCTGTTCAAATCATGAAACTTGATTACATACACAACTACTAAAGATTCCCACCTCCTTTAAAGTGGTTTTTTCTCTCTGCATCTTGGCAAGGATTGGAAATGGACTTTGCTTTATCTTGGAATTGTTTTAAAAAGATCTGACGTCCTTTGTAAAAACATACACTTTCTTATAAAGGCAGACTCTCTGTTAGTGATGCAACACTAAGTGCAGAAATAAAAATAAGGACCAAATTCCTAGTTATTCAGCAACTTCATGTACGTCTAAACAGCCACTTGGTATCAAAGTGTCTGCTTGGATAGCAGGCTGATGTGTATCCTGTTGTCCTCTACCTTCAGTTTTACTCAGGAGTCTAAGCAGTAGCTTGGTCCTACCTAGGTACCAGTTCTTACAGCCCTGCAAAGAGGCTGCGAGACGGTTCAGTTGGTTGCGCTGACCAGAGAAGCTGAACCAGCGGTCTGGTACCGGGGCTCCACGCACACTCCAACCTGCTGAGTAATTCAGAGTGCGGCTGTTCACCTCTGTTCAGCAGAGGTTTGTGTGACACCCGTCGTGAATGTGGTACTCCTGAGGACGTGCAATGGAGAAGTGATGACTGACAAGGGTCGGGGCAGAGATTCACTAGACCCGGTTCACTTACTGGGGCCGTGCTGGACGGGCGGCTTGCTGCCCTCCTGCACGGGCTCTCGTTCGGCCTCGGCGTGTTCAAGCCACCCAGTAAAGTGAGGAAACCTGTGATGAGGTTTCCTGCTCCTGCACCGCAGAACCGAGCGCTTGTGATAGCGAAGGGCATTCCCACCGCGGCGTGCTTTCTTGTGGCGAGGTGTCAGTTAGCGCAGGTGGGGGTGAGGTGCCACACGTGTCCTGGGCTCCTCTCGGAGGGGTGCACCCTCTCACTTTGCTGGTCTTGGGCACATGCAGTTCTCCCAGGTGCTAAATGTCTGCCCATCCCTTGGGAAAACAAGACAGACAGTTTTCTCTGAAATGGTATTAAGCTGTAGAACATCTCAAAAGATGACGAGTTTGGTAAATTTGTGATTGCTGGCTGTTGGAGGTGACACCTTGTGTTTTGCTGGCAAGGTACTGTGAGCCAACGCTGCAGGTGTATGAGCTGTGAAATGCCACGGAGTTAGACTGGAGATAGTTTTAGTGCTTGTTTATGACAAGTTTGCAGGAAGAAAAGCAAGTGTTAAAAGGTACTGTCATTTTTATAGACAGGCTACTTTATTTGCAATTGCAGTGCCCCACAGTTAAAATGGAAATCAATTTTAATACCTTATGAAAATGCGGAAATATTTGTCTCGTTTACAGCACTTCCAAAAAGGACAGATAATAAAACTCCTCTGATTAACGATCTATAATTTTATGTGCTCTGTGGTGTCTTGTTCAGTACATCTATCTGCATAAACGTTTCAAAATAATAAGCAAAGATAGATCTGAACAAAATCCCTAAATCTAACTTCACACTGAATTTCAGGTTGTAGAAACTCTCTCTATATATTCAAAGCCCTCTTTGATCTGAATATTCCCAAACTTCGGGGAAGTAGATACTCTACTTTAAAAATCTGTAACCAAACATTTCTCAAGCAACCGCTTAGTACCTGTCAGGACTACAAAAAACAAAGCAGTCAGGGATCTGCCTGTATAAAAAGAACCTGTAGAACGTAACAATTGGAATAACTGCACTCTATAGGAAGATAATGGTATTCTATAAAAGGACTCTAAAGATAGTTGAATTAAATGGAAAAGATATTTTTCTAGAGAGTGAGCCACACTAATATATTTTGTTGACTTGATACAATTCTTGAGAACCTTTGAATGAAAAATTAGTGTAATCATTTTGTAATTCATGTGGATTTACAACACAGTTATCTCTTGAGCCATTAAAATGAGATTAAAAATTGTGTGGGATTCTTCAGTGTATTTTGTGGCAGTGCTAACACCATAAATTAAGGCTTTAGCCTCATTCTATCATATGAACAGGACAAACAGAGTTTATTCTTTTGTGGCTGTTGCGGTTGAGGATTCTGGTGGCACTGTTTCTGCAGTGCAGGTGTGTACTTGTAGCAAGTAAGCCTTAAGTTTAATAAGTTTTCTTGAATCCATCTGCTTTTCTGTCCATATGTATAAAGCCTTGTAATATGCAATATTACATGCATAATTCTTAGAAAGAAGCAAGTGTCATTTATTATGTTGCTTATGCTCCTCAGAATAACTTAGCTAGAGGACAAATTCTACCAATTACTTGGAAGTGTTGACTCTGCCATTTAGATTTGCTGCAGATTGCACATTTGTTCTTTGAGAAATGTGGAAATGCATTTTTCCATCCTCTTTTCCTTATTTTTGTTTTTGTCTTTCCGACATCGGATTTGCAACTAGCTTTCCTAAACTTGACAAGACACTGTATTAATCCGATGAGGTGCTTTCCTGCTGGATAAAATTTTTAAGTAGAAAAGATGGAAGGCTGGTGTCTGGGCCAGGAAACATCAAAGCACCGTTAGCATTTCATGCACAAGCTTAGCATTTGCAAAGCTTTTAAAAACAAACAATCGGGAAAATACAAATAATGGTCAGCCTGCTTACGGAATGAAAATTTAATTCCGAATTGCCTTTGTTTAAGTCAGCTGCTTACACTTCGGCTCCTCTGCCCACCAAGGATTCTGTTACCTAACGTATTTCGAAATCCAGACTGTCAGAAATACTGACAGCTCGCACTAGCTGAATAGCATTTCCCGCAACAAAATTGTGATCCATTTAGGGCTCTTTGTTTCGGGTTGTGAAACACTTCCTGAATTCCACAGATTTATTTGCCATTCATGAACATTAATAAAGTAAACTGTACAAAAAATAATGGGCCAGTGGATACCTTTCTGCTGAGAGCAGGAAAAAGGAAGCTAGTGGGAAGAGAAGTTGGCTGAGCAGCAAAATATTGTCTGTGCTCTGAATGTGATGTCTCGCTTCTGATTCCTTTGCAATATTTCTACAAGAATCTTGGTTGCCAAAAAAGCTGGCTGAATAACACCCCTCCCCAGCCCACCCCCAAACCCACGGGTATGTATGTGCTGGAAACCAGCTATCCCAATTCAATTGGCTACTCTTCCAAGGGTAATATTATTCATTACGGGGTGTGTTTTACAAGGGGCTTGCAACTGAGAGCATTTACTAATTGACAGGATTAGGCTCTGATCACAAATGTTCAAAGAGTGTTTACCTGGTACTGCTTGTAATTCTGTACTTCCCAGAATTTAATTTTTGAAATGTATATTCTTTTGATACTTTTCACTCGCTGCCCCAGAACCAATAGATCAAAGTCATCCTTCAAAGACAATACTGAAAAAACATAACTTGGAGTGGTCTGAACAGAAGTGATGAAATTCAGAATGAAATAAAATTAAGTAATGTTAAACTTCGGAAAAACAACTTGCTGAAATTCAGATATACGAGACTCTGCAAGTACCACAAGGGAAGTTGGTGACGCTGGTTTGCTAAGGTCAGTTAAAAGAAATCTGAAAAAAATACTGGAGAATGTGCTATAGGAACAAAATAGTGCATCAGCCAGGAGTTGGATTTGATTAATATTTTCCCTCTAAGACTAAGGTCCATGAGAATGAATGGTTGAAGTCTGAAGGATTTTACTTGTTAAGATTGTTATTGTCTTGGGATTCCAATTCTGATAATGGAAAAAAGGATGGTTCAGTTTAGTGATGCAGGTTCAGTCTGACTGTTTTAGTTCCAGAGCATCTCTACAAGCTCTTGATTTGTACACAGGCTTGGTGACCCATATATGAAGCATCACTGCCAGCCTTTGCAAAAATGAGAAATGATGTATTATTTAAATATTCTGCTTTTCTGAACAGTCTGGTTGCATTACAATTGCACAGTAAGATAGGAGAGATGGCTTTTTTTTTCCTACTCTTAAAAAAGCAGCTTAATTTAGAGGTGAGAATTTTGAAGTGGGTCAGAACCACACTAGGGCTTTGAGAAAACCTGTGTCTGCATGTAGATCTGTGGCTCCTGACTTCATGGCTCAGCCTTGATCTCTTTGCCTAAGTAAATGACATCACATTTGATCTTACTTTGGAATATGTGAATGTAATTTTTTTCCAGAATCTGAAACCACTGTCAAATTTATATTTGCAGGACATGCTTCTTTTACTGTTTTTTTCTCCTTGCCTTTATTGCTCTTAACTGCCACGCTCTACAGCAATCAATATAATATAATGTAATATACAGAGAACAGGGTATGGCATTGCTACATTTTTCAACAGGAAAAGGAACCTTCTCCTTACTGAGAGCTGAAGAGGCCATTGAAACCCTTTGGTTGTCCACTTGTCAATTTGAATAGATGTGCATTGAGGTAAGCCCGTATTTTCATGAAGCATTTGTATTACCCAAATCAGGGAGGTGCTGCTGGTTTAAATAATTCGGAACAAAATTCAGTTCAATCAACTTCAAAATAATGTGTCTTTTGGTCACTATAAATTCCTCTTGATGCTCCCATCCCACTCTAGCTCTATCAGAATCAACACCGCAAAGGCACGGACTCTCACTGCCGTAGCTGGGCTCTTGTATAATGCTGCGGGTTCTCCGGGACCCTTCCAGGGAGCTGCAGCTTACCAAGAGGCTCCCCGGAGGAGAATGTAATTTTTACTTACTTTCTGTTCCAAAACATGCCTCCACGTAACCCTGCCTCGCCCTGTCCTCCCCAAAGGGATGGCTAGGGGAGAATACCAGCGCCTAGACCGATTACCACTTGTTGGTTTAACTGATGTTCCATTTTGCTTTTCAGTTCACCTTCCCTAACCTTTCTTTTCCAGATGGAATTTTACTTCTGGTGCCAAGCACTGAGGAAACGCAAATGTGTGTTTCTTCAAACCACCCCCATCGTATTAACATTCAGAAGGGGGTTTGCTGATGTATTCAGTAGGAGAGGGAACCGATTGCTACCTCACAGGAAAGTTTCTCTGTTTTAAATGTTAATTGTTCTAAGCACTCTGGAGTTTTCTGTGACCTCTAGGTCTTTTTTTTAGAATGATGGTTGATACAATCTCTCAGAAGAAGGGGAGAAAAAAAAAGTACTTTGCTGGCCTATTTTGAGGTAAACTCTAAAAGTTCAAGTGGACCAATTACACGTAAAAGAACAACAACTTTTGTAAAGCTTCATTTGAATCCCAGAGGGGAAAAATGATAGAAAATCAATTAACTTTCCACATGAAAAAATAGCTCATATTGCTAAGCTTTCCTTGCATAGTTTCTTGATTATGTTTGGAAGCAAATTGCCTTGATTATACCTTTGACGGGAAAGAAAGCCTTTTAATTAATTTAATACATGCTATAGCAGTGCTAAATTGTATCATAGTACAATTAAGTGGGCCTACATGGATATTTTTGCCCTGTTGAAAATGGATATTGCTCACTTAGTGAGTCATGCTCTTGCTGGGTTGACGCAATTACCCGTTTGCTGCAGAGCATGTGACATAAAAGCTATTAAGGCCTTTTATGTAGAAGAGAGGCTAACTGGAGTAAACAAAAAGCCAATTTCAGTGAAGAGCCTGAAATGTATCCTCTGGTCAAAAATTTGGAGAAATCTGAGCTAAACTTCAGAGCCTGTACCCACACTGGGGACTGAACCAGACCCCCCTAAGACAGCCCCTACTTTGGGAATATTCAGACTCCAGATCTATTTTCTGTTGGTCCTGGACTGAAATGAGGAGTGGGAGCCATTCTTTGTTTGTCGTGTACTGACAGATGATCCTCAAACTCTTGTGCAGCTATGAACTATCCGTAGCAAATTTGTAGTAGCATCTACAGTAGCTGCTGCATTACCTGCTTCTTAAACCAATTTTTGCCTCAAGCTCTTAGCTGAAAACAATTACATTTGTTGTGTTTCCTGAGAATAGGATTTTTAAATGACACTCTTAATACAAATGTTCTAAATATAACAGAAACAACACATTCTATTTCTTTTTTTTTACAACTAATGTTCTTGTATCATTAATGATGTTACATGATATTGTTAAAAGAAAATAATATTAAGAATTTTCTTGATTTGTCTCTGTTGATAATGTACATTTTCTCGTCTTGCTAAACTACTACAACTGGGTCATTTTACTTTCCCTGATGGATCTTGCCTGTTGGGAATGTATTTGCCTGCACCCTGCTTTCATACCGAGGTCTGCTGGGTCTTTTCTGGTGAGCTGTGGAATCAAATATCCAAGAGCTTAATAATGAAGGAAAGAGTCCACCACCAGAGAATCTCTCTTATGAATTCACTCATAGCTGTCTAAGCTCAGATAAAATATTATCACACATTTTTCTAATATCCCAAGGCCATAAACAATGACAAATAAAAACCTATAAAAGTGAGGAGCAATACTCTCATTGCATGCTCTCTGTTCTTTCTCATTTCTTAGAGAAGACCCAACCGGTGAGGGATTTGTTTGTAAAAGGAAGCTGGTAACTATGGTTAGGGAAAGACTCAAGATGGGAGAAGAAGCTTTCTTGCAGCAGCGTAAAGGCGAATCTGTGCTAGAAATGAATTTCAGAGGTGCAGAATCGTGGCTGTGAGTGCTGTACCACAGGACTGGTATGTTCTGAGCTAGTGCATTCTACATTATTTAGAGATTTAATTTAATTAAAAATCTTAGATTTAATAACTAGCATTTTGAATTGTGACAGAATTGGGCTAGAAAACATCAGTATGCAAGGAGCAGCGTCGGATGAGCTCTCTAGGCTTGTGTACCGGTAAAAATATTTAGTATTGACCAGAATGGCAAAGCCAGCAACCAGAATGGCTGCATGACATTGCCTCTCATTAGGTAGAGAGGTGCAACTTGCACCACTTAATTCAGGAAAGAATGACTTTCTCGAGGATAGGTTTCAAATCTGCTTGTGGCTCACCGAGGGAGCCAATGCGGTGAAAGGGCTAACTCAGTACCTGCCCCTCCCTGGTCCCAGCTGGTTGCTGCCAGTCTTTTGGACCAACTGGGACCATAGCTTCAGTGACCTCGACTGTGATGATCAGGCTTAATTGACTGAGTGCAGTCAGTAAATGTATCTGAGAAAGCCAACGTATGTGTTTTCCACACTGGTAGTACAAACACGTATTTGCTTTTTGCATCTGTGGCATGAATGGTCCAATATAGCCCTCTACCTTCCCATCTATAAGAATTATGCAAAAAAAAACCCCAACTTTTTCCTTTTTCATTATTTAGATTTGTCTTTCCTATCATCACAGATGCCATACATTTATGTACTTTTTCACTTCTCCCAAGTGAAAAATAGCAAAAATATAATATGCCTTCACAGTACTGTATTTTGATTGCATTAAGGTTCTATTTTTAATGTTTAGCCTTCTTCATCAAGAGAAAAAAAGTACATTCTCATCTTGTTGAAAGGCAAAGATAGATGGTTTGGGAACTCTGTTAGTGCTGGGATCAGCATCACAGTTAGCCAAGACCTAACCCCTCTGAAAGACGGAAGAGTGTGTCAAAGATGATTGAAAAAGTCACTGATGCATAAAGCCAATCATGTATGGCTAATCATTCCCTCTGTAACTGGAATGTGATTTCCATTGGGTTACTCGAGGAAAGATGCTGCTTGGCAGTTTCAGCAAAAATATTAAAGAAAGACAGCATTTTTAGGAAAAAAAACCCTGATCTATTTCAGTTCTTGAATTTTCCACTTAGGCCTAGGATCATTAATTCCTAACTCAAGTTGTGCCCCACGAGAACAACAGACCAGTAGGAGACTCCCAAGTGTGCTGCTAGCGACTGGCTCTCTTAAGAGAGTGATGGATGATGGGCAGGGTTTAAGGGAAAGCTGACAAAGGGAGAGAAGAAAGATCACTAATTAAAAAGTTTTCTTCTCTTGGATAAGAAAGATTAAAGGGGTGAGAGCAAATATGTGATGCAGTTTGGGAAATGGGATTAGAAGATCAACGCGGGGCTTGCTGAGCATCACGTAAGAGTTCCAAAATGCTCTGGGCACTGTTTCCCAGTACCTAAGTCCACAATAAAAGAAAAAATTTGTTGGGGAGAATTTACTTAGTTACCCTTAATTTTTTTCGTTTTTCTCTAAAAGAACACAAAAAGCAGGGTAGCTGTATTGGCACGGTAAGACCAATTCTCAGTGCAGAACACATGGTGGCAATGTTGCACCACTGCTGAACGACTGTCGTGTGGCACTTACCCAGCCAATATTCATTTACTGAGCAATAAATAGGTAGATACAGTAGAGCGCTGCTTTACCCAGGGAATATTATATTTGTACATGGTAGCACTGATTGTTTTTTCTATTAAAATAGAGAGTAAGGTATAGGAAAAATACTTTTTTTCCTTTCTTTTTACCACTCTCGTATTATTTGCATGCATCCTAGGCACTGATACAGTTTAAGTTTTGCAGAAATAATGTGGCTGGTATTGGAAAAAGATATGACTAATTAGTTTCATTCCATAAAACCAAATACATCTGCCTTAGAGGAGCACTTAGGATAATAAAAACCTCTACCCACCACGCATACAGAGAAATCAGGAGCTGTGAAGGTTTCTCCCTCTCCAAAGAAAGCTTTCCTGTTCAAACAAGCCGGTCACTTTCAAAAAGATCTCCAGCCTAAATATAAGCTTCCCTAAATATCTATGAAGAAACAGTGGCGTGGCAGAAGAACTTAGCAGGACACGTTCCGGGCACACGTCGGGGTGAGTTTCTGGGTTCAGTGGCCGTGGCCGGCGCTCGGCACAAACCCCTCAGAGCCGGCGGCGTCTGGCGGAACCTTCAGGTGATCACGGCAGCAGAGCAACCAAGGGTTCCTGCACCGGTGGCTGCCTTCTCTGTTCAGCCTGGCAGGAGGGCCCTTCAGAGGCAGACTGAGCAGGAGACGGCTTGCACTACAAAGACAACGCTGACTGCCGAGTATTTCAGGGCTCTGGGGCTGTTGTCTTTCATATGTGTCCTGCTTTTGGTGTGCTCTTGCAGCTCAGCTCCAAGCCACGGTCTTTCCTCTGCCCTTGTCGAGCTCCGCGCCCCAGCAGACAAACCCTTCTTGTGCTTCTGTCACGGCTCAGCTGATTTCCATTTCACCAACGCAAAATTAATGAGGTTTTTTTCCTTCTGTTTTTCAGCCTCTTAGGCCTAGACATGTTATCAGCCACTGCCGGGTTATTCCGATGGTCCTTAGCTCCAGGAGCCTGGATTCCACTCTAGATCTCGGTGACAGGAGCAGCACACGCAGCAGGTATCCCCAAACCCTCCACAGCCTTACTCTTGGGGAACCGCAAAGCTGTGAAGGGCTCGAGATGCCTTCTTACAGTGCAAGAAGGAAAATGCAGGGTTTTCTCCGCTAACAAGCAACGGCGTGCTGTCTTTGTTCCTTTCTCCCCATTCTACCAGACACAAATGTAAAATAAAATGAAAAAAACCAAATCCCAAAGCGTGAGAACAAGCGCTCCAAGTGAGCCACACTCAAACAACTGCTTAGATTCGTGCTTGGAAGATCAATACTTTCAAACCGGTTGGTATAGGTTAATTTTTGTGAGCAACACATACCCACGCAGGCCAGCAAAAAATAAATATTAGGAATCAAACAAGTATTTAGATCATGTTGCCAGTAAGGTCGCTGTAAATAAAAGCTAGCTAAAACCACTGAAAATGTGTTGAAGTAATTGATACAGCAATCGCAGGGAAATTAAGTGGGGTTTTTTTCA
This sequence comes from Calonectris borealis, assembly GCF_964195595.1. NCBI lineage: Eukaryota > Metazoa > Chordata > Aves > Procellariiformes > Procellariidae > Calonectris > Calonectris borealis. Next base: position 50,322,571 of record NC_134316.1, on the reverse strand, counting down.
ATGCCTGAAGTCCTTTTTAGGGGTACATTTCCAGGATGAGGACCAAAAGCCCTACAATTCCATGTCTTCTTTATTGATTCACAGGAGGCATAGCTTAAGTGGTAGTGGAAAAAATCGGAATCAAAATTTGCCAGCAACTGCTAATCAGGAGTTTGGTACCTTGGTAGTTCCTACCTCTCCCTGCATCCAACAACCAAGACTGAGGCCTTCAAAAATGTATTGAGGGAGGAAACATAAGTGCCATATAATTCTTTTTCAGGTGCGTAACATAACCCATACGTTATGATCATTATTAGGTGCATAACGTAACGCATATGTTATGATCATTACTTCTACTGTCAGTAATTTTTAACAAGAGAAATGAATAAGAAGAAGTGGCCATGGTAATGGATTTTCTTGGAATGTGCCATTCTTGAGCAATTCAGCTGGAACTGTAGAGATCCGGCTGCGACCCCTGCACAGGAGCCAGGAGACCTGCCTGCCGTGCCGCTGTCTCCCCGGGGCAGACTGAGACGGTTCCTGATTTTTCAATCCTATTACCCACGCTAAGAGCAGCCTCTCTGTCTTGTCGGCGAAGCTCCTTCCAACCTGCCATCTTCCCTGCCTCGGAAACGCAATGACAGCTCTCGTCACCCTTCAGCCAGTGCTTTTTTCCTGTCTTTTCTCCCTATTCAGCCTCTGCCAAGTCTCTGCTTGCCCAACGCCTCTCTCAATAGTGCATCGGGATCGTACTACTTTGTGTGATTTTCTGCACTCTTTGCTTCACAGGCCACACTGCTGGAGATTCACAATCCGGATGAGTTTCATTAGGAGCCTAAAGTTGCAAGGCAAAGAAATGCACCCCCCTCTACGCCTAAGCAATATTTGGTTTACCTGCATCTTTCCGATTTCATTTTAAACCTGAGCTTGAACTGACAGGAAACAAACTCAAACACTACCAGTGAGAAAATGATAAATCCCTTTGGTAAAAATCATCATCTGTGAAGTGCAGAGAAATAGCTAAGCTGAACATTCGTAATTTAGAAAGAAGGACATTAAGAAGATCCATGCCAAAACACTTACACATCTTTAAAAAAAATTCCTGCTGCCTCTTGCTTGTTTTCTCCCCTCGCACATAAGTAAAATATTAGTTCCCTAGTCTCAAACAAGTGCTAAACCCCCAAACATTTCTCAGTTGCTCTATTAATGCTTAGGATAAAAAATTATGCTTTTGGCTTAATTGTTAATTACGCTGGCTTTGTATTAATGGCACGATGATCTTCTGCAGCATCTTCTGCCAATCTTTTTTAAAAGACAGTACGAGTGCCATTTTCGTAGTTGAGGCATTAAGTCCCCAGCATGCCCAGCAAGGCCTCCTCGGTGTGCAGATTTATTTCCACTAAGCAACTAGAAGTATTTCAGCGAGGGAAAGATACTGAAGAGAAATACAGTAGCTATAGATAGTAAAGGCAGATGCTGCAGAGTACTGATTGAGGGCTAGAAAGTTACAGAGATTGTGATATTTAACGCTCATCACTAGTTCACAGCTGATGTACCTTTACTTTCCAACCCTGATAATATTTTACTTGGTCAAGGTTTGATGGTAACAAACAGCGAAATCCATAGTACATCATACATTTTCTCTTCCGTAGCAATGGCACACGGAAAAAATGTGAACTTCACATACAGATGCTGAATAACAATCCTGTTTTCATGAAGTACACAGAAAGGATTTATTGGGTGGGTTTCAGATGTAATATAAGCTCTTTTAGAGGCAGAGGGTGAGATTCCCCATTCACTTCTGCAAGTGTGGATGGAATAAAACACGAGTAGTTCAGACAGGACCATGGAAACGCAATTGCCCAGCCTGCCTCGCAACTAAAACCAGTTTGTCCTCATACAAGGTGACACAGGCTAGAAAATGGCTCTGCTATCCTGATTATCCTTCTCTTTATTCTTCTCTTCTACCCTGCAATCACTGGGCAATCTGTTCTGTAGCAAACACCATTTGAGGTTGCATTGTCTTTGGGTCACTTCCTTTTCATGCTTTATTACATCTCAATGGAAACTGCTTGCTTTGGGTGGTCTGGGCATCTGCAGCAGTAGAAGAGAGCTCCTGCAAGATGCTTAAAATATATTCCAACATTTTCCATGCTATTCTGTGACAGATGTTTTGTCCAGTCGTATTAATCTATTGTCTTGAAAATTAGTTCCTATTAAAAAAAATGCAGACCTCATTTCCCCCCCCCTTTTCCTTACTTCAAATATCTGTTCTTGTGCTTTATTGCGGTCAGAGTAGTGGACCAGCAGTAGCGTGCATTAATTTTTACCCCTTCCATAAAGGTATTATCTTTCTGTTCCCAGTCATATAATATTTTCCAAATTGAAAATTTATTAAAAATCCTTACTACTCAGCTTGTGATTCAGTCTTTTGGTTTTCTTGCAGTTCTGGGATGGAGTGTATCTTGTTCACTTTATTGAGATCACTGGGTGTTTGCTTCTTTCCCAGAAGCCGTTATTCTACTCTTGAGATCCTCAGTTCCGTTAGCAATCATGCTTTTGCCCTCATGTTCAATATTGTTGTTGCTACTGAAAACAAAGACTGGGTTTTAGTTTGTGGGCTATAAATAGAGTGTTTTTGATCTCCCTGCCATCCTTCTTGCCCACTGCATGATGATCCCATTTCTTCTTTCATTAATATCTTGGATACAAAAAGGATGTGTCTGCTAATAAAATTTACTGGCGGCAATGCTGGGCAATGCTTTCAATATAGAAAAGGGCCAGAATACCACTCAGGGGGCAATGGTTTCCCTTGAGAATAGAAGCAACATGAATTAGATGAAATTCAGTAATATAAAGTGAAAGGAAATTCACGTGAGGAGGGATTTGCCAATAACCAGCCCTCCTGGGAACTCACCAGTCTTCCAGTAAGAAGAGTGGGAAGGGGACTTTGACGTTATCAAGTAAAAGAAATTCAGCCCAGCTTCAAGTCCAATCTTCTATCCTGGCCCTTTAAAATGTAGGTTTCCTTAGCAAATAACATCATGGACAATAACAAGGAATTAATGTATTTTTTCCCCATGATATGATAAAAGTATGTATTTGTTCATTTTCTGTTCATTTCTTAACGGCTCATTGGTGTCTTTGCAATAGAAGATTTTTGCTGTTCCAAACATTTGAAAGACAGAGGGAAAGAAAGATCTATTGTCTAAGTTTCTGTTTTCTTTAAATGTTATCCCGAAGGCGCATGTATTTGCTTGAAAATAATTGCAAATGTCACAACTCTGATTTCAGCCTATGTGTCACCTAACTTTCAGGGATAAGGGCACTTAAGTTGCTAGTAAACTCCAGCCTAGAAATACTCTGGCCTTTTCAGTTCCTAAAACATATTTCATAAGCAGCATTTCCCTTCTAGCCTGCAGCCACAAGATTTGACATTTATATATTGCCCCACACATGCATCACATAATGTTGCCAGATTCTTTATGATTAACTGATGTAATTGACTTCTGAGATAAAAAGAAATGTATGTGGGAGAATCCACAGAATAAAACAAAGTTTCGATTTTATTCCAAAGTTGAACTAAGAAAAGGAAGAAATAGATCTTTCCCGAGGACAGCCATTCCTTCAGGAAAGCAAGCATAAGAAAAGCCACTGCATCAATACTGGTGAGAAGCAAGGGCGTGCCAAATTTATCCCGCACCTAGGCAGTGCATCAGATCAATGCATCAGAGAGAATGAGGAAAATACAGAACAGACATCAAGGAAGTCAGAGCAGATAAGTAGCATCCTCCAACTTTGCAGCAAGTCTTCTGCCCTCAGGAAGGACTGACTCGCACTTATTTTTTTTAGACTAACCTTTCATTGCTCAAGTACTAAGCTTACTGGTGTCATTCCATGCCCCATCTGTCTAAATACACCTGCCTTGCATCTGGATGTATTCCTGGTGTTGTTAAAAAAGAGACTTGAAAATATACAGTGGGTGCGAACATCACCAAACTCGCACCTGAAGTTGCACATGACATTCTTTTACTACCTGGTGCGTTGAGTGGGTTTTTTTTACTGTTACTAGGAAAATTCCACAATTAAAGCATTGAGCACCACTCCTAACAAGCATTTATAATTTGCTTTGAAACCACCTGAGCACCTCTGGGCTCACAACTGCAGATTTCTGCAAGAGTTATATTCATTCAACAACATTTTTGTGGGAATTCAACAAAATGGGAAACAGCAACAGCAACCTTCGGACAGCGGTGTAAGCGTAACACACACGAAGTCAGACAGGACAGAAGTCATTTGAACGTTAGGAGTATTTCAGATCTCATTGCAAGAATGATGAGAAGAAAAGGCTTTTGCTGGCGTCCTGAAGGCTTTACATCTTTGCTTGCAACCCTTGCCTTTTACCACCGTGTGCCTGGATAAAAGACAATCAGGATGAATATAAATTTTCCATTTGCTTGATGATGAAAGGGTGTCAAATTCATCAGATTGATAGGAAAATGGCTTTGTTGATGTATTTATTTTTCCCATTGGAACACAGTGTGATTCTAGAAAATGTATCTTCCCGATGAGGACAAACTGTGAGATGCCACAACTCCAGAGGGACGATCGGTGACACTGGGGTAATCTGTATCCAGGGAGTGGTGCCCTGTATCTCCTATTGGAAGAGCAGAGGAAGTCTGTCTAACCTTCCCCACTGCATATATTAAGAGCTCCTCCTTTTGTTTCATATCGCAGCAACCGATCGCAAGGAATGACAGACACCGCATGAACCCCCAGCTAGTTAGTTTTTCACTACAGAACTGAACTTCAGCAAAGGGAAATAAAGAAGAATAGTTCGAGACCTAAAGAAACCTGTTGTTCTTCTGTTAATAAAAAAAAATTGAAGAAAGGAAGGAATAAGACAGAGAAGATTAAGTGACTCCTTATCTCGTAGAGCAGTGACATTTTCTTATCCTTCTTAGAATTTGTGGCCAGCTCTAGGAGTTGTGTTAGTAAACTTCTATATTAAAATTCAAACTACTTGCTGAACTTTAAAATATTTTCCATAATGCCCATTAGATTGAAAAGAAATCTTCATTATTTCTCTATTTGGGAATGACTTCCTTCTGTCAACGTTATTTTGTGAGCCACCAGTAGCTGATGCATTGCTTTACATTTATTTAGGGTGGTTAGAAATACAGAGTGATACATCCTATGAAGTAAGTAATAATTTATGACAAGGTGTGCAGTATGCAAAATGTCATATAGTTTGCAGAGATTAATGCATAAGCCAAGTGCAAATACATTAACTTAACCAACTATCTGGAAAGCAAGCTTAATGAAAGAGCGAAATGAATGCAACATAGGAAGAAAAAGACATTGTAGTGACCGAAAACTGTATATAGCATATGTATTTAATCGAGGGACCTCTATGAATTAATAGCTCATCTCTGAGTTCAAGTACACAGATACTTGTGTCTGGTAGGGACGGTCATATAATTCAGAGTGGGCCAGTTACGCCTGACAGTCAAAAACTGAGCACTGGAGGCTGAGTTTAGCAAATCTTAGTCTGTTCCAGGATATCATACATCAAGGTATAGCATTTCAAAGCGCGTTTCTACAACATTTTAAAGTAAATATCCCTGTCGCATTTCTGCAATACAGATTAGTAGAAAAGGTAAGACAACTCAGGGCCTTCAAGTCTGTGCATTTCTAATGGCTTCCTGCACGTTGAGATCTTTGGGAAAGATCTAGTTATACCCCCAGGCGTGTAAAACCTGCAAATATGTGTCTGTGATCCATCCTGAAGTCGGCTTCAGAAGACTCTCGGTTTCTTGATTACACTCTAAACCTGGAATATTTTCTGTGATAACACCAGAATTTACACTGTAAAGCTCTTGACCTTCAAGTCAAGTGTTTTCCCTGAAGTTTTCTGTGTTGACACTACTCGCCTTACTATTTACTATGATTAGCACACACTAATTTCAGCCTTTACAGACACTAGTAAGCTTAAGCTTAATGAAGGCCATCAGAATCTCAAAAAAACCACCATCAGAAATGCAGACCTGCCGTCTTACTCTCTCTTCCTATAGTGCCTGACTCTGGTTTCCCCCCAGTACTTCTGGCCTCAGGTGCCACGGCTTGTTAGCCAGCTCTGTTTCAGTAACTTTTCACGGTTGCACGGTTTGCACGACAACTCAGACTTTTACGTGAAAGCGGCAGAGACACGGAAGAAAGTGAGCTTGAAGAAACAGGTTTAGAGAGAAGCATCCATTCTGGTTGATGCCCTTCTTCTGTCCTAGAAGCTGTGGCAGTCCCTCCCTGTGTACCCGGCAGGCTCTGCTAGTATGGTTTCTGAAGCTCATTACAAATTGCCGTAGGTGATAAAGATGACTGGCTATGTATTTACTCCCGCATTGTGGGCTACAGTGTGAAATTTAAGAGCCCCTCAATATATAGAAAGTCCAACTAGATGATTGAATGGGCCTTCCTAGCACCATGAATCTCTGTCTATAGATATATAACCATTAGGATCCTGTTTTCTGTAGACTGCACCATTAAATTTATGGGACTTGGCAGTCTGCAGAGGTAGCTACCATTCTGTGAGACGGAACAGATGCTGCCTGCTACACTGAAACACACAATATCTTGTTCTGAAAGTCTTTGTGGTTCATATTAATCTAAAATAAATCAAATATATTGAAAACATACCCTAACTGTAGGGGCAAGGACAAATACAACGTGATCTTGTTTGACTGACTTCTCTCCATTCGGAATTTGGAGCAGAAATCATAAAACTGTAACCAGAGAATGTCCATCAGAAATCCAGGTTTCCTCCCATGGTATTTTGTCTTTGCTTATAGTTTTATTTCCATGGTTGCTATTTAGAGTGAAATCGTATACTTAGCCATTCAGATACAGTCTCTCTTGGCAGATAATCTATGATGATTCTATAATGTTCTCAAAAACCCCTTATGGAAATGTCTATCACAATGACTGTGATAATACTAAGACACTGTTAACTTGAATATGCAAAAGTATTAAATCTTCCTAATCACTAATACAGTGATTATCCATGTTTCAGGAAAACACAGTTTTAAACTCTCCTATGTGCAATTTAAAAAAAAAGACACTAAGGAATGGAAATATTTCCTATTTTAATTCCTGATTTTAACTGACAATAAATAGAACTGCTGACAACAGGAATTATTTTTCCGTATCACTGGCAGAAGAGGAGGTGTTATATATGGAATAGAAGTAGTGTATTATAGACTGGAGATTGTATGTTTTTAGCAAAACATACCTTGGAAACCATTAACTGCAATTATTTGTTTCTCAGGCACTAAAAATATGAGTTTAACTGTATTTTAACTATCTTATTCATAATTTCCCAAGTAGTTTCTTTGTTAATATGGCAAAAGAAAAAAGACATTCTAATTCCTTTTTTATCCTTTCAAACCACATCTATAGCATGCATTTAATTTTGAAACCACATAGTAAAAAGCTTTTTTTTTGTGTATGTGTAGGCATGACTGAAAAATGGTGAGAAATAAGAAAAACACATGTGAAAAAAGCCATGTCTTCTGCTCTGTCTTTGCTTCAGGGACTGTAGATGACATCGGTAGGCAACAACAGTAAATTGGCTTTCACGTGGAACAGGAACAAAAATCACCTTGGCTAATGTCAAACAGTGGGTCTGAAGTTTATAATCAGCCCATTTCTGGGCCCAGGATTCAGAGAAGTCCCTTCAGTGAACATCATTTATGTATTTTTTTGTACTTCCCACACGAGTTAAAGAATTCCACATATCCTGCACTCACAGCTGTCACTGAGCTAATGTATCTCAAAAGTTTGTGTGCATATTAGAGAAAAAGATAGGTCATATTCCTCTTAAAAATGGTCTGAAGGCTACCTTTTGCCTCACTGTTATAAAATTCATCAATTGGCTTTTCCTTAACAATGCATTCTCTCCCACCTTTTGTTGTGTACACTGGCGGTTTCGATTGTATCTAATCATAATTTTCAAGCGTTGTTCAAGCCACGAGGGAGAAACTGTGCTGACAATAGTGCTAAGCATTGTTTGCTTCCGGCAATCTGGAGAGATTTGTTGGTTCATTTCTTTTCCCCACAGTAACCTCATGATATCCACGCTGCCTGATAGTTCTCGAAAGAAAAGCATTAAAGACTACCGACTTTTTAACTTTAACTAGAGCCTGTTTACCTCATTATTTCTTTTTGTATACTAATAATAACTCTTAAACTGGCTTTAAACTCTTTTCAGTTATTATTGTTTATATTTAGGATATAGAAGGCTGTTCAAGGGATCTACTCCTGACTCCCACTGGGAAAAATATATAAAGTGAATTAAGCCAGATATATTTAATGGTTGAAAATCCATAAAGTATCTTTTAGTAATATATGTCTATTGATATTCCGTTCTTTGTTCCATTTTGTCAAACAAACTTGGCGCACTGAATCCTGTCGCTTTTAATTATATGGCATTATTATGCTCGCTATGTTTTTTCTTGAGGTTTGCCTTGAGGACTCTCCCAAAACGAGAGCGGCTGCCCGGCTGGAAGCCTGCCTGCCAGCGCAGCCCGAGGGCACTCTCTGGATCAGGACCCTCTGCCTGGGCTTTCCCGGCAGCCCTGGCACGCCTGGCCGGGCTGATGCCGCAGGCGCGGCCGCGGCGATGGGAAGCGCAGCGGTGAGCTGTGCGTCCGCGAGTCACAACTCTACAGCGGCAGTGCTCCTGCCTCAAGGGGCAGCGGCTGTGGTCCAGCGGGGACCAGGCTCCCGTGTGAGGAACGCCGCAGACTTACCGTTGGGCTGTAGGCAGGGCGGAAGGAGAAGAAAGGAGGAGACTCGAATGGGGGGAAGGACTCAGAAGGAGGAATGGGGACTCTGCAGCATGATGCTTCCAATGTCTTGCTCCAAATCACTGTGGTGGAACCGCTTGGTCCTCTCGAAGAGGACAAACCCTCCTGAGACCACTCGGGCAAGGTTTGCTGAAAGGACCCCATCCTATTTTGTGTGCGTGGCTTTCGGTTTTTCTAGTGGCTTACAAATACCCAAAGGCCTTATATTCAGCCTCGGGGGATGGGCTCTTTCCTTTGCTCTCCCTTGGCACACGGTGCTGGATGATCTCCACGGTGCGCTAAGTGGGCAGGGAGCCACCCGCATCAAGTAGCTGCTCCCATAACAAGGCTACCGGGACGTACGGATGGACCCAGCTGTGTATGGAATCAGTATCTGCATTCGTGAAATAAGACAGAGCTTAACAGGTGCGATTTGAAGACCAATTAGGCATTTCTACTCAATAAGTTTTAGAACAGCCTCTGGGTTTGGTTATATAGGTACATGGTTTTGGTATCCATTTCCTTCTTACACGTTTTGTGAAATTAGACGTCATTCGTAGAGGGGAGGTTAACAATGAGCAAAAGTGCTAGTTTCTTCTATCTTCTCAGTAAATGTACTGTGATTTTTCCTAATCTAATTGACCAATAAATGATACAGCTTTATTAATTCTGTTAATTTTCTGATGTGTAAACTTTTGATCTCATTGTGTTTAACTATGTCCATTATAAACTGAATTAGCATCCACAATAGCATCGCTGCACACTAGGCCTGCGTAGTATTTATTCCACAATTTGTGGTTCGTTTGAATTTTGAGATGTAGCTATCCACCAGTTCTTTCTGTTTCTTCGGGAATGATAGCGAAAAATACTGGAAGAAAACTTTATTTCATGAAATTTTATTTCAATTATCTCTATTTTGTCTGCTAAGAAAAAGGAAAACCGCTGCAGGTAAATATTTTATTACTTGATGAATCACTTCAATTGCCTTAAAATCAATCTTTGAGAGATAAATATATACCTCAGTCCCTTTTGTTTCTGTTCAAATATATCCAGAGTAGCAATACTGTCTGTATTCCTTCCACTTAGCTTCACAACTTCTCTTTCATGTCATCTATCTTATAGCCAGAAATTGAGCCACATTCCTTTATTATTTTGAATAGTTCTCGGATTGATTTTGAAGGGATTGAAATGCCCTATAAAGCAGCGTCCACATAAAAAGGAAATTTTATGAATGACATTTCCTGGTTTTATTGCCCTTGTTTTTTCTCCCTCTCTCTCAGACTGCCTGTCAATGGTTCTGCTGACATGGCAAAAGGTGCCGACAGGCAGCGTAGCCCCTTGTGAATAGGGCTCAGCATAAATCACTGTACGTGGAATGTCCCTGCTGCTCCTTCATCATCTTCCTTCTCTCCAACAAAAAACTGGAGTAGACCATAGGGGATGCTGGGAGTCATGTTTCCAAAAGACAGTGGAGATAATAGACGGGATGATTTTCCACATGGATGAGACATAAGGGGTGTAGGAAGGGGAGTGACCTTCCCTACAATCTCCAAATTGCAGAAAGAAAGTCAGAGACACGGGGGAGAAATCTTAATCTCAGAAGATCCCCTGGGAAGGATATTTCTGTGGTTATCCTGCACAAATGGGTAGTGAAACACGTCAATTCACCACCCTTTTTTGCCACAGGATTCTTTCCTCTTTTTGGAGTGAAGCCAGATCTGCCACTAACTAACCTGCCTCCTTTTAAGGACTCCAAAAATCAAATACGGAGGGCCTTCTATTTTCAACAAGTGGTCAAAACGTGCAGAAACTCTATTGTTGGTTGACAGATTTCAGAGTCTAAGGTGTATCTCTACTGTTATATTTCTCTCCCCTACCTCCCAAATTGTACAGAATGTTACAAACCCCACTGCAAAATCTTTCTGGCTCAAAAAGGAATCAGGCAGTCATGAATAAAGACACAGAGTTTGGGTCAAGTAGGTGTCAGGACAGCTGGTTTCTTACATGTTTTATAATACTTTATAGTCCAGTGTTCTTTCATGTAAGGGTGCAAAGGAACTGCCTGTGTCATGGCTCTTGCACGCTGTGATTTTCCACAGTGTATCACAATTACTGAAAAACTTCTGGATGAATAATCATAACCAAGACCTTAGAATTTTCCATTTCATGTCTCCTGTGTGATGGTTTCACTGACAGAACAGGCTGCTGTATAAATCACGAACGGAAATGGAAACAACCAAAATTATGTTCTGACAAAGCTACTGCTTAGATCAGAAATTCCTCCCTCATTCTTTGCCATTTCTCTGTGGCTAAGGCCAGCTGCAACTCAGAATGGTTGAACCTCCAAAGCTGACTAATTGCTGGAAATCACCTGCAAGTCTCTCCACGCATCCCTCGGCGTTGTGCCCTGCCGATGTATAAGGAAGCCAGGGAGCGTTCGCAAGACCCGCGAGGTGAGGCGCGTGGCTGTGCCCTCCCTGCGGGCGGCCGGCCTGTAAGACGTCTGTGGCACGTTAGCAGCCGCTCTTTTGGATGCCGTGATGGGAGGCCGCTGTCGGAGAGCCGGGGTGTCACCCACAGACTGCCTACAGTAAAGCTTATTTCAAAGGGAAACGTGTGGAGCTGGAGCATACTGCCTGGGCTGCATACGCAGCCACACACATCGATTAAACCCCAAAACGTCCTTTTAGAAAACATAGGGTCTTATGCATTAATCACAGTTGAATGAAATATGTGGTATGGGATTTTACTAATCGGAGATGGTTTGTTTCTCAAATTATTCAGCAAATGTAACAGATTCCTAGCAAAGATATAGGTGCTTAGAAACCCAGACTTGTCGCTGTACTTTGTGGAATATATGAAAAGAAATGTAAAGAATATAGAGAAAATAAATATAGGATTAATATAGAAATAAATATAGAAAAGAAATAAATATAGAAATTCTAAATGTAGAAATATAAATATATAAATAATAATATATATTCCTTATATAATAATATAATCTTATATATAATATTATAATAAAATATATAACTATATTTATATATTAAATAATAATATATAAAAAGAATAAATATATATTCTATATAAATATAGAAATATTCCAGAGATGAATAAATATAGAGATATTCTAGAAATATTCTAAATATAGAAAATAAATAAAGGAATATAAAGACAAGAAAAGAGAAGAAAGGAAAAGAAAAAATAAAAGAAAAGAAAGAAAAAGAAAACAAAAGAAAAGAAAAAAGGAAAAAAAAGAAAAGAAAAGAAAAGAAAAGAAAAAAGGAAAAGAAAAGAAAAGAAAAAAGAAGAAAGAAAAGAAAAGAAAAGAAAAAAAGAAAAGAAAAAAGAAAAGAAAAGAAAAGAAAAAAAAGAAGAAAAGAAAAGAGAAAAGAAAAAAGAAAAGAAAGGAAAAGAAAGGAAAAGAAAGGAAAAGAAAAGAGAAAAGAAAAGAGAAGGATCCTGTCAGATATCTTTTCAGTCATTATCTCAGCTCCAGCTCTAACATCAGATGAGGGTCACGCTCACAAAAGAAAGGGCTTTCGGTAACTGTAGTTATGGGCACAAAGCTGATAACTGGGATGATTGAATTCGGTCCTAACCCTTACTGGGAAGCAGTTACATCTGACACAGTCCAGTGAAAGGCACAAAGGCGTAGGGACGGAGGGGTGCAAAGGCTGTGACAGAGCTGGTGGGAGGGTGGAGCAGAGGGAGGGCTGCAGGGGGAGGCAGCACCGGGAACCGGCTCCGATGGGTAGGGTTAGCGTGGAAACGCGAAGAGCACAAAAAACAAACACGAGGGGTTTTGTGGTTTTGTCATCCAGTTTTCAGCTGATGATATATTATATTTTGCACTCCTGCACATCTCGCTGTCCAGCCAATGCCATTGGACGGTCCAAAATAAGTGTATAAAACAAGCACTGGATAGTCTCTCCTGTTCACATGCAGCCCACTGACAAGACTGGGACTGATTCACCATTTCCACAGGCTTTTCTCTGAAACATTAAGGTTCCAGACTCCATATGAGAACAAAACCTATGAGGAGCGGCTGAGGGAACTGGGGTTGTTTAGCCTGGAGAAGAGGAGGCTGAGGGGAGACCTCATCGCACTCTACAACTACCTGAAAGGAGGTTGTAGCGAGGTGGGGGTTGGTCTCTTCTCCCAAGTAACAGCGATAGGACGAGAGGAAATGGCCTCAAGTTGCGCCAAGGGAGGTTTAGATTGGACATTAGGAGAAATTTCTTTACTGAAAGAGTGGTCAGGCCTTGGAACAGGCTGCCCAGGGAAGTGGTTGTGTCACCATCCCTGGGGGTATTTAAAAGACGTGTAGATGTGGTGCTTAGGGACATGGTTTAGTGGTGGACTTGGCAGTGTTAGGTTTATGGTTGGACTTAATGATCTTCAAGGTCTTTTCCAAACTAAATGATTCTATGATACTATGAATGTGCCACCCCAGCAGACTGTCAGGTAGGCTTTGGAAGTGAGAGTGAGGTCCTGGTGCAGGCTGAAGAGGGTGACCACTGTGTTGGAAGCTGCACTGCAGCTAAAAGGCAGATGGGCAGTGAAATCCCTCTGCCCATTCCTCTGTCATCTGGCTCTGCAGGAATGAAACTGGCTGAGGAGGATGGCAGCCTTAGTGCTGGCACCATCTTTATACTGTGATGTGTGCTGAGGTACGGCCAACTGTGCAAAACCATTGCTAACCAACAAAGAAGCCCCATTTTGCAAGGGAAGCCATGACCTACTTCTGTGAAGACAGCTGTTCTCGTTCTGGTCGGGAGAACAGCTTATTCTATATTTAATACCAATATTTAAGGAAAGTGTAGCTCTAGTGAAGGCATTTAGGGAGGGAGGGAGGGAGGAAGGAAGGAAGGATGGATGGACATTTGGGATGGAAAATCATTAGATCTATTAGACCTGTTCAGAGAGCAGGAAGGTTTCACGCTTTCTAACCTACTGTTAAAGACTGGTCTTCATAGATGATGCCCCTTGTATTACCCAGTGCAGTTACTGCCTGAATGTATACGCCTAATAAAAACAGGCTATGCCTCAGATAACGTAGTCTCCACTTAGCGTGCGGAACAGTCCTGAGGTGGTAGCTAGGTCTGGTTTGTGGATGATCTGAGGGGAGGATTGGGAATGGCCCCCCAAAATGGGCAATTGGTTGTGATAGTGATTAATGACCTGGGAAGGCAGAACATTGGGCATACTTCTGTGTTTGCCTCCAGGTGATGAGGCATCCAAAGCTAGAAGTCATGCCAACATGAAACCATATGCCTTTCTGCATAGCTCGCCTTTGCCTAAAATGGCAGTTTGAGAGAGGAAGCTGGAGAGTCTGAATTGACCTGTAGAGGCTACAGTTTCTGGATGCCACAGTATAATTTGGTTTCTCTCCTTATGCTATAGTCTGCAATCCCTAAATGTGCTGAGGAACCGCTTGAATATTATGAGCAAAGAAGCTGGGGCAATAAATGGAGAGAAGAGGTATACCTGGGCCTAATGCTTGCCATCAACAGTTCATGGCTGTGATTGGAAGCACCTATAAAATCTAGGAACCAAATTGTTCTTTAACAGATAGGAGAGAAAAAAAAATCCGCTCTATAGAGTTGAGGAGATGAGAATAATTTTTAATTATAGGTGTATTTTTTCATCTGTTTGCTAATACAGCTTAATTTATCAGAGCTTCTTAGGAAAAGCAAGTGAAAAATGTAACTATTTTAAGGGATTAAAGACACGTTCCTGAGTAAGCAATATCAGGAAAACAAAGGAAAAGTAGTTGCTAATTATGAATTGGCAGGGCAAAGCTCAAATAAGCCACGAAAGTAAAAGAGCAACCCTTGAACAAACTCATGAAGTATGTCACATCTCTCTGGAAGCGCAGTGTTGCTACCGCTGTGCCGGGTACTCGTGGTGCTCATGTGAGTGAGCCCTTGTGCCTCTCTGGGGACTGCCTGACTGGGGAGTTTCACTGCAGAGGTAATACCAACCTATTGATCAGATGCAGTTAGAAATATTATAAGAGATATAACACCACTTTGTCCTGTACCTGCCCTAGTACTAGCAAAAAACCCAGAGGTTATGGCTTGGTGACTTAGGCAACAGTGGCGTAAACACCAAAGCTGCGCTTTTGCGGCGCTGCAGGTCTCCTGTCCTACCTCCTGCCTGTCTCTTGAAGCAAATGCATGTGAAAGGGGAAATTCTGGGTGCAGCTTGCCCTTTAGGATAAAGGGACTGCAGTAAAACCAGGCTAGATTTTTTGTGTGATTTTCACACAGCCAGGCTTCGTAGCCTTTAGAACCAGTTTGAGCATTACAGCTCAGGCAAATACCGGATGCTTGGTCTTTTATTCAGTATCCCTTTACCCTGACATCTGGAGAGTCAAGTGAGTTGTTTAGGTCAGCAGAACTTTGTATGGAGATGTACATACAAGACCGTTCATACCCTTTCAGTAGCTGCACATCAGTACGTCCTGCTGCGTTCATGTTTTCGATTCATTCAAAGGCTCTCAAGGGCACATGTTGAAACATAAGAACTCAACGGGCAGTGAGTAGTGAAGTAGTGAATCTGAAAAGATAAGATGCAGTGAACATTAGACAGTAAATGTGTCTTGTTTCTAGTTTCCTGGATAATCACAGCTTGGAACAGAGCTGCTGAAATATCTTAAACCTTTCTGTAGACTGAAAGCAGAGCTTGTGAAGCACAGAGAGTCATATTTAAAGAGGTTTCTGAGATCTGTCATTTTTTATAGCAAAGCAGTGAAGGTATTTTAACAGACTGAACCCCATATGCCAGGTTAAAAGGAAGAAAGCCATAGGAAAAAACCCCCACCAAACAATGGATTTCTGCATAGGAAGGTGTCTGTAAAATGATAAATTCCCCGTGGGTTTATTACTCTTTGTGAGTCTTGCAAAATGAGCTACCGAACATAGGACTATTTATATTACTTACCCTTGCAAAAAACAAGTGCATGTGAGCAATGCCTTGAGACTGTGCATAGAACCAGCAGAATTCATTCATCCAATACATTCATTTCAGAAGGCCATGCATTTTTATTGCCAAGTTAATGCATTAGCTTTCCATAATGCAAATGGAACGGAATGTGTCAAGGAACACAATAGTATTTTAACATACAGTTAGAAGATCTGTATTAATAATAGGCTTATATCCCAAGGCAGATTTACTCTCTTTAATTTTGTCTGTTGCAAAGGAGAGGTTAAATCTAGATACATTATTAAGCAGATAAAGGAACTTTTTATACAGGGCTTAGAAGAGCAACATCAGTTCCTGGGAGATTTGTCATACTGCATAGACAAACCACATGTTTATCAAACAGCTCCTGGAGCAGCCTTATTAGCTAGAGGTAGGCTTTATTTATTTATTTATTTATTTTTAATAGTAGATCTGAATAGGAAGACAGTTTTTAATCATTCCAAAATCAATCACCTTTTTTTTTCCTTTTCTTCCCCCAAATATTTTCTTTTTGTATTTTTCAAGGGGGTGAGGAGAGGGAAGAAGGAGGCAGGAAAAGAGATGAGAAAGGAGAGAGCAAACTTGAATCAAAATCAGGTCTTTTCTGTGCCATCGCATTGAATTAATATTTCCAGATAGCTAAATTAAACTTTGTGGCAGAAGGCAGGGAGCTGCCACCAGGCCAAAGTCCTGGAAGTTGGAAGCAGAGGCAGGCTCTTCCTCCCCATATGTGCTGTGACTACCTGGGTAATGAGCCCTGTAATGCGCACGTTTGGTGTACGGTCTTCTCAAGTGCACAGCACAGCAGTAGATAGTTGGAGCAATTTTGGGGAAGAGAGGTATAATGCCTTTTCAAGGTGTTTGTTCCCCAGATAACAGCAGTTAGTTTGTTGAGCTTGATCTTTCCCATGGCAAAGTTCACTTTTATCTGTTTTTTAGAGCTGAGCTGCTCTATAAGCTCTCCGAGGTCAAATCTGCTGCCTACAAACAGGCCTGTTTTGTCTGAGCATGGAAAGTATTTCCCACCTTCACACTGACGCTCATGCACAGAGGATCTTAAAGAGACAGCTTTAGTCTAGCCTGTCCTCCTCCTCTTATCTCTTTCAAGCTTATTAATTATTCCTCGGCAGACAGATGGGAGCTATTTTATATTTCTGCGTGTTTCCACAAAGCTGAAAGATGAATGTTACCGGTGGCTTCATAAAATTCACGTCAGATTGTTGTTATGTTTTATTTGTCAGAGTTGCTTAGCTTGTGACATCCGCAGGGCTCAGAATATATTGCAGTCTTCCCTGGGAGTGCATCTGCCAAAATAGAGAGCCTGTTGTCTCCCCTGCCTGCACAGCCAACTCCTCTTTGATGCTGAGGGAGATGAAGACACATATCAAAGGGGTGAACTGATGCCCTACAAATTTACAAGGCCTGGGGTCAAAGATAAAAAAGCATCAGAAGGCACCAAGCTGTAAATAAACAAGCGCTATTGGCCTTGACTTTCAGGATACACCGAACTGTGGACTTCAGCCTGTGAGAAAGAGTAAGAAAAAACAAAGACAGATATCCACTGAAGCTACTATACTGTTTCATAAAACATATACTTAGGTATATGCATATAAAGTATGCATCAATATACATAGCAAAAACACCTACCACTAAACCCAGGCAATTTTGAAACATATTCTGCCTTTCGTGACTCCTTGTAAGAGCAGATTTTATTTTTTAACAACAAAAATACATGTTTTTGATGGTAATAACATTTCAATACTTATGCTACTGAGGGTAAGGGCCTGAAAATGAGAGCTACAGTAGGAGTTGTCAGGGATGCATTCCCTAAAAACTAAGGTAACTTGTCCAACCTTGTAGCTGATAATAGGAAGTGTTGAACCAGTGACTTTGCATGCATCTATATTTATATGGTTAGTTAGACCATTAAAAGGATCTTTACTGGGACAGTGCCCTGCACTTCTGCATATGTATGTTGAGCACTGAGAAACAAAGCCTTCCAAAATGCCTTGCCACTTTAGAAATGCACATCGTTTGGCCTTCTTGCAAGAGGCATAGTTCCTTCTTGTCATAGTGTTTTACAAAGTTATGACTTCATTATATTTTGTGTCTCTCTTTCCATAAGCCAATTTAATCAGACACAAAACAAAAAAAGTCCTTTTGCTTCTGCCTTATTTTATTACACTGCTGTTAGCAGATAGTTTACAATAGTGTCACTGGTCCTTATTTCTGCTCCGTGCAGCCTACATTATTCATGTGATGTGTCTTATTCATTAACGTAAGGCCCTTTGAAGTTTAGAGTGGCTTAGCTTCTCCGTGGACTTCTAATAATCCAGAAAGGAAAAAATGATATGGAGCCTTTACATGCCCCTCTCCTCCTGAAAAATGAAGGGGAGTATAGGATACACAGAAGGCCCACCAAACTCTGGTTGCTATAAACCTGAAAATTTAATTTCTACAGTCCTCAGGGACAAACTGCAAGGAGTAACTCCCATGACAGTATCCGTTTAATGGTGTGTATTTCAAAAGCTGTAAGACCAAAGTGAGAGAGAGAGAGGCACTCAATGCCTGTGAGAGAGGTGAATGTGGAGAAATGGGAAGGACTTGGTAGCATTAAATTAAATGACAGAGAAGTCCAATATTAACTGTTCTGCAGTAGAGCTATTCAGGAGTTGTATTTCAAAGTCCTAAACTCGGAAATGAATGGCTTATAGGGAAAAATAAGACTGGATAGCAATTTATTTCATATATGTCAACACTGCACAGACAAACTTTATGCAAGATTTGTTTATTTTGTGTGTGGGACGATGTTTTACAGGGACAGGCAGAAGTTTGCTTAGAGATGGGCCCATAAAGCGGATCTTGCAGACTTTTTAGTCTCCATCACGCAGTAAGTCTACTCAGGGGACACTTCAGGCTTACAGAGGTGAGCACATCCGATTTCTGTTGCCCTGAGACTTGAGAAGCCGGTGACGGATGAGAGCTGTGAATGGAGAGCCCTATGGAGAGCTGGGGGGTCCTCCTCCCTTGGCAGCAGGCTTTGAGGCAGCAAGGCCAGCTTCTGGCATGGGCAGCGCGGTCAGCCCTGCCCATGCCCCACACCAGCTCCCCACCCCTCAGGAGAAGCACCAGATGTTTTGGCTTTCCGGGACTATGACAAGCTAAAGAAACAGGCCGGGTCCTCTGATTTTGCTGCCCTTGCAGGGGAGCACTGCAGAGAACTGTCGTCTTTGCTACACCTGAGATTTAGTTACGCAGTTATTAAAATAGAAGGAAATAATTTACAGGTAGGCAAAAAGAAGAAGCAAAAAATATGGGAGTATGACTTCTTTTCCTCTCTAAATTTTAAGAACTATCTTGGCCAGAAGGACCAGTCGTTTTTAACGTTGAAGGAATGACAGTGTAAGGCTGAAAGGATTTAGAAATGGAGATGGGGCAGGATTTAGAAATGGAGATGGCAGGAGAAGGAAAGAAATACATTACTCCAGAGATGTTAAACTATTAGCAAGAAAGATTTTTTTTGGTTATTCTAGTCAGAGAGTGTCTCTCTGCCAAATCCAGCACAAGAAATTCTGGTAATTAATCCACAGAGACACTTATGCATCTCATCAGATTCGAGATACCTGTGTTCTTGGCACATGTAATGTTTCCTCGTTACTTAAGACTGGTATAAATTGGCATTTAGCTGAAGCTAGCACCTGCACTGAACACGTGAACTTCTGCTTGTCAGTAAACTACCTCAGACTTTTTTGATAAGAGAAGCAGAGAGGAAGATACAAGAAAGCACTAGGAGATGCTGAAACCTTCGATCCCACCGGTAAGAGCAGATGGCATTGCAGACTGTCTCTTACCCTCTTTCCCCAGAAGCTGTGTCCCAAAACAATTGCCAAACCCCAGCTCTAATCACGTAGTTCTTATGCCACCTCACTGCCCAATGGAAAGAAAAGCTGATTTGAGCTCTGATTACGATGACCATCATTACGCCGCAGTCAGAGGTGTGCCGGCAGAACCGGGGCTATATTAATGTGAGCGGGAAACCGTCCTCCGGTCACGCGTTTTGCTACGGGGGGGACACTCCCCTGGGCGCAGGGGAGTCTGCGGCAGACCCAGGAATGTAATCTGTTCTCTCCAGCCGTCTCTTTAAAAGTAGTTCATCCTTTTTCATCATGTTGAGGAAAGATGCAAGGACAACAGCTGGGATTCATCACACCTCTCTTAAACAACTTACGTGCCTTAAGTTAGGGATATAGCCGTTATAGGTATCTTCTATAGCCAAGGAAAAAGGGAAATTCTGTCCATCTGTCACCACTGGAGATGCATTATTTATTTTTGTTGACTAAAGGGAAGCTTAAGGCATTATGCTTCCAATCTAGGGACCTTTGTCAGGTGCCTGAGGTTAGAACAGGTAAAAATGTGTCTACCAGGGCTGTGAAGGGTGCTATGATTAGTATATCCTTCCTAAACCTCAAGGTAAGTTTTAGATTATTGGCTCTGCTTTGTAGTGGCTGTATGTGTAAGTACAGGAAGATCAATATTTTTTAAGCAAAGGTTTCAGTGTTCAGCAGCTGGTAGGGATTAGCAGAAGGCAACCATTAGTGACTGGCTGAACTTTGAATGTGGACCACTACATCCAGTGACCTCTTTGTTTTAATTGTGCCAAATAATTCTACATAGTGATCCTGATAGCCACTGGAGATTTGTTTAGGGAGTAAATGAGACTCCTGAGCAGTGATTTTGTCCAGTGATCTGAAATAAATATTGAAACTAACAACTTTTAAGGAAATATTTCAGCGTGATGCTTTAAATAATATCTTCACGTGATTCACTATCAATAATGCATTCTGGCAAAGTGAAATTGTGACATTAAAAGCACACTGGACTCAGCCAAATAATTTCAATTTATAACAGTCTGAAAATTCTTTGTACTTTGTAAGGCACTAAAAATAAACTGGGAAAAAACCCTGATATCTCCCTATAAACTTAACACTTAGAGTTGAAAATAAACTATTGTTGCAAGGCATATTTAATACTGTCAGTAATTCACTCTCAGAAACGGTGCAAGAAGCAAAGGTTTTATTTCCCTCAAGAGCTAGAAGTTGGTGAATAGTAAAAAAAAAAAAAAGAAAAAAAGAATATGATATTCCTGTGAATAAATTCCACTTAGGTCATATTCATTTTGATGGAATTGAGAATCCTTTCATCAGTTATCCAAGATCGTCTAATAAACAAGTTTTTTAAAGCAAAAATATCACTAATATTATCATCACAAGTATTAGTCCAGTATTCACACCTAAAATGTCTGACATTTTGAACAAAAAAATTTATTATTTTCACATGCAAAAGAACTATCTCTAGCGATTAGTGGAAGTAGTAAAAAGATCTATCATAAAAGATTTCTCATAAAACTTAGGTTATCCAGTCTGAGAACCAAAAGCTACCATGTCACCTTGACGCCTGACTGCATGGTGTGAATTATGTACTAAAAATCATCAGCGTGTCCCGAAACAACAACTCAGTCTCAACAAGTCATAAAAGAATGTGTATTGCTGATTGATTGTCAATTCTTGTCTTCAGAGGAAAACATTCATCAGGCAGGAGGGCCAGATGAGGGGTTCAGATTAGACACTGTGAAAATCACTGCTCTCATGAATTTGAGAAAGCGAACCTCTGGACTTCTGTGATAGGTTTTTAAAACAGAGGTGACACAGACTTATAATATAAAGCTTCCTGTAGTCACCAAAAAGTGCTTTTCTTTCTTGAATGCAGACAGATTTTCAAGCAGAAGCCGCAGTATTACCAAGTGATTTACATATAAATTAATCCCTATTAGACCACATGAATCATTCACTCCTTCAGGGGAATGATCACCATCCAGTTGGTCTGATCACCTAAGCCAAGTGAATATATAATGTTCATCGTGGTACACACTCCCTACATATCCATCATAATCATCAGTTTTAAATCATTAGGTAGACGCTCCCGTTAATGGGTCTTATGTTGCAGTTCTACTGGAGATGGGCCTGAGTAACAAAGTCCAGCACTGCAGTTCAAGTTTCCAGTTACTTGGCAAGATCAAGAGTGATACGTAAATGTGTGATGGTGCAAACACGGTCTGATGCCCAGGAACGCCAGGGAAAGCCTGGACCTCGCTGGCCTCCGTTACAGACTCTGGGTCAAAGTGGCAATGCTGAATGCCCTTCTCACACATCAGCCAATCTTCACTGCTTCCAGCTCTTCTTTAGCAACGACTGCCTCTAATTTCTGCTGAAGAAACTGCCTTGGCACCAGGAATTTAATTTTCCTGGCATACATTTCTTTTTCTGAAGTGGACCTGCTTAGGTTAAGGCTGAAGATATTCTGAGAAACCAGAAACTGCTGGGTACTGGAGCTATGAGCCTGACAATTCCTAAACTCACCCATCTTCCTCTCGGAGTTACACGTTGGTTTCTATCACAGAAGACAGTATTTCAGAATTAAAAAACAAACGAACCAACCAAACCAGCCCCGATCAATCTTGACTAATTTCCTGCAGCAGACACCATGTGAAAAATGCATAGAATTAAGGAAGGAGCTATTCTTTCTTTTTTTCTCTATCTCTGGAGTCAAGTTAAAATGGAATACATTCATTAAAAGGTTATCTAGTGTAACAGCCTAACCAGTAAAAGGCAGAAGGAGAAGGCTATATTCTTCTGTGAATTGTTTTATGAAGTATCTCATGGCTGACAATCAGTGAACTAAATCCTTCGACAGGGAGAGATTTACAAGGACTTGTCTAGAGAGACAAAGTGCTTCTGCAGACTTCAGGCAGCCCTGGGACCAGGGATCAGCAGAACCGCACATAAATACGGCTTACAGGTACAGAATGCCACAACTGGGAGCCTTCAATAGGAAACTATGCGTAAACACGGAAGCCTATGGAAACAGGCTTCACGTACTGATCATTAAATGTACAGGGTTTTAATAGCTTTACAGATCTTTGTATTGGACTTTGAAAAGGTACTTTCCTTCATTAACTCACATTATGTTATTTACGCCCCTAGAATTTTGCTGTCAGACATTTTTGTGTTCGTGGCTATTTTGAAGTCTCCCACTTGGAAAATCCCAACCTGTGGTACTCCTGTGGGGATCAAGGCAGTGTGTTGTTCTCCACCTAGCACTGTCTACTTAAGGGGCTGCACTTTTGGTTTTGGTTTTTTTTTTTTAATTTTTTCTTTTAATGAATGATAAGCATTAGAAGATGGATCAGAGAGAATTTAAATATCACAAGTTGTTAAATACTAAACACTCGAGGAATACTTAATTAAGCAGCAGTACGCAGCAGGTAGTCAGGTTCTGAGCGGCTATCGCATTCCTGGGGTGGTACCACGCTGGAAAAGCCTGTCTGATTACCTTTATTAACCACCTCAGAGGGGTAGTAATTAACTACTGCAGAAATTTACTGTCCAAAAAGCACATTATTATCAAGGAAACGAATGCAAATTTTCACAACACTGAACTTAATGGGCATTACTGCCACACACAAAGCAGTACTGGCAAATCATTTCGCAGCCCATTTGTGTTCAGGTAATATTAAAGCTGCTACATAATACTGATTTTAAGCAGGATTCAGCTGGATAAGTAAATGGAGTAGAGATTGCTACTACCTGTGTGGTGCTGGTAATCTCTGACTAGCATCCTTTGATAAATGAAACTGGTGAATCTTAAGTCTGGTCTTCAGAGACTGTGGCTACATCCACCCTGTGATGTGTATTCTTATCGCATGACTGTACTTTGACATTAACTGCCATAACTGCATCCACTGTGAATTTGATGTGGCTACGCATATCGTTACAGCAAAAAATTCATTCAAGACTCATATGTCAGGGCAGCACAGTGACTGGGGTCTGGTGTACTGCTGAAAGCACTGAACTTCTTTTCTGAGCAAGGGAAACCCTCAGACCCCCAAAATTAATGGTCTCTTCAGTAATTGCATCCTCTGTCACGTGTTGGGGCTCCTAACGCCATGTGTTCAACAAGGGACAAGTTGCTTTCCACATAACTAAATCCCCAGTAGAAGCAAGGAAAAATACACAGCAGTGTATCACAGCTGCTGATTAAACAGGTCTCTGCATCAAAATCTTAAATTGCCTCTTTCTTCTTTCAGCTGGATGTAGACCCTTTTCACTTCTTGCCCTAAGCTGCTGGGCACCATACGTCTATGCGCTGTAAAACAGTTACCACACATACCCCATGGATGATTGCTGGGCAAAGCAATCTCTCCATTTACTTAGTTCTGTCTTTCCAGAATACATTAGTATGCCAATGAATGAGCTATTCCAACCCCCTGAGCAACTTCAAGGACCCACCATCTCTTTTAAAATCTGACAGAAAATATGTCTTTCCTCTTCCCTCAGAGGGGAACAATTACCCAAGCCATCCAGACGGAGCCCAGGGCCAGCGATGGGTTTCCTAACCATAAAAACGACATGACTTTGCAGCCCGTTGTCTCACTGCCTTGGTGGGCCAGAAAGCAGGATTTTTATCTTTTTTGAAAGGGGAGAATTGCAACTTGCTAACGCTTGCTTCTGAACTCTGGAATGGGCAGAAACAACAAAGGTAATGCCATGACACTGGTATGGTTAAAAAAGGAATTTGAGAAAGGATGTTGTGACACATGCTGAGCCCTTGCTGTTTGAGTCAAAATTACTGAAACATCCGGCTTTACTCGATGGGTTAGAAAAATTCTCATATAATTACTTAAAATTATCTGAAATGTTCCTGAAATAGTCTTTTTCTAACAGTTGTAGTGAAACGACAATGGAAGGAAATGGTGCACGTTTGTATTACGACCATTTCAAACCGGTGCCAACCACCTCTTTGTGTCATACTTCACCAACATATATTTCTTATATATCAAGTTAGCAAAATACTCTAGTATCCTTTGGGATTATAAGCATTACATCAGGGCAAGATATTACTATTGAATAATGTATTTAATACATTAGTTATCAAGTAAATAAGTGTTACTACTGATACTTGCTATTTCATACACCCTATGCTTCCTAAGGATTTAACATCGACTTATTTATGCAGGTGAAAAAAACAAAAAAGGAGAGACAGTAACTTGGGAACCAGGAGACATTTTTTAAACATGTCTTTAAATTATACTGTTATTTTTTAAAATCTGCCTTTGGCAGCCTTTCCTCCCTCAGCACAATTACTAGTCAAGGCATTATTATTATTGCGTATGTGATGAGGATGTACGATACTCTTTAAAAGGCTTTATTTAAAAGAAATAAAATCCGTAAGCACTCTCATTCCCACCAGCACAGTAGAAACATTCAACAGAAACAAAGCAACAAAAATCTAGGGACCAGAGTATGAAAAAACAGGAGTTCAAGTTCATAATCATTCTCATTAAACAGTTTCATCTTTGTTCTCTGTACTATTTATTTCTCTTATTATGAAGAAAAAGTTTGAATCCCTGAAGGGGGACAGTGTAGATGTTCTAGCACTTAAAAGTGATTATAAAGAGACTGACAGTAAAAGTAGCAGTGGATAACTTGACTGACACCGAGTTACTTCGGGAAGCACTGCACCACCAGCTTGCCTGATGCACAAACAGATTTTTTTCTTCAGTTCCCAGATTCCTGCAATTATGTTGTTGTCTTCAGCAAAAAATATTTCAAATAATGATAGCAATTAACAATGAAAACATACATTATGGGACCCATGCAGTGTGCTCAAGGCATAAGCACACACAATCCTGCTTTCTGTGGATACTATGGAAATATCTTTACGCTGTAAGATAGCATTTAAAGTCTCCATATATTCTTTTCCTTTTGGGCTTGAAATAAGAGCTTTGCGTTGACAGAGTGAAGTTTTCAATGTAAGGGTGAGGCTTAATGTCATTTCCAAAAATGAAGTCTCAATATTTAAGCCTCACTGAGCATCCTGGCGCTTTGCACTCAGACCAACAACCAAGCCCCGCGTGTCCAAAGTGCGATAAGGTGGCATTGACGTGCCTGAAGTCCAAGGCTGTGGTCCTTAGACCAGCTCCCTGCTCTTTATGGCGATGAAGTTTGCAGGAAGACGAGTTTTTGGCAGGAGCATTTCCCGGGAGAGCACCTCAGGGGTGCTCTGCACCTTTTCCCTTCTCACCAAGCCTGCGAGCGGTGCGTGTGGAGCTGCTTTTACTGCGCTGTCCCAGCCCTCCCTGGTTCCTTCAGATATCGTTGCATGAGTGCAGCGCTGGAGACTGAAATAAGTTGCAAGACTAAAACCAAACGAGCCTGTAGGAAATAAAAGGCCCGACTTAGGTGAAATGATTTGGCATTTGCAGGCTGGTTGATGAAGGACTGGGGGTGAGCACTGAAACACAGACATGTCAGAGAAGTGGCAAAATCTTTGTAGTCTTGAGGTATAACTAAGAGATAGAAAGCCTTTAATAGAAAAGAATAATGAAGATATTGTTCTAATTCCATTTTATTGCTTATACCAACTGGTGTTAGTGACGTGTAAGAAGTGAGAACTTCTCTGTTTATGCTATTAAAAAGATGCTAAAAAAATTTAAGGCTGGTAGTTCTTGAAACAGATCTTTCATACTGGACACAAAGGATCAATGCAGCTTTCTCCAAGAGTTAAAAATTTTAGATTCTCTTTAAAATCAGCAACTTAATAGGAAAATCCCCCTTCATGCTACAGTAAATTTGTTTACTCACAGTAGGTATTTAAATTTTTCATGTTTGTACTACAAATGCACACCCTTATCCTCAACGTACCCGAATCAGCTTTTTTTTTCCTTTTTATGAAATGAGATTTTGATTCAGCTAAGACTGTGGATAAATGCCCTTGGACTTGCTGTCAAGGCCACTCATTGGCTGCAACTCCCACTGAAGTCGGTGGGAGTTTTTTCACGGACTTCAAGAAGGGATTAGATCTGCCCTGTCTGGCTCAATTAAGGGTAGCAAAAGTACTGCTATAAAAGCAGAATGTCATGACACCAATTCTGGTTGCTCATAGTCAGTTTTGCTGGTCAGTCTGGGGGGGGAAGTCACGAACGAATTTAGGAAGCTAAATACAAAGGGAGCACTGGCTCCCTTGAAACACATCTAAAAGAAACGTTACAAGAAGAGAACTAATTTTTAGGAGGGAATGGAAGTAAACGCAATGTTTTAAAAGAAGCTATAAGGGAATATCTGTCCCCTCGTTTGTAAGACAATTTACAGGTATTTGAGCTGACTGAGGCAGGAATGGGAGAGCGGAGGAGGGAGGTATTGCTAAAGTAACTGGAAATGAGGAGGTGGCCAAAGTCACGAGAGCAGCTGAGGCTTCGGAGAGCACCGATGCGGATGGGGGACGCATTTACAGGAACTCTCGAGGCTCGGTGCCAAGCTTTGAGCTGAATTGAGTCCTTCCTGGAAGAGCCACCACGTGCTGAAGATGCTCCCTCAGCTGGGGTCTGGAGGGCCGGGAGAACATTGCTCGTGTAAGTATTTAGACAACTTTGACCACAGGACACCTGTGTCCGCCTGGTTCAAGTCATCACCCTTCCAGTCTCTGCAGGAGCCACAGGCTACTCAGTAGCTAGAAAGAGATTTTTTAATCTAGGTCTCCTTGGTGAAATAGCATTTAAACTGAAAGGAGGAGGTAGGGGACATTGACATGCTGAAGCTAGTTTTGTGATACCCCGTGAACTGAAGATATCACCCAGAAAGGTTTGTAAACCCATAAAAATTGCCTATTCCTAATTATTTATTATCTTTACTGTTACAGACTTTTCCTGTCTTACATTTAGGACATTGCTTCTTTTACAACCATCTTGTGATAACGTTAATAATCCCCTTCTTTCATTTGTGTTATCTCCTTGGAAATATTTATAGACTATGTTTGTATTCCCTTGAGTCCTTCCTTCTGCAGAGAGAATTAATTTTGTTTCCTCAATTGCTCCCTCTCTTATGCGTTAGCCTATAATCCTTCCATAGTGTCATTTTCTTGCCCTTCTTTGCATTGTCTCTACTTCCACAATATAATTTTTAATCATGGACAAGAGAACTACATATAACTTCTTAAATATAGTTGAATACATGTCACCTGCTCTTTTAGCTCCTTGACTGAACAAAGTGTAAGGTCAGGATCTTACTTTCAACTTCCTTGTTGTGCAAGAACTGCCATTTGGAGACAATATATTGCATAAAGCCCTGAAATTATTCAGTAGACGTATGCAAGAGAAAGATCTGGTTGTGTCTTTACAGTCCTACAGAAGGCCCCCTAAAATGACCAAATGTAATTAATATCCATTAACAATCTTGGACAGGCAGGATAATAGATATGGTCCAATCTTCTTATCAACAAGAACAGCACTAATTAAAGTAACAATATACTAAATCGTGTGCATTCTTGATACATTTCTGTGGCTGTATTCAGCTCTGAACTGAAGGAGACAGATTACATTGATAAAAAGTTTTCATATGTCTTCAGCTTTGTATAAAAAAGAAAAAGATGCCACCCTAAAAAATTCAAGAGCTCTCCTGCTGGCTCGGAGAGGACCCCTCACTGTCTCTGTGCCACCCACGCGTGGCCGCGCGGCACCAGCAGCCACACCACCCACATTCAGCTCCCTCGGCACAGCAAGAGCAGGGGTCGGACCCCCCTGTGTAGCACCACTCCTAACCTGGGGTGAGGGTCTGTAAGGAGGGCGACACTGGCCTTTGACAGTAGAAGGACCATGTGTCCCTCATTTGACAGAGGAGGCCTACCTGAGTGAGGCAAGATGGGGTGATTTTTTGGGGGTATGCTGAGTGCAACAACATTTCATTTGAAATGCTATACTGCACTCGGGTTATTTTAGTCTCAAAATACTATGGAGAAGACAGTCTCACAGTGTTAACATTTCCAACAAGTGAACAAAAAGGGGCAGAAGGAATGAATTTTAATCTTTTTTTTTATAATTTCACTTGTAAAAATGGAGCCAAAGCAGCTATCATCAATACTTTTACCGAGAATTTTTCAGGACATACTGGAAACAACCCCTGAGGAGGATTTTGTCTGTTAATTGCCCTTTAATACTTGGTAGGTGTCCAGCCATTGTCCTATAATTTAACACCTAAGCCAGCACTTTAAGTTTCATTCAGATAGATGTTCTGTACAGGAGTACTGGTTCAGTTTAGATTAGAAAAATTATTAAGACTGCAATCTGTTCTTGTGATTCATGTATCTCTTCATTTGTTCCTGTAATAGTACCACATCTACCAGCCTCATTAACCATAATAGACCTTTAAGCTCCTGGTGGGTTATAGGTTTCTAAAGTGTTACAAAGTAATTCTTGTCACTATAATTTAAACATGATGTTGTTGTTATTACTGAATCCATTTTATGAACTTTTTTTTGGTCCTAACTAGATATATGCAGAAATGCTTGGTTGTATATTGCGCTTGGTTGCAATGGTAACAAAAATCTGGGTAATTACAGATGATGAATGGTGGATACTGAGCTCTTGAATACCTAAAACAACCTTCTGCCCTAACACACCTCCTAGTGAAAGTGCTCCGGTATAATACTAATGAAGAATATTACACACCTGGCTCTGAAAATGAGCCTAAAGTGTGTTCATTATGCATGAAGATACTCATATTAACTGTCAGGAACTTTGCCAATGAACCTTTTTGATATGATCAAATGACAGAGCATCCTAAGGCATTATTGAATCCCACGCTGAGATCTTGGAAGATTTTTGCCCATAGAAAATAAGATTGCTCTAGTCATTAGTCAACAGTAGTCACAAGAAAATGCATCTCCTCTTCAGTGCGAGGAGATTCCAGTCAAGCCCTAGATCAAGATCAAGACATTGGTTGTATTCTGCATTATACTTTGACCCTGAAGAGTAGCAAGCAAAATTATGTATTTTGCTTTTATAATACTAATAGCAATTCTTCATCTCATATAACCATACTTAGTAATTATTCAGCATCTTTCACTCAAGGATCTTAAAGGCTTTCTCAGCATCAACTAGTACAACTGAACAACCTCAGTGTTAAGTATGTTCACTGTTGTTACTAAATACACTAAATGCATTCATTTGGCAGCTACCCACCATTTCAAACATCTATAGTGGTGAGATGATTGTTGGAGAGCCAGTCTTTAATATTTAGGATCAAGCCAGTCCCAGATCTTTTAGATACTCTATTCACATAGGGCAAACTCCAGTCAACATCAGACTTGCCTTTAAAGAGCATGAAGTATGCCAAATTGCTCGCTATAGGTGACTGTTTCTGTTGACTTCATGCTCTGGACATCACTATTCCATTAAGCTATCCCTGCCTGGGCAATAGTACATTTTTTCTTACATGAGGGCCAGAAAAGCGCTTAGGAGTACAGTAAATCAACAGGGATCAGTTGGCATTTCAAAGCGGAGCAGCTGAAAGTGGACACGAGATGTAGCTAAACTGAAAGTCAAGAATTGATCATCTTCACTACTCACTAATGGATTCACATTACCTTAGAGGTAACAATGCATTCTATTTCGGTAAAACCTGGGTAAACAGCACGAGCAACATGTTTAAATTATTCTGGAGTAGTTAGAACAAGTCCTGCCTATAGTCCTGCAAATAAATACTCAAAACCAATGGACAAACATCCTTTCTACTCAACAGGAAAAGGACTACTAGGCCATTTAATGCTGGAATTGGAGATCCTTTTCACTGAAGGACACTGAAGGACGCATAACACATGGATTAGCTAAAGGACGTGTGCACAGGAAAAGCACAAAATCCAGGAGAACTAACTCAGTTTGCTCCTGCCCAGTATTTTTTGCCTAGATTGTAGGGTATCCTGCAAGGTTTTGGGTTTTCCCAGCCTGTTATCAGTAGTTCTGGTTAATAATCCTGTGAAGTTCTTCTTTGCCTCAGAGTTTTTTCCAATAAAATTCATACTTTTGTTTCTGGGATTAATTTGTTCTTCTCTAACAATGTTACATTGCAGATGATAGAGGAATATATAAAATCCAATACTACTGATAGTGACAAAAGCCTTTGCCTGACAAATTTCACATCTCCTTATTTTTTAAATATTTTTTATGATATCTCACACTTTGTGGGCCTGTCAGTAATGTCATAGAGTGGCAGATCTTTACCTTTTTTCCTTTTTTCTGAACTAAAATAATAAAAAAAACCAAAACAACCAGAGAACATAATTAGTTTTCCTAGTGTATTAGCTTTTCCCTCTGCTTTTTCTCTCAGTCTTGCGTTCAAACATGGGAGATGGAGAAGGAAATATTTGCCAAAACTCTGCTATTGCAAATATGTCAAAATGTTCAAGAACACAAGTGGATTATTAATCATCTGAAAGGACTCAGCTGACAATCCATAAAAGGCAAAAGTTTTTTGTTTCTGTGAAAAGTATCTATTCTCTCAAATTGGTTCCTCTTGGCAGACTGACAATTTTGGGTCAATAATTACTCCAGCTGTTGAAGCTGATTTTGAAACCTTAAATCAAATTCAAGCAAGACCTGTCGTATAATAACGATGAGATTTTCTACTGTTTTGTAATACTAAATAGATCACACATAACAGAAAACTACACATGAAACAGAAGTCAGTGGAAGCATCTTGGCTAAGATACAAGTAATAGACCATAAGACTTCTTAACTGGAATTTCTTCATGCTTCCTACGCATTTACTGTTTCTAATAAAACCTCAGGTATTCTGGAAAATGATCAGAAGGAATGTAACACTCTAAATAAAGCTGGGCAGCTCAGAAGATGAAGGCAGACAGAGCCATATTTTACCCTGGGGAAAAAACTACAAATCTACCTTCAAGCCAACACTGGTAGAATTCATCATTCAATGAAAGTTCTCATTCACTCAGAAATTTTATGCCATTTCAGAAAAAAACTACAAAAGGACAAGTGACTCTTGACCACAGTGGCCTACATCTTCAATCAATTAAGCCATTTTTCAAATCCATAAAGAGCAGAAAATTTTGATTGCTCTTTGTGAAACTGTAAAGACTCCTTTCTGTGCAGGTTCCTTCTTTTAAAAGTGCAGAGAAAGATTATAGCCTAAAGGGAATGACTGAAAACACCAGAAGGAAAGTAAAAGCAGCGTTGTCTTCTGCCACTGGAAAAATGTTTGTACTGCAAATGTATGTGTTTTAATCTGTGTATATTTTCCCATAGAAAGCATGGGTGGAAAAAAGTGACAAAAATGAAAAAAAAAAAAAAAATCATCACAGAGTTTCAACGAGACAAAAAAGTTTAAACAACTTTGCCCCTCTGTCTCCTGAGCCTGTCTGAATCAACAGGAAGAACAATAATTCTGGGAAGGCGGTCTTGCTGCAGGGCAAAGTAGCAAGACCAACTGTCCCAGTTGGCATTGGTTGTTAAACTTTGAGATTATTGCCGAGGTTATTGCCTCTGAGCAGGGCTGGATGTGGCTGAACACTTAGGTGTGCCATGTCTCTATCACTGCGCACTTAAACTCGACGTGAAAGCAATCCTGGTACCCCTACGTCTGGCAAAACGTAACTGTTCTGTTCTGACCTGAAACAATAAATGTGGTCTTGCAACTGAAGATGCCCAAGAGACCAGAAATGCTCCTCTATCATCAGCACTGTCGAGGAATCAATGTCTCTAGCAAACCAGGCTTCCGACTGGGAACTCACAAAGTTGAATACCTTCAGTATATATTGCATTAATGCTGATTCTCTTGTTGAGCAATCAAATTACATGTTTTGGGGTTGTTTTGGGGGAGTGGAGAGAGACAGGGAAGAGGCAAGGTTTTTTATGTGCAAACTAGCTTAATTCTCTAGAAGTCATTAAACTACAACACCAGATGTGAGTTGGGCTGTGAGAATTTTGAAGTGGGTTGATTCCTCCATGGGGGAAAAATGAATGCTGCATATGTTTGGGAAATTCTTTTAAGGATGTTTCATTCACAAATAACAGATATCTAAGGTCATGTTCACCTTGTAAGGAGATTGCAAAAGCAACAAGCAGCCTACACATAATCAATCCATCATCAAGACTTCAGCTGAAAATGCACCTGTGTCCCAGGCTGTGCTGATCAGCAGCTGCTGCCTGTCTTTGTCACCTCTTTACCAGCACTGTGATCACCTTTAGGAAATATTTTGCACTGGTTATTTTTGGATATATGGATGTTTTGGATTTTGGATGTTGGGATAATATGTTCCTGCAGACCACCAGTATAGATGGAATTTAGCCCATGATATTATGTTTGCTGCTACTGGATATGTGTATTACTGTATCACCTCTAGTACATATCAGCTGTAAACACACAGATTTCTGTCAAAAGCCAAGCTCAAGTATAGTATTCAAAGCCAGTGCTTGGATTCATGTTAGTAGCAAGCAAGGTGTAGAAGGAGAGAGACCGACGTAGCATAAATATACTTACTCCCCTACATTAAGAAAAAAACAAACCCAAAACAAGCCAACAACACACATTTGAATGAGTAGAATGTCTTTGTACTAGTTTATGACTTTGCGTATGGTGGCAGTGACTTTTATCCAGTACCAAAGCCTGATTAAATGCCTGGGGAACCACAGCCTGAGGTTATTAGTCATCATGACATCAAATCTGTCCTGCCTACACGTAATTGGTATCAGCTGCTCTCTTTCCACCAAACTTTCGCTGGCAGTGTGGTATTTAAGGGGTGCCCAGCACCTGACCTGCTCTGGATGCTGGCAGCCTGCCTGGCAGGGCTTGGTTCTGTGGAAGGCAAGTGGAGGCAGCAGCGGGTGGGCTCCCCAGCCTCCTCACCCCATGCCGAGGTGGATCTGCTATTGGAGTAGTAGGAGCTATTCAGAAAGCTCCTTTCTCTCACTCCACGGTGAGAGAAACCTGTTTGAAACAGACTGAACTCTCCTTCAGTTTTGGCAATAATGCGTTTACTGAAGATCCAGGGTTCTCACATTTAATTTCTGGGAAAGATACTACTGGAAGGCAAATGATGGTACGTAGCCAAGTACTGTGGGTGCTGTCTCTCAGACTTGAATAGGTGCATCAGAATGACTGAGATATTTGATGTGAGACTATATTTGATGCTAGATATTTCTAATTAAAAAAGAAGATAAAATTGCATCCCTTCACTCTACTCCCAACCACTGGAAAAACACATATGCCATTTCACTGATATTTTCTTTTAAGGCTGAAGGGAATTCTTACCAAGGATGAGTCAGGTGGGGAAGAATTAGTGAGCATTTTTTGTCATTAGGAATAATTTAAGGAAATTCATCTTAGTTTAAAGGCCTGCCTTCAGGCAGAGCTGCATGTTGTCTTGAAGGTACTGAGTCGGTAAAGCCAGAGTTCAGCAGTGCTAGGCATCTCCAGGTAACGCTGCACATGACTATTGGGTAGACTAGAGCCAATTTTATTTATATATTTTTTCCTTCAAAGGATAAAGTTTAAGACTACAATAGAGTTCAAATGCCTTAAATATACTACAGCAATCAAATACCATTTAGACACAAGTAACAAGTCAGTACTGAATTATCATCTGACATGAGCTGTGTAGGGTTATAAAGATTAGCTCCTTCTTATGGAGACACACCTGTGCTTATTATTGATGAAGTTTCAGAACAGATTTCTTCTATTTTAATTTTTCATTCATTCTGAAAACTGTTTTAGGTAGATTTTAAAATAATATTCATAATTCTTTTGGAAAAGAAAAAAAAAACCATGACAAACTCTATAGCAAGCCTGTTATGTTTGATCATAATTAATACTCTTTGGCCATTTTTGTGTGCATTTAGTGCTCTAGCCTTCTGTGTTAGTATTACAAAACAATATGTTCAGTGGCTTTCAATGTGATATCCAAAGTTTGCTATTAAATTATCCCTCTTACTATGGGAACCAACAAATCTTATACTTCATGAACGATCCTCTTCCATTTCAAAAGCCAAGGTTTTCCACTCTTGTAACATCAATAATTTTTCATAATTGCAGTCCCACAGAGTTCACATACAGTGAAATTGAACATCTCTTTTCAGGTACATTAACAGTTTAGTAGTTTCACTGACTTGACTAGAATTACTATTTGTGACTCGGAAAGCTCTTCCGAGATTTGATTTCTGATGTTGTGTCATTAACATAAACTTATTCATTAGTTTCTCCATACTTATAGCAGGTAATATGTTCTTACTCCTCAGGTAAGCTATGTTTTACAACCATGTTGGTATACTCAAATACTTAAATTATGGTGGGTATCACAAAAGTCTAAAACTGCATAATTACATCTGGCAGTCTCAAAAAGTACGGCTAGTTCTCTTTCACTGTAGCATACAAAATACTTAACTGTGCACCAGCTAGCCTAGGAAAATGAAATTCTCAGAAACACTGTTACGTGTTTGTTGAAATTTAATATGAAGGAATAAACTAAACTACATGAATTTCATTTGCAGAAAAAATAATGTTGTATTAACAAATAGATAGATAGATATATTTAGTAAAAAAACCCAAAGTCCTCTTCTATAAAGTAAATTAAAGAAGTGTCATTGAAAAATGGACTGTCAGATTGGCGCTGGTCTAATGCTGTTCTTTCTGTAAGGAACATTATGCATTAGCGAGCTGAGAGCAACAAGCTGGAATTATTTTGAGATACTACATATTATTTCTTTAGAATAATACAATCAACTATTCTATCTCAGGCAAATCGGTCCCTTAAGCTATAAATGTATCCTGATTATTTATCTCATAAGCAGCCAAACAGAACAGAAAAAACAGGAGTTGTACTTTCCTACTGAATTTCTACTATGTGGTAAACATGCTTGCAGAAACAATTAAGCACCCTGAAAAGAACATCTCTCATTTCCTGTGATGCATAGCTGAATTTGGGAACCAGCATCTGTGAATACAAGAAAATTGCTGCAATACCTGGTTAGTCTCTACATATTTACGAAGAAATTGTCATTTACAGCGACCTTCATTGCATATGAAGTATGATCACATCTATTAGTCAATTTTATCTTCTTTGCTTTCAATGAACTATATAAGTAGATGAAATATATTATATGATATATTTTGAGAACATCTGTCTTTTATTGGCATATGTCTAGTTAGACTGAGCCTAAGCCTACTTGCTTATTTCTGCCTATCTTCTAATAAAAAATCTATGGAAATATTCCCATTCTTGATGGAAGAAAGAAATGAACCCCTCCTTGTTACTCCTGCACCGTAATTCCTCATTTCAAGGGATAGCTCCATCATCCCAGCTGCCGTCTTCAACGCCGCAGAGGGCGGCTGGGGGGAGATGCGCGCTCATCGTAGATGAGCACAGCCCCTGCCCTGGTACAACGGTGAGGGATGCTGGGGAGTGCGGTGTACGGCACAGCTTTTGAAATGCAACGAAGAAAGGCTGGAGTTGAAAAGCATGCGCTAAATCCCTGGAACCTCTTTGTCCTTCCTTGCAGAAGACATTCAAAAAAGTTCATCTGAATGAAAACCAATCCTCTGTGGGCCTGGTGAGATATTGTAAATATGACCTTGAGGCATGCCTGGAGACAGACTAATTAATTAGCTAATTATTACTCGGATAATAATAATGCTTATCTTCACCTCAATGAAGCACTGCTGGCTAAGGGAGGGCTTGGGATCTAGTGGAACTTGGACTTGCATTCTTTGCCATTTTCATAGTATTACCTAAATGCAGCTCGGAGGAGGAGGGCTGGAAGCTGTGGTAATGCCGCTTTATGCCAGCAGGGCTTGTTGGCCGGTGCTGCAGAGGACTCCCTGTCCATAACCATCGCGTTCCCCTCCTGCCTTGTGTTGTCCTCTCCCTAGGGAAAGTGGCCTTGGGTCAGCCAGAGCCCGGAGCCTCCTGCCCTCGGCTCTCCAGCCAGATCTTGCAGGCACTGCCGCCACGTGAACAACGCAGGGGTGCAAGTGCCAGGATGGAACGGGGGGTTAAATCTAAGTTTGGGCTGCATTTATAATGTTCAACCAGGCATAAGTCCCAAGCCTTTCTGACTGCAACGTTTCTAGACTTACTCTTCACTCAGAATCACCAGCTTGGCCTGGGCTTGTCTATTTGAACAGCTTGAATGGGCTCATATAGAGTGAGGATTTTTTCAGGGATTTTCTTTCTTGGGTCATTAATGCTGTGAATTTCCTGAGCTCCTCCAGCTACATCTGAGCACCATTTAGCTCTCTGTCTCACCAGGCTAATGTGACAGTTTGCAAGAAAGAAATTAAATGCTAAAATTTCAGCAGGCAGCTGAAAAGCAGCATCGTAAAACTACCTGTGCTTACACAGAACCAAGGAGAAAGAATACTTCTATGGAGTGCTAAAAATGACCACCATAAAGTTTATTTGCTCCCCGCTCTCACCTTCACACCTTCCCCCAGAGTCTTGCTGACTGCAGTGACTCCTGTGGCCTCAATCAGAAGTTCCGAAGCACAACAATTTGTGGGAGAACAGCTGAAAAATGCCAGTTTCTTTGTAAGAGGACATAAATTGCATTTATCCGTTACTGGTAAACAATTAGCAGCAGCTACCTGACTGCTGAAATTTCTATGTTTGAAAGCTGATCTGCAAAGTCAGCTCTGGACACAAACCAGGGGCATCAGCTAAGCCAGCGTGTTGGCTCTCTTGCCTCTGACCTGGCAAAAAGGCAAGGTGAAGAGATAAATAGGCAGGGCTAGGAAAGGCTAGGCTTTTACACAGAAGTGGTAAAATGTATCCAGATTTTTTTTTTCTTTTCACTGAAGCATTTCTATGAAGCAACAAAAAGGACAGATGCTGAAGCTGTGGCCTGTCATCTTGATTGCCGTAGGTTGATGCTGTCATTTGACCGTTCTCCTCTCCCCCTCATCTGCAGTCAAACCATGGCACTCTCCCTCACTTCTACAGGGTGCTGTGAAGCTTAATTAGTACAAAGCCCTTTGAGCAGAGATTAAAGGAGAGCAGTGGTGGATGTTCCCCCTCCTCCGACTCCAGGGCTGAGGCTGATACAGACCATTGCCCTTCATCAGCGGGTGCTACGCGGGTACCCTCAGAGCCGCAGAGAAACCCCAGGATTTTCAAATGCATCCGATGCTGGCCCAGCTCCATTTCAGCTGGGTCCAGCTGTAAATGTCGCATGGGTAGAAAAAAGCAGAATTAGGGCACGTGCTGAATCCACCCGGACAGTAAGAAAAAGCCTTGGATGTAAGAGATTTCCTGAGGGATACCCTCAGCAAAAAGCCCTTCTCCTGTGGTAGACAGTCACTGGATGTGTTTTCATAAAAAAACAAATAAATAAATCAATGCTTTATTTTCACAGAGTTAAAACCTATGAAAAATCTGGGAACACCTTGCCATTTAAAGCAAGTCCTGAAATTCCACCTTCAAATAATTCAACAAAACAGCAGTCGTAGGACCAAGTTTATTTTATACATCATTGTATAATAAAGTCAGTGGAAAATGGATGTGAAAATTGGGGCAGATAGTGCCTGCTGGTGAATGAATGATGTAGAAAATTCCTTAAGAGGTCCTAAAAGGAAGCAAGCAGAATAATGGAGAAGATGGTGTGGCATCTGCATAAGCATCACGGGCAGGAGGCTGAGAAAAATTCTGGTCTTATTACTTTAACGTAAGTCAGGAATAATTCCCATAGGTCATTGCTGCTACATAGGTAAATACCAGTGAGGAATCAGAATCAGGCCCAGGATATGGATAAGAAGTGAAAGCTAGCAGATAAACATTAAAGGGTGCGCGTCTTTAGGTGGCTGTGCTAATGTGTTTTAATTAACAACAGTGATAGGATTCGCACATCACACTGAAAATTCACTCCTGATGCCTGCCTGCAAGGACACGGGTGGGGGTAGGAGGAGGGGAGAGAGAGGAAGTAGAAGAATAATAAAAATGACATTTCATCCCACTCTTTTGGAGGAATCATCTCGTAATTACTGAGCAGGATTGGTAACTCCCTTTAATGTTAGATTTTCTGGAGAGGGCTCTCTTTTTTCTGTGGGTGGGGTAGCAGGGAGGGAGGGAGGGTGAAGCGAAGGATTAGCGTAGTCTGGGTAAACAATGAAACCTGAATCCGGATGGTTTAAAACTCAGGATAATCCTAGCAAGCTGGGAGCTGTGCAGTGGGATAATTTGAAATGTAAATGTGACATTCTCCTCGGTAAATTAACAAGACATGACTGCAGGCTCTCCTTGTTACTGCAGTCACATTCAAGAGTCACTCGTTCTCTCTCTTCTCATCTAATGCTATGACAATAGACAATCACCAGGAGCCTTCTTCAAACAAATATCAAATCAAGCCTTTACCATATCCAGAACTGACATATGCACTGAATTATCTTTTATTCATTTTACGCAGAATCTTGCTGCTATAAACACCATATTACAGGATGCGGCTGGGATGCCGTCCCCTCTCCCTCATCCCCTTAACACCAATTTCTTGCATGCTTCCATAGAATAATAGGCTGAAGGTATCTAATTCATGATTATGAAACAAAGATTTAAATTTTATTATGCAATTGCCTAATGTAAAATGGAGAGGATTGATCTTGTTTTGTTCCTGAACATCTTGAGGGCTTTTTAAAAATTATTATTCTATTACTTTAAAAACTATTAAAAAATGCCCTTGCCTAACATAAAAATGCCCTTACCATAACAATCGTAATCGATCATGTCAGATGATATGATATGATATCTATACAGTACAACTCCTGCAAATTCAATTTGTCCAGAACATGGAAGCATATTCTCCCGTTCAAACAGAAATGGATGGTAGCTTTTAAACTATTAATGTAGCTTCTCTGCTGCTTCCCATTTTCTCATGAGAGATCTGGGAAAGGGAATACTATGGAGATGGCTCTTGCCCTGTGTTTTGTCTCATTCGTATGGCAGTTGAGTGCAAACTTGTCTATGGTCCCTCGAGGAGGGTCATCAGCGGATAGCTGGCACGCTCTTATCACAACCTGTCTCTACTCTTAATGCCTTTTTGACTCCAACATGCTTTTTAGCCTCTCTTCATCCTCCAACTCGCTGTTAAACTATCTTTGGAGAGGTGCCAGAGTGGGAACACCTAGCTTTTACAACAGCAGTTCTTAGTGGTAAGATTTTATTCTTCAGAAGGTTTGCAGGGAACCTCTCTCATTACTAAGTCTATAGACAGTGGTAGAAGGATCTTCTTGGTGAACTTGATCAATAGCTCCACAACAGTGATACCTCAGCATTTCAGATATAAAATATGTTTTAATAGAATATTTTGAGCATATCTTTTCCTCTTAACCTGAGAACTGCCTCGCTGTGTTGCTTATAACTCGCAGGTTGTTCAGAGAAAGCTTCTGGCCAAGTTTGCTGCATTGTCTTAGACAACCATGCAGACATTGCCTCAGTCCACCCTCCTTTAAACTTGTGACATGGTGATGTACTACATGCTCAAGCTTGGACATCCTCATCAGAAAGAAATGCTGACCTCTGCAAAGCTCTAACGAGTATTATTCTGGTTGTATACGTATCTGCAGTAAGGAGATAGCTGTTTTCTGCCCATGGCATTGGTATTACTTTTCACAGGTATTTTAAAAAATATGACAGGGATCAAGGTGTCTGAAAATAAATTCTCAGAAAGGAACCATTACCACACTCATTAATCTCTCAAAGCTAGATTGCTCCACAATAGAAGCTGGCCAGTTATCAACAGCAATCCCTTCCCAGAGGGTTTCATGTAACTTAAGCCTTGCCCGTATGCTAAAATAGCTTCAATTAAATATTACTTTCCATGTGCTAGCACAAACTCTCATGTATCTGAACAGAGATTTTTTTTTTCCATTGGTGATTTTATGGACTTCCATCATAGTCATTACTCCATTTCAAAAGTGAAATATGCTTTCTATATTGTGGGCGAGGGATCTAAACAGTACAAGCTGTCAAATGCTTGCTAAAATTTAAGTTTTGTAAGTCTTTTGCTAAACTGATGGGCAAACTTGGACATTCCCAGCAGTGCTGTAATAAGGCAAAGTCCTTAAGTAATGAAGGATCACAAACATCTCTAAGAAATTCCAGCAAGACCTGCCTCTTCTGTGGTGATCCAGGTAGCACTTCCCATCCCAAAAAGGATTTTCAAAGATCCCTTAATGCAGCGCTTTTGCCATCAGCAAGATTCTTGGTGCTTTTTTGCAACCAAGAGTATCATAACTCTATAAAATGTGACTTCTGCATTTCTGGATTCTTTGTTTCCCATTGCTTTTGCGCGAAAGGGATGTTATGTCCGGAAAGGACATCTGAGAACATCCAAATTCAACCCCTGGTAATACTGGCATTCCCAGTCCCGCAAAAGGGACTGGGATGTAGACATCTCTAGGCAGAAGCAAGACAATGGTGACTGTCTGCTAACAGAAACCAGCCGCATCCCCACTACAGCAACGCATCACGACACGTACCATTCAATGCCAACTGGAGGATGAAGGGTTTAGAAATAAAGGTCATCTCATTTCCTGGCCTGGTTGGATGCAGTAGCAAAACTGAATCCAGTTAAAAAATTCATCATAAACCCTGTATTGCCAGGAGAGTTACAGTCATAGATTTTCAGTGCTGCAGACGAGACAGTAAACTAAGGACAGTGCTTTCTGACTTCATTATCTGATCAAATGCCATTTAAAATTCCCTTGATCTTCTCTCAAAGGGAAAACATGAGTTTCTGTATTTATGTTCCTTGTCAAAATAATGTGGGTGCTAGACATCTGGAGCAGTTCTACTGTTTAAACAGGACATCACCATTCGTGACTTCGAGAGTCTATTCCCAGTCCCACGGTGGCTTATTCGGCAAGTCACTCAGAAGCAGACCTACATGCACCCGGGTGCCTCACTCGACCGTGGATGAAGTTGTTGTGAGGGAGAGCTCTGCTTCTCAGTGCATCTGCGGTGTATCCAGCAGCTGAGTAACTCTGCTCTTTCCAGGTAAGGCTACTCAGCGCAGCATTGTCCCGAGTGAATGAGCTCGCCTGATGAACCTGTCTTTTTGTCACATTCATATGATGCTTGGCTGCCGCCAATAACCCTTCTGATTCTTAAAGCCCACAGACCCTCTGTGCCATGCTTTACCTGGCTTTAACAGAACTGACAATGCCACGGAGGCCATATGCTGTGAGGCTGAACTAACGCACATTTGTGAAAATAACCCTTTGGGATCTGAAGAGAGAAAGAGCTTATAGAAATGCAAAGTAGAATAGCCTGGCAGTGGCCAGTATTGTTAATAATTCCACGACTGATTTCAAACATAGCAGTTTTATTTCATGATTGAAATTTGCCCTTGTGTTTGACAGGAAATGGGCAACATCAGAGAAAGCATTGAAGTGACTGTATGCACTTACTACTAGAACATGCGTGTTGACAAGTTGCTTTAGAATTCAAAAAGAATTTTTAATGTGATGTCCTAGCACAGCAGTTGATTCATATATACCGGCTTGTGATCTGCAAATTAAAAATGCTGATTAACTATCATGCAAGAATGCTTTAAAATAGAACCCTTTGATTTCCATATTTTCTGACAGATATAAACTAGTTATTGAATAACATTTGCATGATTTGTCTGTTTTATATCCTTAATCAAACTAAAAGATTTAAAGGAAAATGTATTATTTATAATGGTTTTATGTAACAGGGTTTCATCTTTGCATATTTATGTTTCATGTTGCGTATTTATGTTAAGAACAGATATTTTGACAGAAGTTGATACTGTCCAAAACCTGAAAAAAAGGGGGAAATATAGTCAGGAGTACTTAATAGCGTCTCCTTGACACTGTCAGAATATGAAAACAGCAGCAAGAAGAGTCTGCTGAGGATCTACATTTGACAGATATTTCATCCTCTGCAATCTTTTTCCTCACATGTGCTGCTATGTTACAGCTGCAAGTTTTTTGCTTCCTCCACATCACGCAGAAATGACAACTGGCTGATGGTGTAATTAGTTTTCTCCTGGGATATTGGACATTGTGATCAAATGATGATGTTAAAACCAAAATACCATATTGCCAATGGGATAACAAATATCATTAATATCAGAATCAAATAAAAAGGGGTTCTCTAGTAGATGACTTTACAAAGAAATATACTAGTCCTCAAACATTGTGTAAATGGTTCTATTGCAAGAGCAGGAACGAATCTTTTTTGTCATTAGAAAGATGGTATTAATTGTAAAATTAGAAATTCATTAGCTTAGGTCCACAAGACCATTGAGTAGCCTCACTTATTCACATTGTAAATCATCCCTCCTTGCATGCCTGGATGGACTTTCATCCAGTTTTCTTATTTTATTTTTTCATAAATGGTTATCTTACATTCATTCCTATACTATATATCACATAGTATGTACAATGATTTACAAATCCCATAAAACCTAATGTCTCTTTTCATTGACTTGTACAGAACTTTAATATTGATATGGCTTCATTCAATTTGGCTTGGTTTGATCTTTTTTCCTCTCCTGTCTCCCTCGATGCCTAAAGACTAAATGACAGATTTAGTGACCATTGAGCAAAACAATTGATTTGATTTGACATCCACGTTCCAATAAATATAACACTGTCATTTTTTTTTCCTTTGGACAGTTGAAAAGAAAGATATTTAATCTTATGACAAAGTGTCACTTCAGTGACTTTGGGATCAGGAGGACACATGAAGCAGTTAGGATGTATCAAGAGC
Source organism: Calonectris borealis (assembly GCF_964195595.1). Classification (NCBI taxonomy): domain Eukaryota; kingdom Metazoa; phylum Chordata; class Aves; order Procellariiformes; family Procellariidae; genus Calonectris; species Calonectris borealis. Next base: position 50,279,156 of record NC_134316.1, on the reverse strand, counting down.
AAGGACAAAAGAGAACATAAGCATGTTCAAAATACAAGGGAGGTCACCTACACTGCAGCACTATACACAAGCCAGGCTCTGTAGTGCTCAGCCATAATAGGACCAGCCAACTGTCTTAACTCCTGTCACAGGAGGCACTTTGTACATGAGTTCCCTCATGGCGTGATGGTCTTCTAAGAGACCAGGTCTCGTAATGGAAGTTTTACCGGCAGTTACCAGATTTGTCGTAGAGCCCAGATCAGATGCAAGACCCCGCTTTTTCCTTGAATTCTTATTAGAGGTAGCATCAGCAAAAGCCCAAGGACCTGCCATTGAAAACGTAACCTACCACTCTAAGAATGACCTAAGCACTTGGAAAGCCATGGCTTTGGTATGCTGTTCCAGCTCTGGAGGACGGGCTTGCCCATGCTATATACCATAATTGCACATCAGGGGGATTTTTAATGTTCATTTCAACAGGAGCAGGATTAAGCATGGGACTATCAACATTTGGATATACCAATATCTGTCCCCAGCAAAATCCATGACAAATGCATGATGACATGAGGAAGACAGATCTAACTGGAAAGAAAAACTATAAACAACCATTGCTGGGCCTGCTGCACTGCAGAGAAGACAGCAAATTTGAGTCCAACCATTTAATGAGATCTCTTCCTATCATGGACAGTGTTTCCTTGGACTGGGGACTACTACACCTCGGGTGGATTCCCTGTTTCTATCACTCTGCAATCCTGTGGAAAAGCTGGGGAGAGGAACTAGTCAGAAATCCCAGCTCACAGAATCAGCAACAGACACCACCAAAGCAAAGATCTTTGGATAATGTAAGACCTTTCTGGAGTTTTGACTGGATTTCTACCCCGTGATGTTCAGGTATATACTCCAGTGACCTGCCTCTTCTTTGCATTTATTCCATAGCTCTCCTTCTCAGCCTTTCTCCTTGTTTTCTTTTCCCTCCATATCCAGTCACCTCCTTTTCATGATATTGAAAGGGAACAAATCTCTTTCCTTTCATTACATATAAAATGAAACAAAATTAATGCTTGCTTTGTCAGGTAGTCACTGAGTTTGTGTATCATATGCCTCTTGAACACCTCTTTGGGCAGGGCAAGTCTATTTTTCAATAGTAAAAGTCAGTATTGGAGAACAGCAGTCCTGAGGGACCAGAGATAGATGGGAACAGAAGGAGAAACAGCCTCTGCACATGAGACTTAAGAGTGCCCGTGCACAGGTTACCACAGGGCACATGATCAGACAGCCAGCCTTCACACCTCCTGCCCGCTGGCCCCAACCTCTCCCACCTCATATGCAAGAAAGAGAGAAACCTCTTACCTCAACACTCAGCCCCAAGCACCATTTCTTTGCATTTATTTGAGGACAGTGGAATAATTTTCTGAAACAGAAGTACTTTTATTTGGAACAATTTGTCTGCCCTGGGGAGAATAACCTGCATTGCAAGAATGGTAAAGTTATTCTGTTGCAGTGATGACAGTCTATTTTCCCATGCAGCAATCCCTAACTCGTTCTTGATAGGTGACTGATCCACACAAACACGACTCCAAATGATTTACGTGAAGACAGTTCTGTGAAACTGAGTCGCAGTGCTTCCAATTAAACAGATTCATGAAGAACTTGCATTAAGACAATTTTGTGAAGACAAAACTGAACTGAACTGAACAAGCAACGGGTTCAGGCCAACAGGATGGGCACTGGTGTAAGGCTCAGTAGACTGCAACATACCCTTGGCTTTGACCATGCTTGACTTGTGACTTTGGTTAAGTCACTTCCCTCTTGTTGGTCTCATTTCCTAATTTGTAAAATGAGGATACTGAAACTTATTTTCCTTATAAAGTGCTTTCAGTTTCTTGTCTGAAAGTTTTCACTAAAAGCTGGTTGGTTACTCTTCAAGCCTATGTACTTTGAAATTTCCATATCAAACCCAGATCAATTGTCTATGTTAGTTTGCTGTCTCTCGACAGTGGTCAATGATTGATTCATCAGGAACTTAAGTGTTTTTATAATGCACATAATTGCATTATAGATAAAAATAATTCCCATGAGAGAACACTTCTTCCTGACTCAAGCTGGTGATCGGCTTATGCCTTGAAGCATGTGGGCTGATAGCCCTTGTAATTTTATCTTACCTACTGTAACTGCAGAAGCTTTTTTTACAGTATTCACATGTGTCTAATCCTTTTTTAGAATCTTGCTAAGCTAGTTGCCTCAATAATTCACTTTACATTTGCTTAGGTTCTGATATAGGTGAATATTTATAATATTCAGGACTGGTTCCAAAGCTCAGCTTCTTGGTTCTTCAAAATTCACAAAGAGCCGTGCCTCAAGGTTATTAGTTATGGCTTCTTGGAAAATGTTGTGATTATACAGAATAAAATGAGGACATTAAACAGCATCCCAAGTTTAGCGGTATGCCTACTGTATAATACAGTGCCTTGTTTACAAGGTAGTACAAATGAACACACATCTATTAACAAAATTAATGATGAACAATTGCTGTAATTTCTCCTTGCTTGGAAAATACCTCTTGCAACTAAATTGGGTTAACAGTAGCTTGCTGATTGGCTTTATCTTGCAAAGAAGACAATGAACAATGTTAACGAATTCACTTCAGTAACAAGATTGCGGTATAAGAAGCAATACAAATTTTTGGGCTGTTATGGAGAGTGGGTGTAAGCAAACAAAAGCCAGAGGAGCTTTTTGTGCTAGACATTGTGCCTTCATTTCTGAGATTTGTAGTCGTAGTGGCATAGTAGAAACGGTTTAGTCAGACATAAGCTATTCATCTACTCTACTGAGGAATCTGTGAAGCACTTATTACATTCGTGAATAGGAGCCAAATACAGGAATGAAAATATTTACTACTGATATGAAAAGACCAGTGTCTTCAGTGGCAGAAATACGTCATATAGAATATGCATGGAGAATTGTCCAGGAGAAAGGACTATTACACGTTCCCTGTGTCTACACATGCACTTACAGCCTGCTGTTTCACGATTAGGTCTTCTCAGACAGAAGTGTATTATATTTTGAAATAAAAAGAATGGACAGAAAGAAATAAATTAAAGAAAGGAATAAAAAGAATGGAAATACATGGGCTTTCCTAATTTTCAGCATTAGGGAATTCCAGGGCTGGCCCTTGGCTGAATGTGCTCCTCTGCCTAATAGACCGAAGATTTACTTCGACTTCTAGTGGGGATAAACACATTGGTTTGGAAAATGTTTTGAAATACCAGTATGAATATTTGCTTTATGAATGGATTAAGTAAGATATACCTTGTTCAAATGGATCCCAGAAACACCAGTACAGCCACTGCTTCCAAACCAACATTAAGGAGGCTTCAGGAAATTCAAGCCTTGCTCTAGAGCCTGGTCTAGACTAGATCAGGAAATTCTGTGACATAAAGCAATACTGAGGAAAAGTGTGCTAAAAGTTTTGATAGGTAACTCCTTTCTGATTTGGGGCCTTATATGGTAGTATTTTACTTTAACTTCCTCTGCCTTCTCTCTTATGTACACACAGAAATGGGAAGTCACAGAACTAACGTACTGTGAACAAAAAAAGTCTGTGAAGAAATACCTGGACCTCTTTCCAATCAAGGTCTTTCCTAGTGTTCTTTCCTAGTAGGATACTGATCTTCTCCAGAGTTACAAAACGGGACTCTAAGCAAATCTGTATAAAACCAAGAAGCAGTCATCCCTCTGCTGAAGACATAGAAGGGAAGGACCAGAGACTGAGACTGAAGGCAGTGGGAAGTTAGCAGGTGGTCTGGGGCATCTGAGCATCATGTGCACTCATACATCATTTGCATGAGAAATCACATCTTTGGCAGTGTTAATTTCCATCTTTTATTGCTTTTTTCTCCCCTCGTTTGTGAGTTTATACGTTTGGGAGGAGCTGTTGTTCAGCAATCCTGGAGAATTAAATTGTCCCCAAAGAACTGTGGCATGAGTACTTGGATGGTCTGAAATTTTCCCATTTAATGGGCCATGAGCTCACCCTGCTGACTGCACTTCAGAGAAGACTAAGTCTATCATCTCCAGTGTGTCCTGTCTTCCGCCTGAGTCAGAAATGTTGCCAGGTAGTACCCATTTTTTTTCTTTCTCTTAGGATTATTTTTACGATTTGGGTATTTTCCTTCATGAGATAGGCTGAGACCACAAAATGCATTTCATAGTGGCCACACAGGGTAGCAGGAAATAATTCTGGGCAGTTCTTCACTGATAGGCTGCATATTAATGAATTGCTTAGAAATATTTGCTTTGTGATTTTTTTCAATAAAACAACTTCACACTATTTTTCTAAAGAACATAAAAATACAGAGTTTGCAAGGGAGTGCCACCGTGTCCAAAAAATTAGTCTTATAGGCAATGGTGTGACCAAAAATCATTCTTAAGCTCAGAATTTATAAGACAGCTCAGATTTTCAAAGTAGTCCAAGAACCAAAATAGTATATACCACGTACTGTGACTAAGTGTAATGGCCTAAAGGAAAACAAAATGCTAAACAAGAGAAAACAAAATACTAATTAGGTAAAGTTGGGAGGAGAGTTATAAAAAAACATGTTCTCATAGTTGGACATTTCATATTATGAGGATTAATTGGTTAAGGATTTTTCCCCCTTTGAAGAACTGTTAGATCTAGCCCTCCAAAGCCGTATGTGTTCCCTGGAATTCCTCCTTAAGAGACCACTTGCTAAAAATCATTTCAGTATCATCTCCAAACTGATTTTTGATCAGTTCTAGCTCCCCTAAACTGTATTGTCTCCCACACTAAAATTAAATGCCTACTTCTGGGCAGAGACTTATAGAAACAGCCTGTGGCCCTGTAGCTGCAAATGAATGAATTTTTAAAGGAAAATTACTCACTTGGAATTTAAAATCTGCCTAACTTAGACATTCAGTGATGAAAATGTTGACATGGGCACATAATTGCTTTCTGACAAATGGCGAAATAAAACCTTCTGCCTGAAATCTATAATGTTAATGTGGGCATTCTAGTGTCACTTTCTGCTTCTCTCTGTGGGAGCAAATCCTGCATCCGGAAACCAGAGGTGAGAAAGCCTTCCCGAGCCTGCTGGCAAGATACTGAAGAAACTCTGAAATGGCCAGTCTGCCTGAAAGAGACAAATTAGGCAGCACCTCAAAAGCACTCTACAAAAAGCATGGTAGGCTACAAGAAATCTATAATCTAGCTATCTGAAATCCACTAAGAAAGGAAATGCCAGGTCAAGCTCTGAGATGGTTGGAATAATGTGCTCTTCCTTGGTCCTAGGACTAAATATCAAGACCCTAGGACTAAATATCAAGACTCCTTCCTGGGAGTCTGACTTAGCATCAGGAAGGTGAAGAGCTTGCTTTACATCAGCCATGACAATCTGTAAATACTAAACCCAATCCTCTTTAAATCAAATCAACATTTTTTCTCATGTAATTTTCTGTGTCACTGAGATTCATACAGATTATAGAGAAAATGGAAAAGGCTGTTCATTGTTAATTAATGAATCACAATTACAGTTATAAAAGGAAACAATTTTCTTAATGTCTGTTGTACTCCTGGAACGTGATTGATGGTTGCTGTTACTAAAACAACAGAGAAAAATCACTTAATGACAAAATAATCTTGTTGTTAGGCTGCAAAGAAGTCACAGGGATTGCTTTCCTCTAAAGCATGCATTCTTGCTATCAGAACCCCCAAAGGATTTCAGGGGTTTATTACTAGTCTGTTCTTTCTATGTGAAGGAACCCAACCCAGGGAAGAAGCAGAGGTACACTAGAGATCCTAGGTAAAAAAAAAAAAAGGAAAAAAGAAGAATCCTTGTATTGAAGGGACTAAAACCAGAAAAGGTTAATATGCAGTTATCTATGTAATCTGTCCATCCATCTCTGCTGTTAATTGACTTCATTAAATGAAACCACTTTAAAATGGGGTTTGATGAATGGGATTGAATACTGTGATTGCCTGTGAGAGTAGGAGAATGGACTCCACATCCTTTTCGGTGCTGTGTTTCTATGACTACTGCTGTGACTAGGAATCAGACAGAACAAGGCTGGCCTCCCTGGTGTGCCTATTGTCACGGTATCTAGGTACCGCCAAATATAATTCCATTCTGTCAAAAGGCATGGACTTTGTGTCTTGTGAAGAGTAAATAATATTAATTTTAATAAAGGTTATTGGGAGAAAAGCAGCAAGCTCCGATCATTATCATAAGAATATTTTCCTGATCTGTTTGTGCCAACATTTATTTCTGTATTTTTTTCTTAATGTAATAGTTTGCTATTAAAACCAATCTCAGTTAGAAATAAATCTATTTTAAGCTTACAAGGGAGGGAAAAGGAGCCACAAAGTACTTTCTTAAAAGAAGAGATTGTACTTATAAAATCCCATTATTAATATCTTCACAATGGTCATTGCTTTATGGCACAAATGTCTCAACTTGTCATCCTTGTTTATTGTATTATGGTATGCCTTCGGCATATATCTAGGGATGATGGCTATCTCTTCATTTTTGTTGGCAGTAAAATATAAATATGAAAAGCCAACTATTATTATCACTACACACTGAACACACCTCAAAGGAGAATTAAGGACTCCTGAAGCCAATTGATTTTAGCTGGTTGTATTTGCGTAAGCACTCCTCATTGTATGTAGTCCTGGACCATTATCTGGCTCCCCAGGACTCAAACTAAGCCACCCACACTTCACCTACTTGAAGAAGGAATCTTTATTTTATACTTTTGTCCGCAATGAAAGATTAGGATCTGCTTGTGCAACTTGGCAACAGGAAAGCAGAGGGAAGGAGCTTTGGCACTGTTTCCCCTAAATGATGGCTCAAGCACCTGAGTCCACTGGGTAGGTGAACTGCACCTCCCAAAGGTCTAAGAGCAAACTACAGTTTCACACAAACAGGGTGCAGGGCAGGGACTGTGCAAATTTGGATTACCATTCAAGTTCTCTCTTGCATAGAGATAAACTCTGAGAGAATGTGCTCAATGGGTTGTCGTTACCTGATATCTCATAAAGGAAACCCCTTATTTTATGGACTAACTTACTGGTATTTTTCTATTGTTTTATCTTTCTCCAATCTAGAAAGCAGAACCATGCAACTGAGAAAGTAGAAAATATTACTGTCTCTAAAAACATCACATAATTTTACCCCCTGTTGCTAGTTTGCTTTGTACCTCTCATTAAGACTTTTGTCCAAGGGGTGTGCCTCACATCAAGCCATGGTAAATTGAGAGAAATTACTCAATTCAGTGACAATAATAGCATTTACTGAGATTTCCCCAAAAGGGAAGGTGCTGTCATAATAGATGTCCAGAGCTTACAGATATATTGATGAAAATGAGAGCATATGATCAACTGGGGCAACATTAAAAGCGTTGAGAGGCACTATATCTTCCATTAACGATTTGCAGGTGCACATTCCAATAAACCAAGCCAACAAGGCAGTATCTCGACATGGTTTTACTACTTTGAGTGGAATATGCAGATAGGAAGATGACAGATGATTGTAGAAAAGTACAATTAAATCAGTATTGAAAATGGATAAAGTTGATCAAAGAACAAAGAAAGAATTGCATTAAAATTAATCATCCCAAAGTCATAAGATCAGTTGTAAACCCTTAGCAATGACAGATTAAATGGGGAGGAAGTTAATGTTTTAAATGAATTTGAATTTTCCAATAGACTACTTGATAGTTTCCACAGACTTTGGCCTCTCAGACTATTTACTACAGTTTCAGGAAAGCCCAGTCACAATACAGGCAGCTGAAAAAATCATCAAATAAAAATAATTTATGCCAGCCTCATTATGCAAAAGCTCGGGGTTATTAAAAAAACCCCACAAAGACAAACAAACAAAGTCATAACCCTAAAACGTGACACATATTTAACCAAGAAGAATATGGGTCTTTTCAAAGAGGATCCTATTTTATAGCTATTGAAGTCACTGGTCTGGATCATGCTGCTTAATAATACTCAGATGAATGATAGTTCTGGTATTTTCATCAGCAGATCTCTGGTATTTAAAATCATGATGTACCAGAAACAATATTATGGATGCATTCAACATCAGTATGGAGTTCTGATATTGCAACGTTCCTCTGCAAATCACTTACATTTTTGTCACAACTGGTTATGCTGAAAAGCTCATGAAGTAATAACTTTAAAGATGCAGTTTTCAATTTTCCTAAGGAAACCTGATCTATTGTTTAGCAACTCTACATTTCTCAGGAAAGATACAGCAGAACTTTGTCAGCACATAAGCTCTGAAGAGGGCTTTCCCTACAGTGTTTGGCGCTGGCCACTGCTGGAGGAAGGATAACAAATTAAATGGCTCATTGATCTGTTCCAGCACAGAAAATCCTAAGTTTCTCTGTATTTATTGTAGCTGGTACTCCTTAATACCCAAAGGCTTAATTTAACACCCTCAACAACTTCATATGAGAATCTGTGGGAAGCCTTTGAAATCAGGACATTCCCGTAAGAGAGACACATCTGCCACAGCCACACATCCTATTTGATTTCTGTGAAGAACAATTCTGAAATTCTCACTTAGAAAAATTCTTGCTCATGTTAGGCTTAACAGTCAAGACTTCAGAACTAGGTCTGGGGCCTGTTTCAGCACTGGTGATTCTGGCACAAATAATATGCTTTAGATGCGAATTTACATCAATACCGTGGCATGACATTTGTTTGGTAAGATTCACTGTGCATAAAATTCAGCTCTGTGGAGAGGGTTATTAGAGGAGCATCATGTAGACCACTTAAATTCCATTTCTGTCCTCCAGTTATGGAAAGACTTGTGCCTAGGTCTCATGTTAGCCCTCTATGAGGTGAATGTCATTCAGTGCAGTTTGTTGTTGTTATTGTTCAGTCTGAGGCTGTCTGCATAAAAGCTCCTACTTAATTAGTGTGTGCTTCCCAGCAGATACAAAACACTCATTAAAACAGATACTTTATTTGGAAAAATAAAAGACCACGGTATAACATAAATTTTTAAGCAGAACTCGCAATTGAATATATGCCGGTAATTATTTTCAAAAACCAAACTAAGCCCCAGTACTACATAGTAAAAAAATTAACTAATTAAAGACTCTTGGCCATATCCTCTGCTATTGCCATGCTGGACTGAATAGAGCAGCAGCAGTGGACATAAACAGGGGATCTGGCATTTCATTTATTGCAACATTATGTTTGATATAACTTTATTAACTAACAAAATCTGTTAAACCTTGCAAATAGGGTTAAAGAAAAACAGCAACCAACTACTTAAACATTAAAAATGTACTAGGAAATGTCTCTGCATTTTTGTGGAATACATAATTGTAGTGCTTTTTAATATTTATAGGTATTAATAGCTAATACAATCTCAATTTTAGAATCTACGTACCCACTGGAAAATGAACATTGCTATATCCAAATAAGTATATACATTTAAAAGGAAAATATAATACACAGCATCCCATCTTTCTGTATCAAGCGGAGGACATACACTTCCCACACACAACAGCCTAAACTATGAAAAATCTCAACTCCTAAGAGAATCAAAGATATGTACTGGAAAAACACAGATTACGTGAGAGGTGGCAGTGGTACTTCTTCAACCAGTACCTATAGGGTATAGTTGGCCATTGATTGTTTATTTAGCTGCGTTGGTACGATCTTTATGGTCTAAGGCATGGCTGTGGCATGTCACTTCCATGAGACTGTTCCTTTACACTGCCAGTGACACTACCTCCAACACCCAGGTTTCACAATATTTTGCTGAACAGCGGTCAGAATATTTAATCTGAATTAGATGTTCTCATTGGAACAGATTTACCTCTGGTGTAACTGTGCAAAAGTCGATAGAGTAAAACTATGAAAAAACTTGGTTTGTTGAGTTTATTGATTAAATCTGATGCATACAAATCACAAGTCGTATTCTATCTTTGGACACATAGATTCAACTTGCATTGTGCCTAGTGAAAGCCATAAATGTACATCTGTTACTAGAATATGTCTCAAAAAATTGTAACTCGTTAGCTTAACGTAAACATAATTGTCCCTGATGTGCAAAGCACAGCAATGTCCTGAGCTCTGACCTCGGGAAGAGCCGCTGACCCCTTGTGTGAATTGAGCAACTCACTTGGCCTCCTGTACTTCAGTAAAATCCTGCTAAAATTTGTGAGCATAGAATCTGCAGAAAAAAAGCAAATCACTGATACTGAAGTAAGATTTTCTTTGTAAATAACTTTCTCTATTGGTATAAATATATCACATTATGTCTGAAGCAGGGCTGCAGAAAGACCTGAATAGATGCTAAAAATACACGACACTGCCAGGAATATACATTAAGAAAACGTTTGGGGTTTTTGTTCATGTTTGTTTGCTTCTAATGCGATACTATGAAACAGGGCTTTGCAAGTTAGGAGGTTTTAGCATCTGGTCTTTTGTTACATGCTACTTCGATTATTCAGATAATTAATTCTAGAGACCATTCCTGACAAAGCAAGCTTATCTGTAAGGAAACTGAGCATCTTCCATAGGTCAGAGAGATAAAAATCTTTTATTCCTTTCTCATAGAAACATGAAGTGTCTAAAAAGGTGAACTACAAAGAAACATAGGCAGCTGGGCTGCTTGCTATTGATGTGCGAAGTCGATCAATGTGGTGGAGGCATTTTGAACTAATATTTCTAGTATATAGAAAACAGGTAGAAAATATTAGGAGAAAGAAGTGTCCACCACTTAATGAATTGCCTTGGTGTGCTTAAAAATGAATTAATGTACATTAGTGTATAATTTGTCATTTCCCCCTCATCGTTTTCATCTCGTCACAAGGAAGGGGGCTTTGGTAGTGCTTGAAAAACGTTTTGAGTCTCTCACCCAATTTCTGTAACTCTGCTACACAGATGAGAACAAGGGGTCCATGCTGCACTAAGAAAGCAAGAAAAAGAAGAGCTGCGAGATGTGAAGAGGTAAGCACGGAAAGAAACTGCAGCTCTGGGAGCCCTGGTGGGGTTTTAAGACTGTTTGTGACAAGGTGGTCAAACTCTCTGGCTCTGGATATGTCACTTCATTTTTTTGTCACAGTACTTGCACTAACAAAAGGTGGCTCTTCAGAAGTGGTGGCAGCTGATCAAACCAGAGAAATGCAGATGTTGAGAGCCCAGAGCCCGGTACGGGCCAGAACAAACAAGGTTTATCCACCTTGGGTCTGGCAGCACCTCCCACCCCAGGGCATGGGGATCTGGAGACCAGTGAAACACGTGCTGGGCTTTTCTTGGGAACAAAGTGACACAAAGCGAGTGAGCCTTGATAAAGGAAGTGCGTTAAAGAAACTAACTCCCATCGCCTGGGTCAGCAGAGCATAACGCTATGTTCCGGTATCGGTTTCTGTGATTATTGAAGAAAGTCAGAAGGAACCAACTCCTGATATCAAGCTAAGGAAACAGCACTATAGGTATGACGTACGTTGGCATCCAAAGTGTTAAATCTGCTTTTCTCAGAGTATCAGAAATACTAAATCTTCACGTCTCAGCGAAAGGCCAAATACCTGGCAAGCATTGTTACCATCAACCCTTTCAGTAAGTTTAGTTTTACAAGAAGAGAAAGTGCCACAGCAGGTATTTACACACGGTCTTTACAAGCATATCCTGACATTTCTTATCAGATTGCTTGCTCTCTAGTTTGAGCAAATGTGAATTTTTTTGGGGCTGAAAACTGACGTGCCCAACTGCTCCCTCCCTCCAAACATTATGGGTTTGAAGGTATAAAATAAAGGTAAGGCACGTGGAAATGAAAGGCCCTTTGAGTCACCTGCATATCTATTTGTGCCAATGGGAGTTCCTTCCGGATGGGTAGTGTATAGCTTAGGCTATAATATCAAATGATACATTAGCTGAGTACTAACAATGGAAATAACACAGTTTATGACCTGGCTCTTAGGAGTCTGAGCATCACATTCTCTGTCTAAACACTGCTGACGTTTTATAGAGCTAAAGTCATGCCTAGACAAATACAGGAGTCCTATCTAACCTAGGTATTTACTCTTACAACTACTGCAACATTTACAACGACTGCCCACAACTATGACTAAACTAGACATATTGAAAGGTGCTGGGTTTTGCTTCATTAAAACACTCCATTGGAGCATTTTCCCCTTGATAGCCCTGGGTAATCTGAATCTGTATTTTCCTGGTTAATATTCTTCTATTCCACCATATTCCCTAACAGAGAAAAGAAGAGAAGGATTTAACACAAATAAAGAAAAAGGAATAGTGTATTATTTTTAAGAGATAAAACTGAAGAATTCTTGCTGAATCCTGTCTTCAGGAACCTGATAACGAGGATCTGAGTAAGCATTTTTTATTCATTTTGATGAAGTGATGAATGTGGAAAATGAGCACAGAAGTCCTTAGTGGATGTTATGGAAACAAGTAAGAAAGAAAATATCAACCCCAAACCAAAACAAAAATAACTCTGGAGAGGAAAAGAAATTAATTTCAAGAATAACATAATGCCATGCAGGCCTGCTCTTACAGCAAACCATCAAGTTAATTTAATTCCACAAACCCCATTGCTCCAACAAAATGTTGTTTAAATCAATTCATTCTTTCATTACGCTGCTTAAGAGCGCCATGAAGTGATGAGAAATTACTGAGATGACTTTCATGTATCAGAATCCCTTCAGTTTCATTTCATTTTCTATCCTAACATGGGATTAATGTGCTGCATTTGCATGCTAAAATAGTATATTTAATTGTAAAAGTGGTGTTGTTAAATTACCTTGCAATCAGTTTATTTTAAACGGTTCATTAAAGTTTTTAAAATAGCTTGCTGCACGGTTGCATCTCTGCTCTGCTTTGATGTGTTACATCTTCAACTAACAGCTGCAATGTAGGAAACCTTTACTTGCTATGCTGTTTGCCCTTTCAACAACAGATTTTGAGCTAAAAGCAGTTGCAGGCTCACAGGATCAGGTTCAGATAATTACAACACTTGAGCAGAAGTCCACCCCTCTCCAGAACTGCACAAAAATGGTATACAGCTATTGTGTATGTATACGTGTATGCTGTCATCTGGAGTGAAAATTACCTAGAATGTTCTTTTATGTAATTCTTCATCCCCTGGTAGTGGTTGACTCACATGCTGTAGCACAAGCTACTTGACAAGTCAAGTCACCACATAATACAGTACGTAATCTGATTAATGTCACTCATACACGGCTCTTCCCTTCCCTCCCTTCCTTCATCTCCCTGGAAGGATAAAGTACATGTAGATCTTTTCTCTGGAAAAACAAGGTTCTGCGAGTCTCTGGATTGGCAAAGGCCAAGTTGAAGAGTGTGTTTCGTTCTTGAAATACCACATATAAGGGATTATGTGAGGCCACAAGATTTAGGTCCTGAAAACATCTGAGCTTTTTTGTAAAAGGGAATAATTCAGTTGCATCAATTCACTACGAGTAACATACACAAATTTACATTTCTTCTTTTTATAGATATGTATATATAGATGTATAAAATTATATTTACAGAATCACAGAATTGTTTAGGTTGGAAGGGACCTCTTGAGACCATCTAGTCCAACCCTCCTGCTCTAGCAGGGTCAGCTACAGCAGGTTACTCGGGGCAATGTCCACTCGGGTTTTGAACGTCTCCAAGGATGGAGATGCCACAGAATCTCAGGGCAGCTTGACCCAATGTTTGACCACCCTCACAGTAAAAAAGTGTTTTCTTGTGTTCAGATGGAATTGCCTGGGTTTTAATTTGTAGAATTAGTCTGGCTAAAAGTCTGTAGAAAAGTCTGGCTGCCTTGTCTTTGTTCCCTCCCGTCAGGTATTTAGAGACATTGATAAGATCCCCCTGAACCTTCTCTCCTCCAGGCTGAAGTGTCTCAGCCCACTTATCCTTTCCTTATATGAAAGATGCTCCAGTGCCTTACTCATCTCTGTGGCCCTGTGTTGAACTCAATCCAGTAAGTCCATATATGTCTTGTACTGGGGAGCCCAGAACTGGACCCAGCACCCCAGGAACGCTGAGAAGTGGAGCAGAGCATAGCAGACCACCACCAGGAGCCACAAAGGTGAGCTACGGCAGCAAAGCCACCCAGGAACCAGCTTCCCCAAGCAACAATATCCATACTCTCTCTGGTAACAACACACTTGTCTATATCTACATGGTGGAAAACGGTTTTCCTCTACATTTAACACGGCAGAATTCAGGTTTTACTTTCAGTTTCATCTGGGTACTCCCTATTTTAGAAACTACAGCCTGAAAGCTGTTGCAAAAATTCAATTTTTAAACCTGGGCTCTATTCATATCTTTGTTGACAATGCTCGTATCAATACACTTGGAAACACAATGGAAGCAACACTCTTGATCTCAATGGGAATTAAACACTGAAATAGCTTTGAAGAGTCAAGTATTAGTCCTTAGCTTGTAGAATAACAGTCCTATTTTGAATCCTTGCTGTGACTTTTCAGTGAGTCTTTTGCAAATACACACAAATCGTTATCTATATTTAGGTCAGCTATGTGCTTGTGCACTGAAGTGTTGCTTTTCTTCCGTGGTGATATGGAGGAATATCATCCCTTAGGGAAGAATACTGTAACATTAATTTAATCTATGCTATTACATCTCTATTATCACTTCTGTGTACGTGCATTTTAAAACTAAAAACGGTACAGAGAAATAATATACATTTAGAAAACCAGGAGTATCTGAGCTAATATCTACTCATGTTGGTACTGATTAACTACACACTTCTTCCCTGCCATTTCCTGGCATATGTTGATGAACACAAGGGAAAGGAGATGAGAAGAAGGGAAGGTTTCCCTGGAATACTGAAAGCAAAGACCACTGGTAATGGATGTGGGTTATCTTGCAAGTCTTGGAGTTACTCTTGAAGTGTTCAGGATGGATTTGAGAGTCAGACAAGTGCAGTTACTGTCTCAGGTCCTATGCATGTGAACAGCACACATTCAAGCTGCACTCTTCTGATGCTATCATTTCACTTGCTCTCTGTATTTCACAGGTCGCTCACATTAGACAACAAAAGGTACTTTTTAGTTTTGTGAATGATTATCCCAGCTTTAATCATACATAATCTCTAAAAGGAAGATGTTTGAATGATAAAGCTGCATTACACAATTACTCCTATGTACAGATATTTATGAGCAAATGGACAATTTCTGTTTTCATATAATGAAAGTATCAAAGCCCTTCCTGGGTATAAATGGATGTGCCACAGGCTGGACTGCCTGAAGCTATATGATAAAATATTGGTTTGCTATTATTTATTGGTTTACTATTATAGATAAGTTACATGTTTTTGACACTAGCTTCACTGAGAGAGGTACAGTTTTACTTCCTAGACCCAGATTATGTTTTTGCAGTAAAAAGAGCAGATCTGATATATTGGTTTTGGGGATCTGTTTTCTCAGTCTACTGGCACAATCTACCTAGCATATAGCTGTGGTCTATGTGTAGGCAGTAAAAGTTCTTAATGGTGTTTCTGGAGAACAGCTTCTAGATACCCGTGATTTTACTGAGAGACACTTTTGTTGTTAGTACACATTGCAGAATGATTTTTGGTGATTTTTGTTTCCTGTTGTTATGGCAGGAAGAGTTTTAGTCCAAGCCTTTTAAAATAGGCTCTGTTTGTTCCTAATGCAAGTACTCAACGGCTCCCTGACATGTCCAGCAAAATAATTTAACAAATCGAAAAATATTTTCCTCAATCTCTCCCCTCTTCTTTTCACAACAGATGTGCTTTGCTAATCTTGAAACTACATCTCAGTAAGTGCTCTCATTTCCTCTCCTCTTTTACATAAAACCAGGCATAAGTCTCAACTTTGTTATTAATTTACAGAGGTTTAACTGCAAATGTTCTAGCGGTCAGAGAAAGCAGAGAAGTCCGAAGCCATTAATGTTATGCCAAGGTCAAAGGTGGACAATTTTCATTTAATAATATAGTTGTCTCAAATCTTGAGACTTTCCAAGTCCTACTGAGATTACCAGAAACAGCCTGTGACATTCTGTAGGTTTTTTTGTTTGTTTTCAAGTACTGGCTTAGTTGCTCTATTCTGGGCTGGTCAGCAAATTAAGTCTTAGAAGATGGCATGTGTAAATCGTTCTAGGTGTGCCAGCAGACGCGGGCACTCAAGGATCATTGTCTGATACAGACACTGCACACCCATTTTGAGAAATAGTAACTGTGGGCTGGTAAAGATAAACAGAGAATATATTTCCTTATTTTTTTCCCTAATGTTTCCTTGCCCTTCTGAAGGTTATAAGTCAAAATACTTTTCCCCAGCTAAAAATTATATCAGACTATTCAGCTCTGCAACTTAAATTATTTGATGGGGTTACTATTAGACTGCAAAGCCACAGTTTTCATTTTCTATTCCTGGTTGCTACAGCATCCCTTGCACTACCTTCTGTCTGGAGGAAAGCCACCACGACAGTGAATTAATGCTAGTCTTCCTCCTGGTGGGACACAAACCTGGCCTATGTCATGCTTTAGCTCCTAGTCATATTAGACAATCATTTTTCACGTTTTTATTTCCTGGTCTAAATAAACAGTTCTTTCTTCATAAAACAGGGATGGATTTCAATTTGTGAAACCCTGCAGGCAGGTCCAACCTGGGTAGGAGGGTGTCATAGCATTATGCTGATAAGCCACCTTCAGACACCTGCTATTCCTAGACTGCAACATACTCAAATTGCCGGTGGAGTATAGAGCAAGTTTCCTGGGAAGCACTGAAGCTATTTTTCCCAGTAGGGTTATTTTTCCCACCAATGGGTTATGTTAATTGCACTCATTAACAGGCTTCAGGCCACTAAAGCTAGTGCATCGGATTTCCAACATCCTTCTCTACCAACCCCCACCTACAGCCCAGTGTAGGACTAGTTAGCTTTAGAAGTCTCTCTCTTCCCTCCCTCCCCACAACCTGGTGGAAAGGCAGGGGTGAAGCAACTATCTTGATCTTGCATTAGATCTTGAGATCAGGAAAAGGACCACTGACAGCCACAGCTTTCTACCCCTGCCAGCTCACCCTCACTTTCACTAGGCAGGTCGGAATATCAGAAACAGAACTTCAGGAATAAAAAAGAAAAACAGAAAGAAGAGTCAGAAAAAAAAAAAGGAAACTAAATTCATAAAAATTTCTTTAAATGGGGAAAAATAAAATTGGTAGGACAGCAAAGGTGGAGGACTGAATTGGCTCCAGGAGAAAAGAGTAAGCTGAAGAGGAACAAGATTTGCCATATACTAGAGGGGAAATATGATTAGTTTGAGAGAAGACAAAAGTTATATTTGCAAGGCGTTAAAGAATAGAAAACAGACCTTGTAAGTAGCTCTTTCTCAATTAGGCTGAGAGCTCAGCAATGCATATCTCCTCCTCTTGCTGCCTGCCCAGAAGAAAAGCAAATGCTGAGTTAACAAGAATTCCCTCCTCCCAGAACACAAATCAGACAGTCTATTGAAAAAAAAAACCTCCCAAATTTGGTGGCAACCTCCTCAGCCAGAACTAGCTATTTTCTCCTCTCATTTTAACAGGTAACACCTCACAGGTTCCTTGGGTAGGCCCTCAGCTCTAGAAGTCTTAAAAATTGGATCATCCCGCCCCCAGAAGCCTGAATCCGCACTGCCTTGCCCTTTGAGCCTCTCCACAGACAGTCCTAGCTGCTTTTTGTTTCTTATAGATTACTGACTCCCAAGGCTTACTCCCACCAGCGCTGCCCTTCTTCCTCCACCGCCTCTCACCCAACAGCCACCCCGGCATTTTACAGACTAAAATTTCTGCCCTGCGAGCTGTCCTCCCCATCCTTTCCCCCTGGGGAGGTGAGCTAACTGTAGCACAGCTGCACAGCAGCCAAGGGGCACCAACCAGATCTATCTCCCAGCAGATAAAGAATATGTCTCATAATAATAGAGCCAAAGCTCTCCACAAAGATCTTTTTTTTCCTCCTTCCATAAATATCCCTCCTTTTTCAGCTTTCATTTCCCTGCTTCCCAGACCTCATGTTTCTGGGCTGCTTGCTATTTACCAGGCTGATATTGGCTGGGACTCTGGCATTTGCTGGTTCAGCCATAGACTCAGAGTGATGTATTCCAAGAAAAATCCAGCCTCTCTCTTTAGCTGAGCTTTTCACTTCAGCTGTTCCTGTTCCCTTCCCCCCGCAGTACCCCCACCTTGCGGGCATACTCCAAGTCATGAAAGTGCACTTCGAAGGAGCAATAACTATTATGTAATTCCAAGGCTCATTTTCCAGAATCAATATCAAAACCTGACAGGTGGCTGTCGGCGAGACCATCAGTAACTGTTAGCAATGTAGCACAGAGCTGTTCTATTAATTCACTGATTTGACAACAGTACTTCAAATCATAACAGAAATGTCACTGTAGCCACACAATATCAAAAGCAAATAGGCCACAGCACCACCTATATGTATTTGTGGTTCTCCGAAGAATCACCTCTCAGCAAATGGTTTACATGGACAGCTTTACAAGGCACCAGAAACATTATCTCTTGAAGTTCGTGTTCAGATTTGTGACAGTATCTGTGAATAGCTTAGTCAGGTTCAGTTTGGCTCAGTAAAGTTTCTATATGCATGTGTGTTCATAAAATGTGAAGCAAACCCCAGTCTTGCAATTCCACAGACTTCAGACTGTGATACTGTTTCTGTTTCCAAGATCTCTTTGGAAGCAAACTTCAGCCCTCTATGTAGGGAGGATGGAAGGAGAAATTGGCCTGCCAAGATTTGGAGTGAAAATGAAGGTACTTCTGAAACAACATCATATTTAGAAAAGTAGAGAGAGGTGGTTCACAACCCCCGCACCAATGATTATTGTTTAGTAGGGGCTTTTGATCGAAAAGTTCCTAGACAATGAGGTTTATCTGTTTTTTTTTTTTTCACTGAAGCTATTCATTATTTCAAAGCTTTTGCAGGAATCTAAAATATTATTTTGTGGTTTTCCAAATATGTGGACATGGAATAAAATGGAATAATTTTCTCCTATTAAATTAATTGCTACTCCATTAAAATCAAGCAATTCTGCCTGTGTTGCATGTGCATAGCTACTTATTGCAAAATGTCTCTGCACCTGTTTCAGATCATCCAAGATTTGTATAAGAAAGATGGATCATCTGGAACCTGAGCTCCATCACACGTGCAGATTTCAGTGTGAATGCCCAGACAAATGCATATACTTATAAGAGGATATTCTGTCAGCTCCTGGCCTTAAAAATTTCTGACATTGTCTACCTCCTTTCTGCCTAGTATCCCCCACAGCACAAGAAATGGACATGTTAAATCATACTTGTACGAAAAGGGACAAATCATTTCTTTTCATAGAACGAAAGGAAGGAGGGGGAGAGTGACCCACGTGAATGAACGGCACGGCTTATGTATGAGGAAGGCACTGAGAATGACAGCAGCTAAATGCATTCTCAGGACAGTTACTATTTTTTGCTGCAAAGCAGCAGCCCTGCAGCTGATGATGGATGTGAACAGAAAGTGCATGGATTTCCTGCCCACCCACCCACTGACAGCGGCAGCATTCTCTCCGGGTCATGTGCAGGGATACAAATCAAATGATGAGAGGCCCTCCCAGGATGAAAGTTTTCTATCATCTAGGATTTAGCTGATAGGCTGTAAAGTGCTTTTAAATCCGTTAAGTCCGTATACACGAAGGTGGGTATCAGGAAAGTTGAACCAGGAAAACACCATCAAGAGCACAGATAACTCCAAGCTGATGAATTTAGCAGGAACCTTTCATACCAGAGTCTATGAATTAAAGACAGGCGAAAGAAAGATAAACAACAACAAAAGAAAGTTAAGGCAAGTGGAGCAGCTGGGGACAGGGAGCTTGTATTTTTCTCTTAGCACTTGAAATGATGGATGTTCAGATAGATGCATTTCATTTGGTATGGACCTCCAGACCCTATCAAAGGGAGAGATGTGAAGCATTATCTGATGCAAATGTAGTTGTACAGCTTTATGGAAGGCAGTAAGCACACAAAATGTCAACTTTTTGGCTTGCTCTTCTGCTTAACTAAAAGTTATATGTATCAGATTAACAACCCAATTTGTCCTTTAGTAATACAAGAGAGGCATTTTTTTCCCCTTGGGTTATCATTTTGGTTCTGATTCCTCTTCTGTGACTATATAGTCAGATAGATAACTGTGAATATAATCATTTTATATTACATAAAGATGTTGTATTTGTAACTAGAGTCAGAAGGCTTTTTAAGCTATACCATGGGTAGCACCAGGATAAACTTCATTCCCTGCTTTGACCCAAGGTGTCTGTGCCTTGACTCTGTCTCTGAATTCGATGAAAAGGAAGAGCTATCCCTGAATGACTCCTAAGAATAAGACAGGCAGACGTGATTACGTGTAGCAGAAACAAAGACCTAAATAAACAGATAGACAAAGACCATCCAGTTCTTGGCTTTGCTTCTGTAAGGAATATCAGATACTGCTAGTGCAGTGACGGACACATATCTATCAGGCAGCTACTAGATCACCAAAATCACCTTCCAGCCTGCTGAGCTGGATTAATTTTTTTTCCTGACTTATTTAGGCCCGATTAGGAACAGAGTTCCCTGTGATGAAAGGTTCAGACTCCACTATTCTTTTATCCCTGCAACAAACTCTTTCAGGGCAAATGATAGTACTCATGCTAGACTCGAGGCAGCAGACCACAAGCTACATTTGATAACAGACAGCTCAAAGAGTTGAGGTTTATTAAAACCAGATGGGAACATTTGCTGTGATTTGGTGGTGGCTGTTTTTCTAAGGAGGATTCTTTTTATTGGGGTTAGTCCCACAAGGTTTCGTCAGCAGCAGAGCAACTCTGAAAGTCATTTACTGTGATAGACAACATCACAGCAAACAACAATATGCATTTCTGAGAGTCAGGCATCCATCTCTTTTCATTATGCTACTTTTTAAGCACAGCCCTTCTTGTGAATAAGCATTTTCAGCATTTCCCCAAATAAATCCATGGTCTGCTCCCTGCCTTCTCTTCTCATACAGGCACACTAAATGGTGGTTAGCTGCCACTTCTGAGGTGCTGTGTTGTGCCGTACCACCCACAAGAAGCCATAAGACCCGGAAAAGTCAACATAAGAGACGGTGAGAAAGGGAGAGTGAAAGTGTAACAGCTTCAGGGGGCACGTCTCCCCATACTGGATGGTACTGGGGATGCTCCATTCCTTCGCTGCGCAGTTGGCTCACATCATTTGATCAGTCACTGCACTCTTTTTTCAAAAGCTAACCTGCCCGTTATCTGGAGCTAGGAAATTTCTACCTGCAGTGCTCTGGCACGCGATACTACCTGAAAGCAAAACTCTGCTGTGAATCAGACAGAACTCAAACCCTCAACTCATACATCCAGGAATTCGGATGTCTGGTACCTTTGTCGGCTGTGCAGCACCGCGCCCTGCACGCTCGCTCTGCATGGTGGAGAGGAACCCGAGTCAGCCTAAGCACCGACAACAGCCTGCTGACCACAGCATGGGTTTCTCTGCATGCTGATTCACTCAGCTCCTCCGTACAGTCGGATCTAGAACTGCTTGTGAGAAATCGGGCTTTTTGTGCAATATTACAGGTACTGCCAGCTGGAGGGCCAGTGCCAAGTGCCAGGCTATCTGCTCCTCACAGCTGCAGCATGTTCCCTTCTTCCAAGTGGCACCCAGAGGTGCTGCAGAGAGATGGCAGGAGCGCAGTGTTCGGCTTTGCTCACTCTGATCATCAGCAACACAGCTATTATGTGATTTACCTGACCCATTCTCGCTGTGTATCAGTGCAACTTCCACAGGAATATTGGTAAAGCTGTGATTAGAGAACATTCATGGAAATGCAGATTGCTTTTTACCTACTATTCACTCAGGATTGTGAGGTAGCCTACCATTTTTAATTTTACATATCCTATTTTCTCAGAAGATGGCAAAGACCGAGACATATGACACTGACCCCAGAAGAAGGATTCTGAAACTGAGATACTCATATGGAGTTTTACTGTTAATCTGGAGATATTACGTAAGTCTCTGTGGCTTAGTCAAAACCTCGTCTTTTCTGCCAGTTGTGTCCATCTCTGTGAAGTAAAAGCTTGCCTATAAGAAATCCTAGGAGAAGAGGGAAGCAGGGAAATAAAAGCCATTTCTCAGTTCTCAATGGTTATTGGATGAAAGCAGTTTACAGCCACTGCTGACTTGAATTAGAATGGCTTTCTGAAAGACCTAGCATTAAAAGCCTATGTTATCTCATTACAAATTTTGTAAGTCATAAGAGGAGCAATGGATTTGTTTCCTATGATACAAAGCGTCTTGGATAACTAGCATAGTTGGGAGAAAAATATGCTTTACTGATTTTTTTTTTTATATATGTAGTTGTCTTTGAGTGATGTATTTCAATTTTATTTAAATTTCATATGGAAATATAATGCAGTGTCCATTGTAGTTTTCTCCTTTTGAAATGTATCTGCCCTCCTGAACAGATACATTTTTATATAGAAAAGGTATGTGTGTGTATATATATATATAAAAAAATATAAGGAAAGAAATCTAGCCTAGCTTTGCATAACAGCACAAGCCCTTTGTACAGTAAATTGCCATGTGTCCTTTCTATACACAATATGCTCAAACCCAAGGAATTTGTATGTTAAATTTGAATAATGGGCCAAAATAAGATAATTCCTCTTTGCTGACAGAAACGCATTAGCCACTAGCGCACATAACCATTCTTCAGTACAGAAATGTGTTCTTTAAAGTAGGGGTAATTGCAAAACAGCTAACCAGAAAGGAAAATAGGTTCCAAAAAAATCACATCTGATTGATGTACTTGACAAGTGGGTAATAAAATCAGGTTCTGCTCAGAACAATTTGGAATAATTGATTTGGTTTATGACTTTGACCAAAATATGCAAAAATGTAACATTCTTTCACAGTTGCACTGTAATTGTTCATGCTACTACGAGAACAAGAAAGGGGGGAGATGCCTATCAGAGAGAGTTTTGTTATGAAAATGGGCCTATTAGAGAGAGTTTCGTTATGAAAATGGGCCTATTAGAGAGAGTTTTGTTATGAAAATGGCTAATTAGAGAATCTGAATAGGATATTTGAAATATCACATCCTCTACAATGCCCATGGACTCTGTGCGTTGCATATCAAATACACATAATACCAGTGACTCTCATGGACCTAATTGTGTACAGAGTTTTACCAAAGCCTCTGTTTTTATACCCTGCATCTATTGTGGGTACAAAAGACATCACTGAAATGCTCGATTTCCTCCCCTATGTCTCTCCATACTGAGAGAGAGACTAGATGATATACTTGAGAGACTGAGACTAGATGATATACTTGATTTGACAATTTTTAGGCTCTGTGCCTGGAGACAGATTATAATCCGCAAAAGGTTCTTAACTCCACGGTTCACTTCTCTTCTAAGAAAAAGACAGTGAAGTTAGTTGACTGGCAAGACCAGACAGGGCTGACCCTCGCGTGGGTATGTACAGGATCTGATGCTCTGTTCTGGGTGTGAACGCTGTGTGCCTCCCTGCCGTGTGCTGCTGTGGCACATAAGTCATTTCAAACCCTCCCAGGGGGCACAGGATGGGACAGGGAGCAGTCCAGGAAATGGCTACACAATTCTTTCCACATATGAAAAGATGCAGAAGTCTGTAGGCACAGACCTGGCCCAAAGAGGGACATAATTAACCTCTTCACATCTAGGCTTGGTGGCAGCAAGCAGCAGGGTATGAAGGCGTTGTTGGACCCAAGAGAACACTTTGTTTCTTGCAGTAAATAGGCAGCACAAAAAATCAGAAACAACAATGTGAATATTTTAGTTCAGTCAACTAATTTAAAAATGGGATTTTTGGGCCAGAAGCAACTCATTAGCTGCAGCCTAAAGCTTTCCCAGTAAATCTTAGGAACAATTGAATGATTTCATATTATAAAAACCTTGTTATAATAAATGGACATTTTATGTGCCAGGAAAATTTAAAGAACAGTACCTTGCAGCAAAATCTTGTAAGGAGATGCACGCACTTCCAATTACATGCTGTCTTGACCACTTCTGCGTGTATTCAGTTGCTTAGCACCATTGTGTAAGCTCGCATTCTCAGCAGGAGAGTTCATAATTCTCAGCAGAAACATTTCCCTGATTAGGAAAAATAAGGGTTAGAAAAGTACAGAGAAATGTTTTCAGGATATGTTAAAGGTGATAAAATGCTGGGGAATGACACAATCCCCTTAAGTCTTATGAGTGGGATTTATTCTACAAGACAAAACATAACTTTTTGAAGTTCTCTCCTTTTTCAAATGATAACTTATACAGAAAAATGGATGAACTATTTTCTTTGGAAGCTGGAAAGTTCGGTCTAATAACAGGGTTTATAATTTATTCTGTATAAACATTTGGATAGAAGTAGATCTTGTGAAATATTGTACTATACCAGGAGAGTACCTTGTTTTGTTTCATTTAATTGAATATCAATAAATAGCTATTTTTGATGCATCATCTTTCACCAGGTGCTTGCCAGGTGTTCATTAAATAACAGCTTTATTTATTTATTTTCCTTGACAGGTTAAAAAATTAGTTCCTGTGAAGAAACCTTAAATCAGGGATTATAAGCACATGTGGCATAAGGCAATTATTCCTACGCCTTTATCAGTCAGTCTGCATACAAAGTTGAAGAATGCTGGAAAGGGAGAGCAGAAAGAAAGATCTGGATACACGTTCACACAGACTGCTTACTCTTTACTCAGACTTAACTGCTAGCAACTTACAATTCTCTGAGTAAAGATTGGAAAGGATTAAGTCGTGGGTCAATGGGAAAGAGGTATGATCCTCAAGCAGGTCACAACATTCCCTCTTTCCAAATTTCAGTACATTTGAATCTGAAGCATCTCTCCCTTACCAGGTGCAGGTTCTGTATGATTCTTTGCAAGGAAGGAAACGCCTGAGATAAGATGCTTTAGCTCATCACTGCTTTGAACTTAGTCCTGTTTTCAAACAGATCCTCACAAGGATTTGTACTATCTCCCCAGCCTGCATCTCTAATCTCCTAAATCCAAAATACAGACATTTAAAGTGCTGGGTTGGTGTCTCTCTGGAGCGTGAAGAGAAAGGGACATGGGACCCTTCCAGAAGAAATCAGCTGAGGAAGAACAAGAGGGAGCAGCAGCTCTGTCCCTGGCTTTTTCTTGACAGTGCTGTCTGCTGCCACAGGGCAGGCAAACCTTAAGGCGTTGTCCCTTTCTGCTGGATGCTTTAGATGCCTCCATGCTCAGGTTGGGGATCCTGCTCGCAGCTGGCCAACTTTCCCCAGGAGCTGAATAAGCTTCTTGCTTGCCTCAGAGGACTCCCTGGAGGCAGCAGGATGGCTGAAAGTCAGGCAGTCCTTCTGATCATTTTTCTCATTGAAAGCCATAAGGATTTCAAACTCTGTCACCCAGATATTTTAAAGATTTTTATCCTTCATAAGTAGAATTAGCAAACAGAAAGGAACTCTTTTTCAGTATGCACCATAAGTTTGGCCTTACACTTGCTCTCTGTGGGGGGAGTGAAATACCTGGGTGTTCAGAGGCCTGGACTAAGTTACTGCCTGTCAAATAAAAGCATAGTCATGGAGCAGAGGCTTTTCTGCGTGTTGTTCTTAAGGTTCTGATCCAGAAATGCAGGCTTTTAATTTTACATGTGTACATGTCATTTCCCTTGACAACCACAAAACAAATCATGTCTCTGAATGTGCTCATGTGCTTTTCTGGCTTGCAGTGTAAATCCCTGATTTAACAGTTGTGGTGGACTATTTCATCAGATGAAGGAAAAGAAAGATTCTTGCAGAATGTAGTTGTATATAGAACCAACTGACATTCATAGTAAAAAAACTTGCCACAAATAATTTACTTCATAGAATCATAGAATCATGGAATCACAGAATCATTTAGGTTGGAAAAGACCTCTAAGATCATTGAGTTCAACCATTAACCTAACACTGCCAAGTCCACCACTAAGCCATGTCCCTAAGCGCCACGTCTACATGTTTTTTAAATACCTCCAGGGATGGTGACTCAACCACTTCCCTGGGCAGCCTGTTCCAAGGCTTGATAACCCTTTTAGTGAAGAAATTTCTCCTAATGTCCAATCTAAACATCCCCTGGTGCAACTTGAGGCCATTTCCTCTCACCCTATCGCTTGTTACTTGAGAGAAGAGACCAACCCCCACCTCGCTACAACCTCCTTTCAGGTAGTTGTAGAGCGCGATGAGGTCTCCCCTCAGCCTCCTCTTCTCCAGGCTAAACAGTCCCAGTTCCCTCAGCCGCTCCCCATCAGACTTGTGCTCCAGGCCCTTCACCAGCTTCGTTGCCCTTCTCTGGACACGCTCCAGCACCTCCATGTCCTTCTTGTAGTGAGGGGCCCAAAACTGAACACAGTATTTGAGACACTGGGCACTATACAGTCTAATTTCAACACCTATCCACACTAAGCAGATTCATGATTTTACTAGCACTCTGCTCTGTCTAAAAGGCAGAAAAAAATAACTGTATTCCACAACGCATGCTAATCTTTCACTCTAATTAAACCATTAGAACAATAAATGCTCATTCTAAGCTTTTCTTAAACAGAATTGTTGAAAGAGAACTTTCACTATGTTTCCTCTGGGATTTACAATATTGTAAGTGCCTTATTTTTTGTGGTTATATGAGAGCTGTTTCCTGTTGTGCAGTTTCTACTTGTTTGCTGTGAGGGAGAAATGTGTCAAACCCTGTACACAACATTTCTTTATCTTGTACCGGAAAGAATCATCCTGCTTTTACTGAAGATATTAGCAAACCTTTCACTGACTTAAACTGGACCTGTTCAAGAATTACATGAGAATCTTGGAAGCTTGTTTTTAATTTTGCAGTTCTTGGTTACATGAAATAGTGTCAAGAAACCACTAGACTTGGGCTGGGTGGGTGGAAATGTAGCCTTCAGCAAAAGGTTAATGTTTGGATTTGTTCAACTAAAATGGATGCAATTTTGGTGCATGATGTCAATTTGATTAAAGTCTGTATACAGTTATTCAGGAATAAGTGGATAACAGTACATTTTCCGTGAAAACTGAGGGTATAAGAAACAGCAGGAGCACAGCACGAAGATTACAAAAAGAACTGAAGTGGACTGTTTAACAGCTAATTAGAGTCATCAACTGAGCACTTTTAGTTTGCATAACTGGAGGCATTATGCCATCGAACAGGGATGTGCATGGAATGTTTCATTAGTTTCTGGGAATTTCAATACTGGAAAGTTACTGAGAAATATTTGAAGAGGGAGAACAAAAATTACCAGAGGTCAGGGATCAATTTAACACGGTATCTAGACACATGTATGAAAAATTCACATGAACAGGTTGGCTAAACATTAGCTAAAATAGAAGTATGTTAATAATCTACCAGTTAGGAATAAAGAAGCTCAATTAGATAATTTTTGAATCTAATGGTAAAATCAAAATTTCCATTTAAACTCATATATGTTCTCCCTCTTTTCAATTTTGCTTGCATCCTTTTACCTTTTAAGTAATTCTTTTTCCCTTAGCAAAATCAGCAGAGTCTTTTTTAATTGCACAGCCACAAATAGGCATTGCTGCCACCTGTCTGAGCTGGACAAATCAGAGCAGCAATTTCTTTAATTAACTCATCTTTGTAGTAGAGCAATGTTTTAAAGGTAAAACATTCAATTTAAAAATATTCTACAGATGTAGAATTTACAAATCATAGAATGCTCTTCTAATGGTTAATTATTACCGTTGTAAAAAGAAACAAAACACAAAAATAGTTAAACTAAATATTTCCAGAATCAACCAATGGACTTCATTAAACCTAGAACGACAAAGCTCTTCAGTTTTCATTTATATTTCCCACATGGATACATATTGACTCTAAGTCAATGCTGAAGTCCTGTCTTTAATAAGGTAAGCAGAGAGAGCATCCCGAGACTTGCATTATAAGGAATATTTTTCAATCTTTTAATTGTTCCTGCAGCTCTGAGTGTCACCCTTTCTGGACTGTGGATGCAGTTCTTCTGTAACAAGTCTACCACTGACAGCACAAAAGTAATAAACCCACCTCCTAATCTGGTTATAAGTCCGAGAATTAGAGTAGCCCTTTTAGTCACACCATCACAGGGAAGTTTGCCTTCCAGCTGGTTGACTCCCAGGGGCCTGTCTTGCTCCTTCCACTGTCGTTGCTTCCCAGGACAGGCTACGCTACTCTCCAGGCATAGCTTGATTTTTTTTTTTACCCTGAACACATACATTTAGGTTTGACCGTGTGGAGGAATATATTTGCCAGTCTCCAGCTTACCAAGCCATCCACATCTTTCTGTGGTTTCGAGACATCATTTGGAGTATCATCCCCCCAATTCCTGTGCCATTTATACACTTTTATCAGTCATTGTCTACTCCTTTCAGGTCATTTCCCACAATGTTAAACTGCACACGGGCAGGAAACTACCCTGAGGACCCTGCTAGAAACTCACCCCTATTTGCAGCTACACTCGGGGACCATGGCTAAGGAAGGTTTCAGTACACACAGGGTAAGCTGTGCTGATTTTTGTACCATTTGAGTTTCTTGTTGTGATGCCCAGCCAGACCTCTTTCGGGAATCTACCTCACTGGTAGTTATCTACCCGTCCCTACTCTTAAATGCACATATAACATGACCTCACTCTTCCCTGAAGTCTTTTCTGGGAAGAAAACGAAAAGTGAAGCACACAATGTAACAAAAGAAAGCCACTATTCACTTGCACAACATGGGCATTTAGATTTAACATTATTTGATGAATGCTAAACAGGGTTCTGGAAATCCCTTTCCCAATCCATTGTTCACTACAGCCTCCTCTTCAGTGAGGCTGGGAATAATGGACCTCAGTTTAGACAAGTTGAGAGCCCTGCTGCCTGCATTTTCAATTATTCATCTGGATCTTAGAAGTAGAGGGGTAAACTGGGTAAACCTTGACTTGTAATGGCTGGTGCTGCCAGTCTAACATTTTTCACCAGCAATAAATTAGCTTAGAGGAAAAAAAAACCAACAGTAGTATCACTTTAAATATAAAAAGTTATAACATGCTGCTCTTTGGTATTAAATTCTAACAGTGTAGCAGATTACAATAATAAATGACAAAGAAAAATACACTTTCCACTTTTCAGGCACAAAGAAAGCATTGATCAAACATAATACGCACAGCAGAACAGAGAGCAGGGTTCTTTTTAAAAATAAAGATTAGCTAAAAACATTTAAAAAGCTTTACACACAAAAAGCCCCTACAGGGTGGGCTCTCTGAATAATGATTCAAAACATTATCACAAAAGAATACGATTCATGATTATGGCTTTTATCAAGATGACTTCTCACACAGCTCTCCAAATGAATTCAACCTTGGGAGCTAATCCTCCTGCTGACAAGTGAATTTATGCTATTTGGACCTCCAAATCTCGAGTCTGAATGACCAAGGCTGGATCAAGACAACGTGGGTCAATCCACACCCTTCTTTGCCCTCTGGACAACTCCCTTGATGTCACTGCATGGGGTGTAGGTCAAACACTTTTAAATAACTTTCCCAAAGTTTTTTTGCAAGCTACTTTCAGATTTTTCTGAAGGGTTAGATGTTGCAGTAGGCCTGAACACAGAGAAATCTGGCTAAATATCAAACTCAACAAGAGTTAAGAATCCTGAATAATTTAATTACCTATGTTTATTATATACTTTTTAATTATTATGCAGTTATTAAATATATCTATCTATGAAATACTGAATTATATCCGAATTTACTCCTAAAGGCTGCCAGTGCTAATTAATACCTGATCAAAGTCAAAAGAATTAGTTCTTCAGTTAGGAACATCAGGCAAAGCCTTGAAAATGTTTCTTTGCGACTGCAGCATCACCTGAATATTGAAGGAAGCTTGTTCCACTAAGCTAACCTCATCTCGGGTAAAGCAACCACACCGCAAAATAGTACCAGGGCTACAGAAAGTGCCTGGATTAGCAGTGGATAGTTCATACTCACTAGATACATAGGCTGCGTCTCCATTAAAAAACCAAACTCCGTTGGAAGCACCATCAGGTAAGGGTTTCCATGTGCAGAAAAGGATTCAAGTACATATCAATGCCCAAGTCATGATCAAATATTCTCTGCAGTGCAAACAAGCCTCCGTCTGGCCTGATCCTCTCTACCCGTGCCACCAAGATGAAAATCTTGCTAGAAAGATTTTACAGACATACTTTTTGTTTAGCCTGCTGTCCTTTCTCCTAATTTTAATACTAGAGTTTCCAGCTAGATCTAAAAAGTGAAGTTTGGGAGAACACATCAAAAAGTGGGTAGAAATATCCTAATGACTTTCCTCCTATTTCAGCCCAGTGTTGGGTCACATATGCCTGTGGCAAATCATTTAGATACACAGCTTTCCTCCATATGCCTAACAAGATGTTTCACTGTTCTGTGCACACATTACCTCATTCCAAGGGTTTTCACATTAGTAAAACATCTTTTTTTTTTTCTGTAGTAAGTTGTAAAAATGTGGCTATCAAATGCTGATAGAGGTAGGAAGACCATATCTAATTTACAACCTCATAGTCTAACCTTTGATCATAGCCAACTCTAATGCATAAGGAAGGAAACTGGTATCAGTGAGTGTCCTGTTTCTTGCTTCTGGAATGAAGTTGTATGGTATTAAGGCAAAAGACTGTCATTTTCTCTCTTGATATAAAATTCCCAGCTGTTTCCAGCCTTCTGATCTATTATGCTCTTGCATTTTTCAGTGTCCCTTTCTTTCCAAACTGCATGCCAACTGTGGGCCTTCAGGGACTGCAGAGCATAGCAGGGACACTGCTCCCATTCAAGATTTCTTTAATCCTCTTGGCTAGCATTAGCAACGTGAAGAAACAAGACTTCTGAATCCAGGCTATAAGCATGAAATAAGCAGTATTTTTCTGCACACTTTGGGTTGGAGATGTAGCTGAGCTTTTGCAACTTCACTGTGTGTGCAAACTGCCACACAGCAAGTCTGTTGTGGAGAAATCACTAAGTAAATGCTATGTAGGAGCGCAAAGGGAGATTTTTGTTGTTTTTTTTCCTAGTATCCTATGTAATTCCAAGCTTTGTGTGACTGATGAATTTAGTAAAAGGGAAAGCATTTCCTCTCACAATGCTGCTGAACTTTCTCCAGCCAAGGAATGATGTCATGTGTGCAGCATAATTGCAACGATTCACAGAAGCCAATTACAAACTAATTTTGAAGCCATTCTATCTAACATGAAACAGAGACAGCGTATATGAAATAAAACCAGAATAATTACATGGGAAGTATAGTACTCTTTCAGGACAGTGCACAACAAAAAACAGCCAGGCAGATAAAGTGGTATAAATGCTGAAAATACATTGCATGTATGATGCTATATTGCCCAAAGTCCTCCATTTTTCCATTACTCAGCACAGGAGTCCCCGTCTCACAACACCTCCCTGCAAGTTACTCCTCCTTTTGCCACTACAGCTCAGCTATGAAAGGTGCGAGCAGGAGGGAGCGGGGGTGAGCTCCGTGCCCAGGTGCAACCACAGCCTGTCTCCTGAGGCTGTCAAAGTGCCAGTCAGTGACAGTTTTGATAGTAGCCTAGGAACCAAACTGTGGTGACTGCAGAGGGAGTCCACATCACTCCTATTTCAGACAGGCAGTCATGCAGATATCAAAATACTACTCTCGCATAACTGAACAGGGCTAGGTTTGAAATGGTGAAGGTCACTGATTCTTTTGATAAATTGTTATTGTTTGAGCTCCGGGAACGCAAGTGATTCACATTGTTGCTACTAGTATTTACATCCTTGCATCGAGCAAAGGCTAGAGTAATATTGATTCAGGTTACAAATCTCATCCGCAAGTAAACAAATGCACTGTTTGTGAAAGGTAATTCATGAGAGAAAAAAAATTCTGTTTAAAAAAGGCTTAGCCAGGCCATCATGCTGCTTCTCTTTTCAGGCCAGAATTAACATTTCTGATCTGTCAGTGCAGCAGGCTCATTCCTTCTGGTGATTTCCAACCAAGGTGTGCTCTACCCTTGTCATTATCAGCCTCCAGGGACAGCGTGTGGAATCAGAGCTTGAGCTGTTGGTGGAGTTATGATGCACGCGGCGTGGGGGAACCCAGCTTGCTCTTCTGCCACAATATCGATTGTGAAGCACTGACGGTAGCAAGGCTTGGTTTTGTCAGCACATTACCACATACATGGTTTGGAAGACACACAGGAAGCAGAGAGCACAGTAACAAGATGCCATAAATATATTCCTCCAGGATTTATGTTTTTTTCATGTGTCTACCTGCAATTTTGACCAAGGGCACTATTGAGACCCTGGTGAACCTCTTTTGAACTTCCTCCAGTCCTCATGTTGACTGTGAGGAAATGACCCAAACTGCCTGCTTGGGAGAGGATGCAGGGAGACTACCTTTGCTTCCCTCCAGCTGATACAGGACTAATTCCAAACTGAGACATTCTCTTTATCTTTTAAAGTGTTTTATAAGTTTCTGCCCCTTTAGCTTTACTACGGGCTGAACACACCTAAAAAAATGTAGGAACGTTAAGAATACAGATTTCAGTAATCTTTTCTTTTAAGCAGAAGGCATTATTTAATGCATCAGTGATTTCTCCTTTTGAATTATTCCAGCAGAATTATGTACTGTACAAGAGTGACTACTGAAGGAAACAATGAAGGAAATACTGAAGCAACACTAGTCTGGGCCTGAAGAACTGAGTGCTATTCCTTTTCCTCTTACATAAACTTTAAGAGTTATTCAAACTACATAAATACACAAGATTCCCGAGCTAGTGAGCCAAGTGATCTAGCCCTGGAGTCGGAAGCAATACAACTGCATCAGCACGGCACTGTGCCCAAGCCAACAAGAGAGCTAACAGGGCAATGCTTCTTTGGGGTCCCAAACTAGTTTTGCCACCACATCAACATATCAGCTTTCTTGGAACCACTTCACCGTTTCTCATAAAATGCTGAATTTTAACAAGGAGCCTTTAAGGCCAACTCCATGAAGACATTTGACTGCCTAAGCTCCCACTGATTTTCAGGACCTAGGCATCTGTCTCTCTGCCTTGTTGACAAAGAGGCTATGGCTTCATCTTTCTCTTTCACCTAAGCTGTATCTCTTCAGAGCAGGGTTCATTTCTTACTATGCAGTACATCCTTGCAAAACGGCCACTTAATTTTGATGGAGGCCCCTGACTTCTAATGAATTTTAAATAACAGTAACAATTTGGCTGAGCTTATAAACCACCAACACACAGGAATGGCAGGAAAGGACAGACAAACTGCAGGAAAAGAAGCCATTCATACTTTTATGCATCACTGGAAAGTTCTCTTGAGAGCAAAAAATGAAGGAATATTTTATTCAAATTATTAACCCACTCTTTAAAGCAAGCTAATGGGAGCTTATGTGTGCCATCCATCAGTGCCAATTCACTAACTGCAGGAAGGGCACTCAGCCTATGGTTTTCGTGTTCCACCTAGCCTGAATCCAGCTTTACTGATGTTGAAGAGGTTGCCAAGGCTCCTGCTTCAGCAGAGACAAAATTCAGGGATTTGACAGCTGCTTTCTACTCTTTTGTGCTTAAGAACAGCTACTACATTTATATAGGTATCTTCTGAAATGCTTAGACAACTGTCCTCCAGCATTTATTGCAATTGATTAGAAAATTATTAAATCAATTTTCAGAACTCATGAGCTTTAAGCCCAAGCATGACTAGTTATGATTTCTGTCAATAAACCACAATAATCAGATTTCTAAAGTTCTAGTCCAGCTTCTATTGGCTTTTGTTTTGATAAATGGGAATTAGTAAAAAATGCAATTACAACAGCCAAAAATAGAGCTTGACCACAGATGCTCACATAGAGGACAAGGAGGTCACAGCTTCTCCCTGTTAGTGTGATCACCACTCAGATATTCACACATTTCTTGCTCCAGCAAGAAAGGGCTACAAGCAGCTTGAAAATGCTGGTCTAAATGTCACTGCTGGGCAGATTCTTCCAGGACATTTTCAGCATCACAGCTGTGTCTCCTCCCTGCTTTAAGCTTCATCTCAGCAGTAAGGGGCAGGCAGCAGCTCAGCAGGCTTTACATCTTCCAAGGAGTGTCTCCATTTAGAAGACATTTCTAGCAGATTAATTTAGATAATCTCAAATTATTGGTGTCCCTTGGGAGAAGAATGGGCCAGTGAACATGGACTGGTAGGTTCAGCTACCTATACAGCAAGAGAAAGGAAGGAACTTGCATACCACCAAGTAATCCTAATAGGAGTGCCCAACAATAAAAATCATCATTAAAAGGCCTTCCCTGTATACCCCATTGGCATGCCCTGTGTTTTATACAGACTTGACTTATTTTTGTGCAACTGGAGAAGTATAATAATACCTGCAATAAGAAATTATTAATATTAGCTGAGCTTTCTGATGTTGTCATTGCTCTTGGGTTTGCAGTCATGGCTCTTGCCCTGAAATATCCTATGGGAATGATCTTGTTCAGTTATGATTGTGGAGAATCACAACCTTTGCAATTCTTTTTAGAAACAGACATTTTCTCTTGGTAAAGACACCAGAACCTTCCCCCAAGGAAATGAACTCAGAAGTAGCAATATATTAAGAGCTGAGGCCCAAAGCACTGTGAAACCTGTGTAACAGGATTTTTTCGTATTCCTCTGAGAGTTCAGCTTTGGCCTTTT
This sequence comes from Calonectris borealis, assembly GCF_964195595.1. Lineage (NCBI taxonomy): Eukaryota > Metazoa > Chordata > Aves > Procellariiformes > Procellariidae > Calonectris > Calonectris borealis. Next base: position 50,244,387 of record NC_134316.1, on the reverse strand, counting down.
GCCAGAGGGACTGTCTAATGTTTGGTTTATGTTGACTTTTTTTAATAAAGGATTAAGATCTGGCTAGCAAAACTTGTAGCCTCAATGCATCTTAGGAGATGCAATTTTTAATGTTATATATCCTGGGTCCTGTATCTTCTTCCATTCTGTCACTATCAAAACAATCTGTTTAACTCATTACCAGGGTTATTGTCTTCTATTCAGCAGTAATAACAAATGCAAAAATACAACTAGAGAAACACGTGCCAGAGAAGTGTTTAGTCTGTTAAATGCACACTACTAATACACATGTTTAATTTCTTTTTTTTTTGTTTTACTTATCTAATTACCCAAAGACAATAAGGAACTGGAAGAGACTTGGAGAATTGAAGCTGAGGAGGAAAAAGAGATTCTTGCAGTGAACCTGCAAGAAGTATTTTGGCTATGAGCATATCCTAGGTATACACCATTGGTGAAAAACCATACCACCACACAAGAATTGACACAGTGACCTTCAGAAGTAAAAGCATGAACTAAAGCATGAACTACTGTAGCAGCCCTATAACAGTTGCTAACTGATGGTTTTATCAATTCATAGCCTTCATGGGTAGGGTAACATACACTCTTCAGGAGCTGATATCAATGCAGTTCCTCTAGTTAAAAATAATACCTGATATTGTCATGCAGTTAGGTTTCAGTTTAACATGCAGAATGAGGGTAGACATGTAATTAACAGCAGCAGTCACAAATAAATAGCAAATGCTTTTTATAGAACACAATAAATTAAATGTTGCTGTGCTTTTGAACTAAAAATGGCTAATATGAAACAATGCTTCTCACACTGTTACCTGCTTACCATCAGAATAAGTTACCTGAAATTATTTTTGGAAATCACTGTATAACTGTAACCCTTCAAAACCTGTCAAGCAGCTATCACATAACCCATGAGATGACACTGAATTCAGGGAAGGGATAAGTTACATGTGGTCATCTCTGATGTTATCTGTGCAGTTACACCTTAAATACTGGTCAAGTGGCTTTTTTTTTTTTTTTAAGGTAGTAAACATACTGTGGAAGTAACTGTAAAATCACTACTTTATTCAAGGGATCTGCTTTCAGGACACTGACTTGCAAGTAGCATATTTCACTGATTATGGCCTAATACTCCAACATGTTAAAGGGCAACATCTTACATTGAGACACACTCTGCCCTTGTATCATTCACTGACTTCTATGGAGACTGAGGATGCTCATTATTTTGCAGGATGAGGCTTCTCAATCTTAAATGCATGAGTAATTGTTATAACTAACAGATAGTTCATATGTGTGAATGCTTTGTTGAGTGGAGCCTAAGGTAACTTTACATTTTACACCTGTCAGCAAACCAGTATAGACCCAAGCTAACACTTTTGCACGATATCAGCAGAACTATTTATTATATCTCTGGAAAGCCAGAGGAACTCAGACTTTACTTTTGAATTCCATGTCAAATCCATGTCAGTGTTTTAATGTGCCACAAAGGAGAAATCTTGACAAAATAAACAGTGCCATCACATCAGAAAATTTCTCTGGTGCGCACTGGAGAACTGGATGGAAGGACAGGAGAGTCAGGTGTGTTTCCTTGCCCTTCATGGTCCTGAAGGCCATCTTGAACTTCTAAGCACGATCCACCTCTTATCTGTCAGTTTCCAAACATACAACTAAGCCGACAAGCAGCATGATTGAGAAAGAAGTCTGAGTAGTGGAGATTTCTGAACACAACTCAATCTGACATCTTTATTAAGATTTATACTGTTGTCATGCCTAGAAGTCAAATGGACAAGGGTCTATTATATAGATATATTACAAACATATAAAAACTATGTCTGGCCCCAGAGGTTCTAATGGGAGCCATGGGTTACTAATCCTTTTGAAAAATCTAGATTTTAGTGTTTTTAACAGATGATCATGACAACCATGTCACTGCATCTTATTTTGCCCAAATAGCTATGTTAATTATCAAACAGATAAGTAAAATTGAACATAGCAGGAAATGTTTATTTATTGTCTCTGCATGCACATAACATTAGGCATTAGATTTTCTCAATTTGATTTAATAATTGAAAGAAAACCATTTGCAGGTGATATAAATTCAATTATTCCAAAATTCAAAGCACAGCTGTGTTAAGTATTAACACCTCCTTATTTCAAGAAGCAATGTTTGTTCTACAACAGGTCATACAGCAACAGCAGAACAATACTGCAGAGGAACAATTTGGTTTTCAATGTAAAAATGTACGATGTGAATCCATGTACTGAAATAAAAAAGATTAATCATTTAGCTATCTGGAAAAAAATGCCCAGACAAATTAATTGCTAGAATCTGAAAGTCAGGAGACTAATCTAATTAAACATGTAAATGGGGTACCTATGGTGTTCATTTGCAGTGTCCTTCAAGCTAATAATTAAATGATGGATTTTAAAACTAATTGTTAAGAAAAGTGTCAGCTGTTAGCCTGAAATTCAGAGTGCCTTTAAACTTATGCTGCCACATTAATCCTTGAATGACAAAGTCAACTCAGATCCAAACCTTCACCTATTCCCACTCAAGGTACTGAACAATAAAAAAAAAAACCATCTGTTTTCCACTGTGGAAATTTAGATGGCTAGAATTACTCTGAATGTATATTGTCACATGTGTTCAGAATCCTGAATATTTGGCAATCAATCATATCGAGCGCACTGAATAAGACCACCTTTTAGGTGGCAAAATAGCAGTGACCAGAGTGGTTTGACACCTTTCTCAGAAACTACCATAACCAAGAAACAGTTGAACAAATAAATTCCTGCAGCTTGGTCTCCAATTGAAATAGCCCCACACAGGGGCAATCATGATCTGCACACAAAAGACACATAATGACCACTAGTTACATCCTGCTATTGTATCTTATGACTAATTGATCTCATTTGCCTTGTCAGCTTAAGTATGTAAAAATCACATTTTCCCCTGCAAATTCTTGGCATTGATCTTAAAATCATGAGTTTTAAAAAGAATCTATATATTTGGGACTCAGAGATAAGAACCCCCAAGGTTTGAAAACCCTGAAGAAATGAAAAAGAACATGTCATGGCCTCATATCACTGAGAGGCTGCCTTTCACAAGAGGAATTATTCTGTGATACCGATGCAAAAAAAAAAAAAAAAAAAAAAATCACAACTGTTGCTTTCAAATAATATTTTTGCCTGCAAATTCCTGAAAAATGTTTGCAGTGGTTTGGTGATAAAAAGCAACCGAACAAATTTGACTGTGCTTTTTTGGTGCAAATGTTCTTGCAACTATTTACAGTTTTAATTGTCATAGTACTGCTTTCAGGAAAAAAAAATCCAGCTTACCTGAGTACCCAATGCTGCATATATCAAACCAGTGTTTTTCATTATTTTCACTAAATCCTAGTTTTTCCCATCTTAAGTTTCTATGATTGCCAGTTAACTATTTCAGCAATAGCTCTGATAGCCTGAGATAAACCTATCAACATACACCTCTAGGTTTAACGCCTTTAAATCAGCACTATTTCATTGAAGCTAATGAAGTGAAACTGTATTACATCTTCTGCCCATCTAAAGTGGTTTTCCTTCAAAAGCGCTTTTATGGCTATTCATATCTGTCATTTATACAGATTTACACGGAATAAGAAAAGTCAATGAGATTCATGCAGATGCAAGATACAACAACGATCAAGCAGCTTTTCTACCAGAGGTGATAAGAACAGGAAGGAAAACAGAAAAACATCCTCTTCTAATCATGATTTAGCTATGCCAAAGGGGTAATATTTGAATAAAAATGTTGCTTAAAATCTTAACTCATGCATTACAAAGTGTGCAAAAGATGTGTAATGCAGAATGAGTTGTTTCATCTTCAGACATCAAGAATTTCTAGGTGATCTATTGACAATATATAAGTAATCTTTTAACAGTTCACATCCCTAAGTTCTGTTGCATCTGTGTTGTAGTTAAAGCCCATTTACTGGATTTTCTGCCATATACATGGTTTCATACGTCACATAAATATATGAAAACCTGTCCAACCTTTATTTTTTTGTTTTCCAAACATGCAATCAATACTACAACACAGGAATATTGTTGCTGCCTGATATCATAGTTATTTTATTCATACAATACATAGCATCTGGCACAAACAAGTCTGAAAATAGAGAGCAATGATGGCATCTGTGAGAGTGCGGTGAGAACAGCAACACTATGAGAGAGCAAGTGAACCCAACAGTGCATCCACAAAGTGGTGATTTTCCAGATGAGTAGATGTCTTGCCTAGGAAACTGATAATGTGAAACAGCCTTGTCATAGCTGGCTATTACTTGTGGTGATAGTTATACCCAGAATCAAGGCAGTTTGCAAAGCTCTGATCATGGAGCTTTATGCTCAGCATTTCCACTTTCTTTTGTTTGTTGAAAGATGAGTGTTTCCAGTCCTCTTAATTAAGAGGAAAGTGCAAAACGAACACAATCAAACCAGAGGTGTGACTCAGTTTTTCAGAAGTTTGAAGACAGTACTAAGTGCTATTGCTTCAGCTAAGTTCCTGGCACCTACAGCTGTCACCCCCAAATTAAAAATATTCTCAATATTTATATAATTTTGGATGGTAAAAATGCCTAGGGGACCCACTTCTGTTTTCTGAAGTATGCTATAAACATGCAATTCTTTCTTGTCTTGCATACGCACTAGAATTCGTATTATTTTCTATAGTTCATTTGCTTCATTAAGGAACCAGATATTTGGGGATTTTAGTCTTCTCACTCTGTCTGGAGCTGCATCTAATCCTACAATGAAGAAATAATTGGATCATAGTGCTCACAGCACACCCATCAGAAGCACTGCTATAAATGAATACATCTAATTGAAAAGAGTGCAACTATACCACTTGATAATCAGTGAAGAATTTCAAAGCTGGCTGTGGGCTCGACTGAAAAGGCAACCAGAGTAAAGAAGGTGGAGTACATCAGGCTGCCTGGAGTAAAAGCTATCCTCAAAATTAAATCACTTTGAAATGATTAAGATGTTTGATCTGAATAAAATATTTCCATTTATGAGTCTCAGTCTGTTTGGGAAGAGGGATGTGGTTGATACTTCAACAATGGATAACAGCTGGCATTGCTGAAGCAGGTCCTGATATTCTGAAGAGTACCTGAGCCCCATGACTGCAGGAAAGCTACTTCACCTATGAAGGCCCACCCAGGCCACCAGGAGCATTCACAGTGCAGACAACAATGGATGAACTTAGTGTAGCTTCCATCTGCAGGCAGGCACATTTGCTGTTGGATTGCATGAGAACCCTACACCTAATCTGGTCTGACCTGATTTGGCATTCTCCAAACAGCCCCAGTTTATGATAGAGGAATTATGGGACAGGAGCTTCATTGTGTAAGCATCTACAAGGAAAACTGCTTGGCACTACACTTGGAATTGCTCAAGTGAATCAAATTTTTTTCTCTGAGAGACAACTTCAGAGTGGTACTTGTAAATGCCTTTATAATTACTTTTTTCTTCTACAGTTGATTCTAGGAAAAAAATCTGCCTTGACTGTTTTCTCTCCATCTTCCTTGTCATATCCTGGCTTTCACGGTCGCACACAGCTTTAGCCTAGACAGAAGTCACACCACCAGAACACTGCCCAGCCTGCTGTCTCCCACATTGCCTTCTCCTCCTACTAAAACCTCAGTCTACAATGCATTCTCAGAACTCATTTCTCTTTCCAAACAATGTTTTGTCTGCCAAGTAACTTAAAGTTCAATCCCTTTGTCCCTTTATGCTGAACACCACCCCAGTGGTAACATCCTTTCCTGTGCCTGAATATTACTCCTGAGTGCTACTGATCTGAACTAAATTGTAAACTCCTTTCCCATGATTTGGGAACATTTTTGGTGCTAACCAAAGGAAAAACATCAGTTTCAGACAAGTAAAATGTCAACAGCCTTGAATTTTCTTCATGATTTCCTTTGTCTCAAGAATACAGTGTTGCCACAAAAATTACATCTCTTGAAGCACTTTATTAGCTTCAAGGTATCACCTTGAAGGTATCAAGGTACCTAGGGTGTGCCATGAGCAGGTAGGAGCCAAATATATAGTTAGAGTTTTAACAAGTATTCTGCGAGGTTACTTTTTTCCTTGCCTATGTCTCAGCTAAGATTTCTTACAAGGAAAAAATATTAATTATAGAGTGCAATACTTCAAACTGTACGTAATGATGTTTCATTGTTCATAAGCACTACAGATATAATTTTGAATGCTTATTCAAACAGAGCGAGTCTTTTGAGATTCATCTGTTTCTAGAAATCAATTGAAAGAATATATTTCTGTGACTATTCTTATATATACACACAATAGATATCTAGGTGACATGTGGGCTAAAGCCCAGATTGCTGCCTTCCCCTGCTTTGCACATCTGCAGTGCCAGAAATCTGTAGCCTGCAGTCTGGCGCAGCATATTACTCACTGCATTAGGGCAAGCGTTACCTACCCTTGCAGATGGGAGTCTTGTACATTCTACAGCAGCACTAGGGGTGGGATGACATGGTGGGACTCATCCACACTACCAGCTAGCAAAACTTTAAACTTGGCTTATGAAAAGTGATGCAAAGCTGAGTTTTCCTGCAGTATTCCCTGAAGCTGGTATCATCCATGTGCATCTATGCTGTATGGACACAGGGAATCTGGTCTCCCCTTTCATGCAGTAAATATTCCACTAACTTGCAAGACATCTAACCAGCTCTGTAGTTGTCTCAACACACTTGAATCATACTTCTGATGTGCTCACATACATCTGCTTGCATAACTCTATTCATGGTTAGGAAATCTGCATGTCTAGCTAGATTAGTTAGAGATAAGTTATAGGTATCCTAATCTTCCTAGTCCTTTTTGCTAATTACTCAAATTTACATAATTACTACCATTACCATCATTAATTCTCGATGCTTAGCTTACTTAAAAATGCCCATTTGATCAGACTCATAACTTCCTTTCCCTGCTTACCAGGGCTGTAACCAAATCTCACATTCCTTTACTTAGGCTTAAGTAATCCCAAATCCATACTATGTCTGCAATACAGCAGAGTGTCTTTGGTGAGCTGTATTTTGCAATTCACACATACTGTAAGGCGTACTGGTCTTTTTCACTGCTACACGACTACATCAACTCAAAATTAAGAGAAACAGGTAATACTTCTCTTCTACCTCCCCAGATTAATCAATTAAGTAGAAAGCCAAAGGCAAGTGCCATGCAGAGGTGACTAGTTTACCTGCCGAATGGTTTAAGACTTGTGCAGAATCCCAGCAGGTGCAGTTAGCATCAAAAGACTTGGCACCTTCTGCCTTTCAGTTCCCCTGTTCACCTGCTGACTCGATGGCAATCCCTTGCACTATCCTAGGCAAATGCTGAGTGACTGATGCTGATCTTTCCGTGCCCTGTGCAGGTCCTTGACAGACTGGTGTTACCTTTACGCTTTTTTGTCCACTCGCTGTTTAACACTGCTTGCCTGTTAGCGCTTTCCTCCTGACCCATTTTCTTGTGTGAGATTCAACCCCCAAATTAATTCTTTCCTTCGAGCTCATGATTTGATGATAAAGCTTGCTTGCTTTCCCCAAACTATTCCATATAAACTGTGGTACACCTGCTACTTAGGAACATGGAAGGTTTTTTTTTTTTGGGGGGTGGAGGGGGGAGAGGAGAGGGCGGGGAAGGAGGATATAGCTAACATGTTAGCTGGTGACTTGCATACCTTGAAAAACACTCACAGAGAAGTACTAGTGTGATGGGGAAGAAGGGGGACTTGTACTGCTGAGATCTGTGCCCAGCTCTTGCTGAAGCAATTTTTCAGCCTCTGTACCTCATTTTATACCTATAACAATACCTATTGCATTGATTATCACAGGTTTTAATTAATTCAATTTGTCAACAACTAGGGGGTGATTTATAAATGCATTCAGAAAATTAAAGAACTATTAAGAAAGCTTATCTGAAAGCTTTGGGCTAGGCTTTCAGCCTTGCCTCGTTTTCAAGTTGCTGCAAACAGGAAAACAAACAATCCCTCAGTGAAGGACAAGCCCCAAACAGTCATTATGAGTGTATTCCCAGAGGTCTTATTTTGGGTGCAATGTTATATCAAGATTTTCTAATGCACTACCTCTTACCATTGCAAAAAGAAAAGCCGGGCATCATAATCTGATTAAAACTGATACATCTGAAACTGCAGCTTGGAATATATACACTTCTACAGACCTCCCTCTAGATACTGCCACATTTGCTCCCTCCTGGGTCACCTGGGCACTGGCACATAGCTGGAGCAGAAGGCAGCCTGCCCTCGGCTCGCCCCTTCCCCTCCCTGTGCAGGCACAGGGGGCCGCTGCCTTGTGTCCAAGATCCCCAAAATGCCCCTCAGTCTGTCTGGGAGAAAGCCACTTGTCCTTCTCCATCACATGGAGAGGTGAGGTTATCAGAAAGCCACCATGGTTTGAAGCACGTGGGGCTACAGCTGGATTTAGTTAGTTGTGTCTCAGCATTACACACCACATAGATGACAACTACTCCTGCCTCCTTTGCCCTATTCTTAGGCAAAGGAGATTTTTCAGGGGCAGAAGAAAACCTGGAAAGCACCAAGGATTAAACCTCATGTTCAAGGACTTAGAAAAATACATCTTAATCATTATTTATCTTCCCACACTGAAAGTATATTCAAGTGGCCTATTGTTGTCAGCAATGAATGGCAGAACTTCACACTGGGTTAAAAAACACTTTTCTGTAGAAAAAAATTCCCATGTGTAAAAATGTATCCAGAATTTTCCAAAACCAGGAAAATACTAAAGAGCTGAAGAAAATCATGCTACGCTTCCTCTGCTTGGAATGACTTCTTCCATAGCTGGGATAAGGCATTTTAGAAAAACATCTACATTGAAGCACATGGAGATTGACAAATTATTGTAAATATTGAAAAACCATCTCTCTTATAAGGAATTCTAGGACAGATACCTAAGCAGGATGCACAAGCAGGTAACATTACTGTGCAAATTGACTAAGCTGAGCAAATTGTGCCTTAAATAATCATTGTTCTGGTGAGGAACAACTGCCACTAAATTTTTTAAAAGAATCAAATGCCTTAGGATTTTAATTAAGCTCAAAGTCTTTAGAGAAGATAATTTTTTAAGAAATTACACCCTCAATGACCTCACAAGATATTTCAGGAATGTTCCCACAATCCACACAAACTGTAAATAAAGCTCTGTTAAAATCTTTGCAAGGGGACTGCAAATAAGTTGTGTTAGGGCTATGTTAATGATCCACTACTTGCTTTTTAACTTGAAATTGAAGGATACTCACAGCTTGCTGCAGGGCCTGGGGCCTGGGGCCTGGGGCCTGGGGCCTGGGGCCTGGGGCCTGGGGCCTGGGGCCTGGGGCCTGGGGCCTGGGGCCTGGGGCCTGGGGCCTGGGGCCTGGGCTACTCTCATCCCTCCCCAGCTGCCACCCTGAGGGAGGTGGTGGTGGAGGAGCTTAAATGTGGCAGCGGGGTGGTGGGCTGGTGTGGGTCCCGGGTGGGGCCACTCAGGGCTGTTAAGATAATTAGCGCCCTCAGGGCCCTGAGAAGGGGGTTGGGTCAACATATGGTGATGCTTTGCTTTTTGAGCAGCGGTTGTTTGGCACCCTGGGCGCTCTCTCCCCTCTGCCATAGCCATCCTGGGGCAGTTTTACAGCGCCATGTTCTCTGTGAAAGCAAGTCCTCCCTGGGGCTTGCTGGGTCACACCTCACTGATCACCATCCCGGCCTACAGTGAAATAACCTCAAATTAGCGACTGGAAGCTCCCTGAGGGTCCAGGAGCCCCGCACACCCCACCAGCAGCTTGGGGAAGGCGTGCAGCAACTCCGTGGGCTATGATTTCTGCAGAAGGCTTACGCAGCTGCATGGAGAGGAGCGAAGAGGCAAACCGGTGCCTGAGCCAGGGGCAAGCCCTGCCAGCACCTGCCCGGCCGCTGGGCGGTACGCTGCATGGCTGCCTGCAGCCGGCGTTGGAAAATACTGACCTCTCTCTTGCACGGCCGCAACCACGAGGCACAACTGAAGGTCCCTCATGCCAAATGAAAGGCAGCTTTTCATTGAACGCTGGGAACTCGTGAGGACTGCGGCGGATGAATAAGGAGAGGATGAAATCACAAACTAAAGGCCAGAAGTTGGCATAACAACTTGGCCTCTCCCGACCCCGCAGCTGCCCCGTCCATTCCCACTTTGGCTTGCTAGGGTGCATTTTCATTCCTCTGTTGCTCTTCTCCCTCACCCTCCCCATCTTTCTTCCTCTGGCCCACGTCTCTGTGGGATTTCCAACCGTCCTGGAGGCTGAGAGCCCTGCCCAGCACTACAGCAAAGGGACAAGGAAGCTCATTCATTTCTGATGGGTTGGGAAATGGCTGTGAAGGAGAATGACCTGGTCTGTCCCCAGGTGTTGTCCCACCTGGGCACCTGGTGGGTGTCCCCAGTCTGGGACACCAGGAGCTGTAACCACGCTTCCAACACCAACCAGCTGTGATGGGGTGGCTTGGAGAGAGGGTGAGTAAAAACTGCTATTTCCTCCACTTCTCATTATCCAGTCTTGCCTCCATTTTGTGCTTGCTGGCTTTGGTGGAAGCACCGACTCTCCCAGAGAGTTCAACCAGAAATTTAGACATGACTAATGCTTCTTCCTTCTGAGAAGGATTGCTAGAGTAAATGAAACTGTAGGTGAATATTCTCTTCCCATTGGAAAAGTACTTGTAGGATTTGATTGAGATTGTCTTGTATAGCACACTCACTTTCAAAATGCTGTGTGCTTGTTATTATTTTTTCTCTTGTACATCCAAAACATGTACAAATAATACATGTATAGAAATTTTGTAGTGTATTTGTTGTTAAACTAAATACACTTGCACTTATGTATTTATAATTCCACCCTTGTTGAACTATTTAATCTTCCAGATTGTCTGGTTTACATCTTTGATCTTCTGGACCCATTTGTTCCATAAAAAAAAAAGAAAAAAAAAAATCACTACAGTCCTTGATGATTGACATTTCTTTGTATGGATTGCAGAGTTAGATGTCCTTTAGAGATCTGCCTTACCAATGAAGCGGCTCAGTCACAGGGTCAAATGACATCAATAGTATCACCCATCATAAATATTTGAACGCTCAATTAAGGATAGACTATAAAGGACCCTGATTTTCCACGCTGTATTTCCAAAAGGATACATATACCCTCAAGGGTATTTCAAGTTTGGCATCCAAAAATGGAGGTACCTAATGCTTTTGAACTTCAAAACTTTTGAAATTCACTGCTCCTTGGTTGTTTATTCAAATCTGCCTTATCTGGCTAAGGAAGTTGGTTGCAATGGTGAAACATCTGCTAAGCCAAAGTAACGCCTCTGCTCTGCTTGCAGATTTCAAACACAAGTAAATAAATTTTAATTGTAATTTGTCTCACCTCCCTGCGCTTTGTAAAGTACATGCGCACAAACAAAAGTGCCAAATTCAAGCTCCTGGACTGCGTGTTAAAGGAAGGGACTTGGCTTTCCTGCCACCTCTCCATTGAAGAGTCGGTGCCCCGGAGTAAATGGCAGCTTGCAGCTTTTACTCCCTGCCCCAGACAAACACCAACTAGCACCTGCAGAAGCTGTGGCTAGGCAGGGACCCTGGCACCCCAGCTCTGGCAGTTTGTGTCCTTAAGGTGGCAGCAGCTATCAAAAAAGGTGCTTTTTTTTTTTGCGGGGGGAAGGGGGAGGGCACTGGAGAAGCAGTCTTAAAATTGGAAAAAATGAGAGCTCTAATTCTTCAGAGCTCCTTCTTTAATCTTCCATTTTCTGCTCAACAGAATCATATTCATAGCCAGATTATTCATTATTAAGAGCTTATTTCAGATCAAACCCTGTATGTCAGTAGATTAGGACATTGAGGAAGATTAGGTTCTCACTGTAGGTGGTGGGAGTAAGTTCTTTATCTTATCATTAGCATGGACTTTCATGGGTTTTGATCATAATTATTAATTCTACCAGCAGACTTCCGCACAGGGATTAAAATGCAGATAGGTGTCGTTTAAGTAGCATAATCAAGCTGAATGTGAGGGTTTTGTGCAGGCAAATCCTCTGTTTTACAACAGTCAATTTAACTTCTGGACTTTTCAAACTCATTTTGTTGTTTAAAAATGGGTTTGTTTACTTTCATGTGCCTCTAATAGAATTTTATTAAGTATTTTTCGCCCCAAAGAAAAATATTGTTAGTATTCAGGTGAACTTTTATTCTGATTAGTATAAATGGCATGTAAAATTCTTAAGCAATGTTTCTGCACATCCTTGCATTGTTGTAAGTGGAAGCCAAGAATATAGATGAAGAATTACTGAATGAATTCAAATTAAATACCCCCCCCCTTTTTTTTCCCCTCTGTCACTTTTTTTCTTTTTCTGATGTTTTTGGGCTTTATTCTCTCTGTGAATGTGGGTTAGTGACATGGCTTTTGAAAATCTAAGAATGCAACAGTTTCTCCTAGTGTCAAGGTGAACATTCTTAGAACATCAGAAAATTTAAGCTCGCCACATTTCTGAATATTATGAACAAAGCAGCAAAGAAAGAGTAGACAATGTTTCATCACCAAAAGCCTTTTAGTTAGATTTTTAGATCAAAACCTCAGCAAAACAGGGGTCTGCTTCATTTTCTAAAGCATACAAGTGTTTGGCTGCATAATGAAACTGAGTGATAATATTGTATATTATTGAAGTGCTCACAGAACTCTGATTTTGCAAAACGTAAAATGCAGAAAGGTGAAGAGCAGATACAACCCTGGGAAGAATATGTAGCAGCAGCTCATACATACAGCTGCAGTGAAGATGGCTAGTTGGCAATTGTTTTTGTTTTAAATTCGATACTAATTAGGTAGTTGATATGATGAACCTTATGACACAGGTAGTGATTACACCCTTACCTGGAGATTTCTTTTCTATCACCTTTACTTTTTTTACTTATTTCTTGCATTTCAGCTTACATTGCATGCTTTCTGGGGAGGGTTTGGCTTTTTGTCACATTTTTGTACAGCATCTAGCTTGGCAGGTCAGGCTTTTTTGGATAGCTGAGCCATTAACTATGAAGATATGCATTTAAGCTGCATACGAGAGGAGGCAGAGCTGAATGTTTGGTCCCCTGCCTCTGGTTATGCAAGGACTTTGAAGTTGGCAGTGTTTTGGAGCCTGAGAAATGGCAGTGTTGTAGTGTTGCTACAAAAGGAGGTAAAATTCAGTGGAGGCATATTAAAATGCTAATTTAGATAAACGCTTAAAAATGTGCAAATATTTTGTCCAGTGTCATACAGAAAGTTGATAGTACACCGAGTCCTCCCAGACGCTGATCTCTAACAGCAAAATAAGATCAATAATCTGGAGGTTCCTATGAATTTTGGCATACTTGCCTAGCTTTTCAGTGTGTAATGATGATAACAGCTTCTTTCTGACTCTTTTTGCATATTTAAACACACAGCTATGCCCACACTATATCCTCCTCCTTTCTCCACGGTTCCTGAAAGCCATTTCTTGGTATTTTTCTGCTGACATAAAGAATACTGCCTCAGGCAAAGAGCACGTGCAATGCTCATAGAGCCGTCAGGGGAGCATCTGACATGTTCTTCTCCCATCATCTGAGAACATGCTGCCGGGCACATGCACGCAGACTGGGCAAGGTTTGTACCAGAAAAAAACCCAACAACTGAAGCTTAAGAGTAGTGGAGAAGTTTATTTTCATTAAGATGTATCCCTGATGAGTATAAAAATGCTCATTTTGAGACAGCGAATGCACAAAAAATAAAAATAAGTTCCCCATGGCTAGTATGGTATAGGGGATTGGAGCCCACATATTTACTCCTCTCCACGTAAGTACAACTATCAAAACTTATATTATGCTTTAATGCATTCCTATCTGAGGCATGTTGTAACTAAACAAAAACATGTTGAAAACAAAATATTCATATTGCTCATTGTCATCAGTTAGCTTAGAATTAACTGAAAATCGGTGCAGTTTTTCCTCCGGCTGTTTTCAGCAGCAAAAGAATTTGAGCTTTTTCTTCTGTGACAAGGCAGCAGCAAATCAATTCTGATCAGTAGATTTACCTGCTTGTTCAGTAGGGTGTCGTAAACCTTCATGATTTAAAAGCACTAGCTGCTGTTGTGCATATGTGAGAAATCCAGCTATATCTCCAAGGTCTGTTAAAGCTGAAGAATTTTCTGTGCTGTTCACTCGTCCCAAGGTTGAGGTCATATCTCATCCCTCTGTAAATGATATGATATTATGGTGCCAAATCCAAGATGAATTAAATCTTGCTTGCGCTCATTGGGACCAAATTCTGCTGCCATTTAAAACTGATTGAATTCAGGGTGATTCTTGGAAGTTTTCCGTAAGTATCAACAGAGGCGTAATTTCTTCAGAGGGAGCTCAGACTGAACAGAAACCAAATGAAGACTTCGGGAAATTACACTGTTATCATGTACTATTCAACCCCAGCTCTGCAGGTTGTCCTTAAAAAACCAAATATACATAGGAGACCTTGGTCCACCCTTATGTCTCTTCTATTGTCTCAGAAGAATAACATTCTATGGAGCTGGAAGGACTGTTTTTGATCTTCAGTGAAAGTGCAGAAGAAGTTTGCTTGACACGCTTGGGGAAGGTAGAACTTGATGCCACATGAGGAAGTAAGGGAGAAGGTGTGGAAATAAAAGTGGGGAAAGACACAAAGACGCTAGTCTTGCTAGAAGTAAGGGGAAGTGAAGCAGGGAGGATGAATAACAGGGGAACACAGGGAGAGAGGTTGCTGAGAAAGCTTCTGTGACAAGAAGTTTGAAATTAATAGGAGGGGAAAAAGGGCAGAGGAAATACTCGGAGACTATGTGATATTTGACTGAGGAAGAGCTACAGACTTCCAGCAGAGACAAGGTAGAAAGGAAGACCAGAAGAAGAGAAGGATGTGGCTGCCATCATGATAATACATGGTCACTCACAGTAACTTTGATTTTGAAAAGTTAATTTATTTTTCACTGTTTACTTGATGGAAATCTACAAAAGCCTTACTATTCTGTGTGCGTTTTTTAAAATGCTTCCCCTGGACTGGAGTGTGTCCTCAAGCTATTTTCAGATCTTTCCATCTGTTTACCAAACAATTTCCACTCAAAACTTAATAGTAGAAGGTAATTAGCATTAGGATTATGATGTGTGTGTTCTCTCTGTGCCCTTTCCATACGCAGTGAGTAAGCTATTGTAGAGAAGGAGGCTTGGTTTAGATTACAAACCTAGACTGAACATACACATACACATGAGCAAACACGCCTTTACTTAAATATACTCACAGGATAATCATATATACACACTAGTATACTCCTATACATTCCTCAATATATAAGGAAATGGTTACAGCATAAACACATAAAGAGAAAGATAATGATAAATTATGTCCCTGAGTTCTTTGTTAATGGGAATATCAGTTTGCAGAGGGGAGGGGCAAGCAACTAGCTTTAAATAGTTTTTACCAGGCAGTTTAATTGAGGCTGTTAAGCTACCCTGCTAACGTACAGTAGCTCAAAGAAATATTTCAGCTACAAAGAAGTTGGCTGGATATGGTGAAAGAAATTTTCTTGTTTGTTAAGGAACGGCTGGACGGCCGAGCCCAGAGAGTTGTGGTGAACGGAGTTAAATCCAGTTGGCGGCCGGTCACGAGCGGTGTTCCCCAGGGCTCAGTTTTGGGGCCGGTCCTGTTCAATATCTTCATCAATGATCTGGACGAGGGGATCGAGTGCTCCCTCAGTAAGTTTGCAGACGACACCAAGTTGGGCGGGAGTGTTGATCTGCTGGAGGGTAGGAAGGCTCTGCAGAGGGACCTGGACAGGCTGGATCGATGGGCCGAGGCCAACTGTATGAGGTTCAACAAGGCCAAGTGCCGGGTCCTGCACTTCGGCCACAACAACCCCAGGCAACGCTACAGGCTTGGGGAAGAGTGGCTGGAAAGCTGCCCAGAGGAAAAGGACCTGGGGGTGCTGGTTGACAGCCGGCTGAACATGAGCCGGCAGTGTGCTCAGGTGGCCAAGAAGGCCAACGGCATCCTGGCCTGTATCAGAACTAGTGTGGCCAGCAGGAGCAGGGAGGTGATCGTGCCCCTGTACTCGGCACTGGTGAGGCCGCACCTCGAATACTGTGTTCAGTTTTGGGCCCCTCACTACAAGAAGGACACGGAGGTGCTGGAGCGCGTCCAGAGGAGGGCAACGAAGCTGGTGAAGGGCCTGGAGCACAAGTCTGATGAGGAGCGGCTGAGGGAACTGGGGTTGTTTAGCCTGGAGAAGAGGAGGCTGAGGGGAGACCTCATCGCACTCTACAACTACCTGAAAGGAGGTTGTAGCGAGGTGGGTGTTGGTCTCTTCTCCCAAGTAACTAGCGATAGGACAAGAGGAAATGGCCTCAAGTTGTGCCAAGGGAGGTTTAGATTGAACATTAGGAAAAATTTCTTTACTGAAAGAGTGGTCAGGCCTTGGAACAGGCTGCCCAGGGAAGTGGTGGAGTCACCATCCCTGGAGGTATTTAAAAGACGTGTAGATGAGGCCCTTAGGGACATGGTGTAGTGGGCATGGTGGTGTTGGGTTGACGGTTGGACACGATGATCTTAGAGGTCTTTTCCAACCTGTATGATTCTATGATTCTATGATTCTAAGTTATTAGCCTTTTACTA
Organism: Calonectris borealis; assembly: GCF_964195595.1. Lineage (NCBI taxonomy): Eukaryota > Metazoa > Chordata > Aves > Procellariiformes > Procellariidae > Calonectris > Calonectris borealis. The sequence goes on along the minus strand of NC_134316.1, from coordinate 50,227,653 downwards.
TCCAGTGATTATTTCATGCTGGGGCAGCTTTGGTTGGTCTGGGTTCCTGCATCCCTTCTGATATCAGTTCTATGGAAAATAGTAGAATGGGAACAATATGTCTGTGCTGTGTAGGGACTCCTGTTGACTTCACTGACATTTCAGAGGACAGGTTTTGGGCTAGTAGCCAAGTAAGGTTTTTTGCACATCTAATATGCTTTTGACATTTGTTCCTTGATTAACTTCTCTATTTGGTTATGAGTTCTGACTTTGAGCAGTTTTTGATTATAAAGAAGGCTCACCAAAAAAAAAACCAAACCAAAAACCGAACTGTGTTTTGCTTGAGCACAATGCAAAAAAAAAATGCTTTTGAAGAAGAGGAAGCTGCGTTGACAGCAGATGAATGAATACATAGGCAGTATGAAATAGATGTCAATTTTTTTCACCTGGGGGTTATAATCATGTAATCTGGGGAACTAAGGCCAAGAGATCTGTCTGTAAGAATCAGTGTTCTAGCAGATCAGAGCATCAGTGTTACTTGCTGCCGCTGTGACAGAGAAATGGATGAGAATGTCAAGAAGAAGAAAGAAATCTTAACCTGAAGAGACAGGGCATAAAAAAAAAACAGAAACCAAAAAAGAAAGCAAAAGGAAAGAAATTAATTTAAGGCCAAGTAACAAATGGTTAAGTCCAGGTGTGGGTGTGTTGTCACTATGTCACACAGTCAGAAATCCCAGATTCTCAGGTTTTGGTTCTACTTTATCATACACCATATGGAAAAGACGTCATTGGGGAAGGGATCTCATAGAGTTCCATAGGGTCCTGAAGGTGCATTGGAAAGAGCTGCTCACTGGCTTTTCTAATGCAAGAATTAGGGGACATGGCATGGTGCTTTCAGGTCACAAAGTAAAAAAAGTGTATATTTGAGTCACAAACTCCTTGAGTTTGAGGCAAGATGTTGTGGATTAATTTTTACTTAGGTTCAAAAACTGAATTAATAGTTCCATGGAAGACAAAGCCTGCAAGAACTGCTAAACATAAAAACAGGTAGGTGAAGAGGTCCCAGGTGGAAATAGTTGAAGTCTGGCAGAGTGCTCTGGGGAAGCATTGGTATGTCCTGATTTTAAACTCCGCCACAGGCATTTGCTGATGGCTTTTTTTGGAGACCTCCATGTTACTGGATTGTACGCAACTGTGGATATGGCCATTCTCATGTTCTAATGACATTGAACCTTCTATTCTCTGTGTAAAAAAGTAAAAATATATATGTATGTATGTATATACACGCATCCCCCCTCCTTTGAGGCATTTTTAGCTTGTTCAGGAAATCAGAATCTGAGGTATTCTTTAATCCTCAAAAGCTGCTGTAGAAGTTAGAAGATATTTAGCACCAAACAAAATTATTTGTGTGTGTGTTTTTTTTATTTTCATTAGTGTTCATTGTCAAGATTGTCAGCAGTGTTTAAACAGTGTGTTGTGTAAAGATTTCCAAACCATGTGGGAAGTTAGAATACAGAAAACTGAAGGGAAAAGCTCCTAAACCCAAAAAAAACCTTCAGCGAAATAAGAGATGTTTTCCATATGCTAACTGAGGTGCAGGAAAAAAAAAAAGTAGCACCTTTGCCCTTATCACTCTCCTCAAAAACTTTGAAGCCGCCCATGAATGGGTAGGAATCAAAATGGTAGCAATTATGTTAATTTCATTACTAAAAGATCAAGGTCACAACAACAGCAATTACCTGCAATTTCCCATTCCTGCAATTATATTATTATGAAAATGAACACTTGCTAACTGCAGTAAAGCTTTCAGGGGCACTAAAGTGAATTTTTTTCATTTCAGCATGCTTGCTAATTGTGTCAGGACTTCAGTGTAATGTGATTACCATTGCTTTGGTCTCATCAGAACAACAAACAGTAGATAGGTAGTGCCTACTTCTTCCAGGCTTCATCTGTACATAAATTTTATACCAATATAACTATTCAGATTAGGAACACTATATTTTGCTGAAATATTTATATCGCTATAAACCCTAGTAGGATAAACTTCATTTTGGGAATGAACTATATTAGCATAGGTATGCTTATACCAATATAATTGGGTCCAAAATAAGCAGTTGTACAGTTTTGTGACACAGTATAACAAGATGCAGAAAAATGTCTTGTTTCTGATCCAGCTACGTTGGTGGAAGAAATTACCACATCTTTCTGCTAGTCACCTGGATCTGCCAGCAAAGTATTTTTCATGAGTGTTCCCTAAATGGCTTCAGGCAAAACCAGCCAGTGTATGTCAGTAAGAAAATTCAAAGTGACCTGGCAGCTTTTGCCTGCGGTGACTCGAGGAGTACCCGCGCAGGCTGCTCGGCTGCTTGCCTGGTTTGGGCGATAACTTCAGCATAGGGACACTGACACCAGCTGTTGGAAGCAGTTGTCACTTTCATTGGCAAGGATGAATTTGTAGTGCATGTCCACAGCCTTATAGCTGTGTTGCATTCTAGTGGAGATAAGGCTTTACCCACACTGGATTTATGCTAACAAATGCACAATTTCAGCTGAACCTCCCACTGCAGACAGCCATGGTCCAGAACATTTTCCAGCCTCATCCTGTAACAAAATATGTTTTTGCTTCTGCTGCTATGATAGTACTAGAAGCAGGCTATTCCAGAGTTTTACTCTTCTAATAGCTAGAAAGCTTCTTGCTTCCAGCCTATATGTAGTCATAACCTGTTTTTAACTCCATGCTCCACGGCCTGTTTGCATCCTTTAGCTTAAATAGCTCTCTTCCCACATTGGCATTTATGTCCCAGAATTATCTGTAGAAGGTAATGATGTCTCCTCTTAGCCTTTGTTTTGTCTAAGCCTAACTCTAAGAGACTCTTCTAAGCTCTGCTCTACAGCCATCTCCTGCTCCTAATACTCCTCCCTGAATTGCTTCAGGCTGAACTTGTTATTCTTGAACATCAGTATCCAGAACTGCCTGTAATAAACAGATTTTTCTGGGTGCTTTTACTACATATAATTTCTATGTTCCTACTGGAAATTCTTGTCCCAAAACATTCTTGATAGCTTTTGCCTTTATTATGACTGAATCATTGTAGTGTCTCATTGTCACCCAATTATCTATAGATAATGTGTTTCTAGCATATAGCAGAAATTCTTTTTTATTCCTGCATGCATGACTTTGTACTCTGTCCTTTTATCTCCTGCTTTGGTCCCAGAGGACTTTCAGTTCTTCTTTTGCGATATTCCAATTTTTCTCTTTCTTGACATTATCTCCCAATCAGTGCTGGCAGTGAATTTCATTAGCACATTTTTTGTGCCAATATCATTAATGAATTTTTTTTTTAAAATGCTGTTAGGACTTATACTTGTCCCTTCTCTCCAGCACGATCACTTGTTATCTCTTCATTAACTAGTTCTTATAATTTTTTGGGAACCATGTTCTTTAGTTTATAGTTTGGCAGCCTACCAATGATGTCTAATAAGAGTAGATCTCCCATATAGTACGTTTTTAGAGAAAACACATTTATCTTTACACAAAGAGATTGTATTAGATAAGACAACAATAAAACAACAATGGGAGAAACTACTGCACTTTATAGATACTGAGAGAGGAGTGCTTGGAGCTACCATTGGCTGCAGAATGTCAAAAGATAGTGAAGGGGTGCTGGCTTCTGGGAGTCACTAAGGCTGAAATTACTAAACAAGGCTGTAAAATCAGCCAAACTGATTGGGAATAGAGAAAGGTGGGTGGGTTGGTTGTTTGGGGAGAGGAAAAGGGGAGAAAGGGAGCATGAGGAAAATCCAATAACGTGTTCAGGGCTTTTGGAGAGTATCTGCTGAGCATCCCTGTGCCCAATCAGCAGAGCTGGGACCATGCAGAGTATTGGACTTGCTTCTGCAGTCAGGGTTGGTCAAAAATGAGAAATGTTAGGCATTTCCTTGTAAAAGCCATTTCCTTTTAAAAAAAGGCCACTGAGGACATTGCTTTCATTGCTTTGTGGTTCTATAGTTTTTGTTTTTTTTTTCTGAACAAATGTCCACCTTTGGGGGACATTGAACATTTGTGGGCTTGGTTCCCACACCCTGAGACTGGGTTCCTGTCCTTTTGGGGTCTGCAGTTAGCTACTGTTATGTAGCTTCTCCTATTGTAGCTCTCCCTTGCAGGATGTTCTTGTGCTAGAGAAAGTGAAAATGTATCTGTATTCCTTCTGGACACTTATGAATCAGAATCCCAAGCTATCTAATGGCTTTTCATTCCCATATTGTCTGTTAATGAGACACTTCATCCTTCATTGTACTACCAACTTGCAAAATATTTCTCTGGAACTTGTATCTTTTATAAAAATACAAATTTACGGAAGAAGTTCTTCCATTCTTTTTTCCATTCCTTTTTTTTTTTTTTAATTACCACGAGCATAATTCTAGTGACTAGTGGTAATTCTACAGTCTTGAAAACACAGGCAATAATTTAGGTAAAGTTACCATTGCTAACAGTACCTCAACATCACGAGTTGGTGTAATAAGATAATTCAGTTGTGATCTTTTATGGTTTAAACAAAACCCCTGATATTAGGTAGCACTAACAATAATGGTGATGGATATTGTAAGGTAGGACCAAGAAATAGAACTGAATTGCATCAGATAGCACAGTTCACTGAATAGTGTGTCCTCTGATTATATTGTCATTATACACATAAGCTGGATTTGAGCCCAGATCATTTTTATGTTATCTTTGATAATTAATGACATCTAAATGTCAAGTTACAGCTCTTCTGTACTTTATTAGCCAACTGCATACATTATTTTTTTCCTAAACAGTTCTTTCATTTCATTAGATATTTTCTTTTGAAAAGAGAAGGGGAAAACTTGGGAAAAATATTGTGATGTTACTTTTAACTAACATGGCAACATGCCATTAGAGAATTCTTCAGTTACTAAGTTAGTGAGCTTATAGCCATAAGAAACAGTTTAGAAAAATACAAAATACAAATATCTGCAATATTTACCAATTCTTTTCACATCTGTAGTTAGTGGAGAGATAGACCATCCATCAGAGATGTGAAATGATTTTCATCATGGCCTGGTAACATCAACTGCCAGTAGCTAAAGCCTTGACTCTACTGGAGAACAGTAAAAACTTTCCTTTGCATCAAACTTTTTACATGCTTTGTTACATCAAAATAATGAACCTCTATAAAATCCTAACAGAAGGAAGGAACTGTAGTTTTTTTACATTGATGTAGCTGCTCAAAGTCTAGTAAAAGGTACCTCTGTTTTGTCTCCAATAGGTTTTTAGATCAAGATAATTATCTTGAAGCTGGAAACATACCTTTATTGCAGGAAAGGCTAACCCCAAGAGGTGCTGAATGGTTTAAGAGGGTTTTAAAGTGTGGATGCAAGTCAAAATCTCATTATTCTTCAAAACGACATTCCAGCAAAACTCTCAAAGGGGAAGCTATGACTCACGGCAGCGCTGCCTTTGGTGCTGGAAGAACAGGATGGTTTCAGCCTGTGTACAGTGACTAGCTTCAGGTTATTGCCTGTTTAGAATTTGTTCTATAGAAAGGTTTCCAAATGCACTTGGCACACAGGTCTGTATTTGTACTGGAACTCAGCAATTTTTAGTGACAACTTGTTTATCTATGGCGCTTTTCTTCTGAAATCTCTCTCGTTTGCTCTCTGTCTGCAGCCGTTAGCTCTTCAAGTCTCTTTGAGGTAGGTATGCATACTCACTTTTACTTTAACCCTGGAAAAACTGAGGAAGAGATAGTCAGGTAGACTTGATTATGGCTTGCTTTCCAAAAAGTGTGAGTGTAGGTGCTAGAAACCTACATTGCAATGATTGATTTCCTACAAAATTCTAAATATTCTGAATTCCCTGTAGGGTAGCTTAGGTGAAGTTAGTAATATAGACCTTTCTCCAGGGCTGATCTTACTGAGGAAAGCTTAATTTTTATCATGATGGAGAGTGTGTTAAGTGTATGCCAGTTTGGATCTCCCATGATCAAATTAATTAAAAAAAAAATTAACTTAACTGACAAAGATCACATTTAAAGAATTACACTGTCTTTACAAATATTAAGATTACAGCTGTAAGCGGATATAAATGCCATGTGGATTTGTGACTAGGAGGAAATCCCTGCATTATAAGAAAATTCCAATCAGAGCAGTGTTTTGGTAATGAATTCTATTATAAATGATAATGCAATAAAAATCACATTAAAATCCTGAAAAGCCCTGTAATTTTCACCCTAATCTTGCACACAAAACTGAAGGGAAATGGTCTTGTATCAAACACATGGAAAACTGCAGTAACCCTGCAAATCACCTGCATGCCAAATTGCCTCTGTATTGACCCTGTACGACATTTCTGACTTCATATTTGGCTTTGTTTGACTACCACTGTGTGTAAACTATGTCTGAAATCTGCAATACTCTGTGCAATTATGGATTTGTTAAAGGGGACATACACCCATTTCCTTCACTGTTGTAGCCTGAAAGCTGAAAACCAGGAAACACATCATGCCTTCAATAACCTCTGCTATGAAATAAAACACAATCTTCATTGTGGCTTAAAAGATTTTTTTTGAGGACATTTTTGCTGGTAGTATGAAAGGTAAATAGAAATGATGTGTTATACTGAAAGGTGCTAATGGCTCATGCCCAGGCTGTTGATTTACAAGCATTCAGACCTTGGTGGAAGATGCTGCTCAGATTAAAGCATTCTTCTTGTTCTGGCACCTAAAGTTTCAAGGCTTCTTTGTGTTGTAAAGAAACTGCAGAAGGTGCATAGTCACCTTTCTTTTAAAGACCATGATGTTTCACAGGGAGTTGTTGAGAAGTAAAGTTTGAAGCTTGGAGCAGAAAGGCTTAGTATGTTAGATTAGTCTGAAATCAGAGAGAGAAGGGGAGAGATGTGCAAAATTGGGTAAGGATGCTTGGCCAGGTTGGTGCCACATGGCAGTCCTGCACTCCCTTCTGGTTTCTTCTCTGCATGAGAAGTTTTGTACACAGACAAGTTCTATAATCAAATACCTGGCTGGGTGTCACTGACAGCAAATCTAAAGAGGCTTCCTACTCCCTAACAAAGATACAGTTTAAAGTTCAGACAAAAATCTTGTAGGGTTTTCCAAATTACTGCATGTTGTTCACTAGGTCTATAAACAAACCACAAGTGTATTAAAACATTAGTCCAAATAAGGACAGAGTGGTAGAAAGGGTATTAAAAAAGTCGTCAAATTTATTGGAATATAATGTCTTTTACACATTATATAAATGAATCATTATAAGTGATCTGGCTCAAATAACTACAGACACATGATGAGCTCGCTGTATGCGCTAGAGATAGAAGAATCACATGCAGCTATTCCCCATGTCCCTTGTAATTTGGTGCCAGCTAGGTGACAAAAGGCACAGTGGGATCCTCTCTTGTACCTTTAAATGTCATCTGCCCCCAGAGCTGCTGCTGATAAAGTCACATTAGTAAAAATGAACAAGTGGGCGGGGGGGGGGGGGAGAGACATCAGCATGCTCAAAGAGTGGATATGGATAAATAACCCTTTTAGGTTGGAAATTTTTTCTGCAATGTCGAGTTATCACTGTGTTCAGTTTGCAACACTAATCAACACTAGATAGATAGGAAATCAAACTGCTTAGCGCTCACGGGGTAAACATGAGGATTTGTATCAAACTGCAGCACTTACTTCCTTGCTAAGCCAGATTGTCCCCCTTGAGCTATTTTCAAAATGCATCAGCAAGAAGGAGGTTATGTAAAAAGGCCTTAAACCATATGTTACCAGGTTGTACCCACTTACATCAAGTACATTAAGACCGATTGGAGATGTCTGTGCACTGTACATAACACTTGTATGAAATGAATTTTTGCCGAATAGGGATGGATAACCTGTCACAAACTCCTAATGATAGAAGCTGATATATAATGTATGCTGGCTTTGTATTTTGCTGATTGAATTACCAGGGAAAAGAATACCTGTACATAAAGCAAACATCTCCCTGCTGTGGGAGAACAAGAGTTTAGTGGATTTATCCCAAATATATTCAGTGGACTGCATAGGGAGACATGAAAAAACTCATTTCCAAAATTAAATATTAGTTTAAATTACAAAGTCAGTGCTCAGCAGGGCAAGCTAGGACAAGATTGTGAGATAGTGAAGGTCAAACTTCTGCTGTTTATTTCCTGTTAATGGCTAATGTGAGACATTAGCTAAGGAGTGCTGGCTACTGTTTTGGCTATAATGATCAATTTCAAATGGGGCTAATAACTGAATATATTCTATTCATATTGCTGGTAATATTCTATAGTCTTCATCCAATCTGTGTTTACTTTTCAACCCTGATCTCTTTTGCACCCCCTTATTTCTGCCCTGTGACGTTGAATTTTCAGCAATGTTTTATGCTATTTTTCTGAAGTTTTACAGGTGTGTGTATATATGTACATAAAAAAAATATTTTTTTCAAATATATTATTTGGGTTTGATTTTTTTTTTTTAAAAAACTTTACAGTAAACACTAACTTCTATAGCTCAGCTGTGTGTTGGATAAAATAGTCTCAAATTATGTGTGTAGCCTGGGCAGCTGTAACACAAAGCCAATCAATTCCCAAGGTAATATTTTTTGTTTCTATGGTTTTGCCTAGTTGCACGCAGGTGAAGAGAGATAGAGCGGCTTTTCTCAGTTTTTTTTTTCTTTCTCTCTCCATCATATTCATTTTAGAGTGCTGTTCTTCAAGTGAGCTGTATTTCTTTCCCAGATGTATTTCAAAACTTGCAGCATATTGTAAGCCTGGAAACCTGTGTGAACAGAGTAGCTTTGGTTTTATTTGGAGCAAATTAATTCTATTTAATCTGCAATAAGTTTGTGATTGAAATGGAGTGTGTTTTGCAGCTTGTACATTACGCAGTAGTACCTATAAGGTCAATAAATGTCCGATTAGGCACTCAGTAGAACACCTTTTGCCCTTCATTTCAGACAGATATGTGGTCTTTTCTTAATTAATTAAAAAGTAGCAACTTTCTCTAGCCAATAAGCTAATTAGGTAATGATATCATTAAAAGGTGGACATTGCATTATTCATCGTAAAAATAATTGAATCAAATGAAATGGGAGAAAAAAGAAATCATAAATTGAATTAAAGGGAAAAAGCACTGGGCTGTTTTATTTAGGCTAGATTCTGACATGTTTTGAATATAACCTCCCTCCACAGACTGTCCCCCATAGGCTTCAGAATGGCTACTGATGAAGAGGAACAAAAAGGCAATGTGAAGCTGGGTATGTTGCATAGTTAGTTAGATGCAGGGATAGCTGATATCCCTGAAATCCATTTGTGCTGTCTGGATTGAACTTGAAACTACCCCTAAAAGCCACTAAAAGAAAAGAGTGCTATTCAGCACAAAGCCTTTCCTGCACCTCTCAAAAAAACGTCCTCTGCTGTTAAAAAGGAAAAAAAAATACAATAGAAGATATATTCATTTTCGAAAAGCTGTGAGGCGCTGTAAAGGAAGTAAATATAGACATATAGGAATGAATATGTTTGCAGTTAAGGTTTCATTTTAGTTTTGGGTTTTGTGGTTTATTCAAATGAAGACTAGTATGATTATTTTTTCTAGCAGGTTTTACAGGGAAACAGTTAAGTCATTTTCAGAGGTGAACAGAGGTAGCTTTTTCACTGGCAAGGATAGCTGCTGAGCAGCACGCTAGTAAAATATACAGTGCTGCTCAATGTCACTAACTGTGCTGTAGTTTTGCTGTGGGAAGGGATATGAACATGACATGAAGCAGTCAATTCCTCTTTGACATGAACTGACCTCCCAGCATCTAGACTCAGCTTTGAGATGGTCTTAAGGAGTGCTGATTAGCAAAACCTTTTACATTGGCTATTCAGCTGAGACATTCAAGTGCCCCTGGTATATAAGATGTTCTTTGAGAGGGTTCCACAAACGTGCAATAAATTCTGAAGTTTAGCAGAGTATAACCTGGAGTTTCTGATGAGCAGTGCATGAAGACAACTATTTCTGCTAAAATGCCTGCATGGGATGGCTTGAATCCGATTAGGAAGGAAACTGCAGCAGGTGGGAGAAAATTCCTGTGGGTGCAGTGGATAATTGTAACTAGTGGATTTGTCTTCATTCTTATAGGAAAGAGATGACACTTTCTGTGGCATTTATCTTAGAAAAGTTCCATATCAGGTTGTATGTCATTCTAGAATCTGGGTAAAGGTGATCATAAACTGGAAGATGGACAACTCTCAGCTAGTCTCTGGTCTATCATAGAATGAAAGCTGGGTGAATCAATGAAAGCTGGAAAGACATCTGGAAACAGGACTAGGGATGTGTTTATATGTGGAGCAAAATCTCCTGGTGAAAACAAAAGGCCAAAGATATGTAAAATGTGTTGACTTCAACAACAGCATGAAAGCGGAATTATTTTCTCTCTCTAAAAAAACAAGAGGAGTAGTGTCTGGGTGACCATGAAGGGGGAAGAACATCCCAATGCATGTGAAAATTGCACATTTTGTTGTACTTTTTTCATAAGTAGCATTATTATTATATATGATAAATCATATCCTGTCTATTGAAAAAGAGTAACTGTGACATTCCACGTCTTGTATATACCTGTATGTGCATTCGGCACTGCTTTCTTTTGGATGGAAACACAGCAGTTAACTTGCATATAATATGATGTAAAAAACTACCAGCTTGTATTAGCTGAATCTCCCTCATAGCTTAAACTGGGGGATATTTTTGGAGGAGGATATATTAAAATATACGAATATCTACACTGTGCAGCATAAAAACAACAATGTCAATGGTCTCTGACTAAGATATGTAATGATATTTAGGAAGATTTCCCTAGGAGTTATTACAGTGAATGTCATGGATTGAGAGAACATCTGGCCCAGTGGGATGCAACTCAGAAAAATGTAAATTCCATTCTGTTCACAGTTTTACTTTTTTTTAATTCAGTTTTACAACTGATCCACTCTGTCAACTTGATCATGCCTATTTCCCTTGCTGTGTTTTCCCTTGCTGCTCTTTTGGTCTTCTACATGTAGATTACAATCTCATTCAAGCAAGGCTGAGTGTCTTATTCTGTATTTGTAAAGTGCTTAATGCAATGGGGCTGCTTTGAAGGAAAAAGTTAATAAGAAGTCTAAGAAAAATCAGTGGTTCATAGAGTCCTGCCTGACACAAAGAAGTTCAGATTCTCTTCAGGTCTATATTTCGTTTAGCCACAGTGATTCCTGCTACTCCATTGCTCTCTGCCTGCCAGCACACATTAGCCCTCTTTATGATATGCGTGATCTCTAGTGTGTATTGCAACCTCTTCTTGTTTTTACATTTACGCATGGCTTTCTTTTTCTATGATATATATTTTCCGGTTGCTATTGTACCTTTTGTTTTGGAAATGGGCCCTATGCGCAGAGGAACTGTATGCTAATGACAACCAAACCACTCCGATTCTTGCTTTCTTGACTGAAAATAGGTTGCATAAATCCTGAATGAAATCAACATGGACTCAACATTTCTTCTTGTGTAGTAGGTGACTTTTCATACAATAATCTTCTTTAATGGACACATACAGTGGAAACTTATCTGACAGAATGACAGCTAAATTTTACTGTAAAAAAAAATCAATTTCCTTCCTTCAAGATTTCTTTTAATAATTTTGAACATCATATATCTTAACAAGAAATGTTCCCAGCCACTGTGATTAACATGCAAAGCTGTTTCTTAACAGTATTCACTCTTATTTTAAAAATGACACTGAGAGCTTAGAGGCCCTTGTTCTTAATTTTTAAACCCACTAATTTCATTGTGTCTGACACAAAGCAGAACATCTTTGCCATAATTACTGTATAAGTTATTTTTTTCCACAAAGTTGTAATTTTCCTAAAATAAGCTGGACTGCTTCAATTATGTAAATCAAATATCTAGAGAATATAATGACTGCATCAGCGAAACACAATAGAACTTAACAGGAAGCCAGCAGAGAGAGGGAGAGAGTGATGGGGAAGGCAAAAGCCCAAATGAGGATGTTTTTTTCAATTAGAACCGCAGAAAATTCTCTGCCCTGCTGGTAAACTGGCTCCTGCAGCTTCTCACTCTGCCAGATTTGCTCTTCCCTTGGTGCCAGAGTGCGACCATTAAGATTGGCAGGAAGTCTAGGCTAAAATGAAAGCTAGTGTGCAGAGACCGAGAGTGGCTGAGAAAAACCGATGGTTTGCTTCTGTTGTTTGTGTATTTGTATCGAAGCAAATACATAGGCAGTAGCATCTAAAAGAGCCAAAGAGCTTATGATAAATTTCATGTGAGACATCTCAAGCAACGTGAGGTGAAACAATGACTGGGAGATGGGAAAAGGCCATAGTAATGGCTAAAAAATACGTTAATATTACTGACAATCTGCATCAAATGGCTGGCACGAGGTGGCCTTGATCCTGAAAGTCCTGAGAGCAGCTGACTTTTCCATACATACTCCTCTTATGTGACTCCTCCTATAAATCCTAACCTTCCCTCACTCAAGACTTTCTCCGTGACCTAAATTACACTGTTCTTAGGATGCATCTGTTTCTATCTTTTTGCACCAGATGGAATATCAGATTGAAGACAGCTATACAAAAGTGAAGTAACACCATTGATTTATATTATGAAGTCACTGCAGCTTGATTTTCAATCCTAATCTTTGTGGGTTTTATTTTCAAAATCTTTTTTAGCAGCTGACACATTCAGCAGAGACCTTCGCTGATGTCTCTTCAATGATTCCCATTTTTTTTCTAAATAACTACAGCTAATGTGGAAGTTGTTAAAGTACAAGATTCATATCTGACGATCCTTTCTGAAATGTTTCTTTTTCTATTGGTCAACACTGACTTTTAATGTGGCATAGAGCTTGATTAAGTTCTTGTGACAGTTTACTTTGCTTAGAGTTCTGAAGTTCTCCTGGTTTTTGCTAGTTCTTGGCTAAAATCAGAGTGTAGAAAAGTATGCTTGTGTGTGTGTATTCAACATTGCTGTAGTTTGAAATCTTAGACATCCAAGTGTTGAAAATCTGTCATGATTTGTTCTAATTGTAATCACTTTCTGTTTTACATTGGAACTTTACTTTTCATCCTTGAACTATTTTGTTTTATAGTTTCATGGCAGAAGGCATCTGGTCTGGTTTAGCACTCTGTACTTATTTACTTGGCGATTTCTCTGTCCAAGTAGCTCCATGTCTTACAAAGGACTTTGTCAAAGTCTACAGTGAAGTCCAAATAGATTCTATCATTTGATTTGCCTGTAGCCACTTTTTGCTGAAATACTCATCAAAGTAATTTATAATTTTACCTTTAGCTGACATGTCAACTAACTAAACTAGTGTAGTTTAATTGCCTTCTGCTCTGTACCCTCTCCCCTTCCCCCAATACCGGCTTTTCAAAAGAGATACACAAGGTGTATAAATATCCCAGTATTGTAATATAGATTCTGAAAGCTTCTCATAATTTTGTAAAACTCAATAATTGCTTCTTCAATCTCAGGTTCCTTTAGCATCCTATCCTAAGATTTTTTTGCTGTCCAATTCTTTGCTCCCGCAGTGCCCCTCTTGTCTCAGTCTCCGACTGTGATACATTATTCCTACATGGATAGAAAACCTTCAAAAGAGTTATGTCGCAAAATCTGATGAAAAATAAATCAACCTTGTCCGTCACCAAAGTGGTTTTCCTCTTCTTGGTCTAGCAATCCTGCTTACACTATTACTTTTTCCTCCTTCACCTAATCCTAATTAAATCCTTGCTTGTTTTTCATGCCTATGCTTCTTCAATTACCTCTTGCAAAACAGTTGCGTTCTTTACTAAGGGAAAGTACTTTCCCTTTGGCCAAAGCAGCTGAAGAAAGCGCTACGCTTCTCACAGGCAGATGCAACAGGTAGTACCTAACATGGTAGGATTAATGGCTGTTCCACATAAGAACAAATGTTTTGTGGACAAAGAATCATAGGATGGCATTATTTGCATTAGTCCTGCTTGTAGGTCAACTACATTTCTCTTGGGTTTTTTTGGGTGAAACTTAGAGGTATATTGATTAGAAACTTTCCTTGCATATTCTCTTACCTTGGTGGCTGTGCTGAAATATGAGATTGCTTATCGTACTTGATTGCTTAATCGTACAGAGATCAAACAGCTTTACATCATTTTTGGTTCTAGCAGCACAGTAGAGAGCAAGCATCAGAATCAGACTGTAGTTGCTGACAGGTAATCATCTTTCTTTCCTTGGTATTGTGGGTCAGTTCAGGTTGTGGCAGATGTGTTTGATGGAGCTTGAAAATGAAGGAGGAGTAGAGATTGTGTATGATATAAGACTGAAAGAAAAAAATGAGAAGGGTAACAAGTTACATATAACAGATAAATACTTATGTTTTGTACACATACCGGTAGCCATGAAGCTCTCTCCCAAGTGCTGGAGGGAATAGCATGAGCATGTATATTTGCATATTTATTAATTTTATTTTTGTATTGTCCAAAGGTGGTAAGTTAGTGGCATGACAGTGTCACTTGCTAATCCACAACACATTTTGCAAAGCCTGCTTCCAAGATTACATGATTTTATTACCATAGTTTAAAACTGTGCAAAGGACTGTTTCAGGGGAAGTTTTACTAATAATACAAGCACACAGAGCAAAAATAGCACTCATAATGGCATTCAGCAGCATGTGTTACAGTTACTTTTTGCAGGAATTGTCAGCAAAGTTGAATTATTGTCATTACCGTTCAGCACATGAAACAGGCTTTAAATCTCTCAGATATCTGAATTTCCGATATACAGAGGAAATATTACAGCCCAGTTACCCCAGCATGTAAGAGGAAAAAAAAACCACTTAATTGTATGCACAAATCCTATCTGAAATAGTAGGTATAATTCTGAAGGACACAACAGAGTGGGTTTTGGTTGTACTATTGCTGCAGAACAGCTACAACGTAAGAGAATTATTACTTCTTCCCTATCAAATGAAGCCTTGGGTAAGATGTTATTGTCTTTGAACTCCTTTAAACTCTATCAAAACCAAGACTGAGCTAAGCAGACCATAATTACTTCATTTACCACACACAGTTTCATCTGATTTGCTATGGACGTCTGTAGGGGGACCTTCAATTACAGCACAGATAACAAGGTTCTATGTATTGTAGCTGAAGCTAAGTACCAAAGGACATGTAATAAAAATCGAGGAAAACTCACAAGAAAATATTGTCTGCTGATTTATTTGCCATGATACATCTTGTCTCTGCTATATTCCTCACCAGGCTTCCACTAATTAAAAATTGGAGAAAACAAGATTTTAAAGGACCAATCTTCTTCAATTTAAGAAAGGTAAAAAAGTATTTTTTACAATAATGTCCTGAAAGAACTGCAAGTGAATGAATCAACACAGAGAAACTATGACACAGAACTTTAGGTGCTACTGCTCATTTCAAGAAGGCCTGTGGATAAAATAAGGAAATACTATTTCAGCTCAGAGAGAACAGGGGACAAGATAACTCAAGTTCATTGAGCCAGGTATAATGACAAAAGATGGGTGAAGCTGCAGCTTCATTTGCAATTTTTCTTTTTATCACTTGGGAAATTATAAAAATCAAGAGTTTATGGGATTAAGTGAGCTCATAGTAGTAGTCCATTTTACGAGGAATCTGGCAAAATCCTTCAATGATATCTGGTATAACTGGATGGAATTTTATGCACTGTTAAACAGTGTAAGAGCTCTTTAGAAAGCTGTGAAAAAAAATTGTCCATCATTAGCGACACATAAAAACAACTGTGGACAGTTTTAGTGGTCTGCTTGTAAACCCTGAAGAATGAGGGCTCAAAAACATTGGCCTAGGGACTAACACACTGGAAAACCTGCTGGACTCAGAAATTTTTTTTTTTTTGTGTTTTTTTTTGTTTGTTTGTTTGTTTTGTTTTTTATTATTTTAAGATGGAAGTCTTTGCCGGCCATTTGGATTTTCCACATGAAGAAGAGGTGCTGCAGGCTCAGCACAGTCTTTTCACACTCATTCTGCCTTTTTTGCGTGTTGGACTTTCAGACATGACAGAATTGCAAGGGATTACTACTGATCCTTTCTCTTCCTTCAAATCTGTATGAAAGCATTCCCAAGTGTTCCACTTGGCAGGAATCTTAAGACTGGCAGCTTTAGCAAAGCTCTGCTCCGATAATCGCAGTCAAATTATCTTCCTTCTTCCATTTGCACTGTGAAATCAAAAAAAGAGTTATCCTCTTTCAGGTTTACAATTGTACTATATTCCCCACAACTTTCTATAGCTTCCATTTTCTTAGATATGTACTATCCATAGCATTAGTGTAGGTCTGACATACTGTGGTTCCTACACAAACAATTCCACATCACTTAGGAACAAATCATGAAAAGAAAAATAATCTGCTGGACAACATTTTCTGTTATATGTGTTTTCACTTTATTACAAAATATATTTTCATACACACATGCACAGACACATAAATAGAAATAGCTTTTGCTTTGTCAGAATATGAACTTCCACTCTTAAATAAAAAAAAGGGAGAGAGGATACACTCATGGAAGAATTACTAACCATTTAGTTTCTTTGGTTTTTTCTTTTAATATTTATGCATAAAATGGACTTGTTACTTCCTAGACCATCTTCTTTCTCTTATCTGGATCCTGCAGTGAAATCATAATAAAAAGGAGAGAAAAAACCCAGCAAAGGTAATTAGTCCATTTTACTGGCTTTGGGTTTCTGTCACTGCTGAATACTTAAGAAAATTTGTGTTTACTGTCATAGCCTCAGGAGAGGTGCATTTTGTTTCCAAAAGCATCCTGCAGGACAACCATCATATAATCCTGCTCAAGTGTCCTTTAGTGCAGCGTAAACAATGTGACGCAGGAGATTTATTACAAAATAGCACCACTGAGCTGTTGTGATTTCAGTCTATTTAACAATCTTGAGGCTTTTTAAGGTCACGCATCGAACAATGTTTTATCTTGTTTGCAGTAAAAAGTGGGTCCTGGGAGTACCCAAACCGCACTATGCTCTTCTGTATATAAAGAATCCAGTCCTTTTGCACAGATACTGCTCTCAAATGAGGTGATTTTAAGTGTCATAATGGAACCAAGCAAATACTCTTTTAGCTAGGAGATAGCAGTCAGCTGACATCAGAGAGATGTCCTTGGCTGGGATTATGAACACATCCTGGTGGGACATGTTCCTACTCTTGCAGTCAGTGCAGCTCTTCAATAAGATGGTCACATACAAGGCACCTATGTATGTTTTATTAACAGAACAGGTGGGACACGTTTCAGCATCTGCCCCTTCTTATTTACTGATATCATCGGGGGCCTATTTTTGGAATTTGAAGTGCTAGATCTGTGCTTAATTTGGCCCGTTGTGTTTTATATGTAACTCTGAAGAAGGAATTGCAACAAAAAAGAGAAACAAAACTTATGTTCTGTTCCTTCCCCTTCAACAAGTGATTACAATGCACATACTTCACAAAAGACCTTGCTCCTTCTTCTGCTCAGAGGTAGGAACATCTTCAAAGTCAAATGTGCCTGTCTGGAGATGCTTTATAGTAGTCCACTTACTTCTGTTCCCTCCTCTACTTAATAGTCCCTGAAGAACTTGAGAATCTGTGAAAGCTGTGTCCTTCTGAAGCCTCTCTCTCCCTGTAGCGTGGGTCCTCCTGATTTTTCAGCCCTTGACTCTGTCACATACGCACAGCAGATAATAATAAACAAGTTGCCTTTCTAGAAAAGTTACAGCTCACCGATCTCATTAGGAACATACCTTATTCTTTCTCAGCAGATCCTTTGGCTCTGGCCCTTGAATCTGTTTGAAATTCTCTGGCAGCTCAGGAGGGAGGCTGAATAACGCGATATTTGTTCATCCTCATTGCCAGTCTGACAAGTGAACAGCAGTTCACCAGAGTTCAAACATCTGGCAAACAGCTCGCTGCAGCTCTAAGCTGTCACACATTAATAAAGACCAATTGTTCCGCCAAGAACATGTTGAGAAGTTTAAAGGAAGAGAAGAGCCAAGGGGAAACGTGCTAATGAAAAGTATCTATATAGAGTTGTAGTGAATAAAGGATGATTAATTTAACTTTCTTAAAGGTAAATCTATGTTACAGGATCAGACAGGAACTTTGTTTAGCCTAACTGAAGAGGAGCAGAGGCTGCCACCCTAACTCCTGTTGAATAACACCTCATTCACTGGATAGTTCCATGGGATCCCACTAGACTCCGAGATGTATTTCCATGGCTGATGTTAAGGGAAGATGGAAGGGCATGTTTTCATACCGATTCTTCCTCTAATATTGAAATATACTAATCTGCTTCTGAAAGAGGACAGAAACGTATCAATCCTCTTTGTTCATGTCTTCAAACTCTTTGCTGCTCATTATCTGTCAATACACTATACATCATTATACATTACACAGAGTATTGGTTTTAAAATATGCCTTAAAGAGAGGCATGTGGAGAAGGTAATGAGAAATGCTCTATTTATGTTTCGTGGACAATTCATACATCTTCTATTTCAAGAGATCTAACACTTGCCCCATCACTTTCCAAATGTCAGTTTCTCTGCTATTTTCAAATACATGGCTTTTGTACTGCATTCCAACATTAATTTTTAAAGAAAAATCCATAATTTTGTTAGAAACAGACACAATATCTTGGCTTTTAATTCCATGTCTCTGACCACTTCTCTTCCTAACAGCTTATGAAAGAAGAAAAATCTCCAAAAGAAAGATTATTCTCTCTTTGTTTCAGAGAGGATGAATTCAGAAACATCTTTACATCTGGAATAATCTTGTAAAATATGCTGATATCTTAGGAACGATACCAGGCATAGTCCACTCAAGAATTCCCTTGAATTTTGCCCTGGTTCATGTTGTCATTTGGCTGGACTCCCTGTTCCAGAGCTGTAACAACTGGGGGAACCAGGAGCTCTGCATTGGCTAGAGGTGAGTGTGGAAAGCACTACGGGTAGGACAGAGCACTGGCACTGCAGGGTTGTAGTGCAGCTGGTTGTAGTGCAGCTGCTAGTCCAGCTTCTGCTCTTGAATTTCAGTTATGAGATGCTTTTAATTGGACTCGTCTTTCTGCTGCCACTGGCATGTTCGCACGACTGCATGATTATTGTGCACCTTCATAGCAGAAGGCAGTCTTTGCCTCCTGAAAGAAGTCCCCTGGCAAGGCAGGACTTGCTCCAGCCCCTTTTAGGCATGGTTCCGTAAAGCATGACACAATGTGGTCAGTTCTTCCAGAACCTGGAGGTACGATGGGGTTAGTCAGAGAGGGGGCCCAGGCGCTGCTGCAGGCAGCTGCCAGACAGAAGCTCTTACCCTGGCAAGTCTGGGTTCTGCTGAGCTGAAAATGCAGCATAGGAGGCATGTAAACAAGTACAGTGTTTACAATTGGAAAGAGTACAGGAGCCAGGTGATGGTGACCATATGAGTGGTGGGAAACCCACCCCTCATCACTAATACACATGGACTTAGCAACCACATGCCTATTTATGATAAGACCTAATCTCCTCCAACGTTGTGGGCAGCCACATGTTTTACAACAGTCTACCTGCCAATAAGTTCTCACAGCCAAGACTTAACAGGGGTGACTCTTTGCACAGTATTTGTCATCGTTGGCCTTGTGGTAATTAATCCATCTGTCCATTGCTGCAGCTGATTCCCTGCATCTGTTCAAGAGATCTTTGCTGAATTGCTACTTTGAAGATGAAGTGCTTAGATGTGGAAAGAAGCATACAGCTCTTCTTGGAGAGGCTTTTTGTCAGCCTTCCCATTGCTAACCTCACATGTCTGTTCTAGCATATAAGACAGCTGCATCTGATGCCTTCACCATGAGCTTTTGAAAGCGTTTGAGATGCATGGTGGAGAGACTGCTGGGGCAGGATGGGGGCCAGTTGCTCCAGGCCCATTGGGAAACAGAAATTGCGTGTTTCTGTCGGGAAGAGTCCAAAGCCTGAAGCACCTATGGTGCTTGTGGGTGTCCCCCTGAAGCATTGCTAGGATGCTCCTATAGCAAGGTGGTGTGAGTAGCTGGTCAGTTTGTCCCTATGGCCATTGTTGGAAGACTCAGTTGCAGGACAATGTAGGTACAACCTTGTGTCTCTCTCTACCAAATGGGAACGCATAAACTTCCCTATGTTGTGAGAGGAAATGGCTAAATATATCAAATACTATTGCAAACTCTATTATGACAATAGATGCTATGCTTGTTCATAAGTTTCATAAAAATTTGCCACAGAGTAGCCCAGATGTTTATTACAGTGCCAGAGGTGAAACTTTACTGGGAACAACTAGAGTTTCACAACAATGTGTATTAGTGATTGCATTTCACTTCAAAACAACAATATTCTTTTGTAATAGTACCTAAATATGAAGTTTCATTTTAAAATGAGAACTGGAATTATTACAAGTTGCAATTTATTGTGAAACACATCAGATGTATTGTATTTGAGTGATCTCTTTCTCCTCAGTTAACATTGTAAATTTGTTAACTTGAGTTTCATTTCCCCTTCAGCAGTTGTGGTATCGGGGACATAGAGGTACTGATCTTTGTTGTACATAAATGCATTAAAGCAAGTGGATCAAATCAATTTTAATATGGCAAACTGACTAAAAATGGCATCAAAGTACTGATGTCTTCAAAAACCATATTGCTAAGAGATCTGTGGTAGACTTTTCTTCTCTCCAAGATTTTTCTGTAGTAGCTGTACTGATACCACAGAAATTCTCTGGTAAATTACAATTCATCATGGTTTTATGGGGCTATTTTCCCCCTGGGTATCCTTGAGTTTTTATGGAGTCTCACTAAGTATCGTGGTTGTTTACAGTGTTCATCAACAGAAGTGATGGCAAAATAGCCTTCCAACACATGATTCACAACGTTATTGCTGTGAAAAGAATGTGTCTTCTCACTTTCTGATGAGCTGATTTTCTTCAGTGCATCTAGAGGAGGGTATATGATCAAAATATTGAGTGTAGGGTAAAAGAACACTGTGGGTGAAAGTTACTCAACAACAGCAGACTTGAAATCTTGGAAGCCCAGTTCTTTTTCTAACAGTAATAATATTTTTGTTGATGATGTAAAGTTCTTCTACTGTATTTATAAGGTGATTATATTTAAGTGTCCCAACAATTCTCTATTATGCGATGTATATAGCAATGCTTAATCCACAGCTTTTGGAGTGTCAGAAAATATATTTAACAAAGTAGCAATGCAAGTTAATATTTAAGATGTAAAATGACCATAATAAAAAACTGGGAAAAGAAAGCATGTTAAAAGATGAAATTTACTATCTAGTATAAATAAGTGAGCCGACAGAGCATCTTGTAAGAAATCAGTACTGTGGAGGCAGCCTCATAATTTTATTATGGAATTACTCATATTGCCATTCTTGAGACTTAATTTTGCCACACGCTTTAAGGTTCTATTATCCATCGTGAATTATTTTAATACAGGACTTCACACTGTACATTTGGGAAAGAAAAAAGCTAAAAAATATGGCCTGGGCTATATTGTATATTTGGTTCCAACTTGAAATATATAAGTGAAACATGGGAAGCTGTTAGTAACCAGTAATAAATTTAAAGGATCACGGTAATTTTAAAGAATTCAGGCTTGGCAGAATGTATGCTTTCACTGTCACAAAGCTAAAAGGAAAACCCGTGCCTTGAAACCCCAAAGGATCAAAATTATTTCAAGAGCAGGGTTTAAAAACAAATTTATTTCACCATTTTGTTCAAGAATTCCATTATGTAACTCCCTATTTCTCTAATATATCACTCTATAGACAAACATATCTCTATAGAGTCAAGATTGCATAGAGAAGGTCTGTTAGTAATTGAAATCAGGGGGTCAGATCTTCATCTGGTAAGTTGTTACACCTCTGGTGATTTCAGTCTGGGACTTTTAGAGACTAGTAAAAGAATGGAGAATTAAAAGGTTAAAACTTCTACTGCTCTTGGAATCTAAGTTACTCTCCTCCTAATTGTTGGTGATTTCCTCTAGCAGTATAGAAATACTTACAATAACTGCACTAAAATACTTGGCTGTTCAGTCTCAGCTAAGGGAAGCTGATAACAGTTTTTTGGATGTTTCTAAATCAGACGTATCTAAAAGCACATCAGGTGAAAAAGAAAGTAGAAAACGAAGCAGAGATAAGGGACTCAAAACAATTTCAGATCTACACACAAATATTATGTCCTGGATGTAGTAAGACTAACCCTGCTGATAAAAAGTAAATGGGAAATAGATTTGGGAAGGCAAATCCAAGACGAAATTTGGCATGATTATTTTTTAGGAAGTATGTGCGTGTATATAACTCCCCCCTCACCCACCACATATCCCTTACAGACAGGCATCCCATAAAGTTTGGCATGCCTTCTATAGAAATCAGTACGGCTTTTCAAGAGGCACAAGTTTATTGTTTGTCATTTTCACATAAAAGAATTGGTTCACACTTTTATTATTGTCTCAGAGATTCCTGGCCTGCACTTCTCCTTCCTGTTCCTTCCCTGGGCTCACAAAAATTGTTGGTTTTGTTATGTACAGCAGAGCCAGACACTTATGTCCGCATGTCCCCTCCAAGTCCCCAGTGGTGGCCGGGCGGGCAGGAGCTGCTGCCAGTGGGAGGAAGACCTTCCCACAGGTGCCCACAGCAATGCTCTCCCACTCCCCCTTTCCATCCGCTCAGTCTCACTCTTGCACCCACGTAGGTTTCTGTCCCTCTGGGAGTGTCAAATCATAAATCAAGTATGAAAACCCCTGACAGAGATAGGAGGAGAATATTAACTGACTATTGACAATTACTTTTTGGAAGTGTTTCCTGGCTGTACTCACAAGACACATCAATCAGATTTTGTACCCATCATTTTGGTGGATCCTTGCAGGATACTTCCCTTAAATGAAACCGTGTGAATCATTCTTCTTGAGAAGATGAGGTGGCACTCAGCTCTTGCAAGGAGTAAATGCCAGAGGGGTTAGTGCTTGCATCACTCCCAGGGGAAGAACTGCAGGTTCTAAAGTGTGTCTTTGTTATGAATCCAGCTGGATGGGTTGGTGACCACTAGTGTGCTCGACCATGTCTTGATAAAAGGGATTTTAAGCACCTAATGGTCAGTTAGTGCAATAAAAATAGCACAAGATGAAATGTTCTCTTCTTACAGAATAAAAAAATACATATTTTAAACTGAGTGTCCAACACCACAAATATAAACCATTAGGGGGACCCCCTGTGATACAGAAACACTTATAAACAGATATGCTGCAGTATTTTTATATTATTTTTGATAGAAGTATAGCCAGAGCAGTATATCTTACATTTTTAATCAATTTACCATTTTACAGCCTCATTTTTGGAAGCAGAGCTGGAGTTCTGCATAGCCATCACTCCTGCACTGTTGAATGACCTCTTGGATTTTCTTCGCTGTAACTAGTAAATGTGTCATACTTATCTGCTACTGATTGATATGTAGCTGTTAAGCATGTTTTTATATAGATGAGAATCTTGACATCATATTAAAATGTAAGTAGGCAGAGAAAAAGCTCCCCTTGCCTGAGCAGCATGTGTTGTTTGGAGGAGCTCAGAGGCACGTGCTCCGCAGTTATGCCGTGGCTCCTCAGCTCAAACTCGCCCAGCAAAGGCTCTCAGTGATGCAGCAGGGCCAGGACTTAGCAAGGCTGAAGGATAAATTCCGTATATGCTGGGAAAAGGGAGCTCAGACTAAAGAAGCTTTAACTTCATGGAAGGCAAAACGACTTGAAAGGCTGATGCTGCAGCCCAAGCAGAGTCTAGCTCAGAACTTGGAGGAATTTCTCTCTCTGAAGGACACAAACATTTCTGCTTCCCAATGACTGCTTTCTTTCCTCCTAGTTGATGCAAAACTGATACCATGTACTTGCTGTCATGGTCCTTGTTACCACCAGGCATGTAAGCCACCTTTTGACAGCGTTTACAAGGTAGAATATTGTCAGCTCTAGTTACATGGTTAAATTATGATTTGGATACTTGTGTTTTGCTGTTGGGTTAAATTTCCTCTGTCGTTTCTTCTGGATATTCTGGGCTAAACCTGATTATCCAATTAATTAGATCAATTCTTCAGAAATGGAAATTCACTGAAATAACTGACATCAACATGGCATCCCACTGACTTGACGGAATGGGTTATCACTTCCCACCTATTCTTTCTGTTTTGATCTGTCATTTAAACTATTAATGAGCTGCTAAAAAATTACAGTGTCTCCCTAACTTTATCAATACTCCAAGTTTTATTGGGTGTTCCTCCTTTAATTCACTAACAGAGAAAGGCATCAAACTCTGTCACATATGCTTTTAGTAGCATTTCAACCTCAGAGATTAAAACAGCAGAAACAATTCCAGTTGCTAAAAGACACAAGGTGTTCAACAGCCACAGAGCTCATGAAGGGGAGGGACTAACTCAAAGTTTTTCTATATCTTAGAGGATATGGTGATGCCTTTCCACCATCAGCAAGAGGAATAGCTAAGTTTAATAAGAAAACAAAAAATAATACTAATAATTAAACATCGTATAAAGCTTTCTTGCAGTATATTTTCAAGATGTAATCTGCTACAGAGCTCCCTGAAAACATCTACATTCACTTTCAATGTTGAGATTTTTTGGCAGTAGGTATTTTAAATACATTTCTAATTAAATATCAAATGCTCTTATTCTCAACATGCTCAACGGTTCTTCATCTTCAGCAAGTAGGGGAAGACACTGACAGACTTGACTTGTATGGCATCACAAAATGAGTGAAGGCTTGAGATATAGTTTTGGGCTACAACTACACTGTTGGGAACGCTGTAGTAGGGAAGGCACTGTCTACGCTAAAGAATGATACCGATACAGGAACAAGAGATTATAAAAGTGATTATGATGAACTCCATCTGGGTGTGAGAATGTTTCTGACCATCAGAGTGATGATGTTTCCAAACAGATTAGCAAACACAAAAATCTGACCTGATTCAAAGGTGGAACGTGACAAGCTCAGGGTTCTCTGAAAGCTTCACTCAGCTGGGGCCAAACCACCACCAGTGCCCACCAGGCCCACAGCGACTGCCTGGTACCAGCTGCAAGGGGCTGGAGGAGGGTGGCAAAGGGCCACATCCTTCCTCTGGACCCGAAGGGTCACTCCACTCCTTTTTCAGACTAACCCTTTGTATGACAAGGGCACTTTCAATAGTGGGGGTGGCACTTAGGCACCAGAGGTATCCCTTCCAGTTCTACATTCTTAGGAGCAGTCTTCTCCTCTCACGTCTTAGAGCTCTTTGGGTGTATTCACAATGATCCTGGGCCTTTGGGGATGTTTTCAAAGGCTTCAGTGGCAGTCAGGCACCTGGTGAGATTTGCAATGGAAAGTCAATGAACACTCCAGAACAAAACATCTTCCCCCTTAAGTCACTCCTAGCTGTGAGGACTTTGGGGGGATGATTTCCTGTGACAGCAGTTGCATTTTACACCTGTTTTACATACGCGGAGTTGACTGTGCTGTGTGTCAGGCAATGCCTTTTGTGTGTACATGTTTAGACAACTAGATTTTAGAGCTTATTTATGAAAATTCCTTTGTTCTCTCTTGCCTCCAAAGGGGAACATACTTGGATAGCTTATTATCATTAAAAACCATAGACTTCACTGAAAGAAAATGGGGCAAGTAAGGTCCTCAGAACACAGTGATGGTTATTATTTTTGTTGTAAATCCATTTCTTCACCTCTTTTGAAATCATCTAACCCCTGCCAGGGGCAGTGAAAGGAGTGACCTGGAAGTGTGAGATGTCGATGCACTGCCAATGGATTTTTTTTTTTATATTGCTGTGCTGGCATGGACTCAGCAGGTACATAAAATACAATGTTCCAACCCATTTCACCCTCCAAGTTGGAGTGAGGTATGTTCATTTTCACTCTCTGCACTCGCTGCCTGTTCTTAGTTAGAGAGTCCAAGCTCATGTTGCTGTGCAATCTTGAGCTTCTTTTATGAGCTTAGCTGGAACGCTGCTGGGTATCTTTCTTCATTGCAGCTTTTTTAATCTTGGCTTGCAAAATCAGAAGCTCTTTCCTGGCTGCTACCTTACTTTAGGTAAAGTCTCAAATACGCTGAAGCATCTCACATAGGTTCTCACAATACCCTTTTTCAGCGCTTCTTTTTCATTACCACACTTGGTGTGCCCTTTTAATTCTGCGCATTGGCTAGTGGTGGATTAATTTTTTTGGCCGCGTAGTGGCCAGTCTGTCTTTGATTCTGTTTCTTCTTGTATTTATCCTTTCTACTGCCAGAGACCCATGAGAACCAGATGAAAATATTTGCCCCATTTAGATCCTGAGAACAGGCTCTGCTGTCAAGAGAAAAATGTACGGGGCAAATTCCAACAACAACAACAATTATAAATTATGGACCAAATGAGCAGTTTGCTTTGCTGCACTGAATCATGATGGTTTGTTGGGACATCTAGTAAAGTGTTTTTGGAAGACTGCAATGTCATCACCTTCTTGTTTTTACCTTTTAAAAGAGACATTAGAAGCAAACCATAACCTCAGACTCTAACTCTCCTGAATGGAGCAAAAAATCCAAGATCTAAATTTTGTTATGGATTCCTACACTGATTGTTGATCTAAAGAAAGTCTCAAATTTAAGCTTATTCACATTTTATGAGTGAACCTAATTTTGAGTGAATCTTTTGACTAACTCTTCTTCATCTATATTTTGAATCTATCTGGTCATTTTAGAAGACATTAGGTTTGATGGATACCAGCCTACTAGGTGGCCTCTATTATTATAGAAAGTGAATCCCTTGAAAACATGAATAAATTTGTTCTACTCCGGCTTCCTCTTCCACCCTCACTTTACATATGGGAAAAAGCAGTGCAGAAAGATTAAACGACTTTCTCAAGGTCACACAGGATTTTGGTGGTAGGAATTGAGCTGATTTTCTACATCCCAGTTCAGTGTTTTGAACACATGACCAATCTTTTTCTCTCTTTTCATCTGGTGAGATATTTTGAAACAATTTTAAAAACCTGGGATGAAATTTTAAATTGCAGTTGTCCCATCACCTTCAAAGATTTTATTCTTATTAAGTATCATTGGGGTGTGCTGGTTCCTCAGAAGCCCAAAGCAGCTTATCTTTTTACTGCAGCCTGGTCAATAGTACCTTACAAAACAAACACTACTTGCAGTTAGCAGGAAGTGGGGAATTTAATGCTGTCTTCCCAGTGTAGAGATATGATTTGTCAAGCTCTGATGGCTTTGACTGCCATTTTTAAAGCAGAAGCCCCATTTTGGAAAACTTCAATATTGACCTGTCACTTCTTATATGTGTTTCAAACACAAGTAATCTCCAAAAGATATTATCATTGTGCACTTATTTACTAGTAAGTTTGTAAGAGATTTTAATACCCTTTTCACTGACTTTTAAAGCCTACAAATATACTTTATTGCTAGTTACTTTTTTTTTCCTGGTTAGTGTATTGTTCAGTTTGGTGTAGGAATTCAGGAACTTTGGGCCTCATACCAAATGAAACTTGGATTTCCCTATTTTTGTAAATGAGCCAGATCCTCGGGTCAGTCTTTTACTTGACTAGCTAATAGATGGACTGTTCCATTTGTGTTAATTGAGAGAGGAGGCAGGGATAACGGAGAAATTGTTGAAAAGAGCATTTCAGATATGTCGTGGCAAAAGATGATAAGCATTGCATTAACATTTACAGAGGAAGTATAAAGAGATGACAGAAGTGACCTAAAGAAAGTTCAGCTGCTGTGGATCATTTGTTGCTTATGGCTTTACTACAGTGGAACAGAGTTTGGTGGGAGTCCTTTAAATCAGGCTGTGTCAGTCAGATTCCTGTTTACTTTAGTGGCTTTTGGATCATTTCCTGAAATGTTCTGTTTGCTGAACAGCAAGCCAAAGGTTTCCAACTCTGTGCTGGAAACTCCTCTATTCTACTACTGATGGTGGTGTGTCATGTGTCAAAATAAGATGAGGAAAGTTTCCAAGTCTCACGAGAGCATTTCAGCAAAAAAGTTCATTGAGTTAGGCTGTCAATCATGTGACCCAGCCAACTTCCATGAGCAACCCTCTACTTCCGTATCTGTTAAAAAGGAATTGTAACAATCTTTCCATCTTCCTTTCTGCTATTGTGAGGCTGCTCATTCCTTTGCTTGTGATGGCTGATATTATATTAATCTTCAGAAATTATCACATTGTTGTGGGTTGACCCTGGCCAGCAGCCAAACACCCACCCAGCCTCTCACTCACTCCTGTCTCCCACAGGATGGGGAGAACATAGAAGGAAAGTGAGAAGACCTGTGGATAGAGATAATGGAAGTTTAATAGGGAAAGCAAAAGCTGAGCACACAAGCAAAGCAAAAAGAGGAATTAATTCACTGCTTCCCATCGGCAGGTGGATACCCAGCCGATTCCTGGGAAACAGGGCCTGACAGCTGTTTGGGAAGACAAACGCCGTAACAGTGAACATCGCCCCCTTCCTCCTCTTTTCCCTGAGGTTTTATTGGTGAGCACAACATATGGTGTGGAATATCCCTTTGGCCAGTTTGGGTCAGCTGTCCCAGCCGCGTCCCCTCCCAGCCTCTTGCCCACCCCCAGCCTGTTTGCTGTGGGGGGGGGACGGGAAGACTGAAGGCCTCGGAGCTGTGCAAGCAGTGTTCAGCAGTAGCCAAAACATGGGTGTGTTACCCACACGCTTTTAGCCCCAGATACAAAGCACAGCACCATACAGGCTGCTGTGAAGAAAGTTAACTCCATCCCAACCAGAACCAGTATACACACATTTATCACATGCAGAAGTATGCTAATTGCTTTTCTCAGTATTTTTCATAATACCTTCTGCTGCTGAATCTCAGTATTATATTGGTCACCTGACTTTAATAAACTTCAATATATGGTATTGATCACCTGACTTGAATAGACTTCAAGAATTTGGATTCTGAGGATATTCAGTATCACTGGCAAATACCAATTAATCTAGTACAATTATTTCCAGTGTTCCAAGGTTAAACCCACTCTTCCTTGAATATCATTATTGCTTAATAAATTGCATACTTTCCTTTTGAACAATATTAAATAATTACCCCTCAAATTTGCAGCTGAAGGACTGTTCACATTACGCATAATGCCTTATGAAATACTAATTGATGGCTTTGTGCCGTGTCTCAATGGAATAATTGCTTGTTTAGTGCAACACTTTCACTGAACAAATGCTCATTCTTTGCATTTTTTCTTTGTAAAATAGTTTTCCTTCCACTGTAATATTTTCAGAAAGATTTCTGGTTGGGAGTAATTGGACCATGATCTATGATATCATTTAATTGCTGAAGCGTGAGCTGTATAGCCACTGTTTCTATTTTTTGGGTTGTCTGCAGGCAGCTTTTCTACCTTCCCCTTTAAGATACTTCAGGCTTGTATTTTCTGCTATAAGGTTTGCCATGCTCTGTCCAAAAACTGGGTCATTAAACCGATGCTGTACCGCCTCTCTTAGAAACTGATACTTCCAGGTTTGAAGGAAGACAGAGTAAAGCCAGGGATTATAAGGAAAAACTGTCTTCTGATTTTTTTATTATCTAAATAATAAGAATAGAATTGTTTCTGGTTGGAAGTAGTCATTCTTAAACTTAAATAGTGTTAACTGGCATAGAAATATCTGCAATATCTAGATTGATTTGGGCTCCTGCGGAGATTTGATTGTTGAACAGTTTCTATCCTGGTGGGATTCCTGTTGGTGTACCCAGGTGAGCAGTCAGGTTCATCAGACATGATTTTACCTTGGTAAATCTCCTTGCTTCCTATGTAAACCTGAAGGAACGCAAAACTTCTAAAGTAAAAGGGTGGTGTGCCTGCCCTGAGATATTGCCGTAACATCCAGGTGGGATGCAGCAGAGGCACGCAGCCAGAGTCAGTATTTGGAAGATGCTTCTGGGTCCCATAGCACAGATCTAGCATCAGTGAGCTGAGTTTAAACATGTTGTGGAGGAACAACATGAAAATAACCCAGAATAGGAACCTGAGAATGAATCTGGGTATGAGACACTACCTGGATAGTTTCTGGTAAAGATGGTATGCCTGATACTTGTCTTAGACCCACATGCAGGCTGTCAGGACTGAGGAGTTATTAACTGGTAGATTGTGCTACAACTGTATTTTTGTATTAAGGAAGCAACATGTTCAAATTCCCATAAATACGTTTTTACTTAATCATATATTTTTTAATATTGCTATGAAATGAAGGGCTTCGTGGGTTCCCTTTGCCTAAAGCTAAAATTCCTTCCTTTTTGAGAGTGTAAAAAGAGCTGTATGGAATTATGTTCTCAGTGAGCTGATTATAATGGAGATCATTAAATGCCTAAAGATTTGACATGCAGTTCAACGATGGTTTATTTGTCAAATGTATTTAGAAATTTTCCGAAAATGTATTTTTGTTTTTCCTAGGGGAAGATTAAACAAGAAAAAACAAACATTGTAACCCAGATTTAGCAGAGGCCTTATTTATGAATGGTAAGGTGGTAGTTTTGCTTTGCATGGTACTTCAATTAGAAACCTGCTTGCTATGTTTCTTCCTCTTTACTTATTTTCATTGTACCCAACAAACAGCTTTTCAGCAGTGGTGTCATCTGGACCAAGTGGGACATATTCTGACAATACATTTCCAGTTTGCATCCACATATTGACAAACCAAACCAAAACACAATGGCCAATCATTTGTGAAAATTTCCTGCTGGGATTAGTTCATTGCAGATGCCTTTAGTGACACACAAGACACGAAATGTTAAAGAGTTCCACCTAATCCCTCAGAATTTTAATTCTGAAGTAAATAGTGGGTATATTCTCATTCCAGTGACTTGTATACGATTCCACGTTGTTTCTCTGTAGATAAATATATTTTGATTGCTTTGGGAAGTTCAATATTTAGTAAATGAAAAAGCATCAATGAATAAATGATAACAGTAAAGAAAATACAGAAGATTTGGAGCTGAATCCTTTAATTCACAGATCCTACCTTTTAGTCAAGCATGTTCCCTTATCTGTATTACAGTATGAAAACAACCACCATTATTTCATATGCCAATAAGGAGGAAAAAAATACTTCTTTTTCACTGTCCTTGGGGTATGGAAGGATGTTTTTAAGTTTTAGAAAAGGAAGATTTACAAATAATTTTCCCAAAGAAGGCTATTAGACATACATTTGCTAGGAAGAAAATAATCTAGTATTTTAGCCATGTTGTCAGAGTATCACAGACAAAAAAGCCAAAAAGTAAATGACTGAGGACATCTGATCTGATTTGACTTTTCTTTTTCTTTATATGACATCATGCTCTTTAGCTACAATACAAATTTTGAACATATTATGCTAGCATGCTGAAAACAAGATGAATCTTTCCACAGGATGTCAAGGAGCTTTGGAACAAGATTTGTGGAACACGCATAGTTTATGACATTTTTATGAAGAAAACTTCCCACTAGATAAACTAAAAAACCCTCATCTTCCAGTCACAGAATTTAGTTTAAGGATGTCTTACAGTCCCTACAAAACAAGAAGGAGAGAGACCATAGATATTCTTTTATGCATGCTCCTGAAATTGAAGCACATCTAAAAGCTGAAAGTATTTATAGGAGCTTAAACCTTAGCGTGAGATTTTGTGTCACTATTTTTGTGCATGAAGGAAGTATACAATCAGACTTCCATTCTGTTCCTTGGCAGGCTGTTGCTTATACAATGCTGTGAAGGCTTTACTGGTTCAGAAGCAAAAATCTGAAACTGGGCTGCCCTCTTACAAATCCTTTTCAGCCCTCCAGATCTAACAGAACGACCCATACTTCTGCCTCATTAAAGCTGCTAATTCAGGAATTACCCTAATCCCATTGCCAAACCACCTTAACATACGTGAACAATTTAGGTATCTAAAATCAAATTTAATTCTCTTTGAATACCTTTATTGTGAAGGCTTTTCTTTTTTTCTTGTTCAGACTTACTGAAACTTTCTACTTGTATTGTCAGCCAACAGCTGGTATTCTATACTTGAAGCCGTAGTGTTATTTTTTTAAATACTATTATTAATCTTTTTATTATTATTTCAAAGCCTTTCTTTGCCCATCATTTCTTTACCCATAAATTAAGCTTGACAAAGTTTTTGTCTGATGAAAATTTAAATAAGGACTTCAAATAGGAAAACAAATCGGTGCACCAAAAGCCAGATTTGTGCAGACATCATGAAAGTATACTTTGAAGCTAATTACTTCAGCTTTCTTGCATGCAGGTGCTTAGCCCTGGGAAGCACTAAAGGGTGAATGCCCTGAAACCAGGGCAGAGTCAGATGGGAGAGTAAAATGTGGAAGTATATGAAACCTTTTAAAGAGCTCCAGCCTGGATTTGCTTAAACAAATGGAGATGTAAGCTCTTCAAGAATAGGAAGCAAGACATCTACTGCTTGAAAACTTACTGGATGGGAGACTACGTGACAGTGTTTGTCGTCTCCAGGTGAAAAGACAAATCACAGAACTTTCTGAAAAAATCTTCAAAGATTCTCAGCATTTCTGCGTTATTTGTACTCTCATCTATCTGGATCTGGTGCTTCAGGGCGTGAAAGAATCAGGCACATTTAGCATTGTCCCAGTGAATTTGCTGGTGTGGTTCTGTAATGAGTTAGGGCCCAGCTCAGATCCCATCAGAGTCATTGGAAAAGTCTCATTGCCTTGATAGCATGTTAATCAAGCTCTGAGTGCTCAGAAAAGTGGAACGGAACAGACTGAACAGACTATTCTTTCTTATAATGTGACATTTTAGTACCAAGAGGAAAAAAAATCACAAAGGAAAGATCAGAAACAGATTACATTTTAGGACAAAGAGATAAAATGTGAAAGATGGCCAAAACAACAATAATCCCAAGTACTTTCCAGCCTGGAAAAAGGCTGTGACATGTGGCATTCTCTTGAGGAATACACATTCTTAATGGCTTGGAAAATGCCATTAGAAATTACTATTTCCAGCCTTACGAACTCCATCATCTAAAGAGGATTATGAGATTACAGTTTTAAGACAACTAGAAGAATGCGTTAAGTCTCAGGCAATTCCTGTTTTCATTCCTATCATTGTCTCAAGGCGAGATTAAAGTTGTGCCATTTGCTATTTCCATTAATGCCTTAATCTGAGAAATGAGTGTCAATTTAGTCTTGCCAGGTTAATGTCTCGGGGAGTGGCTGTGCTACTGACCTCTGATCTCTTTGTCCTTTCTCTCAACAATTTGATTGTTTTGCCACTTTTTGCTTTCCCCCATGTACCTAGTTAGGTATTTTAGGAATGTGGTGTCTCTACCAATATTCGGTGCAGTGTGTTTCTTTGCACGGTTTGTAAAGAAATATTGTTTATTCCTGTTTGCTCATGCTAAGTTTACACAGCCCTTGAGTGGCAGGCATGAGAATGACTATACGATGACCCACACCTGGGGCCATCCCTGAAAGCAGGACTGGGTGCAGATGATCATCCTGCTGCCATCAAACGTCCTACTGAGTCCCCAGGCAGTCTGGTGACGTGAAATTCTGTATGCTTCCAAAGCTGACTTCTGCATACGCCAAACCTGTCATAGATAATGAAAGGTCAGGAAAGGAAAACTTACCACAATACATTTCCTGCAATGAATAAAGATGCTTTCTTTCCACTGACAAAGGTTGCAAGGGGAATTCAGAAGGTACCTGACCTCCTATATGACTCCATCCTTAGGAAGAAGAAGAGAGAATAGCATTATTTTCCCCAGCACTCATTCCAGATTGTAATCTTATGGCCCTCCTTGGCTGCTGTGCCTGCCTGCTGTGGAATGGGACACAAAGTCCTAAGCAGAAGC
Organism: Calonectris borealis; assembly: GCF_964195595.1. Taxonomy (NCBI): domain Eukaryota; kingdom Metazoa; phylum Chordata; class Aves; order Procellariiformes; family Procellariidae; genus Calonectris; species Calonectris borealis. The sequence goes on along the minus strand of NC_134316.1, from coordinate 50,193,758 downwards.
TGAAAGTATTTAGATGTATTTAGAACGCCTGGTGGTAGCAGTTTTCCATGCAAAAGAATAATACAAATGTGTTACAGTTTAACAAGTTACTGAGACAAAAACTCTGGAGGTAATTTGAATAATCAGCAAGATGACATTCTAAGGGAAAAGTACTTAAAGGAGTGATGGGAGGAAAAGGTTTTAAAAATTCCTTAAAAAAAATCTTACCAGTAAAGGACAGCAATACTTCACTCGCAAATCAATCAAAATTGAGGACATACTGTAGGGAAATGTCTAGCATAGTAGAAAAGAGCAAGGCTTTGCTTTATATATTAGAGATAAGGCTTCAATTTTTTACATGAAGAATTCTTTCTCTGCCTTTGCTTTTCGAAAAGAATCTGAGGTATCTTATCTAAGAACACGGAAATGATAACAGCACCAGCAACACGATTTTTGCTTGTTACTAAAGAAAGCAAAATAGAGATGTCTGCCTTTCATTCGGGGAAATAAAAGGATGACAATGATGCTCAGGTTTGGCTTGAGGTGCACCTATGGCTGCTGAGGGGTTGCAAGTACACACAGTTAAACCTTTGTGCTTGCTTGTTTGAAACTGAGCTTCCAAATACCGTGTCATCATTAGTTCATGGAAGGAGAAATGGAATTAAAAAGTGGGGAAGTGGTGCACTCGTTCTCTTGTGGTGTTTTCTTCCTTTTTTGTTTTTCTTTTTCTTTGGTGGGGAGCGAGAGGGGAGGAAATCAAGTAATTAGTCTCAGAAGTCTACCTGCCATCTCCTTGGAAGGAAAGATACGCTTCCTAGGAATGATCCTTGTCACCTGTGGCACTACACTTGTCACACAGGTTTTTCCCAAGAAAAAGCCCTGTGTGCTTCCTTGGTTCCTTAGCGTCTCTTGCTAAGCAGAAACAAGCAGGTGACCTACTCACCACCTCCATAAGACACTTGAGTCTATCTTGTGTAGCTGGCCATGGTGGCCCGGCATATCCATCCATCTCTTCTTCCTTTTTCCATTTTATCTGCCTGCATGCAATAATAAACCAAATCACCCTTCATTCAAATGCCCAAAGTATAGTAATATGTCTGCTAAGGGTGTGGTATTTTAATACATCTTGAAAGATCACTTCCCGTGTTGATTTTAACTGCAGTAAGAAGAGGGCAAATGAATATGTAGCCATATAACTAGGAGATGCTGACTGAAATATAAATACGACGGGAATTAGGGTTTTGCGTAATGCAAAGGAAGGTCTCGCAAAGCACCACTGTACGCAGCAGAGATTTACTTTCACTCTCAGTGGTCACAGCACAGATAATTAGAAACATTCTTCTTCCTCATATAGGTGTTAATCCTGTAGTCCTTACTTACACTACTGGGATCACTTATGTGAATATGAGCTGCAAGATGAGGTCTGTAATGACTTGTGCTTCAGGTTCAAGCTCATACATGTGATGGAAGGATGATTTTTTTTGTTGTTTTATGTTGGTGTATAAAAATCAGCAGACCATTTTCACAGAACAAAGTAGTGTAAAAGTCATCACTGAATTTCTTTGAGGTAAAATAGCTACTTAACTTCCATTGCACAATTCCTTTTAGGACAAACTTTAATGATAAAGTACAAGACCAGTTTGGTGCCAGAATCAGGTATAAAAGAACCAGAGATACCGTGCTAAAATTTGAACAAAGCATTTTCTGTTTGAAATGCTTTCAATTTATTGCATAAAATTTAAACTCTTCTATTTTAAAAACCTTTTAGTGAAATAAAAGTGTTTATTTTTCATCAGGAAACACACATTTCCAGTCCAAATTGAAATTTCCACAGGAGATGTGTTTTCATTTCAAAAAGCTGCTGTTCTTTTCCTAAAATATTTTAGTCAACATATTTTCACAGCTCTAGTAATGGAAAACTTGTGAGTGCTATTCTGAAGCATTTCTGACTGTTTTCCTTAACATTGCAAAATTAGAGGAGACAAAATCAAAAGTAAAAGGCAGATATATGTATGTGTTTATGTATATAGTTATATACAGCTGATACTTTCTCTCTGTTTATACTTGTTCTTGGTGAATCATCCTTACTGTTCTTTGGGGGGAAATAGGATGAAAATGCAGGATCGGTACAAAACGGGAAGTTTCAGTCCATTGTCTGTTCTTATCTCCTGCCCCTTTTCCAAACCATATTCATTTTTTAACTAGATATATAAACCGAAGGAGGAACAGAAGAAATCCTTATATACATAAACCTTGGACATTCATGTTATTCTTCAGACCTATTGACATTAGAGTACATCTGTTGTACCTTGTATTATATAGGCCAGTAATAGAAAGACAAGCCCTGCTCCAAATAATTTGTACATCTTGGTTAAAGATAAGATACAAAAAATCACTGATGTCATATGCAATATTTGCATGAGGTGAGGATTTTTGGATTAGAGTAAGCAAGGTTTTTTGTATGTTTTAAAATTACTGTAATTTTCCAGCAATTTAGGTAGGAATTGGCTATCTGCACAGTTCATAGGCCTAGGACTTTGTTTTTAGCAAAATTTGAGACCATTTTCTTCCTACTCATCAAAGAATAATGAGTAATATTAAAAAAAAAATAAACCTTTTAATAGAGGACAAAAGTTCTCCATGCCTTACTTTTCCACAGTCTGTCTAAGCTTTCCAACTCACTGCCCTGACAACTCAGCCTTCTTGTTTCACTTTCTTCCATGGGATAAACCAAAAAAATCCTTTAAGGTGATTATTTTGCTGGGCTTGTAATTAACTGGAATAATTCTTGAACCCTCGTCGTCTCTTTTCTGCGCCCCTTCATCTTATACGTGAGAAGCAGTTTTGAACAGAACAGACTGATCCTGGGTGGGCTATACCAGCCCAACACTGTCTTCTAGTGCTGTTGCCTTCAAATGCCTCCCCTGAAACGGTACCAGTGCTGAATATCTCTGTACAGCAGTATTTAGCAATCAAAATCCATCACATAGGATTTCTATGGGCAGAATGTGATTTCATCCAGAAAGAATTATGCTAGCCTTTAATCTGATTTGTTCTCCGGATTTAAAGAAATTTCACATGTAGAGAGTAACTCTATCCATTTATTATATTTCCAAAGAAGAGCAGGCCTTTTTGCTGCTCTCTCTCATTTGGCTTTAGGCTCAGCTGCTGAATCCTATAAGTCTGTAAAATGCCAGCTGCCTGGTCCTTTACTGCCCATTTCCCAGGAAAGGATTTAATACAATATAGGATTTAACTCATAAACTGTAATGAAAAATGCTGAAAGAAAAACAATAGCATTTCCCTCTATCTCTATAAAACATATGACCATGTGAAGAGCGATATAAAGGTTTTACCTATATAGTTCTGGGGTGGATCGTATTTTTAGAGGTGTTTTTGGCATGATGAACATATAATAATCTGTATTATTTGTAAGGAATAATGTTACAATGAAGGTGTGCGTTTGTCAGCCCAAACTAGTGATAAGCCTATTATATGCTGTCTCACTATTATTGTTTATTGGAAATGTGGCAGTCCCTATAGCTCTCAGTAGAGATGGCAGTGTTGAACAAGCACAAATTAAGGGATAGTCCGTGCCCATAAAGAGCTTATTATCTAAATGAGTAAGGCTCAGAAAGGGAAAAGGAGGATTATCGTCTTCATTTTAAAGACAGAGCTGACTGAGACTGTGAGGGATGTAATAACTTGTCATGTTTTCACACAGTGTGAATATCAGAGCCACGCTCGTGTTCAGCATGTTCCACTGCACGTTGTGCAGAAAAGCTTTTACACAAAATACCAGACACTCTGATTGGTTTCGTATTTATATGTGTGTTTGTGAGAAAAAGCAGTGATTTACCAGAGTACGAATCAAAATACAGTCATAATATCAGTGAAGTTTTAATATCTGCTAATGAAATTTCCAAATATCTTTTCTCAGTTTTGTAGGCTTCTATCTTAGTTTCTTCCACTCAGCCCAACTTCATGTTTTGGAAAGCTGGAAACAATTGCTATATAATGATTTATCACACTTGCTTCTGTCTCAGTGCTCTACCAGTTCTAGTTACTGGTTCATAACACCAGCAGGACTTCAGGGATGCATGCTACCCATTCTTCTCTTCAGAGAAGTAATTGATTGCTTATTTTGGAAGAAAGAATGAAAAGGGAAGAGTTACAGTTTATGGGAAGGGCAGACAGGTTACCAAAGTAGTGATTTTAAAAAATTGTGGGGAGGAATTGCAAGATTCCCCGAGATCTGGAATACGACATATAGTCTTGTCAGATGTGGATTAGCAGAATAAGTTCATAAGTACATAGAACACAGTCAAAAGTCTCTGTCGAAAGGTTTTTGGCACATCTGTTTCGTGAACATATCTGCGCTTGCTTATGTATAGTGTATTTGCATACAATGGCCACTCAAATTCTTTCTGCAACAACAAAATATATGATCCTTTTGCTCTGCTAAGTTTAGTACCAGCTGTGTCTGTCCCTAAGCAAGGTGACGGATTTCCTGAGCTGCACTTGAAGTGTGTTTGTGGGACTCTCATGGGGATGCCTGGGTTCTAAAGTAACGGACAGCTGAGAGCTGGTGGGGCAGAGCTCTTTCTGCCTGCAGTGCCTCCCGCCTCCTGCGCGCATAATACGGAGGATATCTGTGTACTCTAATATATCAGCTATATGTCAGCAGAAAGGGAATTTTTTGATAACCATGCTGCAGCTGTTCGGGATATCTTAAGCACCAAAAAGCACCAAATTAATGAGAAGAATCTGGTGCAGAATCTACAGCAAGACGTAGAGGTAACGGAATGTCATGGTTTAACTTCAGCCGGCAACTCAGCCCCACCCAGCCGCTCACTCACCCCCCACGGTGGGGTGGGGGAGAGAATCGGAAGCATAAAAGTGAGAGAACTCATGGGTTGAGATAAAGACAGTTTAATAGGTAAAGCAAAAGCTGCGCATGCAAGCAAAGCAAAACAAGGAATTCATTCACTGCTTCCCACCGCAGGCAGGTGTTCAGCCATCCCCAGGAAAGCAGGGCTCCATCACGCATAACGGTGACTTGGGAAAACAAACGTCATCACTCCCAGCATCCCACCTTCCTCCCCAGCTTTATATGCTGAGCATGACGTCATACGGTATGGAATATCCCTTTGGTCAGTTGGGGTCAGCTGTCCCAGCTGTGTCCCCTCCCAACCTCTTGTGCACCCCCAGCCTCCTCGCTGGTGGGGTGGGGTGAGGAGCAGAAAAGGCCTTGACTCTGTGTAAGCACTGCTCAGCAGTAACTAAAACATCCCTGTGTTATCAACACTGTTTTCCAAAACACAGCCCCATACTAGCTTCTGTGAAGAAAATTAACTCTATCCCAGCCAAAACCAGCACACTGAAAATTCAAACAGATGAGTAAACCCATTTTACACCAAGTAAACACATGCACAAGTACACAATTACTTTTTTCTTGTTGGTTTTGTTTCCTCTCACCTTAGGCTGTATAAAACTCCCAAAAAGTCAAAGAATGTAATACCTAAGATTACAATGCCCTTCCCAAAGATTATATTATCTCAGCTTGAAAATTAGGTATATGTCACATTGTTGGGGTAGATGGATTCACATATCAAATCCTGACTATCACCTTGAGATGAGAGCTCTACCTGATGGAGGGTTTGCTCAAAATAGTATTTAGTGATAAAAAATCCATCAGTGGAGATTTTTTAATTTTAGTGCTGATTTCCCCAGCATTAATTTCAGGATCTGTAATCTCATTTGCTCTCAGGTTTTCAATAAACTACACGAGAGAATGGCTCTATCTGTTTATATGATTTATCAGGGAGAAAAGGGTATGGCTTTGTTTTCCACAGAACAGGCATCCACAAATAAGCTAAGTAGCCGCTGGATCGCTGTGGCAGAGTATGAACTGCTTCAAAGGCTGTCCAGCAGGTAAAGTGGAGGGAGTTATATATGAACTAGTGATGCAAAACTGTGCCTGACACAAACAGCTGAATCCTCTACCTGAGACTTACACAGGGGCATAAATCACTTCAGAAAAAAAACCTGCTGTATCTGTTAAAGACGTTGCTGCCTATTATCACTGTATGCTGAGGCACCATGTCTATTTTGGAATTGAAGTATAAGAGCTCTTCCTAATTCACTATGCTGCAAAATCAAACAGATGAAGTTAAATGACCCTGTGACAAAGAGAGTGATGTAAATGGGTGCTTTTGCTGTGAAGTAAAGGAAGAGTGCTTGCACTACCCTTCCTCTGGCCTGAGCTGGGGAAGCCAAACCTGGGAGCAGCAGCGTCTGCAGAAGAATTTCCTAGACTTAGCTCTGGAAAGACCTGGGCTTTCTCTCTAGATCCCGAGATGCAGCCCCTTTCCGAGAACAAAGAGAGAGAATGCAATTGTTCACTTACAATACTACTTTAATTTAAAGCTAGAATAATCTAACATAAAAAATAAGAATAAAAGGATTCCTTAGATCCAGGTTAAGAAGTTGAGCTGAGCTTTTAGAATGTATGGTTGCTTTACTTCACTTTAAGCACTAAATTAAAAATAAAAATCTTTTGGCAGCAGGCCATAGGAAAGAAACAAAATGCTAACTAATCATATTTAATGTTAAAATCAATGGCACAGTGTTATGAAAGCCTGAAGGAATAGAAATGTCTTTTCTTAGCATACACAGTAATAGACTTTGGGGTCAAGAAATGATGTATTACTGTAATATCTGCTGCCTTTTAAAATGACATTTGTAATAAATGGCATATATTCCTCTCATAATTTCTTTATTAGTAACACAAATTTCACCATCTGTGGTTATCATCATGGATGGCAGATGAAAAATTCCCCTCTGCCAATGAACATACCAGTTGAGTTACACCAGAGAGGCACGTGGCTTGCCATGCGTACAAAGAACTCGGCCACGGTGGCTCCTCTGGTGTCACACAATAGCAATTACAAGCCTCTTCACTTGGCAGGTGGCCTCTAACCTTCCTAGGCTTCTGGGAGCAGAGTATCAGGTATCACAGGTGAGGGAACACATCAAAATTAGGGAACCATTTACTTTCTGCGTACATTTGGCATAGTCCTGAGGATCGGCAATGGACCTTATCCCACAATCAATTTCCTTTCCGTCTTGATTGAAGCAAATGTATGACTTAGCTACAAGCTCTGTTGAATTCCCTACCACGATCTTTGCAGATATGTAAATGAACATTAGCTGCAGAGTATCAGATTATGGAAATGCTTAAAGAACATTATGGCTTGAGGAAGAGGAAAAAATAGTCTCTTGTTAGCAAGACATTTTCTCTTTGAAGAAAACACTTGAGTGACGTGAAGTTGAGGCTAAAATATAAATTAAATATGAAAAGCTGAGTGAGAGGTAATTATTAAAATGATTTGGATTAGACGGAGAAATTCAAGGCCTGTTTCAACAGAGAGCTTGCATGCCTGCATAAAGAAATATGTGAATTCATTGTCAGGCAGTGACTTTCAGTGAATTGCCACAAAAGAAATAGTAATTTCTACAAACAGAGCATGAACAGACAGGAGTTCAAATGAACATAAGGAACTCACTGCTGTATGAGCGAGCTGATAGCCAGTGGCAGACAGATCAAGGGTGACTCATGTGTTATTGCCCCAGGACTACAGAGGCTTTTGTCAGTTGCCTAAACAAGGGTTTCTAGTGCTACCTGAGGTGCCTTGGGGTGTCCTGAGCCCCCTCTCCAGGAAGGTGGGGGGCTCCTGTTACTCCCGCATCAGCAGAACCCTGTGGGCATCCCAGATATACCAGGGCATCTCCAGTGACGTATAGACAGCCCTGACTGAACTGAACACCAAAGGACACATCTCAAATGTTGGGAATCTTGATTAGAAGCTAATGAAAGACTTAATGTTTTATAGCAAAAAGCTGCAGATCATTTACTATTCTATCACAATGTGCTGATCTTGATGTCAGCTGATTCACAAACACAAAACAGTAGCTGGTTTCAAATATTTTGCTTTCTGAAGACGGATTTTTTTGCTGGTTTTATCCAATAGGTCAGTCTGGAAAAGGCCATCCATTTGTTTCTGCATGTGTGCAAATTTCAAAATTATTCTTCCTTCATCTGTGATGGCTTTTTTCCCAAAACACTAGATTTTTTTTCAATCCCACATTTTATTAAACACAAGTAAACAAAAGAAGAAATAAAAGCTCAAGTAGGGAAAGTTTGAGAGGACGTATTCAACAAACTTTATTCAGTGTTTCTGTATTTGGGTTCAGAATGATGGTGACAAATAGCTAGAGTGTCAACATCAAAAACGTAGAAGACAACAACCTGGATCACTGTCCCAAACTGTATATAAATCTGTATATAAATTCTGACTCTGCAAAGGAGAGTAAATTTATGTTTGCATTTTTATGAGCGTGATCAGATTCTGGATCTACAAGTCTATACAAAGGCATCTGTGTATTTTAATAGTGATCATGATTCTACCACGCGCACACACCTTTGCAGAAGTAAATGTAAGAAGAATTATTTTCCTATTCCCCACTGGAATCCCATCTGGCACTACTAATTGACCAATTACCTTCAACAGCTAATGGATGAAATGATAAAGAAACTGTGCCGAAGGATTATATTTTTGGTTACTAATCTTGGACAGAATAAATGTCAACTACAGTTTCTGGCTGTGGAAACAAACTATTTTCTGGATAAATTTCAGTTAATCACTTTTCTGACTGTAAAGAAATAGTTTTCAAAGAAAATTGTAGATTCTAGTGGGCTGTCTGACTTGGCTTCTTGTTTTGAATCTGATCCTGTTTTAATTACTTTGCCACCCTCTCTTGTCTGCTAATGAACCTGCTCTTAGTGGTCCAAGTCTCGCCACGGCGATGGCATATGCTCTCACAATCTTGATTTACTGAGTCAGTGCATTTCTTAATTCAACCTTTTCTCATTTCAGATGTTATGATGCACTCAGGAAATGAACCAACAGAGACATTCAGGATACCTACCTCTCAACTTTCTATAAATTTTAACATATATTTTCTTTTTAACGTACAATTCCTTTTTGTTCCCCTGATTGTTCTGAATAAGCTATATTCACCACTAATTTAAGTCCTGTGATCTGTTCTGGAAGCCTCCAAAAAGCCCATTAAGTGTCATAGTTTTGGCTGTATACTAAAACTGAAAAGTAGTCTTACTTTAAATGATTCATATAATTATATTTGAAATAGACACATGAAGAGAACATAGCTAGCTTGGAGCAAACATTATAAACAACGTATTATAAAATGCTATTTGATCAAGTTGAAAACAGTGTAAGAAAATATTTGCTTTTAACTTTGAAATAAGTATCCAGTTCATCGTTCCTCATAATCCGATGTTTTAAAGTTTTTTGTTTTCTGTTTTTGTGGGGTCTTTTGTGGGGTTGATTTTTTTTTAATGTATTTAGTGCAAATGGATGTTAATGTTTTCAAAAAGAAAGTATCAGCATTTTTTTTTCCTCTCCCTCTTTCGGTTAATCCAATTTAGGGGTATGAACAGCCAAAAACCTGCTCAGTTTAATCCCACAGAATAGCACCAATGGTTGAATGACACCAGCCTTCAAATGAGTTTGTGTCAGCCCACTTAGACCCTAAGCCCCTTAATCAAAGCTCCTCCCTCGTTTCAGGGGGTCAAGTGTCAAGTCAGTAACAGGACCGGCACTTTGTGGTGTACTCTGTTTTCTGAACATAAATGCACTATTTTTGCTCTAGATATTTAACCGTTTTGGTTAAATGATTACCACCTTCCTACCCTGGTTTTGTTTGGTTCTGGGAAAAGAAGCTCCCTGTATTCACAGCTCAGGAATACTCAGTGCTTGAAGCTGAGAGCCATGCTACGCTTTATGATATTAGCTCATATTTTTGAAAATGTTGTACTTCTTTCCCATGTGTCCTATGATGTCCATCAAACAGCTCTCAATTTATAATTTCCCATACACGTTTCTGAGCTTTCTGGATTCATGATATATTCACTAAATATTCTTACCAACTATATATTCTGACAGAAAGTAAATGCTAATCAGTACTGAAGGGAAAAATGCAGTGTTAATGCAGATGAATAAAGCATCCTTAAAGTTCCATATTCCCAGAAAAATGGAGAGGAAGCAGCAGAGGCTTAGAAGCAGCATAAATGATAGAGTGAGAAGTGATACGTGCATTTGTTCCTTGCTGCCATTTATTTACCAGAAAAGCCCAGGTGGTGCTGGCTTTTATCTCCCTCTGAGCTTGGGCCAATCTTTTCCTGAATAGATCAGCCAACACACTGGCAGTTTGCTGATCTTCTGGGTCATCCCATATGTTGTAACCTGAATAAGACTACGCTCAATTATTTGTCTCATTAAATCTCCCGTAGCTGATTGATTCAGACCCTTTTCTGAAGATAGAAGATGAATACCAGATTTACCACTGTGTCACTGAAATCAGGTTTCAATTCTCAATACTTTCAGGCTTTTTTCCATGCGATTTATTCAGATGTGGGAGGACAGTGGATATGAAGAAAGAGGAAGAGGCTGTTTTACCACCTTCTGAGCAATTTCTGAATTCTTTGCCATGGAGAGGTAGTTCACTGTAACAGGCCTTTGAGTAGAAGGAAAATAATTCCATGTATAGTTTTTTCTTCAAAACATGCTGTAAAATTATAGTCCATGGTAGAATTTAATTTAATTTTGGAAATAATGTAGAATGTAAATACAGTTTATTATACAGCAAAGAATTTAAGTCTGAGTGGCATAAATGGAGATTGGTGAACAGCACAGTAAAGCATTTCTTCTCACAGAGGTTTCTTACATCTTATCTGCCAATTATGCTGAATAGCAATAAGACCTGCTTGAATTAAAACATTACTGAAGATTACTGTATTCATGTCTTATTATATAGTGGTAAATATTAATTACACATTTGTATGTTGCTAACCTGGATGAAACTCCCCAGTCACAGCCTGACAAAATCTTTTCTGGTGGAATATCTCACGACTCTCCATGAAGTATTGGCTGTGCAGGACTAATGACACAGAGCGGAGCAGCTTATTTCCGTCCAGGGCCAAGTACTGCTAGCACATAAGCAGAGTACAATATATCCCTGGTTACCCGGGATATGGAGAAGGCTAAGGTACTCTATGACTTTTTTGCCTCAGTCTTCACTGGCAAGCGCTTGAGTCTCACCACCCAAGCCGCAGAAGGCAAAGTCAGGGACTGGGAGAATGAAGAGCCACCCACTGTAGGAGAAGATCAGGTTTGAGACCATCTAAGGACTCTGAAGGTGCACAAGTCCATGGGATGTGATGAGATCCACCCACGGGTCCTAAGGAAAGTGGCGGATGAAGTTGTTAAGCCACTATCCATCGTATTTGAGAAGTTGCGGCAGTGCCGTGAAGTTCCCACTGACTGGAAAAGGGGAAACATAACCCCCATTTTTAAAAAGGGAAAAAAGGAAGACCCGCGGAACTACAGGCCAGTCAGTCTCACCTCTGTGCCTAGGAAGATCATGGAACAGATCCTCCTGGAAGCTATGCTAAGGCACATGGAGGACAGGGAGGTGATTCGAGACAGCCAGCATGGCTTCACCAAGGGCAAATCCTGCCTGACCAACCTACTGGCCTTCTGTGATGGAGTGACTACATCAGTGGACATGGGAAGGGCTACAGATGATGTCTATCTGGACCTCTGTGAGGCCTTTGACATGGTCCCCCACAACATCCTTCTCTCTAAACTGGAGAGGTATGGATTTGATGGGTGGAGTGTCCAGTGGATGAGGAATTGGTTGGATGGTCGCATCCAGAGGATAGTGGTTAATAGCTCAATGTCCAGAGGGAGACTGGTGACAAGTGGTGTCCCACAGGGGTCCGCACTGGGACCAGTACTGTTTAGTATCTTCATCAACGACAAAGACAGTGGGATTCAGTGCACTCTCAGCAAGTTTGCAGATGACACCAAGCTGAGTGGTGCGGTAGACACGCCTGAGGAATGGGATGCCATCCAGAGGGACCTGGACAAGCTCGAGAAGTGGGCCCATGTGAACCTCATGAGGTTCAACAAGGGCAAGTGTGGGGTCCTGCACCTGGATTGGGGCAACCCCCAGTATCAATACAGGCTGGGGGATGAAGGGATTGAGAGCGGCCCTGCCGAGAAGGACTTGAGGGAACTGGTGGACAAAAAGCTGGACACGAGTCGGCAATGTGCGCTCGCAGCCCAGAAGGCCAACTGTATCCTGGGCTGCATCAGAAGAAACGTGGCCAGCAGGTCGAGGGAGGGGATTCTGCCCCTCTACTCTGCTCTGGTGAGACCCCATCTGCAATACTACATCCAGCTCTGGAGTCCCCAGCAGAAGACAGACATGGACCTGTTGGAGCGGGTCCAGAGGAAGCCACAAAGATGATCAGAGGGGTGGAACGCCTCTCCTATGAAGAAAGGCTGAGAGAGTTGGGGTTGTTCAGCCTGGAGAAGAGAAGGCTCCAGGGACACCTTATTGCAGCCTTTCAGTACTTCAAGGGGGCTTATAAGAAAGATGGGGACAGACTTTTTAGCAGGGCCTGTTGTGACAGGACAAGGGGGAATGGTTTTAAACTAAAAGAGGGTAGATTCAGACTAGATATAAAGAAGAAATTTTTCACAATGAGGGTGGTGAAACACTGGCACAGGTTGCCCAGAGAGGTGGTAGATGCCCCATCCCTGGAAACATCCAAGGTCAGGTTGGACGGGGCTCTGAGCAACCTGATCTAGTTGAAGATGTCCCTGCCCACGGCAGGGGGGTTGAACTAGATGACCTGTAAAGCTCCCTTCTAACCCAAACTATTCTATGATTGTATGATTCTATTTGAATAATATTTAAAATCTGGAACTGACTCTAGAATTCATCATATTTGAATATTATAAGAGGATTAATTCTGGGTCACATTCAACTTCAAACTGATTGTATTCTTAATGTTTAGTTTGGACACATTTAGAATCTCATGTGAATACGGTGCAAGAAACCAGTTCTGTCAAAACAGAATGAGAATCATAAAACCTGTGCTTCTGTCTGAAACTATAGTTTGCATACAATCCACCTCAAACCAGAACAGCTCTTCAGCAAGACCTTAACTGTTTTATTATGTACAGGAAAAACACGTATGTGTGTATATGTATGATTTCCAGCAACTTCCTACAACATTTATTTTTCCATTGAGTGGCAATAGAGTGGGAAACCTTTCACAGCTTTCACAAAGCTTTCAATTAAGCTAATACTAAATCAAAAATTAGTTTTTAATGATTGTTGGAGTAGGGAAAATGCATCAGAAATTTCTTTCTAGCCTCAGCTGTTCAGTGTTTATTGGTTACTAATCTCAAAAGAGACAGCAGAACTAATTTATTTTCTTGGTTCTCCAACTGAGGATATAAATACATGGCGTGAGCAGTGTAGAACATCTTGCACTTCCTCTGCTTTGCTGTGGATATAAAAGATCTTCTGGTGTGTCACAAGTTATAAAATTATTTATTCTGCAGAACCTTACTTGCATAGGGCACAAAGAGCAGACTGTGTGTTAAGAACTTGTATGCATTGCAGAGCTTAGCCTACACATAAGATCTGAAGGCACTGCAAATAGCCTATAGGTATGGAAACAGAGTGAGAGGAAATCCTGGCAAAATCCTCCTCTCTCTCCCTTTGTATATTGTTTTTCTAGCTCAGCTGCAACACCAGGTCAAAAAGCTAAAGTCAGACATGCCAAGTATAAATACTGTATTACCTTTTTTGGTATATAGCTGATCTCTTTTCTATCTGAATAGAAGGTGTTTTCTTTCCCTTAATATATTTGTTGCAAGGAAAAGAAGAATCCCAATGTACAACTCTGCTATTTCTTTTCCACAGTAGTAGAGGTGGGGAATATAATAATGATTAAAAAGAAAAAGATTTTCAAAATTGATGCTGAAGGATTTGAAATCCAAATTGTGACCAGCTCTAGCTAGCAAACCCTTGCAGTGCCATACTGTGTGCTGCGTGCAGGGGGACCATAGGATGAGGCAGGAGGGTTCCAGAAACCCAATGCAGATCTGAATTTCTGCATCCATCATAGACTGAGCCAAAACTGTCAGCCTGTGCATTTTTACTTAACTAGAGGTCTAAAATTTTGCTGTTTGGGTCCACCTCTTCTTCAGGGTTTGATCAATTATACCCTAATTTTATTAGGCTGAGGACTTTAACTTTACACTGTATCATAAACACCTGAAAAGGGGGAGCTGGAAATTTATGAGAGAAGCACTAAGAGCCCCTTATCTACAGTGACAAAATTGCCACCACCATAATCTTTATTAAGTGCTACAAAATTACAGTGTAACAGCTCTGAAATTACATGTGACATCTGCATGAATACCAAATCGATTCATTATGTTCAGCCCTATTACAAAAAGCACTTACTGAATTTGTACTGATTACAACTCTTACAAATTAACAGTTACCCAAGCAAACTTACTTCCCAGTGTACATATATTATTTAAAGATCTCAGTTCAGTCAAAAGTAGGTAACAGTGCAAATAATACTACCACTTAGCATGGAGTATCATATCTGAGTAATGTATGCCAATATTTTAAAGCTCTTTTAAAGTACTTGATTTTTAGAAAAGTCTTTTTTGCTTTTTTTTTTTAAATTTTTGATTAAGCATGCCATGTCATTCTTCCATCCAGTCTCTCAAGAAATGAAGTCTAAAGAGGGAAAAGCCAAGAAAGAATATGATAAATGTTCACATTATGCAGAATTTGCCTTTTTGAAATCACATTCCCCATTGTGCAAGCCAGAATTTTATAGAGAGATAAATCACAAAGAAATAAGAAGCCAGTAATGAGATAGAAGTATATTTGAAATATGGATGCAAATCCTCACCACCTGCTGAGCAAAAATAGTCTGCAGAGACTGTCCTGAAAACTGAACTGCCATTAACATCTTGTAAGCACTAAATTTGCGGCAGAAGAATGCTGGAATTATACGTCTGTGAAATGCCAAAGGCCTCTTTGATTTATCTCTAAGCAGAATGTTTCAGCTACATCTACATAAATATTTTAACAGGAATTTAATTTTCATTTTAGTCACACAATAAATCTTTCTATTGCACAACATCATCTTGTTCTAAATAAGTTACCTTTTGCATATGAGCTTGAAGACAGTTGTGTTCATTCTTTCTGGTTTGACGAATACTGTTTGAATATACAATGTATCAGTGCACTTATTTACATAAAAACCTTGCCACAGGCTGTTTAATTTTGTCTAGAGCACCTATTCATTTAGATATAGCTTATCCAATGACTATCAACTGACTCATATTTAACTCCAGCTCTGGACCTCTCAAGGGTGCACCAGAATAGAACAACAGTAACAAACAACAAAAGGAAATCTAGAGTAGATATATTGGCAGCTGTGCATACACAAGAAGAGAAAAAATATCAGAGTTTTTCTTCTTATTTTCTTTTCAGGGCATTTTATAAACAGCAGTAGGAAGGCAGGCAGCTCCTGTCTGACTGAATCTTACTTACTGTGCATTTCAGATATCATTGCTGTTGCAGTTTGATTGTGTAGTGTTAGATATGGTGAAAATGTTTAGCCAGTAACTTGTAATGTCTCCAGAGGATGACAAACTGGTCATGGATTACTTTTTCTGCTTGGCAGGATGCTCTAAAGAAGCTCCTAAGAGTAGAAAGTTTGTCGTGAGCAGGGAAGTCTGGTGCAGAGCTACCTGCTGTTCCCAAGTCTGTTTGGCAACGTGGAGCACAAGCCACAGAACCACGAGTGCTGACAGTGCGGATGAACAGGCGCATCTGTGCGTAACCTTTTTGCCATTCTCTTTGCAAGCTCTTTACTTGCTTTCTTGCTGAAAAAAATTGTGGTGGAGCTATGGTAAGTCTCTCTTCAGGCATGTGAGTTCATTCTACACAAATCATACTGCTCTGCCTGCAAATTTATTATCATTTCTGATTTATTCAATCTCAAGTAGAACATTTGCTCTAGCACTCAGAGGGGAACAGGCACAAGTGTAAATAACAACTGGCAGTTGGAATTAGGCTGTTAAGGAAGAGATTTTCAAAGGCTTAAACAGAGGCTAATATCAAGCAGCTCTAATCAAGTCTTTCACTGTGAGCTGGGTACCTATCACTTGTTTTTGCCTCTGAAGATCTTCCCAGAAAACTGTCCTGTTCGATAAATTTTCAAAATCGGAGGTAAGCACAAATATATGTGCTTATAAACCTGTTGGCTTATTTTTTGAAAATCTGACTCTAAATTGTTACCTAAAGAAGTTTTAGGCTGCGAGACAAATTGGCATAAATAAGTAGAGACACATTATTATAGCCTTCCCCAAGGCACTTGTCCGCTCTATAGAGAATTAAGAGAACAGCAGACATTAAGGTTGTCTAACTAGTATCATCTAGCAGACCTAAGCTGATTATAAAAAATTTTAGAAAAGAGTAACTGGACATTATGCAAAAAAACTTGGGCATCTTTAGACCTCAGATTGTACTACTCACTGCATACAAATGTATGGTACATAAGCAGAGCGATGGCAATGGAAACATAGATACAAAGACAGCCTGTTGAAGGGTAGGCTCTGATATAAGACAGGGCACTGCAACGCAATCTTCTTTCCATTCCTGCTTTGAAAGGTAATTTGTAGTTGTCTTTGTAATTATTCAGTCACTGACTTCTTTATTATGCCTGTTAAGCCTAGGATTTCTTCTTTCTTATTAACTACTTTAGTCTTCCTCTTGTCTTTTCCATTTCCCTGATTGTCATATAAGCTGACCAGAAAAGAATTTAAAGAGAGCTAGAAACAGCAGTCTTGGAGGCTTGCCAATGTGACGCCCATCTACAAGAAGGGCCGGAAGGAGGATCCAGGGAACTACAGGCCGGTCAGCCTGACCTTGGTGCCGGGGAAGATTATGGAACAGTTCGTCTTGAGGGCGCTCGCAAGCCATGTGCGGGACAACCAGGGGATCAGGCCCAGCCAGCATGGGTTCATGAAAGGCAGGTCCTGCTTGACCAACCTGGTCTCCTTCTATGACCAGGTGACCTGCCTGGTGGATGAGGGAAAGGCTGTGGATGTGGTCTACCTGGACTTCAGTAAAGCCTTTGACACTGTCTCCCACAGCATTCTCCTAGAGAAGCTGGCGGCTCACGGCCTAGACAGGTGCACTCTTTGCTGGGTAAAAAACTGTCTGGACGGCCGGGCCCAGAGAGTTGTGGTCAATGGAGTTAAATCCAGTTGGCGGCCGGTCACGAGCGGTGTTCCCCAGGGCTCAGTACTGGGGCCGGTCCTGTTCAATATCTTTATCAACGATCTGGACGAGGGGATCGAGTGCTCCCTCAGTAAGTTTGCAGACGACACCAAGTTGGGCGGGAGTGTTGATCTGCTCGAGGGTAGGAAGGCTCTGCAGAGGGACCTGGACAGGCTGGATCGATGGGCTTAGGCCAATGTATGAGGTTCAACAAGGCCAAGTGCCGGGTCCTGCACTTCGGCCACAACAACCCCAGGCAACGCTACAGGCTTGGGGAAGAGTGGCTGGAAAGCTGCCCAGAGGAAAAGGACCTGGGGTGCTGACTGACAGCCAGCTGAACATGAGCCGGCAGTGTGCCCAGGTGGCCAAGAAGGCCAATGGCATCCTGGCCTGAATCAGAACTAGTGTGGCCAGCAGGAGCAGGGGGGTGATCGTGCCCCTGAACTGGGCACTGGTGAGGCCGCCCCTCGAATACTGTGTTCAGTTTTGGGCCCCTCACTACAAGAAGGACATTGAGGTGCTGGAGCGTGTCCAGAGAAGGGCAACGAAGCTGGTGAAGGATCTGGAGAACAAGACTTATGAAGAGCGGCTGAGGGAACTGGGACTGTTTAGTCTGGAGAAGAGGAGGTTGAGGGGAGACCTCATCGCACTCTACAACTACCTGAAAGGAGGTTGTAGCGAGGTGGGGGTTGGTCTCTTCTCCCAAGTAACAAGTGATAGGACGAGAGGAAATGGCCTCAAGTTGCGCCAAGGGAGGTTTAGATTGGACATTAAGAGAAATTTCTTTACTGAAAGAGTGGTCAGGCCTTGGAACAGGCTGCCCAGGGAAATGGTGGAGTCATCATCCCTGGAAGTATTTAAAAGATGTGTAGATGGGGTGCTTAGGGACATGGTTTAGTGGGCATGGTGGTGTTGGGTTGACGGTTGGACTCGATGATCTTAGAGGTCTATTCCAACCTTCATGACTCTAGGATTCTATAGAAGACAACACGCTTCTCCTTGGGCAGGTTTTTAAGGAGGATTATGGCAGAATCCAGGGGGTGGGTTGCCTTTAAGCCATTGTGACTGCCACAAAAGCTTCTCTTTTCCTTCTAAAGTGCATAGTGCAGAAAGGAGAAACACAGCAAATAGGCTGTTGTACTTCACACACCTTAGCAAGAAGTTAATTGACCTACTTAGGAACAATGACATGCTCAGCCAGTCCTTGTGCTCAATTAATAGAGTCATTGAATATCTAGTTGAATGAGATCTTTGGAGGTCCTCTGGTCTGATCTCCAGCTTGAAACAGGACTATTGACCAAGACCAGATCAGAAGAGCCCTGGCTTTTTCTGACTGCATCTCCTGCCTGCTGCAGTGCTACAAAATTATGCTGTATGAAAATTGTCTGTCTTCCCCAGAGTCACTTGGCACTATTCATTTTTAGAGTCAGGCCACCAGCTGACTAAACCTTTCTTTAGTTCATATAGACAATGCTTAGCCCTATTTTTTTCCCCAAGTTCCTATACCTTCCCTGAATTTATGTCCCCACCTTCTGACCACTGGGTCAACAATCCACATTTTGAGGGATTGTGCAAATGCTATGTATTTTCCACTTGAATCCATTTGCTGTTATTTAGTGTAGGTATTTCTACAATTGTAACCTATTGGGAAAGTTCAGTGCTCAATGGTCCTTATGCTCACCGTTCATTTTTTATGGTATTGTGAACTACAATAGACTCTATCACAAAGCCTGTGGGAGAACTGGCTGATTCCAGGCCAGGCAAAGGACTCTTATTCTCTCCGTTCCCCTTCAGTCACTTGTATGTGACTGCTCATTTTTGCTCTGTAAAATCCACTCCCAGTCACCTAACGTGTAATGACCCTTTTGCTCTACTCAGGTATGGCAAAAAATTCTGCGCAGATTCGTCATGGAGAAGGCAGAAAATTAAATCCACATTTTCTTGCACCCAGGGGAGAAGTGCTGTGGAATTAAAAATGTTCACTTAGCTGTAAAGTTGTAATTGGGTGGCAGCAGATTGCCGATACCCAGGAGTCAGGTAGCTGAAATTCGCTCAAGGGAGTGCAATGCCTCCCAGAAAACAATGCAATATTTGCGTTACATGAAATTTCTCCTGTCCTGAAATTCTTCCATTTTGTTCACAGCTGAGTTGAGGGATCTACTTGAAATAGCTGACAGAGTTAACTCACAGATCAGTCTGCTTCAGTCAGAAGGTCAGCTGGACTCTTTTTCTTTAGATGGGAGGTTCTTAGCATAGCATCTTCCTGAAAAACTGAATAGTGACAAAACTTTCTTATCTTTAGAAATTAAGAACTTTTAAAATCAGAAAACCCAGACTCAAATGCAAAACATGAACTGTCTGTGGCAGATTCAGTGAGATTAGGGGACAGTCAACGACACTTTAGACCAACAGAACATTCCTTTAAACCTGCACAGCTCAAGTAAAACAATACTTTTTTCCTCCCCTTACCTGTCTTTCATTTTAGTATAAGATTTTGAACTTGAACATTTCCTGGAAAGAACTGCAAGACTATATTAATAAGTTTGACTAAAATATTTATCAAACTTTTGGAATCCGTTCTGGGATAGATGGGGGTCACAATTATGTACAAATATATAGCATGAAAATGAGAAGACAACTCGTCTTGCCACAGATAGAGGGCATGTGTAGCACCAGCACCAGCAGCTTCATAGGGAAGATAGACCAAGTGAAAATGGAGCGCTGTCTCTCCAATCAGTAGAAATGGCAGAGCAAATAGTGCATCTGTTTAAAGAATAGCATAATGGCTAAACTTCGGAAGTACTGAGAGAGACAAACAAAAGAAGATTTTCTGTGACACAAAGAAATACTTGGGTGGTACTCATTTTTTCCTGCCCTGGACACTGTAATGTGGAAAAGGAAAAACCTTTTGCCTACGAATCGTGATGGAGATATCAGGGTAGAGTACAAGGTCTTTATTGGTCTTTATTGACTGCCTTCCTTAACCTGCTTTAAATTATGCTAGTTGTCATTCTGGTTTCCAGATTTGGGAAGAGAAGGACAGACTTCCTGCTATTCCTGTTGCAAACCACAAGCCTGGCATCCTGTGTAGAGACCTTTTACAATGCAATTCCCCCAAGAAGACTGTGAGATCCTTGGAGTAACAAAAGTGCCAAAATGTAATGTTTCTTTCAAGGACTGAATAACGAGGTTTATAGATTTCCTGTGCACCTCTCCAAGAGAAACAAACTAATAGTGTGCAAAGCAGGAGGGAGAGTGAAAGAGCTCCCTGGGATATATTTCATATGCTAAAGCTATTATTGAAATATAGGTGCCCATCTAGCTCAGGATCTCTGCTCAACAGAACAATTGTACAAATTGTCTCTGACTAATGACAATAAACGGCCTGAATCTCTGTATTCCCTGGGCAATTTAAAATCTGAGTTTAATATATTGCAGTTTCATTTCTGAACTAATGCAATTGTATAAAAGACATTTTGTTTAAAAGAATGTTTTGCTGTAGAGAGAGAAGTACAGGATGTGTCTCTCAGAATGCTATCAACCACAGAGGCTTTTAAAAGAAGAATAAGATAGGGAAGAACATTGGAATCTACCTGTTTATCACAGCAACAATAAGCATTATTAATTGTTATTATCAGTTTGGGCCATATAGTCTGATAAGACATGAAATCCTGCTGAGTGATTTCTCAGGGACATAAAGGTGACTTAGCCTTAGTCTTCTATTATTTAGAAAAATAGTCATACAAAACCAAGTAGTCTTAAGTAGCTCCCACTAGTTCAGACACCCCCCTGTTTGCTATTGTAGTGGTTTCTGTGTCAAGAAATTTTTGGCTTTCTCATGGACACATTTACACCTTTTAAAGCCTGCAATACACATAATCCTTTACCCCTGCATGTACAGCACAGCAAACCTTTCAGTGCGTGGGAGTTAGATCTGATCTGTCAAGTCTTGGGCAATAACTGTCTCAGCTGTGCATATATTTACTACATAAAAGAGTCTGTGTGCTTCTTCTGCAGATTCCACAAGAGAATAAGGTCTGCTGCTGGCTCCCAGCTGACCTCGCAGCCAATATCACCTCTGAAGAAAACATTATATCACTGAATAATTACGCTCAGCTAGAGCCCAGAGGCCCTGTTCAGGATTTGTACTGCAGATGTGTAAAAGAAGATCTCACCTCTACCTCAGACATTTTTGAGTCTGAGGTTGCAAGCAGTGTATAAAGGAAAGGAGAAAATCAAAACGGAGGTGTTCGTCTTGTACGACTATATTCATATAAAAACCTGCTCCTCAGAAATTTCCTTATTTGGTTGACTTCATGTAGGCATCACAGCAAAAGTACCTTGAGAAGCTAAACTACTGCAGTGAACAAGTAAAGGTGAATTTCAAAATATTCAGGGTTCAACAAGGTTTAGAAAAGCTGCAGAGAAATGTAGAGATCCTATAAAGGTCTTGAGTGGCTTCTTTAGCATGCGGTGTGAACTGAACACCCGCTGAAGACAACCTGCAGCACAGCAACTTCCACCCTTCTATAAAGCAAGGCACAAAAACCCCTGCAGCAAGGAAAATCTTAAAAATGTGGTGGGGCCACAATGTATTTTCTTTTTGGTGGGATATACATGATGTAGTTACCACTATTTCACAATGGAAATGCTTTTGTTACCATAAAACACTTTGAAGTAGTTCACAGAAACCACCCAAATCCTCAATTAATTCACAATCTAGTCTGTATTTCACAGTCAGTGATATGTAAGACTACATTATTTCCCCTGTCCTCTGCTCCCTTACAATTCTTCACAGAACCTGCTTTAAAAGCAATGTCAAAGTGTCAAAGTGCTTTTTAAGCATGGTACAGCTATCTATATCCTGCAAATAAATCAGGGCTCTCCTTCTCAGGTCACTCTTTAAAAGCCACAGGATTTTGCATCAACAAAGAAACCTCAGCAGCAATGTAATCATGTGGATTATATTAAACTGGAGACCAGCTGAAGGACTAACTGAACCCCTGTAAAACTAATGGATGTTGCTGAACTTCGGTATTCACGTAAGAGAAATGTACAGTGAACTAATTACGATTTCTATTCTGTGTACTGCCATTCATTTCACAGCTTCCCTGAGTAACATTCCCTCAGCAATCATGCAGCAGCAAACTGTCCCCAAAGGTCACGTGTAAAGTCATTATATAGAATCTGATGAGCGTTGTTTCTGGGCTCTAATTGGAAACTACATCACTTTGATTTGTCACAGCCCGGTTGTGTATATGCCTATCGGTAGGTCCGTTCATGTCTATTAAACCTCTTGTGGTCTTAAAGACCTTACAGTGCTGAAGGAGCTTGCTGAATCAGGATCTCTCACATTATATGGTCATTTACTGTTTGCTGACTAATGAGGAAAAAACACCAAATAAATCCAATGGATGAGAACTTATTCTATCGTTTATCCAACAATGCCAAAGCTCTTTAGAAACTAACTTTAATTAGTGCCCCATGGTGAAGACAAACATAATTTTCCTCATTTTACAAAGTGAGGAAAATAAGATTAAAGGTCTGTCCCAATGTCATAGTGAATCAATGAAAGAGGCTTCCAGGAACCCACTGTTCATTAAGGCTGTAAACAGTGCCAGACTTTGGCAGAATGCAGCAGTAGCTTAATCTGATAGGGTTTGCCCGATACTTCTGCTTTTGAGCCTCAGCAGAACATAACTTTCTACCCAATAAAAGTGTTTGATGAAACTTTATGCAGAGCACTAAGAAGCTAGTCTCCTTGGGCAATAAAGACTCGAGTATTACATTATCGAGCCGTCTCACTAATACAGGCTCGTCCTGCAGATAAGAGACTGCAATGTACTCGGTACTAGTAACGATGCTGGGTGCAGGCGCCTAATGTTCTAGGACAGCCGTTATGAAAGATAAGCACATCACTGCCTCTCTCTGCAGTGATATTTCCCCTTGGACTATCCACTGTAGACAAGCATTTGACTAGGATCCCAATTAATTTCTTTTTAGTTTTTTCCCCCTCTTTTTCAGCATATCTTATAGGCAAAGAATTTTTAGTATTTGATCCCAAAGGTACTTGCATAGGAAAAGGGTTTGTGTGTGTGCGTGCAGATGTTATGAACACCCACCTGCCAAGGAAGTTACTTTTGAAAAAGTGATGAGAAAGCAGCTCCTTCCAAAGCTTTTAAAATCACTCTTAAAGTCTAAATTCATAGAAGTAATCTGATCTCTGCTTTTAGTAAAGAGGAATGAGGAAAAAGGAATAAAAGCTGAAAAAGACTAACTCTGCAATACAACAAACTCAGGGAATGTATCAAAGAGACTTGCATGCAGATGGTTCATGAGTGATTTGAAAAAGGTTTCAAATGCTTGTACCTCAGGATATGTCATTATCTGCTAGCTATCGCATGGAACTGAAGTTTGCATTAAATCAGTCAGCTTCAGTACATGCCTAGTAGATAGTAAACCTTTATATAACATTCAGTGGAGCTATTATATCACAGCTTCACAGCCTTCCTCCTAGCTGTTACACATTCTTTTTCTCTGTGTCAGATCCTTAACATTGTTTTCCTCCCTATTTCATCAGAGGAAGGTGTTTAGTCTTTTTTGTGGTGGAGTACTTTTAAAAAATCTATTCATTTCTCAGCGTGGCTGGTTCACCAGACTGCTCTCACATGCCAACCTCCCCCCTTCCCATCACGATCCAGCTACCCGCTCACTCAAACAAGATTTAATTTCTTCCAGCGGATATTAACTCTAAATCCCAACCTCATGCTTATCCACCCTGCCTGTTATTTCAGCTCCTTGCTTGTGCTGAGGGTCTAATTAGTTAGCTGGCCGGGGTCAGGACTGAGCGCCTCTGATTTCAAGAGGAACTGCTGAGCCCCGCTTTAAATGACAGCATCTCCAAAGCAGGGGAATGGCAGAGGGAGGAGTGTGCCTTAGTCTGACTTTTCCCCGCAGCTGATTCAGTTTGCCTGAGTTTTTGTTTACTGAGAATCTTTAATGCGCTCCGCTGTAGATAAGGCAAGAATTATTTTCTGGTTAAAATGCAGTGGGTGGGTGGGTGGAAAAGGCAGCGAGCAGCCGCGCAGAGCAGCTCAGGATGCGGCTGGAGCCGGGAGTTGCCAGGCAACTGCTGCCTGCACCGGCACCGCACCGGCACCGGCACCGCAGCGGGACCCTGTGGGCGAGGGCTCCGGGACACCCCGCTCCCCTCCGGCAGCGGAGGGCGTGGGGGAAAAGGGGGTGCGGGGGGGCGGGCGGGGCGGTGGGAAGTTTACAGTCGTGTTCCACTGGCTGTGAGGTGTCCAGGGATGTACCCGTACCAGGGCTGCATGTTCCTAGGACGAAGGGATTTGGCATTTGGCACCATATCTTGTGCTTAGGGAACAGTCCTGTTGCTGTTCTCTTAGAGAAGTGATTGCTAAAGAGCATTTATAGCTACAGGAAAGTGAGGTACACTCCTCTGCGTGGTGAGCTACACTAGCTTCTCAGTTAGACTTCCTCAATTCTGCCTGATGTTGATCTAACACAGGTGAAATTATTTCGGTATTTCCTTGAGGAAAGGTATAAGACCTGGTTTCGGCAGCAGAACTGTGCGTGTATGTATCAGCATATTTTCAATACAGGAGTTTGGCTTAGGTAAAATCACAGATGTCACCCAGGTCAATGGTCTGGGATACCCCTCCACACATTCAGGCTCCTGAATGTGTCCAAGTCCAACTCCCCAGCTGCGCATTGTCTGTGTTCTGGCTCTTCTGTGTGTGGAAGGATAGAGGTGGTAAGGAAAGAGTAGATAGAAATTTGCAAATAAGCATGAGGTTGTGGAGGGATTTTCTGTTTCAGTGGATTTCTTTGGGAAACCTTGAATAGCCAGCACCTGGAAACACTAGTGGCAGAGTGTTAGTTTTGATGATAGATTCATCAGGTAGATTTTCTGAGAGAAAATCTCTGAAGAGGTTTTTGGCCAAGAGACAGGACTGAGATTCGGGGACAATTAACACAACTCTCCCGTATTGGTGCTGAGTTTCTCAGTTGCTTGTGGACCAGCTATTCTTGACGGGGTCTTACTTTTCTCCCGGGTCGGGTCTAGTCAGCTTTGTGCAAATCACCAGCTAGGAACCGACACAGGCCTGAGAACCAGGCTGCCCCGCGTCCCAGATGATGTCTGAGCACCAAGACCCGCGGGCCTGTCTCTCGGACTACGCTTCTAGCAGCTGAACAAATGAGTGGGATGGTGTCCTCCACGTCCCTTTGCCAGCAGTGCAAGAGAGGGACACGTCCCTGCAACAAATGCCCGGGTGCTGGCACACGCTGGGGCTGTGCTGTTACCACTACTGAGTGGTGCCCGGGGATCACACGCATACCTTGCCAGATGTGTAGAGTGAGATTTGTGTAGAGGAGGACGGCTTGTTCTCCTTGCACGCAGGGTTCTGCTGGCTATTAGGGTATGCTGCTATGTAACATAATCTTCTTGTTTACCTGCAGCTTCCTATAAAGCTCCCTTTCACTCATGAATCTGAATAAATAGCACCACTTAAATGTGAAAAGATTTACCAATTGCTTCCTGAATTTTCAATATTCATTTTGGTGTTAACATTCACCAAAGAAAAGAAATTATGTTTATAGAACTATATATTTAAAATCTCATTCATCATCTTCTTTTCTTCTCTCAGATCATTGCTCACTAAGTTCCTTACAGATTTAGACCACTGGGTATGCTTTGTTCAGCTGTACAATTTATATCATGTAGAGACAGGGCTTTCCTTCAGGTATTCAACAAAGCAATTAACAACCCTCTGAATACAAACGACAGCCTTATGTGATGGATGGTCACATTTGTATCTCCTCTCATTCTGTTGCCATTGTGAATCTTGTATATTCATTTTCCTTTCCACTTTCCTGGCAGGGATTTGTTTTGTACCACTGACTTCCGTGCACAAACCAGCTAGATGTAGCAGGGAGTACAGGAAGAGCCGTAGCTTCTGTATCACCGGTTGTACCGGGAAGCGGAGCATCAGGGAAGCCTAAGGCAACAAGAAGCTGCCCTGAGCACGATTGTTCTCCTTCAGGTCCACAAAAATATCCTCCGATACCATATACTGCTTCCCCCTCTACACAGCAACCTTTTCCATGACAACTCAAGGACTT
Organism: Calonectris borealis; assembly: GCF_964195595.1. Taxonomy (NCBI): domain Eukaryota; kingdom Metazoa; phylum Chordata; class Aves; order Procellariiformes; family Procellariidae; genus Calonectris; species Calonectris borealis. The sequence continues at coordinate 50,167,376 of NC_134316.1, read as the reverse complement.
GAGGTAGGTGCTACAGGAGACTAAATACAATATGCTGGCTGCTGTGGGAAAAGAGGTGCTCAATCTCAGTTCAGTAAGAGAAAAGGCCATTTTTTACTCCTCCCTGCAGTTGTCTGGGACCAGGCAAAGCCCATAGGAGGGATTATTTGTCCCCTACCTCTGGAGGACAGACTGGTCTATGGAGAACTTCAAGTCTGACAAATAAGTCTCAGTATCGATGCATCTGACAGAAAATAAATCAATTGCCAAATAGGAGGAACTGTCTGTGGGCTGCGTGGAAACCATTAGGCTGTCAGCTATTGCCTCTTTTAGATGCCAGTGCTTATCGCAGTCTGGTTCTAGTCGGTCTTAGGGCATTAGAGAAGCTTCAAAGCAGCACAAAAGGAGTTAAAATATATCTATCTATCTCCTGAAATACCACAGCCAGTGACAGTGAATGAAAAGGCTGTCTGTGGTGTGGCTGACCCGGGGCCATGTCAGCTGGCTGAGTTCTGAAACAATAGCAAGAAAATAGGTCATTTCCACTTCTTAGTGTTTCTTTCACTTCTTAACCCCCTAGCAGAGTGGTTTGTGCTAGTGCGAACTGCAAAGCTAGCTCATGTCACAGTCGTAATCTTGATAATGGATGCAAACCTCTAAAAGGTGAAGGGATAAGCAGTTAGTAATTCAGACCAGTTTTGAGGGGAAAAAAAAAAAAAAAGTATGTTGAAAATCTGGCAGGAAAAGCCTATTTCCATGAGATTTTTCAGTACATCTTGATTTTGGATTGGCTTGGAAACACTCATTATAAGGACTGTCATTATATTTTTATGTGCCAATTTTTCTTGAGAGAATGATTTGAAAATTTTACTTTCCTATCAGAAATGAAGATTGTAGAATTATGTAGTTTTACTTTCATAGAGCTAGTCTAAAATCTCAAAAATCTAGGATCTCCCATATTGGTCACAGGCAAGGTCTATTTTCTTTAATCGTACCTCTAAAAAAAGAGGTCTTTTTTAAAATAAACACGCACCACCTCCCCCCTGCCCCCCACCTCACAAATACATGTAGGATCGTTCATCCCGCCACTAAGGAGCATGTCTCGATTCCATGTCTGCCGATTTCATGGCTCTTCTCATGAGAAGCATAACGTACTTAATCTCCAGGTTTGGTGATGACTAATGATTTAGAGGCAGTGGTTTCCCTTCATTTATTCCCAGTGTTTTTTGAAGTCAGTAGACACCTGGGCCTTTTTTCACATCTCATTAATCAACAGAGTATTCCGCTTCCTTTAGTGTAGCCTGTCTTTATAAGTAAAGAAAAGATTTTGGAAAAACCTGAAAGAATGGCTTGCATAGTCTTAGAGCATGCAGATTAAAGAAGAGAAAGATTCAAGATGTCTGTATTAGAAAATGACTCCTTGACAGACCAAGCAATTAAAGTGAAGAGCAGTCTTGTGGAGGAAGAGATAGAAACTTCCTTCATCAGGAAACTTAAAGTTAGAACAAACCAAGTATTATTTAAAAAAACAGCTTTGTACTAACAAGATTTTTTCTGCATCACTATTTCTATTCTTAATTAAGACTTTTAGAAACTAATCCTTTGGCTCTCTAACATTGTCCCTTTTCCCGCAGCACATGTTCCACGCTGGCTTTATCGTGCTACCTAAACCCAAAGGTACCAGAGGTTAGATTTCAGGTTGGCTGTTTGGCCCGATCTCAGCATTCTTTGCAGCTGTCCCCGCCACAGAAGAAATCTTCCATGCACCACCTATACTTCCTTTCTAATAGCCTCCAGGAACCCATTTAATACATCGGTCACTACTCACCTGCAGATCATTTCCCTCCAGTTTGCTTTCTTATATATACATTTTAAGGATGCACCAATGAACTGACAAGCTTGTTGTGCAATGGGCATTTCCAGCCATGTGCTTGGAATAGTATTTTAGAACAGAGTAGCATTTCTAGTGAGGTATACCACACCGGTGGCCCGTAAAATTAGGAAAGAATAGAAAAAGCAGAATGGGCAGTGGCTATGAGTTGAGGCTGCGGGGTGGCTGCAGCAATGGGTGAGCTCTGAGCCCACCAGCGGTAGCTTTGCTGGAGAGCAGAGGGGAGCATCTGCTTCTACCGTTGTCTGTTTTACATTCGGTAAAGAAGGAAAAGTAGGAGAGATTAGGTGGCAGACTCTGTCCAGAGGCAGGTCTGTGTTGTGATTTTGTCTTCTTCATAACTGTCCCCAGTTTACCAGTTTGATGGAGCAGTTCCCAGCCTTGGCTGCAGGTCCCCCTCCCCTAAAAGGAATTTGCTCTGAGCCAGTGACTCCTGGAGAGTGTTACAAAGCATATTCTCACCCCATAGCCAACAGTCAGACCCCACTGGGGACCCAGCCCTGGCTACTCCTATAACCAGTGCTACTGTGTGCCGCTGCTTTGGGGAAAAAACCCTTCTTGCTAAATGCTAGAACAAAGAATGTGAAACACCTGCTTCTCCCTAGCTCTCCGGAACTCCTAATGCTTTTACCAACATTTTTGCCTGTTTTTTTTTTCTTTTTTTGGTGAGCAAAGTAGATGTAGTTTAAATGCAGACCTAAAAACCAGTAAAGCTTCAACTAGCTGTGTGAGACTGCATTCTTACTGCCTTTAGAAATACTAATGGCAAAGTCTTGCTGCTACCTGGAAAAAATATTAATTTGCTTCGTTTTCCATGTACTTTTGCAAATGGATGTTAAAGTCCTGAAAGAAGCATTATTGCTTTGTTATATGGAACTACTATATGCTCCTTTTATTATCAATTTATGGATAAAAATCCTTAAAGTCACCACTACCTATATAATAAAAAGGAAAGTTTTGGGCTTTGTGGTTTTTTTGGGAGGTTTTTTTTTGTTTTGTTTTGTTTTTTTTTCCCCCTGTATAAAAAGATAGAGCAATAAAAGAGCAAATGTGGATCCAGTTTATTTAACATATTCTCTATGGCCTCTGCAGGTCAGGGAACCAATTCAAGGAAATAAATCACTAATGGTTTTTATTGTAGTATGTCCATAGAAATAGCGTATGTTATGAACCATAAACAGGGCTCCTCTACCTCTTATGGGAGCCGCTTACACAAAGTCTGCAGAATGTGGCAACAGCTTCAGTCAAACAGTGAATTACAGCGTGTGTCAGAGGATAAAGGCTGAGATTAGAGCATTTTAGAGAGAGCAACAAGACTATACTTCATTTCGTTAGTTCAGCACAGACATGACAAGACTAAGGACAGTTGCTCAATGAGTTCATTGATACTGGAACATATGGAAGACTCTGTCTGCCACAATCTTATTAGTGCGAGGATTTTGCTGCTGTCCTTTGGACAGCTTTGGATGGACTTTAGAAAGTAAAGATGATACAGCTGTTAAGCCTCACCTTTCACCTTGGCTAGGGAAGTTTCTGAGAGAGCAGATGGTCCTGAGTTTCAAATCATGAATCACTGTCACAAAATCTATGCTATGTAGGGCTGTGTGGTGGGTTGATCTTGGCTGGATGCCAGCTGCCCACCAAGCTGCTCTATCATTCCCCTCCTCAGCAAGACAGGGGGGGAGAAAATAAGATGGAAAAAACCTCATGGGTCAAGATAAAGGCAGCTGAATAAAGCAAAGGCCATGTGTGGAAGCAAAGGAAAACAAAAGATTTGTTCTCTACTTCCCATCTGCAGGCGATGTCCAGCCACTTCCCGGGGAGTGGAGCTTCAGTACCGTAGCGGTTGCTCCAGAAGATAAATGTTGTAATAACGAATGCCCTCCTCTCCTCCTTCTTTCTCTTAGTTTTTATTGCTGAGCAGACATCATATGGTATGGAATATCCCTTTGGTCAGTTTGGGTCAGCTGTCCTGGCTACGTCCCCTCCCAAGATCTTGCCCACCCCCAGCCTACTGGCATTTGGGGGTGAGGCAGGGGGAATGTTGGAGAGCCAGCCTTGATGCTGTGCGAGCACTGCTCAGCAGTAGCCAAAACACTGGTGTGTTATCAACACCTTTCTAGCTACCAATACAAAGCACAGCACTACGAGGGCTGCTATGGGGAAAATTAACTCCATCTCAGCCAGACCCAATACAGGCTGATAAAGTTCTGTAGGTAACATTTTCATTACTATCAGTGTCACTCTGATCAAGCACCCTTGCTCCTGAGATGATCTTTATTACTACAACACTAAAGCACAGGAACCAAATAGCAAGAGTCAGAAAGTCACACTGATTCGATGCCTCTAAGTGATGGAAGATGAGTAGGAGCACAGATTCCTTGTATTTATTCAACTGTCTTAACATCTGTAACTAGAGAATAGAATAGAATAGAATATTTCAGTTGGAAGTGACCTATAATGATCATCTAGTCCAACTGCCTGACCACTTCAGGGCTGACCAAAAGTTAAAGCATCTTATTAAGGGCATTGTCCAAATGCCTTTTAAACACTGACAGGCTTTAGGCATCAACCGTCTCTCTAGGAAGCCTGTTCCAGTGTTTGACCACCCTCTCGGTAAAGAAATGCTTCCTAATGTCCAGTCTAAACCTCCCTGGTGCAGCTTTGAACCATTCCCACGGAACCATTCCCACTGAACATTCCCAACATATAATGACAGCCCATTTTCTGTGGTTTTGGAGGAAGTGTAATGATGCCATGTGAAAAGCGGTTGCTTCTGATGCATTTTTATAGAGAACTTCATCTTTAACATCCTTTTCTCTGTTACAGGACACACCCAAACAAGTATCATGAAATGCAGATAAGAGGCAAGTCTTTCCAGGTGTATAACAAAAGTAGTAGAAGTGCTTGGAAAAAACCTGTAAATGCAAGATGAATGAAAAACAGTGGGGAAAATGAAAACTTGATGAATTTCATGATTGTGTTCAGAGACAGAGAGCAGAAAAATGATATTGAAAAGTTCAGGGAAAAAAAAACCGTTTTTTGAGAAAGGAAGTGTGCAGATAAGAAGAATAGAATTATCTGTTTATTAAAAATCACTTGTAGGTTTTGAACTAGATGTACATGAATGGTAGGAACCTGGACACTTGTCTGATCTGAGAAGTCTTGAATGATTTAAAAACATTTTCTATTTATAAGAATTATAACTGTCAAAATGACATTTCAAGTGCACCTATCTTTCTGTTGACAGGCATGAACCATAGCTGTATACAGCAGTGGTCTCCAGAAGCTGAGGAAGTTCCTCCCCTGCCTTCCCTTCCCTTTCCTTCCTTTCCTTTCCCTGCAAATGTCCTGTACACTGCTGGAATAATTAAGGCTGATTAATCTACCTCATCACTTACTCTAACAATCACGTATTTCCTCTGCTGGGAAGGAGATATGCTTTGGCTGTACGGTAAATCCTTCCAGTGGCTCTGCTGCTGGAAGGAGTTTTCCTTTGCTGTGAACGTGCTCCTTCCTGCACTCATCCCCTCCACTCTGGGGACTGGTTTAAATATCTCAGGTATTGGGCAGGGTGGTGACTACCCCGTGTGTCCTTCTCTTAGGTTACATCTCTGGGAGTTGGTGTAATCACTGGTTTGCCCCTATATTTTCAGTCAGTGCAAATTCTTTAGGCCATAGAAAAAGGCAAAAAAGGCTGGGCTCAGACCGGTGGCTGGTCTGGCATCCTCCCCAGTCCCAGGGTGCGAGTGCTGGTAAGGTGGGACTTTCTTATGAGCTTCCCCGAAGAAGTCAGGGGCAAAGCATGGCTTGGTTTAAGGAACACCATAACCTAAGGGATGAAGTCAAACAATCTTCAGGCTGTTGCAAGATATAAAAAGCCAAATTTGGATTTAATTTCGCTAAAAAAAATATGATTTGCAAAGGTATTGATAAGAGCTGAACTGTATAGTATGAACCAAATCAGAAAACATGAAACTTCAAGCTAATAAAAGTAAGACAGAGTTTCTGAGTAAGTTGTGTTCAGGCTACGTGTCCAATCTGGTTTGTTAACGTAGCACTATGGCAGCATGTTTGTACGGTAGCTGCTGTTTGACAGGTACAGCAGAAGAAAGTTGCAGCTTAATGTGGAGAAGAATTCTGGAATTGGGAGTTTCGGCCAAGATAAGATAGGACTTCGGAGTGCGTGCTGAGAACTAGCAGACACGCACATATGCCTGAGATAAGGCCTGAACACCTGGCTTAGTTGTCTCCTCTGTAAGGCCAAAGAAGAATTGAATAAAGCAGAAGAGGTGGCCTAATGAGCACCAGCTGATTCAAGAGCCAAAACAGGTGAAGGGAATTGTGAGCAGACGTGTGATCGTTGCCGGAAGGAAGAGAGACTGGTTTTCTTAGTCTATAAGGGAGACGAATCGGGTGAGAGAGGGAAGCAATGGAGAGAGAGATGGTAGGGCTGCCCTGTTACGATAAAGGCTGTGCATGTAGCCATGATTGGTGCCCGAACAGAGACTGAAAGGAGAAAACCTGAAGCTTGAGGAAAGGAAATAGAAATATCCGGTGGTGAGCTCTGCTGAACTGCAAAAACTGTTGAAAGGAAACAGGAAAAAAGCCGTTGAAAGGAAACAGGATAGCGATGTCGTGTAATCGTCTCTGCAGGACAGAGGTGAGCAGCCGCGGGGAAGTTATATGAACTTTTTACATTAGTCATGGGGCAGTCGGCATCTCGGTCACAGAAGCTTCAGCTTGAAATATGTCTGAGAACATTGTCCTTGGTTTCTTTCTGAGGGAACCATAGGGTGTTATGATTTAGCCCTATGGCAAAAGGTGGGAGAAGAACTGCAGATGAGGAAAACTTTGCAATTAGAAGTTCTAGAAGGAATATTGTTTACCTAGCGAATTGTGTATACAGCTCTGCAGAAGCTGTGTCCTGCAGAGCAGGTGTTGCAAAATGTGACTGATTCAGCAATACTGGAGGGAGAATCAAAAGATAGGAAAGATTTGTTTGAGCTTGCGCCAATGGCAGATGAAATTTTACAGCGACAGAGACAAAAGACACTTTTTCGGTTGTCCATTGTGAAACCACCACCACTTGTTTCCCCCCCAAGAAGATCCGCTGTGGGGATTTACACCTGCCCCCCCCGCCCCCCATATCAGCCTTTAGGTAGAGTAAAAAAATGAATGACTACACCATTTCTTCTGTTCCAAAAAGCTAAAAGAGCCCTGCATACAGGAAACTGTTTCCCCCCTCAGTTGCGATGAGATGTGTCTGTATTCTTTTGTGTTCTATTTCAGTGATGTAGAGTGATCCTAAATCTAACACTTGACGTTGTTGTTATTTTGGTTAAAGAGTCTGATGTTCTAGAGGAAAGCGAACTGTGTGATGGAGAATAGGAAAGATCTTTGTATTAGAAGTGTTAAGTTCGTATGCTGTTTTGTTATGTAGAACTGATCTTTGTGTTATAGCTGTAGACTGTGACGTTCAAAACTGTTGTTTTGAAGATGATTACCGAACTTTCTGTTTCTTTTTTTGTGGAAAGTATTCTGGCCAACTCTGATAATCAAAAAAAACCAAACAACTTTCAAATCTGCTTTGGCATCTGGGGATAAATCAGATGTGAATTAAACTTCATTAAGAATAGTCCAAAATAAAACAGGAAAATACAACAAAAAAAGGTAAAAAAAAAAGGGGGGAATGTAATGCTTCTCCAGGCAATGCCTGTAATTTATTGACCTGGCAGAGTGCCAGAGTATGCTCATTTACCATATGAGGTGATTAAGGTGGTGTGTAAATTGATAAAGGAGTACAGGTTTGTCCTGGTTTTGGCTGGGATAGGGTTAAATTTCTTCCTAGTGCTGTGTTTTGGATTTAGTATGAGGAGAATGTTGATAACACACTGATGTTTTCAGTTGTTGCTAAGTGCCCTCCTAGTCCAAGGACAGCTCCCGTGCCTACTGACTGAGCTAGGTACACAAGATGGGAGGGAACATAATCAGGACAGCCAGCCCAGCTGGCCAATGGGGTATTCCATACCATGTGACGTCATGCTCAGTATATGAACAGTAGGCGTGATCCAGGAAGTACCGATTGCCACTTGGTTATTGGTCAGCGCGGGTGGTGAGCAATTGCATTGTGCATCACTCATTTTGTATATTTTATCATTATTATTTTCCCTTTTTCTGTTCTATTAAACTGTCTTTATCTCAACCCATGAGTTTTTCTTACTCTTACCCTTCCGATTCTTTCCCTGTCCTGCTGGGGGGGGTGGGGGGAGTGAGTGAGCGGCTGCGTGGTATTTGGCTGCCTGCCAGGTTAAACCACGACAGGATTACAGGCCTCATTTACTATAAACTTACTGCAAGCAATAGGGGCATCATATAAGATGAGTCCTTTAGATTGGAAGTCTATATTACACCTTGTTTTGTCAGCGGTGCAGTATTCTGTGTGGTTTTCTGAGTATTGTGAACTTGTTCTTGTGAATGTGAACTTGTTCTTGTGAATGTAATGGACAATTTGGACAATCTGCAACTACCCCATGGGCAAGATGAAATGTTAGGTGAAGGGAATTGGGTGTCACCTGCTGCATGAGCTGCCTTGCCTTGTGAAGTGCTTACACAGGTGGCTGGTGTGGTTATCGATTACAAACTGCTATACAATGTCAAATAGAGTCTTCTGAAGCTGCCGAGTTGTTGCTTTTTTCAGCTTGCAATTGAGAATGCTACAAAATTATAAACAAAAAGGGGGCAGATGGGGAGAAGAATTCTGGGGTCGGGTGTTTTGGCCAAGATAAAATAGGACTTTGGTGTGTGCGCTGAGAACTGGCAGATGTGCACATATGCCTGAGATAAGGCCTGAACACCTGGCTTAGTTGTCTCCTCTGTAAGGCCAAAGAAGAATTGAATAAGGCAGAAGAGGTGGCCTAATGAGCACCAGCTGATTCAATAGCTGAAACAGGTGAAGGGAAATGTGAGCAGATGTGTGATCGTTGCCGGAAGGAAGAGAGACTGGTTTTCTTAGTCTATAAGGGAGACGAATCGGGTGAGAGAGGGAAGCAATGGAGAGAGAGATGGTAGGGCTGCCCTGTTACGATAAAGGCTGTGCATGTAGCCACAGCTTAAGACAGTACGTAAGAACAGTTGGCTAAAACCAAATTCACTAACATTACAGTTACTGCAGAATAAACAGTGTGGGGAAAGTTGTAACTCTTTAGGTGGAGAATATTAAGCAGCTACTAGAAAAATGGACTCTCCAGTATGATGAAAAATACAATATTACACGTACATGATCCTTCGCCTTCTTGACAAAGGTGCATGTATCAAGTTGCCCGGCACATTGAAATGTGTTTGATTGATATAAATGTACCCAAAGAGTTAGGCACCAGATACATGATTTCACATCTAGGCTTTCAAAATGAAATTCTAAAATAAATTTACTATTATTACATTACAACTGTAAATGGAAAGTGCTTTTCACTTCCAATTTACTGAAAAGAATAGTAAAACCAAACATCTTTTCATGTCCAGATAGATCTTTTTATGAATCGCTGTTGTTTCAAAGTGATAAAATAGCTTTCATATTTAAAAAAGAAAAATTGAGTTTCTGTTATGATGTGTATTTCTTCTGAAAAATTTAATTTGTCTCTATTAAATGTCTTTCCTTTCCAGCATATATATTTAATAATAGCAGTTTGTAAAATGTTTATACATGGGTATGTGCACACAGGCTTTTGCTTCCAACATTTTTTCCTGAAAGTACAAAAAAACCTTGGCCTCAGAGCTCATCTGAAACTGCATTAGAAATGCGTGAAGCAAGGCACCGAAAACCAAAGAGCTGGATTTTCAAAGTTTCTTTTGATAATCTAAGTGGAAACCATTTGCCTAATTACTTTTCTCTGTGTTTTAAATTCTATTAATTTTTTTCCACCACATCTTCTCTCTAGTGTGACATAGATTACTCTTAACATGAAGAAGCAGTAGGAGAAGATGAAAGAAAAAAACAAATGAACATGCTACGATCTTTACAAATAACTATATTTGCAAGCAGAGCCACAGTGTATGAAGTCACATGACCGGAAGATTTCTTTTGTACCCTCTTTCCATTTCCAGCTACATAATATGCTTTAATGGGTTAAATTCACCCTGTGCAGAGGGCCAGCACTTGACCAAAGTTCCATTTAAATGCCACTTAAGCTCTGCCCACCTCTGCCCTTCCCTATAGCCTTCTGTGCAAGAGTTAATCTAGCTCAAGAGGGAATAGCAAGCCTCATTACTAGGAGAAACAGAGGACAAACTAAGATTTTGAATAAGAATGGACCAAAATCTGACTAAGCAGTTTCAAAGTGGTCTTAATAGGTTTTGTGCAGTAAAAGAAATTCTTAATTTGGAGCCGGAGTGAGTTTCTTCTGCTTTTACCATGTTAAAAATCAAGAGAAGTTTTTTTTCAGGCAATGACTGTTTAGTCCAAAGATTTTGATATGGCTGTAACATCATATCAATAGAGAAATGAAAACAAGATAGGGACAGATAACTGCATGTAATGGTCCCTTTAAATAGTTTTGACATGTTTTCATGCTTTTTTTCCTGGTGATAATTCAAGAGATCTATCAGATAATTACTTAAATATATGAGATGTTCTACCCATCCAAGGAAAAGGTTAGTGCCATCATAGGCTGTGTAAATCTTCTTTTATGAAAAGGAACGCAAATGAAATGATCACCTAAGTCAAGGTTTTATAAAATATTGACTAGGATTATGTTTGCTTTGGGAGTAATTTTATTTTAATCCCTCATTTGAGATTCTATTCCTATTTACATCAGAAGATCAATCAAGAGATGTCATTGAATGGCAGGTGGGAATAAGGTCAAAACTGCAATATGCTTACTTTAGGAATTATTGAATATTTCTTTTATAGACTTGCAAACAGTGGCATAGATCTTTATCTTCTAGTAGTGTTCCTCATAGATCCAGCTGTGTGGGAAATGGAGAATATGCTCCTCCCAATGGATGCCAAGATTGTTCCCAGACTGCGTGTTGCCAGTATCTGATACAATTGCTACTACTATATTTCTTTTGAACTAGACCAGAATTTTAATTTCTAAAAAGATAATATTTTGATGGTTTTTTTTAAGGGTTCTCAGCATCTTACATTCACTGAAAATCCAGGCTTTTATTTTGATGTCCGTTTTTAAGTAAGGCCTCCTGAGAGATCTGACTCCTTCCCGCTTAGGCCCTGAGTCTACTTAAAAGAGCTGACTTTTACGGCTGCTGCATGTCTGCCACATTACAACATGCAAAATGTTTCATGACGACATTTTATTTGGCAATAAAATGTAAACCCCTCACTGCTCTGGATCTGCGCAATTTAATGTGAAACGAAAACAATCATCTTTATCCCTTTAACTTTTCAGTCTGTTTTAGAGAGAAGAAAGGTTTCAAGAAACCCAAAGGAAAAGAGCAATCACTGCAGGGTAGGAAAAAGAAAGTAAGGGGCAAATAGATGTATTATTCAAACAAAACCAACTTCAACAGCATTTTCTGAGGTCTAAATTTGGGGTTGTATTTCTAGTGGTTTCACAATTCCTGCAAAGGTCTGGTCCATCTATCGGAGTACTGCAACACACAACAATTAAATGTGTTGCCAGCCCAATTACCGTGTTTTGAGATCTGAGATGCAGGACGTTGTACCTGAGTGTAGCACTAAATGCAGTACCACAGTGTGGGGTGAGAGGGACATCTTTGCTTTCACTGGAACCCAGTCTTCACCTCTAAGATACAAACTTGCATATATTCATGCATATATTCATGTATACAAGGTTGACATTTGGACGTAGAAGTTTTCAACCCTGAAAATTATTTAAGTGTTGAATCCTCTGCAGTTTCAATACCTTCTGCAGCAAATTTCCAAGTGAAACTCCTAAGAAGAAAGAATCTCTGCAGAAAGGTTTTTACAAGTTTAGCAAACCAGGTCTCATGGCCTAGACAAAGCCCAACAGAGAGCCAGCAACTAGAGAGTTTTAGTACTTAGTTGACCATAAAAACATATAAGGCTTTGGATATGAGACTTGAATGTGTTGTATCTCATCTTCTTATTCTGAAAAAAAGTAGCTAATAATACTTAAAAGGCTGTTTTGAAAATTAGTTGAAGTATGTTTAGCAGCACTAAAAAACCTTAACATCCCATGTCACTGCCAACTGCTGTTATTGTTATTGTGGGATGAACAATAGCATCGGCCAGAGATTGGGCCAATCCGGGACTAAAAATATCCAGGGATAAAGACTTCCAGAAGCTTCAAAAGAAGCAGCCACCAAAGCTTATGCTGAAAGGAGAGAATGCTGGCGGTGTACCAGGAGAACTTGCTAAAGAATCTGTACCTTTCCCAGTTAATGGCTTCACATAGGTTACTCATTAAGCTTTCCTTTGAACAAGAACAGAAGGGCTTTTTTTCTGAAAATTCCTTTACAAAAATAAAGCTTATAGATTTTCTTCACAAAAGCACACAAAAGAATTCTTAAATCTACCCACATTTTATTTTCATCTGTAATCATTCCAGGAATTTTCCTCACCTTTCTATCTGACATGGGTTTGTAATTATTGTCTGTCATATAGCAATTTGTATGTCAAGTTCTCCTGTGTTAAAAAATGCTGGATATAAGTTTTAATGATTGACCTAAATTTGACACAGCTGTGTAGATGCATTATAATCAATAAAGCTCTAAATAATATGACAATGTATTTTTTTCTGACTGTAATGGCAATGAGGAGGGAAATTATTAGTATTTATTAATAGTGAGGAGCTTAGAGAAATAGTGTTATTAACTATGCCATACAAAAAACACTTCACAGAGATGCCAGATCAATCCTGAAAGCTGTGGCTGCATCACACTTCACAGGAAGTTTATAACGCTTGCCTCAACACTGCACTGAAATACCCATATTGCTTGCTTTTCTAAAATTCGCCAGGTTTCTGTTGTCTTGATCTCCTTTATACCATAATCCAACATAGACAAAGTCACTTTTTTCCCCTTTATATGATTGAAATTTGAATTACATTTCACAAGTGCAACAGATTTCATTTTTATTCTTGCATACCTGCATCTGAAAAAGAGATAAGGATTAATTTAAAATGATCTAGATTGGACCTGCAAATTTGCTAGTACAATGGAGACTTGGTTAAGGATGGACTGCATACAGGCGTGTCTCTGTTAGTGCACATGCAAAGGCACATACATATATGGTATCAGTTTGCTAATTATATTTCCCGGACTCTTGTCTGCAGTATTGTAACACTACTAAATGGCACTTGTCACTGGAGGTACCTTCTTAAGTCACATTTGACATATGACTTTTTACTTTAGCCATGTTTTTAGGTGACAGTGTATAAGGACATCATTTCAGGAGAAAAACAGATTTGAACTCACAGTGTTGGAGTCCTTTTTCTGCACACAAACACTTTTTTATGGATGATCACAAATTCTGGAATACCATTAAAGTATTGCTATCTAATTATAGCAATGACTGGGTTTTGGAAGACTAAAGGAATCATCAGTGGCATGTCTATTCAACCCTTCTGAGAAATTCCTTTTTTCCCCCAAATAAATTACGAGAGCTGCACCATAACTTGACAATGATTTTGCATTGTTCAATGCAATTGAGCAATAATTCATAATAGGCATTCCTAATATAAAGGAAATTCTGAACAGTTAATTATGACATGATTTATAGACTATTTTGAATAGTGAAAAAGAAAGATATGCCCTTTTTATTTGGCATATAAAAAAATAGTCAGAGTCTTAGAAAAATCCTTCACATACCTCCTGAATATCCTTGAAAGCTCCTTCTGCCTCCTTCCTTGAGAGCACTCCCAAACAGGTATTTTAAACTAGTTTAAGGTTTAACCCCATGTACTGCATGTTGCAACAAGCCAATTTCACTGTGTCTAAGTAATAAGTTAAATGAAATGGAGTCTAAAGGAACTTGCTACATATTCCTATCTAGATGCATGCAGGGAAAACCCTTTCCTGGCTGTGTTTTTAATATTATTGCCCTTCCTTAAGTGATCATCTAACTGTGTTTGTAGACTGTACCAGTTAGCAAGAAGGTTTAACTGGCAGTTTAATAGGGAGATAGCATTTTCCCAGTATGTACAGTATTAGTCATAATGGTTTCTTCCAGAACGATTGTGTAAATCTCAAAGTTTAAAAAAAAAAAAAGGAAAAATCCCAGAGAGAATTTGATTTCGTTTGATGGAAGTGAAACTATTTTCATGACATGGTCTCCTGGCATGCACAGATAAATTCAGAGTAATGGCTTTGTTGCCCTGTATTATGGTCTCCCTTCAGGTCTTGATTGGCAGCAACAGAGTCTTACATAAATTTCAAACACTGAGTCAAATTCCGTGCTCTCTACTCAATTCTTTCTGAGACCTTACTTGAAAATATCCTATTAAATAAAGAGTGTCTGAATGCTTATGCTAAGACACTTAGGGAGCAAAAATTTACTAAAGATATAAAGTTAGCATGCATTACGTCACATTGGAGTCCCTTTCTGAATCCTTTGATTCACAAGTACATGCCATTTGCCTTAGCTTAAATCCCGGTTTTGGAGGAAGTTTTAGGATCCCTGTGGACCGTATGGCTCAGGGATCTGCACTGCCAGCTGTTCTTTTAGGTCCACCCTGACCTGGCTCTATGGTAGGGCTGCAATGATTAAATGATTAAGGCAGAGATAGAGAGCTAAGGACAGGAGGGAAAAAGTGACATGAGCCTAAGACACATTAGGAGCAAGGAATCTGCATGCATGGCTGAAGACACCTCTAGATCACCAAGAGGAATCGTGACATGATGGGCAATTAAAGAAGAGAGTGAAGTAGCTCAGCAGCTGATAAAAAAATTTCATTCAGTCCCTGTTGTAGAAGCCATTGGGGAAATTTCTATTCCAAGGACACTTTTTAAATGGAAATAACAGCATGGTCTTGACAGAGATTGAAGTCTCAGAGGAGGAAGTTATGGAGCAATTCAGCAACTAGGACAGTGGAATATTCATTTGAGAGGCCTGAAGTAAGGAAAGTGTGAAGTAGCGGAGTTAATGAAAAGGAATTTATCCTTAAAATGGTGACTGTGCTTGAAATGGGAAAGTCACTACTTTGCTTCCTCCAGCTGAAGCAGGACCCAGGGAAAATCCTGCAAATTACACCTTGGCAAATTCTAGTTTTGCTCAGGGGAATGCCCTGAAAAGCCTAATTAAAGAGTAAGGTAAGTAAGTGTAACCTGATATAGTCATGCCAATCCAGCTCCTCTAAGGAAAAGTGCGACTCATTCATCATGCAGAGTTGTTTGAAACGGTTAACAAAATGGGTAGATAAAGGTGAATATAATAGTTCACCGGGGTGCTGGCAAAGACAAACTCTTAGAAAGGTTACAAAAAATATTTTAAATGTCCTCAGGGACAACTGTGATGAATTAAATATTTATGAAAAAATTATCCAAAAATGCTCATCATTCGGCATCTATATAAATGGCACTCTATGCTCCAGGATTTTTACATGTTGTGGTGGCTGTTTTTCTCAGGAGAGACACGCTAGGTTTCAAAACACTTTGTCATCTTCGTTGAGGTTGGATCCTCAGTGAAGTGCTGAGTACATCTGTAGGGATGATGCTCCCCACAGTTGCAACCATTGCAGGCTCCTCCTGGGGGAATACTTGTTGACATACATCCACCGTCGGTGACCTCAGCACACTGGGATGTATGCCCTGTCTCTGAGGGGCACTGAGGAGCTGCAGGACAGCAACAGAGGGTCAGTGGTCTTGCAGATCTCCAAGACAATGGTGACCATGGTGCCTTTGTTGTTGCTGAAGTGATGGTCTCAATGCTGTAGAAGGCTGCTCTGGGCAACTTTGGAGTTATGAAACATAATAAACTGGATTGTGATGAGATCTAAAAGCAGGTATGTGGCTGTTGGTGCACACACTGTGTCACCTCCCGACACAAGGGTCTTTCTGGAAATTAGTGACTCATTACTGGTCAATCTACACCCTCTACTAGGTGTTGATGAGGTATACCTAGAGTTGTTGAAGTGTTGCAGAGCTAGATTTAACAGTGGTATTTTTCAGAAGGCTGGTCATTCTCAGTGAACCACAAAGCACCTAATGCATATGTGATACCGGTCAAGGCCTATGAAGTTTGTTAGCTAAATGACTGTATTGGGTTTGCATGGCAAGGTTTTAGTAGTGGGGGGGCTACAGGGGTGGCTTCTGTGAGAAGCTGCTAGAAGCTTCTGCTATGCCCGATAAAGCCAATGCCAGCCGGCTCCAAGACGGACCCGCCACTGGCCAAGGCCGAGCCCATCATTGATGGTGGTGGCATCTCTGTGTTAACATATTTCATAAGGGGGAAAAAAACTGTGCAACAGCAGCCAGGAGAGAGGAGTGAGAATATGTGAGATAAAGAACTCTGCAGACACCAAGGTCAGTGAAGAAGGAGGGGGAGGAGGTGCTCCAGGTGCCGGAGCAGATGTTCCCCTGCAGCCTGTGGTGAAGACCATGGTGAGGCAGGCTGTCCCCCTGCAGCCCATGGAGGTTAATGGTGGAGCAGATATCCACCTGCAGCCCATGGAGAACCACATGCTGAAGCAGGTGGATGTGCTCAAAGGAGGCTGTGACCCTGTGGGAAGCCTGCGCTGGAGCAGGCTCCTGGCCGGACCTGTGGAGAGCGCTACACTGGAGCAGTCTGTTCCTGAAGGACTGCACCCTGTAGAAGGGACCCACACTGGAGCAGTTCATGGAGAACTGCAGCCTGTGGGAAGGACTCACACTGGAGAAGTTCGTGGAGGACTGTCTTCCACGGGAGGGACCCCACGCTGGAGCAGGAGAAGAGTGTGAGGAGTCCTCCCCCTGAGGAGGAAGGAGAGGCAGAAACAATGTGTGATGAATTGACCACAATCCCCATTCCCCGTTCCCCTGCGCCGCTGCGAGGGAGGAGGTAGAGAAAAACCAGGAGTAAAGTTAAGCCCTGGAAGAAGGGAGGGGTGGGGGGAAGGTGGTTTAAGATTTAGTTTTTGTTTCTCATTATCCTACTCTGATTTGATTGTTAATAAATTAAACTAATTTTCCCCAAGTCGAGTCTGTTTAGCCTGTGACAGTAATTGGTGAGTGATCTCTCCCTGTCCTTGTCTCCACCCTCGAGCCTTTTGTTATATTTTCTCTCCCCTGTCCAGCTGAGGAGGGGAGTGATAGAGCGGCTGGGTGGGCACCTGGCGTCCAGCCAGGGTCAACCCACCACAATGACACACAAAAAATAATGTGGAACTTCCTGCAATGTCCAAGACCTTGCTGATTTTATTTTCCTCTGCCTGTTAGCAACAGCATGCAAGCACAGACCAGTGAGTGTATGAGATGCAGCAGTAGGTATATATGTTGTATAGATATATGGTATATACATATGTGGCTTGTATACAACATATGCATGACATATACATTTATACAAATATGGCATACATACAATGTATATGTATGTTGTATATATGAGGGTGAAATTGAAGGTGCACCGCGAATACATTAGAGATTCCTAAATGCTACAAGGAACTTTTCTGGGGTACAAGGGTGCAGGACAGACATTGTGTCAGTAGGCCACTCATGCATACTTTAACTTTGATGTGAAAAAGGAATCTGAAATCATCCTGAAGACCTTATACTTTGGATGTGGACAACTGCTTAGCGGCTCCTCCAGACTGATCTCACAGAGCTTAGTAAATGTGGCCAAAAAATTTGCACCTCCCAGTGAGAAATGAGACTCTTAAAAATCCTGAATGACTGCACACTTTCAGAATCGAAGTTTCTGACATCCCTTTTCACAAAACAGACTGTACACCTTTTAATATTTACTAAAATGTTTTATGAACAGTGAAGGACCTAAAACAAATAAAGGAATTTGCTTTCCCTGAACCGTGAGGAATCAGATACTCAGTCCTTGGTGGGTATTCTTATTCCTTAAAACCACTACATGCTCCTACTCTGGCTTAAACCAGAAGCTTCTCTTTACATTAATATATCCTTCCATACCCAGCAAGAAATATTCCTCTGCCTTTATAAACTCAGTTATTGAGTTTGTGATTGAGAGAAATTAAAGTGAATTAGTCTATTGTCAGTTCTGTGTAGTCAAATATAATGGGATTCCTTTGCCCTCAGTCCTTCCCTCCATTTCTCTGTGATACCAAACAGGGCAGGACCAGGTTTTTCCCAAGAGAAACGTTGGGAGTTTTGATGGAGCTGATAAACCTCACCCAGTGCCTGCCCTGAACAGTAGGGCCTGTATACAGCAAGGTCCTTGGCTTTGGCCGGCTCTTTCCAACAGTAATCAGGCGTTAGGTCCAGCAAGCCAGCTGGGCATTACCTTGAAGGATCTCCACAGCAGGGGACTGGTAGGAGTTTCACAGGGGTGAAAGAAAGGAAGTGGAATAATGGAGATGGGCATCCATCTGGTATTCCCCATGTATTGCTTCTTGTTGCCCATTTTTTTCGTGCCTGTCACAAGAAAGAGGCTGTTTTGTGAGAAGAGAAATCTATCGCCAAATACAGGGACAGTGTTGCAGTGAGGATGAAGAACAGCTAATGATAAACTGGGAGATGAAAAAGCAGAAGAGCGAACTGTATGGCCTTCAGAAGTGCAGTGATGCAAATGGGATCAAATGTAATAGTACAAAAGTAAAAGATCATGTACCGAGGAGGAAGGGAGTTTCTGCTCTAAGCTGGGAGATGATCAGCCAGAAGTGACAGAGCGGAAGAAAGATGTGGGTGTATGAATCAATCACAGAATGACTCTGAGCAACCGGCATGACGTGGCTGTAGAAAAAGATTAATTCCATACTTGGGAATATCAGAAAGGATGTGTCTGGCACAGAATGTGTACTATGAGACTCTGGTTAGGCCTTGTGTATATAATTCTGGCTGCCTTTTTTCAGGAAAAGCGCAGGAGGAAGAAGGGATTTAAACTAAAGGACAATGGCAGTATCATGAGGGGTCTGTCTTTGGTCTCTTCCAACTTATGTTTCTGAATGAAGGGGAGTTGAACAGCTTTGCTCTATATATGATTTTTTTCTGTATCCATGTATAAAGCATGGATTTTCAAGCATTTTCACTGGATTAATTTTGTATGTCTTAGTAAAGCCCATGCAAAAATGTTACAGTTGAATTTTAGGTAATACAGATAAAACTAAATTAAACTCCAGCCAAGCTACTCTTCTCACTAGTCAATGATATTGTTCAGACAGTGTCTCATTTCCCTGGGACGAAAGCAGGTGCAGCTATTAAACATCTTCTGGTTTAAGGGTGTGTATTCTTCCTTGGACAACTTCCATTTGGAATAAATACCATTTATTTAGCTCCCACCTTTCTTTCCCCGTTGTGGTTAGTTTTTGAATCAAGAAAATTCAAAGAAATCTAAACCAGAGTTAATCTCAAAATGTGTACCCATAAAGCCATTTACAGCAAAGTCACTAATTTCACTCTTGCCAAGCTATTTAAACAAATTCCTGTAGTTAACATGATTTCAACAAATCCTGAGGGTCAGGCGATTTCATCTGTCTTTGATATTTACCAGTCCTCTTTTTTCCCTGTTAATCTGTCAGTCAATGACCTTGAAATCACTATTACTCAGACTCTAGCAAACTCCAGCTCATTACGGTTTCTTTTCTCCACAGGCAGCAGATAGGTTTTTTTAAAGTTTTAAATGTTGAAGTTTATAATTAATGTAATTTAAATTACAAGGCACCTAATTTTAGTACAGTAAATAGAAGAAAATTCTAAATCTTTTTTGCGGCCTGGAGCTGGGAGTGTCTAGGTTTCATAAAAGACTTGGTTTTCTAATCATCTGACTCTAGTGGCAGAATAATTTAACTTGTATGGCCATACAGTAATTGGTAAAAGCTGGATTGTTAGAGAAATGACCAGTTAAAGAAGAAACTTAGAGATCTCTATTGTTTAAGATGGAAATCCAAGCTTATGGCTTTGAAAAAATGTCACAACCAAATGATCTTAAAAAGTTTATTGCAGTCACATTCTTTGGCATGGCTAAAAGCATGGTCAGAATAAGTTGCCTTGCTGGTATTTTAACCCATGCTAAGTGATTAGCTAATGTCTAATGCTAAAGTCATTAGGAAAGTGGATGTAGAGTGTTGTCACCTAATATCTCACAATCTTTGTGACTGATAGGGTCAAGTGTGGTCTTGGAATAGTGGGATGATGATCCAAATTCTCTCTTTTTTTTTTTTTTTTTTGGTATCGGTTCATAGAGGTGAAGTACACAGCAAGAATATGATTCTGCAGGGAAGAAGATAAAAAGATTTCTGCACTAGTACAGAGCAATAAGATCCTATTTGATAGTGAGACTCACCCTGCAGAGCCTCAACATACATTGGCAATTGCATGCAGTACAACCTTGATAGAAGGTTGCGTTATTCACTCAGTGCAGATGGTACCCTAGCAGGCAAAATCAAAATCAGACAGAACTTATCTTACTCCAGAGCATCCATTATTTTTGACAATTCAGAAGGAAAAAACTTGAAGATTTCTTCTAATGCTTGCTGTGGATAAGGGACAGTGTTCAGAGAGCTTGACAGTATGGAAGAGAATTCAATGGGAATTTTTATTTTCACCTTGAATCAATTAACCCTGTATTCCTGTATTCTTCCCAGAAAAAGATTGCTTGTTTTATTTTGCTTTTTAATGGATGGATTTCAGTAAAAAAATAGGAGGATACATTCTGGAATTTGTGTTTAGAAAAGCCCTTGGATAGTAATATTCCTCCTATGCTTTCACCTATGTGTTCTAACATCCAGATGGCCAGGGCTATGGCCTTGGAAAAGTTTCTGAATAATGCATTTGTCTGATAATATTCAGTTCAGTGTTTTCACTGACTGTTCAATTGTCTATTCTGAGCTTGTCGTCTCACTGTGGTACATAACCATCCATTTCACTTCTTAACCACGTCTGTCATATTGCCCAACATGGGCCCGCTTTTTTCAGAGTTTTTAATTTTGATGTATAAAATGTTTATGAATTTGGA
Source organism: Calonectris borealis (assembly GCF_964195595.1). NCBI lineage: Eukaryota > Metazoa > Chordata > Aves > Procellariiformes > Procellariidae > Calonectris > Calonectris borealis. The sequence continues at coordinate 50,146,452 of NC_134316.1, read as the reverse complement.
TGATAAAAATGTTTATGAGTAATTTACCATGCATGCTGGAGTATTTAAAATGGTTTATGGTGTCTGGCTGTACCATCTGCAGAGAAAGTCACTAGACTTTTCAATGGTTCTCATGGGAAAGGACTTTTTAAGCCTTTAGTTTGTTCTAATCAATGCATTTGCCAATGCCACATAAACTGCATATTGAAAGTAAAAAAAAAAAGTTTGTAAATGTATTCACTTTTAGCTACAGCTAAGCAGTTAAGCATTTGGATTAATGACGCACTAATTAATACTGAAATTCCGTGCCCTTCTTTGGGAAGTACAGTGTTAGTGGCATCAGCTCTGGCCCAAAGAGGATCTTCCAATTCAGTCAGAATAAGCAGAAGAAACTGCTAGCAGCTCTTCCCTTAGATTTCAGTTATGTGAAAGCATCTTGTTAGCGGCTTTGATTGTAAGATAAATGACTATGCAAAATGGCATTATGTGGCTTTTCATATTTGTCGTCGTTCTCCGTGGGTTACATATCGTCTCTGATCAGTTTACACTTCCAAAGCTGTTCTTCCCCACCATGTCCTCATAGTACAGGATTCTGAGATTCCAGCTGCAAAAATGGAGTGTCCTGATGTAATAAGACCTACCAGATCCTGCAGAAAACCAATGTGGGAAGCATATTTTTTTTCTAATTAGCAATACATCATATTTTGAAAACATTGATATCATCACAAAGAAGTGATTGAAATTATGATCATTTTAATAACCAAGAGATATGACTTCTGTCTTTTTTTTTTCTATCTCCAAAATAAAAGTATTAATGCTTCTTTTTCATTCCTTCTCCAAGAAAGGGAGAGTAAGAGTTCTAATTAAACACAATTTCTGTAACACTACTGTAATATGTCTAATAATAATAATGAAGGAGCACCGATTTTAATTCTATAGAGGACACATTTACAAATACTGGAGTGGTTATTTTATCACTAGTTCTGTGAGATAGAGATTCTCTTTGCAAACAGCTGTATGACCTACAGTGTTCCTATGAGCTGTTTTTTATTGCCCATAGTTCTACTAAAGGGAAAAAAAAAAAAAAAGAGCATTTCAAGCAGTCAGACAGGTTAGAATAAACACCATATGAAAGTGGTTTGGGCTAACTTGAGTGACTGTGTCTAGAGGACAGAATCAATTTATAGAGAGTGATGAATAACTTGGGGTGGGCGAAAGTGTATAATATCTCCAGCTGGCACAGCAAAAGTCAGAAAAGAAGGTATGCCTACAGCCTAAGTCATACAAGCTGCAATAAAAAGATGCTGGGACTGAATCTTTCTCATGTTCACTAGTGTATACGTTATGTCTATGCAAGAGGGTATAAAAATAGAAGCAAACAAGACTTCCCTACTCATATTTATGATAATAAGTAAACCCTTGTCTGAAATTACGTATTAAAAGTTACCAAATAAGAATTAGGCCCACCTTTCCACTCTTTTAATATAACAGGCGAGTTATTTTGGAGATTATAGGGAAGGTTTCCAATCTCAGCTAAACTGTTTAATATGCTGAATGATAAGAAATGCAGTGCCTTGTTTACAAAGCATATTTAGGTCATGCTCTGCATTAGGACTAATCTCATAGAACAGCTAATGTCTGATGTGCTTCTCTTCTTTCCTTCCAATTTTGTTTTAGAAACAAAAAAAATACAGAAGGCAAATGAGGGATGAAAATGCATCCAAACGATGAAATGCAGTTATTAAAATAACATTAATCTCTGTAAAGTTGGAAGAAAATGAAGATGTTTTTCATGTTCCTTGCAGAGTGTGCATATACTGAGTGTGCTGTATAAACTATTTCATACAGAAAATATATTAAAAGGTTAGACTTAAAAAATTTTGACATGCATATAATGTAATTGTATCTGGTTCAGTTCTGACAATATCAGTTCTATTCATATAATTTTCTTCAGATATAAGAAGAAAAAGAAAATTTTTTTTGCACAGCTGAACATCTGCTGCAGGGTACAAATTTTGACAAATTGACACATTCTGGTCTGTAATATTTTATGGAAAAGAAAAAAAATCCTCCTGGGTATTAAATATTTCATGCAGTAGCTGAAAAGAAACATACTGGAAGTAAGTTGTACTTATTTTCAATTCAGAGCTAGCATCCGAGGAGATTACGAATTGGTGAAAAGGATCACCACAGTTAATTGTTTGTATTTGAAGTTTACTTCAAGGATGCAAACAACAGGTTTCTTTTAGAGAACTGATATGGAAGCAGCATCAGCTTAACGTTAAACAGGACAGTGTCTGGGCTGGCAAGCACAGAATGGAGAAGAATTGTGCAAGGAACCATGCCTGGCTCCTTGAACTTCTTCAGGGGAACTATTTGCATTCCCAGTTCCTGGGCAAAATAATTCCCTTTTGCCTGACAGCTTTCCAGTAGGTTAAATGGATTTAGTGATGTTAAGGGACTCTAAAACTCTCTAATATAAATGCTGCAGGAATATTTAAATTACATAACGTATCCAAGACCTTTCCAAAGCCTGGAACAGCTTAAAGCCATCCTAGTCCATCTTTCCTGCTGAGGTACCATTTCAGATAATTGGATCTCCTGCTATGTGCAGAAGCTAAGTGCAGATGACACCTAGCTTCATGTCTCCAGAAGTAAGAAGAGATCTTCTGTCATGCAGATGTCAAATCGGTTAAAAAGAAACAACATGAAAACAAAAGATCAGCTGACTGGGGCTTTCCAGACACAGAGAAAACTGAAATACCTTTTCTTAAAAGAAAGGATATTCTTTTAGGATATTCTATGATAACTTTTAGGATATTCTATGATAACTTCACCTGCCAGGTTGCAATCACAGGGTCATGTTAGATTCATTACTGCTCCAAGACAGATAAAAATAGTAGGAAGAAATGTTTTCTGTCATCACTGGCTTGCCAGGACACATTACCTTTTCCAACTGGACCAAGCCCTAGTAACTATGATTCATGTCATCTAAAGGTTACTCAGTACTAATCTAATGCTGAAAATGGTGGGAGAAAAGGCAATGGTCCCTCTGCATTAACATACGCATCCTTTTAAAAGTGAAAATAAAATATGTGTGAGGGGGTTGTATAGGCAAAGGTCATTTAGATAGAGTAATGGCAAGGGATTATTACTCATTTTGGGTAACGTAGACTGTTGACCTATAAATGCCATATATGAGGAAAAGGACCAACCTTTACTCCTTATTTTTTAGATATCTGCACTAAACTCTTGCCTAAGTAAGTGGCAGTTTATTGTTCAGGCTGTAGAGCCTGTTACATTATGAAGTACCAAATGTTCTTAAGGTCTATCTATTCTTGGAATGTAAAATGAAAATGGCACCAATTCTTCTCTTGCTGTATTAAGTGCAGTGTGTCCCTGAAGGCGCTAATTAGCCAAATGTCACAATAAGCAGTTTAATGTTTTGCACGTAAACTTGCCAGCCACTTAAGCTAAGGTATTAAAAATGGTGAAACAATCCCAGAACTTTATTTCAGGAAAATGGAAACCTCTCTTCAGAGGAAGATACATGCCTTTTGCAACACTGATGTCTTATGTCAAACACAGAAGCCAACTACGACAAAAAGTAGTTAGGTGTCATTCTGAACCTCTACTGAGGCCTGAATTTCTCCTCACACCATGTATGCATGTGTGTCACGAATGAGTCGTTTAGAGGCCACTTAAAGAATCACTGTCGAAGGTATTAGCAGAAAGTGATTTTAATAGAAATTTATAAAAGCACAACTTAACAGAGTTCGATGGCAAGGTTCACTCTATCACTTACTACACGGATGAAGCACACAAAGGAAAAGAGCATGGGAAACTGAAGTCCTTGACTAGTGTAAACACTACTTAGCAACAACTAAAACATCAGCATGTTATCAACATTATTCTCATACTAAATCCAAAACTATATCAGCTACGAGGAAGAAAATTAATTCTATCCCAGCTGAGACCAGGACATCGTGTTAGAATTGAGTTGGGATGATTTATACAGAGGACAAAAACGTTAAGGGAGACCTTTCTGTTGAGTCATGAGGTTCAGAGAAGACCCGTCTGAATCCAATCTTAGTCTCAGACTTGGCCAACAGTTTATGACTCATACAAAAGGGTAAGGAGACCCTCCCGTTAAGTCATGAGGTTCAGAGTAGACCCCCTTGCTCTTTAAACTCCTTCTTGGAGAGGAATCTGGTGTGGCTGGATCTACCACTAGTCCCAGACTTGGTCAACGGTTTATGTCTAAAGGATTATATTTGTTTAACAGTAGTCTAAGGTTCATTCCCAATCTTGAGATAGATCATAAGATTTTAGCAGACTGTATTTGCTAGTGGGTACCTGCATCAATTCACACATATACACGCACATAGACATAAAAAATTAGATAAATATACAAAAGTACACCTGTTAAAATTTGCCCTTGAGTTCAGTGAAATACATCGAATGTCTTGGCATTTCTCAATGGGCGAAGGGTTGACCCTTGAGGAGTGTTTCGGTCGAGGAGTGTTGCAGCCCAGGTCCTCTGCCAGTCGGCAATGGTCTTCTGAATATCGCAAACTCGAGAGTTCGCGAACTCTGAGAAGTGTTCCACTCAGAGGGAGATTCTGGGCACAACCCGCTGTGGTCCAGGAGAGCTCCAAGGACCTCACTTGGGACCGTTGTTTATAGGGTCGCAAGATGATTGACTTTAGTCATCCATCAAAACTCTCAAGGTTTCAGTAACAATGATATCGTTCCACTTGAGCTACGACTCGGATAAGGGTGTCAGGGGATGACAATTATCCCCACTCTTGTCCTCCATTTGGGTCAGGCAGCAGAAGTTTCTGGTATGATCGGTACATTCCCCAACCTCAGCTACGCAAGAGTTCCTGATACGGTGAAGGGACACTTCACTGCCTGACTCATTACACCAAGGCCAAGGTTTGACGGGAGTTTCTGAGATCATGGAGCGACCCAAGGTGGGGGGAGGGGAACGCACCACCACGTTGTGAATATCACTCAGTTTGTGTGTACATCATTCAATAAATGTATATTTGATGGGGAGAAAAGCAAGGAGCATTACAGTAGGCAAAATACATTAGATTAAGGAATGAAGTTATGCAGCAGACATTCATATCGATACGAAAAGTATTGTATGTGTACACTCAGAGATGGAAATGATCTTCAGGCCAGTCTGGGTTTTCTCTGTCTGTTTTTCATATAATCTTAGTAAATAATTAGAAATATATTCTAACTTCCTTTTTCTCTTTGCCCTCCAGAAATGGCTTTATTTTGATCTAAGGTATTTGCTGCCAGTAGTTGTACAACAGTACCCGAGCTTAACTAGTTATCTGGAGTCTTCATGGGACTTTGTGAAGTTCCATGAAGTTTAAGAAGCTCCTATTCCTCAGCCGCTTGGTATTCCTTTTCCACTGAAACATAACGATTTCAAAAAGAAACTGGCTAAATTCATGGAAAAGAAATGCATCAACAGCTATTAAAACAAACAGAAAGAAAACACCTCTGGCTTGGGCAGTCTTTGAGTCTAGCTCTAGGATGCAATTCTAAGCGATAACATAGCATATATTTGGGCTTATAACATAGGTGATGTAAAACACCCTCCAGAGGCATCCAATCCTTTCTAATTTAAGAGCTTAAAGTTAAGAAGCTTGAAAATTCCCATATGCCTAGAACAACCTTTAGGTGTCTTTCAGTTTTTCAAGAGAAAATGTTGTTTCTGTGATAAAACAAGGACCCGAAATAGATTAATCTTCTGCTGTTGTCACAGATCTAACATCACAGGATATTTATTTATCAATATGACACATGGGTACTGAGATTTATTTACTTCAGATTATTTTACCTAGCTTTGTTAATTAATATATGCAAATAATTAGATATTAGTAAATGAAAAAAGGCTGCCACATCAAAATAAAGCAGCATTATTAATGTTGTTACTACTTTTTTGTGGCTTTTGGGTATGTCTTAGCATACATATATCCTCTTCTGCATAGAAGAATAAGTTTCTCTCTGCAGCTCTTTACTACTTGATCTTACAACCTCGTTGTGAGACAATGAAGAATTGAGGAGTACAGTTTGTATGAAGGGCACCATTTCAGAATCAGGGTTCTTTTCCAATTTTTTTTGCTGCATCACGTGAATGAACAATAAATAAATCAAATTAGAGTCTACTTCTGAAATTTGGAAACAAAATAGTTACTTGCTCTGGAATTGCCTTTTCTTTTAAAAGACTCCATCACAAAGGAGAGCATTCTTCACTGTTAATGCTTAGTCAGATGTTAATTTGTTTTTTCTTTAATAAAAGAATGAGTGGTATCTGAGGTTTCATTTTGACCAGGGATGGAACCCAGTTGGAACAGGACAAGTAACATTAACAGAACATAATAATTTCTCATCTATCGATGACCTTTAAAGAGAATTGTAGTTATTACCTTAGAATATTCTCTCATTTATTACCTGTCTCATCATTGAATTCCAACACCTTTATGTAGCAGAAATATAGATGCTTGGCTTCAAAACAGAGAAATATGATTTAACTATTATAATGGCTGCAGGCGGTGAAGTCTAATTTAATTTTTTTCACATTATATGGGATTTTTGAAGATGATGGTGGTTACTAGACCAGGCAGTTCACTGGAGAGATAGAATGAGTCCATGTCTTAGGGCTAAATTTGTTATAAAAGGGTATTTTCTCAGATGTGGCAGAAGTTCATTAAACTGTTTAGGTGTGCTTCTTGGATAGCAATCTAAGCTATTATTATTAGTAAAGTCCTTAAAATTGTAAGCAAAAAGATGGATATAGAGATGTGAAAAATTATTTGAACATTCACCCTTTTACAGAAGTAAAAGTCAACCAAGTCCATCTTTGGTGGAGCAAAACTCTGTGGCAGAATTAGTTTTGTCATTTTCTGATCCCAGACACTTCCAAATGTCTTTTATTTCACCTTCTTGGTCCCAATGCTCTTGCAGTAGGCACACAAGTTCAGAATTCTTTCTGACATTACAGGCTGGGAGATTTTACATTGTAGTTAACTCCTTGATGGCTTTACTATGCTTCAGCATTTTCTACAGCTGAGAATTTTCCTGGATTGTCAAACAAATGTTGACCTACCTGTTCTTCAACTCAACTTTGACATAATGGCAGGTGTTGCTATTCCTAAATGGACAAAACTAGGAACACTTAGCAATAATTAAAATGGAAAGATGTAATCCTCTGAAGGAAAAGTTCATGCAGGCAGTAACTTCCTGAAGGATACTTAGATTATCTTGTTCATCATAAAAATTGTATCATTAATATAATCTGTTTTACTGTATCTTGTGAAAACAGACATAGATACAGAATCTGACAAATATTCATACCACTGATAAATGCAACTCCATGATGCTAGTTGCATGTAACTGACAGTTACAAGTTAGAAGATTTTGTAATCATCACTGACAGTTTATTAAAACTATTGGCTCTGTGGGCAGCAATGGTTCAAAAATGGTGGATATCATCCAGATATCGAGAATAAGGCAGAGGATGTAATTTTTCCTCCATATAAAACTTTAATGTGGCCACACTGTGTGCTGTGTTCAGTTCTACTTTCCACATTTCAAGGAGTATCTAGTGGGGTCAGAGACTACAGAGAATGGAAATGAAAATAACCCAGGGAATGAAGCAGCTGCCCTGCAAAGAGAGCCTAAAAAGGCTGGGATTCTTCAAAAGTCTGTGGAGAAGAGAGGAGTAAGGAAGGATATGACTGAGTTTACAAAGTCATGAAGGGTCTGGCTGTGGTGAATGCAGAATGGCTAGCCAGCAAGTGCCACTGTCCTACAACTAAGGGACACTTGTCCAAACTAGATGGAGATTTATTTAAAACAGATAAAAATGTAGTAACAGGTAGAAAGTATCTTCCTATATTTCTGCTTCTATCCATCCATTTCTCACTATTGGCTTTTTTCATAGTGGCTAATGAGCTGATGGAATTTTCTGGCATAGAAGCTTGTGGAGGGACATAGTATCAGGAGGTTCAGAAAAGGATCAGACCAATTTAGGCAATGGGTGAATAAAAGGGAATAGGCAGGATATATCCTCTAGGACCAGGTTTGTGTGCCCTGCCTCAGTCGCAATTCCAGTGGCTATAGTCAGATCAGAATAATTGGCCAGGTCGAACTGACCCATTTCTTAAACTCTTACAAGCATTATTCTGCGCACGTTGCTCATTTGTTTGTTTGTTAAAGGTTTCCTCTTCTAATTCTCAACTAGCTTGTAAAACTTACTTGTCTGGGCTCTCTCTTACAATGTTTTATCGTAGCTCCTAAGGGAATGGGACCCCAGTTACACAGAAACCTCTAGACTTAATTGTAATATTCCTACTTCTTATATTCATAAAAATATTATTAAAATATTATCATTTTGAATATTCAAACATATGTACTTTGGATTACTCACAGAAATGGTATAGGCAGTTTAATGATATATACCAGGAAAACTAGTATATATCTTCTTTAGAAGAAAAAGGGTAGCTCCATTGTTGTTGCCATAGTGTTCTCCGAAATAAATGGTGGGCAAACAGACTAGTTTGATACAGAATCTTTTCATGAGGTCATCATGGTCTTTCAAAGGCACCTTCTCTCTGCAAACCAGGTTTCTCAAAAAAAGAGTAGCACATACATTGAAAATGATTTTCCAGACGTTGAACTGAGTGATTTAAATTGCAGGCTCCTGGTTAAACTTGATCAGCACTATTTAAAACAACCCAAAAGCTAATCTGCCCAAGACATTATAACCTCACAGTTAATGAGGCTTGTTTTGATTCTGATGAGAATTTTCTTTTCAGGGCCAGCATAAGTTCAACAAATCATGTTAAATACTATTTGAAACAGCACACTTATGGGCCTTTGCCCCATCTCCTTTAATCAAGCTTTGCAGACTGAAGCAATTAAAGTATGGTCCAGCATTGTTGTTTGGGATATTACTTTGGCAATAGCCCACATTTCTTTAGCAATTTGGAACACACTAGAGCTATCCTGCTGATAGTAGACCCAAGCTAGTCTTTAAGGCTTCACACATATGAGCCACAGCAAAAAGACAAAGCATGTGGAAGAAAAGAGGACCAGGGGTATCATGCTCAGGGTGAGGCTGCTGCAGAGCAAAAAGGTAATTTTCACCCCAAATCTTGTGTGCTGAAGGGGAGAAGTAAAGTTATGGGAGGCTTCACCCTCAAATTCCAGCTATCATTTCTGTTAGCGGAGCACAGTAAGGGAGCAGTCTCATCCAATGCTCCAAGGCACAAAGCAGGGAATGTTCTTCATATTTTTCTTATGATCTCAAGTACCCGCACTGGAGTTGGCATGGCTCACAGGAAACCACGTGGAAAAGCGCTGACCACCCTGTCTAATGGCATATGAGATTTCCTTCAGATACGTTCAGATCATCTCAACATAATTTGCTTCCTCAGCTCTTAATTGCTTTCCTAAACTGTTGTGTACTGATGAAAGTTCTTGTTAAGTAACTCTTCTTATTCATATGCCAGAGAGAGAAGAAATTATTTATATACAGCACATAAAGTTAGTGGGTTCCGCTGGACTGGAAAGAAACTATTTCTCTACTCTGCAAATATTGGTGTATGATAGGTAGCAAGGCCTGCAGTTCTGATACTTCACATTATAAAACATTACCTTCAAAGCCACAGTAACTGGACAACTCGATAACTTAATAACTTGATCAAATTTGAAAAGAATCTGGGCTAAAATGCTCCATGCTGAGAAGTTTCGCTGGGAAATGTTTCGTTTCAGCACTAATAGATCTGCTGTTTTCGAACAGTTTAGGGAAAATACTTAAAGCTGTTTCTTTAAGAAACTGTCATCTCCTGAAACTGAGAACAAATATTTGACATTTGACCTAGCATGTGACAAAAATCCTCTCACGAGGATGCCTGTTGCCTTCTGCATGAAAAGACAGTTAGGCTTGTTCTTTGGAAAGTTACTGGTTTTCACAGTGGATAACAGTGAAGAGTTTTGTAGCTTATTTCTCCATGGCTTCTTGCTTGTCTCAAGAACATTCGTTTCTTAGAGCTTCTCTGTGCCAACAAAACTGGGATAATTCACAGAGCAATTATACTTCCCATTTGACATTCAGCCATTGACCAAAGCATAATCCATCCATCTGTAAATCTTTCCAAAGTTTTCACAGACAATAATAACAAAAATCATAGCAACATTAAAGTTATATCAAAATTCTTAACTCAAATGCTTCAAATGTCCTAACATTTGAGCATTTTACTTTCCAAATGGAATAGTATCTTCTCCTTTCTTATTAGAAACAGAACATAGATCCAATTCTCTTCCTGCACTTGCACAGGGAAATGCACACGCAGGGTAGATGACATAAAATATATAGAGAATGTGTTTGATTAATTAAAAGCACTTAGTTGACACAAAAATCCCATCAATTTCCCTGACTAAAGATGGTCTGTGAGGTGTGAAAATTACTTAATAGCATGTAGTAAGCATTAATACCATGTTGTAGGGTAGTACCTGAAAAGTTGTTTTCTTCCAGCTTTTGTTGCATGGGATGAAGTACAGTGAGATACCACAAAGGCAAATGTAACATTTAAGAATGTCTGACAAACCCACTTAAACTGAACGTGATGTTCTAAGAAGCTATTATTCCTTTTTTGTCTCTTTTTGCTCTACAACTTCCTGGTACTGAAAAGTGGGGCTGTTGCTTTGCAGACTTCCCTTCAGCAGGCACAGACAGCATTACTTTGGCACGTATCAAAGTAGCTGCCTACGCTGGTTCTTACGATATCCCTAGAGACACGTTTACCTGTTTGATTCTAAAGTCATTGCTAGCCTCGTAGGAGAAGTAATTTGCATTTCCTTTTCTTCTCTGACAGCAAATGTATGTATCTGAAAATCATAGATGATTTACATGGGCTGGTTTATCATGGCAGGAACTTAAAAGCATTGACTCAGTTTACCATAAAAGCCATACCTGGTTTTAAACACAGTTTTGCTATCCACAACTTATTCCCATAGTTATGACATGTATACATATGATATCTATACACGTCGTAACATATCATATGTATACACGTCATATGATCTGCTATATAGCCATGCTGTTAGCACGCCTTTGTATTAATTAAACAGCAGCAACACAAAGATTTGAAGATGTCATAGATAGCAGATATATTCATGTGTAAACTGCACATCAATTATTTGATGTTTATATAGCAAAACCCTGTTCACTGTCATCACTTTTATACTAGTATAAGGATTGATTATCTTCCCAGAGAAAAGACTGAAATGAATTGGAAACAGGACTGGACTCACAGCCCTTCCATATCAGTGAACCTTTTAGCCCCCAACCTCCTTAAAGGAAAAAAGATAAATATTTTCATCAGTTATTGCATCTAAGTTAAATAAGAATTGATTTTCCAAAACAAATCTGTTGTCACTTATCAGGCACATAATTAATAGATATTTTTACACAGCTATAATTCAGAAAGCACTCGATTACTTCTCACACAACGCAAAGCCTATTACATCTATATTGAATCTTTTTGTGATACACTTCATTTAAAATGTCACTGCATTTGTTCTTTCTATTGAAACGGATTTTATGCATTCTATTTAGAAGATCTGAAATAGGAGGCCCTATATGTACAGCTCAGAGAAGAAATATCCTGAGAGAAATGTATCGCGTAGCTGGCTTTCCCCTAAACATTACCTGAATTTTGTAAAATGTTTATGATGACATGTCTTCCTTTTGATTTTTCTCATAACTGGAATCTGAAGCTTTATCTCAGGCCTGGATGCAGCACAGAAGTTAAAGGGTACTTGTTGGGGGTTGTGTATGTGTGAGTGTCTGTCTAAGCCCCCCAAGATTTACTATGGTGAACTAAAAATAGGATTGTCTTTGTAGAGAGAAAAATCATTTGGAAATAGTATTTTAGTTTTCTTGTCAAACATTATTTTAAAATTCTGTTATGGAGCTGTTGGTAGGAGAAAACCTATCGAGTTATGTGCCATTAATACATGATGGTGGGGCTGAACCTGCTGCCCAAGAAGTCCAAGGAGGTGAAGTCCTACATGGCGACTTTCCCAGCATGTTTTGCGTTTCCAGACTCTTCCCATTGTGTGATCAATGGAGCTGGAAGACACATGTTCTAGGTGAATGCGTCTTTACATCTAAACATTTATCTGAGTTTATATTCAACCATCTAGTATATGGCTAACATACATACCAACAGGATTTCAGCTGAATAAATACTGCTTGATATGAATACAGCTGAAGGAATTCTTTCACACAGAATGCGTCAACATGATGTTGGAGATTGTACTTGGTTCCTAGGAGTATGTACTGCCCAGATACAAAAGTATATTGAGATGCCTAAACACCTGTTCCTTCCAATGAGTCGTCTTGTGTCCAAATAAGATTAGGTCCCTACCTTTTGGATCTCTTCCCTTCTGTTGTTAAATAGTACTTTAAATACTTCTTTCATCTACATTTGGAACTTTGTGCTGTGTCACCTGCTTTTGCTTATTTCTATTTAAAAAGACCCCCAAAACTTCATTAATGTTTCCACACAAAGCATTTCTCTACTTTTTCTTATAATGCCTTTTCATTGAACATGTTCTGCCTGATGTCAATACTTTCAAGCTGCAGTAGGGACAGTTGGTACAGGATAAAAACCATAATTCTTACATTTTCAGGGAAGTACCAGGAATTCCACATCACTTGGATTAAGTATACTAAGTGCTCAAACTTTTCTTAGTTTTCATATTCGTTGACAACTTTTAAATGCTTGGAGTCACACATTTAAAAGTTCTTCAGGGCTTTTTGATTTTGACCAATCTGTGTTCTGAAAGGAAGCAAGAGGTGGCAAGCCAGGAAAATATGTCTAAATATTATACTTACTGTGTCCTTTGAATGAAGGGAAGAAAGAACATCAGAACTTTGTGATCTGAGCAGATTACTCATTAAACTTGACAGAGGCAAAGAGGTCGAGGCATCAAAGAATGGCATTGCTACAGGGGACTTAAAAATTTACAGAACCAATTTGCTCGTTCCTATCCAGGATGAGCCACTGCAAGTTGTGCTGCCTCAGTACAGTTCCAGGTGACTCCGGTTTCTGTCTTATCATGGCATTGAACGTTACGTGGCTCTTGTGTTCCAGACCTACACCTTATAATGTGTTTCTCGAATTATTCTGGCTGGTTTCATAAATCAATAAAGACTGCGTATTCCACTGATTTCCTCGTATCTTTGCCACTGAGATCTCACAGGTCAGAGGGAGCCATGAGGTCTGAATGGAGCTGGAGAGAACAATTACAGAAATGGTTAGAGGCCTTCAAAATCTCTTTATGAGGAAAGATTATACTTAGGCTAATGTATGCCTGAGCGAAGAGAGATAACATTTGTAATATTTTAAAGATGAGAGGTCCATGAGTATCAGGAATTAAGTGTGACATAAAGGCATAGGGAAAAGCATAAAAGCAAGCTGGTTAAAAAGATCAGGGAAAACTTAAAATTCTCCTGATTTTGAAACGATCACTTGATGTGATGCCTACCCAGAGCTCATTGCAGAATTACGGTGACTGGAACACGGTATGATTTGGATGGTGACAGAAACATGGTGGTTTGGAGTTTTTGGAGCTAGTCTGTAGTGTGAAGAGTCCCTTCACAGGCAGTCAGCTGAATGTCATCACAAACAATCTGTGCACTGATACTACATCCAGACTACACCTTAAAATCATTAGATATTTACTACTTTAAAGAAGAGATCTTTTTAATTAGAATTTTGGCTGCATCTTTTCATTATTAGATGCCTTGGGCATTATAAAAATAAAATATATTTATTGCTAACAGTAAAAGTAATCCAAGAGTGCTGTGGCTGACACACTAATAAAAGCCAGCAAGAGTGCACATTTCTCCAGTGACTTTCATCACAGAATTCTAAAGTGCTTTGGTGCATAAACATACTACTGAGAAAACACAGAAGTTATTCTGGGCCAGCAGTACTGCTAACAGTTTTTAGGAAGGGAAGTAATTAATAATTTCTTTAATTGAAACTGCAGGAAACATTAGGGAGAGAGAATATAATTAGCCAACTTGGAATTTAGCCAATGAGCTAGCATTTATACACCCTCACTGTTATGAAAAGTGCCATGGGATTGTCTATAACCTCACTCCAGTTTCATTTCTTATGGAAAGACAAAATTCACAGTGTCCTCTTGTGACTTCTAGGAAAATGTTGGGAGACCCTAAATTCAGGACAGGCCAGAAACTCAGTTGCTATGGTAGTAAGACAGTTCCTGAGATGTGCTTCATAATGTCTAAAAGACAAAAAGCATTGGATCAAGTGAAAAGAAACTTGCCAGATGCATTCATCCTCTTTGTCTGTAATTCAGTTTAGTATCTGTCAACACCAGTAATTGTCTCTTTGGAATCCCACCCAAATCAGAAAGATTTCTTTTTGCTTTTCTAGATGTCTTAACGCACACCAAGACATTAAATAGAAGTAATGATTGTGATAAATTCTTTCTTTGTTGTCTTCCTCTGTCTGGTTTAGGGCCTTCTGTCACTGTGTCTTGAAGAATATTTTTGATACTGTGGTTGTCTCAGAAATACTGTGTTGCATGTCATCTCCTGGCATTAGACCCTGCCTTGTTTGCCTGCCAGTTGACTTTTTAATGTAACAATCTGAACCTGAATTGTTTTGCTTTTCAGAAGACCAAAATGTGAAGTGTTTGGCTGGCTGTGAAAGGCACATCTTTCCCAAACTGGTGAGACAGATGTTTTCACAAGTTGTCATATTTTGCCTGTTTTGCTCCTCTGTCAGTAATGTTGTGATCTCTGATCCCATCCATATGGATGGTGGAGAAGCTTGTTCCCAATGCCTGTGGCAGATTGCATGTATACCATCAAAATGAAGATAAAACCAAGAACTCCAGATGCTCATACCAAATTGTAAATTAAGAAAACAGGCAAAGAACTGTTTATGGATGAGACAAGTCTGGGCTTTTTGTGAGGGAGAAGGATGACAACAGGGCTGAGGGATCCTCCACGCCAGTGCATGTGCCCAGTGCAAAGGAGTGTAAAAAACAGGAGCTGAAGTCTCCTACAGGTGCCTTTTTCTTGTTCAGTGGAGGTGGACGTGGGGAAGGGTCACACTGCATCTTAGTAAGCAGCTCAGCTCCTCTTGCCTGGTGGTAATCCAGAAGAGATGCAGCCTGAGCCCTGCTCTTTGGCTGAACAAGGCAAACAACAGGCAAATGCGGTCAACTCCTGCTGCTTAGCTGGGGCACAGGCCTCCAGCCAAACCTCCCAGCTTAATCCACACGTGGAGTGGAGCTGCAGGGAGCATTCAGGTTGTCACAGCCGAGAGGTGGAGGCAGATGGCGGCTACTTGCAGGAACTCCTCCCTTGTTATACTTCACCCCACCACAGGTGTTCTCTAACTTGTTTGATGAAGTAGAGCAAAGTGAGGCACCTTTCCCAAAACAGGTATAGGTCTCAGCTGGCACCATCCCTGTTAGGGCCACTGTCTAGCACAGCACAAGGTGAAATGCATTCATCTTCCCGATTCCTGGAAAGAGGCAGATGAGCTACCATCTCCTAAATCACAAAAAAGAGGAATACTCTACTATGGCGCTTTTTTAATCTTGGCAGAAAAGTTTGTGTCTAAATCCGTTCTTTCTCAGCTGAGATCAATTCCCATTATCTGCTGCGGATGGCAAGTTATGAGAGCAGACGCATTTGTGCAGTTCAGTCCCATTCTCAGCTGGAAATAAATACTGTTATTTGCCATGTCCTAGCTGAGCTGGGAGACAATTTTTTCCAGTGTTCCTTCTCTGCTCCTTGAAGGCTAGAGAGGTGGTTAATACTTAGAAACAGCATATTAAACAGGCTCACTTGTGAATTGCTATTCCCTCTCATTTCCCATTAGATGGGCTGGATGGCCACAGAGCAGGGAAGAGGGGGTAGAAGGAATGGGGAGAACTGTGGTCTGGACCTTCAGGCCCAGGACAGCAGGCTAGCAGTTGGGAACAGCACGAGCACTCCATTGTGGTAGATATGTAGAGTTACATAGATGGATAGGTACATAAATATACGTAGATGGATAGCTATTTAGCTACCTTGCTAGGTGGATAGATGAACGGATGGATGGGTGGATGGATAGATGGATAGACAGATGGAGGAAAGCAATTAGAATGAATGATGATATCACAAACTATACACTTTCTGGTAATGATGTATGCATAATATATCTATTTTCAAGTGGTTTTTTTTTTTTTTTTTTTATTGTCAGAGAACTGTGGCTACAGGAATAAAAGTTATTAATTTTCTCTGGTATTGAAAGGACTTGTCCTGACAGAGTATTTGATCCAACAGAGAGGGATCTATAACATTCAGCTTAAGTTTTAGAATAATTCTTCTCTTCTTTAGAATGAAGAGCACCATTTCTTTATTACTGTCTCATTAACTGTATCTATCTCACCACAGTGGACAGCAATTCCATTTTCAGTTCTGTGTAATAATATCAGTGACCCCTGAAGCACATTTCTGTGGATGAATTCTTGTATGTGGATGAATTCTTGTTCATAAGAAAGGCAGAACTCCCATCAATTTCCATAAATCAGTTATGTTACTTATAGAAGTACAAATAAATTTGTAAGTTCAAAACAATTGGTTTCGGTTTTTCAGTATCTCTTCCTAGATTCCTCATTTTTCACATGCTTTTTGTGAGGTTGTGTAAGATAGACTTACACATACAAGTGCATATATGGTTGTACCGGAGATATGATTCTTAACTAGCATAGATAGAGTAGTTGAACATATCTTTATCAGTTTTGCTAATACCATTATCTTTCTTTTTGCTCTGGTTGAGAGTTGCTTTGCAGTTTTGTTATAAAGATTAGACTTACTCATATTCTCTTTGACTGATAAAGGAGTTTGATACGGGTACAAACAAGAATTCAATGCTGCTGCATTTCAGGAAAGTTTTGCTTGTGTGAGGGCTACACGGTTTCAATCATAGCATAATTTTCAAGGGGAAAATACAATACTTGGTGTAAATCAGTGTAGTTCTGTGTAAATTCCAAACCATAGATAGAAATGAGCTAAGATGGAGCAAATTGTCGGAGAATAAACCTTCTTTCAATTGTCCCTGGCTGTGGGATATGTATGTGCTTTCATCAGCCTAGACTCTATAGCATCTAAACACCAATTTCTGAAATTAAAGTGTTCAGTATGTTCCTAGAAAGAGCATTCCTTTCCTTTTTCAGTGTACCTCAAAAAGTGTATCTGCTGAAAGCCTTACTTCACTAATAATTGCGGGTTGAGTACAGGAGAGGTTACTGCAGAAAGATTTGTCTTACAGAGGTCTGCAAGGTCCCAAGTGAATGGGACTTTTATTGCTGATGTCAAGGAGTGCATAGTCAAAGCCCAAGCAAGTCAAACCCCATGATAATTTCCTAGGGAGTCTACATCTGCATTTATATTTTTACAGGATTACCTTGATCTCAACAGCACCTGGCTCCGTTATATTCATCAGCATAGTCTCTGCTGATGATCGTATCCCTAAAATAATGTAGAAGGAGAGGTAATCCCTCACACCAAAGCTGTTAATGGATTTCAGTAACAGTGATAATACTTTGAATTAGAATGAAAGCTTTTTGTCTCTTTAAAGAAGACATTTTCCAAGAAAATATTGATCTAAAACCATTATCAGGATAACTCTATTGAAGTTAGTGAAGTTACACTCTGTATGAATTTGACTTCAGTGCTTGGAAAAATCTTTCCTTTAATTTTACTGCTGAAACAGATTTAGCAATGAACTACGTTTGCAACGCACATAATTTTTCCAAGGGATTTTAAGAGCTATTCGTTCTCAGCCCTAAGGGGTCTTCAACATACTAACACAATTGCCACTGCAAGCATATGTCCAGTTAATTTAAATCACATTGGAGTGCCTTGTTTCTTAAGGTCTCATTGAAATCATGTTGCGAGGTTTTAAATGGTGACAATGTTACCCATATCAGTTGGTCTTTCTGATGGGTATCTGGGCATGTTCCCTGCTTCCGAACCTGAAAGCAGCCTCTAGTCTCATTGTTTGACATGAAATGAGATTACTGCTTTTTTATCATTTGATTTGAATGACAAAAAAAGGAATCTAAAATTTTAGAAAGTTGGCTATTAGGCCAACCCAAGATGTATTTAAAATATTTATATCAAAGGAAGAAGCTGTGGTAAATGCTAGTCATTTTACATGACATAGTATGTAGAGGCAAAATAATACTTACATATAAGCCTCAGGTACAACATTAAGAAGGAGGAATAAAAAATCATTAAATGTGCGCACATGCCCTTCAAGCAAATATGTATGAGATGGCAGCCAGCCTAATATATCCACTCGACAGGGACATGAAAAACCAGACCACATTTTCTTCAGTCCCCAAACTGGCTATCAGTCAAATCTATGAAATAAGTGAACAGATTTTTAACCATCCACTGTGTACACACGTACACACACACATGGAGACAGACAGCATTACTCCCTTTCAAGAGGAGATGCCTGGTCCTTTCTTTGTGGATGTAATAACAACTCAAAGAAATTGTGTAAAACTGTGAAACGCTAAAGTTTTGTGCCAGTAGAAAAAGCTTACTATGTATTACTGGAGCTTCTGCTAGCTATGACTTTGGTGCCAGGCACAAGTACAGGACAAGGGCCTTTGTCTCCTGGTACTTCTGACCTTCAAGGTAGGAGGAGAGGTTGCGGTCACGGCGCCTGCTGTGGCCTTGCTGGCACAGGCATGCAGCTCACCTCTAGGGCATCCTCCAGCTGCGGCAATGACCAAGGCTCAGCATTCAGGGGCCTCAAACACCAGACCCCTTACTTTGTGAACTAATGTGAACGAAAAGAAAAAAGAAATCTTAGTGTTTCAGATTGTCTCTGAGGACTTCTCCTGCAGCTAAAACTTACGCCTGGATGTCAAGGTGCCTTTGCGGGTCAATTCCGGTCCACATTTTACTCTATACAACTTAACAAAAAATACTTTTTCATTTTCTAACTTCAGTGTTGGGACCTCTCACCCGTATCAGAGGGATGCAATTGTAAAAATGAATTAATGATTACAATTTTGAAAACCTTAAATGAACAATGCTGGAATTAGAAACTAATATGAAGAGCAAAGGTGCTAATTATGAGTTACAGTGTTGCCAATCTGGATTTAGGATCCTGCTGACTAGGCCAATTTGTCACGAATGGGTGATTTAGACTGCTTAAAGAACCACTGTCAAAGGTATCAGCAAAAGTGGTTTTATTGAAATATGATGTTGTAAAAGTGCGACTTAACAAAGTTCGATGGCAAGGTTCACTCTATTACTGTGCTGCATGAAGGCTATAACAATGATGCAAAACTACTAAGACAGAATCGAAGTTACCAAGACAGAATCAAAGTTACCAAGGTAAAAATCAAAGTTACCAAGACAAAATTTTAGTGCACTATAATACAAGGTTATGTGGAATATCAGTCACTTACCAAAGATCTACAGTTGGTAAGAAGTCTCTCTGCCTCAAGGAGCAACCTTGAGAGGTGTCCCAACTCAAGGGGATCATCGCCATGCTGCCAGCTGCTTAGTAGGGAGAGCTCAAAGAAGGCTCACTTAGGCTGTCATATTTATGGAATAAAGTGGTTGGCCTGTAGTCAAATTACATGCGATGGAAAAGGTATGCATGAGGCTCCTTCTACCCACAACTTTCTTTGTTCCTTGATAAATGAGTCTTGGAAAAGCCGCCTGCTATTCGTGTGTTGATTACGTGATCGGTGTTCCAAGCTCATACGCATCGATGCTCACTGTGTCACTCTGTTCCTTTGTGGGTTTTCAGAGAACAGATTGGAACTAAAGGAGTTCTTGGCCTTGTTACGGCTTAGACCTTTACCTCCTTTGGAGCTTGTACCAAACTACCACTAGTTGGGTTAAGGAGTTGAGGGCATCCATCACACCTTCAGATGATCAGATTTGCAAGGGATCCTTTTTAAAAGCAAAGAGACCCAAGCCAGGGTACTATGCTTGTGAATAAGCTGTGCTACAAAGAAGTTATCTATTTATTTGCAAAAATGCTTATAAAGCCTTGTGACTTTGTTCTAAGAGAGCCTTTGAAAACTAATCCAAGAACATTGTCTTGAACAAAACTTTTATTTATTTTGCAGTATGGAAACTGTATTTGTTTCTTTTCTTTTTACTCCTGTTCTCTTCAAATCTTTTGGGGCCCATCACCTCTGTCCTTTCAGCAAATCTCTGGCTGGGAAGTGCTATTCTTTTTTGAAATATGCAGCCCACAGCTTTGATATAGTGAGTTATGGAAAGGCTCAGGTTTGACTGGTACTGTCAAACATTTAGCTGCACTCAGCCCCTAAACTCACCACGTCAAGTGGAAAATTGTCAGAACTCCCCCAGGAAACATGCAAGACATAAGCTGAGGGCCTTCGATTTTCCCAATACGCTGGTATTTGAAACTGAATTTAAGCAAGATCATTCATGAGACTCTTTCCTCCCATACCTTCTAATCATATATATGGAAATAATTATCTGCCGGCCTGAGTCCCCTGTTATCATTACTGTTGTTGCCTTAGCGGTATCATTTGAAAGACAACGTGCTATTGTCCAGTAATTATAAACATTGAACCCACGAAGTTCTGCAGTAGTTGTATACACTTGGGTTTCATCCTGTTATATGTACAATGTCTTATTATTTCAAAAAAGATAAAAAGAGATCAAATAGCTATTTCCTCTAACCCATCCCTTATCCCTGGGGCATTTGAAGAATTATTGGATTTTGACGAACAGGATGATCAGCCTTTATATCATCTTTTGACAATATACTGGGAAAGAATAACCTTTTTATCATCTGCAATCAACAAATCCTCCCCATTAGTGTGGCCCTGGAAAGAGTGCTAAATGGGTTGTCATTGGACGTGTTTGAAATTCCACACACAACATTTTTTCTGTGCTTTCTCAGTCGTATCATTTTAGCAAATAAATGGCTCATGTAGCATGTTTTACAAGGAATGATGATCTAATACTGTGGAGTTTGTAGGCACCTTTCAAATCTTACTTTAAATGTCAGTCCAGACAGTAGCTTTTCTAGGAAAGAACATGTTATTGGTTTCCTTATCCACTTTTCCCATTTCCTCTAAAATGGGTTTTGAAAAACAGTAAGAAAGAAGCTGGCCTTTGTATAGACAAGTTTATATCTCATTGGATCAATGTTAGTGGATCTTAGGTTCCCTATTGTGTTCTGGAAGGTGCGGTAGCGAGGTAGTCTTTGAGTATAATCTTTATTAACTTGTTACAGGTCTTTCAAATTATATAGGGCAAATGGCTTTCCAGGAACTAATGTTCTCTGCCTGTTCTTGGTTATGTATAGGATGTCAGTATGCTCACAGTGTCCCAGAGAAAAATAACTGTGAACATAGGCAATAAGGCAGGGTGGAAAGTGAAAACACCAGCACTAAAAACTACTCCTGCTGTGAAATAACTTAATGCTTTCCAGATAATGGAAACAAACAAACAACCCTCCTCCAGAAAACATTCCTGAAAAATGGGTAAAAAAATTAAAAACAGCACCGAAGTCAATAATATTCACTGCAGGGCTTTTGGTTAGCCTTTTCTCAGGTTACAAGACCAGATAGAATGCTTGGAAATGAATTATGCAGACCTAAAAATGCTGAACATCTGTGCAGATCCATGTTTTGGGTTATTATGAGTGGTCGTTTTTAATAGAACCTTACCATTGAATGCTTGAAAATGCCGCCATATCCAGCTCCAACACAGTTAGGCATTTAGAAAATCTATTTGTTTAGTTATCAGGAAGAGATACGGTTTTATTTCTTAAATCTGCCCTGTGGTAATCCTAATGAAAATTTGTGATTGAGCGAAGGAGCTGGCCCAAGCATGGGTTTGGAATTGAAAAAAAATCACTGTGAGTCCAGACTGGGGTATACCAGCAGAACTGCATGGAAGACCTAAAGATCAGAAGAAAGAGCAAAACTTATTTGTCTTTGTGCTTTTAAGTACTATGTTATCATCAATAGTACATTCACTAACCTATAACGTATATGACATATATACATCTTAAAAATCCATACATTTTCTCTTTTTCTTCTCATTCAACAACTGAAATTCGTCAAAGAACCCCTGTCCGAGACACAAATTAAGCATTGCCTATTAAAAAAAAAGAATGATTTACATGATACTACAGCCTTATAGAAAGTCTTAGTTCAGGCAGCCGCACTGGGAGGCAGAATCACAAGAGGGGGATCTTGTCCTTTACTACTGGGTAAGGCTGGGTTATTGATTCACTCCACATATTCCTAATAAAGCACTCCTCTACTCTTCACATGCTGAAGTAAATAACGCAGTAACATTTGACCCCCCCCAGAGATGAAAACTCATTACATACTCTTGCAGGTATTTCATTCTGAAGGAATTGAGAAAAGCCTGAACAACCCAGACTTTTTCCAAGCGTGCTTCTTACTGCGTGTTGCACAGATGCAGTTTACCTTTTACTAGCAAAATAAATAAATAAAGCCACACGCTGTAAGATACTTATAGAAAATACTCCCTGAAGGGAAAAACCGTGTATGCAAGTTGGTTGCTTAGATGAGGATCGCAAATTACCTCTGTTGGAAAGGGAGTTGCCTCTGTGTCCGCTTCAGAAGCCAATATAGTAATAATACTTTGTGCTCGCACAAAAGAGTACCTTTCATTAGGCAGTCTTCAGAGCTTGAGAAACCTTGTCTAATGAAATCTCCCACCATTGTGAGGTAAGTAAGTAGCAATATTAAATGCATTTTTAGTACTAATTGGAACTCCATGTTTTTGTTCCTGTAATTTGTGATTTTTCTCTTCATCCCACATTGGAAACAGAAGTCAACATTTTAAAATGGTCTGCAAGAAAGGTTACAAGAAAAAGTTGTTCTGGAAATGTCAAAAAGGCCTTCCTGACACATTTAATTGGCTGCTTTTACTTTTGTCTGTCTTTACAGAATACAGTTAGATAAAATATGAACAATCAAAGCAACTGAATTAAAATACTTCAATTTTTTTTTTTAAAAGATAGTGTTCTTATGAGGTTGAAACAAAATATATTGCCATTATAAAAAATATTTCCTCCTTCCAAATCTACAGATGTAACAAGTTCTCATAAAACATTTTGATTCCAAATCGCCATCTATCTATACCTATATCTATATAATCTATATCTATACCTATAGCTATATCTATACCTATACCTATATAGTCTATATCTGTATGGCAATATATGTATTTGGCATGCACCTTTCAAGATGGTGACCTTTGTGTTATGGGTAACCATCTGCCAGCAGCAGTGCAGTCTTGGTACAGTGGAACCCACTGGCAACTCTACACCGACTTTGTTGGGTTTGGGTTATGTCATTTGGGGAAACGGGCTAACATTTGCCATACCCTTCTCTCACCCCTCTTCAACCCATCTCCTGGGCCATATTGGGCACCCAAAAAAGTAGGAGTTAAAGGGCAAAACATAGAGTAGACTCCAACCCAGCAACGTTTTACCTTGCTCTGTGGTTTCTACCATAGGTTAAAACCTGAAGACTAATGAGAATCATTCATATTTGTCAGATTTCCTTCAGGGCAAAAGCTTCCTTTGAAGGATAATTCCTTTGCCTGTTGATTTCATTTAGGTTAGCTGTTTTGTGTATTTCTTTTTTTATGTCGCAGTCTTTCACCACTATTTGATTAATAACCAACCAGTGTCATGTCATTAGAGCTCCATTTGTTTGTTCGTCTGGCAAGTGTGATCCATAGGTATTTAAGTGTACAGTATGAGAAAAGAGAACAGTTATCACATGTTCCCTGGAAATGTTATATGGTTCTTTTTAAGGACAGCACTTACAAAACAGTGCTTGCTAGGTAACTGTAGAAAGGTAATCAAACATTTTAATATTTTATACTTTTTAGATATATTTCTTATATCAATTGGATTTTTATTGCTGGTGCTCTGATTTTTTTCCAGCTGTCATTCATCTAATTCACAGCAGTGGCCACCCAAATTGCTGTAGTCAATATGAGTGCCAAATTACTTTACCTGTCGACATTCCGCTTTTGTCTTCATTCTAAATATCATTCAACCCCGAGAATATTGTCTCTGCAGGTGCAGAAGTGAGTAGGAATGCCAACAGAAACAAAATGACATTTTATCACTTTTGAGATAGGATGTGATTTGTTTTTAAGAGATGATTGCATTTTCTACACATATTTCATCAACTGGCATCCCTATCGCTTCCTGATCCAACTTTCCCTGAAGTCAATGATAATTTTTCAGAGACTTCATACAGAGCTGAATTAGGCTCAATATGATTGATAGAAAGACATTCATGAAACACAATGAATTTAACAATTAAGAGGCAATCCTCAGTAGATCTTAGATGCTTAAGGAAATAATAGGTTTCTAAATAGATGAAAGTACTGATCCTTCTATTCTAGTACACCGTTCCTGGCAATGAGCATTTGATCCAGAAGGAGACATATCAGGATTCTGCCTGTTGAGTAGGAGTATAGCTGTTTACTTCCTGATTCTTACCAGTCTTCACATATGTAACCCATGGAAAAAAGAGGTTGAATGTTTCTGTTCTCAGCATAATTTTCATAATCAGCATTTTTATTAAAGATCAAGAAAATAGCCAGAATCATCAGTCTAAGAGTAATTAAATGTGATGAGATGCATAAACTGAGTGGATTGCATATAGAGAGGAACTGTCTTTCATTCACTTGTAAATTTTCTGTGTTCTGGATCTGCCTTTCCTCAGCCCTTGTCCTCTTCCATACAGAGTTAGTATTGTTACTTTACTCATGATATGTCAAGGCAGTTGCGAGGTAATGAATCACCAAACATTTGTTTTGGTTGTGACAAGAACTTTTAAAAGCTCACTCTGCCTCTTAGATAGTTGAAGGGCTAAGCCAATGTAGCCATAGCTTGTTAAAATCACGTTGCAAAAAATCATCCTCAGTGCATGTTTATTGATGTCTGTTTAAAAATAACTTGAGAGCAGGAGTTAATAAAACTCAGTGCATGAATGCTTGCCGAAAGTAATCATACAAAGAATTCAAAAGAGTATTTCATGGATTCATGTGGCTGTTGAAACAAATATCCATTGAGAAATGGTTTTGGTATTTGCTCAGCACTTGCCTGAACTTCAGAGATGGTTTGTGAACAAAAATGTAGAAAGGAATAATCTAAAATACATTTACTGGTGTCGTGGTTTAACCCCAGCAGGCAACTAAGCATCACACAGCCACTCCCTCACTCCCCCCCGGTAGGATGGGGGAGAGAATCGGAAAAGTAAAAGTGAGAAAACTCGTGACTTGAAATAAAGACAGTTTAATAAGTAAAGCAAAACAAAGAATTCATTCACCACTTCCCATCGCAGGCAGGTGTTCAGCCATCCCCAGGAAAGTAGGGCTCCACCACGCGCAACGGTGACTTGGGAAGACAAACGCCATCACTCCGAACGTCCCCCCCTTCCTTCCTCTTCCCCCAGCTTTATATGCTGAGCATGACATCATATGGTATGGAATATCCCTTTGGTCAGTTGGGGTCAGCTGTCCCAGCTGTGTGCCCTCCCAACTTGTTGTGCACCCCCAGCCTACTCGCTGGTGGGGTGGGGTGAGGAGCAGAAAAGGCCTTGACTGTGTGTAAGCACTGCTCAGCAGTAATGAAAACATCCCTGTGTTATCAACACTGTTTTCAGCACAAATCCAAAACACAGCCCCATACTAGCTTCTATGAAGAAAATTAACTCTATCCCAGCCAAAACCAGCACATTCTATCAACTAGAACATCAGTGTGTTATCACCATTATTCTCATCCTAAATCCAAACCACAGCACTATACCAGCTACTAGGAAGAAAATTAACTCTATCCCAGCCCAAACCAGCACAACTGGTAACGCACCTCTGAAAGCTTACTTTTGAGTGAAGTAGAAATATATTCAGAAGTAGAAATACAGTTCTGATAGTGTTGTGTTTTTAATGGTCTACTCATAAAAATGTAGTAGTGCTGGTGAAATGTGCTGCATGACTTTTTGCTATTTTTTTAAAGTGGAGAGTTTCTTACTCTTCTGATCGTTCCATTTATTTCAACAGGAATGGGAAGTTGCTTGTGGAGTAAAACATTATTCAGAATTAATAAAGATGGCAGGCTATATTTTGTTTTAGGAGGGGGAAGACCATCTGTCAGGTAATGGGAACCTTTCAATCCACAGTATGATTCGCTCCGACTCTTGCACAGCTCTGAATACCTTTAAAGCTTAGATGTTTTACCACACAAGGCACAAACCCATTGGCAAAACTCAAGAGACTAGAAAAAGGCCTGCAGAAATAACCCCAACATGACAAACTACTTATTTTGAAATTAGATGCTCAGGTTCTAGGAAATAGTTGACCAGATAAAAAGTGGATTTATGGAAAAGCAAGGAGAGGACTCACTGATGGTCATTGTTAACAAAAAAGATAAGAGTTTTGCATATTAGTTGTAAAATATTTCTATGAAATTTCAAGTCACCTACTCAAATAACTGGTAGCTGAATTCATTACAAATATTAACTTATTGTCCAAAGAACTCAAGTAATCAATAATTTACATGAAAATCTTGTTTGGTGGAGTTAGAGTTTTTTACCAACAGCTCTTTTGAAGAGTATTCTTGCAAATAACTCTGATAAGTATTTACCTTGCCTAGTGAGGATGCCTGATGTCAAAAAGCTATCATTTTATACAGGGACCAGAATACTGGATTTAGGAAATTCCAGGTTTGGAGGTTTTTTTTTTAATCTGAACATGAACAGCACCAAAAGCTTAAAATTTCCAGTGTTAAAATGTTTTAAAAAAATACATATTTTTGGTCAAGCAAACCATTCACTTCAACAGAATTGGATTATAACTCAGTTCCCAGTTACATAAAGCTGTCTCAAAACAATGCAAACAACAAATAGCTCTATTTCAAAAGGATTGCAGTTGAGACATTCCTTTTACATAAAAATTTATTTCCAAATTTTTTAGAGAGAGAATTTCATTTAAATCCTCACATTAGTGCATAACATTCTTAGGTTCAACAAATTTCTTATTCCTGGAGAATAACATTCCACTGATTTTCTTTTAAACCAGCTGCACACTTCAGCTTTAATCCTGGGCATATTAATTCATAAAAAAGTACAGCATGGTGGTAAAACAAGTTTTATATCATCCCTAGAAAAAAAAAAACAGAGGGAATATGGATACATAAAGTAATAAAAACCCTTAGTCAGTCTTACAGAGCAAAGTAGAGGATAAAATCCCCAAGAGATGTTAAAATCAGTGTGGCTAACCTCAATCCAATTAGTCTATGCTGATTTACACCATCTGAGGTTCAGGAGGTGAATGCCTGAGGTACAGACATGAACTACATAAGCTACTCCAACCTTTCAGGACATTTCTGTCTTTAAGTCAATAATATGTTACTTAGGTACTTTGATTATATTCATATTTATCTCTTGCTGTTTACATGAGTTAGGTTGTCATGACAGCTGTTCTTCACTTATGTAGCTAATCGTTTCTGGAGTTTTTTACACTAGTCTGTTTTTCCCAGTGTATGCATATCTATTGTGACTTTTCAGTACCTTTCCAGATTTAACTAGCATCAGAAAGGTGTCTTCTTCAAATCTGTGCCGCATATTCCAAAGGTCATAGCTAAGCTGAAGCTTTCAGATTTATGCATTATAATTCTTCTGCTTTTGCACTTATTGTACTGAATACTTGTGAAATATTGTATTGATTTTTATAATTCTAATGTGGTTATTTTCAGAATCTTTCTAGTCTCTCTTACCTTAACTGACCTGTTAAATGACTGAGTTAGACACATCTTTCTTTTAGTTTATCCAGTCAAAATATGCTTCTGCAGTTAACATATTTTACAATGGCTTTCTGTGCTTTGATTTCTAACCTACAGAATATCCTCTCAAGGGCAAGTGAGCCTGAAAACCTCATCACTTCTTGCACATTTCAAGGCCTTCTTGTTTGCAGTGCTGCCTCTTGTTACTGAAGCTTTGCCTTTGGCTTAGCCATATCAAATAGATTGAAATTTACTTTGAGTAGCTTACTGTCTATAAACTTACCTATATAAAAATAGGAAGGGCGATATTCACTATTATTGTATGAGTACCTACTACGATATGAGGCTGTCTGGAAATCACAGCAAAACCTTTTGAATCTATTTTAAAGAGAAAATACTATATCAAATATAAACAGCTGCTGCAACTACATAAGGTAGAATTCAGTTTGCAAGAGCTGTTGAGCTTTGGAGTACAAGCCAATTACCAGCAGGAGTCAGAAATTATTCCACCTGGAACAATTATCTGAACTATATGGGAGGTAGCAGGGATTTCCATTCTGAAACATTTTAAATTCTTTCAGTTTTGAGGGAAACTGTTTCTTACCTAGCAATTGCAATTATTCCAAGGCACTTATCTAGCCAGAGCTATACAGCTATGGACTGTGTCCCACAGTCACTGAAAAAATAATCAACCAGTGGTGGTATTACACATCCCACAAAAACTTGGAATAAACTCTGTCCCCTGTGAAGAGAGCTCAGGGGCTATCTCCCTTTGGCTCCACGGTTTCCAATTAAGCAACTTTTCTTTGCATGTGGTGGTGGTATGGGCCTCTTGTCCTAGATCCAGGTTGTGGTCTTGAAATAAACCTTTGCTTGATTTCTTGTGTTCCTACAGCAAAACCTGGGTGGTTTTTACATTATTTTTCCCCTGCACTGGAAGAGATCAAATGCCAGCACAGAGGATGGCAGAGCTGAGCCAGAGACTAGGGGTGTGCAGAGTCCCTGGACGCCCTTTTCCTAGTTCCTGTCCTCCACGGTACAGAACAAGATGCGTCGGTGTTATTTCTTTGCAAGACAGGTATTCTGTACTCATTAGTACTGTACGGGGGCAAGCTGTCCATGAGGAAAAGGGTCCATTTGCATCGCAAGCCCCATGGCTATTAGTGGAAACGCATTTTCTGGCAGACCATGGAGGAGCACACCTGCTTTTTTCATCCCCTTCAGGGAGGTCTTTGCCATGGCATTTATGCACATATATAGATACCTTTGCCCAGACTTCTCGGCTTCCCTGGGCCTTTATAATGCACTTCTTCAAGGCTGGAATCCAGCCTTACCTCCTGCACAACAGCTGCAGAGTCCCCGTGTTTTTGCTGTCGCAGCCTAACCTGCCATGCTTAATTTGACAGTCCTGTGGCATGGCTTCTTCTGTAACTGCCCCGCGGGGCCTAGTATCAATGGTAGTAATACACTTCTTGCTGTTTGAAAAATGCAAGTTGTGGCAGTCATCACAGGGTAATTGAAAACAAAATACGTCAAATGCTGGCTCAATTCAGGAGAATCAGTTTAGGGAGGGCTGTAGATCCATACATTAGGACTGCACAATTCAACACTTTAGCTACAGAGACCTGTTTCAGAGATTTTCAATTATTTTCTTTTCTTAGTGAATTTATGCCTTTTGAAAGGCTCCGTGCTGGTGACCAGAGAGATGGAAATCCTTTATTCACAAAACAAGCAGTGGCAGTACCAGCTTTCTAACACCAATATGCCTCAAGTGCAACTCTGTCCTAAAGAAACTATTGCAGCCTTTACCTTCTTTCATGACCTTGCTGGGAGATTAACGGGCATGCTGATAAGAGCCAGATGAGTGTTTTCTTTTCATTAGGTGAATACACAGGCAGTGTGGGTAAGATTTAGATCATCACATGCATTTATACAGTAGGCTACAGCCATCATATGATGGAAATTTCTAGCCAATATGCACTTGAATGAAAAGTTAAACAGTAACTTACACCTGAAAGTGCTACCCTTTGTGTCTCTCCTATGAGTGTCCCAAGACAGAGGTGATGCTTGTGACTCCAGGAGTTGAGCCCTGTACTAAATGCAGGGCTAGACGTAAGAATAGTAACAAAGATGAAACAGAGGAAATGTGGTGTATCAAATACTTATTACATCCTTAACATTTCCATTAACAAGATTTTCAGTGGGGAAAAAGGTATGTTTACAACAGGAAATCTGTAAAGAATTTGAAATTCTTTACCTAGGTGTTATGACAACATCTATGAAACATGGTATATGGTACATTCTGTAGAGAAAAAAATTCAAACGCACATGGAACAATGAGCAGGACTTTAGGAAGTGTGTGTATATATATATACACACCTATATATATCTACACATAGATATAGTTTGCTTAGTTCATCCAAGAAGTTACTATTCAAAACCTCCTGAGAGAAATTAGTTACCTCCCACTGTGATAAATGAATGTGGATGCAGGGAGGTGCTTCTACACCTGGTGGCACTAACAGCAGTGTTTCCTTTTGTATCTTTTTTCTCTGCACTATCTGCCTGCATAAATACCCACAGTACAGCCGAACATCTAGGTCACTTTTAAATCTTTAAACAATGAGACTCCCTATACAGGAACAGTTACCAAGCTTTGGAAGCAAAAATTGTTCTGTCCAGTCTTGTCTAAGAAAGTGCCTGAAGTTTATAGCAGCAGACACTCCCTACCCTGCACTGTTTTCCAGGCAGTTAGGTTGATGTCATTCCTGTTTGATTTTCAAGCAGGTTTTAAACCCAGTGCACAGATTATTATGGTGGCCCAGAGGTCCTTAGCTCACAACTCTTAGGTTACACGTAGCTTTTCCAAGAGGTTCCCCAGAAGTTTCTAACTGAAGATTACAACACAATTATTTTGTTTTCTCCATATGGATCCTGCAAGGTGGCTTTTTAAGCTTAGGAAAATGAAATGAAATGAAATGGAACAAAATGAAATGAAATGAGAGAGAGTTAGTCCCTTATGAAGCTGTATGAAATGTTTTGTTCTGTTGTGTTGTATAATACTCTCCATCCATCCAAAAAAAAGAAAAATTATATGGATTAAAGTTTTCCCACCGTAAAAAAAATCATGTGAAAACTCGTAAAAATATGTAACTTTAACCATCTGTGCAAATAATAATAGTAACTTTGGACCACTGTGCGCAGTAAAAATCAGCTACAGTCAATAGTTGTACTGTTGACCTTGTCCCAGAGTGCTGGTCATATTTAAATAGCGATCTTTCTAATTGTATCTCCGTACACATGGATTTCTGTTTTCCTCTCACTACAGACTGCATCCCTACCTGACCATTATTATGTGCTGATTCCATCCCTCCTTCTCCCTCGGATGGGATGACATGTGTAATCGGAAAATAATGACAGCAGTACTGTGAATAACCCCAATAGAAGCTGAGAAGTTGGGTCAGATGTAGCTGACTACTTAATAAACATGCTACCGCATGCTACAAAATGCGCACACACACACACACAGAATGCAGAGTTTCCCTCTTGAACTTCTTTTTCCCAAGGTGAGTCATCATGGGGCTAAGAGTCCTGTCTCCTCCTGGTCTGATCCTGGAGAGAGGAGCCATGGCAACTTTCTACCGTGGCACTTTCCAGATCAGGACTTACCCTGTAGGGCTGTAGACAGTTGAGCATAATTTAAGGAGCCCCAAGGCTTTTCTAAATTGCACTGGAGACCGAAGAACGACAAATATGATTTATAGCCACCTTGTTTTTACCTCCTTTCCTCAGCCATGCCAAGCTTATACTGGCTTCAGTTTAAGCATCTAAATTAGTTCTCTTTATACTTTATTCATGTAATTCATGATAGGCTTAAAAGGTGATGCCTTCATGAAGTCCTTTTGGCCTTGTAAATCTCCATAAGAAAGATAAAACTGTGTTATGTAAGTTTTATGATATTACCAACCCATTTCTCAAAAATGCAGCTGATTGTAACTGCGTTCTTTGCAATGGATCTGCAGCAATGACAACCACATGCTCTCTGTTTTGAATAAGCAGGTTTTAAAATCATTAAAATCATTGAGGATTCTTAGAGGCCTTGTAAAGAAAAAGGATTGCAGTAATAAGAATAATATATAATATAAATTCCTTAAGTATCAGAAATGAGGTTTAATTAGCTGAAATTGTGTGACATGGTGCTAAATGGGGCATGTCACAATATACCCTACAAGAATTTAATGCAAGATGAACATTTATTACATAAAAATTGATGTTATTAAACTACGTAGCTCTACCTAGCCTATGATACCCCAAAATAACTCTATGGATACATCTATAAGGTTGCTGTAAAGATAGAAAAGTGATATGTATTCTGTGAGTAAAAAAAGAAGTGAGAATTAATGCTAAGCAAATAAGAATCTTACGAATCTGCTAAATATATGCTATTTTAGTCCAGTTTTTCATTCACTCTTCTTTCTCTGGTCTTGTGTTCTGTGCACTTACTGATGTAAATAGTTTTCTTGGTTGTTATATTTGCCTGCTGCAGTCCACGGGTTAAGGCTTAGCTTAGAAGGGACCATGGAGTGTATCCCACCGGAAGAGGACCCATTTCTGCTCCCATTGAAACTAGCTGACTTCAGCAGGAATGGAACTGGGTCATGCTACAGCTGCATGAGAACTTACTAGCATCAGCTGTAATGTCCAGCGGGATAAAGCTCAACTGGCAAAAGTCTGTGGAATATCTGTGGGTTCTGGTGACTGCAGCCTACTTCATCATCTTGTTACCCAATTTAATAGCTATACTTCTTGCCTAAGAAGGAGAAGAATTTCCTTCTTTGTACTGAGAGAAACCAGTCCGCAAGTAAATTGCACTTTGAACAAAAGTTCAAATTTACTAAAGACTTTTTCAGTGTGAAGACCTAGCTTGGCAGACTGTTGGGTTTATTTCCTTTCTAAATTCCTCCCTAGTCTAAATCATCATGTAGTGATCATTACTTAAGTGATCATCTCAGTTGTGCCATCACACATTAAAATAACCTTACCTAAAAGACCAAGGTAACATGAAATGCTAAATCTTTCACATCTTTAGGCATTAAGAAGAAAAAATAAAGTCATAGGTTTGCAAAAGTCTTACTAAGAAATACAATGGCATTGTAGACTTTCAAGAAAAAGAAATCCATGATGCATAGTAAGAAATCTGACTGTTGCTCTCCCATCCACCCTGGTAGTGTGAAAGGGTTATACAATTTCCCAAATGCTACAGATTCCTTTTCTACAAATTGCTTGATGATGGAGGGATGTAGCTCATTCTATGCTGTACTTTTCGAGCACTCTGGCAAAGACAAATGTCACAGAGAAATCAGCATGAGTGGATCAGAGTATTTGCTACCACAGACTTGAGGAGGTCCCTTTGGGATAACCTCAGTGCCCAGAATTGCCAGCAGAGCCCTGAAGGACATCTCTATGACAGAGACAATTAATGTACAACACAATCATTGGCCTCATAAAATCAATGCTTCTCAGAAAACTATAAAATAGACTCTGTTTAAAATTATATAAATCCATCCAAATAATTAGTATTTCTACCAGTAACACTTTTCTTGCAATTTGTCTGAATGGTCTCTGAACCTGGTCATTGCCTCAACCATTCAAGGACTTTTGGCCTTGTGAAATAATAGCATGTCACATTCAGAGACAGAATATCCTGTGAAAACCAGCTGGTCTATTCACTCAGCTCTCAATCCATATTATTATACATTATTCATATGATTTCAGTGTGCTGAGAGCACTTTCCGGTAAAGGTCTATTTGTTAGCTCACACCATTTTAATGAAAGTCTAAATGTGTTGACTTCATGAGCTTTACTTCTTATTTATATCAGTGTCTTAGGCTCATAATTTACTCTCTGTTTGAGTTT
This sequence comes from Calonectris borealis, assembly GCF_964195595.1. NCBI lineage: Eukaryota > Metazoa > Chordata > Aves > Procellariiformes > Procellariidae > Calonectris > Calonectris borealis. The sequence continues at coordinate 50,112,637 of NC_134316.1, read as the reverse complement.
AATCTTATTGTCCTAGCTGGAGACAACAAAAACAAGGAAAGAATCAGGTCTTAACACTGTTGTAGTCAAATGAAGTCATTGACCTCTGCAGAAGCACATCTTCTGGCAAAGGGCAGAAGATCTTAATTCTTCAAACTGCGGGCATCTCCTTCATTTTTTATGTAGTGTTTCCATGGTTCTCAGGACACAATTATATGAGTCTGAACTTTATGAATTAAATTAAGGCTTAAATATGCAAAAAGGCCATTTGTGTGAAAGAAGTATGGAAGACCGTGATAGAAAAGAAGTATGAAGAATGTGCTCCAGAGTTTGAGTAGTGCAACAAGAGGAGAACTCAATGAAAAAAGCAAGAGCAGTAGCATCGTTTGCTGAATAGTGGCAGCAGGACTTTATATGCCTTGTATTTTGGGATACTGGATAGAAAGAGGTCTGTGACCCCAACAGCCACGCTGTGCATTTTTCTTTGCCTTTGTTCCAGATTTACCTTTTTATTGAGAGTCTATTTGTGGAGAAGGTCTGCAGCAGAGTTATGCTGTCATGCAAGAAGGTGGCCTGTCATGCTGTGATTTCTTTTTGGACCAAGATCTTCCCCTGTATGGAGGAACATTGGTAGTTCTTGCATGTCATAGATGGCAGGGAAAGAAACTAAGTGGATTGCTCATTCTCCTGATGGAAAAGGATATTTTATTTTACCTATTCAGCAGCAAGAAACTATTGGGGCCCAGGAGATAAATATCCCTTGCCTTATTTCTCCCTCACTTTAAACAGACAAAGAAATTACATAAATTTTTTTTCAGTTATGTCTTTTAGTTATACCTTACAAACAGGTTTGTGTTTGTTAAGGATTGGGATAACTCGTAAAGCATTGAAGAGGGCCTCCAAAGAACCAGAAGCAGAAACTTCAAAAGAAAGAAATTTTAAAAACTACCATTCCGTATAAGTGATACTATTTCAGCAATCCCAAACTAAGATGTACTGGGTTGCACTGGCTTGGAGAAGTGGCTCCACTCTGTAAATAGATCTGCCCTAGGGCTGTAAGTCAGGGAAGCAATTCAAAGTCACTGGATCTGCGTGAATTTTATGATTCACGTGTGGAATTGTTATTCCACACTAAGATACTCTTAAATGAATGCATGGAATGAAAGTTAAAGGCAAATTAACTAAAATTGACACAAGAAATAAAAGATTAAAGATGATGCTTGGCTGCCAAGGCTTCTCCTGGCAGTAGAAGAAAATAAAGTATGTAGCTTTTTGCTTTCTTCCTCAGTCCACAAAAGCCTTACAGCCAAAACATTGCATCTATTCCTAGTTTCTGGTTTGGTAAGTATGTTTCACTAACCTATTATATTACTGATTAATAATTAGTAAGTTGATTTTTAGAGGCTGTTTCAGGTTAATTACTTTCTTAAAAATAACGACAAAATTTAATCTAGTTGGAAGTCAATAATTATTTTCGGTATTTAAAATATACACAGCACAAGTAAGAGTGCTGAAAAAAGCCTATCTTCATCATAGTTTAATTAAGCTGCTGAGAAGTAGCTAGTTGCTATAATCCCCGATTTTTATCTCTTTTGAAGGAATATTCTTTATTTATTGAATTAACTGTTCTCTAGTTTTGAATTTGCTGATACTAATCTGGTAATTCCTTTCATTCCCTTATTAGGTTTTTTTTACTGAAACATTAATATCTTAAAACATTCTTATGTAATTTTAATTCTCCAATCTGGAATCCCAGCTCTGTGCAAGGTAATAGAAAAGGTTTCATCTGTTTTAGCAGGATCAAGACTTCATTCTAGCATAGCAAACAACAAGCTTCGTAACCAAATGCATGAGAAAAGTATTTGTATTTGTGACAAACTGTCTGTCTAACCTTTATGATTTTTAAGCGCAACCCTGTCTGAATGCACAGCATTGTTAATGGAAACTGGCATTTTACTTTTCTTTCTAGGTTCAGTATTAGCACACAGCATCAAGGATTCAAGTAAGACCTCCTGCACCAGCCATCAAAGGAGGTATGACAGCGATAGCTGGGTTATTAATTGAAAGGAGAAGGTGCCCATCTGCTTTCATCTGGACTTGGTGGCTTTCCTTTCTCAAAGAACAAGGTATGTGCCAAAGGAGGGCTGTGGGCTCCCAGAGCCCAGACAAAGAGGAGACAGTGGAGAGAAACTCTCAGGGAAGTTACAGACATAAAAGCTTTACCGAAGTCAAGCTGCTTCATTGTGTCAATGCAGAAGATAGCTCAGCTGAGGGGAATTTACAAAGGTGTAAACAATACCCTAAATGTAGGCCATTTACCGTCTGTATGCATTAGTCTGAATGTGTTGTGCCTTTGAGGAATGGATAAACCGTAGTAAGTTTTGAAGAAGCTGCTTAAGCACCTCTTCAGTCAACTTCTGTCGTGTGTCCCCAGCTGGAGATATTTGCAGGATCCAACATGGCTGGATCTGCTGAAATAGCAGTAGCTAGCACCTATGGACCGCAGCACCAGCTGTGGTCCAAGACAAGATTAATGACAAATTTCTATTTTGGTTATAAGCTTAAGGTCTGACAGCAAGGAAGGGAAGAGGAAAGGGGTTGGAAGCGACCTCAGGTCAGCCACAGCTGTGCAGGGAATTCAGACTCTTGCAGTGAGTTCCCTAAACAATACCCAAAAGCTTTTAAACAAACAGAAAAACCAGTCCCAGTTTTAGTAGACTATAAAGTAGGTTAATGAACTTTTTAAATAAATTTTTAGAAACTAAGATGGAATAGTAATAGAAAGGGATTGTAAACCAACTTATCCTTATCCGCTGTGTCCTTGCAAGCAGACCATTGTCTCAGCCAACTCAGTGGCTTTCTGAAGTGCAGCAAACTCTGCACAACCCCTCTGGACACCTTTTTGCAGTGCCTTGGGCCCAGCAGTGTCACCAGTTCCTGTTCCTCTGAGCAATATCTTGACTGCTTTTGGAGCTGCAGGCTCTCTTCTCCTTGATGCCCTTCTTCCTCATAACTCTAATTTCCTAAAAATCTCCTCTCTGTGTCTGTGCAATTCCTACCAAAGAACATTTTCCCTCATCCTCCAGAGGGTTATATGTGATCTTGAACTCCCTTTTTAAGGAGCATAGTGCCTACACTAAAAAAAAACAAAGAAAGGGTACAGTCTTCATATGGCTGCTCTTGCTAAAATCCTCAGAAAGGAAAATGGTCCTCCTACTTCTGTTGCCATGACAATGACCATTTTTACAGAAAGCCATACTGTGGTTAAGAAACATATTATCTGGCAGTTCGAACAAAGCATCAGCATCATAACAATTACCTTACTGAATCAAACTAACAGGCTGCCAAGCCCAATATCCTTTTTCTGACAGTGACTAGTACCAGATGCTTCAGAGAAAGATGACAAAAACCTAGTTTTAAACAATTATGGAATAAGCTGTCCATAGAGGACGTTTCTAACTGCTTTTATTTAGAGAATAGTTCATGGCATAAGTCAAGGGTTTACATTTCTTTCTGATTACATAGCCTTCCTATGCAATGTAACTGCACATGTTCTCACTGGACATATAAATGCTCAATTTTCCTTAATTATCTTCTAAAATCTTATTTCCAAAGTTGCCTGTGGCTGTGAGTTGGACTCAATAGTTTTACATTGTTTGAAAAAGTATTTATTTTTTTATCAGTTTCTCATAGATCAATTTCTTTTTTAAGAGCTCTATTTTAAATTATCAGGAAGGGCAAACAGAATCCACTACAACACTTGTTATTTGGCATGTCTCTACCATATCTCACCTTACTTGCTTTTCTCACAAAACTAAACAGATCATACAGTTTTACATTCACCTTGTCCATATGTTGGTCCCTGTCTGTATAAACTCTGCCTATCTCCCCTAAGTGCAGCTTTGTCTCTTCGGAATGAGATCTGAACATCACCTGAACTCTAGGCTGGGGTGTACTGATTGTCATAATGACATCACACCAGTTTTAGCATTTATTTCTAATACATAAAACAAGATAAGGGAGGTGAGGGTGTGGAAAATATGCAAGAAGTGAAGAGGTAAAAAGTACAAAGGTAAAAAGGAAATAAAAATGCCAACAGTTACACCAGAACATTATGTTTTAAAAACTGTAGAAGAAGAAAGTCCCTTAGTTGGTTCATCACAAGAAAATAGCACTAAAAGAAGCAAGAAAAATCCACTGACTAAACACATGCCCAGGAACCGCTTAGATCACATGGACAGTGGCTGGAGAGTGGCACAGATCATCAAAGAGACCTTGACAGTCAACTTGAGAAGTCATGCAGGAGTTTTGTCCCTTTTTGGATCCTGCTAAACTGATGGTGCCTTTTGTGAGCAGCTGACCTACTTATTTAAACGACTGTGTATTTGTTTCTTTTCTGAGTTAAAGACTAGATCATTAAGGCAGTAGCAAGAACAGATTTGGGGGCACTTGAGACAAAATAATGAAATACTTCTTGCCAGGGACTTATCCCAAGTTTCAACCTGATAATAAGATAAGCTGCAATAATAACAATTTTTCCCCCTTCTAATAGAAATTGCTGTCACAGTATTAATTATCCTCTTGTAGATGAAACAACAGTGTTTGAAATAAAAACAAAGGAAATAAAAAGGCTTTGAATCAAAAATATTATTCACAAGTCAGCTATAATTCCATTTCACACAGAGAATAATAAAATTTCAAGTAAAGCCTGAACTCAAACTTCAGTGAATATAGAATGGTTAAAAACCAAGAAGAGAAATGGACTTGATATTTAGATCATGACATCAACAGAATTTTATGTATTTACACAGCTGAGTTATGGAGCATTCACTTTTTTCAGTACTTTAAAGATGTATATTCTTGGCAAATATGAATACATTAAATTATAAATCAAATCAAATAAAATACATGTGATTAAGTTAAATACACAAGCATACAACAAAACCACAAAATCTATTTTTTCAGGATTTCAAATAAGTCCATCTTTATTTTGCTTATATTAACTTAAAACAAATATTTAATGAGCAAATTTCTGGGCAGCAGTGCATTCTGGAACAGACAACTACAAAATGAGTATGTCAGGAAATTTATTATAAGATGATTTACAGGTTGTAATTGTTAGTATTTACCCTAAAAAATTAAGCTTGGATAGGTAAAATGAGAAAGTAAACATGACTGGTAAGGGCAAAAGAATATGACGACTACTATGTCCATTTGAAAGAGTGCACAAGTTTGTAAATAAGATATTAAATGCTTGATCAATGACCAAGACCAGAGCCATACATGAAAATACATCCATAGATGTATCTCTTGAGTCGTAATTCCACATCTTAGCTGGGAAGAATATGCCCTTCCTGCTCAGAGAAGGGATCTTGGGAAAGGGAAGAAAAACGGCATTTGAACCCTGTTTTCTGTTCATTTCATAAAGGTAATTACAAACTATCTCTGCCTGCTATTGTTAGTGCTATCCAAATTACGGGAGAGGAAAGTTCAGAAAAATGGGCAGGGTTCTATTTTCACCAAAAATGATATGTTACTAATATGTCTGCCAAAAAGCCAAAACCTCTCTCTTCAGTTTGCTACAGAATAATCTGCAGAAAATGTCTAAGAGACTTAAGTATTTAAAAGCAATCAAATAAAATGGGAGTGGAGGGTGAGGGGAGCAGATAATTTTCACGGGGGCTGGTTTGAAGGGGAAAAAAGGACCTGTAAGTGATCTTGCTGAAATCTAATTCATATTAGAGACCCAATCTCCAATCTCATTGCACAGTGCTTGTAGAGGGTGACGTGTATTAGCAGAGCCATGGTGCAACCTGCATTTAAAAAGCTCCATAATTGAGTCTTTATTCATTTCTTTGTAGGACTACTTGTAATTGCAGTGGGGCCCTTGGTCGTCTGGTGGCGGCCTGCTACAGAGAGAGCGAGAGTCCAATTGAATTAAGGCAAATGTGCTCCAGCGAGGGAATTAGGAAGGAGAAATTGAACAGAAAATAGGTGGAATATTGTATTAATCGGGGGCATGACTTTTCTGTGGAGGTCACTGTACATAATTCAGGTCTACTGACTAACAACATACAGACCGGGGTGAATACAATAAATTGATGTGGGCAGGGCAATAATTGCAGGCTCAGAACAGCATACACTGCCAGAGGGGTCTTTGCAGGGCAGAGGATCAAACAGAGGTTAAGTTTAGGGGTAGGTTCCTGTGACCTTGCTGTTAGCTGTGGCAGCAAGAGCACGGCTGCGAACCTGAATAGGTGGCTAAAACAAAAGGAGTTCCAGAATACAAATTCATCTTGAAAACAACATCAGAACAACTTAAAATGTTTTGGTTTGTTTTTGACAAATACAATGAAACTTCAAATTAAGAATCCTCCTCCCTTTTTTACTTAGCCCATTAGGACTAGGACTACTGCACTCTATAATGATACACTCGATTTCATCAGTGAGCAATGATTATTGCTCCTACTTACATGGGAGACCTCTGAGACTACCCCAGGTCATTCTTGAGAAATGCTGTGGTCGATTAAGCACTATAAGGGTCATTCTTCCTTCAGAATGAGCACTGAATTAAAATCCTAGCCTGCAACAGGCACTGACGCTGTTTTCAGCCAGAATTCAAGAGGTACAAAAGCACTTTAATGAAGAGTGAAAGTGTTAGTCTGAGCATCTCAATTAAATCTCATTTGTCCATTAAATCTGCCACCAAATTCTGCCTGTTTAGTAATTACAGTATTTATCAATACAGTTCTGCTGTGTGCTGTCATCTTACAGGGGCCTTTCACCTTATAGAGGTAGGTTAGGCACCAGTAAAATACAAATTTTAAAAATATTCATTATTATTTCTCTACTAGTGAGAAGAAGCTTTGCCTAAATTTGGCTGACATAGCTCTAATGGACGTAACTCAATGGATTTAAGTGGTATCAAACTCAGTACCTACTGAGAATCACCCTTATATTACGATATAAAAACTTACCACTCTAATTAATTTATCTTGATTCATTAATTGTGAATTTTATTTTCATTCATTAATTTGATACCACTTGTCATGCTGCCAAAAATCTTTACGTCATAAATATTTTTTTGTTAAATATATTTAAAGTAACCTAGAAAATTCTCAGCAACTGAGCAGCCCAGCTGACAATCCTAGCTTATTTCCACTCCTTTCTGTCAGAGATTCTAGTTCCCCTGACACTAACAACTCAGAATAAGAAAAGCTTTTGCACTGCTCTGCTGTATGAATCTCCCATTCACAACCACAGGCAGCTTGCATAGATGCTAAAGGTATTTCAGGAATCATTAATTAACAGCCCTAGCTTTACATAATTTGAAATAGCATTTAAAACAGAGATGCATTGTAAACCAAATATCCTCCTCTCTGTGATTTCCATTTTCATTCGATCATAACAATCAACTCATATTACTCACCTGAATCTTATATCTTACATATGAAATTCACAACATTTCTACAAGTATTTTACAGATAACAGAGCAATCAGTCCCTTAAACCAAAATAAAGTCTCTCATGAAGGAAGAAATGAACCAGTCAATTAATGTGTTTGCATAGCAGGATAATTTGGAATGGCAAATAATTATTGTAAAGCATTTTTGGAAAACAGCACAAAAAAAAAACTATATTAGAACATTTCTGTTAGTAATGTGATCTCAAACCTATGATTACATGCGGAAATTATTTTAGAATGGTCTAGGTTTTATAATATACGTGCATCTCACAGTGGACTGTAAACATGACATGCATAATTAGGGGAAGAGAGGGAAACAAATTGACTAAGTAGTGAACCATGCCACAGCTCAGCGTTAGAAACTGTTCTCTGTCTGCAGTAAAACCTATTTACTGCAGCTCCAATGCTGTATTCAATTTCCATACATTTTATACTACAGAGGCAGGAAGACTAAAGGAGTTAAGGGAAAGTTATAAAAGCCAACACGGTGAAGGCGGCAATGGTCTGTAACCATACACAAAGAAAACACTGTGGGCAATGTTAAAAGCCAAATTGTTAACACTTAAGTGAAAGCATAATTAGCATACTGAAAAATAGGTGAATAGATTGAAATTAAGACAAGAAAAATGTAGTCTTTCCTAAAAATCTTCTGATAGCAGTTATATGAACCTGTAGAATGTTCTCTGATAAGAAATACTAGAAAACCCATAACTTGGGCTGGTCAAAACAATAGGAAGCATCTGACAATAAATGGCTGTACAGGAGGAGTGACCAGGGCCCCTTTTCCCTTCCAATTTCCACAAGCTGAGCCCCCTGCAGATGCACCTCTAAAAACGGATATGGAAGATAGTTGAGCTCAAATATTTGGTATAATTTTTTTTCCTGCTCTTCTGTTTTTGTGTCTTTGAGTAAACATACTGCAGGATAATTAAAAATCACTGAAAGCACAGTGACTACTAATATAATCAGACTGAATAGGTCTGACTTGAAGTTATATTAGGCTAAGACAGTAGTAGGAGTTGTGAGGAGCTGATCCTGACAAGTCCTTCAGGCAGGCTGTCTTTGTAGCTGTAGCCAGCTGTGCTATCTTTGGTAGCTGTGTTTATGCTCAGCTCCTCTGGGCTGACTCATGTTTGCACTGCTGGCCCTAATTTGCTCGTGGCTCTTGCATTTCAATTCACTAGAGCCAAATTCAGGGCCAGTGCCTACCTCGTACGGGTCTGCCTCGTGACTGATGGGCTCTTCTGAAACCTGCTCCTCTGTAGCGTGCACAACCCATGATCTGCTGGTACAGCCTGTACTGATGCAGATGTGGTGCTCCCCCTGCTAGTGAGATCCCTGAGGGCCACGGGGTTTGTTTCAGGCTTAGCTTTTTGGGAGATGCCAGATGCAGGAGGAGGTGAAGGCTCCTAAATCGTTGCTAATGTCCCAGCAGGCAGTTACAGCTGCAGTTTGTCCAGTCTGTTTTGCCTGGAATGATTCTTTTGGGGGGGAAAGTCAATGGGCAGAAAACATTTGCACAAGAATCACTCCCCTCTGGTGCTTCTCTTGATGTCTGCTCCAACAGCCCATGCACAACCTTGAAGACCATTACTCAATGCCCAAAGAATTCATTAGCTTCTGGATTGTGGCTATTTGTAAGTGGACAATCATAATGAGACAGCAAAATTCATCATTAACGTTATCATAATAAAGTTGTGAAGTCTTGACTGATGTTTACTCTACACTGCTGTGACAATCATGAAAGTTATTGCTAAACGTATATTAATGTGCCTTCAAAATATGGGTTCACATATTTAGTCTGCTGCCCACTCCCAAGAACTATAACTGTGAACAGAAAAAGATATTATTTCCCTATAGCATAAGGCCTGTGAACATTCACAGTCATCTCATGGATTGTGAATACACAGGCTATACTGGATTCATGAAAGTTCCTGTGCTTTCAAAAAAAGAGTAGTTTTTGCTTTCAACCTGTTCAGTCTCAGATACTGCAAAAGCCCTGGCAATAGGGGATAAAGGCTTGTCATGGGCATTGCTCCAAACTCTCTGCTGCTCTTGGTCATTTGCTTGGACAAAACTGGGTAAAGCTCTTCAAGCAAGCACTCATTTCCTGCAAGGCAGCTGTGGAGCCTGCGTTCAGATAATTAACCACAAAAGGAAGATTTTGTATAATTTCCTGGACTTCATTGCCTTAAATTTCCTCTAATTATTATAACATCCTCTGTGCTTCATAACTTCTTTGATGTCCTCATGAAATTGTTCTAACAGGAGTCTTCTCTGATGTCACAATGAAATTGTTCAAACAGGAGTGGGCTGAGTAAGTCAGGACAGCTGGATAACCATGTACCTCCATATCCCAAGACGAAGAAATAGTTTGGAAAGCCTTTCCCAAAGGCTGTGTTCACTGTCACTTTAACAAGTAACTCCTTTGCACATCCTTATGCCTTTATATAATCGCTGGTTTTTGCAATATCCTGAATCAATCCCTCCTTTCTGCTATGTTTTTCTTAAGTATGATTCCCTCATCTCTTGTCCTAATTGCAGACTCTGAACTAACAGAGTCTGTTAGATTGCCTATCTAAGGCTCTGTGTGATATGAATGCTGCAGCTACATATGGCCCCTCTTGGCAGGGCTGGCAACACTAACACATCTGGTCAAAGAGAATGAAAGTGCAATATGCCCAGAAAAGCATAAATTGGGGAGACCTAGTAATCTGTTATACTCATTCCTTCAGGAGAGTGACAAAATGACTTGCCATAGCTCTTTTTTAGGCTACAGTGAGGGTATGAGCAGTAGGAAAACCCAAAGCTCACAGGCATTTTAAATACTTCAATGGAAAGCATGACTGCAAAGCAGCATCAACGTTCTCCACCTAAATTCCAAATAATGTCAGGAATATATTTGATCCTCAAATAGGATAATTACATTTTCTCAAGAAATAACTTTGGTATCATCTGGGACAACATATAGTATAACACTCTATTCCACTAGGAAAACAATTCAACAATATAGACATAAGACAGGGTCATTCTTCACTTAAAAGTACAATAGCAAAGGAAAAGCTTGGAGGTTCCCCCTTCTAACCTGAAGATAAGAATGAAGAAAGGTCTTCTTGAGCTTAAGAACTTTAAAGAAATAATGAAAAGATCTGTTTCTATCTCCTCCAACAATGCAAAGTGGAATTCAAAACATTCAATCAAAACAAAAATAAAGAGATGTCCTGTTAGAAAATTTTTCCCAGCAAACCATCGAGAAAGTAGATGTTCCCAAATTCTTGCTTGCATCCCTGCTCAGATAAATTTTGCACTCTCATCCTCTGCTCCCACTGTCTGAATGACACGTGCCACAGGTAGCAGAGGCAGAGGAACCCCAGTTGCCCACCTGCCAGTGGCCAGGAGAAAATGTGACAACTTATTTGGTTCTTTCCAGAGTTGTCACTCTCCAAGTACTTTCCTTCAGAATACATCTGATTAGGTCCTGGTAATCGTTCCTTAGAGATGTTTTTAATTAAATCCTAGTCTTCATACCCGTTGGAAAAATTAAGCCATATTCAAAGTTTTTTAAAATCTTCCTCTGTTGACTGATGTAAGCAATGCTTTAAAATCTCACTCTAAGTCTGCCCTAATAGAGAGGTATTTGCACAGGGGACTCTTTCAGCCAGGACACCATAGGAGTACCAAAGAAACTACACACATGAGCTCTTCTGAAAATTATGAGTAGCAAACTAGCGAAAAATAGTACTAGCCCATTTCCTATTATTTAATTCCAGCAGTAAGGATGTAAACTGACTGCCCAGCTTTAGCTGTGAGCTAAAAAAGGAAAGTTTTATAAACATCCATTTACAGGATTTTTCTTTACCCCGATGATGAGTTTGACGTGGCTGTTCCCTACATCCTAGCACACCGCTGAATGGGGAAGTAATCCTTTCCAAAGCACATCAGTAAGGTCTTTTGAAGGCACATAAGCAGTATGACACACAAACCTGTATCTCCCGCAGATGGTGTAAGGTATAGTTTAAAAACTGACTGGAAGCCAGAGGCTGCTATTTTGTACTTTGTCTTAGAGTTTAATGAAAGCCTAACATTTGAAGTTAATACCTTTCTGGATAGACTGCTTTTCTACAAAAAGAATGTCAGTGTTTCAAAAGGAGATGCTACGTGGCGCAGTCCAAACCGTGTACACGTCTACCCCCATTTAAGAAGGACGTTGGTGCAGCGTGCTGCCTACACCGAAATAAAAGCAGCCTAACAAACAGAGTGCATATATCTTTAGCATGGCATTTAAATCGGTGACGTTTGATATATGCAGTACAGATAGAAATCACAGGATTGTATTTGTAGAGAGCAGGTGTTTTCCTTCTTCTTTTATTAGATGGGCAATATTTTTTTTGAAATTGCAAATTAATAGCTGACATTTCTCTTCCCTAACATTTCTTAAGCTGATTAATTCTGAGAACTAATTCCAGTAAAGGTATCAAGCCAGGCTACATTAAGTGATAAGGATTACACTAATTCATCTGCAGCATCTTGATAAACAATCTTTCAGTGACGGATGAGAGGAATTTAATTTCTACCAGCTATGGCCTGAATTCCTTCAGAGTTTTATGACCTACTGAAAAAGGTCTTGAATACGGACATATAAACTAACTCCAGTGACTGAAGCAATCAAAATAACTTCTGCCTGATTACCAACTGCAAATCTGCAAGCAGTAGTTTGTGCATTGGTGGTATTATATGCGCAAGCAATAATAGATTTATTGAGACAGTTTAGAGGAATCTTGATCCCCCTTTTTCATGGATGTGGTCTCCAGTCCTGTTCTCAAAGTGCTTAGCATCTCACAGGATCTGCATCTTTATTAGGCCATGATTCACGCTGAACTCCATCTAACTGGGAAAAATGACATGGAACAAGTTTCATATTGAAGGAAATATGTTTTTTCCCAACACATAGGCAAGCCTGAGCAAGACCATCTCAGTCAGCATAAACCATTTTAACTTGATTTTGCAGTCCAGTTATGATCAATTATCCAACTAGAAAAAGGACAGCAAAAAAATCATACCAGCTAATCTGGCCCCATAAATTTCAGTATAATAATAACGACAAAGTAGCATATAATATGAATGTGTTTCATTTCTCTGTTACACATATAGTCTTATTACTTTCACTGATTTATCTTCAAGTATTTCTCTGCCTTATGAAGTCCACTATAGATATACAGTAATGTGTTCATATGTAGAAGATACTTCGTAGTAGTGGGCTACACAGCATATGCACATTTAGCTTCTGCAGTCCAGTACTTTAAAATACATTTTTCTCCATGACTAATATATACATGAGGCATTTCAGACTAACCTCACTAATCTTCTTACCCATTGTCATTCCTAATAGGTGGATCTTCAAATCCTTTGGAAGAACAATATCAAACATTTCGCCTATTATACTACCCATTTTATTTGAGATCGAGTGGTTTAGGGATGTTTCTCTTTTCAGGAATAAAAACTGGGAATCCTGTTTTGCATTTTCCTACTGAGAATAGCATGATAATGAAAAATACAGATGAAAGATATGGCGAGACATAATAAGTTAAAGAAAAGAAGTGTGTACGCAGATTTCAGGTAAGGAGCCAAACCATAACACGGTACTACCACTAACTGATTTCTACACCATAAAACAGAGATAAAAAATTAGTGATTAGGAAATTCACCTAAATATCTAGTTGCGTGTAATCCTTCATTGCTCACCCTTATTCCTTTTTCAACCAATCTTGTATCTTTTAATATTTATATTAGAAAACCGGCTTAAATACATTAGCTGTTGTGGAGTGAGTTTTCATACTCTGTAATAGAACATGAATGGTTGTACTTCCACTTGCAAAGTTACTTGTAGTATTCATCGCTTTGTACTCTCAGTTCTATCTCTGAATGTATTCTGGCCTTTCTTTCATTTGTTTCAAGCCTGAATCATAATCTCATACCTTTTCCCTCTTCCCCCTTCCTCTCCCCAGTTGTCTGGAGTGTCTTTTCTGGAGGAATTATGGCATTACTTAGATGTATTAAAATGCATTACTGAATTACCTTTATGATAATTATTATGAAAATACATAGGCTGAAAATAAGAAAGTTAACACTGACTTCAGGAGGCTGTCGGGATTTGACAAGGCTAGATCACTCCCACAAACTATCTATTAAACAAAAACTATTTCTATAACTAATATCCATTAATTTTTTTCATTGATGTCAGTAATATTCTGTGAAGTAGTTTCCATAGCTTTCTATATAATGAGTACAAGAGAGAGTCTTGCATTCAAACTAGGGCTTAAATAAATGCAGTCCTGCATGAAATCTCAGCTATGACACAGTGTAAAGAGTCAACGACATTAAAGCAGAGCTGGTGACTCCTCTCCTTTGCAAATATTGCTGAACCAGCAGTTTTGCACAATGGGTTTTATCTAAATTAACTTTGTTTCACACTCAATTTGTTGTGCATAGTTTACCCTGCTTTTCATGCCAATTAACTCCCAGAAATGCTTGGTGTGCAAAATGAGGAAGATCTAAATGAATTAAATAGGAACTTAATTGTACTATGTGATAATAGCTGCTCTGCAGTTTTACACAGCGGTCTCCATTAATGGATGTGTGTTTTAATAAGTTGCATTTTTAATGTATTTACCTCAAAACCATCTGGGAAGTCAAAGTAGGTAGCTGTTTCAAAAGCCTGAAATCTCTTCTGTTGTTATATTAAAAAGGAAAAAGAAAATTACTTGATAAACCAGCAAAGATGCTAAATGTATCACTTTGAGAAGAACTTACTTGATGCCAAACAGGAACAAAATCTCTTGTGGCAGTCAATTGTCTTGTCTGTTCATCATTAGTAAATGCCAATTAGTTAGCAGAATGTCCATTCCCTTTAGGTTCATTATGAACACAATTGAGTATCATTAACTTGCTATGACTGTAATAACCTCAGAGGTAAACTGATACATTTTTCAAATGCTGACCTAAATATTAGCAGGCATTTTCCACTGGTCAGAACACCAGTCTAGCAGCCAGAAATAATGGATGTTTATGCTTGGATCCTCCACAAACTTAATCTGGTTATTTCTGAAATTCCCCACCATTAGTAAAGGCAATATATATATGTATACTTACATATATATATATATATGTATTTTCACAGAGATTGTGAATAGTGATAGTTAATTGTGAAAGTTCTTTAAGATCTGTGAATGGAAATTTTTGTATAGGTCTTGAGAAAGAGGTAAAGCGTCTACAGAAATATTAAATAAACTTATGTGAATCTGTGATCTTTATGAATGATTTATGAATCCTATGAATTTATCTGACCTAGAATAGCAGTATTTATTCAGATGTGAGCTCTTTGCCTACATTTATACATGAATATCATTCACTCCCATAAGCACTATTCTCATTGCCCGCAGCTACAATGCAAGACTGTTACACCCGATGTGAACACCACCTGTGAAACCACGGACATCAGCTGTGAATCACCATGCTGGAGTGAGCTCTCTGCCCATTTGGCTCAAGCCCCAGTAGTACAGGACAGCTCAGGAGCGGTATGAATTCCCCCCCGTGAGGAAGCAAACTCTGCTGCCCTGTCAAAAAGGGACTAACCTCTGGTCCTGAGAATACAGAATTTCCAAGATCTGCTGTCAGTCGTCTGTTGCGGCAGTTATTTGCTAGCATTTTGCATGTCTTTAAATAAGTTGAAGTAGATCTCATAAACATTCAGGTGTTAATGTATTTTATGAAGTTTACAACAGGATAACATATGATGTTGCTTTGTTCAATTGACAAAGCTGAGATATTATCTCACTTACTATTCCTAGGTGATGAGGATGTGTGTGTACTGTAACGGTGATGAATGTGGCATAAGCGTTAAAGAGAGAAACATAAAAAGACAGAATCAGACAGACAGATGTTTTCTTCCTAGTCCATATTGTAACCAGTTTTGAACACTAGTAAGCAAGAGAAAAACCTGACAGAAGTTGTTGAAGTGAGAATATAAGAGAAGTGATATTTTTGTCTCTTCTTTTCAAAAATTCAATGCAGCACTCTAAATTTACCTGAATTCTGAAATGTACCACCTGTGAATGTAACCTGTACAGAGATACGTATGTATTGATACGCGATTATGCGGTACATAAAGTGTGTGTAATACAGATCATGTAGACATGACTGTATATTTGTCCATGGTGGAGCACTCTAAGAAGTATACCCCCTGGCCACTTCTGTACCTCAAAGCTCTGGAAGATGGCCATTGCGGACATCTCTTCTAAAAGATTGTGACTACAAAATGAAAATGAGCAGTCTTAGCCTTTTCTGGAAATTTTTCTACAGAAGTTTTGAATGCTCTGTGGAGAGGTATCCCATGTTTTCCCCTGGAGCCAGAAGAATGACTTTGATGTGAATCAGAAGTACTGGGAACACACACGACATCTCCCTCACTGCTGCACCTTTTTTTGTCTGCCTCCTCTACCACTTGGAAGGGAGGGCTGACAGCTCCCCTTCCCCCTTTGCTTGACAGCTTTCGTCAGTAGCAGGTAAAAGCTCCTTGCCAGATGAACACTTGAGGAAACCCAGATCCCTTCATCCTCAGAGGCATCCAGAAACCATCAGGGCAGCAGTGGAAGGAAGTGCTCTATGTCTTTGCACAAGTGTTTTGCCAATGCTCCTGCTGGTAGAAATGAACCAACAATGAACCGAGAATTGCAAATCTTCTCCTTCTAGCTCCCATCCTGGATGGCCAATATTCAGAAGTGAAGAGTCACACAGACACCACTAAATTTAAAACAGTGTAATTGTAAAAATGGTCTTTAGAACGTGACATATGACAAATCATTTTTACCATTCGTAGCCTGTTTTTACCCTCCATTTCATACCACACAATTTTGAAGTGCTGAACAGGACAGGATTAAGCCCAGATTATACAGTAAAACAACTTTCTGGGATGATTTCTGAGAGATGTGGTAAACTGTCTGAAAATTCAACAAAATGCTATGTAAAATGTAGGAAAGCTCTTGTATTAACTTTCTTGGAAAACAAGCCTACTTTTCACTTAATGCAAAAGGAAACAACCTTGTGAAGCACTTCACAATGCAACATGAAACTGAGAAGGGCTGTTCCCTAATGAAATCCAGAGAAGCCAAATTAGAAACCTCTCTACAATTTCACAGGACTCAGAGGGGTGCCCAGCATGATGTATCCACTCAGGTATCTACACTCTTGAAGAATAGCTGATGGAGTGTAATACGTTTGCCTGGAGCCATGACCCATATCAGTGCTAATTTTACAGACTGAGGGACCAAGGAGTAATTAGACGAGGAGGGGCATCATTAGAAGGTGGCACGTTTTCCTTTTCTTCTCATAAATTTCAGATGCAATCGGGTTGTTTACAGAGGAGAGAGGAGACAGTGCTTGCTGCATTATTAAAATTCTGAATTATGTTTTGAATCTTAGCGCATACCATCATTCTCAAGACAAATGACTATAGCTAAGCACTAGCTTCAACCACTCTATGAGACAAACAAAGTAACTAGTTATATTCACTTTTCAGCAGAGGCAGAGGTTTATCTGTGCTCCTTTAAAGATTTGCTGAAACAAAAGTGTATCTCATTTGCAGCCACAGTAATCAGCTTACCTTTAATCTTTTGTTTTCTTCATTAATAACAAAGATTTATTCGCTTTGAGCTGTCTAAAACCGGAGCTACCACAGATCATCCAAGAGCATTAATCTTTGTTCTCTGCAACCTGATTTCTGAAAACTGGAGGCAAAGCGAAGAAGCAAAGAGGTTTTCAAGTGCTTACAGAAAGTCAAATAAACACATTTCTTTCCAGATTCTGGGGCTCTTGTCGCTGAGTTAAGGTGCGAGCAAAAGCATTTTTCTGCCAGCAAGCTGCAGTATTTCAGTTCAAGAATAGTTTTGAAGAAAGTCTTTATTGATTCAGTTTTTTGGTTTTTTTTTTTTAAATCCATCTCCACAAAATTTGTTGGCAAGTTGCTGTCCTTTATTAAAACGCCTCCTCACAGAATACTAAACACCAAGCAAGGATTAAAACAGCCAATCAGCAGAGTCATTCATCATGCTGATGAGTGTCAGAATTTGGCAACGCTGGTAGAATTAGGGCTTAAGCTTCAAACTGAACCAAACCAGACATTAGCGACACAGTTGATATGTTACAAACCTTAATTAATCTTATTAATTTCTTGCTTGCTCTACTTGGAATGATAATTAATGTAGTTATGATTAATAACAGGATGGCTAATTGCTATTTTTCCTCACTTCTCTAAAAATGTGTGTCCTTTTTTTATTTAAAGACAGTATTTTGTGCAACTTGCATTGCATGTTTCTGAAGCCCTGATTTATTCTTCCTCCCAAGCAGCTTATTACAAATGTATGACAAAACAGTAATTACTGTCAGATCTGGGCAAAGCATGTCCCATGTTCCAAAGTATTATTTAAATCTATTACTGCATATGTCAACTCAGTTTGTTCAAATGGGAAATTTCAGGAAGAGACAAAAATAATATCAATACAAATGACAAAAATAATGAAAATTATGAATACTGTAGAAAGGTCCTAAACCAGGCCATGTGACAAGGGTAATAACCTTTACAACTAAGACGAGGTTACCTACCAGAAGGCAATAACTAATTTCAGTTGACTTAAACCAACACATCTAAGCATCACAAATTTACTGCAGCAGTAAACTAACCAGCAAGCCAGGTGCTACGCATCTTGTGTTAACCTTTCCAGTGAACTTAACAGAAGCTTTAGAGGTTTAGAATCAGCTGAAAGGAGCACACAAGACATCAGCAATACTCTCTCTTCTGGAGTAGTAGGTATATTTCTGTCCCTTAAGAATGATGTTTATTTAGTAAAGGTGATCAGTGCACTCTGAATTTTTATCTTTCAATGCCTTTTAGTGTAAACATGTTGAATATTGATAAAAAGCTTTGTTTCTTATTCCATTGAGATCTAATGGAACTTTTTAAACATCCAAGGTTTTTTTTTTGTTAGAGGTGAAACCATTCCCTTTGACCTTTTCCAGACCACTTTGTTGTTTGGCTTATTGGATCATGAAGCTATCTGAAAATCAGCTGACGTTGTGGATCCTCTCCACACTATGATGTATCATTACAGGGGAAGAGCATTAGCATCATTTTGATGATGCCAAAGATGCATCATGTGATGCTGTTCCTGAGTATGATTATAGTATAAATAGATCTTTGCTCATAAAATTCTGACAGTTGTTTTTGGTCATTCACCAGTGACAACAGCTGGTTAATTCCACAGATGTTATTCATGTCTTTCAAAACAATACGAACACATGAAAGGTCTCAGGATGGTCCAATTGTTCTAAGCCTTTCCTCCAGTGGATTTGTAAGATGTTCTTCAATCTTTCAAGGTAGCATTATGGATTTTCTGACATTTATAAGGGCTCTCTTCAGAACTATTATTCTTCCTGAAACTCCTGTATGCAGTTCATTGTGTAAATATACATTTAACATTTTTACAAGATCCGACATGTTTTTCCTGACAAGATCTTCAACTAATTTTTAAGAAACTTCTTTCATCTTAGCAAACTTATTTCTTTTAGTGGGAAACACCTGATGGTTCCAGGCAGTTTGGCAGCCAAGTTGTAATGGACAATGATCTTACTAGATCTTATTCTATCCAGGATTTGACCTGTCACTGCTTGGAAGGAAAACTTTGGGGTCGTGTGTGTGTGACTTATTAAGGTTACTGTATTAGTGTTATACAGATTAGAATCAATGTTTTAATATACAATTAAAATGAATATTTGTGCTGTTGCAATTGACATTTGCCAAATGACTTTTAAAACAAAAGCCTTGACCACTTGTTAATATGGAAGATGAATTATCACTTTTCATATACAAGACAGTGGTATATGAAAGACCACTAGATGTAGTGGTCTTGTTCCAACACAGGCAATCGTTTTTTCCATTTTCTTCAAATTTAATATATGTTTTCCAATGGTTGTGGAGTTTTTTCAAATATCCTCTAAGCTGTTCACTAGTGTTTCTGCGTGCTATGGAATAAGTAATGTGTTCTACCTCAAACAGGGCTACATTTCAGTTATAGAAAATTGACCTGTTAAACACCCACAGAAAAAAAAGGTATCATTAAAAGCTCACTATTCTCTGCTCTAGGTAGCTGCAGTAACCATGGTATTGTTGTACACATAACACGAAAGGTACAGTACAACAATCCCCGTGGAATGGCAAATGTTGAATTTTAATGATTCCTGCTTTATTTAGGTTGTAAAGTGCTTTGGGATAGGTATCCTTCAAGATGAAAGGTAGTACAGAAATATAAGCTATTGCTATTATGCTTTGAATTAATCACTTGCTTTCCCCTCCAGAGTGACGCAGAAAAACATCTTAACATCTATTTTACTTGCAGCCTGAAAAAAGAAAGAAACTTTCCCCTCATAAAATAGAATAAAGCAAAGCAAAATAAAAAGCTCCTTCAAATCTGAGAGAAAAAAAATCAGTTTCATGTTGATATATATAGCTTTCATCCTGCATTTCTTCAGATCAATATCCGTCTGAAGGAAAGAGAATGAGCTACAGAAACAGGATCAAGTCCTTGGTTATTAAATATCTGCTAGGAACAGATTCCGACTGGGTAATGTCTACGAGCCCCTAAAATAGGGCAACTGAGGAGAGAAACCCTACCACCCACTTAACACTGCTAGTGTGAACGAGCTGCTATCATAATGCATAGTAATTATGGTAATCAAGATGGAGACCCTTACTTAATTAAACTTCACAGCAGTGTGTGAGGAGCAATAAATTTATACAAAATAAAAGTAGAAATTATTTAAAACTAGGCTGGATAGCATATTCATGCAAGTGATAATAAAATTTATGTATATAGACACACTGATAATTAACACTTGTAAATCACTCAAAGGGGACCCTGTTTCAAACGTGCACTGGCACACACATAAGGTTACATGTATGTATCAGTGATTAATGGGATGTAAAGCAGCCTTCATTTATTTGATTTCTGTCTCAGAAAAGAAAATTAGAATCACAGAAACTAGAGAATTAACATTAAGGCAGGAACATCACGTTATTATTACAACTTGTGAAAGAGCACAAAATAACTAAGAAATACCCTTGTACTGTACAAATACCCAAGAAAATAATTGTTGTCATCCCATTGAATTTATAATCTGAATGTGTGTATGTGCAGATGAGGAGTACAAGAAGCAATGAAATAAGTGTCGAGGAAAGGTTTGCTGTTCTAAGGACTTTGCCAGCAAAATTGTTACTAGAGAGACTAGCCATATAATTATGTAGTTGATATAATTTATTACAGTTCCCTAGAGCAAACAAACGATAACTTCATAAGGGTTTTTTTTCAAATTTATAATTGCCTCTGCTCTTCAGTTTTAGCAACAGAGCTAAATCAGTGTTGGCTTGGAATTTTTTCATATTTCTAATTGACAAATCTTTATGAAGAAAATTTTAAGAATAAAATGATTTCTTCTGAGCATGACAGAGAATGATTTCAGCCACCTGTTATAATCTCCTTGTTGCTAGTATATACTTTAGTGGTCAACCGTGAAGGTGGCACCTGACGCTAGAAAACAGAAGAATGATATTTTTCCACCCAAATACATGTAGAGGTTCAATTATAGACTAAGTCTGTGATGTGCATCTCTGGCCATGAATTCCCCAAATCAACCTTTTCTCAGCTCCTGTATTCTTAGAGGCAATGTTTAGGCATAGCCTGTTCAGACAGGCAACAATGTTCAGACAACAGAAATGACATCTAATCCAGTTTTAGAAAAATCTGTTGGGGAAAAAAAAAAAATCTTTGAAGGGCCAGAATGCAGATGAAATGAAGGTTTCTTCTCTGTGTGAAATCCTCTGGATGTGGGATATCCTCTGATGAGCTACCTGTATTACATGCTGAGGACTAGAATGGTATTGTCAAGTTGAAGATCTAGCTAGTGATTTTTCAACAAGATATATCCGGTAGGAAACCACTCCTTCTGAAAGCTGTCTGTATGAAGACACAAAACAGGTTATAGCCTTGTGTACAGTATTCTGCTTCTCTGTTATTGCAAAGAGCCCCATATACTCTGTGTTCTGCACAGGTGAGATAGTCTAATGACAGATTCATAGAATGGTTTGGGTTGGAAGGGACCTCAAAGAGCATCTAGTCCAACCCCCCTGCCATGGGCAGGGACACCTTCCACGAGATCAGGTTGCTCAAAGCCTCATCCAACCTGGCCTTGAACACTTCCAGGGAGGAACCATCCACAACTTCTCTGGACAACCTGTTCCAGCGTCTCACCACCCTCATAGTAAAGAATTTCTTCCTAATATCTAATCTAAATCTATCCTTTTTCAGTTAAAAACCATTACATTGTGTCCTATCACTACACTCCCTGATAAGAAGCCCCTCCCCATCTTTCCTGTAGGCCTCCTTTAAGTACTGGAGGGCCGCTATAAGGTCTCCCCGGAGCCTTCTCTTCTCCAGGCTAAACAACCCCAACTCTCTCAGCCTGTCCTCACAGGGGAGGTGGTCCAGCCCTCTGACAATTTTTGAGACCCTCCTCTTGATCCACTCTAACAGGTCCATGTCTTTCTCGTGCTGGGGACCCAGTAATGCATATTTGTAACTTGGATTGCAGTGGAGAAGATCTAGTGATACTTTTTCCAATCTAGTGCTACTTTTCCCATTCCCCTATTTGATACTTACGGGAAAAAGAAAGATGTTTTTTATTATTACCCAGTCTGCTGAGAAAAGATGTTCACCTCATATCCAGAAGCTCACATGGGAACTAGTGGTGGCATAGGAGAGGAACACAAGCAGAGGTCTGAAGAGCTTCCGTACTACCTTAACTGATAACCGTGAGAGAGTCATTGTGATTTTTAGATCACTTCTTTGACCAGTGGGTCTAATTACAGTCATCACAGTAGCATGGAGGCTAATCTATACTGCATACTCCATCACAGTACCCATCAATTATTCTGAGAGTCTTGACTGGGGCACAGGAAAATATGAAACATCTCTCTAGACTTGTTCTTCTATTCTTTGGGTATATGTATGTTATATATACATATGTGATGTAAATATATATGTTGCTAATATATAAGCAGCTTTAGAGACTTTCAGTCATCTGAGGATTTCTTCTCTGTGGAAGGTTCCATCAGTAGGTGGCTTTCATGGTGCCCGATGGACAGAGGGCTCTGGCCTTTGACTTTGAGTATATCTGAGATACAGTTCTAAAAATGTAGGTCAATGAATCAGTGATGATTTACACAGATTTAATGAAAAAAAAAATCATAAAGGAAAATACAGCAATGGAAACCAACTGGCTATAGTTACATTAGTGAACAACATCTGACCTATAGCCCCATCCTGCCTCACAGGTATATATTTTGTACTTCTTGCAAAGTTATACCAGAATCAGAATTTCTGCCTGGCTTTCTAAATGGACTTCAGTCACTCCTGTACTGGACTCCACTTAGATCACACTCTTTTAATGGTTGCTTTGAGCAGGCACCTTCACACTATGTATACAATGTAAGAATGCACCGAAGTTACCAGTTCAGCATGCACTCCTGGCTTACTGTAATTTTTCAAACACTTTGCCAGTTATTAATGTCTTCTTCATCCCTTCTTGAGAGTTTAAACATGTTAATGAATATGTTATTTACTATAATAAAACCAGAGCCTGCTGTTAAATTAATAGAGCAACTCAACCAAGAATCCCATAAAAGCTGTTTATCCCTGCTCTCCATGCAATGGAGCTCCAGCTAGTGTGGGTTTGGCCATCTGAGTTCCACACTGTTCCATGGACACTGCATAAATACTGTTCAATTATAGATGGTTATTGTATTAAAGTTAATTTGTTTTTTTTCCCCCCACTTCAGCCAATCATTTAAAGCAGCTGTTGGTAATTGAATCTGTTTATTTCACTCTTTGTCTTCTTTACCTTTAAATAATCACTTTCCATTTCTTTCTACAGATGCAAGATGAGTCAGTGTGTCTTGAGTACCTTATCACAAATGTATAATCTGTAGTACCTTATCATAAAGCGAAATCCTTTCCCCAGTGCTAAGCAAGTCTATAATTGGGTTTTCCTAGATCTGTGAAGGCCTCAAACACCCATGGATGCTTTCTCCAAAACTGCATTTAAACCTGAAGGCTGGAAGACTTTTTAAATCCAATACCTAATTTTCCATGATACCTGTGTTGCTATTTCTATCTTATTTTTCTTATTTCTAAGACCTCTGTCTAGATGTCTAAGATTTTTCTAAAGAAAAGAGGCAAAAGAAAGGCACTTGAGTTACAGAGGTTTTGTTTCTACTGAGAAGTGGGAAAGAAGGGATTTAAAAGTTGGCACTCATCTCGTTGTCCTCTCCTTATTAACAGCCTCAATTTGATCACAAAAGACAGCTAGTTAGAGTGAACATCTAAATACAGACTCAAGTATGAATGGCTAAGCAAATTTGTTCTCAAAAGTCCCTAGTATTGTCTCTGAAGTGACTTTTCATGATTCCAGCCTTCTGGGTTAAATGCTCAGGTGGTGTAAATTGATGTAATGTCATTGACTCTAATGGAGTCAAACTGAATTAGATGAGCTGAGTATCTGAATGTCTGTCACAGTTTACTGAACCAGATTCTTTGTACTAAAAATTGGCTTTTTATTTTCAGACTTTATTCCCAAATAAAGATGTCATGTCTAGCAGGAAATCTCAATTCTTGTGCCGGAGACTTTGTGAGTCTTTCTCGGGTATCTGCTGTCTTGCTGGGCTTGGCTGATGCCTTGTTAAACAGTGCATGAAACTGGTTGGACAAGTGAACACAGCGAGCACAGGGGAGAATTTTCATTTGTCAGATGGTCACAGCTTGCTTGCTTTCTAACATAATAAACTCCACGCTTCCTATACCTGCTTCCTCGGAGAACTGCACATCCAAATTCCTTTAAACACCTGAAATCTAAAGGAAGAAAAATAAGCTATTTACTCTTAAAAATGATGGGCCCAGTAGAGTTATTCCAAAGGATTTTGATCTCTGTCTGCTAGCTGAAAAATTAAATTGTTGATCTAATAATATCAGTGCATGGGTGTATAGTCTGCCTCTCTCCAAGACTGTCGTGTTACTGTTATATCAAGGAAGGTCTTCATTAAGGATTTTGCAGGTCTTTGAGGTTGAATATGAAGATGTCAGCAGGATGGTTGAGTGACCCCAATCAGAGAAGACTTTTTTTTGTGGTGACTGAATGGGCCTGAATGGTAGTTTACGTGGAGCAGAAAGAAAAATGTTACCAGCTTTTGTTATTTTATAATGAACATCATGATAGTTAGTGTCGCTGAAAGATCAAAATCCAACATTTACTTGAGACTATCATGTCTTTTTTCTTTATTCTTTTTATTTTCTTTTCATTGTGGTTGCAGAAATAATCCTGAAAAAAAATGTAATCCAAATGAACTTGAAGTCTCCAAAACAATAATCTAAAGGGAATCAGAAAGACGTTATTATTTTAAATCTCTTTTTAAAACCTAACTTCTCTTCCATTCCCCCTCAAATAAAAAAAAAATCAATGATTAAGAAGGCTTGACCTGTGACATTTGAATGCTTGTTTTTGGCGCTTCTTTTCATCCCAGATTAAAGGGTATTCCTTCAATGCTATATAATAACGGGGCTTTTATGCCACTCTCAGAGTTTCTAGGGTAAAGTTTTTTAAAAGGCTTCATAGCCAAAATGTGTTTGCACTATTCTGATCTTCCAGTGATTTCTTGTGACGCTTTGTAGTTAGTAGAATTCATCAGCTAAAATTCAGAGCAAGGAGGGAGGGCAGTGGATCAGCTTTTAGAAAAACAGATTGCAAAGGTGAGTTTTAGGTCCATTTCCACAGACATGGTCCAGTTCTGCTTATTGGTAGGCAGCCAAACACCACGCAGCCACTCGCTCGCTCCCCCCCCCCCGCAGTAGGATGGGGGGGAGAATTGGGAGGGGAAAAAAAAAAAAGAAAAAAAATTTCTTGGGTTGAGATAAAGACAGTTTAATAGAACACTAAAAGAAATAATAATAATAAATAATGATAATAATAATAATGGAATACACAAAAGGAGTGATGCACAATGCAATTGCTCACCACCCACTGACCGATAACCAAGTAGCAATCGCTACTTCCTGGATCACGCCTACCGTTCATATACTAAGCATGACGTCACATGGTATGGAATACCCTGTTGGCCAGCTGGGTCAGCTGTCCTAGCTATGTTCCCTCCCAGCCTCTCATGCATTTGGTAGAGCATGGAAGCTGTCCTTGACAGGGCACTTAGCAACAGCTGAAAACATCAGTGTGTTATCAACATTCTCCTCATACTAAATCCGAAACACAGCACTAGGAAGAAATTTAACCCTATCCCAGCCGAAACCAGGACACTTATATAATGCATATCCTAGAAACCAAGCTATAAACCCCGCAGAGCATGAAAATGCTGGTGAAATCTATTTGTTGTGATTTCCAGTGCAAAACCAGAGTCTGTTTAAGAGGAAAAAATAGGAGCAATTTGGATTTTTTGTTTTGGATAGATCCCTAAGAAGTGTATCAGGTTTAGTTTTACAATTCACTGTTAGAATTTTGGTTTTGACAGCTCTGCTTGGCCTAAGCAGTGCTCTTGATGTGGTTACCTGTCATTTACAAGTAGGAAGTCTCTACTGATTTCCTCAGCAGATGTCAGCCACACAGCTCATCAATCACAGTTGGGTAGACAACTTGCTCAGGTAGAAAAAGAAAAGAGAAAATGAGAACGCTTTTCTCATTTTCCAACCAGCAGCTCTCTCATATGAAATCTGTAACTCTTAAATCTTAATTTCTCTGAAGCACCTTTCCCTGTCCCCAGCACCCACCATCAGGGTTTGGAGTGTAGGTGTTAAGTACTGGCCATAATGCAGGTACAGTGCACATTTTCAGGTACCTACCACCGAGTTATAGAGGGCAGAGAGGTGGGAATGCACTGCTCTCTTTTCCCCGTGTTAAAATCATGAAACCTAACAGACTGGCTTCATAATCCGCTCACTGGAACTATCCCTTATCTCATTTTTTAAAAGATGCGGGTGTGTTCTGCCGTGTGAACTCTTATCTCCCACTGCGACCCTGTCGCAGGATAATTGCTTGTTGCTGTGTGAGCGTTACAAATCCGATTGCATGGATGGAGCTCAGATCTTCCTGCGAGGGAAGCGTTGGCCTCTGTTCCTGGAGGTTAAGGAGCACATCAGCTTTTAGTAACACAGAGGCAATGAAATACTAAACTGTTCTTAATTTTTCTAGGAGAACATAATGATATTGTCATCAGCTAATAATGACAGTATTTAAGCTCCCTTTCTGCACATAGAAGAAAAGCATGTACTCAAACTAGTAATTATTGCTAATATTAAAGAATTAAACTAACCATAAAGGATGAGTTTCAGGTAGCAAGCCCTAAAGAATGAGAAGGCTGCATCTTCAACAGAAGCAGGGAGACAGACCTTTCTTGCTTTATGAAACTGTTCATAATTCATTAATTTATTTGTTTCTTGAAAATATTTCAGAAGAATGAACTATAACGGAATAGCTGGATGTTACTTTTATCCACCAGCAAGAACTTCCTAGAAAAACTGTACATCTTTTTACAGTCACCTGAGACAAGAATATTTTAAATACATTTTCAGAAGAATATTAATTCATGAAGAGATATCTGTGTTTTATTATTCATTATTTGTATTTCTCATTATCTGTTCTTTAGCCTCTCCTTTCACGAGTTCTATTTATTTGAACACAGATCAAAAATGGTATTTTGTGAGTTAATGGCCAATCTGCTAACTCAGACAATGAACTGCAAAAGCCTGGCAAACTGGAAATTATTTATCCAGTGCAGAAATACAGTTAATTTATGAATAGAGTATAAAGGCTAAAACCCATCAGCTAATTTCTAGAGTGAGTAACACTCCACAAGTTTCTTTTGGTTATCAAGTTAATATTACTGTACTCTCACAAATATATATCATTTTAAGTAACCATATATAAAAAAATGTTTATAAATATAACTGGAATAAATATTTAACTGTACTTTCTTTGTTTTCGATGAATAATTTAAATATTCCCTGATCGAAGCATACTGGCAAATCACTGAGTATACAGTCAGCTTCAGAAAGAAATAGCAAATTGAGCATTCATGCATGATTTTATCTTCTTGGCTATGAACAAGTGCTTTTAAAATCCTCCTGTCCTTTAAGAAAGAACTGCAGAAACCAAAGTTTTTCTTCACTACAGAACTGAAACTGATAATTTGGTAGCTTTCAACATACAAAGCAGCAAATCTGACACAGAGAAGTGGAGAGGTGAGAGGGATGCTAAATAAGAATAAACATATCAATATACTTAAAAGACCAACAGTCCTATCAGAATTAATAAGGATTCTAGAATAAAATACAGGGATTTGAAGAAGCAAATACAGGGTAATACAGGTGTTATATTTACTCGTAACTGTGATAGTTCTTATGCTTATAAGAAATACGATATACAAATTTTTTTACTGGCTTTTTTTGAATGAAGAGATTTACTTCAAATCTCTCTTGTTCATTCAGACCCATACCAAAGTACCTCTAACGAGAATTGTTATTTAGAAGGGGGAATAGATACTTTCTATTAATTTTTGTTATTTTATCAGAATGAACATTTCCTCTGGTAAGATGGTCATAAACTTCACATTTATAAACTAGTCTTAGCACTTTGTAATAAAACTACAGTCACATTATGTAAATGATCCCTACAATGATATCTGAAAAAAACCCCTGCAAAACCAAAAAAACACTTCTGCAGGTACTTAATAACTTCTGTGCTGGTATCCCAAAACCAGAGTTTATTTCTTCTTGGAGATGATATAGATTTCTATCTTCTATGCTGAGAATAATTCAATATTGTTGAAAGTATCAAAACAGAGAATTGGGGTTAAAGAAGAAATATGATTCTATACACCGCTGTTCAGCACAGCTCCCAGTTATAGGTCTGATTCAAAGTCACTGAGGTCAGCGGTAGCTGGTTCATTGACCTCATGCTCCATGGGAACAGCCAGGGGACCATGCAGGTGCTTTGTTATTTTTTTCTTAAATGTTTCCTTTCTTGCAGTTTGCCATTTCTGGTATTGTTTATGGTAACAAGAACAGATTTCACTTTCATGCCTTATTTTCTTGCTCTCTCTGAGTTTAGCAGTCCATGAAGTACAGTTGCCCCACTCCTGACCACCCCAAGGGGCTGTATCTATCACTCACTGAAGTCAGGGTTGATTTTCCCATTACTGTTCCTTACCCACCAAGAGAAAGACAGAAAATAACTCTCCCTGTAACTCTGTATGTGGCACGTGCAATAACCTATAAAGCAGGGACCATACCTGTGAAATGACAGCTGGATGGCCAGGGAAATGATCCTCTTTAAGCATCTTTGACAGATTGATACCTACAAGCCCTGAATTCTCACGACTGGAGGGCACACAGCCATCTCCTCGCAGTACTTCGTAGGAACAGATCATTTGCACTCCCTCCTAAGTGAAACAATATGTTGCTAAAAAATATCTGTTCTTTTCTGTTTGCAAACTATATGAAGAGATTTATTATTTTCTAAATGCATTCTGCAAAAGCCTGTCAGTTTACAGATCATTTCCAATCAGCTGAGTGTGAATGTTTGATATGCAAAATGTGAGCAGTGTCACTGGGCACAGGATTCACATAACTCACTGGTACAATCTTTGGGAGTCAAGTTTCATATGCAAATGGTCATTTAATACTGATTTCAAAATGAAGTTTCTGAAAATATCCTTCTTTCCTCTTGCTGGTTGCACTCACCATAGTAATCTCACTGCCTGTCGGATTTGCAGAAAATAACACTAAAGGGAAACTAATGGCAAAAAAAAGGAGCAAAAATTAAGACAAAGTTCACAGACAAGTATTTGCAGTATTGTCTAGCATTGGTTTTCAGCAATGAATCGAAGCCTGCCAAGGTCAACTTGAATTTCTCATTGATTTATTGGACTTTTGCTGCTTCCCTTTGTTTCACTAACACACTGTTTAATTTCTGGTCAGTATGGAGAATTCACGGCAAGACCCAAGGCTCTTTTTTGCTCTGAACTGCAGTTGATATTAAGCAGATGTACGAGGCATAAAAGCAGTCTGTTTCTGCATAATTGGAGCGACGCTGCATAAAATTGTAAAACATGGTCAGAGGGATGCGTCAGTTAATACACAACGATGACCCCAGTTTGTGCTCTCTGCTATGAACCCTGCTGTTGTGAAATGTTGGATTTTTTTTTAAACATCCAACAGTGAAAGAGTAAAAGCTACGATTGACATGCATAGATCTCAGCTTAACTGTAGTTGTTATCACCTTAGTTGTCAAGAAATCCCTCTCAGAGGGATTACAGAGGCCAGCAGACCCTTTACAGGGTACACACCATGTGATTCTAGTAACGCGGCATCTACCTCTGTTTTCCTCAACATATAATTTGCAGCATCTTATTTGCTGTAATTTGCAGCAGTTTAGTAGCCTGAGAGATGAGCCATCTACCCACTCGAGCGGGGATGAACAGTTGATGGTTGGGACTACAACCAAAAATTAGCCATTTTTTCTCATCAGATCCCTCTGATTCACAAAGCTGTCAGGAAACAAAGCATCTATAATTTTAAATAGAAAATGATGTTATGTTCTCATAAAGGAAAAATATTTTTCTTTTGTTTGTGGTGATAGTATAACATAACAGTGTAGGACAAAAAGCTACTATTTTATTTATTTCTCTATGGAAAACAGACCCAGAAGTCTCCACAGTTTTAAAAAATATTTTTGCACAATATTTTTTGTCAATTTTAGTCAATTTTTTATGCTGAGTCACATCACTTAAGTGTCACCCTAATGAGCAGACTCTGTCCACATAAGAATGTAATAAAATAATCATTATTTTATTTTAACTATTCATTACTCGGCAAGAATATCCAACTGAAAGAACATAGGAGTGAGAATGAAGTATGTTTTCTTGTGCATTGTTGTAGTGATTCCTTCTTGTCATGACAGTGTACAGGCGCATTCCATTTACAAAGGTTTAATTACATCCAGATCAGCTAATTTAGCTTACAAGTTACCATCAAACAGCTGATGGAATATTAATTAAGAAATGTTTCCAATGAGGTTAGGTTCATACTCACAGAAAGTATTTCTTCCTGGCTTTTTAATTTTAATGACTTCCAATTTGAATATTCAAGTGTTTAGCATCATCTAAAAAGTGAAGATTCACACATGAATACAGTGATTCCAACAGCACTATTTACCATATTTAATTTTTCTGTTTATATAAATACACAGTATGAAGGAAAGATATACAGAAACTATTTCATTCATGTCTCAGATCATCTTGAAATCATATAGTAGTTTTAGGTGCAGCACATGGACCATGCATAGGGAAGCTGTGGTGGACTGAGCAGTAAGATGTTGTTGCTCTTGCTTTTTACAGATAGCTAAATTATACTTGATGCCTTCCTAATGCTACCTTTTCACATAATTTTATTTGACCACTGATGGAAGAAAAGGTGCTTTTTTCAGAGCTGGCTATGGAGAAGCAGTATCTACAAGAAAAATAATTGCAGGTGGGATGTTCAATGCAAAAATTTTTTGCGTTTCTGGAAGAAGGAATGGATTATTAAATCTTATTATTTAAATGACAGCGTATATGACAGTACTTGTCCTTTACATTGTTCAAAATAAGAGAAATATTAATTTTAAGATCTTGGAGTCTAAAAGACAGATACTGAGAGGACAGAAGTAATCCTGTAAGTTACAGTCACTAACATTTTTTTTAAAATTAACATTAACTCACTTCATGATGGTACCATGAAAGATGTATTTAGCAAGCAGTCCAGATAGGAAAGATGATTTCCAGAGCTGGCATGGGTATTACACTGTGGAAAGACATGGGCTTACTGACAAATGGGCATTTGATGTGGCAAAGCACATGGGAAAGCTGTGTGTCCTCTGACAACTCAGCTCCTAAGCCTGCCCTTGGTCTGTCCATGGTGTTTACCGAACAGCTGGAGATTCTGACAAAGCTCTCAGCTATGTCTTCATTTCTTTGCATTTGCAGTAGGCAAACAGCTAAGCTCCCCCTGTGATACCCAGAACCTCTCATACCCATAACCTGACCTCCTCTTTGGACCCATCCTCACTCTAGATTGTCACCATCAAAATTTGTCTAAAACTCACCTATTCATTGTCCACAGCTGCTCAAAGGTCCAGTCTTGCCCCTTTATCTGTGCTTCACCTTCTGATTATTGCTTTATATTCTGGCTGACTGTTGTGGTTTTACCTGGCAGGCAGCCAAACCCTATGCAGCCGCTCGCTCACTCCCCCCACCCGCGGTGGGACAGGGAGAGAATCGGAAGGGTAAGAGTGAGAAAAACTCATGGATAGAGTTAAAGACAGCTTAATAGAACAGAAGAGGGATAATAATAATAATAATAATGATGATGATGATGATAATGATGATGGTGGTGGTGGTGGTGATGATGATGATGATGATGGTGGTGATGATGATGATAAAAAATACAAAATGAGTGATGCACAATGCAATTGCTCACCACCTGCGCTGACTGATAACCAAGTAGTGATCACTACTTCCTGGAATATACCTACCATTCATATACTGAGCATGACGTTACATGGTATGGCATACCCCGTTGACCAACTGGGCCAGCTATCCTGGCTATGCTCCCTCCCAGCCTCTGTGTTTGGTAGAGCGTGGAAGTTGTCCTTGACTAGCAGGGTACTCAGCAACAAACATCAGCGTGTTATCAACATTCTTCTCATACTCAGTCTGAAACACAGCACTAGGAAGAAATTTAATGCTATCCCAGCCAAAACCAGGACACTGACAAATACAGTCTTACCCTATTAATCCTCATTCAGAGTGTTGACGCTGTAAGAATTATTCTTCTCTTCAGTCCCTTTGGCAAAACCTTGCCTCCTTTTGTAATTTCCACTCTAGTTTCCCTTTCTCCATTGCCTTGAACATGAATACTTATCAGGATCTTCCCCACCTAAGAGCTGCACTCACTTCAGCATCAAAATGATGGCACCGCTCTTGATCATTAGCTGAATTTTCAAAAAAGAACTCCATCTCTTAAGTCCTGCTCAAGGTTAGAATGGCAGGCATGATGGTGATAGACAATAACCATTAGAAACAGGTCTGCAGACTTTTTGTGCTGTCTTCCCCTTTCACTATCACAGTTTTTCCCAATGGATCTCAAGGTTCCTTTCTCCTCTCTTGCACATCTTAGACTCAAAATTTCTGTACCTTTTCTGTGTTTGGGTCAGACCTTTCACCTCGTTGCAATGCACGTTCGGTGGTTTAATTCCAAACGGAGGAGTACCTTAGTTTTAACAGAGTGGCTGATCAATAGTTTAATCAGTGATTTTGTTTCTAATTCTCTCTGTGCTGCTGTTCTATTTCTTTATTTTTTCAATACCACAGATCCAAAGTCAAACCGGGGTCATGCTGAGGCACAGGGGCCAAGCCAACGAGAAAAGACAGCGAGCATACCTGGCTGCTGAACGTCTTTGGAGGTACCAGATGAGAGCAAACATGATATGTAAATCCACATACCTATACGGACTCTTTGTCTCTGCCTCAGGAGCAGTTTATTCTGTGGTTTTAATGAGTAGGAAGCTTCCAGAAGAGGAAGCAAGAAAAGTGACAGTGTTAAAGGAAATTAAAATGTATCTTTTAGTCCCTCTGAATGAAAAAATGGAACTCATAGTTTGTTTCTCACTGAGGTGCTATGATTTACAGTCTAATTTTGGAGCTGTTTACATTTTTTTAAAATTGATTAGTGTGAGCTACTAAAATATCTCTGCAGCAGTCTTATTTCTGCAGATGCATTCATTGATATTCACCAGGTAATTTATGCTAACACAGAGAACATTTACAGCTGTTCACTTCCAGTACTAGCACTTGCAGACGGTTTGTCAGTCACTTAAAAACACAAGCTGTACAACTGGATTACTTAAACGTTTTAATTAGTACTGTTGCCGAGAAAAGATGGTGAACAACAGAACATATATTTGAATGATTGCTCATAATAAACCTGTCAATAAACAAAAATCACATCTACGGCTGCTGTAATAGGAAGAAAACAATAATCTTCAATAGATTGTAATGATTTTCACCAGGTTAGGATCATACAGTACGGTGCCTATAATGAAAACATTGAAAGTAATGCAAGATATCTCTCTGAAATGTTTAGGATGGGAGAAGGGCAAACTTCCAAATCTTGCCATCTCAAAAAATAATCAGCCTTCATTTTATGGCATTGTTTTTGCTCATAACAGAAACAAATGTCATTTTAGCCACAGACATTTTTTCTTCTCTTTTATTTTAGCTGCCTTTTTAGACCCAGTCAGACCACTCGTATGTCAGAAGGAATCAGTAGTGAATTAATTACAAATATGGATTTAGTAATTGCTTCTTTGCTGGAATTTAATATTTGCCTTCCAGTAATCTAGCAAGGGAGTCAGCGCTGCATTATTCAGCATAGTTCCAAGGGATTAAGAAGAGATTCAGAACTACTGTATTTTTAGTCTTTTAGATGACTTGTAATTAACTGAAGCATATAGTACAAACATTGCTTCCGTAAAAAAAATTGTCATTTTTCTACCCTGGGAGAGGCCAGTTGCAATTTTAATCTGGTTGGAATACCTCCCTCAATCTGCAAATACCTGTCTGTTTTTGAATGCTGGTAGAAACTCTGTAGATTCATATAGGTTAGAGAGCACAGGAAAACCAAAAAACAGCCTCTCACCTGACATGTTGTTATCGCTCAGGGTATTAAAACTAGACCTAACCATCCAATACTCAGGCAAGGCTGCATGATTTTTAATTGTCATTTCATTATTACGGCTAATGGTCTTCATAAAACCAAATATTTAGTATAGTAATAGTCTATTAATCTACACAGAAAAGATAAAGGATCGTGCTGAAACAGAGGGACTGGCAAGGTACAATGTAGTATGTTCAAAGAATTCTTGCATAAAAGCAGTGAAATCTTTAAAAAGGTGGTAGATCTTGTCCTGTTTCAGAAGAAACGGAGTTCTGCTATCTCTGGAATTAAAAGGAACATGACTTGGCAAGAAAGGAGGTTTGGGAGCACAAGAAAAACTGCTATCATGCGTACAATGGCACAAACCCCCTACGATTAAACAAACAGCTCTTGAAGGTCCCCTGAAGAGTCATAAGAGTCAGGGCTGAAGTCCCAGAGCATTACTGTCCCTACGGGTTCTTTCACCAGCTTCAGTGAGGCTTCAGCTCAGAAGCAGACTAAAATTTTTTTTGGAAGCGTATTTTGTTGGTTTAAGCATCGTCTTCAAAAACAGGCTCCCAGCTGATTGAACAGTGTGTTCTGTAGTTTTCCTTTAAGAAAGAGCACAGATGTTTCCCCAAACCAACCCATTAGCTATCTTAATTTAATAGTCTCTATCTAAAAAGAGATTTTAGAGTAAAGAGTTATCAAATAACTGGCCCACTGGAAATGCTTTTTTCTAGATCCCATTATTTAGAGGTTGGTTTCTGTCCTGAAGTAGCTTTTTACACATACATATTGTATGTTTCTATGCATTTTGATATTTTCAATCTAATTTCCATGGGAAGAAAAAAGTTAGGGATATTAGAACTAAGAAAACCAAACCCAGAAACTAGCTATTGTATCAGAAGACCACCCTGCTTTTGTAGTTGAATTTATAGCAGAAAAAACCACTTTGGGAACAAACCAGTATGGAGGTAAAATATTCTCTACCATTTGACTTTCTACAGTTAAGAAACAAAGTAAAGAAAGATGAAGGTTATAATTCCTGCTATTTGCTTTGTTTAGTTGGCATAATATTAACTGACGGGTGGCATCAAAAGTGTCTGTTTGGCCATGAATACTTTTGGCCAACAGTATCGTGGTTGATTGAACAAAAAATGCAGTCAAGATGCAAATTGGGCCTGATCATCAAGCAGCTGTAGCTACAATAACACCTGCCAGCTGAATGTTGTGCCCAGTATCTTGATCTGATTGAAATCAAATAAAAATCTCTAATTAAATGTAATAGGGGTCCTTTCCTTTTATGTGAGATTGTAACCAGAAATAAATGAAGTTAGATGGAAGGTTTTCTTCTTCAGCATAGGAGAAACGTAAGTCCTGTAGCATTACTTAGCAGAAAGGTGGATAGGTATTCCTGTTTAAATTACTTAAAGTGAGGGTTTCTGACATAGGGAAGTTTTGGGTTTTGGAAAATCAAAGCAGGGTACTGATAGTACTAGTTTAATTATTTTAAATAAACATTGAGTATATTCAAATACTTGGACTGGATGCATTCTCTTACTTTGATTTCAACAGAAATGAGGTAGTAAGATGTTATTTTCACATTGTATGCAAACTGTGTTGAGGGGCACAAAAGTGTAATGGGCTATTACATTTGTTTTACACTCATGTGAGCAATATTAACATGAAATATCAAGGATTTTTCTCTGAGGCTTTCATAAGACATGGGCAAGGGTGTATATTGTGTGAAGGTGCATACAATATTTGTTTTTGCATAGTACTGTAAATTATCGCCCTGGAACTATGCTCATTACATAATATTAAAGTGTCTGAGTCTAGAACAGGAATATTTTGTCCTGCATTCACTTATATATTGTCTATTGCTGATTGTTAATTTATGGAACTAATACTATAAAATACTTGAAACTTTTTTTCTTATCTGCTTAATACCTACAGTGCACTCTGTTCATCACATTGCTAGCAGAGGCAGACAAACCCCATTTTATCTTCCTCTAAGTAGTCTAAAGCCTAGACCCGAGAGTGTGGTCGGTGCGTTTAACACTGAGCATGGGAACAGTGCAGGGAGATGGCAGCACCTGGGCCCTTCGCCCCAGCTGGGGGCATCCAAGAGACAAGGAAGCTGGTCTGGCAAAACAGACTCACTGGTTCTTCTGCGAAATAGGTGCTGTGTTACTTTTGCCTAGCCAACCATCCTTTTCCTTTGATTTATTTCAATTCAAGTCTCCTAGGATTGGTAGGTTTTAAGACTAAGTGTTACTACTTGCTGGTTCTGGCATTTTTTTATTTAGTTGCTCAGGCATTTTCTAACCTCCACAGAAAAGCTGGAGAGGACTGGTTTTAGCTAGAGAATACTCTTCAGCAAGGCACTAGCAACGTTCATTGCTTCCCAATTATGCTTGATCTAAGAGACAAGTAACATAGCTGTTAGTGCATAATGACTCCCACACACAGGAATTACATAAGCTTAACAAACTTTAAATAACCCTAAACAGAATTTCGAAATGTAAATGTATATTTATATTCAGAGACACTTTTTACAGATTATCAGTCTGAAAAATCTCAACTTTAGAGAAATATATATTGAATTAAGATGTATATTTTCATTAACACCCATTGCTTTTCATTCTTTAATTTTGGGTGTGTGCCATGAGATGTCTAAGGCTTGAGACTGAATTCCTGTCAGTTTTGCTACAGTAAATGAGAATTCTGGCTACCTAATATTTCTGAAAATCAGGCCTAATGATCATCCTCTAAAAGGAAGGGATTGATAAAATCAGAATGGTGATTATTTTAGGAACTGCAGAATAGAATATGAAGCACTATAAACCATTAGGCAAGTACCTGTGGGGGCTTGAGGGGGAGAGCTGGGACATAAGCAAAAGCAAGTCAGGTTATAACTAATCAGGATGGATAAGAATATTAGATTTACAAACCATTATGTTGGGATAAAGGTTGTATGGTTTTTCCACCTGTAAAAAAAAAACATGAGAGAAAATTAGACTATCACTTGGTGGTATTCTTCTGGACATAGACATCCAGTAACGAATACCCAAAGTCCACTGACTGAATGACACATTCTTTCATGGAGTTCATACAGTCATAAATGCTCCACTGTGAAAGAAAACACTTTACATAGCACAGATAAAGCTGAATTCTCATGATTGAAAGATTTATATATTTATATTATATATATAATATTCATATATAAATATTATATATATTTATATTATATATAATATTCATATATATAAAAATATTATATATATTTTAATATATATAATATTATATATATTTTTATATTTATATATGTATTGGCACTTAAGTTTGTGATCTGTAGCAAAATTAGCAAGAATTTCTGGCATTTCTAGTAAGAAAGGAGAAAAATATTTGTTTCTGAATTCAGGACATCTGTCTTTAGAATTAGGAAAACCAAAAAACCCCACTCTCTCTTATGACCTAGCATCATAGTAGATACCGTCTGATACAAGATAAGTGCATTATTAGAGGGGATTGAATTAGAGCATGGAGAAGAGGCTGCACAGTTAGTGGATGAGACGTACTGGTCAGTGCTATGTGCAAGAAGAGGTACAAGAGATGCCTAAAATAAATGTGTTG
Source organism: Calonectris borealis (assembly GCF_964195595.1). Taxonomy (NCBI): domain Eukaryota; kingdom Metazoa; phylum Chordata; class Aves; order Procellariiformes; family Procellariidae; genus Calonectris; species Calonectris borealis. Next base: position 50,074,664 of record NC_134316.1, on the reverse strand, counting down.
TGCTACTACCAGCAGGTACCAATGTTCCCATTGGCTGCCCAAGAACAGAATATACACTTAATTTTAGATGGCTAAACATAGCTGGTGCATTCCAACCTGAATGCATACCTTGTAGGTCCAATTGAAATTTGAATTTTTTTTCAATTTTGAAAAATTTTGATTTTTTCTAATTTTGAAATTCTTCACTATTGTGATTCTTGTCAATGACGTACGCCAAAATAGAAGTGGCTGAGAAGATGTTTATATCAGGTTTAAATGTCGAAAATATAGCTGCACTGTCTACCCTGGATTCTAATGATAGCATGAAGTTCACAGGTTTGGAATCTCATGAGTTGTTCTTTTAATATTTTGGTCTAAACTTTTGGTTTGGCAATGAAAATTATTCTATTTTTATTCTCATGATGTTTGGTCCCTATTATATTGCCATTTATTATTTTTCACACTGGAAGCTGGAAGAAAATCAGCAAAAGGTATAGAAGAATGTGGAATACAGCTTAGCGTAAGGAAATTAGTTCCGGTGTCCTATTAAACAGGTAAGACATCCAAACCAATATTTCACTGATTTGAAAAAATTATGCAAGAGTGGATTATGCAAAATGTAAATTAGGCAAGGCAGTCAAGAATTCTTTACAACCTTTCCCTTTTTCTAGTTAATCTCTGAATTATAACCATTTCCATCAAATTGTATCGCTTCTCTCTATTTTTAGGAGCTTTCTTAGGAAAGCCACAAATTATGAATCACCCCGTAGTTTCAGGGAGGTAATTTGTGAAAGAAACTTCTCACTGTCCTGAAGGCCCAGCTCACAACGGCTCTGAAGACCAGAAAGATGTATGACTGGAGTCTTTGTCCACAGGTGAAAAGATGTTGCTGTGTCAGAAGAACATCAAGGCAGTGGAGATTTCCTTCTGACTGATTATTCTGCCTTGTTCATTTATAGCAGTTGTTACTGTCTGTGGCTTGTAAGGAGTTTAGGATAGCTGTGTTTTCTCTGAGTATTTCTATGCTCCGTTGTTGATGTGACCAAATGATTTTGAATCATGGCAGTCTTTATCTAACATGATAGTTACGGTGCCTTTGTGGCTGGAAAATTGTTGCTGTATTACCCAATCTTCAGCATTCTTTCAGGAGGATGATAAATTTCACTGTCTTGAAAATGGGCTTTCATTTCTTTTCTGTCCCTACCATTGGACTATTCAGGACTTCCTCTGTAAATAGAAAAAGTGGCACAAATCTCTTCTATCCTTTTCCTCTCCCTGCAAGATCTTGGCATGGCTTTTTGTTTGTTTGCTCTGACCTTTTAAAATATCAGATGAAGCATGAAAATAAGGGTACTGCTGGAGATTGATACTATTGAAGTCACAAATAAGTTAAGTCCTAATTTAAATATATTAACAATTTCAGAAATTTTCCTCATATTTCAGGTAACGGCGTGATTAACTCTGGCATGATTATTGGTGTTTTTTCATCTGTTTGGTGCTTACTGATGACTTCTAGCTGGCATTTCTGGCATTCTGCAGTGGTATTTGCATTTAGTTGTTTTTCATGTAAGGACCTCAAAGAACTTTAGAAAATAATAAGTATTATATGCATTTTGTAGGTAAGAAAACTGAAGGAGCAGAAGATTGGGTTGGATCAAGGCCTCTGAGCAATTCAATGGCAGAGTTAAAGGTACAATTTAAAAATCCCAGCTCCCGCTGCATTTCTAGGGTAAAACACAAGGCTACACAGAGGACTGTGAGGAAGCTCAGAACAAAACAGATATGGCAGGCGATGGTAAATTAATGCACAAGAACCACAGGTATCTACTGAAATCTACCATTTTGAATGCAACCAATTCACCATGAATGATATAAAGACATTCCTATCGTTGTCACTAAATGCTAAAACTTATTTGTTTGGGGCTTTTTGAAAGGGTGTGTTTTGTTTGAACTTTCTTATCTGATGCAATAAGGAAAAAGGATTACTTTGATGATTTGCTGAATTGTCTGATCACTGATGATTTTCTCACAAAATATAAACTAGATAACATCTCCAGTCCCATTTTGAAGTTCATGGATCTCTAGCTACTGCGCTAATCCCTTCCTTTCTTCCATCTGCTTTATTTGCTCACACTGCCATCCAGTTTCTCAACCTGTCTGTTATCCACCAGAAGCTGATGCACGGATGCCGGTACATCTCCGACTCCTCAAAGACTACTGGCAGGAGATGGTGGGTTCTGCTGAGCACCAACAGACCTGAGAGTGACGTAGGCAGAGCTGCTGTCGCTCTTCTGCTGAGCAAGAGCAGTGGGGGAGAACCATATGCAGGTAAATTATATCTGCTCTAAAATAACTTTCTTAACGCGGACATCCATTATTTGGCACCAATACACTTCAGTTGCACAAGGCTGGCACTTTATATAGCAGCAGGATTTTCAGGTGGTAACGTAATAACAGAAACAATTAATCAGCCACATAATAAGCAAAATTGTGTGCTGTGCAGTTCTGCAGCAGCAGTGTGAAATACACAAGTGTCTCCTGGCAGCACCTCGCTCCTGCCAAGACTCAGGTCTTGGTGTGCACTGATCATCTCAACACGTCTTCATCATTCCAGCATTAGGGTGCATTATCCCCATTTAAAAAATGTTTGAACATATAGTACTGTTAGAGATCATCTATAGAGTACTGTTAGAGTACATCTATAGAACATATAGATGCTGTTAGAAATGTTCACGGCCCAACGAATATTACATGACATCTTCGCTTGGTCTCTACCTTATCCCTTTTACTCCAGCATTTGACTCACTGAAAATACATTAATGAATTACTTAAGTGCAATTACCCTTTACTGCCTATTAATCAAACAACCCCAGGAAAATGGACCATTCCTTGTTCCGTTTTCAAAATCCATGGAAGCTGCCCTTATAAAAAATATGGTTGAATCATTGTTACGTACCTGAACAGCTGTGAACCTCAAACTGCTAAGGACACTTGATGGCCAAAACCCTACACATTCAGGAATTGACGGCATCCACTCTTTCCACTACAGGAGTGGATGTAAATACCGCAGGTCAAATATCCCGTGTAGCTAATTTAGCATGTGCTGGTGCCACCCTGTGGATTTCAATGCAAACACGTCGGTATAGCTCAAAACGAGAGGTAGTACAGTCGCCTAGGAGCGAGACCCTAACAGTCATACCTGTTTCTTCTTTGGAAAAACATTTCTATTTTTACAGTTACAGTAGCAATTTGTGTCCTGTAGGAAAGCCTTGCTAAGGAGTATAAAATACCTTTGCATTCAAAGGAATGTGATTCATTTATTTTTTTACATCATTTTAAGTTTGTTGGCTTCAGTGAGATTGCTTATGTGAGCATATATTTCTATCTCAATATATAAGGGCCTAATCACTATCATATATTTGTGCTTTTAAAACTGAAAATGAATTCCTCTTATTTAAAATTTCTACTCTATTTCTGCCTCATTGCTACTATGTGAAATAGTCAAGCTAACGAGAACGTAAGTAGATTCTTCAGTCTGTCCATGTTCAAAGCACTGGAAGGAAACACACTTAATTTTACTGCTATTCATATGTGCCCTCCAATCAAAATATCCATCTCCCTGCTTGATTACCAGTATCCAAGACTCTTGGCATGCACGTTGTGATCCAGCTCCATGCCTGGTTGCCAGTACCCAGGACTCTTGGCTTGCACACTCTGGAGCTCCAGAACAGATGCTAAGCCATCTTCCTTTGTGTGTGCTGGGACGTGCTGATGATCTCCCATTACACTGCTCTGGGAACACTTTCCCTACCCTAAGAACTCCCTTATGTTTTCCTGGCAGTCTCAGAAAAATAAAAAGATGCTGTATACCAGCTCCTGCCAGCTGCTTCCTTTTGCCTCAAGAAATAACCTTGTAGGCAAAATCCACAATGGACTCAACAAACAGAAGGTGGTTTTTCTTGTGTCAGTGTCTTATCCTGAAACAACTTAAAAAGCTTCTCCCATATGAGGCGTAGCTCTTCATACACCAGTTTACAGAGATCCTGCTTTCAAAAACTCTGAAGAAAAGCCAGGAGGCTAAAGGCTCCTGCTGACCACCAAGCATTAGATTTTTGTTCTCCTCTCACATACACACATCATCGTATGCAACGCTGGAGTTAACACCACACCTACGCTGGGAGTTCAGCTGAGTGCCTGGCATCAGAGGTGACCATTGCAATCATTTGGTTTGATCTCTTACTCAACTTCAGCCACAGAATTTCCTGCAATGGTCCTTGTAGGAATACAAAACCTTGTTTTAAACCTGCCTTTTTTTCCCACGTTAATGCTTCTGAAGCAAAATATGAGCTGAAAAGTGGGAAGAGTGTGATTGGCATGTGGATGGATGTACCTAATGGAAAGAGAATTAAAATAATTAACTGGTAGTACATAAGCAAGGAATCATGTCTGAGTTCACAGCAAAATGTCAGAAGTTGATTCTGTCTCTCTCTTGCAATTTTTACAGTACTGTAATTACATTTTGCTTGGAATAAAAGGACCTCTGATTTACAGGAACATGATCAGGCTCATGTCTCAATTGCAATGGAGCTTGTGCTCCTAAAACACTTAATTTGTTTTGGAAGGATCACACGAGCAATATACTTAAACTGGAATTTAAGGAATTTATTATCTGCTTATTACAAATGAGCTTTAGTTTTACTCCGATGTGGCTGAAGTACTAGGCAAGATGCCCCATTTCTCTTGCTGCTTACCCCCTCTCCCCGACTTATTTCCTGGGTAAAACAGTCTTTCACCCTCTCCCCAGCTCCCTTACATTCCTGTGGGTTTGCAGCATGGATTTTTCTCTCATTTTATTTTTACGGTTACTTGCTCAAAAAGCTATTTACCTCAAGCCTCAGCAACTGACCTCAAGCATTTCCATAATACATATAGTACATAAATATCTGGAGTCTTCCGAGCTGTATGTTCACCTCATGTTCCCATTCAGTGTGACTGGAAATCTATATTTAATTCTCTTCATTAAGAAGAATTGCCACTCTGCACCAGGGAAAGGTACGGACACATCCGAGAAGCAGCGCCTGGGCAGCTGCCATGATGTGCTTCCTGCGATAAGGTGGGAGCTTGGACGGGCGACAAAACCCCTGAGCAACAGGGGATGTTACTCACACAGAGCGGTGGCGGAGAGGCATGTTCCCAAGGACGGCATTAGTCAGAATCACTTGCAGTGAATAATTTCTGCCTTAATGTGCTATCATCACTCAGGATCCTAAGAAACCGGACAGTTTAATTGGATATCTGTTAATGAAGGCAGATTTCTCCATGTTCATCCAGGTTTAATTCTGGATTCTGTCAAATGAGAATGCTGCCATGGAATTAGTAATTTAAAAGTTCCTGTTCAGATAAAGAGAAAAAATACAGCTCAAAATAGTATATTGAACTTCAAATTTAGTTCTCCAAACATGAATATTATTTCACTATCCATAGTACTCTAATTCAATTTGTTTTGAACTAAGGAAAAAAAAATATTAAAGTTAGCCTAGTTAACCTTTTTATCATTTAATTTGGAACAGAACTTGTTATTCACAATGCCAGCCTGAAAATCAGTTGTTGCTGTTAGAATTTTTCTAAAGCATTTACTTGCATTAACTTGAAAAATGAAGTTGTTGTAATATGGGTATATAATCAGTTTATTTTACTGTAAGGAACAATGTTCAGTATGCTTTTTGAATTTAGGAATAATAAATAATTTCAAAATTTTGTTTTTAAACATAAAACATATTAAAGGCTTCAAGATACTTTGGTCCTGATTAAGCTTAAATATACGTTTAACTCTAAGTACCAGAGTGATCCAGTGAATCTACAGGAATGATGTCCACATACACAAGCAAGTTAGTACTTCGGTTAGTAAATCATTCTAGAATCAATTTTTAATTTTAGGGAATTTTGTTTTGCTAAACATAAATGTTTACAAACTGATTTGGACATTAGGAGAAATTTCTGTACTGAAAGAGTGGTCAGGCCTTGGAACAGGCTGCCCAGGGAAGTGGTGGAGTCACCATCCCTGGAAGTATTTAAAAGATGTGTAGATGAGGCGCTTAGGGACATGGTGTAGTGGGCATGGTGGTGTTGGGTTGAGGGTTGGACACGATGATCTTAGAGGTCTTTTCCAACCTTAATGATTCTATGATTCTATGATTCTATGATTCATTTAAATTGTTCTGGATTTGCTTATTATCTTGAGTGATTCATATTACGTGATGTTTGCAGATTAATTCAATTACCTTCCATGTTAAAGCAACTGAAGAGTGGTAGCTCTGTTTAAACTTATACATTTATATCAACTTTAAAGACAGAATCCTGTTTCCATTGAAATCAATGGATTTTTTTTTTTTTTTTTTAAATTGTCTCTGGTACTTTCTCATTAGCTGTATTTGTATTTCAGTTGAAAAGCTGTGCCTGGGACAGCAGAGAACGGGTACTTTCAGGCCTCCCCACCTTCCTGGCTGCTTTTTGCCTGCCTGCTTCCTTCTGATGCTTTGTTAAACCAGGACATGGCGTAATGATACTCAAGTCAGCTTATGGGGATGTTGTTATCCACAAGAGAAAAAGTGCATCCCACATTAGTCTAAATGCCTTGGCCTCTACATCCACGTTCGTTGCTGGTAAGGGTAGTAAATCTGGTTCTGAGGGCAGCTTAAGGGCATTCTGGGGCATTCTGGTCAGACTTATCTACCATTGACCATCGTCCTTGGAGCAAGCAGGATGACCCAGGGGACAGGGCAGAGCTGGGAACAGAATCACTATTTCTCCCTCTCTTCTTTCTCTGCCCTAGCATCTTATGGCCAAATTGAAAGGAAAAACAATCAAGGCTAGGTCTGGCAACAGGCATGTTTTTCATTTTTGAAAGGCTACAGTGTGTGTAATCAGAGATATTTCAAAGCCATATATCCAAACCATGCTTTGTTGTCCTCAAGCTACTCAAATCATTTGGAACGAGTACAGTGATAGAATAACCAATATATTTGAAAATTAAATATGGAAGTCCTTTGATTTTGTTTCTTTCTCCTGCAATATTTCGTAAAGGGCAGGATTGCTGAAATGTCTCTGTATTGCAGCATCTGAGAGGGGCTCTAAGGAGATATTATTTAGTTTGTAAGAGGAATAGGTTATATATGTTCACTGCATCATTTCTCATTCTCGCTGTGATTGTGGCCAAGGAATGGATTAATGTTGTTCCATTTCACAGCAGCAATGCACCTGTAATTCCCATGTACAAAATGCATTCTCTTTGAATAACTGCTTCCTCCTACTTAGAGAGAGAAAAGTCTTTTATTAATAGAAAAATCATTGTATGTGGTAATATTTTGTTACTGCTTTACACATCCATTACCACACAAGGTAAAGGCCAGCAAAAAATCAGATACAAAGATTGGGAAAAAAAAAATTTGACACCTCTTTCTTTGACCAATTTCACACCAGCATCACTGAAAGAAACACATTGGCTAAATAACAGAGTAAGAGACTCTCAGGACTAATTACCATAATGCTGGTTTTCAGCTGCTTCTCTTTACAGTCTCTCCATGTCAATGCAAGCTGATTTTAGTCCTGGTCTTGGTATGCATGTTTTTGGTTTATCCATTACCAACTATTTAGAAATTTAATTTTTAGGGACAGAAATAATAATGATGGAAAACAGCAGTTTCGTAGCCAATTTGTTTTAGAGATTTTAGAATTCTTTGCATTTGCTAGCATTAGGTAGTCAACCACCCCCTTGACTCTGCATCTATGCACTTCTGATCTAACTCAAAGCTATAGGACTGGCCCAACTTTGCTTAAGATATGGGCAAGCTCTCTCTTCTGTTCAAAATGTAGACTCAACTGGTCAATTTTTTTCTTAGGGCATAAAAATTAATCTTTCAGTCTTTCTTTGCTTTGATCAGCTGTATCATTCTTGGATCAGGAAAATGCTGTGTAAGTCCTACTCCCAAAAGATGCACGATCCAGTGTGCTTCTTCCAAGTCATTTAGATACTTGGGGATGGCCACAGAAAAGTTAGGGTTCCCATGCCAACCCAGATGGATTTACATGGCCGGTTCATACAACATTCAGCTGCACTTGTATCCATTCTCAGTTTTCATGCTATAAAAATACGACTCTGATGATCTGCAACAAAACCTCCACTTTATTTCAGACATTTAATTTTAAGAAAGCATGGGAAATATTGTCTTAAGATCAGCAGGGCACCTTGTCTGTATAGGTATATACTACCTATGTGGTATACATGGACCACTTAGTATAGACTAAGTGCTACGTATATGTGGGTATGGCAGTCTGCTTCAGAGGACCAGTTCAATGTAGTAGGGCTATGAACCAGTTTGAGCCATTTGGCTTCAGCAACAGGAATTGCCCCATGGTCCTCTTTTCTTTAGGAGTACGGATGAAACCTCAGACAATTTAAATATACCTCCTCCTGTGGTTATTTCCAGCACTAGAAACAGCTAGTCAGTGATAAAGAAGCTGATCCTTGAAATCAGTGCGAAGATTCCCATTACATTTTGCAGACCTTAATAAAGGCCCAGATGACCTGTTTATCTGTGAAATTGCTGCTGTCACTAGATGGATGAATTCCTGTACATGAAGGAAGATAATAATGGTGATGAGTTTGATTTAGGACGGATATATGGCATCTGCCTTGCTCAAGGAGATTCTGTGGAAAAACCTGTCTGAAAATACGGAAATGTAGCCTTTAGATTTCCTTGTACTGAATGAAAACTTTGTATCTGATTTTTTGCTGGCCTTTACCTTGTGTGGTAATGGATGTGTAAAGCAGTAACAAAATATTACCACATACAATGATTTTTCTATTAATAAAAGACTTTTCTCTCTCTAAGTAGGAGGAAGCAAAGAGAATGCATTTTGTACATGGGAATTACAGGTGCATTGCTGCTGTGAAATGGAACAACATTAATCCATTCCTTGGCCACAATCACAGCGAGAATGAGAAATGATGCAGTGAACATATGTAACCTATTCCTCTTACAAAATGGAAAAAAAGTTGATACCTCTTTCTTTGACCAATTTCACACCAGCAATTTTTTATTCATTTAAAATGTTTACAATATTTAGTATTAACCTTCTTCATTATATTTCCTTACTAAGCTTACTTCTGTTCAAATTCTGAAAAGAATAATACGTAAACAATCAAGTTTGTTAAAAGGTTTAGTGGATAAATGATCATACCATGATTCTTGCAATTTACTGTAGTCAAGAGAAATTATTGTACAGAGATTTACAAAACTCAGTGGTACCAAAGGATATGTCACTGGGAGATTCTGTGGAGTAAAATAATGTGTTTCAGATAGGATCTGCAGCAACCTCTAATTTGGATTTTTCTCTCCTTTGTCCATAGTTACTGCAGTTCTTTAACGCTTGTAAGGCTGGGTTGTATTTACTGGCTGTTGTCACGATTTAATACTGGCCCAGTAGAAAGTAAAGACGACGGACAGTGCAAGCAAAGGTGTCTTTATTTGCAAAGTGTTTGCCATCAGAGTGATAGGTAGAAATTCCCAGTTAGCTCTCTGAAATGGATTTAATCTTGCGTTTGTAAGAAATGAGCAAAGACAGGAGAGTTGCACAAAATGCACAGTACGAAAACCACACAGTTATTTTTCGTCTTCAAGTCACAAGGTCTTAGTGAGAAGACTTTATGGCGAGGTTACAGTGAGGAACTCTGAAGGCATTGTGGAAGGTCAAACCAGCCCTGTGACCACCTGAAAAGGGGACATAAAGCAGCTCTCGGGCACGGGTGGCGTGCAGCTGTGTGGGGATAGCTTTTCTACATGAATAGAAAAATTACTTCTAAAAGATTTTGCAGAAGGGAAAACAGAACAGGTCTTGGTACAGCTTTGCTAGCATAAAGGCAGTTTTTGTCTCTCCCCTCAAAGCTTTCTCTAAGCCCAGTGCCAGCCTGGGGACAAATCCGACAGCCTGGGCTGCAGTCAGCCGTGCAGGGCCTGATTTTGCCTTGACGCTGGCTAGCAGGACTTTCTTCACCTCATGAATGCAAGTTAAAGAAGAGTGATGTCTGATACCTCTGAAGGAACAGGTTTCTCCTACAAGACCTTGCCTGGGCACAATTGCACGTATAAAGCTACAGCAAACTCTCTGGGAAACCCTTGAAGTTTGACTGGGTGGGAATTGATCTAGAAGAGTTATTTCTTGTTACGGAAGGTAGAAAGCAAGCACACAGGCATGTTTAGCATAAACAGTGTCGTGACAAGCTATCAAGGATGTAAAAAAAGAATTTCCCATATAGGTAAGCAAATAAAAAGAACTGACATATGGTGTAATACTATTTCCTAGTGTAAAAAAGGCAGTATGCAGATCCTGCAAGGCCTAATTCCTGCTGGCAGGTCCTGACTCCTTTATCTATTGCAGTATTTCAAATACCCCTATAAATGTGAAAGAGTTCATGCATACACATCATTGAAAACAAGTGAACACGTACTTAAAATGTAAATTCATCACTCATTATTTGTATTTATGGTTTGCACATCATTTGTGCCCAAAAGCCCTGCCAAGAATTGTTGCCACCTTGCGTTCGATCACTGTTCACAGTAGAAATGGTTGTTTCTGTACAGTCCTGATGTGATGAAATATGTCTAGCAATAAAGCTAGAAAATAAAATATTTTTTTCCTTAAGGATATTTTGCTATTGCTATTGAAGAAATGCTCATGTTAGCACATTTATTGTTCATGATGATATGAAATATGATTTTAGGATGTTATCTGCTATTAAATGATGGAATTTGCTCAATGGATCTATCAGCACCTAAGCAGCAGGAACACTGGTGAGTCGTGAATTGGGATCGCCAAAAATAAGTATGTGCTGTAGAAAAAGGTGTTTATTGATCATTATGGGATTATTTTCTCTTTGATTTAGCACTACAATGGTGGCTAAGGCTGTATTCTGTTTAGACCAGCTCTGAAATGTAGTATTATGAATGTTTATTATTATGGTTATTGTGATTATTATATCTGCATTTACAACTCTTCTGCTTATTGTATAAGCCTCTGGGCATGTTTACAATCGTTCTACAGACACTTTCTAATACTGAAGTGCTAAGAACTGGTAACAGGCAGAAAACACCCATATTAATCGGAAGCAGTCCATAATAGTACTTGACTATTAACGAAACGCTGCACGTTTATTCTGTAACTGAGTACACTAAAACTCCCCAAAATGAAATGGATATAGCGGTTTGTTCCTCCCCCCGCCCCCCGTTTCTCTGTCATTCTCTTGATTATAAATCTTATAAGCTGTCTTTTCAACACTGCTGAAGATTAATATTTACATATCATCAATGTCCTTTACTTCTATGTGATTGGCACCTTTCACTTTCTCCTCTGGGATGTGAAAACACTGCCTAATGGAAAAGTCATTCTCACATAAGGCCACCTTTAACAGAGGTCTACAGTGTCCTTTCGTGCCCGTATATTATTGATGAATGCGTGATTAGAAGGTAGCTTTCATTCAAAGAAATTCTATAATAATTACTTTCTGCTGCCTCTCCTGAAATGTATTTATTTTTGTGGAAGAAATAACTCTGGAAGTTCAGTACTTTTGCATTGTGTTAACCTTTATGCCAACCTTTTCCTGATACGGCATAAAAAAGCAGGTTTAGACTGTTTTGGAGCTGTCATTCACATTGACTGCAAAAATCCACACTGATTCCAGTAGAGAGAAGAGGAAGAACAGAAGAGAGACAGATCAGGATTTTAGTGCAGCATTACACAAAGAACTGGCAGAGTGCTCCTCATAAGAAATACACTTCCAAATGTGTATCTTAAAGTGACTAGCAGCAAGTAAAAGGACGCTTCAGCCTTGCTAAACCCAAGCATTCAAAGACCAAAACACAACCCCACAAAAATGAGGCTGATTTCAAGTCATGGCTTGCTTTATTATAAACCCATTTTATTGGCCTTTTGAGATTTCAGTTCCATTTAAATTGTGTTTCCAAGCTTTTCTCTGCAGCTAGAAGCTCTGGAGAAAATCCTTGAAATATAGAAAAACACAGAGACACGTGACAGCTCTAGGAGGTGGCAATATCTGCAAGCATGACAGCTGGTACAACCAGGATGCAGAGTGATGAATCTAGATGGTAACGACCCTGCTTGTTTCTCTGGTAGTGGTATCAGTTACGGAAGTGAGAGAGAGGGAAAACAAATTAATGACTTAGTTCTGTTTCCAGTAAAGGCTTGCTTCTCGGATTAAGGTTTTGGTGTTATGTTCCCTCTAGTTTTAAAAGTTTCAGGTGATGGCTCTTGGAAGTGGAGAACCATTCTGTATCAACAGCACTCACTCGTGTACTCACACACTATTTTTCCTGTATATGACTCTTACAATAGCACACTTTCAGCTGTTTTCCTGCAGATACATAGATCATGACTGACGTTTTCAAGAAAGATGAGTAAGGTTGTGAGCATGCCCCGTATTTTGTGTTACACTCTAAAACTTCCATTTCTTAGAAGACTGTTCCTAAGCACTGTCTGAAAATCAGGTCTTTGAGAGATCTCACAGCTAATAGCCACATTTGAAAAGTTGATCTCTGTTGTTAAAAATACCTTCTTTCTATTTAATATTCCAGACTCTACCCTTTATTCTTACAAAGGGAAAGGAACAGGTATGAAATATAATGGAAAGGTTCACTCAGAGTATATTCATGTAAAGAAAATGCGAAGGTCTTAAGACTATTTCTCTCATTCCATTGCAGGACATAATTAAACTACAGCAATTCAATTAATATCCTCTTTACTTAAACAAGAACTCAGAAGTAGTTTAAATAGAAAATTTCAATGGAAGACATAGTGCAAAATATCTATTCATCAGCCCCATCAAAAAATAGCCTAATTCTCATCCCAGCTTGTATATTAATACCTGACTTTAAAACCAATGAAATTAGTAAAAATCAACTCCAAAACTAGATTTTGGATTTCCTCTAGACTAAAGAATTAAGCTATTCAGACCATATACTTCTTTCTAACAATCAGAGCTAACTAATAGGGCAAGCGTTGCACAGGCTGTAATACAGATTTTAAGAGCAGATATTTTCTTCTTACCATGGAGCGCATGACCAAGGCCAGTGGTATTAATTTTCTTCGGTTTTAAGAAGCATAGACATACTTTGCTTGGTCAGACTCTGCTTATTCTTCTGTAGGCTGATGTACTAATAAGTAGCTTCCAGCAGGTGAAAAAAACATTGCAAAACAATAGTTAGCTTCAGTTGTTTAACTTAAACATTAAATATTTTGCTTGCTTTATCACTGTAATTTTCATATTTAAATTTTCAATTCTCTTGTCAAACACAAAATTGTGTTCATGGTTCCAACACTGCAAGGAAAAGTTTTACACCCACCTCCTCATGGTTATTATTCAAATGCAGTTTAAAACAATCTCACAAAAACATGATTCCTCATATTTACTGAAATAGAAAACTCAGCAAATTAATGTTATTATTGGTGTCTCATTATAATGTTGAGAAATGTCTCAAGCATTTTGCTTGGCTTTATAGCTTGTAAAACATTGTGTACACTGCAGAGATGATCATTTTCAAGGAGCAAACAGATTTTACATGCTTACCCGTACCTCCACCCAAGCACAAGATGGAAGAGCACCCAACGTGCAGCTTTTTTTTTAGACCATCATCCGACATACTGCACAGAACAGCTGGTCTACCACAAGGTAAAAGACTATCATAATTTTCTGTTACTGACTACTACAAGTTACCACCCAGATTAAAGGGGGTAGGAGAAATGTTCCCTTAATTTTCTCAAACTGGTAGTATGTATTTTAAACCGATTGTTTAAGGTGAATTTTTTTGTTTCCAGAGAACTCCAGCCACAGTTAAGAAAAGGATGGACGACAGAAATGCATAAGTGCAGAAGTTTGCAGAATTATGCAAACATATTATGGATTAAGGTTAGCACACACAGGGGAGGAAGAAGGAAGGATGAGAGAGGGGAGCAGTCATGGTGGCTACCTGACATACTACAAGCACAGAGGCATTTCGTGAGGGATCCATCATGTGGGGAGAGACACGGATGATTTATTTCACTTGGCTAACAGCTAGGAACTATCCATTTGTTTCCGAGATTGTGAATCCAAATTGCAATCTAGAGATACACAATATGACAGAGGTTAAAAATTGAATGCAGGGAAAGACGGACCCATTATTTTCATTCTCAGTCATGATCATTATAAACTTTGCTGCAAACAGGCCCCAAAGTACAATCAGCTCAATCTTTGTTATTTCAGAATAGTCAACTTCTTTTCTATTGAAGTTAATTACATAAATACAAACCGGTTTTGCTTCCGCTGTTTGCTTCCCCTGTTTGACTTGCTCACCTGTTAACCAATAGTTCCTGCACAGCGTTCCCTGTTCTTTCATTTTTAATAGCAATTCAAATGAGAAACGTGGCTTAGTTTTTGAACAGCAGTAAAACTTAAGGTGAAAAGCCAAGATGATCAACTATATTCTGAGAAACTATATATTCTGAAAGAAAGGCGTTTGCTCTCCATGCAAGTGTTATTGCTGTTCAGGTTTCACTATTGGGAACCCATGAAAAATTAGAGAGACAAGGTAAATATTGGACTTGTGGTAATGAGATATTTGAAATTCGATCTAATTGGGGGAAAAATTACTCACAGAATACAGTATTTGTGACAGAGGAGTTGAATGCTGAGTAATGAAGAGAAGAGGAAAAACAACCCTGTAAAAACATCATGCTAAAATCCACTCAAAACTTTCATTTGCGTGGAAGAAAAAAAGGGTCACTTCCAATCAGCAGAGTCCCATGGAATACTCCAGGCACATTGCTGAAGTGCTGGCGCACTGCGGTGACTCAGATAAACTACAGGGATCCAGTTTCCTCTGTTATGTTAGAAACCATTGCTGTACCAGTAAATTTGTGTTTTTCCAAAGAAGGCGTGGAGTAACAGCCCCATGAAACACAGTTAATAAAAACGAGCATGAATTATACCTGTTATACCTATACCTATTCCTATTACACTTATGCACTGGAAGGCAGAGTTTTGCTGGGTTCACCAGGCACCTTTTCAGAGTTTGCATCACTGTAGGATTCCACTGATGAACCACTGATCTGACCTCTTTTTGACTGAATAACCTACCATATCCATTTATGCCCTCCCCCCCCAACATTGGAGCATTTAAGTATACTACTGGGTGTTTTTTAACCAGGGCAAATGTTTTGTAATTCTGTTTTATGACTTATTATCTAATACATAAGCTATGTAACTGTTTGTACCGTTGCAATATTTAAGCTATAAAAGACAAATTCCATTCAAAACTTCATTGAAGTATATCTAGAATAAGGACACTGAAATTTGTGTCACATTTTGGATAGAATGGGCCCAGACAAAGTACCTTGATTGATATTGCTATTACTGGAAGCAGTATTTGGCTCAGCGTCTCTGGACAACACTAACTTTAAGCATGAGAGCAGTGTGTATGTCATTACCAATGACTACAGCCTCAGTAGACAAATTAAAATCTGGAAAGTTAAATGACTAGGAAAAAACAGTACACAGATAAAAATGTTTCATTTCCACTCTTTATTTTATTCTTACATCTTTCAGCAGGGAAAAATAAGCCTACAAAGATTCAGGATGAACACAATCTTCATGGAAACCACCCATCATAAGTAAATCCCAGAGATGCAGTACAAGGCCAAATTCTATGTAATAACCCACTCCAAATGCTGTACATGTAATACAATCAATAGCCTATTACCTTAGTCTTATCCACAAACCAAAGTAACAAAATTAAAAGATTACAGTCTCCAAGCCAAGTCCAAAGCAAGCAGAACATGGACTATGAGTTACACAGAACGAGTAATGATACAGATCTCTGTAAAGTTTTGGACTGCCTTGAAATCATCAGTACAATGAAATTCAAAAGTTTTCCTTTAGTGTAATATATTCTTGAGAGCTATGAGTGCTACTCCGCTGGGTTGTGGTTTATGATAGCTAACTTACCATAATTAGATTTATTGCTGAGCTATAAGTAGCAAGGATAAAATATTTATTATTTGCAAATATATAGTTCTTGCAATTGATGTAGCAAGCATGAATAACAGCAGTAATGGTACCTCACCAACATTTATTACATTTTATGTAACACTGGCCCTGAGAGTGACTGGTTATTGGAATGAGATTTGGACAGAACTGCTCCATATGCCTCATTCTCAGTCACTTGCTGATTAAATGGTAAGCTCTAGTTGATGCCTGTTGTTTCAAAAGTTACCACCCAAAGCACCAGCTGCCAAAATGCTGCTTATTTTTCATTTTTGTGGAACACACCTGCATGGGTGATTTAAAAAAAAAAAACAAAAACAACCCGTCACCCCCCAACCAAAACAAAACATTTACATTATGGTCTGAGGAAGCTGGGATTCTTATTACTGTGGTGATCATCACCTGAAGTATGGGCATTTCATTCTGTTACCCTTTATTCTTTCAGGACAGGCTCTCATGCGACATGTCAGATAAATACCAGCAGAGACAGGATTCAATTTTTCTTTCCCTGGATGATATGGCTCATCCTCATATACCATCAAATGGTCCATGCACAAATATCAATACCTCTCTCTTCTTTCATTTAGAAAACATTGTTCCCTCTGGAAACAGAAGACAGGTCTCATTTATTGACAGAAAGTGGGCAGTAATCATAACCAGGAAAGGTCAAAGTAGTTCCTTGGTGCTCCGAACAACATAGAAAATATAAGGAGACACCTGCAGGAGTGGACTGATGTGGTTTGGTTGATCTTTTAGAATCAACAAAATAATATAAAGGAAATCAGGATGATTTTTGGTCAAAGCAGAGCTGACTGTGTTTTAGACAACCAGCATAACTGATTTATTTGTGTTCAACTAATTCAATTAATGTGGAGAAGAATTAAGAGGTGGTCTAATGAGTACCAGCTGATTCAAGAGCAGAAACAGGTGAAGGGAATTGTGAGCAGACGTGTGATCGTTGCTGGAAGGAAGATATAAGAGAGGCAATGGAGAGAGACAAGGGAGAGAGGTGCAATGGAGAGAGATGGTAGGGCTGCCCTGTTTTGATAAAGGCTGTGCCTGTATGCCACAACAAATGGTGCCCGAACAGGACCAGAAAGAAGAAAACCTGAAGAAGTGAAGGTCCTGAAGGAAGGAACTAGAAATATCTGGTGGCGAGCCCCGCTGAACTGCAAAAGCTGTTGAAAAGAAACAGGAAAAAAGCCGTTGAAAGGAAATGGGATAAAAGGAAAAAAAAGCCGTTGAAAGGAAACGGATACAGAGGTGAGCAGCCGCGGGGAAGTTATATGAACTTCATACATTAGTCATGGGGCAGTCGGCATCTCAGTAGAAGAACTGCAGAAGAGGAAAACTTTGCAATTAGAAGTTCTAGAAGGAATATTGTGTGTATGCAGCTCTGCAGAAGTTGCGTCCTGCAGAGCAGGTATTGCAAAATGTGACTGATTCAGCAATTCTGGAGGGAAAATCAAAAGATAAGAAAGGTTCATTTGAACTTGCGCCAAAGGTGGATGAAGTTTTGCAGCGATAGAGGCTAAAGCACCATTTGTTCCCGCCCTCCCCCCCAAGAAGATCTGCTGCGGGGATTCGTACCCACACACACATGTATCAGTGATGTTCTAGAGGAAAGTGAACAGTGTTATGGAGAATAGGAAAAAGAATTAGAAATGTTAAGCTTGTCTACCATATGAGGTGATTAAGGAGGTACGCAAATCAATAAAAGAATATGGGTCACAGGTTTCATTTGAATATGAACTTGTTCTAGTGAATGTAATGGACAATTTGGCAATTGAGAACAAAAAGGGGGGAGATGCGGAGAAGAATTCTGGAATCGGGAGTTTCGAATAGGACTTTGGCAATGCTACAAAATCATAAACAAAAAAGGGGGAGATGTGGAGAAGAATTAAGAGGTGGCCTAATGAGCACCAGCTGATTCAAGAACAGAAACAGGTGAAGGGAGTGGTGAGCAACATGTGATTGTTGCTGGAGGGAAGATATAAGAGAGGCAATGGAGAGAGACAGGGTAGAGAGGTGCAATGGAGAGAGAGATGGTAGGACTACCGCGTTATGATAAAGGCTGTGCATGTATGCCACAACAAATTAATATTCAGCTAGTATATAGGTGAAACCCACACTTACTAGAACTGACTGAATACTGTAAATAACTTAGCTGTCATACCAATTTATAAAAATTAATGAGTATACTGTGTCTCCAACTGCTATATACTTTATCTATGAATACACTAATGAATATGTACCCTATTTGCTATGGATATTGAAACAATTTTAAGCAAACACTGTGAAGTATTTATAAGCTTTAAGGGAAATTTAGTATATAGAGTTATGAATATTTGCTCCAGAAACCTAGTTCCACTAACTGTACACATTCAAACTGCAAACAGAAACACATGCTGTGACCTTCTGGTATAGGTCCAGTCAACACTGCTTAAATTTCAAATGCCAAAAGGTTTGACTGATCTCCCTACAAACAAACTGCAACACAAGAGTTATCTATATAAATTATTTTTTCAACAATTTCTAAATGGAAGGAAGTCATGTTCTATTTGTTGAGAAATGTCAGGTAGGTACAAAGCTGAAAGTCAAAATAAACATATTTGATAATGATTGTTTTCTGATATCAACATCTTCTACTGACAAATCTCTTGCAGCTTTTTTGGAGGCGGTTGTAGCTGCCTACAGATGACAGGACTCAAAAATCAGATTTTATCTATACAGATACTCTTATGTTGATATTCTTTGGTTGTTATATCTGAGCATAAATTTAGACTGAGTGTGGATTTCTCCTAGATGTATGTAACATGAGAAACTGGATTTGTTTAAGGTAGATGAGGTGAATGAAAACAGAGGCTATGGACTATAATACCAGTAAATTTGAGGAAGTTATGGGAGTTTTATCTGGTATATTTTGTAGAGTTCCTGATCATTTATTTCCATCTGTTCTTAGTACTAATTGTTTGTTCTATTTTTATACTAGCAAAACAAATAAGTGACTGCTATGACACTGCAAGACAGTGATAGTTTTTTACTGGTGCCGTGATTGGTTATCTGGGAAAGAGTTGTGTCCCCTGCCTTGTGCTAATGTCTGCTTCCCTGAAAAATGAGGAGACTGAAGCGTACACACTGGCAGCAAACAGATTAAGGAAGAATGATCTTGTGATTTTGTGAGAGGTTAGGGGTCAAATTGCTCAGCACTGGTAAGCAGTATAGGAGGAGGTCCCAAATAAAATGTAGGAGAGAGCTTTTGTTTCTGACATAGACTCTCTTGATCTTGAACAAATGCAATAATCTCTCTAGGCTAGGCTGAGTCAACAAATCAATCCACGTTTCCTCACGGGAGGCTGTGTTTGAAACAGTTCCATCGTATCTTTCTTCTCACCTGGGAAAGTTCCTCCTTGGATAACTGTTCTGAAGGGCCTGTGCTGTGGTACCTGGAAGGGGTAGAGACATGATCCTACATATTTACTTCAACAATAAAGTGTTAAAGCAGCTTTACCTACACCTCAAATCCTAATCCAGACAACATCAGAGAATCTGTGCTGTTGCCTGGCCCTGTAGAGTCATAAGTTTAGTCACTTTTCTTTGAATTTCCCATTTACGGCATGGAGTTAATAGCACCTATCCACTCCTTGAGAAGGTTTTTTTAAACTAAATTAACTGTTGGAAGACATCAAGTATTTTACAAGCCAGTACACATGGAGAGATGGGAAGTATCACTGTCAATACTTCCACCTCTATAACAAAGTCCAGAATCTTGAGATGAGGCATGTGGGTGCCCTACAGTTGTGCACTGTTTCATGTAATCTGTCCTTTTAACAGCTGTGATGCTGTAACCATGAAGCTCTGAGGTTTGTAGACAGACACACTAAGTCAGCTGGCCTAACAAAAAATACTGCCTCTTCCTAAAAATGCTATGCAGCTTCTATAACTTAACTACCTTTTGAAACAAATCTAAAAATGCGCTCTTAAATTTCATGTGTCTTCAAGAAAATATATGGGTGTTAGTTGAAGCTATTCAAACAGAAAAAAGTATCGGTCCATAATCTGGTCAGTATGCACATTTATGACAAACAGAAAATTATTAGTGGGCTGTTATCAGATTCAGGTTAATGTAATGTTTAATGGTTTATGGAGTATTCCTGGCAGCTTGTAGACATCTTCAAAACAAGCTTTAGGAGCTAAACCCCTGTTTTTGCTGGTGGTTTATGCTGCTACATATCAGATGATTAGCTTGGCTACATCAGTGTAACTACAGCGTGGTGACCTGACTGTAATTCAGCTGAAGTCCAGGGTCTGCTTTAGTAACTAATAAGAATTATCAAATGTTGCCAAACTTGTTTTCTTTCCTTTTTTTTCCTTAAAAAAAAAAGAACCAACAACATCAGTCTATATCAGTTAGTCCAATTAGAATATCTAAGAATAAAGTGTAAGTTAGTTTTATTACATATGGAAATCTACAAAGGAAGAAGTTATTAGAAATTACAAGGAATTTAAGCTCAGATTACTTCTGTTACCTTTGAGAAGTAGGCACATACAAAATACAGTGTAAAATAGATACGATATTTTCATGGAAAAAGCTGGTGTTATTTTTATGTTCCAAATAACATTGTATTTTTTTCTTATAATATCCTCTTATGAGAAAATACTGTCAGTGTAAACATCACCAATCTAGATGTAATATACTAAAAAACCAAAAAAGATTGGTGGTGATGTTTTGCTTTATACCCTCTGGAAGTAGCCCTGAATAGAAGCACAATACAGTCCAGCACGTTTTGCAACATTCTGCCTATTACAGCTAAGTACTTCACAAAATAAACCCTGCTTCCCATTGCAGCAAGTGGGAGGTTTCCCATTACTTTTCATACAGAATTTCAGGTTACTATTACTTGGTAATTTGATAGGAATCCGTGTAACCATTACTCTATGAAGTAAAATAAACAAATTGGGCTCCATGTTACAGTGTTGTACTGTTTAACGCATGAAAGGATGAAGATGGGGTGCCAAGTACTCACAGAAACAATTTTCCAAAAGTTTAGTGCATTTTAATGTAGCTATTGTTTCATCTGCACATTTACATTGGGAGGTGCAGTATTTGCTGCTTGTTCTTCATCACATATTCACCTGTTTAAAATGTTTCAGTCCTACAGCCAGATAGGCAAAATAACCAATCACCTAGCAAATAGTCAAAGTGAACAGTTCACAAATATCCCACGGGCTGACATTTGTTCATGCAAATTCCTGGAAGAATACTTATGAACAACAAATATATTAACAGAAATCTGAGTCAGATTATAGATCTGTGTTGCCTGATGAATACCACAAAAGCTCTAACCTCAGTTTGTTAATTTTGATATTGCTTCTGTTCTCTACTGCAAAGATGAGTCACTTTTGACTGAGTTGCTGACAGCAATGATTTTAATGTTTAATTTCCTTGCAGAGAGAAAACCTTGGTTAGCTGTGAACACCCTCAGCTGACCAAATGGACATAATACTTCCACAGATATGTGAAAGTTACCTTTAAAAAGGACAGCAATGAGCTTTGAAACAAATTCTGAATATTGCATTATCTTATTTCTGAGATAAAACAAAGGTTAATTATCCTCAGTTAAAAAAAATATGAGGAAAGTGAGGCATAGAGGGTTAAGCAATTTATTCTTATGTCAGTACAGGAAAAAGTGCTCAGACTGCTCTCCAATGGCAAAATCATAAAAAAATCCCTTTTACTTCCAGGTCACTAACAACTTATTTCCTATTAGTGCCATGTACATGTCTTTGCACACTAGGGAAGAGTTATCAGGTATAACTTTATGCCTTTTTTTTCTCTTTTTTTTTTAAATATAGCTTTGGGTACTCATAAGTCTGAAATTTTAATCATAGCCTTTGCACTGACTCATGACCAAATAGCAGATTCATTGGCCTGAAGAACGCAGTGCAGAACACACTCATGCATTTTGGAAGTATGTTTTTTTTCATGTTTTCCTTTTCAACTGACTATAGCTATTATACCTGGAGTGACTCCATTTTTTCATCCTTGCTTACCCATATGTACTGCTATTGCACAATTACCTCAGGACAACCCTCTACACTAATAACAATCAAAGATGAAAGAAATTGAAAGGAGAAAAAGAAACCCTCCTTGCTTTTCTCTATGTAAAAAGCTTCTGTTATTTCTCCATGTAATCAATCGATATGATCAACATGGGCTTGTGAACAGTATGCCCTGAATTTTCAAAAATATTTGAATAATAAAAACAATGGTACAAACACGAAGTAATAAAAAATACTTTTCAAATTCTTTATGTATAGTAGACATTGAGTTTTTAAAAAGTTGACTCAATTTCAGACCATACTTTAATTACAAATTAGAATAATACACGGTCTTCATGACATAGATTAATAGCATAAAAATACAACTGTAAAAAACCAAACCATTTGTAGGTTGATAATGTGGTCATGACCTTACACTTTTGACAATGTTTACCAAGGACTTTTCAACTAGTCTAAAACACAGTGTTGGTGAAATTTGGAGCTAACTCACAGGACGGGCACAGATATTTATGCACAGAAAGGCTTCAAAGTATCATCATGGGAATGATTAAAGAACTGGGAACCATGACTTTCCATAAAAGACAGAGACCTAAATGTAATTAATTTATCCCCCACAAAAAAAAAAATCTGGTTTGGTTGGTCTAAAAATACTAACATGGGCAACATTTGGAAAAGTATAGAAGTCAATCAACAGCCTAATAGACAAAAAAATTTACTTATACCTGAAGTGTGAAGCTATACAAAATGAGACAATAGACCAGACAAGGCGCATATTACCTAGATTGTAAAATATTGGCTACTGGAGCACACAAAACATTGTGGTGGTTGTTATCGTATGGTTGCAGGGTTTAAAACCAAGTTTGGTCATTTTTTCTAACTATTACACAGTAACTTGAGCGAGATTTAATTCAAGGAAGTTCTACAGTCTGCATCACACAAGTCAGTGAACGCTGTGGTCCTGTTTGGCTTTTCGTCTTAGGAATCTGTGTAATATCAGGACACCATCTTTCTTTGCACAGGACTGGGCAACCAGCCATCAGAAAAGCCTCGCCCTAGGCACTTCGCCTAGTGCTTTGGCTGTGAGTTTTCTTCGCTCATGCTGGGCTGCTGCTTTTTTCTGCTCTCAATTTGTAACCCCCACAAATCTGTCTTGGAGTACATTTTTGTGAAGACTGCTGCTTCTACCCAAGTGCTTTTGATCGATGATAAAGAGGGCTACGCTGTGTGCACAGTTGCTATGTGAAAAGTCTTGTGCTTCAGTCCATTATTGTGAAATCTGTCTCACATTTCTCTCTCTGGTTCTTAAAAAAAATATTTTAGTACAGAATTTTATTTCATTTTGAACTTTTCATGCTGCTTAATGGGCCTCTTCATGTCAGGCTAAAAAATGCAGGGAAAGGAATACATCTTGCTTTGATTTGTCCTTTTGAGAAAATGGGTTTGCTCCTCATAAACGGAAGGGACATCTCAAAGCCCAAGGATCTTAAAATCCCATGGAACCCACAACTGGCAGCCTTCCTTCCAGGCAGCAGAGCTCCGCACGAAGCCATGCATACGCGCGGTCTCTCAGTACTGGCTGAATATGACTCTTCACAGAAAAAGATGGGATTTTACTGTTTGGGAACAGAGTTAAAGATGTGAATATAAATATCTCTTTATCATTTAAAGAGTGCAGAATAGATACTGATTGCAATTACTTGGGTGTAAGTCTGAAGTAACTTTATGGAAATGCAGATCAGGATATGCCCTCAAACTCCAAATGAAACTGGTAGTCAGAGAAATTATTTCATTGACAATGAGGCCCTGAAAATAGAGAGAAATTGTAATGGTATCAGATTTTTTTGACAGAACCAACTTGAACTTGTTTCGGTTTTTTGAAATAGAGCATAATAATTGCATTCATAGGAGCTGGCTGAGACTGGGCAGCCAATTCACAGGTGGAAGGAACATCTGACTAAATCCCTTTTAGCAGGGAAGCCGCCAGTGCATGCACCTGGCTTTTTGTTGGCGTCATTTCCATCTGCCAAAAGCATTGTTGTGAAATGATGGGGAAAAATAAACAAGGAACAAGGCATGCTGGAATTTTAACTAAAACAGCATCTTGCCTGAGTTTGGGAAAGTCTAGGGGTAGCACTGGAGGGCCTAGTGCCTTCCCACCTGCAAAAAAGGGGAAAAGGAAGATTTTTGGGGACTTTACCTGTGTTTCTCATATTTTTCTAATATTTGTTATTTATTTTTCAGCAGTCATGAAGACTATATTTTTGGACAAGAACCCCATTCTTTAGGGATTTTAAAAATGCAAACAGAATTCTGGGTCTTGTTCCAAGGAGATGCAGTGGTTTGTAAACATTTGCAAATGATGTCAAGCTCTTGCTAATAATACATAAGAGCTGACAAGTTTCACAAATGAGGCATGTAACTTCTGGATAAGTACGGTGTACCAGGAGTTGCTGGCCTTACTAACCAATGTAATTAAATGTCCAGAATGCAACCTAAGTGCTCAGGAACTAAAGGTGAGAGTGTGCAACAAGGACTGACCAAGTGGAGAATACAAGAAAGACCACAGCTCCTTCACACTATAAAGCTACATAATTTGCTATAATAACTTCTTTTCCTGGTCTCCATTAATTATTTTTTTTCTACTTGAAAATTACAATAGAAATAATAGAATCATAGAATCATACAGGTTGGAAAAGACCTCTAAGATCATCGTGTCCAACCATCAACCCAACACACCATGTCCACTAAACCATGTCCCTAAGGGCCTCATCTACACGTCTTTTAAATACCTCCAGGGATGGGGACTCCACCACTTCCCTGGGCAGCCTGTTCCAAGGCCTGACCACTCTTTCAGTGAAGAAATTTCTCCTAATGTCTAATCTAAACCTCCCTTGGCGCAACTTGAGGCCATTTCCTCTCGTCCTATCGCTTGTCACTTGGGAGAAGAGACCAACCCCCACCTCGCTACACCCTCCTTTCAGGTAGTTGTAGAGCGCGATGAGGTCTCCCCTCAGCCTCCTCTTCTCCAGGCTAAACAGTCCCAGTTCCCTCAGCCGCTCCCCATCAGACTTGTGCTCCAGGCCCTTCACCAGCTTCGTTGCCCTTCTCTGGACACGCTCCAGCACCTCCATGTCCTTCTTGTAGTGAGGGGCCCAATGAAGATTATAAACTCAAATAAATGTAAAAGAGAACTGGGTCCTCTGAGCTTGATCCATATTGAATCTCCTAAAAATCTCACAAAATCTTTACAGGCTTAGAATGGCCAACATCGCTTATTGCCACCCTGGAAGGTTTCTGTATAGGGGGCATGCCAGGCAGATTCTTGGCCCCTGTCCTGTTGGGTCATTTTTCATGCTCCATGTATTTCTGACTCCTAAAATAGGCTGTTGACAGCCAAAAGCAGTCACTGTGCCTAATTCCTTAGTTCCTTTGCCAAACTCATCACTGGCAAGAGGTGAATCCAGCTCTGAGCCTATAAGCTAAAGCAAAATACTATAACTTACACCAATTTGCTGACATGTCTGTCAGACCTCTCCAAATTCTGCCTTGCACATTTTATATTTTATCCCACTCTGCCTCCTTATTTTGTATTGCACTTCTCTGCATGTGGAAGGCAGTTATTGGTCACTGATAAAAAGACTTCTCAGAGAAGGTTTTGCATCATTCTTCTTTCTGACCCTCTCCTCAAAGAGGAAAGAGGGAGCCCTCCAGCTTCTTTTATTTGAAGAGGAAGAAGATATTTTGCATTTCTTTTACAGAAAAGGAAGAAAGAGCTGAAGGAGAGGAGGTCTAAGCTACAGAAAACTACTGTATGTGGCAAACATTTGCTCTCTTTCCTCTTCCCTCTTCTAAAAGGCATTGCAGGACTTTGTTGCTAACTTGAAAATCCCCTCCTTTTTGGAAAAAAAGTAGACTATATCCAGGTATACAAGCTCCTGATTTGAGCAGTACTGGGAACTGGAGAGAAAAAAATGATCCTAAACTTTATTAAAAAGAGCAATAAAGAAGATATTTCTAGGGACACCAGCTGTAGGTCCCTGCCAGAGGTAGTGTTAGTTGAAATTCATATGAATGAAATTCATTTTATAGACAGTATATACCGTGACATTCTATCAAGGGTAAAGCAACTCCCTCAACAAGTACATAGTAACTGTTTTCGAGTAGAAAGAGGCAATTGTGGTTCCATTATACTTCCCAACTTTGACCTGAGTAATTTACAAATGATCTCTGTACCAAAATACGTTCCTGAAAAGACTGGCCCTGATTCAGCTTCCTTTATTTCCTCTGTACAACACCGGTTTGTTTAATGCATGCCGTGAAAAAATACATTAAAAAACAATTTTCCTTGTTGCACAAAATAAAATGAAACTCAGGCATGTCACAGCCTTGAACCACTTCTTCATGGACTGTATAATGGATTGGCAGATGTGAAGGTGGATGTTTTTAAAAATGTGTATTTCTGTTCATGTTCCTTTGACCTATGGTTGTGTTCTGTGTATATAAACGCAGAATGATGAAATGGCTGAAGTTATTGAATAGAGTTTGGAACGTTACTTAAGAAATACATTTCAGTCAATTCTGACTGGTGAACTGTGTCTAAAGCCTTAGATGGTTATAGAAGCTGGTGTCCTGAACCATGCAAAGATATCATTCAAGTACTGGACATTCTCCGTCCCTTGTCAGTGTTTTGCCATGGGAACCAATACTTTAACATCTTTTGTATTAAAGCCAGTCAGATCCTTCAATTTATGATCATATCCTCTCTCCGTGAGGAGATGCACGTTTTTCCCTTTTTGCATTTTACCCTCTCTTTGCTTTTCTTTAAAAAAGCAAATGGAAAAGAAAATAAGTGATATGTTTTCATGCAAAGATGACTTCTGTTTTGTAAGTGTTCATCTGTTCCAGCTGCTTATTCCTCACTTAGAGTCATAATCCTCTGTCTGCCACATCACAATTAACAGTGGAGAAGTCTGGGATTCACGTTCAGAGGATTATGACTTTCAGAGAGGAAAAGGCAGCAGGAGTGAATGAATTATGCAACATAAATCCTGTCTTCATGCAAATATATTTAGCAATAAAAGCAAAGTTTCACACATATTAAAAAAAGAAGAAAAATATATTTGGAGTATTTTCTAAGACATCAAGTGAATAGAAGAGTCCAGATCCCACTGAAAGTTAAACTCATAACTCTCTTTAGATTTTTGAAAAAGTGCAGACAAAATATTTTTCAAGTTTTTAAAAAGTTCTATAACTTCTGACATGACACAATGAGCTTCTTCAATAGGCAGTGTAACACAGAGAACCAGCCAGGCACAAGCTCAGGTGGCAAGAAATATCCTGATCTTTATTGGCAAAATTGATCAGTTAGAGCAGATGAAATTTCTATACCCAAACCCCATGATTATTCTCTAATTCAGTGATAAAGGGAAGTGCCAAGGTAGAGTGCTTTTTTGCCAGCTGGATCAGTGACATAGACCTAAGCCTTGAGTAATGGCAGACCTAACCCACTTGCAGTTTTGATGACTTCAGTTGGGAAACAAGTTTCAACAGATACACTTGTGTGAAGATGAAAAAAACCATCATCTGGTGTTAAACATATTTAAGACAAAATTGTAAATTCTATTGATCTTGGGCAAAAGTTGATGAGTAGAAAAAAATGTTTTCCTCCAACTCATAAATGTATTTGTCAGAGCAGACCAAGGGTTTGGAACAAGAACAAGTAATCATTCTGGTCCTTCTAAGGTACTATCTTTGTTCTTGCAAACAGTCTTCAAAATTTTCTGTAAACACTGCCTTCTTACTTGAAGCCCTGTTCCTGAGCAGAGGAAGAAGATAATTTCTCATCTTAAAAACCCAAATTGTAATTCTGGTGGTACCCCTCCCTCGCAGTGTCATGGTGAAGGAGAAGAGGAACAGAATTGTTCCTGTGTGCAGGGCAGGGCACACAACTCATACAGAAGAGGATCTACCACTTCTTCACCCATCTCCTTTCTCCTCCACAAGGACTTTATGTTTCCTGCTCCTAAACTGGCAACTGAAAAGATGTTCCTCCATGTAACCTGTAAGTGTAAAGTATATGGTAGCATCTTATTAGGCAGTTTCTGTTTGTCCTAGGTACTCGCCCATACTATCCCACATACCCTGCCACTCATAACTATCCAGCCTTGGGGCAGCTCTCTGGATCATATTCTTAAACTGCTTATTAACCTTAGACAAAACCGAAACAATATTCCCAAGAAATACCAATAGAAGTATCTTAACTACCCAAGAATGTTCAAGATACTGAAAAGTTCTTGTAATGAAGGAGGAAACATCACAGAAGAAGGTAGTGAAGGTACAATTCTGTATTTCCTCCATAAAAACTCTCAGAGGAAGAGGTATAATTGCTAATTGTCTCCAAGAGGTGGTACCCGAAGTACAGTAGCAGTACAAAACTTAAATACCAGATAATGCTCAAGGCCAGTGTTTTAATAACACGTCCCAGACAAAACATCACTAATCACTGCAGAGCACAGCAGACTGCAAAACCAAACACCAATCTTTAACATGTACAGCAAAAACAAAAGCATGGTGCAGATCAGATAAACTAATATCGAGAACAGATGAATCCATATTGTGACTGGCAACTGTTATTATCTCAAACCCTTCGAGCCCCATGTTGGGTGCCAAAAAGTACTGTCGTGGTTTAACCCTAGCCAGCAACTAAACACCACACAGCCCCTTGCTCACTCCTCCCACCACTGGTGGGATGGGGGAGAGAATCAGGAGAGTAAAAGTAAGAAAAATCATGGGTTGAGATAAGAACAGTTTAATAATTGAAATAAAGTAAAATAGTAATAATGATAATAATAGAATATACAGAGCAAGTGATGCACAATGCAATTGCTCACCACCCGCCGACTGACGCCCAGCCAGTCCCCAAGCAGCAGTCACTGCCCCTCAGCCAAGTCCCCCCAGTTTATATACTGAGCATGACATCATACGGTATGGAATACCCCGTTGGCCAGCTGGTCAGCTCTGCTCCCTGGCTGTGCTCCCTCCCAGCTTCTCGTGCACCTGGCAGAGCACAGAAAGCTGAGAAGTCCTTGACTTGATATAAGCGCTACTTAACAACAACTAAAACATCAGCGTGTTATCAACATTACTGTCATACTAAATCTAAACCACAGCACTATACCAGCTACTAGGAAGAAAATTAACTCTATCCCAGCCGAAACCAGGACACTGTTCCACACAAGCAGGTAAGTACATTAAAGGTTAAGCCCTGTAACCTCTTTTGCCTGTGAAAGAGGGTATTTGATGACAGTGATACTTGTGACCAAGTCCAGAATTAAGAGCCACATCATCCCATGTTAGTTTTTTTTCTATATTAATATCTATTTATCTTTTTCCAATGAGTTATTTTAAGTTAAATGCACATTTATAGATTAAGATATAGAAGTTAAGCTAAGTTCCTTCCATCTCTGACTTGATCTGTATTCACTCTGGTGATATTGCTTTGTTAACATTGAAAGAGTCAGACTCTGTCTACCTTTCCATAGTAGAAAGAATCTGACTCTGAAGATTATAGGAAGGAGAAGTTGCCCCATATTTCTTCCTTTACAAAAGCTGTAAACATAAATTTACACCATTTAATATAATTACTGTGGCTGGTTTCACATTATAAAGAAAAATACCATCAGATAAACTATTTGAAGGGTTTTCTTGCTCACCATAATCTGCAGTAAAATTCTGTTCTTAATGGCAACTAGCATTTTACTCTGAAAATTTCTCCCTTTATCACTGCTGAAATCCAAGTGGATTCCCCTCTGAAACACTTTACATTGATGTTACTTTTACTGCTACTCAAATGATTGGGAACTGCAGGACTCAAATCACTAGTTCTTGCAGAGTAAGATGGGTAACTGTTTAAAAATATATAATTATACTGAATAATTTCACATGTACACAGAGTTCTAGATCAGCAAAATGCAACCACACTGTCATTAACAGCATAAAAATAAGATCTGAACTTTTAAAAACCGGCTTATTTCTTTAAACAAATCAAGCTTTGAATATACTGTTATATTAAACAAAAATTCTCATGCTTTACTGCTGAGTTTATTGAGAAAGCTTGTTTAGCATATATTCAGAAATGGATGTCAACAACAAAGAAATAGATGAGGCAGATCAGTAATCTTTCATTCAACAGGCATTAAGAATGAGCTTCATCCAAACACCCATTTTATTCCTTCACAACTCCAAGAGATAAGTTAGTGAGGTATTGTGTTTTCTGCAACTTAGAAGGGCACCTGACTTAAATTAGCTTTTTATTTAAATGCCTCAGACAGTAAAACAGACATCCAAACGGCAAAATTACTTGTGCTTACAGGTAGAAGATGACATGTTTTAGATTCAAAATGAGACTCTGCATTTCAAAACTATTTTAAAGTTACATTTGAATCTCTAAATAACTGCTACACTCCAAATATCTTTTGGTCCACTAGCTTGCGCTGATATTTACATACAATGTATGGGTAACAGTAAAGCTCTCATCAGATGGATATGAGAGATAACGTATTTCGGGGTTTATTTTTCAGTGGAAGATATAATATGGATGCTTCAGAAAAGATACCTGTTTGTCACAACAATCAAAATAGTACCCTAAAAGGTCAACCCATGCCAATGAGGCCTCTCTTAAGGTCTCAATGGAGCAAGGAAACACATGGATAAACTGAGAAAAACAAAGATGCTGTAAGTAATTAAGCATGTCTAATCATACTACAAAAATAAAATTTGAAGCAAAACTCCAACTCCAACAGAAACTGTCTACCTTTAAATAGACATTTGAAGTGAATGAATAGTTGCGAATCAGTTTTCCCAGGATGAAATTGAAAAAGTGGGCCAAAAGAAAACAAAGGAATAGAAGTAATGACAGAAGAACTGTATAAGTAACCTTTTGGAAATGGTAATTCACTAAATCAAACCAGGGCTAACTAATTGCAATTGCAAGCCTGAAGTGATCTTCACAATTGCTGGGTTAGCACGTTTCAAACCATTCCAGTTGCTTGGTTGCTTATTACACCTGTAAGTGTATTAAATGAGTTATTGCAGAAATGTGAAAAGCTGTGAAAATTCATCACTGTGTTTAGCTTTTCTGGGACAGACATCAAGACTATTGAAGCTAATGCTGCAATTATAATGAACACTTTCTTGATAATTGTATATAATTTTTCACAACCGAAACATGATTAGTAAATCATCCACACCTGGTGCTCTATTACCTAACTATCTATGACAAGGCTAGGCAAAATGACTGGTTTGCCCGAATGCATTCCTGCCCTTCCTATTGCCCTATGTTCTCGCTTCTTGTTAGTGAAAAGGACTATTATTTTCCTCATTTTTCAGCAGCCATTATCATCCAGAAATGTTTATATGGATTTTACAGAGAAGAAATTTATTTATTTTTATTTGCATCTCATACGCTTACAGACGAAGGTAGCCTGAAGGATGAAGAATCAAAAGTCTGAGTTCAAGTCCTAACTGTCCCATAAATTATACTCCAGAGGGAAGGGATGCCATCCAGAGGGACCTGTGTGAACCTCATGAAGTTCAACAAGGCCAAGTGCAAGGTCCTGCACTTGGGTCGGGGCAATCCCAAACATGGATACAGGCTGGGCAATGAGTGGATTGAGAGCAGCCCCGTGGAGAAGGACTCAGGGGTACTGGTGGATGAAAAACTGAATATGAGCCAGCAATGTGTGCTCAAAGCCCAGAAAGCCAATAGCATCCTGGGCTGCATCAAAAGAAGTGTGGCTAGCAGGTCGAGCGAGGTGATTCTCCCCCTCTACTCCATGCTCATGAGACCCAACCTGGAGTACTGTGTTCAGCTCTGGGGCCCCCAGCATAAGAAAGATATGGACCTGCTCGACTGGGTCTAGAGGAGGGCCATGAAGATGCTCGGGGGGCTGGAGCACCTCCCCTATGAGGACAGGCTGAGAGAGTTGGTGTTGTTTAGCCTGGAGAAGAGAAGGCTCTGGGGAGACCTTATAAGCGAACTTAAAGGGGGCTTATAGGAAAGATGGGGAGGGGCCCCTTATAAGGAGTGTAGTGATAGGACAAGGGGTAACAGTTTTAAACTGAAAAGGGTAGATTTAGATTAGATATTAGGAAGAAATCCTTTACTGTGAGGGTGGTGAGACACTGGAACAGGTTGCCCAGAGAAGTTGTGGATGCCCCATCATTGGAAGTGTTCAAAGTCAGGTTGGATGGGGCTTTGAGCAACCTGATCTAGTGGAAGGTGTCCCTGCCCATGGCAGGGGGGGTTGGAACTAGATGATCTTTGAGGTGCCTTCCAAACCAAACCATTCTATGATTCTAAAATTAGCTTTATTTTCCTGCTAATTATCCAGTGGGGGGGTAGAGGAGGAGGGGGAAAAAAAGTTATATTGATGAATAATGATCCTTGAAAACAAAATTTGTAAGGTTTTTTTTTAGTACTGACACACATTGAAAAACAAACCCTTAGTAAGTAACAAATTTAGTTTATAGGCTTTCCCTACTCCAATACTTTTCATCAGTCTGGTAGGCAGGTAATGATACAGAAGGTTCATATTTAATAATATTCAACCCTTTCTTTTTAATTGTCAAGGTATGAAAGCATTACTTCTCTACTCATTAACAGTCTGAATTTTCCAGAGATAATCTGAGAAAGTAAAATCCATTCTTATAAATGCTATTAGGTTAATTTAGTACTAGCTGAAAGATCTGATTTGATGAAAATCCATAATGTCAAAAACACCTAATTATTGCCAAATCAGCCAGCACTAAGAATATAGTAATCGTGGAATTATAGAGTAATTTTCGTTGGAGGGACCTATGGAGGTCGTTGGCTTCAACTGCGTACTAAGAGCAGGGACAACTTAGATTAGGCTGCTGAGGGCTTTTCTGCAATACAATTTCACCTTACATTGTGTCACTAAATTTGATCTGGTGAACTATATGGAGGGTTGATAGGCAAGAGAAGGTTTGCTTGCCCTATTTAGTTTTTTAACTATTGAGTAAAAGAGAGATCAAATGCTACTATGGCAAGTTTCTTCCAGCTTAAGTTGAAGTTGCAGCAGAAAATTAAAATTGAAGAGCTTTGTAGCCTGTCATCATAACTATGAATATGGCCCCCAGATTATACTTGCTACAAAGCTGATCTCTCCAATTCCGCTTACGACAATTAGTAAAATAAGCAAATGGAGTCTTTGTTTGGATAAATTGTCTGTATGCTGTGTTTAGGGACAACTGAGGCTGAATCTTCTTTGATAAACTAAAATAGTGCAATATGTATATTAGTGTTTTAGTGAGGATCAAGGGTGCAGTTTTGAAGCAAACCTGATTGAGCCCAGTCACAGAATAGCCTCGGAGCATATGAGTTGTATTTCTTTTGGGTGAAACTAAACTAAAACATGTGCACACAATGCACACCTCATGCTCTCCA
The DNA here is from genome assembly GCF_964195595.1 of Calonectris borealis. Lineage (NCBI taxonomy): Eukaryota > Metazoa > Chordata > Aves > Procellariiformes > Procellariidae > Calonectris > Calonectris borealis. Next base: position 50,041,062 of record NC_134316.1, on the reverse strand, counting down.
GTAATTAATCCACGTTCAATCCCTGGGATCAGAGTAAAGCGAGTCCAAAGCAGCCTCCCTTCTCCCTCATAACACATCCAATCCTCCTTAATAGCACTCTACAGATCTTCTCCTTTTTTTGCCATACTACTTGCTAATATAGCCATAGACAATGATGACACAAACGGTCTCCCGTTCATTGGGAACTTTATTCCTCTGAATTTAATCTAGGGATATCTAATTATGTTGGAATATCAGTATTGGTATGAAATCTGTTGTCAAAGACTATGGAAAATGGCCTTGATTAGAATCTAAAGGATGATGAGATAACACAGCACTATCAAATTTTCAGCCAATGGTGTTATTATCACAAATATTTCACTGTACAGTCAAATATACTAATTCACATTCAAGGTTAGCTATATTCATATCACCTTACATATCAAAACATAGAGTATCCAAGCCCTGCTGGAGATGGGTTAAAACTTTTTCTCTAAGGACTCAAAATTTGCTATATATTTGCATGTAAAATTCCATGGCTTAGGGTAAAGGCAATAAAAGGTGCTCTTTTTATCTGAAATATATATATTCCAGTTCTAAACTACGGATGATATCAAATAGTTAGAGATGAACAGTTTCTTGTCATCTTTTTTTCTTTTAAATCTAATGTTCCCATTTATGTTCTTTTCACACAGAAAGCTGATAAAACACCTTTTGTTTGACTGACATTCTCTAAATTTAATAAAAATCTGCAGCCTGCCTTATCAGTCTAATCAACATGAAACAGAAAGGCAGAAATCAAAGTGTTGGTAGTATATTAAATATACATGTCCTCTAACTTTGCCCTTGATAATCAATGCACAGTTAAATAGTTTTAATGCCTATGGAAAAGTATCTGGAATGGCTCCAGGCTAATAAACCTGTTTCCTGCACAGACTGTCTTAACTGTTTTTCCTGCTGCCCAGAAATGTGCACCTGTGTGTGCTAAGACCATGCAGCAGACATGAGGGATAAAGACCATCCCAGTAAAAAAACATTTTTGTCTTTCTCTGGGCTACTAGTAAACCATTTTGCATAGGGCAACTCTGTCTGATGAGACCAGCTTTAAGGCTATTTTCAAAACCAGATCTGGAGCCAGGACTACATTGACTTTAGAAGTGGGGTTAAGGCAACCTGTCATGCCATGTCAGGACTTTATACTAGTGGGTACTCCCGCTCAGTCTCATAGACGTTCAAGTTATGTATTCTGAATGCATCTGAAGTAAGTTATCCGGTCTCAGATGTTTCCATGAGATCTGCGATGTTATTATGGGAACATAAATATCATCTACTTCCCTTTGGAGATTGCTTGCAGGAGGAATGTGGACGCCATCATCTACTTAGAAACCACTGATATGGGTTCCTTGAGTATCTTAAGTCTCATAATGAACCAATAAATTTGTTTTTGTATTTCAACCTCTATGACCTTGCAATGAAACTTTTCAGCAAAAAACCCAAGTGTCTTTTCAGTGATGGGAAATGTGAATCTTTTTTCCTACCTAGATGGATTCCGCTGACTGTGAAGTGAACCACAAAATTTGTAAAGTTAGGGAGAATTTCCCTTGAGCAAATATGGCCAAATGAGCCAAGGAAAACACTTGCAGAAGAGCTAAGAGAAGTGTTTCACAGATGACTCGGCAACTGAATCTAAAAGTGCGTCCTATTCCCACATCATCAGGAGACTACTTCAGAAAAGTTAACAGGCTGTATATGACACTATTCAAAGAAATTCTCCTTGCAAAAAATATCATCCTAATATTTCCAGTAGGTTTCAGATTAGTCCCATAGAATCTTGTTAAAAAGACTATATTAAACAGATATCTCCGAATACCTCACCAAAAGCAAGAGGGCATTGGTCAGATCTGTTGGATACAGAGATCCTTTGGGTAGATATGATACTCTAAATGAGGAGAATCATATGTATTTTAGTAGGCTAAATTTTCTATTTCTGAAGGAAGTTCTGCACGTGGGATACAGGCTATGATGGGTTTTGTGCCACCTATACTATTACTATTGTCCGTTGTCCTGGTTTCGGCTGAGATAGAGTTAATTTTCTTCCTAGTAGCTGGTATAGTGCTGTGGTTTGTATTTAGGATGAGAATAATAGGGATAACACACTGATGTTTTAGTTGTTGCTGAGCAGTGCTTACACTAAGTCAAGGCCTTTTTAGCTTCTTGTAGTGCCCTGCCAGCGAGGAGGCTGGGGGTGCACAAGAAGTTGGGAGGGGACGCAGCCAGGACAGCTGACCCCAACTGGCCAAAGGGATATTCCATACCATAAAACTGTTCGGTTTTCTCCGCTGAACAGAAAACTGGGCGGAGTTGGCTGGGGGGACGCTGCTGGGAACTGACTGGGCATCAGTCAGTGGGTGGTGAGCAAGTGTATTGTGCATCACTTGCTCCGTATATTCTTTTATCATTATTACTATTTTCCCTTCCTTTTCTGTCCTATTAAATTGTCTTTATCTCAACCCACGAGTTTTATCTTTTTTTTTCCTGATTCTCTCCCACATCCCACTGGGGGAGAGTGAGTGAACAGCTGTGTGGTGTTTAGTTGCCTGCCAGATTAAATCATGACACCTGTGAAGACAAAGTATTTTGTTCACCATATACTTGCAGAACATAATTATTTTACTCAGGATCATCAGCCATCATGAACTGGAATTCTATGAACTCAGTGGCATTAAGGACTAGGGACTGGTATCCCAGTATTGATTTCTGCATTGTACTATTATTCATTTATTAAGGGTAAAACATGTGGCTTCTAAGCTGGTAAAGGAGCTTTGCCGCTGTTCACAGATAATATAAATGCAGATCCCTACACAGAATAACTTTTTCTTATAAGCAGCAAATACATCTCTGTCCAATAAGCAGCCTATTTTTACAGCTGTGTAGTCAAAACAGAGGCCTGTAATGGCTATATTGAGAAGTGCATTAATCAGGGTAGAATCAAGATTAGCTTCCCTTGAACCCAAATATAAGCATACAAAAATACTGTGATTGCATGGCCAGGCACAACCTATAAGCATTTTGCATAACTATGTGAGCAATGTGACCTCCAAAGAAGGCAAAGACTTGTATAGCTGCACTCAGATGGCGTAGGAAAACGTGTAAATAGCACTACAAGTAACACAATTTTCAAAATCAAGAATAAATAGGCACAAGGGACTGCAAATGAGCAGGACATCCTGCTGAACACACAAGGACAACTGGCAAAATCAGAAACGAGATAAGCAGCATTGGGAGCACATGAGATCCTTCTTTTTTTGGGGGGGAAAGCAATATAAAAAACACCAGACATGAGCAAGGAGAGATGGGTAAAAAAAGAAGTCACTCTCTTCAGGTCTTCCTTTTTGGAAGAGCTCTGAAGCCTGGTCACCTTGACCTCAGGGACTGAGAGGCATCAAGGACCTCAGCCACCGGCGCTAACTACCTAGCATCATCTCTGTGGTAGTGTATAGTCACAGCTAATTTAGTTAAGTGTTAAGATATTACCGTGTAAGAACTAACGATTAGCACAAAATATGTTCTCAATGAACGTCAGCCTAGCTCAGTGTTGTTTAAAGTTTAAATCTGGCTTAATCTATCAGTCTTCTAAACTCTCCCATCACAGCAATCTCTAATCCCATTATTGATATTAATATGTATGTTTATATAGAGACACACATATTTATTCATTTGTGCTAGCTGTAATTGTGTTCTATGTAGTTTCACCTGTTAAAATGGAGGAATCCAACAGAGGCACCAAAGACTATTATTTCTTTGGTACTTCATCTAAAATTAGGAAGAGGCAGATGAGGTTATTATTTTCCCACAAAACGTGAAAGTAAACAGCAGATGTCAAGAGGCAGTAGTTTTCACAAGCAGTACCTTTGCAACAGCAGAGATAGCGGTTCTTTGAATCAAAAATCCCCACATCCAACAGCGGCATGTGCGCATTTCTCCTGGGTATCACTGGAAGCGCTAACTCAGTATGCAGAAATGCATTGCTTGTCAGGGACACAGGAGCTACTGAAGGTTTCTCTGGTTATGTAGATATGAAGTTACAGAGATTGATCGCTTTATTTAAGCATCAGCATTTGCCCCTCCCAGTTGCAGACATACGGTGAGGCTTACGCAGAGTACAAGAGATTCTAGCGGAGCCGTTCCTGGTACAGGCTAGCTCAGGACATTCTTTTGGAAATATAAACCTTAGTTTACCACTACAGCCATATCAGCTTCTTATTTCAACAACAATATCTGGACACTTTATACTTAATATCACATCCTGCATAGCATTTATTGATTCCACTTGTGTGTTGGTTTTTTTTTTTTTTTTGTGTAACAACTGCCACATTTGAACAATTCTTTCTTGAAAAAGTGGTTTATAGTTTTGTTTCTAGAATTGCTGCTAACAATATGCTGTAACAGTGGTCGTCTTTGCTCTCCTTTTAGAGGAAACGAATTATTTTAGCTAACAGGAATACTTTCTGTTTAATCTAAATTATATCTTGGTTGCTTGCAATAGAATCTTATACATGATACTCAAACCATTAGCTACAAAACTGAATTTGCTTTCTAAAAGTTGTATATTCTTACTGACAAGCTAGAATTATGCAGCTGGGATATCATAAAAATTTTGCAGTGTAACCAAAGACCTTTTATTTTTCTTCTCTGATTCTGAGCTACTGTCTTCAAGAATGTCTAAATATGGTCTTTTAGTTTGTAATGATAGGATGATGCTTGTCTCTTACAAGTGAACTGGGCCTAGAATAAGATGCTGATGTAAGCTGGTGTTTCTTTTTCTTTAGACATTTAATATTCCTAATTAATAAAAATATACCAAGGTTAGAAATTGCATTGTGACTCTCTCCATAAAGATAAACAGTGAGCGCTGTGGTAGATTTTTGACTGAAATAGTGCTATAGGCAAACTTCAGTTCTACTGTAATTCATGATTCAATACATGGGGAATTCTTTTCAAATTACACGTCCTGGAAAAATACAAAGGAAAGCTATTTTGTTAAAAATGATGGCTGTCAACTAAGTTTAACTTTAAAACTCTTTGAGCACTTGATTTCAAAAAACACTCTCTACCTAACTTTTCTGCATTTCAATGGTATATTCAAACTTTTTTTTATTTGAGCAATATCAATGAATAAAATATATCCCATTCTTTTTGCACAATTACCAAAGGTATGCCTAACGACTGCACTTCTGTAATGACGTTTAAAAATATATCATTTTATTCATACACTTCTGGGAATCACGACTGCTCTGAAAAAAGGTCCACATCCTTCTTATTAGATGCTTCCAGTGTTTAGAATCCATAATATCATTGTTGTCAGAATATTTCATTGGCACTGGATGGAGAAGCATGTAGAAGGAGATGGTAGGTAGGCAGATACCATTTGTTTCCTAGACTTCATAACTGTAAAGAACGAAATGCTGTTTGATCTGTAATCAAAAGGAAGTGGTATCGTCTGAAGAGAATCGAACAAATGTAAGTGAACAAGTTTAATAGACATCAACACTACTGTAGTTAGATAGGTGTCAAAAAGTTAATAACGAAAAGTTGCAAAAGTATTATATCCATGTATGGTTTTAACCCAGTGTATGTCAAACGAAGATTGAACTCAGAGACCCTGTATCTATAAACATAGATGCCCACTTAGGAATAAATTTCAATTCAAGTGGGAGAGGGACTAGCTTTAGAATAGAGAATATAAAATGTGACTTAGTTGTTTAATGAAGTCTTTAGTTATACTATCAGAATGGTATACACTGAAGAATGTTGAGAAAAAACAATAATCTCCTGTTTGGAGGAAACTATATGTGTCAGAATGGAAAGGAAACACAGGAAACTTCTATTTGGGATGACATAACCCAACCACATATAGAATTGTGCAAGAGCTTAAGAAAATTGCCCACAGCTGATAGCATAGGCAGAGTCATCAACAAAAAGCATTAATTGTGCTTGTGCCATGTTGAAATTGTGATCACAACTGTCCTTTGTGTTTGTGTCCATATTACATCTGGGTGAAGCATTATTTTACTACTGTAAAGGTGAAATATGCTTCCAGTGCTTGCATTTAGTCTTGTATTCTATTGCATTTGAGGGGGATGGAACTCAGTAGAAATCACCATGTGGGTAGATAGGATAGCTAACTCTTTTCTGACAGGAAAAGCCTAGACAAAAGAATCAGGAAGCATTTAAATCAACTGGTATACATAACATTTATCTCTGTGTATGTAAACAACAAGACCAAAGACAGCGAGTAGGAGGCACTCGACCACCGAGCTGCTGTCTGAGGGCACAAAACAGCAGATGCAAACTGAAGATGCAAACTCAGTACGTCAGCATGGAAGTGAAGGCTATAAACAGTTGTGTTCGTGTAGTTACTTGAGTCTGTGTAGGTGAACTGAAAGTGAAAACAGAACTATAAAAACGTTTGGGTACCAGATAATGGTAGATGGAATCAGACACTTCAGACTGCCTAATAAATCACAGCAATTCCTCCAGTAGGCCTGTGTAAGTTAAGTTCTGTGTTTTATGGTTTGCAAGATAATAAATTCTGAAGACACACAAATTCAGAGAGATCATGTGTTATTTCCCTCTATGGTTTCAGTTTTCTTTTGTTAATATTGCCATCATCTAAAGGTCAAGAACAGCGGGAAAAAGAAAATCTGTTCCAAATACTGACTAAATAACAAATTAAGCATTAATGTAATGAAACTCTCTCTGTGACTAATAAATTCTGTATCGATGATAGAAAATAAGACAATCTAGATCAGGTTTGACTGTAGAAGAACTTTTCATGTGTAGTTTGTTCAACTTCTGTTTCTTGAGGGAATCTTATTGCAGTCTAATTAGACCAAAAAGAATTGTAAAAGCTAATTTTATGTTACAGCCCCAGTAGGCCAAACAGTAGAAAATGCTTGTGAAGGAAAACTTGGTAATGTAGCACAGAGTACTCTGAAAATGAACCTTATACTGACAGAATGCACAGAAAACACTGTATATATGCTCCCAGGCCAAGCCAGTCATTTAATAAAACCTGTAAAAACAAGTGTTTTTTTGAGCAAATAGTTCTTTATGAGGTTCCCTTTGTGAGCTTCTTTTAGATTATCTTTAGGAAATTGAAGGCTGGAAAGCTGAAAGGGATTTTCAGAGGTCATTAGTCTCCCTCCAAGGCAAAAATCCTAAAAGAGGTAACAAAAGCATTTCTGGAAGATGTCAGCTGAAAATCTCCAAATAGGAGATTCCTGATCCTTAGAGCAGTCAACTCTGGTGCTTGGTCTGCTTTTATAATTAAAAAGATCTTACTCATGTCTAACAGAGTAATGCTGCAGTTTAAAGACAACCTTTCTTGTCCTGCTCTCAGTGAACACAGAACAATTTCATTTCCTTCTTTTTTAAAGCAACATTTAATGTATTTGAAGACTGTTTTGTCTTCCGACGGTCTTCTCTTTTTCTAAACTAACGAAATCTGATTTTTATTAGGTCAAAAATGGAGGTGGGCCTGCAAATGTATAGACATTTTGTGGTCAAAATGGACATCGTACTTCTGATGAAGCAGAATATTTACTTCACATGACTTATAAATAACAATCTAATTATAACTGCAGAACTGCTACATGTCCTGTAACTCTCTGTATTAGAATCATAGAATGGTTTGGGTTGGAAGGGACCTCAAAGATCATCTAGTCCAACCCCTCTGCCATGGGCAGGGACACCTTCCACTAGATCAGGTTGCTCAAAGCCTCATCCAACCTGGCCTTGAACACTTCCAGGGAGGAGCCATCTACAACTTCTCTAGGCAACCTGTTCCAGTGTCTCACCACCCTCACAGTAAAGAATTTCTTCCTAATATCTAATCTAAATCTATCCTTTTTCAGTTAAAAACCATTACATTGTGTCCTATCACTACACTCCCTGATAAGAAGCCCCTCCCCATCTTTCCTGTAGGCTCCCTTTAAGTACTGGAGGGCCGCTATAAGGTCTCCCCGGAGCCTTCTCTTCTCCAGGCTAAACAACCCCAACTCTCTCAGCCTGCCCTCATAGGGGAGGTGCTCCAGCCCCCTGATCAGCTTCATGGCCCTCCTCTGGACCCGCTTGTACTTAAGACACTCATTGTTCCTATTCACATACAGTGTTTTCCTATATTGACTAATATTCAATTTTTTCAGACCCTTTCTTCAGTTTAATCAAGACTATTTTGTATCGTAATCCCATCCTGCAGAGTGTTTGCAGTTTCCCTGCTTAGTGTCATTTGCAAGGTTAATACCCCTATTTTTCATCCTGGAAGTTCTTGGGGCTTTATTTTATTTTATTTTTTAGATTCAACTCCCCTTCTCTGATTTGATTACACTGCACCCCATTTTGTGGCATGGCTCCCTGTACCCTCTAGCCAATACATCTTCTCCGCCCCTACTAGTCGTGTTCTCAGTCCTCCCTTTTTTATCTCCAGCCATTGTCATTCCAAACCTCCTAAACAAGTATCTTCTGGAGGACTTGCTCCATTCCTTCTTACAAGTCAAACTCCCCAGCTACCTTAGCCTTCCCGTGAACTCTTAGAAAATAAACAACAGTCCTGTCTCCTCAGCAGATGTTTTGTTCCCCTACCATGCTGCATGGAGAAGGCTGATAGTACCCACTGCATGTACAAACCTCACACAGAGCCCAAGCCACAAACTCCAGCTCTGCTCACTTCCTTCTCTCTTTTCCTCATTATCTCATAACAGAGACTACATTCTTCATAAGGCTCGGATGTAGAATGGGTACTATCAGACTCAGGATAGGTCTTGTAGAAATTCACTGTGTACATCCTTCCAGTCTGACAAAGATCCACTGATAATTGTTTGAGGATAACAGAACAACTGTTGGGAAAACTCTCTTGTACTAGTGTTACCTAGGTTGTAGCTGCTTAGTTTGCTCACAAGAACATGATGTGAGACAATATCAAAGCCAAAGAAGTCAAGATTATTGCTACTCTCACCTATAGGAGTTCCATCTTTGTCAGGTAAATGTTGTTATTGACGCAGTATACTTTGGTCAAACCTCTGATAACAATTATTTATTTTCCTGAGGGCTTTTACAAATTGTTTATTTGCTTTGTTTCCTTCTGGGAAATTAAGCTAAAACAGTTAGTCTGGAATTCCTCAGATCTTTTGTAAGACAGGTACATTTCCTTTCCTCCCAGTCATCTGAAATAGTTTTCAACTAGTATTTTTCAGTTCAGAAGTATAACTGCTAATGATCCTGGGATTGTTAGAAATGCTAGAGGTTAAATTTCATTAGGTGACTTCAGAGCATCTGACTTAAGTACTAACTTGCTCTTCATAATGCATATTAAAAAAAAAAAATTAACTTACTACCTATCTTATTTCCTCCTAAACTAATTTTAAAGAGGAAAATGAGAAGTCAAGATCATGCTGTCAGATGAAAATTATTTCTGAGGAAAATAATATTACTATTTTAGCTTCACCAGGCTAAAGCTTGCTTACTTCTTTGATCGAGCTAACACAATATGTTTCAGATATTTTTGGTAATGGATTAAACTAGCCTGCCTGCACTATAATCTACCACAACCAAAACCTAAGTCTTTCTATCTAATTCATTTCTTAACCTTAATGAAAAAAATATCGCTGAATTCTAAGCACAAACTAATGAAGACCGACAGGCCCTACCTGTAACATTGCTTTGCCTATAAAGAATGAAAACCCTTTCTTTTCTAACTCAGCTTGTTTAAATCTGTTAATCTAATTAAGCTTAACTGCATCTAATTTGTCCCAATAAGGAGTGCCACTCTTCTTAATTATAAAAGCAATTCATAAATACCAAAATGGTACACAAATTGTGAGACTTTGCTGGTATGTATAAGAAGGAGAGCTGGAAAAATAAGAAGAATAAAGCAAGTTTTTAATCTGCTTTGTTCCCAACTTCTTCCCCCCCATGTTACACAGTAACGGGGAAGTTCAGTTTTTTGAAAAGCTGTACTTTTTAGACTTCCTATTCATTTCTCCAGAGCCATATTGTTTGTATAGTGACTTTCCTTAGTGGTAAGAGAGCAGAAGTTGAAAGAGTCAATGCAGAGGACACTGGGCATGCAAGACAGACTACTTAATATGAATAAAGTTTTAGGACAAGAATACTCGCAAGAATCTGATTACTTTTAGCCAGAAAGGAGATGAAGACTGATAAATTGAAACCTTGAAATTTTCTCTTGAGTGGCTGTTCCTCCACAGAAGTGACTTGGACTTTAACAGCATCAACCATCTTATCTTAAATGTGTCCATTAACAACACAGATGTGTTCCTCTGCCTGCAAGGAAAACATACTTTTTCTTGACCTTTGGTCATGACATTGTACAGTAGATGAATGACAGGGGGTAAGTGATTATATTAATACTAACAAACTTAATCTGTATGCAGAATGTAATATTTTTTATGTATTTGAACTTTTGAATAATCTATTTTACATTCTGCAAATTAACACTATGTTCTCTTAGCACCAAAGGGAATTAACCAAAAGCATCTTACACAAAGGCATAAGCAAACAGTTTAGAATGGAATTTCTTTTAATAACAACAGTGTCCCCTAAGGAAGTGAGTGATCGCTTCTCTAAGGATGTTTATTAAGGGCTAAAATAACTTTGAATCAAAGAGCCAAATCACTAGTCTTATTACTCTGCATTATCCTAACTAATGAGTACTGTTTGATAACTATTTGAAACAAAAAAATGGGATGCAGATTCCTTTATTTTTCCACTCAGACATGTAAATAAGACAAACTGAAATTACATATTTGTTTAGTAAGTAGTTACTGAAATAAATATTCCTAGTGATGTGTTCCACATCTTAATTACCTAATGAGGAATGGCTTTCTCAGGTCCCAAATGCATTCATTGTCTAAAAGGAAATATATGGCACCTCTTGTTAGTATTAAGCTGAAATGATTTTACTTCATGGCTTTGGTTTCTTGAGCTTTGGACAAAAAGCTAAATTAAGTATGATATTGAAAATGGCTAGGAAATATATAAGCAAAATCAGGGCTTTTTTTTTTTTTTTTCCCCCTGTGTTTGCCACAGAGAGGAAGGCAAACATTAGTAACTTTTTCTCATCCTGTAAGAGAATCTTATCTCCTGTTTAGTATTTAAAATGTAGTGTTTTCTAAACAGCATGAGACTTAAGATCAATAAATTCCTCTCTGTCTGCAGCAGTCAAAACTTCATGCTTCAAAAAAAGGTAAAAGATAAGTTTTTAGTTACTTTCAGAAGCTAGATAAAACTAAGAGGTGATGTGCTGCTTGGAAACATATATTAAATTCTTATGTTATTGTTGACGATAGGATGTGAAATGAATCTGAAGAAAAAAAAAAGATAGAGATAAAAATACTAAGTTTTAGAATCCCTTTTTGAACTTCTGCTGTTCAATTTTCAAACAGTGATCCAATAGTTCGTTGCAGATTTTTCTGTTTCAAAACTGAAATAAGTTAGTGAATGCCAGGCTTTACTTTTGTTTAGCAGAAACAGCTTTTCATAAAAATGTAGAGCATTAATCAAATGAGAGAAATGACCAGAAGATAATTACTTATTAAGGAAACTGAAGAATGAGAGCAAATAAGCTCTTGGATCATGCCAAGTCCATGGTATGCTCACAATGAAAAGCTCTCTGTTAATTTCTCTGCTGTCTCTTTTTTTTTTTTTAATCAGAGGAATACCATTTTCTTTTCATATTAAGATTCAATAAAGGAGAAAAACTTATAGAGTTTTATAATTCTTATTTCTCTATTAAAAGACATGTTGTATTTTACCTTGAAGTTCTTCAATCTTAAAAATTCTGTGTGTTCTTTAGTGCTTCTATGTGAATTTCTTTGTACCTAGAAGCAAAAGAATTTAAATTAATTTAGAATGTATTGCATTGGCATGCGATGCATGGAAACTTACAGACTTTCTTCTCCTTTAAGATTTTCCAAATTGAAAAGATATTAATAAGAGGGTAAAGAGGCAGTTACAGAGAACATCTGTGAAGAGATTTACTTATATTTTCATGGAATAAGCAGTTCTGTTTAAGAAAGGTAGGTATTCAAGATGGCAATAGAAGACGACTAGACTGAAAAAAGTCAAAACGCATTCCTCCAAAATACCCCAATTCACAGAGGCATATCTATTAGCAGATTAAAAAAAAAACCTGGTATATAGATACTAATTGTGCTGGGGAGCATGTAGCAGCCCTACTCACCAACAAGAAATTAACTATTCTATGAAGAGAGAAAGCAATCTAAGTAAATGGCCCATTTGGACATCACTAGTCATAAAATTGTATACTTCTCCAGAGAAAGTTAAGTTTCACTTTCAGGGACAATTTCCTTGCTCCCTTGCCACATACCTTCTTTTATGATGTTCATGTTAGGCCTGTCACTGGACTTTTAATATCTTTCACAAAGCATTGTGTTAGCCAATCAGAAATTCCTTCTGTACATTAGTTTTATGAAAAGGGAATATTAAAAGGTCAATGCCTCCTACAATATTTTGGAAATTATTTTTACTTTTGTGTTTAAGGTGTCTACAAGTTCCGAAAAAATTAATTCTGAACATACATAATACTATAAAGTTATTGAAGATGAGGAAGTTAATTGGTATTCATCATCATAACTAAGGCAAAAAGGAATTAACTAGTGAGTCTCATTAACTTTTGCTGGTGAACACAGAAATGCACCTCTTTCCTCTACTGTTATGCAGAGTAGAATTTCATTCAGATGTTAATTGTGCTAACAAAATATGATAGGCAAAGGGAATAAATGTGAAGTTTATGGATGTTATTTTCTTTTTCACTATCCTCAAAACACAATGAAAGGAAAAAAATCAGTAGAAAAAGGAGTTAAAGGAACTAGTAGTGGAAGCATAAACCCCAGACATTATACATGGTTTCCATTTTCCTCAGAGTTGTCTGGCTTCCATGTAGTCACAGGTAAACTTCTGGAATGGTTTAAATCTTTAGTAGAGAAAAGATTGAACTCAGAAGCACAGTAATGACTTGCCTGTGGTAGAAGATATTAACATTTACATACTTGTATAAGAGCTGTAGAATTGATAGCAAAGCTTCATAGAGGTGATTAAGAACCTCAACTGCTTAGTAGTTACTTTATCAAAGAGCAAACAATAACGGAAAGTGGATATGATTTTTCTAAATGACTAGTGATAAACAATATCTCAGTTTGCCCATTTCCAACATGAAAAACTTCAGAAAGATTCACTTGAGTTTAAAATTTGTTCCTTTTTGAAGGTAAGATTAATTTAATAAGCACATACTTGTCACCTGAAAATACCAAACAAATTTGTAACGGTGTCTATTGTCAATTTGGGACAAATTTAACACCAATCCTAAAGCACTCGCCACCTACTATATGAATACACTTCTACAGCGTCTGAAAGCATTTTTATCCAAAATGCCTTTGGATGTCTACATTGGATCCTGTTAGACTGATCTGTGATAGTTTTGAGGATGGAAATCCTAACAGACTGGATCAGACCAAAGGACCATCAAAGCCCCTGTAATCTGCAAAGCTAGTAGGTTTCCAGTAAGGGCAAAGAGAATTATCAGGGATGTATGGAAGGAAAATTTTACAAATTCAGAGCACATTGAAAGTCCTCTATTTTCCTTCTACACTTCTAATTTCCAGAAACCAGTTTTTTAGAGACCACCTGATTCTCCCCCTCAATGAGATTATGATAAACATTCTGACAGTGAGTTCACTGAACCTGACGACAGAAAAAAAGACCTAGATCACAAATGGGAACAAGTTAACTGACTAGTGTAGGGTAGAGGAATTGGATGAGATCTCACACATTTTTATAGAGCCTACAAACCACTATTGGATAAAAAGGCTTATTTCCAAGATGTAACCTTGTTTATTTTACTCCTGGGGGACTGCCATCACAAAGGATTTTTCCCTGTTCCTTTCTCAGACTTTTTAGAGAAATGAATTTCATATGTTCCAAGGTGATTTCTACCAAGAGGCAGTTGGTAGAAGCTTGAACATAAGAGACATTTCAAGAGCTGGTATATGGTGAAAAGAAATAGATTTTTGTGCCACAGTGCTATAATCAAACCTATTTGCAATTAAGACAAATTTAGTATGTACAAATGGTTCATGGTTTCATCCAATAACAGTTAGCATTGCAGTTATGACAAATATCTAAAAGAAAGAGAAGTAAAAGGGAGGGATGAGATTGTAAGTGTGAGCTGTACAGGTTTATCTGCCTTTAGCAAGAGTTTTTATAAACATCTTGGGAAAACAAAAGCCATGGGAAAACCTATACTTCTTCCTTTAACACAGAAAAAATCCCCACATCCCAAGGCTTGTTTTTTATCTGCTTAAGAGAGCGAGCAGAGTGAAGTCTATTGAAAATGTGCCTTGGTGGAAACACTAGAGGAATGGAGAGCTACTAAAATTGCCAAGGCTATAGGCAAGTGACATAGAAACAGCAAACACTGCAGCTATAGAAAATTAAGTACTTCAGTCAACGGAAAAAAAATTGATAACAAGAGGCAGACAGTACAGATGAGTAGATCTGTAGAAGCAGAAGTAAATTCTAGAATGGTGGCAGAAACATCAGTATTCAATCCATCTGGGGAAACATTATGTACAAAACTTCTAGCATACCCAGTGAAATAGCAGCTGTAGATAAACGACACAGTCTCTTTCCTCCCATTAAGGAGAGAAAGTAGCACAACATAACTTATACACAATCTGCAGGAACATGTAATCACAATCAGATTCTCATTTCATTCATCTGTGGTCATTAACAGTGTTACTTCCGTCTCGTTAGCTCATCAGCAGCATCCAATTTTATTTTGCCAAGGACCGCAAAGACCAAAGAGAAGTGTCTCTAGGCTAGAGGCTCTTTTTATCTATCTGAATAATATATCATATTATACTTGGTTTCTTTAAGGTAGTTTATGATGCAGATGCTTACAAAAGGAAGAGTGTAGTGCAATATGCCTAGAGTAATTACAACAAGAAAGAGCTTATAAGGGAGCTTAAGTTGTCAGACGGTCTTTTGTTATAGTACTGACCATGAAATAGCTTCAAAATAGTCTGATAGCACCCAAGGAAACCTGTGCGTATGGTTCTTCTATAAAATGCTCTGGTCAAATTCTATTATGACTTGAGGAAAAGGGGAAGGGAGCATTCAATGGCAGAGAGTCATGAGGATTAACTTTGTTGGAATATGTACTGGAATTTGTAACTTTCAGGGCTATTTGGGTTATTAAATCCACCTAAATATTTTTTTTTAAAATTGCTATGTGGATTATAAAGTAATGTTCCAAAACTGATCCTGTCATGTTATATGTTAATTCATTCCTTTGACTTCATTGAGTGAAATCTATGTCTAAAGGGATGATGATTTTTACAGTCTATAAAGGTCTGTTATGCATATAAAATTCATTAATACGAAAAATTAATTCCACCATTTTTCTGAGGTTTGGATCTAAGTATGGTTGTTTACCCACACCTACAATACTTGACCTCTGAAGTGGGATAAAATAATTATAAAACCATGATTCTAAATCTTAAAACCCAAGGATGTCCTTTTTGAAGTGGTCTATCTCCAGGATTCTCATTCATGAAATAATGAAGTCTGGATTTTTTTGGCAATTACCTTCACTTCTTTTCCCCATTTTGCTGTGTTTAATTTGTCAGGAGGTTTGGCCACTTATTGCTGTCCCAACTTTTGTTACAATTCTGTAGGATAGTTGTTATAAATGAGAGGCAGCAATGTATACTTACTCATAAGTATTTGTCTAATGCACATCTATAAGGCTATTAAAAATTCTCAGAAGGAAAGTGCATAAAACATTAAGACTTAAAAAACCCCCGACAAACCAACCCAACCACAAAAACATTGTCACTGCTTGTGACATTGTCACTGTGCTTGGCTGAAATTTTCTTCCAAATTAGTTCTATTTTCAGTTTTGAATCTGATAAGTGAACTTTCCAGAGCCATTTATCAGGCTAGCCGTGAGTGTTCAAGCCTGAAAATTATAATCCTTTCATTAAAATTGATAAAAATAGATACTGAAGAAAGTATGAGTCAGCCAAACCAATATTAAAATATTTAAGACAGTTTTAAAAATTAATTTGATGCAGAAAGGACTAAAGATTGACAATCTGCAGGGATTACCCTATGATCCACCTATTCTTGTTCTCCAAACCTTCCTGGGGTAAAATTAACTGAAAAGGTCATGCACTTGTTCAGGTTTCACTTTGAAAGGATCAGACAATTCTAAAGAGATGAGGACTGGGATTGTCTGATTACCATAACTAGGAATAACAGTAAATATTTCTATTAGACTGATAAATTATTTACTGGTGATGGGTTTAGAATAATAAAGAATGGGACCAATATACCATCATGGATTATTATAGCTTGTTTGGAAGCTTTACATAGTGAACAGTTAGAAGAAGAGGTGAGAATAGGAGGTATCAAAATCCATGTACTGCTCATGAAGAAAATTTATTCCTGAACCCTAGAAGCTTGTTCATTAAGCATATCTGGGGTGGGAGGTGGGTGCAGAGAAAAGTTAAAAAAACAATGGGAAAAAAAAGTAGGCATAAAAGCTAGAATTTGTCATTTTTTTTTCTTTTTTCATGATTCTGCCTGTAAATTGGAATTTCTAATCAACTAAATGTAACACTCCATCCAAAGTTCTCAGAGCAACAAAAGGTGCCATTGCCAGTGAAAGACAAACAGGGTTATAGCTATGAGCTATAGCTAAGGTTTCATACTGTTTTAGAAACAAGAAAGTATAACTTCAAATCGGTAGGGATTTAATATTGTTTGATACGAAATGAGAAATTCTTCCATCTAACTGGTTTTGTGCATTACCTGAACACCAACCTCAAGTTTGCATGCAAAGTATACTGTCCTTAGAAAGACGCTCCTCTCATCAGCTGAAAACTGAAAAACGGTTCTTGGTAGAAGAAGTTATGTGAATTTGGATGATTGCATACAAAAGTACAAAGTGAAATGGAAAAAAAAGTAAAGATAAATACGACAGGTCATATTTTATTGTTCGTCGGGAGGAAGGATCCTTGACTTCTGTTTGAGAGCTGCACTATAAAGAGCGCTGCCTGATTTGCTGTTACAAAACATGTCAGTGTAGATCTAGGACTAAGTGTTTAAGCTAGTCTTTCTGACTCCTTGGAGGCATCTTCCTATCATCTTTTTATTAGAGATGTAATTTTTCATGGGTGCCAGTTGACATCCTACACATTCAGCTCAATCTAGTAGAAAATATGCTTTGAGAAAATGTAGTCCTAAATCTCAGTTTCCTCTTACAGTTAGTCTTAGGCAATAAACAGTGGTGGATACTTCTGGTTTCTGTCTGGGTTTAAGACTTTTTAATTGGAATTATCTTTAATGATTCTTGGCATGCAGTAGTTTAGCATAATAAAAGTGCTCCCTTCTCAGATTGACAATCAAATTAATTTCAATCCCAGTTCTCCATTTTTCTGTTCTCTGTTCTCTTCTCCCCACACTATCATTTGTTCAACTGTCTTCTGGCACAGACAGCTGGTGTAAAGAAGAATTAATTTTCCAAATTTGGCACTGATATGAAGAGGTTGGAAGTGTAGACATATCATTTTTGAAGTCATTACTGAAATTCCAGCTCATTGCCAACCCTAATAAAGGATTATAATTTACAGACATGCAGAATGAACTTGAAAAGACATAAATGACACTGAATACTTCATAACTGAATGGACAAATCATGATAACCAAGTGACAATAGAAAAACCTTGTGCACATTATGAGAAATCCAAACTACGTGACAAATGACATATAACTTCTGTTGTAAAACTTCCAAAAGATCTTGAAAACCAATTATTCTGATTCCTTTCTCAAACAACGGGCTCACCTTACATGGCTTTATGTGCCTGTGTCACTATGCCCACTTGTTCAGTAATCTAAATATAGCTTTTTAAAGTTTTTTTTCATTACTGCAGAAGCATCAGGATTTTGTTAGTCCATGGACTGTAGTCACAGTAGGGCATGATACTGGAGTGAGCTGTATGTTTTGGGATGGGCAAATCACCCTTGAGATTCTGGGGACAGGCAATCGGTTTCATGTGAAGGATTTCAGCAGGACCATTACTTTCACTGAGCTTCCACGCAAACTCAGCAAGAAGCTGAGTACTGTGGATTAATCATTTGACTCCAGTAAAACTTCCAATGAGTACTTTTGAACTTTTTCTGAGCCTTCACTGCTTGAGGGAAACTCCCTTTAAAAAACAAACAAAAAACTCCCCATGTAGCACCATGGTTTTATTTTGGTGCTCAGAAACATTCTGTGAGAGCTGTGAGCAGTGCTTATCTTGTAAGTTAGTATTGTATCCTTGTTATCTTACCAATTTTTCTCCATTTATTTATTGTATTCACTCGTTGGGTTTTTGCTTATATTGCTGATTGCCATAAGCTGGGAGGAAGCCTGATTCCTGAGGTCAAGAAAATGGGTTGAGAGCACTACATGTCAGGGCCCTGAGTGCAGTCCACCCGTGGAGGAGTAAGATGGCTGTGTCCAGGGTTGGCTCCTTTGCTGCTGAGAGCTGCTGTGAATGAGGTGGGAGTGAGAACCTGCCTCCTCCCCGTGGTGCCCAACTCGGCCGCCCTGCAGCTATGTCTGCGCCCAGTCGCACATCTCTGCGATGCTGACCCCCACCCCGACCTGCTGACTTGACTTCTTGGCTTGACCTTGGACCTGCCTCACCGCAATAGTCTCAAACGTTGGACTGAGTGCTGCTGCTGACATAGGGCTTGCTTTCTCTCTGCATGCTCAGATGGAAAGGCCTGCAGCAAAAGCGTATGGTAAGTACCGTTTCTTTCATTTTGCCCCCAATTCATAGTCACTATCTAAGCTGAAAATGATCTGATTTCTTGGCTTAGATGATAAGTGCCTCCCTATATAGTTCCCTCCTTTTTCGGACCTGAAGCATCCCTTTTTACAATCACTGTTAGTTCTTCAAGGAACAATACTCTGGTTTTCATCTTCACCTAAATTGTCTTAGTTACTACCCTTCAAGAAACACAGAGGACTCTACCATTGGAAAAAGAAAAAAAAAAAAAAAAAAGGAGAAAACAATCAAATAAACTGAACAAAAAGAAATTATTGATAAAGGCATACTTCCAAATGCCATCTGTAACAGAAGTAGTGACAATATGTGCCTGGAATGCCTTATCATAAAAGGATGCAAATCAAAACTCATTTCCCTTTATTTTTCTTTGTTGACAGCAGATGTTGTGAACATTAAAAGCAGACAGTGAATGTGTGGAGAGACATATAAAATGAGTCTCTGGAATGACTGACACTTCTGAGTTGTAGGGAATTGACTGATGAAGAGATGATCAAGTTTACTGACTTTGAGGCTATCACAGAGTTATCTTTGTTGAGTTCATAAAATGGAGATGCTGACTCAGAGTTTGATTAATGGTTTTATCTAGGAGCTGAATTATTCAACAATTAAAAATACACTTTAAAACAGAGAGATTTTTTTTTTAAAGTCTTTTAAAAAGCTTAAATGATGATTAGAAATGGGCTGTAAAATTCAAATCAACACGCATGTGATTTGTTTGCTTGTTTGTTTTGATAAAATGGTATTTTATCTGAAATCAAACATACACTGAAAGAAAATAATGGAGATCTTGGTGGTTTGTTTCACCTACAGGAACTTGTTAGTCTAGCTTTGCCAAGACTTCACATGTTTTGTTGGTTTTAAAAGCTGATGAACATTTATGTAATAGTCACATAAATGTGAACCGCAAGGACAGAATTATTTCATGTTTAGCAGATGTCAGTGTCTCAGCATTAAATCCTGTTTATTTACAGCAGATAATAAC
This sequence comes from Calonectris borealis, assembly GCF_964195595.1. NCBI lineage: Eukaryota > Metazoa > Chordata > Aves > Procellariiformes > Procellariidae > Calonectris > Calonectris borealis. The sequence continues at coordinate 50,021,163 of NC_134316.1, read as the reverse complement.
AATGTCTTGCAGCCTCTCCCCAACTGATCATCTACACTAGTGACTTCAGCTGTCTGTTGAATATTTAACCTTGTCTTTGCTATCTTACCAGCTGAGATAGACTTTTTAAATTAAATTCAAGCTGCTACATCAATCTTTGCTTTTAAAAGCAAATACTTTTTTTCATTCAGTTTCTGGTATTAGAAAAGCTGCAAGACAGATGACACCAGACAGGCGTTTCCACAGGATGTGTTTTTTCCAAAGAGTGGGAACAGCTGTTCTTTTGCGGTGCCAGGGAAGTATTTGGAGATGTGTCACTACCCTGTGCTAAAGGCATAACATTTATGTCAAGCTGGTCACAGTTATGGACTGATGCCATTCTTTCATGCTGGACTTGACCCACTGACTTGGATGGAGTAATGTTGCAGGACTAATTCTGCATGCATAGCGTGGAATCCCAGACAGACACTAGGTATTTTCATGTTCTTCAGTAATGCTATGAACTAATTAGTACACAATAGAAGTTCATAGAGGTATAGGATATTAAAATTCACGATTACTGACGGACCATAATGCAGATAAGTTCATGCCAGCTTATAACAACCTGAAGTAATTTACTAACATTTTCTGAATCCTGGCATCATCCTTTGGCTTACAGTTGAATCAGTGTTCGCTGAGGCCACCTTAGTGCACACGTGACACCTCCTAATTCACGGCATTAGTGAAGACATTTGGAATGTTTTAACTAAGAATGGTGTATCATTGAGCACCAAAGAATATCTGTTTCTTCCATTAAAAAAAAAAATCTGTTTCTTCAATGCATTTGTTACAATGATGATTATGATTATTACTGAAGTATCCCAGGGCTTTCCACAAAAGTGTAATTAGTACGGTGACGATCCATGCTTTGGCTATGCAGGCAAAGGGAACTGAGGCTTTGTCTAAGTGGCAGTAAGATAGCCCATTACCCTTGCCTCTCCTTCTTTGCCCCCCTTCAACCTCTTTGACTCCCATCCAGTACCAAAGAGATGCCTCTCTCTTGGCAACGTTACAGTACATTACATCTCCATTCTGGAGAAGTCCTGAGGGTGTGTAGTTGACAGCACAGGACACAAACAACAGTCCGCCTGGTTGGTGGCAGACTGATTGGTGGCAGAGCCGATGTATGATCTTGAAAGAACTGTCTCTTTTGGACCTAGTTGAGGAACAAGTCTAGTTTCCTGAGAGAGGTGGTGAGGTGGGCACAATGTCTTGTTTGCCCTCCTCACGATGGAGGATGCAGCTATGGGTCTGCTTTCAGCTCTCTCACGGAGCCTCCTATTTCTGTGCAGGGTAGTCCTGCTGAGTCTTGTGTTTTGCAAAGGTCTTGGTGATATAGAGATGAGTATGAGCCTTGAAGGTCTTTCTAAAGAAGTACATATAGTGAGATTTGTAATGAAGGAGTTAGCCTACATGTGTAGAGCTATGCAAGAAGGAGATTGAGGGGTGGTGTTGCATATCTGCTCTGGAAACACCTTTCTTTCACTCTGGTGCAATGACCTGAAAAGGTTTGCGGGACTGTAATTTCCCCATCTGACATCTTAGAGTGCTTCCTTATGTGTAAGGAGGGGAGAAAGATGCTTGCCCTTGAGCAGCTGAATGATGACTAAAAGCAGGCATCTAGTCTGGACATGGTGTCTCACCTAATATTGGACTACCACTTTCAGTCAGACAACTTGTACCCATAGTGAAAAAGGAAATAAAATCTGGGAGCCTTATGAGTTGTCCTTGTCACTACTCTGCATACTAAACACAGCACAAGCAAAAGCAGATGGTGGGTGTTTTAATGCCTTCACATGTCTGCGTATCTAGGGAAGAGAGCTTCTCATCACTGTTATTTTCTGAGCAAGTCTAATAATTTCTATTAAAGTTCTCAGAGCACATCCAGGTTTTGTTGGTTTTTCTTTTTTTTGGGGGTGGTTTTTTTTTTTAGTGCAACATGTTTTTAGGGGAAAAACAAAGTTCCTTGACAAGCAAAGTTACAGCTTTTATATTTTTCCCTGAAAGCATCTATTTTAGTTAAATTGTCAAAATATGCCAATCTCCTGACAGCCAGAAATTATGTGGGTGTCTCAATATAAGGAAAACTATTTTGTTTTTAATTGTGGCAGCATCTGGAGGAGTGTCCGATCTTATAAGTAGCTCATGCCTATCCAATTTAAAGAGCTGCCAGCTGGTTCAAACTATGCACATGGGCTTCATTTTCTTTACTGCAGGAAACTGAAGAATTCCACTGGAGCAAGTCATGTCTGAACAGCGCTTAGTGTTACTCGCTGGGGTATGGTGACAGCTTCATGATCTTATAATACGATGCACTTCACTGAAAGCTCTGATTAATAATACTAGGCTGATATTTGACCAGGCAGCTGTTGCCTATGTATTCAGATCAGTCTTTCAGAAAATCAAGAGAAGAATTAGTATTGTTGCTTCACTGCATGTATCATTCATCCCAAACTCTTTCATTATAAATGTTGAATATTTGTAATTTATGTTATCAATATGTTGCGGTCTTTTGCCTAATGCAAAACCCACATTATTATTTTCTATAGACTCTCTGGCCATGGTAAGACTAAACTACCGTTATTTGAAAATCAGCTAAGCTCTTAAGAAAGTACCTACAGACCATTTTCAGACGAAATGATGAATATGATATTTTATATTTGTAAATAGTAACACATAAAATTAGTGAAAAAGAAAAGCAGCTTTTAAATATACACATGACAAGGTAACAATACAAACAAAACTTGCTTTATATAGGTACAAAGTCGAGCTCCTACTTTCTTTAATGCACTGATTTCTGGAACAGAGACTGGCTGAAACTTAATGAACATGATGTTCAGGAAAGTGTACCTTGAAGTTTATTAAATCATACTTGAAAATTTTGAGATTAAATGTTCTCCATGGGGGAGGGAGGAAGCAAAGCTTCTTTGTTTTTTTTTTTTGACAATACATTGTTTGGATTGCATTTTAGTCTTAAAAAGGTCTGTTTTCACATCATTGGAACATATTTTACTACTGTTGTTCCAAAATATTGCTCTTTTATATATCTGTTTTTATTCAGATCTTTTACATTTTCTAATATGAAGCTAAGTTTTAATTCGTTAAAATTATTTGTAAAATATTTCATTGAAAAATATACATTTTTAATTTGTCCACTTGTTTTTTTTCCCCTGACTGTAGCAAAAATCTGTCTTCAAGTAAGAACACTTCTGTGAACATGTGCAATTCTGAGAAATGCAGTCAGAATGATTTAGACCTTTAGGACTAGGAAGATTTGAGAAGCCTGTTTCTTTTTTAAAACTCGAAAACCTGAATATAAACTATTTGAATCTGCAAGCAATTTTGGAGGTTCCCATAGGGAAAAGCTTGCTTAGCTCATCCTTTCCATCTTTGTAGCATAGTTTCCACAAAATATTTTCTCATTTTTTAGTCCAGTCTAGTTTTAGAAGCCTCCAGAGACAGCAATTCTAAATGTCCCCAGGGAGAGAATGACCCCACAGACCTCTCAGTTGGGAGGCAAATTGAATCCTCTTGGGAATCCTACAGTGACTGATTCCTGCTGTGGCTGGACTGGCAGAGCCTTGCTCTCTCTTGCTCAGCACCTCTGCAGGGAGCTCAGAATGATGAGCAATAGGACTGAAAACTTGTTTGAATCTGAGGACAAGTTGCAATGTGAGTTAAAAGTGCTCTAAATCCCTTAGGACCACATCCTTGCTTCAGACATCATGCTGGGTGTCCCAGTCTGGGCAGGAAATATGCCTGTTCTCTTGTGGTTAGAAATTCTACTCTCCATGCCTGGGATGTTTCATTAACACCCAGTAAAATATTTGCAAAGGCAGACAGTGACCTAGTGCATAGATGATGATTTTGCAAACCCTGGAAATACTGGGCAACCATAAAGAAAAAAAAAGGACTTGTGGTAGTGGCCCTTAAATGCCACATGCAGTCAAGCCTTAAATCTATACATATTCAAACAATTCTTATTTAAAGATGTTGTAAAACTACTAATTTGCATCCTGACCTCTGGTTTTCCTTAAAATATAATATTAAAAATATATTACAGTACATACACTTCTTCTGTGAGCAATAATACATGCAATTTATTTTTGTGGTAACAAAAGTTAAAGATAGTACTGTAAATACAGTCGATGTATACAAATTGTTTCTCTGCATTGTAATAATGTGTGCATGAGCAGTTTCTCTTGTTATGCTTGAATGATCAGAATATCATACTGTAAGAAACATAATTTATTCTCACGTTTGTTTGTTTATTAAAAACACAAGCCATTATACATGCTTTAACAACCAGTGCTGTGTAATCTATTCCTTTATATTTCTGTGCTTGCAAATTGTGCTTGAAGGGATGAGACTCACATATTTCATCTGGAGCCTCATTAAATGTGTTCTGGATAAAGCGCCAATAATAAATGTGAAAAGAAGGGATGTGCTACTCCCCCCCTCCCCAATCTTCTTGCCAAGTATATATCACCATGATATTAAAACATTTAGCATGTGATAGAGAAAATAAGTGATGCACAAAGAGTGTTGCAGTAAGAAGTAGGAAATCCAACCTCGGTGACATAGTGGACAACATGCAAAGTAGCTAATCTTGGAGAAACCTTGACAGAAGGAGAAACAGCAAATATTCTGGTGGTTCTGGATGGCGACTCTGCAAATGAACCTTTGTGGAAGGTTGCAAACAATGATCTATCACAACTAGGGATTGATTTTCAGACTTGATTTTGGGCCAAAGTTTGGAGACCACGGACAATGTTTGGGTAATGTATTTCACTGTCTTTGGGCAAAGTACACTGCTCTGCTTCCCTCTTTTTACGTCACAGAGGATGCTTGGCAGACCATGCCCCTAACGCTGTGCATTTGTCTGGTATAGCTGGTTCCTCCTTGCAGCTACCCACAGTGCCCGCTGATAAAGGGAAATACCGATGCTGGACTATAATTAACTCCTTTTTTTTATTCCAACTTACTTTTCATAGCTTTAATGCAAGAGTGAGTTTTCTTATTGATTAATATAATACTCAGCATAACTTGCAGCTGTGAATGTTTTTTTATCAGTCTTATATCTACCAACGGATTAGCTAGTTCGTTCAAATCAAGAGGGGTCAGACTTATTTTTCAATCTATTCAAACTGAAAGGTTAAGAAGTCTACAGCATGAGTTTGCATTTAGTTGGGTTAGCTTTTAAAAAATATTAATGAGAAATTAAGTTTCTTTAAGAGAATTTTGAAAAACATAAAATAATTAACAGAAAGGGAAAACGTAAGTTTTATCTTTTTACTTAAAATTAATACAATATAGATAGTGATATTTTAAGTTCCTTGTATCTATTCCAGAATCCTGATTTCTTTTGAAGAGACTGATTCATGATCACAGTTGAGTTCAGTTTTTATCGTATTGTATGCTGCCCACAACAGTATATTCAGGAGACAGACCAGAGAGACATCACAGGAGCTGTGTTATTGGTGCATTTTATGATAAAACATAACTTTCTGCTGGAAAATACACAGGTGCAATCCATTCATATCACATTGGCAACAGAACAGCCATCAAACAAAAATACTCTTATTGCCTTGAAATGTTATTTTTTCAACACAAAACAAAACTCCTGTGAACACTCATTTAGGAAAGATTTTGCCAGAATTTTTTTATAATCATATAAATTTTCCCTCGCTGTCCTTCACCTGCTTATAAATTCTCAATCCTCCAGATGACACAGAAATAGCAGGAAAGGATTTGGCTCCAGAAAAGAGGAAGAATAGATTGTCAAGAATCAAGTCGCAAAAAGAAAGAAGCAACATAAGTCCTAAGTTGCCTACAACCCATGTAAGACCCAAATAGCATTTAAAAGATCACAAGCTTGAGCTGCCTCCTGCTTTGTGTTTGCAAAAAGTTTTCATTCTGTTTGAAGGTGCTCGTTTATGGAAATCAAAGTCATTGCAGATAATTCATGATGAGAAACAAGGATTCAATGAATTTCTAAGATTACCTTGTCCAAGTAGAATAGTTAGTTTGATGGATAAAAAGTACGGGAAGAACCAAAGGACTAGCAGTAGGTACATATTCTCTTTTGTATTTCTCCAAAAGGCTGAGATCCAACATTTATTCCAAAATGAAATTAAACAATTTAACAATTACCTTCAAACATTTGTCATTTAAATGCTCGAACATTTCATAAGACAAATTATCCATGTCTGGTGGAAGAAATTCTGAAAACCAGATTATACCTCTTCAGGTTCATTAACTCTGAATCTAACATTGTAATATAAATCATTTCCAACCCAATTTTCAAGAATAGAATTAAATATTTTTAAAAAATCAATTCTTATGCAGCAAAAAATCAGGTCCAGAGTTACCACCATTGCTATTATTAGCAAAGCCCATCTATCTTCCACAATCTCAAATCACTTTTAATTAATCCAGATATTGCAAGATAAATCCCATTATAGCTGATGCTTTCTATCTTATCTCACGTCTTGTATAAAGTATTTTTATTAATAATGTCTCTGACATTGCCTCTGTGAATTCACAGTTTTGCCTTAAGTGGAAAGGGGCTTTGCTTTTGTGGTCTAGATCTGCTCATTACGAGGAACTTGTCACATTATTAAAATCTTTTGCTGATTGCATATCATTACTGGGGTTCAAGGGAATGACTGAAAAGTTTTTGATGCCAGATCTGATACAACGGACCTTCTTATGGCATGACAAAGACACACAGGGTAAGATTCATGTCACCTCATTTTAGTTATGCCTGATCCCAGGAAGGAAGTGCTTCCATAGGCTTAACCCTACTCACATTAAAAAATCCTTAAAATGGAAAGATGTATTTGGACATATCTGCCTTTGTTCATTGACTAAAAAGAAAATTTAGGAGGTAATATAAGCTGTATACTGCTTACACAGCGAGAGTTAGAAGAGCTGAATGATACCTGCAGTACCTAGACAAATACTAACAACATTAAATCTTATGGTGAGGAACTATCCGCCAACTAAACAAAAAGCCAGAAATGTAAATCTAGCACCAATTCTGCTGCAATGATTGCCCTTTGTCATTGTGAGCAACTAATTTTGTTCTTCTTGCTAAAATAGTAAGCAGCTAGCCATATTCATTGATAAATTAAACTTACAAACATCCATATTCATTTAAATGAACAAAATGTCTCTACATAAAAAATATTTGACTATCACTCTGTTAGAGAATAACCTAGAATATGCTTCTACTTTGAAAACAAAGATGACATCGATGACCCTGATTCAAAATGCTGATTTGGAACTTTCTGAGGGGATTTCATATGAGAACGGGCTTCATATTCCAGATGCAGAAGACACATTTTCTTCTGCCGTTATTTTTGTTGTGCTGATCATCCACATGTCACCTACCTGTGATGTAAGGAATACTATTCAGACCATTGAATATGATTCCTATTCTTTTTCCTCCTAGAGTTTAAAGTGTTTCCAGAGTTACTTACCATTCTCACTGGGGTGTGGGTTTATTACCCTGATATACAGATCATTCTCTGAAATCTTACAAGAAGAGTAAAATAAAATGGCAAATTTCCACACAAACATTAAATAATAGAAGACACAAAAGTAAATAACTATGAGTGATAAAATGCTGTATATCGTTCCCACTAATATTTTCCATACTATGTTATGAAATAAAGAATTTTTCATGTAATTTACCAATCATTAGAAAATAAAGTCAGACCTTTGTAGGGCAGAGCTAGTTGGATTTCAATGAAGAATGAAGCAGAGAACTATACAAGTTGTTAGTTTTGAGGAATAACTAAATTAATATGTTTCATTCAGAAGGATAGTGATAAAAACCTTCAAAAACATCAGCTGCCTATACTTCCAGGCATAGATTTAAAGTGAGATTCAGATCATTACTAAGGCAGGGAGTAAAGAAGGTCCAGAGACTGAATTGTCAGCATTATGTAGTTCTTTCATCTGCACATTAAAAATTTATTGCATTTACAAGCCATGTGGTTTGAAAGTATGTTTTCTTGGCTGATTAATCTTTATTTATGCTAACAGGGATAAGCTTAGTGTCCAGTGACTCGATGAAAATTAATTAACTTAGTAATTTTATTAAGATGGAATTTGGAGACATGTTAATTGCCAAAAGAAAAAATATGCTGACACTGAGGCTGGGATTGTAACTGGAAATTATACTGCTGCTCTGGCAGGAGGACAGCCGGGGTACCCCCTTCTCCTCTCACCTCTTCCCACAGTCCTTGTGGTGACGGGGAGGGGGTGCAAACACAGTGGGAGCTGGGCTACAGCATTGACCTCCTCCGAGTGCCCGCAGAGGGCAGCCCCAAGGAGCAGGAGCACCCTTCCACAGAGCCTCCGCAAGTCTCCTTGCAGATGCCAGATTTATCCACGGCGTCACCAACCATCTCTGCTTCCCCATCTCCCGAGCTCTGCACATGGCAAGTCACTGTTTCTAGTGCTCTTAGCACACTGAAGACTATCTTGATTTAATAGATTAAACATGGATTTTAGAAAGTACGTGTGTTTTCAAGTATTTTGCTGAAATAGGGCTTAAATATCATTATTTGCTCCCTGGGGACATGCTGTTGTGATTTTTGGCTGCATTATTTGTTATTTATACTGCACCACCAGCGCGTAATAGTCAGCAAACAAATGTTTCAGTCTTATTTGAACATCTGCTTAACCTCTTCCATTATTCTGAACTTGATTGTTACAATGAAACAAAAGAAAACAAAAAATGAAGTAGATGACATCTTGGGACTAACAATTCTGCAGCACTGGATATAAATTAGAGCTTTTGATACATCGTCCTAAGTACCACATCAATATCAATAAAAATAAATGAGGAGTTGGACTGATGTATGGACTAGCATCACTGAGTCACCCCTCCCAGCCAGTCCCTTGAAAAAGGCTTTCTGTTGTCCCTGAGATGGAAACTGGTTTTTTTCTAGAACCAGAGTCCTCTAATTCCCTGTCAAGCGAGGCTGCCCAACTTGTTTCTAAATGAACTGGGAACTCATCTTCAGCCCCAAAAACCCAGGTGTGAGCCCTGGCAATCCTGTAGCAATTTACCATTGAACAGTTTTTAAAAGAAAGCTTTTAATGATTATGCTAATCATCTTTATCTTCAGTCATTTTTTTAGTCAGAAGCATACTAATAACTGAACGGAAGGTGGTGAGCAGACCTGTCCACTTAGTTAAGTGAGAACTCGTGTAAACAGCATTATGTGAATGTCCCTATGTCCCCAGCACCTACACATACCCACTTTTGGCAAAGCATGCAGTGTTGCCAGAAGAAAAGAAGAGAGAAATTAACCCCCGTGCCCTTCAACCCATTAGCAGTCAGGGCTGAGGTACCGCATGGCTTCAGTGGTCTCTGCAGACCAGAGTTTTTCTTTCCAGGAGCAAAAGCTTTGGCTGGCAGACTCACTCACCTTTTCCTTGCTCTGTGTGACCTTTTGCAGCTGGGAGAGTGAGGGACCTAATACTAAGATGGATGAATACACATAGGATCTAAGGAAAGTTTTAGATTAATGGGTGATTTAAATGAAGAACCTACCTGTTCTCTGCTTGGAAGTAGAGAGGAACAAACTCAGAGTTGTTCTCTGAAGAGACAAGATATGCTAAACCCAGTATGTTTTCTCTATAGTTTGATCTTGGGTATTGTTCTTACTTGTCTTCCATTCAAACACAAAAACTTAGAGTCCACACTGATGAAGTGCTACCAGTCCTGGACGAAGGTAAAGGTTACCGTTGAAATCACACTTCCCTTCAAACCGGCCATCTGCACAATTCGCAAGAGAAATAATGTGAAGGTACTCAGAAGAGTACCAGCAATTCTTCATATGTTTCTAAAAGAACAAGTATGTTCTTCAACATATAAATATACGTTAAAATAATTACTGACCAAGGTACTTTGCTGCATCAGAGAGAGACAGCGGACTGAGCCCAAGCAATCCCTGTGAGGTATAAAGGTGACTACACCACTTAACACCCACTACTTCAGTAAACAGGTTTAAGCAGCTGCACTTACTTATCCTGAATGTCTCAGCTGAGGACAGGATCTTCTCACTTAGGTCCACAAGAGAAAGGTATATTCAGAGAAGCAAGAGTGAAGATGCAGGTGGAGCCTAAGCTGTACAAGGTCCTGAACGTGTGTTTTCTTTCTTTCGCTGTGTGGGAAGGTCAGGCTCTCAGGCTGCTTTTCTGTTCTGGATGAACTAGGTGGGAGTTGAATGCAATCTGGAGAAGCCAGAGAAAGAGAGGAAGCTCATATTTTTCTGAAAAGTACATGATTTGAATTTAGAAGAGTTCTTGATTTTGTTTTCCAGTATATGTGTATATATACTATGTTCAGGCTGCATAAATTGTTTTACTCCTACAAGAAGACTCAAAACATATTTACAAAATAAAATGTGTGTAATTAATTAGAGGAAAATACACAAGACTATCACCAAATTAGGTAATTAGAATAGTAATGTTGCTGTGCAGGAGTCAATAAAACTTTAATTTGCTTTTGATAAGCCAATAAACTATATACTATATGTTTTCCACTGAAAAATTAAAAGATCCTCTGGAAACTCCAGCCCCAAATATATGTATGTATACACGTTACTATGTAATTTATCGAATAATAAATCTCTGTGGAGGACAAATGCATTACAGTCAACAATGTCATGCTGCTGTGAAAAAGCATCATACTGGGATGTATAAACAGGCATACAGACCGCAAGACACATACAGTAATTACTGTTTTCAGCATGGGTGATGCCTTAGGTGATGTACTGTGTTAATTTTGGGCAACACAATTCAAGAATGAAGCGCTCCATTTGGACAGCAAAAAGATTGATCAAACATCTGCAAATTATGACTTTTGGAGAAGGAGAGAACACACTGGGGCTATTAAGCTTACAAAAAAGAAAATTTAGGGGAGACACAGTAACAGTCTTCAAATATGTACTGCCTTCTGCTAAAGATGAATAATCTACTCTCCTGTCCCTGCTGAACAGGCCAGGAAATAGTGGCCTTAAATTGCAGAAAGGAAGATTCAGGTTAGACACTTGGGAAAAAAAAAAAGAGTTTGAAGCACTTGGAAGTACTATAATAAAGTTTGCAATGGCTAAGAAGCTTTAACCAGTAAAAATTTGTAGGGAATAGATTAGATGAATATTTTTCAGAAATGACACAGATGTGTATGAAGTTGTCTTGAAGGCAAGGATTGACTTAATATTGCTTTTCCCTGTTTTTTCTCTGATTCTGAGACTTCTGAGCAGTGCTTTTGGGTTAGTTTCCAGCCTGGGATAAGAGGAGACTGCAATGTTCTTTTCTCTGATCCAAAGAACAGGATATTTAGCTCAGACCAAAGATTCATTTAGCCAAATATTCAGTGTCTGGCAATGGATGCTTAGGAGAAGCATAGGAAAAATAACAGGATATATAGAGTGAAATTCTGTCGCTTACCTAGTTTCCAGCTAGAAATTATTATATCAGTTTTAGTGAGGGACTCCCTGAGCCTAACAGTACACATGGGTAATTGTGTTTAACAACACACAGATGGATTTATCTTCCATGTATTTGTTTAATTACTTTAGAACAGTCAAACCTGAAAGCTAAAACTTGTGTCCCAGTCTAGGACTCCAAGAAACAGAATCTTTCATGTTGAAATAGAGGCAAAAAAGACTATTAACTGAAAAGGTTTAATCAGCCTGTTCTGAGGTTTGAAAAGTAACCACAGGTACGAACAGTTTTTTCTTCTCCCTTCAGAAACCTGATGATTTTTATTTGAATTCAGTTTGCTTAACTATTCCACAAATCAATAAAATCAAAATGAAGCAGACCAGAAAAATATACTATGGGAGTCTTTTCTTTTTGGCATCACAAATGGGTGATGACAGACATACTGTCCTGTAGCTGTGTGTCATTGGCCTGAACGGCAAAATCAAGCTGCAAAAAAAGGCAAAGCTGTTTATGAGCATGTATGTTGCTGACCAAACTTCAGCATAAGTATATCAACACAGAATTGGTGAAGACTGTAGAACTGTGCCACTTTCCATTAGCCGGTGGTCTGGAACTATATGTGTACAGAAAGGCTTTAATATAAACAAAGTTAAGTCGTCTTAAATTTTTTCACTTAGAACCTAAGAAGTCAAACATGAATTGGCCATCACTTTACATCTGACAAATGACTTGCTTCACAGAAAGAGGTAAAATTCTGTTTCTCAGGAAAATATTTTTTCACAGTACATAATCTGAAAAATTCAAAGTCATTGTGTCTTTACAGGTATTTTTCAAGGTGCTTGTAGGCTTATCTTTTCTTTATTTCCTTGGCATGAATAATTGATGACTTTAGTTCTGAGTCTCATAAATTGAATTGTGGACTCTGAGGAATAGTCATCAGAGAGAAAGAGAATTCAGGAGTGAAGTGTAAATAGAATCAGCTATGAGGCAGCCTGGTGAAAAAAGTTAACTTTATAAGTTTGATTGACTGAAACAGACTAATGTGCTCAACTGGTCTTTCAAGTTACTGGTCATCCTGAATCCTTTGACCACATCTTTATTTCTGGAAATAAGCAGAAAGTGAGATTCAGAGGCAATTTTCTCATGAAATTTATCCTGCCTTGAAAAAAACTTTACAAAATCTAAAATAAAACATAAGACTAAACTTAACTGCTAAGCAATCCTTTGAAAAAAGATAATCTTTCCTGACCTCTACAACTTCCACCTGAAAATGCTGCTCCTTGATATTACCTTTTACTTCATAACCAAATGTGAATGGTTGATGTGCTGTTCAGGAACGGTTCATTGTTATCTTTTCAAAATTAGGCAAAATTTTTAACTGTGTTCTTATACAGCCTAGAGTTATATAAACTGATATTGTACTTTATCCTACCCTCCTTATAAGCTGTTCTCATATTATCTGATTAGTTCTGTAGTCACAGTCTGCTGTAAACATCTGGCTGAAATATTTCTTTGCTGTATGGTTACATGATATTGTATCCTGAATACAAATAAAAATATATTTAAAAAGAAGAGTGGAATCAAAAGAAACACATGCCCTCAAAGGTTGTGTAAACTGGGTTCTAAATAGGACTTTTCCCTTACAAATTGCGATAAATAAACATAAATCTTTAAAAGGTCATTTTTGTCATTATTCAATGTTACACTGCTGAGGACTATGGGAGATGCTGAGTCCCAGCACTAAAGCTGGAAGTGGGCTTACACTGTGGACAGAGCTCCCATGGAGAGGCACAGGAGGTCCAGCATGAGTGGTGGAGTTAACGGCTTTCAAAGAAGGAATGTAGAGGCACAGGGAGGTTAGGCTTCAGTCCTACAAAATGTTTCACTCAAATGACTACCTCCAAAGTCCTTCTGAAGAAAACTGAGAGTAAATGGCTGCATGCACATATACCAGCATAGAGAAAACTGTTTTGCCCTGTTCTAGTTGCCGAACACCATTTGTGGAAATGTTAAAGCAAGGGCAAAAGTTCATATTTCCTGCTCCTGCTTCTTCATTTTAGGCGCTGGATTATCACTGCTTATCTTTACGTTTCTTTTGCATGAAGATGAAGTAGATGAACAGTAAGAGGAACGAATATGACTTTTTTGTTATTGGAAAAATGCTCATTACTGAAATAAGCAGAAAAAATTTAGTTGATTTAAATAGTCAGATCATAACTCTGGAGGAAATGTAAAAGCACCTAAGCTAAGCTGCAACAGCTAAATATTCTGTTCTAATAATGCCTTTGGCTAAGTAAAAATTGTGAAATATGCCTGGATCTATTAGTGACAGATACATTTTATTATAGGGTTGAATCATATAATAAAGATCAATCATTTGTTCTCTTTCATTGTTTAAACCAGCAAGGCTTGAATGCTTGTTAAGATTCTGAGGCAAGGGGAGTCATTTATGTCAGTAATTCAATATCAGATTTTGTGAATAAGGCTAAATGCAGCATTTATTTTTGAAAACTAGACACAAAGGCCAGACTGCTCCAATACATGCCAGTCTTGCTCCTGTTCCATCACTGAATGTGGGATGCACTACTTTCTATAGAGCCACTGAAAAGACTGGTAATTTTCATTCTATCACATTCCAGTAACAGCATGTCCTTCCCTGTATCTTCAACTTTGAGGTAGATATATCAGCATCTTTAATATTTTTGGTTTGACAACACAAATCCAGGAAGCATAAGATTATGGTATACATCTATGAATTCTTTGGTTTAAAGAGATTTGTTGCTTCTCTTAGTGACATCATATGAAGAATTCCAACAACAGTAATAGAATTCTCTTCCCACGTGATAACCTTTTCAAGATGGTTGAGACATTTTTGATTCATTGCCTGGCAGAGGATAGTAAAATAGATGTCAAAATGATGATGTCCTCTGGACATTTTTCCTCTACCTGCATGCATTAATAATACATTTTAAACATGACAAAGCAGCTTCGATTTCCATCTTGCAGTAATGGTTGAAATTAGAAGACGATTAGTCCGTGTATGAAACAGAGAGAAAGAGAGAAATGCTTTGCCTTCCTAGGGCAAAATCAAGAGAGAAAGCAAAACCAAACTGCAATCTCTAAGAGATTTCTTCTGCATTTTGTTTGTTAAATGTTCTATAACAGGTGACAAATGATTGAGTTAACCTAAGCTAAAATTTCCACTCCGTTGTTGTACAGAAGTAGTGGTGTTATTACCTTTCTCTTATAGTCTGGAAGATTAGATGAAAGTAATAAGAATTAAAGTCATGTAAAAAATTTACAAGTAGCAGTTTATGTGCTAAATGTCTGCTCAGGGTTTAAATAAGGCTGTATTCATAAATACCTTCAAAAATTGTTCCTTAGTATGACTTTTAACTCCTGTAAATCCGTTTACCCAACATTGATAAATCACAAACAATTCTTTAAGAATATTCAGAACTCTGAATATTCATGCTCTGTATATCAGATTAGTAACTCTCATCATAATTTGGTGTTGGTTTTCAATCTGAATACAATAAGACTGAGAACTATAAACAAGGCTTAGGAGTAGGAAAATATATACACACAAATCAAAAGTGAGCTCTTTCTTAAAGAATTTTACACTTCCGTATGACACAAGAATACGTGAATGTAGCATTATATTTAGTATTATGCCCCTATGACACACATTCTTGAGTCTACGAAACCAGAAGTTGATTTATAAGAGCTTAAAATATACCCTTCCAGATGTGGGCAATGTCTTAGGATTTATGATATCACGGAGTGATAGGAGTTTCCTTTTAACCTTAAACATTGTCACTGTTTCAGATTGATCCCACAGATTTAACAATACCATCATAGATAGTGTTACAGTTATTATGACACAACGATTGTTGTGCATCGATTCTACATATGGCAAAGTGAGTCAGAAAGTTTTTGAGGTTTTATGAAAGTCATTGTAACTCCCAAAAGACAGTTATCTCCTGTCTTTTTAGCTATATTTGTTCACAGAGTGCCAGATGGATGTAGTGACCAGAAAGCTGGTCCAGGATTTCCAGCTACAGCTGAACTTCCTTTGCATTGTAAGCTGCTGAAAATAATTTTGAGGGCAATTAGGAGAAGAAGTATCTAGACAATTCAGTGCAATAATTCAAGGCCTTAGTAACATGGCTGCTATCTCTTCAGCTGACCATAGCTATTTTTTTCTTCTTGGAAATAACGTGGGAAGCAATTCAGTCTCCTGTATCCAAATCTGAATGAAGTCAATATGGTAGCCAAATTAATCTGCACGAAAGAATATGGAAGGAGATGTGGGAAAGACTGCAAGGCAGTCTCACTGTAAATGAAATAAGGACATTTGAATCTCAGAGAAATATTTCTATGCTTCTTGCACACATTTCTCCAGTGTCCACTCTTAGTAAAAGGAAGTAGAATGAGAATTTACCCTTAAATGGTTACTGTGAATGTTATATCTGAATTAGTGTAACACAAAAATTATGTTCCAAACAAACATACATGTGACAATGAGGAAAAAAAAAAGAAAGATTTTTTTTTCTTAAAACTAGTTTTTGTTTAGGTCTTGTGTTATATATCAGTCACAACTTACGTGAACTAATGGGTGGAAAGATGTTCTTAGTCTCTCACAAATGCATGAAAATCTGTGGGAAATGGAAATAAATGTGAAACTCACATTAATTTACTCAGTATCTTAGCATATGTGGTATCTGTCCAAGGAATGCTATTTATACTACCATATGGACATACAGTATGCTGTGTGGGCTGATAGTGCATTGAAATAGCACGAATGGCCTTCTCTTGTCTGGGCCTTCCCTATACTCTTAAAAACTACATGTGACTTTAAATCCACAGTGAAAACAAGAATGCAATCTGATTAAAACATATGAAGTAATTAAAACATGAATGTTATGATAAAAGGTGAGCTGATATTTTGCTAGGTTTTTATTTTTATATTATTCAGAAGATATAAATAAAAAGAGTACCCAGGATAAAGGGTATGAAAAAGGGGGAAAGAAAATGAAAGCACGATTGGAGGAAGCCAAAACCAGGCATAACCTAAGGTCCTTCTCAAGCAAAAGCCCTGTGAAAATGTATGGATTTGATTATCTATTTCCCGTAAACTCTTAAGTAGTCATTTATTTTACTGGAGAACAGTAGCTAAATGCAATATGGGTTTTCATTGCTATCAGCTCAGAAGAACATCACATAATACTGACTTTGCAATCACTTTGCACTCTGATTACATTGAAAGCAACATATTTGGATCAAAATGCTCATCACTATACATCTTTCTCAAAACGATGAATAAACAAATTCTATAGTGAAAAAAAAGAAAGCAACAAACTTATCAATCTTATTTTAAGATATTAAATACTTCAGTTATTTCACTGTGCTCCCTCAGAGAGAAATGTTCAAATGAGAAAATCCTTCTTGGCTTTCAAAATTAACTGACTCTCCTGTTGGCAGTCAAAGCCCAGAAGCCAGCTATTCTTTTCCATTAAAATAATCCCTCCATGTCCTGGAAGGGGAATGGTTGTATTGGTGGCGACAAGCATTGAAAGCCACTGGTGACTTCATTCCCTCTGCTAATTGATTTTAGTTAATCTTCTGAGGACTGTCCTACTTTCTCAGTTTCATAATAATTAGCTTCTGCATTACCTACTACTATACACTAGTGACAGCAAAAGAAAATTAAGTTTTTATGAACCTTGCATTAAATTTGAAAATCAAGCTGGGATGCCTTTCTAGAAGGGTATGGTGCTGACAAACAAAAATTAACTGGTGTCAACACAGCACTAACGGTGTCTTCTTACATAGAGAAGTATATTATAGGGCTTTAAATTCTACTAATCAAAGAAACTGTCAAAACTAAACAGGAAACATAATACTGGACTACTGGTTTAACAAAACTGAGAGGAAAAACTACCTTATATTAATGAAACCAACGAAAAACACCAGTATAGATAAAAGTAAACAAAAATAATGAATCATAGCTGATGTCTGTAAAAACATCATATGCTATTCATATGACACAATCACACTATTGACAATCATCCCAAATAATTCCAAAAGCAACTGTGATAAAGCTTTAATGCTTAAAGATTTCACATGACATTCATGAGGATATTCCTGAGGTTAAATTAGAAATGATTAATTTATAACTTTTATACAGCACACAGTATTTTCAACTTTCTGAGGTCCATCTGTTTACAGCTTTAACTTTATACTGAAAATGAGGATAGCAGAAACTAACAGGGCGGACAAGCCAAGGCTTTGCAGGAATAGACCTTGCTGACCTGGCTCCTAAACCTGATCATGTTTGCACCTTCCTGAAGAATGTAGCAAGCAATTTCCCGCTCATAAGTCACAAAATGTAACACACAGAGAACTTTTCAGAGGCAGAATTTTGTTAATGGCAATGTGGAAATGAGAAAACATCAAAGATGATCCAAGATAGTATTGAAAGTTGTCTTTTATTTTTCAGTTAGATTGTATATAAAGATTTACTTTTCTTATCAAAGGTTCAGCAGGAGGAGGTGTCTCAGAGCGCTTTTAAACCATGTAAAGAGGTGTTCATGCATTGACGAGAACCTTTAGTTTATATGACAGATAAAGGAATACTCATTCTTTCAGTTCCATAAATTCTTTTTATGGCATATATTTCCTCATTATTGTTAATATCTTGCCATCTCTAATACCTTCACTTCAGGATAGCTTTTCTTTTCACTCATCTTAATCAAAGGAGACATATTTTCTTTAAGCTCAGCATTATAAAAATAGTTCATTGTACTGAAAAATCACAAATAAAATAATGGATAGAAAATATGTTAAATACTATGTTGAGAAGACTGCTGCCATGTTCTTCTTGGTAGAGTCATAACGCTCAGACATATTATATTTTACAGTTTTCTTCCTAAATCTATTGATTCTTAGTGCATAAACAGGATCCCATGTGAGTTTTTACTCTTCGCTTGGATCACTTGGAATGAATCGTTATAACAATGGAGAAAACCCCAAACAAACATGTTTCTCAGGCAACTTCTTTTGGACCTACTGTAATATACTGGAAGTCTCTAATAAACCATCCGTAACTCAATCTCAGAATACATGAACTCAGCTGCACACTTGAATTACTATTGAATTGTCTGATGCTAATCCCATTTGTGTTCAGTATGACAGGAAAAACAGGCTTCAAGTTTTAAAAGCAGGATAAGCTGAATCAAAATTCCATTCTCAAGTACTTCTGATTTGAATGTTAAATCAAACACATTTCTGTATGTCGTAGTTAAAGAGACCAATATCTTACAGGGCTAGGAATCTAAATCATTTTATAGTGTCAATTAAAATCCTCATGTGTGACAAAGTCTTTCCCTAAGTGATCTCTGTGATCAAGTTAAAGAATCTCCCACCACTGAAAGCGGTGAACTTTCAGGATATGAAAGGTCACACCAAGAGAAATACATGTATGTGCATGTTACTTGGTAAATTTAATTAAAATTTGATTTTTCATTCTAGTACGATCATTCCACGTGGGTAATGGGTCCCAGGATGTCCAGAGAGTGATTTGCAATAATAACCTGTTAAATGCCGAGCATCCCATACACAGTGTCGTTACATTCTCCAACATCACGATACATCAGAATAGCAACACAAAATGTTTCTCTTAGGGCAACATTTCACAGGATAACTTTTCACTTACTATATTGAATCATACCAAGATGTTACCTTTCTGTGAGTCAGCCTTTCTCTGGAATTTGACTTCAACAGCCTCTACCTCCTGTAAAGAATCGTGTATTCACATATATTTACCAGGAACATTATACCTGTCTCTTTGCTAAAAGAACAATGAGAAAAGGGCTCTAATAATGTTCAAAGAGTTCAAAGCATTCTGACTGACAGACCAAGTGATTCTTGGGAATGATCAAATAGCATGCAAAATCATTTCTAATTCTTTACAAAGAGCATGTCTTGTAGAGGCTTGGCTAATCTCTTCAGAGTTAAACAGCCTGGTTTAGCTGCACACTTGACTTTTGCACTATTTCCTTTACTCTGAATTTTGCATGGCGGGTAGGAGGTGGAACGCAATCCTCCCTCCAGCTTTTGCTTAGGGTATGCTTAGCGGGCCGAAGCATCCATCGCTCCATCTGTGCCAAGGGAGTAGGAAAGGAAAAAAGAAAAAACAATAAGCAAGAAAGTGGATACACTAAAGTCCTGATTGTTCAAACTGGTTTTCTACACAGAAGTAATTGTGTAGTAAATCTGGGCATTTGAAATCTATACAGCAAAATATACCCTGAGTTTTATGGGATAAGAAACAGGGATTGTTAGTGTTCTGTGCCTGGTTGACTTAAGCTAGCTCTGAAGTAACAATACTGTCCCTTATTATGAACAGGACACCACTGCGAACGGATCGTTAACCTCAAACAGGATTGCACGGTCCAACAACTCACTCTAAAAGTCTGTCTGACATTTTCTCTTCTGGGTTTTAGGTATAGTTTTCATAAGAGGAACAGTGGCGAAAAAAAAGATGGGATTACTTATTCTGCTGAATATGGTTTTACCGATAAATTCAGGCATTTTCTTTCACACTGCCTTTAACCAGGGAGCAATCACAACCAATTGCAAGCCCTGATTTTTCCTGCCAGGGCAAACAGGTTTCACAGTTTGGAAAGCTGGACTCGGTGCTGGGGCAGCCTTGCCCTCTGCCAGTTCTGGAGATTTGAAATTATCCTGAGCAGTGACTGGAGTGAGAAGAAACATCAGGCGTGCTGCAAACGCATGGACCACAATCACAGAGAAAACATACCATAAAAGGTTCAGCTTAGGAGAAAATCATAAAGGCCCTGGCTCTTCTACACAGCACAGATTGGCACCATCGTGCTTTCCTTCATTTCACCACTGAATCCAACTGTGTTACCCAGCTTCCAACAGTCTTTTGAGCGATAGTAGTATTACGGCTCTGAGCACTTCTGGCTCTGAAATGGAATGCAAATGTTGATAACCTTCTGGCAATGGACGTAATGCACCCTCTCCCCTGTGGGCAGTCAGAGCCTCAGACATTTTGTGCTTTAGACACTTCCAGATGGCAAATCTTCAGATGCTCCTGATTTCTAAGATAAACTGAATCAGTGTGCTGCTATGGGAATTATGGCTTGCAGGATTGTGAAACCCTGGAGTGCAATTAGCTTATCATCCAGTGGTCAAAGCTATGACACAAATGTGTTTTAGCCCACCAGCTCACCAGCAGAACGCCCAGCAGCACTTGCAAAACGTACATCTTCAGCTGGCGTCCTGCCAGCACGCCTGAGCTGACCTACCTGTTATTGCTGACGAGAGAGCAAGGTCCTTCAAGTCCATGCTGCTTGTGCAAATATGCTGACCTCTCTAGAAAGAGACCATTGGTGTCCCTGGCAGCTGGGCGAAGGGCCCTCTGCCTGCTGTCACCTCTGCTCCTAGAGGGACAGTCCTGCAGTCACATACGTCTACCTCCTCTCTCAAGTCTTCAAGAGGGTCATGCTGTACGATCAAATAGAGAAACTCTCGTTTCTCATTCATTGCATCATCACTGTTAATCTCTTATACTCAGTTTTAACTTTGTCTTCTCTTCTACCAGCTAAAGCTATATCGATGTGTTTAACCGTCTCCTAGAAAAATGTAGCCCTGCACCAACCCCCTTTTTGTTGCAGTTCTGTAAAATACCAAAATACCAAAATACCAATTTTTTTGTGGGTGGGAAAAGGAGGAAAGGAAACAAGGAAATAAAGTAAATTTTGACACTAGGACAGGTTCAAAATGTTAAAAAACCTTTACCATTCCCAATATTTCCCAAACATTAACATGAAAGTTTAGTGTTTTTTTTTTTTTTAAAAAAAACCCTCAATGGAAGGAGAGAACTCCTCAAAGGGAAGGAGAGAATGTGAAAACAAATCCATTGATACAGGTACCTCTTTTATCAGTTTTGAATCACAGTGACATGCTTTTAAGGGCTGTTGAAATATTGATGAAAACTGCTTATCTGATTTGAAATTTAAGCAGATGTTTTAATCAAGTATGGTGGCACTTTTAATGTTATCATTTGTTAATAGGATGTCAGTTTTACATCTCACATCCAAATCACTGTCGTCTCAGTGCGGAATGCTGCTATTCAGGTGTCAGAGCGATGCTCTGGCGTAGCCTTCAGCTCTGCTCTGTGTCTGTGCCTGGTGATTTCCAAAAGCTCAGAAGGCAATTCATGAGGAAACAAAGCAGTATGGTTTTAACGAAAGGGGATTAAAGATTCTGGGTCAGGCAATCAGAGCAAAAAGGGGTCCCTCCTGATTTTGATGAAGTTTCTGGAAGCTAAGTGGTGCAATAAAGAATGACTTTTGCAATTGCCTCTCTCTTATCATTAGATTAATGCTGAAAAAAGTGACACTTTAAAAGGTTTATTGCTGTGCTTAGAGCTGTAGCACTGCTGCTAAGTGGATGCCTTTCTTGCTGAAAGAGCAATGCAACAAGGAAACTCATGTTGCTTCCTTTCTAAATTGCAGATTTATATCCATTTATAGTCCTAATTCTAGGCCATTATCGGGAACAGAGGATTGTCTTTTCCCCACACACACACATTTCATTTTCCGTGACTTCAATGACATTAACAGTTCTGAGTCAAGAATCAAGTCTTCTCACATCTCATGCGAAGAAATCCATTCACATGGCATCTGCATTTCACTGTCTTGCTATAGGTTTTGATCTTGTTTGTACACATTTCAACAGGATGATATGCTGCATGTTTTCGCTTTATAAACCCTCCCTTCCTGATTATTTGTCTAAAAAAGATGAATCCCATTTCAATTCTCTCTCTCAAGAAGCATGAGGTTTAATTAACACTTTTAAAAGCTCTTTATGCTTCAGAAGTATATCTTTCACACCACATTTCTAGAGATATTTTTATTCAAGCAACTTTTTCATTGAAAGGTTGACAAGGAGAATTTTGGTTCAAAGCACCTCTGTCTTCTGATCACAATTCTCTTTAATGTTGGCAGCAAAATTTTACTGCTCATGTTTTAAACCAATATGAAATATGGGCAACGAGTGTTAAAAAAATGACGACTATTAGAGTCCACTGCAACAGTGACTGTGAATGAAACACGGGAATTAAAAACTTTAAACTA
Source organism: Calonectris borealis (assembly GCF_964195595.1). Classification (NCBI taxonomy): domain Eukaryota; kingdom Metazoa; phylum Chordata; class Aves; order Procellariiformes; family Procellariidae; genus Calonectris; species Calonectris borealis. Next base: position 49,998,508 of record NC_134316.1, on the reverse strand, counting down.
TGCAATATCATAATAGCAAAATCTAAAATCAAAAAGAGAGATACCCTCCAGGCAGTATAACGTGCTGGCACAATACAGTCATTCTTCTAGGGATGTTAAAACACATTTCAAAACCACTTTGATTTCTATTCCATATGTTAAATGTACTTCTGTTTCTTAACTATACCCCTATTTGTAGAAAGTCAGTTTATACTGTCTTTGTCTCCGATTCAATAAGATCTGAGTTTTCATGGAGAGTGGGAACAGGGGGAAGTACTGGTTGAGAGAGAAGGAGAAACAGTGGAAATCTCTATGTTGACTTCAATAGAAATAAATAAGCTATGTTCAGGAGAAGAAAAAAATAATTTTGGTTTAGTAGTTATAATATCTTATACCTAAGAGTAAGCGTGTAGCTTCAAGGAACTAAGTTTTATTTTAAGCTTAGAAAACCAGCTTGTTTTCATAAGAGGGAGCATAATAACTTGCTTGATAAAGTTCTGTATCTAAACAGAAAACAAAAAAGCAGCAGTTTCCCAGTGATATGTTCAGGCAAGTAGGAAGAGTCCTAAATGGTTAAAGTGTGCTACCCATAAACCAGAATGACAGCACCTTCTCTTACTTCTAAGCTACACGTACTAAACAGGTTGGTTAAAGAAAAGACACAAAAATCACTGTTATTATTTTGAGATTGTTCAGAAAAAGGACAAAATACTTTTTCTTGCACTTTGTTCCTCCTGCGATGTAGAGGAAAAAGACAGCCCCTACCCCTTTTGGACTTTGATTCATGTTCTTTCTCCGACTTCATCATCTTAGTCCCTAATGCTTTCTCATGGACATATAGGAGTTTAATTCAAGATCCTACTCCTTCATGGCAGTGTATGCACACATACTTTAGAATAAGCATGACACTAGTGATCAAGATGTGCAAACCTTACATCTGCATCTGACCAGCCTCTGTCTCACATGCTGTAGAAATCTATCATTTGATTCCTAATGGCATTGACACAGTTCAAAAAGTTTGATGGCTTGCAGGGAACGATGAAAGCCCCACAGAGAAAAAACATCTCATACAGCTTTAGTAGCAAGAAACTCTTTCATAGTTCAGATTTCCTCACTTATTTTGACTCAGCTATGGACACTTGAAAGACGGTTTACTGATAACATTAAAAAACAACACATGTGGACTTAATATCTGCAGATCATCATGAAGAGTTTTTGTTTTTATTTTTTTAAGTGATGCTTGGAGATGCTACAGCAATCGTTGAAGTCAGTGCAAAATTCTTTCATAATTCAATCCAAGTAAAAGCTTGGATTGAATTTTTTCCTTGGTTAACATTCTGGACTTCATTCAAGCTTAGCATAGGGGTAAGCATAATATTGATCAGATGTAGTAAGCCTATAAAATGTGCAATTTTTGTTTGTGCTAGATGCTAGGATTAGGATATTGAAAGCCAGCTTGCACTACAAGCTTTCTTTCTAATCTTGCTCAAATTAGTTATTCTCAGTTTCCCTCCCTACACCTGCGAAATAGGAGTGATATGCTCCCAGCAGTAACTCTGCAATCCATTAAGTTGTGACTCCTGCAGCAGAATATAGCTCCACTTACAAGAAGATAGTTTCCTTCGTCCTTAAAATAAAGGAAATGAAATAGGACAGGCGATAAGATCTTAAAATACTGTCATCCCCTGCCCCTCAAAAAGATGAGGACTAACTTGTCTGAAATTAGAGTTCTCCATTAGCGGTGGTATAAGTGGATTTCATGTTCTGCGTTCATCTTAACCTGATGAGGCTCCATCTCTATCCGTAAGTCTCCCTGCCAATTCCCCTCACAGCTCAAAGCTTAATGGACCATTCAGGAGCTAGACTGCTCTTCACTGGTCCTACAAATAATAATTTCTATAAGCCTGGGACTTTTATCCACAGGTATCCCCCTCTCTACAGCCTGGTAATTCACCTCTAATTACTGCTGCATGAACACCACCATTCTCTCAGGCTCAGTTCCATCTCCTTTCTCCTCTGTGCTATTCAGTATATCAGAAAATAAATAGATGGCTAAGACAAGCTCTCCCACCGCTCTGCCTTCCCCAGATTTAGCCCTCCTTAGCAATTCTAATGCTTGCTTCTACCTCCTTTCCCCAGCCTGTGAGAGTTACCATTTTTATTCCCTGTATCTGGTCCGATTTCAGGTGTTTTGTGAATGCCCTTGAATTTAACTCTTCTGTGGCCATGTGGGATTTCAAAATCCTGTCACAAATTTTAAAGTCCTAATTGTTGCAGAAATGGTGATGCTATCCCACCATTTGCCTTCAGTTACATTGCGTCAGTTCTCACAAATGATAATGAGATTTGTACCGGTGTAATTCTGTGTATAGTTTGAGTACATGATTTTCATGACAATTATAGGAAAAAATCGTAAAAAATGACCAGTAAAATTATGATTGTAAAATGTTTAGTCATAGATAAAAAGGACATTTTGGACAAGGAGATATTTCTCATTTATCCTTATTTAAGTTGGATAAAGTAAAATGAAACCAGATGTATAAATTCTTTGTTGTAATAGGCATTACTTATTTTGTGAGCTCAAATGTTTCTTTTATGCATACTCATTTTTAATAGTCATAGTTTAGGTCCAATAGTTCTAAGTTTGAAGCCCTAAAAATAAACCTTTGAGGATGTTAATTTTGAAAACTGTAAATTCCTAAAAAATTTCCTCCAAGTAAACCAAGCTCATAATTTCATACAGGGAGTTTTAAATTACCAAAGAACTAGCATACATTACTGGCGTAATGCTTACATCTCAAGTCCTGGTCAAGGGTCTCATGACATTTGTCTTTTTCTGTGTAATTTTTTCTATGATGTATATGTATGTATTCTGCTAGTAAAAATTAAAAGACCAGGTAATGCTGAAAAAATTCTGATGCATTTGCGTAGTGAAAAAGAACTGAAAAAGACCAGGTAATGCTGAAACAATTCTGATGCATTTGCGTATGGATAAAGAAAGCTGTAGTGTTCTGCTGGTACATCTTGGATAAAGCTTTCTCTATAAGACTAGTACAAGGAGTAATTATCCGCCTGAGAGAATTTCTGAAATCGGGTTTCCAGCAAACTGGCTGTATCTTATTATTTCCTCCAGCGCTCTGCAGACACATGTTTTGTGTCAATGCATTCCGCTCAAACAAGTGAGATCACACTGAAGCAGAGTGTCTTGCCTGAAATGTTAAGATCTCAGTGCTGCGAGAGGATGAGCGACCCCAGGAGATCGAGCTGCCTCCGTCCTCCACCAAATCCACAGGGGGAGCAGCCCAAATCTTTGCAGATTGAGTCTTTTCATCAAGTTGCTGGATAGCCACCTCTTGGTCCCAGCTGCGTACAAACAGCCTAAAAAATGGCTCTCTCCCCCAACCTGTTAGCTGCAGATGAGAGTAACCACTTAATCTCTAGTTAATTTACCAGTCACAAGGGAGAAAATGCATTTCTGTTCTTTTCCGGGGCAGATAAATTACAATAGTATTTGTAGAGCTGAGCTTTTAAGTTATAAAACCAAAATCTGAAAAGCATAATAGAAGAAAAAACACCGAGAAAGAAATCCTACATAGTAGACAACAGTAGAGCAAGTGTGAAGAGGAAAACTTCAGTCGATAGTGAAGCAATAAATGCGACTAAATCAAATAAAACTGTAAGAGCGCAATCTCAGTAATGAAGAGCAGATATACTGTGCAATACTGAGGATGAAACAACAGTAATAATTGGAACCGATCTATTCTTCATTCTTCTTCAAAATGTTACAGTGTTTTATATAAAGTGGGAAGCTTGTTATTTTTCTGAGAGTAGTGAGATATTAATGAAAATGGATACCAGTTTCCTAGCCAAGAGCTTCCAAACTCATTGTAAGTAGCGGGTGCCTCATTTCTGGATGTCCAACTGCAGACTCTTCCTTTGAACTGAGTTTTAATAAAATTACTGAGAAAATGGGTTTTGAAAATAAAGCCCTTTCAAGAGTCTCCATTTGTGTAAACAAGAATTAAAGCAGCTAAAAACACCAAAGAACTGTTTTGAAGCATGTCCCAAGCCTTAAGGGTCATTTGCTTGCTCTTCAACAGTATTCCACTTACAACTGGGAAATCAAGAAGTCTTTTCTTCAGTTGAAAGCCAAAGCAAACCAGGAAGCCAAGTGCCAGTTGTTTATTTATTTGTTCCTACTAAGCCACTGGTGTTTTTTTTTCCTTGCACTTGAATTAATATTCCTTAATTAAAAGGAAAAGTATGACCCAGATGACATAAACACAAGGTTCTTCACTAGCCACATTGGGCTTGATCTTCAGTTAAGCAAAACATTGTACATGGCGTGCTAAGCCCTTGCTAGTAAAATAGCTACATTTTGGTAGAAATAGTAAGAAAATACAAGACAATAAAAATATTTTAAATCAATAAATCTCAGGAGACTGTAAAGCCCTCCAGGACTATGTAGATACATTGACAGAAAATGGAATATTCGGTGAAAATAAAGGTTAAAATGACAAAAAACATTGTAAAAGTTATGTTGAAATTATTGAATTTGTTATACACTCTATCTAGCCAGTTACCCTGGCCATAAAGAATTTATTTTTCATTCTACTTGAGTGAAGAACAATTTTCATTCTCTTATTTAAAATGAACACAACATGTTCATGGGTATATGTGAGATCCATATGTTTTAAAAAATAATGAAATATTATTTAGAATTTTTTTCAGGAAACATGTAAAAACCACAGGAAAGTCTTTCCTGTATAGCAGTAGGACAAAAGGACTACAGTCTCTGTTGTTGGCTTCCATCATGGAAATCTGGGGCTAAGGGAACAGGTCAGGAAATAGATGGGCTTCAAGAAATTTTGGATCAAAAACTTTCAGACTTCCTGAAGGTTACACTGCAAGCCTGTGACAGAGTTAGGTAAATAATCTGTGGCTCAGATCCTAGTGCTTTACCTCTAATGTAGCTTTCTTCTGAAATGTGATCTGTTGAATATTCTTCTCCAAGGAAAAGAATCTCAGATATTTTCAGACTGATGTGCTGTAACTTTAAACATGGCCATACATTTTGCCAAATATTTTAGATACATCAGAGAATCTTAATGTTTTTTACAATTGCTATGCAGCAAATTCCCTGGTGTCTTGCCAGATTTTCCCATTTATACCTGATTTCTTGAGTAGTTTATTTTCAAAAATATCACCCCCTTACACCACAGCAGACCCAGAGAATTTTTGTTTGTTTGTTTAGTGGAAGCACCTATTCTATAAAATTAGTGTTTTAAGTATGCATTCTAGCATAATCATACATGGGTCACTAAAATGTCAGACACTAAAATTAATAAACTTGGTATATTAAGTTTTACCATTACGAACACTGTTTTGATGTATTTGTCAAAACAGTCTTTAATGTGAGAGAAAGATAGTCTCTGCCTGTTTTTTACATTAAATGTCTTCCAAGCATTTTGTTTTGCAAAAATATGGGGGTTAATTTTGCTAACTTCTCCCCAGCTTTCCAGCTACCTCAAATCCTGTCAGTAGTTTCAGCTGGGGGAAAATGGGGACCATACTTCAATTCCCCTTTCCAAAATCAAAGAAAAAAACATTTCTGAATACACTATGTGGCACAGAATTGTCTTGCGAATTACTCAGGAGTGGCCGCATATCACTGGCAGTGAATAATCTTTATATGGCTGAAATCTGAAAAGCAATTTCTATCTGTAGCCATTTTTATTTTTAACACTGCCCCCTTTCACTGGGCTTTGAGTGCATTGTATTCCTTTCGAATTACAGACCTTATAAAACTGAATTTTCATTTTAATGCCCTTTCTTCATAAGAGAAATGAAAGGAAATGCTAACCAGAGCCAATCTGCCCCACAAAGAGAGGCTATAGTCTTGATTAAACTCATCAGATGAATGTTAAATACAAGGTGGAGTGGATACCCATCTGACTGCTTTCACAAAAACCTTAATGCAGCACCTAATCCTGTTTTACAGTGTGGCCTGCCTCCGGTTTCAGTAAGCAACTGTTCAGGGTATTGCTCATAGTTCCTGCCACAGCACTCTTTCAGGCAGAGTGCAGCTTCGGTTTCGGAGTGACACGAGTCCAAAAGCCACCAGCTCTCCCTGCCAAGACCGTGCGGTCTGCCTGGATCCTGATGCAGCAGGCTCAGGCAAGCCGTAGACCCGGGGGCACGCTCATGGCACACCAGGCTAGCCACATCCAGCCCACAGTATGCAAGTAACCCGTATAAATGGCTGTAAGGAAAGCTGCTCTTAGCCAGAGCCACGGCCCCGAACTGGGGGTGGAGAGAGGTATCACTTCTGGGCTACGTTCACCTCCGCACTGTTAGAAAAGAAAAGCGAAGGTCACTCTTTCCATTTGATTCTTTCAGGCATGAATGCATTGATATGTGCATATTTTGAGACAGCGTCTGAGGAAAGTGCGTAGACTGGCAGGAGAGGACATGATTATAGAACAGTGGAAAATGCACGGTTGGTACGATTTTAAATTTCCCCCTTGTCTTTGGAATAATCACTAAAACATAATTCTGAAAATCTGAGTTAAAGCAATGTGTGCACATAATTTGTTTGGGATAGAAATTATATTGTGTAGTACTTTGCATAGGCAGTACAATCATATGCATAAGTGCAGTTTTAAGATATGATTTTGTGCAAAGATGGACATTCAAGGGTAAAAGGAAAATTCTCAGACTCCACTGACATTGCTCTACAGTTTCAGGGACGAAGGGCTTCTCTGAAATATTTCACACAGGTCTTTGTCCCATCAAGGGAATCTATATTGTTGAAAAATGTATCTTTAAAATTTTAGTATATCATATAAGAGTATATAATACTATATAGAACATATACTATACTATAGCATAATATTGCAATAATATTGTAATTTTACTAAACTGGATAGTGTCATTAAATTAGTAATGTAATTATGTTAAACGTTACATATCTAATTCTGGGAAGTTATGTTCTGTGACAAAGCTAGTGATTTCCTGTTCTTCAGTCAAAAAGGAAAATTCAAATATGCCAGAAGCAAGATTCACAAAAACCCGACTTGTCCAGTTCTTGGTATAAAAAAATTAAATAAACATGAAATAAAAGTAAATTATTTTATAAAATACTCATAAGAGTCTTCATATCCTGAAGTTGCTCAATTTCTGTAAGGGGTGACTTTCCTTTTAACATCTGCCAGCTTTCATTGTCACATTGCAGAAACACATCTTTATGTATAAGCAGAGAAAAAGACTGACAAGGTCTTTGCCAGTATGAAAATCTCTTCTTTGATCTTTTTGCCCACAAAGGGTGATGAAAAAACAACACTAATTTGCCGTTTGTACTTTCTGGTTGATGAAACATTACCAGTTGTCAGAGGATTTTTAAGTATTCATGAATACCAGTGCTCTTCAACATGGATAATACAAGTGCCCTCGATTATTTATAACCCAAGACGTCAAATTGGAGGCTCTGAGCCAGCCAAGTGTTTAGTTTACATTCTGCCTCTTTATTCTGTTTTGCTTTTTGCTTATTTTGTTTCTCCAGAGGAGATTGCCTTCTGTTCCCGAAACGAATTCATTGCTGAGAAGCATTTGTAAATCAAAGAGCAGTCTTGTTTCCTCGCTGTCTTTCTCTCTCAGTGTGTAGTTTTAGGCTGACTATGCTCTGCTCACACGCATTTGAAGTTTCTCTTCAGCCACACCAAGTGAAGATTGTTATGTCAAATTTGTTCAACATTTGCTAATGGGTGTAAAAGTTATTGGAACAGGGGCAGAGGGAAGAGAGAAATAACAACGAAAACCGAAATTGAGATATAAGCCTGCACCATAACCACATATTTCTCATTTTTAAAACAAACAGGATTTGTTTCTAGTTATTCTATAACACTCACTAAATCTATTCATATTTTTTGCTAAGTTTTAATATTTCATTTGTATTTACTAACTTGCCATGTTCCATTATGTTTTGCTTCATTTGTAGGCTGTTTTGTTTCAGGTCTTTTTATACATTATTTTCATCTTGCAGCGCCTGAAGGCAATCTATTCTACAATCATTCCAGAAAACAACTGCTTAATTAGTTGGCTGTATCTCTCCATCCTCTTCTTTCTTTTCCTGGCTTTCTCTCCGATAAACCTGATGAAACTAACACAAAGCATAATTTTGATGCTTTGATAGAGCTTCATTTCATACACAGTATTGTGAGTAACGTTGGGATCTTCTATTTGCTATTCAGCCCTTTTAAATCCAGGAAAGATTACTACACAGGCTGAAGCTGAAAAAGCTAAAGGCAGTGGAGGTGAAAAGCAAACGGGAAGGGGCAGTCAAGTTGGAAGGTGATAGTAAGGAGATAGGGAGGGTAGTTATCACAACTGGTATCTGGCCAACCGAGAATTAGAATAAATGCTATTGTATGTTTGCATCTGCAAGAGTACGTGAGCCCTGAAGAGCTGAGCAGGGGAAGGAGCAAGAGATTCAGCTCAGAGAAAGCAATCCTGCGTATCGATTTGTTGCAGCATGGTAGGAACATAGAGTCCACAACTGGTGAATACTACTTCCAATTATACATGTAGCTGAGCCTTTTAAATGGAAGGTTCAGAGATCGTGCGTAGATGAGCCTTAAAAAGATGTGTCGGTCTCTCCGAGTGTGCTGTGTGGTATGCTTTGCAGGGCAGTTCTCTCAGCATCAGTGCGTAAGCTGAAAAACTGCCTGGATTAGATACTGATATGAACAATAGTCCAATAACATCCATAGCCATGGGAAAAAGTAGCTGTGTAGGAAGGATTACTGTGGCAGCAGCTGGTGATGTAGCCGAGGGCTATAGTAAAGCTTATGGAGTAGAGCTGCACTGCTTGCATGTTGATGGTTTAACTTGCATATATATATCCCTGTATCTGGGGCTGCAGAAATCAAAATTCCTTATAGAAATGCGTAGGACAAAGAGATTTGTTGACCATATCTGCACCATCTGAATAAACACACTTCTATCAAAATCTCAGATTCCTCCCTGGCATGCCCAATGCCAGGTGTGACAGGGGAATGCATTTCCAGAGATTTTCTGGTTTATTTTTCTGTCTTTTACTCCTGGTCAGGACTCTGAAGAATGTTCTGAAGCCATTGGATCTGCACAGCCCCAGACCTGCTGACTCCATCACTGCTTTGCACACAGTATTGCCAGTGAGGGGACCTGTCCTGCCTTCCGCGCTCTCTCTCTCCCACTTTCTCTTTCTTTCTCTCTTCCTCTTCCTCTTCCTCTTCCTCTTCAGGGGCAGAGAGACCTGTGGTTGTCTCCCTACATCAAGGAGATGATCCCTAACAGAGATCTCAGCTAAGTTCTATTAGTCTGAGATCTGCGTAGGGAAACAGTATGGAACTGGGTGTGCTTTAATTTTTATAGATGAGGACAAACTTACAGCAAATGTGTTTGGAGAGGTACTTTATTGGCCTGGGTCACCGGATAAAGTGGGAAGAAAAGAAGTCTATTTCGGAAGCCTTTTACCTCTTTCTTTTTAACTAGGTGTGCTAAGCTTTCCAAGAGGATTTGTCAATCCTCATAGAAGGTGAAAAAACCCTAGGATGCGTACATGTGTATCAGAAGGAAATCTGATACATCTGATACATGTACATGTGTATCAGAAGGAAATGGAGTCTAGTGTATTTACTACAGCACAATTTATCCACTTGATAAAACCGAATATTTCTGTACAGGGAAAAAAGCATTCGGAGTAGAGACATGTGTTTAGGTTTATTAGATTGCAAACATTAAGTGCTAGCCGCTTGCACTTACAGATACAAGTTTTTACTTCCTGCTTTGAGCTACAATTTTATAGCATCACATTTTTTTTTTGCCAGAGACAATGACAAACTTTAAAGAGCTTGGAAGCATTTGTCCTCGTCACAGTGTCTGATTTAACTTTGCAAAAAATGTATCTGTCCAGTGGGGATGGAAATAGTTGTTTATTAAACCTGTAATTTGATGATGTTTACAATTCAACCTCTACTGTTTATAAATAAGATATTAAATGGTCAAGCAACTACATACAGAAATTACACAATATTGCTACCCTGTAATTTTAGTGTCCTGCCATTGCTCCCTTCAATAAAAACATTAAAAATTGTTCCTTATTCAAAATAAAGCTGCATTAATACAGCTTATTCTGTTTCACTTGCACATTATCATGTGACATCTTTGAAGTGCACATGGAATTTTGAAAGATACTAAACCTAGTTATGTACCTGAAAGATACTAGACCAATTTCTGTCTCAGTGTAAGTCAATTCAACTCCAAATAATAAAACATTGCAGATAAAAAGGGCTAAAAATATTTTAAACAGGTAGAACTGTTCTCTCTCCTGAGAGAATATTTCCAAAGGAAATCAAGCTGTATCTCATCATCACAGTGGGAAACAAGAAGACATCCTTTTGTGAATGTGCTAAACGGCAAAATGCAAACAAACAAACAAAAAATACAACAAAAAGAAGGGAAAAAGTAAAGAGAGAAAGAGACAAATAAAAGCTCTGAGGAATCCTTAGAGCCAGAAATGCTCTCTGAATCCCTTGTCATTGCCTTGCGGTTCTCTGGCTCTGACAAGGAATGAAGGATGGCTTTGAATGCTGGCCAGTTTGCGTTTCAGACAGTCGATGTAGTCCAGCTTAGCTTCTTCGGTAATAGAAGTTGGGGACAGAAAACCGTTCAGCTTGGCTTCCCTAACAAACAAACTCTGCTTCAGCACTGGAAAAGGACAGAGGAGATGGAGAGTCATTATTCATAATTATTCATGATGCCATTTGTGAGATTGGCTACTGATGAGAAAGTACAATAAATACCTCATAAGTGTTAAACTCAACCATAAAGAGCCTTGAAAGAAGACATGAATAATGTTTTGGAAGGGAAAGGAAGAACAAGCTGTCCCTCACTAGTACTCCTGGTGTGCCAGTGCCATGGCTTGGCTCTTCAGCGTGAACAAGAACTGCGCAAGAGAAAATTGGCTGCACTGAACAATGCAGGTTTCCAGCTGGAAATTTCTATTTTTCATAGGAATTAGGAGTTCCAGGTAAACTTAGGCACCTCTTCTAGTCTTTGTCCCCACATAGGAATACAGGCAAAAATTGCAAAATATCTTCCATGCACGAAACACTTTGCCCTATTATCTCACAGGTGAAGAGGTCATTACGTTTCCTTATGAATAGGCACCTGAAATTGTTTTTGTCAAAAATAAAAGGTGTGAAATGTAACAGTGAAAGAGAAAGCATGAATAGATTTTAAGGCAGAGTTTTGAGCAATTTAATCTTCATTCAGAATATAGGTACCATTTTCTAAGTGCCTGCTTTATTGTTGCTGAATGGATCGTGACAGAGAATACGGAGTACTTAGAACCAAAGCTGTATGAAAACAGAAAGCAGGATGAGGGGACATGAGAAAGGGGGATGCTGTCTCAAAGCCGCTGAGTCGCTTGGAAGCCTTTCATGTGGCAGTCTGCAGTTGCTGAAGCCACGGCAGGTGGGACTCTCTGCGGAGCCATATGTTACTTGTAGCAGAATACCTTTCACAGCTGGATCTTTCCAGCCTGTACAGATAATTACATGCTGTGGCAGGGCCATGTGCGCTGATGACACTGCTGGAAAGGGGTTGGCTGCAGGGGAGAAGACAAAATGGGTCTTTGGCTGTGATAAGTTGAGAGACATTTTTTCATGTGAACAGCAATGAAAAAGTATTTGGTTGCGTTGTATCCTTTAACTAGAGACGCAGTGTGCAATGCAATGCACTAAATCACATGGGCATTGCTTTATGAAGCCAGCTGACATGCAATTCTGAAACATGCTCCAAATGAAAAATATTCTATATAAGGAAAAAACTATTCATGCAAAAATGATAGAAAATTCCATGAAGGTACACAAACATTTCTGTAAGTCTAGGAGACATGATATTTGCTGAGTAAGAATGGAAAAGCCTTATGTGAAATAAAGTTTGAGAAAATTTCTACTTGTTATATGTATTTCATGTAGTTAAAAAACTTGCAATACAGTTTCTTTTATAGGGTAGAAAAATTTTATTAACATCAGCAGCACATATTTGGCTAGTCAGGAAGAATTGCAGAAAATCTGACATTTTCACATCTCCATAATTATAACTTTCCTTTTGGAAGTAGTTATTCCCAAAAGGAGCAACCTGACTACCTGTTTGCAAAATGTTTACCAGCTCTAGAGAGGTCATCAGATTGTTATTCCTACACTGACCTTTAGGTCAGAGAGTGTTTATTGATCCTAATATCATAAGTGAGATCAATGAAACAGTGAATTATTTTAGGTTCTGTCCATCGGAAAATTCCTGCTATTTACAACTACCAAGACATTACAAGCAAAATATTTGAGCTACAGGCCAACAAATGTATCTATTACACATAAACCGTGTTAACTGCTCCTTGCTCTCCTAGATAAAAACCTCCTTTTCCTGTAAAGGTACCATGAAGTATGCATTTAGATTAGTTTTAATAACAAGATCATTAATCAGGTATCAATGCTTCAAGACACTTCATTGATCAGCAATTCTTTAAAAGTATTAGGAATCTTATAAGAAGATACTGAACAGAATGTAAAGCGTCCTATGCCACAGCTTGTCATCTTGGTCAGTTTTGTAGACTATATGATGACGTAGCAATATTTTCAACACTTTGAGCACTAAAACCACATTAATTTTGATTGTCTTTTCCTGGTCAGTGAATAGCTTAGTATGGGGGGGATAACATTCCCCCCATCATGCAGATCTCCAAGTGAGTGCGCTGACTGCTGTGTTTAATGTGAACGTTAGTGTAGTAGCTATTCTCTACCTAAACGGTTGGAATAGGAGAAAGCAAAAACAGACAAAGGAGTCAAAGAGAAAAAAATGAAAGTGATAAGAAAATAAACAAGTTCTGAATAATGAGCCTGATTTAGCATTCATTTCATCAGTCTTATGATGATGAATGAAATAAAATCAGAGTTAGTCTTGGTAAAAGATTTCCAAAACTAAGGATTTAAGGTTTGAAAGTTTCTTCTTGGATCAAATGTTATACTAAAGGATTAAAGGCTGGTTTTGCCACTGAATAAACATATTTATTGCCTTTTTTGAAATTAATATTACAAAATTTCATTTCGTGCAAGCACCTTTGCAAAAGGATTATAGGCAGAATGAGGTAGCGAGCTCCTTCTACCAGTATTCAAAAAGTCTTCATTTTTCATTTGGGGAAGCAGATTAACTGTCACTAAGAACAGACATTCAATCCTGTCTGTATCCTTGAGCTGATGCTGATAGCCAATTAAAGCCTGTTGTGGCGATGCTTTTTGTAAATGAGGCACTCTACATTTTCCAACATACATGCCTAACATTAAAAGCATAAATCTTTATTTAAACATCTGAATAAAGCAGGATAATTTTCAGAGGAGCTTAGTTCCCACATATTAATGGACACTATACTGTCATCTCTGAGAAAAAGACCACTTTCTTATAGGAATACTGAAGAATTATGCATGTAACATTAGGCATCACTTTTTGAAAAATCTGTGTCCTACTGTTAGATTTTGGGCCCCCCAAAAATTCGGCAAATTCAGTGTCAAGGACTCAGTACCCAAAATAAATATATATATATATCAGAGAGTCCGAAATTGTGTCATATATGAAAGTAACTAGGTAGGTTCAAATAGCTGAAGACGTTTTCTCGGAATATGTTCAGTTTGAGTCCATCAGTTGTTTTTATCATATATATGTGCAATAAGTATATATTAAAAGTAAAAATTATGAATAACATTTTATAGCCTTCACGTTCTGGTAACTTTGGATTCCTAATTGGACTTAAGATTTGAATAAATGATATACATACAATGGAGAACTTCTTTAAAATGCTAAGCTACCGTAAATCACCTTCTAAGCATTTAGTATGAGATTTTTTTTTTTAAGTCTGAAAAAGAAAGAAACAAAACAGAACCCAAACTTGAGGTGATTTGCATACAGAGAAAAATTATGGGAATACTTTGCATTGTTAATGTGACACAAATAGTATCTCATTCATTTTCCCAGCAGTTTTAGCATTGATCCCATTCCTGTATTTCTCACAGGGAAGCATGACATCTGTTATGATGCTACTGGCTGCTTTGATTCCTCTTTATTTGGAATCTGATAAGTCATCGGACAGGTTTGTCTTCCCGCTTGTTTTGGCTTTCTGATCACAGAATACTGTGTTGAAATAAGTCATTTACCATAGATGTTACAGAGCCCAAAGTGGAAGAGAGATTAAACACTTGCAGGCAGGTTTGGGATTATCTGTCCTCCAGAAAACGTTTCTTTGATGCAATTTTTGTTGCGTCCAAAGGCAAACAATTTGCTTAAGAACCTTTATGGTTCAGAGACAAAAAAGTAAACCTTCTTGTTTTAACAGGATGTACAAGTGGAATATTTACAAGCGTTCAGACAGGGGACAAATGCATACCCTGAAATATGCCGCTTTTAAATTCTATTTTATACCGATAGAATCCAAATACCTTCAGTCTTTTGGAGCCTCTTTAGCACATTGACAAATGTCAGCACATGCAGATGTCAGTGTTTACCCTAAACACTCAGAGTTTGTCAGGAAAAATGGATATAAATAGTATTAAGAAATTCTAATTCTCATCTGTACCTCTTCTACCACTTCAATGGTTAAGAGTTAAAAGACCATCACAGTACATATATTTCTTTTTAGCTGAATAGTATCAGTATTCTAGAGAGATTGTATGATGTGAAATGCTGAAGTTCCTTCAGTCCATTACATGCCCCAGCTTTGAGATCCAACTAGTTTTTTTCTGTTGTCTGCTCCCTTGCACCTGCCAATATAATTCTTTATTGGTCAACATAATTCTTTATTCTTTCAGGTAGTAAATGGAATGAAAAAAAGTCAACCTGTCTGTAAAGAATGAAGCCTACCAACCCCTAAACAAACAGAACAATGCAAAAAGATCTTTCACATATGATAAATGTGAGATTGAAATAGTATGGATAAAGTTAAACATTATTTTCCTAATAGGAGTGTATTAGGTTCAGTTAGTCTATGTAGTAGGCCAGAAGGATGGCAATGTAGCACTTAAATACTTAAAAATATAGTGCTGCCAGCTCTACATTTCATAAAATATGGATAGTTTGCTGGAAGTTAATGAAGAAAAGAAGAACCCTAACCTTCCAAGACAATGTTACAAAATATTCATTACAGTAGAGTAATACTGTGGTTTATGGCTTATCCTTGACCATCAGGGATAGCCCTTCTCAAATTATCTTTGTCTGATGCATTCCCTAAAAGCTGATTGAAATAACTGCATGGGTTGGACAATAGAAATCAGAATGCAGAACCTAATCAAGCTTCCTAAATAATGTATGCACATTGCTACATTACTGCAGTAGGTTTCTCACAATAGCGCTTTGCTACTATGTGAGTGAGAAGACAAGTATGTTGTCATTAAAAGTAAATGTTAGGGTTCCTGTAACAACTTCATTACCATTCTTAACCAGATGTGACAAATACCACTTATCAGCTGAACAATTAACAGCATTTGATAATCAGCTGATACTGACAAGAAAGAAAAAAAAGATTGTTTAATATTGATACCTGATAAAAGAGTCTCGATGCATAATTTTTTCTGCGGGTGGAGATAAGCTAGGAGGGCAGCCCGATGCAACCTGTAAAAGATGAGAGTGACCCTTACATCTGTGATGTTAGCTCCTGATGACAATCATTATTATTGAAGAGACATGAGAATTTCAGCATCATTTTCATTGTCATTCATAAAGGCTAATTAGTGTATCAATCCTTAACACTTCCATTACAAACAGGCATGATTTCACATTGATAACAGTGAGGGCCATACATGAAGAAGCAAAAGGGAGTGGAAAAGATTTACAACTGTTATATCCAATATATAGCAATATAATAATTCAGTCATATAAATCTTCCTGCAATACAAATGAGTGAGCAATGCCCTTTAGTATCTCTCCTTTCTTAGATATGCATACATGAAGTATCATATGGACATTTCTCATTCATAACAAAGCTCTGCATGCAATAATGACACTGTGCCTTTGGTAGTAATAGTGAAGACAGCCAAGAAGAGTTACTATTTTCTCTATTTAGGAAGACTCTTCACTTCAAGACAGAACTACTTCACCATTTTTACTGGCCTCGTCTCTCATTAGATGCAACATATTCTTCTGTGAAGATTTACAGTAAAGAACTCCAGCGTTTAGTAATTATCAAACCTTTAAAAATCTTACGAGTTTTTCACAAGTTACTCAAAAATCCACTCTAATTTTATAGTATACAATTAATGTCTTTTATTAGTTTATGAAAATTGCAGTAGTTTGGTAAGTCTGTCGTACAAAAAAGCCCTCACTAATATTAATTTTCTATAGTATTTGCATATAGAAAATAGTCTCCCTATGCTGCCATTCTGGAGTAGGAATAGAATACATTGAAAGGTATTTTAATTCACACAATTAAAATTAATGGATTTTTCACTGGTTGTTAAAAGAGTGTGCTTGCTTATATATGTGTGTGTGGGTGTATGCAAATAGATAGATAGATAGATAAATTATCATATATTTAACTGTGCTTAATGAGAAACAGCATCATTCTGAATGTGGCTTTATGCAATGGAAATGAAGCTAATTAGAAAGGAAATTAAAGCTGACCAATAGCCATTTTTGTTTCCTAGAAGGTTTGAAATGTTGACAGTAATAAGATGCATCAGTATGAAGACTTGCTATTTCATAACTTCATGAATAAACTATGAATTTGGTTTACAACTAATAACATTTAAAAGTACATTTTGAGATTACTTCTGTTTCTTTTGAGTTTCTGAATATTTAGGTGTAGCTTTTGACACGTTTTAAACTTCTATCCATAATTAAGAAGGTTAGAAATTCACAGAAAATGTAAAATAAGACTTGCACAATCACCTGACACTAGCAGCAATTGCTTTGAGAAAAACAACCAATCTAGACATTCAGAAAGTTGGCAACCAGGTGGAAAAAAGGAAATAATATATCTTTATATGACAGAAATATTTTCCATTTTAATTAGTAAAAGTTTATTAAAAATACACAGAACAAAATACTCTTGCTGACATCAGAGGAAGTAACTCACAAACCACTTAACTTTATAATGATATATAAATCTTGAAGAGGCTTGAAAAAAAATTAAAAGGGATAGAGATCTCTGCCTTCGTCCCATGATGTAGAAACTCCCTGAAGATTGCAGAGCACAGGGGCCCCAGTAGCAAAAGCTTCTTGTCTGTCTCCACTCTTATCTTATGCTTGGTTGCGTCAGTCTCATAGCATAAGGCCCAAGGAGCACAGGAGAAGGTAAGTGGTTATGCCATCCGCTGACTGGCTACAGCATTCATATCCTTTTCCACATGTACACCAGCACCGGATCTACCATCAGGATAACAGGATGATAGAAAATACTTCTCCAACAAATTCAGGAGAGGCAAGTTTTCATCTTTTATGGGTTGTGGTCAAATTATTTGTGCCTCTAGTTTTGGATCTTAGGAACACTTCAATTTATATTTCTCCATCAAAACTCATATAAGCACCTACAGTTTTCCTGCTTTTTCCGTCTGGCCAGTCCAACACATTACTTGTATTAAAATTGTTCCTTATTGCCATTTTTGGACTATTACCCTACTGAACTTACGAGCTGAAAGTTTCTCATTTGGTTGTGGTCTTGAGCAGTGGACATTGATATTATCGGTTAGGTCTGGCAAGAAGAGAAGAATTTATTAAGTGAAAGATTATGTTTAGAGTTCATGATAATAAGTATCAATATGAAAGAAGCATAACACAAGTATGTGACAATATAACACAAATTCAGAAAGTGACTATGATTTCTAAGGTTTCATCAGGCATGACAGGGCTCATTTGAACATTTTCGTTAAAATTACAGTGTATATTTAAAAGGAGAAGGCAATATTACATCTTGTGTGTGTTGCACCAAATACAATATAATATACGTCAGAACTAAATTGTAACATTTTCTGCTGCCTCAGCAAATGTCTGTTTGTAGCTACAGCTTTGTCAAAAGGCAATAAAGCAAAAAGCTTATTCATCTCACTATGGGGATGTAAGTTCTATTTACTTAAAATGAAATTCTAAGATGCGCTGTTTCTGGTTTTGTATGAACAGTTTATAGCTGTCATTTAGAAGTAGCAAATCTTCACCCTCGGTAAAACTGCCTTCCAGATGAAAAAAATATGATGTTTACTTTGTGATAAAAAATTTCCAGAGGAGAGGTGATGTTAGTCCTGAGATGAGTCATGTGAATTTTGAAAATTAAAAAGTACTAACAGCATGTATGTATTAGGGATGTGTCTAATAAAACAAGTATTCTAAGTCTGTGGGAACACAAACGTTTCCTGGCGTGTAACAACCAAGTTTCTTAGAAACTGGCTTTTCAATTAGAAAAGGATAAAACATTTTATATTGAATATCAGCCACCTTGAATCTTCATGCAAAGCTCAAGAGGATTCTCATGCACTCCTATTTAAAGCAAAGTGCTTGGTACTAGCCTGGAGCGAAGAAGTGGGAAATGCTAGAATGAGGGTACACTCATTGTATGACTGTGCTGCGTGGGTCGGGTTGGTGACAGGGGACTTGCTACGGTGTTACACTGAAAGCGTTAGATGAAACAACAAAGCTGAAATTTTTAAAATGTTCTAGATATCTTTACAGCAAGACAGCTGAGGAATCTGCACTCGTACCTAGGGAGGTCAACAAATTCTGTGGCCAGAAACAGGCTAAGATGTACACAGGACAACTCTTTCTTCAGCCAGAGAGGGAAGTTAGGTAGGTTGACAAAGCTAGTAAAAAAAATTGAAAATTAAGATCAAGCACATAGATCTTAATTGTTTTTAATTTTTGCTCTCCATGCTTCAAAACTCAGAAGAAAGAAAGAAAACTGCTCCATTTTGAAGATTTTGTCCCTGAGTCACTTTAATCAACTTGCAGCTCACAGGTCTCAGAAAAGAAAGGGTTCTCAGGACACTGCAGTGTGGGGCCTGTCTCCTCAGCACAGTTAGGAAATAGCAGGAGCCTCAAGAGAAAGAAATAGTTCTAAGGAAAATAACTCCCAGTCAAGTCCAAAGTATTAAATAAGGAGGGTTGTAAGGCGCAGGTCATTTTATAACTGTGACAACAGCTGCAATGTGCAGTTTGATCCAGTATCCAAAATCTTTGTTACCATCTATATTACCTAATGGCCTCTTGATTTCAGCCTTTTCTTTGGTATCTTTGCTATCTTCCATTTGGCTCATAAGTTTCAAGGTATGGATGCCATGTGCAATTCACATGTGGGAGACCCCATCACAGCCTGGGATCATGCAAGTGTGATGTCCCCACTGCAGCATCCTCCAGGTGCTGTGGGAGGGACAGCAAAAGCCACCACAGTAGGAACTCCATCTGATCTGGCCCCTTCCTTTATCTAAGAATCAGAAATTCACCTGCCATATGAGAAAAATCCAGGTGTTTCCTGTTTTCTGATGGGTGCGTCTCTGCTAATGTTATGGAGGATGCCTGTACCTATGTCAGGGCACAGACAGTGTTTTGGTCATGAGATATGCTATGCCGCAGTGCCACATTACAGAGCACGGAAGATGTCCTTACTCTATGATTTGGTGGAAATCAAAATCCTGGAAATAGAACTGTGTATTCCTATTCTCTTGCAATTTCATAAGACAGTGAATAAACAGTTAAAGACCATAGTAATTCCCACACGGGGTCTATGTAAGCAGGATTCAGTACATTTCAGCTAACAATATTCATTCCGTTCGCTGAAAATCCCATCTTCCTCTTGCAAAAAAGGTCAGACTCCATTACTGTGGGATTAATTAATAAGCATGTCCTTTTCAAAATATAATAGATGTTTTCTTCAATTAGGAGAGTTGTTTCTGTTTTGTTTTGTTTCTGTCACAGCTGTGATAACAACAGTTACAGGTGGACAAGCATTAATAGAGTTAAGATCCCAGATCATTGTAGTATTAGCAGTATTAAGGGTATTAGGAATATTCAATTATTGACAGATTAAATAAAATAAGGTAATGAAGAAATATATGTCATGTATGAGATGAATAGCCTTTTGTTATTGACCTTTCTGGCCAATGTCTGGGTTACAAGCCAAGACGACTTCCTATGAAATGTAGAGAGGTTCTTCAGTCTGCAGGTCTCACCTCTGCTGTGCTCTGCTTCTCTTTTTATTGGCTTTTTGCTTTCAAACTAAAATATTATTAACATTTAAACAGTTTAGTCACAGATATTCTCTCTCCTGTTTGTCATAATATAACTTTTACCTTTATTTTACAGTGTGTCACACCTGTGTATTTATTGTATGCTATCCGCAATACTCAAGAGTTTAAGTGGATTTGCGTCTTTGTGCTGTTATAGAGGAGGTAAGAAAGAGAGAGAGAATGTGTTATATGACTTGCTCAGTCCAACCAAAATGGATTCTAAATACGTAAATGGCCATATTTGTTTTTATACAGTACCAAGGAAATTCTTACTTCCTTACATCTCAATTTACATTTGCATTTGGCAGTGTTTCTTTGTTTATTTACTATACCTTCAAGGACATCTCCAGTGGAGTGTAATCTCCAACTTAATGTCAAACAAGCTCTGAAATCTCTGATCTTCACCCTTTATTATTCACCCACTGACTATACATAAAATAAACTGACAAACTGTTATACAAAAGGGCAGATCCTTCTACAATTATTCTGTGTGTCTCTCTGAAATGCCTGTTCTCAAAGTAACCTGTTATTTCTTGATCCCCCTGACCGCAGTGGCCCACAGGATATCTAAGCATATGCATACTGAAGAAAGCTTCACAAGAAAATTATTCATTAAAATGTTGCCTTTCCTAGCGTACATCTAATGAAAAAATTGTTTTTCTTACCTTAGGTTCTGGTTATGTCACAGTTTCTCACAAAGTACGCTGCTTCCTTCTTGGCACACGGGAAGCAGCCCAGCCCAGATCATTTTTACAAGCCTAAACTCTTTTGGATTTTCTGGAAACAGAAAATTTTCAACTTATCTCAAGATTGTCCAGTCATCGACATTTGCAAAAACTACCCAAATGAACTTCTAAATATTGATTATAGTGAAATTTGGCCTCTGCATTGCTCGTGTTGATGTACAAAAAGGGAAGCTCCAAGTTTAAGTGATGGAACCTGCGTTGTACCTGCTTGCTTGACTCTCACGGAGGAAAAAAATCCAATGCTTTAGTGGTAAAAGAAATACATGGGATAAATCACTTGGAGACATTATAAATGGCACCTGTAGTGTAATTTTAATTCCCTTTTATATTAATAGAATTGAATAATCATAAACCCAAGATTTTTATAAATGTACAATTTAAATCATGGTGTTTCAAAGAAGTCTTTAAGGACATAGAAATTACTGCTGTGTAGGCCAAACCCAGATGCCAGAGTAATGGCCACCTGTGCCAGGAGCCAGAAAAGCTGGCAGAAGTTTTGTTCAAGGGAAAGAACAAGAATTGGCCTGGAATTTGAGGAGAGGGTCAAAAAGCAGACTGTTTGTGTATGCCAAACCTAAAGACATAGATAAGGGTGTGATTGGGATCAGGCTGAAGTTATGAATGGAGAATTTATACGACAACAGAATCTGAGGCAAGAAACAAGGCAGGGTGGATCAAGGCTGGGTGAGCTGATCTGCAGTTGGGGAGGTTGGATCAAGAGCTTGAGGTCTAGAAGCGAGATGGATTCAAAGCCAAGACTGCGGCCTGAAGCAGTTTACCAGGCCAGTTTTCCCAGTTGCTGCCTAAAAGAGCCGTGCTTGGCCTGGCAGGGAGGGAGAGGACTGTGCAAGCAGCAGCCAGTGATGGGCTGTCTGACAAATGGCTCTCCCACTTCTGTTTGATGGGTGACTCAGGATAAATGTGCTGTTTATTATTTCTTACTAAGTATTTGTTATATGCGTGTCTTATATACTGACATGAAATAGGAGGTAAAATCCTAATCTGCACCGAAGAGCTTCCTTTCTTCATATTTTGTCATTAAGGAACTATGCCATTAAAAAGGATACAGAAAAATGTCTCCTGTCATTTTTTTATTCTCATCATACATGATGAGCAGAAAAAAAATTCTTACTCAAACACTCAGCTCGCTTTTAAAAGCCTACTTCTTTTAGTTTCACATTGATGGTAATGCTCTACAAGTTTAATGTGTGAAATAGCTTTGTCATAAATCAGTGCCTCCATTTTGTCTTTTACTTAATTTAAATTTTTTCTTCAAGAGCCCTGTGTGTAAATAATGATAGTATATTTTGTGCCGAATGTTTTTCAATACTTTCATATCTCTGGAATAAATTATGGAACATTATTCTAGATGGGGAAGAAAAAAATAGGCTTGATATAAATTTCTCTCCATCTTACAGTGTGTGTAGTGTAGTGGTAAACATATTTGTAGTTGGTGGTAAATTCTTAATGTCTGGAGCCCAGCAGAAGTGGCAGTCTGGCTATAGAAGATGCACACATTCTGATGTTTCAGCCTCTGACCTGTATGCATGTGACAGTGAGCTAATGTCAGCCCCTCTTCTGCCCTAATCAGGCACAAAATTGACTAAGAGAACAAATCCCTGCCAGTTAATAGAATATTTTCAGCTGAATAACAGACATGAAGAGAGATCTGGTGATGTCTGACCATAAGTTCTGGGGTTAGAAGCACTAATTAGCCAGGTGTGATCTCCATGCTACCAAAGGTGGATTATTTTAAGAATTTCCCAGCAGCTGGAATTTTGACAGTCCAGCGATCATGTATTTTTGTGTAATAATTACACATGGAGTCAGGGCTGACCACAGCTAAGAATTTCTGATATTCTCTGTATTGCAGCATGCTGCTTGCTATTTGGTCCCTAGACATACCTGTCACAGCTTATGTCTGTTTTAGAACCAGAAAGTTTAATGTATCTCTACATTTTATTTAGACTGACTAGTGAGTGAGAATATGAGTCAACATCTCACTAATATAATTTACTAGTCTTCTGTTCCGCACATTTTGAAAGCTGCCTAGGTGCTAGAGGTGGGTGTTCCACAGACTTCTTATGTGAGTGTACACAGGGCACATAGACTATCTCTTGCTTCATTACAGTGAAGATATTTCCTTACCTAGCCGAGCAGTTGTAAAGATAAACCACACAAATTGTTGTGAGGCACTCTAACCTGAACTGGAGAGTCGGTGTTTTGTCAAGGGGTAAGAAGTAAAGCACATAAAGAATGTGAATGCTTTTGGAAGTTAATGGATGCATAGCCAAAGCCGCTTTACATTTTAAAAGGGCACATCCTATAAATGAAGTAAGGTAGTAGAGAAGGATAAAATAGAGTATCTTTGTAATTCAGTAATTGTAATATCAGTAACTGTATCTCTTCAAAATAATTTTTCTTTCTTCAACTCTTAAAAAGTATTTGCATGATTTACCCCAATGATAATCTCATGCTTTAAGAAGCAATTGAATGTCAACACTATTATCCTGTATATGCAAGCTGTGTGAATATATACTATTTGACATGTAATGATGCAGTTGTGTGTTTTGTTGCTGTATGTCCTTTTAATGTTTTAATTTACAGCCTGTGCCTCTTGGTTCTAATACTTAGCTTGTCGTTACTGAAACATTTGTCTAACATCACTGCTGTTCATGTCTCAGGTATCCTTTTATAGGCAGTACAGGGTACTGTGCTGCAGAGGTTGCCTGCAGTTTGCTTGAGGTGGATACAAATTTTTTTCTAGCATTGAAACACACTTGCTCATTGTAATCACTAGAGGACCAACTGTGGCTAATTTCACATCCAGCTTAGGTCTGCTCTTTGCACAAATGTGCCTTTGTACACAATCAAGATGTTATTCACTAAAGGTAAATAAGAGGCGCTTACCTGCAACACTGCAAAATTTTTATTATTTGAATTTTGGCTGTGTTCCATCATTAATTATGATGTCCATGTTAACAGGGAATTTGTACATAGAAACAATCACAGAAAATATTTCTTAACTGCATTCCTAACCAATATTCTATCTGTGTATATGTGCACATATATATGTGTGAATATACACACTCCCCCTCCCCAAACAAAAGGTTGTGCATGGGATCATATATAATTGGCTAGACTGATAACAAGCCCCCAGGTATTTATAGTTTAGACATATGATGAAGAAGATAGTCTTTCAGATGTCTATAAAATTTGCTGCACATGCTCTGTTGTGACTTCCCTTGTCACTATGCCAGCCTTATTTGAAAATGGAAAAAACCCAAAAAGATCAGTTTAACTGCATGTTTATAACCAATGGACAAGACTTTTTGCACTTTGTCTTTCTTGTTAGCCGCAGTAGAAAGCCAGTGACTCACTACACTGTACTTATGTTCTGTCTTGCTTAAAAGCATCTCTATTTTAAGCAACTGGATGTGATTCTTTGGGTAACCATTTAAGAAAGATTTAAATGTCAACATAAGCATAATAAACTCTTCTTTTCAATTCATCAAAACCTCAGAGCTTTACTGGAAATTTTTTATGTGATAATAAAGAGAATTTCTTCCATATTCTAGCAAAATCCAACTGGAAACATTTGTGGAGTTTGGGCATAGGTGCATTATTTCATTGTCTTTTCCCAGTATCCCTGCATTTTTCAGAATTAGGCAATTTCAGCACTTAGAAAGACAGAAAACATATGTGCTGCCATTGTGGAACAAGTTTATTCTCTGATGTTTCCACTGTCAGAAGCCAAGAGAATCAGAAGACCATGAAGAAAAATTAATTTTTTTGTGGGATTTCCAAAGTATATGTACATTTGCCCCACTTTCACAGTTGGACTAATGAAACTGTATATTGTTAACACTTTATTTTTTGTATTTTAAATTGGATAACCTACCTGTAGCTCACAAACAAGGAAATTAAAAACCTCTTGAAACATATATACTAATCTGACATGGATTCAAATTGCAAAAGCCAAGATCTGAGGTGCAGTACAAAATATTCCCTCCTGTTTAAGTGTCTGCACCCAAGGTTTTTGTGACTCCATTTCTGGAGCTTACCACATCGAGCAATTTTTTATCTGTTAAAACCATACCTAAGTTGTATGTGTGCATAAGATATATTGGGTAAGGGTTTTATTATGTGAAGCTGTCAGCAAAGGAAATGCTTTTTTACTGTAAAAGATCAGTATCAAACATAAAAGTGATGCCATTTTTTTATGTGTATGTAATACAGCACTAGTTACTAAAAGACAAAGACTGTCAGAACTAGATGTCAGGTAATTTTAATATGCCTGTGTTTGGAAGTATTAATGAACATTTTTTTAATTGCTTAGTGCAGTTGAAAATATACATACTCTTCCAATACAATGCCTTCTCACATCCACATTGCTATGTAATGGCAGGTTTGTTTAGCACCTGCAGAAATCCTGAGTAATGTCTTAGAAAGTCATATTTGAGCCATT
This sequence comes from Calonectris borealis, assembly GCF_964195595.1. Classification (NCBI taxonomy): domain Eukaryota; kingdom Metazoa; phylum Chordata; class Aves; order Procellariiformes; family Procellariidae; genus Calonectris; species Calonectris borealis. The sequence continues at coordinate 49,973,021 of NC_134316.1, read as the reverse complement.
AAGCATACTACAGCCTTCTGTGTAAGTCTGGTATTTGCTATCAGCACCAGTACTATGACTACTTAACCTATGCTATCCATTTTCCTACTTGGATGCAGAAGGGAGTTTGGCAAACATTGCTGACAATTAAACAAGTAGTTGGCATTTTCATACCATAGCTTCTGAAGTAAAATGTGTTCGTCTGCAGCGCTGGCAGCACAAGGCTTTGCTTCCTTTCTGACACTCTTCTGTTGACTAAGCAGTCAAATACCATGAGGTATTTCCTTTGATTTCTGTATGAAAATAGAGCTACATACCCAGATGTTTACATTTTCTCTCTGATCCAAGATATTCTTAGAGGCTGATCCCAAGCCAACTTAATTCAATAAAACCTTTCATCCACTCAGTGGTTCTTGGATCATGTGCTTAATTAGCGTGATCTATGAATCCTTTCAACTCTTTATCAATATTTATTATGATAATTTAGTTACCATTAGATTCGACCCCCAGCTCACACTTTAATTTATATTATATGCGAATTTGACCACTTGTGTTTTACAACGTAAAACTGAAATGTAAATCCCGGTGCATGTTATAACTAACAGCCACCAAATTTATTGTGTGTATGTCGTGGTTTAACCTGGCAGGCAGCCAAACCCCATGCAGCCGCTCACTCACTCCCCCCTCCCAGTGGGACGGGGAGAGAATCGGAAGGGTAAGAGTGAGAAAAACTCGTGGGCTGAAATAAAGACAGTTTAATGGAACAGAAAAGGCAGGGGAGCACGTTTTCTTTGTGGACAGTGAAAGGGGAATTTATGTTGTATTGGCAGGAGATTTATGTCACTGAGAGGTGAATTACAGTTTCATTTCTGTTATGAAACAACTGCCAACAGGGTTGATAAAAAAAATACAGAATAATATAATAATAATGATGATGATGATGATGATGATGATAGAATATACAAAGTGAGTGACGCACAATGCAATTGCTCACCACCTGCTGACTGATAACCAAGTAACGATTGCTACTTCCTGGAACACGCCTACCATTCATACACTGAGCATGATGTCACATGGTATGGAATACGCCGTTGGCCAGCTGGACCAGCTGTCCCACCTACGCTCCCTCCCAGCCTCTCGTGCACTTGGTAGAGCATAGAAGTTGAATGTCCTTGACTAGCAGGGTACTTAGCAACAACTGAAAACGTCGGTGTGTTATCAACATTCTTCTCATACTAAATCCAAAACACAGCACTAGGAAGAAATTTAACTCTATCCCAGTTGAAACCAGGACAGTGTACTAAAATGCATTCATCTCCGTGCTTGAATCCAATGAGTGAGAGATAGATAGGAAAAAGGCTGCACACAAGCACTGGCTGGCAAATAGGTTTCCAGTTTGGAACAGCTAAGGCAGTTTCCCAAAGGCTTACAATTGCCAGAGAGGAATGAGCAAGCATCTGGGCTATCCAGGCAACGGATATGCCATAACATGCAATGAATCAAGGGCACAGCCACATCGGGTGTGGGGAGCACGTTTTCTTTGTGGACAGTGAAAGGGGAATTTATGTTGTATTGGCAGATTTATGTCACTGAGAGGTGAATTACAGTTTCATTTCTGTTATGAAACAACTGCCAACAGGGTTGATAAAAAAAAATACAGAAACCTCAAAAAATTAAGAGTCTCTTTTCCTCTGCAAAGTTTTATTAACTTTTGGAAAATCAGCCAGCTAGGTACATTCAGTGCAGGTAGAGAATTTTATAAAAAAAAAGGAAGGAAACCTGCAGGCACAAACAGACCCCACTATTTACTTCTATCCGTGGTGGCCGTTATTCTACAACCATGGCCATTTAAGATTTGGCATGCTATTCATCTAATATTTAAAATTCCAGCAGTTGGGTCAGGACAGAGCCTGTATAGTTGCAAAGGGAAGCCACAGGCACTGATGTAAAACTCCAGCCAAACTAGACTTTTGCAAAATTACAACAGTGTGCTATGTAAATTATTCAACGGCAGCAAATCACTAACAAAATAAATAAAGACATAACCATTCACCAGCATATAGCATAGACATATTCTGAGTGCAGTGAAGGAAAAGGGTGGACCAGGAGGAGTAAAAGGGAAGAACAGAAGAAAAGGACTAATAGTCACATGCACCTAGTGCTTACATGGGTGGATTATATAGCTACATTACATCTATTCTATATATATTTAAAATGTTCAGAGTTGCAATCAGTGGGGGCTAGAGTAGAGAAAAAAATCATTATGTTGTACAGATGACAGCATCTGCTGGCTGCCTTGAGCAGGGCCATTTGTTTGATTGAACAAATCTATGGCCACAGGGAATTTTTCCCAGCAAATTTACTGATGCTGCCACTTGTGTTACAGAAGCAAAACTGAGGATCAACGTATCACATGATACAGATGGCTGCTGAAGGAATATGCCATAATAGCTTCTTTGATATGAATTACCTGAACTACTGGTGTAGGCTCCAAAGTGACAACAACTCTGGAAGCGATAATTGAATTTAATTTTGTAAGGAATATACCAATACATTATGCATAATGTAGCAGCTTTCCCAAAATATTTCAAAAGCAATTCAAGGCTCTGCTTAATTACTTGTACTTCCTCTTAGGCCATCCAAAAATGTAGTATTTGATCATTTTTTAACTGTACATGTTAGCGCAATCTGCTCTTCAGCAACCCAGATACGGAAATTTATGTGTGCCGGCAAATTACATCAATTTATTTGCTGTGGTTTAATTTCATTAACACACACGATAAGAGAGATTGAGCTCAACATCTCTCCTTTTATGTACAAATAACCCCCTGGGTGACATATCGTATGAAACCCAATTACTGCACATAATAAAATGACACCACAAATAAAAACGTATTTCCTAATTCAGTTATACTCAGAGATGAACAGTTAGTAAACATACATTTGGCACTGAGTCAGTAATCAGCACCGCTTCCTCGGTTGCGGAATAATCTAAAGCATATGATCCCTGGTAGCAGCAGAAGGGGAGAGGAACCCATGCTTGTTCCCAGCCCGTTTGCTCCTTGCTTCTGGCCCACTGGTTGCAGCGGGCAAAGTGAGGGCTGCTATGGAGCAGCTCCTTGGGGCACTGCTGTGACAGGTCTGGGCTCTACACCAGCTCTCCATAGGATAAATTTCCAGAGTTCCTCCAAAATCGCAGCCAACTGATTTGTGAACCCATCTGTTTGGGACATGCAGATGCAGGTCTGGCATCCGTAAAATAAATGTGCTTCCATTTATTAGGAGCACTTGTCATTCCTATTGTAATGCAAGACAGGTTAGTGATTTCTTGTCTACGGACTCTAGAAACTGATTTAAGCAGAGCTATTTCCTGTTCCAAAGAGCTTACAATACATGTATTTTATAGCTGCTTTTTAGAGGACCATTGAAACGACTGACATTGGTATGAAATGGACATTTGAGCTGTGGAAGAACTGAAGTAGAGAGATGTGCCAAAGCCTGACTGCCTGCATCTCAAGCAGCAGAGGCAGTCAGAAAGCCTGGCTGCGGGGTCTGTAGCAGCCCTGGCACAAGGCTATGTGGGGAGTTAGCCTGATTGGAATCTATTTTCTCACGGCTTTGAAATAATGCTCCTCTCTTTGCCATTTACTTCAGCTTCTCCTTATGTGTCTTACCAATTTTTGTGTGCGAGCTAGAACTGAGAATTGCAGTTAAATGAAAAGTGTTTCAAAGACTACTGCAAGCAGCCCAGTCTTTACAATGCCCGAAGCTCACCTTGCGATTCCTTGAATAAACGTCACCAAGACACTGCCCCTAGCCGAATCAAGCTTAAACAGAAAGGTACAGCATAAAAGTAAGCAAGACAGAAAGATTTTTTTTTTCCTGTGTTTTCTGCACTGCATCTCGTTATTATTAGTAATAAACATTTTCAGACCTCATGGAGTTAAAGACAAGAGAACAGATACCAGCAATCGTCCCCTAAGGATTAACTGATGTAATAGCCTTTGCTTGTTGTACCAGTCACTGTTGCAGAATGTCATGATTTCATAAACTTATATATAGGATCCAAATAAATACATTGCCTTCTACATGAAAGCAGGACCATTTATCAACCCTGAGGATATTGTCAGGAGAAAATAAGGAAAGTCAAGTGCAGTAATGCTCTTGATATACTGGTTGATGACACCACAAGATGTAAAACACAGCTTGGAAAAAACAGATACAACAAAGCGGTCACTTTTCCTCAAGGCTAGCCCCCCCAGGATGTATGAAATAGCCTTTGAGAACTTTGGAAAGGAGAGAGCAAAATTACATACAGACATAAAAGAGAGAGAGTTCTTTTATCCTTTTCTCTGAAATGTTGGGTACCAAAAATTGACACTGCAGGAAATGTCAAGCACATATTGTGTGAGTAAAGCAATTATTTATTGTAGAGTTGGAATCAGCACTAAAAGATTCTGAGTTTGGACTTGGTTCACAGTGAATTCGAAAGTTTGGGAACTTAACTGCAGCTTTTGGGCAAAATCAAGTCTTCATGTGCTTATCTTCAGTACCTCTAACTTGCCTTTGCAATGGGACAATGAAGCAGACTAAAGAATTTTTTGAGATTATGGCTGACTCAGATCCAGAGTAAGAGTAGGGTCAATGATGTAATATGGTATTTCATATCTTTACCTAATAACACCCTACAGGAACCCCAAAGAAAAGTATGAAGATAGAAGTTGTTGAAGATAAAAGGTGCTGATATAAGGTGTGACACAGGAAAACTGGTTATGATCTGACATCTTTGGCATTACAGTTTCAGGAACAGCTTTTATTTTGGCTAGATTTATATTTCTGATTCTATATACTAGCCAGAAGAAAAGCATTTCAAGTATTCTAGAAGAATTAATGATAAAAACATTCTTTAAATATTTTATGCAGCAGCCAAAAGAGGTTTTAGGTGAATGTCCTTCAATAAAGAAAGTCAGAGAAATGTATTTATGCTGAAGCAAATTGCTCATTTCTTGTTAAATTAAAGAAATGCAACTCATGATATGCATCTGTATGTGCCCTATAAATATGTATCACCCAGATAAATTTTACATTCATTTCCTTAGTGTTTAAGCAATTCTGTCCTTGTTAATTCAATTGCTATATTAACCTGACATTAACATAAGTTTACAAAAACTTCCCCTTCAAAAGCAACAATTTACATTATTCTGCAAAGCACATTGGCTTGCAAATGTCACTATGCAAAATATATAAACAGGCATGCCATGCAAAGAAAAGTAATGTGCTGCTCTATTTTATACATGCATTTTTCATTCAAAGATGAAAGAAAAAATACTTGGGTGAAAGGAATAGTACTTGAAAAAACGATAGCTTTCTTGACATGTTTGTCCCTGTATTAAATAGTTTGTCCTACAGAAGTAGTTTCACAATCTTCTCTACTGCTGCATCTTATAGAAGTGTTTTCATGTTTTCCCTCATTATTTATTGTTAATAAGTTTTCTATACTCTTCTGAGAGCTTGCTTTGACTCTCCAACAACAGGTCTTTCTTACTGCACTACTGAGATTGCAGTTAAACCCCATTTTCCTGTAAGCCATCTATATTGTGCATGTAGGAATCAAATAATTTTAGGACAATTTCCAGTTTCCATAGATTCCAAAATTCCATAAGGAAAGAAACATACTGTTAAGAAATAATAATTGAATCTCTTCAGTAGCATTTTTTAAAAAAGCTACATTTAACAGTATGTTCTGTTATTGCTAAAGTGTTTCTTTTGAATCTTCAGTGCTTTAAGAGAGAAACGTGTGGCATTCTGCACCTATTTCCCAGTATAGCCCTGTCTAGACACATGATGATTTTCCATTTTCAAGAATCCATACTATTATATGGAGAATAAGAAAAAGATCATGCATTAAAGGCAAATTGATCTTGAAAGCTCCCAAAGTGTGTTAGAATAATTACTTGGGGTCATAGTGATTTTTTTTTAGCAGGAATATATTAGGGAAAAAGGACTTTCCCTACATCTTTATTTTTCACTAATACCTCTAGCTGATGGTATTTAGGTACTGACAATCAGCTGAAATTCAGAAATCCTGAGACATATCTATCTTTGAGAATTTGGGCTTGACAGCATGTCCAACACTTCAAAACACTAAGTATTTGCATCTAAAAAATGGTATCTCCTCTTTCGCATGTAGCACTGGAAAAATATTTTACATGTGTGTCTGTATTGTAGATGTACATAAAAGACAGAAATTGTTATCTTCCCTTACCTTTTCAGCATGATTTAATTTTGAGTGGAACTGTCCTTTGTAGCACTACCAAAACTTACTCATTCCGATTAAGTGTAATAGTGGATCACTACTATAACAACTCTATGAGCATTTCCATCTCTTTATTATTGCAATGCAGGTAAAAATATATTGCACCTGAAACAATTTTCTGTTTTTTCTTCTTTTTCCTCCATTTCTTTTCTCTCTTTCTTTCTTTCTTTTTTTTTTTTTTTCCCCCTATAGAGAGAATTTAGTGGAGAACCCAATAGAATTACTTTTTTTGTCAGTAGTCTGGTTTTGGCTTTGCCACTGAATGTGAAGTAATTCACTTCACCTTCCCCTAAAGGATTTGCTGGTAGGTTAGTTAGATAGTGAGAACTATTTGTTCTGTGTTTTAAGTTAAGTGAAGTAACAGACTTGTGAACTATCACTATTACTTATTTAGTTGCCTCTCTTTAGAACATTTTTTTTCTAAGAAGATTATGTAGCAATCTAAGTGAAGAAAAGGGACGAGGTGTGATAGCAGGGAATATTAGAGTATATTCAGGATATGTTCCAAGCAACTGAACATTACTGTCAAAGTAGCTAATGATAATTACTTAATGTATCTAAGTATTTATTGCTCTTTAAAAATGTATCAAACATTTATTCTAATAGGTAAGTTCACAGTGAACTGAGTGGAACTTATTTGATTTGTCTAATATATTAAACACTTCAACACATATGCATATATAACACATTAACTACAAGGTTGTATTTGTAACAAGGTAAAATACTACGTATCACCTTATGCTGGAAAATACATAAGAAATTGGTCAAGTTTACCTATTTTAAAAAAAGAAATGAAACATAGGTGTCCAATTTTTAACTCAACATGTGGAAGAACTGTTATTTAAGATGAAGCACTAGTTCTCTGCACAGACAAAATCTATTCCCTAGGGAGACTATACTACTAAACTCCCCAGTCGTTAACTTGGATTTCTCCAGAAATGGGGGAGGAAAGCGGCGGAGGGATGGACTTTGGAATAATAGCAATTGTGCTTCACTAAAATGCAATATATTCTTTTTAAATAACAATTTTGCTTTCTTCTTGTCTATCTAATGGGTTCTTTATGATCCCTCTTCTTGATAGTCTGTTGACTGAGTTCCGGAAACCAAATCCATGGGTATAAACACAAATGATTTATCTCAGAACAACATGAGACAGCTAATTGAAAATGAAATCTCTGCGTATGTTTTCTGTGTGATCTCAGAAAAACTGAATACTAAATCTCTGACTCCCACAGTAGATGAGTGGAAACCTCAGTTACAGTTTCATTCTGAATGACTTCGCAACTGAAGGCCAGAGAGCAAGAGACTGTCAAAACAGACATTTAATCCCAGCTCTGGAGGAATTTTTACATAAGTTTTCTAAGCTATGTCTATTATAGTCTTTATAAATGGGATTAAAACATTGTACTTATGTGATCCAAAAGCTTTATTTAATCCTTCTTTGTTAGGTAAATTTCATTTTAAAAAAAACAAACAAGAAACCCAACAAACAACAAATATTGTGTATTAGGAAAAAAGGGGTATCTAGTCACTTATGCAGAGCCCCTTTTTAACTTCTACTGAAAATGTCTACATCATGGATTCAGTAGTGGTTGGGATCTTCCAGCTCTAAAGGGCTTTTATTTTAGCAAATCGGTTCTGTAGACATTTCCATTAATATCAGTTTTATACAACCAGTTCAACAGGTCTTGACATACATATTTAACTTCTGAATAACAAAAGGATAATTTCAGATAGTGGAGCAATTTTTTAATAGACAAGATACAGAGATGTTTTTTCCCAAAGTTTTCTAAATTGGCCACCCCATAAATAATTACAAACAATTGACAAATAGCCTCAGAGGCTGGAATCCTACTTCGTCCATGAGATCAGCACAAAGCCTTATTTTGAAAACTCAGGTGGTATTTCAGTGGTACACAAGTCTTGAAAAAAAGTTTTGAAATGGGATGAATTTCAACCTAGAAGAATTGTAGCAGTAATAAAATGACATTGAAAAATTACGCAATTTTACAAAGAATTGCAAATATGGTGTACAGATAAATGGGACCTTGATAGGTCTGGTAGACAAATCTGACAAATACTGTGAGGAAGTCTAAAAGGAGGTTGCATCAATACACATGAGTATAAACCATTTAAATAGCTGTACCAAGTAATGCAGCAGGATTACCTATCCTCTGAAGTTACAAATACATAACGGGGACAAGGAACAAAACCTAAAAAAACTGCTGGGGTGAAGAGCTTTATCTCTAAACATGAACAAAATTTATATCTATTTTCAAGTTTTATTCCAGTGGCAATTGGTTTATTGTAGAAGGCTAGTGATAGAGCAGTAATGGGAAAAAACCACAAACTTGAAGAGAAGGTAAGAAAAATTTTAAAAGATATATTGATTTCTTCAATACATGAAGTTTGTATTTGGAAATACCGGTCATCTAATCAAAGCTAATTTTGGCTAAGACGTGACTCTTGTCTGGCTGAAGATTGTCTTTCAGAAAGGGATCCTGCCTTCATATGTAGACAGTTACAGAATCCATGTTTTCTTTTGGCTGTGTGGTTAATTATTTGCACCATTAAAAATAATTTAATTTTCTTTTTAACTTGGGATTCAAACAGGGCTCCAGCCCATAGTAATTATTACCTATTAAATAAAAACTGACCTTGCAATGCTTCTTCCTTTTATTTGTATGCTTCGTTCAGTGTAGCTTTGTTGAAAAAGTAATCAAATCACACTGTTTACTTTTCTCATCGCTACCCTAGAATCATTTGGCTGGTTATCTGCAGAGTTTTTAGAGGTACTGGGCAGCAAGCTGAATGAGACATGTAGGCAATAATAAATATTAAAAATGAACATGAAAATGTTCAATGCTAAATAGAGGTCAGGCTGAAGTTTATAAAGCTTACTCCAGGTTTTAGCTGAGATTTTGTTTCTGTTTGAACTCTGCTGAACATTCAGGGCTATTTTGTTGAACCAAAGATGCTGAAAATCAGTTATGTGCTTTCCTAGAAGAGTATCTTCAGAAAATTTTGTAATGTTTTCTCTTATATCTAATTTAATTCTTCTTTCTTTCCTTAAAATATTTTTTTTTCTGAAATACCTGCATTTTAGAGCTCCATGATGTGCAACCTCATGACAGGTATATATTGATGCATACTTTTAAATAAGCAAAAAGATTGTGCGATGATGGGCTAGCTTTTTATTCCTCTTTTTTATGACTGTTGAGTAATTTCCTTATGCCACAATTCAATAAAACCAACAAATGGCATAAACAAGTTGTATGTAATGAACACAGAACTTTGGCATAGAACAGCAGCTTCAGTAAGTGCCAGATCCTTTTTCTGAGCAAAAAAAAAAAAAACCCAAACAACTACAAAAATTGTTCCTTTGTGAGTATCCTCAGAAGAGAGAAAGTTCCATGCCCTGGATCTTGAATGGATCACTTGACCTTCTTTCCAGCACCAATTATGGTATTAAAGAATGGATGGGCAGCATTTTGGGGACACATTTCCTGGGAGTTACCTCTTCTATTCATGTGGGCAGTTCCTTGCTTGGTCTTGACTCCTTGCAGGAGTCATGAAAATCAGGACACCAACTTGAAGCTGCCTCCAGTTACATAAAAGTGAGCGCACTGTCTGCAAACAGTGGCAAACAGTAAAATATTTGGTCATTAATCATATAGTGTAATTAGGACTGGGAGGGCAACATGTTTTATCTGTATGTTTCTGATGTTCCCCGTAAATTTGTGGTACTATGCAAATGTTTTAAAATAAATTAAACAGGAAAAAAGCAGTGAAAATAGTTATCTGTATATTTTGCTGACAGTTCCTCTAAGTGTAAACTAGATCTGGTTTGTGGAATTTGAAACATTTCTGGATATCTCCTGGGTTATGGCAAATCCTTTGGATGAAATGGGAATAGATTATATGCATATTTTTTTTGCTTGCAGTTCTTTGCAATGAATTTTGATCTTTATCATTTGTAGTTATTTTAAAATGTGTTACACAGCTTCATTTTTAAAGGCTTCCAGCAAAGCTGCATGTCATCAGATAGCACAGAACAGATCATGGACCTTTTGTATCACAAACACATTTATTGCGAATGTGCTGCCACAATGGTGGACATTAACTTATTTGACGAGTTGATTAGGGATCATGGAAAGTTTTTCTAGCTAATGAGAAGCCAACCCAATCACTCAGCAGTCATTTTAAATGGTAATCTTTTAAGTAATCAGCAGTTTTTAAATGCATCCTAATTTTAACTAGATACTTAGAATGTTAAATGGGTGATTATGATTTTTTTTCTTTTTATCTTGTACTGTGATATCTTATACTGCCCTCAAATATGTGCCTAATTTGAAGCTTCTGATAATAAAACCAGCTCATATGAATGAGTAAAACCTAATAAATGAATTAGAGGTCAGCAGACCATAATCTTTAAGTCCTTGAAATGTTTCTGAATTTTCCCTTTTTTATTTAACAACCTTTTTCTTGTGAGAATAAGGGGTTTCCTCCAAATTTATCAGAAACACTGGAATATTCTTAAACTCTTATTACCTCCTCTGCCCATTTCAAGCATTTCAAATAAAAATTTAATTTTTAAAAAGCATATTTTTTTCCAGCTAAAAAAGTCTTCCAAAATTTAGTGTCCAAAATATAAAAACTTCAAAAAAAAAAAAAAAGTTATAGGCTAACTAGTTTTAAGATTTGGAAAAATATTTTTAAGAACTTAGATATTTTAGTAGGAAACATTCATTTTCTCACACACTTGATTTTTTATTAAAAATCTGTTTTTTCATACATATGAAAGACTAGAAATTAATGCAAAACATTTATAACTGTGATAATTATTTAAGATTATTTTTACCCTTTGCTTTAGGATCCAGGAAAATTTTATCAGATGCCTTAAAATGAATATTGGTTGCACGAGTGTTACTCATTTTACACCACTGGGTAACTGTATACTCAGTTCAGAAAGTCATTGGGAGCAACAGCCTACTCAAGCTCTTTACATGGAATTGATGATGATTGCCAATACAGCAATTATATTTAAGTTTACGCACTGAACTTGTCAAGTCAATGTTTTCTTGCCATCAGTAGGAAACCCTGGCTATCACCACACATGGGTGTAAACCTTGGCCAGTCCCTACTGGCATGTTTACTCTGTCGTGTTGCTCAGATGTGAGAGTGCTGCATTTTAGTAGCTTAAAAGCCTTTTTCCAAGGTGTTTTCCACAGACCTTTGTACAGTGCCGCGGTTAAGGAGGACTGAAAATGAAATTTTGTCTGATCAGACTGGGGGCGGAGGAGAAAACAGAGATTAGGTCATTCAGTCCTTGGCTGTCACAAGGGAGCTCCTGCCGGTGATGTGCCTCTGTGCTGCCCCAAAAGAACCGTCCCAAAATGTCCCCCTTTCTCTTCAGGTCAGTAACAGCCTGCGACAGGCTTGTCCTTACACACCTGGGACTGAAGACTTAGAGTTCTTGCAGTGATGGTTTTGAGGCTTAAAATGTCTGTTCTTCCCTTTGTTTGAAAGTGGTGGTTAAAAAGCAGACAAGAAGTAGTTGGTGTTTTTTCTTCTTCTCAGATAAAAACTATAAAAATCTTCAATAATAATTAAGAACTTAAGTCTCTGTACCTATTATATATGTAATGTGATTGTGCTGGTTTTGGCTGGAGTAGAGTTAATTTTCTTCATAGTAGCTAGTATGGGGCTATGTTTTGGATTTGTGCTGAAAACAGCGTTGATAACACAGGGATGTTTTAGTTACTGCTGAGCAGTGCTGACACACAGTCAAGGCCTTTTCTGCTCCTCACCCCACCCCACCAGCGAGCAGGCTGGGGGTGCACAAGAAGTTGGGAGGGCACACAGCTGGGACAGCTGACCCCAACTGACCAAAGGGATATTCCATACTATATGACAAACACCAGCACTCTGAATGTCCTCCCCTTCGTTCCCCAAGCTTTCTGTGCTGATTTAGTATGAGAATAATGTTGATAACACACTGATGGTTTAGTTGTTGCTAAGTAGTGCTTATACCAAGTCAAGGACTTTTCAGCTTCCCATGCTTTGCCAGGTGCACAAGAAGCTGGGAGGGAGCACAGCCAGGACAGCTGACCCCAACTGGCCAATGGGCTATTCCATATCATATGACGTCATGCTCAGCATATAAACCTGGGGGAAGAAGAAGGAAGGGGGGGATGTTCCGAGTGATGGCGTTTGTCTTCCCAAGTCACCGTTACACATGATGGAGCCCTGCTTTCCTGGAGGTGGCTGAACACCTGCCTGCCCATGGGAGGGAGTGAATGAATTCCTTGTTTTGCTTTGCTTGTGTGCGCAGGTTTTGCTTTCCTTATTAAACTGTCTTTATCTCAACCCACAAGTTTTCTCACTTTTACCCTTCCGATTCTCTCCCGCATCCCACCGGGGGGAGTGAGCGAGTGGCTGTGTGGGGCTTAGTTGCTGGCTGGGGTTAAACCATGACAGCGATGGTCAAAAAGTAAGAATAGATTCTGACTATTTATTAACTTTATTCTAAAATTTAATTATTTCATCTTTCTAACGTGTAGTAATATCTCTTGATTCACACTAATTTTTTTTCAGCATGAAATTGTGTGTTCTTCAGTGTTTCTTATATTCTTATTCTTGCATATACAAAATGAAAGCTTATATTGTCTCAGTGTTTTCTGTTGACACCTGTGGCTCTATAAAAATCAATTACAAGCCAATTTTAAACACAGCGTGGATTCCCATACAGAGATACAGAGGAGAAGGAAGATAAGCAGCACAATTTATATATTTGGGTTTTTTTTAAGAAAAGCCTCTGGAAGGAAGTATAGCCTCTTAACACTGTTTAATGTCAAAGCAAGCCTAATGCTTTTGTTTGCATGAGAGCAGGTCTCCGGGAGGGAAAGCTCTTCCTACAGAAATAGTTCTCATTCTGCAGAGCTTCATGTGCCAAGAAACTTATGAGCAATTCAAGTTCCTTTGCCCAGCTTTCACATTCTCTTTGAATTCCTTGGCTTCTGATTTTAGACTTTATAAATGTCAGCTAAGCATAAACTTTTCACTAACCTGCAAAGGTACTCCTGGTGGACAGCAAATCAGAGAAGAAAATTGCTAATAAATCATGTCCAGTTACAGCTGAATGGAACTGTAAGGCCTGAAACTAGCCCTAGAGCACCACACTTTCAAACTTTTGGAGCAAGACTGTGTTGAAGCCACCTTTTTGCCATCGCATCTTGGGACTTACAGCATATTAGATTTGCTGAGAGCTAGTCTGGTTGGGATTGACATTGCAACTCCAATTTCAGTACTAAACATGGCAAAAGGGTTATGGGCACCTGAGTAGACAGATGAACAAAGAGAGCTCCACATTAATGTTTATTAGTGCCAAGCATGACACAAAGTTGTAAGATAAACTTATGCCCGATCATTTTTTACCCAGAATATTTTTATCATTTGAGCATTTTAATATAACAGAAATTGTGTAAAAACAATTATTTTCTCAAGAATTTCCACTTTTATTTAAAACTAACAAAACCTGATATTAATGTTTTAGATTTTTTAACAGAATATCTGGGAAAAACCCCACCTGAAGACTGAAATAGCAGGAAGGCAGTATATTTAATAACCCCTAAGCAAGTCCATCCCTAAATTCAGGTAATGTTATCCAGAAAGTAAAGATAATATAAAATCCTGGCTGCTCTGAGAAAAAAAAAAAACCACTCTCTACCCTATGAATTCATTACTTCATCATTAAATTAATATTCACTTCAGATCCATATCCATTTGAAGGTCACAGTGCTTAGCTCTAAAACCTTAAATAGGTTAGGCTGTCTTGATGCCAAAGACCTCTGCATTTCAGTTAGGCGTCTGTATTTAATGAGGATTCATCAGCCTCTTTTCATGTGGGTGAGCAACAGTTTATTCTCAGCGTGGTGACCCTGGTTGCAAGCTTATTATCATGAAGGGCTATACTGCACCCAAATATGAGAATTTTGAGGCTTTCATTTCTGCTGAACTCATTCAGCTGAGCTATGGGGGCAGCTCTTACTACTGTGATATTTAAATGTTGGACTATTAACAACCCTATCCTCATATTACCTGTGTTGCAATTACATTGCTTTATGAGAGTGCAAGGTTGCCTTAGGAAATAAAAACCTTTTCTTAAAAGCCAAAAATAGTTCCTTCCAATGGGACAAAATGGACAGATTTGTAATTGTGTAGCTTGATGAAAATGAGTAATAGCATACTGTGTACATTTTAGAGGAAAATACAAAACAAAACACCTGATTCTCTCCTGTCTTATGGCATTGACTGGTGCCATTGCATCTGATATCTACAGAATTTTCAGTGTCATAGCAGTTGTGATTTATACTGTCATTGCATTTCTTTTGTCCAAATAAGCGGTTAATATAAGCTCAAAACTGCTTAGAAACTTCTCCACATGTCTTAAGAACAATCAAAATATATATGAATTTTCTTGGAAGCCTAAACAGTTTATTTCCTTTAGAGCAAGAATGTTCTTGAGAGCAAAGACTGGTTTTGATTCTCAAGTAAATGAATATGAACTTAGCTTTGAACTCCCTAGGCTTTTCCTAGAATGCAATATCTTATTCAGATAACAGTGAATGCGGTGTTCAGTCTTCAGTGAAATCTTCCTAAATAGCTGCAAGCACAGTCTTCTGGGGAACAGGGAGAGGAACATCCTTAAATGCACTCAGAAGAGTCCTGTGGTTACACTTGTAACAAGTATACACTTGATTCCTGTGCGTGTTATAAGGAATACTGAATTGCTGAGTACATTGCACTGAGGAGGCTAAATTGGATGGTTATAGCTTGTAGAAAAATCATAGACATAAGCCCCGGCAGCTTTAAGAAAGAAGCTGAAGAAGAAAATGGAAAAATCTTGCTATGCAGGAGAAAATATAAATACATGAAGCAGCATGATGAATTGCCAAATCACGGGAATGGGTGAAAATGACAGTGTGAGAAAAAATTAGGGCAGAAACTTTTGCAGAGGACTTGAAAAACCTGCACTATGAAATCAATTACTTCTCAACTAAAGGAGAAGTGTTCAAAGACAGTCAAGAGTGCAGAATTCTCAGATGACAAAGCAGTAACAGAAAGCAAACATTATGTGCTATGCTTATTTTTCAACTGTATGTATTTTGTCACTTCTCCCATCTCTCCCCTGTGAGTGCCCTGGGGTTAAATCATCTTTTCTACGGCAAATTTTATGGAAAAGCCCAACAACGAATTTCAAAGGCTAGGACAACCAGGGGAGGGGATTCCCTCCCTAAAACCCGAGAGAGGCGCTTGCCTCCTACCTAGAAGGGCAATGAAGCTGGTGAAGGGTCTAGAGAACAAGTCTTATGAGGAGCGGCTGAGGGAGCTGGGATTGTTTAGTCTGGAGAAGAGGAGGCTGAGGGGAGACCTCATCGCGCTCTACAACTACCTGAAAGGAGGTTGTAGCGAGGTGGGGGTTGGTCTCTTCTCCCAAGTAACTAGCATTAGGACAAGAGGAAATGGCCTCAAGTTGCACCAAGGGAGGTTTAGATTGGACATTAGGAGAAATTTCTTTCCTGAAAGAGTGGTCAGGCCTTGGAACAGGCTGCCCAGGGAAGTGGTGGAGTCACCATCTCTGGAAGTATTTAAAAGACGTGTAGATGAGGTGCTTGGGGACATGGTTTAGTGGGCATGGTGGTGTTGGGTTGATGGTTGGACTCGATGATCTTAGAGGTCTTTTCCAACCTTAATGATTCTATGATTCTATGATTCCTTAGTTCTTTCATACCTTGATAGTTCTAACTCAAAGCATAGAATCCTAGAATCCCAGAATGATTTGGGTTGGCTTTTTACAGTGACTCTTCAGTGCTTTTAAAGAAACTAGGCAATGATGGGGTAAGAGAGAAAACTCTGTCATGGGTAAATAAGTGCTCCAAAGATAGAGGCTAGAAAACAAACATAGTCAACTGTTTGAATGGAGGGAGGTTACCAGTGGAGTTTGGTGGGGTGTTGGCTCAGTGTCTGTGCTGCTTAACATGTTCATAAAGGTTGTGGAAAAGGGGGTGAGCAGGAAGGTGACAAAGCTTGCTTCTGATACAAATTTATTCCAGATAGAAAGGATAAGGGTAGACAGTGAAGAACTGCAAAAGGACTATAGGAGACTGCTTGAGTAATGAAAAAAACATATGAAATTTAGCGTAGAGAATTGTAAAGTGATGTACATGGGAAAAAACTTTCTAGTTTCACATATTAAATGATGGGTTCTGGGCTGACCATTTTCACTGAGGAGCACAGTTATTGTCTTATAATAGCTCCATGAAAAACCCACTTTCTCCTCATGCTTCTCTATGGACAATGGCAGAACTAGCCTTTTATTTTCATTCTTTTGTTTTGCTTAAAAATAAAGCTGCCAGAGATACTCCAAGAGTTATCTCCAGATAACTAGCCTTTTAAAACACTATTTATTTTTCCAGTCTAGGAAGCCTGCAATGTTTGCCTTGTGCCACATTAATCTAAGGCCATTTGTTCTCCTGATAATTAGCAAAGGACACTCATGGTGGCCCCTTAGTGTTGCGAGATGCATTTTTATATTTGTGACACCATGTTGGGTACTCACAACACTTTGTTATCAAGCTTCCAAGATGATATGAATGTCAGGAATTATAGTGGAAGCTGACAAGTGCACTTTAGAAAAGCCATAAATGTGAAGTCTGTGGCCCACTGTGTAACAAAATGGTCAGTGACTGAGGACAAAGGTTAACAAGGTGGAAACAAGAAATCTCAGCGAAGGGCTTTTCATATCTATCTCAATATCACATCTAAATTTAACAGTGTTCTAAAGCACAGCTAATTGCCCTTAAAACAAACAAACAAACAAACAACAAACAAGAACACTCAACAAGAAAAAAACCACAGCAACAAAATAACCCACTTTGCTTGCATTGAATTATTGCCAGTGTTGGACCCAGCTGAGCTGTTCTGATTATGTCTAATACCTAAAGAAGGATTTTCACTGCATACATACACAGAGTCAGAGCATTATAAGAGTTAAAATACTGTTAGATCTTTTTAACGAGAACGCACTATAATCACATTTTTAGTTCCTTTCTATTCAATAATGGCATTGACCTGTGGTAGCTATGGTTGGTGCACTGGGCAAGAGATTCTTTTCCATCTTTGCTATGTTATATTCTTGTCTATAGCTCAAGATGGTGAGACCTGCTTTTAGACAAATATATTAAGACAGAGGCAACTAAAATCAACAAGAGTAAGAAGGCACATTTCAGCTGACAGAGCAAAGGATGAAATATCAACAAATGAGGAGAGATGTCCCAAGATTCATTCAAAATATTCTCTCCTTTGAAATCAAACCAGCACTTGTGATAGTTTGGCAGGCTGCCTTGACATTAAAGATATTGTTGGGCCATGCAGCTCATTTTTCAGTTAACAGTCAAAGAATGGTTGCACCTAAAGATTTGTAAAACTGTGATCTTCCAGCATCAGGTTTCTTTTGCATTGTGTGTATGTGCTCTGAATTTGTAGGTTTTTACATTTTTCAACAGCTCTACTTCAAAGTCTCTAGGTTTTCTCCCCTGCACCCACCACACAATATTCACTTTGCTGTATGAATTTGCAAAACTGAGAAATTAAAAACTACAGGAAATGCAATTTATTTGGGTGAAAATTTCACTAAGGTGAAGTTTTGGCTTTTTGATAAGTGGATTCCTTGGTTTTCAGAGCTCGAGTCAGAATATTATTACACTGAGTAGATTGTAATCTCT
Organism: Calonectris borealis; assembly: GCF_964195595.1. NCBI lineage: Eukaryota > Metazoa > Chordata > Aves > Procellariiformes > Procellariidae > Calonectris > Calonectris borealis. The sequence goes on along the minus strand of NC_134316.1, from coordinate 49,954,940 downwards.
CTTTCTCTCTCTCACCCTTACCAACCTCTCCCCCCAGCCATTTCTACTATAGCTTTTTGGTTCCTGTTGTTGAGGCTAACATCAAAAGCATTTTGAAGGAATAGTACCAACAAGTAATGTCAGACTCTCAATGAAAAGATAAAAGAGAGTCTATAAACTGCTAGTTCTGCCAGTGCTCAAGAATTCAAGAAGTGCGACTATTGCTTTGTGGAAAAAGCACAGCAGCCAAGGCTTTTAAACTTGACATCAAAGCATCAAAACACAACAGAAGTATTACCAAAGACAATTACAATCTGTAGGTTTATACTGGTTTTTATTTAAGGAGATATTACCTTTGCAAGCTAAAAATCATGATCCAAAGCCCCTGTGAGGGATAGTACAGTGAATAGGAAACGACCTCCATACATTACGGTATCGATAACGAATGTAACCATGTGCAACCTGCAAATAATCTCTATTTGGTGAAAAGTTTTTTTACGTTTTCTGCTGCTGAAGGCCTGAGTGACTGAGCTTTGCCCATCTGAGTGCTCATATAAAGTATGTGCAAAGGAAGGAATGCATTTTGCAGGGCGAGACAGCCCTGGCAGAGCAGGAGAGGGCACTGTTCCACACCGAGAGGAGAGCTGCTCCGCCGCTCTGCCTGCCCTGGAGTTCAATGAGCTACAGCCAAATCGGACTACAAATCGGGTAACGGTTGTGATTTCTACCTGCGAACAGCACATGATAACAAACAGACGTGAAATTTGCTCCCTGCAATTTGGGCATTTTTGAGCTGGGACCCCTGGACCCAGCCACCACACGGTAAGATGGCACAGTGCCTGTATGGATGTACAAAGCTTTCGGGGTGCTCCTGTGCAATATGGCAGACCAGGGTTATTCCGGCCTGCAGGAAGCCAGCTTGGATGCCTCCAGAGTGTTTACATGCCCACTCTTGCATAGCTGTGCATTTTTATAGATATTATACATACATTATTTAGAACAGAAAAAAATATTGAAATTTAAAATTCCATAACCCAGTGTGTTTTTCTTTTGAAGTGTTTTATTTCATTCTAAGAGATTCAAAGCTTTGATATCAAACTTTTTTCTGGATTATGTCTGTGTTTTAAGACCCATGAGCACCGGACTCCAATTTATCAAATTAAGTAGGTGATCACTGAGACAGTTACATGCAGTGCATGAGCAACCAGGCACCAGACACAGTACTGCCTGATCACACAAAACTAAGCAGCCCAGTTTGCTTTAAAATGTATGACATATAACCCCACCTGGAGAAACGTTATCGGAATGATGCTGCTCCAGGATGGTCATAAGGTCAATCCAGAGGGAGGAACAGCATCATGGGCTTTCACCCATAAATATACCTAGCACATACCTTATTTAATTACACACTGTTTATCTTGCACTATTCCTCCAATTTGTCAAGATCACGTTGAATTAAAATCCTCTTTTCTCTATACCTGCTGTCCCCCTCAGCTTTTTGCCACATGCAAATTTAATAAGCTGTTCTCTCTTCACGAGGAATAGAAAAGGAGAGCGAGGATGAGCGAGGGCTGCGAGGATGAGGAAAGCGAGCTGCGAGAGCCGCCCTCTCCTCGCCCTCCCACCCTGACACTGAGCATGCACTGCCAACCCGCACGTAGTTTTCCAAACAAAATGTCATCTCAGCCATTTCCTTTGCTTACTTCTAGGAATGTTATATAAGAAAGTATCAAAAACCTTACTGAAGGCACATGGCACTGGCTGCTTTTCCCTGTCCACAAGGTCTGAGCTCCTGTTACTGCAGGGATTTTGATTGCCTTGGCATGATTTCTTCTTGATAGATCTGAGGTAGCTGTCACTAATCTCCTTGTTATCTTCTAGGAGCTTGCAGACTGTTTCTCTGCTTATTTCTCCCGGTCTGTTTCTTGGAAATGTGCACTTTTTCACTCTGTAGATCTTTCTCTTTCCCCTCAATAGGACTGGCACCATCCAGACTCTTTGCCAGGCTTTGCCCAACTTCCATACATCCTGGCAATTCACTAGAAAAATTCACTATGAAATATAGTAACAGTCTATTGTATAATTCAGTAAATGCAAATAATGATTAAATTGTCATCAAAAGCTGTTGAAATAGCAGGAGCTTATACATATTATCTCCTTTTAATTATTCTTTTTGTCTGCAAAAGCAGTTGGTTTGTATGCTGCTGATACTTATTATGAATGATAGGAACTTTTCATAGATAATATTTCTGGAGCTAAGAATTCGTGTCAGTCATAATTTGCACTTTTTTCATTTTCTGTGTTACAGAATGGAATAAACAAATATGTATTTAACTACTGCAAAGGAAATTTTACACTAAAAGGCGATTATGTGAACTTGTGGTCAGAGCAAAGCAAATCACTTAATCTTGCCTCATGCTACAACTTCAGTGTATGATAGGCTTATGTGAATCTCAGACAAATTTAAATGAAACAGAGAGGATAAGAAGGTCTACGGTGAGATCATACTTCCTTCAAAATAACTTTTGATGTGAAAACATACTGCACAATTTATAGTTTGAATTCCAAGGCAAAAAGGAGAAAAGAAATCTTACTAGTAGTTAATTTATCTCTCAAAAATATCTAAAAAATGCCTATAAAGCATGTTAGGCTAGTCTGGATATATGGAAAGCATTCAAACATTATGATATACAGCAAAAATACAAGTTAATTGAAAGTTCTGGATAAGAAACCTGCTGACCTGCTGGCCTATATGAAATTATGTGTAATGTCAGTGCATCACTTCTAACACTGTCTGTCTATAAACTTAATTTCCATGCTATTCCAAACTACACTGTTTTTCATGTGGAGCTTCTAGAGTGTTTATCACAGGACTTCAGAAAAAAATCCTTGAAATAGTATTAATTAAAAGACTTAAAAAGAAGGGGATGGGAAGAGATAAAAAATGACTAATTTGGAATAACAGAGGGAAATCAGTTGTCCGTACAACTTCCCTTAACTGTAAACAAATAAATAACAAACTGGGAAAATTTTATTGCATTTGGAACAGATACATTTTATTTTTTTGATAGATAAGAAGCAAGGTTAAGAGGTCTAATTTGTACTGCACCTTTTCTTTATTAAATTATCTACATTGTTTACTGTCTAAATCAGAAATTCCAGTTTACTTAAAATCAAGGCACAAACACAGCACCTCTAGCCATGCCGGGGCCCACACTTCTTCTCTGGGATTCACAATCTTTGGCGTTCTGCAAAAACTTATCTACATAAGCAGCCAAATCGTGTGACACAAGTAGACTTGCTTAAATCCAAAGATGTGCAAGATGTACAAGATATACTATTGTATTAATATGAAATATTATTTTTCTGTTATGAACATATGACATTTCAGACTGATAGAGAATAATTTAAGATACCACACTGTGAAATACAGCAATCTGGGGTAAAAAACACACTTATACTCTGTGCAGAAATCAAAGAACAAATTTTCTATATATACGCTTTTATCAGTGAAAATTTCAAAACTAATGTAACTTCTCAAATCCTCATCATGTTGTAAGGAAATTGAGGATGGACCTATTGATAAAAAGATAAAACAGAAAGATGGAAATCTGTCTTTGAATATAGTCATGTTCCTACTCTAACTTTGCTTTCTGAGGAGGAAACAAGAAATAAGTTTGACAGTACTGAAACATCTTAGAAAAAAAATTAAAAGTTGATAGTTTTTCCACTGAAAGGAGGTTTTTTTCAGGTTTCTAATTACAGCATACTACACAATAAACCTGAGCAACATGTTAAAATAAAAAAGAAATTTCCTATTAACATAAATTACTAAATTCCTTAGGTTATATTTTAAACTGTTCAAAATTTGTTTTGATTCAGAGTAAAACGAATCTTCAAAACCCTTATGTTCTTTTAAATAAAATTATCTTCTCCAGAGTTATGGTGCTTGATTTGTGGTTTCTAACACACTTCCGAAGAAGATGGAAAATCTTGATTCAGGAAAATAAGGTTCACTGTTAGTTTCTTTAGCAAAAGCCAAATTGTTATTTTTTCTCAGATGTATAGCAAGATTTTCTGAGGAGAATTTTTAAGGTGCTGCACTTCTGTGAACTTTTAAATTGCCAATGAAATACAAATACTATTGAACCTTTTGCGGTCAGTGACTGTCAGATACTGAGTATTACCCTGTCTAAAACAAAGAAGCCTTGGTGTTAATTGGTTGCTACACATTGATTAATAACAATATTGTTATTACATGCCACCTTCTTTTAGTTAAGGACCTTATATCTTTAGCACACTGATCATCAAAAACTACCTGAGGTGAAGAAATATGGTAACAGTCATTCTGCAAAGGAGAACAGAAGGTCATCCAGGAAATTTTGTTCCAGAGCAGGGAGCAAACCCAAAAGTCTCCAGTCCCAAGATAAACTTTAGTTTATTTAATTTTCTAGGTATTAACTGAATGTTTTGACCTGGGAATGAATCTGTGAGATAAGTGTCTGGGAATGTACAGTGAAAATTTCTAAGTCAATGAAACTATTCAAAGTATTACAAGTCTTATGGCTCAAATTCAGGAAGTCCTTAACAAAGTGCTTGCCTGAAAAGACCATGATTACTTCTAGAATCAAGGCCTACAGGTAGATGAGAATTCAAAATGCTAGGAAACAAAAAACCTCAACCCTCTCAAAGTGTAAACAAAGACCATTTCTTCAAACACATGTGGGATATGGTACATATCAAAATGATTGATGGATGCGACAATTATGACTATGCATGTCTCATTTGACAGAAGCCCTATCTCCAGCAGAAATTATATCGCTATTTTTGCTACATAATTTATAGTTTGCTCCTTAATGACAGTCTTGGGCGACACCGTGAAGAGAAAAAACAGACTGACAAATACAGGTGATTTGGTGGATATCTTAATTTCTGGGAGCAAAAGTTGTATTTGCTTAGTCCTTTTTGACAGTGACATTTTCCTGAGTAATAATGGAAAAATAACATTGGTGTGATGTTTGCATTCATTGTAACCATTTTCTTTTTATTGTATGTGGAAGATACCATCAACCACAATCAAACTGTACGTTTACTAAAGACAATGAAATCATAGTGGATGTGGACCTGGGCCAAGACAAGGCCCAGTGGTGGCCAGGGCCATGTAACCTACTGAACTGCCAGATCGGCAAGGATAAACCTTTCCTGGCACCACACCTGGGAATTATTAAACTGGGATTTGCTAACAACATTGCTCTTCTTGGCAAATATCAACAGAAGCCCCCACTGTTAGTCATTACGATACCCTTCATACGGTGCTACAAGGAGTTAGAGAGCTGGTGCTGGAAACACCCTTGCCACTCAGACGTCCAGCCCAAGCGAGAGACGGCAGCTGCTGCTATGGGTGACTTATGTATCATTAGAAATGTGCTGCTTGTTTCAACCACTCATCTCATCAGGTGCATTCAGATTGTTTTTTGTTGATTAAAACTAGAAATCCAAGTTAATATCTGACTCATTATTACTGCAGAAATAAGGTCAGGCACAATGGTTTTGACACCAGGGTCACAACCAGTGAGAGAGCGACCTGCTCGAGCAATCGCACACAGGAACGCTCTGCAATCGTATCACAGCATGTTTTATCAGAGTGGTTGTGTGCAGTTCATTCAGACCTTTTCAAAACATCATAGACCTAACTCAGTAATACAGTACAATTATTTTCACTCAAAACCCCCCACATTTTGAAGAAAGTATATAATTAAGCTTGAGAAATATAATTAAGTTTTGTAAGAGTACCTGCAGAAAAGTTTCTTGATCTTACCCTTTTGATAAACAGAAGTCAACAATTCAGCAGTAATAATTAAGTCTGCTCCAGTAAGTGGACAAAGACATAGCTGAAAATAGCAAGCACCCCTCCCTGACCCCTCAATTTCATTTGGAGATTTTTATAATTTTTGTAAAACTGTCACCAAAACCCATGTCACAATTTCTATATTCAGGCACATGTGATAATATTCTCTCTATTCTCTGGATATGTTTTTTATTAAATTACTTTTGCCACCGGACTCTATGTGATTGATGATGTGGGAAAACGTGTCCACATACAAGGCATCTGTGCAGTTAAAACCTGAAGGAACATTTAACACCTACCAATATGGATAAATGTTGCTACTGATGACCTTCAGGGATTTTTCAATATGTTGATTTCTATCGAACACTTGTCAAAATGGTTGACTGCTGGATCTAGATGGACTTCCTCTGGGAATTAAAAATCTCTAAGTTTATTCTTGACTGGTTGTTAACATTAATAAGTCCCCATTTCATGTTTCTATTGATGTTACTCCCTAGGTGTTTCTACAAATAAGTTTTTGGCTGACTCAGTGTAAGGTCTGTAATATGTTCATCCAAGAATAATCTGCACATCCAAGTGATACAGCCCCCAGGGGCAGGAACAAGTCCCCCTTTGCTCACAAAAAATATAGCTTTTGTATTGTGTTATAAATGTGTTGAAAGACTGTCAAATTATGGGTTAGACTATGATGAACTAGATATGAAGATTAATAGATTGAATGTTTTCGTGTGTGCACAGTAGAACAGAGCCATTTCATTTTCAAAAAAATGTGAGGATACTCATGTTGTAAGTGAGAAAAGGAAAGAAAAAATATATTGAGAACTTTACCACGCTGGCTTATCTGCTGCCTAAATACAAGAAATTTTAAGTACAGATAGGAAGATTGTTTCTTAATACTGTTCATGGATATTTCATTTCTATAATATCATGTGCAGTCTTTCTAACAGTAAACTGCCATGTTCTCTTGTTTTCTTTCATTCTTACAGCAGCTGGTATAACCCAGAAGCTTTTTGTTTTATCAATGCATATACTTTGAGACTGTCACATGTATATTTGACTAAAATTTTAACCTCCCTAGAAAGTCTATCTAAATTTCCATTTGATATCCTAAATAACATGTAATAGGTTTTTGTCTTCTTTTGCATGGACAGGTTCCTGTAGGGTTAGTTTCCATAAAGTAAGACAAAAAGTTAAGAGTCTGTAGGATGAGGTAGAGGCAGACTTTAGGGAATAGTTACGCTTTAGTCTTAACCAACTCAAATTATTAAGTTCCTCAGTGGTCTCATAAATAATGATAGGTTATTTAACAAGACATATCATCTAGTGATGAAAGAACATGGACTGGTGTATTTATGCTCTTCTTAGGCTGGGGTTTATAATTCAAACATTCATCATTTGCTCCCCAAAGGCCATCTTGCCATATCAAAGACCGTAAGAGATGATTAGCTGCAATAATATGTAAGCTCTCAAATATTTTCCCTGTTAAGTCCCTGTTAAACTGACCGTTTTGATTTCATATCCTTTCTGTCTAAGAAAAATATTCCATCTTCCTGGTTGTGCAGATGGCCATATGTCTCTTTTGTCACAGAACTGAAGTTTCCTTCCAGTAACAGATTGGGCAAACATGGAAAAAACACCCATTACACTCAAAAGCTTTTGGTATCTAGTTGAAGAGAGCATAACCATACAAATCTAAGAGCCAAATTGCATCTTCCCTCCCCACAAGCCACATTAGATTTGCACATTCTCCCCATGAGCTGTGTATTGAAGCAACCGGACAGCTGGTGTGGATTTTCTTTCTTTTTACTCATTACTGTCTAGGGGCCAGAACGGTTCAAAAAATGTAAGCTGGTACACGGGCTGGTATGCTGAGGTAAGCACTAAAACATTTGAGCAGCCTGTACTGCCTCCTCAGAGATCTAAGCTACCAGTTTCTGTCTGGGTCATGACAACGATTTCACTTCTGAGCTCTTATAGGCCTTTCTCCAAGTAATGATGTCCTCCTGAGAAAAGCTCTCAGTTCTTTTTGTGGATCAGGTTTCCAACAGCCAGCTTGCTACCACTCCACAGGTTTGCACCTCTTCTTCTGTGCATTGTACTTTCTGTAATAAATCCTGATTCTAAGCCATAATGGAAATACAGTGTATTCCCCTGGGTGAAATGGAGGTGAATCTGTGGGTTAAAACTCCCAGATCATGAAAATTTATGGATTTGTTGGGCATGAAATTCTATGGACTATTAAACAATTCCAAAGTTTCTCGGTTTCGTGTGCAAGCTTTCACTGTCAAATCCAAATCCAATTCACTGTCAAATCCATTTCCATCTTTCCCTGGATTACTTGCCTTAGGATGAAATTGATGTGATAATCTTAGGTCCTGCTGACAGCAAAGATGCATTTGGTAATGGGGCTGTTCATAAAAATTCTCTTAAAATTCCAGATAAATTTTTCCTTTAAACATGCCTTTCCTCTACTGTTGCCTGTATATGATGCAGAGATGGGTGATAAAAAACTATCTTATGTGGAAGATAGTAAAAGTAGTAATTATTATCTAAGAATTTTCACAGAAATAAATATTGGTAACAACCAGTCCTTACTCACAGCTGAATAAATGCTCACATTTAGCCTGGCCCCAAATGTTGGACTTCAGGGAGAAAACGTGTATATACTTAGTGATCTTTTCTTTACACTGATCTGAACAAAATTATATTATTTGTATGGCTTTTATCTTTAAGTTGTAGATATAAATGTTTTATATATATATTACTATGAGAGGCTATTACAACCTCTGGGAAGCATTTTCTTTTAGGATGTCACACAAAACTAAAAAATTCAATGTGGAATTTTACCAGATTCCCTAGTTATTACTTTAAGAATATACCTAGTTACATTTGAAGCTTAAAAAAGGGATACATAATTAGATTTGCATTCAGACAAAGCAATTACATTCACCAGTATCACAAAAAGTCAAAACTGTTCTTGTAACAAGTTGGTCCTCAAACTTTCTAGGTGAATGTATTTTTGCCTCTTCTAGCTCTGCAAGTTTGCATTTTCGTTCCATGGGATTTTTGTACTGTCTGCTATAACGCAGCATTTCTTGTAGCTTTTCTTGCATTTAGTTTCTGCATACAGCTCAGTGTGGGCCCACTGGTGGTGAATAAATGAGATTCAGGTCCGTGTGGCACTCCGTCTAGCTTGCTGTCCTTTGCCAGGAAGCGATGAGGAATTGATGTGAGAGCAGTGAGCGTTACACTGGCAGCTCACCTGGCTGCTGTTCCTGCCCCCAGGGAGCAGAAGAAAAGAGGAAGCAGCATCAAGGGAAGGCTTAAAACATCTCCTCTGTTTGATAACACACTCTTAGCTTGTCTCTCTTGGAAAGGTGGAAACTGAAGTTGGATTCGGGCCAGTCCTTTACCACTCAGTATGGGGTAGCTCAGTTAGCTTAGGTTTTTGAATATTATTTTGTTTCAGTAAGTTTTTCTTCCACATTGTTTAAGCTTCTTCTGCTGTCTGTCTCAACATGTTGAATTTCTTTATTATTTTAGTAGTATTTAATTTAATTGCTGATGCTAATGTGATGTGTCATTTCCTGATGATATTACCAATAGGGATCTTCCACATACTCCTTTTCTTTTTTCCTCTAGATTGATCTCAATGTTTAAAATTTATTTGAATTGTTGTTAGTAATTTTTCTTCTTGCTCTAACTTACTGAAAATACTCATTACAAACATGTATACATACATGTACACCATAGAGAATATACGCTATCTACAATATAAGAATGTCTGTATTGAAGAGACAGTTCATCATGATTCACCATGTTTTCTCTTGGTTTCCCAGCTTTGGTAAGTAGCAGTAAGACTTTGAAAATTCCCTGTTTTTCCTTCATCTTTTAAGGGTCAACCGTTTCAGTTGTGGCAAATGAACTGTACTGTTTTAGTATTTAGTATTAATATTAGATGGTCTTAGCCATTCCACATGCAAAATGAAAATAAAGGGAGACTTTTCATGAACTGTATTGATTTTGTCATTGTGAGATCTCCGGTGGGTGTATTTAACACACAGCTTCTAAAAAGCCATGAAGTACTTAATACTACTTCTAAGTGCTTTAAGAGCATAGCTCTGTCTTTAGTTCTAAGAGAAGTTTCCCAGAGCCTTCATGACTCATCTGGCTCCTGCCTCTTAAAAGAGAAAGACAAAGTTAGTAAGTATACAGCTGTACATATTTATTTCTGGAGGACGGAGTCTATAGATATGACAGCCCATATGTTCAAATTTTGGTAACAGTCAAACAGGGCTAGGAATAAAATTTGTAACAAGAGTTTCAACACGACTGTATCTTTTTTTTTTGAGAGAGAAATAGATAAAAACTAGTGATGCCATTGAGAAGGGTGGAATATATTGTGAAAATTGTCTGGTCCTGATTAAAAAATTTGCTTTAATTGTTTTTTTTTCCTGTGAAAAAGATGAAACGACTTGATTTCCCATCCTCCCAAACTAGAAAAGCTTCTGTTCAAGTGAAATGTCTTCAGATAACCTCCGCTTTCAAAGCTGAATAGAGAGTGTCAATGATGTAACTGTATAAATGCATTGCTGAAAAATAGATTCCATTGCTGCAATGCACATTCATTACTTGATAATAGAATAATAGAAAAAAATGAAAATGAATGTTCAAAAGAAAAAAAAAAACTATAAAAGCCTTTTTTTTCCATTTGCATTGTCTCATTCAGATTTGTCAGTCTTGAGTAGTTATGTGCTCTTTTGTGCGTCTGTGTCTCAAGCTCTGGAAAAGCAAAGCTTGGGCATTTCTTGTGCTCAGAACTCTTTTTTTGGTAGGTTTTTATATTTACAAACCAAGTAACTTCTATGTCTACAACTAGAAAAAGAAATAGAAGTTCATAGCATAATGTTATTGCTCAAATAGATCAGAGTAAGACAATGTTTTTATAAAAACTGACTTAAGAGCTTTAAATCTTTCTGTATGTTGTGAAAATTATCAAATTGTCCCTTCTGCTGCTGCACTGGAACAGTGTTTTGGCTTCGCAAGGTAGACTCTCCACTGCGTTATACATAACTGGGCAGAAATTGCCACTGACTATAACAGCCTTGTCAGAACCAAGGCTGTTGGGGCTTTGAATTCTCTGTCTTATTCCTGAATATGATAATTACCTGTCTGATTTCACACCAATATAGTTTATAAAGTTTGCATTCAGATCTCTGTATGTTGATCCCCGCTACTGTTATAGCCTTGTCCTGAAAGGAGATCCTGACATTTATATAAAATGTGAACTAAAAAAATCAATGGATGAATATTGTAATCAGGGGTTTTGAACACTGTAGTGCTTTCAGCATCAACAGGCAGAGGAGACCCAGAAAGGCCTGTATAACAATTGTTAAAGTCTTTATTTTCCTCTTATATAGAAATTGTTGGAGTCTCTATTTTCCAGCTACAAAAGTTGGGTTTGTTGTTTTAAAATTGTATTTCAGATGCGATGTAATATATGCATTTTAGAAGCTTGCTTTTTTAACAAACATGGTGCTATCTTGAGTTAGAAAATTAAATGTAGAAAAAACCTGCATGATTGTAGTGCAAAACCATGTAACTAAGACACTCAATTATGCCTCAAAAGCTTTGCCAAATGTCTATTATTAAAAATAAGTAAACAGATATGATTGAGATTTAAGCAAATGAGCAGAAACCATCTTCTAACTTCTCTCCTACCTCTTAAGACTCTGATCCCCATGTCTCAAAACATTTGATGATTGGTTTATTTTAATCCTGCAACATTACCACTGAAGATGGCAGCTTTCATCCTTTAATTTAAACAAACACCCATGTGTGCTGCAAGTGAGAGTCTCTGGAATTCCTATTTGTTGATATTCAACCTGATATGTCATTCAAGAAAGATCAATTTGGAAAAGGACACCTGCAAAAACCACTACAAAGATAAATAGGTAATTGGAGAGTCTGACTTAGGGTATTAAAAATATTTGGCCTGTTTAGTCTGGAAAGAGGAGAGGGGTGTTTATTGTTCTATATCAGTCCATCAAGTCAATAAACACCAGGGAAAGCAAAGAGCTATTAAAATTTAAGGATGATTTTGGCAAAAGAATAAATGAGTATAAATAGACTATGAGTAAATTTAAGGTAGATATTAGAGAAAGGTTTCTAACCATTAAGGAACTGATGTTCTGAAAAAAGCCTTTGAATAAGAATAACTATGGAAAAAATGTAATTAGTTATAAGAAGGAACTACTGCTATTTGTAATCAGCAGTTCCACTGTTGCCTGCAGTTTCCAAGGAGTGTAATGATGACTCAGAGTTTCTTGTCTAGCTCTGCACCCACCTTCTCCTCGGTGTGATACAGAAAATGTGCAATTCATACATACTGTGAGCCCTACTCACATGCAGGTCTCTGACCTTCACTTAAACCATTAGGAAAGATTTGTAGATGCAGGGAAACTTGAGGCTATCATGCATTTTTATGTAGCAGGACTCACTGTTTCTCAGTCTTTGTACAGAAATACATATACTTTTACAGTACCACACACCTATACCTTACTCATCAATTCTATAGCTGATAAACTAGTATATTCACACCACAAACACTTTTAAGGTTCATGCTTTTCATCTTACAAGGGGAAATTAATTTAAAAAATTCTTGTTCTTTTGGATATAACATACAGTTTAGCCTATAGACTAGTGTTAACTTCGCCATCAAAAACCTGAGGATATCTGTAGCAAGACCCTTTTTCTCATAAAGAAATCTATAGGAGAAATCAGCCAGTCACGTAAAAGCTTCCAGCTCTGCAAAGACAGAGGTCAAAATGACACGTAACATTCTTCCCATAAGGAAGCTTCACGGACACACTGCTGCAAAGAAAGAACGAAGCAATGTGTGAATTCAGGTTTGCAGAGAAAACTGCACAGCCAAAGCCAAGGGCCCTCGAAGCCTAACACTTTCGTCTCCCTCAGAAATGTCTTATAACTGAAATATTGCAGTAGTGACACACTGAAATGTTTTCTATAAAAGACATTAAAGGCAAGATTGAAACTAATGTCTGAGCGACTATTGAATATTCATGAAGATGGGATTATCAAGAAGTACCAAATGACTAAATAAAGGTCTCCCAGAACTGAACACTGAAGAAAGGAGGTACAGCTGAATGTAAGAAATGATAAGACAAAATATTTCTGTCAGTGCTAGGAAAAAAGTTTATAAACAGGATGATGTTACACCGTATGACACTATCTATAGAAATACAAACATTGAAGAGAAAGCCCCACAGCTTTCAAAGCCTGGGAGATTGCATACAAATTGGAACAAATATTTCTGCCATGAATAATTTAACAAATGCTAACCAATATTAGCTTTACTGACCTTATAACATCTATTGTGATCATTTGTATTAACAGCATAACGTAATATATACCACAACAGAGAGTGATTTATTAATTAAACTTCACGAAAACAGTGACTGCTGAGTAGGAATGAACCAAAGAAAAAAGCAGGATGTTTTGAATTAGTCATAGACATAAAAGGAGTGTTAAACTGGAAACCAAAAGGGTAAAGAGGTGATGGAAAACTAAAAACTCTATAGCAGTAAAGCTTTAACAAAGTGACCTGGGAATCACCTGGGAAAACGAATAAGAAAAAGCCAGGATCAGATTTTTTTTGGATGTCATATGTCACAAAATCAAGGAAAAAAATTGTAAGAGTTGGCATAGAGGCACAAGAAGACACTTAGGAGAGTGATGATTGGCTCTTTTCACAAAATAACACTCAAGATTACAAACCAAGCAAGTAGCATAATTAAATGATTGGAGAAAACAGAACAGAACACGAATTAAGGAAAATCATATGGGATGTCAAATCTTTTGTAACAATGCATTTACAATATGAAGTTTTAGAAATCTGTTCTTATTTCTCTTTATTTAGGTGGAAGTTCTTCAACTGACTCTGGAGAAGGATCACTTTCCTGCATCAAGAGCACTGAAATACAATTTCAAGCACCTGCACATAGGTTTCTTCTTTGTCAGTAGCCCGATACAAGCCCTTCTCAGAGCGTTAGGCAGAAGCTGGCAGATGAAGAGCTGCGACTGCCCAAGTAACTCTTGAGAGAATAACTTATCGTGTCTAGTGCCAGTCACACACTTTGAGTCATTTGAAATAGATATTCCCTCCAGGCTTGTCATCTCTTTGCGTTACCGTCTTCAACAGAGCACAGCCAGAGCAATTCAATTACATTCAGAGACTCAAGTAAAATTAAGTGTATGCAATACCAGTACAATACGACGCAAAGTTAAACCTCCATGTAGCATATACAGGACTTGCTCAGCGCACAGAAGCAGTGTGTGATCTGAGTCTTGCTGCATGCCTTTCTGTTGCTTCCTACTCATAACTACACCAAATTTCCTTTTCAGCTTACTAGGAGACTGAGCCCTTTGCTTTCAGGTGAGCCCTGCTTTTGAGTTTGTTACACTTTTAAGTGTGATTTGAAGCTTAATGCGCTGTCTCTGGAGGTAGGCTGCTGCTAGTGCATAGGAATACCAGTGTCGTGTAATGAAACCAGTGAGAAAACAAGTACAGAGCTTGGCAAAGATCACATGATGCTTTAACTAGAATTGTGCATTTATATCTTCCAAATGAACAATGTAACAATTAAATTGGGACCGCTGTCAGGACTTCTTTTAATTCAAGTGGGAAAGGCATTGACTAATTGCAAAAATCGTACACCTACTGTTCCCCCTAGATCCGCAATAAAAACATCTGAACTGGCGTTCAGTGTTTAAATCTCTGCAATGCCCTTTGGCTATTTTTCTACACTTTTTTTATGTTTCAAGTAAACTTCTGGGATACGTGTACTATTAAGAGCTAGATTGGTCCTTAGGTATCAGTCCAGGCAAGGGGAAGGGTCACTTCATTGTGCTTGCTCCTGGGGCTGATTTGATGGTGAGTTAGTTCCTCTAACTGCCCAGTACTGCTTTTCAAGACAACTTATTCTTTGATGATTTGTTTTCATCTTCATTTTTAAAATATTTAATAAAAAAAGTCAAAATGCATAGTATTAATAAAGCTCTGAATATTGAGACAGTTGCTTAATTGCTATATTTGTCTTTAAGAAAGGATACGACATGTTAGAATGAAAATTTGCTTTCAATGATCCTATATCCAGTATTATAGAACAAAGGTAAAAAGTTTCATACAAAAATTAAATCCTTGAGAGAAATTAAAATAAATGGTTTTTATAATAGAGATGTCTGGAAAACTAGAGAAGTCTAAAGAAAAGGTGCAGAAATCAGACAACCAAAAGTCAATAAAAAACCCAAATATGACTGGAAATTGGATAAACAATAACAACTACTTTGCTGTTTTAAAAAGTTCCCTGAAGATTAACTAGAGCTAATATTTGTTCTGGTTAGGAACTGAAAAAAACCCTATTAATTAAGTTATTTTCAGGCAAATAATATTTATGTTCACTTTAGGATCCATTTCTATAGCAAGAATATTGTAAAGAGGACTTGAAGTAAAACACACAAGTAGTCCTGCATGTTTTCTGACTTCTGCAACATGTCTATTCTGCAAGAAAAGACGACTTTCCTCTGCAAGAGGAAGAGTTAGAAAATAAATATAGCAGGGAAAGGAAAACAGAATGGACTAAAGATTTTTCTATATGTGTAATCTATAACCAGATAGTTATTAAGTCTTTACACTCTGAGCCCCTGTTACTTCTAGCAAAGTCTTAAATTTACCTGAAAAGATCTCAATTTGCTCATGATGAAAGACCTGATAAAATTTAGGTCTTAAACTGAAGGTTTAAATACTTCATATGCCTTTATCCTTTTACAAGAACTTCATTCAAAGTCTCTACAAATGATGTGACAAACATTTCATAGTTCAACCTCATTAATACAGTAAATTGATACCCTGGGAGCAGGGTAAGAGAGTAATAGAAGTGTCGAAATGGTAGAAGGGACTGCAGGCTTCAAGGAGAGCAATTATTATTCTGCTTTCCTGTTTTAAATCATGTGTCAACTTAGGTATTAAACACTATTGGAAATTTTGCCATTGCTCAGATTAGCTATACCTCCAGATATCATATATTAGAAGTTATGAATACAGTAACGTACAAGTGAGAGTTCAGCCAGACAAAATCTAGAATCTTTTCATACTACTTGTGTCCAAAACACTTTTCTCAGTTGCAGGCGCCGATGTCTCTTGAGAGGTATTAATGACTACATGGCATTTTGCTGAGAGATATGAGCAAAAAAATACACTGAGGAAAGGATCATCTGAGAGCCTCTGCGGAATGAAGAGACCGGAGGAAGTCTGTCTCCTAGGGGTGAATAACAGGTAACATCCTTTCTCTTATACCATGCATAATATATTTTTCTTTTTTTCTAAAGCTCTTCAACCACAGTCTCCTACCTAGGAACACTTAGTAAGACTTACACTTTTTCTCTATTTACTTACACCACCACCAGGAGACATCACCACCTTCACTTAGCTTTCATGTACAGGAAGGAAAAAAAAGCCACATTATTCCTCGTGTAAATCTCTCTGTAATAGATGCTATCCTTCGTGCTCCCTGTGAACCAAGGACCAAAAGCTCAGCTCCAACACTGCACAGATCTATAACCTTGACTCAAACAGCTGAGGAAGAGCTATGAGGAAGTTCATAGAGGGATAAGAAATGAGAGAAATTAGACTGTTGAGATGAAATCATTAGCAGATCAAGGAGTTAAAGGAAAGATTCCCCCATGGGAAGGTATAAATATCTACAGGACAAAACCTGTGAGCCTGGCTGGGGTTGTGTTATTGGGTCATCACATCAAATTAGCAATATCACCTGTGCTGATGGACTGGTGGAAAATTACATCTCAGCAACACAGAGGAGCTAAGTCACAGAAGCTGCAGGGGCCAGCCCTTTCCCATTTGGCTGTGGTTCCCTGGCCAGCAAAGGCTCTTCAGGTGCTGTGTAAGAGGAGGTGAGTGCACTAAGGCTTAGACTAACAGATTGCTAAATCCTAGTCATCTTTTGTATGTTAGCCAGTAAACAATTGCTTGGTACTTTTAAGTTCTGTACATTTTGCTTTCGGAGTCTCTTTGCACCTAGCTAAAGATCCAGAAAGAGAACAGCTATCACTGGAAAGCTTCCTTGTGACCTGTCCCTTCTGTTGCACTTGTGGAAAAAAAAAAAAAAACAACCCCACAACCAAACCAGCCATAGTTCAGCTATATCTGTAGCCCTGAAATACTAAAGGATATTTGGAACTGAGTAGAAGATGGCAGATGTTTAATACCTCCTATGACTTGCACCAGTGAGCCCATTTGGAGAGGAAGTGAAGATTATTACACCCAGTTGGAATTTCAAGGAGAACTTAGTGTATAAGCATAAAGTAAGTATCCTCATCAGAATTTTCTCAACAGGATAAAATAGTTAATAACACTTCTATTCTTTCGAAGAGTGCCAATTTTTTTCCCATTTACTTTCGCTGCTTTACATAAGCGAGTTCCTGTTTTGAGATTGAAGGTTGATTATAAGATGCTCAGAAGTACTGAGACAAAGAAGAATGCAACCGCATTACTGGTTCAACAAACAAACAAAATGCTTTATCTGTTATCATCATCTTACTTTCTTAGCACCACAAAAGAAATAAAAAAAAAAAAACACCTCAAAAACCACAGGCAAAAAGGCTTTAAAATTTTAGCAACAGTCCCCTCCAAATTTCTTGGTGTTTGAAAGAATGCTTAAGTTCACATTTCCATCTATGCTATATTAAACTGTTCGAAAGAAAGGTAGCTTAAATGTTTGGCTAGGCTAGTTGTTAGAAATATTTCCCAGCTCATGATAAAACTCCATTGTGGTTAATGAAATGTAAATATTTACCTGTACCATCACTCACGTAGTAAAATTCTACATTCCCCTGCATCAGGTAGTGAGTACTGTTTCTTACGGCTACAGAACATCTAAGGTCTAGCTGAGACAGAAAAATCTGGCATACATAACTTTATTGAGTTTATTTCAGCATCGTAACAAATAAAAACAGAAAGGCAGATAAAAAGAAGGAAATGTAATATATTATTTACAAAGTTTTATGCAGAAGAGAAAGGCCCATATATTCTCCTTTTTTCAAACCTGCATTGCTCGTTTCTATAAAAAAAAAATCCCTTCTTTATTTACTGTAGATCTAATAGTTGATTGTTTTTTTGTATGAAAATATTATGATTGTCATTTTTTTCATTTGAGAAACTTACTGTCTTCTCCTCTTGTTCCTTTAAACAGTTTAATTTATGCAATCTTTAAATATATCCCCTTTGAAAACTCCACTATTATACTGTATATGCTAAGGAAACAACAATGCTTCATGAAAAGCAATTTACATGTTCAAAGTGTTATGTAAAAATTCACTATCAAAATTACAGATATTAGACCTAGAAGGAGCACTCTGGATTTTTTTTTTTCCCATAGCTCTATTCTTCAATTAAGTGCTATTTTAATCTATTTAGAAAACTTATCTCTGTCTGACAATCAGTGTCCACAGCCTCTCAAAATGAACCAACCTAATACAAAATAATAATCTATTTAACACCCAACCTTGTTACGTGGAGATCATATTTTCCTTCAACAAGCTTGTTCCTGTAAGAGGCTGTTGCCAAGGATATTATGGAATAGATTTGCAGCTGGGAGGCAGGAGGTGTTTATTGAGATGTTTTATTTTTCTCCACAAGTGGGCCTTCAGTTACATTTGACTTTGGAACAGTGAAAAGTTATTTTTTTAAACAGATGAAATATTACAATTTGTACTGTATACCTATTGAGGGCTTTTAATACATTTTTGTCAGTGTAATGATACATCTTTCACTTGATATATGAATTCCTTTGTTAAGCTAAAGACATTTTGTGGTGGTAAAAAAATAATTGAGAAAAAGGCAATCCAGTAGACAGAGGCCATTTTGTGTATGCAGGTTGGGGTACAACACATTTGACGGTAATTTGGAGGTCCTTCAGTATTTGCTGTGGAAGTTGCTTGGCAGTGTTGTGGCAGAATTTCTTTCAGAAGAGACTAACCTGGGCTCTGTACATCGTCACACTTTCCTGTGCTTCGGGAGTTATCAGCAGAATTATCACCAAGAGAGGACTGTCACATGGGCACCTTTGTACTGAGAAGCTACGTGCAAAAGCGTTAGTCTGAGATAAATGAAACCGATGCGTAGGGTTCTTCTAGCTTTGGATTAGAAACTTGAAATCCTTCCTAGCTCTGGATTAGAAACAAAACTCAGGATAATGTTGGTTTCAGGACTAGTGTTTGAACCTTCCCTCTGTCTGAATTTTGAAAGAGTCTTCTGGTAGTTATTAGAAGGCATGGTTGTGAGATGGTAGCGGTTTCTGGTCACTACCAGCAGTCTCTGGTTACTGCAGAACAGCAGTACCTGTCCTGGAAATGCAGAAATGCCATTATCACTTTAGAGTCTCATTCAGGGCCACCACTGGAAGCTTTCATCCAGAGTATTGCAGTAGTATGAGGTTTCAATAGCGGTGATCTTAAGTTCAGATCCTTTCAAAAAAAAATTGATGAATTTCTCAGAAGGTAGTTACTGAAAAACAACCGTAAAGTCAATAGAAAAATTGGCATACTTCTCTGGCAAAACTGAAATGTTTGAAAGCTGCTACACCCAGATGCCCTTGTACCATCAAGCAGTCATCAAGCAGCTACTTAAATCAAACAGAAATAAATGAATGAAAACTTTCTTCTAAATCCCCCTCTACAAAGAACATATAGAGTCCACTAAGAATTTTGCAGTCCTGTAATTACTCTGACTAATTTTAGAAGGCTCTTTTTCTTACATGAAAATTGCCATGTGATGATGCAGCTGAGGATCACATTAATTAAAGCCTCTTTGGAGTTCTCTTTGTTATTTTCTTTTCACTCCATGAGTGCCATCTAACCACTTCTGAGGACTTGTCAATGATTTGTCACTTTGGGTGACAAATCGGGAAAATTCTTTCAGTGATATCCACTCTTTCTTCAACGGATCTAATATATAGTTGACTTTGACTTCTCCATGCATTGAATTTCCTTTAAACAATTTACAGACAGCCTACTACGGTTCAGGTACAATTTAGACACACATAGAGTAAAGTGGAATCACTCACAAGTATATGAATTAAGCATGCGCACAGGGGCCTTTGATTGCCTCTGAAGTCTGTTCAAGTAGTCTTCAGTTTGGATACAAGGATGGCACAGGATCAACCTGGCTGCTACCTTTAGGCTGACTTCACAGAGCTACCTGCTCCCGTTCCAGTCTGCACAGCCACGTAACATCTTCCCTCTTAAGGAAGCAGAACCTGCTGCAACCACATTGCCTTTCTTTCTACTGTCTCATATAAGCGTCAAAATGGTGATTTTTATTTTTTTTTTATGAGCCTGTATAACTCTAGACCATTGTTATAAGATTTAAATGTTGAAATATATCTTCTAGACTGCATAGGCTAGAACTGCAGTTTCTAGCACTAGCACAAACCAATTTGTCTGACAAATGTTCTAAGGTGAAGTGGCATTATTTTTAGAAATCAGGTCAGTGGATAATTATGGAGGAGAAAAAGCCAGTCTCATCCACGTTAGCTTACTTCAGATGTTTTCCTACAGCCGGCTGCAAAATCTTTAAAACGTTAATAGGAATTCAACGCTTCAATAAATAAATAAAATGAAAAAATGAAATATCAAAGGGAAGGAAGAGTGAGCTTTTTTGCTTCAAGGGATTTTATATTTTAGTATTTTCCATTGTAATATGTAATTCTCTAATCTTTTCTACCAGCATCCCAATTACATTTCTTACACACCTATATATTTTAATTCTACTAGGAAACCAAGGTAATGAACAGCACTTAAAAGGAGCCTTACAGACCTGAGTAAACGGAAAAAAAAAAAAAAAGAATGAAAGAAAAGGATTCTCTTTAACTGAGGAAATCCACACATCTTCACTGAGTACAGAATCTGACAACCTGTCTTGAAAACATTAATATACAGCCCAGCCTTGAGGAACAAGAAAAAATGGTTTCTTGAGACGAGATTGTTAGTTGAAGGGTTGTTGCCCCATTTAAGGTCCAAGAGCAATCTATGTCTCTATTTCCTGATTGATCAGCTATAACAATCATATGTAGATGAGGAGTTGATATGTGTTTCAATAGTCCTTGAATATATTGTCAGCAGAACTGTTGTCGTGTCTGATGCAAAAATAAGCTATATTTTATATTTAATATAATTTTAAACAAACACACACCATATGTATGTATGTACTTCCAGATGAATTGCTACAGGTGGCACAAATCCACAAGCTGCCATGCATTGGAACCTTGCACCTGCCTGTTAGTGCACCAGTTTAAGGGGATACGGCTGCATGGAGTTTCCCCTCACAGTCAGGCTCTGTACTTGGATAATGCAGATCAGGTCCTGAAGGAGAAGTCCTTGGAGGTATCCCCGCTGATAGATCTCTATGTGTCACTGAATAACGCAATACCACTGAATAACACAGTTGATTTTTTTTATTCTAAACACTTCATAAAATGTTGTTCTCTTTTAATCTTTACATATCCTTTAAGAATAAAGACATTAGGTCAGGTTCTTGCGATTTTAAAACAATATTACATTACTCTGGTAGAATAAAAACACATTAAAGAGGAGGTAGATGAAATCCAGATTGCCTTTATACTTCCAGAACAAGGTGAAGTACCTGTGGCCTTAATGAGATTCCGAGCCTTCAAATTTTATTCATTTTTTTAGTGTGAAAATTAGAAATGTCCTATGTGTGCCCCGAAAAGCCTTCTAGGAAGTGGATTGAGTTCACTGGCATATTAACAAGGGTAAATGAACAGCCATGTTCCCATCATCTGCTTCATCCTTCTTCCCTTTGGCTAGCTGCCCAAGGTTATTCACCTTACTAACCTGATTCCACTTAAAAGCATGTTGAACCGAATGGAAATTTGAGGAGAAGGCTCAAAGTGAAGGCAATAATTAACCATTACCCTTTGGCTTAGGAACAAGTATGTTCTCTTATCACTGTGTGAGTGACTTCTTGCTGGTTAAGATATGTCAGAACAGGAAACCATGTAGAAATAGGAAACTAAGGTCAGCAGGAGCAGAGAATATTGTATTAAAAAGTCAAAGTTTGAAATTTGCATTTAAGATCTCCCTTCAGCCTTGGAAGACATTGGAAACAGAGTCACATTGAAGAGAAACATTTGGAAGTGAGATATTCTTACTTCATAACATTTGTGTAAACAAACTTTTTTCATAAATATTGTGTCATTGTATCTCCATAGTAGCCTTTTCAGAAAAAGTATCATAATATTATTAGTGCAGTAGTTTTAAACTTTGTTTGCAATCCCTTGTTTCGATCTACTTGGGGAATTTTAACAGCTTGTTTTTTTCCCCTATGTTGTATCTACATTACTGTTCTATGGTGGAAAATGTGCTTTTAAAGTAAATCTCAGAGTTGTCACCAGATCCCAGGCTTCGATATGCATTGCAGAGTAGTCTGAGCTGGGTCGCTTTTGATGAAACCAAAAAGATATGGACCAGCTGCTAGTGGGTTTTTTGTGTGCGGGACGAGTGTAATGCTGGTCCAAAGTCAATTCCCAGCCCCTGCCCTCTGTCTGAGTGCGCATGTCGGGCCCTCAGCTCCAAGTCTTTCACTCTGCAGATTTTTCCTGTTGTGCCAGACTACTTGCTAAAGCAGACATCACCTTAGTTATCTCTTGTGAACACCAGGGTTTATGACTACAAGTTCAAAGACACTATTACAGAGAACCAAGCCTGAGGAATATATTTGTTACTTCAGTCTTCCTCCTGAGGAAATATTGGTCGATGGCGTCCTTTACTGCTACATCAAACACTGACCTGAAAGTTGTTTGGATATCAAATTACCTTTTGGAATAGACAGAATTTTTTTTTTTATCCAGGAGATTAAAAAAGTCAAAATCAAATAACTGATTTTCTGGTAGTGAGGAAAAGATGTATTCTTTCAGAACTGATTAAACTTCCGAAGTCATATCATGTGTGAGGCAGTATAAATCCTGCCAGAGATTCATTGGAGAAACTCTTCTCTGGTTGTTTCCAAATTCTGAACAAAAGTTTGGAGAAGATACTGAGTGATGCTGCAGTAATCACGGAGGAAATGGTCTGTTCGGGACAGGCCAAAGAAAATGCATGATTGTCAGTATGAAAATTTGTTGTTTGTCAGCCCACAGATACCTTTGCAGTAGGTCCATAATCTCTTTTTTGTTTCTGTTGCCTTATATGCAAAGCTGGGATAATCAGCCATCTGCTAGATAGGAACCCCAGCCTAGTTTTAAAATGTGCTCCATGATCCTTGGGTAGAGGGTGATATGGAAGGTATTACTATGTATAAAAGTACTTAAAATTAGAAAATTCATTGCCTCCTTTAAATTATGCTCTCTTGTTGATATTCTTACAGAGATAGATGGAATTAAGTCAACGATACCCATTATTTCTAAAGATAGTCAGGATCCTATGGGAAAAGAAAGATAAGAGGTATGGTTACCAGTCCCACTCACCTGCTTTCCCCATTTGCTCTACTGTACAGATTACTTCAAAGCACACAGAATATATTTGGTGTCCCTGTTGAGTGAAAGGGTTATTTGTGTATGAATGGAGGAAGCAGGTGGTTTATTTCATTTGTGAAAACCCCTTTTCACTCCCAGCTGGAAATGCTGAAAAGCGGGGAAAAAAGTGTCAGTTTTGCTTTTGGTACAAAAAAAATCTCATTGCTCCTGGCAGTGACCTCAGCTTCCAAGAGGAGGTGTTAGCCTTGCATCATTTCACAGCACTGGCTGATCAAGAGTGGCATTAACCTAACTTTAGTAGAAGCTCGTTTTAGCTCTCTCAGCCAGAAAAGAGTCAAAGTGACATGACACATATGAATGGTACAACAATGGAGAGATTACATTAAAGAAAAAAAAAAAAAAAGAAAAAAAAAAGAAAATTGCTAGACCTTCGTGAGGGCTCAGGTCAGAATATATATAGGTGGAATATTAACTGCAGCACTAGAAATTGTTTGCCAGTTCCAGTTCTTATTGAAACCAATGCAGCTTGAGACCTTAACATTGTAGTATAAAAACACCACCTTAGATCTACAAGTAATTAAAAATCATAGCTTATTTCAACACAATACAATAATAAACGACATCATATCTTGGCTACGATTTGTTTTAACAGAACATTTCAAGTTTTTCTGTCTAGGCAAAAGAAAAAGGAGGTACTTTGATGTGGCAGTAGTTGTTTTTGTAAAATGTGAAGTAAATTTTTTTCTTCACGAATGGTGTATTATTGAAAAGTACTTTGATTTTGTGTTTTTTTTTTCAAGCACATTCAATTTTACATTCTTTCTAATCTTTTGAGTTCAATAGTTGTATGTGTAATTAAATATCCCGAACAAATACTCCAACATTTATATAGTTGCTAGGTTATAATTAATTAATATTACAAAACAGTACTCAAACAATTTAAAATACTTTAGTTTGAAATATATACTTATTTTATATTCAAATATATATTTGAATGTGAAATTTTAAATGAAATATTGGAAAAAAACACCATGGCTGATTCTTGTTTTTTCAAAATTTTATGACTTGGGGAAAAAAATACACAACTACTACTCTTTCCATTCTGAATTGGATTCCCTTTGATAAACAGTGATGCAACAGTCAATGTCACTACAAACAACACAAAACAGTGAACAAAAAGAGGTCTTTCCTGTATGAAATTCAATGGTGAAATTATATCTATGCATAGACATGCACTACTACTGCAAATATGTATGTAATATGCATAATGACACATTTGCTAGAGCCGTTAAAAGTATTACACTGGTATACCAGCCATTAGGAGGTTTAGCACTGTTCTACCTATTCATATTGTTCAGTCAAACTTTGTAGGTATCAAGGATAACAGAATCAAGAGCAAGACATGCTGAGAAACTTTCCGAGGAGAAAGCTAGGCAGTTGCATGGTGAGGTGACCAAAAATGATTCAAGCCTTCAGTGAATATCTGATTCCACGAGGTCTTGCAACTTATTACATGGACCCTTGCATTTCTCTAAAGAAAAATATAGGCATACATCTGTATTTTAGCTGGTTTATACTCTTTACCTTTCTATTTTGCTTTACGTTTTAGCACAACCAGTATTTAACTTTGCATTTAAACATTTTCTTTTTACTGAATTCCTTCTTTAATGCATCATGTTGAAAGAGCTGGATTACTACAGTACACAGAGTACACTAGAGATAGAGAGCCTCTTGCTTGATATTTAATGAGATAACATTTCTATTTCATTACATTAAAGATTGGGGGTAGCACAGATAACGTACTGACTCTGTTAATGCCCTTAACTCATGAATAGCAGCTGTTTCAGCTCTTGCTAATTCCTCTTTTAATCCCCTTTCTTCCTTACGCAACTTTGAAAAAACTTCTCATGTAGTCTTACCATTTGTATTAGTATTGTCTTTACATGAGATTTCTTTCTCGTGTAAGAACTCTCTCTCCTTTATTTCTACAAACAATTACAGGGTCATTACTGCCATTGCCCTCTCCTCTGCTTTCATTGCTTTCCCTGAAACCAGCCATTTGTTGAATTTCATTAGCATTAATAAATACAGGACAAAGCTTAAGAGTTTGCATTACCCCAAGTAGGACTAGCATGTTACACTCTGTAGGAGGTCAGAGAGGGTGAGTTTCTTTAGCAGAATTTGCCATTAATAAAATTAATATGGTAATTCACTGGAAAAAGCTGCCACTGAAAGCCCATTCTGTGTACGTTGCATAGGCAACAATCACTAGGTAAATGAAGTGTGTAGGTGTAGTACTTTGCTTTTTCTGAATAAAGAGCTGATTTCAAAAGTGCCAAATGTGAGCGGTTCCTGTTGGATTTCAGTGGGAGCTGTCAACAGCAGGAGTGAAAATATTAAGCCAGATCTGGTAGGGTCTTAGTGTTAAGACCGACCTGTGAATGGGCAAGTAGGACTAGACAAATATCAGTGGATAGTAAGTTCCCTGGAAGTGTTTTTTCAGTTGTTCTGCAATTATTCTTGGAATTTTGCTGAATTTAGTTCTGGCTGAAAGAAATCTCTTGAAATAGGAAAAGTCACAACAGCTGACTCAAAGGTTAGAGAAGGTACTTTGTTAGAACACTTGGATTTATTTTTTTTAAATAATTCCTTCATCTACTTCAGGTTTGAGCAATATTTCAAAAAAGAAATGCCTTAACCATGAGATTACAAAAGGTTTTCAGTATCTCTTACTCTCACAGAGGAAGTCACATATGAATAAAATCTTCACTGACGCTAGAAACCCACAGTCCCACTAGGTCAATATATTCTACCAGGTCAAAGAAACAATCTCAATGACCTTTTGAGTAACGAGTACAAAATAGTATGCTTTCTCCACACCATCTTCAAAGAATATCACTATATAACATGCTTCAAAGGTACGACACGTGTTCAAATATCCTTATGCAGTGGAAGGAACGGCCAACTTTGAAATTTTGGTTGTTTCATTACTGAACTTCCAGACCACAAAGAGCATGGTTAGCCATTTAGTAATCTCAGCAAATACCACCTCTGCATTTTGCATATCTGAAACAGTAGGGCTATATTCATCACAGACTCTGCCATTATAAATAAAGAGCTGATTGCAAAATTCAGGTTTTGAGGCAGATTGTAAAAGCCCAGCAACAATGAAAAATCACATAAAATATTTTAGTCTGGGCTCATGTCTGACTCTGAGCTAAAATTACAGTGAGGTCCAGTGGTTACTAAGACACATAAACTAGAATGAAGGCTGGCATGAAACTCATGGAATTCCACAGTGTTTTGTGTGCAACCCTGTGTAAAGTCCGCTCTTGAAAAGCCAAGGGAAAGCTCTTATTTGTACAACTTTGGACAGCGGTCTATGGTTTGTTAGGAGGGATGACAGTGGCTTTGTAAGGGACCAATTTCCATATATTTACTTTCCTGTCACTGAGTTCAAAAGGGTTTGTCCTGGCATGGAAAGCTGGCAGAGCAGAAGCAAACTAGAAACACGATTTGGCAGTTTGACTACTGCTTGCTTCTGCTTGTGAATAAAATTCCCGTAATAGACATGTGATAATGACTGTACAGTCTATAGTATCTTGTGAGAAGAAATTGAGACAATCTAGGGATAACTCAACTGTGTTCATAAAGGTGTATGGCACGTCAGACTTTTCTTTTTCTTTTCACAATACTGGCCTTGCTATAAATGCTCTCAAACAAAACCTATTGCCATTCTATAAAAAACAGGGGGCTAAAAAGCTTTCCCAGCTTTCTGATGGGGCTTGATAAGTATGGATAATTATTTCTGCCAGCATTTCCTGTATATTCACAGAAAACTAAAAGTAATCCTCTGTTTAATTCACATCTCTCTTTCCACACTGAAGCTTTTTGTAATATGTTTCCGTGTGCATTGGGAGTAAGGGTTGAGTAGCGCTGGGCAAAATCCTGCAGCTTTTTCTTATTCTACACGACTTCATGGAGAACGACAGTTGCTTCCCATTTTGCTGACTTTGCAATATGGATACTTGAACATGAACACTTCCAAATGAGATTCACTGTAGAGTTTAATAGGCACAATCCTTAGTCAATTTTAAATGTTACTCCTACGATAGTGGGGTCTCCTTCCCTTGGATGAGGACAAGAAATCAAACTGCAGTTACCTACATTGTGGTGCAAAGTGTTAACCATAACAGCCATGTCAGAGAGTCTTTGCATTTTTGGTTTTGATGTTCTTGAGAATCATCTCTCTAGTGGTATTTGTAAATATATTGTAAAGTTTAACGATCCAGGCTCCATTGAGAGCTTGCCACTGTGCTGTTTCTCTCAGATAATAAAAGTAGATTAAAGCTAATAGATTTATGGTTGCATCTCATGTAAAATAAAAAGCACGTTGTATTTAACAGCGCATGTTCTCTCTCTCTCTTTACTGTGGTATTCTTGTTGGTAAATTGTGACTGCTCCCACCTGGGACAATTTTGGGATTTGTAACTGGAAACAATTTTGTTTTTCCAGTTCACTAGTTCAAGCACCACAATCAAATTCTTATCACAGATTCCAAATTGGCATGTATTTTAGCAATCCAAGAAGAAGGAGAGATTTACTATTAATAGATTGTACATCTCTGCTTCAGCAGTGTAGGTTGGCCTCCAGGGGACCTCTGAAAAGGGCAATAAACACTACCACCACAAGCTCCTAAGGGTCTGTGAGAGAGAAGTTCATCTCAAAAGCAGAAGTCACAAGCACTCTGCCCTGCAGAAGCTGTTCATTGTGGATGAATTATAGCAATATAACCTTTATCAAGATTCTGTCCTGCTTTGCGTTGACTTGGAACACTATGTACTTTGCCTGATTTACACTAGATGTCAACAAATACAATGTGTTGTCACCACTTCTTCCAATTGCAACGTTTAAATGCCGATGACTTGGTCTAGAGGTTTGTTTTGGTTTCCACTGGTAGATGGTTACTGCTGAAACTGGTCCACTTCCACGTTTTCTCTACCCTGATTTTTTGAAGCTATGAAGTGTTCCAAAATCCAAAGATCATGCATTATTCTTTATACTCTTACAGGAGATAATTGAATCATGTTTATAGAGTCATTATACATACATAAAAGTAAAACAGAAAGACGATAAGCTGAATAGAAGGTTTTAACCAGAACAGAGAAAGAGCAAAAATCAAAATATGAACCAAATATGATCCCACTTGCAGAGAAGTGCACTAAAACAACAGAAGGGGGAAAGAAATATTTTAAGAAGTGATAAGGAATCAGAACTGTTACTCAGCTGAAAATTATTCATTGTTTCCCATGAGTTGTGGAGTACTCTTTAATTTATCATCTTAGCCAGGGTGTATGACACAACTTAAAAATTTAGAGGAAATGTACTTAGAGAGATGTCATTTTATTACTGTTATAAATAGAACATCATTTGGAAGTTTCTGCATTTATAAATATTTCATGGGGTTTGATGGTGTGTTAGAATGAAAACAGAACAAAGCCTTAGGGTCACAGTCAACCCCGAAGGCATCTCTTAGCATTAGCAAAGGCTATTCACCTCGGGGAGATACTTCTTTCAGAAAGCCGGACTGAGAAAGCTGCTATAAGCCTGGCTTTCTGAAGGGTACTACTGACAGAGGAAATAGTAAAATTTCAATCTTCTGATTGCTTCAAATTGCAGTTGCAAACTATGTTTGCTAACCAGCCTCAGCTCATGTCACTCATTTTTTGAGGCAAAGTTCACCCTTTCTCCTTTCATGAGCTCTTGACAGAGAACAGTGCATAGATACAGTTTGTATCCTCACTGTCACACTATAGCCTGACACAACCTTTAAAAAACAAGGTCCATAAATTATGATATTTGCAAAATATTGGCCACTTGAATGAATATAGCCTGTATTTAACTCAAGGGTGCTGAGTGAGAAGCCCTTCTAGGGTGAATCCTTCTAAACAAAACTTTTATATTAAAAGAACTTTGCAACAGTCTTTTGAAGCTCCCCTTTCTAAAAGACTTTCCAACAAATGACTCATTTAAGACAGATGCTTCTGTGCTTTTTATCTCCTCTATGCCACAGAAGTTCCTTTCCCCCATTTTTACTAGACAGCTCATAAAATATTTTAAACTTACACAGCACAAGATGTAGTTTTTTTTCTTTTTTTCCCCCAACCTTTAAGAAAAGTGGTGAACTCTCATTCTCTTTTCATTTCCTATAACACGGAAAAAAGCCTAGTTTGTAATCACTGCAGAGAAATGACTAACCTGTTGCAGAGATCTTTTCTGGCCTTTTAATAGTTATTATTTTATATCAGCAATGAATAATTCTCAGTGTGGCAAGATTCATGTGTGTAGGGGGAGAGAAATGCAATCTTTCACCTCACTCAGGCACAGAACCACCACAGCACCACTTTATTAGTTGTCAACCATATCACCCTTAATTAGATTCAAAGGTCCAAGGTATCACTTCATAAGACAATTGAAGTGTGGGAAAGAGAGAGAGAGATGGCCGTAAGTGATGTCCTGTGGTACAGAACATTTCATGACTTATCCAACTACTGTTGTGATTTTTTTTTCCATGCATTACCCTCATATTTAATAAAAAAAAATGCTCAGATTCTATAACACTGGCATCAGGGAAAGCTTTTTTCATCTATATACAGATGATTATTATAGGTTTAGCAGTCTTCATTAAAGTTATACTTTTTCTTTCAAAATACTTAAATTATTACCATCACAGAAGTTGAATCGGTTATAAAGGTACAAACCAGCTTTATACCAATGTATGTGTGTGTGCGTGCAAGCACACAAGCACCTGTACTCGTACATGTGCAGGAATCGCTATATTTGTTCCCTTAGGTTATAAGGGTATTTAATTACAGTGTTACAGTCTTTGCATAAAGACAAAGTCTTATCTGATTTTTCTGAGAATTTTTGTTACTCAAAGGAAATTTTAATTTCCAATAGGTCCAGTCCAATCCTAGCGCCAAAGAATTTTTTTTAAACTTACTAAAATAAGAATTTAATCGTTCTGCTGATTAGACTACCTTAGTTCCCAGGAGGTACCACCTGCAGTGTTCAGCAGTCTTTTCTAGGCTGCTAGAAATCAATTTTCTTCATAAACATTAGTCATCTCTGATATATTGGCAATTTTCCCTATGTTTAATAGCTAGAAAATTGATTTTACAAGTGATTTTAATGGAACTGTACTTGATTGCAGCATCTGCCCTACCATCGTCACTCTTAAGACCAAAAGCCAAGCTAAGTCTTGTATTTTATTCTTTCTTGATCAGTGCTAGGAATAATATTCTTGCACACGCTGGCTTTCAGAAGGACTGAATAAAGTCTGACAATTTCAGAGCCTTCTTGTCTTCACTGCATGGAATAGCAGACTCTACATCACAGCTGCTGGTGGTTTCCACAGAAGATGAGCAGAACCTTCCACTGTATTTATACACCAGTAACTTTCTGTTCTCCCTTATTTTACAATGTTTAGATTTTGAAAAACAGCTAACACCAAATAATATATCAATGGTGACCAGAAGTGATGCATCATACCCTTCTTACTTCTATAGCAAGTTGCACTATGTAATCATATATTATAATAATTTATGAGTAAACATTAAGTTAAATGTTAGGAAATTATATCCTGTGGCTTTGTTAATTATTCAAAATGTTTATGTAACTGAAAGGGAGCTCCTGATGTGTAATATTTTATTTACAAATTTATCCTGTCAAGCTAAGCTCTTTTAGCAGGAAAAATCTCCTCTCTCACTCTCCATTTCTCAAGCCTAAATTCAATAAAGTCATTACACACTAGAATCTTTGTTATTAAATATTTTTTTTAAAAGTATTACAGGCAAAACAAAATTGCTTAACAATATTTAGGAAGGGTTAACTATGATTAAAACTGGTTAACAAATTCCATGATCCCATCAGGTTTCACTGGCCTTACATTGTGGGTACTTAAAAATGAAAATTTCCAAAGGGTACAAACAAACAAACAAAAAAAACAAACCAAAACAAAACACCAAACCCCACCCCAAAATGTTGTATCCCAGGAAGTACCAAGAGAGTCAGGAGGTAGGACTGTCCTCTCTCTGAGCTAATGCATCAGCAGGGTACCACAGCGCTATTGGATTCACTGTTTACTCTCCCTAGGTATGACTTCTGATCTTTTCCTTCTTTCGATTTTTGTATCTGATGCCAAATAGCGTATGGACGACCATATTAATCATTCACAGAACTTACAGTTAACTTCCTCTCTGAAACAAATACACTCTATAAATTCTTGTTGCGAAGTTTTTGAAAACAAAATCTTTAACTTACATCTGGCCAAATGGAGATTGTGTTAAAGTCACCAAGTGGTTCACTTACCAATCCCAGTTTCTAAAAAGTACTATTTTCTCATTGAATCTATAAAACATTACAAAATTTTTCAGCCAAATAGTTTATAAATGCTCCTATCAGCTAATCTTACACAACAAAACTCATATATTAGGTCTTTTTTTTCCTAAGGAGCCATGGTATGTCCTCTGCTTTCTGGTGACTTAATTTTTTATCACGAAGAGTAAATATGGAGTCTGGTCTGAATCCCCAGACAAGCTATTATTCCTTCCAGTTTCTTTCAACCACTAGTGACTCTCTGAATGCTAATCGAGAACAACAAACAACCAAATTAGGCTGCAAATATTTTTTTAGTAGACTTATTTTACTGTTGCTAGTCAACCATTCTAATTAAAGTGCTAAAGACAGAGTCAAATTATATTATGATTCTCAAGGTGTTTTTCAGATGTGCTTGATTTTGCCATGAAAACAAACTGGCAGGTTTTTTCCCACCTCTTCATGGTGTACTTAATTTTAATAAAAAACAGTCCAAAGTTGACAAAAGTTCAAGAAAGCTTTCTGTGAGATGGTCTTGAAAGTTATGAGCAGTTTTAAGTCAAGAAAAGAGATTCAAATTGAGAGAAATGCAAGTGAAACCCACCCAGAAGAACAGCAGTCAAAGGGACTGTAGCCTATTGGGCATGACAGTGGCTTAGGATTCAGGAAACCTTTCTGTGCATTTAAAGAGACTCTTGACTTGCTCTTTGGTGTAAGACAAAGTACTTACTTTATTTGTACATCTGCCTTCCAATCTGTATGTCATCAGTAGCTGCATCAAATGCTAGAATGTTTCTGTCCAAACCTGATAATCTTTACCTAATAACCTCTGTGTGTGTACCCCGATTCAGAGCATGTGACTGTGGACAATTCACTGCATATTTTTGGTTACTCACTCTTGCATAAGGGAGTCCATGAGGATTTATTGACCAACCTGAGTTTTAAGCATGCAAAGAGTTGAAAATTACATGTTTGAAATTACCTGTCATGGATATGGTGTGACTTAATTATTGAAAGTTAGTAAATTGCAAATGAATCCATTTGGTTAAGGCAAGACATGGGGAAAAAACAAACAAACAAACAATGGATTTTGTTCTTAAAACTTTATGATAACTTCTATATGATATGATAGACAGATAGATATGATTAAAGGTTATGATTTAAAGAAAATGTACTCCAGCGTTCACTGGGGTAGTGGTCACTACTAGAAAGAGCATACTTTAGGTGGACTTCACTGCCTAGATTTCAGATCATATAATGTGCTGGTTCCATAATCTCCTGGTACCTTTTCTCCTTTTAGTACTCAAATCCAGGCCATCCAACGTTTCAGAATAAAATTGCCTGATTGCGACAAAATAATAACTGCTGGCACCAGAAAAACAGTCTCTTTAAAAGGATTTATAGATTTCAGAGAGTGCTATCTGCACTGCCACCATTGCCCACATCACTGATTCATGAGTTCATCTCTAGTGAGACAGGAACAGAATTACTTTGCTACAGAGAAGTGATAACATCTTAGGGGAGAAGAAGGTCACACTGTCACTTGGTGAATATCATACAACATAAAACTCAAACGCTATAACGCTGTAAAAACCAATCAGGTATCTCAGAAAACGAGGGCCTTGCTGCTGGAATTCTGTCAGGCAGCAATTTTTACTTTGATTACCTAAAGTCACTTCATCTGTCTCTCAGCATTACATCGTCTATAACTTCTCCCTCTTTCTCAAAAGGTTATTGAATGAAGTGTCAATCTTTCTCCAACTGTATGCATAACCTTAAAAAATCAGCATGTTGTCCCTTTATTTTACATCCCAAATTCCAGTAAAGTTTTCTAGAAAAAAAAGACTCACAAAAACATTCATACATGTATGTTAATCTGTTTCCAGAATAATGATATTGACCTTCACATATACCAGTGATAAGTTCTTGTGTTAAGAAAAACATTTTCATGTCATGACCCTATCTCACAGGAAAGGCGGACAACTATACCCCCCCAAAAAATAAGATGGTTTCTTCCAGGAAAAGAGCAAATGAAAGACAGGGTTAGAACTAGAAGAGATCTTTCAAGAGAGTGCATGTGAATGTGATCATGTCTTTCAAAAAGTATACTTTATCTTGGGAACTTCATTTCGCAGTATTGCCAGTGATCAGCATTTTTTTGTACAAAGCAAGAAAATATTTTATCTTACTTTATTGAACTTAGTTGTCTGTGGCTGGAAAATGGTTTCTTCTGCTGTTTGCATGCACAGATTTAGCACTGATTTACTGACCACTAATATTCTGGTATTTAATGAAAACACTAAGTATTTTTATGCTTTTTTTTTTTTTTTTTTTTCCCCCCATATTTAAATTCCTGTTCAGGCAGTACCTGGTTACGCAAAGCAGTAATTGTAATTATCTTATTCCCATTTCACGGGTAGAGAAATAGATATGCAGAGAAAGTGCTGTGTCCAAGGCCACAGACCAAATCAGTAGCAATACTGTTATTAGTGGTTTTAATATATAAACAACTTTAAAAGATTTAAGAGTAAGAAAACTTAAGTGTGTGGCATTTAAGAAACAAAGCCATTTTCTCCTTAATGATGTTTGTGCACAGATTGCTTTAAGGATTAAAAGGTGCTTAAGTACTAAAGCCCCTTTAAAACCTTAAGCTCCTAAAATGTTTTATGAACATAGAGATGATGGGTCACCCTGAGAATACAGAAATGGACTTTGATTTGATAACGGAGTTTGGTTCTGGAAAGATAGAGCTTGTGCTAAAAACGGTCAAAGCCTGGTCCTAAAAAAAGAGACAAATTAGGCCAGTGGCTTTATGACTCTTGGTCTGAATGTGCTGACTATAAGCTTGTGAAAGGGCCTAGAAAAAGATCTTTCCAGGCTGGTGGTCCCCATGGAGATACCAGTTAGACTGGTGGAGGAGCCATCAGCAGTGGAAACAAAGCAAAGAGGAAAATGGTTGAGCTCAGAGACGGAAATTGCCATCGATGGCACCAGTGAAGAAGAGTCGCACGAGGCTGGCAATGTTTGGAAGAGGGAGCTTCCTGAGTGGAATTGCTCCAGAATTGGACCTCCACCAGACTGGGGTTTGGGGAATGATGTCTGAATTAATTTTAGGTTCCTCCGTATGGCAATGCCTTTAGGTTCACTTAGCCCAGCCCACGTTGCTGTTACCACTGTCTGATCAATACCTGGGGAACTACCCTCAGAGCTTCCTTAGCAGCTGAGAGAGTTTCGGCTCTCCTCCATATAAAAGGAATTTGTTTAAACCAAGATTAAAAATAGATTGAAACGCCATTTAAAATCACAGAAGCAGCTTGCATACTACATTTCACTTGAAGACAGCTGAGCAAAAGCATTACTAAGAAAATGTCTTCTTTTCTCCATTACAGGAAAACCCCCACCCACCAAAACTGTATTTGGAAAATTTGTGTTTTGAACTCGCCTGGTTAGACTTTCGTCTTTATAATGCTGCACTCGCAGATACATCTCTTGGTCTGTGCCTGCTTATTAACTCCCCTAGTCAGAACAGTCTTACCCATTTTTTAATAACAACCCTCACAGGTAAAACTCTCAGTAGAAGTTCTCTTCTATGATGTTAAGAAGATAAGGTTTAGAAACACTCGACAGCTGTATTTCGAAACCATACTCCCACTAGCGCATATTACAGATCATTGCACTTACCTGCATCAGTTTATTTAGCCATCTTTTCAAGGTTTTTTACAGTTGTTTTTTACTTTCCATGAAGTAAAAATTAGGGATAGACCCCAGTCTTTGCCATATTATTTGTTTCCCCTGGTAGCCACCCTGTGTTTGAGTCAAGAAAGATAATGCACTTACAGAAAATATTTTTGTACTTTATTGTTTTCACTGGATCTAAGATAAATATTTAGTTGGGAGACTACGCATACTGCTATTAGAAATTGCTTAAGAAACATAACCATGAATAATGATTTCTAACTAATGAGAAATAAATAGTCTAATCTTCTTTAAGGTCCCTGACCATAACAATCAGCTAAACAGCTGATTTCAACTGCAATTTTAAATAAATGGAGGATGGAGTAGGAGGGAAGGGAAGAGACTACCAACCGAAAACTTACTTTTTTTTTAAAATCTTTTTTTAAAAAAAGCAACTCTTCTCATTAAAACATTAAAACCATCCAGAAACAAATCCAAGTTCTGAAAGATATGAACTACATAATAGACACGTTTGTTGCTAGCAACCTAAAGAATGTCTTTTTCTTTAGTAAATAAATAAATTACTTGTACATACACAATGCACTGATAAACAAGAGAAACATCCACACTTGAGCTGCTTCTAGTAAGCTATTTAAATTGCTTTTGCTGCAAGATAACTACCCTTCAGGTTTTCTAAATTTGTACATTTTGGATTGCTAAACTGATGAAATTTTAGAAGGATTTTAAATTAATTCTTTTTGTCATTACCTCTTTGCACACAGTCTGTTTCAAGGCAAAAAGAAACCTTTCAAGCTGTTGAATGATTACTTTCATTTTAAACTGTCATACATTGATTCCAAAAGGTGGTGTCAAACTCCGCTGCGTGTGAAGAATTAAGGAGGCTATGCCAGCTTCAAAACGCCATTGTCTGATAAGAATTATTTTTCCTAACCGATTGAGCCCATAAACTCTGCAGAAATGTGTTTGTGTGCATGTGGTGCAGGAAAACAATTAGCACTTACAATACCTTCAGAAAGAAAACTGCTTTTGATATTTTTCAGATGACCTAGAAGAATTTAGTCATCCCATAGCAACAGAAAGTCACTCCTCCTAGTGCTATTAATGTTACAAAATGATTTTGTAGGCTTGTCTGCAGCTGTAAGAGACCTTACATATTTACTGGAATGGGCTGGTGGCAGACAACATCCTCATCATCTTAGAAAGGTGCTTAGCTGCTTGAATAAACACCAAGAAGTCAGCATGGTCCAGTGGAGAGTGTAAAGGACTGAATGACAGGAAACCTATTTACTGGGTTTGTTGCTGATTCACTTTCAGGGAATTTTAGCATTTATGTACACAAATAAGTTTCTATGAGGGAAAATAAGACATGAACTTAATATATGCTATCTCCTCTGTATTATTTGCTTATATGTGAAAGGTATAATGAGAAAAGGAGTCAGGACATCCTATTTCAGACCATTGTTTTCTATATCTTTCTATTCTTAATTTCCTCTCTAAAATAAATCTTGTAGTAATTTTTCTTGCCTGTGTGTCTGAAATCTTTCTAGCTGTGCTCCATTTTTAGTGTATATACATGTGTATGTGGTAAAATTGCCAGTTCTTCACTCAATTTCCAGATTCCGGTAAGGACATATTAGAGATTCACAGAGTTATGTTTTAATATTCCCTAACTCATTAATTATTGAATCCTAACATTCTTGACTTTTCCTAAAATGAAAAGGTGTTATTGATCTTTCCATATTTAGGTCGTAACATTGAGATTATGGTAAAGGGAATCATAATGGTAACTGCAAAAATGTGGCAGGCACAAAAATGTGGAGAGATTGAAGCAGGAAAAGACTTAAGCCTAGAGATGGAGGGATTTAGGGAAAACAGCACTCGAATAAAATGAGAGCAACAGATTCATGAATTTGGCCTCAACAGGTAAGCCTTTGGACAAGTTTGAAGCATTAATTCTCTAATACAACAACAGCATGATATTCAGTCATACTAAGATTTTCTTCAATAATATTTCGTGTTTTCTGACTGTCACTTAGAATCTCAGCAACCGTACAGGTTCACGCTCGTGATTGCTCAACGAATACTGGTTGGTTCTCGTCCCCATCCTTCAAGGCCCATCTCCTTACCAAGAATCTCAGTACTTTGACAACAGCGGCAGCATCCTCTTTGTCAGGCCGTTCGTGGCACGGTTCGCACTGCTCGCTCCTCCCCAGGACGCAGTGCTTCGGCCGGTCCTTGCAGTGACGCTGAAAGCACAGTCGTCTTTCTCTAGACAGAAACAAAGTAAGAGAGAGGTCATGTCTCTGCCTGTTACAAGACAAAAGAAAAGAGCTTTTGACTGAGGCCCACAAGAAACTAGTTCATTTTCCAAAGAAACTGCTGCCAAATCTGCCCATAGATGTTTCCCACATCAGTGTCACCTCTCCCTCTGAGGAGGTTCAATGCATTCTGCCTACAGCTGGGCTGGTCACTGAAACTCCCTCTGTTTCGGAGTCACAGAAAACTCCTCCATCTTAGTGTTTCCCTGGCCAAAAGAGCTTCTGTCAGAGTGCCTGTTGAACCATGTGTTACCTACTAACTAGGTACCTACTCGCTAATTCGGACAGGTTTTATAAAATTCATTTTGAGGGAGGAACCACTTTTCAGTAAGAAAGAAATGAAACTGGGAAACTAAAGGAAAGGGAGTATTAGAAAGGAAGACAAAGTTCAGGGATGAAATTAAAGATTCAAGTTTCTGTTTCCATTTAATAACAAAGTCAAACTTAGGCTGTGGATCAATTTTGGCGTCCACACCGTGTCACTCATATGGTTAGACTGTGAAAACAATGTCCTTGGCCTCAATATTTATGGTTTTTGTCGCTGTTGCACAGTCTTTATTTTTTGTTTTGATAGGTCTGTATTTTTGACTTTTTGACATATTATTTGCCTTCTTATTCTCCTCTCTAACCATCCTAGGCTCACTCCAGCAAGAACAAATGGCAGTAAGCTGGAGGTGTAGGCAGACAGATTGCCCAGGAGTGACAAAATTTTTGGAATTAGAGAATGACTTCCCAGTGAATTTTCCCACACGCTGTATTCCCTCAAATGTTTCATGGGAGAACTGAGAGTACAAACAGCAAGTGCATACCTCAGAAGAGAATATGTTTCAAAATAAAGCTCCTATGATAGTGAGAGGCAGTGGTTGATTTTTCTGAAAAGTGGCTGCTTCAATCAGGACAGGCAAAACAGTGAGACATTCTGGGTAGAAAAGCATTCTGAACTGCTGCAATTTTTGCAGTACGTGTTCAGAATCAGTCAAGAATAACATTTTTTTTTCTTTTCTGAAGCAGGGCAGGTCAACCAACCTACTGTCTTTACAGTAGAATACTTTCTAGTGCTACAAGCAAAGCATTTATAGCCATTATACTACTTGGCAGTTCTCTTTAGCTAAAGCTAGAGCAAAACCCCAATGCAGTATGTTTTGTAGTATCCACACTACCAATTAGTTCCTATCAGGTAGTAAAAAAGCAAAGAACAGAATTGCTACTAGTTCTTGCTGTTTGAGTAACGTTTCCCTGAGGCCAAGGAAATAGATTGCGACACCATTGGACTCTGAGAGGTAAGGGTGTATTTCTATTGGAGTTGAAAAATGTGATCAAAAAAGACTATTTAGGTGGCAGCAATAAGAACAGAAAGCCTGTTCACTTGCTAGAGAAGCTAAACATGCTGAATTTATTCAGTAATCAATCTTAGGAATCAGTAGGAAATTAAAAAAAACCCAAACACCTTCCAGCTGTGGCTTACATACCCAGAATAAATTCAAGTAAATAATCAGGAAGTATCAAAACCGCTGTATTTGCAGTGGTCCTTCATTTTATAAACTTCAACAGGATTAGTTCCATTTATGTAGGAATTTTTTACTACTCAGAAGGGATGTTCTGTTAGGGACTAACTACTGTGAGACCTCATAAGACTGACAAAAAATATTTGATCATTAATTTCAAACCAGAGTCATCACTCCTTCAATGAAGTCGGTAAATGCCACTGACATTTTTAATGATGAAAATTTAAGTGATCACTGCACATCACATGTCTGTAAATTTAATCTGTTAACAAGTGTTAATACAAGTGGATATTCTTCATATTCTGCATAGCTTGTTTAAAATCACAGTTTTCAGCCAGCCTATTCTATAGCAGGAAGAGTTCAGAAATACCCTTCTATTTCTAGTTTCATTTGCACATAACTGAAAAGTTTAAAATTTTGTTTAAAAAATATGTAGGCACTTGTGCACACTTAGTACAGGAGTAGAGTTTTCATTGCATCTCATTCAAATGTTAACTACTAAAATTTTAACTTAAGTTGTTTCACAATTTTCATTTTTGAATTTTGGAAAATAATTTATCATTTTTATATTCCCATCTGTTAATATTTTGTTGTTCTTTTTTCACCCTAGGAAATCTACACAGTCCTCCTGGTTCAACACAGAATGTTTTTACCCAAAATTACTCTTCCTTTTTTGGAATTCTTTTGCATCCTTTGTACTGACCTAAAATTAGTGACTGGACTATTAATGCCTCCTTAAACTTCTCAGGCTGGAGACAATTTATGTATTACCAATTATTCCTGGCAGGAGCCTCTACAGCTGCAGCCCAGTGCAAATTCACAGTGACATTTTTGCATTTCTAGAATGGAATAAAGCTTCCTTTGTTTTCCTATGATGCAAAAATGCTTCCACAGTATTAAAATGAGAGAGAATTATGCAAAGACACTAAGAATCTGAACCATACCATGCTTATATCCAGTCTCATTACTGACCCACTGGAGGAATCTGATCATATCATAGCCTCATATAAAAATATTTTACTGCATGTGAAAATATTTATTTGACTCAATGGAATGTTGTTAAACTTAATCAACGTGCTGTGAATTTCTGAGATAATGAGTGTTATATAAAAGTGCAGAACTGTTTACTGGAGGCTCACAGCAAGAAAGTTGGTACTTTTTTAAGATTTTCTGAAATTCGATGCTGCAGAGTTTAGAGTAAATTATGACAAGCTGTGAGGTTTCAAACTGATTCTTCTTAAAACATTTTCATCATAGACAGTATTTAAAAGTACTGTAGAGGTAGCCATAGAGATTCATGGAACTAATCACGAAGAGATGTAAAGATGAGAAATCTAACCATTTTAATTTATAAGTATCAAAAAATGATTACACCTTTTGCCATTAGCCCACAGCAGCGCTTTCTAGTTAGACTTCTACCTCATTTCCTCTCTGCTGTGATTCAAATGTAAGAACCAAACTCCCTTCAACTCAATGAAGCTGTAGAGATGTAAATGACCTACAGGTTCTTCAGAGCCATGTAATAATATTATAAAATGTGAGATGTCAAAAGTAATAGCCATAGTGAAGAATCTGATAACATCATAGAGGAATTTTGTATATGAAATGCAAGCATAGAAAACTGTTAGATATTTGCCATGCTGTTTTATTTCTCTATTTTGGCTTTCTATGCATTTTTTTTTTTTTTTTTAATTCCAGCTGACAAATAACATATTGTTTGACTGTAACTCCTTTTTTTTTGTTTAACTCTTTTTTTTTGTTTGTCTATTTGCTACCATCATGTGCTACCTGATACGGAAAACCCGAAACACAGGACCCTCTGTGCTGACCAGCTGAATGGTTCCCTCCCTTCCTTTCCATATTAGGGTGTATTACACATCAGCATGTAAAGAAGGTGCATGGTATTCAGAATGGTGATTTCTTCTTCAGATTTATGTTAAGATTTTCCTCACAACAGATCATAAGCTCCCTTTTCTACGTACAGAGCTGGCGTTGATAGATTAAGACAGTTCTGGCTCACTCTTGAGGAAAGTCCTCTTCTACACCACTTTGAGATACTTGGTGATTATTACTTCACAGTATTGAACAGTCAAGATTATTTCCTCAGTGGGCTACTGTGGCACCTTCAAATTCAATTTTTTCATCCTAAAAGGATAAGTGGTCTGGTTAGCCTAAAACATACATTGGAATGAACTGTTAAGGAGACATGCAAAACATCAATTTCACCAATGAAAAGGTCAGAATACTTCAGGCGATGTGTTTCCTTTTATTTGCCCTCTGTGGAACTGAGATATCTATGAACATCTCAGAGGCTCACAACTTTAATTTTTATCTCTGATGCTGAAAAACTATATAACTATTTTCATAAGGGGCAAATTTCAGGAAGCTAATTGCAATAATCAGTTCAGAAATATCCTGTAACAGCTACTCTTCTAGTTGATTTTGAGCATGGTAGGATTCACACATGCAAACTAATTTTGCTGCCATTCAGGTAATTAGTAGATAAAGATTAGTGAACAAATGTGGGAAGATGTCCTCAGACAAAAGAGTCTACAATAATTAATTGACTTTATAGACAAAGGAATAATGATTCTGGGTAAAGAGCATTCTGGAGCTCTTTCATATCTGCCTGCTGTTTTGGTGATTAATTTTTAGCAGTTGTTTTGAAGTCTGAATTTAATGGACATATACAGGAGAAACATTCTATGGCTTACACTCATCATTTTTTAGTAGTTAGGAAAAGAGCTCAGTCATCAAATAATTATAACTTTGACTTTAAATTTGTCAGTTATTTTGGTTTCTTTTCTGCCTGAATCGGTCAGAGGCAACTAAATCTACAGGACAGAAAAATCAGAAAGTTCAGGATTCAGAATTTGCCTGAGGTTAATTTTTCTACCTCAGTAGCTTTTGCAAAATAAACTTGAAAATGTCATAAATATAGACTTTTACTGCATCTTTTACAGCTCTGGCCTTTATCTGTAAACTCTAACTTACAGTTACAGATGTAAAGGAAGAGGGAAACTCCAACACCTATTGCTGAGAAGACATCACAGAAGTGTTGGAAAAGATGCTACAACCTTAGGGCTTTCATTTGTATTTAATCATTTATCTACTATTGACTTGCCATTAGAAAAATGAGGAAAATACTCCCTACCCCAAATGAATGATGAAGACCTTTAAGAACAATGCATCATAAAGGATGCTTGCATTTTATCAGCTTGAGCCAAGTCTTATCTATAATTAGTCCTACAAGCAGCGTGACTCACAACTGAGATGATTCTTCTGTGTTTTTGGACTAGTGTCCTCCACTAGCAGTTTAAATGGGTCAGACAGTCCCCTTTCAGACTTAAAACCAAAAACCAGTCTGCCCCAAAATGCTAACCCCGGGACCTTTTCACAGTTTCCAGATTCAGTGAAGAGTCCATGTATCTTGCACGACTTTTCCAATTTGAGTAGAAGATGAATTAGAGCTTTAAACCATGACTTGAATATGCATTGTAAGCATAACCTCTTATGGACAGAGGCCTTTGGTCATCAGGATTCCAGAGAGGAAATGATGATGATAAAAAAGCAATTTAGGGTACTGATAGAGCAGTTCACTGTACAGATATCTTGAAGTCAAGACTGATCAAGCAAAAGATTTGTTGTACACAGTTCATCACATCCACCAGGAAATAAATGCTGCTTCAACCTCACAGTCATCCCTTACACTCACTAGACAAATCAGCCAACTGGTAAGTGTGACATGAACAAGGGATAAATTGAGTACTACATTATACGGAAAAGAATGAAGAACACTGTATTACTGTAGTACTGAACACTTTAAATACAAATGTAAGAAACAAGAAATTGTTAGCATTTACTGTATGTAAGACATTTCCTCCTGCTAATATTCTCTTCATCCCACTTACTGGAAATGCACAAATTATAGTGGAGAAAATGTATGCGTGAGAAGAATCAGATATATTCAACTATCTCCATTTCAGAATGCCATCTTGCGGAGAAATTTCTCCCTTAACTGAACTTTTTTATATTGATAGAACTGAGGTTTTTCTACATGCATTCTCCATGCACAGATTCAAATTCTGATTTGTCAAAGCATTTAGGTTAATGCCTAACTCTGAAAACATACCATGTGTTATAGGACCTGCTAGGTATTCATAAGACTGTAAAAGAGGAAAGAGTGCTATTTTAAGTATTATAGTAGCCAAATGAAAACTTCTAAACTAGAGCTATGTTTGACAGAGTGTAGTAATGTGTATACCCTCAACATATTTGTTTTTCTGAAGTTTGTTATTAACTATATCAAATAAATATGTGGGGTTTTTTTAGACAACTGTTCCATTCTGATAAAGTATTTTACCTTAAATTACTGATATGAACTACATCTAACTTCACCTAAAAATGGTTTATGGAAGACACATAATTTAAAAAAAAAAAAAAAAAAAAAAGAAACCTAAAGACACTTATTGCAAATGCAGTCTTTATGCCCAAGCTTTTGGGACACTGAATACAGATTTGAAACCACTTTAATTTTTCTGACTAGCAGAGAAGGATTTTTTTAGTGCTTGTTCACATCTGTGCTTACAAAAGATAACTGAGCCTGCACATACTACACCCATGTTTATCGGTAGCCTCAGTACAGACACAAAGTACGAAACTGAATTATGGCTTCTTTAAAAATCAGTAACATAATGTATGTGCTCAGACACTAAAGAGATGAGTTATAAGGCACCTACAATGGATAACGTATTTTCCAAGGTTTTAAAATTAATTTTTAACCCATCTATGGAATCTATCCCAGATGAGTGAGACAAAAAGAAATTTGTAATTGGCATTGGTAATCTATATTTTCACCATGTCTTTAGTCATTTGAGATGAATGGCTCAACTGGCTGATTAAAATTATATTAGTAGAAGTAATGTGAAGTAAGAGACCACTAACAACGCTTATTAATTGTCTCTAAGATTAAGCATATTGTTGAATAGATTAAAAGAAAAAAGACCACCACCTGAGGCAAGGATCACTCTGAACCAATGACTGTGAT
The DNA here is from genome assembly GCF_964195595.1 of Calonectris borealis. NCBI lineage: Eukaryota > Metazoa > Chordata > Aves > Procellariiformes > Procellariidae > Calonectris > Calonectris borealis. Next base: position 49,910,583 of record NC_134316.1, on the reverse strand, counting down.
CATTTAAGTCAAGGAAGCAGCCATAAAAAAGTCAAGCTTGTCTGCAAGTAAGTTAAACTAAAGACCTTAAAGCTTGATGCCACATATTCAATGGCTTTGGTATCTGAACCTGTGGTGGGGGTTTTCAGGGACAGAGGATACTCATATTCCTATTCATTTGGATATCGGATGAAGCGACGCTGTTACCTACAGGAAGACAGAAACGAGCATTGACTTTCAGTAGTGGTCCCCTGAACTGGCCCACTGCAGGCTAAGGATGTAACAGGTTTGAAGTCATTGTGTAGGCACAAATGAGAACAACTAACTTATGTGTCTGTCCACAGCCCTCCTGCCTGCGAGGAAGGGCCTCATAATATTCTGTACTAACCAAAGTCCTTGCCAAAGATTGAACCTTTTGTAGTCAGGTTTTCCCCTACTCAAGACAAGAAGTGACAAAAGCATGCATAGTTAATGCCACGTTCAGAAAGAAAATAATAATTACTAATCACGGCTGACATTATGTCAGAACCTTCATACCAGTGTGGAAGCCAGTAATGTTCCTAAGCATGAGTACGGCATGACCAGCAGTGAGTGTGGTTTTTTGGTAAAAGGAAACTATACCAAAATTGTAGTCCCTTAAAGTACTGCTCCTAGCCTATTGACATAACCTATTTGTCTAGATCTTTCTTCCTTTAAATCTTTCTTCCTTTAAGTTTCAGATATTACTCTTAATGTAATCGCTGGTTCAGGAAATGAAACACTGGACTATTCTGATGATGCAGATAGTGAAAGAAACCAAAGATGAAAAATTAAGTAATTAAAATGTAGAATTGATTGGTTGATTTAAATGCTCTCCTGTAAGTAGGATTTTTATATCTTTTCACGGGTAAATTGATATTCCTCTGTGAAATTAATGTAATTATATCAATTCTCAGATCAGCTGAGAATATTGCTCAATCCATCTAGGACAGCTGCCTTTCACTTCTCAATTTCAGCTGTGACATGGTAACCTTATCAAATTAGGAACAGTCTCAGAGACAGAATGAGTCACATAACCCCAAAATGGTAAAATTATTTCAAGTAGTTTATTTAAGGCCTGACTCAATTTTCTGAAATCAGTCCAAATTCTTCCATTGACTTAAGTGGCCTTTAGAAGTTTTTGGAAAGTACTAATCAGAATGCAGGTGTTAGTTAAACAAAGCATCTCTATAATACATATATATTACATACTAGGATTATTTATACAGAAATGCAAAATTACTCTTTGATGCTGTGGTTACTGACTGAATAACACTATTATTGGACAAAAGTTAGAGAAACAGTGAAAAAAATAGTATTGAGAAATCTGGATCCAACTCTCTGTTCTGTCATTAGTTTTCAGGTGACGTGCAGGAAATGACTTTTATTTTTGCACCTGCAAAATGGTGTTACTCATACTACTGAGGCATCTCTGTGAAGCATTTCAAAGCCTGTGGAAAAGAGATGCTACAAAATCTATAGTTAGACAGGTTAAGGTTTAATGCTTATTATTTTTGAATGTTTCAGGCAAATAAGTCTTTTGAGAAGACAGAAAACAGCACCAAAAAAGAATATTGCTCCATTTATATGCTTCTTTTTACAAGAAACGGGTACCATATCAGTGAAAATTCTACAACTCAAGCTCTGCCTAAATCAACAAAGAGCAGATTTATGATGAGTGATTTACAACATTTTTTCTAGGGAGAAATAAAATGGTGTATGACTCACCCTGCCACAACATATCACTTCCTGAACATAGAAAACATGAGTTTCACAAAAAAAAAAAAAGATTTTAGGAAATTTAGAGAACAATAAAAGCCTCCAGAGACCATGTCATTTTTGAAGGAGTAGTGGAAGAAGTCCACTGACATGTCTTTTCTACCTTCCACTGATGACCCAATCAAACTGAATTCTGTACAATTAATGCTCTCTTCATCTTCAATGCAAAGATAAGGAAGAGAGAGAAGGAAAGAGAGAGGATGGGAACCTGAGACAGAAGTGGTGGGAAGGTGGTTATAAAGAAAGAAAAGAGAAGGAGAGAGAAGGAAAGCAAGGAGCTTATCTTTCATATGGAAATAGACGAACCATAAGCAATGAAATCTTTAAGTAAGGTAAAGATATCCAGGGTGAAATTCCGATTTCAGCTACAAAAAATAAAGTTCTTGGACTTGCACTTGAAAATGGGATTTGTATTGTAGAGCTTACTAAATTAATTAATCCAAGGGTTTTGGAAGTTTATCATAACATCCAGAGAAAGGCAATCTGTATGGAATAAACTTGTGCTCTGATATGAGCCAAGTACCATCAGTTAGCTTAAGACAACTGCACAAAGTATTAAAGGAGAAAGGGGAGGGGAGGGGAGGAGAGGAGCAATTTGTAGCCTGATAGTGAAATGAATAGAAGGTAGTGAAGTCATCCGAGACTGTGGGTTACTTAGCTATTGAAAGAGTAATGGCTTTTTGCATTTAAATTTTATTTTATTTTATTTCCATGCTATAAATGTAATCCTTAGCTGAGCTTGTAGAGTAGGTCCAATATTTGATCTAAAGATTTTGGCACTAATAGAAAAGAAATAGTCACTTTCACTTTTGTGGACTTATTTTATAGACTTTGCAGAGAGATTTAAATTGGTGAGAAAGTAATTTCTGCTGGGACATGATACATTATAAGCTATGTATTCCTTGCTATAGGACTGAAAGGGTCTCCTGAATAAATTTCCAGGTCACCCTTTTACTTTTACAGGCTTTGAGACAGGCTTAATATAACTAAACCATGTTTGAAAGATGTTTGTCAAACTTGTCTTTTAAAATCTCTGCAAGGTGTGCGTTACAGTGTTTTGATAGGTTTCAACATAAGCATAACAGCATATATCAGAAATGCTTTTCTCAAATCTCATCTAAATGCCACTTTTTACAAATTAAGTCAACTTCCACTAGTTAAACTCTGGTTTGAAAACAGTTGATTTTTGTTCTCTTTGTAACAAAGCTTTTAACATGCATTCAAGAAACAGACAAGGATAGCAGGATTTGAAGCATGGAACAGCTCCCATTGAAGGAGAAAGCGAGTTACTTAGAAGTGAATAATCAGGAAATGAAAGAAACCCTCAGAGTCATGAATGATTTGGAGAAGGTGCTCCGACACTGAAGAATGCTCTTTCTGGAGATCGGAGGAAGACCTAGTCTCCCCCAATGCAGCACAGCCAGATGTCTTTCTCATTCTCACAGGCTGGAGACAGTTGCTCTCTGGAAGTCAAGCCTGCTCTAAAATAAATCCATTTTCTGGACTAAGCAAGAATAAATATCTTCATTTACTGTGAGGAATAGTCTGTTGTAATTTATAATTGAGATATTTTCAGTTGATCCTTCAAGAAAATTGGATGACTGGTTTTGAGAAACGCTAACAAACATATTTGACACTTTCAGTCATTGAAGTGGCAATCACACAAAAGTTGCGTCTGCACATATCCGTTCAGTTCCAAATGGTTTCCAAATGCTCAATTGAAACCTTATTCTTCTCAAATCTATTAAAAGAAAAAGCTGTATTGAAATTAGTTTTAACATTCCTAGAATTAACAATAAGCAAGATCTGTCCACAGTGATCAGACATTCATGTAGAAGTTAAATCACCTTGAAATACATTGAACATCTTATCTGCAGAAAGGGTTCCAGGAATAGATGGTATTACATGTGAAAAGATAAATAGCTATTTAGGAAATCCTGAAACAGTCACGTTTTGTAATTTTTCTCTACAGGTTCCTCTAAAAATCACGGTATCCTATATAACTGCATCTGTTGATATACATGACTGAATCAGAAAATAAAATAAAATTTGCAGAACTTGAAGGCTGCTAAGGTTGTTTCTATATAAAGACAGAATAACCATCTGTATGACATACCATTTTACCACATTGCATATTTATCTGATTTTGTTTAAACCAATGATTTACCCACAACTCTTGTAGTAAACGTAATCTTACTTCTTTCTCTACAAAGCTAATTAAGTGACAGTCTCACTGCACCTTAAAAGTACCTTCATTATCTCATCAATAAGCGGTTGATTTATCAAGTTGTTTTGTCACTGATGGTTCCAGAAGCATTCTGCATTGCAATGTGGCTCAATTTAATTACACCAGAGTCTATTAGGACAGGCTTTAAGGCACTCAGAGTCTCTGATGGTTAATAATAATAAACTAATGCAGGTTAAAACTGGGAAGTATAAATTAGGACTTTCAACTGTTAAAATGCCAAAGCAGAAGCGTGTAATGAAATACACATTCTGATGCTGATATATTTAGATTTCAACTCTCACTTAGGATTTTGATATGCCTTTTACTCTTCTAATACTCCATAGCGGTGTGTATTGCTGAGCAGCAAACATCTAAGGAAGCTGCATAACAAGATCATCAAGTTTTGAGAAGAAGATTGCATTATCATGACTCTCAACTATGCTAAACATGAAAGGGAAAAATCCTTTTATGAGGTACAACGTTTATTATCATTACACATTCCTCTGATTAAAGAAAAATTGTGCTTAGATAAATTCCAGGCAACCTGATTATTTACATGAAAACATTATTTTTGGTTTCAATTTTGTTTGTGTTGTTTGTTTTTGTTTTTTTTTTGCTAAAACATGAGCTCAGCAACATGCAAAACTGAATACTCATGGCTAATTTCAGAAGAACCCAGTAGAGTCCCAGTAGGTGCACAAACCTGGTATTGTTCTATCTGTCCCATCTGCAAAGAAATCATAGATTTCTCAAAGCAAGCTATGGTGGAAAACCATCCTTTTCAAGCCAATGTCTGTACATGTTGTTCTAGCCTTAGAGGTCCCTGCTGTCAAGCTCCAGTTGCCTACTCAATGGTTTTGCACTTGGATCGTAACTGAAGAATTTGCAGAAGCATTTTGGAGGCTCAGCTCAGCAGTGGATGTTTACAGCTTTCTTAAGGGTTAATCTTTCTTTCGCTGAATTACAGATTGTATTCACAGCTTTCTACTTAACATTTTATTAACTGTTTTATGCATGGGCTCCAAGAAAAAGACACATTTGTGGCAATGTTTCATGAGGGAACATTGCATGAATTTCTTTTTGTTTGAGTGGATTAAGCTTATGTTGGAATATGCAAATATTTAGACTTCTGGTATTTTACACTTCACAGCTGAAGCCTAGACACGATATTAATTAGTAACACATCCTGACATAGGCCTGGTTGTTGGGACCTAAGAGGCAAATCTGGCACCAGCTCAGCTCCAATCCCACTTACAGGAAGTCAGATGACTTCTCATCACTTCTCCCCCAGCTCAGCACTTCTGTATGGTTCTTTTATAAGTTAATTCATTCTCTTGTGAAGAACTGAGTCCTCTATACGGCTTTTAATCATAAAAAAATCGGAGTCAGGTAAGAGGAAAAGAAATGAGGAAAGTGGAGGCAAGACATCCATCTTGCTCTCCGCAGCCTTCTGCTGTTAACATGTTTCTATAAACTGATTAATCATAAATTATTAATGTCAGCCTCACTGAGATAGAATGTATCTCCTTTATGGAAATCTGTCTCCCAGGCATTCTGGCAGTGGTTTTGACTGATAAGCCAATAGTACCGCTATTTGCATAATCATGCTGGCACCTGGCTACATAGCTAACTTACAGTAGTGTTGACACAATGGCATATGATATATTTGTGCCTGGCATAATCTTGATGGCCCAAAAACAGTACTTCTGGATGAGAAGATTATAAATAAGTCACGGTTTTAAGTTATAATTTTTTTTTTGTTAATGCTTGGTTTTCACGATATGCTGCCTAGAAGAAATGAAGTTTATTTTGGTGTGTATTGAACAGTTGCAGAATGTGTTATGCTAGGAAAGTAGCTGCAGAGAAGAGTAAATACAGAAAAACAAACCATTCTGGTTTTATCACCAGATATTACTGCTTCTAACTTTTTTTTAAACTGTTATCACAGATACAAACACTATAGAAACACTATTTAAATTCTTAGCAACACTGAATCATTATTATTTGACTTCTGTCTGAAGACTGTTACTTCATTTTGCTTAAGTTTTCACAGAAATGTAGACATTCTTATAATAGCCACAACTTTACTGAAGATAGATCCTTCCTATTTCTCACGCAGATGGGCTGTCTTACGTTAGGAAAGAGATTCTTAAAAATGAAACAGCAGAGCCAGTCAGAACTAAGTAATATTTTCGGCCAGAAAGTGAGATTTTAATGAAAATCTTAAAAAAATCTATTAAGTAGTGGAAATTGTGACAAAAATGCTTGCAAAGGTTAAGAATTACTCAGAATCAGTATATTTTTTGGCATCAACATTTTGAGTTTTTTATCTCTAGTACTTCTTTTTTCCAGAAAGACCATCACTAGCACTGATATATGGAATGTCCTGTCTCTGTAGCCCCTGTCACCAATTCTATTGGGGAGTTTTGAAGACCACATTAAATTGAGTTGTCAAAATTTTCTGGTAAAGTAGAGAGAAGTGATACAGTATTTGAAGTTCTTCTGCTATTGGTTCAAAACACTTTCAAAAAACAGCTCTTGGACATTCTAACACTAATTGGAAATAAACAACAGGTGAGTCTGCACCATTTTTATGTCTTTCCAGGCTATTCTTTTGTACTGAGAAGACATGATATTTGGGGATTGTTTATAAACTTAAAAAAGGCAGAGTTATTAATGGGTACTAGGCTTTCTGTGGTAGATTAAAAGTAACAACACAAAGACTGTACATACATTATTTATTCTTGTATATTAATTTAATTTAGGAACATACAACACATCTGAAGAATCGTGTTGGCCTACTATAAATTCCATCAATATTTCATTGCTGTGACCATTAAAGATTACATACAGAGGCAATATTGTTCCCCTAGTAACTATTTAAATGCATATTAGTCCTTTCTCTGTGTTGGCAATGATGAGGCAGGAGTGCAGCTACAGAAAGGCTGGAGAGGAAAAGTGAATGATTTTAAACAAATAAGGTTTATTAGATACCTCATCAATTGATTTTTTTTCAGGCTTTACACTTTAAATATGTATGTGTACATATATACACGCATTCCAATTTGTATATATGAATTGTGTATATATCTAAAGAGAATTCTTTGTTTATAATATTTAATTTAAACACACACTATTATTTTGATCTCAGATGCTCAGAAAGTACCAGCTGTCCATGGAGATCATATACTTATATCCTAGGGTTATAAAGCCACTCAAATGTGGTGCATTTCCCACTGCTCCCCTTCCTGGGCCGCTCGTAGATCTCAGAAATTCCCATAGAAACCTCGGCCTTGGTGCACTGAGTCTGGCGGTTGAGCGCTCCTTGACCGTATCAGAAACTCTGCATGGCTGAGGCTGGGAACGTCCTCCCACTGCCTGGCCCAGGTGTCCAGTAGAACACCACTGAAACCTTGACAATTTTTAGTAACTACCACCTGGGACTGCAGCCAGGGTGGAAATTTACAGATGACTAAAGCCAACCATCTTGCAAACCTGTAAACGGTGGTCCCGAGTGAGACCCTTTGAGCTCTCCAGGACCGCAGTGGGCTGCGCCCAGCATCTCCCTCTGAGTGGGACACCTCTCAGAGCTTGCAATGGCTTGAGCTAACAATATTCGGAGGCCCGTCCTTCGACGGGACCTGGGCTGAAACTCTTCACTTCTGGAGGCTCAACCCTCACCCGTTGAGAATGCAGAGACATTTTGTGTGAATATTTCTTCACCGAACTCAAGGGGAATTTTTAACAGGTACCTTTTGTACATTTATATATATATTTCTGTCTGTGTGTATGTTAACTAATAGTAAGCATAATCTGTATTTAAGTTGTGATTGTAGTAGACTCTATCAACACTTACTTTGTAAATATTAAATTAATGATTAAGTGCTGTAAAGGTTGTTAATGATTAGTTAATGATTAAGTGCTGCTAAAACTGTGAATGAACCCTAGACCGCTGTTAAACACACATAATCCCTAAGATAGAAACCCTTAGACATAACATGTTTTTTCTTTATATGTTTCATCCGTGTAGTAAGTAATAGAGTGAGCCTTGCCACGGAACTCTGTTAAGTCACACCTTTATAAAACTCTATTAAAGTCACTTTCTGTTAATACCTTTGATGGTGATTCTTTGGGTGGTCTCTAAACCACTCATTCGCGACATGACTTTTCAGCACATAGCTAACTAATTATATTCTTTTTCTTTCGGAGAGTTTCATTTTTAATATATAGGAAGGGTGATTGAAATTGGGAATGTGGCATCATTTGGGCTGAAGATTTTTACAGATCAAATACAAATAGGTAGAGAACTAAATATTTTTCTTATGCCTCATATCAAAGGTATCAAAGTAAGAATTTTATGTGTCAATTTGCCACTGTAAGGCTAAGTGGGTAACCTTGTTCTTTTTTGGGAACTTGTTTGGTTTTCTACAGAGACTTTTACCAAAATCTCAGTTATATTCATGATGCAGATCTTTGTCTACTAGAAAGTGCTCTGACATTGACTCACTTTCTGCAAGGCCATAAGAACAGACTTCTGCAGAGTGAAAAAGCCAATATCAATTTGTGATACTTATAGTCCACTGTGGAAGAGAGAAAGGGTAAAATAGAAAAGAACTTGAAATAATTTAACAGTTTAAGAACAACTTCAGTGAAATTCATGTGCTTAAATCTCAGAGTTGAATAAATTACATTCCTTTCTTTTTAGTGTCTGAGAGATTATGGTCATTTTCAATTTTTTTCAGCAACGTTCCAGGGGAACGTAGACGACTTCCCCTCCGCATGTCCAAAAACGCTTCCAGTTCAACAGAGCCGGATAACTCAACAACTAACTCATGCTTAAATCCAACTCAGATTAACAAACCAGGTCCTGCCCAGTTACCTAAGCCTGAAGAACCTATGTGAAAGACGTATGGTTTGAGCATAGCCAATATATGCTGTCAACGCTAATCAGCAGAAAGCATGCCAGCTTTACATTGAGGTCATAACAGTATCTCCTTCACCAACTATAACACATGCTCAGGAAATGGGAAACCTTTACATCAAGTGTCTTTTTCAGCCTGAAGAAACACACGCCATATCTTCAGCACTTCAAAAGCATGTCCTAACCACCATCCTGGAGCTAACGCCGTGGTGAGAGTACTGTCTACCCTCCTGTTTCACAGCTCTGATGGACTGATTCACAAGACCTGAGTTTTAAAGGTGAACAATTGCTTGTACATAGTTTCACAAGGCTGTTATATGATCATGTATATCATATAATAGGTAGAAAACAAAGCTTCAAAACCACTTTCCTGTGACTGTGTGTTTTACTGCAAGTAACATGTAAAGTACTATTACTTTATATTATGCTGAACAACATCTTATGAGAAATGAATGACATTAGTTCACATGAAGTTAATGTTATTTTACTTTATGTTTAAAAATATTATCGTTACTGACACTTTCAATTTGTAAATGACAGAACTTTAGGAAATCATATAAAGTGAGTGTCAAAATCTGCTTAACATACATTCCTGATACTCCTCAATTTACTGAAACAGAGACAAAGCCAGTATATTCTATGTGAAACTGTTTTGAGTCAGAGTTAAAAGTGGAGGTTAAGGGCTTTTAGGAAGGTTTTTTAGAAAGAAAGAAATCCCTCTAAAACATTTATTGTTAGCACAGTTTACAAAATGACTACAAAGATGGTAACGATTGAACATTTTTCTTTAGGACATTTGGGAGTCTGGTGGGAAATGAGGTGTCATTTATTTGCTATTTCAGATGCAGAGGTAAGATAGCAGGGTAGTAGGGTCATCAGAGAACGGACCATAAAATTACGAGTCTAGAGATTACATGATATAGAGTTTTGGTTTGTGCTACTTGCCATTCTTGTTACAACTGCATTTCAAAAATAGATTCACATGATGCTATTTTCTGTACTTGTAGCAATTTCTCATCAAGAGTCTTAGCCAGCAAGTAAGTGGGAATAAGAAACATTTTAAGAAACGTAAAAGGTCGTTGTGCTTGACATCACTGCTGTTTAAATGCAATTCTCAGAAAAGTGCACAAAGGCAGTAATAGGTTGTATTTACTATCCTCTATTGCAGCTGGCCAGTGATGGCTCAAGCTAGAACCTAGAAATGAGAACACCTGCATGACTTCAAGCAAATCATGAGCACTTCTGGCATGTAGTTCAGCTTCAGCAGTTGTTAAAAGTAAGATTTGAATTCTGTATAAACAGAATCTAAATAATGATCAGACCATCACAGAAACTAAAAGTGGGAAAGGCTTGTTTGTTTACCAGTCCATACCCTAAAATTGTAGAAAAGAACTTGGGAAGTGGGTTTTAAAAAAACAAGATGAAGCAAGCTGAAGATCTTAGTGTGAAAAGTGTTGATATCCTTACTCTCAGCAGAGGGGCTACTTAAGCAAGAGAAAAATGTTAAACAGGAAGTTGATAGAAGATCTCAAATTTTATTTGAAAAGGGAAAGGTTATGCGCCAAGAACATATTCCTTGGAAACAGAAGATCAAAACTAACTCAATATCATGTTCAACCATGTCATCCTACCCACAAAAATAGATGCTGCAGTGTGTCTCAGGATGCCTTGAAAAATAAAAATGTTGAGCAGGGTAATCTAGCAATACTTACATTTAATGAATGAAAACAGATATTTAGCTTTGTTTCTATGATATAAGAAAATAGCATTTGTCAGTAATACTTTTTAAATAGTAGAGGATATTAAATAAATAAAAATAAGTTCTGCATATCTGGTCTGCAGAACTTTACCACAAAATGGGATTGAGAGTAATCTTAAAATGGATATAGATAAAAAAGAAAATAATAATCTAAAAGGAATTGCCAAAAATCTACATCTCAAAAAAGTAAAGAATTCTACCCATTGCTTTTTACCACTGAGTTCCTTGAGCCTTCCTCTTCAAAATCAGATACTATCTGTGCTATATTGTTTTATAGGATCAGAAGAAATACAGGTTTAAAGTATTTGCTGTTCCCCATTGGATTTGGATTGTGATAAAAGAAATAGTGGAATTACTCAGGAAATAAGTAGTGCACCATATTAAAGGTCATAAGAGTATGAGGGCTGATAGCACTGCATAGGGGGAAAAAAAACCCTGATCTATAATAAAGTTGCTCAATAGGATAAGCAAAAAATACAACACACTTGTATGCCATCAAAACTTCATGGGAGATTTTAAACCAATAGAAAGTACTTCGATCAAAAAATAAATGTTTACTTTAATCGCTACAAATCTAATATTTGAGCAATAGCTTTGTCTTTGTTTGAATCTATGATTATCACTTTAAAAGAACCCCAATACATATAATTACTCTACTTTTCAGCCTAGCTTTTAAAACGTTTTTCAGAAAAACAAAACAAAATAAAAAATATCCAACTGAGCTGCACAAAAATGTAATGTCAAAAAAGCGGCAGCCTATTCATATCATAACTAGTTTGAATCTCACTTTTAATGGGTACACCGAGCCACACCACATAATCTAAAGAATTGATTATAAAATGACCCTCAATGTGCTTGTTTCTTTTTAGAAATCTATTTTCAAAGTCATAGTGAAAAGAGATTGGTTGCATTTACATATGATAAAATAAGGTATGGACAGGGTGCATCCTGGGTCCTGTATCATATAATGCATAAGAATGAGGTAGAATAATGCAAACATTAAAATGTTCTTCATGTCCTCCTTTGTGCGCTCTGACCAGGGCCAGACAGAGATTTAGGCATTAAAATGCCATTATGAGACGAGAATTCAGAATTTTAGCTATCATTTTCTTTAAACAAATCAATAAAAAATTACTAGGCTTGATGGCTGCAAGGAACTTTTTGGAATTACAAATGAACTTCATCAGACATGCTGCCACTCCAGGAAGGGCAATGTCAAGGTCAGAATGGCAACAAAATAAGTGTGTAATAGCAAATTGTCTATCACAGCATCAAACTCAACAGGATACATATTTGGTTACCGTGTTAGAGAAAAAAGATAAGGCTTTGCACTGACGAATGTATTCCTTCATACCACAGATTACCTGTTGTCTACACCACTCTTACGAATCAAAATTCATGGGATAAAATCCCTAACAGAATGCAACACAACGGAAGCCGGTTAGGTTGGTCACTTTGTGTGTACATTTTGTCCTTGTTGATGTTTCCTGACTGGCTCTTATCCTTAAACAAGCTTTTCTAATTTCTTTGGATTTTGTTTTTCCTGTGAGTTCTAATATATTTTCCAGCTGAACTAAAGGGAACTACTGTGAACTAAATATTCCAGCTGCAATAAAGTGACAAAGAATAGTACATTTAAAATAAATGCCTTATTTGAAACAATGCTTGAGTTAAAAATTAAAACCCATTGTAATGGGCTTTATTTATAGCAGGATACTGAATGCATAGGTTTTCATGGTATTGGTGTATTTTTCTAATGTGGCACTGATGAGGCAAAGCCTACAAATAGATCTCAGTAAGATTAAAATTTATGCTGCTTCTGTCTCTCTTCAAAAACAGTTAATACTTTACATTAGCAATAACCACCCTATGTGGTATGGGCAACCGCATTACCTGTCAAGTGGCAAGGGAGTGGTGTATTCACAGCCTTTCACTATCAAAGAAATAAAATGCTCAACTTAGCCATACCTGGTGCAAGCAGCAAGAAACAGATTCATTGCACATATACAGATCCCATGTGCTGATGGGCTATGATGATGCAACACGATGGGGAAAAAGTTAAGAAACTTGATGAAAAGAAGCTGATCCCGTTGCTGATCCCATTGCGATAACAAACTGCCCAGCCTGAAACCTGCTTCCTAGGTGTTCTTAAATTACCTTAAAGAGGAGGACCTTCAGGATCAGACCTATGCCAGATGAACTATTCTGATAAACTACAAACAATCTACAAGTTAAATCACTTTTGCTTTTCAGGAAGCACTCGGATATAAAGTGGTTATGGTGAAAGTTTTCAGTTGCCTTACCCCCCAGTCATTAAAAAAAAAAAAAACAAACACCTCCAGAATGTCCCACAGCCTCAAAGAAGTTTCTTCCAGTCTTTAGTATAACAAGGACATGGTAGGGGTACTAAACAGTTATTGGGACTTTGAAGCTAAAAATTTGTGCCCAAAGTTTAAGCTAATTGAGAAAGTAGCCAGAACTAATCTGGGAAGTCGTGCCTGTACTTCTATTTCCTATTCTGTAAAACAGGGTTTGTTATAGATTGTACAACAGAGAAGAGTTCATTTTTTTCAATTAACTACCAATATTTGTGCAAACAGCAGAAGTATGGGGACACAGCCCTGATTTCATAATTAACTTTTGCACCGGAAAATCTTCCCTAGAAGCTAGTATGTTACAAGATGGACAGCAATCTCTTTTGATTATGAGTTTCTTTCCAAATTAAGAGTTTTTCTGTAAAGGTATTAAAAGGGACTGATTTGAAACATCTTACAACCTATTTAACAAAAGTACCAGGACTGCTCTTATTCCTGATAAGTGAGACAGTAACATGTACAGTTCCCAGAAAGCTCTTCTTAATCTCACGCAATATTTTTTGCCAGAGACGGACATTTCTTTTCCAGTCTATTACCTACAGGCAAACATTAACAGCCAAGCATGGTAACCTGCAGGTTCAACTAAAATAAAGCACACAGTCAGTGCATTTTATCTGTCCTCCCTTACCCCTGCTTAGGCTGCAAAGCCAAGCCAAGCCAATTTCCATGTACACCTAATAACTAAGTAAAGACTTCTGCTGTGGTTGTGTGGATCTCTTCTCTTCCTGGTTTGGCAACCTTCTAATAAACTATAGGAAGCTATATATATAAAATTATACATATACATACTTAGAGGAAATTTCGTATGGTCTCTGCTTTTAAGCTATGGTGAGCCCTTTTATGCACACTGATTTTCATGTAGCACATTGCAGATGCGTTGTTGGAAGATAGCACACAGGGAGAAATAAATATCCATAGAGAAAAATATTTTTTCTCACTTTCAGTGATGAAAATTAGTAAAGTGTTTCTTTCTTCTCAGTCAAATTGTCATTTTAAATTACCTGATAATTTTGATTACACACTAATGTTCCACATGCAGCAGTATAAACTTTTATACTGAGAAAGAATAGGAGCAAATATTTACCTAATGCTATTCAACATTGAAAATCTGAAGTTTATTTCAATATTATTGTGCTCGATATTATTGTAATGAGTTGTACTACTTGTATTATTGTAAAGATTTCTGTTCTAAGTGTTAGATTTTTGGTTTTTGTTTTATGCAAAGCAGAATATGTTTCGAGGACATAAAATATGTTATTCTCCCTTCAATTCTATATCGGTGCCTTTTGAAATGGAAAGGATTAATATATTTTCTGAGATAGGGTATTTAGCAGGAATAATACATTAAACAGCTTGGTGTAAATGAATTATCAAGAACTTTTAATATCTGAAGGAAACTACCTCATAAAAATAATATAGGGGAAATGCTCAAAAGATGTAAAAAGCAGCAGATCACGATACAGAACTTGGTATGAAGAGCAGAGATACCTGGATACTCTGATAGAGATTGGCTACCTGATACGGAGAAAGGTGGATTGGATATTAAATATAATATTTTTTCACAATAATAATAAGATGTGGGGAGAATACTAGGACTAACAGAGTTCGATGTTATACACTCTGTATATGGGTCACAGTAAAGGGGTTAGGGACGCTGAGCTGTTCTGCATGCTGACAGTTGAAGACTGACTACGCCTGGGCACCTTTTGGTTGCTCTATTGCATTAGTAACGCTGCCTGTGAAGTTGATGGTATGTCATCTGAGCAACTCGGGCTTAGGTTTGCCTGGGATGGATTCATCTTCATTCCTTTGTAATACAGAACACAGAACTTTTAAAGTTCTCTGTTACTTTATGGTGTTAATAAAGCTATTTTTATATTAACCCTCTCACTGTGCTCTCCTTCTTGCCCTTTTGAACACAGAACATCCTCTATATTTTCTTGAAGCTGATGTATTTCTGATGCAGTAAATGCCAATTTCTACAAAATTCTTTTACCTCAAAAGAGTTCCAGTTTGAACGACTCACTAAAATTAGGCACAGCAACTTCTTTGTAGAAAACTACCTTTTTTATTAAAGCTAAAACCCTGTAAGTGGCAATGCTGCTTGTTAAAGGTGAAGTTTGTTTTTTTGCCTATTATTCTCAGAGCTGTTGCGGAATATCTAGAGTTCTAAAAACATCTTTATGTGGTCTTACTTGATGCAATAAAATTATGTCAGAAGAATATTTGGGAAAAAAAAATACTTCTATCTTGGATTCTTTTCCAATATTCCTACTGAGAGTTATGTACTCTTTCATCTACAGAGGTACTATTTGTTCTTAGCTTACATTAGAAGTAAAGTTGTGATTTTAAGATACCTGTTTCCCGCTGACTTTTTCAAGACGACTTTTCTTATGTCTAATGGTTTGCATGTTTGACAAGAAATGAAAAGTGTCTTTATCAGTGACATGTAACATTTCTATTTAAATAGTTCCTGCACATGTCACTTTAAGGACAAAAAGTCTTCCTACACACATTCTATCTAAACCTCATCTAAAATAGCAAAAAAAAAAAAAACGAAGTCTAAACTCTAGGAAGGCACTGACATCACTTTATAAGCTGTAGTGAAAACCTAATGCATTTCTGTTTTAGTTAAATCTCTAATGATAGGTTTAATTGGTTATATTTATACTTAGGACAAATGGAAAATAAGAATTATCAAACTGGAAATGGGTTTTCAGAACACATCAATAATTTTCAGGTTTGTTGTTATTTAATCCAGAGGAAGCAGGTATTACTGAAGGAGATACAAAGATTTGGCACAGAAGAAAACCTGGGAACTATTTTCTTTTGGTCTTAAAGCTAAAATTGCAAATTTATCTGAGGAGCAGCCTGTGACATAATTTTCTTTCTTCAATTAATAACTTCCAAGGCATTTTTAAATATGGATATGGAACAACTGAAGGAAATTTGGATTCCAGAATGGTCAGGTGGTAATCTGATTTTGAGATATGTTTTTATTCTGCTTTTTTAAAAACTACTTGTATTCTAAAACCCAAGAATATGGTGGTGGAAAGAAAAGAGCAAGAAGGGTATGCAGAAGTTTACTCTTCAAAAGATTCCCTTGTGTTAGTTTCCATTTTTATTTCAACTCATTCTTTGCTAAGATACTCTTTCTAGACACTTTTAAGTCCCTGTTCTAGTTAACAGTGTGAGGTATGAGAGAAAGAATGAAGAGAGATCTATTCATAGTAGTCTGATGACTTTGAAGATGTTTTAGCAAGAAACAGATCTTTCATACACTTTTGATTTGACACAGTTACTACGTAAACTTATTTACTACATAAAAGAACTGCTCCTCTGTAAACTTTCTTGTGTGAAGGAAAACACTGAATCATACACTGGTCCAGTCCATAATTCAAAAATGCTGAACTTCTGCTTTTTCCAGTTCTAGTAGAATAAACAAAGGACAGGCGTGTTGGGGTACCCCATCCCAACCTTTTTTAATGGGAAATATAGACTGGAAATGCTCCAAGCAGAAAAACATATATGGAACAAGTCAGGTACGAAATACTAACTTAAATAATTTTCAACTGGATTTCCAGTATAGCAGCTTAGAAACTGATCTGAGGCTGAATGCAGAGGCTGCTTGAGAGCTAGTTGGTTTGGGTTTTTTTTTTCCCTGTTGTTGTTCTTCGTTTTGGTTTTTTTTTAATCTTATACCACCCATTTCATTACCACCAATCATTGTACCACCCAGACACAGACCTGTTGGCGTGGGTCCAGAGGAGGGCCACAAAAATGATCAGAGGGATGGAACACCTCTCCTATGAGGAAAGGCTGAGAGAGTAGAGGTTGTTCAGCCTGGAGAAGAGAAGGCGCTGGGGAGACCTTATTGCAGCCTTTCAGTACTTAAAAAGGGCTCACAAGAATGATGGGGACAGACTTTTTAACAGGGCCTGTTGCAACAGGACAAGGGGGAATGGTTTTAAACTAAAAGAGGGTAGATTTAGACTAGATATAAGGAAGAAATTTTTTACAATGAGGGTGGTGAAACACTGGCACAGGTTGCCCAGAGAGGTGGTAGATGCCCCATCCCTGGGAACATTCAAGGTCAGGTTGGACAGGGCTCTGAGCAACCTGATCTAGTTGAAGATGTCCCTGCCCATGGCAGGGGGGTTGGACTAGATGACCTTTAAAGATCCCTTCCAAACCAAACTATTCTATGATTTCATCTGATCAATACTAAATCTAGGTGTGAGATGTATACTGATTAGAAAAATAATCAGAATTAAGAGACATTGTGATGAATGCTCTACTCCAGGGCTTCTCAGCATTTTAAATTAAGGATTTACTTTACTTTTTGAAAAGAATCCTTGAGCTACATACTGCTCCTGCATTGGCTTTAATTTACAACAGAACAACCTAAAAATTTAACTGAACTTTTACTTCCTTTTATTACTATTGCTTCCTCCTTTTCTCCTTTTTTGCATTTTTTCTTTCTTTCATATGTAAAAATACTCCTTTTTGCAGATCACCTATCAAAGTCTCATGGACCATAGTCTGAGAAACACTACTCTAGATATACTAACTAGAGAGAGTATCTAGCTGAAAATTTTACAAGAGAACCACAAGAGCAGTTCTGTAATCTTCATAAGAGCTAGAAGTTCAGTAAAAAATTGTAGGAAGAGAGCAAGAGACTCCTAAAAATGTCACTGAATTTGGACTAAAATATTTCAGATTAAAAGCTGCTACATCAATAAATTTGAGATGACAATCTTTTAAAGAGTAAAAAAAGGAAGTATTTCCAAAAAAACCTCAGTTTTTCACCTTGGGCTTACTATGAAAGTCAATGGAAGCACTGTGACTTAGAGACACATATAGACTAGAGTGGCAAAGGACATTATTTGCTCAGATGTCTTTCAGAAAGAAATGCCTCTTATGTCTTGACCTATATTCTCCTACCAGTTGATGTGAATGAAAGTTACATGCATCAAAAATAACTAACAGTCCATGGTTCTTCTGAATGATGGACTTTGGATGTCTAAGTGGTAATGTATTGATAATTAGTAAAACAGGAAGTATCTGTAACAAAGAGCTAAACAGGTCAATCCCTAATTTTGACAGCAGTTCTAGAATGAGTATTTTGTTTCCTAAGATAATGTAATATGAACAGAAAAGGATAAACTTAGCTGTTAACAGATCTAGTATTACTTAGGAGGATTTGTTTTGAAAAACTTTCTGGCAGATAAGCAAGAGAAGTATGACACAGAAAGCATACTTTACAAACACATTCATCCCTGCTGTGTTAGCACGTGTAAAAACAGATAAAATGTTATCAATGCATTAAGAAACAATAGTAATTAAGTATCTTGCTTCACATCTCCTTTTTAACTTGAGATCACTTTCCAAAGTATTCTAAACTTCTAAATTTCTTTTGAGGATCAGGGTGTATTCTCATAACAATTTTCAGATGCTTCTCCAAAGAAATCTATTACATTCTAAACAATTTTACTCTCTCACACCTAATAAATGGTTAAACCTTAAAAAAATCAGCCTGGACATAATCTGCAAATGCAAAAATGAAGAGACAAGACAGTAAGAGTGGAGCAATTCCTCCTTAGCTGTTTAGTAACATCTCAGTATACAGAAGTATATCACACAAACCCAGCAATTTTGGACAATCTCCTGTAAATGTCAATGCAGATGAGAAAGGGAAATTACTCTCTCAGCTACAATACACAGGCTTTGAAGGGAGTCACTAGGAGTGTCATTACATTGGCAAATGTTTGCATTTCATCTTAATTACTACGGACTTTCAGAACTGTAAGTAGGGTTTACAAACTAGGTGCAGACACATAGAGACATATAGACAGAAGACACCAGAAAAACCTACAAGCCATAAATACAACATTTATATTTTTACATTTGATGTAAGTTTTTTGTCTTCTATGTTCAAACAATATTCTCTATGAATTATTATACACACATCCCTTGATCAGACAACGGAATAGCTAGTAACTTTTCATCCCTAAAAGACCTTCTTGCACTTGCAGATGTTCACATTCAAGAAGTGGAAAAAACTTGTTCACTGCCACTCTTTGAGAGAATATAGTGGCTGGAAGCTGAACAGAAGCTGCAGTTCCTAGCTTCTTACACACACACTTAAATTTTTCACAAAAGCAGTCCAAAAAGACTGAGAAATGTAGACCTGTTTATTTCTCACTGTTCATAATCATAAGTTATCCTCATACTATACTTTTGTTAAAATGGCAAAGCTAACTTTAATTTCTCTTTTGGGACCATTTCTGGACTGATTTGTTAGTAATTGCCTTATAGTTCTGTACCTTGTTATTTTGGGGGGCACTGCAACAGGGTGGGTACTGAAACTAAATAAAAAAAGATCTGTGGTGGGAAGGTCATTTAGAAAAAGCACTCTATGTACTAGTAATATTCTACTGGCTAGTGTTTTGCATCTCTCTCTTCTAGACATCATATCTTCTTCCTGGTCTATATTACCCCAACAGTTCATAAGGATCTTTGAGTAGAAGAACAATTAGTAATAGCCGGGGTTTAATTAAGATTAGAAGATACAGTGAATATTTAGTTTTATACAAGTGACAAACGCAGTAAGTGCAATTTAAAAAGAAACCTTAGGCAAATTGCATATCCCCGCCCTTAGCCAAATTACATATTCTCCCTTGCCCTGAGCCAGTTCACGTAGAAGAGACTTTCATTACTGGTCACAGGACACATGCTGCACAGCTTGTTGGAAACAAAAATCTCCAAAACACTGCGTACAAAACCCACAATCTGTTGGTATCATACAACACTACTTTTCACACATATATTATCACCTTGCAAATCACAGGGTAAGGGAAACAAAATATTCTTTCCATGCTTTTCATATTTTACTTACTCCTTATCTGCCTAAGTTTGTTGATAGATCTTGTCTTTTAGGAATTTGTTTCCCTAAGAGTATGCTTTTTCTATACATGGTAGTTTTAGAGCAACAGGACCATGAATTTAATTAGGGATTTTAAAAACTCCTACAAAGGTAATCATGATTATTATTGAAATCTTCCTATCCATGGTTACAAGGTGAGAAGGATCAGTAACCATTCTAAAGGCAAAAACATTGGGTTAGAAAAAGGAATTCTAAAAATTCTCCCAATCGGCTAAAACTGATGAAGAACGAACATGCTGAAATTAAAAAAAATAGACATCACTCTACCCAAAACATCTTTAAGTTTCCATTAACTAATTGCTTTTGAACTTGCTGGAAATCTTTAAAAAAAAAGGAGTTTAAATGAGGAGATCTAAGATTTCCCAGTGTGAATGACAGAAAACTAGGGAAAGTACTCATCCACCTAGGGAGGAAAGGTTACCAGCACTATAAGAAAAACAAAACCCCAAAGGAAACAAATATCAAAAACGGAAGTTATCCTGATCCTTAAAGAGCCCTTACTTTGAATACACTGAGATCATTTAGCTGTCCCCAAAATATTTGAAAAAATGACATGCAGAGATGTCTGTTTCAACGAAAATGTTCTTAGGGAAATAAAATTCCCTGATTTCCATCTCAACAAGTTTACCCTTGTCTGTGCTCAATACTTTAAAGCTTTTTTGAGCTTGTTAAAGATGCAGTGAACCATCCAGGGTTCTCATTTAGGATGCATTTCAAAAAGCTGCATATAAAAGATAACAGGTCTATCTTGTGTTTTTAAAACATTTAACTTAGATTGAGATGCTCTATCAGTAGATCACCCTTTGAAAGCCCAGAAAAATCACCATTTTAGGTCAGAATTAAATAGAAATGGCTTATAGTTTTCTTGATTCCTTCTTCAGGGACATTACTTCACTGAACCTGTCATAATGGAAGCTTTGCTGTACACATTTCATTATAATCCAGATAAATTTGTAGAATAATTTCAGAATTTTCTTTTGTTTCCAGTCACAAATGCCTACAAAGATTAGGACCTATCCCACCTATGTGGCAAACATAATGTATGAGCAATTTCAGATGGCATAGCACATAGAGTAGGGTTAATCTCTTCCAACTTTTTACACCATACATTTTAGGATTAAAAATCCCCACCTAGAAGTGCTTATTTGTCTTCATTGACTGATGAAGTTAGATGACTAATTTTTGGGCAGCTAATATCGATTAAGGTTTATAGAATCCTAAATCATAGCTTTTGATATCTCTATGTGTGAAAAAAACAAACCAAAAGAGAGCTTTAACTGGCAAACAACTATCTTTTATGTAATGCTTGTTCTAAGCTTTGATTTTATGATGATAAACATTTAAGATTCTGTGTTGGTTACATTTTTTTTAATTTCCAAGTTGTAAAATGGGTGAAATGAAAGAAGGTAATATGAGCCTTAAACAAAATTAAGAAAAATCATCAAACCTTTTAAGAAATACAGCGTAACCTGATTTTTTTCTTATCAGTTTTCGTACGATTGTGATTTCCCTGCTCTCAGCTGGCACCAGAGGCCCAAGCAGCTAATAGCATGTCACGTGCTGTTCACCTACTGAAGCGGCCAGGTTAAATGTCCAAATGGGACAAGCACTGAAACACTAAATTTTGTGCAGCAATGACATGCTTAAAAGAGAAAAGCAAAATTTTTTTTTTTCTATTCCTATTTTTTAAGAAGGCTGGGGTCCCTTGACAAATACTCTGCAATCCTATATTACAGAGGATCACTATATGGAGCATCACAGCAAGAGCAGGAGTTGAATTCTGATCTGCCTTTGATGAACACACGGGCATTTACTGATGAAGGTTAAAGAGACAATCTTATCTGTCTGTGCTTCACAACAAGAAGAGTAACCCTCAGTTTGTCCAGCAGAAGGCAGAAAACATAGCTCATAAATCAAGGTTGCTGACTTTTCTTTAGCATCTTCTTTTTTTACGTCTTCCCACATCCCACAGTGGTTGTCTCCCACAGAGACATTTCCTGTCTCTAGCCCTTTTAAGGTCTCTTTAAAGTCTTAAATCTATTGAGTATCCTGATGAGTCCCATCTGTGATCACATGCATTTCCTTTTGGTTGAGGTATAAAATAAATAACAATAAAACAATGCACTTTACCTCTTGAAAGTGCTGTTCAGACATAAGTTAATTAAAATCAGTGATCATTTTACCCCCACAGTACTTTCTGTAAGTGTCAGAACATTAGCCCTGGTGTCTTGGCTGAGTGCCAAGTGTACATTTATATACCACTTATGTAAGCTTCCATGAAAGTTGCAATAAGATGCACTTATATCCCCAGTTTTCCCTTCCTTTAAATAGTACTGTTTAAAGACTGTCAATTTACATGGCAAAGGTAGAGTTGCATTTCAATAATGGAAGAAGTCATCCTTTTCAGATAGTATTGGCTGATGTGAAATTTGAAGATTTTGTATTTATAGCTTTTGCAAGTCAATCAGCTAATAAACAATTTTAAGCAAAAGGTTTTTTTTTTTTTTTTTTTTTTTTTACTTTGAGTCTGTAGATTGCCCAGTAGCACAGGTCAAGAAAGTAAATTCCTTTTTCTTTTTTTTTTAGTTTCTTTTTTCTTAACTCATTTCAGTGCAATCATCTAGGCAGGTCAGATTATAATAGTGTGAGTGTGCACACAGAGAAAAGAATTGATCAATTCATTAAGAAGATAGTTAAGTGAGTTATTTAGCAGACCAAGGGATTTCTTTTTATGTAAACAATTCTTTTTTAAGTTGTTCACACTCCGGAGATCCTGTCTTTGCAACAAATACGTGCAATAAGATTACTCAAAACACATTAAAATTTTAAACATTTTTTTTCCATGCAAAACATTTCAGAACTACATATTAAACTTACAGGTTTAATTAAGATTCAGAATAGGAGGAGAAATTTTAAATGTGAGTGCACATTAGCATTTTAGTTTGGAGAAGGAATGTGCTTTTGAAGTGAATCTCCAATCACCTCTATTTGCCATGCTTCAATTCACATTGTGGAGAAATCTTGGAGTGCATGAACTGAATATCATTCAGGAAAAAAATGAACTGAAAAATGCAGTCCCAGAGCATATGAATTGTGTTCCAGCTGCTAACAAGCATTCAGTATCCTATGTTCTTTCACAGCAAATGGGATACCATGTTTTGTAATATTTGAGGAATGTACAGGATGCTGTAGTCATATAGTTTAATAACACCAGAAATAAAAGTATATTGGATCCTAGTAGTTGCAAGGCTGCAAGTTGCCAATACTAGTGCAAACCTTTGCAGTTCTCTCTCATACCCGTGGACTATTTGCTACTCAGAAAAAAATCTTGCAAGTCTTCATCTTAGTATTTATGGGATTAAAGTGTCCAGAAGCAATATGGTCATATTGTCCTGGCTGTGGTTTGAAGCACTATGAATATCTGGGAAGTTTGTACATTCATTCCAGGATACTTTAGCATGGACACCTAATAGCTCCTCTCCTTCTTGTAGGTCACTGCACAATGGTCTAAGCTAAAATGTCAGATGAATAGTAGAAAATGATGCTCAACCCCAGATGATGACTAGTACTTTCTGAACAATCTAGATAGATGGCAGAGCTTTGACTGCCTCAGATTTTTCAATGGGCTACTCACCATCCAAAGGTGGTACAAGAATTTCAGTGGAATGAGGAGAAAGGGTGAGCCACAAGACCACTTGGTGGGAATCCCAGTTCCTTGGGCTCTTTATCCAAAATAATGAAAAACGAAGAAAAAGCAGATCCCCACATGAATGATGGCAGATCCACAGCATGAAAAAAAGACGAATGAATGAAATGGCTGTAACCTTGGGAAAGTGCTGCAGAAAACAAGACACAGCAAACACTTGTAAGAGACACAGGAAGCTACTTGGCACCATCTGCACTGTCTATACTAACACAGCATCACTGGGGACACCAATGAGCTTTTCGGTCTCAGGAAATTCTGCCTGGGTTCCCTGTGTCAGGTTAAAGATGTTTAATCTGCACATTTGGGCACTGAAAGACTGAATTGTGCATTTTTACAGACAGAAATGTCCCACTATAGACAGAGAGATACTGTTTTATGAAATGTAGTACCTGTAATTAAAGATTAATCCTTGACTCCTCAACAAGGAGTGTTACAGTCAAAGGCAAGCAATTTGGGATTCAAAAGTTCTTTCTGCTCAAAATAGATATCCTGTAAAACAGAAATCTGAAAGAGAAACCAGTAGCTTTGTAGACATCTATCATAGAAATAACTTTAAAGAACAAACTGGAAAGGATCTTGCCTGAAAGCAAGATTAATTATCCCTGTGTCATTTCTGCTTAATAATTTTCTGAACTCTTCTTAAAAGTCTCCAATGATTGAGAGTCCATCAATGGTGGCTCCACAGTCTCACTGGAAAATTCTCTTCAACATTTTAGTAGTTTCACTGGTAGGAATATTTTAAGCCTCCTCCTTTAACCAAGCCTCTTTTGTTATAATTTAAGCCACTTCCCTCCTACCCTTCTGGAAACATTCCTTTCCTCCATAAACTATGCTTTATACATTTGGAAAATGTTTCCTCTTTCCATGTAGGCCATATTTTGTAGTTCTATAATTGCTCCAGCTTTCTAATGTAATTTCTGGAATCTTTTCAATCAGTCCACAACCTTCTAAGCTGCAGAGTCTAGACACAGTACTTCAATTTAGGAACTCACTAGTATGTTGTATAGAAAAGTTACCTTATCTATGTGACAGTTTTCCTGCTTGTTACTTGGTTCATTTCCTGAAATGTTAAAGCTCATGCATGAGGTGAAAGCAAAACAGTATGTTTAACTGGATCAAGTAGCATGGGAATAATAAGTAAAACAGTACCGGTTATCTTCTGCTAAAACAAAAAGAAACTTTTGCTTTTCCTTCATTTGAGGAGTATGGCTAAATATTTTGTACTCTATTTGACATAGTAGTTTTTCATTCCATGTAGCAACATGGGCTTACATCCCTGCTTATCTACTCCTGGAGTCTTGCGCTAGGAACACAAGGTCTCTTACTACTGCGTTCATGAATGCACAGTACTCATCCTCTTCCAGATGATATCTGCACCCAAGCATACAATCAAGTCTTATTTTCTGTGTGCAAATCAAAGTAAGTATGTATTGTTAGCGGTAATTTGCAGTTTATTTCCTTATGTATTATTTCATGTATAGTGACTGCTTATTTTGTATGTAGTCATACATCATACTTATTTCTTACTTCACATACAGGGATTAGCATCAAAATTTTGACCCAAGCTACAGCAGTAGCTTTGGTATATCTTTCCTTTTTCATATTAAGCATGAGAAATTTTGGTTCCTACAATAAAAACAAATGCTACTTAATCTTAGGACTCAATAAACAAGCTAGATTTAGGAAGATATCATTTATACTGATAAAGGGAAACTAAAAGTACAGAGAACATTAGCAGACAATATATAGACAGCAAAGAAACAAGGGCTTTGGTACTGGAAAGTCTGTATTTTGTAAGACAACAGTATTGTGTTTATGGCATGAAAGCAGATTGGAATGCTTAACAACAGATGAAAACTGCCAAAAATGCATTAGATGATTTCCATGGCAACGGGAGAGACTAACACAAAAAGCTGTTCTATAAACACCAAAATCCAGGTCCTGAGCTGCATCCTGGAGGCATAATAAAGAAAGAGGATTGATAAAGGACTTAAGCCACATGAATCTTCACTCCTTCTGCACAGGCCTAAATTAAAAGACTCTTCTGTTCTTGAGATGATTCCAGTAGATGGGGCTTGCCCAGAAGAACTGGGACAACACTACCAATCAGAAAAAAAGACCAAAGCAGCATGTAGGAAAGCTTACTAACTCTGTCAGGTATTAGGCATTGCTTCATTAGAACATTGCATTAGCTCTTCTCTTTCATGTGCAATCATATTTAAAACCTAGATCTCCTGAAAGCTCAGAATTGTAATATTTTTTGGACA
Source organism: Calonectris borealis (assembly GCF_964195595.1). Taxonomy (NCBI): domain Eukaryota; kingdom Metazoa; phylum Chordata; class Aves; order Procellariiformes; family Procellariidae; genus Calonectris; species Calonectris borealis. The sequence continues at coordinate 49,884,606 of NC_134316.1, read as the reverse complement.
AGATGCCAATGCTGTGAGAATACACTGTGTAAAATAATTGTCCATCTTTTTTTTTTGCAAGTAATAAATCTTGAAATAACAGCAATATTCTGCAGAGATCAATGAAATATTTTTTTCCATGTTGTTCATGAGGAGTTCTGACATTGCCCTGGCATAGAGACAGGCTACTGCCAAGCCAAGCTGGACACATGGAACGAGAGTCGCTGAAATGATTGGAAGCATCCCCTGTTGTGACGTGCCTAGCTGTGTTTTCTCTGTCACATGCCACTGTCACTTCTCTTATGTTGCTTTGGTGATGTTTTCTACTCCTAATAACAGACAACAAAGTTAAGAAGCAGAGCAGTTTATGCTGTGGATAAAATAATTTTTGAATCAATTCCAGTAATCTCATTATATTTTCCGCCATAAATCTGTTACAAGCAAAAATCTCATGAGAAACAGAGGGAGTTATGCACCTAGCAGGAATGCTGCTTAGTGATGGTTTTGGAGAAAATATTTCATTTTTAAAGGACTTGAAAGTTTGGGTATTTCTGAGATGAAACATTAAATTTTAAATGTTAATTTCAATTAATTTAAAATTCAACTTTAAATTTATATAGAGTTTAATAAATAAAATTTATTTTAGAAAGCATGCGATATTTATCTGAATTATTTCAGCAATTCAATAAATGAGATAATAATGTTGCTCATCCCACTAGCTCTTCCTTTAAATTTTTAAATATATTTGCTGCTTGTTGGAAAAATTTTATCCAACTTTATTAATAACCTTCCATTGTAGTAAATAGAATAGTTCTACATTTTTAAAAATGTCCTTGACTCAGGTGCCAAAAGTTCTCTAGGCCAAAAGAAGCCAGATGTCCACTTCAGTCATGTTTTTCTGACTTTTATTTGTATTTACATCAAACCTGTTGAATTTTCTGATCTAGAAGTTTAGTACATTAACCTCTCCAGATCAATCCATCATATGGACAGAATATTCAAGACATACTGTAATTACTAATATTCAGTATTGTGATTATAAATCTTCCTTATGAACACCAGAAATATTAATGTTCTATATGTCTGATGTTTGGGATTTTAATTTAAGGTTCCAAATAATTTAGTTAATCTCAGCCAAGGTCAAGAATAATTTCTCAGTTTTAAGTGAAACAAAATTTCTCAAAGGTAATTGTTTGTAAACAATTTATTTTCTACTACACAGTATCATAAAGACTCAATTGCTACCAGAGGAAGAAAGAGAACTCAACAGACAACTAAATGAATCAAAACATTTTAGGAAACACTTGTTCTCTGGTTTTTTCCTCCTCAGTTCAGTCACCCTACTCTTTCTAATCACTCATCACTAATCATGTATATTTGATAATATACATGCAATTCATGGAAAATGTAAACAGGATACAGACTGCATGATAGGAAGGAAAACAGACTAGATTTACGGGGCTGGCAATACATTAACAAGAAGCAACAAGCACGTCAGTGGTTCAGTTGATAATAAAATCACAGAAAAGTTGGCTGGAAGGAAATCTAATCTAATGTAATCCCACTTTCCCTCACAGTGAAATTATAACTTAAACTAGATCAGATCCTGTTTCACTGCAGAAATTGGATAACATATTTGTATTTTTGCATTTGTAAGACTTCGTATTTTTAGACTGCTCCACAGTCCCTCAAAGTTGATCTGAAATTCTGAATCTTTTGTATGAATGAAAACTCTCCCGATCTCCATGACCTAAATGTCCTTTCTAGATATCTTTTAACCACATATTACAGTAACCCATTGATTTTCGCCAAACCACTTTGCTATCAGTACTGTCTATTATGCAATCAATGAATAATAGCACTGTCGAGGATTATGAATGTTGACCAAAAGCCTTACCCTGTCACAGAAAAGCAAGGCTTGCATTGCCATGTACTCCTACTGTTTACATTTTCCATGAATTGCATGTATATTAATTTATTTTCTACTACACAGTATCATAAAGACTCAATTGCTACCAGACTAAGAAGCAGAACACAACAGACAACTAATGAATGAAAACATTTTAAGAAACACTTGTTCTCTGTTTTTTTCCTTATCAGTTCAGTCACCCTACTCTTTCTAATCACTCTTACCCCACAACTACTTTCCTGCGTGAGGGTCCCCTTCACTATTTCATTATGCGCTAAACAACCTTCTTCTGCTATGTATCCTTATTTTCAATATTTCCTGATTTTCCTAAATTCTTTCTAAAATTTCTTCCTAAATGGAAGAAAAGAAATTTTCCAAACTGCATGGCAGATGCTATTGCAGATATCTCTGTATCTGTTATACCAACATAGCAGATAACAAGATCCTTATCCTAGAAACAATATTCAACTTTTTGACTGTACAGCAAGAAGCACAAAGACTGTTTGGGGTTTTTATGGTTTGTTTTTGGTTTTTTTTTTTTTTTTACTAGTACTTATTAGGCTAGAGGATAGAAGCACCAAGTTCGTAGTTCTTCCTAACTATAAACTGAAATAGGCCCCTTTGTTGAGGAAAACTATCTGTAACAAAGGATCCATTAAGATCTTTTCACTTGGCACTGAATCAGTTCACTCCAAGGAAGGAGTGAAAGGTTTCTTCTTAAATTCTGAAGGGTCTGAATGTCTTGGAGAGAGAAATCCTCTTTATTTCCCTATTCAGTTCTGTTCAGTATCATAACCCTCACCAAAGCAAACAGCTACCCGAACTTTTTTGTTAGTATATGGAAGTGGAACATCAGAAAGAAAAAACTCAAAAACTCATGTAAGACTGATGGATAACAATTAGGTTAATATTTAGGTATCTAATCTTCCAGGCACTTCTCTACCTATGAATGTAGGTTGCTAGTAATTGCTAATAATTTTAAAATAAAAAGAAAAAGAGAAACTTGCAACTCAATTTTTTTAAGCTAAGAAAGCTGCTATATGTTTTAAGAGTTACTGACCCCAGCAGTTAATGACTCTCTAGATTAAATACGTATTTGTGTTGTCAGAGAAAGAAGTTTTGAAAAGCATTGAATTAAACCATTCAGATTGTTATGGTACATGTACATTTTTAAATTGCTTGGGGAAATTGCTACAAAAAATTATTTTGTGCTGAAATAAATAGTAAACCTTAGCCTTCAAGAATCACTGTTGCTCTTCACTATCTAATATGGGAACCACTAGTCTTTCGAAACAAGTAGAAAAACCCGTTCCATACTTGTGTTAACTTTCAGAATTTTCCAGTCTTGAAAAACATTTCAAAATACTTAATCTAGATTATTTTGTATCTATATGGCTTAAGACTTGCTAATAATAAATGCCATAATAAAATCAGTGGGCAAACCTCTAATAGTTTGTAAGAACACAAATGACAGTCTGTATTGTGCCATTCTGGAGAAAAAGAATAAGTACTTTCTTAATTTTCAATTACTTGCATGTGCATATACTTAGTACTAGATTTAGAGTGGTTACAGCCATGGCAAATGAACTGAATTTCACTGAGGTGGCCTGCAGGGGAGGAAGAAAAATTTTCCAAACTGCATGGCAGATGCTATTGCAGGGCTGCTGCAACAAACTTGACCTCTATCCATATCCACTTTTACAACCTCAGACACCATCTCTCTTTAGAACTTAGGTAGCTTATTTGCATAGTTACAGACTCAAGGACCTTGACTCCATCCCAGAATGCAGCTGTGGACTCAAGATAAGGATTCCATCATAAAACAAGACAGTGGTTCAGGTGTGACCTCCCTGTCTCCCTCACAGCAGAACGACATTTCCCTTCTGACCCTCCAGGTATGCTCATGTATATCACAGAGAACTGTAACGGGGCCGCTCTTGGTGGAGCCTCATGAGTATAGGGACTCCCTGTAGCTGCATTTCTACAGATGTAGATTTAGGTCTGTGTAGGAGTAGGTCAGGATTTATTTATCATATCACGGCCTTTCGGATGAGCTTACCCTGATCCTAAGCCACTCAGGTGACTTGTCTTCAAACAGAAGGTATACAGAGACAGAGATGAAAAAGCAGAACTGAAAGAGACATCTGAAGTAGCTTCTGTCAAATGTTAGCCAAAAATACATCTAAAGCTGCGGCTACAGATCAGTATTTGTGAGTAGAAACAGCCAGTTTTCTGTCAGTTTTAAAACCTACAGCATATACGAACTATACATAGTCAAGAACTTTTTCTTCTTTTTTTTTTTTTTAATACAGGATTTTACAAGTGTCTGACCTTACTAATATGAAGGTATTCAAAGTTTCTGTGCTAGAAATCTGAGAATAGATTCAAAGAACAGCATTAGGCACAAAGAACATGACACATCACTACACATTAACATTTTTTTCCTTTTTCAACAGTAAACATCTGCCAGACAGCACTAAAAGGGTAAGAAAATATAGGCAGTTTCCTTAGGTAAAAAGAGACTAAGGCTTTTGGTAGTCTGCTCTCTTCCATGTTGTCTATTGTAAATATATATATATATTTATAACTCTTGTGGTCTTGTTTTCTGCATATTGAATCTCTGAAATATCTGCAGTTTTGTCTGTAGATGAGGCAGCTGACCTTTTGAGAGGTAGAAATGTCTGCATAAAAAGTCCTGTTTGTTCTTGCCTTTATCTTGAATATAAAAGTCACCAAGATAAAAAATAAGTCTGTTCTTCATGTAATAATAAAATACTCTTTATAAAAAGAAAGGAATTAGAAAAAAATAATTGGGAGAATTTAAAAGAGAACTGTGACAAGATGTGAGGTTTAAAAGAAGGAAAAGGTTAAATAGTTTTGGAAATAATAGACATTGTTTGAGTAAATAAAAAAGGGGGAATGTTAGTGATCATATTGTTTGATAAATAAAATAATAAAAAACAGTGAAGATTTTATATTATTTACTTTCTTCTTGCGTTTGTCCTGAACCTGATGTTTCATTTAACGCAGCCTAATTCTTGTATTAGAAGATACAATTAAAAACTCCCTTCTTACCCTTTTTCACTCTGGATGTTATAGACATCCAGCAGCAATTTCCCTTCAGTTATCTCTTTCCCAGCCTGAAGAGTCTTGCTCTATGCAATTGCCTTGTATACAGGCTGTTCAGCATCTTTGACCATCTTTATTGATGTTTTCTGAATCTTTCCTGCTTCTTTATCCTTTTTGAGATGGGGTAACCAATACTGCACATTGTATCCAAATTGTGGGCACACTAAGGACACTATAAACCCTAATGATACTGTCTGTATCTGTCATCTTTCCTAATATTCTCCACATTTGATTTGCTTACTGACCACGACTGATCACCAAGCTAACATTTTCCTCGAATTATGTGTTACAACCCCTAGATTTTATTCTGCATTGAAAATAGTTACTTCTCTCCTCCCTCCCGCCCCGATCTGTGTTGATCACTTAGCATTAACCTTTTGAATTCCACCTACCATTTTAGAGCTAAGCCATTCAGTCTTGTCTGGACCTCCTGAAGTTCTTTATACTTAGATTTCATCTTCACTATCCTGAATGTCTCAGTAATACTTACTTTTGGTATCCCACTTGCTGCTCCTTTTCCAGATTCCCTCAGGAATTTCTGCTGATATCTGTCCTTTAACTATGAAAACTGGTTACTTCTCTTTATTTACTATATTTTTACCAATATTTCATGCAAGAGAAAGCCTTCCTTCTTACCCCATAATTACTTCATTTTTTAATGAGCCTTCAGTGACAAATTTTGTAAAAGACATTTTGCAAATCCAGATGAACATGACACACTACTCATTTTCTTTCAATTATAAAGAGTTTTAGGGACCTAATGCTTTGAATATAGCTTCTGCTGGTAGCTCCGTACGACAGAGAAGAAGCTTTTCAAACAGCAGGTTCTGTCTCTTCTACCAAATTTTCGCAGTAATTGATCCCAATTTTTACATAATTATCATTGACTTTTTCCTACCTGCAACACTGCACAGTCCTGACATGAAAAATACAATATAAGCAATCTGAATAAGGCTGGGGTGGTCCACCAATGACACAAAGTACTATGACCAAGTGAGAGAAGTCCTATTGTAGCTGGGACTTTCTTTTGTTAGGAGGTAGGAAAAGAGGGAGAAGTAGGGAAAACTCAAGAGATCATTTTTACTCTCCCATAGAATTTTTTTCATGTAGAGAGTATTCCAAATAATTTTATTAAAAAAAAAGAAATCTGTGTACTTAAGGGAGTCTCTTAATTTCCTATTAAAATACAGCCAACTTCAGAATAAAACAGAGTATACCAAAGAATTTAAAATTGCAACAGGGAAGGAAAACATTATTTCCTAACTGAAATTAGAACATAACACTGAGCAGCAATGCACTTTTCAAATACAAATGCCAAGGGAATGTGAAGATAGGTAATTGTCAAGATTGCAATTTTGCTACTTATGCTTGCCATTTTGTCTCTATTTTTTAAAAATACTTTCTTCCCTGTATATCTTCTCTATGATGTCCTGTAAGGAATGCGTGTTAACATATTCTTAAAGAAGTAATTGAGAATCATGAATCTGCACTAGAGAAAAAAGATCTGCTCCACACATATTATTGTAGGGTAAATTATTGCTGTTGTGTTGGTTAAATGACCAAGTTTCAGTTGTGAATTGTGTTCATAATTAGGCAAGAAGTTAAATCAACACTGCTGTCAGCTAGTTAATCATAGCCCTAAGCACCACCATTCTAGTGCAATCCCCAAATACCAAATATCAATGTCTATATTCTAATGACAAAGAGAAGACTATGGCAAAAGAAAACACAGCAGGTGTGTTTTCTGCTTTTACTTGTGTTGGGTTAAGTATTCTCCCACTTGTTCGTAAGTGTTGAAGTTGCTAATGCAAATACAAACTCTCAAGGCAAGGCTAATGCATTTGCTGAACTTGGAGGTCTATTTCTCTTTGAGCGATACAGTTTAATGTTATTATACCACACAAGAAAATTTAAATGAACAAACCAGGTTTCCGACACTATGAAAATGTCTGAAACATTCTATCTGAATTAAATGAAACTATACTTAGGAAGATCTTAAGAGATATTAACTGATTTCTGAAACAGCTCAAAGCAGCTCTTTCTGAAGAATCTCAGTTTGAATTAAGGTTCTCCTCTTTATATTTATGACATTATGTAAAGTGCAGCCTTGGAAGAAAGCTGTCTTAATCATGCATTTTTTCATCTGTATTTCTGACTTCTAGCACAGCTCACAGTTTTCACAGGTGAGACGAGCTTGGAATAATTAGAAGTTTAGTCTTACCACCATCTTCTTGGTTTCAGCCCAGAAGCAAAAGAGCCTGGACCTATGCAAAGGTGCTGGGCTATCTTCATTCTGCCTCTGAAGCATCTACTAGCCTGTCTGCTTTCTAGCTTAAGAACATGCTTGCAGTTTCATTGAGTGGGTGGTAGATAAATCCAGACTTAACTGAGATGTGTTCCCTGTAAATATAATAATGGCAGTCTTGATATCAGATGGTGAATATTCACCAGTTTATAAAAATCAGGTTCTTCTCATTAATTTAGATGGGAACTGGTTTGGAAATCTCTAAAATCAATAGATCTTTCTGGAGAACCTTAGCTAACACTAACTACTACATTACAGAACAGTCCATTAACCATTGAAGAGATGGACTAGTTCTGATTTTGAAGCCTCCCCAGGATGGTTTAGATAAATTATTCCTGTTCAATATTGTGTCTATGAGCTACTGTTTTGATTATCAAGTGCAACAAAGAGCTCAGGTCTGGTATATATTTTGTTGAAACTCAAAAATGTGGCAAGACCTTTATAGTGCATATACTTGTAATTCTTCATTCTGATTTTAAGAATATTGGAATGATTCAAGTATGTTCCTGCTGTTTCAGGTGGGAATTATGTAAACAGCATCTCTGGATCTGAAGGGTATCTGTTAGATGTTTAGATCATTCCAAAAGGCTCTGTAAACCACAGTGATTGAAACCTGCTTTACTAGCACTTTCTTTTTATATTCAAGTAGCTTTGTCTATTCATTCAGGTATTACAGATGGACAAGCAGAGGCAACAGAAAACCCATAAGGTATTCAGCCAAAATCAGTGTCATAGCTGGAAACTGATTTTTAAGAGTCTTATCTCCTCAATACAGGAGCATTTTATCCCTTCTATATTCCTAGTATTTTCAAGATAGATATCTGGAAGCAAAATCCATGCCTTATCCACTGTATTTGAAAATTAGTGCTTCAGATGTTAAACATCACTAGAAAAAACAAAGAAAATGGATGTAGCAAACTGCAACTATATTCACATTTGATATCTTTGAATTAAGAGTGCATGGACTTATGTAAGTTATCTTTTTTTATACAGAAGGGTATGTCATGTTTTAACCCTAGCCAGCAACTAAACACCACACAGCCGCTCGCTCACTCCCCCCCCCTCCAACCTCCGGTGGGATGGGGGAGAGAATTGGAAGAGTAAAAGTGAGAAAACTCGTGGGTTGAGATAAAGGCAGTTTACTAATTGAAATAAAGTAAAACAATATTAATAATAATAATAGAATATAAAAATATACAAAGCAACTGATGCACGATGCAATTGCACACCAGCTGCTGACCGATGCCCAGCCAGTCCCTGAGCAGCGGTCACTGTCCCCTGGCCAACTCCCCCCAGCTTATATACTAAGCATGACATCATATGGTATGGAATATCGCTTTGGCCAGTTTGGGTCAGCTGTCCTGGCTGTGCTCCCTCCCAGCTTCTCGTGCACCTGGCAGAGCATGGGAAGCTGAAAAGTCCTTGACTAGGGTAAACACTACTTAGCAACAACTAAAACATCGGTGTGTTATCAACATTATTCTCATCCTAAATCCAAAACACAGCACTATACCAGCTACTAGGAAGAAAATTAACACCATCCCAGCCAAAACCAGGACAGGTAATTGAATGAACTGCAACATCCAATATTATGCAGGGACGAGATGGGATGTTGGCATGATCCCTTCTGGCCACATGCACAGTGAAATCCACAAGAGTTTATAAAACATGGACAAAGGTAGGAGAATTTCAGGGCAGCAAAACTGTGGTGAGCATCTTCTCATAGCAATATAGAAAAAACTACTTCCAGTTTGCTGCCCTCAGATACACTCAAAGAAAGTAAAATTTGTTTTTTGTTGGAGTTTGGAGGGCGGGTCTTTGCTGCTGACAGCCCAGGACAAGGCATGAAACAGGTACTTGCATAAGAAACATCTATTTCCAACCTGAAAAGGCCAAGATAACTTTGTTCAGTGAGCAGCAGCGAAACCCATTTGCCCCCTTATATATTTGAATACCACCATGAACTGTGATGGACTAGAAGGTGAGGAACTAAATGCATGAATATGAAAAGCACCTACACACTTGGACATCTGGCGAATGAAGCATATATCCTTCAGCATGAGATAAAACTATCTGATGCAATTATAATTTCAGCATTATTGTACTGTGGCAAACTCGACAACTGAAAGTCAATGATAACAAGAAGCCTAATGAAGCATCTGCAAACCATTCTCGGAATTACTGACATTATCACAGAAGTAGCGATAAAATGTGAAAGAATACTGGACAAATATCTGCTGCTTCCAAACTCAGGAGAAGATAATGAGCTTGGCATAGCCTTATGCTGATATGTGAATCAATCCTCCAAAAAAGCAAGGGAGAGGGCAGCTAGAAAACAGAGAAAGAAAAGACTGAGACAAACTTAAGCTATGTTCCAGCATAGTTATGTTAACTGGCTGATAGGACTTGCTTCTACTCACACTGAAAGGACAACAGGATACCTAAGACAAACCAGTGTTCTGCAATATATGGGATGATCCACGACCGAGATATCATGTAGATTATTGAATGTGTCTTGAATGGTTTATTTGAGAAAAAAAAGACACTTAGGGAACATTTAATGACTTTTGGCAATGCTTATTCAGGCAGACAATCTCTCATTAAACCTTCATGTGCCAAGGGAATGAAAAATAACTGTCTTTGGCTATATGACAGCAGAAACTAATTAATATGAGTTCTAATTTAAAGGAATGCTGTCAATTTATACATGAAAATTACTGAAGCTTGCTTTTATTTTCTACTATTTGCAACAGTTAAATGTTACTGACATAACGGTAACCAAAAGATTAGAGTAAAAAGCATTTTGTTTTTTCATATTTTTTTCAGCAATTTTCCTTGTTATTTCTTCTGCTTGTGTAGGTGTTTCACATAAAAGCAGGCGAAAAAAGTGTTTTTGAAAACAGGGGCAAAAAGCCATATACACACAGGAGGGATACCGAGAGACAAATATGGAATTTAACGTTAATTTGAAATCAGCTAATTTCCCATCTGATGTTGCATTTTGAGCCTTCAAAATATTGGCCGTATGCTATACGTCAGTCATATACATAAAACTTACCTTAGAGAAATGTTACAATTGATGAGTGAATAGGCTCTGGAAATTTATTTACTAATCAGTTTTATGAACAACAAAGAAAACCCCATGGTTTTCCTATTTGCATTACTAGTTTTTGTCCCACTACACCACCATCATCTTAATTTTAATTGTCTTTCACAGGTATGTATAAAATTGGAGGATTTAGAGCATCAGACAGAACTAAAGGGGAAAAAACAGACAAATTGCTTCAGAGACAGGCATTTTCAAAATTCCTTCTTTGCAAAATCACAGTAGAATATCTCAAGTTGGAAGGGACCCATAAGGATCACCAAGTCCAATTCCCTGCTCCTCACAGGATTACCTTGTCATCGTTTAACCCCAGCCAGCAACTGAGCACCACCCAGCCACTCGCTCACTCACTCCCCGCTCAGTGGGATGGGGGAGAGAATCGGAAAGGTAAAAGTGAGAAAACTCGTGGGTTGAGATAAAGACAGTTTAATAGGGAAAGCAAAAGCCACGCACACAAGCAAAGCAAATAAGGAATTCATTCACTCCCTCCTATCGGCAGGCAAGTCTTCAGCCATCTCCAGGAAAGCAGGGCTCCAGCACGCGTAAAGGTGACTTGGGAAGACAAATGCCATCACTCTGAACATCCGCCCCTTCCTTTTTCTTCCCCCAGCTTTATATGCTGAGCATGACATCATATGGTACGGAATACCGCACTGGCCAGTTTGGGTCAGCTGTCCTGGCTGTGCTCCCTCCCATCTTCTTGTGCACCTGGCAAAGCATGGGAAGCTGAAAAGTCCTTGACTAGGGTAAACACTACTTAGCAACAACTAAAAGATCAGTGCGTTATCAACATTATTCTCATCCTAAATCCAAAACACAGCACTATACCAGCTACTAGGGAGAAAATTAACTCTATCCCAGCCAAAACCAAGACATACTGAAAACTAAATCACATGGCTAAGAGCATTGTCCAGACACTCCTGAACTCTGACAGGTTTGGTGCTATGACCACTTCCCAGGGACGCCTCTTCCAGTGACAGACCACCCTCTCAGTGAAGAACCTTTTCCTAATGTCCAACCCGCACTTCCCCTGATGCAGCTTCATTCCATTTCCTCATGTTCTATCACTGGTCACCAGAGAGAGAAGATCAGCACTTCCCCCTCTGCTGCCTTCCTTGAGGAAGCTGTAGACTGTGACGAGGTCACCCCTCAGCCTTCTCTTCTCCAAGCTGAACAAGCCCAGTGACCTCAGCCCCTCCTCACAAGTCTTGCCCTCAAGACCTTTCACCATCTTGGTCACCCTCCTCCAGACACTCTAACAGTTTGATGTCTTTCTTATATTGAGGTGCCCAAAACTGCACACAGTACTTGAGGTGGGGCCACACCAGTGCAGTGTACAGTGGGACAATCACCTCCCTTGACCATCTAGCTATGCTGTGCTTGATGCACCCCAGGACACGGTTGGCCCTTTTGGCTGCCAGAGGACACTGCTGACTCATATTCAACTTGCCATCAACCCAAACCACCAGATCTCTTTCTGTGGGGCTGCCCTCCAGCCTCTGATCCCTCAATTTGTGTGTTTAACCAGGATTACCCTGTCCCAGGCGGAGAATCCAGCACTTGCTCTTGTCAAATTTCATACGGTTGGTGATTGCCCAGCTCTCTGGTCTGTCCAGATCTCTCTGTAAGGCCTCTCTACCCTCGAGGGAGTCCACAGCTCCTCCTAGTTTAGTATCATCGGTAAACTTACTTAATGGACACTCGATTCCTGCATCCAGATCATTTATAAAACCATTAAAGGGCACTGGCTCTAAAACTGAGCCCTGGGGATCCCCACTGGTGACTGGCCGCCAGCCTGATGTAACCCCATTCCCTATAACTCTTTGAGCCCCACCCATCAGCCAATTGTTCATCCAGCGTGTTATGGACTTCTCCAGCTGTGTGCTGGACATTTTGTCCAGACAGATACTGTGAGAGACAGTATCAAAAGCTTTGCTAAAATCCAAAACCACCACACCTACTGGCTTCGCTTGGTCAATTAGGTGGGTGACCTTATTAAGTTAGTTAAGTTAGTTAAACAGATAGTTATAGAGAGGTTGTAGAGAAAGAACTGCCATGTAATGAAGTATTAGCAAATGTACCAAGCATGAAACACCTGTCTTGCAGCTGATGGCCTACCTTTTGGAAGAGGAAATATTTATTTAGCTAATTGTCCTGGTTTTGGCTGGGATAGAGTTAAATTTCTTCCTAGTGCTGTGTTTTGGATTTAGTATGAGAAGGATGTTGATAGCAACAACTGAAAACATCAGCGTGTTAAGTACCCTGCTAAGGACAGCTTCCATGCTACCAAGCAGAGGCTGGGAGGGAGCATAGCCAGGACAGCTGGCCAACGGAGTATTCCATGCCATGTGATGTCATGCACAGTATATGAATGGTAGGCGTGATCCAGGAAGTAGTGATCGTTACTTGGTTATCGGTCAGCGTGGGTGGTGAGCAATTGCATTGTGCATCACACATTTTGCATATTCTATCATTTGCATTATTGTTTCCCTTTTCTGTCCATTAAACTGTCTTTATCTCAACTGACAAGTTTTTCTCGCTCTTACCCTTCTGATTCTTTCCCTGTCCCACTGGGGCGGGTGGAGTGAGCGAGCGGCTACGTGGTACTAGCCTGCCTGCCAGGTTAAACCACAACACTAATTCATCATTAACAGTCAATCTTCATGCTTCTGTATTCCTAGCTTTTATGGTTTGACATAAAATCCAGGTTATTGATCTGAGGAAAAACAAAATTTATGTTATTGGTTAAATATACCTATTAGTGGCTTTAATAAATAATTATTAATTTTCAAATAGAGATTATTAAAGATATATGTTTATATGCAACTTTATATGTCTCATAGATATTAAGACAGTTATATTAAAAATATGGGCATCCTAATATAATAAAACAAAAAGCGGAAAAAATTAACTTTCTCGTAGCATTTTGCAGGATTTGTTAAAATTCCATTCTACCAGTGATCTGAAGTGAGCTTTAAGTACTACTTAGGATATCTAATTAAACATAAAATGCATGTAATTAAAAAATGTAAATATTTAGACAAAAGATTATAGTGTTTTTTCACTGCTACAAGACTGAGCATGCTAAATACTTTATGCTGAATAAGTTTTGATGCATTTTTAAGAATCCTGTAAGTTCAGTTTTTTGTAAAAATTGATATAATTTTAAAATAATTAACAATGAGGTGTTATCTAAAAGGACCTATATAATGTCTTTTGAAAATTATATTGTCAATATGATTTGGTCAAGAAATCATAGAATCATAAAACAGTTTGGGTTGGAAGGGACCTTTAAAGGTCATCTAGTCCAACCCCCCTGCAGTGAGCAGCAACATCTTCAACTAGATCTGGTTGCTGCAAATGAATCAGGTCAGAGAACTACGTGGAAATTACTAGTCGGTCATCTAAGATATTTAAAATGTTTTGAGCTAGGACAGCAAGGGTTATGGGAATTTTGATAATAGAGTACCTTCCACTAACTTTGTTTTCTTTTGTGTACTTGCTGTGTTGTCCTATATTGTTAAAGGTGGTTTGGATAGGTGTTTTTTTTTTTTTTAAACCTGTTAGCATTAGTGAAAGGGCATGCTGTCTTGCTCTTATTATATCCCTCAGTAGTTACAGCATTGTGGGAAGTTTGGAAATGATTCATTATAAAGAATTACATAATTGTATGCGCAATATGCAAGAGTTCAATGATTTTAAGAGTAAACTTATGTTTGATGAAAGGTCTTGTCTATCAAAAAGTTAAACATCTGGAATCAGAACTGAATATTCAATACCTTGTTTAAAAACGTTAGTTTAAAATCATAATGTATATTGAGCTTTCTGACATATGCACCATTTGTTATTTAATAGGTATTGCAAACATACGTGTTTCTCATTGTCTTAATTTATGCTTTAATTACATATAGTATGACTTAATCAGCCAATTACTCTAGTTTCCAAGTGTAGGAGCTTCTGAATACAAGCAGATTTTCAGTTAAATTTAAAATCAAGTAACTTTGTTCTTCATTTTAAACTAAATAAGCACAAGTTTTCCCTTTTTTGCATTTAGATTGTTGCATGTCCTTGCTGAGAGAAAGAGGACACTATATGTATTATCAATATGGAAGGAAGTTCAAAAGTTCATAGCGCTTTAATATGCGGCTTGAAAGTTGATCTTACTTCTGAGAAAGATTTATACCATGACCAGCTTCCTAAGGAGTACGTTTTTACTCAAATAAAATCAAATTGGATTTTTTTTAGGTGAACCTTTTCACCCTCTATATAACTATATCGTATACACTAATGCAGTTTCTAGAAGTGTGTCCAACTACAGTCTTTGTATCAATAATTTGAGATACAAGGATTGTGAGTAGATAACCTAGGATGTTAAGACTAGTCTTTATTCAAATCTCTAACACAAATTCCAAAGTGAATAAAATATCTCTGGATAAAATATATCCAACATGAGAATGGAAATAGCTGTTATCCTTAAGAGACTGGATGTCACATGTATCTTAGACCAATGAAAATACATATAATCATGGATGGCATAAGGGTAAGGGACCAATCTGAGCTAGAACAACTGAACTGAACAGAGAACAGGAGTGAGAGGAGAAGAAAATCTTTCCCATCTGACATATTTTAAATAAATTATTGCTTGGGGAATGGAAGAAAGTCCATTTTTCCAGTTTAGAACAAGTTAGGCATATAATTTTCTTGCATCCAAACTAGAATAGATGACATACAAAATTAGCAAAAGTAAGGTCTAAATAAGTGAAAATGAAAATCACTTGATCACTGAGATTTGGAGTTCAATAGAACTGTCCTATGATAACTGAAGTAGCCAAGGATATTGTACAAAATTTCAGAAGTAGTTACAAGAACAGCAAAATTATTATGTGTAATGCTGTGTACTATCAAAATGGATGATAACTGAAATAAGAATCTTGAAATTAAGATTAGAGCAGAAGGTAAAGTAAGTAGCAGAACAAGTGGTAACACTTGTCTGAGTGAAAAGCATACATCTTCATCAGCTGGGTCCTACTATATTAAGATCACATGTAAAATTTCTTGATTTCAAGAGGTAGAATATTCTCACCTGCCCAGTTTCTCAACTGATATGTTTAAAGGTCAATACACCTCTATACAGTGAAACAGCAGAGTGCAAAGTTGAAAGTGGATCCTAACGCAAGAAATAACTACTGGTTAAACATTGCATGTTTTAATACAAAGAGTACTCAGCTAGATAACAGTGATTTCTCTCTCCCTTTTTCTGCTTCCACTGCAAAAAACAAGTAGTGATTGTTTTCATCATATACTCAAACAGTAAATTTATAATCAGTATCCAGATATGTATAACTTTCTGATCCACTTATCAGGACTTAGAATAACCAGGGGAGCTTCATGCAGTCTCCCCTCTGTGATCGGTCCTCAGAGAACAAGGACATAAGGCAGAGACTTTGGCTTCTCCAAGAACCAGATAGGCTTCTCCCTGCAGTAGCTGTTTGGTGAGCTGTAAAGCAATGCAAATCTGCTGGTATCTGGCAAAAAAATCCAAACCAAACTAAAACACAAAAAAAAAGGCAACACGAATGTAAAGCACTAAATGCTTTGCTTCCACAAATATTTTAACACATCTAGATGCCAACGGCGACAAAAATAACTACTATATTCAATTCTCATGTCTTCTCTCCTCACATCTGTCTCAATGGTAGAAGATTGAGAGCACAGGAGAGTGCATCAGCTCATAAGAATGAATTTTGCTTGTCAGCATTTTATTTCAGAATATTTTTCATTTTGGGGAACACCAATTACATTGCTGCCACTGCATATAACAAAGGTATTTTAATTACACTGAAAATTCATTGGCACTATGTTTGTCATGAAAATGACAACATGTCACAGCTGCAAGACTGGCAGTTGTTAAATAGTTGTGTTGTGTTTTGGGTTTTGTTTGTGTTTGGTTTTGGTGGTGGTTTTTTTTTTTTTTTTTTCAAAAAAATCAAGGAGGTATCCATGAGTTTGGGTCTTTTTCAGACATTTCAGGGCTGGTAAAGGAATCACACCTCCCTTACTAGGAGCTCATCTGATCTGATGTGAAGCCTCATTAATGCCTTTTTTAAAAAAGACACCACTTGCTATGAATTATCAAACATTGATATCTTCCCTTTTCTTTTTCTCCCTTACTCCCCTTTCTTTCCTTTAAGTGTATGTAAGAGCCTTTTAGTGGTCTTTGAGTAAGTACTTGATGTTATACACAGAGTTGCATGATCAAAAGACAATCCTACAATTACTTGGAAAGAAGTTTAGGCAGCAATGTGGCCATGAAGCATCTGGCAAAGAGGCAGCAGATAAATACATGGTATCATCAGGAAAAGCAAAACATAAAAAAACCCCTCACAGCTGAGTTGTGGTGGTATAATGGAAGAATAATGCATTAGTTTTGTATTTTGCATTGTAATGACTAAACCACAAAACACTGCCTACCTGGAAGACTAAAATGATACTATCACTGTTAACTCAAGGATTTCTTAATTAGAAGTCATGGGAATTTGCATTTTTTGTGCTGTTAGAGAAGATTCTAACTTAAAAAGTAGCAAAATGAAAAAACACTATCTTGTTTTCTCTGAATATGGAAGAACCAAATGCAATTAGATACACAGGCTTAGGGAAAAAGGAGAAAGAAAACAAAACTCTTGAGTCAGCTCTCCACCACGAGAGGCAACTGCATTAGAGGTAATGCCTTTCATAAACTGAGAAAACTCTATCTTAATGCAAAGGGGTTTTTTATTAACCTGACTTCTATTGGAAAACTATTTCATTACCTCATTATTGATGGCTGGAAGTTTTCTTTTAATTTCAAGCCTTTGATTATTCTTGGACATTTTTTAATCTGTTTGTATGTTCATTTATAACATTGAACTTTGTGATGGGATCTTATATTCATCCTAAATCCTGTGTGCTGTATGCAAATAGAAGGATTGAAATGGCATAGGAATGTAACTATCTTGCTAAATAAAATACCACTCAGAAGAAAACATAGGAGTAGATCCCCTGATCATCCTGAGCCTTTCTTTGGACAGATCCTACCAGCTCCCTTTATGACAAAAGATCACTTAAGAGTCCATGTCCTATAATCAGCATGGTCTAGTGACAGGCAGGTTTGTTCCGCACCAGGCACAGCCTTCCAAAACCACACCAGTGGTCCTTATGTCATTATACTCCTTTGTATGTCCCCATATTATGTTTCTGGGCATGCCACATACAGTTCCAGTGTTGCACTTAAAAATTATCATTGCCAGGGGTTTTAAGGCAGCATCTCATTTTCCTAATACAACATGTGCCAACCTCAGAGGAGTATAACGTCCAGGCCAAAGAGATCAACAACAGAGGCATGAAATTGCCTGGGAGTGAAGAAGCTTCGCCTCTACCTTGGTCAGCCTGGCTACATACAGGGAAGCGAAAAAGCAGTAGCAGCATTAGCTGAAAAATCACCATGCCTTTGATGACAATAGACATCCTGGTACAGTTCAAGCAGTCTTTGCCAGGTCAAGCTGTACTTGACCTTGGGAGCACTTGGTAGAACCCTAACTGTTCACAGCTTCCAAAACTTTGTGTCCAGGACTGTTTTCTGGGATGAATTTAGCAGTGAAGCATTCACCTTGACTACCCTACCTGTTCCTACCCCATCTTCTGGAACAGGGATGCAAGGAAGGTTCCTTCTGCCCAGCCCCCTGACAGCCCCCTCCCTCTCCAAGGGGAGTCAGCTCTGCAGACTGATAGAGTTCATGCTGAGTAACAAGAGGGAAAGAAATTCAGTAATAAACTTGGACCCAAAGAACATGGAAAATTATCTCAAGATCTTTCAAACAAATGTACGAAACACTATCACTTGATGATCTCTTAGCCAGCAATCATGTGAGGTGCATTTTTCTAGGAACTCACCTGTTTCCAGTGTACAATAATGAATACAGGGGTACAAAATTCTAAATTACAGGAAGATCAAGTATTTTGAAGGCAGGCTCTAAGTGAAAACATTAAGAACTTTAAAAAATTCTTCCTTTATCCCCAGATACTCTTTGGATTCCCTTATTGTCTACCTGTAGGAAATCCCTTTCCACAACTTTAGCTGTTCACCTAATGTGAAGTTTTTTGTGGCAATGGGCTTCAGACAGCCACAAGTCAATATTGATCAAAAGAGCTTATGGGCCCTGAGGTGATAAGCGTTTATAACGCAGCACTCAGCACCCTGTAGAAACAAATGTAAAGAAAAACATATAAAGAACCATTTCCATATTTTTTTCCCTGTTTTCAATATGTGACATCCAAAATTCCATTAGAAGTAGCTGTTTCATGAAAACAATCTGCTGTACTCTGCATCGGGTTACGATGCAGAACTTTTTATCTGCAAGGATAAATCTAATATAGAAGAAAACATAAATATTACAGACACTGAGCAATTATGGAGCAATTATGATGTAATAAACTACAAAGTGTGTACACATGTAAATACAATAAACAATTTTTTCATGTTTATGAATGTTTTTAAAGTTATTGAATATGCCAAAATTGAATAATTCACTTCAAGAATCTATTTACTGTCGTAAATTGCTCATACATCATCTACTTATTTCTCACAATTATTCATCATGTGAATGAGACTTAAAGATGAATCAGTAATCTACATGAACAGTTGGTGCAATCTAAGCTCTGCTGTGAGAAATGAGGGGTAATATTAAGGCCAGAGGTTTTCATTAGACAATTATTGTAGAATGATTGCACTCATAATTTTACTCCACAAGGATAGAAGGTCAACAGTTATGATATGTAAATCATAATTCAAAGAATTCATGAAGTTTAGAAGTATAGATCTTTAAGTGATATGTGTTACGTTAAGTAGCAATAAACTCTCATTTATAGACAACTGTTTGAATGTATTTACACAATGAGGCAATATGGCAGCTTGATGCCAAATTTACAAGATGGATGAAGTGTGAAATATATAACATATATAATATAACAGTATATCACTGTCTACTGAAATTGTGCAATCAGATTTTAAAATGTATGTATAACTGTCTATAATAGCTCGTTAAGTGGAAGAACTCATTCATTTATCTTGAACAATATTTCCCTTTTTTGCAACAGCACAATACTGGGACCCACTATGCTTCCGCCATCGTCCATTACCTAACCAGCTTTTTCCTCATCTTGTATTTGTGCAAACCACTGTTTCTTCCTCAGTGTAAAACCTTGCACTTGTTTCTTGTTAAATTCCATTCTACTTTTTCCAGTCATTTTTCCAATTCTATTAGCACAATTTTTATTCCAATCCTGTACAAGAGTCTTAAAGATCTTAATAGTTTAATACCATTCACATCTGTACCAAATCGGGGACATCCATCCTCTCTACTCCATCATCCAGACCATCAATGAAATTACTGAATAGCACTCAATCCACAGCCATCTGCAAAACTTAACTGAAACATTCTTCTCTTTTGATAGCTTCTCTCCAGTCCTGTGTTATGACAACCTTTTCAAGAACTACAATGAAGAACAGTTCTTAAATAATTGTATCACAGAGCCGACAGTCTACCTAAGATTTATAGATGACATTTTTATTATCTGGATTGGAAATTTGAACTCCCTTATTGATTTTTACCACAAATTCAATAATCACCACTCTCTATCAAACTGCCACTGCAACACTTGTACACTAGCACCAATTTCTTACAACAACATCAGCAGTGGTAACTTGCAAGTGTGATAAATAGAAAACTAAAGGCCAGCACCTCTGCAGGCGTCAAAAATAGCTCCCTAAAAGCCTTTATATACAGTTGAGGCCTGTGCCTCAACTACTAGAAGAGTATTCACGGTGCTCATCTTGGCAATAAAGATTTTTATCCATCAGGAATGCTCGGGTAGAAAAGAGTTCTCGAAAGAGATGTGAAACACTATGTAAAGAAACGTTTAACAACAAGATGACACTTCCACCCGTCACTGAACATACACTTTCTATTGTCACATCCCATCCTATCCCAGAACCTATACAAGTTGTAATTATTTAATGACACTTTGTAATACAAGAAACATCTTGCTCTTCAAATAGCCCTGCAGCCTCACTAAATTCATTTTGAAAGGAAACTCCTTGTGCTCTCAAGCACACTAAATGAATATAGGTTTTGCTTGAGTAAAGAACAGAAAAAGTACCAACATATCTCTACTGTACTACAATAAATATTCTCAGCCGCAGAACAATTAGTACCCAACAAATCTTACAGCTGCACGCGTCATCCAGTACACCATACTCTCATGGTAACTGTGGAGGTGAAATTAAGCAACTTTTCCATACAAGAATGATAATTCACACAGAAAATCTGCATAGGACCACACATTTCTAATGGAGCTTTCTCCATTTCTAAGGGAGAAATGTGTCCTACAAAATTCACACTCCATCATATCTTTAGTCTTGAACCCAAAGGGGAACCTGCAAAACTTCTGAAACAGAAGATCCTGCAAATTAAAATTCATAATTCATTTCTGTGGTTTTTTCATATCTAGAAAAATGAGAATTTAGGAGTTTGGTACATTCTAGTCTTCCTATCCTCTCCTAACCTTTCCATTTTGCATGCTAAACACTGTTGTCTACTTTCCCTTACATAATTTATTAATGATTTCTTACTTCTCTCCCTACTCTTGTTCTGCTCCCCATGCACCAACCATCTTTATTCCAGAGACTTACTCTGAAATCTGAGTAAAACATGAGCAATTTTTTCCAATTTGTGTTGAGCTTTGAAATCTATTTCTTCTGTTTTAGACCTAAAGAATGTATGTTTGCCTAAAAGTTTGTCTAATTATTCTAAGCATATAATCGGTCTAAAAAGGGATGCCAGCTCTATTTTCAAACTTTGTCTGTCTGTCCTTAAGAGCCTCATACCTTCAATAAAACACCATTTCTCTGCAGCAGGTTGACATCTGAACAGTTTTGATTTCATCAAGAACTTATTTCCCCTCTCTGGCTTAGTTTTGAGACTGTTCTGAAACAGTTTCAAAGCCTCAGTAAATTCAAAGTATTAAACAACATAAAAGAAAAGACGACTTGCTTGACAAGATTTGCTTATGGCATATCCTCATTATCTGTCACCCATGACCTTGCTATCTTCCAGATAGCTTGATTATTCATTCCCAAATTACCTGGGAGTTGGAGGTCACATAACACATAACGTATCCTTGGAGAAGACAGAGGGTAAAACGTTGCCATGAAAGCATAGGTAGCAATAAAACTGCAGGACTTCATTGTTAGTTGTGTTAAAGGGACAAGAGAAACCAGAAAACCTGACTGTTATAATATGGTCAGAATTCATTACTATGAAAAATATTTTTAGTATTAAGGAGGCATTCCTTAGACCATTCATTGTTGGAAGCTTTTTTCTATGATACTTTTGTTATAACGACACATTGCTGGGTATTTGCTTCCTTCCATTTCAATAAGTTTACTTCTCAGTTTTTGGAAGGAGAATTTTGCATCTGGTTTTGACCTGAGGAAACTGCATTGTTTCCAGAACTTAACAGATTTACTGTTTCTTAACAAAACAACTCATTTTACTCAAAAACTAGGTCTGATGCTTATTCCATTTCTACAGCAAACAAATTTTGTACTACTACCTATGGAGACAGAATGAAATGTAACATAAAACAACCTATCAGCTGAATTCTGCAAAACATGTAGTTTCTTTTAGAATCTCATCTTATTCTCTTTCACGTTCCAGATTTTGGTGACATTTTGAGGGGTTTGAAATTTAATTGATTTCCTTTTTGAATTGCTATAACTAGAAAAATGTAAATCATTCCAGATCATTACAAAGTGAAGCTTACCATCTTATATTTGCTAAATATGTTTGTGATTATGTTTTGATAAACAACAACACTATTGTAAGACCATTGTCATATAATGCACGTATTACTCAAAACAGTGGAAAAAATAGATCCAGAAAAACTGCTCTGAGATATTCTTTATGCTTTAATCTAAGATATTTGATACAGATGAAGTGAATAGGGGTTGAGAGCATTCAGGATCTGGGATAAAGTGCTGAGTCACATAGGATGTTTCCTAGAATTTCTTGTATCTTTTTCTGTACTACACGCATATACCAATATGGCAGTGCATCTCTATAGTCAAAGCTGTGATTAAGTAGTAGTTTACAATAGCATTCCCTAGAGCTCTTCTGTATGAGGTGAAAGTCAAATTGCACTGAAAACTGTTCAGGGGATGAGGGGAGTGACTGAACCTATCAGTTAGCTTGTGGAAGGAAACACACCTCCTGCACTCAGAATTTGAGTGGTATGCAGAAGGAAGAACAGCTTTACCGATACACTTATTTCAGAGGAAATCTCATTTGAGCTAAGGGCTGCAGAAAAAGTGCTTGACATAGATGAAATAAGTCTGGAGATCCAGATCAACTGAGCAGAGATGACAATGAGGATCAATGACTTTGCAAATATCTGTTTTTCACTCTGCAGAAGAGAGAGATGTCAGGCACTTCCAGATTCTATCAGCTAGAGAGATGTAACTATTTCTCTCCCTGATATCATTACTTGCCTTAAGTAAATTGTTTTATTCTTGAAACCAAGTATTTCATTCTCTTTTCCCTGTAACTATTTCTCTCCCTGATATCATTACTTGCCTTAAGTAAATTGTTTTATTCTTGAAACCAAGTATTTCATTCTCTTTTCCCTGTTCTCAAAGGAAGATGTTAGTGGCCAGTGCAAGGAAGGCTGCCTCATATGAGTTAAGCTACATTTCACCAATTACACTTGAAAGTCCCCTACCTGAAGCTTTAAATTAAGCTCTGCATCTTGTGGTGCTCATGTATTGCATTTAATCCTATCCACTTCTCAAATATTCACTAGCTGCAAGTATGCAGTGTGTGGATGTCAGCAATATTGTGAGTAGTCCTCTGGATTTTATGGGTCAGATTCAATTTGTTTCACACAAATAGACTCTTGCTTTCTTTGTAGCCAGCTTTTATAAATCAGTCTCTTGGATTCCCTGTCTTGGGAATCTGTTTGACAGAGGCTTGCATATTATGCAAATTTGCTGCTGAAGCAACAAAAATGTTACTGCATCTTTGGACTGAGTTTTTAACCTTTGTTCCCTTATATTCTTCTCTAGTACAACACCAGAATCTTAATGCAAAATCTATGCACGTAAATTCTCATGTTTTCATAAATTAAGCTTTTGAGATATGCTGCTCCTCATTTGAGGAGTGTTTGTGCTCTAGCTGAACAGAATATGGGAAAGATACCTTAAGAAGGGACCCTCCGTCTTGACTTTCACTTCCACTACCATTCCAAAAAATTCTACCTTCTTTCTGTTATTATTTCAAGGTTTTCATGTCAAGCGAGTACAGAAATGAAGAGATAAAGCCCGACTGACTCAATTTGTCTCAGGCCCATAGTCTACAGTGAAGAGATTAATGTACTACAGTAAATCACCTCTGGGGCATCCAAATCCAATGTGGGGGCATCTTTTAATATTTTTTTTTTTTTTAAACAAACAGGAAGAGAAAATGAAAATATACAATTAAAGTCTTTTCTCCCTCGCTTTTCTCAAATTGCATCCATACTTTGATTTTCAAGGTAATGTGTTGCAAAAGAGTGAGCTTGCTAGAAGAGGTATCTTCACAGTCATTCATTATGAAACATATGCTCCTCACACACGAAGTGAAGGTATTTTAATCAACATTTTAATAGTGCATCTCTATTCTGAATAACATTGTGGCCATTTTCTAAGAGTAATCTGCACAGACTTTTGTATCATTTGCACTGTGAAAGTCTATGGTACATTAAATTTATAATACCGAGACATATGCCAAACCTTTAGGTTGTTTGTTGTTGGGCTTCTAAAAATAGTAGATATCATTTTGCATGATAACAAGATGTTGTTCAGGAGTCAAAATCTGCAGGCTGGAAAAATCTTCTCATTAATGTATTCAATAGCATATTGAGAATGAAAAGTGTCAAAGAATTTGTTTCCAAAATGCAAACACAGGTTCAGTTTCTTAAGCTATAAGCTTTATTCATCTGAGTTTCCACTGAATTTTTCCATACAAGTTTCTTGTTATGCATATAATACACATTTCAGAAGCCATTTTAAGTGTTGCCCCACGTAATCTAAGAAAGGCAATCTTCTAACTTGAAAAAACAGTGAAACACTCAGATATTTCCTAGTGACTCAATAAGATATGGTAATATGCTTCAAACCAAGGTTTTTTAATTAGAAGGCAGAGGGGCCATTCAAAATGCTGCATCCTGGCATTTGTCTCAATTTACCAAGGCATCTTTCCTGAAGGACAGCACTATTGCCCTCCTGCTCTGTACCCTCAAGTTTATGTTATCCTTTGTAACTCCAAGTAGTATCATGGACAAATTACCTGTATGCAGCAAATAATTCATTGCTGCATCAGAGAGAAAAGAAGATTCTGTTTCTTTAAAAGTCAGAAGATATTAAATCGCTGTATTGGATGTATTCTTACTGCCTTGTCCCAACACATATATTAAAATCCAATTTCACTAACTTTCCCACCAATGTATACAAATAATCATTCTGACAAAATCAAAGCGTCCCTTAGGAGACAAGAGCCTTCACCCCTAGGCTCAGGGACAACCCTGAAAGACAACTCAAGACAACCCTTGACAGAGTCAAAACTGCATAAAGTAACTTATGCAATCTACTTGGGGGTGAATTTAAACTCAGGTAGAGCACCCTTTGGTGACAGAATGGCTTCAAGGATAATATGAAACAGTTTTCCAGTGGCAAAGGAGACTGAAGAGCAAATTACAAAGCAGCAAAGACCTACTGACAGAAAAGTAAAGGATAATCCCTTCAAGCTATGTGAAAGAAGAGACAGCTGCATACCAAAGGTTAATAATGCTGTTCAAAGTGTTTTTAGTATCTTCATTGCATCTTCACTATCGATTTTAGAAGAACCACCTCATCCCCACCGTTTCCCATAAACCTCTAACACATATGTTCATTTCTACAAGGAGAGGCAACAGCAGAGGGAAAAGCAAGGGAACAGGGTAGCCCGTAGTGATGGCAGCACATTCAGCAACACGCTGTGTCAGAGCGCGTGGCTGTGCTGAGAAGTAACAAACTCCCAAAGGCAGCATGCAAAGGCACTAGGCTAGGTGCCCCTCCAGAGGGGTCCGAAAGTCACATCAGGGGAGCAAACCACAAGGATGTAACATGGTCAGTGCAGCTCCTTCTCCTCCAGCTCCCCACTCCAACCCTGGTGCTGCAGAGAAGCCCTTTCCATTAGGCACAACACAAAGTCATGCCATACTCTCAGAATAAACTCTGGAAGCCAATTCTGTCCCGATTTCTTCCAAGAAGTAGTTTGCAGAGGAATGTAACGTTTCCTACTATTGTTTCAGATTTCAGTTGGCGATGCAGGGGTTTGGAGAGGATGGGTGTTGACAGCACTGCACCATGCATTCCCTACGCAGGAGTGGCTCACCCTTTCTGAAGAAGACAACAACACTGGCTGGAAAAGGCAAGGAGGGTTTTTTCATGAAATCCAGCAAGAAAAGCGTTAATAGCAGGGCTTTCAAATATTTGAGATCTTGAGGTTAAATAACAGCTATCAGCACTGAGCGCTCAGACACTGCCACTCTAGGGGGAGCATGTATCGGGGTCCCTCACAGTGACTACAAAAATGCTGACACATTCTATGAGGCAGAAGAGAAAGGAGCACGCGATGGCAGTATTTGAGCACAAAAAAACCTATGGATATGTTCCTTGCCAGGCGTCATTCCAGCTAGTTCTCACCTGGGACACAATTGCCTTGTTTTGGAGGTTAGTGCATTTACCAGCACAGGTGCAGGTCCATTTTGTGCCAGATCATTTTATACCATGACATCTCCTAGATATCTAATTTACTAGTGTATATGTAGGCTTATAATTTTTTCCATAAGTTCACCATAGTACTTAGGGTTTACATTACTTCAATTACATTTGTTCTGAAAATTTATACATATATGTCTGTACATAAGTTATACATAAATATATGTATACATATGTAATAGGTATAACAACTACACACAAACAGTTTATATTTCTGTCCTCTCTAGGGAAATTAATGGTAGTCTCTATTAATGGTGAACAAGACCTGCTGCCTCTGTACCATGTTTCACTCAGGGATAAATAGTCCTCACTGCCGTGAGCAACACCAACAACCATATGATTTTCCTGGACAGTGCTGAAGAAAAGCTTCTAATCAAAGGTGCTTAGGTGATTAAAAACTGAAGAAAAAGGCAGCTGCTTGTCTTAAAAGACCAGACAATGCCCAGACTGAAGAACTGTGTCAGAATCTGAGAAACTCAGCTATAGCATCCTATGTTTTTCATTATTAGGGCATATGCTGTATCTACATTTACACCAACTCTTTGGTTTCTGTTTGTTGATAGGAAGCTCAGGTTTCTGCCCTAGAGACAACCTGAAGATATGCAGCATGTCCCTTGAGAAGGGGATCTGCTCAGCAACATCTTCAGAAATTGAAAGGTTAGAATGTTTTTCCTCACTATTCCTTTACTTGTGGTCTGTCTTCATTATTAGACTGTAGGGCAATGAGCATTGCTTTGCCGTTGATAGGTGTGTTTATGCAGCACATGTGAACAGTAATTATGACAAATGTCAACTGTGTAGACTTGAGCGGTTTTAGATGGACTTCATTGTACAGATCTGCCTCAGGTATTTCTAGAAATGCTGTAAGAGGGGCTAGATGATGTGAGGTTTCATTTTACTGTGAAGTAATTTTGCATTGTATTTACTATGTATTTATTACAGGATTGAAATAAATCTAACTATTGTATTAGTGAAAAGCCTGGTTGACATTTAACTGAAAGCTTCTGAACTGTATTATTTACTCCCTAATGTAGTTGCATTTCACAACCAACCCCTTCTAAACTAAGAAAATAAAGGTTTGTTCTTTTTATGCTACAAGTGTCACTTGGGGCTCAGTCTTAGATTTCTTGGAAAGCTTAAGCACTATTCAGCTGTTTTTCCAGCTGAGCAGTCAGGTGGAGTAAACAGGCTGACCTGAATTTCACCCAGGGTGCAGGGCAAACAATCAGCTGGCACCAAACAGGAGATTTCAGAACATCTGATGCTCTTAACTGCCAGTAAGGGAATTTCAGGAGGAAGAAATAGAGCACAGGCTCACAACTTTCCCCCCTTTCCCATCCTGCTTTGAGATCTGTTTAGATTCTCAGGCTTTACAACATGATTACTCTATTACAAATCCTGTAATTTGCAATATGGAAATAAAAAAATAGTTATTATAAGTCAACCCCAACAGCTAAGAGGTGTGAGAAATTACCCAGATAGTGTCCCTTTACTGTGGATGTTAGGGACACGTACAGCACACCTGAAACTTATATGGAAGGTGTTCTCTCCAACAAAAGCATTTTGTTTCTTAATTGATGCACATGAAAGGTTGGTTTGAAAACACTAATCGTTACTGTTTAATATCAAGTTGGCATGAAGAATCAAGTGTAACATGTTCCAATAATTAACTTTGTTAATATAAGAAGGACAAATAAGAAGCTGGTGAAAAATTTTGCTGAATTTATAGATTTCATGGAGTTTAAGACAAGAGTCAACTGACCAATAAACTAGTTATGATTTGCAGAGTATACAATTTCATCTGTTTACCTCCTGTTAGAGTTAAATAAGTTTTAAGCAAAAAGAAAATCAGTTGTTGAATAACTATTGCTTCAGACAGACTGAAGATTATGACACTTAAATATACCTAACAATGAAAAGCCTATGAATGTGTTAGATGAGATACACACAGAAAATCCTAGTAGGTAAAGCACTTCTGTGCAGAAATACACAGGGCAAACACACTGATTTTTTTTAACTGGAAATGCCTTCCTTATCTCAGACCTGGAGATCACTCTGTCTCTGCACAAGTTAGAAAGATGTACCATTAGATAACCAAGGAAGAGATTACTGTGTCCTCCTGTAAACTTGATTTATTGCATCCAACAGCTCACTGACAGTCATCAGTATTTTGGAGAAAAAACAGCAAGCAACCCATCCCCAGAAGATACTCGGCCAGGTCTACATCATAAACACAGTCCTTCTGGGTTATCCTAAGGCTGACTGAAGCCCTAAAGCCCACTCCAGGGAACTTTAAATGTATGAACATAGCAAAATAAATACCTTCACTATAGCTATCTATATTTTACTGAGTCCTTCACCTTCTCTCATTGGTTACTTATTTTTAAACATTTTTAGATTAATTTCTATTTAATATTTGTTCAAACCTCCTTACTCTTCACATGAACTTTGTGGTAATCATCAGGGCTAATGTGTTTATCAGCACTGTTTTTAGTGTTTTAGAAAAAATATCATCCCTTCAGGATGTTGACAAAATCATATTTCTCCAAATCATAAAATAGCTGTTTCGATTTACATTTAAACTCACTTATCCCAAACATTACTGATGAAAATGCAGAACAATCTTGACTCTGATAAGCAGTTTCCAATACAAATAGGGTAAACTCTTTGAATTACTTTGAAGTCATCATTAATAAAACAGTACATCTTGTTGCAAAAAGCCATGACGCTTCATAGACTAATAGAATAATTTAGGTTCTAAGCGATCTCTGGAGGGCAGAGCTTTTGTAGAGCTGGCTCCCACCTATGTCACAACATGCAGAGAAGTGTTGCTCAAGGATTGCAAAATGCTTTAAGATGAAAAATTCTACCCCAACAAAGTACAATTGCTACTGAAAGCCACTTTAAAGCAGACAAATGTGCAATTGCTTGGAATTGGTTTATTGTTGGTTTGTTTTATTTTTACTTTGCTTTCTTCGGAGAAGGAATTTATTTTTAATTTTGTAATTTAAACATAAACCATATTCAAATTATATATGCTAATCATATGACACTACCTGTAAAATGTTAATTATCATGATTGCCTCACCTAATGTTACAGAATGTGTTTTACTTGCAAGACATCCGGTAGACATCCACTGGTCTTGTAAGAACCCAATTGACATTGTTTGAAACATCTTTCTTGGGGGTAATGTTATTAATCATAACACAATCTGACTATTACACACCAAAATTAAGGTATAGTCATGATAGTTTCCTCTTATATCTGGTGAATTTTATATTACCTCCAAAAGTAACTGTTAAGGAGAAGAATATAAGGGTAATTTTCTTTCTGATGCAGGAAACAAACAAGTGTAGGCAGATATAAAAAAAACCCTGACAATAAACTGGCTGTATGAAGTCAGATTGCTATTGAGGGAAAGTTGCCAAGCTGCAATATTAGCTGATCTGGCATACTTCAGATAGGCATAGCATTTGAGACCAAATTTATACTAAAACAGTCTCTCCTTACAGCTCTGGCTTCTGTGTCATTCCTTTTTAAGGGAAACATAATTCTCATGTTGCACAAATCAGATCTCAAATGAAAATTCATTAATTTGGAATATATATTGGAAATTAAAATTAATTATAATTCCCCATTTAGAAGCTAAATGATGACATAACTGACAGTGAGCAAAGATGAAAAACCTTGTTTCATGGGTACATATATTATTGCACCACACTTGTTCTAGAGCATGTTCTGTCTTTTGCTGTTAACATTGTTTTACTAATCCACTCAAGTTTCCAGGTAGAATTCATACAAATAATAACCCTCAAATCATCCTTTCCTGCATTTTCTTCCTATTTATAATTTCAATGCAGATTAATTACTGCATTAAAGTGCCAAGATAGATATGCACATCATTAATATATATTGTAATACTTTAACAAACATCAGTTAAAATAATGTACTGAAATTTATGTAAAGCATCTGATATACAATATGGAATAGCATTATATGAATGTGCTAATACCCAACTGCATTGTTATCTTACAACTTTGATTATAGGATGAGGTCTTGCATATTTTCTAGTTCTACTTGATTATTGACTACTTTAAGGTCCATGTACTTTGATTGAGAGTCAAACCTTTTTATATACTCAAAATTACAATGTGTAAAAAACCTGTATGTTCTCTTTACATGAGACATCTATAAATGTCAAACTCAAGTATACACTGAAAATGAGGACAGATTTCACCTAAAGAATCAGTAAATGCATTAAATAGCTGTGATGTTTTTCTGTTCTATAGGGCCATTAGAGCTATAGAGAACTCTTCCATATCAGAACACTACTACTGAAAATGTTACTATCAAAATGTCTTTACTTTCTACAAAATTAAATGGTATTCTGACTGGCACATGCAGGTGGGATGACATTAAGCCATTTGCTTGGTGATCATACCCAGAGGAGGTTAGTCTCTGAAGTCAAAGATGTCAATTCCCATTCCAATAAAACTTGTTTCCAAATTTTGAAGTTTCAGAATATTATCTGAATATGGCCAGTTTAGTCATGTCCGATTGAGTTCACAAGTAACCCAAAACAATAGTTCCCATGTATTTTTATCTTAAGGAGGTGTTAAGTCTGAAAACAACCAATGTAAACCCAGGAGAATCCTGAGAAGGTTCCCAGTTTTACCATATCACTGTAGCTTCACCAGCCAAATACTGGTATGTCTCTACAGGATCGGAGTGAATGAAAACTACAGCCTCTTCCTTTGACTGACAGCACTGTAGAAAGAACAACAGTGCCAAATGCTGCTCCTCGTAGCTCCCATGACCTTCAAGAAAAGTTAGGACCATGACGCAAGGGAAGAGACCTGTTACACTTCTGTAACAGGTAGACCTATGAACCCTCAAAGATTTAAATCAGGCTGTATATGCAGACCCCACTGACATTATACAGAATATAAGTCTTGATTTAATAGGTATGTATCAAGGAATTTCAACCGGTTAAATTTGGTGCTCCTTATTTACTTGATGAACTGGAATATGCCACTTAACGTATATTGTGACTTCATATATCTCGTTTGTAGCTGAGTAGATTTTTTTACTATATTATGCTAACACTAAATGGACACAACTTGAGAAATCTTTAGACAGTGTCAAAAGAACAGTTCCCCAAGTATAAAGCTATATGAATATACATCCTTATAGAACATTTTGGAGGACTGATGCAGTACTTTGTCATTTTCTTCTGGAGTTTCATTAGAGAAGCATAAAAATACACTAAAAATATCCTGCAAGTGACTATAGAAGCGACTGTAGAAGAAAATAAATCCACCTACACAAAGAACCAAATAAAATCTAGTAGAGATAATATCTATAACTACTATTCATTTTAGTCTTATAATTTCCAGTGTTTTTCATTGTGTAATTCCCTTTTCTAAACAAAGAGCATGGAAGATCTTGTTTAATGAATTTGGAGTTTGCATGAGCATCTAGAATAATGTGGCAGATCATCTGGGAAGAAACAGACAGAGTATTTCTTCACATAAAGATTTCTTCTTTGTGTATTCAGACAAAAAGTCTGCATTTGTTTTGTACTCTGTTTATAATTTGCTGAGTACAAAGGGAATGTATTCAGAGCTGAATAAGTGAAAGCACCTTGTCCAAGAGAAAAATAATTCACTGGACAGTAAAGTAGCCTTTTACTGCTTATTCAGCTCTTCAAAATTTATATATCCTGTACAGCTATACTTTGAAGGCACTAGCTAATGCTGTTGCAGAGATTCTCCACAGGTGGGTTTTCAAACCGGAGAGTAAGGACTTATTCTTCTCCACTTTTTAGCCCTGCCTAGACTATGTCCCAAATCCCCATTACCAGGTAAAATTTTAAGACATGGGATGCTGGAACCAAATCCATGAATAGCTGTTAATTTTAAAAATAAATCCAACACTAAGCTCCAAGAAACAGCACACTACATCTCCTGAGCCATAGCATGTTCTACCCACTCAACCACACCTTGAAAACTGGCAGACGCTGAGCAGCTCCATGTTCAAAGGACGAGAGTGGATGCTACTAATGACATGATTCCCAGCTAACACACATTCCTGTCAGCCTGGTCATATGGCTTAAACTTAATATTGTATATATAAGTAATATATCTACAAAAGTATATACATATATTTCTATGCATATATATGTATATAACTACAGTTATGTAAATAAGAGATCAACTATGCCAGCTGAATGTAGTTACAGGAAAATTTTTTACTAAATTTTGTAGATTGTGTAGAATGTTTACTAAACTCTGAGAAGGAATGAGATTAGCAATCTTTTGTTATATTTTTGCTTTAGTAGTTACAACTGATCAAATAGTGGAAGAAATTAAAACCAAAACAAGTTAGGATTCTTCAGTAAATGGGATTAAATAAAAATAAAACTACTTTTTTTTCTATGTATACAGAAATAATAGTTTTACTGATGAATATCTAAACAAAGGTCCTGTTGAAGGTGACTTTTTTGTACAAATGCATGACATCATTTTTCCAGAAGCCTAGTTATCCAGTTGGAGATCTCATTATCACTGAAGTCTGACAGATTACTACTGGTAAATAGTCAAAAAGGATCATTTTATAAAGCTGCGCTAAAAGCAAGTTTAACACTCTTCATATGTGAAGAGTGTTAAGAAGTTACGTTCCTCGATCAATAAAAGGAAGAAGTTAATTCACTTCCTTATATATATAATTTTATGCAGCTTTATTTGTCAGGAATGAGACTAGATCTGCTAGGGTTTTAACATCGATTCATTCTTTTTTCTCTTCCTTTGTGAGATTCAGTAATGTGAATTCTGCATCTAGAGGGCAAGTAGATCCAGCAAAGATTTTTTATAAACCTATATAGAAATTCTGAACATTTTTCCATGAAGTTTCTTTTCATGAACACTTAACATGTAAATCTTTCATAGCAGCAACTGATCCAGCTAAATGCAGCTAATGTGTTTTTCCAGACATAGATAATGTATTGACAAGAAGGCAGCAAGATATACTCACTGACTTCTGAAAGTCTGATAGCCCAAAGTACTCTTGTATCAGTAGTTTCCTAGATTGTTATATCTGCAAGTGTAGATTAATACTTGTATTACCAGTAAAAAAAGAAACCAAGGGCAGTACAATACACCAGATTGACCACAGTTTCCCAAAGGTTGGATTCAGAGGTTGTAGTAAAGGCCACCAAGCACAGAACTTTAACAATTGTGGCTGCTCTTGGATTCTTTTTACGGATTGATGTGTGCACATTTGATTTTAACCTCACATAACTAGAGTTAATGAATTTTGGGGTAATTAAGGATTTTTTAATATATTAGAAATTGATTTGTACATTCAAATGCATATAGCCTCATAGCCTATAATTAGAAAGGAAGATAACATCGTGCACTTTAAATTAATAGTTAGATCTAACTTTACCATGTTCAGTTGTCTAGTTAGCTATCAAATAAGGACAATAAAAATATCAGCTGAAGGGTTGCTTGGGAATTTGCTTTCAGTAGTATGTGTGAGAACATTTGTCTTTTTGAAGGGAAAGAAAAAGTAGAGAACTGCTGATTTTGCAGACATTATACAATTTTCTTGTCAGGAAATCTAAAGAACATCTTTAGTGCTGGGCTAAACCTTAACTGAACATACTTGTCAATCTGAAACACAATGTTTCACTTCGGAGAACTGACAAACAAATTCACACTTTCCCGTCCTGTGGTGAGTGAGTGCTATCAGTTCAAGCTCTTCACATTCCTGAGCAATGATTCTCCATTAATTGAACTACATTCAGGAAAAAGCTTCATCAGTTTTGAAAGGGACTGCATAATGTTGTTACCTGTGATAAAATGGAACTGTAGCTGACAAATCCAAACATCCCTCCATTTCTGACATATCTTGGTCATGCTACATATGCCATGATGAATACACGAGCAGAGAATTACATTGCCCAAGCCCCTTGAAGTACAGGACCATCCATTCACTATGTGACAATCTAAAGGAGAACCTCAGTAATAACCCTATAAATTAGTATGTACACACACACACAGAAATACAAACTGAAATGGAAAAGAAAACCAAGTTATTCCTCCTCCAAAATAAACACTCAAGTGTCTTGGATTCCTGCTGCTTTCCTTTATTAGATGAAGAGACCTGGTATAATTATGTGAGTTGGGGAATATATTTTGATTGCCTGTCGGAGCCAGTTTATTAGAACACATTTCTACATGTAGTTAATGTTGTAAACTTTTCCATAAAAGTTAAGCAGCTTTTTTCCCTTCTTATACTTACACTGTAATTAGTGGTAGGGTGATACAGTAAGGAATTTTCCTGAGCAAAACTGAAGGTATTTTGGTGGGATGGAAGAAAAATATTTACCAAAAACAGTTAAGTACCTAGGCAAAACTAAAGGTTTTGTTTCTGCTCGTGCTAATTCAATGTGCCAGAATTCCTTCTTCTTGAATTGTGTATCTTTCAGCAGGCTAAAATAAAGCAAGAAAGGGACTTGGGGACAATTTAACAGCATGTGATTCTGATCTGCAGCTTGCACTACTAGCCATGCTCTGCAGACTAATTTTCTAGCTCCATCTGCCCTTTTGCTATGCAGACCATTTTCTTCAGACATAAGCAAACTGAGCATAAAAGCACAAAAATAAGTAAATTTGGTTTTCCTGCAATTTTGTGCTTGGTAAAATATTAGCAATAACACACAAACAAGTATCCCTTTTCCTTACATGCATTTTGTTTTCTGTTATAGATCACAAGTAATGACAGAAACAGTATCTGAGGAGTTGCATATGTTGTACAAAAAACAACTGTTTAAGCTAAAAGGTTTTTTCTTTTTCTTGTTGTATATAGGTGCTCTGAAATGAATCAGTCAGATGTTAAGTTATAAGCAAAGCATTATTTAAATCTCTCTAATGATTCCCAAGATAGCTACAGTTAAACCCTGATGAACTGGAGAAAACTGAATTCAGACTATCCACAAAACCTTACAGAAGCTTTAACATTTAGAGAAACAAAAGACATCTCTGAAAAAATTTTGAATACCTATGGTTCATTCCGTACAATATCAAAACTTACTTGCTTCTTCATCTTCCATCTCAAGCTCTGTTTTAGTAGAGGAATATAGTATCAACAGTAAAAGGAATACTGGAGAGCTTGCAGTTGATAAAAAAAGACTGTATTAAACACCATAGCATCATGATGAACAGATATGTCTGCAGAGGTTCATTATTAGTCTGAAAGTCAAGCATTCTATAACAAATGGAAATACAGTTGTCTATCAAAGGAGAAATACAAAGACCAAGGGCTGCAATGTGGGTGAAGAACAGAAGAGATAAAAAGTAACAAAAAGGAAAGCAAAAGAGTATTTTTTCCATCCATGTCAGGTTATGGACATATAACAAACAATATGAAGCAAGCTGAACAATTTCCTTATTTTTAGTCTTCATAGATATAATTAAAGCAGCCAGATAGTTAGAAAAGTTAATTTTAAAGGAGAAGAAAATAAAAGCTATGATAGGGAAGGAATAATTCAGGAATATTTAGATAAGTTACATACATTTATATTGGTACAGCTTGCCAAAATACACGCTTAGAATTGCCAACAAACTTTCTGAAGCAGTCTGAGCCATTATCAGCTCTTCAGAAAAGATTCATGCAAGGTAAGTTTCAAGAGAAAGAAGAGTGAGCATGGTCATATGTAAAATTTGGAAAACATACATCTTAAACTACGAAATCTAGAAGCTAACTTTCATATCTGAAAAAATACTAAAGCAAAAGATCAGGTACTTCACTCAAACCTGGTTAGTATGAAAAGCAGGCATTGTTTCTCATCTGGAGCAGCACCCTACAGATTCTCTGGTGTCTAGTAATATGTTGAGCACTCATTGAAACTTCTCCAAGGTCAGGGAATTAGTAATGCCTTTGCTGGATGAATTCACTAGTGTCTCTGGATGAGTTGAATCTTCAGTCTTTATCTTATAAAAGGCACTTTTCATTTACCTAGCTGCCTACTTCCCTGCAGTGCATAAGGATTTAATTATATTTGAGACTTCTATCCCTCTGGTCAATGTCAAATTTGGTTGAAAAGAGGTTATTAATCAGGAAGAACAGACACACAGAGTATGATTGCAGAAGCCTAATTTCCTTAGGAAATTAAGCTAAAGAGTAACTGAAAAAGATTTCTCAAGGACAAATCCCATCAAATCAATCTGATATTTGACATTGTCTCATAAGACATTTTTCTAAGTGAAGTGGAGAAATATAGTTGGGTGAAATAAGGTATTTGCAACAGGCTGGAAATCCAAATTCAAGCTGTAGTTGGTAACTCAGGAAAGCTAGGAAAGCATTTCAAGTGGGATCCGGTACAGTTTTGTCCCTAGTCAAATTCTTTTATATTCTCAGAGGTTTTGCACAACAGAACAGAAAGCTGTGAATGTCATCCAGCTGACAAAACTTCAGCACTTCCAAGGAAAATAACAGGAATTCAAAATAGACTTGATAAAATAGTCTATAAAGAAAATGCAATCTAATTAAGTGTAGAGTTCTGTATGTATTGAAAGACTACTCCAAAAGAGAAGTATAAAATAACTATCTGATCATATATACTGTTGAAAAGTCTCCAGATTGCAGTGGGTTGCAAAGCCAATTTAAGTAATGAGTAGTTTTGTCCCAGAGAAAAAGGTAACTTTAGTTCATGGATGTGTCAAGTTTAAGATGCTTGAGGGAGTTATTTTGTCTACTCATCCCTAAAGAAGTCTCAGTGGGTATACAATCCTCAAATTTTTCTATCACAATAAGGTATAAATAGATAAAACAGAGTTGGAAAAGCAACAAGTATACACAGGAAGTTTCCCCATACATAGAAAGGTGGTTGTTATGGCAGCAATAATCTGTACTACTCTACATTTACAAAATAGCAGTAAAACAAAAAATCAAATTAATCTTGAAGGAGATTTAGGTTACACGTTAGGAAAAAGCTTTTTAACTGAAAAATTAGTTAATAACGGGTCAACTGGAGATATTTGAACAATGTACATTACTAGAATTTAAGAACAATTTCAAAAAACAATAACCATATGCCAGCATCAGTGGTGTGAAGATCTAGCTAGATGATATTCTATTCCTTCTATCTAGGCATTTATGGGACTTTACAGAAGAGAAAGGTACTGTAGATATCAATTAAAAATTACAGCTAATAAATTCTTTGCAACTGTTGCACATCAGACTTCACCAGATGTTCATTCACCAGGGGAAGCTACAACTTGCATAGCAACTAACTTGGACAGCTCCTATTAAAATGTAACGTGTTGAACATTTTGATGTGCAAGTCAGTACACGGCACATTTTTCAGTCTAATTTGGTCCCGAGATGTGCATTAGGAATTTTCTTTCTGTTGTGGCCAGAGATGCCATTATTAGCTGTTCCATCAGCATTAATTATTCATCTATCCTGAATATAAATCAGGATAGGTAGCATCAAATAACATTTCCTTTACATCCCTGTCATCTGAGAATGTGAGGCTTTTCAAATCTTATGTAATTACAACTCTTGTCAGTTTGTATTATTGTATAATGCCTATTTTCACTGAAACACATGGGCTACTGCATCAAGAATCAAAAGATCAGAACAGAGTAGCCAAAACAGTTTTTTTTTCCCCATTTGTACTTTAACACCTTTCTCATATGCATGTCTTTTTCTATAGATCTCATAAAAAGTAAACAAAAAATCCATTATGTTTTTGGACATTTAAAGAAAGATACTAGGAAAACATTAACTCATCTGTGAAGTACACTTCCATTTTTCCTATTGAATTGGACTATAGTTTTTATAATTCATGTTAATGTTGAAATAATTATACTAAGAACATCTCTTAAGGAGAAGATAAATCATGTCTCATTAATCTGTTGAGACTTATCCCCACAATATTGTTTAACAGTTTCTACCACAATAAGACACTAAGTAACAATCACTTTCATTATTTTTCTCTCTATACATGCCAGTCACAATCAGATGTGATGGACCCTTTAACCGCAGCTAAATTTTTGTATTTAAAAAGGTTTACTTACAGCAGTCAACATCAATGTCTCCAGCCTTACACACCAGTCAACTCCCATCAAGCACCTCATTTAATCAACAGCTAACTGGGATCCAGATAACATCCCATTCAAATGAAACCCAAGCAAGCTTCATCATCTGTTTAAGATTATAAACCTGCTGTACATCACCTAAGACTCTCTGCCTCGATATCCAAAACAAAGGTGGAATCAACTCTTCCTTATCACTCAGTCTCCTTGATAAGTTTACACCATTGTAATGTTAAGAGAAACAGATTACTCTTTCCACGCTCAAATGTATACAAGAGGTCTATGGATCTGGCTTGTCAGCTACAGAATTCAATAACAGTTTAAGGCTTTGGCAGATCATCATCGTAAGACTGATCAGAAAAACAGGAAAAACCCAAACAGTATACCTAAGGAAAAAGCATCTGGCACTTTGGACTGAAAACTGGGCTCTGTCTGACATAGGAGTAAAGAACAGAACAGAGGCAGCACAACTGAAGTGTACTGACATTTATGATTGTGTATAACTTTGAATCTTAAGCTTTATGATTGCCAAGGTTCAGATTTGCACTTCAGGATGAAAAATGACTACTCCAAGTTTCAAAAAACCCATGTACTCTCAAAAACACAAGGCAGTTCACCAAGAACAGGTTGTTGTTTTTTTTTTAGTCAGATATCAGTAGCACATTCCTAGAGATTTAAGAGTGAACTTGACAGACCAGAGTTCTACCCTGATTTGTCAAACTATTTTTATAAATTGTTTAGTATTTCCTTGTTCAGGAAACGTAAGTTTTGATGTATGCTGATCACAGAAAACAAATGCACACCAGTAAGACACTAATCAGAAGCGTCCCCATACTCTGATTTTGCAACGCCTGTATACCCCAGTAAGCAATTCTATTTTGTTTGACATTTGAAACAAAATACAATTGAATAAATCTAGTACAAAATACTGTAAATGAGGCAGAATCCTTAACCAAAACTAGGTTGTAGAGAGGCACCTAGCACAGTGGTTTTCCATTATCCATCAATCTTAAGCTGAACGGCCCACTTACAGAAAGGCAAGGTGGTTGTTCTGAGCCCACAAAATCCACTTAGTAGTCTTCCTGATTAGTCTGTCTTGATCTCTGCTCCTCACTGTGATATATTGCCTTTTCTTTAAAAGGTATGAGTGTCTCTTGAAAAGTATTTCCTATGGGAGTTCTTTAACTTGGAATTAACATTTACACTTCATTTTAGCAGGTTTTGCAGAAGTGGTGTGGTTATGGAATAAGACATCAAAAATGCCTTTTTGATTGGAGAACAATTATATTTGCAATTGATGTTTACAGCATATTTTATGTATTGTTCTAAATAATCTCAGGTAGCAGGACTCCCTTCTGCACAGTTATAGAACACTGGAATTAAAGACAAAAAATGTTGTGTTATTGCTACTAGAGATTTGAATTTTCCTTCAAGCTTATATATACACACCAATGAGCCAAAAAAAGAGATATGTCTGCTTTTACTTGAGCACACTTGCAGCTCCTTTGCTACTTATTCATTAGTTACACCACCATTTTATTGAAATGTATGGTGGCATTCACCTCCATCCTTTCAACCCTACCATTTAAAGGTCCCTTCCAACCCAAACTATTCTATGATTCTATGCAGTAGTAGTATCAATCAATTTTGAAATAAGAAAGGTTCCAGACATGTTGCCAAGATTTTTTTCACCTTAACTTTTTCTATTCAAATTCTAATCACTGAAAGAGATGAACAAGCTGACTTGAGTATTATTTATTGTGTTTCTAAGTGCTAATCAAGCTCATTCTTAATGGAAGGAGGGGAAAGGGAGGGAAATATATTT
This sequence comes from Calonectris borealis, assembly GCF_964195595.1. Classification (NCBI taxonomy): domain Eukaryota; kingdom Metazoa; phylum Chordata; class Aves; order Procellariiformes; family Procellariidae; genus Calonectris; species Calonectris borealis. Next base: position 49,844,359 of record NC_134316.1, on the reverse strand, counting down.
TCTTGCTGAAGTCGTGCTAAAGGTGGTATAACAAAGCACTCCAGTAATTAGTAAGTTACACCAGTAGTCTCCTTCAGTTCAAATTATGTTGCTAATTTTATTGAAAAGTAATTTTCTGGCAATAGAGATATTTAGCACCGGTTGCTAACTGGAAGCAGACAAAAAACCTCCTACTGTTGTCTTATTCTGACTGTAGTAGAAAATTCCCTTTTCTAACTTACAACCTGAAAGTATTGCTATATCCTTTAGAAAAGATGGTGAAAAACTCTAAATAAGAATTTGTAATTTATTTAGTGGCCAATTCAGAGAAATAATCCCTTACTGATAACCAGGTAGATAAGTCATGCTAAAATATTTTATTCTCGTTTTCCTTGTGTTATGCAAAGACTTCTAGTAAATATGTATTTTTCCTTTCTGTAAAATGATCCTAATGGTTTTTAATACTGTTTTTTCCATAAATGAAAAAAACTTCTAAAGAGATGTAAATAGAAACTCTAGAAATACTGTTTCACCTAGCTCATAGAGATGCTTGTCATCTTAAGTAAGGCAATGCAGGGAATCTAGAGAAAAATGCAGGCCAATTAAGTCTTCAGGTTAAAAGTTTAAATAAGCTTTATGATACACTGGTTTTGAGCAGTAGAAGGCTGAAGAGATGAAAGCTTATGGCAGAGACTGTCTCATCCATATCATGACACCTTTATTAGGAGTCCAATTGTTTACAACTCAAAATGTAATGAAAGTTGTATCCACTAAGGAGAAAGACTATGCCTCCACAATGCAAATTTTTACATTACAGAATCTAACTAGAGGATAGTGTAATACATATTAGCAATGCACTTTTCCGTTTTAAAATTCATCATTATGCAGAGACTGGAAAGCCTTTTGTTTCCATGGACAGCTGGTAATTCACCAATATCAGTTACTAATGCCCTCCACCTCATAAGTTCCAGATGTAAAAGCTTTGGTACTTGAAACAGCAGTCTTCAAAGATGTCCAAGTGATTTTTAATTGGCCTGTACAGTTAATGTTTGTCTGTATACAGAGCTAAGCAAGTGACTGGAGCCCATATCCTCCTCCTTTAGGAAGCATTACACATTGATTGCTTATAGACAAAGCATAACAGACCTGCTTTACCAGTGAGGTGATACACAAACTGCTTGTTTCAATTCATTTTCTGATAGTTATTTTTCCTCAGAGAGAAAGCCATAGTCTTGGCAAATACACTAAAACCAGGGGAGGGGGAAAAGAAGGCAGAAAAGATTTATTTCTGTTGAAACAATTTCAGCAAAACTATAATTACTGCTTAACACTAATATATTCAGGGTCCAGTTGCTATGCAACCATGAGGAAGTTACTGTATACCTGGTGTAGACAAAATGAACAGGAGAAAAGTCAACTGATTGACAGGAGATATGCCTTTATCAAACAAAGGCATGACCTTTTCACCTTTCATTATATTCTGTCTCAGACAGCTTTTCTTTATCATTTTCAACAACTTGCATCAATTCATCAACCTATGATACTTCAACAGTCCCTCCATTTTAGTACAGTGTACATCACTCTCCCAACTGTGAATCTCTGTTTGCAGTAACCAAACCACCATCATCAAGGCCATTTCCATGACAAATAGACTCCATTTTATAACTTCAGGCTTCTGTTTTTTTTTCCCCAAAGGCTTTACAAGCAAACAACTTACCTGCTCTCACATGGTATGGCTTCTGCGGCAAAAAACATACTCCTGGGTACGCTCTTACAAAACAAAGCCACCAATGGTGACTGAGCTGAGAGGGATGTGAAACAGCTTCCTACAAAGCCCAATAATTCACCTCCAAACTAAGCTAACCTGTCCTCCCTCTGTCTTACCCCCCCCATCCTCTCCTCATGCTCCCTTTATAACCCCCCTTAATAAGCTCGTTACAGTCAGCCTGGGCTATCTGCCCCATTTGGCTGATTGTTGAAAAGGCCCAACTGTGTGCAAAAAGCTCTGCATAGGCTGGGAAAAATACTCATAAATCCTAGGAAGGGTTTGGGGTCCTGATTTGGAATCCTGATTCTTAAAAGATCACAGATGTACTACAATGTAAGCAAATGTACTACAATGTAAGTGTATCTCCAGCACAAAACCAGCCGTTAGCCCATTTTCTGAGAATTCACCTGTGAATTATCAAAAGTTTCGTACTCTGTTATAGTAGCATCCTACTGCACACTAAATAGCAGCAGACTACTGTATAGTAAGTAGCAAAAACATCTTTGTAATTTTCAAGAAGTCTTTCACACATGCATCTATCAGGAGTGAAGTTGAAAATAAATAAAAGTTTATCATGATTGCCAAGTTTCTATCATTAAATGAGGTGGAAAAAGTAATTTCACGATGGAAAGGACCAGTATAGATGTGAAGCTGGATTTTTTTAAACCTTAACTCTTAATGACTATATTCCAATACATCTGATAGAAATCTTCACCTAGATGAATAAGGAAAAGAAAAAGAAAAAAAAAAAAAAAAAAAAAAGAGAGAAAAAATAGAAGAGCCAAACAATGTAATTGGGATCCTGGGTGTGTCTGATTAATTTCAATTTGTTAAATGTGTTTGGGTTGGTTTTTTTCCTCCACAATAGAACACTGAATATATATTTAAAAATAATTTAAAATTAATGAAGACACTCAAAAATATAAATTCTGACATCAGCAGGGTATTTTTCCAGCAAGAATTGTCTTCACTGGAAATACAAGCCTGTCCCCTGGGTAGAACACATTAGAATTTAATTCTGAATTCAGGGAATACTAAATGCATAAAAAAGAGTTATAAGATTTAATATAGAATTACTGGACCTCAAGAGCTTCAGGATTACATCTTTATCATGACTTCTATATAAGTAAGTCTTTGAAGAATGAAGATCTTTTTATCATTTACTGAAGAATATCATCAATTACAATCCATTTCATGACAGAAGAATGTCTGTTGGACTTAGAAATAGTCAGATGACATGTTTTTTCACTTTGCTTTGAGTCACTGTGAGACTGTTAAAAATTTACGTCATCTCTTGAGCCTTGGGTACCTATATATACAGTTAGGGTAACAATCTAAATATCTTTAGGATTTATGACCTCTGTAGGGGAAAAATTGCATAAAGATTATGAATGAATAACAGCTAGGTAGTTTGCCATGTCATAGAGTGTAAATAATGGCAGTATTATTGGGCTGAAAGAATTAATTTAATTCCTATGCCACTTGTAACTTCTATATGGTGACTTTTTGTGACCATCAGTCATATCAGAAATAATTCATATAAAAAACATTCATGTTTGTTGTCATCAGCCTTGAGAATTTCAGCAGAATGGCCAAATCTTAAGAGGATATGAGGACCAAATGACAACCTTCCTGTTCAAATTTAGAAACTAAATGCCCCTAGGGGTCAGAATTGGCTTATAGTGAAGGGGCATAAGGCAATAATTGTTTGATATGCTTTTTAGTACACTCTTGTTTGGAGAGTGTAGTAAGGGACTTCATATTTGAATAGCTTTTGGAGGCAGTGGAATTCAATCTAAAAAAGAGAATGCATGTTAATTACAGTATGCAATAGACCAGAACAGCACTAAAAGTGTACAGTACAGAAGAATATGTGTTTAGGATACGAATCATATATATTCCAAGAGGTAAGGTAAAATTACTCTCTCTATGTAATTTGTGATTTTTCAAGTCAACTATATCTCTCTTTGTTTAAAAATACACAGATTAGGTGGAATTTGACAAATTTGCATCCTTTTCCTGTTTGTAGATTATTTATAGCAGTTCACTTTCTGCACATCAGGTTAAAGAATGGTTCATACACGTGATACATAATTCATAATTTACATGCCATATGCATTAATATTTCCAACATTTTACCTTGTCATGAATGTACTTGCAAATCAATTCTTTTCTTTCAAAATTGTTTATGACGAGGGAAAAGGTGGCAAACTTCATGAAAATAAACTCACAAGCTAATTTAATGGCTGAAGCCATTTGTTCAGGATTGGCCAGTTTTGATGTGGAGAAAACTTACAATTTTTTAAAAGCTGTTTTTACACTTCCACAAGGGCTAAAAAACCAAACAAACAACTCCCCTCCTACCCCCCCCCAACCAAAACCAAAACCAAAACCAACACAACCTCCCTCCACCCCCATCAGAAAATAAAAAATTATTTATGGTTCTTCTCAAAAGCTAGGGGACAGTGGAAGTAGAAGCCATATGTATAAGAGTATTTTTACTTCAATTCAACCTTTTTCAGATGGACCCCAATGGGTCCTCAATTCACTTTTTGCTTTACTTACACAGGCTGTGAAGATACTCTAGAGACACTGTTCTCCTTTTTAGCCTTATGACATTTGACCCCTAGCTTTGTCTAGGTTGGGGTCTGTCTCTCCCATCTTCTTCATGTTTCTTTAACACTAAGAAGTGTCCTGTTTCTTATAAACTCATGGCTATTTCAGTGCCATAGCAGCAGCATGGATTCCCTCCACCCTGCACCCATTGCATTGCGCTTACCACCCTTCCATACAGCTCAGGCGAGCTTTAGCGAAGTTATACAGACCTACAGTAGATGACTATCCGAGAAGTCCCTACATCACCAAAGAACAATGTCCACTACATACATCTTGTTTTACTACATTTCTTTAAATGTCACAAGCTTTAAACAGGTCCTTTAAACCAACATATAATAGAGACAGCAAAGTATTTCAATTTAATAGAGGTAATTTTCTCTCACCTTACCCAGAGCTTTGAGCAAAAACATATTCTACACAGTGTGCTGCTTAAGTCAAAGTGTTTGTAATTTATCTGCTGGATTTTTACAAACCATAAATTGTCACTTTGTCACTCTGCTGACTGACAGGCCATCCCACATTGAGCTGCAATATCCAGTTTTTTAAACTGACAGTATATTACTGTCTAGCATCAGCAAGTCCCAATTGATTTGAGTTGTAAATTAAATGCCCTGATGGTTGTAATATGGTGATTTATTACTAGAGTCAATGGAGGTTTTTCTTTGCAGTGGATATGAGCATGTGCACAAAAATACAAGTCCCCAGAGTCCCACTCAGAGTGTGAATAATCCATAATTTTCAAGCAAACCACAGCATGAAACCTGGTCAACAGGGAGTTTGAGGGAAATAAAGTTATGGAACCAGAGGACATCAGCTGTGAAAAGCAGACACTGAAAATGCTCCTGGTGGACAATTCTAATGTTTTTAAATACTGAGACAAAAGTTTTCACGAACTAGCTAGTAACAAACCTCATAAACTTGATCTGAAGAGTAGCTGAAACGGAAAACACAGAAGAAAAGCAAACCAAATTAAAAGAGAATTTTTTTATTTTAATTTAAAGAGGCTGTTCAGCATTTAATAGTCATTTAAAAAGGATGAATTCCTGGTCTCTAAGAAGTATCAAAAATCCCTTGTTAAGTTAGTACTTCATTTTTTTTACAAATGAGGAGTAAAATGTTAAATTAATTTTCACCATTTCTGTTGACCATTTCTTTTCTATGATGGAATTCTATTTTTTAAAAATCAAAATCAATACATTTTGAATCTTGGACTTAGCAGAGTGTTGGTTTGTTTCTTTCTTTCTGTTTGCTTACAGAAAGTATTTGTTTTGGGGCTCAGTGTACCTGGTATCATCCTTTAAAGCACAAAAATAAATTTTAACAGGGTGATACACATAACAAGAGTGCAGTTATCACCTTTCTCTGCAAAGCTAAATAGTTCAGCTGAAGACTTTTCCAAACTTTTTGTGGCTCACACTTCCTTTGCCATCCTAAAGTTACAATATTATCACTTTAGCTGGAAAGGATTCAGAGTGCAATGCTCCACAGAGCATTTCCCAGGACAACTTCCTAATTTAGCTCTATTAATTCCCCCCATAAGAAGCCCTTTTAAGTGTCAATTGGATTGCTGAGAAAAGACAAGTGCCATTCACAGAAGAGAAGGAGGCTAGGCAAGGAGTACAGAATTTCTTACTAATGATCTGATTTTGTGTTAATGAGCACAGAATGATGCTCACAAAAATCATTAATCCTGATACTTGATGTTCACTTTGATTTGGCTAGAGATTCAGACTATTTCAGACATTTTCTGTGACGGTAAAATTGATGTTTTACTAACACCTTGTGCAAGGTCCAGAGGGTTCTGCAAGTTTTCCTTTCTGTTCTTACAGTGCTTGAATGTATACCCATTGTGAAAGACAATTTGTTCTAACTATTCACAGCAAAAAGAGACAGAGAAGACTTTTCATCTGGTAGAGGAAAAGCTTTAAATAAATTTTAGAAGGCTGTATGCAACTTGAACCTATAGTATAGATGGAATTGGAATGTTCACTTGCTCTCTATTAGAATAACTTTTCAGGACTGGGGTTCCAAAACATGAAATCTAGTTTTCTAGCTAAATTACACTCTTCTTTTGCCTGGACCTTTCTAGTCAAATACAGAGCATGAAACAGCACTGCATAACATCTTTAATAAAGAAAACAGGAAAGGGGTGAAAACATGCTTAACTGTACAGAAAGCTGAGCACTTTAGTCAGCATTAATTACATTTAATATAAGGAATTCAAAGGTAGAAAAGCATGCAGACTAACCATCTAGATCACTTCCAGTCAATGGAGGGAACAAACACACCAGAGACAGTTTATTGTATCTTTTGTAGGATAGGACAAGTCACTCTGTGGAAATACTCTTCTATCATACTGACTGTAGTTGGAGTAGGCTTGATTAACTGAGATCAAAAGCTTGCTTTTAGATGGGTGAAAAAAAAATGAATTCTAGTCCTAGACTGTAATAAAGAATGATATTTGATAAATTTGATCCAGGAAAAAATCTTAGCAGGTTTGGTTTTTATTACGGAAAGTTAATTAAAATATGTATTTTTGAATACCAATCTGATAAATTAACTAGGAAAAAATCTATAAACAGTCAAATATTCAATGTTCAAAGAAGTTATGACTGTCTAGGTAAGTCACTTAACAAAGTGAGTTAATATAACTTCTCCTCAAGCAGATAAATAAGACAAATTTTTCTTAGCTGTACTTAGTTCCTGCAAAGTTTGTTTCAGTTTCTGTAAATACTGTGTATTGATCTAAAAAAATCACTTCTAATGAATATTCATATTATTCATGCAAAATGAACTAAGCTGCTCATAACTTTGTGTATCTGTTCACTCAGGGGTTCCCACACTGAGCCTACTAATAGCAGTGACTCATTATGGTAATCAGGCACAGTCTGCGTGATGTTCAAACTATCATTACTGCCCTTTGTGATCAGCCCTGAGCCCCAGCTTCTATCTTAAAAGGCACGTAAGGACTATGCAATAATAATAGAATGAAATTTAGTTACTTGAACCACACTTCGTGTGGACAACAATATTCCACTTAACCAGAACTGCAAGGTAAGGCTGGAAATATTCCTGTACGAATAGGTACCTTTCCCAGGAGAAAATGAACATTAACAGGAATTGGATGCCTTCTTTAGCACATCCATTCTGGAGATGGCTCATCCAAAAAGCAAATGTCAAATGTCCCTACTCAATCCTTTGCTAGGAGGTAGATTTTGACTGGACTAAGCACAGTAGGAGACAAGATGGAGTCAGGCGAGCTGGCTTTTAGAAATTACAGAGTTAATAGATAAATAAAACCTTTTTCCTTCTTTTCTCACAGTGCAATCGTGATGTCTGTCCCTAGACAAGTTAGGCTGCTCCGAACTGGGCCTCTGATACACATTCACAGAATAAAGCAGCTGGTCAAAGAGTAAAGCCATTGAGAAGTCTGTGTGAGACTCTATTTAGCACCTATGCTGCCTGCCTCCCTGCCCCAGTATATTATAAAGGAAGCAAAAAAGAGGGGCCTTCTGAGCCATGTTCCTGGGTGAGAAATTTCACTCACCTGTGAACAGCCTGGATCTCAAAATCATGACAGCATAAGGATTCTGTTAGAGGCAAGGCCAAAGCTGAAAATGCTGAAATGTTCATAATTTCTAAAGTTTTGAATGACCATAATTTCTGCTTCCATAGTGATTTTAATACAGATGTACTTTTTTTTCTTATGCAAGAATAATTTTTTCTTTATAGCCTTGTTTAATCATTGTCAGTATTAATGTAAACTATATACATATGTGTTTTAGAAGATCTCTGAATCTCAACAGTAGGTAATGAAATCAGTTCTAGCCTTCATTTTCTAGGCACCCGAAGTCATGTGTTTTTGTTCTGTGGATATAAACTTGCGCATCAACAAAGGTAGCAACTGCTTCTTACAATAGACAGAAGACGACTTTTAAATATTGGCATTACCATATTGGCTATAACAAAGGAGACTTTCCCAAAATTAAACAATGCATATTTGATATGAAAACTAACAGAACATTTTTGCAGAAATCCTGGCAAGTGTGGGATCGTAGAGTAGATTCATTAAAACAAAGTACATTCACCAGAAAAACAAGCATACTCACATACAACCTGGTATTCTGAATTAGATTATACATGGTTGCCCTGTATTACTTGTGTTTCCTACCAAAGGTTGTACATCATTGGGGGGAAAGAAAAGCATAAGGCAGTTTTAGTTGCTATTACTATTCATTTTGGACTAATATAGGATAATGACTGCTAATGCTTTATGGATTTATTTTTCCTTAATGAATGAACAAAGCATCCTGTTAACACCAATGACAGTACCATGAATGCCTCAGGGTAGAAAAGATCATGTGTCAATTAGTGCCTCATCAACATTTCAACTGTTGATTATACAATCTCTTTCTTTTATTCTACATGGCTTTGCATTCACAATAAACTCATCTGAAATTAATCTGCTTTCATAAGACAAAGAAGTTTTAGCTGTTATAGTTTTGACTTCTGCAACAGATGCAAGCCATTTTCCATTCCAGCTTAAAATTAAGATAGAAAAGCATTGCAAATAGACTAACGTCTTATACTTATTTTCCGAGAAAACGAAGGGGAGAACCTTTTCAGAGTTGAAAGACAGCAAATATTGAAATAATGAAACCATTTTCCTGGGATATTATACATGCATATAATTAATTTATAGAGCATATTCAAGACAAAACAGTGAATACCCTCGGTTAGGGGGTTAAGATTAGCAAGGAAAGAGGATAGAAGTATTTCATTTATCTTCCATTTCAGTTGTTCAAATGTATATACCATTAGTATCACACAAACTATTACTACTCAAAGATCTGGAAACATAGTGTCACATAGAGGAGTGTTAGGGGTTAAGCTAGCTAGTTAGATAATTTACATGAAACAACATCATCACATATAGTCTCTGTAAAATGAGTTTATTTAATTTTAATCAAATGAACTAGATTAAAAGACCTTACTGGGAAAGTCAGTAATGCACAAAAGGGCTTACAAAGTCCCTGATGGTTGTGTGCATAAAAAACAGGTTTTGAGTTTTCTGAAACAAAATCAGTAATACGAAAGAAACTGATTACGCCCTGAGAAATCAGGCTCTGGGGATGATTTACCATACCTGACTCAGCTCACAGGGGAAGAAGCACCAACTGATATTGTCACTGGAAGTGTTTCAAGAACAACAGGCTCCCCCATTGAACAGTGAAATGCCAGTGTATTGCTGAACCTTTGCTCAGGGCTTTGCATTGTCTCAGCTGGGACAATGCTTTTAACTCACCCCTGAGAGCACCTGTCAGGGACAGAGGCTGCCTGGCTTTTTGCAGTTTGGGAAAGTCTTGCAGAATGTAGAATCTATCATAATTTTTCTTTTGTTGTTCCAAGTGCTTATGTGCTCTTTCTTGAAAATGGCTATGACGGGTATAATTGTTATAAGTCTGAAAAAGGGTATATTTGCTTTTTTTTTACCTTCTCCTTACCCAAATACCTCTGGAAATGTAGTGAAATATTACCTCTCCCTAGGAACTTTGCCTTGTTAAAAGCAATATGCAGTTTAAATAGTAACAGCATTTCTGAAGGAACATGATCGCTGGGGAGAGGCATGGAAAGGCATGAATTAGTGCCTTGGATAAACTGCCGTTCTTCTTTAAGTGGAGTGGGGGTTTTACTGGGGCCTCTATGAACCCATTGCTTTGTGAACTGCCATGACTGGAAACAACATGAGAAAATACAGTGAATAAAGAATCTTTAGGATTCAATTGTGTCTTTATCACTATAGATTATTTCTTGGGCAGCGTGTCTGAGGAAAATAGACTTTATGGGCTAAGTAACAAGGAGTGAGGAAAGATCTTCAGACTTGCCTAGTTTAATATAAGACAAATAATTGTTGGACCTGATAAAAGTTATTCTTGTGAAACACAATGAACCTGAATGTGCCAAGGGAATTTAGGAAAGGTTAATGATATTGGCTCACTTCTTACAGACATCATACAGCATCACAGCTCTTGAGAGCACTGCAAACTGCTGTCTGCCAAACAGACTTTGGGAAAATTTTAGTTCCCACATACACAGTGATGATCAACAAAAGCTTTTCAGATCAGTTCATCTTAAAAAGGTAAACATTTCCATGCTACCTATATGCTGAATGGTAAAGGCCAATGGGAAATCAGTCCTACTGAGAGTTCTAGACATGATATTGATATTTTAGCTTGCTTCACTGACCAGTTTTCAGCTCCTTTTTCATCTGTGGTTAGTAGTAACATCATGATCATATTTTATACATGCAGTCAGTTCTTCGGCCATTCTTCACTCACCTGGCTTGGGCCTTGGTCTTGATTTTTGTTTCCAAAATTGGGTGAATTTTCTTAAACCTAATGATGTAGCTAATATTTGAGGTCCGAAGTTATTTCATCAAAAAAAAATTAACAAACTTTCTTGCATTATCTTGTTACTTATACATGGATTGTTCATCTCCCTTCTTACCAATGCAAACACATGCATATTTCTCTCTATGACAAAAAAAAAATTCATTGTTAATACAATATACTCCCTTGCCAATGTAAAACTGTCCTAATGGGGGTATTTTCTATTGTAACCCTCACACATGCACATGCTTGTGCAAGAGGTTGTCTGAACTCGGGTCATTTTTTTACATCTTTGAAATTATTATTTCTCTTTGAATATTTTTGTCTAAAAGAGGGCACCTGGGTCATAAAGAAAAAAAGCAAGGTCTAAATGAGTTCTCAATTAGTGCCTGAACATTTATCATAATCTCTTACCCTCTAAAGGAACAAACAGTAGAAGTACGTACTCATACAGCTTTGTTGCAGATGCCAGCTGGCTACAGAGAACATTTTATCCCACCATTAGTAGCAGGCTTCTGTAAATTGTAATGTTATAATTTGTCATATAAGCTCATATATGTCATATGCAGCTGTAAGACCATATCATCATTTGCTGGCATTTGTCTGAAACGACGCATCCTTTCCTAGAGTCATTGTTACAGTAATATTATATCCCATTTTAATCCAATACATCCTTGTTTCATAGTCTTTGCTTACAATTCCAGATCTGTTTTTTTTTTATTATTATTACAGCTAAATTATGCTTACATTATAATTTTGATTATATTTTAATCACTTAAGATGAAGAGATAAATTTCTGCTTAAGAACCATTTTGCTAAATCATTGTTATTTAAGACAGAGACATGATATGTGGATTAGAAGTCTTTTGCTATGAGACAATTACTCATTTTCAGGTAGTGAATTGCATAAATAAGACACCTGAATGACCTACTCCTTGTGTCATTTAGTCTATCTTCCTCTGTCATTGAAGTTATTCTGTACACCATATTCTTTAATATTCTTTCACTGCATTGTCAATTGATTCAGATGATGGAGTTTCCAGCAATTCTGTCTGCATATTAACATATATTTTGCTATATTTTCTTGATATTCACAGTGAAATTTCTTGTTGCTAATTTCACCTTGTTACTATTATTTAGAGCTCTGTGCATCGACCTGTTAATATCAATCCCCCCATATATACCTATTTATTTATCCTGAGCCATACTAGTGAAAGTTTGCTTGGAAGGCAGTCAGTGACTGTGCTCTATATATTGTGCTTTGTTTTTTGTTTTTAACTCTACCAAAATATATCTCAAAACTTGGGGAAGGAAAGGTGATAACTAAGTATAATCTAGCACAGGAGAGACAGTAAGAGTTAATGAGATCTGAAGGACAATAATAAAAAGAAAAGTTATGAATTATTTAAAATGAGCTGGGTTATTTGTAAAAATAATGGGATTAATTCAAGGGAAGGAACATTTGAATCTCAGAAGAAATTTCCTTGCAATAGGCTTCCTGTTGGGATAGAAGAACTTTTCTCTCCAGAAGCAAAAGGAGATCTGTTGCTTGGAGTGGTACAGTTTTTTCTGGGCAGCAGGACTGAAAAAGTGCTATACAGCAGTCCTCCACTGACAGTGGGATGAATTTACATTCAAAGATGTAATTTCCTATCTCTTAACTTCTGTAGTTCTCAAAAAATGTGTGTGTCTACATGGAAACAAGTCTGTCCTTCAGTCCTTTCTCAGTCAGAGACACAGTCTACCACCCTTATCTACCACTGTCTCCAGTGTAACCTGAATACAGATCAATAGCAAATCACATCAAACACATAATCTTGTCTGTAGTCCCACATAATCCTAGTGGAACCGTTCAGTATTATAACGGAATATTCATCATTAGTGGTATGACTACACAATAACAGTTTTTCTCTTTAATTTCCCATGCTTCTGCACAGACAGCTCTCTGCAAAAATGATGCTGCTTCCCACTGGAGAAATGTAATTTCTCTCACTGATTGAACCTGATATTAAGGACAGATCCACTGCATGCTAACATGATACCGATGACCTCACCTTACCTGGAAATTAACATTTCCTGTTGTGTGACAATTTATTTATTTAGTTCTTGTAAAAAGTGGCAGAAAGTAACCAGCAGAGATTGAGTTTCAGTTGAGAAATTGGCCTATCACTTTTTTCCTTCCTTTACCGCCATTTCTTCAGGTACCCATACAATATCAAAATACTCTTTGTGAAGCTAAGAAATATTGTTGTAATTTATATTATGCAAGTCATATCACCATTTTAACCAGGAACAGCATATAAACTGTTACTGATAAATACTTTGTATGACCTACAAGCATAGCCTCTAGGGAACAGAATGCTAAACACAGACGACCGATACAAATTTCACAGATTTGTAAGGGGCAACAATATCTACAGAGTTGCTTGAGAAGAACAGAAAGAGAGGTTGAAGGAACTTTTCTCATGCAGATTCTACCATTTCAGCTGCAAATAATTAACATTAGTAAGATTTGTTTCAGGCTTTTAAGAGTACAGTGGTAGTTTATTGTAAAGTATTAAACATTATCTAAAGAAATAAGGAATAGTAGGCCAGATTTTAACACATCTCTTGATAAATCTTGAAGATTTTGACTCCTATTAAAGTTTTGATGACTAGTTAAACAAAATAACTGCCACAAGAAATAAGTCCTTCTCTGTTATTCAAGAAATAAAGATTAAAAATTTAGATTAGACCACAAACTTAAGTCATAAACAATAATGACTGAAGTTTCATTCATTTTCTATCACTCATTCAAGAAGCTGAACTTACCTGTGTGAATGAGTTCAACTGTGGAGGTGCTCTCTTTTTCAAATAAATAAGATCAAAATATTAGACCAAAATTAAAGCAAAGCAGTGAAAAGACTGCCAAAAGATAGCCAAGGTTATCTTCAAGGCTATAATAATAATAATATCAACAACAGTAATAATAGTTCTCACTATTACATTAAAAAGCAAATGAATCACAAATTTGAGGTAGATGTGTTTTCTTTAAGTTTTCTTTAAGGGTATTGAGTATTTGACCAAACATCAGAAGCAGCAATTCACATAATTATATTAATAGCCACTGTTTCAGCATTGAACATTACCTCCATAGTTGGTGAAACTAAACTTTGAATCACTTGAATAAGTTATTAATTTTCTTGAGATTATTTCCATTTCTAGAATTTAGGACTATGAAGTAATAAAATATCTTTGGAGTAATATTCTACCTCATGTGGTGTCCTCTGGGAAAAGCAGAAATATGGTGTTGCTTTTTGAGCATGACTGACCGACCATTTGGGCATCAGGGAAAGTAAATCTGCATTGCATATTGAGATGAAACAAGGTTCACTCCAATTATGCAGCAACCAAAAAGATGGCCAAAAAAGAAGTGTCTGCATTTATGAATCCCCAAGTCTGACTGAAAAATCTCTGCCTCCTAGTGAACATTCTGGGTAAACCTACCCACCACATGCTATTTTCACATGTCTGATATAAAGGAAAATAAAAGTACTTGACCCATTGATACACTGCTATTAAATCTCTTAACCATTCCAGTGTTATATATATGATATTGGCTTTCTTGTTACCCTTGATCATTTGCCATTTACATTGTAAAATAGGACATTAAGATATGAAGACAACCAAGTATTATTCTCACTTCTTTTTGGAGTACAATATTAACAATATCGTCCCAATTTTCAAGAAGGGTAAGAAGGAAGACCCTGGTAATTACAGGCCTGTCAGTCTCACTTCGGAGCGTAGTAAAATTATGGAGAAGGTTATTCTAGAAGTTATTGAAAAACACTTGAGAGACAATGAAGTCATTGGTCGTAGGCAAAACGGGTTCACGAGGCGAAAGTCCTGCTTAAAGTAACTTAATTTCCTTTTACGACAAGGTCATCGATCTAGTTGACCAAGGGAAGCCAGTAGATGTGGTGGTTTTGGATTTTAGCAAAGCTTTTGATACTGTCTCTCACAGTATCCATCTGCACAAAATGTCCAGCACACAGCTAGACAAGTCCATAACGCGCTGGGTGAACAATTGGCTGACGGGTGGGGCTCAAGGAGTTATAGGGAATGGGGTTACATCAGGCTGGCGGCCAGTCACCAGTGGGGATCCCTAGGGCTCAGTTTTAGAGCCAGTGCCCTTTAATGGTTTTATAAATGATCTGGACGCAGGAATCGAGTGTACATTAAGTAAGTTTACCGATGATACTAAACTAGGAGGAGCTGTGGACTCCCTCGAGGATAGAGAGGCCTTACAGAGAGATCTGGACAGACCAGAGAGCTGGGCAATCACCAACCGTATGAAATTTGACAAGAGCAAGTGCTGGATTCTCCGCCTGGGACAGGGTAATCCTGGTTAAACACACAAATTGGGGGATCAGAGGCTGGAGGGCAACCCCACAGAAAGAGATCTGGCGGTTTGGGTTGATGGCAAGTTGAATATGAGTCAGCAGTGTCCTCTGGCAGCCAAAAGGGCCAACCGTGTCCTGGGGTGCATCAAGCACAGCATAGCTAGCCGGTCGAGGGAGGTGATTGTCCCACTCTACAATGCACTGGTGTGGCCCCACCTCAAGCACTGTGTGCAGTTTTGGGCACCTCAATATAAGAAAGACATCAAACTGTTAGAGTGTCTGGAGGAGAGTGACCAAGATGGTAAAAGGTCTTGAGGGCAAGACTTGTGAGGAGGGGCTGAGGTCACTGGGCTTGTTCAGCTTGGAGAAGAGAAGGCTGAGGGATGACCTCGTCACAGTCTACACCTTCCTCATGGGGAGCAGTGGAAGGGGAGGTGCTGATCTTCTCTCTCTGGTGACCAGTGATAGAACATGAGGAAATGGAATGAAGCTGCATCAGGGGAAGTGCGGGTTGGACATTAGGAAAAGGTTCTTCACTGAAAGGGTGGTCTGTCCCTGGGAAGTGGTCATAGCACCAAACCTGTCAGAGTTCAGGAGTGTCTGGACAATGCTCTTAGCCATGTGATTTAGTGTTAGGTAGTCCTGCGAGGAGCAGGGAGTTGGACTTGGTGATCCTTATGGGTCCCTTCCAATTTGAGATATTCTGTGATTCAATACACAGAGATTACTAATGTGTATTTGTGTTTTCTCTTATAACACTGTGTAACTCTGAATTCAGACCCAAACTCTCTTTGATTACAACAGGATCAGATTTGTGTCCATAATCCTTACGGTAGCAGTAGTGTGTTCATATAATTAGTTTCTCCTAGGGCCTATCTTACATTAAGCAAGTGATTCAAAAAATAGACAATATCACATTAAAATCATAGGAGAAGCATTACTCTCTCAGTAAGTCATCATGTATTTTCAGACACCAAAAAGAAAAAAAAAATCTTCTATATTTGGAGATCACAAGATAAGCAGGGAAGAAAAAAATAATTAAGAGTAAACAATAATTTAAGAGCAGTGACTTCCAATAAATAGTGCTAAACTTCCTTGGTTTAAGAAGACACAAGAAACTAAAATGCAGGAGCATAACACAACTTCCCATTCCTTTGTTGAATGCTGATGTGCAGCTAGGTAATCTTTTGTCTTCTTTTCATGTCTACTGCACAGTAGATTCATTACAATTGTTAAATATTGCAATTGCCATGGTCTTAATTGTTAAGGCATGTGTATAATGTACAGTGCTAAACAGGCACTGCCTACAGGCCATGACTCAAGCTCAGAGGTGACAATAGTGATGGCCTAAGTTATGAAAACTGAAAGCAAGGTAAAATGGTACTGTCATGATAGGAAAGATGTTCATCACAAGAAAAACCACAGGTGAATGAAAGACAAAACTCACATCACAGATATTATCCCCCTTTCTTCCTTACTTAGAACATCCTTCCAAAGCCTCAAAGACATTGCATAGCTCTAAAAAAACTTTCAAAATAAAGCAAACATGGAATTAATAGGACACACAGTTCCATAAATCCATGGCATAAATGGAAAAAAACCACACAAGCACTGCTTGACAATGAGTCCATCCAGGTCTTGACATGCAAGTATTTGACAGCTACAGATAGAGTGTTCCCATGATAACAGAAATCCACTCATATCAGTTCCATGAATTTACACTATAATGCAGAAAATAATGGGTTTCTTTCTTTTTTGGGGACTGGAGTTCTTTCATGTGCCTCAAATAATTTTTTTTCAATATGCTTATATCAATGTTTATCAGAAACAATAGAGTGACTTTGTGTAAATATTTAAGTACATAAAGCAGCTCTTACGTTCTATCCTCTACATTTGTAAAAGACTTAGCATGCATCCAACAACAGGTTTTGCCTTTGCATTTATTGCAGAAATGTCAAATATTGTACTGACTGCTGCTTCTACGGAAGCTCATGCCAAAATTCATATTAACTTCACTGGGAGCAGAATCGGTTCCACTGGGTAATACTGTAACCCTTGCCTACAGCATTAGGTTGCTAACATGTCCAAGTAATTGATTCCCCTGAGGGTTTATCTCAAATGATGGAGGAAAAATAAAGAAATATGAATAGATATGGCTAATACATTTTTCCTTGGATATTTGCACTTTAGTCTAATACAGTAATGGATCAAACTGAGCTCTGACTTCAGATGCTTCAGGATTTGTACAGCTCTATTTCATTTTTACATGTAAGATTATCCAATGCTTTTCAGTTTTGTTTCTAAATATAGAAATGCCATGATGCAGTAACATTTGACATCTGACTTAGCAATCCTTGAATTTTCTGGTGTGTAAAAATCAGAAAGACAACCATAAGCACAATGGGAAAATTTTCATCTTCATATACAAAGTGGAAATTAAGAATGGAAGCTGAGAAATGTCTGCTTCTATAACACTACTGAGGGATTGTGTAATGTCTTTTAGTTAAGTCAATTTCTCATGAGATAATATTAATTAAAATAATTAATTAAAATAATTTCACTTTATTATAATTAGGAACTTCAAATATTTATCTTGCTGCAGCTAGAAAATACCTTGCAAGAAGCAAGAAAGCTAGGTCAGATGCAAAAATGCTTGTTCTTCTGCTATCTTTGATCTTGTTCCTGGCAGACTCCAAAAGTGTTTCTACAACTTACCAGCGGTGCTCTTTACATCCACTGAAAAAAAAAAAAAAAACCCCAACAAAATTTTGTGAAGAAAGATAAGCATAAAAAAAAAAAAACTCAAACCCAAAAAAGAGTATCTAAATTACCAGCCCATTTCAATGCAACTTTTAGTCATGGCTAAGGTATTACACATTTGATTATTAGTTATTTATGGGGTAGGTGACAAGTATGCATCAAGCCTTAATGCATTGAAGCTAATGCCTACCGTTGTCATCATTGGCTTTAAAAGAGCTTGTGATAGGTCTCATTTATCATATCAGTGAGGTTCTCTTGAGCAGAAATTGTCTGTAGGAATTCTGCATGTGATCTCACAAACCGCTTCGAACACCGCCATTATTATATCCATAGTCCTGCAATTGTTTTCCATAATAAACTATCCTGTGGCTGAGAAGTACACTCAGCTCTTCTTAAACTGATAACTAGCCAATAAATACTAGAAGTTGTTGTTACAAGTCTGTGAAAGTATATCTCTAAACCACATTTTGTTGTTCCAGTCTCCAAAATTATATAGTTTTTCTGGCAGAATCCTATGTATCAACAGAGGCTATTTCTACACTGCATTTTGCCAATGCTGGGTTCAACTTGAGTTTCATTGCCACTACGTGCTTTGAGAAACTGTGCTCTAGTGTAGGTTTGTAGCTTACTCAGGTTAGCAATACTCCTTATCATATGTCTAAGTATGCCTGTATTTGCGGTGTGAACAGAATGAGTGTATTTTGCCTAGCTCAGTGACCGTAATCTAGACTATTATAAATAAAATATCTCTTATTTTGTATGTGAGCAGAGGATAAGCACACAAATTAGAACTGCATAAACTGTTTTCCCAAATTTTAATTATTGACCACACAACAGCAAAGTGATGTCACCATCAGGACATTTCTAGACTAGTCCTGGAGTTAGCTGTTACAAGACAATATGCTCTCTGAATCAGGGAGACAAGTGCAGCTGTGCTACAGACGTTCTCCAGATTGCAAAATGGAAAAAATAAAGCTGTGCGTAAGTGCTAACCTGCCTTGAGTGCACTTCACCATTGAGCACCCTTTAGTCAGTATGGAATGTTTCTTATTTCTCGTTGTTCTTTAATATGAAATTCTGCCATCATCTGTTTTAAAAGCAAATGCAAAATATGTAATTATTTTGTGAGCCATAGCTATGTTGTCTTTAGTGTTTACCCCATTCTGATTGAATGATACTCCTGGTTTTTTCACTGTTCTCTTACACACTGCTGGTTAGATCTTTACAGGGTCTAACACATCATGGCTGTTGCCATTTTTCACTTTATGCTTTTACTACTCATCTCCAAAATGCATTTTTCCTTCCAGATCAGCAAAGCAATTTGAAATGTCTAAAATCTCAGTCATAGTTTTTCATTTAGTTAAAAAATAGAGAAAAATAAAAATAATTTTGTGATGTCTCAACCAAAAGTAGTTTTATAGGATCATTTTTTTTCTTTTCCACAACCAAAACCAAAAGTATTGTCTTTTGTGGATTCAGTGACTGCTTGGCAAAGAAACCTCTCTCAAACATTTGGCTAGCCTTTGTTAGTTGCATTCATTTCTGATCTGGAAAGCAAAAATCTTTTATAATTAGGCAATTCTTCATAAAAATTATTTTCTAGAAGTACAGAGCTCTTCAGATATACACAATGCAGTCCCATCAAGGCCCAGAGAAAATCTAACCAGATCACAGTAGAATTTATTTTACCAGTCTTATGCAAAGCAACTAGGATTCATATCCATAATTAATACAGACATAATTGACAGTCTCAGGCATGATCACAACTATATCAAGATGAAATCAAGAGAAGTTGGTTCACCACATTTACAGCAGTTCCACCTTCTTCACGGTGTTATCAGCAAAGCGTGAGCAAAAAACAGTGGAAATGCCTCGAAGAAACTTGAGCGGGAGGAACTTAACTACCAAAGCATCCTACTACAGTTCTGAACGTCTTTGTTGTTTGACTGCTTTTACTGCATTATAGACCTGTTCCTCTTCAGTGACATCATAACTAGAACAACATTAGTTTTACAATCAAAACTTAATTTGTCCAAAAGTAGCAGCAACTATACAATGTATTTTGGAAGTTACCAATGTGGACTAAGTATTTTTGGTTTGTTTTTTTCATTCATTTCATCAATATACGATGACAGAAAGGTCTCTAATCCACCCAAAAGAGACCACAAACACCTTAGAAACATAAATGGCAAATACAAAATTGGGGATCTGCCAAGGTGACATCTGAGAGACTGCTGAGCTGGGGAAGAACTGGTGAGAAGAGGTCAGAGACACCAGCATTCTCGGAATGGCAAGCCTTTCACTATCAAGTATCACCAAATCACATATTAAAGAGGAGAGTATCTGTCAGTAACTGTTCTTCTGATTATGTTTCTCAGTCTCTCAGTCACTTTCTGCACCCTAGATTACATGATCCTGTTGACCTCTTCAACTGGGAATGAATGCAGTGATACAACATTTTACTGAGCCCTTCCTTGCCATGTGTTTGTCTGTCTTTCCATCAAAAAGGCACTTAATACATATAGAAAAGACTCAAAAGCTATGTGAAATCTCAAACACTATGCTCTGCTGTTGTGGTTTAACCCCGGCTGGCAACTAAGTATCACACAACCGCTCGCTCACTCCCGCCCCAGTAGGATGGGGGAGAGAATTGGAAGAGTAAAAGTGAGAACACGTATGGGTTGAAATAAGAACAGTTTAATAATTGAAGTATAATATAATAATAATAATAAGAAGAAGAAGAAGAAGAAAAGAAGAAGAAAAAGTAATGAAAAGGAAAATAACAAAAAGAGAGAGAAATAAACCCCAAGAAAGACAAGTGATGCAAATGAAAAAAAATTGCTCATCACCAACTGACCGATGCCCAGCCTGTCCCCAGGCAGTGACCCCTTGGCCAGCTTTCCCCAAGTTTATATACTGAGGATGACATCATATGGTATATAAGATCCCATTGGCCAGTTTGGGTCAGCTGTCCTGGCTGTGCCCCCTCCCAGCTTCTTGTGTATCTCCAGCCTTCCCAGTCGGTAGAACATGGGAAGTTGAAAAGTCCTTGACTTAGTGTAAACACTACTTAGCAACAACTAAAACATCAGTGTATTAATTATCAACATTATTTTCATCCTAAATCCAAAACACAGCACTATACCAGCTACTAGGAAGAAAATTAACTCTATCCCAGCCAAAACCAGGACATCTGCTTTTTTAATATGCATTCTTTGGGGGGATTTATACAATACTTCTGAGAGTTTAAATGTTCTCTATTAGTATCTCAGCCAAAAGAATTTTCCTTTATCTGCACATGTCAAATTATTTTCTTCTCCCTTCATCCTACCTATACTTTGTGCAAGTGATCTGCTTTATACTCTCTCCATCAAGTTTCACCTTACTCAGGATTTATTAATCAGAAAAACGGCAAGACAATCAAATTAGGTCCAGCATGATCCTGCTGTCAAAAAATCACCCAGGTGTGATTGATTAATAGAAGAATGCATCTGATTTTGTGGTGCGAGTCCTTCCCTCAAAAAATTTGCAGTTGTTTAACATGTTTCTGTCAGCAAACCTTCTCAGCTGACAATCTTTATGGAAGCCATCTGTTTCTGAGGGTTATAAATACTTTATCAAAATATTTATGACATGTTTCTACTGAAAGATGATATCTTCTCCTTTTCAATAGATTAATGTCTTAGAAGTAACTGCAAAAGCTTGCATACAGTCAGAAAATAAACTTTAAGATTTATCTAATTCACCAGCAAATGACATAGCCCATAGCCTCAGTCCATTTTTTACTGTCATAAAGAATATTAAACTAACATCAACACTTTCCGAGATGTTGTTTTATTAAAAGACTTAAAGGTCATGTTAAATTAAAAATAAGTAGAACTTAAAATGGCTAATCTGAGGTTGCATCTTCCATCTTATCCCTCCTCCTGACTTACCACGCATTTGTCTATTTCTTGGCTTGATGTTTTTCTGTCATTTCAAGAAGTATTTGAATTCTGATATTTTAGGCATCCATCTTACAGATATGGAGGTAGTTCAAACTCTGTGAAAACTTTCACTTTGCTGTCCTGCAATTATCCATACGAATAAAACAATTATTATATATCTTTTATTTTTCTGTAGTGACCAGAAGCATTAGCTAGATCAGGACCCATTTTGCTAGACACAAAGTAAAAAAAAAAAATTGTGGCCATAGGATTTTATAGGCTCAAAGAGAATATAGAATATGTAAACGGATAAGCAGCAATAAGGCCTGAGAAAAGAGGATGAAGGAAGAAGAATGACTTTGCATTAAACAATCGCATATGCAGTTTGAATCTGTTAGCAGATCGGGAGAAGTAATATTAGGCTGCCATCCATCCTTTGTCAGGTGGATATTTTTTGTGGAAAAAATTTTGAAGGTGAGATTAGTCATCACATTCTTTTAAAGTGAATCTTAGGTTAACTTTGTTAAAAGGCTTTGCTTGCTTCCAGCTGCTTTGTACCGCAGTGACTTTGATTTTGTCCTCCTGTGTAATATATATTTCAAGAGATGCATATATGTAGGAGGAAAGATTTTTTTAGTTGTGCCTAGAAGGCATATAAAAATAATGCTATCAAAGACTGGAGAGCTACGCCATCTTTGAGAAATATCTTGTGGTTTTCACTAATTTATTTTTAACTGACCACTATTTCTTAATTTATTTGATTTTCTTTTTATCTTTCCCTCTCAACCCTTTCAGTATGGAATACTGAAGCCTTTGCACTGATCGTCTTTTACATGCACTTATTGTTTTGTATATAAATACAAATCAAATGGTATCTGAAACTGATAGTATATCCTTTTCTTCCTAATCTTTTTAGATCTACAGAATAAAGATTTTTGCCATTATTATCTGCTCAGTAAATACTATCATTGTCTTTTAGAGAGATTGTATTATGAACATACATATTTATTGGAAGAATAAAAACGTCATTCCATAGCCTCCCTGATATTAGTCATTTTCGCCCTTTGTTAATGGATATGACCCAATCCTGTGAATAAGATACCAACGCGCCTCGTGTTACTCACATGAATAAAACTTGGTGCATACAGAAATATTTGCAAAACTAAGATCTATAAATTAAGATTTCAAAAAGAATGTGTTGGGAGCATCGCAGAGGACGAACTTTATTGTTATGTGTATGGTGCTAATTGCCTCCCAGGAATCTTGATGCTACTATGGGATTTCAGTAGTTTCTTTAGACACAGCTCTGACCCACAGCTGATGGGCAGAAAGTCAAACTATCTATGGTTAACCCTCAGAAACACCAAGGCTTACCTTTTACTAATCCTTATTCTAAGGTTAAGCTGAGGTGCTGGGGAAGGGAAGGAGAAATTTCTTGCAGCTCTGTGCAGAGATCAGTATTAACTTATATTGAAAACAACACTAAAATGGATGCAGCTCTGCCGACAAAGAAAATATGTGTGCCTGAAGAAGAACAAAAGTACCTAATATTTCTTCTTTAAACTGTAATAAAAATACAGTTGAGAATAAACTATTGAAATAGAGTTTGGAAATTTATTACATTTCTGAAAGGCAAGCCCATATTATACAACTGTAAGTGTAATTTTGGCTTCATGAAGTCAATGAAAAAAATCTATTAGATTCAATGAAGCCATGATTTTCTCCCTCTTTTTTAGTATCATAGGTACCAACACATGCTGCCTAACAGCAGATCCTTCTGTTTAACTCTGGCTGTACAACACCGCTGTACTGAATGGTGAGCAAGTGTCACCCCACATCCCATGGGTCTAATCCTCTGCTTGTTCTCTGTGACCTTTAGATGTGCAGTGCTCTGAACGCACTATATCCACATGTATTTCTATAATGGGATAGGCGTACAACCGAGCTTTTGAGTATGTTAAGTTAGGCATTGCTTATGAAATGCAGTTTCTGATTGAATACCTTTTTCTTTCACTCACAGGCAATGTTCCAGAGAGATGGATGTTTGCCAGTGCTTCTTATATGTACCCAGGTTTGAATTCAATCCCGGGGTTATCCAAATAACATTTCTGAAACTGAGACAACTTCCCTATCACACATTGCTTTCTAAACTTCTGAGCTTAGATCCAAACAATGCAAGTACATTGTTTAGTGCCTTCCAAAATATCTGTGACTGAAATCTAGTAAAAAGAAATATTTCTTTTGTGAGACTAAATAACATGCTTGCACACACAGGAAGCATCAAAGGAGTGCATTTTAATCTGTCATATTTTTCATACAGTCTTTGCATATGAATTGGACAAGTAGTTCAGCACTATTAACAGGCAAAGTTTACAGTTTTGGTCATATGGAGAGAAGAGGGCCAGAGGTAAATTTGTCCCTCTTTTGTTTCAATCCAGCAGTGATGACTGACTGTTGTTATAGAAAAACAAGATTAACTTCAGGAAAAAAAAAAAGGATATAAAGGAAATTCTTGGAAAGGTTACAGCAGATATGTATTTCAATAAATCTATCACATTTCAGCTCTGGCTGCTGTATGCAATTCATGGAGCTGTATTATACCACTCATAAAAGAATGGCTGCAACTTTGTGAAACAAGTATGTTTGCACCAATATGTATTACTAGTTTTGAACTGTGCCTATCCTCTGTGCTTATGTCTAGTTTCCAAACCAGCCAAATTCTAGCAAGATTGCAAGTTGCCTGGTAACAGGCAATGGACAACAGGCAATGGAGACATGAGAGGACTAAAGGTATTTAATTTTCTTCTATGTAGTTGACACCAGATAAGTTAGAATTAGATTCTCAGAGTTTAAGCTAACTCTTGATATTTGTATTACAATTAAGATTTAAAAAAACAGTTTCGGGAGAGTTTGGAATCGGACATACAACCACATGACAGAACAAATGAGAATCCAAATCATTAGTAAAGGGTTTAATACTACTGAATTCAAATCCAATCCAAACCTTTTGTTGGACTCATCTTTGTGCTGGGATGCTCAGGCATTATTCTAAATGTAGAATTCTTAACAAAATATTCTTGATCTTATCTTTGATAGAAATGATCTTAAATAAGCAAGAATAATAAAGAGAAGAAAGAAAAGTAAAATTACTAACATGCAGTGTTATGAAAAATTGAACTGAAGATCACAGCAGATGATAAATTTCCTAAGTCTAAAAAAGTGATTGTGGATGAAAAAAGAGGAAAATGCTGTAATGGGGTAACATCACTCAAAAATAAGCCAAGTAATTACACTCTTCCATGCAATACTGAGCAGGTCTCATCTGAAATATTACAGTGAGCTTTGGGCTTTCCATTTCAAAAACTTTATCAATAAAATGGAGTAATTATTTTGAGGAGATAAACAGGATTAAGATTTGATAAATGTAATCCATGAAGAAAGAGTAGCTATAAACAAGACGAGTACAAACAAGAAAAAGGAAAGATGAGCTGACAGGAAATTAGTGTCCAGAACCATCAACAAAGCGTAAATTATGTTATGAGGAAGATAAATATTATCCTGTGTGAAACATGAGAGAATAAGAAACAGAGAATTTAGTGCCTGAGCCATAGAAATGGAGATTTATGCAACAGAACTATAAAGGAATAAATTATGCAGCCCTGCTAGGGATTGTACTTCTTCTCTGCATTGTATTGGAATTTGGCAAGGCCAGACTTGCTGGGGGAGGGGGTTTCTATGACCTAACAAATCACTTTCTACTCTGACATCACAAGATTGCCTGTGGTCGAGTCCCAAACAGCTCCTAAGTGCTCAAACACTTGCTGATGTTTTGAGAAGGTCTAAAATGCCAAAATTGTTTGTGACCTTTTACCAAAAGGATCACAAGGTGAAAAATAACCAACACTACTAATGGCAGAAAAAAGGACAAGCTATAGAGGATTATAAAACTCTCATCTAATCCTAATGGTTAAAATGGATCTCTAAGGATTAGATTAAATTCTGTGTTTTTTCTTAGCGTTAGATTCAACAGAATAAAGAACTATAAACCAGTCTTATTTAAAAATGCATCTCTTAGGTGGCCAAAATGTTTAATTATAG
This sequence comes from Calonectris borealis, assembly GCF_964195595.1. Classification (NCBI taxonomy): domain Eukaryota; kingdom Metazoa; phylum Chordata; class Aves; order Procellariiformes; family Procellariidae; genus Calonectris; species Calonectris borealis. The sequence goes on along the minus strand of NC_134316.1, from coordinate 49,818,441 downwards.
CAATTGTAAACCAGGCTGACATCAGTTAAGTCTAACTTTTCATACAGGGAGATGCCTATCCAGGTACATAGTCCTTAGAAACTGATATTTGAAAAGAAATGTTCAAAAGCCAAATCCAGAATCAGTGACCAAATTCATGAGACATACCTGAAACAGCTTAGTATAATTTCATTTTCTAAAGGAAATACATTTAGAAATTACCAAACAGTAAGAGCGTCAATTATTTTAGCTTAAGAATCAGAAAAAATTTAGTAATATATAAGGAAGTTTTAAAAATAGTATATATTGTGTTGATATTTTAGCATAATCTATAATACAATTACAGTATTCCAAAAGATTAAGAAAAATGTCTAAATGACTGCATGTAACATGTTGAGAAAGATAGTATTACTCATATACTTATTCATGTAAATATTTATGCGTTTTCCCAGCAACCAGTGATTATGTATGCTGCTGACTGACTCAAACCTTCAAAGTTTTCCAGCACTATGAAAGTAGAAAACAAAAATAAAGACGACAGAGAAAAGAAAAGTAAATGTACAATCTCTGAGGACAGCAAAGCTTTAAGAAAAAATGAGAAGCTTTGACAGGATGCAGAATTCAAAAATAAATAAGTAAAATTAAATCATTAACCTTTCCAGCTTCCTTTTCCATTTTCTAAAGAATGTTTCTTACTTTCTCCTTCCGCAATCCACACATTTTAGATTGGAAGTAATCATCCTTCATAATTCATATAAGAAGTTTTCAATTAAAATGTCATTTTTTGTAATCAGCAGTACAATATAGAAAAGAGAAAGGCATTGGGCATTTGTTTTCTTAATCAATTAGTATTTTGCCTTTAGAGTCAGAGGAGAAAAAAACCTCTTTCAGCTATTCTTTATCACAAAATCAGCTGACATAAAGAAAAAAAAAGTCAATGTTCCTTTGCGTAAAAAAAGATTTTGTTGTGATAGCCGCCAAGAATAACCTGAAGAGATAACCATTGCGCTACATTTCCAGCTAGATTTCACAGAACTGCGAGGCACAGGTTAAGACATCAATTTTTTATATAAAAATGAATCACTTATATACCAGTTGGCCTACCTGAGGTTTGAAACAAATGATTACAATACAGTTGTTAACAGTCAAAAGAACAAAATAATATATTCTCAGGGGGTTGAATTTTGTCGAAAGGGGAGACAAAAGATGAAAGGATACCAGGTAAGGGAGGACAGGCTATTAGTGGAAGTTTTTTGTTACTATCTTTTTGAAAGCAAATTCATTCTTATTGTAGAAAGGAAAGAAAAAGAAAGAAATTCACCAGTCAAATTCAGCAGTAGTTTTGAAAGTCTAAATTTTATCATGAGCAATGTAGAGGAAAAAGGCAATACATCTCTAGTGAAAGATATAAAGTAGTAAAACAGGATAGTAATTATGCATGGTAGTAACATTTTCTTAGAGGTAGTAAGAACAGAGAACAGATACTGAGGAATTGTGTAAAGTGGTGCGAGAGAAGGGAAAAATTGCAGTAAGTTTACTGTTATGACTTTCTCTTTCAATTAATGTTTATATTTTTTCTGATGTTTGTAATCTCTGTCTCAGACAGGAAGATCAGGACCTGTTATATAAAATAAGATTATTAGAATCATGTAATGCGATTAGCTGGAAGAAATATCAGGTGAACAGTCAACATTCACACCCAAAGCTACTCTAAAGAGCATGGGCAGTAACACAGAGAGAGTATGGATTGTCTTGGATTCATCAGCTTCATTGCATGGATATAATTTCTAGTTAGACACATTGATTTCTGATTGATTTATCTGATTTTTTCATTAACTCTTTGTGGCACAGCTTGCCAGCTCAAATGTTGATATGTCCACTCTCCTCCATTCCTACTGCCGATGCGCGTACTTCTGCTATCAAAAATCAAAACCTTTCTTCATCTATTCCTACTCAAATGCTCCTGGCTTTTAACTCAGAGCTATACAACCATACAGGTGTATAATCTTAGAAGTACTTTTAAGCTGTGGAAAGCAATGGTGGCAATACGAAGTAGGACATACCTCCCACTAGTTTGTAACTTTTTAAAGGATTTACAGTAGTTATGTTTCCTGTTGTATACCTCTATTTTGGCTCCTCATCAGGTATGGTAGCACTTATAGATTTCCCTAATACCCAACTTGACTAAATCAAAGGGGTCAAATTCATAAGTTCCTATTTCTAGCTCCCTAAACAATCGTTAGTGGTGTAGATAGAAGAGGACTTACCAGTTTGTTTTGTTAAGGAGTTTTGTTCATGCACATTTTTTAAAAACACCACCCCCTAAAAATGTTAGTATTTATGGAATACTTACTTCCACAGAAGTAAAGATATCTTTGCATGAAAATAGAATAATGAAAGAATGAAAAAAGAAAAATTAAAAAGGAAGGAAAAGAGAAACAAAGAGGAAGTGTTTCCAGTCATCAAAGAAAAAGACAAAATTCAAATGGACAATATATTTTGTAGCAACATGAGGGACAATCAAAAAGAAAACATTGCTGTAGTAGCAATGTTGGCGTCAGCTTTTATTAAACAATATAAGAGCCTATCAAGGCTATAAATTACACTCTGAAATAGTAGCAGCTCTAGTTGGACCTGATGATATATATATTGAGTGGGCCCCTTTCAATGACATGTTTTGCGATCCTTTGAAAGGATATTATCTGAATTTATGAAGTCTGATTTGCCTTTTTGTTCATATACTTGTAAATTTGCATCTTTGCTGTCTGCACCAGAAAAGCAAAGCAATCTGCTGATTTAAACATCTGTTTTTCAGAGAAAGAAGAGAACTGTGAAAGTAGAATCAATCAGATATCACCTTTTTCCTAATTTGCCCCCTTCAGTCACTAAAATGACAACTATGAGATACACTTTGCTTTGTATCATATTGCATGCACACCATCAATATTCCTAAGTAATTACTATGTAACATATCAAATGACACCTTTTCTATAATTTTAACAAATTACTTACATTCTGTTATCATGTCTATAAGCCTCTGAAGACTATTTACTCAATCAGGAAAAGGCTATGTAATGTAATTACTAGAGGCAAACTATGACATCTCCTCCTTTCACAGTCCAGGGTTCCCTGGCTCTATATATCACACTTTTAGATGTTAAAAAAACCTCATCGTGTTTATTCATACATAATTATTGCTCTCTGCTGAACCAAAATGGCTTTTCTGAGGCTGACAATAGTTCATTCTCCTTTTACCCTCTCCCTTTTTTGAAAGAGAATCATTTTATGGCAATAGAAGCCAATTACTGAGGCTATGGATCTGTGTAATTCTATTAAATATTTTACCTCCTTGTGTCCAAAGATCTCAAAAGCCTTCAAATGGAAGGAACTGTTTCATTGCTTCCACAGCATGAAACTAAAGGGCGATTCTAACACAATTCTTACATACAGGTGTGTGTATGTGAGGGTGTCTGTGTAGGCATGTTTCAAGTACAAAAACACACACACGTACATACGCATGAAAGTGATCCCAATTGAAGGTTTAAATTTTAAAAAGAAGAAATAAGACTTTAGAGAGAATATTTCTGTTATAGCCATTTCATCCAAAATATTTTTCCCAAACCTATTCAGAGAACTGTTTAAAAATAAGGTGTTAAATATAAATTAGGGCCAAAGTGCAACCACAGAATCATAGAATCATAGAATCATAGAATCATTTAGGTTGGAAAAAACCTTTAAGATCTTTGAGTCCCGTCGTAACCCTAACACTGCCAAGTCCACCACTAAACCATGTCCATAAGTGCCACATCTACACGTCTTTTAAATACTTCCAGGGATGGTGACTCAACCACTTCCCTGGGCAGACTGTTCCAATACTTGATAACCCTTTCAGTGAAGAAATTTTCCTAATATCCAATCTAAACCTCCCTTGGTGCAACTTGAGGCCATTTCCTCGCTTGTTACTTGGGAGAAGAGACCAACACCCACCTCACCACAACGTCCTTTCAGGTACTTGTAGAGTGCATTAAGATCTCCCCTTGAGAAGTCACATTACAGCTTGTATTCTGCAAACTTCTCTAATCACAGCAAGAATTGTCCTCATTTCCAACAATATTTCTCAAGGGAGCTAAGTTCACTAAAGTCATGTACAGTAGTATTGCTGCCTACAAAGGAATCAGAGTGACTTGAGATTCTAGGACAAAGTATCCTAAAGATAGCACCTGTCACAGAATATTATTGCCCGCAGAGTGCTGTTGGAAATCAGAGTGCATAGATGCTTTTCTTTATCTGATATTCTTGAATGTATACTCAAAGTGATGTGGTCCATTTGCACTTAGTGCGACATCTTGCTTTCTACAAATATGGTAAGAATGGATGTTTCTATCTTACCCTAAATTTGGAATTCTAAAATAAGCAAAACTAGAAAGTCCAAATAAGGTAAACTGAAAGATCGCAATGTTTGAAAAATGTAGTATAGATTCCATCTTGTAACTTCATCGATCTCTACCAAATCTTAATTTTTCCCATGCGCTTTATATTCTAGTTTGATAACTCAGTAAAGTAAGCCAAGGAATAAGAAAACAGGAATCCGAGGAGAAGGACAGTACAGCTAGTATTGGTGAAAAGGAGGAGGAAATAATTGAGATAATATTGGGGTTTTTGAGGAAGAAGTGTAATAATTGTTGGAAAAACTGGAGATTAGTGATTGTAGTAGCAACAGACTGTAGTAAATAGACAAAGACATTGCAGGCAAGGTAGATTGTTGCTTTCTGATTGGGTTAGGCTTCTGTATAGTTGGAAACCAGAAATATCATCAGTGTCTTGCAAAGAGTATAATGGAGAGAAGAAAAATTAGGAAGGTCTGGAGATTTTTGCTTCCTGAGAGTTAAATTCCTTGCAATTTCAAACAAATGGGTTACTGCTCCAAAAATGGATTAGGCTTGGGTAAAGAAACAGGCTAGGAAAAAACAAGATCTCACTGATCCAAAAGTCACCTTCAAGACATATTCCCACAGCTGTACGGAGAATTCTGAACTAAACACTTCACTGATCACCTGTGTTACACCAGTGCAGGCTCAAGCTCATCAAGTGCATGTAAAATTTCAGCTGCTGATATTTCAAGATCTGTTTTGCAGTTTTTCAGAAGAGCCCTAGTGACTCTTACATACCTGTCATTCCAAAGTAGTATAAGTAGTTCAATGCAATTAGCTTTTTCATGACCAACTGATTCTCTCAAAAGTTAGGGTATTATAGGACTTAAGGCAAGCTGATTGTTAAGCTATCTTTCCTTTTCTCTTCCTGTTGTCTTCCAGGCTAATGATATGAACAGAGGGCGAACAGCTGTCATGTCGAAAAGAATGAATGTTTGTTTCATTCTTACTTAAAGTTCAGAATATTCCTCGTATTTTGATTGACAATCTATAGAAGAGAACAAAAGAAAACAAAATTATATTTTGCACAATTGAGGTAGAATCTCTATTTTTAATTAATTTCTACCTTCTAAGAAGTTTGAAGTTTAGAAATAGAATAGATTACATGAAATCCATATTCCTTTCACTGAGTTCATTAGAGCACTTTATTAAAGGGTTTTTCTGTTCTCTGGTGTCACACTTGATGAAGTTTTCACTACTTTTTTATTGACACCACTTCATTCTTCAACAGTTTTCACGAATAAGGATGTTCTTTCATTAAAAGACCTCCCTTCTGCAATTCAGAGTACATTTGTTCCACTTCTTACATTTTCCCTCCTTTTACTGTTATTTCCGTTCCCTTAAGTATTATACTAAAGAACTCCATGGCAGTTGCACAGCTCAAATGCTCACAGACATTCATCACATTTTCTTCTATAGGTCTTTGCTTATAGTTGGTAAATATTAAACAACCTGTCATAATACAAGCTTCTTTTTATTTTATTTTTTTAAGAGACCACTTCATTTCTAGTGATCTGTTCTTGGCAAATGCTTCATAACAAGATTGTGGAAACAGTGAAAGAAGAATAAAAGGAGTGGTCTTGGAGGGCTTTCCTCCCTAACTTCAACTTTTACTTTTTACTGACAGAAAATAAATTGTGGCAGCAAGCCAAATGTTTTCACTCCAGACGTTCACTTTCACGTAGAGTGTGAATGGAGGCAACTGATAATGGGACATTTGAAAAGATAAAGTGAACTTAATGTTCAATACACATCAATTATCCTAGGAAAAATCATGAAGACAATATATAAGCTTTTGTCGCTAAATTTCTTTTAGAATGTGTTGGAATGATTAATAAAAAAAAAATAGATTAACAGCATTGCAGCAAATGTTAAATACTGTACTGCCACAATTTAAAAATCTGTACATTTGCAGATCAGGCTCTTCACTGCACAGCTAAATCGAGCCAAATCTTCATCTCATAACTAGCATTAGAGGAAGACCTAGTTATTTTTTGAGCAGTGATTTGTAGTCTCCAGACTACTAGGAAAACAGCATGGTATGAATATGATATCTAGAGATTCCTGAACATTTGCTTTCCTGTGCTTAGAATTTGTGGTTTCCCTGGAAGTGTCAGTGAGAAGTAAAGCACAGCACTACATGTCCTACTGGGAAAAAAAGGCCTGAGGGAAGGGAATACAAGAAACCATTTTATCCTGCAGAGATTTCATTTTTTCACTGTTTATAATGAGAATTGCAGAAGAAAAGCACTCAGCATTTTTGCCTCTGAAAACTACATGTGCTATGGACAGTTTGGAAAATGACTTGGGCTCCCAAAAGATGAGATCTAAACTCTATACGCTTAAAAAAATTTTTAAAAACACACAAGAAAAGAGACACTAAAGAAGAACATGTTCCACTGTGCTCTCCCTGAGATGACCTTATGGGTCATTGTGTCAAAAAGACTTTTTGAATGCCTATGCTCAGCACTGGCTCCTTTTGGTTATATTGCATTATTTATTCTTCTGAGGCAGAGAAACGTAGCTATTGCAAAGTGAAGGATGGTACAATTGACTCATGGCGCTTTTCATGCTCTCAAAGAAATATTGAGAAGAATTGAGAAAATAAACCTATTTTCTGTCTTTAAACATAAAAAAAAATTAAGAAACTTTACAAAAATTTTTGTACAGTACTTTTCCTTTCTCGTTTCCCCACTTAAAAAGCAGGTTGTTACAATACCAAGGCTGTGGCTGTCAAATCTGCACACAGTATTTTCACTCCCACTCACAAAGGTTATGATCAAATCACCCTCCAGGTTATTTAATTTCTCTGTGCCTAGCTAGAAGGGCTGTGTGTTCCTAGATGCAAAAGGTGAATCTACGTATATACATCTGCTTTGTGTTTGTGTAAAGATTATTATTTATTATTTATCTGACAGTAGTTGCCAAAAGACCCTAGAGAAGATCAAGAGGCTATTGTGCTGTCCCCAATACATGCAAATAATGATAGCTAGTTATTTCTTTAAAAGCTTCTGATCAAAATAAAAAGGTAGACAAGAGTGAGAAGTGATAATAATGATGTAAGACACTTAGAGGACAGCCAGGAATAGAGCCAGGTTCCCTGAAACTGGTCCCTGACCCTGTTCATAGTAACTCTTAGAGCTACAGGTTACTTGGAGCACTGTTGGGTACAGAATATATTTACAGCTGCTTTCCTCATAAACTTTGCCACATATGACAGACACACAATGATGTTATCTACTACCTATTTTTCAGCTGTATTCAATCTCTAGGCATCTATTATTTTTCACATTTTCTTCAGTCACTATTACAAATAATGACTATCGGGAGTGTGGAAGCACTATCCTAAATACCTACAGTATTCATCAAATTCCTGTCAGCTAAAGCCTTTAGCTACACAAAAATTAACAGCTGTTAGGTCTTTCATCTGAAGTCTTCCAATAAAAAAAGAGCTGATTACATGTTTATGAAAGCACACAAGGTTGTCTGAGTCTTTTCTAGTAGAAAATGAAAGGACCAGAATAGCAATGAGTGAATCAAGTTTAAACACATTTAGGTCACAATTCAAAGCATTGTTCAACATATGACCAGATCTGTTGTTGCTGTCACATTTTTCACCTTCCAATTTTTCTGCTGCAAAAAGCCTGCTGCTCTGATTCCAAAAGCTGATACTGCCATTTACTGTTATGGTTCACCTTCGAGTAGATTTATGTTGTGGATTACTTCCTTTAAATCTTAAATATATCTAGATTACTAGAGGAATAATCCAAATGATTCCCTCGGTAGTAGTGCAGTTCTTCCTCCAATGAAATCAAAGAAATATTCTTATTAGTGTCAGCAAAAGGAAAAATAAATCCCTCACTTTGGAATGCTAGGGAAGTTGGGGAGAGTGAATGGACATACTGGAGAGCCAGCTGGAGTCACCTTCTCTAGCCTGTCTCAGCAAGCCAGGTGTGAGAACACTGCAGTTATCGCATTTTATTACAAAAAATTGTAAGTTTCACATATTAATTAGATTTTTTAGATGCAAAATTTAAAACTTACAGTTAGAACTTTGCACTGTATAGCTGGAACTGTTCCATAGAGTCTTTCGTTACTGACTAATGGCTTTGACACTGTTTTGCTGGCTTTTGGTTACCAGGTGATAATGGGTCTAAATCAGAAACTTGGAAAATAATTGGGAGAGTCATTTGTTTCATTGAGAAGGAGAGAAATAGAGTTATTAGTCAAACAAGTAGTTGGTGAGTTGCTATGCTGTCAGAAAAAAAAAAAGGAGACATACTGAGGGTCATTGATCTTTGTGATTTCATTCAGAGGGCCAGGAGAAAAGCCTTTTGTGCAGTTTCTCTCCCTAACTGTGACACAGTGAGGAAAATTCAGCTGAGGATAGATCACATCCACTCTTCTTTTTTTGGTGACTTAGGATTAGACTGAAATACAAATATGTGGGGGGACCAGCTGGTATAAATATGACAATTACATTTTTTTCTCTTGTATTGTCTTTTCTGCTAGTTTTTACATCTTTCTTTCCCAATAGAAAGAATAAACACATTTCAAGAGAGGAAATTACAGCTCAGGCTACTATTGCTGAATGCAGATCCTTAGGCTGCTTAGAATAATCACTGTATGGAGGGGTGATGTTAGTTTTACATGCACACCAGTGATGAAGTATGCCCAGAGCAGAAAACTTGAGAATTTATAAGGAGACCCTTCCAGCTTTGCTTCTTGAAGCATATTAGACCCTTGCACACATAGCTATTAAGGTTACTCTTTCTTCTTGCTCCTATCCCATAGTTCTCATTTTTCACACCAAGCTGATACTTTGGAGAGGAAAATTATCAGTCCTTTATCTGTATACCATGAACTATAGTTTTGTTTAGGACCTATTTAGGCTGATAAATCAGCTTATTCCCTGAGTAAAGCAGGACAAATCTTTGATTTCTGAGAAATCAGTCTGACATTTTACCTTTGGGAATAATTTAGGGAGTGCTTTAAATGTGACAGTGGTTTGAATCTTTTTTTTTAATCTTTTTGGTCCATTCTGAAAGAAGGAAACAAACTTGGGACATTATTTGTTACTTCCTTTTACTCTACAATTTTGTTTTTCTAAGGCAGCCCATTTCCTCCGCCTTTCAGGTGGAGGTTTTTTATCTGGTAGATCTATTTCTTCCTTAGTTCTAGCAAGAAATACAATGTTAATCCAAGACATGTATACTGATGCAAATGGAGTTTTTGGTGAGAATTTTGATGTAATATTTAGGTTAATTTATATTATTAAGAAAAACACACGAGACTTCATAACAGCTAATGCATATTTATCCCTAATGAAATGAGGCTATATCAACAGGAAGAGCAGAGAAAATTTAAAAAAATAAGAAAATGGCAAATATTCTGTATGTTAGAAATGGAAAGAGCAACAATTCTGTGCTGAAGAAACAGGAGGCCAAGCCAATGCATGGACTGAAGATAGAACCTAAAATAATTTCCCAATATAAAATGCAGTTGGATTAAGTAAAGCTCTGCTGGGAAAAAAACAGATGGAATCCTTCGCAGAGGCTGCCAGACCTGGGCTTCCCAGTGTGTTTTAAAAAATGAAAAAGCAAGCTACACAATTTCATTTCTGTTAAATGGAAAGTCAGAAATAAATGGTTACGGTTGTTTGGAAATCTCTTCTATGTGTGAAATTGATTTAATTCATTCTATAAACTCCTGTTTTGACCTACTTAACACAGGGAAAAAAAGAAGGAAAAAAGAAGAAAAAAATAAGGGAAGTGTTTAACCTAAGCCATAGTATTCACCATGAGAGGTACCAGCTGTGCTATGTTGTACCAACTGCTTGCTACAGAAACTTCAAGATAATGGACTTCCTGAAACAGACTAAAATAAATTAAATGCAAGTATAATTACTAGGGCTGCCTATGCACTTGTGCTCTGGAAGACTCAGATATTAGAAGTTGCCTGAACTGCATGATAGTGAAGCAAAGATTTGTTTTATCAACATAAGCATCCATAGAAAACAATACAGAGGTTCTGCTCTCTTATTATCCAACCATAAATTATTTTTACAGTAGGACTGTATTCACAGATTCGTATATGTCCAAAAAAATTATTGTGATATTTAATCACAGTAGCAAACAGATGTATTTGAAAATTGTTGAGATTAAATTCTACTCTCCTACACCACCCAACTTTGTAGTTTTGAGGAATATAGACAAGCTCCAAATGAAGGCTTTGAAATACGCATACTTTGTATAACAGAACTAATTGGGAGGCTGGAAGAAAGAACTCATGACAGGAGATTAAGACAGACATATGGTGATGACCTTTGTTAACAAATTCAACTGCTCAGATATTTTAGAGCAGTCTGGATTTTCTAAAAAGGATGCTGACAGTGTTTTTCATATTTTCCAAAATTACTTTTTATATAAATCATTTAGTGCTGATTTTAGTGTTGATTTTCTTTATATATTGACCATACTCCCTCTCTCTATCAGTTCTGACAAATTTTCTTGACAGTGTAAGGCCAGATCCAAATGCTACACAATATCTTCATTTTAAACACCTATTTCAATTACTATGAAAAAAAGAATTAAAATAACATGCCTAGTAAAAAATGCTATTTCAAGTTCTTGTCATGCAGAGAGTTTTTCTTCTCTCTGTCTCAAATAAAAAAGCAATTAAAAATGCCTAAATTTTTGCTCTATTTTGTCGTGAAAAATCGGTCACATGAAGATTTTTTTTCCATAAAAATTGTGTTTTCTAAAGCCTGTGTAGCTCTCTTTCCCTAGCAGTCTGACTGCTCTAATTGCCATTGCAGTGACAGGAGAAATAAAGTATTTTCATTACTTCATTTGTGTTTCTCTTGGTAAAAAACATTGGTTTACTTAGATAAAGGAAATCAACAAGTCTGTAAGAATAATTTGGACATATTCCTGATATTTAGGTTTATAAAATCCAACTCTGGGAAAATAACCAGAGGTAACATTCAAACGAGTTAGGCTACAGAGTACTAGTATTTATCTAGTCTCCAGGTTTTCATCTTTGTTATGAGAATATCTTGAAAATATAAGCAAATCTCATGCACCTGAGAATATATGTATGTCAAGTGACTATTTTAAGTTAAGGTCCTTAATTTAAAGCTCTTCTGGCAAGCTCTGTATAACAATTACCTCTGTATAACAGAGACTATTTAGAGACATTAATATAGCTGGAGTTGTGCAGAAGCATTTGTCACAATTTCAGTCTGTATGTAGAAAATCTGAAACAGAGCTGAAGGTAAAATTCGTGTTCCGTTATAAGCCAGAAGCATTTTGCTCTTCATTTAAACAACCATGCTTTTAGAAATTATAGAAACGTGATCTGCCTCTGCTACTGAACTTCACAGTGCTATTTATTCAAAAATTACAGAAAAGAAAAGGCTGCATTTTAATAATCTGCAAGCTTTATGATTTACACACGAAGTGCCTCCATGTTCCCTGCTTCTCGGCAAAGGTTTCATAGAGCATGCAGCAGTGCTTTATTGTGTGCAGTGCAGAATTTATAAGGCTTTGGTATTTTCATAAAATACATTGTAAAATATTTACCACTATATTATGAAGGCATTATCATAAATAGTTAAAACTGTAGTTCAGTTGTCAAGATACTTGAATAAACCATATTTTGTGATGTATCATCCTGCAGTGATGCATCACCATTTTCATTCTTTTCCATTCAGTTATTCACTAATGTCGCGAAACTGAAAATTTCTCAAGAGTCCACACTTTGAATTAGAGACCTTCATTTATATACTGAAATAAAACTTAATTAAGTCTCTGTCCTGTCAATGTAACTTACATTTAAACTTCCTGGAAGGTTTCTTAAGACAGAAGTTGTAGTTCTTCAAAAGACATACTTTTTACAGATAATTTTATTTTACAATTAGCACAACTCAATTGCTTCCAGGCTTTGAGAAGACACTTGCTTCTGTTTGACCAGTGGCTAGAAATGTACGGTTTATTTCTTTGTTTCAAGCAATAAATCCAGAACAAAGGAAATTCACATTTTATAAACCATAAACAATGGGAAAATGCAGAATCGAGGGAAAAGCCAGATCTCCAGAACATGTCAAACTTTCACTGAATCAAAGTCCTTACCTACTGCTGTTAAACACTGAGAGTAGATGATGTTAAAGTAGTTAGAAGTTAATGTAAACACAAGGCACTAATTCTGAATGCTGCTAGAGCTAACTACAGTTACCCATTAAACTTTATATAAAGGTGAAAACTCGTCTTTGACAAAATCAGAACTTGTCCACAAAGAAAGAAAGTTTACCAATAACTTCACTCTGATTTCAAACTGACCTCAATTATACTTTTATGTAGACAGCAAAAAGTACTATTATCACCAGTATTTTCCATGCTAGGTCCTTTCTAGAGTTCTGTGTTAAAGCCGGGGATGTGTATCTGCGTCTTAGATAAGGATATCTTCAAGTATAGCCTGTCATTTTTTTAAATAAGAGAACTCTCACAATAAAAGTTATTCTACAGCATCTGTTGTGAAATGCTCAGAAGAGAAAGAAATGCCTGAATACGTACTTCAACAGCTAAGCACTATCAAAATTCAAAAAAATGCCTCTGTGGATGTTTTTCAAATGGTAAGACGCAAAGTCAAAATGTATCTGGCACAATGATTTGAGAAATTCTGCTTCCATTGTTGCAATTCCTCTCATATGAGGTATTGGAGCTCCCTTTGAAACTTATAAGGCAACCAAACTTCTTGGCTCCAGATCTAATTTTAATACCATCTCTGATACCACTATAAAGCTAGACAGTGTATCAGCCTTGAATAACAGTGGTGTTCTAATGTTTATGAGGTTTAAAATTCTCAACCAAAGTTAAATACGTAGGCTGCCTGTACAATTCACTGATACAGAAGCTAAGAACTGCAGACACAGCCAGCACACTAACCAGGGACCCATCTACATGAATTACTACCACATGTTGAGAAGTGCGTTTTGGCTGGGCTGAAAGAAAAGTTGCATAGAGAACATCTCAAAACTATGTAGTGTTTGTCAATATGAACCCACATAAACTAGAGTGAGGCAGCAGAAGCAGTTACCAGCCTCAGCTACTGTTGTTTTTTTTTCTGGAGGCTGTGATCCACACAAGGAGGTATCTGAAAGGCTTGTGAAGTAGTTCCTGGCTTGGCCATTCACAGATTATTGAATCACAGTAAAATGGTGCCAACTGTGGTTTAATTTAATAAACTGGTATAGACTGGAGTGGTTCAGAAGCTAGTTCATGAGCCATTTAGACAAGAGTAGTTCAGATGGATAGTCCAGAAGATTCTGGTCTGATTATCTTATTAATCTGAGATTTTAAGTCCCCTTTGAGGAACTGCAGCTTTAAATATATTCCCACTCTTCAGTATTTCCATGCTTAATTTTTGAGAGTTGTTTCTACTCTAGTTCTAAATATGTTATCTTCTGTGAATTTCTGTCTTAGAAATGTAACTTTCTGCATTGTTTAGCAAGCTTAATGAGAAGTTATTGCAAAAGGGTAGTTGAACAAGAACAGGTGGTAATTTCAGACCTATGGTCCTATGGAGATCACCATCTGCAGTCCCCTATCTGAAAGTTTGAGAGAAGTATTCTCTCACTGGGATTCAGAATCACAAAGACTTTTAAGAATAAAATGTCTAAGTTCATTCTCACAGAAATATATCTGAGGAAGGAAAGAAAGAGGACTTGTTGCCACCTTCTCCACGTCTCAAGGAGTCCTTTGACTACCTTGTCAAAAGAAGGAAGGGAAGGCATGCTAGCTGTTGCAGTATCACACGACAATCTTCCTGCTCACAAATCTTCACTGTTGAAGGCTAATATTATTACTGATCTATTTCTTTAAGCAAATGCGAGTCATGCTTCTGATTAATGGTGAGTATACTGGGAGATTATTTTCTGCCTTTTCTCACCTTATCCCTTATTCTTCCATAGGGTTAGTGTGCAACTCTCCCAACACACAATGTGGGATAAACAGGGATTTCAAGGTCGCTGCAGTCTTCCTTAATTAACACTTCAAATTACTGTTCTGAAATCTGAGCTTTCTTTCCTCCTAGGCTGTCAGAATTGCTTGGAGGGGAGGCAGAAAAACTGACCTTGGATATCATTGAAGATGCAAATTCATTTAAAGGTGTTCAGAAGGAAGAAGTCGTTATTTTTCAAACCACAGATCAGAATATGATGACTTATTTATTTATTTTGCTGCTGTTGTTTTCAACAGGAAGGGATAAAAGCCAGGCTCTGGAGACCTAACAGAAAGTGTCATCTGTGAACAGTAACAACAAAAATAAGACAGAATTCAGCAAAGCTAGTAGCAGCTTCCAATATCTAGTGTGAAGTATCTGTGATTTCAGTCCATCTGCCAACTATTAACTATAGCCAGAGAGGATAGTATTTTGTGATTGATAAAGGAGGTCAATAAATTAATCTTACTTCTTTCCAAATTGTAGTGTCAAAAAGGGACCATATTTCTGTGATGCATTTACATCACAAACATGGTGTCTTAGCCCTGCTAAGATATGTTTGCTATTTGAGATCAATAATTAATGTCATACTTGACAAAATGCTGAAAAATTTAAAAATCCCATGCTAGTTGGAGGACAGACTACATGACCTAAAATTTTTGCTTTCTCTCTGTACTGGTAATTCTGTATTCAGTGATTCCATAATACCACGGGCTTTGAAATACATGCTTAAAAGGCATAGGAAGAATGGTTTTATTCTACTGCAAGCCTTGCTGCAAGGCATAGCCTAATGGCCATTTCTGGGTGCCTGTGATCTTGGCTGATATTTTTATTCCTTGCTGACTAGCAAGGTCATAAGCTCTTTGAAATTTTGCAAGTCACTTCAACATTTCCAAGCCTCAGTTACTCCATCACTTTCAGTAAAAAAATGGGAATAAGAATATTCAACTTTGTAAACCACTTTGAGATCTATTTGGGTTTAGGTAGAGAAGGAAGGAAGAAAGCACAGTCTTAAACATCCAGCCCCCTGTCCAGCTTTTTTGCATTTTCAAGCATAAGGTGCCATAAGAAGACTTCATTTTTGTGGGCATAGATGAATGAAATAGATGAAATGGTTTTGATTTATCCTGTAATATATTTCTGAGATTTTTAAAATATGCATGCTGTTGTTAAGGACTGCATGTTCTTACCACAACAAGCCAAGAATTCTGCTTTGTTTAGGAAATGTGGGTAGTTAGGATCAGGCGGCCGGAAGATATCGCGCTGTACGGAAAGATAGGACCCCCTCCCCTAATAGCCAGTAGCATTTAGGTGTGAAGTAAGCAGGCGGAAATGACGTCGTAAACCCAAGGTATATAACACCGTGTTATCTACCAATAAACGCCATTTGCCGTCCACCACATTGGTGTCTGCGAGTCGATGGCCCGAGCGCCCCGGGGAGGGGGGTCGCCGTGCCGTTCCTGAACCAGGTCGCCACGCCGTACGAAGGCGACAAGTGGTGCCGAAACCCGGGAAAGCCCACCTGGAATCGGGTGAACGGTGGCCGGAGCGGCAGGACCAGCCCGGCGGGGAGGACGCTCCCGGACCAACAAGGAGGATGGAAGCTCTTGTGAAGGTCGTATCGCAAATACATAAGCAGTGGGGTATTGATTGTAGGCCCAAAGATTTTACCCTCGCCGTTGCGAGGCTTTTACACATTGGGACCATTGACCAGCCGGTCGATATCCTTCACCCTGAAGTGTGGGATAAATGTACTAAAGCGTTAGCCGAGGAGACGATGTCCTCGGGTTGTGGGAAAACCCTTAAGTCGTGGGGGAAAGTCGTACAGGCTCTGCAGAAGGCAATACAAGAACAGGAGACTTGGAGGGCGGCAAAGAACTGTTTGCTGGCCATCCCGAAATTGGGAGTCGGGGCAGCCACGCAGACTTTGCACTCCTTAGATGGTGATGATTCTGCCGAGCCTAAAGATCTGAAAGAGGGCGCCATGTCCCCTCAATCCCTGAACCCTGACCCGCTTACGGAGGCGCAAGAGAGAGCTAAATCCTTCTGGGGAGGGCTGGCTGAGGAAGCCAGGGGCGTTACGAAAAGGATGGAGTCTGAGGAAGCCCGGGCTAAACCACCACCCTATACGCCCCAAGATGGCGCCGAGCACAAAGGGGATGGGCGGGCCGAAGATGCCCGCGGCGGGAACTGGGAGGAGGCGCTAGCATTAACAAGCGCACATGAACAAAAAGGGGAGGAGAACGAGAAGAAGAAAGGCGGCGGGAGTGGCCAGGAGGAGGAGGGGAGCATGAGCGAAGGGCGGAAAGCCAATCAGAGCGACCATCTGAAAAAATGCCCTCAGAGGGCAGACACCCCCCCGAGCAAAGGGTGGGGCGAACCAGCAAGGAGGGGCGGGCCAAGAGGGAGGGAATGGCTCGCCCACAGGAGAAGCGGGCGGGGCTGGAGCCCGACAAAAAGGTATCAGAAACCGGAAGCAGCCGGTCAGTCGAGTTCCGGCTCCGGATCAGACACTAGCTGGGACGAGTGGCTCGTGACTGATCCAAGCTCAGAGGAGGAGGAAATGGGAGTACACACAGTCAAAAGCCAAAACACTTTCATCCAAAATAAAAACAAAAACCTCCCCCTCACCGACTGGAGGAAAATAAAGACTGTGTGTGCCGAGTGGGTTCCATCAGCCAGGCTAGCGTTCCCGGTCCGAGTGACGGACGGGGGACAGAGGGTTTACTCGCCAGTAAACCCTAAAGATATACAAGCGATCGTTAAGTCGATTGCAGATAAAGGCCTTAATTCTGCCATGGTCTCCACCCTCATAGATGGTGTCTTTGGGGGAGACGATATGCTCCCGTTCGATATAAAACAAACTTGTAGATTGATTTTTGATGGGGCTGGGATGATCGTTTTTAAACAAGAATGGGAGGACAACTGTGCGAGACAATTAGCCCAAGTGGCCGGGGCGGATCACCCGCTGCATGGTTCCAGCCTGCAGCGCCTGATGGGTACAGACCCCACCATGATTACCCCCCAGGCGCAGGCCCAGGGCCTGCGGGCCCATGAAATTATGACAACTACCCGCGCGGCTAGAGAAGCCATTCGCACCGCTTCTAAAGTTATTGCCAAGCCGTCGCCGTGGTCCACAATTAAGCAAAATGAAAGCGAGAGCTTTACGCAGTTTGTGGATCGCCTTCAGGCAGCGGTCGACTCCTCGTCCCTGCCCGCGGAGGCGAAAGGCCCGGTTGTTGCAGATTGCTTACGTCAGCAGTGTAATTCGGCAACCAAAGAGATCCTACGATCACTGCCAGTGGGGTCAAATATCGCAGACATGATCAAGCATGTCACAAAGGAAGAGCACTTAGCCCCAATTCAGGTAGCTGTTCGCACTGCGATAGCTAATGTGATGACATGTTTTAATTGTGGTCAGGTGGGCCACGTGGCGGCAAACTGCCCTCGGTTGGGGAACCTGCCCACAGCGCTCCCCCCGCGCCAAAATCGACCGAGAGGACCGTGTTGGGCCTGTGGAAAGAAAGGGCATTTCGCCAAAGACTGCAGATCTAAAAAGCAGGGAAATGGGAAGGGGAGAGGGCACTCGGGCCGCGCACAGCCCTCTCCCACTTGGGACATAATGCGGCCCAGTTATGCCAACCCCGGATGGGGCACAACACCCCCGAACCCGCTGCCCCCTCGAGACACGACCAACTTTATGGCTCAACCGACGATCCATCCGAACCAGTCCCTACCTCAAGGGCAGCAACAACCATCTCCTGGGGGCGAGACCCCAGGGTGGCCCTGGCTGTAAAATGCGATAGCCCGCCAGTAGTGTGGGGCATCTGTTCCCTCTATAATACCCTAGATGACACCACCATTAGTGTCCCCTTTTTGATTGACACCGGAGCAGATGTTACAGTTTTTCCCGAGACAAACTGGCCCCCGCATTGGAAATTAGAAAACGCCCCCATGGTGGGTGGAGTCGGGGGGTTAACCCGGGCTCGGAAAAGTGCTCAACTAACAGCAATCACGCTTCACACTGAAAAAGGGCCGGAGAAAACCATTACCCTCTTCCCATATGTCATGTCAGGAGTCCCACCCCTGCTGGGAAGGGACGCTCTAGCCCTTTTGAAAGCCAAGGTGACAAATTTATTGTGAGGGCCACTGCCGCACACCCACTTCCACCTATTAAACTGACGTGGAAATCGTCCGACCCAGTGTGGGTCGAGCAGTGGCCCCTGTCAAAGCCTCGAATGGACGCTCTTCTTAAGCTAGTCGACCGCGAGTTACAGCGAGGTCATATAGAGCCTTCCACTAGCCCATGGAACACCCCAGTTTTTGTAATACCCAAACGAACTGGCGAGGGGTTTCGTCTCCTCCATGACCTGCGCGAAGTAAACAAGAAAATTCAACCAATGGGTCCCGTCCAAACACTGCTGCCCATGAACTCTATGATACCAGAAGGACAACCGTGTGCCGTCCTTGATATTAAAGATTGTTTCTTTTCAATACCACTGCATGAGGAGGATAAAGAGCGGTTTGCTTTTTCTGTAGTGTTCCCAAACAGCTCACGCCCTAACCTACGTTTCCAGTGGAAAGTGCTGCCTCAAGGAATGATCAACTCGCCTACTATCTGCCAAATTATAGTGGACCGCGCAGTAGCACCGGTTCGGCACAATGATCCAACTGCGACTATCATTCAATACATGGATGATATTCTAATCGCCGCGCCGACAGAGAATCAGGTGAACCAGCTAGTAACAGCGGTTTCGGAAACTTTAAAAACGAACGGGTTCGAAATCGCAGGCGCGAAAGTTAAAAGGGGACCATGTGTAACTTTCCTGGGGGTGGGGATCACCAGTTCTTACGTAACCCCCCCCCAAATAAAAATCCGTCGGAACATCAAAACACTCCATGATATGCAGCAATTGGTGGGATCCTTGCAGTGGCTCCGTAACATTGTCCTGATCCCTCCTGAAATCATGGCCCCCCTATACGATCTCCTGAAAGGAAAAAACCCCTGGGACCAAAAAGCTCTGACGACGGAAGCAATGAACTCTCTCGACTTTATCGACCAACAGGTATCGTCGAGCACGCTCGCCAGGTGGAACCCAGGTGTACCGCTTGATCTGTATGTACATTTCACGGAGGGTGGGGGAGTAGGGGCATTAGCTCAGGGGCCCCCTGAAAAGGCTCGACCAATACAATGGGTAGTCCTGGGAAAACCGTCACGTGCATTCTCTCCAGGAGTCGAGTGCCTTGGTAATCTCATCATGAAAGGCAGAAAACTCGCCCTAAGACACCTAGGCATCGAACCCGCCAAGATATACCTACCCTTCCGCAAGCAGCTCCCAAAGCAATCAGCAGCGATGTCAGAGTATCTAGCTATAGCTCTTGTTGGGTTTGGCGGAGAAGTCCGGTATGCTACAAAGCCCCCCTGGACTCAAATGCTAGCCATTGTCGACATCGACCTCCCACAGAAGATCATGGACCGACCCCAACAGGGACCAACGGTCTTTACAGATGCATCCTCAACAACCTCAACCGCGGCGGCAGTATGGCAATCTGGAGAAAAATGGCACTGCATTAAAATGACCGACTGTGCGCTTTCAGCCCAGCAGCTAGAAGCGATGGCCGTAGTGCTGGCGTGTGGACTATTCCCAGAGGAACATCTCAATATCGTGACCGATTCGATGTTCGTGGCCAAACTTTGCTTGGCCATGGCGGGGCCCGGCGTGTCAACATCCACAACAGCCCTGATGCTGGAAGAAGCACTTTTTTCTCGAAAGGGCACCATATCGGTCATCCACGTTAACAGCCACGACCCAATCAAAGGGTTTTTCCAAACCGGTAATGACAAAGCAGACGCCGCAGCGAAAGGGTTGTGGACGCTAAGGAACGCCCGTCAGCTACACGAGTCTCTCCACATCGGAGCTAAAGCGCTAGCGAAGAGATGCGGAATCTCGGTCACTGACGCAAAACATGTAGTAGCCACATGTCCCCACTGTCAGAAAACACCACTGTGGTCCAGTGGAGTCAACCCCAGAGGTCTCAAAGCCTCCGAATTGTGGCAAACAGATTTCACGCTCTGTCAGTTGCTAAAACCCCGAGCGTGGCTAGCAGTAACTGTAGATACATATAGCGGAATGATCGTAGCCACACAACACCTTAGAACCAACTCCAAAGCAACCATCCAACATTGGTTAACGGTTATGGCGTGGCTTGGCATTCCTAAGCAGATCAAAACAGACAACGGTCCGAATTTTGTCTCCAAATCAGTTCAGGCATTTGCTTTGAAATGGGGTATTACCCTGACACACGGCATTCCGTATAATAGCACGGGACAGGCCATAGTCGAACGAGCGAATCACACTCTAAAGTCTAAATTAGAGGTACTGGCAAAAACAGAAGGTTTCACCAGCGCCATTCCCCCGGGAGACCAAGCACGCCTGTTAGCAACTGCTCTTTTAGCACTAAATGAATTTCCTAGGGGGGAAGAGAAAAATAGCCCCACCCAAAAACATTGGGCCACTCGGGCGCTAGAAGAAGGCCCGTTGGTCATAGTCAGAAATGAGCTAGGAGAATGGGAACAAGGGTGGAGGCTAGTCCTTACAGGGCGAGGATATGCCGCGGTCAAAAGAGATGGAACAGTTAAGTGGTGTCCGCTTAAGTCCATCAAACCAGACCTCCAGAATAAAACTAATAAAAATTGTGAGTTTTTCTCCACAGAACCGGATTATCGGACGCCCTCGTAATCCGTATGCTCCGGTAGCAGGAGAAGACGACAAATCAGCAAACGTTCTGCCCACACCTGAGAGTTCCGCACCAGCAGAATCCGGACAACGGCGACACAACCCCCATAAGCAGAGGCTACAATGTTTACACCCACAATGTATAATCTTCATTGTAGGGCTCGTCACTATAGGACAAGCAGCATCAGAACACCATCCTCATCGTCCATTTAAATGGTCCCTCATTCGAGTTGAAGATCAGCACGTTATCGCTACTCAGATTACATCAAGTGCACCGAGCTTCACTACCATTCTGTGTCAGCTTGTCCCGATGAACCCGTGCTGGGAATACTCAGAATTTTATATGTGCCCCAGCTCTAATCCTGGGAAAGGTTATTGTAACTACCCTGATCAATATTTTTGCGGTCATTGGGGATGTGAGACCATAGCCCCTACTTGGATACCGGGTGACGGTAAGGATAAATACCTGAAAGTCCGGTGGGGCCCGTATAAGTGTTCCATACACCTGGCAGAAGCAACCCGTCCAAAATGGCAAATCGCTCGCCGGGGACATGCCCCGGTACAAGGGCCA
Source organism: Calonectris borealis (assembly GCF_964195595.1). Taxonomy (NCBI): domain Eukaryota; kingdom Metazoa; phylum Chordata; class Aves; order Procellariiformes; family Procellariidae; genus Calonectris; species Calonectris borealis. Next base: position 49,796,725 of record NC_134316.1, on the reverse strand, counting down.
AAACGACCGCATCACCAAGCTTGCTCATTCCTCTTTCTAAATGTTACCAACCCCCGAGAAGACGCTTGGCTTCTTGGGAAAATGTGGGGAGTAAGGTATCTAGAATCAGGGTCAGACAGAGGTGGTTTTATCCTCATAAAAAAGGAGATTGTTCCGAAAGATCCACTGCCAGCAGGCCCCAACCGAGTAATTAAGCCTAACCCGGTTCCTCACCCAAAAATACCTGACCCGACAATACCTGCACCATTGCCACATAGTACTGTAAGTAGTACCGAACATATTGTACACACCACCAGACTTACTGCACAGACCGCCGTAATTTCTGACCAACATTCTCTCTGGAAAATGATGCAAGCTAGCTATCAGCTGCTGAACAAAACTAACCCCAATCTTACGGAGCATTGTTGGTTATGTTACGGAATACGGCCACCCTTTTACGAGGCTGTAGGAGTAAATAACAAGCCCATGCGAGTAAATGGTTCAAATCCAGCCCAGTGCACATGGGACATAGAAAAACAAGGGATTACATTAGCAGAAGTAGTAGGAAGCGGCGTGTGTGTGGGTAAAGTCCCAAACCACAAAAAACAACTATGTGTTAATGAGACACAGGATAAAACTCCTGCAAAGTGGTTAATACCGGCCGACAATACCAAGTGGGTTTGTTCTATTATGGGAGTTACACCCTGTTTGTCGTTGGACAAATTTGATGAATCCTTGGAATATTGTGTCCAGGTAGCTATAATCCCTAAAATCTTTTACCATTCCGAAGACTTTGTCTATGACTCACAGATTACCCCAGCACACCATCTGTCAAAACGGGAACTCTTTACAGCACTAACAGTAGCCACTCTAATGATCATGGCAGGCACGGGAGTGGGTACAGGAGTAGCATCCTTAGTGCAACAAAATAAAGAATTCAGTGCCTTGAGAATGGCAGTAGATGAGGACTTAGCTAGAATCGAACAATCAATAAGTGCGTTAGAAAGTTCAATTAGATCACTATCAGAAGTAGTGCTACAAAATCGGAGAGGGTTAGACCTAGTGTTCTTACAACAAGGAGGAGTATGCGCTGCGCTGAGAGAAGAATGCTGTGTATATGCCGACCACACTGGAATAGTGAGAGACACCATGGCCAAATTGCGAGAAGGACTGGAAAAACGAAAAAGGGAACGAGAGGCGCAGCAAAATTGGTTCGCATCATGGTTTAACCATTCACCGTGGCTTGCCACCCTGATATCTACCCTGGTAGGGCCAGTAGTAACAATCATAATAGCATTGATCTTCGGACCCTGTATATTGAATAAGCTCGTGTCGTTTGCCAAGAGCCGGCTAGAACAAGTTAACATCATGATGATAGAACGCCGGCAATTGCTCTAAGAATATTCTTGCTTAGAATTTTTTACCTACCTCTAGTTCTACCTCTAATTGCCCTGTTATTCCCTGTTACACCCTAGTTATCCCTTGTATTAGCGTGCCTTATATTTTCTATTCAAGTTTATAGTATATATTTCAACGTTTTTTACCCAAGATTATGATATATATCTTTTTAAGATTTTTACATTTAGCTAGTTTCATTATGCATAGGGAGGGGGGAAATGTGGGTAGTTAGGATCAGGCGGCCGGAAGATATCGCGCTGTACGGAAAGATAGGACCCCCTCCCCTAATAGCCAGTAGCATTTAGGTGTGAAGTAAGCAGGCGGAAATGACGTCGTAAACCCAAGGTATATAACACCGTGTTATCTACCAATAAACGCCATTTGCCGTCCACCACATTGGTGTCTGCGAGTCGATGGCCCGAGCGCCCCGGGGAGGGGGGTCGCCGTGCCGTTCCTGAACCAGGTCGCCACGCCGTACGAAGGCGACAAGGAAAGGATCAGTTTACCTCAAGGAAACCATTTAATCTGTCTCGATATGTCAACAGATCACACACGATGACAGTAACATTTTTACACTGTGTCTTAGACAATAGCTTTGTTTAAAACTAATTTGGTTATCCCTGAATGTCACTGTACCATGCTATGTTGAAATACTTCGTGTTTCATTGTAACTATATGCTCATAAAGGTTAAATCAACCGGTACAGCACCCTGCAAGCTCCATTTATAAAGGTTCTATAAGTGCTTGCAAAAAATTCTCAATAAACCAACAAACTATGTAATTTTTGTTAAAAAGTGAAAATGTATTCCAGGATTTGCATATAGATCAGTAAGGATCATCAAGCCAAGACTTGTTTCACAAGATGAAGGCCCTGTTCATGGTTTGTAAAGAAAGTGACAATTACTAGCTTAAATTAAACAAGGATCTTCACAATGTACTGGATGAACTTCTCTGATCCTGAACTTCATGAGTTACAATGAAACTGGACTTTCTAACATATGTAAATTACTCCCTAATCCACGGATGAAACCTGCTACAAGAAGTGTACAAGGTTACCTGAGCTGAAAATTAAGCTTTCAGTCTATATGGCAGAGGTAAAGGTTAATGTGACCACACCACACATACTTTGAAAGTCAGAAAGTTGCAGCCTAATTTGCTATTGTTCACTCAGTCCTATTAATTTGGAATTCAAATTTGTATGATTTCTTGAGAATGGACAAACGGAATGAACAGGTCAAATTTAAGTGTTACTAGATTCACAAATTATGTTTTGTTTCTCTATGTCATCTATCTCTTTTTTATTAACATGTTATAGATGCTTAAAAGGGAAGACCACGGAGAATCAGTTTTCGCTTTGCAGTTAAATTTTTATTTGTGAAGTTGAAGATGTCAACTTCTTACCAGCTTTTATCAATGCACTAATGCTAAGCCACTGTCCATCGTATTTGAGAAGTCGTGGCAGTTCAGTGAAGTTCCCGCTGACTGGAAAAGGGGAAACATAACCCCCATTTTTAAAAAGGGAAAAAAGGAAGACCCGGGGAACTACAGGCCAGTCAGTCTCACCTCTGTGCCTGGGAAGATCATGGAACAGATCCTCCTGGAAGCTATGCTAAGGCACATGGAGGGCAGGGATGTGATTCAAGACAGCCAACATGGCTTCACTGAGGGCAAATCCTGCCTGACCAACCTAGTGGCCTTCGACAATGGAGTGACTACATCAGTGGACATAGGAAGGGCTACAGATGTCATCTATCTGGACCTCTGTAAGGCCTTTGACACGGTCCCCCACAACATCCTTCTCTCTAAATTGGAGAGATATGGATTTGATGGGTGGACTGTCCAGTGGATGAGGAATTGGTTGGATGGACTGTCGTGGTTTAACCTGACAGGCAGCCAAATACCACGCAGCCGCTCACTCACTCCCCCCACCCCCAGCGGGACGGGGAGAGAATCGGAAGGGTAAGAGTGAGAAAAACTCGTGGGTTGAGATAAAGACAGTTTAATAGAACAGAAAAAAAGGGAAAATAATAATGATAATGAGAAAATATACAAAATGAGTGATGCACAATGCAATTGCTCACCACCCGCGCTGACCGATAACCAAGTAGCAATCGGTACTTCCTGGATCACGCCTACCATTTATATACTGAGCATGACATCACATGGTATGGAATACCCCATTAGCCAGCTGGGCTGGCTGTCCTGATTATGTTCCCTCCCATCTTGTGTACCTAGCTCAGTCAGTAGGCACAGGAGCTGTCCTTGGACTAGGAGGGCACTTAGCAACAACTGAAAACATCAGTGTATTATCAACATTCTCCTCATATTAAATCCAAAACACAGCGCTAGGAAGAAATTTAACTCTACCTCAGCCGACACCAGGACATGGACGCATCCAGAGGATAGTGGTCAACAGCTCAATGTCCAGAGGGAGATTGATGATGAGTGGTGGTCCTCAGGGGTCCGCATTGGGACTGGTACTGTTTAATATCTTCATCAATGATGTACACAGTGGGATCAAATGCACCCTCAGCAAGTTTGCAGACGACACCAAGCTGACTGGTGCAGTTGACACGCCTGAGGGACGGGAAGCCATCCAGAGGGACCTGGACAAGCTCGAGAAGTGGGCCCGTGTGAACCTCATGAGGTTCAACAAGGCCAAGTGTGGGGTCCTGCACCTGGGTCGGGGCAACCCCCGGTATCAATACAGGCTGGGGGATGAAGGGATTGAGAGCAGCCCTGCCAAGAAGGACTTGGGGGCACTGGTGGTTGAAAAGCTGGACATGAGCCGGCAATGTGCGCTCACAGCCCAGAAGGCCAACCGTATCCTGGGCTGCATCAAAAGCAGCTTGGCCAGCAGGTTGAGGGAGGGGATTCTGTCCCTCTGTTCTGCTCTGGTGAGACCCCACCTGCAGTACTGTGTCCAGGTCTGGAGCCCTCAGCACAGGACAGACATGGACCTGTTGGAGCGGGTCCAGAGGAGGCCACAAAAACGATCGGGGGGTGGAACGCCTTTCCTATGAAGAAAGGCTGAGAGAGTTGGGGTTGTTCAGCCTGGAGAAGAGAAGGCTCCAGGGACACCTTATTGCAGCCTTTCAGTACTTCAAGGGGACTTATAAGAAAGATGGGGACAGACTTTTTAGCAAGGCCTGTTGTGACAGGACAAGGGGGAATGGTTTTAAACTAAAAGAGGGTAGATTCAGACTAGATATAAGGAAGAAATTTTTCACAATGAGGGTGGTGAAACCCTGGCACAGGTTGCCCAGAGAGGTGGTAGATGCCCCATACCTGGAAACATCCAAGGTCAGGTTGGATGGGGCTCTGAGCAACCTGATCTAGTTGAAGATGTCCCTGCCCATGGCAGGGGGATTGGACTAGATGACCTTTAAAGGTGTCTTCTAACCCAAACTATTCTATGATTCTATGATTCTTAAAAGAAGCGGGAAAAAAATCAATCCTATATTCATCTGGCCTCATATTGATGCTGGGTTTTGGGTCCGATAGGAATTTCTTTCCAATAGAATGTTTGCCTATGAGAAACTGTAAATTCACCACAGCTAGCACTTTTAATGTTTTATGTACGTTTTAGCTATGATTCATTTAATCAAGATGTAATTTCTGGACCTACAGAAGCTACTCCCAGGGCAGTGAAAACTCGTATTTGTAATAGGATTGTGAATTATAATTAGAATGAGCAGGCTACTCAATTGTATTCAAGAGTCTTCCAAACTCTGATAAGAACTGGCAAGATTTGTGCCCTAACTCATAAATAAAAGCCAACATTTTTCTTATTGCTCTGGTAGTTGCTTCTTAGAACTTCTCTGCCATCTGTATCTCAAAAATGGTTTTGGATGTCCCCTAAAATCTATGCTGAATCTCAGAAATAGGTGGTTGATATAGATAGAGGCTTTTAGAGAACACACCACTCTATAATGTTTTATAGCCTCCTCACCACCTCTTCATCCTGAGAAAGGTGATTTATGGCTCTTATAACTGGTTACTAGCTGGATCTGACTGTCATAATTAAATCTTTCTCAAAATTGTATTAAAAAATGTTTTCTCCAGGCCATGAATTGTCTTGGAATAGAAGCCAATCAGACAATATAGAAATCTGAATAAACTTAAAACAAAATAAGTGACATGGAATAAAAAGGATTTATAACTTCAAACATGAAACTAGATAATAGTATTTATAAGCCTATAAATTTTAAAGCTCCCAGACTAATTTAAAAGCAGTTTGGTGATACTGCCAGATGAGAAGTGCATAAACAGAAGGTTCCTTTGATTATCAGAGTGTTTGCTTCTGAAAATTAGAACACAGCCATTTTTCAGAGGGTGTCACAAGGCTATAATCAGTTAAAGATATTCAAGAACTGAGGCAATTTTGTATGCTGAATGTCAATCAAGCCAGGGCAAAACATGAAGCAATGTGCTAATGTAAATGTGAAATATGCATATGCTAAGGTGACATGGTGAAGGAATAAGTGACAGTCACGTTCCTGATGTGTTATAATATTTTGAATACAGTCATGAATGTGTGAATTCAAAGGATGTACCTGCAAGATTTCAAAATGCAGATCTATATGGACTGAATGATAAGTTTCAACAGGAAACTACTATTATTCTATAATGACAGATATCAGATAATATCTCCATTTAGGCACTAGTTAAAAGGAGTATGTAGAAGGAGGGCATGGCACTTCCACAGTGAATTTCATACCAACATCAGGACAGACCTTGATGTAGGAGCTCTATTTCATGGAAAACTCACCTTCTAAGAAGGGATTTCAATGAAACTGAAAATAGGCAAGAACCACAATAACACAATTATATCGGTATAGAGGCAAAGAGGAAACAAGCTGACAGCTCGGTTCTCCACAAGGACAGACCTTGCCAAGATCAGTTTTCTGTGGCCAAGAACCCTGTCATTTCTGTCAAAGAAAACAACTGTGTTTCTACATGAGCTAAAAGTTTCCTTTTCCCTGTATATGTTTTCCAGACATCCTGATATAAATCTTGGGACCACTATCTGATAATGGCAAATTCATTTAAGAGGTATTGAGAAATTAATATTGCTAGGTCTTGTGCTATACCTTGGGTCATAATTACAGGAACTGTCTTTTTGACTAGTCATTTAAGATAGCATATTTTTTTGTCATGGAGAACTTATTTTGTTGTGTACAAGTTAATTAACAGTTGGATATGAGTCTTTTGCATTGGTTTACCTGTATTTTGTTTCACTCTGAGTAAAAGATTATGTAGCTGCTGAAAGTTTTGATGGACACAGGGGACACTGAACAGAACTGAACTGAGAGTTACTAAATATGTGAAAATCCCCTCAAGTATGTCTTGAGGTAAAAATACTTGGAGGTCAGAAGAGTATTATTGGGAGATATTATTAACACATGCTTTCCCTTTTCTTTTATTCTATCGGCACCTGCTTACAGCTATGTATGACATATTCCTGGGGCAGACAGACTGACCCGCTACAGCTATTATATTTTCTGAATCAGGACAGAAAAGATTGGCGATACCTGCTATGCACTATTTTTGTTATAATGAACAGAATTTAAACAAGCATTTATTATACGACCAATCCGTGAATTGATGACAGATGATGAAGAAGAAAACAAAAAACAGGCAATGAGACTTTTAGATGACTATGCTTATGGCTAGTACCAATTTACTTGATGATCAACTAGATGTGTAATCAATTTGTCTGTTAATATTTGCCATCATATTTAAATGGAAGTAGCCCATCAGAAACTGTTAGGGAATCATTTATGAGTAGCAGCTTTATCAGACTTTCAGGGAAGCACAATTAGGGAAGATGTGATAAAGGAGAAAGTTCTCCTTAACCATAAACATGGCTGTTTCAAAACTAATGCTGAAAGGCAGGGTACCATTTTACATTTTTCTTTCCTATTTCTAAATATTTCATTTTTGGAAAATTATATACATTTATGATTTTCTATCAAATATTTGCAGTTGTTAATGCTATGCAAAAGAAAATATACAACATAAAAAGACATAAATTCAAGACATAAACTGATCACTGCAAGACAAGAAAGAATACTTTTCTCTATATGTGGCAAGCACAATTGACTAAGTACACAGTAAGAAGTTGTTACCCTCTTTTGAAGAAACAAGAGTTGGTCAATTATGAAAGTAAAGTATTGTACCGGATGAACCGACAATAATATCTGTCTAGCAAAAAAACATGCTTTTCTACAGGCTTATGTATCTATGTAAAGCAACATATAACTTTAAACACCTTTTCCTCTGGAATTTACTTTCTGAAACATTTAATTTCCTTGATTATTTTAAGTGGAGAAAGAAGAATACATCCTTATGCATAATTCTCTAGCAAAACTAAACAATCTCTCAGTAAAATATTAATTATTCATCCCTCAAGAACATATTTAAATTAGTTTTTTTTACATAGTTCTTCCATGTATTCCCCCAGGCCTGGGTGCACAAAGAAATTATAAGTCACAAATTTTTGCTAAGTGAAAACCCAAAAGCAATTATACATACTGCATGGTTCAGGCTCTCTTTACTCTCATCTTCTTCCTCCCTTTTTGTCCCAGTACCAGATAATAGTGACAAAAGAATTAATGTAAAGAAAGTGGATTTTTTTTTTTAATTACTGCAGTAAATTGTACACATTCTTAATCCTCAGGTTATAATCTTTGAACAGAAATTACCTAAAACTATATCATTTTCAGTTAATAAAAATTAAACATAATTAACTCTTCAGTTAAAATTGGAGACATGCATATTAATAGAGCAAAATGCATACAATTTCTCTACTGTATTTTATAACAAGCATTAGTTTTATTGCTGCATACAAGTTCTTCCACTAAGACCAACACTGTATTGAACAATGTAGGCTTCACATATCACAATGCTTTTGTCTCAAAGAATTTAGACAAGAAAGGCAAAGATTAGAAGAAAAGACACGTTATTGATTGTGGTTTATACACAGATAAGAAATCAAAGATTGTTCACTAAATGGAACTAAATTCCAAGATATATAAATTTTCTATAGCTGAGGCATGAATTGAAGGTAGAGTTCCCAATTTAGGCCAGTTAGCTAAACATAAGCCCTCTCAACCTCATCCTGTAGCAGCTGAAATTTGACTTGTCATTCAGTTAATCTTTTTACAACTTTCTCCTCAGTCACCTGAGTAGCTGCTACCCATCTGTTACAGTTGTACTGTGCAAACAGTCATTCTGGGAAATGGTGCAAATTTTTCTCAGTACTACTATCCTGATTCCCTATATTTGCCTACAAACAAGGACATTTGTGCATGAATAAACAGCTTTTATTCTGTATTGTCATTGGTTGTATTTTCATCAAATAATCCCATTTGTTCATTTATAGAACAGAAGCAATATCGTGTACCCTAAATGATGTAATCAATAACAGAAATCACGTTGTTCATGACAAGGTTAATACTCAATTTTTTTTTTTTTTAATAATTACTAATTACAGCCAATAAAAATAACAATACTGTGTTCTATTTATTGATAGATTCCAAAGACAGTAGGGGGCTATAACTGCCAAATTATTCATTGCAAATAGTTCATCTAGTTCTATCAGTAACTGGTGTCTGTTGGGTGCTTCCTATCTCACAGCGGAATGTTGTTTCAGTTGCAATGTAAGTGTCAGCAACAAATAATACAGCTTTCCTTCAGAATTTTCTCTGGTATAACTATAAGAGATTACATTGTTATGGTATGCTACAAAACATAGACATAGTATATACACCTGTTTATATTATTTGAAGGAAATGGAATCATATTCCTCAACAACCTCTCAGTTAAAATTCTGATTTTGCCTTAAGTCCACATGGACAATTGTTTTCTGACTGAAGAGAAACAAAGACTTTATATACAAATAAGGCTCTGAAAGACTATTCCTTCCAAAAGGTGTAAGGAGACAATTGTTAGAAAATTTCACCACTATTATTTTTCTTATGCTGTCATGAATGAATATAACGTGATCAAGCATAACTTTCAGCATTGTTTTGCACTCTTAATGGCTAAAAAAGATTTGGCCTGGATGGTATCTGAACAGGAGATTTCCCAAGAATATGTAATTGCTCTTTGAGGTAGTAACAGTAATCTAGTAGTAGAGAACAGTCTAAGTCTATATTGATCATGCATTTGTGAAAAACAGGAAATAGAGAAAAATAGGTTCAAAGACTAAATTTAAAACACATGCTCATTCAAAAACTACTGGGCTTCAGTTTAAATGTTGGAATCTTGACTTCTATTTTTCATCCAAACTGTAGTTTGAGTGATAATGTTCAACTTGCTGAACAAATTGCACCGGAATTTTCTAAAATTATAGCAACATAAATTTCTTCCTGAACAGCTACTTTATTCTATGTTGTACCAAAAAAATTTTATCCCACCTGTGATTTCCATGATGTTTGAAGTTAGCCATCTGTGAGAGTAGAACTTTGTCCTCTATCTATTGAAGTAGATGACTGCAGAATCAGGACAATAGTTTGTAAAACCTTTGGGATCTTAGGGTTAAAAGGTGCTTTTATAAATGAAAGTCATTATTATTTACTCATGGTGAGCTGAGGTGTATGACCAGAGTTGTAGGGAAGCTTCTGCACGTATTACTTTTGCAAGATGTCTTAGCTGAAGCTCAGTAGGTTCAGGTAGTTATCGCGGAGCCATGGATTAACAAAAGAGTTGGAACATACTGGAGAACCTCGTTAAACTTCACTTGCGGGAAGTGTCTTACAAAGTCTTTCTCAGAGATCAAAACAGGAAAAACACTTAGAAATACACAGCGTGAGCAAAGACTGATGGCCTCTAAGAAAGCAAAGGCAAGCTTCACCATCTGGTTAGGTTTCTTTGAAGACAAGACTACCATAGGAGACAAAAATGGGGTTCAATGGACATCACATGTTCAGATTTCCAGAAAGGATTTGACAAAAGTCCAACTCATGTGTCGCTCTTTTTTACTGCAAAGTGGCTCAAAAGCACATGGGCTAGCTGCCTGTTAGTGGTGTCTCACTGTTCAAAGTGCAGCGGAGAATGGAGGAGGAACAAGCTGGGCTCTGGGGGCATCTGGGCATACTAACTGCTGTGAAATGTCATGCACTGATGTTTCACGTAGTAACATCAACTGTATTTAACCCTGTCTCTGCTGATTTCTAGTGCAATGGCCAAATTTCTTTCTAGAGCACTGATTTTCTTCCAAAATTCTTATTTTGCAGGGTTTTTTGTCTTATGTGTGTTAGAAGGCATTTCAGCCATTGCCTTTAAGATCTACTATAAATGGCAGTTCTACTATTACAGAATTTATATACATAAAGTGATGTTTCACAGCAACAGAGTTTGTGTACATCAGCACAATACACAGAATAAGAGGTTACTGTTGAACTGGGGCCCCATCCAAAATAAAATTAAGTCAATGGAAAGGTTCCTATTGATTTTAATAGGTCATGAGAGTGACATGTGATCTTCAAGTTACTGTTCTTTTGTAGTAGGAATAAAATTAAACTTAGCCAGTTTTATAGATTAAACCCCCTATCTCTTCAAACACGCTAAATCTTTGTGTATATTTTTTTAATTAACTTTTAATTAAGTTCTGTAAGGTAGTAGACCAGATGTGTTCATGATTTTCCTTGTGAAGGAATGCTTGCACCAATGCTTCAGCTTGCTTCTCCTCCCGCATGGCTTCAAATAGGAATGAACAATACGCAAATGTCTCACCCACACATGTCAGCGATCCAGAGCCTAGTGCCTGCGTATTTGCTAGTCTGTGGAATATTAACTACTAGAGCAGGATATGATATGATTCATTACGCATTAAATAAAAGAAGTGTTATATCACGTTGTGAACACCCTTTCAGGATATCTTTAGGGTCCTGAATATCGGATTCCGCTTATGAAGAAGGCTTTGGACAAGCTGATCTTTCGAGATCCTTTTCCTCACACATTTTTGTAAGCCATTAGTAGCTCTATGAACCTAATTCTGTTAGCTTGTTTAGATTTTCCTTCCTCCAACGAGCTACTGTTTATTCCTTTGACACACATTTTATCAAATGCATTCATTTAGTCTGTCAGAAACTGAACTTCTACTGACATCAATATATATTGTACAGATTGTATGGATTTGGGCCTTATCTCCAGAAGTAAAATTCTTTCTGACGAGGCAGTTCCCTCTCATCTTCTGTAAATGTACTGTTTAACTACAACCATTACTATGAGATAATCAAATAAATTACTTCATAAAACATTCTGTAAAGGATAATCCAAAAGAAAAAATCTTACTTAAAAACCAAAAAGGATTAAAATTTTTGTACAGGGCCTAAAAGGTTTCTCAGAGCCTAGAAATCAATAGTAATTTATACCAGTCAAATGATACCAGTCATATTTGACAGATAACATAAAAAGCCCTATGAACAATTTAGATGAAATATGTTTTTTCTTTCTTTATCTGCCCTCCTTTTTAGCAGCCACAGTTATTTTATTGCATTATACATTCTTATCTAGTTGCTCCTCAGAAATATTTAAGTCATCATGAAAAATCTGTACACCCTTTAGAATTCATGTTCCAAGACACTGAAATAGTTCCAAGGGCTTTTGTGCCTTTTTCTTTACTGTTTAAAAAAAGAAAAGAGTTATGTGAATAAATAATGAATACAATTTACTGAATAAAATTTGCAATATTTTAAAGAGTTCAGTACCTTCAGAGTTACCAGATTATCTCCATTGTGGTCCACAATGGCAGGCACAGAAATACATCTTGATTTTAAGCATAAAAGCAGTATTTTTTTTAAAGCTGATATTCCTGTTCATGTGACCAAAGTTAACATATATGTAATCAGTTTCCTCTATAAGATCTATTCCTTTTATTATATTTTTGTGCAGTAGCCAATAAAGTGGGAGTAAGTAATGACTGTGATCGCAAACACTGGCGATGAAACAAGATTTTTTTGTAACATTAACATAATTCTCATATTCTTATGAAAGGTTTGCATACGAAAGGGGAAGGGAAAAAAGCCTCTTGATGCCTTTGCACATTGTGAACGCCATGCCTGTGGGTCATTTTGAGCAATCTCTAACACATCCTGGCTCAGAGCACCAATTGGTGAGGTAGTTTCATCAGCTGGACCTGAATTTTTCATTTAAAACAACCAGTGAAATGAATGGCACTGGAATAACTGTGTTACTTAAGGTTACTGTTTTTCTAAGTTATCAAGAATATTTCTTTCTAAGATTTATTGTAGTAAAGCACCTACATCATCATGAAAATCTATTAAATAAAATATACAAAATGTGCAATGTACAACTGCATTGCTCTTTGTATCTGGAATTCTGAACAAATTATGTTGACATAAACCATAGTTCAGCACTGATTTTTCAAAGGCATCTGGAAAATCTAAGCAGGTTTTAAAAAGTGCTTACAGGTTGTGTCTTCACACTAGTCACTACTACCAGATCCACACAAGAAAATGAGAAAATGTTTGAGTAGGTCACTTGTTCTTAGTTTCTTTTTAGCACAGCTGAACTACTTTCAGTAGCCATGATAACTAGCTCAAGTGAGACTGTACTGAATCATAAGAAAATGTTTCCTTATATAATTAAAAGTCCTTTTTCAGAACTGGATTTAGATTTTAAATTTCCTAAATATTCTCAGAAATGTAGTCCCTCAAATCTGAACTACAGTGGGATTAAAAAAAAAAAATTGAAAGACTTTCCTAGTTTTAGAGATTTTCATAGAAAACTACATTGAGAGTGTACAGATTTATTAAATTAATTACTATAGCAATCAGAATTAATACTAAACTGTGATACATCGCACCATAATTATTCTTAGTGACGTTTCATCTGCCTTGGCCAAATATGTGAGGATAATTATAGTCCTTTTGTTTAACTGCCTATTGCAGGTTAATTTTTTCCCCAAATGTTATATAAATGGTTATGTGTAGGCTCAGTGGATTTATCATATCTGAGCTAAATATAGATGAAGTTAATTTGTGACTGAACAAGATTTTGCAAAAATCTGCATACTGAGGTGATTACCCTCCTCCTGATGAACTAAATGAATGTTTTTCCTTATGAATATACATATGTTATTGAGTCTCCTCAAAAAGCTATAGCTGGCCATATGAATCCAGCTTTCCTTCTTCAGTCTCCAGATACTGAACACTTTTAAAGAAGAAAATTAAAATCTTGCTAGACGTGTGTTTTTTTTTTCATTTTTAATGACTAAAAATATTTCTAGGAATATTCCTTCAAAGATATTTCTAATGTTTATCTTTGTGAGTTTACTTGATGAGATAATCAAACCTTGGAAATCAATTTAAATCCACAAGGTGATTGTGGATTAGAAACACAATTCTTGCAAATGTTCAAAAGAAAGAAGAAAGAGTCAATAGATATTTTAAAATATCTGCCATTTGAAAGAACATTCTTTGTTAAATCCAAACTTGTGGTCATTACAGAATTTACTTTAAAAAAATAGTATTTTTTAATCTAATTTTCTGAATATCTCATGACCGTTAAATTCTATCAGCTACAAATATATTATAGGTTTTAAATGAGTGAAATGGAAAAAAAAGTCTGGTAAATAATAACATTGACAAGATAGAAAATATAGTAATGATTATGATCTCACAGTCTTTTTTTCACTTCAGCCAACATGATTCCAGTTTGAAATTATTCTTAAATTCTGCTGTCTGTCTTTTGAACTATTTTATCTAGTACACACACAGTCTCTTTTACTAGTTACACAAAAACATGAAAAACAAACCCACAAATCTCCTCTTCCTTCTTTTCTACTGATGGTAATAGTGTAACAACATAGCTGTACATGTGAGGATGCAACTACTTCATACTGTGATATACCACAGTGCTTTTCTTACTTGGCTTGATAGTGCTTTTCCCACCTGACATTGCATGCTTCTGTCTTAGCAGCTTTTTTGGCAAGTCTCACACTGCCCTGCTCCTCATTTTGTATCAAGCTGTGCCATATATGAAATGTATTGCATTATCTTAGGATGGCACCGTATTTTTCACTCTTATTTTGAGTCCAACATCATAACTGGCAGTAGCAATGTTTCCATTTACAGCTTCACAGCACTTTGAGACTTGGAGAGGTTTGTTACCTCTCTTTAGAGATTCCTGTTTAGCAGATAATTATCTGTACCTCACCTGAATGGAAACACTTCAGAATTCAACAGCAATTGCTCACGTGGCAAAGTAGTCCTGGTGTACGTCCAGTAACAGATTGTGAAGATGAGGCACATCTCTGTTACTGTTAAGGGAGTAACATTCAGAGGTGGCAGTAATGAACAGCAATCAGAAACCTTCAAAGTAATGCTAGAGCAGAGAATTACAATCAATGAAATGGTGAGGCCCAGGTCCTCAAAGATACTTAAATAAATAATTGCCATTGAGATCTACCGCTGACTAAGTCTTAAATCTTTAGGACAGTTTATTCTCTCTGTTTGTTGGTTACCTAACAGTAAAATAAAGACAGTGGATGAAATGTTCGTAAATCATAGGAATATAAGATACTACATAAATATAAGATGTGAGATTGAGGAACCTCCCTTGTTTACCCTAAAGACAGTATTCTGGAGGGGCTCTCCCTAATTAACTCCCTGAAGTCTGAAGTGCTCCAGCTAGGTCATCTATGACCTTTTATATTTTTGACATGAGTTTTTGAACTGTAAAAGTAATCAGTAAATACATTTAGTGCCTTATATTTGATGTGCCAAATGCTGCAGTTTTGTCTGTGGACTTTTGCCTACTGAGACAAATCTTTATCTCAAGACAAGGCCATTAGCTTAGTCAGCATGTACGACAACATAATGAGACCACCTTGATCTAAGGACATGACTGAACTCTGTCTTTTGCCTTCTTTTCAGAAAACCCAGATCTTAAGGAAAACAATACAGAAAGGTAGTATCTGGAGCAGAAACGCCTTGCTGTTAGCAGGTCATCTTATTCATTTTTTTTTTCCTACAGAGATGCTTGGTATACTCCAAAGGTTTCTGTAACCAAAATCTAGTTATTACAGAAGATAACTTTGAGATAGCAGTTCATCTCATCTTAAAGTAGATGCATATGTTCAGAAGAGTAATTTCCTAAGTTATATCAATTATGTTGACTAGATTTCTGTTTAATGTATTAGGAATTTAGATAATTAACTGAGTGAGAAACCTTAACTGGAGAAAGTTAATGTTAATTGAGACTAATCCTACTCTAGAAATCAATTCCCTTAGTGTGTTCTTTAAATTATATTGTAAGGACTCTCCTGTAAAATGTCGCATCCCAAGTATCTCTAAAAGCTCATGCTTTAGAAAAGTAACACAAGTCATTCCATCTGTAGTTGCCCTGCATATTAAACCAACCCATCTTTAAACCAAGATATTTGGTGGCTTAAATCGTGCTGCTAAGCTGAAAAAAAAAAATGATCCTTGGAAAAAGAATATCTGCATATCATGACGACTTTATTGACATGAATCTTCATATAGCTTGTTTAAAAAGAAAAAAAATCTAAAAAAAAGAAAGAGTATAATGGTTTAGAGTTTCATTAATACAGTCAGTCTTTACTGAATATAAAATTTAATGAGGTAAATGACATTAGATTTTTCTTGATGTATGATAGCAGTTAAAAAAAAGCAAAGCAACTACCTCCTGAGAGAGGAGTCAAAGGAAGGTGTTACTCTGACATCAGTCCCTGAGTGCTTTGTGATGAGGACAGGAAAGACCACACTGTACCATCCCCTACCCATCTTTTGTTCTCACGGCTTTATCTGAATGAGTGTAAATTTGAATAGAAAAGTGATAATCAACAAAAATTTATTTTAAAGCCTGCTACAAAATGATGCGAAAACATTTAATGTTGTTTGATTTACTTAGATTAAGAATGATCAACGAGACATTTGTAACAAACTGGCAATCCGTTAGTAGCCTCAGCTGCATTATCTGTCAACCACTCTTTGCGCAACAAGCTGTCCACAGCAAAGGACATTTTCAATGCTCCGGTGGAGTTTTACACCAGGAAACCAAGACCGTAAATCAACCCAGCATGCCAATTAAAATTTTCACTCTCAGAACATGTTTACTGTGATTCTGTCTCTGCTGCTAAAGGCCAATGTCAGTGAACTGGTCTACTGACTGTACAGCTCTCCCAAACATTGAAGCTGAGCCATCTTGCAGCTGCTTGTCAATGCCACTAGTTTGCTAACTACGTATCCCTGATTTCTGGTCCTGGCTCTTCCTTCAGCATCCCCTGCAATGGTTAGACCACACATCACCATATGTGCCGAGGAAAATCAGTTGTGCAAACATTAGCAACCACTCACTACTAGCTAAGATAAAAGATTGGTTGGATTATTTTCCAAACACTACTACAAAATCACATAGTAAACTCACCTGGGATAGTCTCAAGAGATAAAGCAAAACTAGAATGGTCCAAAATATTCATTACATGGTAGCTTTCACAATGTTTATTAAAATAATAGTATATTTGCTGTATTTTCCAATTCTGATGCCATCATCATCTGTCATCTCCTTTTTTTCTCTATTTCATTTTCTAATTTAAACTGCCTTTGAAATAATTGCATTTATAAATTCTCATTGATAGATGAAGAGAAGAAGGAGAGGAAAAAGAGTTCACATCCTTCTTACAGAGATCAAAATGAGATTTATTGCTTCAAATATTCAATCCGTTTCCTTAGACTGTGTTATAAATGCACCTGCATTACCTGTTGCATGTCATCGAAGATCGCAAGCAATTTGTTCTACAATAAAACTGGAAAAGTACAATCACTGTTAAATAACACCTGCAGAAATCGATGTGACGCTGATAATTTTGGAGAAGGCCTTTTTATTATCAACGCGTTTTAGATAATGGAATATAACTGGGAATAGATGTATAACCAGCTCTTAAATCAGTCAAGAGTTTTTGATGATATCATAAATGGAGAGAGCAAAACTTGAATAGCACAGAACCCTATCTGAAGGCATAATGAACAATTGTCAGTAATTCTTCATGTGTCTCCTAATATCAAAGAATAGGAAAAAGAATACCTACTGAGAAATCAGAATAATAATCTAGTAAATTGGACCAAGTATTTCAAATAATTATTTAAAAGTAAAAGAATTTACCAAAATATTGACAAACAATGTAACTACAACTAACAGATTATTTTTCTAAAATAACATAGTATTCAAAGCCCTCAGATTCAGTTATGCTAATAAATAATGAACTAGATTCCTCCCATTCTTTTATATGTTGTTCTAATGTAACTGTATAAACCTGATAAGCATGCTTATGCCAAGCTGAATGAAGAAAAAAATATATATTGTGTTCATATATTTTCCAAGAAAAAAAGAAGAAGGAGGAAGTTTGCTGATAAAGAACAGGTGGGCTAGACATGAGCACCTGACCTTGAAACAGCTTGTGAACACCTGTACTGACACTGGTTCTATTACAGAAGAATGCTTCTTCTTCTTTAAAAAAGTATAAGTGGAAAACAACAATATTCAGATTCCAGACCTTTTCATCCCTGGGATGTGTTCAATGCACTTTTGAGATAAACCTTAAGGGCTTCAACAAATCAGATTCTTGAGGACAGTCCATGGAAAATCAAAGTGTGTATGTGTATGCACGGGCGTGTGTGTGTCTGTGTGACTGCGTCTTCTCCCATTTGTACAAAAACCTGAAGGTCTTTTTTGAAACTTAGAGTATTTTGAAGCAAGATGAAAGGAAAAAAACAAAGGTAATAGTTTTCATCTGTAGGGATTATGTTTGTAAAGTCATATAGAGTTTTGAAATTCAAGGTTATAAACAATTTTTAAAATTAGAAAATACAGCTCTTATTAAGACATACTTATTTATACCACACAGTATCTTAGTGCACAGAGAACTGTATGCACATTAGGCCTGGGGAATGTGTATATTTATGGGTAAATTAGTCTTCAGAGGATTCAAAGCATTTGTTTTATGAGGTAAACATTGCTAACTACAACCATTTAAAAGAATGAATTTATAAAAGATTTTCAGCAATAATGTAAACAATATCTAATTCCTTCCAACCCAAGGGTGTGATTTAGGGGTGTGGGGGGGAAGAAAACCAAAACCATGCATTAGTTCTCAATGAGATTTATGCAAAAAAGCTTTAAAAATGCATTTGTAAAACATTAATGAAATAATAGCATAAAGCTTGAAAGAGAGTTCCAAACACGGGCTAACATTAACTTTAAAAGACTATTCCACTCATTCTAATCTGTGTGTTGGTGTATATTATGCACAACACTAACCCCTTTCGGATAAATCAGTACCTCAGGTAGATGAGGTACTCAGTTATGTAAGCACATACCATGAGGGTCTATCACCTTGGCCACAAGCAATTCCGTGCTCTTTCTCGTGGTTCCAGAGGCAATGCTTTAATAGAACTAACAATTGTGAAAAGTCGACAAACACTTTGTACTGAAAGTCAGCACAACTCCTCTTCAGGAATACACAAGTAGTTGTTGGTTTTGGCATTCGCAGGCCCAGATGTAGCTTTCTATGCCCCCTCTTAGCCCTGCAGAACTCGGCCATGGCTCAGGCCAGAACGTGCTGTTATTTTTTCCTGCTGTTTTTTTGAGACTCAGGGATGTCTGTTTCCATCTCCTTTCTGCTACCTGAAATTTAACAGCTATGAAAAAGGTGGAACAGTCTGATTTTGTTTCAACGTAATAACTCTTTTTTTTTAAGATACTTATGTGGATAGGAGCAAGCAATATATTTTACGTTCACTATTGTGTAAACCATTCCAGAGGACAAATACTTATAACTCTCTCCTGGTGATGTTTTTAATCTATTACTCCTTTAGGTCAAAAGTGCACTGTAAAATATTAAATTCAGTATTTTTCCTAAACAAAAAAAACAGGAAACATGTAAAGATAGCATAAGCTTTCACATACTTAGTTATTTATTGCAACCAGTCTCAATTTTAAAAGGTTTAGCAATCACTATTTAATGAAAAATATCTTAGCATTGGGAAGTATATTTTTTTTTCAGAGCCATGGTGTATCATTCATTCTATAGGCTGATTATCAGCACCCAACCACTACTACGCCTTCCATTCCTTCTTTTATAAATGACTTTTTTTACTATCACACACCATTTCAGGACCTGAGTTTCAGCATCAAACATTTTTTGGTGGAACTCGTCCCAAAGTCCATCATCTCCCTCCCTTCTCATCTCCTAAATACTCGCTTTTAGCTTCTGCTGCAAATTGATTCCTCTCATGTCTGTCTGATCCATGGACCATGCCAAATTCTTCTGAGGCTTTAAAGTTGGATTTAAGGGCACAGAATTAATGTGAAGTGCCAGCTAAGAAAAATGAATAAATAAACAGAAAATTTTAAATCACTGATGAGCTAGTGTCAAATGCTTTCATCTTTTCAAGCATTACTTTTACATTAAAATCTCTATCATGTATAAACAGAATTAAACATACTTTTACTTTCCTTCTTTGTGACACGATCATTTATAAATAAAAGAGCTGAAAAACAGAAAAAGATCCAAGAATTTGCTTTCTTATGGTCAATCTTGGTCTCTACAAATCTCAGAAGAGGCTGGGAAATTACTTTCTTGCTTCTATTCTTTAATAAAAAAAATCTTTTTAACTTGAAAGACTTGATATGGAAGCAGAAACGGGCTAATGAAAAATGTGCAAATATATACATTCAACACATAAGCCATCTGGAATAAAAGACAGTGAGGTGTAGCATGATTAAGGCAGAAGAGAATTACATTCTTAAGCTTCCTAACAAATTTCACTTTTAATGACTCAGTAAGTATGAGTAAGAAAATATTTGTAACAGTTTCTTCTAGTTTAGATAAAGAAATGTCTCTGAATGAGATGAAACATTCAAAGAGAAGCACTTAAGGTAGGTGTCTATCAGGAAAGAGAAATCAAGAGACCCATTCAGCACACCAAATGGTTTCTGACATCAGTAAAGAATTCTGTCAAAGATGTTATTATTTGGTAAGATATTTGGCTTTTTTCTTTTTTAATCTACTCACTGGAAAGAATACAAAATTGTCGCCATTAAGATATTCATTAAGAAAAGTGGTGTCAAATATCACTAGGAAAAAATGAGGGAATGCTTACCTTTTAAAATAGACATAAAGCAAGGTAATTAGTTATTCAGATAAAATTATGAAATCTTCTTTTTATTACACTGAGCCAGGAAGATTTCCCCTGCTTAAAAGAGAATGTATGAGTTCAAAAATACCTAAATGCCAAAAAAACTATTTTCAGTTCAAAAGCCCCCCAGTTCACCAGGGCTTATTGATTTATATGACAGTTTTGTCATAATTTTTTCACAACGTACCTATGTATGCAACTGCTCATTACTTGAATTAATGTTATTGCAGAATCACACTCCATTGATAACTTTGATATTATGTTCCGATTTCCTGTTTCAGTCTCAGCTCTAACTAGTAAATTTGCTTGGTATCAGTCTACCAGAAAGTGAACATAGATGTAACACAACAGAAATTTAACCTTGAAAGTATAACGAAAAAAATTTACTGGTCATATGCAAGTGATCAAGAGTTCAAACCCTTAAAAGAAAGATGCCCAAATGTAGCTGTCATACAAGTCCATGTGCTACAAAGTCTGGAAAAAATGACTTAGAAGAATGTTTACTGGTTCCAAGGCCAGTCTGGCAGTGACCATAAGTTATTACCGTATTATTTTGCAGTAGTGAAACTTTCCACTTTTATCTATGCTTCATATATCTGCAGAGTTCTATATAGACCATGTACCCTATGGACAGCCTTTCTCCTTGTGCAATAGTGCCAGGTTTTCTTTGTGGTCTCATCTGGAATTATTCTTTAAGACTTCTGAAATTTCACTATACTATAGAATTAGCGAAGCTATTAAGGAGTCTAAAGTGTTGGGGTTCAGTTTGTCTTACATCTTTATGAGTGTATGAAAACATATAAAATAAAGGATTTTTGTTACTTTCACTCCGGTCCCAATGATGTTTTAATCACAGAATCTCTCTTTCCCAAACAACGGCAAGAGATAACTCATTTATTGAAGGCAACAGAACATCTCTGTAAAATGAAATTTGTACTTTTGTCCTTATAATCCCATCTCCCAGGAGTTTATTTTGTTGAGGTTAGAACAGAGGCAGACCGGCAGCACAAGAGGAAAACTCACACCACCTTTTGAATAAAATGAAATTAATAAAATGAAGGCTTCAACTACAGGGGTCTCATTCCAGCCCTTTTGCAAAAGCAAAATATTTTTATCAAAGAAAGATTGAGTTTCCCAGTTGACTTGCAGCCCTACAAACCTTCACATACATGGTATGCTGTAGACTCAAGTCACAAAGTCACTCTCTACTGAGATAGAAAGACTCAAGGCAGCATTTAACCACTAGGTCTTTTGAAATACATTATTATAAGTGAGCAAAGTTTCACTAGCCTTCTTCATGCACTGGTTAAAAAATATTTCTCTAAAGTTTAACTTACTTAATTCAATGCAGAATCCATTATGAAAAGTCATAAAATAATTATTGCTACTGTTGCTTCAAGCAGCCTCTGTTTTTTTTTTTTCCGAATCACATTCAGAATAATATGAAAATTAATTTTAAAATCATTCCAGGCTGCCAGGAAGACTATTTAAAGGAGCCACAGTAAAGAACTCTTCATTTTAATGTTCACTGAGACAAGTATTATTGCAAATATCTCGGTTCAATGCACAAGGGTGTTATGGAAGGCTTCCTCTGCAACCACACCATCTCTATCAGTTGGTTTGTGTGGATAACTGTTTTTATAAACTCAGAGCAAAACTAGGAAAAACAACCTGAAATTATGAAATTACTGCAATGATCATCATACTCAGTAATAGTGAACCTAAAATTTGCAGTGTAATATTTCAATTTAAAAAACCCAACCAAACAAAAAAACCCAACCAAACAGAAAAAAGGACCATTGTTTATAGGAAAGAACATTTTTATCCAGGATGTCTTTCTTTCTACAGTAACTCTTCTTAGCTATCTCATCAGCTGTGAATTCTAAATCTAAGATATATATCTCAGCAGGAGAGTAACCCACAGGAATACTTAATAATAGCAAAGGCTTCCAATTTAGTGTCAAGTTTATGGTTTAAGTATTTGTCGCCAGTGTAGCTGTATCAAGCTTGATTACTGTTCTTTCATGGTTAATAAATCCAAAGCAGGTAAAAGGGGAGGTTTACGTTTCTGCATTACCAAAATACATTTCGAAAAGGTACATTGGTTAGGAATAATAAAATAAAGAAATTAACAACACAGATGCACATGCACATTGGTTCCATTCTATCATGGAAATATACCATGTACATAACATTGTACCATGTATTTCTGATCTCTACATATGGATTATTGCAGAATAAAAGACCAGCAGAATTTTGAAAGATTTTTTTAAATCATATATTGAAATAATGTCTTGCATCCTTGTGCTGTGTTTTTTTGACACTGGTTCCTCCATCATAAGAACTTAAAATGCAGAATTTCAACTGAAAACAATACTCAGTACCTGCAGGAGTGCTCAGCATTTTTTCAAAATCAGGTTCAGTAAGTTCACAGAAACAAGAGTGAAATAAATTAAAAACATTCTATGCCTGGTCTTCAGCTAGAATGAATTTATACAGCTCCAGAAAAGTCAGTGAACTTGGATTATCTTGTTTAAAATATATGAAAAATACCTAATGTCATTTTTATAGCTGTAATAATGTCAGAGTTTAAAGAGCAAGGATGTTTTGACTTCCAGACTTAAAAAGCTAAGAATGCAGTCTAGCTTGGAACACAGCATATGGTTTACCACAAATATAACAGTGTAGTTTTTGGAGCACCCTCAATTCCAAATTTATAGTAATATATTACCCAAAAATATATTTCAGTTGGAAACACTGCAAGAGAAAAAAATCGCCTAGTAATTTTGAAGAACAAAGCAATGTCTCTTTCAGAACAATTAAAGTCTTGTAATGTCATGGGACCTATTTTCTAAATAATATGATGTATTTTACTGCATTATGATTACAACTGGTGAAAAAAATCAGAGCAGTCTCAAAATGAGTTTGAAATAGGAGTCAAGAATGTAGATCAACACCAGAGATGTGTTCCTATTTTCATAATGTGTTTAACCAGAGCTTTCAATCAAAATGTTACAAAATTGTGGGGAAGTTTAAGTACAACTATAAATCTCAAATGTGAAATTCCAGCCTCTCTTGAAATGACAGGTTCCTAACCCATCTTATCCCCTTTTACATTATCCTTTTTCACCTTCATATGTTTGCTACTAATTAATACTGTCATCTCTCTACCACCTTCCACAACATTCAGTCAATGTCAGCAACTAACCTTATGCTCTGTTGCTGCTTATAGATTAATTTACTGAGCCATCTGTCTGTTTTTTCTACTCTAAGTATTTCCACATTGTGTGATATTGTAATAAGCCAAAGCCATTCAATCTAAAATATTATTTTAATCTATGAAAGATGGAATTATTTGTCTGGAAATTGTAGCTGGCTTCATGCAAACATCAGTGGTATCATGATGATGATCTCTCACTCCAGATAGAAGAGACTAATCAGCTTTTTATTATCCTTATTTATACTTTTATTCTCATTTTCATTACTTTATTACTTCCTTTTTTTCAGTCATATCCTCTCTTTCTGCCTCTCTTTCTACATAGCCTGACATATTATAGGAGAATTCTATTTATACTATATTACAGAATAATCAAGTTGCCTTAAAAAAAAAAAAAAAAAGCACAATGTAATTTATGTACGGGCAGCTAGAAAAAAACAAGTATTGTCCATCTCTCCTGGACAAGACCGTACAGCACAGTCATTAAAGCTCTGTAAAAAGAGGTATGCAGCTACCTAATCTTAAAGAGCCTGAATTCCAGATTGACACTGTACGTAAGATGATGATGGATGCAATGTAATAATATGACTGCATAGTAGTAGCTGTCTCTCAGGAATACCTGTATCTTGATAAATCCTAAAATACTGTATAAAACTTAACAGCTCAAATAAAAAAAAAAATACTTCAAGACACAACTGGATCTCAGATGCATACGGTTATATGAAATATTAGCATTGTCTATGAAACCAGGAAACTTATGCTGCATTTGCTTACTCCCATTTTTCAATTGCAATTCACTCTCCTTCCTGTTGTGCCGTACATTTTGTGGGACTATAATGTTGCAAATAAAACAATAAAATAATTATCTGGGCTGAAACTAAGTATTCAAAAGTAAGTCTGCTGCTATTTGCAACATCTGAAAATAAATCCTTTTGAGACTTGTTTTTAAATGGGATGGCCTTTCTAACACTGCATTGACACCTCAAATTTATTATGGACTTGGTAAATCTGAGAATACCTTTTAGAAATACAATACAAGAAAACAAATGCCTACATTCACATTAATTTCTGCTAAATGAGCAAAGCAAAAAAAGCAGTAGATTGGATATACAAAACAACTGGAATCTCCAATGTAAAGGAATTTAAGAACAGGTTAGACAAACCTCTGTCAGGTTGTCATGGATAATGCTCGTTCTGCTGTGGGGCAGAGTGAGTGGATGTGTGCTAGATTATCTTTGAGATGACTTCAGGACTTAACAGGTTCTATATTATAAAAATGTTAGTGGTATTAAATAATATTTTGCATAGGCCTTTTTTTCTGATCATTCTCTTCTATGAATCAAAAAGAACACTTTGAAGTAAAATTAATTTCTCAGTGGCATCCATGATAGCAATATTTAATCCTCAGACTCCACATTGTACAATATATACAAGCACATACAATGGACAAAATTAAAAATTGGCAAGTGCTTGAAGATCTTATAGCAACATTTAGGTGATTTCAATATTCCCTTTGCATTGTTATATTCCAGATATTGCTAATGATGGCCTTAAGGTATTAAATAAATCTGCAAAATTTTTTTGAGTTATACTAGTTTTCAATTGTTATAGTCATGATCTTGTAACCACAATGGTTTACATATATCAGACAGGCAAAATCTGCCAAAAGAAATTGTATTTTTTTTTAGATTCATCCATACAGTTGGGGCAAAAAAAGCTTCCAAGGTCACAGTCCTTTTCTCGGGTTTGACAAGGAGAAAAATCCAGACTGCATGCAGGATTGGACACTACTGTTCTTAGTCTGGCTGTGTTACATAATGAGAGAGGAAGGATTGGAGAGCAACACTGGAAAAGAGGAGCATGTTATCAAGGAGATAAGTGAGACATCATTAACTCACCTGGAAAAGAGAGAAAAGCGGTCTCAGAGTTTGTGTAACAGAGATGAATCAGAGAAAGAATTGTATTGGAATATAAAAACTAATGTTAATTCTATTGAATTCAAAATTTCTAGCTTCCAGAGATATAAAGCCTTCATTTCCCAGGTTCATCTTTTGGGAGTATTTTATAAAGATGCCCTTGAGAATCAGGAGAGGTCAGAGATGGAAGAGTTGTTCTGTGGAAAATGTTCCCCCTGTGGTGATTAAACATTCCTGTCCTTTATTGATTGCCCGCATGGTTCACTCTGGTGCATAAAGTTATTTCACTTGTATCACTGCAGAGCAGTCAAGCCCATGAAACCAGTAATATTTTATAGGAAACATTTTGTTTATAGTAATTGCTAATTTAAAATTCCTTCTTCTGCCATCTTACTGTTGTACTGAGAGGGTAATAAAATTGTGGAGGAAAACACAGATCTTTTTAAATATGATAAATAAAATACAAGCTATATATTTTAGTTTATTTTTTCTATTATTTATTTAGAATTGAATCATGAAATTATAAGTTCAGGAGTACACCTTTATAACACCAGAGCATCTCTTCCCTGTGTCTTCATTTCAAACACATAATGCTACAAATTCTTAAGACTAAACGAAAGATAAGATTGACTCTTCTGAAATTGATCCATTCCCCAGCTTCAAACCAAGTCTGAAATGCCTCCTCAGTAATTCTTGCCCATTAACAGAATCTAATCTTTCATTCAGCAAAATCTATTCAAGAAATTGCAATGGTTTTCTTTTTTACGGTTTCAAATGCAGTATGATAGTGGGAGCATGACTTTTATGATCTTTGAAATTAGCATAATTGAGTGAAATTCTGAACCTATTTTTCCTCTCGCTTGTGTTTTTTCCTCCCAATCATTGTTGCAAATTTAATGGATGCAAACGAAATTATCATGATTTAACCCCAGCCGGCAACTCAGCCCCACCCAGCCACTCGCTCACACCCCCCCAGAGGGAAGCAGGAGAGAATCGGAAGGGTAAAAGTGAGAAAACTCGTGAGTTGAGATAAAGACAGTTTAATAGGGAAAGCAAAAGCCGCGCATGCAAGCAAAGCAAAACAAGGAATTCATTCACCACTTCCCATCGGCAGGCAGGTGTTCAGCCATCCCCAGGACAGCAGGGCTCCATCACGAGTAACGGTGACTTGGGAAGACAAACGCCATCACTCCGGATGTCCCCCCCTTCCTTCCTCTTCCCCCAGGTTTATACGCTGAGCATGACATCATATGGTATGGAATACCCCATTGGCCAGTTGGGGTAGCTGTCCTGACTATGCTCCTTCCCAGCTTCTTGTGCACCTGGCAGAGCATGGGAAGCTGAAAAGTCCCTGGCTAAGTAAACACTACTTAGCAACAACTAAAACATCAGTGTGTTATCAACATTATTCTCATACTAAATCCAAAACATAGCCCCATACTAGCTACTGTGAAGAAAATTAACTCTATCCCAGCCAAAACCAGGACAGAAATTCAGTACTGCAAGCAGAAAAAAATGTAACTTTGGCTGCAAGTCTTTTGAAAGGAGTTGTGCTATGAATTCCGGCCTTTTTTGTTCATTTCCAGGTAAATGTGTTTGTCTTTTGTTAACATTTACGATGACCAGTCTGACCTTCCTTAAAATAGTTTCAGTGACAGAAATCTGGATGATATAATGCTTCAAATAAAATGGTTTGTCCCCCTCATAAATATATTTCATCTTGAAAGTGTAATTATGGGACCTGGATGAGAACAAAGCTTAAATTAATTGCCTTTTTGTTATTCTTGGTGTCCTTTAGCAGGGTCTTAGTTTGATTTTAATGACATTCAGTAGGAGATTCACTATCAAGGGTTTCTGTTTGTCACTTATCTCCATTTCTAAGTACTTCCTTCACAACTTGTATATCGTGTCTTTTTTGAATGGGATGAAGTATATGTAACATCAGCATATCAGTTTTACTGATTTCACCTTCCCAGGTGCTGTCTCTGGAACAAGTACTCATCAGATCTTTTTCTGAGAACTTCTCTGATGAAACAACACAGTTGGTGGTTCATCTGAATCCATCCAGCTCATATCCCGTGTCTTAAGTTAAAGCAAACAGGCAGTGTGGTGCTTTGTGATTCCACAAAGAGGAGGGGTAGGGGAAGTGGCTTCTACATCCACATCAAATTCTATTGCCTTTAAAGCACCATCAAATGCTTCTGAAACTGTTGAAGGCATAATTCTATTGTCCCAGTGTTTACTTTGATTTGAAAAAAAAATAAAGATCTAGGAAACTGATCCATTTGGCTTTAACTTTCACTAGCGTAAATTACTATAAGCGATAACCAAAATTTATTGCTTTTTATATCCCTTAGTGCCAGATGTTGATGCTCTTCAGTATTTGAATTTCCTATAAACATTTCCTTGTTAACAAAACTCAGGAGTTTCACTTACATACACATACATTTCTGAGATTTTTTTTTTTAAATCCTTAAGTTAAACAAAATATATAATTAATTCAGCCTGAAAATCCAAATCCTTCTTGACTGTCATCTGAGTATATTTCAATGCTTTCACTGACTTTTGCTATAGTTATTGCTATTTTAGAATTTAAAAAAAAAAACTCTAAAGATTTCCACACCCCAAGAATGACATAATGAAATACAAATATCAAACCTAAGTCATAATTTAGAAGAAATGGGTCAAATTTTGAGTTGTTTCTATTCTCTCACAATAATCACTAAGAAAATGAGACTTGGAAAGTTTAAAAGATTTCAAAGTCTTGGTGCACTGTAATCATGGGCAACAACGTCATTGTTTTCAAAGATTTGTAAACTGCAACTTTCTTCAATTTTGATCTTGCTAGTCTGAATCAAAGACTGTTCCAAGAAATTTGCTCATCTGATCATTAATCATCTAATTTTCAGCCTATGTTTACCTATGGTTAACTTCACCCATTTGCTCTTGTTTCAACACTGTCTTCAGTTTAAATTTTGTGTCCCCTGCTGTTTAGTCATGTACTTGCACAGAGCAATCAAATGTATAATTCTTTTTTTTCCCCACTTTAAATCATACAAACTCTTTTAGTCTCCTCTTCTAAGACAGGCTTTCCATTCCCCTGATCATTCTTGCAATTTTTTTTCTGCTGTTACTTCAATTTGTAATTATAAATCATCTTTCTAGTGATGTAAAGAATTTTTTTCCTTCTTTTTCCCAAAATTACAGTCACTGTAAAAATATTGAACCCAGTGTCTATGGACTGGACTGAAAATATTAATGAATAACTTAAGTCATCTGGCACTCCGTCTAGGTTCACCTTGCATTTTATCAACAACATAGCATCTAGAGGTAAAATTGTATAAATAAGCTGTTGAATAGGTTAATAATATTACGGACTATTTCAATTATCTTGGCCATTTAAACTGAAAATTACTTGTGATTAATTAAAAATCTTAAAAATAACTGAAGACACTCTTGGATTTATTTTCTGTGGAAAAAATAAATAGCTAGTTATAAACTACGATGAATCAAATTGTCAACCATATACATAAAACATGCCCTTAAAACATCACACTCTGTCATCTGGGTTTATGTAACACGTTATTAATCGGCGTTAGCTGGAAAAACATTAGGGCTGCCTAAATTCTATGAATTTCTTCTATTTAAGTCCTACTTGTATTTTTAATTGCCATTTTCAATGCCATTTTAAATGATGGGGGAAACAACTGAGACAGAATAAGATAACCTCTATTTTTTGAGATCCTGCAATACTTAAATGTTGAAGATATTTTGAAGTACCCAGCTTTTCTACCATTTATGCTTTCCTCAAACAAAAATAAGTCTTGGAATACAGATAATAAACACCAGAGCATTGAACATAACTTGAGTTCTCAGGCAGGAGAACCTATATGTCTTTTCAGATTCATTACACATCAGTATACCTAAAATTTAGTGCTTATATAGGTGTTTTGCTGAAGGGAAGCTATTCATAACCTTTCTTTGTTATGCTGCTACATTTACTTGGATTGGAGAACTAAGAATTGTGTGTGCATTTTTATTGTAGGTCTCTTCTTATAAAGAGACATATAGTAGAGTTTAATCACTAGAAAAAAATCTATTATAAAAAAGTATAAGTTCTTTTGTATAGATGGGGATTATTTCATCAAGTCTTACAATTATGTTTAAGATATATTTACCATAGCAGTCCCAGAGGTCACACTCAAGTAAAATAAAAAGAATAACAGAATAGAATTCTGAAGCAGGAGAATGAAAGTCCTTTGAGGACTGCTGATCTCAGTGAAGAACTTACAAAAATCAAGCTGGAATAGTGTGTCAGGCAGGGACATTAGCCAAGCAGAATCTCCTTGCTAATCAGGAAATAAGGTGTCTTAATTAGTCATCCTGCAAAACAGTGATTGTGGACCCAGCTTTCAGGTTTTTTCTACCTCTGGATGATTACCTTACTAATGCATGAGTGGGTAAATTTACTAGATGTGTGAGAAACTGTAATAGAAAATTGAGTGATTGAATGTTATTAGTAATATTAAGCAGATACAATACACTTCCTATAATTGGCACAAAATATACCTATTTTATGACTAAAGGATATTTGCCCCTCATGTACTTGATCATCAGTCCTATGATAGAGACTTCTGAACTTTGATTTCATTTTTCGTCGTATTAAAATTGGTAAGCTGTATTTTCAAGGTCATCAGTATTCAGATATATGCCAAGTCAACAGAAGAAAGAAATAGATCACATAAATAATGGCCTTTTCCTTTTAAGAAAAAAGTGCTATCTCTTTGTGTGCAAAGAATAAAATGGTCATCCAAAATTATTAGATTAATAAATTTTATAGATGAAGGAAAGTGCTTAGTGACTTCTGCTAAGAATAGAGCTGAGTTCTGTGATTATTCCTTTTAGGGTTGTTCAACTTAAGAAATTTGTTTGAAGCCTAAAAGTTATCTTTCTTATAAATGGTTCAATATAGTCTTTTTTCTTTTTTAGTAGTAGAGATGAATTGTCTATTCTACGATGGAGACTGAATTCTTATGTACTCATGTTTTCCCATTTTTAACTAAACTTTACAAATGAAAATATCTTCTGTTCTAACGTGAAGAAAAAAAATCCATACTTTGACTTTCCTCTAACTCAGCGTGTGTTAGCAGGAATATCACTTCACCTCTTGGTACCTCAGTTTCCTATGAGTACAGAAAGACAATGATTACCTCAAATGGGTGCTTAGAGGCCTAATTAAGTACTGTTTGTATCATTCAGAGATCCTCAGAGGAAAGCAATTACACTGTGCATATAAAAAATATTACTATACTAATTAATTCATTACTGAAAAATGACATGATTGTCTGACATATTCCAAATATAATTGCACTCATTACTATTTTTAAGGCTCCCTTTCAACTTGCATGGAATTTCACACCTGAGAAAGAAAAATGTACTCTTAATTGAATCATCAGTTCTATGAATAATCCAGTGGAATCACTTTGTGCACAATACATCGCTAGGCTTCATTTTTCCTGTATATACTTTCATCTAGTAAAGTGGCAGCTTAGGAAAGAAGGTTAATAATAGGATGCCATTATGGTAGGAGAAAGGGTTGTGGTTTTTTTACTTTTATTAACATAGTCTGTGTCTCGTCGTTTAACCCCAGCTGGCAACTGAGCCCCACACAGCTGCTCGCTCACTCCCCCCCGCGGTGGGATGGGGAAGAGAATCGGAAGAGTAAAAGTGAAAAAAACCCTCATGGGTTGAGATAAGAACAGTTTAATAATCGAAATAAAATAATAATAATAATAAAATATACAAAGCAAGTGATGCACAATGCAATTGCTCACCACCTGCCAACAGATGCCCCGCCAGTCCCCGAGCAGCAGCCTCCTGGCCAGCTTTCCCCTAGTTTATATACTGAGCATGATATCATATGGTATGGAATATCCCTTTGGCCAATTTGGGTCAGCTGTCCTGGCTGTGCCCCCTCCCAGCTTCTTATGGATCTCCAGCCTTCCCAGTCGGTAGAGCATAAGAAGCTGAAAAGTCCTTGACTACATAAGCACTACTTAGCAACAACTAAAACATCAGTGTGTTACCAACATTATTCTCATTCTAAATCCAAAACACAGCATTATATACCAGCTACCAGGAAGAAAATTAACACTATCCCAGCCAAAACCAGGGCACTGTGCTAAATCTTCAAGTTTCAGAAAGGCCTCGTTAAATGAATCCTGCAATTCATTTGCAGAAGTGAACCAAAAATGCAAATTAATTTCACATCTCAGTGACTTCTGCTGGGTCGTAGAAACCTATTCCTTTCCTTCCTACAACTGACTTTACACTTTCATTACATCATTTTTTTTTTCACTCAAGGGTCCTCTCAGTATTAGGACCTTGGGCAGATGTTTTATGATATTAAATAAAAGTTTCTTTAGGGAAGAAACTATGTTACCTCCTACAGCTAAAGTGGTATTACCTGTGATCTGCTCAATACTACAAAACTTCTCAGTTTACAAAGTTCTTATGAAAAGTATCCTAATATAAGACTTGGAGAGCATTTGACATGACCGCATCTCAATTGTGATAGACATCTTCAGGCAACAGCACATGTGAATATTCATTTGAGCTGCATAGGTAGTTTAGCTGTTCCACTGCTCCTTAACCCCAATCAAGATTATGGGTACAGGTCAACAAATTATTCTTAAAATAATGAAAAAGATTTTTTTTCCCATCATAGGTCTATATAAAGGAAGGCAATGCTTTAACTATGCAGATACTTTAGAAAATGAGACAATAGTAGGACACTGAGCACTCTATAAAAAACATGCTGCGGAGCTGTAGGAAGAATATGGAGACCATGAGAAGCTGCTTACCAGTACTTACAAGGACCAGATAGTAGGCAAGTGCTTTGCCATCTCAGTTTCCTGATGACACATAGGAAATAGCATTTAGGCATTCTGAAAGTCAGGTCTGTGAGTTAAATAGCAGGAGAAAAATGTGGCATCTGTACAATCTCCCTCAGTGCCTGTGAACTGTCGTGAATAGAATCATAGAATCATTAAGGTTGGAAAAGACCTCTAAGATCATCAAGTCCAATCGTCAACACATACTGTGTTTTTTAAATATACCAACAAATCTCACATCATTTATATAACATTTGAGATTCAATGAGGATATTTTACTGGTTTTAGTCTAAAGCATTGTTAAAGATGACAGTGGTACTAAGACAAAGCAGGGTGGAGTGAGGCAGAATTTTACCTTTGCCTCTTAAATAACAATGTAAAATGTAACATCTATTCTCTAACCCATGTCCCTGTGTATTATTGTAATTTTAAAAAAAATGTGTACAGAAGTATTGGAGCAATAAGAAATTAAAGACAAATTGAATTAATAGGAGCAGATGGAACAACTGCCTTCAGATGTGCTGACAGTTAACCGTACTTTTAGAAACATTAACACTGTTGTATTTTCTTTTGTAAGCATCACCTGTGGGAATAAAAAGATGGCAGGCTGATCAGCAGATGTGGTGGGAATTAATGCAGTCTCTTTCTTTCTACTAAATTTCTGCTAGTACTCCTAATTAGCACAACAGCTGATTAGGAGTAGGTTCTAGCTATAGCAGGGTAGGGTGCTAGCTATAGCCCATCTTTGAACAAAGTTTGCATGTTTCTAAACATCATTGCTACTAAACGCCACAAAGGAGTTATTTGGCTAACAAAACATTATACGTGAGATTTCCCAGAAGAGAAAGATTCACCTTATTGCTATAGAAAACAGTAATAAAAATAACTCTATGATATGTATCTATTCCCCCTGAGGAAAGTACCTTGATTTGACTTAATTTTGTTGACATTTTCCACATCAAATTATAATCAAAAATAAATGATATGAAAGTGAGACTTCTCATGAAAGTTTTGTAATAGTAAATATGAGACAAGGATGGAGTCATCACTTGAGATAATACTTGCAACAACACTTCTATAAGAATCTTCTTGATGCATAAGGTTAGGTCTCAAATGCAAACTTCTGCAGACGTTTTATTAGTTCCGTTTTTATTTAAGGTCTGGAGCAGAAGCCCATCCAAACCTATATTCATTAGTTTCAGCCAGGAATCAATACAGTTTGAGCAAGGACAACCTTTTCTTTACAGCAAGGAAAAAAGGAAGAAATCCATGTTCATGTCTGTCATTTTGGGTACTACTGAAACTTGAGTATCATTATTGACTGCTATTTTCATTGCGGGAATTTTTTCAGGCTCACTGTAAAATTTATGAGGTACAAAATCCAAAATGGAAAAGTCTACTGGAAAAAATATGACTAATTCAACATATTCAGATTTTCATCATTTTACAGATTGGACTAATGAGGATTTGTTGCCCTTGAAGGACATGAAGACGACTCTGCCTTTTCTGATAAGACACACCACTTCTTTAATAACTCAGGGAGTGGCTCTGGCCCCCTGATGTTCTTCGTGTATCCACAGACATGGATAGTGACTCATCTAGTTTTGCAGACTTCTTTTTCCCAGTAGCCCAGATAGGATTATACAGTACTAATCTCCTGATATAATAGTGAAGACAGAATTATTCTACTTGAGCGATCAAACAGATATTGCCATGTTGTTAAGTGTCCTTGTACTTACGTAGTCAATTTACATGATAGCTGAGCATTGTATAACTATCTTTGAAGGCATATGCCTTAAAAGAACCTGTAAGAGGGCTAGAGGGGGCTAAAAAGAAGTTGTTAAACATCAGCTAGAGGTATACCACTGCTCCAAAGTATACAAATTAAAAATTTCAGCGTAAAGAAGAAATCCAGTTTAGTGATTCACAAATGCTTCACAACTTTTTAGCTCATTATAGAATGTTACATTGATCTACTGCCTCTGATATTGTTACAAGTTTTACTGCTTCCTTTGCATTAAGGCCATAGCATTACTTCAAATTACTTTCCTAACCACATTTGGTATCTCATAAATTCAGGAAATAGGTAAAATAGAAAAGTTTTACGAAGCATAAGCTCAAGTGTCTTTAGTAATGAAATTATTTCCTTCTAAGTTCTTGCTTGTACAGCTAAGAAAATGTGGCAAAAAAAAATTCCAGACAACCAAGCAGCAACACAACAATTCTACCTACTCCAGGCATATAAATACTTCACTGAATCATACTTTTGCATGTGATATGGGCTACTTTAATATGTGGTGCTGTTATTTTGCTGGTTTTGCAGCAATTTTCATTAAAAATTCAAAATTGATTCAACTATATGTATAAGAAAAGTGATATATTAAGTTGTGGAAGTCTGGGTACAAGGAAAGAAGTTTCTGGGTTTTGTCCTACTTTCTCCCATGTTAATCAATGACCGCCTGAGCTGCACTGGGGGCATGGGCCAAGAGTTGTCTTCTCCACCTGTACTCACCAGCCCTGTTCTTCAGTCAATGTGACTAAGAGGAGTTCTCTTCTGTCAATATTCACTACTTTGAAATATAGTTTGCCCCACACACACCTTTCATTAAAACACTGAAGCACACATTCTACTTATGGTACTTGAAATTTTGCACAAAATAATCCCTTATCATAAATTAAGGACTGGCATAATCGCTTTGGTGTGCAATTCTTTGACTCTTTGTCATATATTTTCTTACCTGCATATGTACAATGTAATGCCTTAAGCAGAATTGCTATAGTTAATTAATATTAAATATATAATGCGAAAATCGAGTCACAAAAGTTAAAAATTTTTCTGTAATGTTTAAAACATCTTTTCACAAATGTGGGGAATGCAAAGGAATAGGGTTTTTTTTTCTGAGTGCATGTGCAATATAAATGTTTGAAGATTCATTATTTTACAATCTGAACTTTGAATTTTGATACTACCTTCAATTCACAATGAATTTGTCTCAGCTAAAGAATTGGCTGCATTTTGATAAAATAGAATTAATGTAAAAAGAGTAAAACATAGCAAGCAGGCTGACTTATATTTGGAACAAAATACAGAAAGCTAAACTGTTAACTGCAGTCTGGCTGGTGGATATTTCATGCTTCGTTAGTGATAATTATCTAATTTGAACTAATGATGCTACGCTGTTGAACTCAGTAGTACAAAATTATTAAATTAAAATAATATAGTTTAAAATTGTAAAAATTATAAAATTTCACAAAATATTATTACTGGAAACTTCATTTCAGCAGAACCCCAAAACTCCCATTGCAGTCATAAAATTAATATTCAAATACTCGCACTTCAAGCAAGGATTAATCTCTGCCCTGAGGCATCTACATTGTAAAACACGAATTTAGGTAGAATAGCCTAAATGGTTTTTTATTTTAAAAAATTAAAAGAATCTTAACAATATCAGGTCATAATATACTGTGGAATATATATTTATTTTGGACTGTGTATTATAAATCCATGGAAGTACACTCACGTAACTATGGGAGTGGATCTGGTCCACAGAGCAAGCAAAGGTTAAACCTAAGCTGCAAGCAAATTCCAATGTTGCAATGAACATTTTGAAGGATAAAAGTCATTGTGTTTCCTATAAAGCTACCTAGGTCAAAAGAACTTAAAAGTATTTTTAGAACTAACTACAGCTATGAACAATAAACTGAAGAGATGAGCAGCTACTGATCTTACATCTTTTCAATGAAAGACAGAAATTCAATCTACAGTAACAGCTAATCAGCTCTGAAACCATATGAAATGATACTGCTGGATTTAAACACTAAAAATAATATTCAAAGATTAATTGGTGTAAAATTTGCGTAAATGTACTAGGATAGAAAATGAATATGGAACAATTAACCCTAAAGATATAGCTGACTGTAAATTAATTTGATCGGCTTCAATCATAAATGTAATTAAATCTAAAGTGATGGGACATGAGCCTCCAAGAGGGGAATTAAACTGGAACTACTTAAAACAATTCTATAAAATGGAGAGTCTCAGTGATACGAGATACTGATGTTACTTATATTTCCCATGTAATGTAAATAGTGAAGACATTGGCTGTCATTGTGAGACAAACGTTCAGCTTTCCATCACTGTGTAAGATCTGATTCTCACTCCTTTTTCTGACATTTTAAAATAAAGTACTTCAATATAACAAATCTTCTGTGTTGCCGTACCAGTAGATTTTACATGGTCAGTTTCAAAGGACAGAAAATAACACAAACTGATAGGGGCGTATATTAAGACTGTATATTGTGCCTACTGTGTAATGTGAAATCAATGGACGAGCATAGAAAGGGAGCGTTGAAAGAAAGCAACCTGAAATCTCAAGCAACGTCATTTCCATTCAGAGCTGTTGAAATTGATGCAGACCCAAGGCGTATGGAGGAGACTGCGGAGAATAAGACTAGTGAATCCAAGATTAAAGGAAATAAATTAAAATGCTATAGCTGTGTATGTTATGATGGATACATACATGAATTATACTCGTTCAGTTAAAGATGATGGGAAATTAACTCTTAATGATTGAGCTGTAGTCAATCACAATATGAAACAATGCCTCAGTGTTAATATGAATCAAAGCAGCTACGCAACGAACTCTTAAAGTGAGATACACAGCATGTAGAGAAACTTTACAGAAGGGTACATGTAAGATGGTTTAACAGCCACCTCATAAATGTTACTGAACATTACATACAATATTGCACTGAATATATAGTTGGAGAATTAAAACAAGAAAACCAATTGAAATTTCTAAAACAAATGAAATGTTTGTTTTAAATGCACAGAAAAGCAAATTAGTAAAACATAGCCTGAAGTAGCAGTTAGCATTTTTCTCACTGAAATAGTGGTTACCTGAAGCTGTAGCAATGGACAAAAGCTAGCCAAAAGTCCAATTCCATAGGACTATTTAAAGCCAAACTAGGCTTTATTGAAGACTGAACACAAGAATAACCTCAGTTTACCACCGTTCAACTCCAAATATGTTGAATCTCAATCGCATTACTCCAAATTCATATAAGAAACTTCTCAGCTGTAAAATTTGGATGAACATTGGAATTTCTTCAAAGCTTATGGCTAGTTTATGTCTTGGGAGCTGACTTCGGTGCTAACTAGTGCTTATGGATATCATGTACATGCTATCGTGATATCATTCCCAAATATACTCCACAAGGCACAGGGTTACATGAATTATGAATGCTAGGAGAGCTTTCATATTGATAGTTTAATAATATTTGCTACAGGTGTACAAAGGCTAGAGAATATTTGCTTGCATTCATCTTGAGACTGGCAGGTGCAATAAAAGAACCACTGACAAAGTCTTCTTTTGAAGACTGAGCTAACATGAGAATATATTAAGGCTTGAAAGCTGAGCATTTCAGATGAAATCTCAGCTCCATTAAAATAAATGGAAAAGTTTGCAATAGCTTCAGTAGGACTAGGTAGTTTGTTGTTTTAAATGTTTCTTAATTTATTGGTATTGACCAGTAAATAGCAGAGGTACCTGTTTTCATGCTTCCATATCTTAAAACCATACCAAAAAAAGGATACACAGCTTTGCTCTTTCAACACTCCCCACTCCCTGAAATCTTATCCCATAAATACCAGCTTGATTTCCAGAAGACTGTGACTAAGAATGAAAGAAATTATGTATGGATGTTTTTATGATTCATCTATCAACTGTTTAAAAACAGAAGATATTTTCTTGCTATATATTGCAAAATCTCTGTATATACACTTACATATGAAGAACTATGTTGGTCAATAGTCGATAATAAGCAAATCTTATACAGCAAGCACACCGGTATGCCTGAATGTGTGGCATGGATTACCTATTTCAGGTTTTATCTGGAGTATTTTAGCTGATATATTTCTTAAGAAATGGGACAAAATTTTCTATGTAACTGATATTACTTATATTTCCCATGTAATGTAAATAGTGAAGACATTGGCTGTCATTGCGAGACAAATGTTCAGCTTTCCATCACTGTGTAAGATCTGATTCTCACTCCTTTTTCTGACATTTTAAAATAAAGTACTTCAATATAACAAATTTTCTGTGTTGCAGTACCACTAGATTTTACACGTTTACTGTTAGAGGAGATTTTAAAACAAAACACAGTGAAGGCTCTGTTTGATTTGTAGAGCCAACATCTAGCAAGATATTGGATGAAATCATGAAAAGGGTAAACAAAGGAGAGCAAAAAAGCTTTCTGAAAAGTGTTTATTATCTATATACTGCAGAACCTTATAAAATGCTATAAACCAGAGCTCATAGTAGCCCTAGCTATATTTATAATATGCATGAATACATCACCTCTCATGTAAAGGAATCCTCCAGGAACACACTTACTCATCATTAAATAACAATTATTTCACTAAGGGAATGGGGCAGCCATTTTACAGTGCCCAGGAGTCAAAAAAACCCCAAAACCAAAAAACACAAACCAATCCAAAACCTGCTCAAGAAAGCTTTTGCCATAGCTAAAACGGTTGTAAATCTTTAGAAAGATTGCAGCTAGCTTCAGTAGAATTTAGTTAAGCCAGCTGCAGTCATTTCTGAAAAGGTCAGAGAACCTTTATCAACATTATGTCTTAGGAAACTGATTAATGCCAAGATTTTAAAAAATGAAGAGTATTCAGTCTCAGATAAAAAGCAGTTAACTAGCAATGGCACACTTCTGTGGTTTAAAGACTGAGGCCTTATACTAATATCTGTAGCCATATTTAGGCTCTTGATAAATAAAATTTATTTTCACAGAGCCAAGCCAGCAGTAGCAATTCTCATCCACATTAGCCAGATGTACTTATACTCAAAAGATCAAGAAATTAAATTCTTTTTCTTTTGATTTAAGTGACTGACTGAAAAAAGTGACTAGATTTGAGCTGTTGAATGTAAGGTAATTCATTTGTCCAGGGTCAGAGCAAATTTGTGTGAGAATTTAAATCAGAAGCCAAACCTTCCAGTTCTTAGCCCTCTGGTCTTAACCATAATCAATACTAAACTGTTTCCCAAGAAGCCTGAAGTCTAATGAACTTTCCCATTCATGGATATAAAACAAATTACTTTTTCCTTTTGGAATCCCAGATCAGGCAGAGAACCACAGTTTTAGCATAAATATAAGAGATTTGTAATTCACCATACTACCTTTTTTCTTTCTAGAAACATAGCATATAGACACATTAAAGTTTACATAAGTTTCAAAGGAGGAACTCAAGAATAATAGTAAACAGTCTGTTAATTTAATGCCTAAACACTGTGTTTATTATACGTACTTGAACTCTCATCCAAAGATGGAAGCCCATACCATAAAGTTCAGTAGAAAGGGTGAGAAGTGTTTGGTTAAAAACCACCTCTGTTTCTCCATTCTTTATGCATCAGCCAAGAGCTAGAAGTAAATTTAGGTTCTAGATCTAAGCAAAGAAAGAAAATAAGCCTTAATAAAGCCATACTTGTCTTTCTCTCCCCCTTTCCCTTTGTCTGTCTTTTTCTTCATGTTTCACCCACTGGTAATTCAAGGCTAAGGAAAAAAAAGACCTCACAAATTCAGCTTTTTATTGGAAACACCAACAAATCAGCAACAGAGACCAGGAGGAAAAGCTCTTTTTATGGTTTCTTAGTGCATAAAACCAAAAAGTAGGCTTTAGATTGAAGGAAAATATGTGTTAGTCAGACCTCTTGACTTAGAGCAATTCATCAAGTTTCACAGAGCTATTCCTCTCTATACTACTTTTCTCAGTTTCTTTAAATATAATAACACTAGGGAATCTTCATTTATTGTTTCTTCTGCACTGCTCACTGGAAGTTATTCGGAGCTGTGATTGTGCAAAGCTGCCCTCAGGCTACATCAAATGTCTCTACACCAGCTGGACAAGTGTCTATCCTAACAAAGGTAGTATTTTCTCATACATTTTCTTTGTAGCAAAAGCTTTAAAAGTGATAATAAAAACACATTAATCACATTTTACTGTATACTTGAGAAACAGCATAACATTGCTGTGCCTCAAGGTGACCAGATCATTTGCAGAGAGTGGTGATGTTTCCAGGGCAAAGCAGTAAGTTGAACTTCAGTTTCTTGTGTCCCTCAAGAGTGTCCTAACCATACAGTTACTAGCTATTCCAGAGGAGATTTCTCCTTAAAAAAAAAAAAAAAGGGGGGGGGGGAGGGGATCCCCAGTCTTAGAAAGTTTCTGATATGTTTTCTTGAAAAGTTTTCATTTTGATGACAGATATTTTCTCACAAAACCTCATCCTAAGTAAAGAAAACAACAGCAATGACACAGAAAACCAAAACAATCATCAGAATAGTTAATTCTGAGGCCTTGTCATTGTTGGGAATACCAACGATTTTATTACAAGTTCTGTTCCCAACAATATTCAATGTTAAAGAAATTATGATGTTTATTCTATTCAGTTATTGTAACTGGGAAGCTACATATTTGGTCACAACTGTCCTATTCATTAGATTCAGTGCACAATTTAGATGTATTCTTTGCTGACTGTATTTTTCTTTAACTATTCAGTGTTCAGTCATTAATTCAAGAAAAGATTTGTGTACATTAATCCATCTGCAGTCCCATACCTAAGTTCATTTTGACTTCTAAGTTAAGATCACATTTAAATACTGCCCTGACCAGAACCTTAATTCCCTTTACAAATGTATTATTTTTCATGGGTACTTTAGATCCTATCAACCAACATAAGTTTCCTGAGGATTCATCTGAAGTTTAAGTGATCTGCAAATACTATCTGCAAAGCACACTGCAGCAACATTAGCTCAGAGGATGGTGTTCCATGCATGAGATGTTAGGTACATAGGTGCTCAGTGCTAATTTTGAAAATACATGTTCAACAGCTGCCGATATAAAAAGTTGCAATGCAGTGTGCAGCTTTTGTAGCTCCCATCTTGGTATTGATAATAGCAATTAAGAGGAAGAGGATGGAGACAAGATGGAAAGTAATCAGTCATGCTCTGTGATTAGTAGTCTGAAATGCATCTGTTTCGTCTCTCTCCCACCATATAGTGAATAGAA
Source organism: Calonectris borealis (assembly GCF_964195595.1). Lineage (NCBI taxonomy): Eukaryota > Metazoa > Chordata > Aves > Procellariiformes > Procellariidae > Calonectris > Calonectris borealis. The sequence continues at coordinate 49,755,053 of NC_134316.1, read as the reverse complement.
GTCAACAGGATCTTTCTGATGAAACTGAGCTTTTGTCACAAAACACTCATCTGCCAAACTGAAGTATTTTGCAAAAGCGGATTGTTTTTGATGAAATGCAGAAAGGCTGCAAACAAAAACCTGCCTGATTTTCTGCCTGCTCACCTATGGGGCTGCCAGAGTCCAAGGGCATTCTGGAAAATCAAAGAACACTTCAGGCACACATCTTTGGAGACATGTGAGTGTTTGGTACTTGTGATGACATGGGTTTAAAAAAAATTTCTTCCTAAACATAAAGTGGAATGTAATATAAGAACAACCAGCTATATCACACATGATTATCAGAGTTTTGTATGCAACTAGAACTACAAAGAGAAGAGATTTTATAAAAATAAAATTCCACTGAATTTAGAGCTGTTAGGTAATATTCTAGAAGTAGCATCTCTGTACTTTGTGAAAAGTCCTCTGAGGCCTCTATAGTAGATAACCACATTTCCTTTTATGTGACCAGACAGTATCAATTATGCATACAGTGCTCATTTAAGAACCTTTCACACATAAAATATTCCACCTCCCCTCACAAGTGGCATTGCTCCAAATATTCCTGCAGGGTTCTAGGTACACAAAGTTATATGCCTACAGGACCCGAATGTTTCATCCAAGGAACATCCCCTCCATTCAGCACAAGCCAAGACAAAATTGTCATAAAGTAAAAATGTTCATTTTGCATTGGAACTATTTTTCGTAGGAAACTTTGAAGATAAACCTTGATACTACGATTTTAATTATTTTTTTCGACTCTGCTTAATGTGCGAGAGCTGACAAGACTGTAGCAAAGTGACAGCAGATAATTGCTACACAGATATTTACTTCTAGTAAATACATGTCTCTAGGCAGTACTCAGAGTATAATAGTCTTCCAATCCATCATATATTTGCTGGGAAATACACTTTAAACTTGTCATGCCTCCTGACCGTAAATAGAAGGCCACTTGCTGAGAAGACACCATGGGAGTGTTCTGCATCCAACTAGTGACGGATGAGTGCCCCAGCAATCAGATAGCGGCTTGCCTTGCATGGCTAATCCCCACCCTGCACTCTCTTCTATCTACAGTGAGCAGTTTAAAAGGCAACATGGAAGCAGACCCAGCTGCTATACTGAAAAGCTGTAGAAAAAAACCATTCTCATTTGATCATTCAGGATCTAAAAATACAACTTAAAAGAGCGAGCATTTCTTTGTTGGTGTTGCTTCCGCTGACACAGCTTAGAGATGGTCGAAGTTAAAATCAAATGAACAAAAAAAGAAATAATCACAGCCTGTCCAAACTAGCCAGTTCAAGTGAGAAATAGAACTAAATACTCAGAAGATGAAAAAGGCAATCTAGCTGACGCAAACCACTTCCTTTCAGTGCCAGACTTTCTGCTGTTCTACGTTTTTTATTTACCAATCTAGCTAAAATGTACCAAATGCCAAATTCACCATTTCCCAAAACATTTTATATAAACTGATCCTCCAGTTAACAGAGAATTTCCTTTCTAATTTCATTCTACTTTTCCTACGTATTTCCTCATTTGCTACATTAAAAATATCCTCATTCAAGTCTGCACCCTAAAATGTGCATGCAGCTATCAACTCACCATCCTCTACTGCTGCTCTGTCTATAACTTTACCTTTAATTACATTTCCTCATACCTCTCACCACTTTTACAGTTTACTTATGAAATAGCTTAACTTTGCCATAGTAATTCTGAACTTGTATTAATAAAGTCGCTTTAGAGAGAAACTTGCAACTCCATGTATGTTTTTTTCCACAGAAGTAGGCAAGAGAACTATTATCTTCCATGCATAAGTCACATACAGGTTTAATGCTAGTTTACACTGATCCTTTTTTTCTGCCTTTTTCCTACCATTACTGTTTCTCACTTTTCTTCAAAGAATCTCTCTTTGAGGGTGAATATTGTTGTTTACGATCCCCAAGTTTTTTCTTTTACCTTCATTACGGCAGACAGTAGGGAGAGGTAGAAGGGCAAAGCAGCATTCTCTCACTTGTAGTGAATCTACATATGGGCTGCAGAGCCTACACGTTCTGTGTTGCTGTGCTGTTTGGCCAGAAGTCACCCAGGAGAGAGAAAGACTGCTCTCCATGCCAGAATCCTATGGAAGAGTCATTGAAACATGGACACTTTGTAGAGAAACTCTCTGTGTTGTTGTTGTGACAGTCACTTCATATTTGATTTTCTTAATGCTTTATTTCTGAAGCATGAAATGTGATTTCACTCAGCAGGAACAGTTCTATATACTGTTAATTATTTTAGTGTTATCCGCCCTAGGTAGTCCAAAGAATTCCTAGATATGTGTGATAGAAAGTGAGATTAAATGTGCTCTCATAATGAAAAAGAGATGTATTACGTACTTGTGATTAACTGTGTTATAGTTTACTTAACAGTCTCAAAATGTCAAACAATATGCCAGCTACTGCAAGAACTTACTGAGTGATTTTCACAAATAATTGGTGGAATTTCATTGCATCTTAACACTAACTGACTTTGTCATGCCCTAAGGCCATCCATCAAGGCATCGGCTGAGTAGATGAAAGGCTGCCTAAAATCCCAGTAAGAAACACAAACATTCAGAAAGAACTAACTTTAATTCTCTCAAAGCCCTGTGGCACTTAGGAGTCCATCCTAGAGGTAGACATTTAATATTTAACAACAATTTAACCATTCTTCTAAAAGGATTTTCTTTATGGCTCCCAGGAGCTACTTGGATAAGGGCTACCAGATCTTCAGGTGACGTGTTTATAGACTTTGAAATGGGACAGATATAGGTATTATCTACAATTCTTGTGACTTAACTACCCCCAGAGCTTTCTCAGATAGTTTTTCTCCTTCGAATTCACTGTGAGACGTACTTTTGTGGATGACATTTCTGGAAAGATGAAGTAGTTTATTCTAATTAATACCAAGCTTTATTATCATTTAAGTTTTAATTAATTAAAAGCTTTTTTTTTTTTCCATTTAGGAATGGTACTACAAAGTTATCTACTATCTGGTTAAATAAGCAAAGGTCTAGATCACAGGAGTCAATTCCTCTGGCAGATCAATGGCTGTTCAGCTGCAGAAGTATGAAAAATCTCATCTTGTTTTAAAGGCTTGGTATCTACCCAGGAATCAAAGAGACAGGCATTCTATTTGTAACTTTCTAATTGTAAAATTGAATTGGGAGATGGACTGCAGTTTGCCCTTCCCCAAACAGAACACCTCTAAAGCAATCGGATATTTAAAGAACTATTTCAAATATTAAATCCAGTCTCCCACCGATAAATTCGTACTTTGAGAATGGTAAGTCAGTGGGTCCTTCAAAATGTAAGTCTTTCAACTTTATGATTGTCCAAAACTACTGAGTGAAAAGGAAAGCCATTCTAAGGTGTTTTATAGGAAATAAGCAACCTATATGAAATAAGCTGGCCATACTTTTCAACTTCCTGGTTGTCAAAGGATCTATCATAAAATCCACTAGTATTAACCAGCACTCTTTTGGTAGCCTCAGTAGAGATACAAAAAGTTGAATAGACACAAAGGCTGTTCTGTGTTTCCTCACTAACATGTCCCTCTCAATAAGGCTGAATATAAATTTTCTTTCAGTGCAGCCATACCTCTATTGTTAATAAACACAGGAACTCATTCCCTAGATATATCAATGTAGAATTTCTTTTGCAAGAGTTATACAGAAGACGGACTAATAATTAGTTCCTGAGACTCGAGAGGATTGACCTCAGCTCCTTTTCCCTTCAAAAGCACGGGCAAGTACACTTCTCTCTAAGCCTATCTGTTAAACTGAAGTAACAGTACCTACTTTCCTCATCAGGGATCAGGGGTTTGTGAGAATATACACATTAAAATGATCGGGCCTAGAAACTATAATAATAATAATGAACATTTTAACACCATTTTATCATCAGACACAGATGAGCATCCTCTAAAACTGCAGTGCAGGATTTTGACATGTTCATCTTTCATGTTTGTATATTTTATAAAATGAAAGCTGGGGAAGGAGGATTTCACTGCACTTCTATAATGACAGTATTTTATTGCTTTTTTCAATTGCACATTCTGAAGAATACTAGGGTTTTGTTGCTGAAGATTTGAAACATTACATTTCTTTGTATATAGAAAAAAGAAAAAAATTTAAATGATGTTACTAATTCATTAATAGTCTAGAATGAGTATGATCAGTATAACTAATTCTATGCGTAATATTTTTATGTTAAACACTTGTGCTGCATTAACATATCATATTGCAATATTCAGGGGTAAAACATCGCGAGTAAGTATGTTAGCATTCAGAACTAACAAAACTCATTATACTAGCACCAAGTTAATATGTTTGGCTTATTTATCAGAAGAAATCCATGCCTCTGATTAAGGAAGCAAACAAGCTTTCTCCTCTAGCAACCACTCTATTTTATCCTGCTTTGCTATATCGTAAATAGACTCCTATTTGTGTTCTGTTATGGTAATTTACAAACTGCTTTGGCAAGTAACCCCAGATTTCACTGGTGAAATGACACTAGATAATTACATTCTCTTCTTTAAGAATTGTTTAACCTTATATTTTGGCACCGGAGTCCTATACTTACAAAAATTTCATTTAATATCAATAATAATTATGCACGTAACAGTTTTAAGTCATCTTCATATGCAATTTGTTTTACTTGTGTACAATTCTTATTATGCACCCTATGTAACAACATTATGCAACTACAAGATAAAAAGTAGACTTCCACAAAATGTTTGCAATTTCCATAAAAGAGAAGAAACAAAGATGTAAAGACAAGGTTGGTCAGCACAAGAAACAAATCTCAGTACACTAACAGCCTTACCCATTGAGATTTTTGTAGATATCTTGGCCAAGAAAGGTTTAAAGGCGGAAAATTGTGAATATCTGTTAGAAACTCCTAAATGTAATGATCAGCACGGGGAGCAGTATAAAGTTCTTTGCTGGTCAGATGATATTTTGGCAGTGAATGATGGATGACACACCAGATACAGCCTGAAAGCCTTGAAGTTTATCTTTCATGCAACAGAATAGGAAAAGGACTGTAGAAGGCAATCTCTCTGACAGCGTAGCCAGGGTAAGGCTGCGTTTGAGGCTGGAGATGAGAAAGTCACACAAATTGAAGTTATGTAAAAGTCAATGAGGATACTACCTATGCTGTATATTTGCTATTTGCATAAAAGGACAAAAGCCACAGGCAAGACTTAGACAACTCTTCTCTGCTGAGACTCATTTCGCTCATCCACTGAACTGCTTCCTCACTATCAGAGCACCTTTGAGATTTTGACACATTAACAACGTATCATCCAATTTTCGTTCACTCATTAAAAACATATATTCACTATGGACTAAAGCAAAGACATTCCAGAAAATAAGGATGTTATGATATGAACACCCCTGTGAGCTTTGTATCGAAGTTACATTTGGCTTAAGTATTTTCTGTTCATTCTGCCATAATGATATCCTGCTAAAAAGACATTCTATACAAATAGTTTTACTGCAAGGAAAGGACTGTCTGCCCCAGCTAGCTTTAAGACCTAAGTCTATTTGTCATATTAATGACACCCCATAATGAAATTTTTGAATTTGCTATCATAGTAACAATCACAAATGGAACTGTTTACCTCTACTTGTGTCAGTTATACCAGAAAGCGCTTTATTTTTTTTTCCCTCATATATATCTCAGTGCGGTGCATGACATCAGTCTGACTTCCAAAAAGCTGTAATCCAACTTATTAAACACTCCATGATTTTGTCCTTATTTGAAAGACAGTTCTCTTACCAACATTACTTCAGGAATACTATATTGCATATAAATATTAAAGCTGAAATTAATCAAAATCAGATTTTTTTTCTGAAAATAGCATCGTGTGCTAGATTATTTAATTTCCATCCAGTATCAAACTTAGATTTAATTTTTTAGTGATTTTGGGGTAACACAGTTAAGCTGCCCAGATTTTGAATGTACAATGCACACCATTAACAATATTAACACTTGTGCTATCTCAAAAAGAGTTCCTCAAAACTTAAATAGGCCATCTTAAGAAATTTTTAGGTTGCTTTCTACAATGTTCAGTAAAAAATAAACTGTTGTGAAAATGCCTTACCCTTAAAGAATCGATAAAAAAAGTGACCATTGCATTTTCTTTCTTTCAGAAGTACCATAACTCAAAGCTGAATTTAAATGGCAGATAAGAAGTTGTTTATAGAATAACAATATTATGTTACTCTCTTACATACCGCAGACTACTTTTTCAGTAGTTCATGTAGTAACAGACACATTAAAGTCATCATTCGCACAGTATAGACTCAATCTTTTGGTGGTTAACTCTGGCCTTTATATGCTTAAATCTTAGCAAGAACACATAATTCAGATCCTGAAGATGTCAAGAAATTCCTGTTCGTTTCCATAATACAATTCTGCTAGGAATACACAAATGTTTTCTTTAGAACACTTCTTTCTGCTTTGTGAAAATTCACCAGACTGGTGATAGAAAAAATATTTCATATTTTCTTGTGAAACCTTGTTTTGATTGAAAATTTCAAGACAGTGATTTTATGTGTAGAAAATGTGATTCTTTCCCTTGAAAAACACAGCAACAGCACAGTAAGAGCTTATGTGCACTTTGGTTGCCTTCAGCTTTCCTGAAATTGTTTTCAATGTATACAATGCTTTGTCTTTCTACAGTTGTACTCCTAAGTCCATTTGAGTTAATGGCACAATTGTACAGAAAGGTAGAACTTGTCACCAACACATTTAAAAAGCACAGAAACTTAGGGTCAAACAGTGACCACAAGTTAAAAATACACCAGTTAAAGAAACCTGTTTGAGCTAAATGTCTTACAATTACTGGGGAGAAAAGGAGGCTGAGGGGAGACCTTATCGCTCTCTACAAGTACCTGAAAGGAGGTTGTAGCGAGGTGGGGGTTGGTCTCTTCTCCCAAGTAAGAAGCGATAGGACGAGAGGAAATGGCCTCAAGTTGCGTCAGGGGAGGTTTAGATTGGATATGAGGAAAAATTTCTTCACCAAAAGGGTTATCAAGCATTGGAACAGGCTGCCCAGGGAAGTGGTTGAGTCACCATCCCTGGAGGTATTTAAAAGACGTGTAGATGAAGCGCTTAGGGACATGGCTTAGTGGTGGACTTGGTAGTATTAGGTTAACAGTTGGAGCCAATGATCTTCAGGGTCTTTTTCAACCTAAATTATTCTATAATTCTATGATCTACTTTTGTACCATTGCTAGTAATTGTGTAACATACTGGCAAGAAGCTTCAGTTTTCCTGAAGCTTTCCAGATGCGGTTATTCAAGTCCGCAAGAGCATAAAAGTAGTCTAGAGGAAAAAACATTCAGAGTTAATTTATAACTGTTTCAGTCAAAACACTTGTACATTGTGGATCAAATTCTTGAAACAGAGGTACAATTCAAATACAGGTAGTAAGTTTCTGGTTGTTATACCCCAGCTTCTGTTGAACATTTTCTATTAAAACCACAACTGATAGTAGACAAAACTCCCTAAACAGGGGATATCATTCTGGATTGGGAAACACCATTGGAACTGTAATTTTTTTTTACTATGGCTACTGTGCAAATCAGCTGAGACTTCAAGGTTACACTAAAATGAAGTTCAACATTTGCTTCTTGCCCAAAGCGCTTATTACTCTGTATTCAGCAACCAGTTCAAACTGCCTCTGCAAAGCAGAAGGATTTTTATAGGGGCTTCTTCAAACCATCTTAAAGACAGGGTTTGGGGTTTTTTTGGTTTTTGTTTTTTTTTTTTTTTAAAAAAAAAAACTTAGTAAAGCTTAAAAATATTGCAAATTCTCCTCTACCAACAAATTAACAATATTAAAATAACTTCTTAGGTGTGGGGAACTATAAGACTACATTTTATTGACACTTTGTTCTCTTGAAATTAAGACACATATGAGAGGGTGGGACATTAGCAGGTAACAACATTGCTGTTTGCCATTCCTAACACAATCTGATGATTATAAAGCAATTGTGGATCCTCTCATTATTTTCCTTTTCTGGTTTTTAGATTTATCACTCAATACTTTTGCGAATAGCTAGTTCCTCACATCAAGTTCTGTCATGGTAGATATTCCATTTCAGTTTCCCACTAAGTGGAATTGCTGTGGCTGACAATGTTTCATTAGTGAAATGCAGTAATTAAATCATTTTAGTTATCAACTGCTGTCCTTTTCTATAGCCTTTTTCAGACTCTGGTTTATTATTTTATTTCAGTTTGTTGGAAATAATAGGAGCTACTGCTTTTGTCTAACTTATTTCACTTCATAATAGCTGTATACTTGCTGGTAATTCTTAGAAGGTCAGATATACAATATCAAGAAAAGAAATAGATGCATCATATAAAGGTCACCTCATTAGGGTAGGGATGGGAGGAAAAGTTCCTATAAGCGTAGAAAAAGATCATTACTGTATTTTGGCAAGATTGTTTCAGAAAATGAGAATAATAAGCTAGAATTGTAGATTTGTTCCAGTCAACTCTGCTTCCAGAGGGAAACGTGAGCCTTTTGTGTCCACTGATCAAAGGAAGCTCATCCCAAGTATAAAAAGTCCCTAGCAGGTGGTATACTAGATTAACTCTTTTCTTAAGGTAACAGCCGCTATTGCGGCCTATCTTTGAATATGAAACCTCCAAAGTTAAAGCTAGAAACCTGGCACTCCAAATAAAAGTTGTAATAAATTCCCGGCCTTGTGGATTAAGCAAAAAAGGAAAGATATGACAAATCACCAGCAGATACGTACACGTGAAGGTTCTCCAGTTATGAGGTAGATTAATGCAATTTCCCAACCCACTGAAAAGGAATATTACACTTAATATCTACATACAGCAATGTATGCAACAATGATATTAAACACTGTTGAGTTCACAGTTAACAATTGTGAAAAGGCTTCTATTTGTTATATTGAAGTGTATATTGAACAGTGGTAGCAATATACTTTCAGGTTGTACCACGTTGGTAATCAAACAGTATGTGGTCAGTGAAATGAAAACTGAATGCTACAGCACCCATTTTCTTTGCATAATTGCTATTACTGATCTTATTTATAGGATTCCAACTAATAGTTTTGAGGATTTTTTTTTTGAGGGGGCGGGTTCTTTAATTATAGAGTACATACAATTTTTTTGTGAGAGAGCTGAAGCACAAGTGTCAAATTCATGGAGCTAGGAAGTGATTAAAAAGGCCAGATGACAATCTACAAATAAACACAGAAGTGAATAATTTGTAAAACCTCAGAAGGTCCAAACACCTATCTACTGTCAACTCCAGACATTTCTGAAAGTTGCTTAGATCTAAAAATCACATTTTGTTGTCCCCGTTGACAAAAACTGGGGATGAAATATCAGTGATTCAGTATCACTAGAAATGAGTGAGAATGCTTACAATGAAAAATAACAAAATATTTGAACTGTGTTGTGTCAAAAAAGAGCATCACTCAGGGAGACTCCAAGTAAATCAAACACACACAAGAAGATTGTATATCTTTAAAAAAATGTGAGAGTCTCTTAAACAATAATTTGAAAAGCTGTTGTCACATTTTAAGTGTAAGTTTCCACATTAGCAAGTAGTGTGGTATAGCAGGATCAGATCTGTAGAACAAAATAGTTGATGCTAGAGATCCAACAGCTATGTTTTAAGCGTTTGTGATGTTTTTCCTGAATACCCAGTATTGTCTACTACTGTGCATCCTTTAGCTAAGTTCCACCTGAATACTCCAAGAAAGCTCTGTGGTGTGAACCAAAGCACAGTACTTAGGGACAATAGTCAGAAATGCATTCCTAATCCAACCTAGGAACAAAAACACAGAAAGCATAATTCACAACATTATGCCATTAACGCCAATATCTATCATTTCTATAGCAAAGGGGAGATAACAAAGATGACCAGAGTTTTGATCAGAAATAATATTTTCTAAACTGTGAATGATATCTGTCCTAAGACTTAAGAGAGGAGAATATATACACCTATGAAGTCTCTTGAAAGACAACAGTAAAACACTAAGCCATGCAGCATTAAATGGAAGCAAAGTTTGGATAACATCTTCCGAGTCTATGTGTATACAGTTATCAAGTGTCCAGAAATTTGTTAATAGGAATGTTTTCCCAAGGGAGAGTTGGAATCAACAAAACACAGATAAATAGCCATTCAAGTAGATCTAGTTTCCAGATGAGAAGTGGCACCACAAGAAGTGGCATGAATGGGTTGTGGCCTTCTCAATCTGTAGTATTCAATGATGGTTCAAACAGTGTGCCCAGTTCGATCATGTACGATGTATGATAACAAGACAGAAGAAGAAAGAATGGGTGAAAAGTAACAATTCTTTCTAGTGTATGTGAATCTTTCTGCTTCAAGCTAAATGAAGAACTTTGAGGAAAGCTAACATCTCAGTTTAACAGAGGCAGAACCTATATTATCTCACATGCACTTCATGACTCACACAATGAGTAATACGACTTCTAATCTTTCTGAATACAAAGTTGCCTTGTGTCGCGGTTTAACCCCAGTTAGCAACCAAGCACCACACAGCCGCTCGCTCATTCCCCCTGGTGGGATGGGGGAGAGAATCAGAAGGGTAAAAGTGAGAAAACTCGTGGGTTGAGATAAGGACAGTTTAATACGGAAAGCAAAAACTGCACAGGCAAGCAAAGCAAATAAAGAATTCTTTCACTCCCTCCCATCAGCAGGCAGGTGCTCAGCCATCTCCAGGAAAGCAGGGCTCCATCACGCATATCGGTGACTTGGGAAGACAAACGCCATCACTCCGAACATTCCTTCCCTTCCTTCTTCTTCCCTCAGCTTTATATAGTATGGAATACCCCATTGGCCAGTTGGGGTCAGTTATCCTGGCTATGTTCCCTCCCAGCTTCTTGTGCACCCCCAGCCTACTCGCTGGTGGGGTAGGGTGAGGAGCAGAAAAGGCCTTGACTCTGTGTAAGCACTGCTCAGCAATAACAAAAACATCTCTGAGTTATCAACACTGTTTCCAGCACAAATCCAAAACACAGCCCCATACTAGCTACTGTGAAGAAAATTAACTCTATCTCAGCCAAAACCAGCACAGCTTGAAATTGGACTTGGATTCAGCAATACTTTTTCTTGCAAGTGTAAAAGAAAAAGGAAACTCGTGTCCAGAGAAATTGGAATGCATACAAAAAAATAACACTTCTGTGAGAAGCTGTCACAGAACTAGTGTTTTTACAAAGGAAAGCTGGAAATCTTTAAATGTATACAAAGGAATATGGTTATCACAGATTTTTGCAAAGTTGGGAAGTTGTAAGTGCTTTAAAATTTTTCACAAATTGGAAGAATTCATAAGGACAGCTAAGTGTCCCTATAAATGTAAAACTAGGTATCAAAGAAAGATAAAGCTGACTCCAGCTGTATTCCTCTAGACAAGGGTTATGAATTATAACATAGTCTATACATAGTTTTTCAGGAAAGAATCTGGATATGACCCCCAACAATAAGTCCACTGCACTTGATCCAATGAATTATTGCTGGATAGATTTTGCCAAAGAGAATTTGGACATACAGTGCATCACTCATGACCAGCATGCAAAGCTCTCCTGAAGTGCCTGAAATGCAACTGTGCCAATTCCTGCCAAAGGAGCAAATATACATGCATTAATAAAACTCATGTGCACATAAACGTGCAAGCTTCAAACCTCCCCCGTACAAAAAAATTACAGGATTCTGATTTTATTGCTACAGAACCTGTGCCTACTGTTTCTTAGAAGTAATGTATGTATTTCTAATGTGCTAAACCCAGAAGGTTTTTTTTGTGGATATTTAATGATTATTATTTTCTACATTCTTGTATTCTGAAACCATTTTTGGCCAATAAATGTGAAAAATTAGGTGTTAAAACAATATTTAATCTCAGATCAAAAGGTATTATCAATAAGAGTATTTATACTGTCACAAAACTAGTATTCAGTGAATGCTTGTGCATCCAAAGTCTAGAAGACTAGATATGTTAAAAAAACCACATTAGAATTTACTAGTTGAATGGTAGCAAAGAACGCCAATAGCTAAAATATCCAGTTTTGGCTCACGGAATAAACAGATTCACTGTCCTCAGAAATTACCTACAGCTAATCAAAAGACAAAAAAGTATCATTATTTAATTCAGCATTTGAATAAAGATAAAAGTGATTTAGTTCTTTTTCACTGTTAATCAAGTTGTGGTGATCTTAAGTTTCCAATTGAACGGAAATAACAATAACATTGGGCCACATCCTGAGTCAAGTACATGGGCCTACTTCCACTGCAGTCAATTATCAGTCAATTATCTGGTCCCACAGAAGACCAAACTTATCTTTCTTCTTGCTTTTTGTTTTCATTTTTTTCCAGCATGGCTCCTTAGAGTAAACCAATAGATATATTAAATATGTTTTCTCAAGTCTATCATTTATCTCTGTCAATGATATAACCCCTACATTTTATTTGCACAAAAATGAAGCTTTTCTACACTAAAGAATATCTAGTTAATTAAAGCAGAAATTAAAATTTGCTCTATCCCTGTTTCCACGAGCATGGTGATATACTATATAAGATCAGTTGTTCTAAAAATACTTAGTTTGATAGAAAGAATACATACTCAGAAAAGTACAGAGTTTCATGATCGGGTTTAGAGGGCATTAACAATCCATGTAGTATCAAGAAGGCATCCAGCCATTACTCAAACTAAGACAGCAAGCATTACACGTACATGAAATATCGAATGCTCGCTATTCTCCAGTTTGAAAGGACATTCAATCCATTCTTATAATATGACTTTTAAGAGTTCAGCTTTTCACAATGCTCAATATTTTGGGTTTTACTCAAATAATTTTTCATTTAGAATTTTGTACATGAAAAGTAGAAGTTATTTTAAAGGAGATTAAAAATAGAACATTTAATCTGATTTTTTTTTTTTTTTTACTTTTTAGTTTACTGTATATTTTGGAGAGATCTATTTCACATAGAATTAAAACCAAAGAACTTTTATCTTGCAGAATTGCAAATGAATTGAAAAGCTATTCACAGAAGTCTCATGTACTAGTATGCCAGAAAAAAACTTCCCGCCATTTCAAATAAGGTAAGGCAGACCTTTAAGATCCCACCTACTTAAAATTTCTAAAATCATTCTAAAATTTCTAGAATAATTATGCATCTTTTTTAGCAACAGATGCAAGTTTTGGCTATTGGTATTGCTTCTACTTTTGCCATTGATAATTGTTAGAAGAGTTGCTAAACTGTTAGGAATTGTAGAAATGACAATAGATAAGCATATAAAGAAATAATAGTCATTCTGATCATTGCAAGTGTTAGGAATTCCTGTATTACACAGAAAATGCTGTAATCATAATATCAGAATTTATATCTCAGATAAACTACAGTTAGCAACAGAAGACTTCATCAAATTGCTCTTAAAAATTGAGGGTTGTTTACTGACTACATTATTTTTTAAAATGTGACATTGTCACGAACAGGTATAGAAGGTGCTTGCAAGTGTAACACCACAAAATGAAATAACACGCATCGATGTACTTGTCAGTGCATACTAGAATTGTTTACAATTTGTCATGTCAACAATTTTTTTCAGAAGTTCACATTTACACATTTTTATGAACAGCACAATAATGTTGATATTATTTCTGTAAGGGTAGGGATGGAAAATAAAATTTTAGATATACAGAACTTCTGAAAATGTAGCAAATAAGTTTAATAGAGTAAATGATGGCTATCAGCAGTTCATATGCCCTGTGGAGTCAATGCAATCTGTGAAAAGCTTATCTAGATTGCCAGATCTTCTGTGATGTTCCTTAGAAATAAAGGTATATCTCCTCTGTACTCCTACTCCACAACACTACATCCTCTGTGTTTGTAGACATGTGCAATAAAATGTTTCATATTTTCAGACTGGCTTATGCTTTTATTGGGCACTTTGCTTTGAACCGTTATTGCTGTGAATTCATTTAAGTGTATCTGTTGTATATTGATATTTAGAAAGGTCTTTGTTCAGGATTTTACTCAGTCCTCAGCACAGCTAAACTCCCGTGGAGTCTCCGCGTGTGCAGCTGCATGAGAAATAAGTATGCCCTAAAATTTGAACCAAACCTCTGTAAGCCATTATTAATTCAAGCAACCATTTGGATCCAAACACCAAACAATGCACCAAATGATAAATGCATTAATTTAGAAATACTCAGTGCTCCTATATAAGATGAATTGTTCCTCTCTCCACAACTCTCATAGATTACATTTATTATATATTTTCAGTTTAAGAAATGTCCTTTCTTTTGTCACACTAGGTCTTTGATGCCTATTACTTAGCCATAGCAATGCACAAATTTGTTCTTTCTAGGCTTGCTCATTATAACTCTTCTGAAACTGCTGATCCCAGAAAACTTCCATTGATTCATTATACCATGGAAAGAAAGCACAAAGATATAAGCATAGAACAAAATATATATGTTTCCAGATTAGCAAATTGAAGTCTGATTGTGATGAAGTAGTTTAATATAACATTCCACTGTTTTACAACAGTGCCAGTGAGAACCAAGTAAGGTCTACAAAATACATCCAAAAAGGCTGTACCATAGGTGCCAACTTCCTCCACAGCTTTTAACAGCATGCTGCAAAAACATCACAAATCTTGCAGTGGGTAAACTGTGGAAGTGAGAAAAACAATAATGCAAATGCCAGAGTGGCAAGTCTGGGAGCATGTTCCAGATTCTTTAATAATAGAAAAAGGTTTTAAACCAACTTGGAGTGCTCAGTGATGTGCTCTGAAAAAGTGGAATTGTTAAAAGGTGGCACGAATGCAAGTGGTTGCAACATAAAAAAGGAGGGTTAAAATGGCTCTCTGACATTGTCTCAAAGATTTCAAGTTGTAATTCTCATTCTCATGTATATCCAGATAACCACATGGATGTGCCAAGATATAAAGGGATTTCTCAGCTGTATTGTTTTTTCTCTGACCATGGTGGTTCAAATAACAGTTTAAAAGTGTTGGGTGAATAGTTAGAAGGACGTAATCATTCAGATCCAGAAAAGAAGCGTAATAATTAGCGATTCCCAAAGGAGTTGACAATAGGTAGGTTTCTTTGGCTTCTCTCCAGTGATCCCCACCCTCTCTCCTTCTCCTTCCTTCCTTTTTTTAGTCTTCTAATGATTTACACACCAGCAAAAATTCCTAGCAAAAAGAAGTAATTTGAAGAATTGATTTAGCAGCAACCCCCATCCTCTACCCAGGTAGGGGAAAAGGTAGTCAAGTTAGAGTGATTATTTTTGTTCATGGTATTAAAATTGAACTTCATCTTGGAAGATCTTCAGGACTTTAATAATCTTGTACACTAAGAAACCTCTCCTCTCTCCCTGTGCTTCTAGTATGATGAACATGGTTTTATGTTCTCAAAGGAAAAGAGAGCACAGAACAAAATGAATGCGCATCTCAAAGGGAGTATGTGAGTGTACAAATGGGCAGGTCTGCAGTCTGAAAATAATTTTTTTCTTGTATTTATGGAGATCCCAATATCAGCCTATCTCCTTTGAAATAGGATTTACTCCTGGGCAATAAATTCAGCTTTATACTGAATTTTTCAAGGTACTTACAGCATCTTCACTACCATAATATTTGAGTACAAATTATATTGGTATACTACAGTATAGACTCTTCATTAATAATACTCTTGGTACATGTTGCAGCATAGACTCATTTTAAACAGTGTTACTCTATTCATAAATTTATTAGTATCTCCTTTTTTCTCCTTGTATAATGTTTAGTTTTAGAACACTAATTAATGCAAGATATGTTTTTTTTCATAAAACCTAGCAAAACACAGTGCTAATATGTATTTAGCATCTTTTTTTCAAATCCAAACTCTCCAGCTCTTTGTATCATTGTATATGTACACTAAGTCTTTTTGATACATCTGGTAATCACACACTAGTGGCAGGAATAGTCAAGATGTGAAATGAAAACAAAATTCTTAGTTTATTTTAAATCCACTGGACAAGGGGTAAGATAAGCTAGGTTTTAAGTGGTGGTGCCTAGTTTCAATTAATTTCTTATAAAAATAGTTTGAGTTTTGTTTTAAATCTCCTAGAATAGGATATTCGTATGCATGTTGTTAGCAAACTTCATTATTCTATCAGCACAATATTTGCTTTCTTCTAAAAACAGAAACCAAAACCTGAATGAGGAACTGGCCTTTGGTTCCCCAGGCAAGGTATAAAATGACTCTAAAATGTGTGCCTCAAAAATTTGAAAATGCAATTAAGTATTAATATGCAGCCTGCACAGCGCTGTAATGACTAATTCTCTCAAAGATAGACTGAAACTTTTCAACAATTAAAGAAGTCCAAAGAAAGTCAAACAGAAAAATCATGGCTAGGCAACAGCAAATTACATAGGCAGATATTATGCTGTCTGTTCTGTAGATACAAGACTCAGCTGAAGTTTAGCACTAAGGAATCTTATGGCACTTCTCCCCAGTGTCCTTCCCAATTTCTAAGTTAACATTATTTGGCCTCTATAAAATTCCCCTGCAGTTCAGTGCATTACTCCTCCTTACTTGATGTGATATACTGTTGTGTAATACCACACAGCTGGTCACAGAGATAACCATCAAGGCATCCATGTTTAAATATTTACCTACCGCCTATAATCAGTAGGTATAAGGGTTGAATAATGTGCTGCACTTCAAATTCAAAATTTAACTCCTTACTGAAACAATGAAACTGCTGTTATTATTTAATGAGTTTGTCAGCTTACTTGGGATGTCCCCCGATTTTGACAACAGCTAGAAGCAAACAGTCCCTTCTGCAGGTGCTATAAAGCACATCCTCCCACACCTGCTGCAGCAAAGAGCAGCAGAAGCAAGGCCCGAAGAACTAGCTATGCCAGTTTCATGCAAAGGCAATCCCCACAAATCTCTTCCATTCACTTTCCCACATCCTTTCTACTGGCAGAATACAACAATTTGGAAAGAAACAGGGATCAAGATGTAGTTCAGTCATTAAAATATCTGTGTTACAAAACATTTGTTACAAAATATACAAACCATATTCAACCTAAGCACAACACTTGTTTGATGCAAATATGCATAAAATACCCATTTACTTTTATGCCTTCCTATTAAAACTGAAACACAGTAAGAATATAATTTTAGATTCAAGTACAGGAAAGATTTACTAGAATGTTCTTCTTTGAGACATAAGACTAAAATGTATCAACTGGTTTTTTCCTTTTCACTCCTCACTCATTTTATTTGGCACTCTGGACATTTGTATCTGTTGAAAAAGGAAAGTGAATTAATACTTGGAGGGGAAAAAAAACCCCAACAACAACAGCTACAGAACAGAGTAAAAAACATTTTCTAAAAGCCTAAAGAAAGAAAGCAAACCCAGGAGACACACATCAGATAGAAAAGTACATCATAATAGCCTAAAAAGAATCCAATATTGCTCCATTTGGTCTTATGTTGCAGTGTCTTTCTCATTGTACTGAGGTTTAAGATTGTACCTCACTGTATTAAGCCCACTCTATTGGCATTCCTGCCAGAAGCTGATGCAAAGCAGGTGGTAAAAGCACCTCCAGAATTGCAGTGATGTTTGCTAAGCACCCTCAGATCCATCCTAGGGTATTTTTCTGTCCTGAACAGAACACTGGTTTGGCTGAATCACCATCTGTAACAGGGGAGGGGAATGGGTAACGGTTGGCTGCTCCCTTTGTCATTGGGAAATAAACATTGCACAGGTATGACATCAGCAATCAACAGCTGATCAATAGGAGAGCAAAGGGGCATCTGACTCTGCTACAGACGAAGATACGTACATGCAAGGAATAAACGTTTCTGACATGAGTGGAAGATCTTGGTACAGAGAGACTTTGTATCTGCTTGTCTGATCCTTTTGTTCTTACTCAAGCAAGAACTTTTTACTCAAGTAACTGCTCCAGTGTAAGTCCACAGGATCCTGTCTTTTGAAGTAATAAGAGCTTTCCCACTAACCCCAGTAAGGCCAAAAGTTCACAAACATGTGCAGGGTTTCTTTTTGTTTGTTTGTTTTGGCTTGGGTTTTTTGTTTTGTTTTTTTCCTATTGTAAACAAACCACAAATCTGGAGGAAAGCTTCTACCATATAGTCTAAAATAATCAAACATAACTGAGAACACTCTGGCATTGGCATTTTGGTGGTATGTCCAGACATGGTATGCAGAGACTGAAATAGGATTAAATGGGCATTCGAGAATTATCCATCTCTCATGGAAAATGAGAAAAATGGAACACCAACTTTTCTTGAGAGAACAATATTGTACTAACCAAAGTATCAACCGAATTAAACTTAACACCACCAGTTTCATACCAGCTGCTAATTGAATGCGGATTTGAGAGAAGTGTTGTTATATTGCATCCTGAGACATGGGGACATGTCTAGGGAAGCATGACTAATTTTTTTTTAAAAATCACTTACATTTTCATGCTACCGTTTAAGTATTCCCTTAATATTTTTTCTACAGGCACATGTATATTGTGCAGAGAAAAAAACATTCATGTTGTTTAGTCGTATTATCTACACCCTTAAGACAAAGATGACTGACAATGTTGATTCTTATGTATCACATTTCACCAAAAAACTTTTGCTCATTGTGCTATTTGAACTCTTCGACATTTGAGAAAGCTGGAAAGAATAAACTTAATGACACAAAGGCCTCAAAGGAGTAGTCAAACACCTATTTGTTAGGTCTTTATCAGGCAAGAACTAAAATATGGTAGTTACCAGAGCATCACAGAATGCCCTGACTCAATACCTGACTCAGAAGACTTCCATGATAAGCACTGAGAAGGGGGTGGGGGTGGTAAAAAAAAATTGAAGACCCTTGTCAAACAGCCATCAACTGTATTTTTTATAGTTTTAGAAATTCTGCTGCTCATAAGAGCTTCCAGTCAACAGGTCACGGAAAAGACACAATAATTTTTGTCCTCCAGAATTCTGAAAGAGATGCCACAGACCCACGTTTGCCACCTCTGAATTCCAGTCTGCAGGACTGCAGTTATGAGTTCATGAATGTTGCTTCCAGTTCCCCCCACTGGCAGAGAAAGGTTGGGAAGAGAGCAGTAAAGATCAGCTGTAGAACTATGTAGCAGAAAAACCCCAAGTCCTCTGGAATCAAGGGACACACACATTAATTAGCATCACAGATTACTTCAGTGCTTTATACAGTGATGGATCTAAACAATACTGAAACGATTAAAAGAAAATCTTTGATTTTGAGGAATACTAACATTCTTTCTATATAACTCTTATATAATACCTTATTTCACGCATGCCCAACATCAGATAACACCTTCAGGGTGAGATCTGATAATCCTTGTCATATCAGCCTGCAAAGCAAGAATTGTCTTGAAAGGATTTAACTCTTTCTAAATCTAACTTCATTATTTTACTCTTATATCCCCCTGCTTTTTGTTTTCCCATAAAAACTGTAATGCCCGAGAAAGCTTACCCACATTATCCTTTTGGCTTATTCAGGGAGGACACATAATGTTTGCTTGGATGGCATGTGGCTGAACATTCTAAGAATATTCTATTGTTACAGACAAATCTTTCAGATTCTAGATATGACAGCAAATGGCATTGTATCTAGCTTCTATCTTATAAGCATTCTGCTATCTCACACCCTTAACAAATGTTAAATGTATACCATGTGCTAGAACGGAAGCTAATTCAGAATGGTGAATTGGCATAAACTATTGCCTGTCAATTAACAGTAAGAGGCGGAGAATAAATTGAGAACAAAAATCTCATTTGTTATAAATAGAAATGTAATGACCTAAACCACAAATTGTTGGGTGAAAAAATGCATGCAGCATTCAGAGGCCTGTGGCTACCAAAGTCATGTCATGTACATCACTGCATGGTTTGGCCTAAAATAATCTTAATTTATTATTCTATTTTTTTACTTCTGTCTTGTTTCGGAGGGTGGTAAGCATGGAACATGTGGGAGGGTGCAAGGTTTTTTGGGTTTTGGAGTTGGGTTTTTTTGATATGTAGGTATTTTAGAGGTAAAAAATAACAGAACAGAACCACATTACCAGCATTAAAATCCAAATGATTAGATTTCAAGAATAGACAAATTTCTGATATTAATTAAGACATGATCAATACGGCGGTTCTTGGTGTGAAGGTTTTTCATTTTTACATGTACATAACTATGTGTCTTACATTTTTAAAATGAGCATATATGTATCCATTTGTATTTTAGACAGAATAACTGTATAACCTTTATAATCTATTCACTAGTAAAAACTAGTGACAAAAAACTTATAAATTTGATGTGTTTTAGTGAAATAATCCAGAGGCAATAAATATAACTTATTTAAATTTAAATCTGTTTCAAAACATTTAAGAAAGTAAAAAAAGCTGTTCAGGAAGTCTAAAACCTCCACATTTATAGCTTTTATCTTCTTTTACATATTTCAAAATACCGTGGTGAGGTTTGAGATCAGAGGGAAAAGACCACTCACATTACTTGTGTTGCCAAGTCTTCTTTTTAATGTTTATGAAAAGCAGGTTTCTATCAAAAAATGCCCGATAGCTATCTGCTTGGAGGTGTCAGATCAGGTACCTCCATTCATCGATCTACAGGAAAACTACCTGGGCCACCTCTAGCCTTTTAGCCAGCCAGGCTTCAGGTCAAGGTCTTCCAGACACAAAGGCCTGGTTCCAGGAAACATGACTGTGCAATATGCCACTGAGTCTTTTGCTGCTTTTTCCAATATTATGTCAGACACCTAAAAAGAATCATAATTAAACATTTTTTCAAGAGATTTTTCTTCCCCCTTCCTCTTTTTTAGAGTATTTCCCTTACAGTCTCTTCAGATTCTTGCCGCCTTCTACTCATCTTCAATCTTGGAGCAAAAGCACTTCTTTTTGAATGGCCTTTGCCCGCTAAGGGCAGCAGCATCAGCCAGGAGGACTCAGACACTTTGCTGTTATCGGGCAGTCCTCCCTAGGGACACCCCCAACAGAAACCCCCATTCAAGCTGCTCTTGCCAAATCTCTCCTTGCCTTCATGCAAGCACTTCAGGTAGGCGTGAACAGTTTTGGAGGTACTGAGCAATACAGTGACGATTCCTGTTCTCTTTGTTTTATCTTTAGATTTCAACAGAATTTCCACTCTCACTGAAAGCCATTCATTTTTAGGATCATACCGATGGATAGGTGCAACTGATGGGTACTGCCCGCCTAGTCTGAAAAATGCATTGACATCGGCATCTTTCAGATTATTCAAAGGCTTAATTTACACGAATACAGGTATGTAGGAAGACTTTGCAAGTATCTCCTCAAACATATTTAATCACATATATATATAAACTGCAGTAAAAAAACAAGTCACAGACAGAGCCTTAATATGTCAATAAACAGCAATAGAATTATTCTAGTTTACCTTATTTGAAAGTTTTGTCTCAGCTATATTTTTCTGGGTTTTTAGCGATTTTTCTCCCCACAATCAGCAGAGGGCATTGTTCACTCAATGTGCAAGCAAAAAAGTTCATACTTGTGAATGAGCCTGCTTCCAAGCTTTCTCTGACCCGTGTTAGGCACTAATTTTCATTATTTTATTATGATCATATTTATTAGTAAGCACCTATATAGTAGGTTTTTATAAAAAGTTCTGAATAGTATTTTTTTAATACGTACTTTTATATCATGACTTTCATTTTACAGACAAGAGGCATTTATATTGGGCAAATTGTCCAAAACCACAATTAGTGATTTTATGAATTATATGAGTCCTTCCTCATATAAGCTCACAACATAAGGACTCGACATCTCCCCTATTAGACAGACACTTACCATATCTGTGTAAGACATGCTATATTAACAATGGGTTGCATAAGCATGAATAGTGGCAAAAGGAAAATATCTCTTTCACAGTGTAAGCAAGGAAAGAGAAGCAGCTTCTTCCACAGCCTGAATATATTTGCTTGGTAAACCGTTTTCAGTCCCTCAGAACATTCATTTTCACTGTATAGCAGCAGCAAAATGTGCTGCCTGCACCATGGCAAGACACAGCTGTTCCCATGGACTGTCCCACAGGGCTCTTTCTGCCTTTGTTCAATGTCTGCATTGCATTAGGTGCCCTTAGTTATTCAACAAGCACCATCATCTGCTTTTCACCAGGAGCCCCAAGCCTAAATCACATTTTTATGTGCAGTAGCCAGTTTCACAGCTTCAGTGAGGGATTGCTTTCAAGCAGGCTACATTTTTCTGCTGAAATTCTAAACTGTCTTGTGAAATGTTGCCCAATACTGAGGGCCTGACTTGTTAGGAATTATATCTAAATAGAGCTTCCTCTGCCGAGATGCAAAGCAAAATTGACATTTTTAAAAAAACTCTCTCCATCAGAAGTAAAGTCCATTTCCAGAAAGAACAGAAAGTTATTCAACCATCTGTCTTTAAAAGGTGCTTAGTAAACAGCCTGTCTTTCCTCAGAGATATTCTGACCAATAAGTATGTCAACGGAATGAAAGGCAATGTTTTCAGAAAGTACCTTAACACATAACTGAAGGCTCCAAACAAGAATAAATGGATTTATGTGAAACAAGATCAGCAGAATGCTACAATATTCCATGAGATAGTTGGCTTTTTTCCCTCACCTTAAGTTAGACACCTTTAAACAATTTACTATTTAAAAATACTGTTTCCTTTTTTTGTATTAAACACTGGGAAAAACATCCGTGTGATAGTTTCTGCAGAATATATAACAAGAATATAAAGTCCGCTCCTCTCAAAGACATTCTATCAGGGAAAAGGCAACTGAAGCAAATCCCACGAGTACACAGAAGATCAGCAGGTGCAGTTTGGGTGACTGGGTCTCTAGCAGTTTTGACAAGAATGTAATTTCATGATAGCTATCATTTGTGATTGAAGCTGGGTACATTTGCTATTGTAACCACATCCTGGTGACTACTCCTAAGAGGGTTCTTGGGAAATAAATATTAATCACTACAGCAGACGCTTAAGGTAGAGATACTAAGCACTCCTCAAAATCTCCCTGAAAGCAAGAAGTCAAACAGCCCTGGCAAACAGAACAAGAGAGAGCACAGGGCTACCTCTGAACACATTCAGCCATCACCAGTGCCTAAAGCTCAACAGAATTTGCTGAGTTTCTGAAGTAGGTTATAAGGGCAATAGCCGCCTTTGTTCCTAGGTGGCACAACCACAGACTTCACACTGTAGAACCCAAAACTTTCAAGGCCATTGGGTTTTTTTGTTTGCTTCTTGTTTCCTTCCTCCTTGTCCTGGTTGCACCTGGGATAGAGTTAAATTTTGTCCTAGTGCTGTGTTTTGGATTTAGTATGAGAAGAATGTTGATGGTTTTAGTTGTTGCTAAGTACCCTGCTAGTCAAGGACTCTTCAGAGGCTGGGAGGAAGCATAGCCAGGACAGCTGGCCAACGGGGTATTCCATACCATGTGATGTCATGCTCAGTATATAAATAAGAGGCGTGGTCCAGGAAGTAGTGATCGCTGCTTGGTTATCAGTCAGCGGGTGGTGAGCAATTGCATTGTGCATCACTCATTTTGTATATTCTATTATTATTCTTATTTTTCTGTTCTATTAAACTGTCTTTATGTCAACCCACGAATTTTACTTTTCTTTTTTCTTTTTGATTCTCCCCCCCATCCCACTGTGGGGGGCAGTGAGCAAGCAGATGTGTGGTGTTTGGCTGCCTGCTGGGTTACACCACGACAGTCCTTTACGCCATTCCAGTGAAAATTCACAATATGGAATGATCTGGACTCTTAAGCTAATTGTTTTAAATTAATGTCTGAAATGATACCGTAAGCACCTTAGCAGAAGTGATAACACATATAACACAAATTAATTTTATTACCAGGTTTTCAGTCATATTTCTGCTCTGAAGCACTGCTGACTTTTGGTCTAAGCTTTTTTGGACCAAGCTGATGTGTAACACACTGACTTTGGTTGCTGAAGGACATGTCATTAGCTGTTAAATACATTTAGAAACAGATATATTAAATCTCTTCCATTCAGTTGCATAAATGCCAGGAAACAAAGGAGAAGGCTAAATGATATTCATTGCTATCTTTCTGTGAAATAACAAATAGAGAGCGCAGGAGTTCCTGGGACTTGTCTCCCCTCCATTTTACATCTATCCTTCCAAGTACTACCTTTTTAAGGAGATTCTGGGACACTAAGCAATGTCAATGAGCAAAACCGTTCTCCAGACCTAGCTTTCAGGAGCACAGGATCACAACAGATTTGCTTCCCAGGCAACACCATGCTGGCACCTTTTCTATAACACACGTGCTCCACTGTTTGCAGAGTTGGGTGATGGGTGGCTTTACTACAAAAAATATGGGAAAGGGAAAAAACTGAGCAGTACAAACAGTTGTGTTTGTCTCGTATTTGGTTTAGAGCCTTGTACCATCAATCAGGTCATTTGCTTAATAGCTGATTAGTGCATGTGTATTTGGGGAATGCCATATACAAAGAAAAAAGCAGACTAGTGAAGAAATAACTGGAAGTGCATGAAGAGAAGCAATTGGTGGTAGTGGCATGTGAAAGAACATTCAGAGAACACCAAGATGGTACAGGTCTGCACAGATTATTTTACATTATGAAACAGTTTATTCAGAAACATCAAACTACACGTGCTGAAAGTTATTCAGTGTGCTCATACCGCCAAAGCTGTCATTTTCATTCCCTAGCAGTTCTTGCCTATCACTTTTGTTTAGACAAACTCTTCAGAATATACAGCGTCTTTTTGTTTTATATTATTGATAATACAATGGATTCTAGTTTTGACAGCAACCACTAAATGCTCTTTCAGGTCAAATAATGTTTTTTGTTTTTTTTTTTTTAAATCAAGAACTACTCACTCCTGTTTCCTCCCTACTTGCGTATATTCACATTAAATACATTATAAATAAAATTAAATTGAAATGAAATGTTGGTTCTGACAAAATAAAATGGATGTTAACGTGCTTTAATTAATATGTTTAACTATTGTTTTAATGTTGATCTAATTTAAAGTGACTCTGTTAAGAAAAATGTATGATGAGGTTTAACATTAATAATTTCAGCAACCACAAATCAAGTATGTTCAGCTTCAGTGGAGGATTTTTTTTTTGCTGTCTTAGCCACTAACTCAGCTCAAACCTTAAAATTGAGCTCTGTATTCTTGTCAAATTACTATCACTGATAGAAAAGCTGCAATTTAGCTGGCTATTTTTCTGATGATGAAGAAATCAAAGTAAAATGAAGATTGCTGTTTCACAGATGTGTTGGGCCTACAGAAATAAAATTTCATCCCTGGCACCAAAGTCATCAGATATTTTTCAAAATCATAGATATGGAAATTAAACTAAACCATAAAGTTCTGGCTTTTAAATTATTTGGTTTTTAATCTTGGCAATTTCTAGTCCCTGAGCACACTGTCTATACTGAGTCCTGGTGATACAAATGGTTGATAAATTAACAGATTGAAATCTATCACTACTTTTTAAAATAGAAAATATGATTTCTTACAGAGCCAAAATTATCACTAGCTGCTGTCTGTTAGAATGAATATCCTCAACTAGTACGAACAGGAATACCAAAACATGCCCTAGTTGAACTGAAACAGTTACATATGGCTTAATATCCCTGTCACTTTAGATAAGTTAGATAAGTTATAAGTTTGAAAATACAATACCTGTCTTTTGAAGCATGTAAATTTGTTTGAACTTGTATCAGATAATGAATTGGAAAAAGCATGTATTTGCATACCATCACACTTATACTGGAAGTATGGCCAAGAATACCTTATCAACACCTATTACCAAGAAGGAAAATAGTTACCAGAGGGGAAGAAAAAACTACCACCACTTGGTCCACCTGGTCACGGATTTGGTTCTCTCTTTCCCAGACTTCTCAATCAGGTTAGCTCATATCAGGTTCATGAGGCACCCAGGAAGATCAAATCTATTCTCTGTCAGTCAGTTATACTTCCATTGTAAGATAATATGCTGTTTGGGTGTTTCGTTTTGTGCCACATCTTGTGTCATTATTTTGCTTCTTTTGTTATTGCTGTGTTTTGCTTTGTGTACTATAACTAGGTCAGCACTGTTCCATACGCATATTCCAGTAACCCATTCATACACACACTCGTGGATTGAGCAGATAAACATCTTTTACTGATATTCTCATGTCTCAAACAAATGAAACTTTGAAAAGTAACTCTAAGTAAATTCAATATTTTCACACAAGACTTAAGAGTATCTTTTTTCCTCAGTGTCTTTGAAGCCCCAGGTATGAAATAATTATGATCTCCAAAGCCGTTGTGCTGTCCACAAACAAAAGATTATGCTTTCCGGTGGAGAATAAGCAGCAGGAGCAGATTAACAACTTCCTTTTCATGCAATTATCACTAATAATGAATAGCTATGCAGAAGGGCTAGATGACTCAGAGGGTTTTAAATTACAATTATGTTACTAAGAGAACTGACTTTGTGTCTTGAGTGACCAAACTCATTAATACCTCAACACTCAAGAAGAATGTGAAATTATTTTTTCTTCTACTTCTTAGTAGACAAGTGTCCATATTTAAAAAATGAACCAACACCCCAGCAAAAGTATAGAAGTTGCCCTTTTTAGCATCCTTGAAACTTGACATGACCTATACATGCTAAAAATAACCCCTTTAGGTAAGGACAGGTATAAAGTATTTTGTAGAATTTCATCTTGCTCTACTTGAGTCATTCTTATTTTCAGAAAGAAAAGTATTTCAATGTCAGCAACAGAAAAAAGAAAACGAAATTTTTCAGTACCTAAAAAGAATGGTTTTTAAAAATAACCGCCGAAAAATTATGATTAGAAGTTGCCAGTTCCTCTTGTAAAAGTAAATATTCCTTTATTTAAAAAAGCTTTTTCCAAAAAATTCTTGACAATTTATAAAAACAAAAGAAACTCAAAAGTATGAGACACAATCTCATAGACATACACTCTAAGTACGATGTTTAAATGTTTCAAGATCCATGAAAAAGAGCAACAATGCTGTGAAAGCAGTTATGTCCCATGTAATTTAGTTCATTTCAGATGTATTCTGAAAATGAAACATCTCAGTTACGCAAAATGTGGATGATAGCATCTGAAGAAACCAAAGCAGTTATTCAGCCGAGTTCTAAATATACATAAGGCAGACAAAGAATGGCAATGGAAAAGAAAGTTCATGAAAAGTAGAGCTAAAATTTCACTAAATTTTACAGAAATACAATCCACCGTGAAAAGTTTGAAACACTTTCCAAATGTCCTTTGCAATTAGCCTTTTCTTTTCTCCTCTTTTTTGAGGGTACTAATTCATATCTGATCACAGAAAACTGTTGCCTTCTCACTTAAAATAAGAAATGAAGGTAGTAGTATCCCTGCTTCAACATTAGACCCAAGTCCCTGAAAACCACAGCTCTTCTGATGCAAGAAAAAAACCAGAGTCAAAATAGCCTGATACACATACCATGAAAAGCAGCTGATAAGACAGACTCACTGACAGCTGGAGCTCAGTTAGGAGATCCAGTTTCTAATCCTGTTTGGCCTCTGACTTGACTCAAGACTTAACTTCCTGTGCTAAAGTTTGCTTAAGAACACTGTGGAGATGGCATCAACTACAACAGTGATGTCGTGAGACAGCCTATGCATTAAGCCCTTGAGATTCTGTATTAGAAGTGTTAGAAAGAAAGAAAATACAGGGCATTCATATATACCATTTATGTCATTAAACCGAATAGGCCTGTGGTGGTAATAGAATAGCAGCGGACAAGATGCTTTATCAAGTAATCCCATAATCCGGTCATCTGTGCAAGTCACTTGCCATATAGATTCATATAAACACTTTGCGTTACATTACAGTATTTATTATATCATTTAAACGTGGAGAACATGTTTGACATCACAAGGCTGTTCAACAAACTGTACCTGCCCTGCAGGTTGGTAATTTGCACACTGATTCACTCAACTTTGCTGTTTTAACATACTAAATTAAGGACTCTTAAGGCAAAGACTTTTCTGAGTATAATTTGAGCTGCCCAGTGAGCTTCTTGCAGACAGAACTTAGAGCCCTACAGATGGCAGGGGACCACCCAGGCAGAAACGCAGATGATCTGGGTCAAACTATATTGAGTTACCAATTAATACAGCTTTCCTGGTCAGTGTAATTTTGTTTCTCTAATTGCAGGGATTTCATAAGACTCTCTAAGGGAATAAAGCTCCCAACTCCCATTAGAAATCAATACCAGCAGAAATACTATTAGCAAGGAGGCTTTCAAAAAAAAACAACACACAACTCGGTTAAACTTCAAGGACTACATTCTCTCATAAATTAGTCTCATCACGATGTGCTGCTGAAGTCAGAGAGCTATCAGTGAAAGTTACACCTTCTTCCATTGCAGAAGAATGTGGCCTGGGAGATTAACATTCAGCGTCCACCCAAACTTGCCTTAATCACTCCTTAATTTAGACAGCTTTTAACTTGGTTGTTATCCCTTCGCTGCATCTGCACTGGATAGAAATGAGGAGAGGAGAGTGAAGAATGCCTGGCAAATCCATGCACATTCAGCAAGTCGATGAATGTGTAACACAGTTTGTAATAATACCTAAGTAATTCTTCCATTACAAACTCAATCCAATTCTACTATTTGATTTCAGAAATGGATTTTGAACACAGGCCTGTTTGACTAATCGGATCTTCATTTTCCTATTCTTTTCTATTTAAATGCTGAGTGACATAGTTATGTTTGGGAAGGCAGTGATTTCATTACACCAACAGAGGGAACTGCCATTCCAGCAAAGTGACAAGAGCCAAATTGGCCAGAGGAGAGTATTCCTTCCTAGGCTGAAGAGATTCACATGAGAAATTCAAGCAAAATGTCACCTCTCAAACAATGACGACAGGATTACAAAAATCTAATTAGCTGTTTCATTAGCCGAATCCTATCTGTGGTGACAGCAAACAATGGGTATTCGGAAGCTGTCCATCCAATTTTCATACAGGCGCTGTCATGGAGATACTGGGTCTAATATATTCTCTGCATTGCCTCTGTTTGCAGAGTGACTTCAAGGAGGCATTTCATCTGTTTTGTAAGAAATGGTAAAGAATTAAAGGTGCAGTGCATCTCTAGGATCACACATTGCCTACATCCTGCTGAAACACTCTTCATTTCCTACTTCCCTACATCATTTAACTGTTTGCACTTCTTTTTCAGTCTGTTTGGACAGGAGCACCCAAAAAACTTCATTGCTAAATAAACATACTCAAATCTCCTAATAAACAAGTCTAATTACGATTAATTGAACTGTTGGAGGTAAATGAAGATAGCATCCACAAAAGACTATTCACTTTTGAATGAATAGGGTGGAGTAGGCACCCCCTTCCTTCCCCTTATCGATTTCATTAATTTCATTTCCATCATAACGATCTCCATTAACCCATTATCAAAATACGACTGCTGGAAACAAGCATTCAACTTGCAGGCTGAAATAGCAGGGATATTTCACATGAACATATACATATATAGGCCTCTCCCCACTTTGGACTGCGCCTATTTATCTCCGTTATTCAAGGCTCCAGATACTCCAGAACTCACTTCATCTAGTGCAATTTGTGGCTGTAACAGCTTTTCAGATTGACAATGTAAGCTCAAGTATTTCAGGCCAACATCTATTGCTATGTTATCGCAATGTTATTTTCTGTTCAAAGCACTTAGTGGTGCCAATACCACCAGTAGAAGATAGTTCTGATATTCCAACTTGGGACACTTGATCTGCTCACACCACAGGCAGACCGACTTGCGAAACTAAACTGTTTCGAAAGGAGGATAGAAAAAACAATCATCTTTACACCTATAATAAAGAAGAATACCAGGGAAAGATACTACTGTAATCTTTGTAAAATGCACTTTTGTACTTGAGTAAGCCTTTCCATTTCAGAATTTAAAAGCATATTATACCATCACATGATCAGGTATTTTCTCAGCTGAATACCTCTGAACCTCATTTACCCAACAGCGGCGACAGACCATCTAACTTGTCTGTTCTTTTCTTACTTAACCCAGAGAGACAATAATCAAGGTTGTTGGGTTTTTTTTTTTTTTAACACTTTTTTTTTTAATAGATAAGAGAAGCTCAGGTATGGAAAACTGAAGATAACTAGCCCAAATTGCAGGGGCACTAATGCTACTAAGGCATTTTAAATACATCCCAGCAGAAAAAGCAGCTACTGATCTAAAAAGAGTACTGTGAACTAAAGTTAAATACCTAACCTTGCAGTAATAAGAATATTTCACCAAACAATAGCAACACAGAAAAGGTTGGACAACATTCATTTTGATGAATTTCATTTTTATTGTTTCCTTCCTTTATGAAGTTCTATGAGCTTCTTGGAAATAAACATTTTCAGTGAAAAGGCATTATAGTGAACAGTCCTACGGTAACAGCAAGATTTTAGAAGTCATATCGCTGTCTACACTTCTGTTATTTCACTATTATTTTCTCAAAAGTACAGAGTAAGTTGGTATTCAAAAATAAATTCAGTCTTTCTTAAAGAACAGACATACAGTAAACCAGTAGCTGAAGGAAGAAAACGTGTCGTTTCTACTTCTGGCGACAACAGAAGCTTGCCATCATAAACAAAATCTGTATTTTTCTTATCAATATTCTGAGGAATTTGAGGTAAAACCAAAACTGATTCTGGGAAAGAGAAGAAGAACATTGAGATAATAGATTAGCAAAGGCTTCTCAAATGGATGCGGTTATAAGGAAAAAGCAACAAAAAATACCCCAGAAATTTGAATTTAATCTCTGTCACCAAATGAAAGTAGTATCACAGGAAAGTAGTTTAACTCTGAATAAACTCAAGTGTGGTGCTGGCTCAGTGTCATACATATAGGAGAGAATTTAATCTGCCCTAAAAGGTAAGATAATATGGTACATCTGTGCTAGGTTTAGCCATCTCCAGAAAAATTTCCTTCTGCCCCTTGATCCCAACCTAAGATACAAAACTGAATTTTGTGAAGTTTAAAGACGACTACCGTCTCCTAACAGAGAGGATTAAAACAAACCAGAATCAGTCAGAAATGAAGCTAGCTCTGGCTTTTCTTCATTTCCTAGCAGACCTCCTTCTACCACAGTCCAAAAAGAACTGAGCACTTAAGAAAGCAGGTCCCATGTAATTCCTTAAAGGAGGTCCCACCATGCCTCAGGTTAAAGGGGCAGTCACTCCTGCCTCGCCAAATAACAGAAATTGTATGGTCTAGTAATAACCAGTGAATGACGAGAATAACTGAATGGAGGTGAGTAACACAGTATGTGTGTGTATTTGTGAAATGGCAACCACCCTCTTTAGGAACAAGAGAGAGGTGTCTAAAGGAAAAGTCTACGCATTTAAGTGGAGATAGGCTGACCAGATTCATGCCAGCTTCTGGTCTGAAAAAGAACTGTAACTAACAAATTTCAGAGAAGGAAACAGTATTTTAAGTACTGCTGCTACTGTATAAGTTAAAACTGGCAATGAAGTGGAAGACAGGTGTAGCCACGGGTATGTAAAGGTATTGACAGCAGACAGGAAGGCTCGGAGAGAGCAAATTAAAAAGCAATTATTGTTTTGTAGTGTGTTTCATGGAGACAAAACTGTCTCGCCTGGTTGTTCTGATGAATTGTCACCATGATGTTCATGTTGTGTTTGAACAACATTTCTACCAGCTTGTACAGATTTAGCAATTATTAAGAAAATAGTTCCTAACAGTCACACAAATTTTCAGCCATTTTCTTTGCCATTATTGGGGCTTCTTATGCAAAGCAGTAACTTTTTTTTACTTTGCCCTTTGAATGTAATTTTGGATTGTGGAATCCATTTTCCTACTTCAGGAAACATAATTTACAAAACAGTTTTAGACAACAAGTATGCTGCCATTAGAGGTCTTCTACTGTCTTTGCTTTGAAGTTGCCTGATTTTTTTTTTCCACAGAAGTGGGAGCTGTGGGCTTTGGGTACAACAAGAATTTCTAGGATCCGAGACTCAAATATATAATCTTAAGAATTCTCAACATCTAGTACTTGTAATTCATATAGGGACATCAAAATCTAACCAAATTGTTTATTAATGCCTTTAATATAATTCCCTCAAAATGATTTTGAAATTGAGAATTTAACTGTTAATTCTGTAGGTACTGAGACAGAACAGAATCCAGCTCATTAACTCCTCTGGCTCTCCAGCACAAACAAAAGCGAAAACTGTTTTGGAAAGACAAACAAGCTGATAAAGCTTGCAGACGAACCTGCTATTGAAATGCATGAACTCCAAGTCTGTTTCTTCGTCAAAAAACTGTACTGTGAAACTTTGCCATGCCTAAATTTTAGGCAGAATGCTTAACAGAAACCAGTTCAAGACAGATATATAAATACAGATTCAGTGGTGACTTATGTGCCCAGGAGTGAAATGCCATGCCCAGTTTTTAGCTTTTTGGCTCTCAGAACAAGTCTAAAGATAAAGGCTTTCTCTAAAGATTTGTGGAGAGTTATATCTTAGAATGATGATTCCAAATAGCGGACACATTAAGCAGTGGATTGCCTGGGGGCTAAACATACTGCAAGGTTCATGGAGCCAAGCAGACAGCAAGCAAAGGGTCTGTGTTTAGGGCACTGGTGTGGCATCCTCAGTTTTGGTTGTTGACTACAAAGCTGTTAATCTTTTTTGTGCAATAATGATTGTCACAAGTACAGACTGGGAAAGGGAAGATGAATAGATGTGGATTCCTGAAAATAGTTTCGTGGCACTTGTGGAGAACTTTCCCTGAACTATGAAGAGTCATCTTTAATCAGCAGGGCTTGTTACCAACTGTGCAGTGCCACAGAGATACACTCTGAGAAAGCTGGAGCTGAGTAATGCACTCTTTTCATCAGGGATCTCCTTACAGCTTGATCTAAGACATATCCTTAGTACCTTTGTTGTGAAAGTCTCTTCTGCTAACAAAGAGTTTAAATAAAAGGATTTTTTTTTTTTTTTTAATTAAAGTGTTGGAGGAAGAAACAAGAATACAGGTCTCAATAACCAATGGGAAACCACACCTGACTGTTATTTAACAGACTATAGATTCTTCCTTCTTCCCTCAATACCCTGAGAAAACAGAAATTGCCTGGATTTGTGCAATGTCTTTCATACTAAAAACCAGTCACAGAGAGAAGGGACAAACCCATCATAGAGAGGACACAAATTAGAGGTCCCAACCAAAAGTCTTATCCAAAACATCACTACCTATTCTATTTATCTTCAAATAAATATTAAAAACCTACTGTTTTTATTCAGACTGATTTACAGTAAATCAACATGCCCCAAAGAGCTCCTCTTGTATATGACATTACCAGTTCTGTTGCTTGGATATTTTTAAGTGACGTGGTTTTGTTATCTTATGATTCTAAATAACCAGCATATAGAGTAAAAAGTTCCCAAAGACACAGCAATGCCTGTCAGCAATACATGCCCACCAAAAAGTCCAGTAACTTTTCCATGTATCCACAGAATGCAATCCATGCTCCGCAATAGAATAATTATACAGGGAAAATGACCCTGTTGTACTGTAGGCAGTCTGCTGCACTAAAAGAATAAATGTTTACTTGCCATGTTGTGCCATTTGTATGTCCTTTGTAAAACCTCATTATAGGCATATATATCAAGCAGATTTCACAGTAAAGTATTCTAACTTTTCCAGGGGGGAACTTAGTAATACAAAGCTCTTTGTAAACCAACGAACCTGCACTGGAGACCTGAGCAACATCTTTCAATTATAAGTACCTTTCAGTATTTTTATCTGCCTCTAATTCACATTTTTCAATTATTCCCCAGGCTTTGAGTAGCCAGGACAAAAACATATTCTCTCTTAGTGTGTAACTCTTGAATATTTCCATGCCAGTATTTTACCCACTTGGCAGTCAGTTTAAAAAATATGTGGAAAATAGAATATTGATCTACCAGTGGAAGGACAAAAAAGAAAAAAAATCACTCCTTCAAATTCAGTCATCAAACTAAGTTGGAAAGTTCCAAACCATTTATGGAGAGAAGCAGAATTAATTTAATTTCAGGTACTCGGAAGCACATACAAATGATCCAGCTAATAATATAGTTCCCTTTCTGCCTGCAATAGTACTTCCCTGGCCCTGTACCCAACTAAAATGAAGAAATTCACCCAGCGGAAGGAAACGAAGCCACAGTTGTGATTTCAGCATTCCCATCTGTTCTCTTGTTAACTGCAGACTTGAGGTCAGAAAGTACTCTTCTATTTGTTAAAAAGAAAAATAACAAAAAATCCCAAAGGAATCTGATACACTCTGCAAAAGATTATCAGAAAAGTAGAGCCATCAGTAAGGGTATTTGAAATGAAGATTGCAATGGAATTAGTAGTCCCCACAAATGTTTCAATTCATAATCAAATTAGCAGCTCAAGGTTTAGGGAGTGAATTCAAATAGATATACCCAGACTGTGCAGACTTCATAATTTTTCATTCTTTCCTTTTATTTAGGAGATAATAATTAAATGTGATTTGAAATTGAATGTAATAAAGTACAGCTTAGAAGTATTTCAGGATTCTTAACAAAAATAATTAGATCCTCTGATATTATTTGAAACCACACTACTATAACCTCTATTAAAATTTAAAAAAGGGGGAAAAGGAAGAAGAAGAGAAAGATGAATTTGTCTGTTTTATTGGAATCCAGAATGAAATTCTCTTTAAAGAGATACATTCTATTTTTATTGCCTTAGCTGTCTGGGGAAATCTCTTCCCATGCTTCTTCTACTTTTCACTAAACTAAGATTAGCTAAAGAAACAGCTTCCAATGGCATTTGTTCGGTGATAAAAATATAATGTGAAAACTGAATCTCAGGGAACTGAAGGAAATTGTCAGTGCCCTCAAGTAACATGGAATGGAAGTGTAAGAGTAGTTAGTAGGACATCTGGATCACTTCTAACACCAACAGCACAACTGAACAATTAAAACTATTCCAAAACTATCCTGAGTGCATTGCTACCACTGCTCTTCGGACGCTGGAGTTCATTGAGAGAGGAGGGAAGGAGGAAGGACCTGCTGGCAGCAGAGCCGCACGGCTGCCAGCTGTTAGTCTCTGAACTCAATGGTTGGCCACAGGCAGAACAGCAGCAGACCTGTAGGCTGCTTGATATTTTAAGAAATATAACAAGGAAGAAAGTAGAAAGGAAGACAGGAAACTATATTTATGCATAAATATACAACTTAAAACCAACCCTAAATAGACCATTTCTCTAGGTTAATTAGGTCTGCTACAAACAATAGCCCATAGCCGCTGTTAAAATGCTGATTTCTTCATAGACAGATTTGTATGAAGAGATCTTTTTCTTCTAATTTGTATGAGAACAGCATGCTCTTTGATGACTTTACTGAAACTCCCATACCTGTTTCTTTTTCTTGAAAAAACACACTCCATTATTCAATGATAACAAGGGTCACACTGGGGAAGAGACGCTGCCATTCAGATCTTTGGAATGAAAAGTAGCAGGCCTTGAAAAGGATCTTTTTAATTCATGCTGCTAAATTGAGGATTAGCCTTCATTCTTTTTTCTATTTCTAATTCTTTTTTTCAGCTGCCATATATTCTAATGAAGATAAAGCCAAAGTTAGAGTTGGTCTTTTTAATAAAAAGAACTATTCTCTTTACTAAGTTCTTCTACCCTTCAATAAAGAGTAACTACCAGTATCTATTTCTCCACCATGAGAGAACAAGGCAGACTGACAGAAAGGTGCGCAATGCATTTGTTCTTGGTGGGGCAGAGTTGGTACCTGGTTAAAGTGTAACGCTATTGTAGCTTTTTTGAAAGTTCCTTTTAGTTTTCATCTATATTTTATTTCATGTGAAATATGAGAACACATTTTCATTAAAAATGTTGTGAATAAAATCTTTGAATATTTGGACCTTTAAAAGTACCACACTAAGAAGTGACAACTGTTTAAAAATAATAAAAAAGCACAATGTCATTAGTTTACTTCTGTTAAGTGCTACTTGGCCATCATAACTGTACTTTTTCTTGTATACAACCAGGTGAACAGAAATAAACATGGTAAGAGACAGGGTAAAATCTTCAGCTGAATAAGTTTTCCTCACTGGGAATTTGAAGTGTGTGGGTGGGTGTTTTAAAAATAGGGAAGCCTTAAAACATAAATGCTTAAAAGCAACATGAGACTAATGTATCCACAGGATACATTGCTCCGTTTCACCCCAGAAAGGAGCAAAACAAAGAACAGCGATGTATGCTGCTCTCACACTGCTCCACCACAAGCAGCCTGTGGTTTGTTTCCTGTTACACAAGCATGGCAATGTCCTACTTTAACTTTATCAGGCAGACCTGCTTGCTATTACAAATGCACTCTAATTCAAATTCTGAGTCTGCTCCATTAGTGAAGTTTTCCTCTTCATATATTTCCTCTAATAGAGTCAGAAAATGCATCATTTGCAATTTTTACCTTACATTTTTTTATCTCTACTCCCAGTATTTCCAATAGCAATTGGCTAATTAAGCTTATGGTTATTAGAAGTTCTCCTTTTCTCTTTCTTAAAATTGATAAAAAACAAATCCAGTGAATCTGATACATAAGCCCGTAACAAGATCCAGCGTTCGGAAGGTAAAGTTAGAAATATTTAAATTAGAAATAAGAAATATTTCAATTGGAAAGAATAACTTCCTAACATTGTGAAGAATCAAAAAGTTTTAGAGCTTAATAAAGGAAGGTTATTTCATCATGACTTGAAGTCATTTATCAGAGACATGATACATTTCTAAAAGATAGCCTGTAGTTAAGCCTCGAGTTGTTGAACTCTGTCCTTTTCATATATTAAGTAAGAAAGACTAATGCCCTTTCTTCAAGAATTACCTAATAAAATACTAAGGCTTGCATAACCATCATATTATCAAATACGCACCTTTTAATTATCCATGGACAGATTATCCAGGCTGTGGATTAACAGTGCTAGAGATTCAGAAACACCTGAACTGGGTGCACAGTAGAGTCAGATTGGATGTGACAAGGTTTAATACCTCAGTTGTAATTTATGGCAGAACAACTATGGTTCTCCTAAGGTGTGAAGAACAAAATGAGTTAGTGAATCCTATTATACCTGTGCTGACTCCCTGCTGGACCACCTTTGGTTCTCTATGTATCATGTTCGTAGGACTTCTGCAAAGTTGATGCAGAGACATGCTACTGTCTGAACTTAACATCTCGTAACTGTCAAGTCAGTGGCTCAGCTATGTGGATCCAAGCTCTAGATGGGATATAACACAGCTGCAAATTCTTGACTCAAACTTCCAGGAAAATCACTAAATTGTAAGAAAGAACTGCGAGAAAGTACACATTAGATCCATGCAAGGTAAGGAAGATAAAACCAAAGACAGATAAGCTTGACAAGCAGAGGACCGTGAGCAGCCCAAGCATTCAGCAGGAAAAACGCTATCAGAAAAAGTTACCAAAGCCTTAGGGGAAAAAATAGGGATTAGGCAGAGAGCAGCTCAGCAATGTCAAGGCTCAACCTGATCCAAGGAGCAAAGGTGGCTCACTCTGCCCCACCTGACCAATGTCCACCTGGTCAAAGATTCATTAGGTGTCCTACAGGGGTGGTGAACATTTGATGCCTAGCAGCTTGCTAGCTGTAGCTACATGATGTGTGTATAAGCCAGTAACTGTTTAGTATTTTTAAATTATGTACATCTTGTACATGATTTTGTACATGCCCAAAAGTAACCCAAAAAGGGAGGGTTGCAATATGGCTATTTAGGTCATTCTGGTGTCTTTTGTACATTTGGTACTGCAGGTTCAAAGAGAACTAAACAGCTTGATAGGAACATGTGGAGACAATGCAGCTAAACTAAGCCAATACAACCACCTGCTAACTAGGGCTGGAGAACTCAGTGTAGGAATATATAGGTAGCTCTTCCAAAGTCAGTTCAAAGTCAGAAGAGCCAATCAATGCTGAGCCTGAATCAATAAATACTACTGTATCATATGAAGTTATGTTGAAAAAGTATCTTATACAAAGACACCCTCCATCATGTCTGTCTTCACCGTATTATTTGGCCTCTGAGGTATCCCAGACTCCAATGAACCTGGTTTGTCAAATAAACCCCCAGCATAGTCTGTATTGGAGAAAGCGTAATTAAGCAACTCTAAAATAAAGAGGGGAACGTGAACACCATTCTTCAGAATATCGCATGGAAGCCGTGTCTCAGGTAGAAAGTTTGAGGCAGAGATAACAATAAGCAGGCAGATACCCTCCAGGCTGGGGTCTTGTCATTGACAAGCTTTGTAGAAGTGTGTCTGTTTCCTTGTCTCTTTGTGGCAGGTTAGTCCCATTTCTAATGGATGCAACCAGAGCACATGGCTAATCTTTCAGTTCATCAAGGAAAGGGTTCAAGTGGAGATTCAACCAGCTTGTTTTTCAAAAGGTAATGCACATGGTTTATGGTTGATTTTTGTTCAACAAACTACTTGCATCTGACACTAGCTAAGTAATTAAAATACGCATTTTTCAAAGCAAAGCATGGCACTATGGCCAAAGAGATTGCTGTTGAAATTCATCAACAAATTGAGGCTAGTGCTACTTTGAAAACTTGCTCTTACAGGTCTTAAAAATAGGGCACGTGAGCAATATGCTCTAAGGATAAAACCTCAGTCTTTCCTCTGAGCCCTCTGACTTCAGTCAATGAAGACAGATTTTGACATTATTTAGGGAGAGTTCTTTGGTAAATATGCATTTTGTAATTTCCAATGGAAGAATAAATGCAGACAGATCAGTAAATATGTTTTTAGGCAGTATTTAAATTACATATTTATTATGTTCCTGAGAGATTGAAATGGCTTGCTTGGAGCTGTTCCAGTCTGTTATGCAAATCTATTTTTAATGTATTCTATGAAATAGCAGGACCCTAGGACTAAAAGATGGAAAAGACCTATTAGGTCATTCTGTCTATCTCTCTGCCCAGGCAGAATTGTTTCTATAAATGTTGCTAGTCATGAGCAAAGCAAATCAAAGTATATTCAAATCATTCCTTTTCTGAATGTACCTACAGCTTCTGACCATCATCCCTCTGCTTAAGATTGGAAAATAGTTACCATTCCAAAAAATATTTAAAAATTAACCATTCAAATTCAAATAAAAAGGAATCTTTAAGATTTAAAAAAAAAAGTTTAAAGGCACAGCAGCAAATAAAACATGAGTCCAATACACTGTTTTTTAAATCCCTCTCATACCACTACCCTCTAGCTGGTAACCTTTAATTACATAGAATGCATAGACAGATAGAGCCTGCTGAACTGCTCGTATACCAGCTCCTCTTTTTCCAGCATTACCACAGGTCTAAAGTATCGGTGGAGTACTATGGTGTCCTGGTTTCGGTTGGGATAGAGTTAAATTTCTTCCTAGTGCTGTGTTTTGGATTTAGTATGAGAAGAATGTTGATAACACACTGATATTTTAGTTGTACCCTGCTAGTCAAGGACTTTTCAGCTTCCTGTGCTCTGCCAGGTGCACAAGAAGCTGTGAGGGAGCATAGCTGGGACAGCTAACCCAACTGACCAATGGGGTATTCCATACCAT
Source organism: Calonectris borealis (assembly GCF_964195595.1). Classification (NCBI taxonomy): domain Eukaryota; kingdom Metazoa; phylum Chordata; class Aves; order Procellariiformes; family Procellariidae; genus Calonectris; species Calonectris borealis. Next base: position 49,715,321 of record NC_134316.1, on the reverse strand, counting down.
ATGATGTCATGCTCAGTATATAAATAGGGGGCATGGTCCAGGAAGTAGTGATTGCCTCTTGGCTATTGGTCAGTGCGTAGTAAGCAATTGCATTGTACATCTCTCATTTTGTATATTCTACCATTATTATTATTATTATCCTTTCCTTTTCTGTTCTATTAAACTGTCTTTATATCAACCCACAAATTTTACTTCCCCCTCTCCCCACAATTCTCTCCCCCATCCCACTGAGGGGGTGGGTGGGTGGAGTGAGCGAGCTTCTGTGTGGTGTCTGGCTGCCTGCCAGGTTAAACCACAACACATGGCAAGCACTAGGTAAATTAATTTGGGTGTAACTGCAGCTTAGGATAGTTTAGAGCAACCCTCTGGCTGCTCTAAATTGTACCAGAAGGTGAAGCGGACCTTGCAGACCAACAGAAACACAGCCTGGCCTCATCCTCATGGCCCTGCCCAGCCATCCTGTGTCTGACCCTGGTTCCCCTCACCAGGCCTGATCCTGTCCCCCATTCGCAGGCTGGCATCCCAGCCTGGCCTCATCGTCCCTGTCCCCTGATGTCCTGGGCTGAGGCTGCCCTTTGGATGCCCCCCCATCCCTGCTCCCTCACTGAGGGTGGGGGGCCAGGCCCCAGACCCCAGGGAACCCCAGCCCCTGCAGCACCCTGACAGTTTCTGTATTACTAGGCTTGAAGAGATGTAGGACTGTAATTTAATGTAAATCATTGTTATGAATTGAACCTTGCTGTATTACCAAGTTTCTGTAGAATTTTACAGGAAATAACTTGTACTGAAAAATCCATGCAAAAAAGAAAAATAAGTAAAAGCTGGACCTAACCCTTTTGCATTCTCAGCCAACTAAAATTAGTGAGTTATAGTTAGATTAGGACTACTGACTTCCTCATTTTTTTTGTATTCGATTTATTCAGTTTTAAAAATCTTAGCCAATGCTGGTCATCACCAATGATATTTATAACACCACTGAGTAACAATGCACACATTTGAAAAGGGTCACCTCATAACAGATTTCTGTTTTAATTTTATTCAACTTCATGGTTAGGTTTTCATGGCATAGGATAATGTAGTTTCTAGCTCTTCCCACAATATTGTGTTTTGCAACAGAGTAAGAAAAATCGGGATGACAATGATATTTATCTACAAAAATAAAAATGGCAGAGACTATTTAGCTGGATGCACTTAGGAGTTCAAATTGGGTAATATGTAACATAAGGCAAACTTGTTTAGACTATAAACAAATCCAGAAAGATTATTTTTATTATATTAAAAAAATTGAGTTCAAATCTTTACATGTTTGAACCTTAAACTTTTTATAATCAAACTTTGTTTTTCCCTTAAATTATTCAGGACATGAATTTAGATTAGAAAATGGCCACCAATGAGATATCTTTTGCTGTTGAAGTGGGTAACTGAAAATTATGAGTGATTCACTGCCATGGACTCCGGCCACTCCAAACAATTCATGGTACTTAATTCAGAGCGATGAGGACAATTTTAGTCATTACTTCATAGACAATTTGTGGTGGGGTTGACCCTGGCTGACCGCCAGGTGCCCACCAAGCCACTCCTATCACTCCCTCTCTCCCCTGTCCACTTGAGGAGAAAATATAACAAAAGCTTGTGGGTCAAGATAAGGACAGGGAGATACCTCACCAAGTACTGTCACGGGCAAAACAGACTCAACTCAGGGAAATTAATTTAATTTGTTGCCAAAAGTCAGAGTACGGTAATGAGAAATAAAACCAAATCTTAAAACACCTTCCCCCCACCCCTCCCTTCTTCCTGGGCTCAACATCAGTCCCGGCTTCTCTTACCTCCTCCCGCTGAGTGGTGCAGGGGAACAGGGAATGGGGGTTGCAGTCAGTTTGTCACACATTGGTTTTGCCGCTCCTTCCTCCTCACACTCTTCCCTGCTCCAGTGTGGGGTCCCTCCCACAGGAGACAGTCCTCCATGAACTCCTCCAACATGGATCTTTTCCACAGGCTGCAGTTCTTCATGAACTGCTCCAGTGTGGGTCCCCCATGGGGTCACAAATCCTGCCAGAAGACCTGCTCCAGCATGGGCTCCTCTCCACAGGGTCTCAGCCTCCTTTGGGCACATCCACCTGCTCTAGCATAGGGTCCTCCACAGGTTGCAGGTGGATATCTGTTCCACCGTTAACCTCCATGGGCTGCAGGTGGACAGCTGCCTCACCATGGTCTTCACCAGGAGCTGCAGGGGAATCTCTGCTCCGGCACCTGGAGCACCTCCTCCCCTCCTTCTTTACTGGTGTCTGCATAGTTGTTTCTCTCACATATTCTCACTCCTCTCTTCCAGCTGCTGTTGTGCAGCAGTTTTTACCCCTCCTTAAACGTTATCGCAGAGGTGTTACCACCACCGCTGATGGACTCAGCTTTGGCCAGAGGCGGGTCCGTCTTGGAGCTGTCTGGCACTGCCTCTATTGGACATGGGGGAAGCTTCTGGTATCTTCTCACAGAAGCCAGGCCTGCAGCCTCCCCACTACGAAAACCTTGCCACACAAAACCAATACACAATTAAATTGAAGGCTTTTTCCCCCCGAAATATTCAATTCACATAGATTATTTCTACAGGTCTTTTTCCAGAGGTTTCTCCTGCCCCCTTCAGAACTGCTTTCTGAATGGAAGCTGAGCTTTTTATTAAATATTTTCCTCTATGGTATGAAATATTTTGAATGTATTTTTGCTCCAATTGTTTATTTTACTCAAGGCATCTAAATTTAGGTGCATCTATTTACGGTTCTTGATGACTTACCATTTAGAACAATAAAACTTGAAGCTAGATAAGACATTTCACATTTTAATGTTAGTGGATTATTATTTTGTAAATTCGAAAATTTGCATTCAGGTAGAACTATCCTGGAGGTCAATTGGCTTCATCAGGAGGTTTAATGCAAGGAAGTATTGCCATCATGCTTAAGAAAAAAATATCTACAGCTTGGTTTTGACTCCTGTAACAGTCTTCCAAGGTCACTCATTATTTTTCATTGGAAATGGGGAAATGTTGTTATTTTCAAGCAGTTCTATTTGGGCTTCATTATAGATTTATCATTAAAAGGTGATGAAAATACTATAAAACAAAAACAACATTCAGATTAAGAAAAAGTTATTTTTTGCACTTATTAAGCTCTTATTAACAGGAAAACTGGAGTACTAAAGCAAGAGCATAAATTATCTACAGAACACGCTCTAAGTAGACCATAAAACTACACAGGCAGACAAGCTTTATCTGCAGATTTCCATATAATTAAGTGTATTATTTTAATTACTTATATTCTTTATTTCCTGTTGTACAAACAAAACTGTGCATATATAAATTGTGAGATCCTGTTCTCAATGTTTTCATAGTGCATAAGATGGTGAGTATTATAAAATATTCATAAAAGTATTTTTGTCCCCCAAGTACAAGCACTGGTAGCCAATTGTAGGAACACCCCTTAGAACCCACTCAGCTTTACCGTGCAGAGAAAAATGGAAATAAATGGTTTGTCATGAATGTCCTTGGCCTACAGAATACCATAGTGCATCAGTAGTTACCTGACTGTCCGGCAGCCCAGGGAGTTTGTAAAAATGTCGGAAAGCTTCAGAGTCTATGGGCTAAACTAAGTTTGGTTGGATGTAACTGGACTAACTTGCCTACCTGAATACATCAGCTGTGTATCTGTGTCAGTGTTTAATTCAGTCTGTAAAATTTGCCTAAGATGCTGAGTAAGTCCTCAGGTGTTTATCCCTCACTGAGTGCCATTTTACCATAATTAAACTTTCAGGAATATCTGAGCTAGCGGATATAGTACTCTATATTATAGTCAGAAATGTGACTTTGTTTTTACATCTTTCAAGGCATGTATGTGTTCTGGTTCCAGTATGAACCGGTTTATTCTAGGCTGGATAAGTATTGCTGGATGTTTAAACCAAGGAAGCCAGCCTTTTAACACTTTTTTCTCCACTTCCATCTTTTTCTCCTGGCTTCCTGGTTTGCAATGCCTATTAAAAATGCTGCAGAGAGTAACACCTACAGTCTAGGATTTTGTTATGTGAATAAAATAGATTGCTTTTTTTTGAATAAGGATAAAAGAAAATTAACTATCCTTTGTGCTACATTCCAGACTGGTTATTTCCACTTTTTTTTAAATAATTATCTCATCCTAATAGGACTTGTCTAATGTATTTCTATTCTCTCAGAAAACACGAATGTGTGTGCACAAGTACAATCACATGCACAAAATCCATGCTACACACACAACCCTCCTTTCTTGATGATGCTTAGTATGACAGCTGGTGGAGATATGAAGGGCATAAGCATGGGTACTGATGAAGAAATAGTAAAGGAACTCCAACAAAAGCCCGTGACCTGACTTTGATCTCTGAAATGAAAAATAATCATGACGAGCATCTGCCACCCTTCCTATTTTTTCCCTTCCTATAGTCTGTTCTTTATCTGAGACTATATTTGGATCACCTTGATTAAAAAGGGTAAGTTTAGAGTTGACTGTAAATCAGTAAAGAATTTAATGTGTAAAAGCAGGAGTATAGCAGGGAGCAAAATCTATTTGTTTCCCAATTGCTATATACAATTGAGTTTTAATTGATTTCAGGCTTAGTTCCTTAGTTAAATAAACTGGCACCTAGCCTGTTGCACCTTTGCCAGCACTTAGTGCATATTACTACTGCTCATACCTGTTCAGTGCAAGTATGTCATGTAAAGGTGTGCTGAGTCAGGTTTTTGGGGTTTGCCATCAGAGTGTCACTTTTTTAAAGCAGGATTGGAAGGAAAAAGAATATTGTAATGACTCAGTAGGCTCAAACTGAGCATTTTGTCTTGATTTAAAGTTCTCCAGTTATACTAAGGCACCACAGAAACCAGGGAAATTGTTCTTTAACAATAGACTGTCTAGCACCCTTCAATTAGCTCTAAATGATCTGCGGATCGGGGAAATTTCCTATATAAAGTTTGGTATATTAAATCTCTCATTCTCAGAGGCTATATCAACACTAGTAAATTAAGCCCAGAATTGTTGCTAGACCAACTGTCACAAAACTGACCATTCCTATGCTAGCAAACTCTTAGCCTTAGGTGGCTACACACACTCTGCTTACTGTAGTAGTCCCCATAACGTTCTGCCTTCTCCTACCAAAAAATCTTCAAACCTACCCTGTTCTCACTGAAAACAATGCCAGAACTCTCCTCCTCTTCCTGAAACCCTTTTTTTCTAACATCAGCATTTAAACAATCTCCTTCCAGTTAAATATTACGACAGCTAATGAACTGTAACATGCAATTCTCCATTTACTTATTATCCATTAAGCTAGCTTTCACTCACCTACCAAATACACACAAAAGCCCTGCACAGAGATCTACATCATTAAAACATATTTAAAAGGCCACAATAATTACTGTAACAAAAATAGTACAAAAGCATACTAAAGTATGCATACAGTAGAATCATTGAAAGCACCATGTGTGGGCACAAGGGCTTTATGGGTCAAATTATGCATTTCTTTAAAGTCAACTATAAATTGTATTGTATAACTGATTATTGTATTATTTGAGTAGTAATTAAAATTGGAACTTTATTTGAAAAAGAAACTTTTGCCTGAGGAATGGATGCCCTGAGATAGACATAGCTAAAAGGAACATGCTTAAACCATAAAGGAATACCAGTTATGTACCGGTTTGAAGTCGTCACCTATAGGAGCTCACTAAAGGGATGAATAATCTTTTCAAGCCAAGGCAAAAAATTTTTTTGTGAAGGAATATAGATCCTTAATAACCAGTGCTGTATTCAGCATCTCCCTATTATGCTCCCTATTCAGTTCTTCCTGAATTAAAATTACTCCATCTTACAACTGAGAAGTTTTTTTTTTAAGTCTTACTATGCTATCAGAGATGAATGCACTGAATGCTCTTCCACACTATTGGGCAGAAGCCTGTAGTGCTGTTCTTGTTTTTCTCCTTTCAGCTTCAATCTGTTAAAGTCTTACATCTCATATCTCAACTAAAAGATGTGTACATTTCCACACTTCATACCATTATTTCCAATTTTTCATGTATCTCACTTTATAACCTGGAAGTTTTTACTCAGTTTGTACTGTCATATTTTAGTAGGTCTCATTCATAACAAAAATCTGATTTTTGATAGCCAAAATAATTCAGTGTCTAAAAATGGGTAAGAGAAATGGAAAAGACGTTCATTTCCAAAGCACATTTATACAGTAACTTTAGAAAACCATTGGCGTTTTCTGACCAGATGCCGGTCTCCTAGGAATTTACACAGCATTTAGTTTCTCTTACATTCCTGAAAATTTTGCTTCCTTCCTCCTCCTCCAGTTTCTGATAGCCTATTGAGCCAATAAAAATAGTGGAAAAATGAAGTATCACCCTGGAGACTGGCTATGCAAGCATTCATTGTTCAGGGTAAACCTCCCCCTGGAACTGGAACTCTTGCTTAAGCAAGGTAAACAAATCCCATTTAAATTGTGCTCAAGTATGTTTTAATAGATTCTTTTATCCTACATGATGGAGATCTGATACTATATAGCTGCCCTAAAAAGTATATAAATGTGTCTATGTAAGGAATTCCAACTCATAGCAATCTTAATGATTTATAAAACTTGTGAACATGGCCCAGATATAATTCTTTATACCATAATGATGATACTTACTAGTGCTTAATTGATATCATAGAGCTGTAGCCTTCAACCTTATCCATTTACCAGCACCATCATAGCATCTTGATCAAAGGAACACCAATGCAAAAAACCCCACCTGTTTCATTATGTTTGAAGTTACAGAAAGTAGTCTTTATTTGGAGCTATATTTAATATTATATCTGACTCATTTTCATGTTTGCTTCAGTTTTCTTATGCTGAAGTTATTTTGGGTACTGATCTGCAGGGACTTAAACATGCCATCACTTTATTGGAACTGCTCTGTGTACACGTTAGTCACACGCACGTTTTGTTACAAGGTAAAGCCTTAGTCCAGGTGATGTGACATTGGGCTATGCAAGAGCTACAATAGATCCTATCCACTTAGCACAATAATGTATAACTTCTCATAAGTTATACCAAAAACTTGGCTTTATTCATATAAATATTTCTTAAATTTAGCAACCTGATGAAATATGTTAATGTCTTCTCTGTGTACCTCTAAAACCAGTGCATGGTATATCGTTCTTAATTTTGCAAGTTTTCACATCTAAGTTTTGCTTTTATGTGATGCACCAAAGTGAAGTAATGTTGGTTGTCACTGACACGTAAATTATCTCTCTTGAGTATTTTTTACATTTTGTGAAACTGTAGTAGAATTCAAAGAGTTCTGCTTCAAGTGCTGGTATCTGTAACCCTTTGGGTTTCAGTTTGTTTCCCATTACTCATATTCTTTTACAATGAACCGAGTAAAATGAAACTAACAGGGGAGCTGCATTGTGTATTATTTCCAAGTTGCGATCCTCAGAGATAAAACCGTACCTTAAGATCCATAATTTAAAATATTACTTAAGTGCAATGTCATTATGGTCATTATTTACCATCCACTGCTATTTAGGATCCTCTTCCATTTTATTCTTATAGGAATTGGAAGCAATTACATGGTTGTTAAAAACAGACATGAATAGCATTTGTATCAATAGCCATTTTGTATATCCCTATTTTCATAAAACTTTACATGTCTGGCATTATTCCAAAGTGAGTAATGACTTGTAATTACATTTAAAGCATCTAAAAACAGCCAATGACACTTTCTTCTCCTACTGCATGGAATTTAAGAGGAGAAAGCCTATCACACAAGGCAGTAAACTCTGTATTGTAAAGACCTGCTTATGTCCAGAGATACAGCTGATTCCAGGCCCCTGCAGTGAATGTCTCAGGATAGGTTATATTTTTAGCTAGAATTTCTTTAACAAATATCTAAACTGCAAGAGTTGTAATAACACAGAGTACGTACCCTTCCTATCTTATAAATATTGTTACAGCTTACCTAGTACCTGATTACAAATCAAATCAAAGTTTAAAATTGCTCAAAAAGCAAGTTGTTAAAAGTTCAAATTCTATTAGCATACTGAAAAGAAAGCTCATAAACTCCCCTTCCCCACCCCTTTTATTGTTGCAGAATGGATGTCCCAGACCAAGTTTTGTACTTCCTGTGGTTACTTTGCATTCTTAGTCCTGTTACTCATAAATATGAGTCATATAATACACAACAGTTCCACTTACAGCTTGAGTTAGTAAGACGCTCAGTCGTTTCAGAGTTTACATATCATTCCTAATAGTATTTTAGACCTCTTTACGTAGTTACTGTTGCCATCATTAGTTAGGAGGGACAAAATCTATTAATACCTATTTTTAACATGTACTTTCAACACATAGGTATGATGCATTAAATAGAGTTATGAAAACATTGGTACCTGGGTCAAGCAGAATTTTTTTTTCCCTCAGCTGACGTGCCCAAATGTTTTATACAATCAATAGAAAATGGCAAGTACTATACAAAAGCAGCTGAGAAAACAAAACATTTGGGAGGAACTGACCAATAGGAAGCAATAGGGGAAGCATAGATGGGAGGAAACATTAAGCAGAAGAGATCTATCCCAGTTGCTCCTCTTGTCTAGACATTGGGATTTTTTTTCTAAATTCATGACTCAGGTCACGAGTTCCTCTTCACAGACTGTTTTCTCAAGAGGAAATGTAAAGACATATGAATCATGGCACATCAAGATAATTTGGGTCTCCACCAGACAAACAGGTGATCTCGACTTGATTTTTTTCTCAGAGTACTTCAAAGCACCATCCACCATTTCCCCAAAAAATTGTAAGTTGCAGAACAGTTTAGACAATGGTATCACGTGCCAATTGAAGCTGGGCCATGGTATAAGAGAACTCAAACTACAGGGATAGAAAAAGCAGGCAAAATACGTTCTACTTCTATAGTTAAGGTGATGACCTGGCAAGGGACAATTTTGGTGTGGCATTGTAGAGCTTAAAAGAAATGCTGAAGTAAATAAAGGCTAGGATGGAAATCCAAATATGACAAATTTAATTTTTCTTGGGACTTGGGTACTTCTTACTGCATCTCTGAATGAAAGACTGGAAATCTCCTGCACCTTAAAAAACTTCTAAAATAAAGCACTTGGACAACAAGGGAATATATTCTGTGAGAAATCAATATCTCCAGTTTAGTCAATTGCTGATCTTTTTTAGAATTAGGTGTTTATATCTGTTTCACAAAGAAAGTTTCTTCATTGAACTGTCACTGACCTCGGGCATTTCATTCTCTACCTTGGCAAGCTTCTGCCGTTGCATAGGCATATCAGAGTGAGTCATTGCTGTTCTTATGTCATTGCTTCACAGGAATTAGTCAAACTTCAGAATTAGAAGTAGCTTGGGATAGAATTACATAAGAGGTGGGAATAGGGATTTCATAATGACTAAGGAAGAGCATTTGGCTGTAGTCACTCAAGCATGTAAGTACTGGTGAGATGTGCTAGAATAACCCATTTGCAGAGACATTCTTCACAGTTTATTGCCATGCTGACTCAGCAATGTCCTCACCACAAAATGACAGAAATGCATTTCTTAGAGGTACGTAGAATGAAAGAAAACTGGTGACTAAAGCTCAAGCCACCAGTGGTGAAATCTGCTACAACTGGGAAAAACTGAACAAATACACTACTATAAAAGGATATTAGAGAATATAGAACTATACCACTGGATAAAGAAAAAGGCCACAAACATCTAAAAGATCAACACAAAAATATTCCTAACATTGCTCTCTGTAGCTACCGTACAGCATATTTCACACAATTTTCTTTATGTTCTTTGCAATAAGACAGGCCGCACCTGGATTTTTCACACTGAAAAGCACCTTAAACTTTACCTGCAATGTTAGTCTCTTCAAAGAACAGTTTTAGAATTATGAACTTTGAAAACAGTACCTCTGCCTGGCAGTGAAAATTTTATATACATCCAAAATGAAGATAACTCAGTATTATTTAGGGGAAAATTGCTCTTGGATGCCATCAGAACAGATGCAAAGCACAACATATTGGCTAGGTTTGGGTTTTTTGTTTGTTTAAGAAACACACTTGTATGGTTATAGGTAATTAAGTTTCTCACAAGAAAGATTGAGTATAAACAAGAATTGAGGAGGGACTTAAAACATAATGCATAAAATTATATAATACATAAAATACGTATTAGATTTAGCTCATTTAGGTATTTAAAGTAGAAGCATAAAACTACATTTGAATGTGCATATTATTCTTCTTGTTTTATTCACAGATTAACTGTCCTTGCTCTAATATTTGCATACCTTTGAATAGTGCATTGAACAATGTGACTAACATTTACAGTGCAATCCCCTTTCTCACTCTTTTTCCCAAGGGGAGAATAGTGTATAGTGGGTTTTTATTTCACATAGCTTTGTTTCGGATTTATTAATAAATACATAATCATCTCCCTATCTCCATCTTGCCTACAAAGATGTCATCATGCTTTTCTTCTTAAGATAATTCTGCCCAGGCTTCCAGAAAAATCCCTTGCAAATTGTATATATGGAATGGCTAAACAAGAGTGAAGCTCATAGTCCCAGCTCATTTCAATGGCAAGAGGGCATCACGCTGGACCGCACCTCACTTAATGTGGTACAGTCATCAGCAGAGAAGGACACGCCAAGGTATTGCTACCTCAATACATTCATTTTCTATGATTAGAAGGTAAACCCAAAACTAAATAAAAGACGTCACTGCCTAAGCAAATACAGTCACATTTGTTAATTTGAATACAAAATGGCAACTGATGAGGATGGACAAATGTCTTTCTGAGTTTTACTACAACATAAAGGGATATGTAATGCCTACATATAAAAATATGATTTTTTTCTAAAGTAAAAAAAAAATAAGACTAAGCTATTAAAAAACAAAGCTACTTTGAATTTGTTAATAAGAGGTCACTAAGCAATTCCAGCATCTAAGGTACAGTATCACTGATTTAAGAGTTGCACTGCATGCATGAACAGCTAAAAATTAGGCTATAAGCATTTTATTAGGGGAGGAGAAAAAGTTTAAAAATGAGAAATGATTCAACTTTCAGACATTGGCATATGGCAGTTTCCTCGAGCAGAGGAAGACTTGTGAATCATAAGGTCAATGATGTTATAAATCAAGATCTTTATCACCACTGAAATTCTAGTGTGGTACAACTCAGCACCATGGATAACCAGTATGAGACAACACTAATTCAGAGAAAGCAAATTTTAGGGACTTCCTGTTTGTCAAGTCAATTGGTACAAAGTGACTCCAAGCAAAAAAGATATTTCATAATGTAAAATTATGATGTTCTGCTGTTTACCACCTGACATCTGCAACTTTTCCTGTTCATTAGAGAGCTTTACAATTAAAGGGCAATAAGGGCAATGGAGCCCAACATTCAGTATACTTTCTCAAACACTGGTGGGAAAATTAGATGGTAGCATCCTAGAAAAACATGGTAATGGTAGCATTATTAAAGTTGGGGGTTTTTTTATTTCTGTGCTTGGTATAGAACAGACAACTCAGAAAAACAAAATTCATTAGGTTCTCCTCTTCAGTGCTTATCAGAGTCCAAGGATGAACTGGACAAAGGCACTACTTTAACTAGAAATCTAGCAAAAATCTTTTGTAAAAAGACATGAAATTTGCAGCTAAAAATGACTGATCATGGCATGTTATGCAAAAGCCCTTTTGGGTATATGGCCCATCAATATAAATCCCTTTTCAAGATAGGAGGCAAGATGACAAATCAAATATACAGTGGTGAGAAGAATGGAGGGAAAAAACTTAGGACACAGTGTTGTAAGAGAGGAGAGATATGAGAAATTGGAAGCTATACATCAACAATTTTTATCTGATGTATATATTAGAACTTGCATAGAAAGTATCGGCACTCAAGCGTGAATTCAGTGAATTTATATCTCACAGGGAAACCACAATAAATTGCTTCAGATAATACAATGAACTAGGTCAATAAAATCTTGGTATCCATATAAATTTCAGCCAAGAGATACAGAAACATCTTTCAGACACATTTTTGTGATATGCTTGCCGTGCCAGTGAAGGCCACTTTGTCTTTACTGTATTTTCTGCCTCTCAGAAAAAAGCAAAGAAGTGGAAAAAGAGGAATATCTTAACTCAGGTGATTACAGTAACCCAGATTAAATAAAATGTGTTTCTATAAGAAATCAGCATTCTGATTAAAGAAGTGGTAGCAGAAGAAAAATAGGGAGAAGGTTTTTTTGCGGAGAATTATCAGCAAAGATAGCAGGTTGCCTCCAAGGTAGTTCAGAGGCAGAAGGCCACTAATGCTGTGGTGTGAAAACAAATTCTGACAATTCTTTTTCTGAATTCATGTAGATTAAAATGCAAATACCACAGCAGGAAAATATACGTGGGAATGGAGTTAGATCACATTTTATTCACTAAGTCTGTATCTCTGGTCTCACAAAAACAGAATTTGAGTTTATATTGAATTGAGTGAATAATTTGGTCAAAAAGATGAGGCTATAAAGTCTATTCTCATGTAAATGAGGTTTGTTTAAAGTTATAATTTTCAAAGTGAAGTGTTCATCTTCCAATTAAATTTTCTTATATGTACGGTAGTATATTGTTTTTAATAGCATTCCTCAAAGAAAGCAAGAACAATGTATTGGAAAAAGCCATTCTTTTTTACAGTCCTTACCACCCTGAAGACAATTGAGGCTGACCTGCCTTGATTTGCTCCCTTTTCCTCCCCAGCTAGCAAATAAGAAATTCAATTACCTTTACAACTCGAAAAAAAGAATAGACATGCATAGCCACTTGTTTGTTCAATAAAACAATGTCCTCTACAGTATTCCACCAAAATAAAAACTTTGTAAAGACAAAGACCATTCTCTGTAACACTGTGCCTAAGGCAATGAGGTTCCTTAACTGTTAGTATAATGCTTCTAATAATAAGAGAAACATACTAGCTATTTTTCAGCAAGGAAAGAAGATAGACTGCCCTGTCATGTCATGCCAGGTGGACGTACTTCCTACTGTGAATATCAGCTATGCCTCTAGTGAAGTGCTGTTGCAAGATCACAACCTATACTCACTTTAGAGACTCTTCCAAAGTATCATTGACAGACTGGGAAGAGATATGGTCTCTAAGAGCCTGGAATGACTTAACACTTCCCCAGGATGACTAACCCTTACGTATTTTGACAACCTGAAAAAGACCTGAAACAAGAAAGAACATTATGGCTACAGGTGCGCGCGCGTGTGTGTGTGCATATACATATGCACATGTTCATGTGTACATCCATACATATAAACATACACCCCTGTTCTTTATCTGATAATACAAGACCAAGTATTTAAGTTCTCTTGAAACATTGGGTAAAAGACAGGTCTATCTCCATAAAGTGGCAATGAAACTATAACTGCAGTTAATATGCCTTCCATGAAAACCTGCAAGACCACTGTGAAAAGCTGATTAAAAGGTTAATTGACAAATAGAAAAGAATCAAAAAGCTTACTCTGTAGATACTACTGGAACTGAACAAATTTCTAGTAAGAAAGGAACACAGAAATCTCACTGACATCTTCAGAAAAAAAGTTCTCGGCCCAAGGCACTTTTTTTGTTAAGAGCTCAATGCTTCACAGTGTATAAAAAAGAAAATCGTTTCTCTTTAGATCCTCAGCCTCAATGTAGTTTAAGCTTCACAGTAAACAAACATTTAACATTTGGCAGTTAAGGATGGAATGCAAACTGGAACTCCAGCTCTGCTCTCTAACTCAAGAATCACATTGCAGATATATGGTCAGGTGAACAATGCATTACTATCATCTTTTTCAGGCTGAAGGATGTTATCTTGTACCATTTCTAAACTGATAATGAAAAAGAAAAGTATACACCATTTCAGGAAGATAAATATGATCAAAAGGAAAAAACAAAACAAAACAAAAATAAAGTCTCAAAAATGATCTATGCTTCAGGTAAGAGTACGTCCTCCCATGATGATTTCCATAGATGCATGAATTCTAAACCTGTTTACATTTTCTTATGAGAGAAATATTAGGAATACCTAGTAATTAGTAATGAGAGTAATATTAATATCTTGAAATGGACTGGGAATCCTGTAGATAGCCACATCTACATTTGTGATTTCAATACAATACTAGAGAGAGATCCCCTTCTCATGCATATTAGGAAATCAGCAGGAAAGGAGCAATTTAATTGCCAAACACATGGACAATCAGAATCTATTTCCAGAAAGGTACATCCACTCTATGCTTTCCTCAAAGCAGAAGACTATCATAAATAGCTTGGCTGTTAAGTGCTGCCATTATGCAGTATTGCATATGACAATTGAGCACTATTGATTTACCATCAATTCCTTTCTTTTCAGCTCAGCTGAGGCAGAGAAACTGCTGACAGGTTGTGGATTTGCCAGAGTGTTTGTTGATGGCCGAGTTCCTTAATCCACTTTACTGTGTGGCCTAAAATTGTATAAGATAAATTGACATTGACACACAAGCTTGCAGCTTGCCATCAGTCTGCACTCTCCTCTTGAAACACGCTTCATTTGGTCTGTTAGTCATCTCTACTGCTGGCAATCAAGTTTTCTTTAATATAGAAGACACTGCTAATGTTAATAACGCAACTGCAGGAAGTCACCGGTTTTGTGAACTTCACTTATTTTTCCCTCATTTGTACCTTCCTCTTTCTGTAGTTAGCCAAAGGCTTCTATACAAAATGGAGGCTGAAGGATGGGAGCTCAGGATAACTGGGGGAAGAAGGGAGCCACAGCACAGGAAGCTGAAGTAGAGCAAAAGAGGAGGGAAGGGATGAAGGAGAGCAGAGGTTATTGCTGCTAAGAGCATAGGGAAGGACACTTACTTGCTACTGGGCATAGCTAGCACATCTGGAGCAGACGATAGTCAGAAACCAAATACAAAACATTAACTTAGCAACAGTTAGAGGTTTTATCATCAGAATTATCTGAAACAGTTCATAGTCAGGATTCAATCACCATTACTCTCATGTAAAGGTGATTAACCTGGACTTATTTTAGTTTTACACTCATTTTAAAGGCACTATCTGACATTTTGCTTTCACAAAGAAGTTATACGGAAGTTATACTACACCATATTTCAGTATACAAAGAACATAATTCATGATCCACATTTGTGTTTTTTCCCCTCAGAGGAAATCTTTGTAATCTACCCTACAAATTACATTTCATCTCCTAAATGAGCTAAAAAAGAACACAAATCTAGCAAATTAATTTTACCTGTGAAATGGATAATGACAGTTAATGAGTGGCATTAGGCCACATTACCCACATGTTTCTAATATGTGAAGTATTTATAGATGTTATGTTTAAATATGAGCAAGCTAAGTTTCATGTACTTGAAACACAGAATCTGTTTTACCTGTTGGTCACCTGCCCATTTTTTAAGTAAATTGTGAGAACAGCATTTTGCGTAACTGCAATTTTATAGGCAATTTAAGAGCTTACAGTTGAATAAAGAAAGAAGTTTGCTAATTTACCTCAGCATTAGGCTAGTCTGTGAATTTGCAAACCGATGTGATAAAACAAGCTCTACAGTAACTAAAATCGAGCAACCCCAAGAGCAATCCGTAAAGTACTGTAAGGCACCATGAATAAATATGGTTCTAGTCCTCCCTAGGTTTACTCGTGTAATTCACTTTATACCCTGTAAGTAATCCCACTGACTTCAAGGTGAAAACCTAACCCCAGTTAAGACACTGGCAAAACTCCCATAGATTACAGCGCAGTCAGAATTTACCTGCTATGCAAAAACTAAATATATGAGTAAGCCTCTGCGGATAAGCATCTTAAACTCACAATAGAAGTATCATAATCTTTGTTTTCACAGACAGAGGATAAAATCTGAACTTCATTAAAGTTACTTGGAAAATCCCTACTGTTGGTCTCTGAAGAGAGGGTTTTATGACCTGCCAGTGGCTTCTCGGGCTGTGTCCAAAACCTTTGTTCATCAACAGCAGGAAACAGGCTGAAGTTTGCAGGACTCCCTCATAGCTGTGTGTATCCTAACAGGCACTCAAAGAACAGTTAGTGCTCCTAGAGTGAGATTCATCTGATCTCTTCAGATAGCTCAAGCGGAGCTTGAGCTTGACAGAACTAGCTGTCAAGACTCAGTGGGGAGGAATTGCCATTTCTCAATGTAATTTTTTCAACCTGAGGTAAGCATCCAAAGCATTGCTAGTTTGTGCATCTGCACAATCCCCGATTCCCAGAGCAGTCACATTCACTGCATAACAGCAGAACAGGCACTGTGTCACAACTTGTCTATTCAGACAAATAACTCCAGAAACTTTGACTTGTTATCTGGGATACATGCTCAAGTTTTCTACTTCAGCATTCTCCAATACTTGTCTGCAGAACTGAACTCTGGCTTGTAATCACACAACATGGGTGTGTCATGGGCAGTGTTAACTAAGGGAATTTAACTTAATTTATTGTCAATTAACAAGCATCTAATTACTGATTCGGGTACTGAAGGAAAAAAGAGAACCAATAAATAAACAAACACTTAGGACAACAACTCTTCTCCCTTCCTAGTCTCAGCTTCTCTTGTTTTCACTGTACATTTAACTCAGCCCCTTCCAATTCCATTGGTGAGGCAACAGGTGGAGGAAGAGTTTGGGGTCAGTGCGTAACAGTTTCCTTCTGTTATTCCTTCATGCCTCTTACTCTTTTCCTCCATTGCTCCTCAGTTCTTACTGCTCCATTTCTCCAGTGTGGGTTCCTCTATGGCTACAAGCCCTTCAGTGCAGTATCTGTTCCAGCGTAGCTCACCTACAGGCCACAGCCCCTTTGGGAGTATCCCTGTTCTGGCATGGCTTATCCACAGGGATATCCTTGCTTTGGCATGGGTCACCTTTGGGCTGCAGTCCCCTTGGAGGCATACGTCTCTGCCATGGAGCACCTCTTTCAAAGAGTGCATCTCCAGCTGTGTCCCCAACAGTGTCCCCTTCCATGTCTCCTCCGCTTCCTCCTTTTTCTCCATACACATCTTCAGGTCTCCTTGCATCTCCTCACATCTTCCCTTTTTTGTGGCCTCAGGTCTTTGTCTCCTGCCCCTAGCAGCTATTGCTCTTTCTTAAACATATTTGAGCAGCCCCGTGTGCTCCTCTTACTGGAGGAAGTTTTGGCATGCAATGAGTTGTTTTCATTTATTTCAGGCTGGAACTAGCTGTGACTGGCTCAGGGCAGTTGACAGCCTTTTCCCCCACACAGGGCACCCTGCAGACACCACTAGTGAAACCCTGCTATTTATAATAAATACATTCCACCCTTCACACCTCTGTGAAACAGATTATTCAAGAACACTTTGAATATCTATCTATTGTAAGTTCTTTTAACATCATCACAAGCTTAACATATGTGCATGATAAAATCTTCCCTTCTTGTCAGTCAATTGACATTGGTACTATGTGCACACACAGGCAGCAAAATTCCACTCCTTGTCCCAGTAAACAGGTTATCAGGGTTTACTCTATTGTATTTACTCCTCCCTTCCTTCATGCTTGCAGACCAGGCTCTAAGGGTTAACACTGTAAAAAACCCAAAAAGGTTACAGTAGTGGAAACACATCCATTACAATCTCCGCTCCTTATCTCTGAAGTCCAGATTATTGGTTTAACATCATCATAATGGGAACTCTTATTTCATAGCTCAGGCCTTGCTCTTGACTGTGGCAGAGTAAACGGCCGTGGATAGTCACGCTCCGTAGGTCGGTCACTGGAAGCGGGGCAGCCTGCAAGAGCTCCATTTTCCATCAGCCGGCTGGGGGAGGCCCGGCCCGGCCACTCCCAGCCCGGAGGCTGCTCCCGCGGCAGCACCCGAGGCAGCTCGGTGCCCAGCTCGCCCTGCAGCCGCCCCAGTGCTCCCCACAGCTGCCCAGGGCCACCCGCCCGCGCCGAGCGCTGGCCAAGGCCCAGGCTAGCAGCGCGTTGCCCTGACAAAGGCCGTCAGCCCGACCCCCTCTCTGCTCGGCGGCACCTCTCGCTCCAGCGACCCGCTCGAGGGCGCGGCGAGCCCACAGCAACGCAACGTGCTCGCAGGGGCCGCAGAGCCCCCGGTGGCTGCTCCGCACGGGGTGACGGCCCGGGCTCCGGAGCAGGACCGGTCCCAGCTCTTTCTAACCACCTCCCCGCCCGGCCAGCGCCTCCGCGGGTCCCCTCGGGCTCCCCGTTTCTCGCCCGCCCGCGTGTTGCGCGCATCTTTCCCCACGCATAGCGGGCGCACCGCCATGGCCACGCCACCTCCCAGTGCCAGGACGACGGCTCCCTCCGGAGCCTCCAGGCCACGCCGGCTTCTCCCACCCCAGGCCATGCCCGCGCTGGCCGTCACCCGCGTTCTCCGCCTGCTGCTGTCATGCCTGCCCCAGCGAGGGTCCCCCGTGGTGGCCCCTCTCCCGGGCACGGGGCTCCCCGGCAACAGCCCCCGGCCCGAGCCTCCACCAACAGCCATTACCACCCTTTTTTAAATGAGTTCGCGTGAGGCGCCATGTGCCCCTCCGATTGGCTGAAGGTTTTGGCGGGCGGTTGCTGTCATCCCCTCAGGAGCGGCTGGAGCCGGCCCAGGGCGGGTCGTGCCTCCCTGGCGCAGGGCGGCCGGCAGTCCCGCTGCCCGACCCCCGCCGCTTATGCCTGGTGGAGGGCGCAAGTGGGGCCACATCCTCAGGGGAACAACGGCCAGAGCCGTGGTCAGGCATCTCTCTTCTCGGCTCCCACTCCCCGTGTCCTCCGCCGGTTAGCTCAGGACAAAAACGTAGCGGCCTGTGCGCGTCTGAGAGCCGCTCCACCCGCATGGCTTGACCTAAGCCGTGTCAGGGCTTCGCTGTACACTATGCAGCTTGTATAATCATGCTACCAACAGCGAAGTATAGCCACTTATTTTTTAACATAACTTTAATTTAAATAAAAAATAGCTACTTTTAATCTGTATTTTTAGCAGTCACTCATTCCTAGATTTTTTTTTAAGTTCAGTTGCTTGCTGTTACATGTTATTAAAATTTTTACAGTCACTTTACAATCAAAAGCAGATGGTTTGCTGAACAGTGACTTACCCAAAAACGTGTATTCACATCTCCTGCTGACAATCTAGGAGAAAAGATATCAGCTATTTGATCTGAAGTCATTTTCTTCCCATTTTAATCCCCCCAACTGTCTGCCACTCAAGTTTATCTCAATGCAGGGGAGAAAAGAGAGAAATAGAGAAACCTCTTTCTGCTTCTGTAGGAAACTGAAAGAAGAATCTCTGGAGCGTTGCACAGGGCTACAGAAGAAAAGGGGGAAAAATTAAGCCATGATAGTTTTTGAAGAAGAATCCCAGTGAGGACGCAGTGTCTTTGGAAACAGAGTTCATAGCTTAGAGAGTTGAAAGGAGTTTTGTTACCAGTACAGAGCGCTGAGAGACCACTACACATAAGCGTTCAATTAAAACGAATGGAGGTGAATAGCCGGAGGATTTGTGCACGTGTATGTCTCTGTTTTGCTTTTAAGCCAAAGATGAGATTGCATTTCACAGATAAGGAAGGCAATGCATATATTGATCAGTCTTCTACACACCGGCAGTTTGGTGGCAACCTGTTTAAGAAGGTGATTATGGAATGTTTTACCTCCTTTCCTCTATTACGATGACATATCAAGAATGCCATAATCTATTGGCATCTATTCGGCTGTTGTTCTGAAAAATAAAGTTATGTTTTTTCACTAGTATTTCTCTTGATGCAGTTTGCGAGTGTCATCATATGAAACCAATTTTTTTCCAGAATGAGATCCTAGTGTCTTATGAAATCATAAGTCACATAGGCATGCAAAACAAGCTTTTTTTCTGAAGTTCTTTCTCCCTTTTTTAAATTGACATTTAACTCTTCAAAAGCTTTGCCGAAGCAGACAGAAAAGAGAGTAGTATCTCTTTTAAGGGTTTCTGCAGTGCCACGCACTTAAAATTAAGAACTAAGAATAATGGATTGACAAGAAACTATGCCTTAATTCTTGGGCATCCTGCATCTCATCTTTTGTAAGGGTGAAGAACAAAGAGGAGAGGTGGGGTATGGATTGGGAAGGGATTATTTACTTACTTACTCTACTTCATGTAGAAAGGACATGATTTTGTTGTTTTTTTTTTTTGTTGTATCAATTTCTTAAGTCAGTGTTCTAAAGCAGTTGATCAAGGGGTTAAGTTTGAGTTGCTGTGATTTAATAGATGGAACTTTCTTGTGCAAGTACATATTTATTTGCATGAGGAACTGTCTCCTGGTAAGCTAAAATTGAAAATGAACTAAGAGGAAGATTTTGAAAAATGAGTTGAAATTACTTATCTCTGACACAGCAAGAATGTAAAAATACTTTCCCTATATAGCTCTTATAACTACATGTGATGGGAGGGAAGAAGGGTCCAAAAATGGGCTGACATTGTCTTTCTGACAGGTGGAACATATTTGCAGTGTATAAAGTAATGCCTGGCAGTTCTCTGATAAATTACATTAATACATTTGCTGTCTAATTCAGCCATATTCTTGGCATTTTATTTTTCACCCAACTGTCCCGGACAGTGAAATTTATTCATCTTTCTTGAGAAAGTCCACATCTTTCTATTACCATAGACATGTCGATATGTAGGTAGGAGCATTTAGTTTAGATCTCATAGCACTGAAAGAGGAGGATAGACTAAAGGAACTATTTCACATTCACATTACCAAGGGTCCTTTAATGTATGATTTTACTTTTTGGTCCATTCAGAAAGTAATGCAGTATAACATTTTAGTGAACAATTTACTTCCACTTGTTTGCTTTCATGGACTGAATGTCCTCATTTCATTTTGTACTAATGCATTCTTAAAATTTGTATTTTAGATCAGAAAAGTGATTGTGTCAAAGTGACATCCAACGTAGTTTTCTGTGCATTTGAATTTCTCCTTGATCGACTGACGTAAGTCATTCCTATACTTGAAGTTTGGCAAAGCCAGTGTACACCAGTAGGTCCAGGCTCAAATTCTGAATGCAAATCTCCTACTTCAGAAATCTTAAGTTTGAGCCAGAAATTTACTGTGATTTTTGGCTCTTGTATAGAGTTTACAGAGCCTGCTTTCAAAATGGCCATGCAAAAGAGAGTAATTGACAAACAAAAAAATAGTTTTGAGATGTTATTTTAGAGCCAGTTAAAAACTGTTCTTTCAGTTATGTAGGTGAAACACGAAATGCATCATTTGTGCATATTGGAAAATAGATTTTGTAGTAGAACTTACACGAATATCTGTTAATTTAATATGCACATAGCAAGACACCTTAAGACACATCTCAGAATTTGTAGCACATATATTTTTTGATCAAACAAATGACGGATTAAAAACTGGATATTCCAGTTTTATTTTATAAATCCAGTTTTATTTTATTTTTATTTTATGAAAACTCCAATTTGCATCAGCACAGATAATTTGCAAATGTACAATTAATATGGATGAACATTTTCAAGTAAAAACTTACAAATAAACTTTTGAAAACTTATTTTTCCTCAATTTCTTTCAAACAACAGATTGTATTTCCTAGTGTTTCAGGATAAACATTGCTTCTAAATTACCATATCATTTAACAAAATTCTAGAATCTCACTTAGAAGATATCTCATTTATACTATAAACAAATATGATTAGAATCTGGTATCATTTTTTTTTTTTAAATTTTTAAATAGGACTCTCATAATAATCTCATAATAAAGATGATAAAAAATTGGCCTTTGAGACCCGTATTCCTATCTCCACAAGTTAACAATACAGTATACATTTACACAGGGAGTTCACCAAAGACCTGGACAGATTTGTTTTTGGAAAAATTATATATAGAGAAAAGACAGAAGGGACATGATCATCTCCATTGTTATGTATGTGCATGTATCTATTATATTCGTTTGAAGGCTCTGCCACGTGTTCCTGCAATTACCAGGAGAGTAGCTAGAAATTGCCAGGCGGAATTGCCCTGTTACCTTTTTCTTATTTTTGGAATTGTTTATTTTTTTCTTGAGATATTTTGAGATTCTGACATCAGGTTTGTCCTTAAAACTACATTAATGACTTTCTTCCTCCTATTTCAATAGACTTAAAGCAGAGGACAGAGCACAAATACAGTTAATAACTGAAGCCAACTAGAGATTTTGAGACAGTCTCAGCTCACTGAGTGCTGAATGAAAGAGAGGTCCCTCCCACCACCACTTTTTTTCATTTGTTTGTTTGTTTGTTTGAAACATATCATATTAGTATTCTGGCTGGAGAAGACTAATGTACCTTGAAATAAGTTTTATTATGATGAAGTAATGAATTGAAGTTAGAATGCTGCAGGCCAGGGAAGTTTATAGAGGTTAGTACATCATGAAGGATGAAATTTAAAATAAAGGCATAAATCTCAGGGGATTATAGATATTGCTTCTGCTGAAACTGCAAGGATTTTATAATAATAAAAAGCCCCAAAAAAATTAAAATAAGTCCTATCTCTGTGCTTCTAACAGCTAGCAAGCATTCCCTCAGTTTCTATGGCAATATTTCCTATTAAGGATATATCTAATCAGCTTTTGGCTCCCTAGCACAGATTCCAAACCTGATTTTGAATCATAAACTAATTTCCCACTGCTTATTATTTAAACAGATTGCCCTCCTTTCTAAGAATGGGGACACTGATCTTCCTATAACTCAACGAGGAAAAAAAAGTGAGTTGTGATGCATGCTAGCATTCAAAAAATTGAATAATCCTCCCTGAAGGCAATGCACCCAAATCCCTAGTCTCTGAGGCATAGAAAAATATTAAGAGGAGCCATTACTGAACTCACCATTAAATCACCTTGATTCTGACATAAAGGGTTTAATATTTGCTTTCCCTGCAATAATCTGTGGAGGGGTTCAAGGGAATGATCTTGAGATCATTCCGTAAATCTGTGTTCATGGACATAAAAACTTGGCAGAGTCCTAAATGGCAATGGTCATGTTTGACCAGTCCATGCTTTAACAGATCTGCTTTTATATTATCTTAAAAAACCTAATGCAATTCCAAGCACATTTTCCAAAATAAACAATTCCTTTTATTTTACTTGTTAAAGAAAAATTGTAGCCTCCAAAATTGCCAGCAAGATTTTTTTTTAACAGCTAACTACTTACAAATCAACACAATCATAACTTCTAAGTAGCCCTACAGTAAAAAGTGGATATGTACAATACAGAGAACCAAAATATTAGAAAGAAACCAAGAAAGCATTACAACATTGAGGGGCATCAAATGATTAAGGCTTATGCTTCCCTGCATACAGAGAAAACTTTTTAAGCCACAGAGCAGAAGTGTACTTGCACTTCTCATTTTTATAGGACTTAAAGGAATTATGGCTCATGAACCCCTTCTGGATGTATTTGTTGCCTAATTTAAGAAAACACACCTATCTTGGACTAACTTCCTAGCATGTTCCTCCATGTGACCTATTTTCCATCTTTTCTCTGTTCCTCCTTTCTTCTTTGTGTTTTACTTTTCATCTTCCCTCCTTCCTTCCTTTCTTCTTTTTTTTTATTTAATACTTGGATTAATCCAGGTCATTTCCACTCAGTCCACATCTGGATATTGTGGAATTTCATCTACCACTCCAAATTTTCTCTGTTACTGCTTTCCATGTTTAAATGTGTGTGCAATTGGCAAAATCTAGTCCCATGGATAAATTCAGAGTAAGATCACCTGACTGTCCTATTTTGAGAATTAAATTGGTCACCTAAAAGAAGCATCCTCCTGCCTCCTGAGAAATCAACAATGGTCACAGATCCAACCAAAATCAATGAAACTGAAGACTAAAGTATTTATGTCCTTACTAATATGGATGACATCAGGGCATTAGTTTCATTCTGCTTTGCTTGCTTTGATTATCTTAGACACCAGTGTCCATTTTTCATCACTTTCTATGCAGACAAATGCACTGAATTAAATGCCCATCAACTGCACATGCTGCCCCAGAAGCATCATGGTTACCAGCATGCTAAATCCCCAGTGAGGTCCTCTGCCAAGCTCGATAGACCCCAACACGCTGGTAAGCTGTGCACTTGCCACCTGCCACCTACACACACAGACATAGACACAGCTGCTGGAGGGATCCCCTAATGCCCTTATACCAAGGTTCACTGATAGCATCCCACTCCCGATACCACTTCTCTTTTGGGTGGAATGGAGTAAACGACAGCCCATAGGGGAGCTGGGTACTGGGGTGTATTTAAGAATCAACAAGATCTGAGGTTTTATTCTGCTTGATGATCTCACGTGCTCACTCGCTTGCTCTTCCGCAGCTCGCTAGGTCTGGACTTCCCAGCAGGGAGGTTACCGCTGGCCCAGAACGGTCAGGCAGAAAGTCATGTCAGCTCCTGCTGTGCTGCTGCTTGCAGTCAGGCATCACCGGCCAAGGTCCCTGGGTGGCCCCCAGCATTTGTCTCCATGCAGCTGTCGGATCTTCAGGATCTTCCCCCACTTCCAGGATCTTTCCTTCAGCCAGGATCTTCACCTTCTTCTTTCCATGTTCCCTTCTTCTTACAAAGACTACTTCATTTAGGGAACTCTTCCACCACCTTCTCTTCTTTTCAGAACACCAAGCCCTCCATTTTCTCAACCTGAATAATCTGTAAGTAGATTGCACTTGTGCACACAATGTGTGTGCAGCCTTCCTTGTCTCATTCACTGTTAACTGGAGGATTTGGGACATGCCCACTTTGTTTAGACCTGGTGTTCTCAAAATTTACAAGCAGCCCGTACCAGTTGCAGCTAGTAAGCAGCAGGCTCTGCTTGAGACTTCAACGGCTTAATTTCGGACATTCACCCCTACACACAGCTGTTAATGTTTACAGTTTAAGTTATTTTTTCCCCTGTGACAAGTATAAGCTAGGAAATTGTCACAGGAAAAACTCAAATGATTCAGAAGCCATGGTCAAGTAAGCATCTTATTTTAGAGGATCTCTATCCGGTCTTTTTACACTAAATGCTAAGCTGTGTAGCCCAATAGGGCTTTAAGCTGCAGTAATTGACCTCAAATGAAGACCTTGCTTCTCTGGAGCTTTTAAAACCAGAAATCTTGTTTAAATATATCTTCACATATAATTTCTAGCACTTTCTGTTCTATAATTTAGTTATTTTATCAGATAGAGTGAAGGAATGCCAAGACACTTCCTGGTGGACATATTTTAGATACATCTTTTTCACACTACTTTCAGATGTCTGTATCCTTTAAAAATACTGTTTCTTGTAAGTAATTACTAGCAGAAGTACTAAGCCCTACTTTTTAAAGTGAAAGAATCGAGAAAAGACTCTCTTGTATCATACTTTTGTTTTAAGCTTGCATTTTTTACGTCCTCATTTCACTATAAGGTGTTCTACCATTGCTGCAGATGGGTCAAAATCTTGTCTCTGAACAATGTTATACAATATAATCAATCATATGCCAACGTAAATCTTTCTATAACATAAAAAATCACAAACTTTGGGAAAAAATGGTTGTAGAATTGAAATTTTTGTAAGCATGTTACTGAAAGATATCTCTCACCACAAGGGTGGCTGTGGAAGAGGAAGCCTTCTGTCTCTTGAGTTCTGGCCCTAGTAAATCCAAAATATTATCAAATACACTAATTCACTTCTTTTCTATTGATAGCTCTGTCTGCAGCTCAGTTGATGCACCAAAGGGGACTAAAGATTTTGTCTGATTTTGCCTCAACTAGATGGACTGAACAATTTGCTGGATTCTGTTAACTGACTAAAGGTTTGGTGTACATCATAGCAGCTAACAGAGTCTTTTCCTAGCGACTGAACAGAAAAATATGAAAGAGTGGTTCCTGCTCTGGTTGGGTGAAGTACCAATTAAATCTGTGGCAAAATCGCCATTTGCGGCAGTTTCACCACAAGCACAGTATTTCAAGGTGGCTGCTGGTTCTTCAGAGCTGTAGTTTTGCTGCCTTGTACTCAACCTTTTAATGGCCTTTGCTTAGCTGTCTTTCTTCACAGATAAAATGGGTTTCTCTGACATATTTCTGAAGGTAACAAACTTTTCCTTTTTGGAGGTGGGGGGTGAATGAAGTGTGAGAAGCAGAGACAAACTATGTTGCAGAGGAACATAGGCAATGTCTTAAAGAAACATTACCAAAATCACATGAACAAGACCTGGTGGCCAAATGTGATATGCAGCACTTCAGTATCCTCTACTAATTTAGCAGTGTGCTTAAAATGAAGTATATTATAAACTGGTAAGGTATTGATCTCTAAAATGACTCCTTATGCCTTGTCTGGCCATCGCAGAATGGCATCCCTTGAATTTTCTATATGAAATGCCCATGCTTTCTGCAGAGCGAGTTAAAGAGCATGAGATGTCCTAACGCTGCTGTAGCAAAGTGTAATTGTCTGCAGTACGGAGAGAGCAGAAGCGCTGTCATTCCTTTGCAGTCAATGCTTGCAGTGATCATAGGCAAAGAGTGGGTATGATTATCGGGGCAGGCCTTTTGCTTTCTACTCTAATTGGACAGACTGACCTGGTTGGAAAACAGCAAGAACCAAGACCCTTTCATCCAGAACTCAAACCAAACGCTTCTCGTGAAAGAGCTTGCCTAAGATGAATATATCCCCCTCAGGAAGGGAAGGTAAAGCCTTGACTCCCCTCTTAGAAAAGGAAGCAGTCAAGAATAAAACTGCTTGCAGTTACTTAAGGAAGTGCTCTGAATGACATTTATGAATTCTGTCTAAGAATTGATGGGTGTCTGAAAGAAATAGCCATAAATCCTACAGATCTATGTCACAAAAATACCACTGAGTATAAGGGGTCTGATTTTTACACTAATCTTATATAAATACTTCTGGGCTGATTTTATTGGATTAATTTCTGGTTTGCTTCAGCATGAGGAGATATTAGAATCAGGCATAAAAATTTTTACCTGCTCTCAGTAAGTAAGTTACAAAGCGGGTGGCCCTGACTGCAAGTCAAATGGTGAAGCATGAATGGATTAACATCAAAACATTTTTCTTTTTTCCATTCTAACTGAAATTGCTTTCAGCTTGCTGAATTTCTAATGCATCCTCTGGTGATCACTTCTTCAGTCTCCCATTCCCTCTTTGCTCTCTCATCTGCTCAGCTCTGATGATCATGCACCATGCAAAGGTATGAGCTGTATTTTTAGATGCAGAGACATTATAATTGATTTTTCCCCTTCAGTTGCTGTGAGGAGTAACTAGATACTTTGTCACTTTTAAGTCTAGAAACTTACTATTTCTTTACCTCCACCCCATTTCATCATACCTCAACGAGGATTGTGCAGAAGGGATATATGAATCCCTCCTGCTGAGCCACAGGCTAGCTTTTAATTGGCTTTTAAGAATCATTTTCAAGGTGTTTGAAATTATAGAAAAAAGTCTAAAATAATTTAAAGGAGATGTTGATTCCTTTTTCGTCTTGTTATTTTTTTAAAAATCATTTTACAAATATGGTTAGTTGCATCTTAAAGAGTTTTGCTTTCTCAGAGCAAGTCTGGTTAAATCCTTGAATTGATGTTTTCAGTTAATGAACATAGAGGAATTATTGTCTATTAAAACATATTACTGTAAACGGAGTAAACCTTTCATTTTTTGTTAAAGGCAATATGAAGATGAGATCTAATTGCTCTCATGTGCTACCAAAATCAATTTTATAGTGCTTACAATTAACAGTCAAGTCACAAGCCTATTGGCAGTGCTGCTGCACTTATTAGGAGAAAGTTTTCATGCCATAAAATATAAGTTCCCGGGGAGTACATGCCACATATCCTACATTCTATATTATCCAACAGATACTCAGACTATTTATTGCTGCAGGAAGGTAAAACTGCTAATGTAAGGTCTGTGAATAGAATGACAAAGAGCAGTGCTCCATCAATTACAAAACAACGAGGCTATTCCATTCCCACCTTTTTTTAAAAATCATCAAAATATTTTGCTTGCCACTTCATGCTCTGTAACACAACATCTATGTTTCTGTTCCTTTAATACAACAGTGCATAAGCATTAAAGTTTTTTTAAATCTGCTTTTTTTAAACTTGAACTGCTATCCATTGTCAGCTAGCAAAAACATATACGGTGCACTGGAAAGAATTCCCAGGAATTTCTGGATATTTTTTCAAGGATAAAGTCATATTCTTTTTACTGATTCGTTTGACTTTTCCTGATCAGTCATGTGAAAAGTCCAAATTCAAGTGAAGGTGTAAGCTCAAACAAGTCTCCTGAAAGTAATAGGATCGCAACTCTTGCACCCAAACGCAACACAGACTTCAAAAAGAAATGTAGTCATGCAGCATGAAAGCTACAGCTGACAAACTGATTTCTCCTGGTGTGAGTCTCTTGTTATTTGTTTTCCATGAGAACGTTTCATGTAAAACAACTTGAGACTTGAGAACCTTGAATGTCTCTATTTAATCCACTACAGATTTAAGCCTAAGCAATGGAATGAAGCTGTTTGAATGAAATTGCCTGTATCTAATACAGTACGTCTTTACGATAGAAGTGTCATTTCTGTACATTTAATATGCTCAGTTTCTCGCCACCCCACACTTCATGTATCTGTAACACCAGGAGGTTTTCTACTTGCTTTCTCAGTCTTTCTTAGGCAGAAACTCCTTCTGTTTGGAAAAATTAAATACTCATAAAAGTTTCAAGTGTCTTAATAAGAAAATATGGAGAAGCGTGGAGTTCACTGATGTGAGCTTTGGGCTACATATTTAAGCATTTCAGATTCAGAAATTAATATACTTAATACACTTAATATATCCATAAAATGGACAGATACTGTTTTTTTCCTGTAATAGCCAATTAGCTTTCTAATCCATTATTGCTATTAGTAGTATCAGCTGTAATATCACTTTCTACCAATTAAAAAAATCACTTGGAAAGCAACTGGGACAGCAGAAGAAGAGAAAGAGCAAGAGGGCATCTAGCAGTAAAGGTGAGTTTTATTTTATTGGAAACAAAGGAACAGCTGAGTTTACTGGAACAGTGGCATCTCAGGTTGAGCAAAATAATGTATTTAATATTTCCCAAAATATTTTATACAAGCCAAAACAGGTTAGTAAACTTTCATGGGAAACTTTTTCTCAGAACATTGTTTGTCAGTATCAAAAGGAAATATTTAGGTGTAATTGTGTTTGTTTCTCTTTGGTTAGTACCGAAGAGAATTAACCAGATTTACTGTGAAATTGTTTTCTTGACTTGAAACTGTTTGTCAAACTATTCACTTTAAAAACCAACCAAACAAAAAAACCCAACCAAAACCTAATAACCTTAAGTAAGGAAAGGCAGAGGCAGTGCTAGAAGGCTGTAAGTTTTTCCTAGGAAACAGCTATAGGGAGTATATTCTGGCCCTTTTAGAGCTGCATAGTAGGATCAAGCTGATATGGTCCAAGATGGTTATCCTGAGAGAGAATGATCAAAAAAAGACAAGCAGACGACATGGCCTGCAGTCATTGACTGTTCTACTGCTAAAATAAACCTTTTTCATTTTTTGTTTTTACCCTTTGCAAGAGACCAAAATACTGGCTCAGCTGCCTCACTGACTCACATAAGCGCTCATGTAAATGCAATCAGCTGCTGGGAAGTCCATCCCTCCACAGAGATGAAAGAAAATTTTAGGGAAGACCAAGATCAGATTACTAAACTGATGTGAAGGTTCTTTTGACAGAAATAGTGCCCCTGAAGAAGTACCATTCCAAGTCTTCAGGTACAAATTGTATCTTTCTGGAGAGAGAGAGATCTGTTGTCGTCCTTGAGTTACATCTCAAAAAGTTTTATTGGTACCAAAGGACCATAATTCCAGGAAAGTACAATTCATCAGCCAAGGGAAACCCCTGGCCGATTTTGAACATTAGGGTCTGCAGATGATAGCAGATGAATGTGGAGCCTGTTACAAAAAGAGAAGATTCAAATTAAATAAGCACTGGGGTTGTAAATTACTTGATTAAACCCCTAACTTCTAAGGCTTACTAGCTGGACACCAGACAGGCAGACAGGTGTTTAAACGTGAATAAACTGATGACACACTTTCAACAATATTATTCTGTGACATAAGATGAGAACAAATGGCAGCATTAGAATTATTAAAATGATCATTAAATATGAGGTTAACTCTTAGTCCAGAGGCTAATCAAATTAAATGAAATTTCACACATACAGAAGAAATTTTAAGCAGAGACATACAAGTATAGTATTGGTAAAGCAGAAAACTAATCTTCAAGCCTTTTCCTGATTGTAGCAAATGGACACAGCAGGGACACAAATGTAGGTGAAGCGAGTTCAACAGCAGCATATTCAAGAGAATGTGCATGCTAGGAAGACTGTCAGTGGTCATAGACAAAAATTAGCAAAGATGAAGACTCAGCTGACTAAAGAAAATTTTGAACTAATGAAATAGGACAGACAATCCCAAAATTCTCCTTCTGAACTAGCTATTGATTTATTGAAGGGTAGTTTTCTTGTCTGAAGAAAAATGGTGTTAATAACTATTTAATCCCGTAGTGTATCCCTCAGATATTTTGTCAGGGCCACAAACATACACTTGTGTTGCTTTTTTTCTATGTCACGAAGAGATTTTCTACAAAAGCAACAAGCACAGCCTCTCTACTATACCTGATAATCAAACTAATAGGGTCGAGAGTGATAAGCAAGTTCTTGGGATATATGTTACTAATTAATATTTCCAATAGTCATGAGCAAAGCTAGAAGATTTAACACTGCATGGCATATAGATATATATATTAAAAGTCAGAATTTTCTATACAAGTGCTTTCAGCTTCTTTTTACCCTAGGTGCAATTCGTAATCTTCATGCTCTTTCTTCCTTATTGAGCTTAATCATCCAGCAAGCAACATATTTCACAATTCAAACTAAATATACCTCAACCAAGGCAGAACAAAAATTGAAAATAAATAGTTAAGTACACATTCAGATACTTTACTGAACTGCAGCCAGAGCTTTAAACAGATCCTTTAGGCCTGATTGAACCCTTCAGTTTCTTTTTTTTATCCTGGCCATTTAATGTCTGTAAATTGTATAATTTTAAAAAAACCATTAAATTCCTGCCTTTTGGGCTTTAAAGAATTTTATAGAACTACATTCAACTTACTTTCTTCTACTGGTTTTCTGACGGTGAGAATTTGTTCCTTATGAAATATTAAGAATCTGGACCCTGTCAATGTCTCCTCTGTTAAAAAAAAAAAAAAAAAAGAAAAGAATCAAGTAATATACAAGGAGGTATTGGTTGCCTATATACTATTTTTCTTACCTTCTCCTCATTTCTTCCCCTTGTATGGATAATTATGCTCTGGTACAAAGGGTGAAATAACTGTGGAAATTAAACCTTTTAAAAGTCAGTATTAAACTCTGAGAAAACACAAATAAGCATAGGAGGTATCTTCACATCGAGTCTGTTCTTGCCAGCCTGACCAGATTTAACATGATCAGAACCTTCCAGTTTCTTTAAAAAAATACTGTGGCACTTCTGATTGTGTGTTTCTTCATAACTGGCACTGAGGAACACTGAAAAAGAAGTTAATCTTCAGTAGGATTGTCACAGTCATATATTACACTTGAGGAAATTGAAATATTTCTGTCTTAATCTTGCCATTTCCTGTTCAAAGCGGGGAAGAAAAGTGAAAAAGGAGCTGAAACTCGATTATTTAAAAACATAATCTTACAAAATTGTTTGCATTGATAGTCATCTAATTTAATGCAATACACCTGCAAGCTCCAGTCAATTCTGTACCTTGCATGAAAAACATATTTAAAGCCTTCTCTTTCAGAACAGTACTTTGCTGTTGCTAACAGATTAGTTTTCCTTCTCAAAGAGCAATTGACACAAAGGGCAGCTTAAATTAATAATTTTATTGTAAATCAGTAGCTATCTTCCCAGAGCTTATGGCTATTTTGCTCCCAAACTTTGAATCACTTCTGTCAAGTTTATTAGTTACTTATAGGAGGAACATCACTTTCAAGCATTTCCTATGTTTCTGTATATCCTCAGAAATCTATCCAACAAAAAATCTTAAACCGGACATATTTTGTCCCCAAATATGAACAAAATATCAGGAATAAATGTAAAACCAATTTTAATCCACACTTCCATCTTTTTTCTTCCTCTTCTTTAAACAGGAAGTAAATCTTGCTGTTACTAATTGAACTCAGCCTTACCCAGCGTTGTGGTTTAACCTGGCAGGCAGCCAAACACCACATAGCCGCTCGCTCACTCCCCCTCTGCAGTCGGATGGGGGAGAGAATCGGGGGAGGGAAAACAAAAAAAGTAAAATTCGTGGATTGGGATAAAGACAGTTTAAAAGAATAGAAAAGGAAGGGATAATAATAATGGTAGAATATACAAAATGATTGATGCACAATGCAATTGCTCACCACCCGCTGACCGATAACCAAGCAGCGATCGCTACTTCCTGGACCATGCCTTTATTTATATACTGAGCATGACATCATATGGTATGGAATACCCCATTGGCCAGTTGGGTCAGTTGTCCTGGCTGTGCTCCCTCCCAGCTTCTTGTGCACCTGGCAGAGCATGGGAAGCTGAAAAGTCCTTGACCAGCGTAAACACTACTTAGCAACAACTGAAAACATCAGTGTGTTATCAACATTCTTCTCATACTAAATCCAAAACACAACACTAGGAAGAAATTTAGCTCTACCCCAGCCGAAACCAGGACACCCGGACTGTTTAGGAGACTACGACATTCACTGAGCAAAGATGAGTGGCCAAGACTTTCAGGGCTGTCTGCCAATCGTGTTAAAAATGCAAGTCTTTCTACAGGTCACTAAATGATGTAACCATCACACCATAACAAAAAAACCCTGTTTGGACATTTTCCAAAATGTCCAGTTATCCACGGGCAGTGATGAATACAGAATCCCTAGGCTGAACAGCTTGACAGAAGTGGAAAAGAAAAAACTGATTGTGCATGCACCTTTAATTATAAATTGTCTTCATTTTTTAATCACTGTGTTCACAGTCTATTGGCCTATTCTTGGATAAAGAATAAGTTATAAAGAATTCAATCATGAGAACTTTAACTATAGATCTTAGTTTACATGTTTTTTTTCCTTTAGATCTGTATACAGTTTGTACCAACATGTTCCTTTACCACAGCATAAAACTGAGATCACCTTGTTAAAAATACCAGTTTCTACAGAGAAATCAAGATTCTTGTGATTTTAAAACTACCACCCAGCTAACGGCATCCCTAGTGAATAGTACTGCCATTAGCACACCTAAGTCCCTCTCTGAAATGCACCCTAATCCCTGGGAGACCTCTTCATCTTCATGAGAAAGTCAGCCGCTTTGACTTCTCTCAGCAGGAAGAGTGCATCTAAAGGAGTTCCTCCCTCTGGGCTTTTTTTTTTTTTTTTTGTTATCAGAATAATTTCCTCAGCTGGAGGATAACAACAGGGTGTTATGAGGATGTCTGTGTTTGTACCTTGTCTCTAAAATTGTCATTTCTTTCTCTTGTTCCTGATAAACAAAGATGCTCAGAAGTACTGACAGACATAAAGGGCTTATATGGGAAAATAACACTTAGCTTGAAGCATGTAGCTATTTCCCAGTCATCCTGACTTAATGAACAGTCACTCACAGGGTTTTTCTTCTGGGATTGGTTTAAATCAGATTGTATTTTGAATTAGTGAATAAAATCTGTAATTCTTTTACAGTTTTTCTCTTGTCCAATAATGAACAATCAAGCTGTTCCTCTCTGTTACTGAATTCTCCCAGTCCGTCCTCCTGCCTGTGCTCACTGGGTTAGGGCTCCACTCCACTCTGGTGCTTAATATGCAAATAAACAAAAGGCTCCATTTGCTGAATAATTTGTTCACGTATTGATCTATTCCACACCAGCCCTTCTTGCCATTTCCTCTACAGACAACTTCTTCAGTGCATTTACCCCACGCTATTCATTCACAGTTTGATACGTGGTTCAATATATTATTTCATTTGACACAGATTTCCTCGAGAGAATGGCCGTGACTCATGGCTGCTCCTGAGTCACTGTTGATTTTGTAGCAACAGATGAAGAACCGTAGTGAATAAAACCAGACTATTATTTACTATCCAAGTACGGTGATTCTTTAATTTGTAAGGAAAATGCAGTGAACCAGAGTAGCTTCTACCTACTGAAACAGTCTATGCCCTTCTAAAAGGCCATGGAAGTATGTTGGCCAAACTGGGGATGATATGAAACAAAACAGGCAGATGTATTAAGAAAGCAAAAGCAAATCCATTCCCTAATCCTGAATAATGATGGCAATTACTATCACTACCAGTGGATAAAGAGTATTTTTTCTATGTTTTTACTGATACATGTATATATTTAATACTTTTCTGCATTCCCCGGCTAAGGAAAAAAAAAAACAAAACTTGATGAGCCCTGCAATAAAGGTATATCAGAGACGACTCAAATCAGGCAACAAGCCAATTTCGCTAAACATTGTTAGCTACATTTTTCAAATTTGATAGGAATCGAAAAAGAGTCATATAAATATCAAGCTCCTGGATACTTTTCAGAATACTTCATTTTAATTTAGCTATTACTACATGAGAAGAGTTGCTAAGGGTGCTTGTTAAGACAGGTATTATATTCATATATTCATACTGCTTTGTTACTGCGTGTCAGATGAACTGTGTGGCAGAAACATGCACCTGTACAATATCTGTTTTAATACTGTTCACAATCCTCAAAAAATCATTAAACATTCCCTCCTTTCATTTTTTTTTACTACTATTACTAGTATTTGCATTTCCTTAACATTCAGAAATAAGTATTGAAAATTCTTCACACATTTGAGAGTGAGAGAACCACTCAAGGGCAGTTGTAGAGATTAATCACTCAACATTTTCATATCTAGACCAGGAAATGCTTTAGGATATATCACAGAAGAATACAACACTCCCTGTAGGGGTGGAATGAATGAGTTCATCAGTCTTTGTTTCTTTCTTTTCCCCGTGAATTTTTAGGAGGGATATATTGTTGAACAACTTGTGTCCCCCTAATTCTCTGAATTTTATACAGCCTTTGAGAGGAGAATTCCTACCATAATTAGTGTTCAAATGCTTTTCCAAAACCACCTGGAGTCATCTATTTTATGAATGTATCTGATAAACTAGCCTTTAATGTTACATTTTTTTCTCCCATAAGTGGAATAAAACATTAAATTTGTCATTTTAGAAAGCAAGTTTATTTCCATGTCATTTTACATTTATTTGATGAAAATAACTCTGGAAAAGTCTCTCATGTTGTTTTTCTGTTCACCAGAGAAGCTGAATGTGGAAGTCAGCATGTATTAAGTAGCATTATATGCTAACATTAAATGACTGCAAACTACTGATATGCTTTCACTTATTATCTCTCTGGGACAACTGTCAATATTAATACA
Source organism: Calonectris borealis (assembly GCF_964195595.1). Lineage (NCBI taxonomy): Eukaryota > Metazoa > Chordata > Aves > Procellariiformes > Procellariidae > Calonectris > Calonectris borealis. The sequence goes on along the minus strand of NC_134316.1, from coordinate 49,679,802 downwards.
GTAACTGGCTAAGAAATCATCCCTAGTAAATAAGTATCAGATCCAAACGCATCACCCTTCAAGCAATTAAATGCAAGCTTAGGGATAGAATATTAACATACTATTATTTTTAATTACATTATTTATGCCCATTTTTACTTTATGAAAATTAATAGGTGATTAGAAAACAAACAGCAAGAATGGGCTCAAATTCTTGGGGACATTCTTTTGTTTCATTTGCCATTATAATCCCCTCAGAAACAAGAGAGGGGGACTCTCCAGTTGTTTAGTCATAAGCCCTACATTAGGTCACTTCCTTTTACCTAGCAGTTAGAGAAGAGTGCTATTGGGCTCTGTTTTCTACTCTGCCACAGATTTTCTGAATGACTTTAGGTGAACGAGTCAATGTCAGTATCTCATGTCTACGCAACTGGAAAATACATATAAGAATCAGTGGTATAGAATAAGGTAACAGTCAGATAATGGAATTCACTCATATCTTCAGGAAAAATGGAGTCTCACTCACATATATACCAGACCATGTAAGTTTACTCACTTTTATATCTACCATTACACCTAAGAGAAAAAGCTGTGAGATTCTGTACAGGTAATATTAAAGCAAATAGGGAGGATAACATGGAAATAAACAGTGAATGTTCATGCCACCTTCTGCAATGCTCACTGCAGATTCACAAAAAGCAGGAAGAAAAATATCTGAATTTTAATAGCTAATAACAACTTGATCAAAAAAATTAAGATACGATAATGACAAACTGTCCTGGTTTCAGCTGGGATAGAGTTAAATTTCTTCCTAGTGCTGTGTTTTGGATTTAGTATGAGGAGAATGTTGATAACACACTGATGTTTTCCGTTGTTGCTAAGCACCCTCCTAGTCAAGGACTCTTCAGAGGCTGGGAGGAAGCATAGCCAGGACAGCTGGCCCAGCTGGCCAATGGGGTATTCCATAGCATATGACGTCGTGTTCAGTATATAAATAAGAGCCGTGGTCCAGGAAGTAGCAATCGCTACTTGGTTATTGGTCAGCAGGTAGTGAGCAATTGCATTGTGCATCACTCACTTTGTATATTCTATTATTATTATTATTTCTTTTTCTGTTCTATTAAACTGTCTTTATCTCAATCCACAAATTTTAGGTTTTTTTTCTCCCGATTCTCCCCCCCATCTGACTGCAGGGGGGGAGTGAGGAAGTGGCTGTGTGGTGTTTAGCTGCCTGCCGGCTTAAACTACAACACAAGCCCACTAGAATGTGGTGTATTAGAATCAAATTTAGTAGTCTGGGAATACATCTTTTACTACTGTCTTCTGAATAAGGTCATCTTCTACTTCTTACAAGCACTTTGTCATCAGCTGACATTGAAATGAATCATAATCACTCTTCCCACTTATGCAGATTGGGCCCTCTGTCCCTCAAAGTAAAAGTACATCATTGGATATCATCACAAACTTTCTGTTTCAACTTGAAACATTCTATGGAAAGTAGCTGGTAACTTGAGCCAAAGCATATCACATACTAAAGGACAAGTCTATAAGAAGAAGGTGCTTTATTATAATCTAGTCATATAACATCAAAAAGAAACTCTTCTGAAGGAGCTTCGGATGCATTGGCCCTTTGATGTCTTATACAAGAGTGTCCAGTGAGCCTACAAAGTAAACAGGTTATAATATGAATTGAACTTTATAGGTAATCAGTGGGTATATTTTCGACTGTCATCATTAAATGAAATGTCTACCTATTTTTAAGAAATTTTAGCTATAAATAAAGTTGGCAGCAATAACTGCTGTACATACCAAGTAGCTTTTTGCACATATATAACTTGATGTAGTTCCTGTCCAAGATTTCTGCCAACTTTTGCATCTAAAACAATGGATTTTTTCAATGAAATGCCTGCTGCAATTGCTGACCAGCACTGGAGAAAGATAAAGTGTATAGTTGCCGATATATTCAATACGTTAGTTCTGATCCTAGACATGCTGACTCAGCACTGTCTTTTGTGGGGAAGACTTGCTTTAGGATAGTGAACTTGCTTTAGAAGTAATTGTCAGAGTGTACCGATGCCTTGGTCTCTGTACAAAATCTAGGATAGGACAAGTCAATGCCACCTTCACTACTATCACCAGTGCACAGTTCGACCCAGAACGTGAGGGACTCCAGGACTTGCTGCTGCTTGGAAAATGTTTTGTGGCAAGGGTAGCACCTGCCAGCTGCAGGATCAGTAAAGCGAGTGGTGGCTTTAAAACAAAAGGAAAGGAAGGGGCAGGAGCGATGGTGGCTGTGTGTCAGAAACCACAAAAGTAGAGTCAAGCCTTGCCTGCTCACCTGTGGCTCACCAACTGGAGGGCAGTACTTTTCATACTGGGATTGAGGATGTTGCAAGGGGGACGGAGGACAGGCAGGGGATGGACAGGGAAAGTGTAGCAAGATGAGGTTGGTGAGAACTGACAGTACAACCTCTCTGTAACTTTAAATATTCAAGCTCTGCTGCTACAACAGTTAGGTGTAATTCTCTAAGCTTTTGCATTGAGTATGCAAGGTTTCTTTCTATGAATATAGTCCCAGTAAGCCTCGCTACTATTTGTTTCATTATAGTGAGAAGCTGTAAAAATATCTGTGAAGTTTATGACAAGTTTGGACAATGTAAACTGCTGGATAATAGCTTAAAATAGTCTATTTGATGAATATGGTTGTGTCAAGCAGCGTGTGACTAACGTGAAGCTGTGAGAGTGGCAGGGAAATAAGATATCAGGGACAAAGTGGGGGGAGCTTTCAATCATGCTTGGAAATATGACATCCTTTCTCAAACAGGCGATTTCTCATTAAGTGTCTTTTGACATTTCCCAAGCATTAATACACCTGTTGAGAAAATGGCACTTGTCCTGAGAACAAAAGAGAATGTCAGTTTTGAACAGCAAAGGCTGGAAGACTACCTAGTGCCAGTACAGATTGCTGTAAATTTTGGAAAAATAAACACCTTCAATAAATAAGTATTTTCCAAGGAGGAGAAAAATGGTGCTTATGCAAAAATACCTACTTACGGCAGACTGAAAAGTTTTATCTTTTTAAAGAAATCTCTGGAAACCAGTTTCTTATATTGAGTTGTAGAATGATCATAAAAGCTTACTTCGCAATTTTATCTGATCAAAATGAGGAGTCCTTATGAAGGACAACATTTTATAGAATTAGATACAAGGGGTATATTAGATCCTAGTGTTCACATCACAAAAGCATGCTCTTCAGAAGTAGATTTTCCAGAGTTACAAAAAGTTTGAGTGGATTCAGTTTTGTGTCCACATTTCTACCAGAGCTATAGCAAAAGATTAAAATAAATTACCATGAAAATCTCAAGTCTTTTTTTTTTTTTTTTTTTTTTTGAGGAAGAAATTGTTCAGAACTTAGAAATATCTGGCAAGTATTATTACTGTCAAAAATTTATTCACTCCTTTTTCAGAATAAGGAGCGAGCTAGAAAAATGTGTAATATGGCAACATAAGGAAGAAAGAAGTCAGTAGGATATTTTACATACCTTGAATTTGTATTTGAAAGTATGTAAGGATACATAATTACACAGATCAGGGTAATTGTTTCCCTTTAATAAGTTTGTTGATGTCAATTTGTCACTATCCAAATAGTTCTACTTACTTTGATCATGCAAAGTTTTAGCAGATTTGAAATCATGGAAATAAATTACCATGATACAAAATGAAGGCAAGAACTGTTGATGTCACGACTGGAGAAAACTCTTGCAAAGCTCTTTGAATCATTGTGTCTCATGATATTAGCATGAAACATAGCAATAGGTTCACTATAAATCTACCAGATACCCAGGAAGAACACTAAGGAGGGAAATCGTTACTGATGACAACAGAAGAGCGTACAAATTAACATGCAGTGGTCTGTCCTAGGGGTCATAAGCCACATGTAAAAGGTAAATTAATTTGACCAGAGACTTGTCTACTTAGAACATTTGAGAATAGTTTATGCAAAGAATCTGTCATTTAGAATTACAGTTCTTATATTATTTTTAGGAATTTACTATTTGCATAAGAACATACAGCATTTAGAATGCACGTTACTACAACACTTCATACTGGCAAGCAAGAGTAGGCAAGCACTGCTTATTATGTGAGCCTGTGGATCAGTTGATGCTTTACTAATAAAAATGTATTTTATATTTAAAAGCTCAGAATTTTTGCCTAACCATTATTGTTCTATTTTTAATGCACAGTAAACGTAATTATGTCAGCCCAAAATGTAGTACATTTTTTTTGATGAACATTCAAGGTTCAAAAGTCTAACCTCAGCTAAGAGGCTTTACACTCCCAGTTGGAATTTCTGCTTCTTTTAAAGGGGTCCTTTATAAAGAAAAAAGAGGGCTGTTAATTCAAATGGCAACTTTACCAAAACCAAAGCAGAACAAAAGCTAAAATAATGTAACTTCTGCTTAAAACCCAAGCTGTTTGTGTTTCCAGAAAATGTAAGCCCAAGGCCAAGGCCAAGTAGTCTGCTGTCAAACCTTCTAGCACTTAAATTTCTTTCCAGATATCCACAGATTTGAAGGGGCAATCAGCACAAAAAACTTTGAAGCTGAGTGTGTTCTGCAAACACTGATTGCTATTGTCATACTGAAAATGTCTGTTAAATAATGAAATGGTCCATTTTAGAAAAATGTTTCTGTCTAGATGGCTCTTCTCAGATTACAATAAGCTCTAAACTCCAGTTATTTTCTATTTTTTCTATGATGCAAATGTAACTTCTTCCCTTCCCAGGTAGCTTATTATTTGATCATGTGTGTGCCATATTTGTATATTTGCAATTAAGCATAATTCCTGTTAGAGATGTTTCTGCTCCTAACATATGCACATAATAGAATCTACTTATACAGCAAAACTACAACGAAGTAATGCAAAAGCTTCATTTTCTTTAGTGTGTAAATTACAATTACAGTGAAGGAGACAGAGCAAGAGAAATAGATTTTACCCCGAGCATTCTCAGACCTGGGTAGTACTACAGATTCTGGAGGAGGGCAGTTCCTTATACTTAGTACTGGATCTACAGACCTCAAAGTTTTGATCATTCAGAGATGATGCTACTATACCTCAGCCTGGGGATTCAGCTGTGTGTCATCCAAAGCCTGCCTTTTTTAAAACACAGCTTTTTGACCTTGGCTCATTAAGCTGTAAGAGGGAACAAAAGCTAATTCTATGCAAGATAAGAAAGAACAAAGACAGAAGCAGAAACGGCAATAGTTACTAACTCAAGGACTTGAGAGAAAAGAATCAGTATAAAATGACATAAAAGTCTAGGAAAAAAAAACAGCAATGCAGCAACACTTTGAGCAACAGAGAACACCCCTTCACCTCCTGTCTGGTGACTGCCTTACCAGCAGAGACTTGTAACATGACTGCATTATGAGCATGCGAATGTTTAACCTGGTAGTATGTTATTACTAACCACTTGCTGTGAGTATTAATTAATAAATAATTGCTGTGTGCTCCTAAACTGTGTACTATGCTAGCAAAATTTCTTTATGCACAGTAGAAAGTAAGCAAAGAGCCCTTGTGGAAAGAAGGTTATGCCATGGTTCAGACTTACCTCTGCATTATAAGATTTTCAAAAATTCGCACCAATTTAGCTGCCTATTTCTATTACAGGTTAATTAACCTTGGAAATCTGACATTCCTATGTTGCTTCAAAACAATCTCAGGATGTGTTCTTAATTTTAACTGATTTATTTTAATTATCCTAAGGGTTGCAAATGCTCATTCAACTTAAGTAGCACATCTATTTTACAGATGAAGGAACTGCTCTTGGAAGAAACAGATTAAACCAATTTGAACCGTTTTTAACATTTCTGAGAATTAGGCCTTAAGAGACTTGGAAAAAGGTCAGTAGCTGAACTAAGAATATCAAACAGGAAATCTTTTACCAGATTCAGTCATCTGCAGTCACAAGCAACTCTTTCATAAACTATTATAGTCTTTTTAAAAATGACTTGGTCTTTGCCTCTACTATTTCTAATGGAAATCTGTTCAAGAAAGCTATGCTTATGATGATTAAAACCCCTCTAATTTCCATCCTAAATTTACTCATAGACAGTTTGTTCTTATGCCAACATTAAATTTTGTCTTTAAATTCAGTAGCTCTTTTCTTTATATTTATTTTCCTGATGAATCGATAGAGAGCAATCAGTTCCTTCTCAGCTTTCATTTTTCTAGACTGAACAAGCCAAGCTCTGCTAATTGTCTTTTGTGAAATAAGCTTTACCTTCTCAGTCATCTTAGTTGCCTCTCCCAACACTGGTTCAAGTTATAATCTCCCTTGAACATGCACAAGCAAAATTTTGCAGAGGTGCACAATAGCATGGAGCTTTACCCATGAGAAAATTAGTTTTGCTGTCTTAGTGTCAACTTTCTTCTCTTATAATCCCCCAAAAGATTTTGCATTATCAGTCCCAGGAATCATTCAGACAGATGGAGATTCATTTAATGTATATAGTAATTCATACATTACACTCCATTATTATTAAACCTATTTTTTGGGCAGTTGATAAAGACATGCATGCAGACTGCATCTCTTTCCAGGGTGCTAAAAAATACATTGCATGTAAACCAGCTCCAGTTTGGCACATGTGATTTACTTGTGTTCACATGGTTTCTATCTCAAAATGACACGTGAGTTCAACTTTAGTTGTCAATGTGCACTCCAATCTTGGGCAGGTTCTTGTCCAGTAAGTTCAGGAAAAAAAAAGAGCAATTTTGTCTATTCAGAAGAGTTTCAGTTTGTGTTCAGACTGGGAAAAAAGTTCCCCCATAAGGACAGTCAAGCATTTGAACCGGTTGCCCAGGGAGGTTGTGCAATCTACATCCCTGATGGTTTTGAAGACCAGACTAAGCAAAGCCCTGAGCAACTTGGTCTGATTAAGATTTCAGACTCTATTACATGGATAGATTTTAACTATGGGTTTTGTTTCCTTTCCCAGGAATCATTTCCTGATTGTATTTCAATCCCATTTCTCTTTAACCTCATCCCTTTCTTATATTTTCTTATAAGAATAAAAAATAAGAATTTATTTTATAAGAATGAAAATAAGAATTTGCTTTGTTCATAAATTAACAAAGTAAATTTAGTCACACTGATTATTATGGAAGTAGCATGACTTCCATAGAATGAATGGCTGAACTAGCTAGGATTACGCAGTTTGGAAAAGAGAAGACTGAGGATGAGATAAACTAAAGATCTATGTAGTATAAAGGGCATGGGAAGAATAGATAAGAATGAAATGAGAATCCCCTTTTCCAGTGCAAGAACTAGAAGGTATCAGTTGAGGCTAGTGGGAGACAATTCCAAAAGACACAAAAAGAGGTAACTTATCACTCAGTTGAAGGTTGAACTGTAGAACTCTATGCCAAAGCATGCTGAGGTTGCTAAACATTTACAAGGATTCAGGGGGCCACTGGAAAATTTAAAGGAATAAATGCAGGTGTTTACTGAATATACATATTATACAGCCAGCTACTATGCTTGCTGAGTTCTTGGATTTTTCCCTAGGCATGCCTTTATGTTTGCCAGAGACAACAGAGGGCTTCACAGATAGCATCCCGTTTGATCTATGGCTGTGCTTTATGCAGTATTCTAATTCTTAATCTATAAGAAGCTTTGCAAATAAATGTTGAATGTCAAGCACAAAAATTAGAACATTTGTTGTGTTTAGTATGATAGCATGAATTTAAAACTAGGGAATCCTGAAGATAAAACTCTGTCTGCCAATGAGTTGAGCAGTTATTAGAACATTCAAATATATCTTACATAAAACAGGAAAATTAAGTACAAACTTTTTTTGGTAGAGGAGAATTAAACCATTCTTGTATCTGTCTTTCTGATCTTTGGTCAAATATGACACTGAGAACTCTTTAAAACTATTCATAAGCAATTGTCATTGTAGCAAGTGGTTGGTACACATAAAAACTTCAGCTGTATGTCTGCAAGCTGTACCTTAGCAGTCAGGAGAAGCTGCTGTCAGAGACTACAGGTGTGATCCTCCATTTACGACAGCATTGAGAGTGTTCTAAAGCAAGTGAAGAGCCAGAAGTGAGCTGAAGACCCATGTCAAACACAATAGTCTTTCAAGTGTTCACATTCTATTATCTGATTTTCTTACTGTATGGGCAGAGCAGCTGATGTTGACATGAGAAGTGTTACGAATGTTAAATCCAGATTATATAGGTTGTCAATATCTGCCTGGAACTTCACGGCAAAATCAGGGAAAGAAGTCAGGTATCGCAAGCTGCCACATAAGTGCAAGATAGTATCTGAAGCTACCTGTGAGCTTTCAAGTCCTAGAAAGCAGTGGTGTAGCCCTCATTTCAGTCACTGGGGCAGATAAACAATACTCAGGAATCTGGAAATCAAACAATTCAACCACTATCATTTGCAAAAAGTTTATTCCTAGCCTACTTGAAGGAGAAAATTATATTTCTACATGTTGCAGAGGGAAACAATACACCAGGTCTTCAAAGAGTTAATATATTAATGTTAAGAAAAATTGAGTGATATAATGAGAATTAATTAACAGGAAATATGTCCACTGTTTTCTAACTTTGTTTCAGAAAACCTGGAAAAGTTTTACATTTAAAACCAAATTGTGTATACTTTCAACTTCAGGCATTTTATGGCTCTCCTAGTAATGTGTAGGTGTTGGCAGTCCTGTGTGTTGGTTTTTGCTGGAACAAAATATTTATAATTCATAAATGTATGAATCACAACATTTATATAGCACTTCTGGAGCAGGTGCCACAAAAAGCTTAATTAAATATACGAGCACACAATTAAAATGCAAAGCCAAATGAATAAACTTTAAAGAATGATTTAAACCCTGCAACTGAGAGCCCTAGAAATAAAGATGCAGTGAATATCACACAAGCAAGTTACAGGAAAAATACAGTCTAGTAATAGGCAGACAAAAATATTATAAAAGCAATTATTAATATGTAACATCTTGTATTTCAAAGTACTCTACAGCACTTTACAAGTTCTCTCTAAATAGGTAGGAAGCATTTTAAATTCTATTGAAATGCATGTCATAATATGTTTTTAATTTGCCAACTGCTTTAGTGGCAATTATTTACGATGATACTCTATAGCATACTAGTGAATTTAATCTACTGTATTTTTGAAAAATGAGACATCATGGCACCATCTGCTATTGAATGCCTACTGTAAAGTGGGGATATACAGCCAATTATCCTCGCAATTATAACATGCGCAGTTTAGCATAAGGTAGAATATCAACGTCTTCTAATCTATTTGTTTAAAAAAAAAAATTGTATCTGAGGAGCTAATGTGAACTGATTCAGCCTAACAGCTTCAAATGAGCAGATTCTTAATTCTTAAACCCAACATGAATAAAACCCAACAGGAAATAAAGAACAACTTTTCCTCTCTAACAGTAGCTACTCCTCCATTTGTCCCAAACAACGAGATTTTTTTCAGCTTTAAGCGTGAACCTGCTTATTTGTATTAGATGGCCCCTGGGGATTAATGAACTCATTGAGACTGACTGGTACAATGTTCTCCCTTCAAATCTTTTCAGCAAAAGCTTAGATAACTTTCACAAGCTTTGTGCAAACTTCCTTATTTCCATTTATTTGCCATTTCTGTGTAAATGAACTTTCTTTTTCCAATGTTGGTGAGAAAGTAATTAACAAAAAGCTATTTGAAGAGCTCTTGATGGAAAGTTTCCATCTTAATAAGGATTATCTCAGCTGTCATTGATCAAATGGCCTATTTTTCTGAGGTTTCCAGGTCACTAATGAAGATTCGAAAGTCTAAAATAACAGAGTTGAGTTATCGAATCTTGGGGTCCATATCCGTTCTATAAATTGATTGTGTGCTTGTTTCATCATGCAAAATTTGTGAATTGGAATCAGGGCAATTTTGACATATGAGGCAGTAGGAAGAAACAAAAGTTTGAGCAGAAGTAAGCATTAACAGTGTGACTTTCATCTCCTATTTCTGACCAGGTGATTGTTGCAATATTTTTTGACTCAGGGAAAGAGCTGTGGTGTCTTGAATCACAGCTGCAGCAAGGCTGTCTCACAGAAATACAATGGAGGGGGAGGAAAACAAAGACGTGTATTTGCTTGCTGAAAAGGATACAGGATGTGTCAATTTTAAAATGAATTTTTTTTTTTTTAGGGCACTTTGCTCTGGTTTTATGTCACTATAAATATTGTCTGTGTTCCAAGTGACATTTATTACTCTTCAGAGATCTGAAAACATAGAACATTTTTGTTTCCTGACTAGCAGTTTGCACATGCTATATGTCATTCTCCCTGTTTTCTTGATAGTTGTTTTGAGACCCATTTGGATTTACTGAAAGATCACAGCAATACATAAAGAATTCCATTTTGGTGCAATAGAAAGGGAGATGAGAGGAGGTCATGAGGCTAGATAGCAGTGGGAACATGGATACTTCTGCCCATAATTTCAGATGGTATGAAATGTCCCCTGACACTCATGGGGCTGCTCTGCATCTGTACTACTTCCTCTAAGTGAAGCCCACGGCTGTGCGGAAGGTTAACCCCACCTTCTGTGAAGCTTTAGCAGGAAAGAACACCTGTGAAGTTACCCCAGGAGCAGTTTCCATAAAGGAGCAACTCAACGTTTGTATTAATTTCCACATACTTATTGCCATGAGTTCAGAATTCAGGCACACAGTAAGGATTTCATTCTGTCACCTTCTCCCATTCTGTTCTAATAGGGCTACTGTTAGCATAATGTGCTATCAGTACAAATCAAGATGATACAATCACACCCAAATAATGACAGATCTCATATGTAAAATACAGTACGTGAATAAATTCTCTTACTCTTGATAATACATTGTCTCATTGCAAAACAATAAGACCTAAAGCAGGAAAAAATGAAAAATCTGCCTGATGCACTTGTCTGCTTCATAAGTCATATCCTGAATGATGTTTTTAATGATTCTGTAGGTTCTCCAATTATAAAAATTGCTGCTTGCTGCTGCCCTTTCTCCATTATCAGAGACACACACGATGAGCACAGAATTAGTTCTACAATACTTACCTTTATGAATTGAACAATATATTTTAAGGAGATAGCTAATGTTAGCTAAACATTTAAAACCAAATTGTATACATTAACTGGGAATCACACTGATCAATATACATGTTTACAGACAGAATAAGGAATCTCTGATTTGAGCAACTAGTGCTCAAACTGTAGCTTAAAAAACCATGTAAAATTACAGCTAGAGTGACTTACAAAATGAAATTCAAAATTGCAGGAACTGTATCTGCTAACAAGGTTTTACTCAGAAGAGACCCATTGAGATAGATTGTGCTCTGCAACAGACAGCCAACTGCAAAGTCTAAAGTAGCTTCATGTCTCTGTTGTGCTACTTGGATTACCAGTTTGATTGTTGGGACTGAGCTGGGCTTAGATGTACATGATATGGCATACTACCATAAATTAATGCAGAAGGCTGGGCAATATATGTGCAAATATATTGCCAATGCCAGTGGTTCCCAATCACTGACCTGGCTTAGAGAGGTGTGGAAGTACGCTGCAAGTGAGGTGTGGTGGGAGCCCTAAGTAAATACGTTCAACCAAACTTGTCAGCTCAGACCACAGTCAACCAGATCTTTCTCCACCATTCTCCCAAAATTAATATAAATAATACCAACAGACCTAGTAACTCAGTCTTACCATGACTACCGCTACAGCAGGAGGAATCTGTTGTCCAAGGAAAAAAGAGACACAGAACAAAGTAACAATGAGCAGCAGCAATCCTGGGTTAGGACAAGGCAGGCTGGAAGCAAGGGTTCGACTGTAGCAATGCAATCCAGACTGTGGCAAGGAGACTTTAGCCAGTGAGGCACACAATATTCTCACATTCCTCCAACTCTGGAGGAGCTGGGAGCAACTACTTTACTATACGCCCTGTAATAAGATGCATTATTAGAGTACATCGTGCAAACAACTGCATTATGGTTAGTTCCAGCAGTCATTTATTTAGCAGTTTTGGTTTGACAACTGAACTAAAGAAAGTAAAAAAACCAAAACAAATCTGGTGACATCTCCTATTTGCATGGCAACTACATGTTTTGGTTTGGGTTCTTGTAATTAAAGCAAAAGAATGCAGGGCTACTTTCACAAAAGATGCTAAGGAGAAAACAGTGAATCATCTAGCAGGGTTTAAACCCAGAGTGAGACACCACTGCTCCTTCTGAACACAAAGGAATATTGGATACTTGAGAAGAATAGAGAGAAAGAGAGTGAGAGGGAGAAGACTGGCAATTTACTGGGGAAAAAATTGTGTCACATATTGACACTGACCCACTTGCTATAAAATAAAATTTCGTTGGACCCAGCAATTCCCCCATGAACTGACATCCAGATACTAGCTTCAGACCATAAACATTTTCATTCTTGTGCTTTTTTGACTATTTAAGAATTTTATACAAAAGGAGAAAGATCAATAAACAGTGCAGACCTTACTCAGAATTCCATAACTTGTGATCAAAGACATGGGCCTACATACAGCTTCAAACCTGTATTTGATACCAGAGCACACTGATCTTCAGCCCACACTTGAACCTGCATTGGTGAACACACTTGGTGTGCAAGGGGATTCTTTTTGGTGCAGATTTCTCTAGTATAGTTGGAGTCTTACAGCATGCACTTGAGTGCAACACTGATAAACCTCATGAAATTTTCCTTTTGGTAAAACCCTGGTGGAATTTGTGTACTGGAGCTTGATCTAGACTGCACCTCTTGCAATGCAGATGCAATGTCCTCCAGCCATTACGGCTCCAGGCATTCACAATGTGCATGCACACCTCGGCCAAGAAGCTGGCACAAGCTTCACCATAGAAAGACACCATGTAAATATGTGATCTTAGAACCATAATGGACTGCAACAAATCAAACCCTGATCCTTCCTTTCTAGTGCTGCACCCATGGGTATTGTAGATGTCTAATCTAAGCCAGCTATTACATAAAACAATTGTCCAAGTCACAGAATCACAGGATCACTGAGGTTGCAAGGACCTTGTGAAGTCATCTAGTTCAAGTGTCAGGAGTCTGTTCTCCACAAATTTTATTTAGATGAAATTAGTGAGCATCTCAATCCAAATTTACTAGTTGCTTCAAGACAACTTTAACCACACTTTTCAAAGGAACATACTATACCAGAGATAAAATAAAATGAAATTGCTTGGGTCTAATTATGTATTATTATGTGTGTCCTGTCAAAACAATATAATGTAATCCTATTAGACTTTCAGCACAATAGCCTCGCTTTTTAGTTATGGTTGTTGGAACTGATACTTTTACTCTTGAAAAAGCCTATAATTCAGTGTCTGATACCAGCCAAGATGGTGGCTTTCAAACATGCATCAGTTTTACTTAGACCCTACCATTGATGTAATAACTGACAAAGCAAAGTATGGGCACAAAATACTCTGCCAGGTCTATCAAAAGAATTTGCTAGCCTTTACAAAACTCTCATCAAGTGTCAATAGAGAAAAAGTATTCTTTTCAAGTGTCCTAAAGAACTGTGGACATCTGCAGTCCTGCAGAGGTAGACTCAGAAGCTCAAGAAAGTTAAATGATTTCTTCTAAGTCAGAGGAAAAGTGTGTGGAGGATTAGGTCTCTCCTCTGCACAGTCTCTATCATTTAACATATTCTGTTAGAGTACATAAGGCGAAGGGAACATTGCCTATACAAATTCCATTCTGAAGGACTGTCTAAGCATTTTCATTCATATGAAAATGCAATGATATCCCAAAGATTGAGGTCAATCCAGGCATTCTCCCAGCATTTGGGAAGCTACACTTCCAATAAGCAAAAATAAGCTTTCTGTTAAATCTTTAATACTCAACAAAAAATAGGTCAGCTATTCAAGGAAAATAGTTAATTCTCTCACCATATTCTATATTCACTGCTGACCTTTTCACCTTCTTTCTCTACTTCCCCCTTCCTCCTCCCTTTCTAGCTTACAGCAGGGAATCCGCATTACTAACCATATGTTAATATTTAATCATTTTACATTCTATATAACAATCACTGACCTATCCAGACATTTAAAGTGTGATTAATGAATTATCTTCTGGTAGAAGATAGAAGGGCATAAGCAACTACCATCCCGATTTTCTATCAAACACCATTTGCAAATATATAACTATATTCTGTCCCAGGCAGTACATTATGCCAAACCGTCTAAAACTGCACCTATCTCAACCACACTTAGTACTATTAAATACTGAACAAGCTTTAAGCAAAACTTCTGTCAAAAACAGACTTAAAATGTAAATACTTGCTCTACATCACACACAACAAATAAAACAGGCAAAATACTTTAAATAGTGTCCGTATCTCATTAACCACTATGAAAAACTACGTACGGATGGAAAAAAAGAGCTATAAAGCCCCACCGTAGTATTTTAATAGTGCAAGGGGAGCAGAACCATGCCTAGACATCAGAGACCTTATAAGCTCTGCATTGCCCTGAGCTCTCAGATGCTCTGATCCTGCCAAGCCAGATGTCGCATTACTCCATACACCAGACCCAACTAGCACAACCTAGCTTTTACCAGCTGATGTTCAGGAATTATAACGGATATATACGGATTATAACAGAAAGACCTTAATTTAATTAAATACAGAAGTCACTTGAAGTGATGTTGCAATATCACTCAAAGTACAGAATCAAGGACTGTCTGCGCTCCTGGGCTTGTGTGACACAACAAATAGGAAAAGAAGCAAACTAGGTATTTTTCTCTGGAGAAATTATATGGGAATAATAGAAAACCCTCACCTACAGCAGACACATTAAGACTCATTACATGAACCTTTTATACACATACAAGGAGTAATTGAAAGACTTTAGAATTTGAATTGTTACTACTTTTCTGTGTTTCTATTGCAGAGGAGCCTAAAACCAAGAGGAAATATGATGGCACAAAATAATGTTAAGAGTTTGCCAGTTTTGGGAACGCCTTTTAGCATGCAGTGCATCCAAAAGAGTTTGATGCTTGCCGTGAGAAATAATAGCAGCTTAGTTACAGGAATAAAATGAAAAATAGTTCAGTGAGCAATATCTCTCTTTCCTAAGAATATTCATGAACAAAAATAATTTATCTGTACCATCCTCTTCTGAGCAGGTGGAGATCAGACAAAGAAGCAAATGTGTTATCATATAATCATATAGTACTTCACATACCATAGCTTTTGATAAGCAAATTGGTAGATAATTAGACATGCTCTGTTCCCACCTGTTGCAGCAAAAGGAGCTTTCTAGATGCACAGCTTGCTAAAGCAGCCTCTGACTCTGTGAAGGATGTGGCTGACCCACTGGCAGTGCATTGCTGCCATCAGGATTATACTTTTCCCATATGGCATTCTTCCTTTTAGGTTGGACAGTAAGCAGGGAACATCTATTACACCCTCTTCGTGCAAAGCCATTATGCATGTCCCTTAAAGAAGTGACAAGTTTTTACCCCTGGAGCATGACCATGAAACAGGTTTTGTGTGTGAGCTACTCTTAATATCAATATATTGCTCTATGATGCCAGTTGACTTGTTTGTGAAGGCAAAGCTCTTATTCAACTAAAATACAGAAGCTACATGCTGAAAACATGAAAGTAGAATTTCAACGAGACATGTAACTCCAATTGAAATTTTTTTCCAAGATTTATAATCTGAATGAACTCTTCATTTCTAATAAGCAATGCAAAAACATTGTTAAAGTGCCCAGGCGTTATGACAGAACTGGTAACCATCTTAAACAACAGATACTCTACGGCAGGTGAGAGATGGATCAAGTTTTTCAAATGAGAAAGTTGTACCTCTTAAAATATCCTTAGCTTTGTCAAAAACCACTTAGTGAAGTCAAATATAGAAGTAATTAGATATATGTAATTTTTTTTTTAAAAATAAGTTTGAAATTAAATACTTCCAAACCAGAAATTGTTATTTCAGGTTTTAAAAAGTGTGTTTCGTTTTCCCCTTCTTCCCTATATCCTATTTGATTAAATTGATTTAGTTTGACTAAATTGAGTTTCTTCTCTGCTGTTCTTTATTTTGAATCCCTAGCCATACTAATCTAGTTTCCTTAGATTCTTCAACTTTTCAGAATTAACCTTTGTTCACATGGAAAAAATTGTGAAAATAATGAAAAAGAGAAAACTACAAAGCTTTACCCTTTTTAAATCTTTCAAATTTCAAAACCAAAACTTCATTCTGTTACTAATTAGATTAAATACTTTTTGTAAGAAAACTTTAAAATTCACAGGCAAATTGACAGGACTTAACCAGTTTTAATGGAGACTCTCCATTAAGGAGCGCATGTAGGAAGAACATGTTGGAAAGGCTAAGGAAGGTACCTTTTCCCATGTTGGAAAGGGTAAAGAAGTTTGCCTGAACTCAATCAAAAGTGAAATTGAAAAAAAATTTTGGACCTGTCACTCATGACATTATTCCAGAAACCACATCTTTGTGTAAGTGAATGGGAGAGGGGATGTGCGTGGCATAAAAACCTAAACATGTATGGAAAAATAGCCTGCCAAATCCAAATGCAAACAAACATTTTAGTTTGCATTTGATGAGTATGAGATTTTCCCTTCCTTTAAATTTCAAATTTCTTCACATATACTTTGTATTTTTAGTTACCCTCTTTCAATCACACAATCAATATTTCACTTCTACTTTTTTGCCAAGTTATATCCAAGTAATATGGAGAAAAGCATATAAATAAGCAAGTGGGAGATAGCAAATGTTTTTAAAAGCAATTTACAAGAATTAAATTGCTAATGTTTTTGTGCTCTTTTTCTGTAGATAGCCAACTACTTAAATTTTACTGACAAAAATGGTAATAATGAGCAGATTTAAATATCACCTGTGAAAATGGAATTTTATATTCAGTCACATACTTTCCTAACAGAAATATCTCTGTCCACAGGTACCCAAAGAAGAAAAACAATGAAATTAAAAAGAAGCTTTATAACTGTGGCAGTAATTCTCATTCTCTTCCCTACAGAATCTAACAAGCTTTTCTTCAGGGTTATACAAAATTTGGAAGCAAGCAGTGGGTTGGCAGGGAGACTTGGTGAAGACTTAATCTGGGAAAACCTTTTTTCTCTTTGAGGGAATTGACAGTCCCAGAAAACCAGTCAAGGGAGGATGAAGAATACAGGTGCACTGAAGTACACCGAAGTTGAGGGCTTAGCCCTTTTGTACATCACTTTCAGTGAAAGGAGAACTCATCTGTAACAAAGGTTGTAACTTCAATTAACTGGGAACGTAAGTGCTTATTAGTCAGATGAACTATGCATTTGAAGGAATAACTTTGGTAAAAACTATGTTTGCCTTGCTTCAATGGGATGAAAAGCAAGGCAATGCAGATACTTATTCTTTAAAACAAAACTGGCAATAAATAATGTGTGAGGATTTTGCCTGTTCAAACTAAATTTTGTTCAGACTTTTTTACTGGTTCTTTCAAAGGAAATATATATGAGCAGCACATTTATTCTCCTGTTGCATGACAAGATTCCTGTTCTAAATTTGCAAGTTGCATACTTCATCCAGCTTTTCCAAAATTTATGACATTTATAAAGTCTGATAAATATGTGTTTTGCAAGATGTTTTCTTTTTCCTACAGATTTTGTTGTTGTCTATTACTTTCGAAGGATAGGTCATATTTGAGTTACTACTATAGTTCTCACAGGAACATTGAAAGAACAACCAGATTAACTTAGAAACTTAATCTAGAGTGACTGGAAATTTTTCAAGTTTGTTATTCTGCATATGCCTCTAGAGTTGGAAAAAGAAATACAATTAAAATGTTCCATTAGACAGTAACTAGGAATGAGAATTAGAATGAGTGAAGGATTCAGGTGGTGAGATTAAAAGACAACATTTAATAGTTGCGTATTCAATGAGTGTGGTCTCCCTCCCACAAGAGTTACAGGTTCCTTCAGAAAACTGGATTATAATCATGTGATCAGAGACTATATTATAATGCACACCTACAAGGTAGCCAAATTAAAATAAGGTTAGTTCTGGTATTTAACTTGAGCATCTTCTTTCAACATTAGTAGATTTCTATCTTTAAGTGTAATTATTACATTATCTAGTGTGCTGAAGAGCAAGAAATGAATGCAGGTGTTCTCTATTCTAGATATGTTAAAAGCTGCAGAAGAGTGGGAGGCACTGTCCTGTTCCCAAAACTCTAGAGTAGTCACAGCAGCATTTTTCCTCTCTTAGTACCTCTGTGGAGAGAGTTGGGTTTCAAAACTCTGTCCTCCTACCCCACTCACTTCTTTCTTGGTATTGCTACATAGTAAATTCTACATGAAAACTGCTATCAGGCTTTCTCTCGGACATCCTTCTGTACAGCTTCAATGAAGGTCCTGCTTCCCTCAGTAGAGGGACCAAACTATATCCATTAACTGACATGCTGTAGTTGTCATCACTTGACAGAATATATACAGTTTAGGTTAGTTCTGGTATTTAACCTGAGATGGTAAAGATGAATGATGAAGTATCCATGGTGTAGATGTCCCCACTGCAAGTCAGGCAGTGTGAAAGGGCCTTTTTTTTTTTTTTTAGAATCATAAGAGAAATCACATTTAGGGAGTAATTCCAATAACATTTTAGAAGTCTATTTTCAAATGAGGTGAACCATGCCCCAGATGTGCCTATTCCTTTCTACTCTAAGGGAATGAGAAAGCACAAATGGAGATACTAAAAATAAAGTTAGATTAGATGAACCTCACTTGGAAAAACATCACAGACTATTCTAGCATGAGAGCACATGTAGTGTAGTTAGTTGTTTCATGCAAGGGACATAAAAATATGCGTTAAAAGGGAATTATAGCTTGATCATGTAGATATAACATCTGCAGTTTCTTTTTTTTTTTAATCCACTTAGTCTTATTTTCCTTGATACATGTATTTTTTACCCCAATGCTAATGCACTGACTGCCACAATGATGTTCAGCCTAGGCTTTAAATACGAGCAATACCAGATCCTGTGGTTTGTTCCAAAAAAGCTGGTAGAAGAAAGGAACATTAACTTGGGTGTCTGCATAAAATTCAAGTTCCATAATAGAAAGATAACCATTCCAAAGTAAGCTTAGGAAGTGAACTGCTGTTGTATATTATGAGTTCTGAGGAAACTACAGTTTGTCATAATACTCTATTGTGTAGTGCTTGAATTGTGCATTGTTGAATTTTAAGTTAATACAACAATGCAACAGTGCATTTTTGAATTTTAAGTTAAAATTGACAAAGATTACTGTGGACAGATAGAACCCATTTTGTATGAGATAAGTATTGAGATAAGAAAACTATATACAGTCTTCAAGTGGAAAACTCAATAGAATATATTAAGGCTAATAATCTGAAAAAAGGAAGAGAATAATGTTTTTCTATTACAAATAGAGGAATGAAAAAATGCATTAAATACACTGCAGATCTGATGTCTTAAAGAAAATGTCATTGCCTGCACAACTTTTTCAAAGAAAAGAGAACAATCAAGTCAATTTTGCAAAATAAGAAAGTGACTTGGGTAATTTTCTGCTTTCACTACAGGCCTACTTCAGTGCACTGCCATCTCCATCTTTTACTGATTTTAACCATCTTTTACTGATCGAGAGCATGTGACCTGTCTATTTTCCAGGGACCACAAAAATCACTTACTTTTGTCTGACATGCTAATTGCTGCAAGATCAGCTGAAGAAAAAAATAAGACCTGACTATAGCTTAGCAGTGTAATAATTAGACATTTTAGCTGAGATGTGGGGTGTATTTTTCATACTGCAATTGAAAGATACAAACTTGCATAGCAACACCACACCTTTTTAAAATACTAGTCTTTGACAAAACGTTTCTCACAGGCTTTTAGTGGCAAGTGTTATAGAATAGACTGATCTGTCATTGTGTGCAGTCAGGCAGTGCTGTGTAGAGATAAACTTTGTGGTGCCAAAGTGGTGCCATTTTCAGTCTGGAAAACTTGATTGATATTAGATTAAGAAAAAGCAGGGCTGTTAAAAATAAGTTCATGCTGGGTGGCTTTTCTCCTTCCAAAATTGCTACTACAGTGTCCACCTAACTTGAATTTCATCTGCTTGAATGCAGAGGTAAGCCAGAACATAGGCAAATAAAGAGACTCAAAAACTAGATGTCATATCATTTCAGGTTGTTCTAGGAACTGCTAAATATTTGTAGAATAAAATAATGTCTATGAGTGGAAGAACTGATTGATGAGAATCTCATTATTTTTGTGTCTACACTAGATACCACCAGTTTCATTTATTCTTTTAAAATGAGCCTTGATTGTCAATGAATATTAACAGTAACATGATATATGCTTACAGCTTTTTAAAGTAGAACTTTATGATTAAATGCCAAAGAAATCTTGATACACATGTAGCACATTGACGTGAACTATGATGTTAATTTTTTTAATCACCCTAAACATCTCAAAAAAATTTTTAGTCTGTACAGCCTGGCACCATAATCAAAGTAATTAGTCTTCATCCATTAGATGTCAGCTGTTTCTGGATATTCACTAAGGCCTAATAATTGTCATTCACCACTACCAGAATTGCTATTAGAAGATATTACTATGAATATATCAAACTATGCAACAGGTTTTTTTCCACATACAGGTTGTATTTGTTTTTTTTTTTGTTAGAAACTAACTAATAATATTTATACACCCAACAGTAACTTCTCTATTTGCCATGTACAATAAGCCATAGGAAAACAGCATTTAATAATGAAAATTATAATCAAGTGTTTCATGCTATCTTCAGATCATTGTGGTTACGGAATCCAGAGAAAACTGGAGCAGTATCATTAATTCATCCAACTTGTCTTCAGGAAAGATGAAGACCTCTGTGTTTCAGTCATGGTACATATAAACACTTGAGAACTTCCTAGGAAAACTGTTGGCTGAACATTGCCTCTGACAAAGTGGTGCACATTGAGACCAAAAATGCATATGCCGCTACAGAAGCACTGACAGCTTAAGGGAACAACACATTCTTTACTCGCTTGAAACTACATAATTCCTACAAGTGCATGCTCAATTTTTACTTCATATTTAGTGGAACAGTGACTACTGATCATATGAAGCTTTGGCTCAGACCACTTTTGTTTTCAGTGGGAAAAAAAAAAAAAAAACAACTGAAGTGCCCCTTTCATTCTTTTTCCTCTCATCTATCAAGGACCTGGTTGACCTCTCTATCTTAAAGAGTGATAATTTTCAGAAGTCCCATGCTTTCTAGCTGAAAATAACTTTATACAAAGAGAAGAATCATAGTGTGCTCATTGACGCACAGTGAAGCGTACAAGGATGTACGAACTAAAAGTAATACTATATGTATTTATGAACTATACAACGAGCAGAAGTAATTATTGAAAGTTGTACTTTTATGTGATGTAACACACCACTAACCCTTACTGAAAGGTAGGACTTTTTAGCTCAAGTCTCGAACCATCACTTCTCTGGAACCTTTGTTGGTCAGAGCTCAGAGGGAAATCATGTATTCCCAAAATATGTCACTAAATGTATCTTACCAAACACTGAGGCTGCAAGGAAAGAGTCACATGAGAGAGAGATATTTGTATACACAAATATGTATTTTTATGATTAAAGTTGTGCATAGGAACAACTATGCATAAGAACAACTTGGGACGAGAGGAAATGGCCTCAAGTTGCGCCAAGGGAGGTTTAAATTAGACATTAGGAGAAATTTCTTTACTGAAAGAGTGTTCAAGCCTTGGAACAGGCTGCCCAGGGAAGTGGTTGAGTCCCCATCCCTGGAGATATTTAAAAGACGTGTAGATGAGGCGCTTAGGAACATGGTGTAGTGGGCATGGTGATGTTGGGTTGATGGTTGGACTCGATCTTAGAGGTCTTTTCCAACCTTAATGATTCTATGATTCTATAATATGCTATGCATAAATTGTGAGGACATTCCTACGAGTTAGCTTGGTTTTGGGGCCTCTTATGAGTCCTGGATATGGGAATCGATCTTTTTATTATCCAAAGCTTATTTACTTCACAAAAGAACATAGACATAGGAATGTCCCTTCCTATAATACACTCAGCTGACAAATCTAAATGACACTTAAGTGAATTAACTTTCGGTTATCATGGTGAAAAAAGGGAGAGTTGATGGGTATAGATGGAAAACATGGTCATAGAAGTGAATGAACTTTATGGACACAACTGACTTTGAGAAGTATTAAACTTCAAAGTTTTAAACACAGCACTTGACCAGTCCTTAATCTGACAGTACAATCCAACCTATCTGCAATAATTTTACCTTATCTGCAAGGTCAGCATTGAGTGTGTACCTAAATTGAATGCAATCCTATGACTTTGTTCTAGAACAGAAACAGCTGTTCTGACAAAAAAATCATGAGAACACTTGCTGATAAGCTTATATATTAGGAAAAATATAATATATATACTTCCATTAAGAGTTCTGGAAACATATTTATAAGACAGACAAAACATCCAAATAAGTAAGAATTGTATATAGCAAGCTATCAACCTCTGGTTAGACTGTTTTATTATTTCAGTTGTTGGTTTATCTCTCAGTACAGTAAGTGTAACCGGAGGAAGTGGAAGAACCACGGAGGTGAGGTCCCACTAAAGACTGAGCTTGGTTCATTCCCAGAAATATAACTCAGATACAACCAGTAGTGCAAGATTTGGGCTTAGAATACTCTGTAGAAAGACAATTTGACATTGAGTCTTAGATATGTTTCTCTAATCTGTGTATCTAGAAAATATATTACATTCAGGAATTAGACTGGATTAATTTATAATTCATGATACCACTCATTTTACAAATACCTCTCCATATATAATCAAACTTCTTCCCTGTTTCTAGAATTCTATTATTAATTAACTTCAATCTTAAAAATTCAATAATAAATGTTCATGAATGTTTAATAATGAGGACCAAAATCCCATTTTTGAATAAATGCAGACAGAAGGTTTTTTTCACTGAAAGTCAAGAGGGCTTTTAACTTACTCACACTGGTATGAAAGTCCCATCCAAAATGTACAATCAAAATCTGACGTTTTATATCAGTATTCCACTGAAACTTCTGAACACTGAAACGTCACTACCTGGCATAAGGAATTTATAATTCTTGAAAATGGGTAAAAAAAAGTTAAAATGATTTGTCAGTTTATACACAAAAGGTGTGATTCCTGTAACTTAAAACTGCTGGTTGCTGTCAACATTAAAAAAAACCAAAACAACTCTTCTGCAATGTATTTTATTCATCAGCACAAAACTTAAAAGAAATACCAAACCAAGAAGTCTTTCTTTACAACCCTGACTGCAGTTCTGAGAGGGCCTTCCATATAATTTTGCTCTTCAGGACTTAATGGAAGATCTTGTCTCCCCTCTCTTAGCTAATCTTGAGGAATAAAGCCCTTATCCTACTTTTAGTCTAAGAAAAAAAGATCAATAGAAAAGAATCCTTGAAATATGTAGGCTATCTATTTACTATTCCTTTGTCCCATTATAAAATTTCTCTTAACTAGGTAAGTGGTGTTGTAGTCCTTTAAATGCTGGTGTAGTCATATGTTAGCATAATTACAAAGCTATGCAGGCATAAACTCACACAAGGCCAAACGGCTGCTCAAGATATTTCCAATCACTGAAAAATTTTGGTGTTAGGTATTACTTATATCAGTATTAAGTCATTCCAATCCTCCTTTTTAAATTCAGTTATTTCTCATTTATGCTGGTACAACAGTGTATTTGAACTCTATGTGCAAGGAAATAAAACTTTTCTTTTCAAAAGCTGATTAGTCTGATTCTGATCTAATTTGAGAGATATGAAGTCAGTATAATTCCAGCAGACAACTGATATCTGAATTAGGCCTTAAAGGAAAAGGATTAAATCAACTTTTAAACTTAACTGCCTAAATAGATTAACTTAAATTCATATTTTTAAATTCATAGAGTTGAACTTTTTCTTTTGTTATCAGGGTTGAAGAAACTGGTCACACTAACAGAGAGGATAAGTGGTGCTGACTAAAGACAAAAAGCAACAACAGGCAAGGAAAGATTTGCTATATCCAAACTTAAAGTAAATTTCAGCATGGTTTAGAGAAAGATGGAAGTGGAAAGATAAAGATCTAAATGGCATTCAGGTAAGCCATTTAATCTTTTTGCTCTTTGCAATGCTTTCGAACCATTTAGGAGTGAATCCACTATCAGTGTAAATTCCTTTTGACTAGAATGCTACAATACCAAAAAGTCAGTTCTGTTAAATTATTCTCTCTATAAATCAGTGCAGGACTAGTATTTATTGTACTAAATGAACTGAACACTTCCAACATTTTTATCAGTTCTGAATAAGGCAGATGCTGATAGGATTGAGGGCTTAAAAACATGTAAGTGAATTACTTTTCAAGGATAGTGAGTTTATTTCATCAGTTTGCTGGACATGAACCTTGGATTCTAAATTTAAGCTCTTTTATACCCTTTCACAGACGCATTAGCATTACATCATTTCCGCTTTGTCTCTGAAGGTTAACAGATTAATGACAGTCTCTGTGTTCAAGTGAGTAAGCTACAACCTTACCAGGCCTCAGATGCACCAGAAATAGGAAACAAAAGGTGAAGGTCCACCGCCTGCCACGCTCTAGAACTCAGCACAGGAGTCCTTACGTTTGCAGCATGGTCCAAAAAAAGTGCAATTGGATTAGAGAACCAGCTTCACGTTAGTAACCTAGGTTATTTACTTTAACACAAAGGAAAACATGGTTCACTCTACTTTCTAACTTGAACTATGCATTCCTTTTGTAGAACGATTTTAGTCTTCCTGTACCACCACTGATAATATCCAAAAAGCTAACTCAGTATTTTCATGGATAGCTGAAATTTTCTCTAGCTTGTTTTACAGCCATATCTACATCCCACAGGTACAGATACAGGAAATCGTCTAGGCTAGTAAATACTTCTGACCCTACATCAGCCTATTCTGAATCTTGATTTTATATCAAAGCTTCTGTACCAACAAGAACAAAAAGGAGACTGGTCCTCATGTTAGAGTATTTGTTTGTTTTATTCTTTCCAAAGTGTTCTTACCTGCTTACTTGTTCCTACCTTGGCAGTAACAGACTTGACGTGATCACTACTCATGTGAGAATGGTATTTTTCTCGCCAAATCATACTTGCACTCCTCCGGGCCTCCCATTTTAGCTAGCACTTTATCAGGTCTTACAGATATTGGATTTCTTTGTTTTCTATTTAAGTGAGTTTTATACTTGCGAAGGGTGCAAGCCTTGACAGCCCAGGAGAATTGAGTCCTCTGTTCATCCACAGTGCAATTTATTTCAAGCTACAGTTAGAGGCATAACCTGAGAGGTTGAAAAGGCAGCGTTAACTCTGGCCCACCATTTCTTTGGAAGTTGGGACTACCTAGCATAAGAATGCTGCTGGCTTTGCATGCTTGCAAAGAAGTCACCCATAGCAGCATTTTCTAAAATCCACCGTAACTTCTAATGATAAACAGAATCTCCCTTCCTTACCTTCTGTCCTCCAGAAATGGACGATAAGGAGAAAAGGATAGCTCCATTTGGAGTCTGCCCTTGTTCGCACCCACAGGTCTCTGGGTTTGCGCATCTACAACACCCTTGTCATGTTTCAGCTTTCCTCCTTGACTCGTCATTGTGAGAAGTTAAACCACTTTTCCTTTTGCAAGTTCATCAGGAGCTTGGTTCAGTCCACAGGACTTCTTCACCCGCCCCAATCCTCAATTAAAAAATGATCCAGAACAAAAGACATTCCTCAAGTGTTACTGAAAAGTAGTCAGCATTATCTGAAGCTGCTTCAGCTAACATCCACAATGGCTAATTAACTTATTTTACTGGTCCGTACTTACTTTCATAAAGCCAATTTCCCCTTTATAATGCAATGATTAGTTCGCTGAATTTAGTTCAGAATAGACTGAACTGAGAAGAGTTGCAAACTTGTCACACTTGCTGTGTTGACTGTAATACTTTAAGTTATACACAAACAGTTCAATCGCCCCTGAAATGACAGTATTTCTGAAAAGTAAAATGTCTATTCCCCATAAAACTGTTTCAAAATAATTACTCAATTTTAACTATCTATAAGGCAAATGGTATATGTCACATTTCACCACTGATTTTTAAACCTGACTGCTTGTGTTTTCATGGTTATGGTTAGACAGTTCCCCGTTTCACCCCTTTTCTCCTGTTTACCACATAGACCTTGGTTTTATAGTGCTGTTGTTTTTTTCATGTGCAGTATGTCACCAACTTTTAAATTCATAACTTTGGTCTAGAGAAAGCATGCCATGTATCAAAGGTTGAACACTTTGGTTCAAAGATTGACTAAACCACAACATTTCGACACCAGCAATACCACACCATGACTTTTCTCCAATTCTTCTTAACCATTGAGCATTATTATCAAGCACAGGAAATCCAGTCTCCTCAGTACCACAGACCAAGGTGAGAACTCAAGAGAAAAATTTGAATATAGTATAAAAATCTGTACATCATCATAATAAGTTTATTTCTCCAAACAGAAATATCCTCACAGCTTAACCACAGCTTTGGAAAAGTTACACAGAAAATTGCATGTCAAGATGATAAATCTGTCAATTTGTAAAGCTGCTTATTGTTATGGGCATGACACCAACAATAAAATAAGGAAAACTTCATCCTGGATACAAGAAACGTATCACACATGACCTTCAATTACTTTATCATGTGACGAGCTGCATTTATTCATACTATTCCCTTGGCCATAAAGGAAGAAAAAGGGAAACAAATACAAGCACAATTTCCTGCACGAAAAGTTGTTTGTCTTTACAATAGGCAAGACAATACGACTTTCAGAGCCAGCACTGTATTTTATTAGTATAACTAATATTCTAAAAATCAACCCCTGGCTTTCTGCCATGTCAAATGGTGACCACACCCACCCATCTTGAGGAAATCTCAATCCTTCGCTAAGTAAAACTGTGACTGGGGCAACTGCTTTCACTGACACTGGAAAAAGGTTGCCGAGTGGTGAATGGAAGGATGTCTTTAAAAGTACTGTTAGATTCTCTGCAGCTGGATCTGCAAAAATAATTAAAATAAAATTACAAAATGCCTTCAGAACATGGAAAGACTGAATTTTAGGGTACCAGAAGCCAATTTGTTCTACCTTATTTACTGGCTTAAAGACACCAAAAAAGAATTCCATCTCAGAGATGAAACCTCTTACGTTAAGACTAGTGTCAGCATTATCAACTGTACAAACATTTAGAACTTCTTTCATTCGGTGAAAATTCTCCTAAACCTTACTTCTTTCATACCTTTCAAAAACATTACAAATTCTTTCAAAACATTACAAATCCTCTTTCATACCTATTCCAGACACATTGTCTCTTTTTGATTCCAAGCATAGTATTTGTACCTTTCCCTCCGCCCCCCCATTTGCAGCATACTTGATACTCAATAGATTATTCCAAAGCCATTAAACTCTGCTTAAACAACTCAGGACCAACTCCTATAAACCTGAAGTGTAAGAAGTTCTTCTCCTGTGAACAAGTTGAAAGGTATGATGTATACAGTGAACACAAGCCCTAAGCTTAAAAAAAAAAAAAGGCAAAAAAAAACCCAAAACACACCAGAACAGCCATTCCTTGTAGAGGACAACACAGAATATTGTCCCTTCAAAATGTAGATCATCCTCATCACCCCTCTTTTGCATTAGCATTTGAACGCCATCCTACCAGCTTTCATGCATATGGTTAACTTGAGCTGCTTTAATGAATATTTCCACTGAATTACACAGAATTTACAACCATTGAAGTCAGTAGTAAAATAGAACAAGGAAAAATAGAATAAGGAAAAACAATGCCTAGAAGAGATAAAGTACCTGGAAGAAAAAGAGCTTCAGCCATAACAAAATGTTTTGAAGACTACCAAATCACTCTGAACTTGTAGAAACGAAGGGAGTAGTGCACCAACTGTTAATTTTATAGTAATCTCATAGAATTTCTCAGGAAACTGCTACCTGGAAAGAACTTGGACTTCTTTGTGGTTCACCACCCCTGCCCCCTCTAATGAAATCACACTGCTTAGATGCTTTTATGTTCTATTACTACTGGTGAAGTTTCTCTAAGCCACCAAAATCAGTCTAAAGGGGATTTTTATTTATCATAGAGTCATAAAATAGTTTGGGTTGGAAGGGACCTTTAAGGTCTTCTAGTCCAACCCCCCACCCCGCAATGAGCAGGGACACCTTCAACTAGATCAGGTTGCTCAGAGCCCCATCCAACCTGACCTTGGATGTTCCCAGGAATGGGACATTTACCACCTCTCTGGGCAACATGTGCCAGTATTTCACCACCCTCATTGTGAAAAATTTCTTCCTTACATCTAGTCTAAATCTACCCTCTTTTAGTTTAAAACCATTCCCCCTTGTCCGATTGCACCAGGCCCTGTTAAAAAGTCTGTCCCCATCGTTCTTGTGAGCCCCCTTTAAGTACTGAAAGGCTGCAATGAGGTCTCCCTGAAGCCTTCTCTTCTCCAGGCTGAACAACCCCAACTCTCTCAGCCTTTCTTCATAGGAGAGGCGTTCCATCCCCCTGATCATTTTCATGGCCTTCCTCTGGACCTGCTCCAATAGGTCCATGTCTTTCTTGTGCTGAGGGCTCCAGAGCTGGACACAGTACTGCAGGTGGGGTCTCACCAGGGCAGAGTAGAGGGGCAGAATCACCTCCCTAAACCTGCTGGCCACACTTTTCTTCACAAAAGCTAGGATGGGACTATGTTTTAGATTTATGCTGAAAACAGTGGTGATAATACAGGGATGTTTTAGTTACTGCTGAGCAGTGCTTACACGGAGTCAAGGCCTTTTCTGCTTCTCACCCCACCAGCAAGTAGGCTGGGAGCACACAAGAAGTTGGGAGGGGACACCGTAGTTCCCAGGGTCCTCCTTTCTACCCTTTTTAAAAATGGGTGTAAAGTTTCCCTTTTTGCAGTCACCAGGGACTTCACCGGGCTGTCATGACTTTTCAAATATCATGGAGAGTGGCTTGGCAACTACATAAGTCAATTCCCTCAGGAGTCTGGGATGCATCTCATCAGGTCCCATAGATTTATGTATGTTCAGGTTCCTCAGGTGGTCACAAACCTGATCTTCCCTTACAGTGGGAGGGACTTTGTTCCCCCTATCCCTGCCTTGAGGTCCATCCACCCCTTGAGGTGTGGGAAGAGAGGTGAAGTGCCAGTGAAGACTGAGGCAAAAAAGTTGAGTACCTCAGCCTTCTCCTCATCTGTTGTTACCAGTTTACCAGTCTTGCTCATCGGGGGCGGGGGTAAAGCTCATCAGCTTTCTTTGACCTTCCTTTTCTGGTTGACATACCTGTAGAAGCCCTTGTTATTATTCTTTGCATCCCTTGTCAAGTTCAGCTCCAGCCGCGCCTTCGCCTTCCTGACCCCATCCCTGCACAACTGGGCAGTGTCCCTATACTCTTCCCAGGATACCTGTCCTAGCTTCCACTGCCTGTGCATTTCCTTTTTGTCCTTTAGTTTGACCAGCAGGTCTTGACTCATCCATGCCTGTTTCTTGCCTTCCTTTCCTGATTTCTTACACCTAGGGATCGAGAGCATTCTATGGAAAGTGTCCTTAAAGATCAGCCAGCTCTATTCTGCTCCTTTGTCCCTGAGGGGGGGTCCTACTGGCTAACTCCTTGAACAGCTGGCAGTTTGCTTTCCTAAAATTCAGGGTCCTGACTTTACTCTTTGCCTGACCCATATCCCTCAGAACTGTGAACTCCACCAGTGCATGATCACTGCAGCCCAGGCTGCCTCCAATCTCGATGTCACCAATTAGCTCTCTTGCATTAGTGACCAACAGGTCCAGTATCACATCCCCTCTGCTAAGGCTGTCTATTACCTGGCTTAAGTTAGTTATACTCAGTGCATTCCAGGAGTTTCCTGGATTGCCTACAGCTTACCGTGCTACTTTTTGAGCAGATGTCGGGGTGGTTGAAGTCCCCCAACAGGACGAGAGCCCCTGTGAGCACGATGCCTCCTGTAGCTGGAGTAAGAAGGTTTTTTCAATAGGCTCCCCTTGATCGGGTTGCCTGTGGTAAACACCAGCCACGAGGTTCCCTTTGTTGGCTCAGTCTCTAATTCTTACCCATAACTTTCAACCTTCTCCTCACTATTCTTCAGAGACAGCTCTTCACGATCTATCCTTGGTGTAGAGAGTAACACTTCAGCCCTCTTTATCCTCAGAAAGGTGTGAAATGTGCTGGGACATAGGTGTTGACTTAGTTCCTGTTATAGTTTAGGTGGGAAAGAAGAATCAAACTATACTGACATCTCAACATATCTTACCATTAAGCTAGCTTGCATATTTACTCATGAAAATAGGAAATGGAATTATAGCAGTAACTTAGATCATAAGACTGAAGTGTGCTCTAGACTTGGAGCTTAGGGACTTCTTATTTAGATTCTGACTGCAGCAAATGATCATTCTGTGATGGCATGAAAACCCCTTTGCATCATCTCATCTTCTAAAGATTCCAAAGATCAGGTTATCACAAGATTTTATGATTGTTTTAAGCAATTACAAAATACTTTGGTTACATTTTTCAACTTGGGAATTTAAAACATCTTCCATTAAGTTCTACTGTTGTGGGTTTTTTTTTTTTTTCCCCCAGCAGTGAACTGAACTCCTCATTATGCTGAAGAGCCAGAAAACAAATGTAGTTATGAGAAGAGGGGTCTGTTCTCCCCTGTACTACTGCAGAACGATGTCAAAGAGGTGGCTTTAACTGATGCCATAGGATTGACCTGAGACCAAGAAAAGTGCACCTGCACGCAAGACCTAACCAAATGGCTCCTTTTGCATCATTGCCGTGGCACTAACCCAAAGAACATTGCAGTCTGGAATCACTGCCTGAAGGAAATATGAACTGAATAAACACATATAAATTAAATAAATCCAATTTCTAACTCATTTTCAAGTAAATGTAGAAAAAATATGAAAATATAGACAAATAAATATAGTTTACCTGCATTTTCTTTCAAAGATGAAAATTCTTTCCCCTAAGTTAGCTCCACTAGAATTAAGTCTCTCTATATCATTACATTTAGCATTAGGTCACTCAAGTTGTAGTTTTGAAGAAATTAAAGGGAAACCTAAAGCATAAAAAAGGAGTTTTTAAAAAAAAGTTTAGGAAATACTTTATCTGCTAAACACTACTTAAAGATTACCTTGTCAGTTCTTCCTTTCCCAATTTCCTAACATCCCTGTGGCAAAATCTAGAGACTACTGTCATGGAAAAGAAATTGAAAAAAAATTTTAATGCATCTTTAACTGTCAGTTATTTTCCAGATAAAAAGATGGAATAAGAACAAACTGAAGAGTTAAGACCAAGCAGAATATTTTTGCATAAAATAAGTAGGATTCACAGACCTCTGTTTGAAAAGCACTAATTATAAATCTTAATCAGGACTTCCTTTTACATTTCATGAAGGTAATGAGTGTATCTCTCCTCTTGCTACTAATTACATATTCTGATTATCCTCTTTGCTTCTGTTTGTCAGTGGCAATGAAGTATGCCTAACTTTTTTCCTTGAATTTTATTTTGTATTATTTTACTGACTGACATATGTTAAAATTAATTGTTTTAATTATTTTTTTAAACTTAATCCTTCTTGAAGCATGATTCAGACATTTCTCAATAATTAAGTAATAATATTTTCTTATAAGTATATGATCTCAATTTTGGCTCTGGCACAGGTGGCACTGCAATACCACACACTTCTAGAAAGTATATTGGTCCTTTACTTCATCTGAACAGCCATAGAAACCCTACTTCATAAGAACCTAATTTCAGGATACTGAAGAAAAATCTTATAACAAAAAATAAGCACTAAGCTAGTACTTGTGGCTAAAATATCACAGTAACAATACAGTATGAAAAACATGCTTTATTTTGAGCAAAATCATCTGTTTAAGAATCATAGTTTAAAAATTTAGATCAAGTAACGAAGACTTATGGCAAATTCTCATGGTTTTTGTAATGGCACAGCAAGCTTTTCAGAATAGGAGATAGTCCCGAAAGCCCCACTAAATCCCCTTCAAATATTGCAGCTGAGATGCATTGAGCCCCTTATTTTATTTAGGCAAAGGATGCTCTGGATGAATTGCAAAGATGCATACAGACATATCAATAGTTTATGCCAATAAAAGCTTGGTAGAGAAATTCTTGATGTTGGATCATTAGTTTCGTCTTCCCATTAATGCAGGCATATTTTCAATGCTTTATCCAGTGTTATTTTAGTGAATCATTTGATGCAATGTACATCAATTACCTTGGTGATATCTTACATTCCCCAGCTATCAACATTCAGACAACTTTTCCTTGCATTGCATGTAATTCTTCCTTATCATTATCCTTAGTTTAACATCAGTAGAACCTAAGCAGTTTCTTTTTCTTTGGTATGTAGTTTTTCTTTAACAATTTGTAGATTCTTGTTTAAAAGCACCCCGCATCCTGACAGATCAAGGTACCTGCTTCTTCTTCCTCTTCAGCCTCTCGAGATCCATGCTCATTCTCATGGCTGCTGTGACATTTGATTTCAGGTGACTCATCAGCCAGCCGGATACAAAAATACCACTTCTTCCGAGGTAGCGGAACAAGCACACAGGAATGAAATTCTCTGCCACAGGGAACAACTCAAATGCCTGTTGCTCTGAGAGCCTGTCTTTCCTTCAGAGATGTCCTTATCCCTAGATGAACTCCAGGCCTTCCAGAGGCTTTTCCAGCGCTCTCCACGCCCACCTGAACAGAGGTGAGAGTGGGACAGGTCATCCTTCTGACTTGTCAAGCTATATCAGTAACGTCTACACTCCCCTCACCCCCCAAATAGAGAGGGACTGGTAGGTGTCAGGATACGGCCTGAACATGGCACCCTCACCTCCTGGCCAGGAGCCCTGTGCAGCCACAGGAATCCACTACATCACTTGCTCCCGAACTCCAAAACAAACTTCCCTTTTCCCTGCCCTAAGGCCTGTTCCCGTGTGCTGCTCTGACCTTTCTGGAGAGCCTTTTCTTCAACGTCTTTCCCAGAGCTGCATTTGCTTTCCTAATACAGTCCCACCGTTCAGAGGCTGGGCAAAATCTTTCCTTTCAGGGTTTATCAGAGCCAGTAACTCTGGTTCTGAGAATCCTTCCTGAACTTCCAGTATTAAGGGGAGTCATACACTGGAACAGGCTTAGAAGGGACAAATACCCCCCCTACAGTTTTCAAATGCATTTCTTCACAGATTCTTCATTTGGACAAGTTAAAAACATTTTTGTATGTTATAATTTGATTCCTCCTGATGTTTAATCATCCGTAACTGCTCTTCCCTGAATTTCTTCTCTGCTAATGTTTCTCAAAATGTTCAAAATGGAAAAGAACATTCCAGATGCTGTCTAAGTACCTATTTCATGATGATTGCGTTTTAAGTAGCATCCAAGAGGTATCACTGTTTCAGGTTGTGTTTTAGAAACCTTTATATTGTCATCTGAATATGGCAAAGGAGGTAGTTTTCAGAGGCAATCATATCTGCCACTAAATATAAACTGTGCAAAGGCAGAAGTGGAGGAGTTTGAATTGCTTGCTGAAATGAAGCATGGAAATATTTGAATTGGCTTTGAGAAGCGTTTGACTAGTCCAACCTATAGAAACCTTTTCCTGTATTTTTTTTTTTTTTGCTATCAAGTGTTGGAATTTGAATTGAAGTCACCACATGAGCTATATACAGCTTCATGTGAAAGGTGGAAGGGGACTCA
Source organism: Calonectris borealis (assembly GCF_964195595.1). Lineage (NCBI taxonomy): Eukaryota > Metazoa > Chordata > Aves > Procellariiformes > Procellariidae > Calonectris > Calonectris borealis. Next base: position 49,645,915 of record NC_134316.1, on the reverse strand, counting down.
AAAGGAATTCATAGAATCATAGAATAGTTTGGGTTGGAAGGGACCTTTAAAGGTCATCCCGTCCAACTCGTCCCGCAATGAGCGGGAACATCTTCAACAAGATCAGGTTGCTCAGAACCCCATCTCCAACCTGACCTTGAATGTTTCCAGGGATGGGGCATCTACCACCTCTCTGGGCAACCTGGGCCAGTGTTTCACCACCCTCAGCGTAAAAAATTTCTTCCTTCTATCTAGTCTAAACCTACCCTCTTTTAGTTTAAAGCCATTGCCCCTTGTCCGATTGCACCAGGCCCTGTTAAAAAGTCTGTCCCCATCGTTCTTGTGAGCCCCCTTTAAGTACTGAAAGGCTGCAATAAGGTCTCCCTGAAGCCTTCTGTTCTCCAGGCTGAACAACCTCTACTCTCTCAGCCTTTCTTCATAGGAGAGGCGTTCCACCCCCCGATCATTTTTATGGTCCTCCTCTGGACCCGCTCCAATAGGTCCATGTCTGTTTTGTGCTGAAGGCCCCAGAGCTGGACGCAGCACTGCAGGGGGGGTCTCACCAGAGCAGAACAGAGGGGCAGAATCACCTCCCTTGACCTGCTGGCCGTGCTTCTTGTGATGCAAGCCAGGATACGGTTGGCCTTCTGGGCTGCGAGTGCACATTGCCGGCTCATGTCCAGCTTTTCATCCACCAGTACCCCCAAGTCCTTCTCGGCAGGGCTGCTCTCAATCCCTTCATCCCCCAGCCTGTATTGATACCGGGGGTTGCCCCGACCCAGGGGCAGGACCCTGCACTTGGCCTTGTTGAACCTCATGAGGTTCACATGGGCCCACTTCGAGCTTGTCCAGGTCCCTCTGGATGGCATCCCGTCCCTCAGGCGTGTCAACTGCACCACTCAGCTTGGTGTCATCTGCAAACTTGCTGAGGGTGCACTTGATCCCACTGTTCATTGTCTATGAATTCTTCAAAACAAACTGACTTTGCAAAGTTTTAACACCAAGAACTGTGATAAGATACAGGCAAAAGCATCTGAACACCTATGTATCCATTTGAACTAAACTATAACTGATTATCTGGTTGACTGTGCTTTTAAAATATATAGCTCTAATTTTGATTAAAGCTGATTGTACTGATAAGAGAAAAAACTCATTGTAATTAAATTAGCATATACACAGTTCCTGCTTTTGGCAGACTTAAGCACATATTCTGAAGAAGTCAGTAAAGAACTTATTTCCCTTAATGGTCTTTAGAAATTATAGTGTGGAAAATTTCTACCTTTTTCTTGCATTTGGCAATGGTATAACAGACTTGCTCCTAAAAACCTCATGAGTGCCCAAAATAGCCACCTAAGTTTTCCAAATATACTAGCTATTCTAGTACTTCTGCATGCAGATCCTGCTTTACCTATACCCTTACTTTTTTAGCTACTTAGATAGTTACTCCTTAAAAAGGAGTTAAGGTAATACTTGAGACATGCCACTTTGAGGTTCATATATTTACTTGGTAGAATTCAGTCTTAATCCACTCAGTACTGGCTGTGATATGAAAGGTGTCTCTGACCTGAAACTGACCCTTCTGGTGAGAGTTTAATTCAAATAACTAAATTACAAACTAAATTACAAGCTTTTACAAAATTGCATTTTCTGTTAGAAAAAAAACACCGCTTCACTGAAACATAATCTTTATGTGGTCTACTTTTAAAAGTTGGCCTAGTCAACCTTGTACTGAAAGTGTTTGGAAGAGCTGATGAAAGCCATCATTATGAAGTCCCTTACGATGTCACCACTAATACAAATATAATGTACCTTCCCATCCTCACTGAGATCTAAAATAGGCTTATGCAGTATAAGTTAGCTCTTTTTTAAATACCTATTCTTAATTATTTCCCAAGTTTAGACATGCTATGGAAAAAAGTCATAAATAACAAGGAAAAGTCCTGTTAGTCATTGCTGAAGTGGTTAGATACCTATCACTTTCTCTGAAAGTATTACCGAGTCCTGAAAATTAAGTAAACCACATATCTAAAGACTGATACCTGAAACAGTCTCCATGATTCACATCTGCCAAAACACTGGTATGATACTCAGATTACTAAATATGGAAGGGTACTGTAGAAAAGTATTGCTACAAAATTGTCTGACACTATTTTCTGATTTGATGTCAGTGTGAAAGATGGGGTTTTATGATAAATGGATTTTTAATCTAACCCAGAACAGCTGTAATTCAACGATACTGAAATTCTGCAGTAAAGTCATGGGATAGCCGCATTACCTTATGACTTTAGTGTCCAATCACACATCAGAATGACAGTGAAATTAACACTCTTATAGTTTGAATGCTAAATTTTCCATTTTAATTGCTGATCCACTACTCAGGGTGTCATCCTCAGCTATTCTTGAAAACTAGTTTTCTGGAAGAAACCGTGTTCTTAAAATTACTTTCATAGATTAATAAAAATTAAACAATTAACAGGTAAAAGTAGCAGTACTTCTCTAATTGTTTGCAAACTGCTGTATTTGTTAGACAATTTATTCATGGTGAGTTATTTGACCAAGAGAAAGTTATCTTTATTATTTCTTCATTAAACCACAGATACCATGCTTGCTAGTAAAAAATCTCTCAAGTCTATGCTATGACGTTTGTCAGACAAGTTACTGTCTGTAAATAATTAAAACCACTGGAAAAAAAAATCAAAATAAGAGCATGAAACAGGCTTTCAGTAAATGCCATTGAGAAATAAACCACAGAAAGGAATAATTTTGATTAAATTAAATTTGCAAACTTTGTAGCCCAGCATAAAATTCTTGCCCCCTCCCTCCTGGGAAATGTCTCTACATGCAAACAATTATACAAACATGGAACACCCATGATTTTCCACAATGTTTAGAGCTAACAGAGGCAATCAGGTAATCTACTCTGATCTCTTGTATATCATGGGACATCAAAATCAAGGCAGTTACTCCAATCTGAATCCAGTTACTTGAGTTAGGGTACTTCAGTCCAGTAGACAGCACACCTCTGAATGCCAGAGTCAGAGAACAGAAAAGATGAAGTGACAGGAACTAATTAGGTATCCCCATGACATCAATGTTGCAGGAGAAGGCAAAAAAACTAGTTAGCCATAACTAAACTAGTCAAATAAAAAAAAAAATTTGACAGTTTGATACTGAACATATGAGTGAGACTCGATCTCTTGGAACCAAAAAGAACCCCTACTTCTCTTTAAAATACTAATTCTCCATAATTTGTCACCAGCTGCAATAAAAAAAAATATTCCCAATTGATGCACAAACTTGCTATTGCAGTATGTTGATTAGGCAACTTCCCCTTCCCCTCAAGGATAGGAACAACAATCCATGACAGGATTCACAGCTCTGTCTTCAAGGACAGCCATGATCTTGCACCAATTTAGTTTATTTCTCTACCTTCATCTTCTCTATTTTGCCTCTATACAGGACATAGATGTCTCTAAAAATATGTTTCTAAAGAAACGTTAAGTATTGACAAGGCTTGCCATCTGCCTTGTAAGTTGGGCCAGTATTTCATTACCTTTGTTCTAGGAAACCATATGTTAGCTCTGGGTTGAATTTGTCTAACTTCAGGTTTCACTGGCAGTTCTAACTGTTCTCTTCAGCAAGATTGAAAAGAGTGCTATCGAGTATTGTTCCCACGAGCAGGTCACTTTGGAAAAAAATCAAGTTATCTCTCAGTCTTCTACTCAGGAGGCTGAAGTTATTTAAGGTCAAATAACTAATATCTCAAATGCTGAGGCTATTTAGGTGGCTTTTCTCTACACATTGCATGCTGAGCTAACAGACTATCTGGAGAACGTAAAAAATTGAAAGGAGGTACTCTTGCTTGATATAAGCTAGGACATAAATATGTAGTGTATTTCATTTCATACGTCTAAATATTAATTTCTTTGTTCTAAATATATATGACAAAATAATGACAACACAGCAGTCAAATGTAAGCAAAAGTCATTGATACTTAAAAGCAAAAGCTGCACTAAACAACAGTTATAACAAATGTCAGCAGGTAATTCAAGTAGTGCTGAAAGGTCTAGACAAGAAAATTCCGAGTATCGAATTAACCCTAGTTAGAGTTTCAAGTCATTTCTGTGCTCTGAGAAAAGTCATTTTTCAGAAGTGAAGACTTCAGGGTAAAGATCAGTTTTCCCATCACTAAAACCAAGTGAATTATAGACCGATGGGATTTTTATCTAGTGATCAAATAGTTGTTTTACTGCTTTACTACTGTGAAGACACTTTGTCATTCATTAGGCATCTCATATTGATTTAATTGAGTAGCTTACCACAATGTTACCACAATCAGATTTGCTTCTCATTTCAGTGATGTCATGTTAAGCAAGGCACATAACAATAAACCTGCAATAACTTAAATAAAATAGCAAAATAAGGTTAGAAGAATAGCAGCTCCGTAATCTTCCTAAACACTTTTCCTTCCCACTATTCCAAGCAGAGTTAAAAGCACTCTATTTCTTGCCATCCCTTTCAGCTCCAGAAAACAAACTACTACTGTCCTGCTCAGTGAATTAACATAGATACTAGTAAAGCTACAAAACCAACCTACATCACTCTTGAAACAAGCCTTCAGAAATAATGCAATGGCTTTAAGACCCTTCAGTGCCTGAAGGGATTTTTTTTCACCAGTTTGAAAAGCTTCTTGTTCTCTGAAGAATAGTTCTGGGGCATTTCACAAGTAGATTTCTTGCACAAATGCCCCTTCAGTGGTATCGCTTCAAGTAGCGGTTAACTTGATTAATTATATAAAATCTTTCCAAGACGCACAAGCCCATCAATGCTTATATTAATAGAGACCAGCAGTTTGCATTTAACATCCTGTTTAATTTTCCAGCTAACAGAAGAGCAGATTATCTTCCAGATTAGTGAATCTATTACTACTCAGTGGTGACTTAGAGCATGATGGGATTGCCCACCAGACGCACTCTGGATATCACATGTAGTGCCTACTTGCATCAGCTTCTCATTTTAATGATTTTGAGGAGAGATGAAGTGAAGCAAAAGGGTAAGCCACAAAGTGCACCTTGATTATTTTATTAATATTCTTTTTAAAAAAGCATGAAAGCTTATTACCTCCTTACATCACTCTTATTTGGACACCACAAAATCCAAATTTTTCTCTGAAACCTCATTTTCAATGAGTGTTGGAGTAGTTAGCAGCTTTTTATTAAGTTGTTTTTTAGCATCTGGGAAACTAGTGGGAGACAAACCTCTTTGTAGGGAAATCTTCTCTTCTTCTTAGAAGGACTTTCTTACTCACTGCAGCCTGATTTGAAATCCGCAATCCAACACCCAACTGAGTCATTTCAAAGAAGCAACTGCTATTTCACTGTAATTGGTGTGGCAATAAAATATCTGTCATGACTTGAGCAATTTAGGCTTGCGTGACAAAATAGGAGTAAAGCACTACAAGACTTTTGCTTGTTCATCTGAACAGGCTACATTATTTATGCTGAGGGCAACAGATTGTATGGGATTGATATAGATCCCTCCATTTTCATCCATGTGTCAGATGACAGCGGTGAACAGGAAGATGTAAAGCCAGTCGTGCTTTATCTGCACAGAACACATGTTAGTCACTATAGCTGCACCATATGCTGGGAACACATGCAGCGCTAGTTTTAGACAGTACACAGATCATCTCTTGTCTGGGGCAAGCTATAAGCTTATAATGCTCATAGTGAGTTAGACTGAAAAAAACCCAAAACATACTGTAGATCCATCTCAGGTAGAATTACCAAAAAAGCCAGTTCTAAAGGCTGTTTAGGTGACATTGAGTTGTCTGAGACACTGTTGAGACAGTTTAGGTCTAACTTGGAGCTCAGGTGGGGTCTGGTGCATCAAACTTTTACAGTGAGGACATCTTTTGCAATCATGTAGTCATATGCAGCAGAAAGATTCATCTGTTTATGCCTCTGAGTGTAGTATGTCCCCCCTTCCCCCCAAAAAAAGAAATAAATGCCAGTTCTAGGAATTCAGTAGTAAAGTGCAATAGAAATCAAGCAGGAGTTGATGGTTGACCTGGAAGCTGTGAGACCTGGAAATTCAGAGTAACCATGGTGCCGTAGAAACTATCCAACTGGTAAGAGACACCTATCCTAAAAAGCTGAAAGACTAACATTTCCCTGGAAAACTGAGAATTGTGGCTGCAGAGCATAAACTCTGCAAAGGAAATTGTTCAGATTATACTTCTTCAGCATGTTTAATTTCTTCAGGCAAAGCACAGTGGAGGATATAGGAGCAGTTCTTTTAGTGAAGCACTCTGGTTTTTCAAACATGAAAAAGCAACTGATGGCAATGAAGGTTCTGGGACACAGGAAAAAAAACACTACAACTGGGGGCAAAAATAAATCTACTGGTATATCTGGATCATAAGCAAGAATCAGTACCCAAAGGCAGATGGTAAATTAATGCCCTTTACTCTGTTTGGAAGGAAAGAAATACCTCCAGCCACACTTGTGTGCAACAGAATGATTTGTTATATTCAGGACCATGCAAAGCTGAATTTGTCTGGAATGGTGACTTCAGTATCCTTATGAGGAACCACTGGAATCCAAGAGGCTTTGTAAACAAAATATCTCCAAGACTTCATGTAATACAATAAAAATTTCTTCACGGGCTTGGGAAAGAAGCACAGCTTTATACTGAGAGTAGTTAGCGGTACAGCCTGGATCATGACTGTGAGAAACAGCTGCAGGTCCCACCAACTCTTCACAGAAAACTCACCATATCTGGAGAAATGCTTCTTGAGCAAGAAGGTCTGCTGGCACAGATGTGGGGAGGTAAGGTATTACTGTACATCAGAAAGCTCTTGGACAGTACGTATAAGCACCTGGGAAGTGTACTTATACTGAGTACCTGGAGAAGGAAACATCCCATGTATTTCAGAGACCTCTTAAAGGTTGCAGGGCTCCAAGGAGGAAGGCATAGACAGACAGAGGCACATCTTCTGTCACTGCACGTCTTCTGGGAGGTATGTAATCTATTCACCTAATGCTCTGCTCCGTCTGGTATGGAGCAGAGTCAGATAATGCCTGTCTGTGCCTCATGTCAGCTCAAGTATCCTGCAAGGTTTACTGAGATAATAGCAAATTAAAGCAGAGTCCTGAGCAGGAATAAGCTGGCACTCTGTTTATGTCAAGTTTTTCAAGAAACAATTTTCAAGGAAAAAAACTATGATGATTTTACTATTCTGTCTTTTTAGGTAGTAGGTATAGGTCCTTTTCCATTTGTTTTAAACTACAGTTTCTTCTTCACTAACATTTGAAGCATTCAACATTCCCGAAGAAGGTATTCCTAACTATGTATATTGGAAAAATTGTGTACACATAAAATGTAATCCATGTAGATTTTGGAGAGTTTTTATCTATAAATCAAATCGGACTATATATACATGTAGTCAGAACTGTTGTAAACACTAATGTTTTCTGAGAAGGACACACAACCAAAAAAAAAATCAAACAAGGTGAATCAGATGCATTGACAGCCCAACAATATATCAAGAAATATTTACAAATATTACTTCCAGTGTCAGCAAAACTTACTGGCAAGTTGGCTGGCATAAAACCATCTCATATGCAAACAAGCAAGATTAAAAGAGAATCTAAATTATCTTTGTCACATTCATCACTGAATTTCAGAGAACTGGTAATCAAACATCACATCAAATAATCCTTAGATATAGGGCCAAGGAGAAGTAGATATACTTTAGATGCATTGGGTAGCTCAGTGAGGGAGTGGCAGCAACCTTTAAAGAAAGTAGCATAAACCTTTTGCTATTGCAGAATGTTACACAGACAGGTTCTTTCTATCCTACCCAAATCACTGTTTGTTTCATTACTTTTGATCCTGATGTAAACTGTTAGGAAGTGATCAATGTAATTGACCCTTGTTTGATTAACTATTTATTCTTCAGTGGTCTCTGAGGTTAATATTCATTTTATTACCTTTTTACTGGAAAACTTTATTGAATGTCATGGTGCAGCACTAAAAGCCATTGACTGAAAGAAACAATACCTGCAATAGTCTATATGGAAACAAAACTCCAGAGGATTTGCAGAAACCTGCTTACATTTCTTCAAATTATTCAGGAAAAACAATTTTAGAACATCCTATTGCCCTATGAACAGAGTTTTGCTGGAGTCAAACAGAATGAGCTAACAGTATCTGCTCAGGAGTTATTAATATAAAAACATACCCTACTGTTTAATATGCTGCAGTCTTCATACTTGTGTGTATTTCTAACACAAATTGATGAAAATTCTTTCCTTGCACATTAAAACTTACTAAGCTTCAATACTGGCAGAGGCCAAAGGGGAACACTGGTTACTTCTCTATCATCACTTGTTGAAGCACTGAGCTTGCCAAGAAATTATAGAAATAATTCAGTGTCAGTGCCCTTCCAAAGCCATTTTGCAGCCAAACAATCAGAAGGCCCGAGTTCCATTACAGTATGACATTAGCCATAAACTATATGCAAGCAACTTCTGAAATATAGATTTTATAAGCAATCCGCACAACTGTAGGCTTTTGCCATTGACACAGCATACAAACCTGGAAGAATGCACACTGAATTGCAAATACAAAGCGTTCACATTAATATAATCATGCATATTAATGTAATAGTCTCAAGGGTTGCTGGAAACTAAAGCAAGTGGGGAAAAAAAAGGATATTGGAAGGATAGCTTAAGATAAAGGAAGTGACAGATTAAGGAATAGTATCAGAAGGCAGCTCTGTTACATCAATACTTTCCTAGCTTGCTCTGGGAAATGTATTTCTTCAGTCTAACAAAGTTGCACAGCAGTAAAGGGTGGTAATGCAGATTAGCACCTGAAGGTTTCTGACCATACAAGAACATATGGTATTTACTCAAAATGCTGTTCTAATCTCAGTAAAATGAGGGAGAGGCAAAGAGAGAAAGAAAGGAAAATCACCAAATAATCTGTTATGTCCTTCTTAGTTAAGGGTACAAAGCAGGGCTCCATCTGGCTTGAGCAAGTAGCTAAAGGTCCAACAATTTGCTTTTGCAAGTCTTTACTGTCTGAAGTGCTGGGCAACAACACAACAGACAGGCAGCTCCATTTAGGCTGACAGGAGCTCATCATGCTTTGCTAAATTACATTTCTTCTCTTAACAGCAGCGGAATTAGCCAGCAGCCTGCACAGCTGACATAGCTAGCGCAGTAGGATCACCATTTCATGAGTGGAAAAAGTGTACTTGAAAGTGTATTAGCAGTGCTTAAGAGTAGTGCCTGAACACCTGCTCCTTGTGTTGACTTTTATACATTTATAGGTGTTCACCAACTGAGAAGAGCAAGTAATTTTCATTTTGATGCTTTATTATGGATTCAGAAGCCTGAACTTGACTTTCAAAAAAATTTTTTTTCTAACCCCTGTGTATACTACGATTACTTACAGTGTACTGCTTAATAAACAGTGATTTTATGACACAAAAGGCATTACACAAGCGTATGTTGCTCACATATATACAACATATAAGCATGCATATGTACATATTGTACCACTAGAAATCTTGATTCAGGAACATTTAAAATGCTTAACAAAGAAGAGAAAAGTAGCTTAAGTAGCAGAGAAGACTTAAAACAACACCTTATTTGAAGCAGTCCTTATTTCTAGTGAAAGTTTTAACCAGTATTTCTCTTGATAGAGCTGTAAAATTTCTTATCTTGTCTGACAGTTATATACTATCACATATACATTTACATATTGATAATTGTGAGTTCTAAATAGAAAGGAAACCATCCTTTTCCTACAAAATACTAAAGTCAGAGGAAGAGCAATAAGCAGAAGCAACACTCCCAGCAAAAGGCTTTAAACACTTTAAACTCAGAAACCCAATGTATTTTGAATACTCTAGCCTATAAGAGCTCTCACAGAAAACATACCTGTAGCACATGAAAAATAAGGACAATAACAGCCTTCAGATCTTCACTCTATGATAGCACAGCTGACCAAACACCCAGAGGTTTAAGGGACAACAAATTTCTCTACAACCTCTTTTCAACTTCCTCCCCAAGGTGGGAGGGGGAGAAAAACGTCTTGCTTTAACTTCCTCCAGCTTTTATAGTTCTCATGGCAATCCCCACCCGATGCATCATGCCGGCTAGGTGTGTCAGAGCCCTGAGGGTGCTGATTGCCCTTATGGCCCTGAGCAGCCCCACCTGTTTTCCTCCACTTCCACCCCATCACGGCCTTGAGGTGCCATTTAAACTCATCCCGGGGCCTTCAGCTTGAGGCTGTTGTGGGGTTTTGTCTCTGCTTTTGTGCTTGTTCCTACTCCATAGTAGCCTACTTCATGGGATCATATCTCTTGGTATGGACTTGCCTTCAAGGTAACAGATTTTTTTTTTTTTTTTTTTTTTAGGAAATCTCTAAGTCTAGGAAGACTTAACTGAAGTTTTTGAAATTAGTTGGGAGGGGAAGGAGTATGCTACCACAAAATGGAGGAAAATACACTGTTATTCTCTACCTGTGAACCTCATTTATATTTGAATTTGTTGTTATGTGCTTAACTCAGAATATCTATTTTTGACTGTTTATCTTTAATAATACCATTTGGAGCTTAATCTTCCTACCTTCCCTCTGAGAAGGAAATTAACAGGTTCCTGTGAGGAGATCTACCAAGTACTTGGGTGATCTTCAAAAGCTACTTGTTCTCCAGCACTCTTTAGTCACACCATTTAGTCTGCTATTGCAACTGTAAGCTGACATTGATGTAGTGAGGAGGACCGTACTCCACCAGAACAGTGCCATGTCAAGTAGCCCCAATTTCAGCTCCTTTCTTGGAAAAATATATGTTTAGAACTGGAATATGTCAATGGAGGTTGTTTTTTTTTCCTCTTTTGTCTTTGAATTTAGTGGGTTAAAGGTTGGACTAATGTGTCCCTTTCTGTGAAGTACTGAAAACACGACAAAATTTCAAGAAGAGTAAGAAAAGGTTGTGCAGTCAACAACTGAATATTTCTGGTGTTCTCTCACAGAAATACATTGAGTGTGAGCTGGGGTTTGCATGAAGATTAAGTTGCTGTACCAGCATTTCCCAGTTATTTGCAGATAGACCCATATTTGATCCCCTTTGGACCTGGGTTGATAGCTGGGGCAGATTGCCAAGTTAATGTGTCTGCCTGACTTTATGGTCAGCACGGTCTTATGATCAGAAGCTGGTTAAAGTGGGGGCAGAATGGGTTTTAGTGTCTCTGACAAAAGCAGGGGCATTACTGATTCAGCAAATAATAGGATTCATGGTGTGGAAAGTGTTTGAAGAGATATAACAAAATAGCACATGTTTTGGATAGCAGGGTTATAACTACAACGTGCTTTTAAAAGGTGATAGCATAGTGTGGCATTTGTATTTCACTTACTATTTTGGAAAATGGATGCATTCTGTTCTCCTGTAATTATTACTGGCTTTTAGAAAAGTTAATCCTGAAGCTTGTGATATTGAGTATGTACAGCTAGGGGAGCTGCTGGCAGCCACTGCTGCTGTGCCAGCTGCCCCCACCCCCCACCTGGCAGCCTGGGTAGATCAGATCTAGAGTAAATAAGCACATCAGAGTATTAAACTGGTGTTTATATTGGCATATAAAGCAGGAAGGCCAGTGGTGCGTTAGGTAGCTATATGTGGTACCCAATTAGCATCAATCTGGAGCCAGGGGCTTATTCTGATTTTCTCACTGGAGCTGTGGCAACAAGTGCTAGCACTAGGGGCAATGGAAAAAAATTGCCTCCTAAAAAGACCCAGCTTTGGATCTGCTGACAGATAGTGAGACCTAGAATGTGAGAACCGTGAGGATCCTCCAATGTGGTTTGCTATGCACAAAGTTAGGTGGTGGGAGATGTGAAGTGAGGCAGCTGTATTCACTATTAGCATAGTTTGAGAATGGCAAAGGTTGGTAGAAATAGTCTGGGGAAAATAGTTCTGAATATATTATGGGAGGACTAAAGATTAGAGAGGGTTGAATAAACGGATGCCTACGCTGTACTACAGAGGAGTCTAGGTAGCTCTTTCTCATCTTTTGTGCCCAGGAATCAAAACAGGCAACACAGCTATTGGGGGAAAAAAAACCCAAAACAAACAAAAACCAACCCAAAAACCAAAAAACAAATGCCATATTTATGTATGTGGGATTAGGTGGTAGGGAGTGTTTTGTTTTACTGGGAAATGTTCTTTCCTAGTATTTATGGCTATCCAGTGCATCACTGATTTTTATTTTATATGCCAGAATAAATGCCAATTAATATATTGACATGCTTATTTTCTCTAGGCAAAGCTCAAATGTGGTATAAAGGAATACCCCTCAATCAACTTTCTCTGAACTGAACCCTTTTAACAGTCCAGCCCAAATACATTATAAGCCAATAGCTTGTATTTTCCTTCTTTGGCTTAGTCTTTAACTTGGCTCAAGCCTTACGCTTTCTGCTGGCCTTGTGGTCTGTAGGGTGCAATCAAGGGTGAGAGTTTATTGGAGAGGGGGATGTAAGTCCAGAGATGTTTGCAGACTGCCACTTAATTCAATGCCTGTGTCCTTCAGAAGCTCTCAGAGCTCTAAATCCGTTTGTGTTTTGTCCCTTACTGGCTGTAACTTTCCTGCAATTCAGTCATTTTATGAGTTTCTTCCAGAGGCAAGAGAGTCTTTTGTCTACAATGCATTTTGTACCTGAAGCTCCTCATATAATATATCAAATGTCAAGAAGAATATTAGTTGCACTGAAGTGCTGGACCTTAAAAGTGTTTCAGCTGCAATCTTGACAAGTTGAAAGTTTATTAAAGCAAGTTTGCATATGACAAAAAGTTAATTTAAGCTATGCTGTGCCTAATACCTTTCTCTGATGATGCTTCTCAAATGCCTGGTGAAAGCCATCTTCTTGTTTACTGCCTCTCTCAAAAAATGGAGAGCTGTTAACCTGGATTAGTAGCTGAAACTCTAGACTAGCACAGCTGAGAAGAATTCTAATGAATGATTTTAACAGCCAGCACATGCTGCCTGAGGTGCATTTGTTCCATCACTTTGGCGGTGAATACGCTTCAGTGCAGTCATTTGTACAAGTTGGGATCATCCATTTGCCCTATGGCTGGCAAAGGGAAAGAGGGGCATGTCTCAGAGTCGGAGAGGAGCAGCCTTGATGTAGGCTGCTAGCCAGGATGGCTGAGGGTAAAACTCTGACTCTGGATCCAAGTGAGACAGCAACCCGATGAGAATATAGGCCCAAAGTATATCATTTTTAAGAGGAAATGTAGGGAAATTCATAATCTAACCCCTGACTTCCTAGTTTCTCAGAGAAGTGGAGGCATGCGTAAATGTAAAATATTACTCTAAACATAACCGTTCTCTGTGTGCAAAATAACCAATGTAAATGAAAAGTTTGGCTTGGTTATTGCACCTGTGTTACATCGGCAATAATTCCCTAAATAAAAGTTTATTTGTAGCAGAAAATATGGGTGAGAAATTCAGCCAGATATCTCTATTTCATGCTTCCAAACAAAGATAAAACAATAGCGCATTTTTAAAATAGGCTTAAAATTCGGAATAGCCATATTAATGAAATCAAGATGTTTGTTCAAAATTTTGGAACAAGTGTATTTAAAAAGAAAAAAAAAATAGGCTGTCAGGAAGGATATTATTCCTTATTCATAATTCTACAATTTAAGAAGTTTAAATCATTTATTGAAAATGGGAGCAACACTAGTTAATAATTATGCAGGTACACAGTAAGATTAATTTTTGCAAGATAATGTATTGGCACTGCTCACATGAAATATTCCATCAGATAAAATGCAGTGACAAAAGAGTGTTTTGTAAATATTTGGGAAGACACATATTCATAAAATAAATCTTTATTGAATGAATTATTTGTAAACAGAAAAAAATTACAAGTATTACTTAACAGCTCCTGCTTCTGAGTAAGTAAATTAAAAGACTTAACTGAACTTTTCAGAAGGGCAGTACTTTTGCCAAAATTTGTGATTCCTACCATTATACTGTTATTTTACTTGCACTCCCTCTTTTAGCTGAGAATGCCTAGTTCTTGTATGCATTAATTTATAAAAACTTTGATACCGTTCAAGATGAAAAACTGTACATAACTACAAAATATCATTTACTACTGCAAGTTCACCTTTTGGCTTCAGTGCTATAACATCTCATATGCTATGATTTTTAACCAATCTACTCTTAATTAGGGCTGTTGAGTATTGTGTTAAAGCTTTCAATTTAGAAATTATGCAGGTAGATAGAGAGGAAACAACTATGCCCATGCAGTTTTGCATACCCTGAACCACATAGCTTTTAGTACTATAAAGTAGCCAAGTATTTTCTTGGCACAATAAGAAACATACAGCTGAACAACAGCTTGCTTGGCAGAGGAATGAGGAATGCTCATTCTCAGCTACACAGAGGTTATGATGTGAAAATGTATTCCTTTTTGTATATTTAGCAGAAACATGCATTTATGATCTGTGTGGGCAAGGGAGGAGACAAATGAAATAGAAGCAGATGCCCCAGGACGATACAGTAGTGACGCACATCCCAGGAGCTCGGATCTCTTCCTGGCTATTATAGTATTCGGCTGGAAGAGGACCTGAAATCGAAGGTGAAATGAGATCTGACTGTGCAAACGGTGTAGTTAGCATACAAGATAATGCAGGTCCTTGACAATTTATATAATGCTGAGCCCATTTCATTTGGTCCTTGAACAGGTGTTTTGCAACTGCAATTCACATCACATTACCTGCTTTAACTCCAGACTGTATCCAAAACAGCAAATGAATATCAATCATATCCATTTTGTGCACAGACAGTGTCAAGTAAGTGCAAGTAACTGGTCCGTTATTCTGTCCTGAATTTAAACTACAGCAGTTCTGAGAGCACAAGGCAGGAAAGCAAAGTCCACTAACTGCTAGGCTGTGGAACTGGTCACTCATTACTAATTTCTTTTTTCTTTCATTCTTTGTCAAACAACTGCAGAACTCCAGGACAGAGGGAAAGTATCTCTTGCCTTTCATCCCTGCATCCTCGTTTTTTCCATATATCCCTGCAGCTGTAGGAAATACTAACTGGAACATTAAGATTAGTGTGAAAGGGAATAGCCAGGATTGACTGGGTGTGGAAGTACAGAGGAAGGGCTGTAGCAGTTTTGTGTATTGATGATTGTTCTTCATCTTGGGACACCCAGTGCAGGAGACGGGACAGTGGGTAAATCCTAATGACTCACCCAGGTGGGACACAATGACAGACTAAAGTCCCTGTGAACTCCACAGTGGTGCAAACCCCATCCAAATCTAGCATGTTATCGCCATCTGAAAGAACCCCAGGACTGGGTAGCTGGTGTTCCCTGTCACCCAGGCAATGGCATGAGATCCTGGTCAAATCTCCTGGAGGCGTGGCTGGATGCCAGGCATCATCTGAAATACACATTTTGTAGTTCTTGTGAGTATGCAGGTACGATAGTAAGCGTGAGAGTGAAATTGGATTGGTTTTACAACTAAATCGCCTTCTCTCCTTGTAGCTTTGCTATGAGTTTGCGGCAAACGTTATTTCCTATATAACCATAAACAAAGAAAGGATAGATTGGTTTTCAGATAACTAGCGAGAAAAATGAGTGTAAATGCCAGTATGTGGAGAGAAAAAATTAAACCTGCTTTCCTACTTCATCACTGTGGTCTAGCAACAAACTTCTAAATAAAAAAGGGATGCCTGAGCCACTACCTTCAATACTGTTTGGGGAGTAAATATTCTTTCTAATTTCAATGGGTAGAGGAAGAGAATCCCAAGGGGGGAAAATGCAATTTCCTCTATAGCTGAATAAAGCTAGGATTTTAGACTCTGCATTTCCCAGTCAGCTGTAGGGCAGTAAGAAGCTAATACGTACAGGACTGATTTAAGGCATCTCGCTGCTCTTTGTACTGCTCTGGATGCCATGTGAAGGTGCCCAACCCTCTACACAGTGTAGAGAGGCTTAACAGAGGCTTCTGATCTCCATTATTGCTGCATCTGCCTTAAAATGAAGTACTGGGTTTCTAAGTTCTTCGATCTGGCCTTGAGTACTCCTGAGCAGCCTATTCATACCACTTCTGTGTGAAAATCTTCCAGAGGGATAGCTGGCTGGGCAGTTGCCAAGCCATTTAACCTAAATCTGTGCACTGCAGCTGCCTTCAACTTTAAATAAATCGCACTGTTTTCAGATGATAGTTCATCTGTAGCTATTTGGTAAGGCTTCTCTGAAACAGCTTCTGCATGTTGGGGATTCAACAGAAATGAATTATGACCCCCTAGAGATATCAATCCTGCTAAAATGAATCAACACATTAATAAATGGCAGGAACCTGAGAAAATAGTCTCCTAAAAAGGCCCAAATAAGAATAAAACTTTGGAGGTTTTCTCCTTGAATAATGATTTAACAGCAGAAAAGAATAACCTATATGGGCTTAATTATTTCCATTCTCTGTCTTTATCTGTTGCCAGAAAAACTTAATTAAATCAGAATAAGACTTCCTCTTGATATGACAACTACATAACAGCTTACAATGTTACTTTTAATGGCTTGAAGATAGATGACGTAACAGAGGCAAAGCTTATTCAGCTGTACTTAGCAGTGTCCTAATGATGCCTGCTAATGCTACTGTAGCTAGGATCCTCTGCCTTGTAGAAAGGCCGTGTATTTTTCCTGTTAAAGCAATAACTATGCATGCCATGGGCAAATATAGTTTAAGCAGCATATATAAAATTTGGATTCAATCACTCAAAATTTGCAACAAAAGAGGAAGACAGATGCATTTGAGGGTTTGGGAATCCCTTTTTCCATGTTACCATGCTTGATAATGTCTAAATAAAAATAATTTGGAAAAACTCAAGTTCATAATGAAAAATTAAAACAAATGGTTTTGGTATCTGATAAACTGTACTGCTGTAAACTGATGCAATTAGAAGTTTGGAAACTAGATTTATCATAAAAGTTGGAAGGCAAATCAGGGAATCAATTTTCTATCTTAAAAAATTTACTTTCCCCTTGTTCTAAGAAAAGAGACTGGCAATATTTCAAAGACATTTTGACATGTATTCATTCACACTTAAGTGAGTGATTTTTTTTTTTTTACTGTGTTAATATATCTTTCCATTATATTAGTGTTGTTTATATTTATTTTTATATCATCCTGCCGGTCATAATACTTGAGTATGTAACAAATTCTAGCAAATTATTTTCCTGATAGCAAAATTGTTGAAAAAGACACTTCTAAGCAGTGGAACAGCATAGTAGAGGAAAACTAATTTGAAGTTAGTCATCGCATATTCATACCGAAGTATCACATCTATGGCACATATCCAGGTATCTGTTGGAAAAAACAGCAAGCAGAAAAAACCCTAAAGATCCATTCAAAACCAACATGCAAATCAGAAAAGTATCACTGAATTTATGCATTATAAATTATTTGTTGGACTCTTATCAAGCAGATTTCAAGTGCGGATTATCATGTGAGAGTTTATGATCTTTTTTGGTAGCTATGGTCTTCATTACAAATCTGCAGAATATCTAAGGCCAAGACTGTGGAGGGTTTCTTTACTTTTACATTCTTATTGGAAGTAATTTTACTACTCCTGTGAGTTCCAAGCTACTGTGAATAATGTTTTTTAAGCATGTTTTTAATTAGCTAGGAATAAGGGGAAAAGGAAGCCAACATCAATATACAAGATATAAACCAAACCATCACCTTGCCAAATATATTCAGAGCTACCTAAGAATCTTTAACTCTTTATAACAAATGCCAAGCTGTGGCTGCTCTGGTGTTTTGCGTTATCTTTACAATGTTTAAGTAGGTATTGCAGCATATAGGGAGAATGTTTAGTAGTTAAAGCAGGCAATTGGAAGCAGGGCATGCTGGCTTAAATTTATTGCTGGGTCTGCTGCTGAAAAGAATTTTCCCCAAAAATGTTAAAAGCCCTGCTTTTTTGCTTGTTCTGTGCTTGAGGTCCCAGTCCTGACATAGTTTTATTTTAACGGCTTTGGACTCAGGCCACTTTGGCTGTTGTTTTCTTTAGTTATTTATGTAAATAGGGATAATCATAGGTACTATTGTATAGGTGTTAGACAATGTATTCAGTAATTATTATGAGAAACTCAGATGCTACAGTGCTGTGGTCAAGATAAAAACAAAGAAAGGCTACCTGTCTCTCAGGAGTCAGAAGACTAAAGAGCTTTGCTAAGTTGTGTAAAGTACCCCAATATTCCTCAGTAAATGAACGTTTATTCCTTAAAAGCAAATTTTTGTTTAAAGCTTTCGTTGGCATAATTGAGCAGATGCAGCTTTGATGAAGAAATTCTTTGCATTGTTTTGGTTTACATAAAACTCTCAGAGGTAGTTTTCTTTTTTTAACTTGGTGTCTAAGTAGCATGACTGCTGTTTCATGCGGTACGACAGCACATTAAATACCATGTTGACTTACCCTTAGCAACTTAACGAGTCATGGCCAGAATAACTGACATGAGAATTGTTGTCTTGACAGACCAACACTCCTCACTAGCTGTGTCTCCCCTTGTCTCCACTCCATCTTGAATTACTGAAATTGTACTAAGTAGGCTTAATGCTCATTTGCCAAGAAAATGGAATTATGGTTGCTCATTGCATATAGCTTCCATATTCAACACAGCCCTCTGTTTCTGGGTTGCTGATACTCACTAGACCATAATCAATGGTGTGAAACTGTAGCTTTCTGCAAATGATGAAATGTCTTTGAAGCTTGAGAGCTCTTCTTTGAACTTGAGTAAAATGATTCATATGCTAATTACTTTATGCTTCTCTGAGTGCTAATGTTAAAATATATTTGTTGGTAAAAAAAGTCTTTCAAACTGAGATACTGAAAAATGTAAAACCATGACTGTACAACATGCAAGTTTCCTCTGTGCAGAGCAGCTCTGCAGGGTCTAAACACTGACTGAAGTCTCACTGAAGCAATTTCAAAATGAGTTTTGAAGCAGGACATGATAAGCCTTGGCTGGGGCTCTCTCCAGTGAGACAAATCAGGGAGGCTTATTTCAGTATCTCCCTTGTACAGCTCCAGTCTACAATGAAAAGTCTAGCTTCATAAATGAAAGGACAGGCAATTCTCAGCTCCCTGCTGAAACTACCAGAAGACAACCACTGTGGCCAGTTGTGATCCTGCCTACGTGTATTCACATCGTGTCTTCTGAGACAAACTCATTTTCATCTTTCTTCCCCCCACCTCACTCCCTATCCAACTAACATATCACGGGGTTGCATGTCTTGTCAGCCTGCATCAGTCACATTGCATTACATGTGCAATGCTGCTGATATGACCTGACATAATTTATCAAGTGATTTTACAGCAGAAGAGGTAAAGATTTAAAAAAATGTAATAGTTTTCATTAATAGATTTCTCTTTTCAATAATTTTTGGGAAAGCATTATGAAACAAACCCACACAAACTTGTTTCTAAAGCATTAATGAAGGAAACAAACACAGAGGGACTTGTCTTTTTAAGGCATTAGTTAATATTTTGACCATCATCTTGCTTCCAAAAGACATAAATTTTCAAATCAACAGTATAAATAATGAGAATGCATTGACTTTTTTTTATTACCAAGAAAATGCTTGTAGAAAACATATGGACACGTCTTTTGCTGATTATGCATATATACTTCTGTAAGAATTATAAAAACCCTTTTAATATGTAATTTTAGATTTTTGCCTACTTGATTTTTTTGTGGGTTTTTTTCAATAACTTTGCAGTGAAATTATGTACCATAGTTAAGGTTTCCTCCATTTACATCTGACAAGGTTTTAAACCAAGCCAACTTTATTGACATCTGAAAGTACAGTCACAGAACTGAAGATTGCTCAAGAGGAGTAAATTACCCACACTAACTTCTAGGTGTTATACCAGTTAAATAGCTTAGGATTTTAAGTTTCTATATGAAAGATGTGAGTATTCTTATTCCTAATAACTTGATGTTAGATCCTTATCCCAGTAGGCAAACAGAGACAGTATACTTAGTATCACCTGAAGTCACAGGACACTGTGACTTTCCTGATGTAAAGGTATATGATATGCTGTAATGGAGCTCAGGTCTGAGCCTGAGGTGATATATGCTCCATGTCTGCAGACGAGATGGTGGCTGGATGCCTGCATTTCTGGTATGCCCTTCTTTCCCCACCATTTCCCCATGGCAGCTAATATCCACCTATTGCTTCTTCCTAGCTCAGCTTACTTTTACTTGTGTCAGAAAGGAGAAATAGGGGACAAATCACTGTTTCAGTGTGTAAGCAGAAAATAAGGAAATGTAGGCAAACCCCGAAAGGAAATTTGGGCAGGACAGAACTATTTAATTAGCAATGCATGCTACAGCAGATTTACAGAAGATTCACTACCAGCTGTATTGTAGTAAACATTGAGAGATCAGCATTAAGTTCTGAAACTCTGTAACACGTGTAGAAATCACTCAAAGAAATTAATCCTCAGTCTTTTCCTTGAGCTTCAATATTTATTGTTTCTAACTCTACTCTTTCTACATAAGCTACAACAAAAAGCAAATGTTACTGCTTTTATAGAAAGTGTCAGGAACTTTTCAGTGATTAAGCATACTTAATCTCATTCAAAAGTAATGTGAAGAGGAAACTAAAAATAAAATAAAACAAAGATAGAAGTAAGGAAGAATTTAAATCAGCTAACCCCAAAGTGTCAGGTTCTGTTTCTTTTTGTGCTTTGATGGCAGGTAGAATAAATTAGTAAATGAACTTACAGGCTTGGCACTGATCCTGTATCATTGCTCTAACGTGCCAGGGGACACAAGTGTCCTGGGATGCATTAACAGGATACATCCCAGGAACAGAGGTAATGGAATTGTTTCACCCTTTTGTGCTCTGCACCATTCTTTGTCGTGGTCAGCCTTTCATTTTCCTGTTACGCGTTCCCATTCATAGAACCATTCCAAACCCTTCCTAATGTGCTTTTAACAACTATTTGCTTACAGTGACTGCTCTGCTGCTCTTCTTCCAAACACCAGTGCAAGGAATCCTAAATCAATTTATAGAAAGGGACCTTTTTTCTTTTTGTCAAGTAAGCAGAGGAACATGTCCTTGATAAGAAACAAACTGTAACAGTAGTTTTTATTATGCTGTAGACTTATGTAGTAGTTATAAACCCTTTCAGTTTGATGTAGGAAACCTGCAGATTAAGGGAGACCAAATTAGCAATAATGTAACTTTTAATTAGGTAAAGTAAGCTTGTCGTCTGAACTACAGATAATGCTAATAAATTACAAACTAATTAAAAGACGTGATAATCAAATACTGCGATGTATTTGATACAGCGTAAATAGTAAGTACAGGGAAATCAAGCAAAAGGTGTCAGCATTGTGTAATTCAGGTAATTTTAGAATCTTTCATTTAATCTTTCATGTGCACAGGGGAAAGGGAACTTTTTTCAGATTCTTTCTCTCGGGATATCAAGTTATCAAGTGTGTCTTCAGATGAGAAATACCAGTAGTATTGACCCAGGGGGTCAGGTTCAATTCTGAAATGTCAAGAAAGGTGATGGGTAGGAAGATTTGCAAAGGAGTTTGCATGCAGGCAAATTTTGCCACATGAACTCTCCTGTTGGGAATTTCATATGTGTATTAGGAATGCGTATTTATAAACATATGTGCATTGACTATTCCAGTTACAAGCAGTTTGGGGAAGGCTCAACTTTGTATCCTATCCAATGCTAAACACATTGTTAGCAGTTCAATAACTAAACCATGATCATATTTCCCTGGCCTGTTTCACTTTTCACGATGAAGTGATGTTCACAACACTCAGACTGTGACACTGAAGTGTTTTGCCTTTTTTTATAGTTGAAGGGCTGGAGAGAAGCACTACAATTAGAAAGTGATACAGAGTAGTTAAGTATTGTGAAACAGTCAGGAACTTGGGATGAATGAGGGAAGGACTTGAGCTTAGCATTTTGCTTCAGCTTCCCTCTGAAAACTATTTCTAGAAAAGTGTCCATATTTACAGTTACTAACATCTTTAGATGAAAAATACTTTGTGTACTCTGTCTCACAAATCTAAGGCAAACTCTTTTCATTCCTGGTATTTGAAAATCAAAAGGTAATCTTTCATTTACCTAGTGATTTAACATCTCGGACTACCTTTAATCTGAGGTTTAATTACCTCAGATTGCCTCATAATGACTCAGTGGAGCTTTTTTTTTTTATTTCTTAAAAAAAGACTTTTATTTACCACCGGACAACACCTTAAAAGCAATGGTTCTGAGCATTAATGATTTCAGAGATTAATGCCCTGTGCAATTGGTGTTGAAGAATCTGTTCAAACCAGATGAACTCGGGAGAGGGTAGGATAGAGACAGGTGGAAGATCCCAATGTAATTTCCCTTGTTTTTCTGAAACGTATTGGACTGCTTATTGACCTCAAGTAGTTCAGTCCTGTGTAATGGCTCACAGGTTACACTCTGCATCGTACTGGGGTGTTCGTGTCTCAGAAGGGAAAGTGCCCCGTGTAGAATAACCACAGCACTTCCAGCACAACTTAACTATGCTTCATTTTGTAAAACTAAAATGGATCAAAATATGTATTTTTCCTAAAACAACTGCAAAAATTCATGGAGTACTCACAGATTTGAATAATTGTGATAATTGGCTTGCTACATAATTGAGACATTATATTAATAAAACACTAGCTATAGACACACATCTGGGAATTGAAACTGTTGAACTACTCTTCAGTAAGATCTTAACCTTTTCTTTAAGTCAACAGTTATTGTTTTCACTAGATGGCACTTTGTCTCTCTTCGTCACAATGCAGGAGTTGCTAAAACTCCTTAATTCAGACAAATGCCCACTCTGTCACATCCCCCTCATACAGACTTGTTCAGATCTTAGTATTTGTGTTTACAGACATTTAATGAAGTAATAAAATCTGATTAATAAAGCTTTTTCAAATGAAGATGCATGGAGTAGGAAAGCTTTGCAGTGCAGCCCACACACACCCTGTAAAGAATGGAGGACGCATTTAAAAACAATTACATATGAAAAACAATTGTGGGAAAGGCTTTTTTTTTCCTCCCCTCATCCCAAAGGATGAGAAAAGTGAGTGTATTGTCACTAAAGGTATTTGGAGACTGATGGTATTTCTAACAAGGGTGTAAGCCAAATATTAGAGTGCAGCTAACTCTGTTTAACACCCATGAAATTTCCCCATGTAAATTCAACTACGGATTGTATTCTTCATTTCGACTTGAAATTGGAAAAGAATTGCTGCCATGAGACAGTCAACGTGTCTCCTATTCACTGCTTGGTAAATACATAATTAGTGTATTAAAAAGTGCACCAGAAGTAGGAAAGAGCATGTAAGTCTGTACCCTCTCCTGCTCTACTTAAGTTTACTTCCTTGCCTGTTCCACCATTTCTCCCTGTTTTCCCTTCACCTCCTTTGATAGTTGCCCACTGTGAATGCGTGATAAGGTTCAGCGTGAAACTTGTGAGTACAAGCTACATTTTTTTTTTCTATTTGGGTTTAATGTTTGTCAGAAAACCAAAAGCAATTAAATCAATCAAAAATAAAAACAAAAAATTAATGGATTTCAGTTAGAGAACCCTAGAGGTAGAAACAGTCAGTCATAGCCATTCTTATTCTTGCTTATCTTCCAGGTATTAGCAGTTATATGACTATTTGATCCTTCACCTAACTTTTAGTTATGATGCTGTAAACAACTTTCACAGAGCTTGCATGAGTACTGGTATCAGCAGGGAGAGCTTTGTTAGCATTTGCAATAAAATTAAGTCACAACATCTATGTAGAAAAAAATATCATTCATGTTTATAAAACAGCCGTTCCTCCACTTGAGGGCATTTTCCAAGAAACCAAAGAATTTCTTACTATATATGGTATACACACACACACACACACATATATATAAAAGAGCATTGCAAACTATCACAAGTAAACATTTTGGCCCATTCTCTTCAGTTGTTTTCCTTTTCATAATGGTGATTTTAAAGACCTATGTTCCCTCAAAAGCTTCTTTAGCTGTAACAGCAAGGACCTGGAATTAGTATCTGTATTTACCATTTAAAAAATACACTTCCTCCTCTGCTCAAACAAATAATCATTATAGCATAACCACCATAAGAATATTTGTGTTCACATGAAATAAAATATTATTTTATAACAATTAGTAATCTATAATAATTAACTCTGTACACTATAACATAAAACAAATCAATATCTCTTCATTGCTTTTGTCATATGGATTCCCTACTAGCTTCCATACAAAGAATAGTAACTCTATTTCAAAATATTATGCTGTTCTGTAACTGCTGTATGTTGGAATCTGTCAAGCCAATAAATAAACTGTTTACCTTCCTGCTTTTTGTTCATTACTGGCTATGTATACATTTACATATATTATTGCATAAAATTAGTACAGTTGTCCAAAATTTTCCTGCATGGAACACTGCCAAGTTTTATACACCAAGCCTGAAATTTTCTATGCCAAAGATATATTTGTGTTGGAAAACCAGTTTGGGTTTTTTTTTCCAGTCTTATATTTCAAAATATAACTCTGACTAGATTGGCTTTTCAGCTGGCAGATGAAGTTTAGCTTGGAGACACCTTTGTGTCAGGGATATATCTTTTACTATTTCATGATAGTTTACTCAAATGTGTTTATTTTGAAAGCCAGCCTTCAACAGATGTTTCTTGGTATTTAGGAGCTGAAATTGGTAAAAATTCCATTCTCGCTGAGCATATCCATCCCTTCATAGATGATTGCCCTGCAATTATAATTCCGTATTAAATCTCCCTGGGGAGACAGTACTGACAATAAGAATGGGTACCAGTGCAGCCCTTAGTTCAAGTCCCAGATGTTTGGCCAGGAAGAGCAGGAATCTGAAGATTGCAATGCCAGTGACTTATCCTGAAAACACCACATGATGGGATTTGTTGTCAATACATTAAACTTTTTAAATTGTTTTATGTTTTTTGAGGCCTAAAGAACTGCATATTATATTACAGTCCTAGCAACAGAGTTCTGTGGAAAAAATAATACGCAACCATATAATCAAAACGTCATTATAATGCTTATTTGGAGAGGGACCAGTGAAAGTTATGCAATGAGCATTCATTCTGGCAACTTTTGAATCCCTGACATTGCAACCTTAGTCTTTTAATGTAATGCAAGTGTTTGTATGTGTAATTGGTATAAAATGAATGAAAATTACATATAAGACTGTTTAATGGTCCCAGGTGGATATCTACTGACAAGTCAATTGACATTCATGACATTTTGGAGTGAAGGAACAGCAGAGGAGGCTTTCATAAGGGTTTTAGGCCCTGTTAGAGAGTAAGATTTAAAGATAGCCTGGAGAAACTGCTATTGTGCGTTTGTTTTCTGCAAGAGAAACTTTTTAAAATTTATGCATGACATTGATTTTTCAAAGCAGTGAATATAGTCTTTGACAGATTTGTGACACAGAATGAACATTTCAGTGGAGACTATAATCTCCTTTGGGCTAAAACTAGGTTGAACACTTCTGAGGATGAGATTGTGGAAGAATGTAACCTGGAAAACAGCAGAGGAACAGTTGATGGATCTATGCTTCATGAATTTGACTAGTTTTGTGGGTTTTTTAAACTCATGGTTTTTTTACACAATATAGCATGTTACAGCACACAGTTCTACTGTGTAGCTACGTGGTGGATGACAAAAATTTTCCTTTGGTTGTTTTAAATGAGATAGTTGGTAATTTAATGAGGTGCCTGCCAGTTTTTGTGTTAAAGGAAACTGAATAGTTATTCCCTATTCACCTTCTCCGTATGATTCATATCTTTCTTCATGTCTTTTCCAAAGTGGAGAATCCTAATCTATGTGGCTTGCCCCAAATCAATATCATTATCCTCCTTTGGCTATCCTTGTTGCTTTTCTCTGTATTTTTCCTGGTTCTGATTTGCCCTTTTAAAATCAGGCTTTAGGAGGTACTAAATTTGCATAGGGTTTATAATTAGCAGTGTATAAGGGATTTATATAGTGCCATTTCCTTTTTTGTTATCAACTTCTTTCCTAATAAGTCTCAACATACAATTTTCTCTTTTGACTAGAAATGAATATTGATTGACATTTTCAGAGAACTATCCATGACTTCAAAATCCCTCTCCTGAGTATCAATACATTATTCAGAGCCATCACTGTATATATTTCATTATTTTCTCCATATGCATTCAGTTCACACCGGATTTTATCTGCCATTTTATCTCTAAGTCATTCAGTTTTTTGAGATCTTCCTGCAACTCTTCATGGTCAACTCCAGTTTTGACTGTTTTAAATTTGAAAAGCAAGTTGAAAGTCCCAGTGCAGATTTCTGTGGACAATTTAATAGCTTTCCATAATTTGTTTCTGTCCTTTTTTTTGTTAGTTTTTCATCAGTTATTAATTCATGAGGAAAACCATCTCTCTTACTCCATGGCAGCATAGCCTGTTTGCTCTTAAATTTTAAAAAATAACTCCTTGGAAGTCAAATATACTATACCAACTTTTTTTTGCAAATATTTTGATAAGTTATGGAATGCAGGGTCACCCAGTTGGACTGCTAACAAGGCTAAAATTGTACATCAAAGCTTCTGTTGTCACCTACCAAAATCAGAAACACAGAGCATCCAACAGCTTTTTGGCAAATTGTTGCAAATGTGGCTTTCTAATAAGTTATTAATAAAAAATCATTATTTAAGTGAAATATGGAAATAAGCAAAACAAGACAGAATTTGGTAAAAATCACTTCCAAATTGTGGACCAGTACAGTTTCTTATATTTCTGATGGCAGCCATACATACTCAGACATTAAGATCCTCAAGCAGGCAAGAAAACAAGAGAGTCAGAATCTGTGTATGTCTGTATCTATAGCTTATTAATTAGAGCTTTTATATAGGAGTAGCAAATTCATCTAAGATAGAGAAGATCTAGGATTGAATCAGACAGGCTGAGAATCCACGTAAATGTTCTGTCTACTTTGATATCAAGGAGGGATGTCTCCGTTTCCTTGGGGAAGGGCGGATTTCAGTTATATATTGGCACCAAAAGAGGGCTAACAACGGAAAACTGGCGCAGAAGTAGGTGACCAACACTGAAATACATATCATTATGCCTGTACAATGAGATATCTGTCTTAGAGCTGACTGAGCTAGGTCTGAAACTGGGAAACAGCATAATCATGAACATGCTAATTAGCCTCACAGAAAGACTGGGCCCTACCACCTTAGGTACAGTGTCAGACTAATATAGGTTTGTCGCTTTTGGATCCCAAGTATCTCCGGTTGGACCCATACGATACTAAGCAAATGTACCAGCTCAGAGTTATGCCTTCAGGGGTCCCAGAACATGCTTTCTTAACATGCCCTAGGCATCCCCTAAACTCCCCTTGTGGCCCACAATGCATGAAGACATTTTCCAGCTGTAGGTCTGTACATTGATTTGTCTGAAACAAATTGCTTGGGACGTGAAACTTTGGCAGTTATTTTGGTTTAGCAATAGTCACGCAACAAATACCTCATGGATGCTGCTGTGTTCATCTTTCAAATTTGCTGCTAACTGTGCTGCTTCAGTTGTTCAATGCTGTATTTGCCTTAGTAGGGCAACTCACGTAGTAAATTCTTTTCAGGGAAAAAGCCTATCTAATGAGGTGTTTGACATCAAACGTGCTAATAAAGCCACATTAATAACATGATTGTCTTTAAAATAAATATAGGAGAAATAGGAGTCTTTTTAAAGGACAGAAAAGTACTGTCTGTCAGTTTCAGTCAAGTAGTAATAAACAAAAGAGATAATAAGAAAGTAATGTTAAGAGATTTTGAGAAGAGAAATTATATCTAGACTATTTTTTAGGGAAATAGATTGTTCAGTAGTATTTCAATGCTTGAGACTCATTTTCAGCCATTCTGTTTCTCAATCTTGTTCTTCTCTTTGTTTTACAACACTTGTTTGGGCAGCATGTTATATTAGTAAACACGATCTTACCAGTGAGATGACAGAAAAGAGGTCAATTCCTACTTCTGTTCTCAGTTATACAAACTCAATGTCAATTGTTTGAGCTCAATAGAGTTATTTCTGGAACACTCTGACATACGAGAGATCTGAATGTGGTATCTAGAGTTCTGGATATGTTCACTGGATATGTTATTTTTCACTCCAAGTGGAACGTACGGAGTACTCTATATAGATGAATTAGTCTCAAAAAGTTATAAACAAGAGACCACAAATCATAATGCGAAACATGGTGCTACATACAGGCAGATAGACACGCAGACCAAATACTGCCGGTAATTCCTGCTTATGTCCTGTTACACAATATCTCAGTAAGAGACAAAACTCAGTGCATCACAGAGGCTTGCTAAAGTCTTTCATTTATAAAGCTGTTACTAGAAAACCCCACTGAAGTTTAGGTGACTAATAGCATGCATCCGTTTTTCCTTGCTAAACCTGAGGAAATCGGGAACTTTGTGATGCTCCAGCTTTCAGAAGCCATTGTTCAAGTCCATATTCCTCACACATGCCTGATGCCTTAGGCAACATGAGTAGAATTTAATATATTCTGAGGAAGCATTAGTACCTTCAGTCTTCCCTCAGCATCAGAGAAGTTACTTGTAGGAGACATCTGTGATCAGCTGTTTTCAGAATTTCCACTTGAAGAATCCGTTAAGCGCTTGAAAATAACTTATATAATCACTGTTAGCAGAGGTCAAAAGGAGATAGTGAGGTCAAGATCCACCTGATGACCCTTAATTACAACAAGTGTATGAATCAGGAAGATGGACTTCTTCCACAGCTGCAAGCCATGACAGAGGTCCAAGTAAAATTTCCATGGATTATAAACTTATCCATCTAGCATAAAGTACAGAGAAATTTGGAATAGGGAAAATAAGAATAGAAACAGGATAAGCAAAAAAAAAAAAAAACAAAACAGTTGCCTAATATGACCAGGATGATTGCTAATTAGAATAGTCTTTCCTAAATTATAAACTTACAGAATAAAGGTGTTCAGCACTACTTCAACTATTCAACTTTGCAGAACCAGTAGTGTAAGCTGTACTTTTTTGAAAACATTATTCCAGTATTCTTTTGTATTTATAATGAAGATACCTGTAAAATGAACTATACAAACATATTGTATATACAGAAATACAAGGAAATCAGCAGTTCTAAAAGGGAAACAGGATAATCAAATGCCTGAGTAAGAAAACGAGGCACTTCAAATGTTTTGTTATGTTTTCCAATCTGTACAGTCAGTCATCTGCTCTCCTTTTTTTCCCTTGCCTCATTCAGGATGTTGCAAATATGCAGCTGCCTGCTCAATGGAGTTAATGAATTCCAGCACAGGTGCTTTTGATTGTATTGTATAATCAAAACCCTTTTTCTTTTTCCTATTCCTCTCTTCCTCTCTTTGCATCTTTACTGTGCTTTACATCTCTCTTTTTTTTTTTTTTTTTTTTTTTTTTTTGGATAGTAGGAAGAACTGTGGATTGGTATTTATGTTGCCAAATGAAAACAGTTCTGTATAAAAGGGTAATAAAGTTAATGTAACAGAGCTGAGTTTGAAGATTAGAGTTTGAGCAAACAGATCCAGTGCAGAAACTGAGTTTTGCAGACATGTTATTGACATTGTTTGTAACTTGTAACTTGAGATTTTCTCATGTGTCTGTGTTTTTTGACAAGACTTTTGTGGGACTTCGAAACATTTTGAAACCATGACATGCTAAATACAGAAGGTAGAATAGAGAAGACTGAAGGTTAAACCACTGACATCTATCATTAAAAATTAAATCCTGGTCCTACTGAAGTTGTGGCAAACTTCCCAACAACTTCATTAGACTCAGAAAATCAGAATTTTTTTTTCAAGGTAGGTAAAAATTAATTTTATGTTTAGCTTTGCATGGCTCAGAGTTGCCGTTAAGTATATTCAGGATAAATGTCGTCTTTCATTGTCTGAAAAAAGCAGATTCTGGTTCAGGCTCTTTTATCAAAGAAATAAAGACTTGGATGATGTCTTCAAGTTAGGCTGTGGTATTAGAAACCCTCTGAATTTCTAGGACGTATGAACAGAATAAAGGAAATCTCAACTGTATAGAAAGTCTGTACAAGGACAACTAGGAAGCTTGATTTGCGCAAGCAGTTTGTGGATGGCAAATGTCAGCTGACAAACGCTTTGTGTTGATATGGAAAATGCATTAGAACTGACTAAACCCTGTGCATTTAGTTAGCAGCAGATCAAAAGAAAAACCCAACAAATTAGAGATTATTTTGATTTACTGACAAAGAATGCCGTTTATGTAAATGAAAACTCATAGTAGAGCCCTGCAGAAGCTCCCCACTGTCAACGCGTTAACAAACAATATGCAGCATGGAACAGGGATAAAGTAGTTTAACACCTTCCAGTAAAAAACAAAACAAAACAAAACCCAAAAACAAACAAACAAACAAAACACCAAAAAACCAAACCCTCAGGTTTTCAAAAACAGAAAAGCAGCAAGACGACCCAAATGCAACTTGTCTTGTACTTTCTACAGTCACAAGCTGAAAACAAAAGGAAAATTACCTACAACTGAGAAAGAGATGTGAAATTTCAGAAATGTTACATTATGAGTTGTTCTGAAATACTAAAATAATAAGAGATACCAAAAGGAGAGACTAGAACTAAGAGTTGTTACTTAAGAGTTTGGTAAAATATGACAAAGCTATTGACTCATTCTAACACGTGATTTAACAGATCAAAAATATTTGTCCATTAAAAATATAAAAAAGAGGAGATAAGACAGTTTAGCTGATATTTAGTAATTCAGAAGGAAGTTCTTATCTTTGAGTCAATTGGGCTAAAGATATCGCAGAACGCACATTAATACAAAGAGTCTTATTTTTAACATTAATGAGCAACTTACCTACAACAATTAGATCAGGATGGGAACTAGCCTTGCACAGCTGATAAACAGGTACTGAATCCTGCTGTAAAGATGGCAGTTGTTGTATGAACTCCAAAACCAGTAGATGACATGGCTGTAACATAAGGCACACTTCCAAAGGCTCCCTAAAACCAAAAGCTGAAGCCCCTTATGAGGGGTGAGTGTCACCGATGGTGCCGCACAGCCTTCCTGGGCAGTGCTGTCGGGTCCTGGCTCCAGCCACCGCGGGGCTCACCCGCAGCTGCCCTCAGTGGTCCCAGACAGCGAGGAGCTGTACAGCACTGCTGAGGTTGTCAGAACTTTTTCTAAAATGCAGTTTAATTTCCTGTTTTCTAGGGACTGCTAAGGGTATCTTCCCATAGCAGGAATTCCAGACTACAACTCTAATGAGATAAATATATACAGGAGAGACAAGGTGAATAAATCCTGTCCTCAGCTAATAGCTGGACAAACAAAGCTCTCTCTTCAAGCTTTCATTTTCAGGTCATGTTATTAAATCACTCGTGCTATCTATCGAACATGCCAGAAACTCAAGAGTCAATCAACCTCAGGTGGGTGGCATGTAAAAAAAAATGCTTAGACAATGGGGAAGATAGGTGAGGTGGGAACTGATTTAACTCTCGTAATACATTTCCAGCTTATTATTGGCATAAGAGGAATCCAAGGGCGGAATTAGACAAAATGCTTGATGCATTTAATATTCCAGAGGAAAGGTGTACTGAGTAAAGTAAACTGAAAATTTAAGCAGTAGCACTGATGCATCTTGCCATGTCAGTTAGCCTGATGATAATGCCTAACCTTTCAGATTTCTGTCTGGATATCAGCACACTCTCCTACACATTTCAAGAAAGCAAAATCTGTAGAAAAAACTCTGCTTTTGCTTAATCTGCTATTATTCATAAAATAAAGGTCCCGGTTTTCCCAAACTCTAGGAAGAACCATATCTAGGGTACAGATTTTATAGGCAAGTCCTGTGCTGAGCATCACCAAGTTCAGTTTACTTTTCTTATTTACTTAGTGCTTTATTTCCCATGAATGGATTCGGAAAAAAATAATATGCTTTCCATTTGGTAAACAATGGTGGCAATCCCTCTCATGCCTGGTCCTTTCCACCCCTTCCTTTTATCTTTTTAATAGAGACTGTATCACACAGCTTTTTGTTTGCTTATTTGTTACTGTTTGTCTGCTGCTGGCCATTATGGCATCACCAGGCTTGCCAGAAGAGCCTGGGGTAATGTTATTGTTCTGTAAGTAATTGCAATGTCCTCAAGGCTATGCAAAAGAAGATGAAAATGATCTTTCTGCCCCATGACTCATCATCATAAAGACTGTTAAGCAGTTATTTTCTCACAAGAGCTCCTGATGCCTTCATACTGCAACTTTTCCAGTAGTCGAGACCTGTTCAAGAGCAGTTTAAAATGCTTTATCGCACAGGAGGGGCAAAACAGAGCTATTATCTTCAGTCTTAAAATAAGAAGAGAACTGAAAAATAACTTAAACTCAGATTCGCTGATCTGATGCTGCTGTTATGTTTTCTGCATGTGAGTTAGTTTTACCTGAATTAATTAGATCAGCTGATCTCAAAGAGAATTTTAATACATGGGAATGTAATTGGAGAGAGTGCTAGTTATCCAGTATACTTTCAAATTGTGACTAAGAGGAACTACCTGCCCAATTTCATGTCTACATCCCTATCAAAAGGGATTTTAATGTTTCAAATCAAAGATAAGTACCCTAGGACTGAATGAAATGAGAACTCTGGATCCATAGTATGATCATTAAGCTTAGCCATCAGCTAATCAAAACTGTGAATTTCTGTAAATACACAGATGTACCAATTTTCATGTGCAGAAGCAGCTCAGAAACTGATGTGCACCTAAGCTAACCAGGAACAAGAACAATCTCAATGTCTGGAGAGAGTTAGTAGTTTTAGAGCAAACCTCATATGCACAAGTTCTTTTGACTCCCTGTGAAATGCAGTGACAGATTTCTGCTTTGTTTTAAAAATGTGACAGGAAGTGAAACTACCAAGCAATACAGATGAGTTGAATTCGTGTTGCCAGGCAAATGTACATTTTGCACAAACTCTGAAGCAGGCTTTCAGAAGAAGCAAAGGGGAAAGTGGATATATTAAGATGAATGGAGCATACAATTTCAGTAACCTTGAAACATGTCAAGATCTTGCAGTTGTCTCCAGGCTAACAGTTGTAAATTCAAGAAATGCGGAGTTAAATATGTACGTAAAAGAAGGGGGGGGGGGGGGCAGCAAAGCTAATATGCAATGAATGCTAATATACAAGCATATTCAGAGTATCAAAAGATTAAACTAGAACCTAACAACTACTCAGTTCCCACCGTTGCATTTTCTGATTTACAGTCCCGCAAGTGGAAGTGGGGAAGATGATCCAACTTAGAAGCAGAATTCCAAAATGGTAACAGGCAAACGCTCTCCTGACTCCACCGATACACTTGCTGCAAAGCACCAAACCATTTAATACCCTCACGCTTCTACATCTCAGACATCTGTTTCACTATTAAGAAAGCTGGACGTGGTGGCCCTTGAAAGATGGAATAACTCCATCTCAAATGCGTTACAGAGATAAAACAGGCTGCCAACTGGTAGAAACGGGAGATACGTTTGCCAGGCTAATGTAAAAACAATGTTGTTGGGAGGCGTCTGAGGAATGGGATGCAAGTGTTCCACAGGGAATGGAAACGGTGTAGCTCGACAACTTAGTCCACCATTGGATTTGTTTATTTATTTATTTCCAGAGCAGGGCTTTGTATTAACTTCCCTTCTCCCCTTGCATTTCTCGGGATTCTCTGAGTTCCATTACCCCAGTACTGGAGCGGAGAGGGAGAAGCTCCCTCCTTCCTGAGATGGGCATAGCAACCCCTGGATGCTACACTCTGGGCCCCAGCTCAAGCAAGGTCAGCGGCAGAGAAGCCAAACTGCCTCAGAGTAAGGATTACTCAGCCTGAATGAAAGTAATAATAATTAAAATAATACAATTTTTGGAGCTGAAGTGGAAACCAACAAAAAAATAATATTAGTTATCACAAGATTTCCAGCTCTGGTGTGTGGTTGCAGAAGGCGTGGTAGCAATGCTGGTGAAGTCCAGAACCTGAAGAGATGCTCCAACTTTCTGAGGTTTTTTTTTGTCTGGCATGTTTTTAACAGATA
Organism: Calonectris borealis; assembly: GCF_964195595.1. Lineage (NCBI taxonomy): Eukaryota > Metazoa > Chordata > Aves > Procellariiformes > Procellariidae > Calonectris > Calonectris borealis. The sequence goes on along the minus strand of NC_134316.1, from coordinate 49,611,728 downwards.
AACATTTGTTTTGCATATTTCTGCAAGAAAAGATTGATGCTTTACAAACAATATTCAGTTACAGTCAGCGCAACCTACTAATCTCTCCATTCAGATATGAACATGGCAACTGAAGGACAACACTACATCTTTAGTCCATTGATATATCTCAGTACAGACAACTTCTGGGAGAAATCCCATGGAGAATCCCTTACGTTCACGAAAAACCGATAGTCATCGTGTAGATGCTCATTGTTATATATCAAATGCAGTTACCAAGATCCTGTATAAAACAGGGTGAAGCTTCTCATGTGTTTCTATGAGAACAGGTTGCTTTTTCCAATGCTTGGCAGCCAGACTGCTGGCCTGCAGCAAAACTTCTACTGTGTGTATGCAGATAAATTGCATATGTGAAGCAGAGCCAACACTGCTCCTCAGAAGTTAATCTGCACGTGAATAGAATGGCTCACTATTGCAGATATGATGAGTTTGATGTGTCATAGTTGCTTTCTGTGACTGTGTGTATGATTTATCTAGAACTGCCCCAGTGTTCAACATTTAAAAATTGTCAGCTGTAATGTCAGGATGAAAGAAAAATGGAAGAGGCTGCGTTACAATCAATTTGCTGCTGGCACAGCATATGTTAGTGACATTATGTGAGCATCATATATTAAAACTGCCTTTCTACACATGACTTTAAGGCATATTCATGTCTGTGAGACCAGAATCTGGAAGATTCAAGCTGTTATTTTCCGCCCTTGTCTATTGACTGCAATGAGTATCAGTGCAGAAGAAGTAGGAGTGCTACCACCTTGTGATAAGGAATTGGAATTGCTCAGTTCGGGCAAGAAGTCCCCTTTAGAAAAGGACCACCCTTTTTTTTTTGTTGTGAATCAGCATATAAGTAGTCAGAAGAGGTCGGAGAATCCTGCTTGCAAATGAAAATACAGAGAAATTCTATAGACAAGAAATTACTTAGGAAGTGACATGGAAATTAGCTGGGTGAAGGTCCTGGTTGAAATGATATTGTGAAGTCCCAGATTTAAGAGATAAAATTCAAATGCAGGATCTGTAGTTAAATAACTAAGTAATACTGTAGCACCTGACCTTTATCGGGATAATAAGTGCAATAAGGCTGGACATCCTTAATCAGTTAAGACCTGATAAGAGTGTCACCACATTAGAGTAATGAGAGGTATAAGGGGGAATTTTGTAGTATAAGGTTTGAGAGTGTATTCTGTAACATGGAATGATGTGCACAGAAATATGAACAACAACAACGAAAGTATTACAATAAGACATTTATTCTCTATCCTCCCATATTTGGCAAATGACTTCAGGAAAAATGGGTATGCTTTCAGGTGATGGCCAATTCAGCTATTCAACAAACTACCATTTTCCCCAAACAAATCAGTGGGAGAAAGTAAGTGAAGCACAAATATCTTAATTTTACCTTCCTATGTTTGTGTGGAGTCAGGGCTAGATTAAAAACATAGTAAATTACTTACTTTAGTTACAGATTATAAATTCAGGAAGTTTGCACTGTAACCTGAAAGATGCCCAAAACAATTCCTGTACAAACTTGATTTTTTTTTAGGAAAACAGAGGGAGATTTTGCGTTGGAGACTTGTTTTTTACACTGTAAAGTAAGTTGGAAATGTCAGGCACAAGATAATATTTCACAGCTTGCAGTTATGTTGTGTTAAGAATCACTGGGCAGAAGGATTAAGTTGCAAGCTTCAAATTGGATAAACCAGTGTGCCTTACCTGTGAAGACTAAGTTGTCATGGCATCTGGTTATTCTACCTAGCAACCTTCTACTTCTATGTAAATTTGCAGCAGTAAGGAAAAAAAACATTTCTCCAGTACCTGTTGCAATTCTGGCATTCTTTTGCTTGGAATAGGAGGGTCTGCTTCTGCTTCATTGCAAAAATGAATGGTTAAAGCTGGTGATTAAGCTACCCAAGATAAAAACAATTTAGGTGTACCAAGTAGTGATTCCATGGGAACTATATTTCTTTCTCTACCCTCCCCTTTGCAGTTAATCCAACCCCTCCTCTACTCCCTAATTGGTGTACAGTATGAGTATACACATCTGTTCCAGGATGATGGATCCATCTTCTAGAACAGGCACTAGATAAGTGGAAAGGTCATACCAGGGGCTGGGTTTGCCTAGGCCAGAAATACTTTGATGAGGAAGAATAAACACGAGGACACCTAAGCCATGTAGTCAGTGTGACTGACTATAGCTGGGAGCCAGTTAGCAGCAGCCAAGATCAGGAAATAACCTAGCAGGCCTTAAGGTTTTTGTGAAAGGGGAAGATTTATGAACAGATGTAGACTTAGACCTCTGTCTTGCTTTCACAACATGGTGTCTAACTGGCAAGAGGGATTTTAGTATTCCTGGTATAGGCACTACTGGGGGGGAGAGGGGGGGAAGTGTTCATGCACTGGTCAAAATAGACTTAAAAATATAAGATAAAGGAAAAACTGTGTTTTGTCATTCAGCCATTTTTGTGTGCATCTCATGCTTTCACTAGAATCTTGGTGATGCAGATGAAAAGACCTACCAAGCGTGTATAGCAAATTAATAACAGAGCCAAAAAAAGTATTTTGTATTTATCACCAGCCCCTTCTTCTCCCTCTTGTTAACAGAAATATTGTCAAAATTCAGTTTATGTTCCCAAGAAAGAATAAATATGTTGTTATCCATGATACATGCATTTAAGCTTTGATTACTGTAATTCAGTAGAATCCATTTGATTCTTTCCCACATTTTATAAATAAATAAATTTGTATGTACAAGTGAGGTTTTACCCTAGTCAACAGTCATCTCTACAACTGTAGCTATTAGACTCAGCCTCCATACAACATTAAATTGTTGCACTGATTTTTAAAAGGTCCCACTATAATTCTTCAGGTAGTCCATTCCAAGGTTCCTTTTGCACTAATTTCTTTCATTCTTCTTTATGCATCAGTATGTTTAAATTCTGATAATTTTAATTTTATCTGAAGAAATGGACATTTGTTTTGATTAAATGTTTTGACAAGGATATTCTTGGTTTATTTATACATTGTTAATTTTGCCACAATTTAGATGAGAAATGCCTCTTTTGCAGAGTCTTGCTTGAACCTCAAGTTTGAAGCAATATGTGAGTGAACACTTTAAAGTGATATTTTTATTGCACTCTAATGTATATTTTTGAAGTATAAGCCTGGAGGTGTAGCAATTATTGCAGAACTAAATATTTGTAACTACTAATTATTAAAACCACAAAAAAACCCAAAATATAAAATGCCAGTTAATAGTACACTTCTCATGGGTGCAAATACCTAAAATTACAGAATATTCATTTTTTAAAATTTGAACAGGGAAAAAATATATTATCCAATATTTGAATTGTTTTAATACTGTTAAAGGAAGCTACTACTATGGTTCTAGAACTTTCAGACGATAGTAGCATCAAAATATTTTTCATTCATATTGCAAAAAAACTGGTAATTTAGAAGTAGTTGCACTATTTGACTTTGTTCTTTTAAGCCTTTATTTCATAAAAGTGTTTTGAACCAACCTCTTGTACCACCTACTTCTTTAGCTGGGTAAAAAATTTAAGCTCCTACCTTCAGAATCATAACAAATCTAGGCTTTGTCTTCATTAGCAAGCTCTATGGCTCAAAAGGAGTAAATCTGTAGGCAGAAAAAAATTGTGTCAGAAACTTGACAACTATAGTATTTTCATTTCAGGGGTTTTTGGCTCCAAGTAGTTCTAATCTCGTCCTGTAGACTCAGTGACCATTAGTAGTTGCAGTGCGTTAGATTAGGTACCGTCCTATTTTATTTTTTTAAAACAGGAATCCTGTTTTCGTGTTCCAGGCTGCTCTGTGACATGAACCAAAGTGCACTAAATACTAATGATAGAGATTTCCTCCAAAAGTACACTCCTAATCTAAACTGAAATTGCTAACGTGTCTCAGACAGCCAAATAGATGTTTCGCCTTTCCCAGTGGCCTCATTGGTGTAGCTATTCAAAAACAGCGAGATAGCTCCAAAAGGCAAAACTGACAGAGGATTTGCACAGCACACCTAAAAGAATATTCCTGTGACATTTGGTCAAGTTTCACTTTAAGGCTGTTTTCCACATTCTGTGTAAAATCTGTTAACACCAGGTCATATTTGCAATATTTGTTTCTCCAAAAATGCCTACCTAAGTATGTTTCTGGATAGCTTAAACTCCTTTGTGGATCAGATTAGATGCTGAAATTCCATCCCTGCAATTCTTCAGTCTTTTATTCTTAAATCTGTCCTCTCTTCTCTGCTTTTATTCTAAGCCAATTTGGATAGCTGTCTGCATGGCTGTCTGTCTTGCAAGGGATGCTTCCATAAGTTCTGAGCTCTCCCATGACTTGTGATAAGTATCAAGACTCCATTACTCACCTGTTCGGATTTGAATCATAGAATCATTAAGTTTGGAAAAGACCTCTAAGATCATCAAGTCCAACCATCAACCCAACACCACCATGCCCACTACACCATGTCCCTAAGGGCCTCATCTACATGTCTTTTAAATACTTCCAGGGATGGTGACTCAACCACTTCCCTGGGCAACCTGTTCCAAGGCCTGACCACTCTTTCAGTAAAGAAATTTCTCCTAATGTCCAGTCTAAACCTCCCCTGGTGCAACTTGAGGCCATTTCCTCTTGTCCTATCGCTTGTTACTTGGGAGAAGAGACCAACCCCCACCTCACTACAACCTCCTTTCAGGTAGTTGTAGAGAGCGATAAGGTCTCCCCTGAGCTTCCTCTTTTCCAGACAAAACAGTCCCAGTTCCCTCAGTCGCTCCTCATCAGACTTGTGCTCCAGGCCCTTCACCAGCTTCGTTGCCCTTCTCTGGACACGCTCCAGCACCTCCATGTCCTTCTTGTAGTGAGGGGCCCAAAACTGAACACAGTATTCGAGGTGCGGCCTCACCAGTGCCAAGTGCAGGGGCACGATCACCTCCCTGCTCCTGCTGGCCACACTATTTCTGATACAGGCCAGGATACCGTTGGCCTTCTTGGCCACCTGGGCACACTGCTGGCTCATGTTCAGCCGGCTGTCAACCAGCACTCCCAGGTCCTTTTCCTCTGGACAGCTTTCAAGCCACTCTTTCCCAAGCCTGTTGGGGAAGCGTTGCATGGGGTTGTTGTGGCTGAAGAGCAGGACCTGGCACTTGGCCTTGTTGAACCTCATGCAATTGGCCTCAGCCCATCAATCCAGCCTGTCCAGGTCCCTCTGCAGAGCCTTCCTACCCTCCAGCAGATCAACACTCCCGCCCAGCTTGGTGTCGTCTGCAAACTTACTGAGGGAGCACTCGATCCCCTCGTCCAGATCATTGATCAAGATACTGAACAGGACCGGCCCCAGTACTGAGCCCTGGGGAACACCGCTCGTGCCCGGCCGCCAACTGGATTTAACTCCGTTCACCACAACTCTCTGGGCCCGGCCGTCCAGCCAGTTTTTTACCCAGTGAAGAGTGCACCTGTCTAGGCCGTGAGCTGCCAACTTCTCTAGGAGAATGCTGTGGGAGACAGCGTCGAAGGCTTTACCGAAGTCCAGGTAGACCACATCCACAGCCTTTTCCTCATCCACGAGGCAGGTCACCTGGAAGGAGATCAGGTTGGTCAAGCAGGATCTGCCTTCCATGAACCTGTGCTGGCTGGGCCTGATCCCCTGGTTGTCCTGCCCATGGCTTGTGAGCACCCTCAAGACAAACCACTCCATAATCTTCCCCGGCACCGAGGTCAGACTGATTAAGTATTTACTCATACTGTGTTTATATTATGAGTTTTCAGTAGGCTATTGTATGCATTACTGATATGTCACAACACCTTAATAGAATATGGGAGAAAAAAGTAAAAGTTTACGCAATAATATTTTCTGAGCCTCCAAAGAAAGTACATTTTATAGAATTTTCTAAATATTTCTTACACTTTTCAATTCATACAAAAAAATAGGTTTAATCAAATTAAAGTGATTCTGTCAATCAGGATCTTTGAAACTTCCTTAAGTCTCTTTAGAAAGGGACAGAAAACGAAAAACAATTTTTGGTTTATGAATGACATTAATTTCACCTTCTTTCTCAGGGCATTTTAAGGGGAAAAAAAAACAAATCAGATTTGCCCCATTGTTATTTCTAATGCCTGCTTTTACTACATCATGTTTTGCTGGAATGCTGATAGTATCTGAGTTTGGTAACCAGCTTCATACAACTCAATGCTATACGTACGTCCTTCTCATTATATTATGTCTTTTTTGTCAAATTGCTGTTCTTTTTATTTGGCAAAGACTATTATGGTATTATCATCATACTTTTGTATCCAACTCAATATCTGTGCTGATTTTGGCTGGGATAGAGTTAATTTTCTTCATAGAAGCTAGTATGGGGCTGTGTTCTAGATTTGTGAATGAAAACAGTGTTGATAACACAGAGATGTTTTTGTTATTGCTGAGCAGTGCTTACACAGAGTCAAGGCCTTTTCTGCTCCTCACCCCACCCCACCAGCGAGTAGGCTGGGGGAGCACAAGTTGGGAGGGGACACAGCCAGGACAGCTGACCCCAACTGACCAAAGGGATATTCCACACCATATGATGTCACTTTTACTCTTCCGATTCTCTTCCGCATTCCAACTGGGGACAGTGAGCGTGCGGTTGTGTGGTGCTTAGTTGTCTGCTGGGGTTAAACCATGACAATATCCCTCTGTATTAATATGAGAGAAACTCTTCTGTGAAAAATTTCTTTCCCTGACTGCCACTTCCTCTTGCGCTTGTAGCCTCTTTCATAATATGCTAACATTCCTCTGATATGACACTTGGTTCCAAAAAAAGAATTAGTCAGTCTTCCAAGACCCTTACAAGGCATACAGCGCAGACTTTGTACGCTGTGGGGGGTGGGAAAAGAATGTCATTAAAAAAGTAAGGAAGAAGGGATTTTCCCAATCTAAGCAGCGTGTCCAGGCCTGAAATCCAGGTTGCAATTTAAAGCTTAAGTTTTGATTTGCCATTAATCCTAACTCTTTATTTAAAAATAAAATGGAAAAAAATGGCAAAGAATATGTGAGCATGTTTGATTTGTCTCCATGAAATCCCTTGCTGTGTTATTAATAAATGTTATGGTATTGGTAGCAATGTGATAGTTTTTAAAGATTTCTTTTAAATTCTGGATTGCTGTTTATTGACATTATTAGGAAAACTTCAGATCTTAGTACTGAAAATGGCTTACTAAGTTGATTCTTCCCATCCTGCATAGTTAATTTTTTTTTCTGCTCAGCCCTATGTATTGGCTAGATGCATGTGTGGTCAAATAGTTCTTTAGTGGTTAATTCAAAGGATAAAAATACCTTACTACAAACTAGTCGAGGTTCTTCCTTAGTTCCAATGGTATCTGCCTATACTGATAACTTCAATTTCCCACTGATTACAGGATTTTGTGAAATAAATTGTAGAAATGTAAATTCCACAGTTATAATTTTGTGGTGTTAGAAAGTATTTCAAATTGTGCATAAACCACGTTTAATATGTCCTTTAGTGCAGCATATGAATATTCATAAAAATGAAAGTGAATGTTTTGAGGGCATTCAAATAGAGAGGGGGGAGGAAATGAAGCTAAAAGAATAAGTAGACTCATTTTTGCTTATTACTGCATTTGGTTTAACTAAACAAGAAATTACTTCTATTCCTCTGACATTATTCAGAATATGGTGGTATATAAATGTTTAACCATCTTGAAGAGACTCTGTCTGGGTCAAACTGTATTACCTTTTATCTACATTGAAATCCCAAACTTTATTTCCACTGAAAAGGCACGTTAGTACCCCTTGACAGCATCTCAGCACTCTTTTTCCTATGCAAATATTTGTCTCTTGTCATTCTGCAAGAATAACTACATCATATTTTATTTGTTTACCTCATCAACTTCCAAGCAATCCCACTTCATTTCCCTGCATTTAACATACTTAGCAGTAGCTTGAGTACATTCTGTGCTAGTCAATTACTGACATTCTCTTTGATTTCAAAAGTTCCATATACCCATTTATTTTCTTTCTGGAAACCCAAGTGAAAGGAACTATTCATCCAATTCAATAGTGATTTTGCCTTCAGTCTTCATAAATTTGTCTCTTAATCTTTTTCTTTGTATGACTGCCACCGATTACTTCTCATACATTGCTATTAATATTATTGCTGAGACAAATGCCATCTGATTTGTCCAACTCCTGTAAATAGAATATACCTAATAACATTTTGTGGTTTCTTATGTTAATTTCTTTATCCTTTCTTTCATGACACATCACTACTACTGATTAATAATAATAATAATAATAATAATAATAATCTCTAAATTTTGGGAGGAAAATGGAAATATTTCTCACTTCCAAAATAGCATTTGAAAAGCCTGAAACAAAAGATATTAAAACCCTGTATTTTTAGTCAATTTTTGAAGAAAACAGAAGTAAAGCCCTCAGTTATGCATCGACAACATCCCTACCTCAGCACCTTCTGAAGATTCCAGTAAATCATCAGTTGTCATCAGACCACTTTCTCTGCAGTTGCTGCTGTTTGAAATTTGTAGTGGATATCCATCCATGCTTTCTTGGCTATTTCTTCTGAAATCTAATTGTAATTTTATTCTTTCTTAATTAAAAAAGCACCCAAAAGTGCAAGTAAGATCATGGTAGCTTACACTGTTTGGCAACATTGCTAATTGTCTTCAATTCTTTTAAACCAAGCAGACCTTCAGCTAGTATTCCTCTATGGGATATGGAATATACAATAATGGGATATGGAATATACAAGAACTCATTTTAGTTTACAGATCTTCTCTTTAGTTGTGAAAAAAAAAATATTACTCATTTAGTTTATGTTAGTCTTTGTTAGAATCCTCCTTCTGCTTGGTTAGCAATTTTCCTCCTTTCTACAGCATGGTAAATTGTGCCACTAGCATAACTATCAACACATCACTGTTTTATGATATTTGAACATGCCTGCTTTCAAATCTAGCACAGTGGCAAACAACACAAATATATCTCCTTCCAAAAAGAAATGAAAAGTAACAGTTGTTAGTGTCAAATAACAATATGAACTACTCCCAGAGTAGCAAATAATGGGCTGCTGAAAACCTGAGCTCAAATTTGGAAGTGTGTGGAAGAAGTAAACCACAAATCTAAACTGCCTCAACTTTCTAGGGAAAAGTTGAATCTTGATTTTTCTGACGTTGAGGGTTTTGCTAGGTGATCAAGATTGATCAACTAATGTGGCTTAAGAACGTTATTGCCCATCAGTTTAGCCACAATCTACATTCGTGCTCATACTCTGAAGCTTCTCAGCTGTGAACTGTGATGATGAACTTAGCTAAATACCTGCTGCTTCTATTTCAGATAGACTACAAAGGTATACTTGCTTTTATAGTCTCTCTTTACACTAAAAAACAAAGAAAACCAAACTCCCAAAAGAATGATCAGAAATTTCTTGATACACAACAGCACAGCCTAACTACTAGGTGTTTGCTGCTCAGAGAGCTGTGTCATCAAATGTAGTATATTGTGTTTTGACCTTTTGAAGCAGAAGCCCGGTTGTCTATTTCCTCGGTTAATGTTCTGTCTATTAATGTAATGCATAAAAAAGAAAATAACCTTTTCTTCTTCCTAGTCTGGTCATAGCTGGAGAGGGAGTGGGGAGAAACAGGTCCACTTGCTCAGTTCTTTGAAGGAAAGAATATTAATATCTATCTCCAGGCGGGGAACCTGGGAAATTGAGCAGAAGTTAATCCTGTTTTCACATTGCAAATTCCTGAAAAGGGATAAGGAATTAAGACATACAGCATTCATTTGTTCAAGGTCAACAGCATCTTTATCTTGCATCTCCTTGACCAATATGCCTGCCCATTCCTTGGCAGCAAGCACTCCTCATTGACTGCACAGAGTACAAATACGCCTATCACAGAAGGCTGTGCATCCTGGAACTTAACTCTGATTCCTTGTCTCTTGGTCATGCTGTTTACATAATACACAAGATCTACAAATATTTTAGTATAGGCAATAAGAGATAATGGTAGATCTCACTTGCTAACTCCAGCCTCAAACAGCTCTCCCTGATTCCTTTGCTGCTGATCTAACCCAAGAAAACCTAAAGCTATTCTTAACTAAACACATAGATTTTACTCTTCAAATTGTCCAGAGACCCTGGCTCAGTCTGAAATCAATGGACACACTGAATGCACAGTGTGAAAAAATGAAATATAGTAGTTATCATTAAATTCTGGCTAGGAAACTGTAGTGGGACAAGAGCTATATTTAGCCATTGAAAACGTGGTTAAAAAGGTTTATTGTAAATAATATTACAAGTTAAAGAGAGAATTCCGAATGAGTGTAATTTCACTTTAGAATCCTACATTTCAGGGTACTTCCCCTCCTAATAAAAGAGGAAACAAATACCAAAAACCTTATTACAAGAGTGATTTCCAGCCAAAGAAGTAACACATGGGATTTGACAATACCTATGTAGTGACTACGTGTTTACTGAAAACAGTAGGAAAAACACATTTAGTAGCAACAACACTACTGTGTTATCTAATGATAACACGGTAAATACCCCATGACAATTCTTGTTAATTTCTTCTTCATTAGGTAACACAATTTCATCATTTCCAATTAGCTCTACAGAGGCACGTGATTTTTGAGAAAGAGAGATCTTATTTTTTAGCAGATGGCTCTGAACAGCATGTAAAGAGTTATTTTGCCTCACTTTGAAGCATTCTGGCAAATTCTAGCAGGGTACATTTCCAGACATTTACTTCAAACCATATATTATTCATGGATCTATTTGCCTATGAAAAATAGGCTTTCTTATATTCACAGGGATTTACTTCTCCATTTTTTGAAGGGAAAACAAGAGAGGAAAAGTAAAATGCAATTCAAGCATACCGAAGTGTAGTATTAACAGAAGACAGGTTACATTCACTGGCTTTGCACTTCTAAGCTCTTTGGAGCAGAATGTGTTACAAAGCTCTTTGTGTTACAAAGAGTACCTAAACTCCCCGGTGTTTAAATTGCATGCCTGCTGAGAACTACAGACAGGGTGGCAGTTTCCCCTAACCACCTTGCTCAGCAGGGATTATACATTTAGGGACTGTCTTCAGCGCAGAAAGCCTTTATACATATAAGTCCTATTGAAATAGCCAGCCTAGGATAAAAGTTCTGTTTATGAAATCCTTTGGTTTAAAAAAAGCATTTGGGCCTTCTCCAAATTCTTAATAAAGCTGAGTTTGTACTGTGTATCCCAGTGAAGCCAAAGAAAAATTTGGAGTCATTTGAGGAGACCAGGATTCAACCCTGTATATGCAGGACTTTCGACTTCCTTAAAACTCTAGCTGTACTGTATTTCCCTGACCAATTGTAAAGACTGTTTCTTCACCTTGCACTTTCAATTTTTGGGAAATTAACCTAAGAGGCTAGCTTGAAGCATTGTCTGAAATCAAGGGCCAAGGGAGCTAGCTTTAGGAAAAAAAGTTTCTCTTACTTACCTTAAAAAAATTGAAGCCTTGCTTATCAAAATTGGCTTTGGGCAAGTAGTTCAGGGTTTCTGTGTGGCTGAAGCAAATTGAAAATTGCAAGTGGAGAAGGGTTTTCTGCTGTTTTAAATCGGCATGGAGTTAGATGTCTACTTCAAACAATTTGTGAAAACTTACACCCTATTTATGATAGATTTCATAGTTTTTTTCTTTGGTGGGGCAGGCAAGAAGTATTTTCTATAGTATCTACCTACGTCTGTTTCTTAAGAGTTAAATTTGTGCAGTTTCCCTTTCCTTACAGTATTTGGTTTTGTACCAGACGGATCAGCTCTGCTAGCTCGTAAGAATAAAAAAACCAGCATTCTAACAAGGGTTACTTTACAACACTAAGCACCACTAGCCAAAGTAAAGGCCTTGTTTACAGAGAACTCCACTCACTAAATTTAGATCAGTATGACACAAAGGAGTCCAGAATACATTTCAAAATTGATGATGATAACAGGATAGCTATAAAATCGAACGGTGCTGATACAGACACAAAAAGCTAAGTTAGGAGGAACATATAGGTATCTTGTTGCCTTTCTTGGAGACAGGCTTTGCTACCTTCATTTGTGTTCCTGAAAAATTCTTCACAACATTCATTTTTCATTACAGACATTACCACGTTATACCATCAGGAAATGGGTAACTTGAACAATACATGTAAATCACTTGAACATACGACTTCTGAGTTAAAAAGGATGGTTACATATGTCTAAACATCCTTTGTGTTGTTCCATTTGTGAGTTTTAGGGCTGGAAATAGGAGTTCAAACAAGAAGAAAAGAAAAATTGACCAACTTCGGTAGGAGCCATGGCTGAGATGAAGTTAAATTTTGTCTGTGATGCGATTTTGCATCAAGGTATCAAGGTCCTCCCTGCAGCAGTCAGGAAAGTACCATGCTGGTTTGATGGACTGGATTCAAGTGATATACGTTGCCTGTACATCTGATCTGAGTCAAAATGTACGAACTCCTAATTATATGCCAGTCAAGAGGTTGGCTCGTGAAATCAAATGATTCTGCACTACATACTCCTTACACTTGTTTTTTCTAACCTTTCTTTAACAATTATGTGTCTACCTCTCAGAGCCACGTGAAGAAAAAAAAAATCTCAAACCACTCAAAAATAGCTTCATTGGATTATATATATCTACGGCAGTCTGTATGTGCAAAACAGGTTCATATTGTTATGTATTTCCTTTTGACAGCTTCCAAGTGAAGGAAGGAGGCAAAAATAAGGAGGTGGCTCTTTTTCCATCTTTTGTCATGGGGCAAGGAAGAGAAGTGGTACAGAATGATACAGATGGAGGAGAGAATTGTGGGCATCGTCTAGCCTGCTTTGTCTATCTGCAGAGGCACACCTTCTTCCACACTTTCCCCTTTGTTCTCAGTTCATTTCTTTGAAAGTGGCTTGCTTTCATTGAAGCAATGTCTCGAAGTGTCTCACAGTTTGTCCTTTTACTTTTATCCCTTCTTTACATAGAAATAAAGCATATATAAAATGTCAGCAAAATCATAACAGTTGTATTTGACACTATATTAGTGCATCACTAAACATACAGAACTTGCTGCAGAAGAAACCATTTTCAAAGCAGCTTTTTTAGCTGAATGGCATTATAATGAGAGCAACCTGGTTGGTTCAACACATGCTAAGGAAGAAAGAGAACATTCTGTTAAATGGATTCTTATTTGACAAGTGGTTCAACAAGGCAGAAAATGAAGAATATAATCTGCTACAAGTCATGTAAACAATTTGTATAACACTATCATTACTTTTTAACACAAAGGAGGACACATGAGTCTCTTTTTTCTATTTCACTTTGTGTCTTCTAAAATTCCCCACGAAAAAAGAAACCAGGCTTGCTTTGCCTAAAAATGGCAGAGCAATCTCTTGTAGCCACATATTTGAAAGCTTTACTTAAATGAGTCTTTCACAACTCTTGGTAAGAAATTACAGGCAGATTAACAAATAAAATATTATTACAATAATATACGGATGAGCAGCTGAGAATGTTTGGAATTTCCCAACAAAACCTCTTTTTCACTGGACACTGCATAGTCCCTTAGGATTAAAACTTCTCATGAACTTTTTGAATTCACTAGATGATTTTAAGCCTGCTATAGACTTTTTGACTAAACCTGATTCCAAAATAGCCAATATAGAAAATCTGCTATATTTGCTTATGTGTTCAAATATCTGTGTTTGATCTAATATGCTTGTGAGATCTTTCTTATGTGCTATTAATTCACATACCTCACACTTTAAAAAAAATCTTACTTTCTACTTTCCTGTAACAGAAATTACCAAATAACTAAGTTCTTGTTTTGAGTGAGCCCTAAATATACGTACAGTTATTTGGAAGTCAGTAAGTAGGACCATAATAAACTAAACCAATCTTTTAATTTTCTTTTCTTTTAACATAATTTATAAAAAAAATGCAGTTTAGTTTCAGTTTTTGTATTTTGGTTTTAGTTTCCATCAATTTTTTTATTTGTGAAAAACTGATGAATTAATTGAATAATTATGTTTGAAAACTTGAAACATTAGAAAAGTTGAGATATTTCAAAACTAAACAATGTTTTGTATCAAAATAACATCCTGATTTTAAATAGTTTTGGTTTTGTTAGAGAGTACTGTATTTGAAATGGTGGAAAGGACAATAAATAACCTGTAAATAAGAGAAAGATTTCATATCATGTCAGAGAAAACATTTTTGAACCATGTGCATTGAAATTCACATGGTCTTTCTAATTAAACTTTGTAGGTCAAGATAAAATGATTCTCCTTCCATTTTTCCATCACCAGACCTAGGGCTCCAGTGTTTATTGCTCCCTCTGTATAATACAGGCCTCAAACTATGTCATTTTTCTGACGGCTATGTAGTATAAAGATACCAAAATAGATTTAAATTACCTTGCTCAAATAGTGGTAATATCCTAAATGGAACAGCACTACAAGTTGATTTGAACTAGATTTCAATACATTTAATTTAAATAATGATGAAGTCTAGAAGCAACAGCTTAGTTGCTGTTCACAGAATAGTGAAATTTGACTCTGCTTCCGCAGTTTAAAGGTATCCAGGTAATTTCCATGTCACTCTGTAGACTGTGCGTGTATACGCAATAGAGTTTCACCAAATGATTCGGCACTAAGCCTATTAATTCTGATTCTGCTAGGCTCTCTAGAGCATATATACATTTAGAAGGAACTGACAATAACTGCCAATTCAAAGCAAACATTGACTTTGAATGCAGAAAGGCTTATGTTTACTTGGCTTAAAGTATCCCCATTGCTCGTTCATCTTCATGGTGCTTACCCTAAGGCCAGATACATCATGCTAACACTGATAAAACTGAGCGTGATCTATACTGTTTAGAGGCAATAGGTAGTATGTTGCATAACTAAAACTGTAAGAGCTGCCTGTCTCTAAGAAGAGAAACAGGGAGAAGAATCTGGCAGACCATAATACACCAGACAGAATTTTTCTACTTGCTTGTTTCCTTTCTTTCCTGTACTGTCTCCTTTTTTTTTTTTCTCAGTATGCGCCTCTTTGTCCCAGAATAAATACTTGAAATGGTGGTTAACTACATGAACAAAGGAGAGTTTAATCTAACTAAATTGCAAGTAATTTACAGAAATGCATTTTCCCATCTTCTTTACAGTGGAAGAGAATTGCTGCTTTAACATTTAAGCACATGACATTTAGGAGTACATTAAAACCAACCGCAATCCTATATTTCAGCTAGGAAAATGGGAATAATTAACATGACCATACACTGATATATTTTAACTCTCTCAGGGCATGTCAGGATGCAGTTATCTTTTTTACTTTTGCTTTTAGCAATAGAAAAAAAGAGAAAAAAAAATTGATCAAGAAAGTAAGTAAAATTCTTATTTAAGGATGTCTTTGGGTAGCAAGCAGCAAATTAGCTATGGAGCCACACATGATACATGGCAGATGTTTTGTGTTATCCAATTTACACACTTATGAAAGTAAGGATTCAGTGGAAAAATAGCGTGTGGTTCCATTACTAGAGACTGTATCCTAATGTGTATAAGAAAAGGGACAGAGTTAAGGGTGCTATCTTAATTTTGTCATTTTCTGACTTTTAATAATTTTATTTTGTAGTCATTGGTCTTTTAAGGACATTATTTTATATGAATGGTAAATATCTTACCCAGTTCTCTTAATTTATTGCAAAGATAACACTTCTAATTAAACCCAATATCAGAAATCTCTTTTCCAGACATGCCAAGTGCCATTCTAATCCATTCCTTTAATGAGGACTGTCCTTAATTTAGACAACATAGATTGATTGATTTTTCTAACTAGAAGTCTGAAAACAGGCATAATTTCATTTATCTGTTCAATATCCTACCAATACTGAGATTACAGCACAGGAGTTCATGGCTCCCACTCACAAATTCAAGCTGACTAAAAAACAGAACTTCTTTTCTTCCCTGCATAAGATGTGCCTGTAATTCAGTACTTCACAATGCATTTGTATATACAAAGATGGGCAATTTACCTTTTTTTTTTTTTAACTGAAACAAAGTTGTTAATGCAGAAAGTGCAGTGTCCAACCAAACTATGTATTTGTGGAATAAGAACTTCCCATTTCAAAGACACATTCATGTAAGATTTCCATTAACTGTGGTATACGGTCAGTAAAATAACATTTGCTAGTTGCAGCTACAGTTGGTAATCATCACGAATGTGATCCCATGCAAATCACTGTTTTCCACTGTGATTGAGAGGCAAAGTTTTTTTACCTGATGGCCATATGTCCTGTGTTGGTGATACAGCATTTCAGTGTAACAGTTGTTCAATGCATAGATTCGCAAAGTCGCTGTCTGAAGTTGTAGAAGAAAAGGTGCACTTAATGTTCTTGTTAACTAACAGTATGAACCACATTCATTTATTTTAATGAATCTTTAATATTAATGTACCTCTGTTTGTGGCTTGTTTGGGTAAACGTTTTGAAGCTTCCAGGTATTAATTAATGGCTAGTATGTTACAGTAACAAAATATGGGTGCAGGTAGAGCAAATTGATAGATGTACGTAACGAGAGGGGAGAAAGGCAGTGTCTCAGTGTGATGTATATTATTATCAAAGCTAGTTGCAATAACCTAAAACTGGGGTTCTTTTTACTGTACTTAATTTACACTTTCAAAAATATTAAAATTCTGTTTATTTTCAGCTATTCATGAATTTAATCAGTATTCCATCCTCTTACTGATCCCTTTCTAAAATAATTTCTGTCAGGAGAACACTCTGAATATTAGACTTAGGTAATTTGTAAATTGTAGTATATTCAGTGTTATTTTCTACTTTTATTTTCAGTAATTCTTTACGGATAAAAGTTGTTGAAACTATTTACTTAGACTGTATTCTATATTTTAACGTTAACTCTAAGTCTCTGCTGTGTGAGTCATTTAACATACCAATACCAAAATTTAATCTTTTGCAAAAGGAGGAAAATTACAGTCATGAGTTTAGTTAATTTGGCATCATTTATAAATGGCTTCAAGTTCCTTTGAAGAATGGTGATCTGTAAATGAAAAATAATAACTTTTTAACTCCTTACTATTTGGTGGAATGTATGAATTTTGGATTCAAGAAATATTAACAAAAACATATGTAAAAATAAACAAACAAATAAATAAATACCAGTAGCTAACATAATTTGCAACAGTATTTTCACGCAGTATCAAAAACCATCAGCTTGAAAAGTGCATGGTTGATCTACCTTATCTAAACAGGTATTAAGTAAATGCAAACTGACAAAAGTATTCACATACCCTGTTAAAAAGTATAGTGTGTATGAGGAGTAGCAATAGGCATTGTTCTTAGGGCTGAGAAAATCACGAGACGTTACTTTATTTCACATTTCCAACTGCTCAGGGATTTCTCATTGCTACTGTGCTGTCACTTAGTCTTTTGTCATAATGCAGAAGAGTGAAGTAATAGAATAATAATATATAGCAATAATTCTTTGAAGAGAAATGAAATCATAATTATTCTCTAATTGTTTGTCAATCATGACAATTTTTCTTTAACTGTGTAAAAGCTAATATGTTTTATAGTAGTGAGGCAACTGGAGTTATTTCCCTTACAGACAAACTCTACCACTTAGACAAACAAGAAACCTGCCAAGTACTCTAAATGGAAGTCAGTGTAATTTGAAAAAATTGAATAATCTTTGCAATCAGATCTGCTCTTAGTGAAAGATGGCATCTACCCACCTTTTGTTTTATAATTCCATTCTTATTACCAAATCAGAGTTACTCCTTAACAGGAGTTAGTTGAACATCTACAGCTTACATGACTAGAATGTCAAGACCCTAACGTTCAGTGGTGTCTTGACCAAGGATCATGAAAGTAACAAGAAAAAGATGCTCCTCCTTTGGCAACAGAGAAATAAAAAGAAGAGGTTTGATCCTCAGAATAATATGGCAATGCTGAATGAAAGCTAAAAAAATAGAGGGAGGAACAAAGGGCTTTACTACATTTTCTTTTTTTTTTTTTTTTAAACTCCTGAATATTGCATTTGTTTTAAAATCTAAGAGAGAGAAACTTAAATCCTTTCATTTCCAAACTTGTAGGAAAAAACACTTCAGCTGACAACTGGGACTGTTAAAAATCTTTAAAACTGCAAATACTTTATTGTTACCTATGAGCTTTACTAAAATAATATCTAGTTTTCTAGAACAAAAAATATTGTGGCATCTGCAGCTAACAAATAGTATTTTCAACAGAACTTGCCATTTCTGTTCTCAATGATGAAAAAGAAGAATTAAAACATACTTTAAAAAAAAAAAAAACCAACAACCCGGAGTCAGTCGTCTTGCTGTATGGATAGATTTGGAGCATGGTTAGATTGTGTCTGAAAATTTCTGCATTAAGCCCTGCACTTAGGGAAGATATTTACCTAGTTTCATCCACTCAGTTTTACAATATGGGGAATATTTTTAACAGATCTGTATATAAGTGTGGTTGTGATGGACAGTACTTGTTTTATTTACTTCCGTTTGTATGTTATGTTCCTTTTAAAAAAGAGGGATTGAATTAGGGAAAGATTACTTCTTCCCTCAGAGATAAGAGAGCTCAGCTGGAAGAAAAAATTTCAGATCAATGAGTGGCAAAGAGGGAAAAAGAGAGCTTCTGAACAAGGAGTGGTAGCTCATGCATTTTCTAAGGGAGAGAACAGAGTGGGAAGCATACCTGAAGTCAGGTGAGAGACTTCCTAAGAATTTAATACAGAGTTTTCTGCAACTCATAAAGCCTCAAAAAATCACTTTCAGGAAAGAGGATTTCTCTTTTACAAGGACAGAGTGTGTGTATGTGTAAGTTTGTTAAGAAGACCATTTTATTTTTCTTCTGCCTTATCACTATGTCTATTCTGCCTTAATTTCTGTGAGTTTTCTCTATTTAAAAAATTAACTACTTCAGTTTATGTTTCTAATAAAAGTTGATCTTTGAGTATGAAAACATTACAATCCTTTAGCTTCAAGGAAAATGGCCAGGAAGAAGTAATTCAGAACTCACAGTCATCTCACAGCAGAGTACATGGTGTTGCCTCATAAAGATTCTTTATACACTGCTACTGCAGTTCTCCAAGAAACTAACAGAATCAGCAATGTATTTTTTAGCTTCTGAAAGGAAACAGGTTCCCATTAATATTTTTCAACATGCACTGATTATGAAAAGAAATCCTTATTTGACATTAATTCTTGGAGAGCCTATCTTAGCCATCTATAAAACCTCATTTGTTGTGTGGTTTGGTGTTTTTTTGGTATATCAAGTCTTGAGACATATCAATAGTACATTACATACATTATTTCCTGTCTTATGCTCCCCTAAAATATAACCTTCTGAACAGTTAAATCTAGTCCTCTCCTATTAGCTCAATCAATCTCATGCAAAAGTTTATCAAAGCTGTAAAAACACATGTGTCTTTTCTCTATTATTATTTGGAGAGCTCTTCTAAAACTGGATGGCTTGCTCCAGTCTCTTGCTTCACCATTTAGAATTTACTTTTACATTTTGTGTTATACCTATCGGGTACGTCCCTCAAATAAAATTTTCTTACTGTCCCTTTAGGTTACGCTTTTTTTTTTTTTTTTCTCCCTAGAGTGCAACTGCATTTCTTTTCAGACTCTCCATTTCTCAGCTACCCTAATAGCACTTAACATATCTGTTCCAGGCTGAGTTGATCTTTTTTGATTGCAGTAATCACAAGTGTACACAGCCTTCCACGTAAGGTCTTGCCGATGTTGTTGTACAACATCACTTGTATTCTCCTATCTGTAATTTGTCTCAAGCATCCCAGAAGTATATTGACCTTTTTCTCAGCCATATCACTGTCATGGTTTAACCTGGCAGGCAGCCAAATACCACGCAGCCGCTCACTCACTCCCCCCCACCCCACATTGGGACGGGGAGAGAATCGAAAGGGTAAGAGTGAGGAAAAACTTGTGGGTTGAGATAAAGACGGTTTAATAGAACAGAAAAGGGAAAATAATAATGATAATGAGAAAATATACAAAATGAGTGATGCACAATGCAATTGCTCACCACCCGCGCTGACCGATAACCAAGTAGCGATCGCTACTTCCTGCATCACGCGTACCAGTCATATACTGAGCATGACATCACATGGTATGGAATACCCCATTAGCCAGCTGGGCTGGCTGTCCTGATTATGTTCCCTCCCATCTCGTGTACCTAGCTCAGTCAGTAGGCACGGGAGCTGTCCTTGGACTAGGAGGGCACTTAGCAACAACTGAAAACATCAGTGTCTTATCAACATTCTCCTCATACTAAATCCAAAACACAGCACTAGGAAGAAATTTAACCCTATCCCAGCCGAAACCAGGACAATCACATTTATAACTCATAATCATATGCTAATAAGTTAATACACCTACTTCTCTTTTCCCCTCAGTTTTCCAACCAAAAAGATTTCAGCTTATAATTGAAATTTTTCTGTTAACCTATAACTTGATGCATTCAATAACTCCATTTTTATTATTCCAGTATTCTTTACTATTCATTTCTTGTGTAGTGTTACAGCACTCTTCTGTATCTCAGGATCACAGATCTTAAGAGTCTTTCCCCATCCTTATAAAAGTCACAAAGTAGTAGCAAAAAGTTGTATGTTTGTATGCTATTATTAGATTTTTTTTGTCAAAGGGAATTGTATCTGAGATTATCAATAAGATGAAGCTAGGATGTACATGGAAGTGCATAGTGGAAGGATGACAGACAATCTGCATAAATTGAAATGAGAGATTCGGACTGAATATAAGGAGAAATTTTCACTGTGTGGACTGTGAGAACACTGAAACATGTTGTCCAGAGAGGTCGTGCAACCTCCGCCCTTGGGGGATTTCAAGGCTTGACTGGATAAAACACTGAGAAATCTGGTCTGACCTCACAGCTGACCCTGCTTTGAACTGGAAGTTGAACTAGATGACCTACTGAGGTCTCTTCCAGCCTGAATTATCCTATGAACCTATGGTTTTCATCATAAAAACATCTTCCTTTTTTAATTCCAGTCCTAATCTGCTGAGTCTCTTCTTGTTCTTTAAGTATAAATGTCACAAAAGTACCCTATGAAACCAAGCTTTAGTAATCCATGTTCGGTCTATTGCAATCTTCTTGGGAAACAACCTGAAAAAAATGCAATTTTTATACTACAGGAAGATGTATAGAGTAGCAAAAATGAAGGGAACAAAATGCCTCAAGGAATGCATTTAGGACAATTCTCACTGTGGTAGCTGCATACTGGCAGAATGGTCTTGAATTCATTAAATTTTTGGTATGGCGTTATATTTGAGTTAGAGGGGGGATTGGATGGACAAGTCCTGCATAGAACTTTATAAGAAACTTACGTACTAGCAAAACTCGTTTTTAGTCATTCCCATAGATTAAACCTATTTGTTCAGTAACTATTGTTTGTTTAATAGTTTTCTAATTCCCAGGCCATTTATTCAAATCCAGGGTGCTACCTGACACTAAATAAATATCTTCATATCAAATATTCTTTTACTTCATATCGTCCTGCTTTTCTTTGTTTATTACATTACATACTAAGGTGCATTCATTAATTATATTAACAACAGTGAAAGCTGCAGAAACATTATTTTTAAATGTGATTCATGATTTTTTGTGCCCAAAATTAAACATTTTCAAACAGCTTAATGTTGAGGCAGTTGTTACCTTAATGAAAATGTTCTAATCTTCTCCACTCTTGGCTTCAAAAACTTATGGCAGGGAAATATACTTTTTAAAAGTGTAGTATTATGTTTGGGTTTCTTTTAGTTCTATATTAATTTTTCTTGTATTAGAACATACTACTCTGTGAATTAAAAACTTGTTAAAAGTATTTAATACCCTGTGATTATAGACAGGATATATGATTTGCACTAACACCAAAGTCAGTATGCTCTTATTTGAGAGAGAGAGAGAGACAGAAAGGAGTTGATTTACTCTGAATTATTCTTGTTCTGATGAGTTCATTTTGAATTCATTTGGTATCATTTCTCAGGAGCAACCTCAAAATTTAAACAGATACAAGAAGACCTTTTTATAAATATGTTTTGGCTTAAGGACACAGATGGCCACCTTGTGCTTAAAAGAAGAGAGCATCAGCCATTTCGAGTAACTTGATTTTATTTACTGAGTACCAAACAGCTTCCACAATGCACACAGCATACCAAATAGATGTTCCCCGGAGGAAAAGAAATAAGAAAAATAATCCAGACTTTCTGCTGTAAATGTGAACCAAGCTTCTCTTAAACTAAGAAAATGAAGGACATCTTGTTCATACATGCAATTCACTGCGTCTGGTGCACCATGCAATGAAACTTGCATTAAGAAAATTCAGGTGTTTTATGAGGAATTCACTATATAGATGAATCCTGAAATTATTCTTTTCCACAGTAATCACAAAAATCAGCAAAACCCAATCAGTGTTGATGTCCATGATGTTAGGGACTGTCCTGGTTTCAGTTGTGATGAAGTTAATTTTCTTCCTAGTAGCTCGTATAGTGCTGTGTTTTGGATTTAGTATGAGAATAATGTTGATAACACACGGACGTTTTAGTTATTGCTAAGTAGTGCTTATGCTAGTCAAGGACTTTTCAGCTTTCCATGCTCGGCCAGGAGCACAAGAAGCTGGGAGGGAGCATAGTCAGGACAACTGACCCAACTGACCAGTGGGGTATTCCATACCATATGACATCATGCTCAGTA
This sequence comes from Calonectris borealis, assembly GCF_964195595.1. NCBI lineage: Eukaryota > Metazoa > Chordata > Aves > Procellariiformes > Procellariidae > Calonectris > Calonectris borealis. The sequence goes on along the minus strand of NC_134316.1, from coordinate 49,588,903 downwards.
TATAAACCTGGGGGAGGAAGAAGGAAGGGGGGGACGTTCGGAGTGATGGCGTGTGTCTTCCCCAGTCACCGTTACGCGTGATGGAGCCCTGCTTTCCTGGGGATGGCTGAACACCCGCCTGCCGATGGGAATTGGTGAATGAATTCCTTGTTTTGCTTTGCTTGTGCGCGCGGCTTTTGCTTTACCTATTAAACGGTGTTTATCTCAACTCACGAGTTTTCTCACTTTTACCCTTCTGATTCTCTCCCCCATCCCTCTGGGGGGGAGTGAGCGAGTGGCTGTGTGGTGCTCAGTTGCTGGCTGGGGTTAAACCACGACAGGGACAATCCAAATGTCACAGTGATCTAAGGCTTTTGTATTTTCCAGGGGAAGAAAAACATAAGAACAGCAGTTACAAGTAGCAACAGAGAAAGGGAGTTTAGATTCCCTGCTATGATCAGCATCATTAATTTAGTGAGATTCCATGGATTTAGATTGAGGTTGACAGACATTTCAAGAACTAAACTCCTTTCAAATGATTTGAGATTCTGTGCAAAATAATTAATGCCTTACCAAGAGATTTAGCTAAAAAGCTGGTTTGCTGGATGCTTACCCAATCTCCAAAGCTGTAAAGGAATTTTTATGTTTGATTTCTTTCCTTCTCCACATATACTTTTTATGTATTTACTGTAGATAGCTTTTTAATAATTTTAGTTTTACAAGCATATGCTGCAAAGCATAAAGCAGTGATGTATGCATGTTTATAGCCAGCAATTTTCAGCTTTATCTATGTTTTGTAATAATCCTCTCATTTGTAGCTGGTGATTTTTTACTTACCAATTTGATGGAGCCAGTGAACTCAACTGAAGGATGATTAGGAGTCCAAATGGAGCCCAAAAGCACCAATATATCAGTTCTCCCTACATCACCATATGTATGCTGTTTCCGAGCTCTTTCACCCATCTGCATCTTTTCACTCTTGAGTCCTTGATCTTTTTTCCAAACAAAGCATCTCACCCCATCAGACGAAGCTGCTAGCCAACTGCAATTATATAAACACAGCACCACTTTTGCCTCTGATTGACACCAGATCCTGGCCATTTTTAGAGTAAAGATTTCAATATCAAATATATTTATTAATCCACCCTTCATTCTTTTTCACATGCTTTGTATATGTATGGTTTTTTAACAGAAAGAAATATAACAGACCTTTAAAAAATGTGTCTGTCTATGTATCTATCTATCTCCACCTAAAGTAAGTTAAAAATGAATGCCTCTTTTTTGGTGATGAACTAAAAAATTTACTTTTTGGACAGTAAAATGGATAATAAAGATGACTGAGAGGAAAAAGTAATTATGGAGGGAATTCCAATTTGGCACAAGAAAACCAACAGATTCAGGGGGCTGTGCCAGCGGGCAATGAATGCATTGGTGCTGATGAATCTCGCAATGCTGTCATTAAGCCTGCTTGTTATTGTTTATCTTCTGGTTGATCATCATCATTTGTCACCATCCAATTCCTAGCAAAGTATCACATCGTAGTCCCAAGTTTATTTCCCACTGTATGATTATTCGGAGTTGGGATTGCTGAGTGCCTGCCTGCTTACTGCTCGATGCAGGCTGAAAGGTTGGCTGATGTGTGAAGCTTTAAGTGATTGCCAAAATATGTAATTATTTCCAGCTTAGTCGTCATAGGGATTTTTGAGATTTCTTTAGTTTTTCCATTTGCTTGCCCTCAGGAATCTCTTTATAGGCACCACTTTTTCTTTCTGTTTATTTATAATGAAGCTTTGGCTTAAGTCAAAAGACAGAAGTGTGCTGGTGAACCATTCAAAGGAGTTTGCCTCTATGTGATACTCTGTTTCTCCAAGTAAGTTAATGATGCTCCTTTGCATCTATGTGCATTTTCAAATTTGTCTTATGTTTTCAGGGGAAAAAAAATCCAGTGAACTCAGGAAGGCTCACTGCTGTAAAGGAACTGTGGACTTCTTAACAATTTTTAAAGAAGGGTAGAGAGTGACCCTTAAAAATACATTGCCTGAAAGACCAAAACCTCCATTAGCATTCGACCCTCGCAGATGGAATATGTGCTTGTGAGTCCCTTTAGAACTGAAAGAGAAAAGAAGGCCCCTTTCCTTAGGTAGTCCCTGGCAGTAAAATCTTCCATAGCTGCTACGTTAGTCTCAGAGCTAGAGTCGCTCTAGAAATGGAATAGGCAATGCGCACACACACACACACACACACACACACACACACATGTATATATTAGTAATAAACCTGTTATCACCTCTGCTTCCCAAGTCCTTTTTGCATTGTAGTTTGGAAAAAGTCCAGAGTATTTTCTGCTCCTCCACAGATTCTCAGTTTCTATTTTTAAGTAAAGAGGATGTCTGGGGCATTTCATCCATACTTATACCAGTGAAAATCTGTGTTGTAGTATAGAATTTAGAGAGATGTCAGCAGAACTCCAGAAAATGAAGATAATTAGAGAACCACTCTACATAACAGTAATATTGCATCATCTCTTTACAGGGATTGCAAAGAATAAATCAATGACTTTTCCCCCAATAGATCAGTGGCAGATAGAGGAGAATTATAGAAAGTGGAAATGAATACACACAGGGAAAATCCAGGGTACACAAATAGTCAAATGACGGGAGGAGCACTAGGATGATTCTAGAGCAATGGGAGATTTTCTTGGAGCAAGAAGCAAAGAGAAATAATGAAGAAAGATGGGAAGTGTCATGGGAAACTGAGATAAGAACTAAACATTATAGGCTTTTTTGGAAATTATGGTTGGATTTAGCAAATTTCTCAAAATAATGAAGATTTCATTATGTTCTTAATATTTTTAAAAAGAAAATACAAATTATTTCTTGACTTCCTAGTTTCTGAGTTGTTGGAATATACTGGAATCAAATTTTCCCAGCCTTTTATTACTAATAGGTACCAGAATTTTTCTAACACTAGAGATGCTGATCTAAATTTATTTCATCAGGACCTCAAAATTTTAAAAATTGTTTGGAGAACAAATTTATAAAAATATATTTGTGTCTTCTGAATAATTTATTCTCCTGCATTTGTGGTTAAAATCTCAGTAGTCTCATCTCTCAACTAATTCCAAGAATATTAATTAGTTATCTTGCTTAGATACATTTATTAAATATAAACTATGAGCTACAGCATGACTTTGAAAAACTGCCTTTGACATAGTATTGTAGCCTGAAGTCACAGCATTGCATCACAAAACATTTGTTGAGCCAATATTCCATTAATTCACACACAAATAATTTTTATGAATACCGACCTTTGCAAGGACATAATTTTTCTTTACTAATGAATTATACACATTTTATTATCAACTGTGATTTAATTTTACAGCCAACATATTAAGACCTACTAGTTTTAATATTGAATGGATAAGCATTCCTTAACTGACTTGTTGCCATGTTTAGGAACTTCAGAACAAACACATTGTGTAAGAAAATAAAAGAAACCAGGTTGTTTGGTTTTTTTTGAGGAAAGTATTGAGCAGGGATCTTCTTCTAGGACTTAGGTGGAAAAGGAAAGTGTACAGACTTTGGAAGCAAGGACAGGCAACACAGGAGGACTACAGAGATTCTGTTCACCACTGCGGGGAGAAAATGCATGTGGCCAAAGCTCGATTAGAGTTCAAGCTGGCCAGCACTGTGAAGGAAAAAAAAATTGGTTTTTTAAAATATGTTAACAGCAAAAGGAGGATCAGGGGTAACATTGATCATCTCACAAATAGGGACATAGACAAAGCAGAGACATTTAATGCCTTCTTCGCCTCTGCCTTTGGATCCCCAGGGCTCAGTTTTAGGGCCAGTGCTCTTTAATGTTTTTATAAATGATCTGGATGCACATTAAGTAAGTTTTCCTATGATACTAAACTAGGTGGACTCCCTGAGGGTAGAGAGGCCTTACAGCGAGATCTGGATAGACCAGAGAGCTGGGCAATCACCAACCGTATGAAATTTAACAAGAGCAAGTGCTGGATGGGGTGGGGTAATCCTGGTTATACGTACGGTTAGGGGACGAGAGGCTGGAGAGCAGCCCCACGGAAAGAGAGCTGGGGGTCTGAGTTGATGGCAAGTTGAATATGGGTCAACAGTGTGCCCTGGCAGCCAAAAGGGCCAACCGTGTCCTGGGGTGCATCAAGCACAGCATAGCTAGATGGTCAAGGGAGTTGATTGTCCCACTCTACACTGCACTGGTGTGGCCCCACCTCAAGTACTGTGTGCAGTTTTGGGCACCTCAATATAAGAAGGACAACAAACTATTAGTGTGTCCAGAGGAGGGCGACCAAGATGGTGAAAGATCTCGAGGGCAAGACTTGTGAGGAGGGGCTGAGGTCACTGGGCTTGTTCAGCTTGGAGAAGAGAAGGCTGAGGGGGGAACTCATCACAGGCTACAGCTTCCTCAAGGAAGGCAGCAGAGGGGGAAGTGCTGATCTTCTGTCTCTCTGGTGACCAGTGATAGAACATGAGGAAATGGAATGAAGCTGCATCAGTGGAAGCGGATCGGACATTAGGAAAAGGTTTTTCACTGAGAGGGTGGTCTGCCTCTGGAAGAGGCACCCCTGGGAAGTGGTCACAGCACCAAACCTGTTAGAGTTCAGGAGTGTCTGGACAATGCTCTCAGTCACATGGTTATTTTTAGGTAGTCCTGGAAGGAGCAGGGAATTGGACTTGATAATCCTTATGGGTCCAACTTGAGATATTCTATGATTTCAGACAAAATTGGGGCAATTAGCTATTTAATATACATGTGATAGAGGAGATGAGGCATATCACAGATGTAAGAACATTTTAGAAGAAAGAACTGCTGCTTTCATAAAAAAAATACAATAAAAGCCAAAACTCAGCAAAATTTTCAAGGTTTTATATATATATATATATATATATGTATATACACATATGAAATACAAGACAGCTTGCAAAAGGGGAAGGAAATGATATTAAGTAAGGAATAAGGAAGTTTCTCTAGAAGCCAAAAATAGAAATGGTAAAATAAATAAAATATTTGCCCATTACTGATTAGAGTGTATTCTGCAGGGTATATTAATTTTGTTTAATTCTTCATTGAAAAAATATTTTAATGTTTCATTTGGAAAAAGTTGATTTATTTCAGTGAAGTGGAAGTGTTTTGCAGTATCGTCTTGCAAAGTTCTTTAAAGTTAGAGTCAAACTCTTCACTTCATTAAAAATCCACCTTCTATAGATATTGCAAGTAAAAATTTGAAATTCTCAAAAGTGGAAATTTCTAAATAGCTTTTACATAAAAATTTACCAAGAAAAGCTGAGTTTCCACATAGTCACTGCCATGATACATTAACAGAGACTTTATTTCTGTAAATACCAGCCTCCTAATGTTATATAGAATATGAATGATAATTTAGATGCATTTTAGTTGCATCAATAGACTTTTGTGCATATGTTACATCTACAGATAAGAATGTTTTAGAAAGAGAAAGTTTTTGAAAGCAGTTTCCTAAGCAGCAAATGGGGAAGCATACAACTGAATTTGCTGGGGATGGAACTAGGATTGTTAAAGTGAAATTTGTCACTTTAGATGGTAGTCACAAGGGTTCTTCCACTTAAACCTGAATTAAGCCTTAAAACTAATTTTTAATTTAACATACTGCTAAATAGAGTATAACCAAGCCATAAGTATGGGGCCCTCTTTCATCGAGAAAGTCCATGAACACTTCGTGAAGTCTGTTGGCGAGAATTACATCCAACAAGGTTATTGGACAAGGAGGTATTTATACAATAGATTATAGAACCATAAGATGTTAAGAAAGCAGTTTTTTTCAGGAGAGACATGCAATCCTCTTAAGTCAGCTCTGTTTGCAACTCCATAACCCGTTCTCCGGGGAGTCCTTGGTTTCTTCCCATCATTACTAGTAAGTCAGTGGCCTCTAAGTGCCTTCTGTCTCATTGTAGAAAGCAACACAACTAAATTTCATTCTCTTTTTCATGTAAAATAGGAATTGCAAATACAGATGGTCACCTCTGTGTGTAGAGACATGTGCTTAGGTCGCAGCTGGGAAAAAGAATAAAGAAAACAATGTCTTCTTGGAGATTTAATTAGCTCAGAAAGCCCGCTAGGTTCCTGTAATCAATATATATATATGTGTGTAGGAATAATTTTTAAAACCTGAAAGCTTTATTTCTTGTCCTATTCTCTAGGTTATAAAATTTACTCATTGTAGATCTTACTATTGCTGTAACAGTAGCCATAACCAGCTTCAGTAAGAACCACTAAAAATTAGGGAGACAACGAGAGCCACTGTTCTTGTCATATATTCAGTAGGAAAGGACTGGAATTCTCAGAAGAAAATAATAAGTTCACTCTAGGTTTTAATTAGAGAGACTCATGAGGTCCAAATTGTTCAAATAAGCTGCTTCAAATCCAGCAGAATTTCCAAACCAATACTCCTTTTGAAGATTTAATCATCAATAACTTACCATGCTTTTATGCTGACTGAAGAACAATAACATAAGGATCAATTAATCATGGTGTCTGTCAGTATATTTAAAAAACAGGAAGAAGGGGAGCTTATAAAATAGAATGAAAAATCCTGTCTTTACCAAGTTCCTGGAGGTTTTTTTTTTTTTTTTTTTTCTCCAGAGAGCGCTAAAGAGAACAAGAACAAAAAAGTCCTTAAATCAAAACTATTGTTTTGAGCAGCATACTGAGTCTAGATTCTCCTTGATGTATTATACATTTGTAGCATATTACATCATAGTATATATTTAAATGCACCGTTTTATTGTACTAGACAAGGAAGATGTGGCTGTTATAATAAATATGATGCATTTAGTTTTTCTGCTGTTCTTTAAAACTTGGGAACAAAGTAGCATATTATACTGCTTCTCCCTCCCTTCTTCTTACAAGTTCCCTTGTATTTACCAATAGTTTCTCTAGCATTTTTTATCTCAAGAGTTTTGTATGACATCTTCTGAGCTACTTTAATCAACATTTTAATAGCCATATTCACATCCTAATATTAATGGGGGGGCCTGGTATCATTGGCATTCCAGTGCTTGCATAAGCTGTCATTATTTTCTCTTTGGATCCCATCTGACACATTATTTTATACAAACATAACTATATTGCGCTTATATATATGTTTACCAGTATTAAACTGTAGACTACAGAGTCTGCAGGTACACTGAAATTAATTTATGGTTTGATTTAAGAAAGATAGCATATGCACTCAAGCAGCTGAAGTTAAGTTTCTCATTTATAATTGAAACACATTAGTAGCAAGACTGCTCAAAATTTCAATGGGCAGCAACAGAATTTTACGAACTATACTCCCTGAAGAGTATAGTATGTAGAAGACTTTATATGGATTTATCTCACTGTATTGCAGAGGTTTTTCATGTATAAGCAGTTCAGTCTTCTTGCTCAGTAACCAGTTATGTTCCTAAATCCTAAATTGTTTGTCATTTTACAGATAATTTTTTACTTAAAGTATTTTTCAGCATGTTTGTGTGACTTGGATTCCAATGGACTAAGAAGTGTCACATTCCCCCAGAAACACACAAGATAAATATGTCTTTGTCCTTTCAAGAGTATTTTGAGACAAGACTAATTCTTCAGATTATGCAGCAAGACAAAAGTAGTTTTATAGTGTTGTGTGATAAACACTTCACTGTCTGGAAAAAAAAAAAAAACAAACCAGTTATAAAACACAGTTATAATCCTTTGGAGAAGGGTGAACTTTACTTTGGTTCACGGACACTTGTGGGAAAGAAAACCAACAGAGAAAGATGAAAGAAAACACACACAAAAGCACAAGTATTGGCTAATGTTGGAGGACGTTTTCTGTCAAGTTCTCTGAGTAGAGTTTTCTTGGTACTTTTCTCTTTTCTGAGGGACAATACCGCAAGCATTAGAGTGGAGAGTTTTGGAGAAATTCTTCTCTAAAAACCACGGAGAAGAGTGCTTGCAAAAATCAAAGGCAAACAACCATCTTGTAGTATCTTTGCCTTTTATTACCAAGATAGCTGTAACACTGCTGAACCAGTTTCTGTATCGCTGTTAGTGTGGCAGTTATGAAAAACTTGAAGTCTCCTGGTGTAATACTCGGGAGTATACCACCCCCCATCCAGTGTGCTCATGGAAATTTCAGGTATGCAGAAGAAGGAGGATTTAGACAGATCTTTTGTTTCCATGGTCTCCAAGACACTTCCTTCTCTCAGGAGGCATGCAGAGCCATTTTGTGTCAGGGGAACGGTAGGAATCAGTATTGTCAGGAAATCTAGCAATGTCTTCTAAGAGCTGGGATAACAGCTGTTTAACTGTGTGTCATAATTCCTATTTCTACAAATTCTTTTAGCTTAGAGTCAGATGCATTTAAAAACTGATTCTACTGTTCCATCACTGCTGCTTGTGATGTTCCCAATTGCTATAACTTGCAACACAGCGACAACCACAAAGTCCTTGGTGACTACAGATTTGTTACAACACTTTGCATTTATATTTATCCCAAAGGATACCAAAGTGTTTTATATACCAGGCACACAGCAATCACTTCATCTACCAGTGAATCAGACACCACTGGGGTGGAATACAGCAGATGTTTAACAGCATAAAGCAGTATTACACAACAGTTTTGAGACAGAAAGTGAAAAATGTCTTATCAAAATGACACTACAGAAGGAATTTAGGAAGGCAGAATGTAATTAAGCTAACTGCAGTTTATACAAGAAACTGATGGTAACGTATTATTCTTGCAAAACAATGTCATAAGATCTTTAGCAGACAAGAGTGATAAGACTTCAGTTTTATATCTTACCTGCAAAGTCAAACTTTCAGCAGCACAATGGCATTTAGTACTATACTAGAGATAGATAACTGCCAGTATTTAGAAGGTACAATTAACACAAGATATTCAACTACTGAAGGACAAGTATAAAATATATAAAAAGATTATGAAGCAGAGCCTGGTCACTAGAAGAGCCAGACACGAAACACTGATATCGACACAGCTCTGGAAAAATTCTTTTAGTCTCAGTGAAGTTATTGTGGATTTGTATCACTGTATGAGACACCAGATTCTGTCACAGACCCTATAAATACTTCATTTGGTTAAAATATTAAATAATGAATAAACTTTGATTCCTACACAATATTTTCTCCATTTTTCCAAGAGCACAGCATATGTTGCACCCTAGCATGACTCCTATTGGTTCATTTTTTTTAAAAAATGTCCACCTAAGCCATACCACAAACCAATAAAAATGTTGAGGCTTTTTTTCCCCAGTAGCTTTAAAATAAAGGAAACCTCACGCCAAGAAATTGCTTAGTTTTTAAACTCACATATAGTGTTGCTTAAGCTTTCTTAGCTGTAACACCACCAGGAGGGCAAGAGTGAGAAAAATGGCGGTGTTTTTTTTAAATCTCTACATGACAGTTCATGGAAAGGCTATTATGGGTAAAGTTTCACAAGTTGTCAAGTTTTCTCTCAATACATATTTCTCATTTTCCAAAAATCTTGGCTACAAGACTCACTGTAAAATAATTTCATGCCTCTTTCTGTGGTACCGCTTAAAAAAATCCAGAAAAGAAAACTAAGATTTTAAGTACTTGGAGAAATACTGTTGCTATTGAAATAAGGGTAAGAACCATGAATTATGCAAGGCTAAGCATATTATAAGATAAAATAACCTATATACGTTATGGACAGCAGTAGCAATTCACGAAGAGGAAGGAAATATTTTTGCACCCCAGTCATCCTGACTACTGTGTAAAGGCAAACCAGCTGTGCTGGGTTGACCCTGGCTGGACACCAGGTGCCCACCAAAGCCGCTCATCACTCCCTTCCTCAGCTGAACAGGGGAGAGAAAATATAGTGAAAGGCTCGTGGGTCGAGTCAAGGACAGGGAGAGGTCATTCAGCAATTACTATCATGGGCAAAACAGACTCGACTTGGGGAAATTAGTTTAATTTATTTCCAATCAAATCAGAGTAGGATAATAAGAAATAACAACTAAACCTTAAGGCACCTTCTCCCACCCCTCCCTTCTTCCTGGGCTTAACTTTACTCCAGATTTCTCTACCTCCTCCCCCCCCAGCAGCGCAGGGGACGGGGAATGGGGGTTGTGGTCAGTTCATCACATGTTGTCTCTGCTGCTCCTTCCTCCTCACACTCTTCCCCTGCTCCAGCGTGGGGTCTCTCCCATGGGAGACAGCCCTCCAGGAACTTCTCCAGTGTGAGTCCTTCCCATGGGCTGCAGTTCTCCATGAACTGCTCCAGTGTGGGTCCCTTCCACGGGGTGCAGTCCTTCAGGAACAGACTGCTTCAGCGTGGGTCCCCCAGAGGGTCACAAGTCCTGCCAACAAACCTTCTCCAGCGTGGGCTCCTCTTTCTCCACGGGTCCACAGGTCCTGCCAGGACCCTGCTCCACCGCAGGCTTCCCACGGGGTCACAGCCTGCTCCACCTGCTCCGGTGTGGGGTACTCCATGGGCTGCAGGGGCACAGCCTGCCTCACCATGGTCTTCACCAGGGGCTGCAGGGGAATCTCTGCTCTGGCGCCTGGAGCACCTCCTCCCCCTCCTTCTTCACTGACCTTGGTGTCTGCAGGGTTCTTTCTCTCACATCTTCTCACTCCTCTCTCCAGCTGCAATTACACAGTTTTCCCCCCTCTTCTTAAATATGGTATCACAGAGGCGCTACCACCATCACTAACTGTCTCGGCCTTGGCCAGCGGCAGGTCTGTCTTGGAGCCGGCTGGCATTGGCTGTATTGGACATAGGGGAAGCTTCTAGCAGCTTCTCACAGAAGCCACCCCTGTAGCCCCCCCCGTACCAAAACCTTGCCATGCAAACCCAGTACACCAGCAAACTAACAGCTAGAAAAAAACACAGTCATTTAGGTATTACCATCATAAGTCAGTGGCTGAAATTTGAGGTCACTACATAACAAATGAAAAGAATGAGAGGTCTTTGTTTCCCTAGGAGGCATGCATGCAATAGAACACAAAAAACTTGAGTCTGAAGCCTTGTTTGAACGAATGTGACAATTGTGTAACTTTCATAATTCTGCTGTGACATGTTCCTAAGAAGGAAGCTAGTGCACTTTAATTTCAACACTTGCTGACTCTTCAAGTTGTACACATATCTGAAGGTAGTTGAAGGTGGATTTACTTTTCCTGAATCCACAGTTCATCCTGAGATTTGCCCATATTCAACAGTCAAGTCACTAAGAACACACATGTTTTATGATTTCACCCCTTACTGAATTTCTTTCATTGAATGGCATGAGGAACCAGGACTTCTATCATTGTTCTTAATGCTGTTTAAAGTCACTTGTTATGCTTATTAATGGTCATGCTCAGAATGCCATTACAATATGGAGAAAAGTTATTTTATACTCCTGAATAGGAAAAATAAATCCCTGAGAGTTTCAATGTTCAAAATAAAGGGATAATATGAAAGACACATTCTCATACAGTTACTGATATTTGTGGAGTTTTGTTTTGGTTTTTTGGTTGTTTTGTTTTTTGTTTTTTTTTTTTCATTTAACAAGAAAAGGTACTACATAAAGTCCATAGAAACTTCATTCAGTTTGGATGAAACTATAGGCTTTGCATAACACTATAAAAGTACCATTCATGTTTCTTGACCTTAAGGAGTCTTTCAGTGAGAATTCTCAGGTATTATTATTCCTGTTGATATGAAATACTTACCTAATGTATGTCATTTTTGTACGTAAATTCCTAATACAAAAAATTTTAATTCATTCTCTGACTATGCAGAGATTTTCTAAAGGATTTGAAAGGGAACGCTTTCTAGACACATCCTATATTTTCAAAAAAGAACACAACTTTCTCACAAGCAAAATAACACAGGATATAAGGACTATTTAATATCCATATGAAATTCCTTTGCTTATTCTCATATTGTATCCTGATTTATTTAAAATATTAATAACTTCAGTATTTGTTTTGCCAACTGACTGACAGTTAGAAACACAGATGCACTCTCTTAGTCCCAACACAAAGCCATCATTTGTTATTGAACAGGTATATGGTAAGTTCAGGAATATTAGTAATAATATAATTCCCTACATTTTGTGTGTTTCATTCTAAGTGAATGCATTTTAAAATTATTAATCCCATGAACTGTCATAGAATGGGGAACGAAATGTGACTCCTAACTGGCAGGCAGATGTTCCACCTCCTCTGTAAACATTCACTCTCAAACAGTGGAGCAGAATAGTTGTGGCTTGATATAAACTAACTCTCTGGTCAATATGCTATTTTTAGGTAATAGAATGTCGTTTTTTTCTTTAATTAAAGGAAGTTATAACTTCAATAGCTGATGCAAATTAGGAGGCCCTGTCAATAGTCCAGTATAACCCAGCTCCACAACTCTCACTGCAGCTGCGGTAACTGGAAAATGTGTAGAATCAGCCCAGGAGATCTTGTAAGGATTCAGCCAGGAAGCCAATCATACACCCAGATGCTGCGCTGGAAACACAAATTTGCGAGCTTTCCATCTGGGATCTTGCATCTGCCAAATTTGTCACATAAGTGGTCACGGCAGTTAGGTTCTGTGCTCCAGATGAGAGGGAAAGGCACCAAAGGGAGCTATTTACCACCCTGCAATCAACAGGAAAATGCTGTGCCAACTGAAAGTGTAATCATATCTACAGCAATGTGCTAATGAGCTCTGAAAAAGTTTAGTAGAATAAGAGAACTCTCTGGAATATAGAGAAATCGAATACCCTGTACATAGACATCAAATTATATGGTAATATTTATGATTAAAAATCTTCATTAGCCATAAGCTGTCTATAAAAACAATCAAATCAAGACAATAGTAAACTATCCTGGATAGCTTGGCTTGATTACATATCTGTGGTTCTTTCTTCACAGGTAGCTCCACCATTAGTAAAAACATTTATGCTTCAAACTCTTGCCTGAGAGAGTTGGTTTTTTATAGCTAAATATTAGAAGGTTGGTTGGTCAGTGAAAAAAGAAGACTCTTTAATTAAACAAAAAAAACCCTCAAGCCCCCAAAACAAAACAAAAGAGACACTTCAAACCCTTGAAATCATTCTGGGGTAAAAAGTGTTAATGTTTCATTGAAAAATTTTCTCCTAAGTGATTAACAATGCAACAGCTAAAACTGTCTTCTCTCCTGAGGTGACATTGAGATGTATATTGCTTTGGTAAGATGGAGCATTGTCTTTCTCCACCTTTTCACTAGGTTAGATTACAAGCTGAGCTGAGGTCTGTCTTGCAATGTTTCTGGGCAGCACCTGGTACAGTAAACCTGACTACATTGTAGAGAATCTACTTTAAGGGAAAAAAAAAAAAAAAACAAACCAGAAACTGTGAGCCCTATGCATACTATAAACCAAAAAAACAGAGAATGCAACCTCCAGAAGTCAGGAAACCCATTATGACCAAAAGAAATAAACAATATCTAGTGCATTTCTAAACAACATAATTAGAAAAGACAAATGATATATGTTTCATAGGGTGGACCCGTTTGACAAAGGTGGTCAATAAAATGATATTCATGGGCAAGTGAATTGGTTGAACCTGTTTACAGGGTTACAAGAGACCAAAAACAACCTGAAAAGCTTTTTCCTTAAAGATGTCTAATTCTTTGTTAGTTTTCTTTAAGGAAGAGAAAGATTGTCTGAAGATATGGAGGTTCTCCTGAACTCATCCTAATAAACCATGAGGCACACTCTGATACAGCTAACACATGTTAATGGGGGGAGCCATATGAATTCTATTTGTTATTCTTGATAATGTATAGCCTTGGGAGGACAGTAAATTGGGGAAGCTACAGTGTAACAAATCATCCCACTCCTTCTGGCTGTTTGCTCCAGTAGTTCATTAATTTATATAGCAAATGCAGGAAATATCAATATATCATCAATATTAATGTAGTACCACTATGGGTGTAAAATATTTATCTGGGACAGCTGGTAACGATGTGCTCTCTGTCACTGTCCTTTATGTCAGTCCTCTGAGCTTGAGATAATTTTTCCTCAAACAACAATGTACTTACCTTTTTTTTCCCTAACAATGTGGTCTGCCTGTGCACAGCTTACAGGTCTTGCACAGGTACGGTATAGCTTTACTTCAGAAATGAAGAGATTACACATGCAAGTAATACAACTGTCATAATTGCGCAATTGGTTTCTGAATGTGTGGAGAACAATGAAGTCTCCCCAGACCAGGGACTGCACCCTGAATTCTAGGAGCTTGACAGACCATATTTTGGCTAGTTTTCCAGACCAGATGGCACTAAAGGGCAATACTAGTTGGTCTGCATCCTTTAAAATCAGCCAGCCTGTTTCTTTAAACAGTTTATCTGATGACGTCCTTATTTTTCATCAAGAAATAAGGCTGAATTACAATATGTTCTAATGTTATTTCTTGAAGTTTCAGCTAATAAAGCAAGAAAATAACACAAAGCAAGCTTCTTATTACCTCACAGTGAATTACTTGTGAAACTACCATGCTTATTTCCTACAAAGATTTTCTTTAGAAGAATATCAAGGAAGAGCTAAAGGGGACGTTAACAAACAAAACCAACAAAATCCAAGCACCTCCAGATTATACAGCTGGTTTGTGAATAGATATGACTGAGTTGGCTGTACATCTTCCTTTTGAATGTTGTGTCCATTTCTTTTACACAGTACACTTTTTTGCTGCATTCCATAGGTAAACTAGACAGTCCCTGATAAAATTTAGAGTGGTTAAAATTTTTTGGAAGGTAGCACAATTCCACACTCCTTTGCTGAAAACAAACAGGAATTTTCCTCCTTCTCTGACACCCCAGAAGGCAACGCTGTTTCAAACCCCTCCTCCTCCACCACTTTTCCAAGCATGGGGAGCTGTACATTTAAAAGATTCACAGAAAGACAGTTGGAACTGTTTGTTGTGTTATGCAAAGCAGTAAATCATGCAATACTCATTTGCTGATTGCTAACAAACTTTTCAAGCACCAATAAATTGCAATAGGTCCATTACCTCAGAGAATTTCTTTGTAAGAACCATGGAAAACCCTGCAGCAGAAGATGAATAAACTCTCAGTCAGAAATGTTTTAAATGTAGTTGCAAAGAGGTGCGCAATAGTAGGTACCATGATTTGAGAAAACACATAGGCAGTAAAAGATAAAAAATAGATCTTCAGCCTATAGCATAAATTAAAATAGTATGTAAATGGAATGTGTCATAAACATCGCAAACTTGAAGAAAATGCATCTTGTAATAGTGTGGCAGGAAGGACAGGTTTAAAAGGGCTTAAGTGCTTGGTCCTACAAAGGGAATGCATTCATAAGATAACACTCAAAGAGCTAGAGAAGATTCTGCAGGTGATAGAAAATCTGTAATAGAACTGAAATGGCACTACTCCCAAGAGAGTCTGCATCACCCTACATCAGAGGTTCAGAGAGGACCATTGTTTCGGAAGTTATAGTTACAGAAGAAAAAAGGAAAAACAAGAGCAAATATACTCAGTGGTGATTATGCATCAATGTGTGTTTGCTGACTATTTTTCATATGATGTTTTTTCCTCTAAGTAGGAGCTTATTTAACTTGGGATCTGTATAAAAAATGAAAAGGCAATATTTTCCCCACTTAAAATCAGTGATTATTCTAGAAAGATACTGAGACAACTTTCTGTGCTTGATGTGTTATTGTTTTCCCTCAGAAGTCATAAGAAAACACATCACAAACATTTAGATAAATTTTATATTGTCTTTTGGGAGATGTTTTCTGAGATGGGCATTTGATTTTAACTTGATACCTTGAGGCTTTTCAGTCGATAATATAACATTGATGAGATTGAGATTCCAGGTTCTATACAGATGATCTTTTAGAAAAAAAGAAACAAAAAAAAAAAATTAAAAGAAGAGCATGACCAGAGGCTTTGAACTATTTTGAAGACCTGGAGTTGCTAAGCTGAAATGAGACAACAGACCCAGAGTTCAATGAAATAAAAATAACATATTCAACATAGAAATACTCAAATCAATATTACAGATAGAGCGTAATTGCTGATGGAATCAATAACTTGGTTACCTACAGGGAAAAGAATCTGGGGTGAAAGAGAGGGGGCTGGGGGTAAGAGGACAATGAGGAAGACTTGTATGTAGTCCAGCTGCCAAAACCAGCAATGTTGCAACACTGGTTAGGCAGAGCTATTGAATGGACTAAGGATTCAAATCTTAATAGAAACCTTCAAATAAAAAGAGCATTGGTGTGTGTAAGTTTCACTTCTAGGACTGCTTTCATTTGAACACCCAATGAGTAGTATATCTCAAAATTGTCCATTTAGAATAGTGTTTTTGAAGACAAATTAGTCAATGATGTAAAGCACTGCAACTGCAGTAATAAACACAACAAAAATTCCATAATTATTTGTTTTTTATTCACAACAATTTTTCAACAGCATCAAGTGTAGCCTCAGGCTGTATTTACATTGAGCAACTACCCGTTATATAATTTTCTTAGAGTTTTCATTTAGTAAACACTGACCACCTAGGCATTTTGAAGAAATGTTATGTAGATGGTAACAAAACTATCATACTGAACACTGAATATAGGTGACATTGATTTTATCATTTCCTTACTGACTTTGCAATTCTACTGTCTTTAAAAGTAATTTTTGGTATGCAATCAGAAATTACACATGGTTTAAACTTTTATTGTGGGTTGGGTTTTTTTAAGTCTGCCAAACATCATAAAGACTTTAGATTTACAACTCTATTGCGATACTAATAAACCTATTGCTAACTTTATTTTGCAGATTCTCAGGCCTAAATTTACAAATATCCTCTGATTTTGCTACTTGAATGGACATGACTAGAAAGGCACCAAAACCCAAAACACTGAAGATACCTGTAACTGTAATGAACTTGTCTGATGTCATACAAGCAACGCCCAACAGGACAAACAAAAGTGAGTAAGACTTCTTGACCAGGCTTTTCTGCCTGATTAAACAAAACTTGTATTTGCCAGAGACCGACACATGTACAACAATCTGTATAGTTATTGGATGTAAGAAAGGATGGTTGTGACTGACCTTGAGCACAATTGCTGGAAAGAAGTAAATGGTGCTGGCCTGGGGATTAGTGGTAGTAATGACCTGAAAGTAAAATGAAGAAATAATAGCTCTACCTGGAGATTAGAACCCAAAACTGTAATGAGGAAGAATCCAGCAACAGTAAATGAAAGGGACTAGTGACATAAATCTGGCATGGTAAAGAAAGGAGGTGGAGAGAGTGGTGGTGAAGATCCCCCATGATCACAGAGGAACAGTGCTGGTAGGTCTGGCTACTCTGAGGAAGTGTGGAGACACGAGTTCTCCCATGGAGCTGTGGTATGGCCTATAGATTGTATGTGACCGTAACAGGTTACATGTGAGCGAGACGTGTTTATGTTTGTGTTTGTCCTGGTTTCAGATGGGATGGAGTTGATTTTCTTCCTATTAACTGGTATAGTCCTGCGTTTTGGATGTAGTATGAGAATAGTGTTGATAACACACTGATGTTTTAGTTGTTGCTTAAGTAATGTTTACGCTAGTCAAGGACTTTTCAGCTTCCCGTGCCCTGCCGGGTATGAGGGTGGCTGGGAGGGAGCATGGCTGGGATGGCTGGCCCAGCTGGCCAATGGGTATTATTCCATACCGTATGACGTCATGCTCAGCATATAAGGCTGGGGGAAGAAGAAGGAAGGGGGGGCGTTCGGAGTGATGGCGTGTGTCTTCCCAAGTAACCGTTACGCGTGATGGATCCCTGCTTTCCTGGGGATGGCTGAACACCTGCCTGCCGATGGGAAGGAGTGAATGAATTCCTTGTTTTGCTTTGCTTGTGTGCGGCTTTTGCTTTCCCTATTAAACTGTCTTTATCTCAACCCACGAGTTTTCTCACTTTTATCTTTCCGATTCTCTCCCCCATCCTACCGGGGGGGTAGTGAGCGAGCGGCTGGATGGGCTTAGTTACTGGCTGGGGTTAAACCACGGCAGTGTTTTAAGAGTTATTATTTTTTGTTTAAGAAGATGGTTTTGTGTACTATCATTATTAATTTTAGTTATTGGTTTCTTCATTTTAATTGATCAAAGTAGCATTTGAATTAAGCTAGGCCTTATGTATTTCCCTGGCATAACCATATCCACTAATTGATCAATTCTCACAGCACACCATCATGAAATTGGTGTGTGGTATGTTGGCAGAGGCGTGAAAGGTGTCAAGATCTGCAAACTGATTCTTGTGTTCCAGTGCCATGGCTGTCCTGTGACAAATTGGTGGAGAATGCAGGCAGCATGAGGCTGCCCCTGCAACAGCTCCTACTTCGCTCATTCACACCTCCATTTTCCTCTTCTGTGCAGATGCAGACTTGTGTACAAGAAAGGTCAAAATACAGTGGGTTAGAAGGAAATAAAATAGATTGTGCCCCATGTAATCACAATCAGTCTTTAGAAGAATTACTTATAAAGGATGCCAAGGCAAGAAAGCTGGTAAATAACATATTAGAGAGAGACAATGCATAAGTGCATACGACAGGAAAGGGGTCATTACTTCATTGCAAGCACTGACTTAATAGTTAGACAAGCCAGTTCTGCCTCACATCAAGCAGTAAAAGACAAAGGAAAATTACAAAAGGCATAGCAGAGTAGTCAGTTTTAAATGATATCAGTCAAACAGTGATTTTATCCATGTCCGGTGCTAGTTCTTGCAAGAGTCCTCAAAGTTTTAAATTTAATGGTCACGTTTTCTGGGCAATCTATGCCTGTTATTTATGTGAATTGCTGACTCCAGCACGTTCCAGGACCCATTCCTCCTTCTCGGCTGCTACAGCTGAGCCTGTTGCACACTTAGACCTAGGAGGTCTCTCCATCCCAGCCTGATCGGTGCAGCTGCTGTTCTTCAAGTTCACAGGTTCAGGCAGTAGCAAAGTTGAACTTGTATTCCAGAGGGACACATTAAGCACACAATATTTAACGTGGCTGGCTACACAGACCACCACAGTTAGATCAGTGCCTTTATCAGCACCCACATAAACATCAGCGACACTAGCATACACAAGTCACGTTTGTCCAGCTGGTCAGGGTTGAAGCTCACTAGAGAAAACACACCCCCTCTCACTCTCTACATTCACAAGCACACTCATGTTCACCTACATATCCCTTGAATATTAGCACGGGCTCTAAATCCTTAACACTTATGTTACAGAAAACGCAAAGGACATCTTACTGTTACTAAGATCCCACTTTAGGCCCAAAAAAGTCTACATAGTTATAAATATCACTGTTTAAAATTATTTTTCTTTTCTTTATTTTCTAGCAGTGTTTACATTTACAAAATGTACCCATTGTATTACTTGTTAAATTCCACTATTTTGGTTGACAAAGTTAGCAGTATTTCCTACCTAACAAAAACGTCAGGGTGTTCTTGTGCAACAAATAGGCACTGATAAATGAGAAATTGTCAAGAGATTTCTCTTGCCTGTAGAATTTGAATCAATAAATAATTTTAAAAATTAATACATAAATCTTTAATTTTTCCCAGTCTACAGAATTTTTCCCTGTCTAAGATTCATGTTCTTTGAAAATGTGTATATATTGTGATGGTAGTATAAACCAGTATTTATTCTTTCTTTCTTTCAATATTCAGTTCCAGCATAGCTCCTACATCCAATATATTATGGGATCTTATATTTTCTTTCTCTTGGTAGCTCCGAACTTACGGCTTCCTACACTTTGACACTGGTGATTTTTTTAATACGCCTTCTCATCTGCAGGCCTTGGCTCTGTTTATTGCATCACAGGTTGTTGAAACAAATTTTTAGTTCTTTTCTGATCTACTTTGGCATGTGTTACCTTAATCTGCTTGTGTACATTCAACAATACTTCATCTGTATGTTTAACATGAAACTGATAAAAGTAATACAAGGAAGTAGGAGGGAGGTCTGATTATGTCACGTTTTTTCAGGGTCTGAAACATGCTATTACAATGCAATTTCATCTTCCATTTGCAGAAGGCTAAACTTTGTATCCATATTTTTCCTTTACAATTCCATGCTAATGAATGTCTGTTCAACACTTCCAATTTGGAAACATCTGCATTTAAAATAACATCAGACGTTTTAGCCAAAGAAGTCCCATTATGGGCAAAGGAGATAAAGGTGCACGTTTTAATGTTTGCTGTTTGGGGAATGAGGCTCCTGACAGCAAATGCAGTTGTTGCTACCTGACAATATATTACGGATAAACTGAGTTTCTCGTAAATCCTTTCTACAGATCTAATTTCCAGCTCAAAACTTGTTTTTTATAAAGCCTTATTTTACCCAGGTATGCTGAGCAGACAGATATTCAACAGTCTCAGTTCAATCTGTTCTTCAGAGCTGGGAACTACAGCTACATGCTACAGATTTTTTCTGAGAACCTGGAAGAATGGTACAAGTTTGTCAACAGAAATGCAGAACTCGGACATACTGTTGGCAATAAACGAGTCTTGATCAAGACCAGTGTCTCTCATCTGAATAGCTCTGCACTGTGTTTTTTCAAAATTGCAAGCCTTAAGAGCAAAAGATATACAAGAAATGGGTTCTGAAAACCAGAAAAATAAAAATATGTAGTCACGCACATATTAAACACAAGGAGAAGGTTGGATATACATCTTCAAACTTCTGGCAACAGGATGATTCAGTGAATCGTATTAATATCTTGTGTTTTGGTCCAAATACGATGAAGAATGTTAGCTTTCATGAAAATCTCACTGACATTTTATACTTCATTTCAATTATTTTCTTTGAAAGTCATTATCTGTGATCAGAGTCTTAAAACTCTTCTGAGGAATATGTCTACCATACATGCCAGCACAGGAATTGAATTTATTTTCAGTGTTTTTAATTGTAGTCTTTCTGATTTCAGGATAACAGTTTTCATTGCAGTCAAAAATGTTTACTCAAAGGTGAAATAGTGTAACAGACAAAATTCTGCAGAGGTCAATGGATAATTTTAAAAATCTAAATTTATTAATAGTAAATAGTAGTAATATATAATTTAAAAAATCTAAATTATTTTTTCCTTTGAAAATGTTGTATTTAGTTCTGTAGTGTAACAAGTGGACAGACAAAATGATGATCACTGCAAACCACTGATAACTCCTTTGCAACTACTTTTGACTATACTTTCTGAGTCCTACCATAGTTTGAAGCACTGTGCGTATGAACAAAGTTCTTTTTGCACAAAATTAGGCTAACCACAATCAGAAGGTGCTCTTTACCAGTAATTACAGTTTATTATTATTAGCTGTGTTAATTGGTCACGTAATAGACAATGGAAAAGGACATGGAAACTCATGTTGTATGAATTCAGTTGAGATAACTTTTTTAAAGAGTTTTTTCCAGTGTGAAAGAGAGCTGGGGAAAGGGAGCTGTCTACCACAGGCAGAAAATAAGAGGAGAGGGCAGATTCTTTTTACAGTAATGGCATAAATGCAGTGTCATTAAGTACTAATAAGATGGTCTAGGAAATTCCCATCACTGGAAATTTTAAAGATTATGCTAGACAAAAATTTGTCCTGAATAGTGCAAGTAAAGTTGGTCCAGTCGGGGGACAGAGGGCTATATGACCTGCAGATCTCCTTCTCAACCCTTCAGAAAACGTAAAAACTGTGTCACTGGAAGGTCTAACTAATCCTGTCTCTTCGCCCATCCATGTAAACTGCTTCATATAAACCCTCTTGTGATGAGCCCTTTTTCTTTCACTCATCAGTACTAGACCAATAACACAGCAAATGTCAAAGTCAGAGTGTGCAGCCAACTAAAAGAGCTGGCATTCAGAAAATAAATTGCTATTTAACAGCTCTATGTTACTACTTATAAACAAGTACAACTGTTTTCATGAAAGACATGCACACTGAATCAGGAACTGCCCTTGTCTAATCAAAACTATATTTCAACAGAAAGATTTTCAAGCAATAAAAAGGATGATGTCTCCTCTCCAGTCAAAGATTCAGAAGAAGAAAAAAAAAATCAGTAAAATTTATCTAACAATAGTATTCACAGTTTTATGTTATATGGGTAGGTAACAAGCAGAGTGACAATATATATTATACATATATATATTTTTAACTGTAGGTACTCCATACAGGCATTTATTTAATATTACTATTAGGGGAAAAGCAAAGGAAAAAATGTCTTTTATCCTTTAAGGCAGACTATCTGGAGTCACGCTCATGAATTTCAAACTTCTAAGATGTAGCTTAGTTAGTGACTGCAGATAGTACTTCCTTTGAACCAGAATTTCAGTACTCAGTAAAGTTTCATAATTTCCTCTTTCACTGGAAGTACTTCACATGTTTAATGAATGTTTTTTGTTATTTATTCTGCCTCATAGGAAAAATGCAAATATATTTTCTAAATGTCAGTTAATAAGTCTTACAGAACTGGAAGCTCAGATCCTAGGGAATTTATCCGGGAAGAAAAAAAGAGCTCTTACACAAACACTACTCAATCTGCTGTACATGCATTGGAGGGTAAAGCATACAGTCATATGGTTACGCTGCCCTTCAACCCTACAAGATTTACATAGGCTTAGTGACAGGCACAGCTAGCAGGCATTAAGAACACCAGCTCTGACATGGCTTGGCTTCCATATCCAGAATATCTGTGGAGAACAACAAATATTAGAATGGGATCTATTATATGGTCCTACTGTTACTCTCTTTTTTACTGGTGGCCAAATTCTCAATTGTCCTGCCTGCAGCTGGACCTTTCAATGCAGACACTGAAGTATGAGCAAAGTAAAATTTGAAGAGGGGAAAAATAACATCTATCTCCTGCAGCATTGTTCTCAGGTTTAGGAGGACAACATTGTCCAGACAAAGTACCCTTGCATACTAGGGATGGCTCAGGCTTTATAAACTGAAATGTCAATCTTTTATTTTCTGGGTTTTTTTTTTTAGTCTTCCTTCCCTCTGTAAGACTTTTCTGCTTGAATCCTTTGCTTAGTTATATTTGTGAGTGGAGAAGTAGTACTCAGTTACCACTCAGGTTGCTTAGTTCATTTTCACAGGTCTCAAAAATTTTTACAATAAATCTCAGAAACTGAAATTTGGCTTTTCTCATTGCCAGTCACTGGCTGCATATAACCCTTTTGCTAATCAGGCAAATAGAAAGGTAGTACATCAGTATCTCGATACAGCTAACTCTACAGTCCCTGGAAGAGCTATTGCAGGAGGTGAATATTTTTAAAATGACTGCTTGCTGCAGCAAGCAGATAGATGTCTAATTTTCGCTGTATGTCAGAGTGAGTCTGAACACACATTAGGATGTTTTCTCCGGAGAGAAGTACGGTGTCATCTGTTGGAAAAAGCTGTGCTCCTATTTTTAGGAGCAAGTTTCTTCAGAATTTCACATCTAATTAATAGAAGTACTTGCAGCCACAGCATGAGCGTATTTTGTTTGACAGTCTGACCAGGATTTTGTTGGAATACAGCAAGACTGTTGTCATTAATAGAGTGGTTATGGAATTTCCCCAAGTACAGGAATTGAAAGGAACTGTAAGACAAGACATCTGAGGAATTTTTATCTCTTAGAATTTCAAAAAGAACTCTGCCTTCGAACAAAAATCTGTGTTCTTTTATCATTGCCAATATCAGACCAGTTTGTACTGGTTCTTTGCTCAGCCACACATGGACTGGTAGAAGGCCAGAAATCATCTTCCACCTTCTTTTTTTGTGCAAAGTGTCCAAGTACAATCTCACAACTCTTGTCTCTTCAATGCAAAAGCTGTTTGGTTTTGGAGTGTGTGCAGTCTCAGATCTCCCTTATAATAACAGATACACACCTGACTAAAAGCCAATACTTTTGCACAATTCTTATCAATTTATTTCAGCTAAAATATTAATAAGAGATTACATTAACTAAGCCTTATACACTAACTGAAGAGAAATATGGTATCAAAGACTTCAAAGCCCAACTAAATATTTAAATCCAATGTTCTTCAGAATAGAGGGATGTTTGGATTTGGAGTTTGGTTCCTACATAACAGTGAGTTCTAATATCGACTCAATCTCCGCAGAATTCTGGAGCAAAAAAACCTCTTCTATATTTGAAAGTAGTATCATCGGTAAGATCATGAATAACATTTCACTATATAGGAATTTGAGGATATTTTCAGTGGGACCCGTTTCAGTGACCCTTAGATGTATAAGCAGCTCACTTTTTGACTGAATTTCAAACATTACAGATTAAATTTTGTCAGTATCAACTAGGCCTTTCTTGAAGGATGTGTTTGAAGACGGGCATTGCTTGCTGTTATGTATGATACTTCTCAAATTTGTTAGTAATACATTACAGAAATAATCTTGTCTCTCTACAAGTTGTTTGTATCTGCTTTCAGCAGTAGAATTGCTGTACAGCAAAGTTTGTGATTTTGGTAGGGGAAAAACGAGTCTTTTCAGCATCAAATAATGAGATAGAAGCTATGTAACATTTATGCTCAGGATTCATAATGCACCATCATAGCTTATTGCTTAAACCTAAGATCAAGAGAACAGCAAAGAAAATGTAATAACAATGAAGTTAAAGACCTAAATACATGTAAAGCAGCATAACCCTATGGTGAGAAGAATTGTTTTAATTTAGGATTTGGAGAGGGATGTCAAGTTTTCTGTAATTAGCCTGATATAAACCTGCTGCTAGCACATGCAAGGAAGAACAAAACAAACCCAAACCATAAATTAAAGCAGCAGTGGTAACACTTATGTTACAATCATTACATGCCATCTTCAGCTAACATGTAATATTGTCCATAGAATACTCCTTAGGAGTTCACACAAAAGAATAACCAGTCTTTATCAAGATATGGAATACTGATATCCTATACAGACTTTCAGTTGAAGGACTATTCATCAGTGCCAAACAATAGAACAGCATTTGCTTTTTTCAAGAAGGAAGAAAGTAGGGGACAGTCATATGTATATCTAATAGTCTAGTGCACCTAACAAGAGGGAAGAGTGCTCAGCAGAGCTTAACCGGTCACTATGTACAATCACTTCAGAGGAACTCAGGCTGACACTTACCTGTTTAGATTCACACACCTGCCACCCACATTTTGATGACACCTGTTCTTCAGCACCATCTTTTCTGATCTTGCTGCTGTCATGTAGCAGCTACCCTTCATAGAACGCTAACATTTTTGTTAGTGGCACTTAAAATGTTCTGCAGTAACTAGTCTATTTCTCTTTATTAGCCAACAGCTGTTAGATGTTTTTAAATAATTTTCACAGGGTTTGTGAAAGTGTGGCAGCTAATTACTTATAATTTCACATCAATTTACTAATTTCCAGCCAAACAGGATGTCCCTCATCATAGATGTGCCAGGATTGGCTTTTAATGGACTCAACCCAGCTGGTTGTTACTGGAACTAATTCATGCCTAATAAGGTTTCCAGATTTCCTTATCTGTATGGAAAAATGAATTTAAAAGAAAAGAATGAAATGATGAAGTTTTCAAAATGGTCTTAATAAAGAAGCCTTTAATATTCTTTCCTTCACCCCCCCTAGAAATGGACTAAGTGTAGCATGTTTGCAATAGGTAGATCTTGAAAAGCTTTATCTTTTTCCCACCATTCAAAAGTTTGGAAACTTTTGCTGTGCTACTGAAAATGCTGAATGTCTCAGATGTTTTAGCCGTCATCAGCCTCAAAAGCCATTGGAGTTGACTGTGTTTTTTGATATGCTAGCTCAGAAATACAGTAGATAAGAATTAATTTATTCTGTTTTCCCAAAATTAGGACAGAAACTGAAGAGCTCATGGGTGGTTTAGTACTATTTTGAATATTTGAAACTCCACTTTGAGTTTCGATTTGCTGGTTGATTCCATTCAACAAACCTCTTCTCCATACAGAATACTAATAAAAGTAATAGTCTATTTCAAAGTAATGTTTAAGGCCTAGAACATTCACAGACTAAATTTTTATCATATTATTATTTTATCTGTACTAACAGGATGGTGACACTTGGAGGTTGTAGTGCCATCGTGTTAAGCCTTATTAGAGCCATGAACGATTCATAGAAGACAACATGCATCTCCAACCAGGCAACTATTTCCAGTTTTAGACAAATCTTGAATGACAACATTTTGAATTTAAAACACTGAAACTATTTACAAGGTTCAGCTCTTTCTTTCTCCTCCTATGTTCACCACTCCTCTAAATACATACAACTCAGTATAAAATTTCATCAGGATATTCCCTAAATTAATTAGAAGCAGGAAACATTTTTCGTATTGAAAATGGAAAATTTTTACAGATGTAAACCTGACATTGAAGATTACCCTCAGTAGGAAAAGTATCACTAATTTAGAGAAGGGTAACTGTTCTTGTAAAACATTCATTTCAGATTTGGGATTGTTCTTCCATGAGGTTCTATTGGGATTTCCTCTTGCATCTTTTGCTAAATATTAGCAGATGTTTTCCTCCAACATCAAAGTGTTAAATATTCCTATTCGTAGTAACTCATTATAAGATTTTACATTAATGTAGAATATTAGGGTAATACATAAGCCAATATATCACAACTTTTTCTGAGGTATCTCTGCAAACGCACATGTGCATTTTGCTGTAATGCATTAGCACAACAAAATGTGTATTCAAACCCCAAAGTATCTATGTGTTTAGAACAAATAATTTTGTCTTCCAGTTGTTTTTCTTGTCCTTGTACAGATGAGCACAAGTATGGATTTCAGATCTGAGTTCTAGTTTGCTAGAAGTATTTGGATCTAGGATTCTGACTCAAGCAAATCTTTGCTAAATGTTTTTAATGGTTAGCAAAAGGCTTTAAGTGCATATTTTAGAAGTCCCCAGCTTATATTTTGCACTAGGTCATTATACCAAATACTAAATGTGTTTATTCCCTTTCTTTACAAGTCTAACTAATGAGGGAAAAGGAAGGGAAAAAAGTAAATACTGTAATGTTAGAAAGGTTGTTTCTTGTAGAACACACACAAAAATCAAAGACCCTGCTTTAAGAAAGTCAATCTTTTTTACTTTAAGATATGGAAAAAAAAATCCTCAGATACCTCAGACTAGTGTGCTGAAGAAGAACATAAATAATGTCTGCCCTACCTTGTGCATTTGAAAAGTAATCAGTCCTGGTTAGTAGCAGAGCAACTTCAGTGAGCCCTGGCCTGTAAATCAATAGGCTGAATTCTCCTGGTCCTTTCCAACTTCCATTTCCAATTCTACAGTAGGGATTAGTGTAGATTTAGCCCCTGATAGACAGATAACACTAGCAGTATGTGCAGACTTACTATTTAATAGACTGGATCTAAGGTATCAGTGGTTGCTGGAATGGACTGTCAGTTAATGTAGATGGGGAAAAGAGGAGCAGTCTCCTGCTGTCCCTTAGAACAATGATGCCTCTATTCTCGCCAGTCCCTAAATCAGAAGATTTCTGCCTTGTTCCTGTCTTAATATGTAGTTCATATATTAAAAGACTTAGCAATTGCTTATTCTAAGAGTAGTGCCTATGAAGAACACTCACAAATTTTAAACTCTGAAGGTTTTTTTAAACAAATCTGTGGCATTTTTTTTCTTAACTGTGAACATTCTAATACACGTTTTAATTTGAGTCTGGGGAATGACCTCTATTAAGAGATTAATGTCCATCATTTTAAATGGAGGTACTATTATTTACTGTTACTTACCATTACTTGGCTTGGAAAACCCCAAAACTGTAACTCAGTCAGTCAAAGCTGAAAATACAGCAACAGGTGACCAAAGACTCTGGGAATGATGATGTAATGTTTAGATCATGAACACTGCTTGGACTTAAATTTGCTTACACAATACTTTTAATTCCTTTATATTCAGCAGTACCAAGAAGAGCCTTATAAATCATAGTTCTGTGCAGTGCAGATCTCTATACTAAAATATTATCTTTTGTGAGTCAGCATAGCTGCATTTTAGGACAACACGCCCAGAAAGATTTTTACTCTGCCTATTATCCTTTTTGTCAGAAGAGTTTAGACGAATGTAATTTGTCCTTTTGCGGTGTGAGATGTCTTTTATAGCATCTTTGAGTATATCACAGAATAATCAGGGAGAGTGTCGAAGAGCTAACCAGCATTGGAGAAAACTGGGAATCAGACCTCGGAAATGACTCTGAATACCTTCCGGGAGCTCAGAGGACGGACTGAACATTTCAGATGAGATTAAAAAGTTTGCACTTCTATCATTTTTCATATACATCAAATTTTATCTCTGCTAACTACCATGTGTGTTTAACACTACCTGTTAGGTACAGGATCTGCCTTCACTCACTACAAAAAACCAGAACAAAACTTTTCAGTCACAGTTACAATTGCAACTTTCGTGATATCTTTTCGATGAAATATAATGAAAATCAAAAACATGGCCAGAAAAGTAAGTACAAATGAACAGTTAATGACTTGCTGAGTTTTGGGGTTTTTTTCAGTGGAGACAAAAGCAACGATTCATATGCAGAAGATGGGAAGCGTAAAGAAGGAAAGAAAGGAAAGGATTCTTCTTTACATTCACAAAGGTCCATGTATGTATGAGGAGATAAAGAACATGTTAGGGCTACAGGCTGCCATGCATATTCTCTTCTTATTTCACTTGTATGAAGATGCCTTGCTACTTCATTTGCAACTGTCTTATACCCTCAACTCTGCTTTCTTCACCCATCAAGATAAGGGATTTAACTGTAACAAAGTTAATATAATTTGAGGCTCTGGAAAAAACTCTGCATGAGACTTAAGGCCAGGAACAAGACTGAAAATGTTCCTTAATTTTATTTCTAAACATTAATCTAAACATTAATCTCAGATGCTGATCTTCTAAAATTGCTGCTGTTACCTCTTTCACATCTTTTTTTTAAAATATATTTCTTTGTTCTTATATTCCTGAATATTACTAGCTAGCCTTCTGTGGGGAAATTACGGCATTTCTCCAACATCTTCAAGGCTAGTCCATTCCTTGACATCCTATCTTCAAGAAATAGGACAAAATAAGTCTTTTTCCTCTTTTTTCTCATTAGTCACAAAAAAAGCAAAATTCTAAAAGCAGTATTAGCCATCATCAGGGGAGTAACTGTTCTGGGATTTTCAGTAGAAAAAGGAAGCTATAACGTGTCATCAACAGGTTTCTTTAATATGCCTCTGGAAATCACACAAGCTTAAAACCTGGTGGTATGAAGGCTTATGTAGCAAATGTGTTTACACAGTGTATATTGCATACAATGAATACAAAAATATTTAAAGAAGGGGCAAGTGAGAAGATGCTTCGTGTGGTGAAGGGGATGGTCATTATCATTTTTTAGCTCTCCAGATCTCGTATTGTTAAATAGCTTTCCATGGTCTTCTCCCTCATTCATGAATTTTTCAGCCTAATCTATTCAATCATTCTCTGTACATTCTTCTTTAAATCCTTTGCAGATTTACAGTATCTTTCTTGAGACAGAGCAAGGGAAATTTACTGTACATGGTGTTCCATGGAGTCCATCCATTTCTATAGTTGCATAATGATGTTCTGATTTTATTTGCTATTTCTTTCCCAATAGTTTCTAGGATTCAGTTTGTCCTTCTGGCTGCTATTGAGTTGGTATTTTCATAGAACTACTTATCATAACTCAAATGTCTCATTCCTGAATGGTGACAGTTAGGCTCTGAGCCCATTACTATATGTGTAAACTTAACATTGATGGAGTGGAGTGGAGGATACTTTGTATTTAACTACATTCAATTTCCACATCGACATTTTATTGCTTAATCACTGAGTAGTATAAGGACATACCGCAGTTGTTCAGATTCCAATTCTCTCTCTACTCTCACAAATAATTTAAGATCACAGGCAAATTCCGTCACTGCTATTCACAGCTTTTTTCACAGTGTGAATGCATGCATTGAACAATATAGATCTGGTTCATGGATGACCTTCACTGTGGGAACAGAAGATTCACTTTTTTCCTGTATCCTCTTTTTTTCTTTGTTAATGAGGAGCATATCAAGAGTCTAATTAAACTTCAAAAAGTGATTTTAACAGATTTCCTTTGTTCAGACATTTTCTACAATTCTCTCAAGGAACTGCAGAAGATTTATGAGATAACTTTCAAAAACATGACAACTCTTGCCTAGTATGTTGTTCATTTATGAGCACCCTAACTCTTTATTATATATCTTATTAATTTGCCTGATAGAAATATCTGGCTTATCAGTTACAGTTATTCAGACTTATGGAATTTTAGAAAAACAATTGTGTCATTTTACATAATAGTAGATTAGCTATTTCATATTTCAGTTCCTTTACAACTACAGGTAAAATGCTACCTAGTTCTGGCAGCTGTTGCATTTATTTACTCAATTTTTTACATTGGTCTACCTGCTCTGTAGCTGCTTCTACTGATTCTTTATTTAGGAGGGATCAGCTAATGAGTGCTTCATGAAGACTGGTGAATCTCTTTGAAGTTCCTGCACCAGAAATAAACATGTAAGCAGGTCATCTGAATTTTTCTTCTATAGTAGTATATTTATTTTATATCTAGGTTGTCTCTTGGCTTCACACAAACTCTCTGGAAGGCTTCTTGCTTTTATATATTTGAACAAAGACATTTTTATTAGATTTTATGCTTCATTTTATTTTTTTTTATTTCCCAAACTGGTTTTGGCCTGACTTTGTATGTGTTTACATTTAATTTTTCTCAGTTTAGGACAGTTTCTTTTTATGTTTTTAAATTTAGAAATTCAGTGAAGGATTCCTTCCCTACTTTTTTCCTGCTTTGCCTTGCTCTTTAGCTATGCCATATTCCTTTTGACTTTTTTGTTGTATTTCTTCTGTATTTCCTACATTCTTTAATATAGATCTTTAAATACTCTGCACATACAAGGATTTATTTCTTTTTAATGCCCCTTTTATTTTCTCTTTAACAAATTTACCAATTTTTATGTAAACCCTTTCTTCAAATTAGGCAAAATAGTAATGAATCAGAGTTAAGATCCGAATATGCTGTGAAACAGCCTATTAAAGAACACCACAAATAGTTAATAGAAATCTTAATAAAGAACCTAGGATACAATAATTTAATTCTTACATAATTTTTACATTTTTTGAAATGTTGCACAAATAAATTTATAAATCTGCATAATCAACTATGTGGCTGTGGAACAGGAGTATTTCTATTTGCAAACATTGACAGTGTCCACGTACTCTTTGTTCTCCATATTTTTACATATAAAATTCCAGATAAGCAAGGGGAGAAAACTAAGATTCAAACGCTCAGTTTTCCAGTTGCAATTAGGAAACAAAGTCAGTAGTTTCTCTGTTAAGAACTAGTGACAATTCCACAAATAAGGATGATTTTCACATTGCCCCACAATATGCCTTCCACCTTTGAATCCAAATCACAGTACCCTTGAAGACAATATGCTGTCAAGTAACAATTCAGTTAAACAGGCAAACCATCTATCATCAGTACTCAGTGATTAAAATGTCCTCTGTTATCAGCACTATCATCCATTAGTTAAACGCAAGATCCATTTCAACAGAGGAAAATCAGCAAAATGAGTTGCAGCAAATTTGATTAATCAGCTCCTAATTACCAAAGACTGACAGAATTCTTTTTTTTTCCTTTTATTTTGTTTTAAAGAAGGGAATCCAAAATCAGCTATTATGGAAATGCCTGAAGAGGAAAATAATAAAAAGCTAGTAATAGTATGCCTACTGATGAATTTTAAAAATTATATTTGTGGTCTTCTGTGACTTGTCAGTATTAGATATTACTAACTTTTTCTTTGCCTGAGATAAAACAAATTGCTTTCTTCAGTGAATTAAAGCATTATGGATGCAGAAGAGTAAACTAACTGGTAATAATATCTTAAAGTGGAACAGCAATATTCGAAATCCAGAAGATTTTTAAAGATAGTAAAATTGTATTACAATAGCATCTTCAGATTTGCTCACTACTGCTAAATACAGAAGAAACCATTCAAAGGAAGGTGCACATCCGTTAGACATAGCATCTATGACGGTGAACAAGGTGTAGGGAAGATGAATTTTTCCTCTCTTTTTCACCTGCTATGTCACACCAGTCTTTGTACACCTTACAAAAAGAAAAATACTAGGACATGTAACATATGCTCTTTTTATATCTATATGTAATAACAGTAAAAATAATAAAAAAGCAACCTGCAGGTTTAAAGGAGGGTAGTAATACCATCCAAGTTTGGCGTCTAGGATTTTTAGGGTCCTCACAGAAGTGAAAGAAAAGCTAAATTATGCAGTCTAAATTAGCATTCGTTTCTAATTTTCCTTTGGAATTTTCTCCCTTTCTCAACATCAGCAATTCAATGAGGCCAGAGAAGTCACCATAATCCATGTATTTGAGTCTATAGTTAAGATCTGAATATATATAAAGAAATCTCTATTTCCTTCCACTTTTAAAGCCTCTTATCTTAAATTTGTTAGTTTTTATCAGTCTTAAAACTTTATTTTGTTTGAAGACAGGACTTATATCTCCATCCAGAGACACAGAAATAAAACAAAGCATAGTTTTTAATAAATCAGCAATGGAAACTGGATGTTTATGAATGGGAATCTGTCATCAACACAATATTTGATCCAATGATAATGATTTATTAGTCTCAATTAAGAAAAACTCTATTGCAAGAAAATGTATGCAATTTAATAACTCAGTAAAGCATGGAAGGAGTTTAACATCATACAACACTTTTGTTGTAGATGTCATTATCTGAGATCTCGACTGTACTTTTCAAATGAGCAGTCTTCATGGATAAAGTGATAAATTGTACTCTTCATGAGAAGTCATACTCTTTTTATTCATTTTTTCTTGACGTTCAATTCTTCCTATGTGTTGCGTGCTTCCAGAAATCCAGTTTTCTATGGAATAGTATTGTTTATCTCAAATATATTAATGACAAAATGATTGGCTTTCACTTTTCAGTATGACCCATAATGAGTAACCAAAACAAATTTACCTGTTTTGGAGTTCTAGTGCCAGATTTTCTTCTCCCTCTTTTCTCCATTCCTGTTTCTCTCCCTTTCCAATTATTATTTGCAATGTCAGCTAGTTTTATTTCTAACTGAAAATGACACTGAAAAGGAAGGTTCACCAAAAGCGAATTACTCTGGCTTTGGTGGAAAGCAGACATATTCTTACAACTTCATAAATCTATGGAACTTCTTCTACTGATGTAGAATATCCTATTTATTATTCTCACTATTTTGTCTCCCCAGAAGGCAAACGTGTCATATAGCTGTCGTGTATGTCATTCTTACTACAGATATCTCACTGTGGATAACATTTAATGTTAATCACAATATCTCCCTCTCCATTAGTGTAATTGTTTGCCTCTCCCTCCCTCCTGTGGCTGTTTATTATGCCTACAATCTATCTACATGTGTTACGTGTTGTGAATGTACATCACCTCTCTTGGTGGCTATTATATGTATGATCTTTTACCTTGTTTCCATTACACTTATGATTGGGTGACACTTTTGACCAGAATAATCTGGCCTCTATGAATGAAGGCTTAAAACTTGGCCAAAAAAAAAAAAAAAAAAAAAAAAAAAAAAAAGGAAGGAAAATTATTCTCTGTAAAAAAGGAAAGAAAATGTCTATTTTATGCTCATTCCACTGCAAAGGGTTTCTGAAACTGAAAACAAGTGCAGTAAAATACTGTTTGGTCTTTTATGGTTGCTTCTGTCAAAGCAAGCAAGTTGGTTCCTAGGCATGCATCCTTCCTTGACTTATTTCATTCCTTTAGTGAAATTATTTCCACTAATGTGCATTTTGTAAGACCAGGTTTACCTTTCCTGTTTCAAAACATTATAAGACCTGACCTACCCTTCCTGTTTCATATCATTATTAAAACAGGGGTATATATTTTTATTTTATTAAGGATATCATTGCTGGATTATGGAAGAGACATTATTAACCAAGACACAAGCCTCCTATTTGATATAATTACTGATTCAAATCCAACAAGTTGAAAAGTCATAATTATTATAAAGCTATACAACATGATTTTATGGTCATTCATGAAATGTTAGATTCATATAAATTTGTCAGCCAGATGATCACATCTTTAAAAAGAAAAAAAACCCTCATCACCCCCTTATCTTTAAGTGTCTGCTGGCTGGCATGTTATCAAAAATCAAGGCTAAAGAAGAAAAGAAAGTGATCAAAACACCCAGCTGTAGAGCAGGTATAATCTCTACAACTACAGTTGTACAGTTCTCTCAGAAAGTTTGCCAAGACTCACAGTAATGGGGGTAATTTTAGACAGAACCATATAGGAAAATAGGCCTGCTCTGACAGGACCACAAGTCAAACAGAACTTTTATTATAATGCAGATGCTAATAATTACTTTTTAAATTTAAAACAATCTCAAAGTGACGAGAGAGAAAGAGCCAGAAAGAAAGAAAGAAACAGTTTATAAATAACTTTTCTCTTCATCACCTCTGAGTCCTGTCTGTTGCCCTTCTCCAAAATCTCTGTCTCACTATGAGCTGCAGACTTGCAGCTCCTTCATATGAGTTAGTTATTCTTTCTGTATGATAGTCCTGTGTCTCTGAAACCTCCCTTATCAAGATGCTCAGCTACCCCCAAAAGAAGAAGCAATTTCCCGCTCATTTCAGGAGTACCCAACTGACCTAATTGTTCACCTTTTTAGAGGAATTTGACAATACTGTGAACAAAAAACCCACCAACCAACCAAAAAAAAAATCCCTTCTGCTTCACACTAGCCAATTAAGCTTTCAAATGGTAAACCTTTCCAGCTCTTTGACTAAGCAAGTTGTCCCACACCCAGGGAACTAAAACCAATCCTTCTTTTTCTTTAACATTTGATTTTTCCACTTCCATTTATATTTGCATGTATATATAAATGTGTGTGTGTGTTTCTTCTCTAATTAAAACCATGCTTTATCCCTGTCCTCGTAATGCAACATTTCTTCCTTTTACAAAATTCACAGCTTTTCAACAACTAGGGCTGATATCCCAAAGTATGTGACTGACAGTATAAAGAAAAAGATGGTGGAACAGGAAAGGTAGTCACTGTTTCAGTGCCTGTGAAAAAAGTCATTAGCATATAGAGTTGCCAATCCTGCGTCACATTAATTGTAAGTATATATGTAAACAAAACCTCAATTCAGTAATGTACAGTGTAAATATGAAGCTAAATTAAAATTGTAATCTGTGTTTTAGCTCTACTTTCTCTATTTAAGTTTCTTTTCACTAGTAAGGGAGGGTAACTCCATATAAATTGTTCATCAAACCGTTTTTTTCTTGAAAATAAAATAAAATGAATAGCTATCAATTGTCATAGTTGACAAAGACGACATATGTGAATTTTGGTGAAGGTAATTTAATTTCCTGTGTCTCATTAATTTCTTTAATCTTCCACAGCATATGTCTTAAATTAGAAGTATCATTTGAGTCAGCCTAGATTAGTTAATTTCTTTGTAGCTGATGAGAAAAAGTAGAAAAATTCACCACCACAGTACAGTAGTCTGTTTTGAGTTGTTGTAACTCAAAATAACAATAAAGAAAATCTGATTTTGAATGCATTAGCATATGTAGGCTAATGTTAAACTCTTCATGATAAGCTCTACTCTCGTTGCTACACCTGCATGCTCCGTATAGGTGAGGCTTTTTTCAAATCCAGCAGTAGGGGTTAGTTAGGAACCAGATTAAGCCATTAGGTATATAATATTTTATAAAACTGCAATGATTTTAAAAAATGTTTTAATAAATATACTAACAACATTGTCCTACCCACTACTCAAAAATATTTTCTAATTTCACATTAAATGATGGTTATCTCCTGATTCAAATCTGTCATATTTAAGCAGATTTATAATTCTTTATAAAATTAAAGCAAATATTCTAAACTATTTATGTATTTAGAGTGCAGTTTCAATTAGGATTAACATCTGAATCAAACTTCTTTGTGATCCACTATATCATAATATGCTCTGTGTTGTTTCAATTTAGTAGTTTCTTTTCATGCAGCAAAATTTTTAGCAGTATTTACTTCTGAGGTGAAATTTTTCCAGATTTTAAGGCACAAGGATCAACATATTCCAAACACATGCATGCATAAATATATATGAGATTCAGTCAATATCTCTGTTGTGGAAATATTTGTGAACATTTCTGTGTGAAAGATTATTTGTATTCTAACCCTCATATCTTTGTTACAGCCGACAAAATGACTAAAAGTAATACAGATTCACTGCCAAAAGACATTTATAAATGAAAAATACTATTGTAAATTGTATTTGATCATAAATAGTTTTGTAAGGTAAGGAAGTTAAGACTATCATTAAAAATAAAGCAGTAATGTAAATTCCATTTGTCTCTATATTGCTTTAAAAATCCCAATTTTACCCCCTTGATCTTGACAACATTTTTTTAAATGTTAGGCTGCATTAAGGGACTTCATACTTGCAGAAGAAGTATAGAAGGAAAAAAAGAGAGGGACAGTGAAAGAAAAAATGGCCCCATCCCAACTCTTCATTGTCAGTATCGTATGATTTTAAGGTCTGTAGAATCTAAGTATGTGTCAGCATGAAAATATGTCCTGGATCTACTTTTATCCTTCTACATATTAGTAGTCTAAAGTAAGCGCCAAAATTGCATGTGCTTTGTCAAAATTTTAAATATAAATTATTCAGACCTGCTTTTGTGTTCCAATATCAAGTCACAATAGTAATGGTTAGGAAAACCAGCAGGGTGAGGTGGAAGGAAAGCATAAATTTCAGTCTTACATTCAGGAATTAGATGGTCTAAGTGAGCTGCTCCTCACGGAGACATTGAAATAGAGAACTTGGAAATAGTCCTGGCATGTTGGCTCCCTTAGCTTAACAAGAATTTTTTGGTATTCAGCTTTAACAATATAAGTATATATAATAATTTTCAGTTGTAAAACTGACCTATATACCATTAGCTATAGTCACATAAAGCATTTATCATGTACCATGATAAGTTTTCCACATGCTGATGTTAATTAAAAGTAATATCTGCCTAAGGAATTTCATAAGTATTTTGGAATCATATCTGAAAGAAAGCACAGTACAATATCACAGTATTGCCGAATATATTGGAACTGGCCACATACAGAACACACTGAACATTCTATAAAAATAGTTTTACAAAATTATTAAAAAAATTATATCTGATAGTTAATTCCTCACGAGCTACAAAAAGTAGAAGCAAAAGACAGTAATAACTTCTGTATAGATGTTTTGGGTTTATTTTAAATATTTTTCAAGGTGATGATAACAATTTCTGTCTTTCATTCTATAAACAATTCAAAAGAGGCCAAAAAAATTAAACTTTACAACTTCTTATGATTTTTCTTTTCCTCTTTGCCAGAAAAGTTTGATTTTTCTTTGTTTTGCATCATTTTATGGAGAAAAACTTGCTACAAGATGAGCAGGCAAATAATTAAGTCCAGGCCTCAAAATAACAAGCTTACAACACCGTCTTCAGTCCTGAAGACAGTAGATGCCATTATTTACAAAATAATTTCCAACAGAAATCTGCCAGATCTTTATTTCCATAAAGGAAATTGTATAGTGTAATAAAGTTCACACGAAAGCTGCCTCACAGAGTCTCAGATGCTCCCTATCATGCTGTATCATTGCATATATTTTGTTATCCAGCAAAGTTGACAAATACCTATGTTTTAAACACGTGTGGAAAATTCTGTAACACAATGTGCAAATAGGGCTTGGTGTCTATGAAGATTCTCTGTCCTCTTGTCCTATGCTCTGTTCAAACAAAAAATCCAATGTGTTAATAATCTTGGCTCTGACAACAGTGCAAAACTATTTAGTATTCTTTTCATGTGGAAGCTGTTGTCTGATCATTAATCATGTTTAGTTGCACCTGCAATTATTTTTTCATAGATTTAATATGCCAATTTTATTGCAGTGACTGCTCTCAGGAGGTTTATAATAGTGATTAAAGCAATGTTAATTGTTGCGTTCATTTCAGGATTGCTTCAATGTCAACGTGATCAAAGGTGATGTTGGGAAATGTCAAAGTTTCAGCAAGTGTAGAAAGTTTTGATTAGAGTTTGCAAACCTTTTTAAAACTTTAATTCCCAGAAGTCAGACTCTATTTCTCTCCAGGCGCAGAAAAAAATAACCTTTCATTAATATCCATTGGTTTTGGCGCCAGTGTAAAGAATTTCCAAAGCTTCACACATGGTACAGGTACCACTTGTTTATAGATGAGCCCATATGTCCAAGGACATTGTGTATCCTTGCTGTTACCTTGACTTCCTCTCTATTTCCTCAGAAGTCTATATCTTTTCCTCTTGCAAGATTCTTTACACAGAGCTGATAACATCTGAGCGTAGTCAGTGGCTGATATAGTAAAATAATTGATCACATTTGGAACACAGGCATTTAGTCATGTTGAATAAAAAGATCAAGGGGAGAGTCTGATGTGAGAAAGTATTAACTTTACACTGCATGTTGTCTTTTTCTAAGCACAGCAGGGCCTCAAGGGATTTTTGGTTCTTTACTAAAGAGGCCTCAAGTTTTTTGCCAGCAGTGTGTCAGCACACTTATTTTTAAAGGAAGAATCATTCAATCAGTCTAGATCATTGCTACAGTATGTAACAGAGCTCTCAAAAGTGATATTTGAAAATGAAAACCAATATTCATGAACACTTTTGTTTCAAGCAGGCTGTGCAGAAATGTTGTTCTATAACATTGTATAATACTGTGCAATATAGATGTGTCAGTCCACTGAGGACCTCTCAGTGCAATTTGTCCTACTCTGAAACTCAAGTGTCTGATGCTTGGGCTTCTGTGGTGTAAATCTGAATTTGACTTCAGCTTCTAACAGACAATCATTCTACTATGGTATGATTGTCACAAGGGCTTAGGAAGTTCCTAAAAAGCCACTGTCCATTACCTCAGATAAGGGCTTTTTTTTTGAAGTTGTGACTAGAATATGTCAATATAGAAGTAATAATAGATTAATGTTCTTTCAAATTGGGTGGTTAGAATAGAAAGTGCAGAGGATGATCTCCCACATCATTCATAACTCTATACCTTCTGACCAGAGAAAAGTGAAAGGCTTGAAAGAAATAAACTTGTTAGATCAGTAGCACAGACAGCTTTATCGGTAGTGCACAATGTAATAATGGATAATTCTTAACAAAGGCTGTAGATAAAATGAAATTAACTATGTCTTATTCATCTGCTTGGGGAGCCTGATGAGGACATTTCAGTGGACCTGATTTAGTTTCTCTTTGTTTAGGTTCTTCAAGGCACAGTTTGCCTATTTAATTGACAAACTTCACTCAATTTACGTCTATATGAGAATACAATTTATTGAATCAGTTATACTCAAATGTCTTTCCCTGAAGGGGACTAAAGTGCAACTAATTCTTCACTCCCATTAGCTTTTTCTATCAGGCTAACAAGTATCTGTGTCCAGCAAATGACTGTCTTCTGCAGTTATGATGGCAATTGTATCTATTTACAAAAATCTTGCATGGCAAGGTTTTGGTAGCGGGGGGGGGGGTTACAGGGGTGGCTTCTGTGAGAAGATACCAGAAGATTCCCCTATGTCCGATAGAGCCAATGCCAGCGGGCTCCAAGATGGACCCGCTGCTAGCCAAGACCAGGCCAGGTGGTAGTGCCTCTGTGATACCATAGTTAAGAAGGTGGGGAAAAAAAACTGTGCAATTGCAGCTGGAGAAAGGAGTGAGAAGATGTGAGAGAAAGAACTCTGTAGGCACCAAGGTCAGTGAAGAAGGAGGGGGAGGAGGTGCTCCAGGCACCAGAGCAGAGATTCCCCTGCAGCCTGCGGTGAAGACCGTGGTGAGACAGGCTGTGCTCCTGCAGCCCATGAAGGTCCACGGTGGAGCAGATATCCCCCTGCAGTCCATGGAGGACCCTATGCTGGAGCAGGTGGATGCACCTGAAGGAGGCTGTGACCCCATGGGAAGCCCGGGGTGGAGCAGGGTCCTGGCAGGACCTGTGGCCCCGTGGAGAGAGGAGCCCATGCTGGAGCAGGTTTCCTGGCAGGACTTGTGACCCCGTGGGGGACCCATGTTGGAGCAGTCTGTTCCTGAAGGACTGCACCTCGTGGAAAGGACCCACACTGGAGCAGTTTGTGGAGAACTGCAGCCCGTGGGAGAAGTTTCTGGAGGACTGTCTCCTGTGGGTAGGACCCCACGCTGGAGCAGGGGAAGAGTGTGAGGAGGAAGGAGCAGCAGAGACAACATGTGATGAACTGACCACAACCCCCATTCCCCATACCCCTGTGGCACTCGGGGGGGAGGAGGTAGCGAAGCTGGGAGTGAAGTTGAGCCTGGGAAGAAAGGAGGGGTGGGAGGAAGGTGGTTTAAGATTTTTTTTTATTTCTCATTACCCTACTCTGACTTCTTGGCAATAAATTAAATTAGTTTCCCTGAGTTGAGTCTGGTTTGCCCACGATGGTACTTGGTGAGTGATCTCCCTGTCCTTATCTTGATCCACGAGACTTTTGTTATACTTTCTCTCCCCTGCCCACTTGAGGCGGGGGAGTGATAGAGCAGCTGAGTGGGCACCTGGTGTCCAGCCAAGGTCAACCCACCAATGAAAAATAATACTTTATTTTCCTTTTAACTCTTATAATGCATAGTGTTTTAGAAAATACAATTTTGTTGGTGGGTTGCCTGGTGTAGATGTTTTGTCCAGGCAGCTGGGACAGTAAAAATCCACTAACTAAGAATCAGAAGTGTTTGGTTTTTTTTTTCCCTCCTAAATATTGATATGCTTGAAATCAGATTGCTTGACCTGGTTGCCTGAAAAGGCAGTGGACTGGAATCTTTCACCCTGATGATTCGTCTTAGATTTTCATCTTAGATAACTATATCAACCAACTGTGCTGGTTGTCTTGGAGGTAAAAACTAGAAGTAGAATGGGATGAGTTGGAAGAATGAGAGCAGGGTATGGATATGGTCATGGTGGTTCAATGGTGATTTGCTTTTTGAATATGCAGCCTCTCCTTTCTTCCTATACTTCCACACACAATATGTTAAAGTTATCTAGCAGTTAGGTGACAAGGGCATGGATAACTTTAGCCAAACCATTGTGTGAAAGGTAGGGAAAAGTTTTGCCTGTACCTAGCAAGGTACAGGTAAAAAAAAAAAAGCATAAAACCAACCAAATAAAAAACCCTCTTCAAAAAGGCACAGATTCTGGAAATAATGTAAGGGCTAGTTCAGCAGCAAATTCAATACTACCATAGGTTTTCATACCATTTCAACAAAAATGTCTCCAGTGTTCACTGTCCTTGTAAGGGTCTTCACAGCATTCCCTGAGTTCCCCAAGTAAGGAGTATGCTAAGCTTTCTTTCTTGCCAAAGGCAATTTCAAAAATTTTAATGGACATATGACATCTTTAAAGTTCTTTAATTAATATCAGTTTTGTTTCAGGTAAATTAAATATATTAAATGCAACACAGATGTATCCTGACAGAGTTGTGTCTGACACCAGAAATGTTACAGAGATCATTCTGAAAGTGAAACTACCCTAATCTTTAAAATACTGAGGAGTCCTTATTGTAAACTAAGGAGAGAAGAAAACATAGATATATTTTATACAGTGTATATGCATGTGTCCCTTCCCCCACAGGCTCACTGCAACTATGTTTTGAATTTAGGTTGTGAAATAAAATGGTTCTGCTGGACATGTTGTTCTGCTCCTCAGTTATCTTTTGTCTAAGCTTCAGAATGGACCTTGACAGCTGACACAGAAGTATTTCTAGTTCTAAAATACTGATGATTTAATACACACATATACACAATGTAATTTGAACCTTTTGCTTTGTCAAAACTTAACTGATTGACAACTTTCTGTATCCATTCAGACATATTTCTTCCATTCAAACTCACAAACTGAAGCAAGAAATTAATCCCTCCTGAGAAATGCTACAACTGGATATATATAATACAGCTTTATTGAAATCCCATGCTGGTGTCAAGCAATTATTACTGAAAACATAGGGCAGGAGACTCCTGTGGTAGTTTGTGTTTGTCTCAAATGCGTTTGTCTCAAATGCAAACAAGTCTCTTTTTTCTAGTCTTGGAAAATTCGGTCCTCTGCTGTTTAGGCTCTTATATGAATTCATAATGTCAGACTGCATTCTTAGACTGAGTAGAAATTCTTAGCATAAGTGGAATAAATGTCTTCTGGAAGCTACAACATAACAACAATAACCTAATGTACTCAATCTACTCTTAACCTAAGCCTTGGAATCTATATTTTGGATTGCACTGAAACATAATATGAAAAGAGGAAGTGTACTAAAAGTTTAATTTTTTTTAGAATACATTAGCTGTTCTAAAATGAAGAATCTTGACCCCTTTTCTCCAATTTGCTGATCCTACTCTCATCTTTTATCGATGCAAATTTCTTGTCTTCATAACAGAAAATATCATAAATTAAAAACTGTAATATCTGAGCAGTTAATCTAGCTAATCCAGCAAATTAACCGTTAAGGAGGTTAACTGTGCTTAGCAAGAAACCTAATATTATTCTTATTTATTTTCTCATTGTTAAAAAGACTTGGCAGGGGGTGGGGGCAAGTGAGACTACACTTAATTGCTCGGGTTCTCCCCACCCCCTTGAAGAATGACAAATTTACAGTCTTCACAGGTGTTTTTAGCAGGGAAATTTATCTCATTTGCAAATTCTCTGAGGATTTTGGTCAATGACAGTCAGCTGTCACTGTCAAACCTAGCCTTTAAGGAGAGATAGACGCTACAGTTGGCTTCAGGTTCTGCTTTACTTAATATGAAATTTGTGATGGTGAAGCTTTAAATTCCTGTATTTCATATTGAAATAGATCTTTTTATTTGAACTTCCCAGGAAGCAGAATTTCTAACATTTTGATCAACTTCTGTATAAATACTTGACCTTAAATAAATGTATACTGGTAGAAGATGCCATGCTACATGTGGACGATTCTTTGGTCAGTTTGTTAGTTCGCTTAGGGAATGAATGATTTCCAGTTCTGGGACTTTGAAGTGAGCATGGCTAGAACTCCTGGGAAAAGATTATAAAATGTAGACAGCTTTCATCTGTCCTTTAGACTTGTTTGACTGCTTAGCTGAAGGTAGGCTTAAAACACCTTCAACACTTCAGTAGTTCCTTAGGAAAGTTGTAGAAGATATGAAATTTCTATAGATGTTAATTAATTTGGATGACCTGATTACATTTGGAAGACACAGGAACTTGAAGAAAGACTTCTGAAAACTTCGGGCTGGCTACGGCCCTGCAGATGAAAGCTATCAAGGGATAAGTGTGTGCTTTACAGGACATATGGTTCTGTAAAATATGCAGGAGGTATAAATGTATTTCTTGATAAAATAGAACAACTTCCAATATAATAGAGTTTTCAGAGTTAAATATTCTGTGGTTTTTTAATAGTGCTAATTATTTGAACAGCTACTTAATTTAAGTGAATATCAGCCCAGTAAGTTGCAAAGAAAATAAAAGATAACTGGAAAAGAAAATAAAATCATAAACAAAGAAATGTTACTAGAGATCACTGACATAAGAATTGTGACAAGGCCATGTATTAAATTTATTAATTGTTTATATCAGTCATAGTCTGCCTGGCTCTTTGTTGTTGTCTTCTGTGTTTTTTCTTGCTACAGAACCTTCTATGATATAAAATCTCTTATCAGCATTATATTTTATCACCGAGTTCCCTTGCCATCTCTCATTGCTAAGTCCTTACAAAAAGACACCTGAAATCATGAAGAATCCCATTTCATTTCTGGCTTGGAAATTAGTTTTTGTAAGAAATTGTTCTTGTTCCTCATGACAGTTTATTGTCTTCTGGAAATCAATTTGCTCATCTTCCCAGGTAGCTAAGAAGCATATGCAAATGTGAACAAATTACCACTGACAGAGGATATACAGAAGTAATTTTCTTAGTGTATATGCCTGTT
Source organism: Calonectris borealis (assembly GCF_964195595.1). Lineage (NCBI taxonomy): Eukaryota > Metazoa > Chordata > Aves > Procellariiformes > Procellariidae > Calonectris > Calonectris borealis. The sequence continues at coordinate 49,544,898 of NC_134316.1, read as the reverse complement.
GAGTTTATAAAGCAAGTATTTTGGGTAATATATTTGTTTGCAAAGAGCTTTAAGAAAAAACAGCAGAAATGCAACATATTGTCACTGTTCAGTTGATCTCTATTTTATTCATATTAACAAAGAACAGGAAAAACATGCTCAAACTCCCTCCACACATACACACCTGATCTTTAACTGTAATTGTGGCTATATGTGTACAATATTGCCAAGAGTTTTAGTTTATTCAGGAATTTTTTTGTTTCTAATAGCAATGATATACAACATAGTATATCTTTAGCTATTCTTCATAAGAACTTCTAGTCTCTGCTTGAATAAGGATTAATTTATATAAAGGAAAAGCTATAATTTGGGATTTTTGAATTCTTGCTCAGTAAAGTACTTTGATGTGCACTTATTTCAAGTAAAACAGCCCGGTAAAAGTCTGCATGCTGCCAAATATATTTCCTTCCTTTATTTTTCCTTACCAGTGACAATGAGTGTTAATTGTTCCTAATTTGATTTTTGATGGGTTCTTACCTAATTAGCACTTAAAGCGTTTTTGCAAACTTAAAAAGATGTTCTGATGAAGAGGAAGGAGACTCATTACGATTTTTACATATCAGCACAAGAGCTTCTTAATGACAAAAAAATACATTTTCATATTCTTGCCTGACCTATCAAGCACTGTGATTTTCCAATCTCATTTCTCTATTTGAAAGCTTCAGTCTTGGAATCTGACATATTGCTAATTTAAGATATGTGCTTCTATTGCTCTGACTTCTAATTAATCTTTATAATTATAGCATCTTCCAACAATAATCATGATCATGAGCTGGGTGATAGCAGTTAAAAGGAAAGAAGTGCCTTCATCTACACTGCAGATTAAAATACCCTCACTTGATGGAAGTTGGTGAAAGAGAAATATCAATTTACAATAATGGACTTGTACTTATGAGGACTTAAGTATAACTTGATCACAATTTTTTTTTCTTCTTCTCTCTCTAGCTTTTTCAGGGAAAACATTAATGGTTTGTTATGACAAATCAGATGGAGGAACTCTTTTTAAATGGAATCCTTGACATATACTACATGACAGTATTACTTTTCTTTCTGAAGAGAACATGGCTAATTGGTTTGATATATCAGAAAAAAGACAGTTAGTACTAATGGTCATTCATAGATCCATTTAAAATGGCAAATCTTTTTTATACCAACTGCTGTGTAAGCCTATAATACATCAGACTTGCTTAAGTGATTAATCTTTTTTTTCCTGATGGCAAGGCTATTAATGCAGGTGTTCCTGTACATCTTTGGCAGATGGATCTATGTCTCCATCTGTCTACACCAAGTTTAGTCATTTTCATGTTTGTAAACGTGTATTATATTTAACCAAATCAGAATTTATACCTTACCTTATAAACATAATTAATGTAGATTTTGGCAATTTAAGGCTTGCTACACATTACAGCTGAAATCAATATTTGGAAAATTGTGTAGCTTTATCTATAGTAACATAGTTAAGAAAGTGTGACAACTTTCTATTGTTAGACAAAGATTAGGAATTGTGAAGGATTTGATACAATGTTTCATGTCGCTGTAATTATTCTTGAGTAGGGAACTTAAGCATATTTAGACTGATATAACAGGCTAATATAATTCATATAAATAATCAGCTAATATATCTTGCTTAAATGTATAAATCCTTATTAAATTCATAAGGAAACATAAATTTCTGTGTGTATATATATACATATATGTGTTATTGTGATCTTTCCTTTGCGTTCTCCATTGCTTGACTAATAATTATACTGATTAAAAATTTCTTTACAGACTAGGTTTAATCATCAGAGTTGTAAATACTACTTAAGTTGGAACCACAATTTAGGATGAACTACAAATTCTGCAAAAACCACTTGATTCTCTGTTGTCCTGCATTTTGTGTTATCCTCTATATAAGGCTGCTAGAAAATGCTAGCATTCTTCTTTCTAACTCATGTCAAAAGTAGCCAAAGTTTTTGGCATGAGTTGTAGCATTTAATGTTTCTCAGCCAGGTTTAAAGGATATTAAAGTGATGTCAAGCACTAACACTGTGCCCAAGGAAGTGAGAAGAGGGTGGGAGAGAGAATTGTGTAAACAGTAAAATAGCCATTCAGATATCCCAGGGGCTGCTCAGGGAAAATAATTTAGTCCTTCAGCTCAGTGCACAAAACCAAAAACTCCACAGCGATTATCATTTTGCAGAAATTATCAAGCTTTGTAAAGATAAGTTACCATGTAGCCTTCAGGCTTAATATTGTACAATGAGACTTACAGTTTGGAAAGAACAAATTAGCAAGCAGTTGCTCTTTTAAGGCTATTTGAAAGTTATAAAGCCCTTTCACTTGTGGGCAACTACATAATCACAAATTTAGAGTGTTAACCCCTACTAAATGAAATCAGAATTAGAATTAAACCATTTTATTGTGGACTAAAGAAACTGAAATGCAAAACACCAGAATGCAAAACATGAATAGAAAAAATCCTTTTATGAAATAATATATAGAAGTGAAAGCTTCTTTGAATTTTAAAATTTAGTGTTTTATGTTGTTTTTTGTCTGTTGGGCAAGGTTAGTATCAGAGATAGGAAGGATTTTTTTTTTTTTTTTTGTATTTATGGCTTATTGTTAAAAAATGTTATCATATGCCTGAATCTATTTGCTGTTTGACAACAAATTTTGGAGGAAAGATAGTTTAAACATTTGCTTTTCCTTCCAGTTTCAAAAGACAGTTCATTCTAACTGAGCTATATTTATATAAATATTCATACAAAATAACAATCTAATAATCTAAGCTGTTTAGGCATTTCATTTCTCAGTGACTCGGGGCATACCAGTGGTCAGTTGCAATAGCCCAGTTGATGTCCAATAACCTACTTTGCCACAATAATTTATTGTTCATACTCATACAAGCTACCCTCAATCATTGTTTTAAAAAGTCAAAGTACAGTACGAAAGAGCAAGTAACTTTTAAGTGAAGATTCTATTTTTAGAAATTTCCACATTTGGTGTTTTTCTAAGGGCAATTATTTAACTATAAATGCTGCAAGCATTTCTTCTACGTGAAAAAGTGAAAAGAGATCTAACTCTGCTGAGAAAACAAAAATATATTTCAGTGACCCTTAAGCAGCTTCTACTTTACATTGTGTCATTTTGGTTTTGTTCCTTACCTGTGGTGTCGTTTACACTTAGGTATATTGTCTTTCACATGATGGGGAGAGATACAACCAATAAGGGAAGGAGTTTCATTAATGTCATATTTTTGACACCTCAGTCACTGAAAACTACAATGTAATGCTTTTAAGTATCATTCTTGGACAAAGACAATGCATCTTAATCCGGATGGAGGCTGCCTTTTATTTCATTACTTCATCCTATTTTGGAATCTCTCTTGGACAATGATTGCTTTTCAAAAGACATGTAAGACAAATGTCAACAATTCTGCTATCACAACAGTTAACATGTGTTCCTAATTAATTCTTAAGCAGATAATCAGCTACAAGTGTATTGTGAAACCAGATGGTCTAAGATTTCCAGGATGTCTGGCAGTAAAGGATGCTTCATTATAAATCCTGTGTGGAATCCAGGTCTGCTCATAGGCATGCAGTGTATGTTCTAACTGAAGGTGAACTAAATAACTTTGAAATATGAAAAATGGAGAAAAGCAGATTGCATTTTTCAAAGTTTTTATTCAAAAGTAAGTTGGGGGACAGAAAATCTGGGAGAACTAGCATTGCTATAGTGCACTCTCTTTTTACCTTAGTTAGCCCAAGTATGAAATGATTGTAAGGCTTTTCTTGTATGCCAAAACACTTTTAGATCTGTTTTTCAAGAATGCTACATCCTCAGTAATGTTATTTTTCTAGATATTCTGCAAATGTACCTAAAGATAGTATTTCTGCCTTTAACCGTTCAGAAGCCATAGACAACTGGCAAATGAATGATGGTAAAAAACCAATGATATCATCGTCAGTTTACTATAGATAAATATAAAAATCTACTCTCCATATGGCTCCTACCAGGAAGAGAATGGGACAGACAAGAATTAAGCTTTGGTTTAGATTTCACCTTCTCTCTTTTTTACCATGAAAATACATCTGCATATGGAGGAAAAAGGTGTTCATGAACTACATGCATGGATACCTTCTCTTTGTTATTTTTTTGTATAACTGATAGAAGAATTTTCTCTTCAGATTCGATGAGAAGGAATTTGTGATAAAAAATGAGCAGTGAATAACAAAAAGTTGTAAAAAATAGGTTCACAAGGCATATTTGCTCTACACCACAAATCCTCTGTCTATGCTGGCCTTAAAGGGAAGCAGTGACAAAAGTACAGAAAACTCAGTAAAAATAAATTATTTTAAAATGTCAAAATGTTTGCAGTTTCAATTGAAATAAAATGTTTCAACATTTTCAAATCCAGATGGTTAAACTTTGATTGTCTAAGTCAGGAGCAGCGTTATGCTGATGGTGAATTTTTTTCCAAGTTCCCACCATCAATTCTCCACCGCAAAAAGAGGTGTGAAATTTCCAAGACACAAAGTACGACTGAGGCTAAAATAACCTTTTTCTTTTTTTTTTCCTCCTTTCTCCTATAAACTTATTTTCCTCCTAAAAACTTAAAAGACATTATTTTTGTTGTATTTTGTGTTTTTCATTCCAAGAGAAATGCAGAAGTTCATTAACAACGGGATGGTTAAATTCTAAGTTTCAGTCTAGACAGATGTGTAATGATCAGTCACACTTTCAGTGCAGTGATGGAGAAAAAGGATACCTGTTGACAGAAAAAAAACCAACCAAAAACTTCAGTCAACAGGAATTTTTCCCTTGTCAAGGCTGAAATTTGGCTTCTAACACTATATTTTAGAAGACAATTGGCCTAACTGGGCTTTTCTGAGTAGTATTCTGGGGGTCTCATGAAAATTTTGAGGTGTCCTAGATTAAGTGGAACATAATATTCCATGATATTTGTACTGCAATTGCAAACAGTATTTTTCACAGTTACTTTGAACATGAGATTTACAAAAGAGGATCAGGCTTGATGTAATTTGATTTGGTGTCTTTGTTCCAGAGAAATAAAATCTTTGACAGTGAACAGGGCAAGTTATTTTAAAGGATGATACTAGAATCCCAAGCATGCTGGTGTGAAACACCCCATTGATATGTCATAACAAAGAAGTGAAACACATTAGGGCATGTCCTAACTGGATAGGTTTTTTTATGTCTAACTACTAGTTAGTTCATGAATTTAAACTGAGGAGCACAAGTTTTAGTATCTTTAGTAAACAGCAACAACTGTAACTTTAATAACTTGTTCCCCATACGCACTGCCAATCCCTTCTTAAAATTTATTCAGTTTATGACACTGTTTATTTTCTGCAGCAATCAGTCATACAGTATAAATTATACATTATATGCAATACTTTCACCTTGTTACTTTGTGTTTTTTGAAAACCTGTTACTCTTCTGAGACAGCAAGAAGACAGAATCTCACTATAACTTCTGTAAACAGTTCTGTTTTTAGACCCTTCCTATGGATTGTCCATGATACAGAAAACATTATATTGTTTTCATTCTTATAAGAAATATTTTCCACATTCCTGTTTTTTCATATTGTCCCTCTCTAATGACCTCAAATTTGTTATATCCTTTTGAGATTTCAGATACCCCGCTCTGTGCAAAGCCCAGCTGACACTGCAGTATTAGATTACACTCTAGTGTGATAATACTTTGTTCATTTATCTTTGCCCTTTTTGTGCACTGTGTTTGTTTAGCTTAGTTCAGCTGCATTCATAGAAGAGATATCAACTGAATTATCAAAACGGAGACAAGGATCTTTTTCTTATCTTATTCTATAGTTTAGCTCTCTATTGTATGGAAATAGGGTATTAAACTATCCCTACCTATGATATGTGTTACTTAACACTTGCCAGAACTTAGCTTTGTAATCCTTATATTCTAGGATCCTTCTTATTCAGTTCAGGAGCTAAAAACAGAGACAGCAACTTGTACTAATTTCTGTCGATGAGTTCTCAACAGAAACCGAGATCGTTATTTGGAGAACATGTATCAATGATGAGGAGTGACCATTGCTTTCCATTCAAAATGCAATTATTTCTATTTTGTCAATGTGCAATTCAACCGTCCAAAAATTTATCCTGTGCACAGTACCCTGCTGTCCTATTTCACCTTTTGAGTTAAAAAGCAGGTTTGGCATCAGCACTTCTGCATCAAAAACACCCATCAAAAGAATGTTACACACTGTAAATGATACTTATTATTTACACTTACTGACTGAATAATAGGGCATCTGCCTCCTTCCCTTTTCTGTGCAGCCAAGATTTTTTTGCTGTAGATGTAATCTATGCCTGGAATATTAAGGAATATTAATGAAACCAGGAAATATATATATTTGCTACATTTTCAAGCACTATTGTGCTGAATTCAGTGATAGGATTGGCAACATTGCAATTGGCTGTTTTGATATACTCCAGTAAATCTTGAAAACAAATAAATTCTGTTCTGCTTAAGATATAAACTGAAAGACATTTTGTTCCAGAGTACTCCCAAACAAGTCTGAATTTTTACCTTGGTTAAGCAAAAAGAGAGTAGAACTATAGCTGATTAAGCATTTAAAACAATTTCCTACATCATACATAACTTAAAAATGTGATGTCATGTATACTGTGTAAATTCAGGATATGGCTACTGTGGGTTTATTCTGATACAGGTGAAATTTCTCAGTCTTCAGCTCCATGGGATTTTTGAATTCCTCAACCAGTAATGAGTTTTCTTCTCTGAAGAATAATTTTCAAAATTGGGTGTTTAGAAACTGATTGCTAAATGTGAGGCTAAGAATATTCAAACATAATATTAATTAATACTAGTAGGTACTGCTTAGGTAACTTAAATCAAATATGCAGCCTGTGCAGATTAGTGTAACTCCAACAGCTGGTGGAAAATAATCCTTCTGTATGGTTTGCAGTGATCATACTGAAAATCATATGCATGTATCTTAAACAGCATGAATCATAGTAGCTGCAAGCCTTCCTAGTACGGGGTAGGCCTCCTCTTCAGACTACCCTTGTGCACCATTGAAAGGTAGTGCTGCCTAGCAACACTCAACATTAATAACTATGCTATACTCTTTTGAGTTAAGTTGTCCTGAAACTTAACAAGAATATGCCAGTGTGGTGGGATAAGTTAAATTTATTTTGGTTTAGAGCAGTTATATAACTAAAATATGTAGCAATATTTAACAGTGTTGAGTTTATGGGTAAGGTCTTTCTTCATGTGGTTTGTTAGAAGCAAAGGCGTTTACTGGCAATTATTTTGGAGAGCAAATGAATGAAAACAGATGAAGTGAATGAACAGACGAAAAGCAGTTACATAACTAAAAATGTAGCAATATTTAACAGTTTTGAGTTTATGGGCAAGATCTTTCTTCACGTGGTTTGTTAGAAGCAAAGGCGTTTACTGGCCATCATTTTGGAGAGCAAATGAATGAAAACAGATGAAGTGAATTTACCATAGGACTAAAATATTAATGGAGCTACTGTTGCACAAATACATTCTATTACTATTACTTCTACAGTTCAATTAGCTTCAATTACTTTATTATTTAAACAAAATTACCTGTTTACAGCCGGTGGATCACATCATTTGAACATTAACCATTATTAATATTATCAGTCAGAGAAGCATTAAAATAGAAGCCTAACTATTCAAGAAGGTGTAAGTTATAAGACAAGTGATATTTCAGTTGTCAAGGGCATTACATAATGCTAAGAAAAGGCAAAGGTTGATATTTTAAAATTTGAGCACTAGAAACTTGGCAACTCTGCCAAAGTGAGCAAAATACCTAATACTTATTGAAATGGCAGGAGTGTAGGTGTCTACAATTTCTTGGGCCTTAAACACTGTATTTAAAGAAAAACACCCAGGTTATTTCTAGACTGTGAAGTTAGTTTTGCACTAGGTAAAATAAGAAGGAAAATAATCAGTATTTATGGAAATCATTTGCTCATGATTACTGCAGTGCATTTAATCTCATAGACATTGAATGTGTAATGTAAAAAAAATCTGGAGTTGGGGGCAGGTCTGAGTGCAATTTGAATTCACGATAACTGAGGGGCTTGAAGGCTTTCATTTCCTAAATGAATGTTTTAACTGCAGAATTGTCCCATATGAGGATAATTGTCCTTCTAAGAGGCCTGAGCACTGACATAACAAAATCATAAACATTCCATTTTAAAAATGATACTATTAAAAGACAAAAACTTGGATGCAAAACTTAACTGACAGGAATCTTTTCTGTCTCCTTGAAGAGCTTTTTTGTCCGATAAAGTTAATTTGCTGCTATAATAAAAGTCATCTTTGTTATAGTCAGTGACAAATTTTTTTTTTATTATTATCTCAAAATAATATTTTAGTGATCATCTCTATGATTGAGTTTTAAAACAATGCATTCATCCCAAGGATGATTGCTTGATTAATCATCAAAAGACTTACTTCTGAGTCTTTATCTGCCATAGGTGTGAGGGAGACCTTCATTCCTGAGACTATGGCAATTCCAGAAGCAGAACTTCAGCAGCACAGCAGATATAAAAGCAAATTAAAGCAGTGCTTGAGGAGTTCAGGCATCTGATTGAGGCATCTGTCTCCAGGACCAGTCACCATCTGAGTGGGCAGTTACTAAACTCTAAAAACTTGCCAAGTCTAAGTGTAGCAGTACCTAAGAACAAAATGACATGTGAAAAAGAGGTATCTGATTATTCAGAAGAATTAAAGAAGCAGGAAAAAAGTAAGAAACATTGTAACAGTTCTCATGCTTCCAAAACTGAAATTGTCTGCAAATACAGAAAGGGAGTGTTTCCTTTCTCAGTGTTTCCTTTCATAGAATCATAGAATCATAGAATCATAGAATCATTAAGGTTGGAAAAGACCTCTAAGATCATCGTGTCCAACCGTCAACCCAACACCACTATGCCCACTACACCATGTCCCTAAGGGCCTCATCTACACGTCTTTTAAATACTTCCAGGGATGGTGACTCCACCACTTCCCTGGGCAGCCTGTTCCAAGGCCTGACCACTCTTTCAGGAAAGAAATTTCTCCTAATGTCCAATCTAAACCTCCCTTGGCACAACTTGAGGCCATTTCCTCTCGTCCTATCGCTGTTACTTGGGAGAAGAGACCAACCCCCACCTCGCTACAACCTCCTTTCAGGTAGTTGTAGAGCGCGATGAGGTCTGCCCTCAGCCTCCTCTTCTCCAGACTAAACACCCCCAGTTCCCTCAGCCGCTTCTCATAAGACTTGTGCTCCAGACCCTTCACAAGCTTCATTGCCCTCCTCTGGACATGCTGCAGCACCTCCATGTCCTTCTTGTAGTGAGGGGCCCAAAACTGAACACAGTATTCGAGGTGCGGCCTCACCAGTGCTGAGTACAGGGGCACGATCACCTCCCTAGTCCTGCTGGCCACACTATTTCTAATACAGGCCAGGATGCTGTTGGCCTTCTTGGCCACCTGAGCACACTTTCTCAGTGTTTCTCCATGCAACAACTGGCTTTTCAATTAAACCAGTTTAGTTAGTGTATTTCTTCGTATTTGGTAGATATTCTGTTCTGTGTTGTCAGTATAATCACCGCAAATTCACCACATTAAAAATGTTCAGGATATTGGTGGAATGCTACTGAGGATCATTGCTTCTCAAGTTATGGGCTAAGATCTTTACGTACTTTTTGCACCCTTTGTACTCTGTGTGAACAAAACGTGGGATGCTAGTTTTAGAAATATACTCTCTGTGGTGTTTCAACATCTCAAATTTTGACAACAAAAATGCATAGATATTCATAAGTAGGGCAAACCTGTTGTTTCATCTGGCTGATGTCTGACACTGGCCAATGCCAGATATTTCAGAGAAAAGTATAAATTGCAATATGTAAAATACTTGCAGTAGTTGAATTAACAAAAATTGTACAATTTAAATTTAAACAAAAAGAGGAACATTTAGTTCCCAGTCAGTTGCTAACCAGCTGAAACAAGATGCCTAAATTTATTGCTATGCTTTACCATTTAATAAGCATCATTTTAAAAGAGCTCTACCAGTTCATTTATGAATATGGAATATAAACTCTAATATGAAACTACTGACCACAATGATATGCCATGTCAGCAATGCTAATTTCAGGAAGGGAAATAATTTTTCATATACTCCATTGTAATCTACTGATTTAAGCACAAAAGAGAAAGAGAAGAGTTCCTGCTCTAGCATTCTTTCCTTCCATTTCAGTCTTGGACAAATCACTTAACTGTATAGACTCTATTTCTGTATTACTTGCAGAAGCTAAAATTATTTGGAAATTAAAGACCTATGGTATTGTTTTTCATCCATTTTGAACATCTGTAATAGAAATCTCAAAATACCTCCAAGAAAAAAAAAAAGATTAAGAACATTTGCCCTCACGACGTACTCAGGGTATGGATAATAAGGCAGGGATGATGACAGTAGTTAACTATCTGTCCATTGTCAGAGTAGAATTACTCTTTTTCAGGTTTTCCAGAATCTTTTTGCCACCTTATCTTTTACCAGTTCATATTCCGATGCCTCAGTACATTCTCCTAATTAAGTAACTTTACCTTTATTTCTTACTCAGGATGCCTGAATCATATGCTACATTGTTGATTATGGATAATTTTTTGTTCTGTGATTTTTATAAGCTGCTACAGCTTTTTGCACTGCTGAGGCTCAAGAACTACCTTGGTCTCCTTACTGACACTGCAGTGCATTTGTGCTGCTTCACTTCTGACAAAGACTTACAAGTACTTGACCTTTTCAGCTGAGACAAAACCTTCCATTTCTGAATGCTTCTGTACGTAGGTTAATTTCAGATTCTGTTTCTTAACAGAATATAAAATTACGCGTGACAGAAACTAATGACACTAGCAATATTGGGATGGTACCAGATGAAATCTAGACCTTAAGTAACTATACATATAGAATATGATATGTGAAAGAGAAAGTCAGAAATAAGCACTGTCTTGTACTTTCTGGACAAAATAAAAAAAGAAACCTGAGTAAATGTGACTGGGAATCATGCTGTGAATATGTCTGAGAAATATGTCACTTTATTTTTGTGATGAATATACAAAACACCCGTCATGACTGCAAATGAATTTGACATACAAATATTCTCCAAATGGCTTGGATAAACAATTGTTGGTCTGTGAAACATTTACATGTTGTTTAGTGTAGCCATTTTCTACTGCTTTCTTGGCATGAGTGTGCAGACATCTCAGAGAGTGTCTGCTTATTCTCTCTTTTCTGGATTGGTTTTAAAGGCAGAATTACAAATGACAAAAAGATCTCAAAGAGATATTTTTGTTCCCAACTGCACACAAGCAATTCACACAATTTCTGAAGAAAGCTTTAGTATTTGGGCCGTCTGGAGGTGTAGAAAGTGCATGGAAGGTAAAATACATATCCCTGATTAAACTCAACACTGAACACAGCCTCTAGGTTGCTAGCAGTGTTACACAGAGGGGCAAGCAGAAAGGGTGCTGAGGCAAAATGCTGGGAACCCTCAAACTGTTTCTGCTGCAGCCACTATTGTCATCCACAAAGAGGAGCTGGAGACCCATGGCAGTGGGGTGCATAAGGCGGTGTCTACTACAAGGACCCCAAAGAAAAAGGATGGTATTGTGGATATTGAAGTATTTTCTGCAGCTCTTTTTGTAACTGCAGTAATGTTAATATCACATTATCAAAGAACAGATTGTCCTCCCATCCAGAGGCCATAAAGCTTTTCAAGGAATTCAGAACTGACTACACTGGCAATACACCCACTCACTCTGGTAACCTGAGAGTGAGAGAGTGTTGACAGGAGCATCTTGGTGTAGAAAGAATATTACAGCATGGCTGTGCTTCAAAACTGGAGTACAAAATAAAGCGTTTCATACAGTTGCCCTGTCTTCCATCACCGCTAAATCAGCGCCTGAGACCCTAGGGGTGGGAGCAATTTTCTCCCTGTCCCTGCACTGGGCTCTGAATTTCTTATATGAAATTAAAAAAATACTATCAAAAATATTTTAGTGAAGGGATGGATCCTTTTTCAATAGGTGAACAGATTTTTTCCTCTTCCCTTTCCTTTTTCTTCTATTCTTTTTTCTTTTCTGACAAAAAAGGAAAGACGAGGTCTCTTGCATCATATGAGACCTAATAAAGTGACATCAGATTTATAGCTACTTAGCTGGATCCTCTGATTTTTATCCTGCTTTCATATTCCATGTGTGTGTCTGTGTGGTAACCCCTGAGACACTGATTTTTTATGAGTAGGACAGTAGACTTTCATTTGTAAGAACAGTTTTTTCCCCTTCAAAATCATCCCTTTTCCTTCTAATAAAAATTCTTGTTATATTGATGTTCATATTATGATGATTTTATCTCCAATAACATCACTTTCTTAATGCTCAGGGATCACACATTTTGGAAAGTTTTGGAAAGTTTTGGCAAGTGCTGTCACTCATTTCCTTTCATTTCAGTGTCGTTATTCCAAGCCTTTTGTTTTGTTAACACCAGAAAACACTGAATACAAGCAAATGTTCCTAAGTGCAATCACACAGACTCCTAGGATAATAACAGTAATGTCTTACTCTTTAATGGTAACTATATTGTTCAAGAACCAAAATTGTTTAGCCAACAATATATTAACGATAAATACTGGAAAACTTACAGAATATGAGACATAAAAACTTTTCAGTAAAATCTACTAGTATGATGAGCATTATTTGCTTTTCAGTATTGCTGTATGTTAAGCTTGTAAATAACTTGTAAATAACACTCAGTAATTCTATTCCAGAAATGTGAGCTAAAACAACATTTAAAATCAATTACAAATGATAAAATTCAGAAAAAATGTAAGAATCCTTAGAAACAGCTGTCAAAATATTCTTGGTGTCTTTCAGTTATTTGGTTCTGGAAAAGAAAATCAGAAATTGGAGGTGATCTATTTGTTTACATTAAATATATATATGTAATTTCATATATATATATGAAACTAGCTGTATGTGGGAAAAAAAAGATAATCATTGCTTCCTAAAATAGATGGCAAATAATTCACGCCAGTGTCTTTGTGAATAATGTACCCATTTCCTATTGCCTCCAGAACAAAAGATTATTTTAGTTTTATGACATAACATTCACTACTTGTCTTTCCTACGTACTTTATCTGTGAGTTACTACCAGATGCTTAATCTTTCCATTCTGTTGCAACTATTTGACAGTTTGTTTTGAATTAATTCCATTACTGCAGATATCATAATGCTCTCTTCTTCTGAAAAAAAAAGTCTTAATTAAGTTCTTTAGTTGTAATTTTATCTCAGGCAGGTGCTTCCTTCATAAAAAAAGGGTTGGTTTGTTTCTTAAAGATTCCAAACCTATGGGAAAATTTGCAGTGTCTATGTAATAGCTACAGATGGAGAAGAAAGAGAAGAGAAGCAAAAAGTGGAAGGGAGGGGAAGGGAGGAGAGGAGACTGGAAGGATGAGGAGAGGAGAGGAGAAGGGAACACTAAGGAGAGGTGAGAGTGGAAAGTTAAGAGGAGGAGAGGACAGGGGAAGGTTAAGGAAAGGAGTGGAGAGAGGAAGGATAAGAAAAGAAGAGGAGAGGGGAAGGGTAAGGAAAAGAGAGAGGGAAAAAAGGAAAAATAAAAGGAAAAAGGAAAAGGCAATCTTTAATTACCAGTCGCATCCACTCCATCTGAAAAAATAGATTTCATGCTCATAGATATAGATATAAAAGACAAAGATGGTGCAGGTTACAATGATAACTCTCAAATTTTTTCTGTTCATGGATCATAGCTGAATTTCAGTTGCATATAAACCCAGATACTGTTTTTTTAAACAACTCAGTACTGGCTTTCTAAAAAGTTTGACATTATTTTGATTCTAGCAATCTAAAAGTATTAAAAATCATTTTTTGGGACTCCTAGCTGGATTTTGACCTATCTAAAACACATATAACATGAAGACCTATTTGTGAAACTTACCTTGTTTTTCTTAGAGCTGGACATGTTACAAACCTGCTTGATTTAAGATACAAGGTGAAATATTTTATAATATTGGCTTAAAAAAAATTAAGATAACATTTCCTAGTCTGGAGCTTCTCAAAAGAATCATATGAGCAACATCCAGTCTCCAAACGGGCAACACCCGTTTGAAGAAGCTGGAACGGACCATCACTTGCAAGGCAGAACCTATGAAAAAGGAGACTAGACTGGTCTCAGTTTATGTAATAGTTGCATATAAACACCAGGGATACAGAGTGGAGCTTGGGAAAGAAAGAAGAGACCACTTTGTTTTCAACCTCCCCTTTTGAAGATGAGTTGGGCCGTCTCAAACGCAGAGGCTGAGAACATCGAAGACTGGGTATCAGAGCCTGTTGGTAGCAAAATACTCATGATACCATTTACCCAAGGCTCAACTAGTATGTTGGATTTATGTACGATTTGATAGAGTACCTAGTAGTTAAATACAAATAAATGCTTGCCTGCAGTTTTAAAATTTGCTTGGTGTTTCAGTCTCAAAATACTCCCATCACAGCAGTTCCTAATTCATGGCAGTACAATCTGGTTGTAGTCTGCTGTGTTTTACTCCAGAGACATCTGCATTCACCAATTGCTGCTCTAGACAGTTACATACTTTAAAAGTCATGTACAATACTGATTGGAAAACATCCAGGAAAATCTGGTCCAATAACAAGGAAAAAGTCACACAGCAAAGTTAACACCATATTTTTCTCTTTTACACTTTTCTACTCATTTCCCATATCTATTAAAGCCTACGAGGAATTCCTCATAAAACAAAGAAATGCTTTCTTACTTTTATTAAAAACACATAAATTAATCTTATTACAAGTACGAAGTTGCTATTCACAGACAATTTTACATTATGGGCTGCTTGGAAGAGAAAAAAATCATTGCTGAGATAACACAATAGATGATCTAGAAGCAATTAGGAAAAAAAAAAGTTAATTAAATCTGTTCAGAGACTCCCAACACAGATTTGCAGCTGTTGTCTGTTCAACCATTCTGGCTGACCAAACACAGGCCCAAATTTCTTTGCAGTATTAATTGATTGGATATTGTAAATTTTTACTATTCTTTTCTCCCCCACTAGTTCTCAGTTAAAAGACCCAAGCATATAATGAGTCATTAAAAAAAATATAAACAAAAATTAGTTCCTCCCCAACATTAAAAAAAACTATTAGGTTGTTTGGCTGAAAGTCAAATGAGTAACTAATAAGGTAATCCAAACTAGTCTTTTAATCAGTAGTGAATATCAGCTGCACAGTCGTTTCTAACTTTTATCTGCAAAACAAATCTGTTTGTCTCTTCTCCAGCTCTACTGGCACCTAATAATCTCTGACAGTGAGATCTGCAAAACTCAAAATATCTCTGCACGTCTGAGCTGAGGAGACCCAGTGCTGCCTCAGTCCATTACAGAAACAACGGCAGGGTGCAAAGACTCTCTGGGGACTCGACCAAATTTAGATCTAATTATCTGATCCTAGCAGTTGCATATTACCATTAATTAGGTTGAAGCAAATACTGTATTGAGGGTCATGGCATATGTGTTTTATTTAACATACCTTCCTTAACAAAGCTGAAAAGGCTGGGAAATGTAGAATGAAGAATGAGGCTTTTTCTTTAAGACAGGTAAATTCCAAAAACAGTGCTACAGAGAGCTGGACATTTGTCAAATATTGACTGACAGTAGCCAAATTGCTCGAAAAACAAAACACTGCAAAAGCAAAACACAGTCTCCAAATTGATTTAATATTGAGCTAACACTGGGAGAAAATTTTTATTCTCATATGGCTCGTATCCCAAATGCTCTCATTACTTAATAAGATAACAGTTAATGGCAGTAGGTTGTAAAATGACAGATTTTAGATAAATTCATGGCTGGGCAGTACTTGGCAGGAAATTGGGTCTTTTTTGTCTAGACTTCAAATACAGCCCACTTGGTTAAAACCTGAAGTTGCCATGGATGGTATTTCACACGCTGGAGAGCAAAGTTGTCAAACTCAGTCAGCTTTCCATCTGAGTTTGTACTGGAGACAAATAGTCCCAGCTGGTACTAACTGGCATCCTTACAGGCAGTGTGAGGAGAAACTAAAGTATACTAGCTCCAGAGACAGCAAAACTGCGCTGAAGATAGACTTCTACTGAACAAGCCTAGGACAAGGACAGGAGTAGGTAACAGCGCAAAGGCTTATTCTGCTGTTTCTTAAGTAGATCTATGAGACCTAGTTGGGAGTTGGACTAATGCAGTGCAAAGATTATCCAAATAATACTTACAGTTATAGTTAATTATTTTGTTTGAACTTCATGACACGCACCAGTGTCTACAACCCGAAAGACTAATCAAAAGATACAGAGGGCTGAAAGTTCTATTTGACATTTATTCTGCCCTTCCAACAAAGTAAAGCTAAAAGAAGGAACTTAGTTTCATGATCTGTAAAGTGATCGGCATCTCTCAAAAATACAGCAAAATAGAACACCTATCTGTATCCATTTGATGAAGGATTTTATGCTTGTTTTTGCCAATCCAGTGTGTTTTAGCAGTGCTAAATTCACTTGATTGCTGGGAGAGTAAGGAGTTAATCGGTATTAAAAATTCCACTTGCAAATCCATTTCCTAGTTTGCACTCAATGAAAGATGCTTTCTTCTGTGGCAAATCTCAGAACAGACACCTGAGCACATTGGAAGCTATTTCCTTTTAATGCATGTGTATAACTGTATTAGTTTCAGATGGCTAAACAGGTAGTACAGTATTTTGAGCAGTCATTTGTGCATTTATGCATATGCTAAATTCTGTCCCCAACATAACATAAAATAGTGGGTACATTTTTGAGCTGTCAGACATCTTGCTTCCTGGTTGCTTTACTGTATCTTTTAAACAGGAGCTGCTGATTAAGAAGAAAATGATGCTTGCTTTTTTCAAGTGGTTCTGAAGGAATTATAGTATATTCTGGCAGTGGCAAACGATATAAGAAAGAGAGTTCAGTGTAAATTACAGATAAATTTGACAAGTGCCACAGTTTGTTCACGGCAGAGCTATCAAATCTCCTGCTTCATGAAGGACTAGATAGTTTTTTTTTTTTAATGTGTTGTGTAAATTCATTCAATTTTGTGTTTAACAAAAATTTTCATTTCGTAAAGACTACTAGTCATTATGTAGCCAAATTTGTAATATGCTGCATAAATTTATATTTTATTAATAAAATATGCACACAAGGAAAAAAGCTGCAGCTGGTGCAGATGAGCTCTTCTATACACTATTTTTACTAGTTACTCATGCAGCAATGATTTACAATTGAGCCTGATGGGCTCAGTGATGTGTTGTTTTGCCACCAACACATGGTTGCGGGAATGCCAAATGTATTTTGTCCAATAAGTACATTGAGCAAAGTTGTTGTTTTGCAGAAAACTAATAGAAAACACATCCATATGCCTGTGGCAGTCTGTGTAGTAGGGATTTTTCAGCTTGTCCCAAAAATAAGGAAATGCAAACAGTTCTTAAATTCTTAGTTTAGTGTATTATGTTGTTAGACTATACAGGTACATCTCTTCTTTTACAAGTGGCAGAACATAATTTTTTTCTTAGAAAGCTAACAGATATGATACAACCTAAAGCAGAAAAAATACTGACACCATTTAACACTTCCTAGACTTTTAATGTCAAGCATAATTAGATGCTTCCCACAAAACTTCCAAACATTTGTTTTCAGAGCTGCTGCTGTCCACTCACAAGTGCAAGAAGAAGCTATGCACACATACCAGTGATCCCCCTGCTTAAAATAATGATAAATGTTCGATTTTCCATGCAAAGAATCCTAGGAAGTCATGTGTCCAAAAAAAAAAAAGTGTAATGCTGTATACAAATGACAGAGTTGGTTCTTGGAGAGTACTCCTTAAGAAATACATTCCTGTCCAGAAAACCCTGTCAATAAATAGGGTCTGTTGTGAGGACCCTACTCAGCAGTGCACTGGTGATGTGCTGGCTCATGTGATAATGGAAAAAGTCTCTGTCTTGAATCTCACCCTGTTTTCTTCCTAGAGTTTTCTTTGGTTTTGTATTCTCTCTTCTAGTACCTTTATTGTACTTCCAGGCTTCATTTTCCTTTCCTCATTTTAGGGGTCTTCATATTCCAGTTTTCCCACTCAAGAATTTCAGTACTTTTTCTCTGTAATTTCTCCTCCAATTCAAAACCTGCTATCCTACCACTTCTTTCTAAGAAGTTAAGATAAATTTGAAAACCTTTCAAATGAAAGAGAGTCACAATTTATAGTAATTTTGACATCTTGTGAATCAAGTATAACATATTTCATTATAATTTACCAGGACGAATAAATTATGGGGAATCAGAATACTATTATCAAAACCTATTTTCCTGGGAAGAATGTAGCCTGAGAGCAAAGTTTCAGATTCATCATGTTGATAGGTTTTTATGTAAAAATATTGATTTTTAATTTAATGTGTATGCAATACTATTTAACTTCAGTGAGGTGAAGATGGTGAAGTATAGCACTTCTAGGAAATTCCTTACCCAAGGAGTACTTAATAATCTGGATGTTGGGGTCTTAACCTTTGATATAAAATTCTGTGGTGCTTTTATTACCTTCCTGAAAGTGCCATTCACCTATAAATGTTTGAGGCAACATCACTGCTAAAATTAATACAAAGGTATTTTCTTTATTTTCTTTATAAACTTTAGAGCAAGGAACAAAACTGCAAGCAAGCACCTAAAAGCAGCATCATTTATCATAGCAGCATGAATGTTAGGAAGGGGAAAAAAGATTTACTCCCCAAAACTGGGAGAATGTTTGAAAATGAGAATCAATTCTGTGTTTAATTATGAGTAGAATATATTAATTTTCTGAAACTGATGACTGTTTCTGACTAACATGTAATTTTAAGAAGCAATTTAAGCCTTTCATGACTTGGTTCTTCACTTAGAAGCAGTTTTCTTTTTTAAGAACAATTTTTAAACTCTTCTTGAAGGCTATATTGGAATGGACTGTATTCTGATCTTTAATAAGTGGATATCTATTCTGTATAACAACATAGCTGAATATTACATTACTTAATCCTTTTGTATAGATGTTCAGTTCTTCCAAGAGGCTGTTACTATTTGCTACAAAAGTTCTAACTACTAAACCAGCCATCTTTTGTTAACAGAGGCTCTCTATGTTGAGAATTAAGTGCCTATGTAGTTTGTGCTGTATGAATATTACCTTTAATTTAAAATACTGTTTCTAAATTAGTTTATAAAATCTATGTAAACTATAACAACTATCAGGATTTTCCAGAAGTAAAATCACTTCTTTTCAGAGATGAAAGAATCATTCCAGATTTACACATAGTCCACAGGACAACTGTCAGGCATGTAGCTTCTACAAATATTAAGTGCAGATATGATAGTACTTATGTTTGTATTGATAGTAATTAATGAAAGTAGACATTTGTGACCTAGCATTGAATCTATCACCTAGAGTTGGGATAGCAGAGCCATGCTTTTGAGAAGGCCCTGAGCTCATCTCTCTCCCTTTTAGGGATTTGGTCACCTGGACTCGGAGCCAGATTTTGGTGCAGCTGTATGGAAATAGCTATGTGAGAAAAAGCTGTGAGAAGTGAAGACTTGCTGTCCTTTGCTGAGGAGGTAGTTTTAAGCTCAGGCTCTCAGGCTTGGTCTCTGTCTGAGCTATGTAGTGGTTATTGCTTTTCCTGGTCATGTACCTGGCAGACCTGAACCCTGACCCTTGGACTTGACTTCCTGCCTTACCTTGAACCTGCCTTATTACTATAGACTTGACCTAGATTGAAGCTGACCCTTGTTAGTACCACTGGACCTGCCCTGAGCTCTGAACTTGGGTACTGTGGGACTGTGCCCTTCTCAGTGAGAGCACTGCCTTGGTGTCACCCTTGGCACCCAGCTTGCTTTCCCTCAGGAAGCAAACCACTCCTACTCCCTAGTGCCCTTGGAGGCAGACCCATGCATGTGCTAGTGAGCTCTTCTATACTATGATTGTAAACTTAATCAGAGGGTAGAGACTCAGTTTCTAGGGTTTGGACCTTATGAAACTATTTCCTTATGTATCATGACTCAGACAAAAGAACTCTTCTCAGCCAGAATAAGTTTCAGTATCAGATACTAGCACTGATGAATCTCAAAGTCATCAAGTATACATCAGGATACTATGCTTAAGATTAGCAAGGAAGAGGTTGCTTGTTGTTACTCTGAGTCACTGCCTCAAAACTAGTATGTCAGGTAAAGTATACCACAGACCTATTATAAAATCCTGTTAAGACTGAAGTTATTGGGAGTTTTGTCATAGATTTCAGTGTCATTAAGTTTTAGTCCTGAAACCTTGAAATTACACTTGTATGGATTCCCTTCCTCTCAGGATGAATTCCACCAAATGACATTGAGTTTCTGTAACAAAGAAGCCCCTTTTCTGAATGCTAAATGACTTGTAAGGCTTGAGAACTGATGTGGAGAATACTGCATGAAAATTGTTAATCTTAGTTTCTGAATATCTGATAATCCCTTTCCTGAAGGAAGGACTCACTTTCCAAATATTATTTATTAAAATTTGTGTTGATGAAAAGACGTACAGCAGACAAATAGTATGTTTAGACAGAAAATTACATAAAGAGAGAAAGAGCATTCATTTTAAAAATTAAAATATTTTGTAATTATTTTTAGAGCAAAGGTTTACCTTGTCTTACAACGTGTCTCTGACTGTGGTCATTAGTGGATTCTTGGGGAACATTTCTTTTGAACAGGATGTATTTAATGTGATCCTTCCTCTGATGTACTATCCCTCGTTGGAGTCATCAACTTGATCTGTAAATGGAATAATATCTTTAATAATCAATAGAGAATCATAGAGAATTTATTGTGTGAATTTGCTAATCCCATTTTGAACTTACTTATAGTTCTGGCCTGTGTAACTTCTTGAGCTAATTAATTCTACAAATAATTATCTATAGTATAAAAAAAATTCTTTGCTTTATAATGACTTGTGTTCAAATACATGCCTGGTCCATGGATTCAGCTAATTAACTTAAATTTAGATATGAAATCAAATATTAAAAAGCACAAAAAAGCAGAGTGATTCATGAATGCAATTCATACTCCTTCAAATACCTCCCCTATGCCTGTTTGGAATCTATATCTTGTAAAGTCATCAGGAATAGTGGCTGTCTTTGAAAGATTTTGTGAGTCTTGCAATCATGCTGTTTTGTTTAATAGCCTTGGGTCCTGACTCAGTATTAAAGGTGAGACTCACCGTCATCGTACCCTCGGGCATAAGACCTTTATCATGCAAGGGCTCAAACAGATCAAAAATTATATATACAGAAATAGGAACTGGCAGGACTGGAATCAAAATTTGTGTAAATCATGCGAATGTTAGTTTATATGAATGTAGGGCCACGTTATTCACAAAGATAGTTAAACACCAAGTAAACTTGATGTGAAAAATTAGATCATGTTTATATTGATTTGCATTAGAAAATGCATTTTTTTCTGTAGGTTATGTACAGTACACAATGTTGTTGATAGCAGCATTGCTGCATTACGTGTTGTTGTGATTTAACCCCGCAGACAGCCAAACACCACACAGCTGCTTGCTCACTCCCCCCCTTCCAGTGGAATGGGAGAGAGAATTGGGAAAAAAACCCTAAAATTCATGGATTGAGATAAAGACAGTTTAATAGAAGAGAAAAAGGAGGGAAAATAATAATAATAATGGTAGAATATACAAAATGAATGATGCATAATGCAATTGCCCACCACGCACCAACCGATGCCCAGCCAGTCCCTGAGCAGCGATCGCTACTTCCTGGACCACGCCTCCTAGTTTATATACTGAGCATGACATCATATAGTATGGAATACCCCATTGGCCATTTGGGTGAGTTGTCCTGGCTATGCTCCCTCCCTGTTTCTTGTGCACCTGGCAGAGCATGGGAAGCTGAAAAGTCCTTGACTATATAAGCACTACTTAACGACAACTAAAACATCAGTGTGTTATCAACATTATTTTCATCCTAAATCCAAACCACAGCACTATACCAGCTACTAGGAGGAAAATAGCTGAAACCAGGACACATGTTTTCTTCAACAAACATTTAATCAAACTTTAACAGCTCAATTATTAGATACAGAGAAGCAGCAACCAGGGATGTTAAGTGCTTTCTCTGTAGATACTGTAGATTTCCTCAAAGCCTTAAAAATTCATCTATCTGGCAACATCCATAGAGGTTCTTCAAATCAGTCTCAAGAATGTCAATAAGCCATGAAATAGAGGAAAGAATTATATATATCCTCTGAAACGATCTTTTAATCTGAGGAAACATAGCACTACAGCATTGGATAGAGGAATTATATTTCAATGCAAGCAAACTAAGATACAGCTATCAAATTCCTGTTATCGAAGCTGAATGTTTTCTAAGTTCATCAGTTGTAACTGGAATCAGATGAAACTTTTTTCTCATTTGTCATCATTTTGTTTTGTTGTTTCCTTCTCCTTTGCCAACTGGCCACTTTATGAAACAAAATGTGTAGTCAAGGGATTGCTTTTTACTCAGCATATTATTGTAAGAGATTCAGAGTTTTGGTTTGTTCAAACAAGCATCTTAAAATTCTAAAAAATTCAAAACAATTAATTTATTCACAAATCCAGGGGAAGATGTTTAGCCCCAGTACAGTCATCTTGACATACACCTGCCTTAGAGATTTCAAAGCTGCCTTAATTGTGAAACCTTTGTTCTGGTTCTTATAAAGTCATTATAGCTATCAAGAGGTATATAGAGCTATAGAGAAAACCAGCATAGCTCTGTATTACCTCCTCCTTTAGAGTTACCATCTGGAAAGTGGCTGGTGAAAGGTACTTATCAAGAACACTCCTTTGCTCAGAGAATAGCTGGTCACTAAATTGGTGTATAGGGGTTATTATTGATATCATGCAATAGACGTGGTAGGCAGTAGTGCATGTCTACCATCTTAAATATGTGCTAACCAAATGGACTGAAGTAAGGGGCATTTGTGATTAAGTGCAACATTTTCAGAAGTGTCTGAATGCAATCTAAGAATAACTTTCAAAAACATAGTAAGACATTGGGTTTCATCATTTTTAAGAAAGACCTAAGTTATATTAGTTATATATTATATTAGTTACTCCTCATATTTTGTCCAGTGCAATATTTGCTGCACTCACGTTCTGAGCTACCAGGAAAGGACCTAAGCCAGCAGCACCAGCACAGTGCTCAACATAACCTAATATAATTTGTCTGTCACCAGCCCTATTAGTACAGTTTCATTGACACATTTGTGCACTTGATTTGTTCAGAGAGTGGCTTGAAAGAAATTTCATCTACTCACAAACGTAGCAGGTAGACACAGACTCCTTTCTGAAAATGAACTTTAGCTTCTTGAGCACGTAAATGAGTTTGAGAGATTTTCACTAATTTCAAAAATAGGGTCCTGTTTCAGACTTTTCCCATTTCTGATTAGACTGGAAATACAGTGAGATTATACCTTTGTCCAACAGTAATCTTTTGAGTGACGGTAAATGAAAATGCAGTCATACCAGATTCATTATATGGATTCTAATGAGACTTCCTCGACAAGTTCTCAGAACTTAACAAACAGCAAAGGATGGTAACTTTTCAGTGAAGCCCTTGGGAAAATTAGGGTTTCCTTGTGATTAATGTGCAACCATTTCTCTGGAGTTACAGTTCAACAAATAATCTTCTTTGCCTTTTATTATTTGATTTTGTGTAAAAAAGTAAACCAACAGTACTAACCTTATTAGCAGGATATCTGTAACTGTTTACTATGTCTTCAAGGAAGATCACCTTTCTGACCCACAAATCTTCTCAGTACTCTTTGATAACAATGTCATTCATGGTCAAGAATTCTTACCTTTTGCTTTATCTTGAATGCCAAAGAATAGATTATTAGCCATGCACTTCAGGAAATGAAGAGAAAAGAGAGGAGGGAAGGGGAGAGGAGGAGAGGAGAGGAAATACCTTTTAGTGTCTGGATTTCCTAATTCTGCTTAAAATTTGTTCAGTTTCACAATCAGATATGCAAGCCATTATTCCACATTTCTTTCATCTGCAGCCTGGCCATATTACAGCTTTTTAAAAAAGTATAAGTAATTACTGACACATTTGATTTTAAATGTGATTTTTATCTGTGCACAAAACGTTGATATCTCTGCAATTAACCATATGTTCTCCTCTGTCATATTGACATATACAAACTAGAGGTTGCTATTTATGCATATTCTACTTTTGTATGCTTTTTTTCTTGTGAGAGTGGAAACCCATCAGTTTATGTGCAACTGATTCTTCACCTAAAAGTGCAAGCCTTCATAGACAGAATTGTTGAAGTATACATCTCCAGGCATGACCTGTGTGTGACATGTAGAATAGAAAGGCGTAGAAATTCAAGAAAAAACACTGTGGATTTTAAACATGATAGTTTTGTCAAAATGAGGGATCATATATTCTTCCTTTAGTGAAGAGAAAGCTTCTGCAGTACGGTGTAGAAAATGAGGGAGATGCACAGTTTTTAACAATGTCCATTAAACCATGGCATACCCATTGGTGGATGAAAGTGGGTTTTTTTCCTTCTTTATTTTTATGAATATGCCAATGCCTACGGTGAAAGCAATAAATCAACATTTACAATTTCATGCAGCCATATGGTTGCTTCTTTGTTTTCAGAATTCACAGCAGTGATAAGATTTCAGATCATTTCCAAAGTGACAAAAATGAGCCACGATTCTGTGGTTGTTTCTAAGTAAGTAGTCTTTTCAGTTTCAAGTCTCTTTTCTGTCATTTGATTCAGCCATGAACTTTTCTCTGACCTAAAGAGTGGCAAACCCTGCAGAATGACTTCACACATAGAAGAAACTATAAATTCCTTAATCAACTGTAATAATAAAATGAAAATATTTGATGTGTTGTCTTACCTATGCTTAGGAAACCCAGACCAGTTTGTCCTACTGACCAGGGACTGAGTAGAAGCAAAAACTTCTTTTCACAAAATTCACGCCAGAGAGAAAGTCTCAAATAAACTATACTTATATATAAAAGTAGGAGTGAAGGTATGTCTGACCTATGTGTAAGACTAATTTTCACTGATGATCTACGAAATGCTGAAAAGTGTAGAACAAGAATGGGGTTTTTTGTATACATACCTTCTATGTTTCTTTTAATCCAACCCAAGATCAGAAGCAATGGAAAGATGACTTAAAGAAATCTTTTCTTCCCCTCATAAAGGATAATTTATTAAACTGAAATCCTATATTTATGAATTGAAGCTTCGACATATGCAAGTATAATGAGTACTGTAAAGAAAAAGTATTATGAATCTGTATATTTTGAACTGACCATACTTTTTCCCAGTTTAAAACCAATATGTTTTCTGGTTGATTTAATGCCATAACTGCCTATAATAAGCTGAACTTGTCATCGTTCTAACTCTGTATCTAATTATATTTTATTCTTCTGTACAAGTGCAAGTATAAACTGCATCATGTAGTGGGCTTTAAAATAAAAAGTTATCTTATATAGAAAATAAATATTATATAAAAATGTATTAGATGAATAATATATATAAAATGTATACAATGATATATTAGATAAATATAATGCAATACACAAATACAGGATATTATATTTTTAATTTGGAGTGACAACCTTAATTAATTTTCTTTACTAGAACTCTCACATGTTTAAAAGCCATCAGTGCATTTAGATAGAGCTGACTGAAATTAAAAAAAAAAACATTTTAAAAAGTTTGATATTTTAAAAACTGAGTTAAAAACCACTGCTTTTCTGTATGTCAAATGCAGTTACTCAAAGTACCTAACTTATCTGGGTGCTTGTAGCATTTTAAGCCGTAAGAAACCTGTCAGGATGATTATGTTTCTTACAGGGTCTCCAATTTTTTTATTTGGCATGTAAGAATTACTATACTGGTCACATAATAGTCCACTAATCCTAACCTGAACTGCATTTTATCAATGAAAGCAAATTGTCCATGAAACAAAAGTAATGGTTATAAAACAATCATGCAAACTATGTAAAAGTAATTGAAGAGTCTTGAACATGTTAATCTAACACAAGCTGGATATAAATGTAACTTTTAGGACAAAAGAAAATAACACATAATCTTTTAATTCTTGTAGAGCACAATTTCTGAAGTGCTGTATACCAACTGCTTAGATTTATGTCAACTAGAATTAGTAAATTTATGTATTTAATGCTGTTTTAAAATATCCTATCTATAACAAAATGGAATTATCATGAATAGATCAGTAGGGTTGGGTTGTCATCACCAATGGTTGACAACCCATACTGCATCTTATCTGCACTGCGTTTTATTAGGTGCTGGTTTTAATATTAATAGAGCCAGTACACTCTAGAATATCTGAGAGATTGGTCTCATATGGGTTTATGCATAAAAACCCCAATATATTGTGTGAAAAAGATTAATAGTGTTTGTGACCTGCTCACGGACTGAGATCTCTTAACATATTAAGCAGGAGTAGGAAATGGAAGTATTAGAATATGAGAATTAATCATACAGACCAGATGAAAAGTCTGTCTGGATATCCTGTCTTAGACATTTATCAGTAGCAGGTGAGCAAGGAATAAGGTAAGAAAAGCTGAGATAGATAGATAGATAGATATATAGATAGATAGATAGATAGAGATATAGATATATGAATGAGTGACCCTCCTGTTGGAATACTTAGCCATTTTCCCGGAATTGATGGTGTACAAATATTCTCATCTGGAAATTGCATCCACATTGTCATGTTTAATGGCCAACAGTAGAGATATCTTTTCAACTCATTCCTATTATTGAGCTGTTGTGACAAAGTGCTCTGCAAATAACTATTTACCATAAAGTGTGAAGCATGAAAAAGTATTTTCTTTGAAGTGCTTCCTTTGAAACAGCTATCAGATCATTTCCTAGAACACCCTTCTTTTTTCAATATAAAATAAATGCTTATTTTCTTTCACCTTCTTGAAACTCTTTATGTATTAATAGATTTTTATTATATCATTTAAATAAACAGTGATAGTCTATTTCATTTATTTCTAGGGTTGTATACAACCATGATAATAAAGCAATGATAATTTGGTCTTTCAGGCAATAATGAGGCAGTGCTCCATCTTGAGTCAACACTAAATTCCATAGGACGCTTTCACTTTGGGTGGGCTTGGTGCAGGTCACAAAATGAATGTTTTGTTCCATGTTAAGGGTGGAAACACTGTAATATCAGGGAAAGAATTATATTTTTGTGAAGAGTTTTGGAAGCTTTCAGAATGAACATAATTATATAATTATTTGCATATTTTAAAGTAAATGCATACATACTTTTGCAGTGTAGCCCTCAGTGGATGAGGTCACCAGTAGCTAATTGCCCAATGTCCAGGAAAAAGTACATTTATGGTCTCTAGAGCCATCTCTTGGTGAATTCAGTGTTATGTATTTCTACTGTACCCATGGCTATCACTTTCTCAGTTTAATTCACATTATTATGGCTCAGTCCTACGAAGATGTTTAACACATGTATGTGTAGCACTGAAGTCACTAATTTGATGGTACTATTCACGTGTATAAAGGTGAGCTTCTATATAAATCTTTGCAGGGCTGGGACAGTAAGAAGAGGCAACATCAATGATTATGTAAAACAGCTTCAAACGGACACACAGTTCTGAGTTGAATATGAACATTTACTTTCTTCCTTTATGGATGTCTGCTGAGATTTAATGCAGCTGTGGCCATAAGCAAAAGTGAAGTGAAATGTCAGATTTTTCTCCTTTCCACAACACTGTAAAAAGTTTGGCTTTCACTTTACTTAACATGATTTTCACACATAACGACTATAATTAGTGAGTTGATGCTGGTGTACAATACTTTCAGCCAACAAATCATCTAGATGTGGTTGTAGATGTCAGGAAGGAAAATGTACTAATTTACATTTGAAAATATAAAGGTTTTTAAGTGTTTCACTGTTTAGTTTTTACAGTCACAAGATCAGTGGCACAAGTTTGGACAGTGTGGGCTCAGGATACCAAACCATGAAAGAAGCATCTATTCTCTGACAGACTCTGTGGCTGTTGAATTGACAGTTCAAAAGTTGCTTCTGGATCTATTTCTTTTTCAACTACTGACCCTTCTGAGTACTTTTTTCTTTTGTATACCTTGGTCTTGGAGGAATTCAGATTCTTCTGCTTATTGAAGATTATGTTCCTATTCAGATCTTTAATGGAAGTTAAATCCAATCTCCCCCTTCTTCCCCATTAAAAAGAAGGAAAATTCAGCTATTCTCAAGTATCACTCATTTTTATATAAATAAATATTGCATAGTCTCTCTTATAGTGAATAGAGTCTGACTTGGATATACAGATCTGTAAATTCAATGTATAGCTATAGTTAGATACACATTCTCTGTATAAATTAATATTGCATCTCACACAGTGTGACTTACAGCAGCATTGTCATCAATCTGAAGTATATAAAGCTTAAGAAATAAAATACACAAGTGATATTGTCTTTAAGAGATGTCTCTCTCTACTACAGTGAAAGGACATCCCACTGCCCTGTTTAGTATTCCGACACTGATATATCTCTCAGGCTGTAAAATATGAATTACTAAATGTTTTTTAATTAAGACTGGTTAAATAACTGTTTAATTAGCTTGCTTTGCACGTAAGAGGATTATAGTTGGATATTAAGGAGAAACTTTCTAACTTCAAGAGTAGTTAAGCCAAAACATTCTACCAAACAGTAAAATATCTTTCACTGGACGTTGGTAAGAAGAGATTGCACAATTACTCCTCCATACATTATCTGACCTCAAGGACTGGAATCAAGTAGGGCTGGGAAGTCTTTAGGATGCATAGAGTATTTTGGAAGATGATATAGTTCAGTCTGTTAGTTACCAAAAAGTATGTCTGTCACATGATCCGTTGCTGGTATACCTCTTTATAAATGTATGGAAGGCAGAATCACAGGGATGCTTGGAAGGAAACCGTGAAAGCTAATAGAATTAAAGGGTGTTTATATCAGGCATTTATAATTTCCAAAGATAATAGTGAGTTTGGTTCAACTTCTGGCAGAGATGAGAGTTTACGAGCTCACTTCCTTCTAGTGAGAGTGACATGGTATTTATTACATATGTTCTATGCTAGGTTGTTTGAGAAAGGTATATTTTCTAAAGAACAAAACGCTGCTCTTCTTAATGTATTAAAACTTATCAATTTTGGTTTTGTGGAGACAAATATGTCACCTGTTCTGCAATCAGAAATAGCTTAGCCCATATAATAAGATATACTCAAAACATGATAAAAGCATTATCTAAATTGAAGAGAATAATGCAGTGACTCCAGCAGGTTTTAAATGGTATGCAAACATATTAGTTATGCACTTGTCCCACAAACATGGGAACAGTTGCATACAGTAGCTGAATGGAGCGCACAGTTTTGGTAGTCATTAATTGAATTTTCAATTATATCAAAACCTATGCAGTGAAATTAGAAGTATTTCGCACACCTTGGCCGTAGATTCTTCTGAGTGGACTGTTTGCACAGTTTTAAATTTGTGTAACATATCAGTTGTTCCTGATTTTCACTTTAGGCAACTGATATAACCAAAAATAGTTTTGTTTAGAATTTATTTTTCATCTTTTCTCTCTGGTGTTTTTTTATCACAATGGTGTGTCTTTTCCAGATGCACACTCTGAAGATTTTCTTCTGTCCATAAGGAAAACTGCAACATATAAATATGTAAAATACTCTACAATTCTGAAACACTGTTTCCTTAACATGTTTGGTGCTCATTTTGCCTTAATGCATAACGTACATTTTCAGATAGGGCAGAGTGTACAGCATAAGCAAGAAAAAGAGAAGAGGCTGACAAGAAAGTAAAGTTAAGAAATATGGCTAATGCAGAGGAGTGTGCCAAATAATAACTCAGGTAATGAGGGGGGTAGAGTCATAGTGAATGTTGATTATAGGGAGTTGAGTATTTCTAGTAGCTTATGTGTTTGTCTGTCTTATATCCTCCAGACCAAAAAAGATTATTTCATCTTCAAACCCCCTCCAGACATCTTTTTAACCCACTTAGCTTTCTTGTAGCTTTTGGAAGAACTTAGAAAGAATTAGCAGATATGGCTAATTTAGCTGTAATGAAAACCAAAGAGAACTCCACCCCTTGGGAATGATGGTGAGACTGGCTTGGCAAGAGATGATTTCTTGGCAGTAGGATCTTACAGAGACATACATTAAATGAGAGGATGGGCTAGCTTTGCCATATTTTCTGTTTCAAAAATCATCCTATATAGATTTCCAAGGAAAAGAGTTGAAAAGGAAAATTATTCATTATATTTGCAACATTTTAAGCAAAGGATGAGAATGAAGAAGTGAGGTTTGAGAAAACGCAGGATGGCCTGAATATTTAAAATCTTTTAACCTTAAACGCAAGGGAAAAGGTATTTTCTTCAGGCCAAAAATTAGAATACAAACCCTGGAAAATGTTTTGGCTGCTAACATTCATCTGAGACTGAAGAAAGTGCCAAACTGTGGAGAATTGTGAAGCTTTTATAAGGCCTGGAACTGCATTAAGTTCTAGCAAAATTTTTAGCCATTAACATGTTGACCAGTTTGGTGGAGTGGTTGGCTCAAGGATCAGGTTATGTATAAACAATAACACACTGTTTTAATTGAAGGATCTCAAAGCACATTATGGACATTCACTATTTGAGACTAAAAATATTGGGAGTTCAAAAAGCAGTATTCACTGTCCTGAGGAAAAAGCTTTTCCTTCTGTATATAAAGAATTCCCTCAGTTTCCATGTCTGTGCACTTCACCTGCACAACTGGATCATTCATCTCCAAGTTCATCCCCGTAAACCTTTTTACTTCACATTTTTTCATAATTATACAATGCAGAACTCCTATTTTGGGGGCAGGGGAGATTAATGAAGGGGTCTGGAGGATGGCCATTATCTGTAGTCCTTTTAAATTTCCTAAATTGTGTTGGTTTTATCTAATCAGGTGTGAATTTCATCCACAGAACCGTATTACTCATAACACAAAATCAGGATACTGATAAAGGATTATATCATAAGATGAAAAATTTCATCATCTTAGAGGAAAATAAAATCAAATAGGAATCTCCTTGCATTCATTATAATTTATATACATAGATTAAGCTTAATTCATGTTCATTTCTATATTTGGATGAATTTTCTTCAGAGACTGTCCAAAGCTCTAATTGAACAATGGAATTTTGGGTTTGACAAAGCAGCATAATAAAACAAAACAATGTCCTTCAGAGTCTTGATAGTCTTCACATGATGTTATAATGACATCTTGAAGGTACTTCCCCTGTTTGCCTTGTCTCTTGGTATAGTCTTCTCTTGCTAAGTTTTGATCTATTATTTATATTCGTGGCCCCAAGTCTTTGTCTATGCAAGAGAGAATGATGAGCTTTCAGAGGAGCCTTTGGAGACTAAAGTGCTTAAGAGTTTTGACAATGACGGACCGCCCCAAGGTCCCTACAATTCTGCCACAATAAAAAGCCTGCTATTTAAATCAGTGAGTGGATCCATAGTTATCTGTTCATTAGACAGAAAAGAGAGATAGTATATGTGTGTGCTTATTTCTTCTTTGCTTGAGCCTAAGAAACTATTCAAATATGTAGGAGTGATTTCTTCTTATTTTGCTCTCTTGAGATTTGGAAGGTATAAACAGAGTTGCTTTTTTTCCCTGTCCTCCATTTTTCCACTCTTCCCTCATCTTTCTTGTTAAAGTGCTTTTATAAATGAGATACTGAATATTTTTAAAAGAAAAAAATACATTCTTTCAGTGTTCCCCTATGGACGTGCATTGTGACTGGGATGCTAATTACTATGCAGTATTTATTGTGAAAGACCTTAAATAACACTAAAGTTCAGAGATAGCAACAGTTGGCAGGGGAAAGAAAGAGACAGAGATAGATTTCTAAAGCATCTAGATCCATGAAGGGCACTCATGAGATATGGTCCTCTGGGAGATGAAGAAAATAGGCTCTGAAATGAGAGAAATGTCCTATAACTAGCAGCAGCACTGAACAAGCTAAGGATGGAGGGGAAAGGAAAAATCTATTTAGTACTGGTAGTGGGACCCAGTGACAAGAAATCTGTAAAAGAGAGGACTTAATTTGGACAAAAAAAATGGGAGAGAAATAACAAAATACATATGAAGACCAATTCAGTAGTAAAGTCAGTAGTCTGCATTTTAAAAAAAAAAAAGAGAGAGAGAGTATGTAACACACAGAGATATAGCTTCCAGATTCAAGTTATGAAAGTATTTACTAGATTGAAGTTTACTACTTGTGTAATGTCCACATTGAATGCCTGTATGGGTTTGGGTGCCTGCAAGAAAAAGGAAAGAAAACTTTTTTGAAAATGTGATTATTTGTGACTCAGTTATATTCATTTTTATAACTTGTGAAGCCCTAGATCACTAAATTGATCCTTTACCAGAGTTTCCTAAATACCGAGCAGCAAAGCTTGCAGGTTAAGATTGATGACTTACATTTTAATTTTTGATCCTGCTTAACATCAGCTCATGTGTCTGAAGATACCTTTCTAGCTCACAGAGGAAATCCTTTGCATCTTGAAGGCTTGGTATGAAAAGTGGAATAGTGTTAAAAAGCTATTAAGTGATACTCATTATGAAGCCACAAAAATGCTTTAATTTTAGAAAATTAGGTAGACTTTTCATAATCCAGTTGTATATTCATACTTGGGCTTTGTCAAAAGCCAGACATTAATATTATTAAGACAGTGAACATCAGCAAGATAAAGTGCAAGTACAATCTGAGAAAATTCCTCCCTAAGTCTGAAAACTGGGTGGACAAAACATATGGACAAGAAATTAGTAAAAAACTGATAGTTCTTGACCAGGTACAAATAGCAGACCCAGGAATAAGTCTCATGGTACCCACACGAAACATCCTTAATCAAAATATTTCATTTATACTTCAGCTTCTAAATAATTTTCTTCTTTTTTCTCCCTCCAATTTCTGTTTTACTCTTAATTCTTATAGTAATGAAATATTCAGTGGAAATGTGTAATTTGATAATAAGTATTAGATGAAGCAATGGCTATAATTTCCAGTGAGGCCTTGTACTGTAGATGCATTAAATCAAGTGAAAAGGGAAACAAATTAGATGTCTAACTGTTCTCCATCTCTTTTCAGTTGGCAATGTTAAGTGCTTAGCAAATCAAAATAGATATTCACACATACTTTGAAAAACAGTAATAACTTTACTGTCTGTACTTTATTGAAATCTGTATATCAGACGTCCATTCATAATAAAATACCATGATCTGTGAAGATTTTGATATGATCATCTAGCTTGTTTCTGCAAGTTGCTTGCAATCTTTCCTGATAGTAACGTAATACCTAAGCATTACTATTTAAATCCTTAGTCGGTCCAGGGCGCTTCAGGAAAAGACTGCTGCTAAATTTCTTTTCCCATAAATACAATGTGCTGAATATCTATATGTATGTGTGTGTCTGTTATATTGGTTTTTAATCAGCAAAGGAGAGTTGGAGAAACTCTCATGTAAACAGATTTTAGTATGCAAAAGCAGCAAGAAACATACAACCTTAAAGAACACTGAATGTTCAAATGTAAGAAATCATTCTTACGGCAAATGAAAAAAATTGTAAATTTAAAATATTCTCTATAGAACAGGTGCTGCCTGTACAGTTTTTTGCAATATATTTTGCAAACTAAATGATGTTTTCAAAATGTAAGATCCTAAAGTACATGCCCAAATATGAGTCCATTCTTTGCAGAGAATAAGAAGTTCAAAATCTAAATACATCTCCACATCAGCAAAATTTCTCTATGTAGTATTACATTTCCATGGCATTCTCCACTGAGTGGTGAATAATTGGATGTGGAAACAAAATAATTTTCTTTATGGCTGGTGAGAAATTAATACACTCTCTCCAAACAGCCTCCAGCCTTTATAGCATGTAAACGTTAAATGCGCTTTGACCTAGAACTGTGGCAGCAAGGATAAAAGCCTTCTCTGTATTTCATGTAGCATCTCTATCCTAAAGTGTTTCGCTACCAAATTCAAGCTCATTAGAAAAGGGGAAAAGAATGATGATTACCCTACAATTCATATATGTCGTGGTTTAACCCAGCAGGCAGCCAAATACCACGCAGCCGCTCGCTCACTCCCCCCACCCCCAGCGGGACGGGGAGAGAATCGGAAGGGTAAGAGTGAGAAATCGTGGGTTGAGATGAAGACAGTTTAATGGAACAGAGAAGGGAAAATAATAATAATAATGACAGAATATACAAAATGAGTGATGCACAATGCAATTGCTCACCACCCGTGCTGACTGATAACCAAGTAGCGATCGCTACTTCCTGGAACACGCCTACCATTCATATACTGAGCATGACGTCACATGGTATAGAATACCCCACTGGCCAGCTGAGCTAGCTGTCCTGGCTGTGCTCTCTCCTAGCTTCTTCCAGAGCATGGAAGCTGGATGTCCTTGACTAGTAGACTACTTAGCAACAACTAAAAACATCCGTGTGTTATCAACATTCTTCTCATACTAAATCCAAAACACAGCACTAGGAAGAAATTTAACTCTATCCCAGCCGAAACCAGGATGATATAGAAGTATTCATGCTGACTAAACTGACTGCTGGCAATTAATCAAATTAATGACAGAAGGAAGGGTAAAACTGTCAATGTCCTAATAAAAAAAATCTGAAACATGGGAAGTCTCATTAGAAGAACGTACTGTAGTAGTCCCAGTTAAGACAAAAAGACAATTTCTTCAGATCACAAAGAAGGCTGTTCTGCCAAAGGAGACAAACTGCCAAAAGAAAGGGAGAAAAGAAAGGGAGAGCTTGCTGAATGTAAACTGCACATGTAAAATTGTACTTCTGTCAACATTTTTAGATCTGCGAGTGTTTTCTGCGCTTCTACATGCACATATGTATTTTGGCTGTTTCTTTTGTTTTACCTATTTAAGGGTTCTTGTGGCAATTAATGATTCTCTCTTTCTGGCATTATTTCATCCAAAATCAGAGATTTTTTTGACCTTTGATTTGGCTTGTCTCACATTTTAAGTGTTGATAGATACAAATTTCTGGTGAAACATCACTGAACTTGATGCTTCTCTGTTCACAGATAGGTTCATCCAGCAGGATGGTTTTTTCTCCAATAGTTTATGTTTACAATTTCAATGTGATTGGTACAGTTTTAAAAGGAGGGGGAAAAAGATACTGCTATGGAATTAATAAGACATTTTCTGCTTTAGACTCTGAATATAGGTTACAGGAAGAATAGGGGTGGGTAAATTACTGTAGAATGATTTGGTTTATGATCACTTACAGAAAAAGGTACTGCGGAATGACAGATGTGTTTCTGACTGGATTTTGCAAATGAAACGCTGCAAGAGAAGAATGGCTGATATAAGGGCCAATATGAATTTTCACCTTCCAAACAATACCAGCTGAGATATATATCTATTTTTTTAAGTAGGACATGTGATCTAATGGTTAGAGCAGAAGGCTTCCAGAGAAGTCCTGTTTAATTGCAGTCTGTGGGAATTTTGCCATCAATTTCAGTAAGATAAGGATTTCACTCTAGGAACCAGAAGTCCTAACATATCTTCTTTTTTATGTGACTTCGTGTGGCTGTGTAGACCCCAAAGTCACAGCGACATATCCTATCACAAGAATATTTTCTTGGCTTAAAAATGATAGTTATGAACTCTTTACATTCTCCCACTGCAGAAGCAGAAATAACAACATTTTTATTTTGAAACTACAATCATCAAGAACAATTCTGTCATTCCCAAAGATTTTTTTTTTCTTCAGTTGATAACAAACCTGAACCTCAAGTGATTGCATGTTCCCTTGTGGAAACTGGGGCACTGAACTCAAAGAAAAAGTTTGCACAGTTCTCTCTCAGCAGGAAATCCAAATATGAAAAGGCATGCAGGACCTTTTCCAGGTCTCGCATATGCATAAGCAAGGGAGACACATGTCCTCTGTTTTCTTCATCTTCCATTACTCACATTGAAAAATGAATGTCCATAGCCTGTCCAGAGATATTTAAAAGATACACTCACAAGAAATGCAGGATTATTTTCAATATTTAGTTACTCATATTGAGCTAAGAGTTCCAAGACTGGTTTTTAAAAAATCTGAAATCCAAGAAAAATTATGAATAAACTGATTAGCAGTGATCTAAGAATAGAATAATCTAGAAAAATAATATAATTCAGTCTTTTTGCAAGTTATAAACATCTGCTGTAATCATAATTACCATGAATTTCTGTATGTAGGAATATGCAACACTGAGCAACACTATCAGAATAAGCTTACATTTCAAATGATGATAAAATTGGGTGTAAACTGCTTACCAGACTAGAGTTATAATGAGATATATTTTGGAAAGATGCATACAGTCCTAGCACTAATAAATTCTATTTTCAGGCTTCCTATGCCAAAGAACAAACAAAACAACTGCTATCCTGCAGTGATGGAAATAAGTAGCTTTCTGCTCTATATGAGGCAATTTTCCAAAGTCAGGATGTTCTTCAGCTTATGATACAGAATATATTTAGCAGTTATATGCACATACATAAGCCTGCCAAGAAAAATGAAAGGTAAAAAAATCTACATTAGTTACCCATACGGTCTAGACAGTGAAGAACTGCAATCACTTCTCCCTAGGTAAGTAAAATATACAAATCTGCTGAACAGGAGGAAAATTGACAACTCTATGAAAAAGATGGAAACAAAGACACCAAGTCATCAAGATAGATAGATAGATAACAGACAGCATGAGCAGCAAACAAGCAAACAAACGTTACATATTTTTATTATTGAATAAGAAGTACTATTACCCTCAAAAACAACACAGATATGGAAGCCAGACACTATATCACAATAACAATCCAGGTTAAGAAAGTACAGGATTCACTTATATGGGTTAAATGGACTGTGGTGGGTTGACCTTGGCTGGACGCCAGGTGCCCACCAAGCCACTCTATCACTCCCCTCCTCAGCAGGATGGTGGGGGGAGAAAATAAGATGGAAAAAAACTTGTGGGTCAAGATAAAGGCCCAAGTAATCTTCAAGATGGATGGTCAGGACAAGAGAAGCAGTATCTTCGATTGTTGGGCACCAACACTGGCTTGGTTTGGGTCATTGTTGCACTCATCTGGTTCCTTGTGAAACTCCTTCTTCATTGGTTCAGGTCATTCCTGCTACATTACTTCCTACAGCATACAACTCACATCACAGCTTATTTCTTCCTCCAAGGTTAAATCTCCTTGAGGCACACACTGGGTCTCCCCATCCGTTCGCATTACCCACCAAGTACACCCAGGTCCTTGAGCAGATACAATCCCATGAATGGGTTTGCCTTTTCCCATGGGAGGAGCAATCCACACCACCTTCCCCAGCCACTTCCCTGTGTGCACTATGGGGGCCTTATCTCCTCCCACAGTATGTCGGGGTTTTGTCTGAGCAGGACCAGGACAGTTAGCAGATCCTCTGGTGTTAACCAGCCAAGTGGCTTTGTTAAATTTGTATCCCAGTGCTTCCATGCCCCATTGCCCAATGCTCTCAACATAGTCTTTAACAGTCCATTATATCTCTCAACCTTTCCAGAGGCTTGTGGGTGATAAGGGATGTGATACACCTACTCAATGCCATGTTTCTTTGCCCAGGAATTTATGAGTGACCTGTGTGATGACCTCCATGGTCAGGTCTACCTGATGAGATCAGGGACAGGGTAGTTTCTGCTTCCTGTCTGAATTCTCTGACTACTTTCTCCCATTTCTTTGTCGAAGGATTGGGTTCTTGATCAAACCTTTCCCCTTCTTCCTCCTCCCTCACTAATCGATATGGACCTGTTGTTTTCCTTGTCCACTGTTTCTTTTTCACTGCTGGGGCAAGTACTGTAGTTGTTGTTGTTTGGGTCCCTACCTCAATCACCGTCCTCTGAGAGTACTGAACGTGGCTCGATAGGCACAGGCCAGGCCCCAGGACAGTGTTAGAAGCAGCTGGTTTTCGCAAGGCAAGGCACCCTTCTATCAGGTGGCGCGTCAGTTTGCCAGGTTTGCTTGCCTCTTCAGCTGTAAAGTCCCAGGTTATGGGAGGTGATAACCACCATAGGAACCTGCCCAAATCCTTCCATGCACCGTGCCACCCAGGGACCCACCGCCTCAGGGCACATTTCAATATCGCCTCACCTAAAAGTTGTCTTCTCTTACACCAGGACAACACCAGATTCCACAAACCCCATAATAAGCTAACAGCGTTAATTAGTAATATTAAACAGCTCACGTAAGGGTGAACAAGGACCTTGGGACCTTGGCATAATAAAACCATCCACATCAATCCTGGGTAGGAAGAGGGAGATATATTCCCTCATCCTCTCCACAAGATAACTCCCCCAGTGCAGCAAGGCCATCAATGCCAGGGCAAAGCACATAGCCATTATTTGTATTAACATGTTCCCAAGGTCAGCAAAACAAAGAGATAAGCAGTGCAGCCAGCAAACTCCATGATCTGCACAGGAGCTTGCCACTTAATAACTACCATAGCTATAGCATGCTTGATACAAAACTGCCATTGTCTCGAGTCCCACATCGGGTGCCAAAAAGGACCTGGTTTGAGTTTGGCTGGACACCAGGTGCCCACCAAGCCGCTCTATCACTCCTCTCCTCAGCAGGATGGCAGGGGGAGAAAATAAGATGGAAAAAAACTTGTGGGTCAAGATAAAGGCAGTTGAATAAAGCAAAAGCAAAGGCCACGAACAGAAGCAAAGGAAAACAAAAGATTTATTCTCTACTTCCCATCAGCAGGTGATGTCCAGCCATTTCCTGGGAAGTAGGGCTTCAGTACGCGTAGCGGTTGCTCCAGAAGACAAACTTCATAATAACGAATGTCCCCTCTCCTCCTCCTTTCTCTTAGCTTTTCTGCTTAGCTGAGCAGACATCATATGGTATGGAATATCCGTTTGGTCAGTTTGGGTCAGCTGTCCTGGCTCCGTCCTCTCCCAAGATCTTGCCCACCCCCAGCCTACTGGTGAGGGGGAAATTTTGGAGAGACAGCCTTGATGCTGTGCGAGCACTGCTCAGCAGTAGCCAAAATGCTGGTGTGTTATCAACACCTTTCTAGCTACCAATACAAAGCACAGCACTATGAGGGAAAATTAACTCCATCTCAGCCAGACCCAACACATGGAGTTATTACCAACTGCATGTCAGGTTACTACACCTATTCACTATAAAGCACTGCTAAACAATAAAGGCTTGAAGGTTTTGTGGAGGGTAGATTTGTGATTTGGTTAAGGTGTAGCTGACTGAAAACCTACTAGAATCAGAACAGTAATACAAGTCTGCCTTGTCATGAGGAGAAAGACTTGGCCCTTTGGTGAAATGAGGAAAGAAGGCCTTCAGAAAAGCTAGCTTTGTACATGGAAACAGTATGAAAAAATGAAACCTCTTAGTCTCGTGGAGTTTCAGGGTTTCTATGGTGTAAATCTATACAGGCGGATGGTTTTCTGTCTCTGTGGGAGTCTGCAGTGATCTATTTATATCTAAGGGAAAGAAAAGCTCTTTAAAGTCAAAGACGAGGATTGGCGGCTTAGCCTCAGAAAAAAGTCTCTGAGGGGGAAATGCTGCCAAGTAGGTGAAATAAAGGCCCTTGCTTCTTATGGTTATGCTTTTAGTTAAAACTTTTATGCAGAAGTGTTTGAATTTCCTTACAAGCTTTACTACCTAGGCAACTGGACTAAGAAGGAAGTTCTGAGACTTCCCTTTAATTAGAGGTAATTCAGGCAGATTGATTCACACATCCTGGGGTACCAGGTTCTGGAAGGCACTCTTCTAAGCCTTCTATGGAAATTTAGTTGATTCAGGAGCAGCAGAAGCAAACAGGTTAATTTTTTTAAAAAGAAGTGAACATTTCCACATAGAACTTGGGCCAAAGAAGAAAATATGTATTTTGACTAGTGGTCCAAACTGCACATCACCACCAGATCTTGTGGTAGTTGCTTCCATTTTGATTGCTTCTCTGAGTTGCGTCATAGTGTTCTAACTCAAAGATGACCAATCCCTACAAATAGTTTTGAAACCAATCATACACTGTGATAATTAAAATCCACATCTTAAGTACTTGCATGTTAGTGCAAACATCTAATAACAATGCCTGCTTTCTCTTTGCTAAAATTTCGTGCTTGAAATAAAGGATGAAGAAGGAAAAGTAACTGATGGCTATTAACTGAATAGTGTCTAATGCTCCTAATCTGTCTCAGCTGTGTTGTGAATGCACTTTTGTAGAATTTAGCCGTTTCTTTAAGGAAAACCTGATTATCCTTTTCCTGTCACAGATGGATAACCTGGCTTGCCAAATGCATGTAGCTGAAAACAGAATCATAGAATCATAGAATCATTAAGGTTGGAAAAGACCTCTAAGATCATCGAGTCCAACCGTCAACCCAACACCACCATGCCCACTACACCATGTCCCTAAGCACCTCATCTACACGTCTTTTAAATACTTCCAGCCATGGTGACTCCACCACTGCCCTGGGCAGCCTGTTCCAAGGCCTGACCACTCTTTCAGGAAAGAAATTTCTCCTAATGTCCAATCTAAACCTCCGCTGGCACAACTTGAGGCCATTTCCTCTCGTCCTATCGCTAGTTACTTGGGAGAAGAGACCAACCCCCACCTGGCTACAACCTCCTTTCAGGTAGTTGTAGAGCGCGATGAGGTCTCCCCTCAGCCTCCTCTTCTCCAGGCTAAACACCCCCAGTTCCCTCAGCCGCTCCTCATCAGACTTGTGCTCCAGACCCTTCACCAGCTTCGTTGCCCTCCTCTGGACACGCTCCAGCACCTCCATGTCCTTCTTGGAGTGAGGGGCCCAAAACTGAACACAGGATTTGAGGTGCGTCCTCACCAGTGCCGAGTACAGGGGCACGATCACCTCCCTGCTCCTGCTGGCCACGCTATTTCTGATACAGGCCAAAAGATTCATGACTTTCAAATGTGTTGTCCAGGTAGTAAATCAAAACAAAAATACACTTTTTATTTTTCCATTTGCCCTATAACCATGTAGCAGAGTGACTACAGGAAAGAAATGTGTTCCTTTTGACCTAGTGAGTTTTCTAAAGCAGAGCTGGACCATAAAGTTAACTATAATGCAACAATACTAACCACAGATAAATTATACAGCACTAGCAGGAAAATGGTAAGTTGACTGAAGGGGCAATGAGCCGTTCTAAGAGTCTGAGCTCCGGGGATGAGTTCCTAGAACATCAGTTCGTCCCTGTTGATGATGTGTGGATAAAATTGTGGATCAATGCTAAGTCTAACACACCTATTGTTGTAAAGTTTGCACTTGGTAGAATAGAAAAAATATGTTTTTACTGACTCTACACAAACACTTCTTTCATGCTAAGTAAATGGCAAAAATATTACTTGGGTTATTAAAGTTATTCAACTTGTAATAACTACTGCTCATTTTTTTTAATTTTCTTTGTTAATTTTCAGTGGTCAAACAATAAGAGATACTTTCTCCTGCACAGAGATACTGCACATTATTAAGCATATTTCTTGTAGATTTTAGAGGCTGTGTGTCTGATTTAAAAGAAAAAGTGCATATTTATTTACCTAAACCATATGTGATCTAAAGACTTATGCATGTGGATAGCGTTGCTCATGGGAATGTGTCTAGGAGAGTGAATAAGACTACATGTGCAACTACCTTTGTAATGCTAAGGAAAGGGTTTTCTCCTACACCCCTACCTGCAGGATAGCCAGAGACCTTTGGAAATCAGTATGTGAACTACTGTAATTTGTAGTCATGAGCCAAGGTATTCTGGTGATTCACAGTCTCTCATTCAAGCTAACAATGGAGACACGTTCGTACGAGTACCGTTCAGTTAACAGACCAATGTAAAAGCTTATTCTTTTATTTTCAGGACCCATAGGCCAAGAATCAAATTTGACAATGTATTGATACTGTATTTGAAGTCACTGAAAAAGTGAACCTATGTTAAAGACAGACATTACAAACACCAAATAGTGTGAAAACAGAATGACAACAGTGTGGCTGGTAGGAGAAAGGCAAGAAAAGATGGTGGAAGAAAGTAGTAAGCAGTATGTAAAGTGTAATAGATAACTATGTTCTGCGTAATAAGAACCAAAGAAAAATTAAGTAGTCTAATGATAAGAAGAAAGCAGGACTTTAAGAACACTAGTGTGAGAGAAATTTAAATCAGGAAAGTCTCAGAACTAATTGCTATTGCAGGCTCAGAATGAGTAGGTGAACTTTTCAACTGCAAGAGGATGTAACTGCAAGAAGTATATTGAAAGGCCAAGAACTTTTTCTTTACCTGAAAAATTTTAAACCCTTATTATCTATAGCATTGTATGACTGTCAGCACCTACAATAAAATTGCAAATAATGCAATATTTAAAATACTACAATTAATACAAGTTTTCATTATTGGCTGGCTATTCATCATCACTACAGCACTGCAGACATCTCTGGATTTTCTTATGAAAAGTCACTCACCAAATTATTAAAAAATAATTTCTATTTTTTTTATAAATCTGAGGAGCAATGACTGCACAGACTCACTAGTTTGACTTGGAGAAATATCAGTGGGTCTGGGAATTACTGGTTTAAATAGTATAGAAAAAAAGTTTATGTGTTCATGGTTATTTAAGTAATTTAACTTAAAAGAAAAATATGATTAAAAAGACTTGATCAGATACTACATTAAGATTGATTTTTTTAATAATAGAAAAATATTCCCTTTAAGCTTTTTGCAGGCTGTTTGTTACTCATAAAGTCTATCCTTTAGATTTTTTTAGTTAGGTGCCAATACAAAGCCAATTAAGAGACTCTACTAGAGAGCCCTTATCAACATAGCACTTTATGAAGAATAATTAATCCCATGACTATCATTCTTCAATCACAGACATTTGGAGGTCTTCAGAGTTTAAGAAGTTGTCTTTGATAGAATCTGGGAGTAAAACCCTATCTAAAGCACTATACTAGTAACAGAAGGGGATCCTTCCTTAGTCTGAAAGAGAATGTTTTTGCTATGTGTGGATTGACTGGCATTTTTAACAGTGAAAAGGAAAGATTTGGCACAAAGGCTCTTTTTCCTAAGCTAATTTTTCTCGTTTCATTGGCATCCTTTTCTAAAACAGGATCTCTAATCAGATGTACTAGGACCCTACTTTCTAAGATAAATTTTGCTCATAGTAGATTTTTAAAGGCTGAGTTAAGAATAAATAATCAGATTTTAGTGTTTGTTTGTTTGTTTGTTTTTTCCTAGTACATTGCTGAACAAAGAAAGGACTAAGCTCATCAGTGTGCTGAACAGCAAACTGGTTGCCTATCTTTGGGGAATCCATTGTTTATCTGTAGGAGTACCTGGGGAGTCACCAGAATGGACATAGTTAATTGTTCTGCATAAGGAGTGAAAATAACGCTGTAGATTTCCATATGTTTGTTCATTTTTATTATCAATGTTGTGATTTTTGACTGGCATGAGCGTGAAAAGAAATCAAAGACACACTGCTATATGCAATAGTGTATTAAACTGAAGATGTTAGAGCATGAAGACTCAAATTGCTTATATTCTTTCTACCTTGTAATTTGTCTTGCAATGTCCACCTTATCAACAGAACAGTGCCCAAGTTTCAGTCCTACATCTTCTTGTTCAACCTGTTAAGCCTTTGAAGGTAGTTCGTGTCATTAAACTGGATCAGGAGTATGCCCACTCAATTAAGTATATGCTGAGTTATACTGTCTGAATTGGAAACACAGCAGCTGAGATGTTAGGAAGCTGTTCATATTCATCTTTCAGTTACTAATTTCTGTAGTTTCACTGATACAGGAATGCTTTGCCCAGTAATAGAAAAAAGGAGGAGAGTAAGTTTGAAATAAGCTCCAGCCTCAGCTAAAGCTTGCACTTGCCTGTGAACAGACTGGCAAAGCTTGAGACTCCCTGGGCTAAAATTCAAGCTGCAAGTCATTCTTCTATGATTCATTTGAAACTCCAGGAAGATGAAGGACAGGATTCTTTAAGTCCTACCATCTAACCACATGCTCCTTGTTTTTTGAAGGTCCACAGAAATAAGCCATCTGAAAAAGAATTGACTTGCTTGTTTCCAAAGCCCAATGAAATGAATTAAATATCAGTTGCTAGGTCATATATGTTGTGGGATCAAAACTGGAAGCTGGATACTTAACTGTTGGGGTTTTTTAATGTAATAAGGTGGTGGAAGGCAGAGAGATTAAGTGTGCTGAAAATGGGTTTTTAAAAATCTTCCTGCCTGGTTTACAGAGGACCTGCTCAATATAAAGGTCCTAGAACAACAGATGTGTTTCTAATTGCATTTTTAAAATGAAATGCTTTTATTCAGAGTCTGCAACACAGGAAATATCCTTCAGCAAAGGGCACCAGCTGCAAAACAATAAGATGAGCTTTAAACATTTATCCAGTAACTGGAAGGTTTTTTGCCCCCTTAGGCCTTATAAAGTTCATATTTATTCATGCAAAATGTAAAAGAGGAATTTTAGCTGATTTAAGTCCTAAAATAAAGTAAACTAAG
Organism: Calonectris borealis; assembly: GCF_964195595.1. Taxonomy (NCBI): domain Eukaryota; kingdom Metazoa; phylum Chordata; class Aves; order Procellariiformes; family Procellariidae; genus Calonectris; species Calonectris borealis. The sequence goes on along the minus strand of NC_134316.1, from coordinate 49,500,097 downwards.
CTAAACCATTTTGACCATCCATATAGTAAGTGGCCTGAAATGAAAGACTATGGGTACTTGCAGTACAAGCTGTTGTGATTTTTTTAGTAGGGCCTGTTGCGACAGGACAAGGGGGAATGGTTTTAAACTAAGAGAGGGGAGATTTAGACTAGCTAGAAGGAAGAAATTTTTTACAATGAGGGTAGTGAAACACTGGCCCAGAGTGTGGTAGATGTCCAGAGAGGTGGTAGATGCCCCATCCCTGGGAACATTCAAGGTCAGGTTGGACGGGGCTCTGAGCAACCTGATCGAGTTGAAGATGTCCCTGCCCATGGCAGGGGGGTTGGACTACATGACCTTTAAAGGTCCTTTTCAACCCAAACTATTCTATGATTCTATGATTCTATGATTTAAATGAGCAGCGTACTCCCAGGTAATAAATGTTTCAGTCACCAAAATGTTACTGAAAACAGTGGCATGCTGACATTACTTTTCTGGACAGAATAATTGTTTACAGTGTTGGAAAATTCCACACTCAGACTGGCATTTCACTACAAATTATCTATTTATTTGAAATTTCTTAGTAGGAGCATTTTTTAACCAGCTTGCCTAAACAAAAATGGAGTACCATTGACTAGTCTAACACAAGTCTTGAGAAACGAGTACAGAACAGATTATATGGCTAATATTTATAATGCTTAACTTTGTTCATGTGTATTGGTGGTCAGTGTGTTGACCTCAAGAGCCAGAGTATCTCTTATAAACTATTGTCTATCTCTTATAAACTATTGTCTTCCACTGACCTGTTTGAACATATCACTTCACTTACGAGTGCCTCAGTTTCTCTTTTCTCACTCAACTGTCTCACCTATTTAAATCCTCAGCTGTAAATTTCAAATGAAATTTCTAAACATTGTTGTACTAAACAGAAAGATGCCTGTGGATTAGCTGAAAATCATTCTCATTTAGACAAAAGGAATGAAAAAGAATCTTCTGCTGGCACAAAAAAAAAGAAAAAAAAAGAAAAGAAATAGGAGAGAGAATGTGATATGATGACAATATGATCCTGAAGATAATATTTAACTGGTAGAATAGGATTAAATGGAAGCTACTAAGTCTGGAGTAGCAAGAAATCATAGGACAATTAAAAAATGAAGTTATATCTGAACAAAGATAATTCCTGAAAGAGAATTTCAGTTTAAAAGTTCAAGTAATTCTATGCTAACAGCCTTATATATCCTGTGCCCACTTCCTATTACCACCAGACACCATGTTAATTAGTTTTGGGTTAGTTTTAGCAAACAAAACACAGAAAGATGTGTTTCCTTCCCTTTTTTAGTAAGGACAGGAAAGACTTTTTTTTTGAAAAAAGTCATTGGTGAGGGATCTTTAAAAAAGGCAAAAATGCGGCTTCCACAATTTTAAAGAACACTAGATGGCTGAAACACAGATAGCCAAAAGAGCTATCATGAGTAGGTAACTCCACTTTTTCTTGGAAGACAACAGCCACCTTCTGTATTTTGTTTCCCTTGAGAGAAAAAAAATGGGAAACATGAGAAACATTGAAATACATACTATGACTCAAATATTTTTTTCTTTTGTTAAGCTGGGAGTTTGTGTGGATAGAACAGGGGATTGAGAGTCAATATTCCTGCTTTCTGTTCCCAGTTCCACAGCTGATTAACTATGTAACACAGGTAAACAAAAACCTGGATATTAGTTGGATGTAGTCTTGCTCAAGATCCTAATGGAAATCTTAGGCAGAACAAGTAATTAAATTTAGGATGATACGTGACACTCAACTAATCATTTAAACCAATCTATACTTCTCCCTATTTAGACAGTGGTCAGAGTCTAACTTTTCACATACATCCATGGTTTTTACTGACTTTGAACAAAAGTGGCAAAAATATTAGTAGAACTAGAGACTCTAGAAAAAAATTTAGACCCAGCAAATTTACTTTTGTGACTGGTTACTTTTGTGACTGGTTAAGTAACTGACAGAAAATCTTCTGTGCAGATTCTTGGTCTTTCTTGGTCATTGTAATAAATACTCCCCTCCAGTTTGAGAAAAGAAAGGGTTCTCTGTATCAAACAAAACACAAGTTTTCCATTCTGCTAGGATTTCGGCTCCACTGCTTCATGCTCTTTGTTTTACTTTTTTTTTTTTCTGTTTTTTGTGAAAGGGAAAAACTGTATGTGTTTGAAGTGGACATTCTCTTTTCCTATTGTTATAACAGTTTGTACTAGATACTGAATTAATTCCTGCAAGAACCAGGTTCTCACCTGTGTTTTGTGGAATGCCATACAGGATTGGTTAAGTGATTATTTGTTGTTACTTGGGAAAGTTAAGTATTATGAACCCAGGCCATGGTTATAATCTAGTCCTTTGAAACACAGATTATGTAACATCCGATATAATTTCTAATAATACTTCAGTGAATTTCTGTGGCGGGAAACATCCTGGTATTATAAGAGCTTTCATTCCTTTTATTGAAGCAGGTTACTTCTTTTTATGGCATCATAAACTTTTCTCTCTCCCAGCCTTGTTGTCACAGAGCTCAGAAAAAAGGAAGTTTTATGAGACTGTGATAAGCTAGAAAGCACTAAGGCACAGAAGCTGTATTTTCATTATTTGCAAAAATGATATTCTGCCAAAAAATTAGGATGAAATTTAGTTACATATATGTTTTATAGATGCAAATTCATAGCACAAATTACATAACAGCAATATCTAGTCTTGAGATATTTCCATACAAATGACTTATTAACCCTTACGCACACGTGTAATATATACTTCCTAGATTTCCTTAAATACATATCCATAGAGAATTCAATGGCTAAGAGAGATAGAGATACCGCATAGTTCTTCTCAAGCATTTGTTCCAACAGGAAAGGACCACATTAAGATCTTCTGAGAATTTGCCATTTCTTCATCTGTACAGAATTCCTGCCCCTTGTAACCTCATTTATGCTTTCTGTCCTCAGGGGATTAGAAACTTTGGATTCCTTCAAAATATTACATAAGAGATTTGAGATTTCTGATTCACTGACCTAAAATGATGCATTACAAAATCCATTTTTTGTGAAGCAGATAAAGAATATCAACTCAATCTTATTGTTAGGAAAAGATACAGAGATCAAGTGACATACAGAAATGATTAATTCCTTTTTAAAAGTTAGAATACTGTATCCAAGTATGAAAAAGAAACCCAAACAACTTTTTAAAAGAAAACTGAGGAATAGATATTGTCACAGTTTTGCAAAAATAATAAGAAAAAGGAAGAGACTCAGTCGAAAATGGTGCTGAGCACCACATCAACTGAATATAAGATTCCAGGTCAAATAATACGAAATCTTTATACTGATGGAGCATCAAACACTGAATATTTTACCTGGACCGGGCATGAACACTCAATCACAGAGCAAAGAGTGAGCAGTTTTGTGGCACATACACATTCCCAATAGTCAGAGGAATCATGCATGCATGCTCCTCTGTAAATCGTACTGTTAAAAAAACCACTTTCAACATTTCATTTTCTGCCTGCACATGTTTAACTTGACACTAAATTATGGGAGAAGATGGTGGACAAATGCATGAAACTGGGGAGATAACAAATAAAATCTGCTATCTCCAAAGAAAACCTTGATGTCAGTGATGTCTTGCACAATGCATTCAGGATAGTCACTGGTGAATAGCTAGACTGTATATGAATTGTAGCCCAAAATAGTGGTCCCCTTCTGTGACGAGTTAAAAAAGAAAATTCAACACAATATTCTATTTTCTAGAAAAAATAACCACATTTTATTAATTTAAATTACATTCTGCATGGGATTTTGTTACTCTCAGGGATGAAGCTGGTCTCATTCATGGAACCTAATTCACAGGTGTGAAAGAAACTGCACACACATCCTTGCAGACACAAAGTTGGTACTGTATTTCAGACTATATTCTGTCTAACAAAAGAAGAAATTTTTCTTTCAATAAACAGCACCCTGTAAACAGCATATGATTGCTCATATCTGCCATCAGAAATTGTTGCTAATTGATAAAAATATTAATACTGTTTTTATAGTTGCTACAGTATTTGCTTTCATGAAGAAGCAGCCTAAAGTCATGCCTAATTCAGGTATGAGGGTGCTATGCTGGAGTTGTTCATTATTGTAACAAGATCCTACCTAGATTTCGAAAGACTATTTTTCTTCCACAGTTCTATGCAGTTGTAAGTGGAAATTTCATTAGTGTTATGCACTGAAACAATGTGGGGCTTTCACATTACTGTAAATGTAAAGAGAGAGTCAGTAGATAACATGAAAAGATTCTATTGGCACCGTCTTCTGTGTAAGGAATGCAATGTCTAGCTAAAATCTTGGTATAGGCGACATACCAAGTATGAGCTGTGGGCTGAAATGGAAAAGGTGGATGAAAACGTGTGTGGAAATACAGAAAAAAGAACAGCAAAATGAAAAATAAACAAAAAGAAACCCATATTCAGATCTGTGGGCAAAATGTGGGCAAAATGCTACCCTCAAATTGAAGTAAGGCTAATTAGACTCTGTGTGATGGCAGTAGATTGCATGTTTGGGACCTAGAAGTGAAAGGGAAAAAAAACAGTTCTACATACAATAAGGTGTCAACAAAAGCGAACGTGTTCTTGTTATTTGTGAGATACGGCCATCATCTTCATACTCCCTCAGAATTAGTGTGCTTACACTTGGAGGAATAGAAAGATCATGTCTTTAGCTAGATATCATCATTCAGGAGGCACGAGGCACAGGAGATTACTGCACTGCTGTATGGACCAAGAGACAGCCTGAGAGGGAGGCGGCTTGCACACAACTGCCAAGCACATGGTTGCAAAACCATCACTGTCACATATGACTCTGGCAGTTTCAACTACAGTGCAAAAATATTTGCTAACTCAAATTCACTTTCAAATGCACTTTTCGTGCATTTGGAGCAAAGACTGCAGGGGTTGATGAAGCTTTCTTAGCTTTAGAAATTACCTGGATATTGGTTAATACATTCTGCATTATTGCTTTTCAGTTACTATGTTAGCTTTAAATCAATGGTGCTTAAACCAGTTTAGGATTGGTTCTTGTTTTATTTCCAGGAGCTGTACTTATAATAATTCATATTTATAGTTGCAATATTTAATTTCCAATTATTATAAGGGAAGGGAAATTAGATTTGCTCTTAGCTTTCACAGTTCTTTACAGGAACCTATACTTCTATGATTTCCTACAGGAGTATTTCTGAGTATTTTATGAACAAGAAAAAGTTTGAATAATGTTTATTCTGTACCTACATTTAGTTACTTCTGTGGTCTGGATCAGGTTTCATTTCAGCACTTTGTCAGTTTTCTTTTTTGGCAATGTTTATTTGTGTCTTTCCCTCCCTTCCCTGCTGACTATAAGCTTCAGTCTTCTGCTGTTGTGTTTTTTGCAGTTGTTATTTTTCTTTTGCTGTCCCGACTCTTTGTGACCCACTACGTCCTCTTCGTCTTTCTTTGCTTCAATGACCTCTTTTTTGTTGAGGTCTTAGTCCCCTTTTAATTTAAATGTGTTTTATTTGCAGAATAATCAAATGAATTACATTCCACATGCTGTATTATATATTCTAGGATAGATAGTTTTCCTCTGCTAATTATTTCTACTGTCAGATGAAATGGATGTATTTAGTATTAGCATATAAAATAATTTGAATCGCTGCCTTAAGAAAAGGAAATAGAGGCAAGATTAAAAAGACCTTTATTATTTGGGAGTTGGAATTTGAGCATTTTTTTGTGTCTGGTAACACACTGTATTTCATTTTCACTAAAATGAAAAATAAAATTTAGGAAGTCAAGTTCTAGTCACTCTAATGAAGTACAGCAATAGAAAAGCAAATTACAGGAATGAATTTGTTTCAACCAAATTTTATGCAGTTTACAGTAGTACAAGTAGGAACTGAATGTTACCCATTAGATATCCAGAACAATTCTTACATCTCATTTTGTGTTATTTTCAACCTAATTCTATTCCCATTGTTATTTTTCTCTTCTTCTCCCATTGTTTGTATGTTATTTACTTACTAAGCAAAGGAAAACTTTAATGTAGGGCTTTTGAAAATTTTCCAGAATCCAGTATTTTTATATGCTCCATAAAAATCCAAAATGTTCCTTGACAGTTTCAGATATATAAAGTTTTGGTGTGTTTTTTTATATATATATATTTTTTGGCATTTTTGGTTTTTTTCTAATAATAATTTGTCTAGTTTTGTGACCATCTATACACTGAATCCTTGGTAGTAGTACCTAAACACAACCTGGGTTTCTCAGTCCTTTAGAAAGCACTTTGTCTTCATCCATCGCCCCATTTGCTGTACTGCAACATTTTCTCAGGTACCTTTATTTTATCTGTCAATAAGTACAAAGAATTCAGAGAGATACATAAAGAGCCCGCAAATTACATCAAATGCATGTTAGCATTATAGCATTTATGTGCACTCATGTTGGAGAAGATACTTTCATTATTACGTTCTCAGTGCAAAGCTTTCTGTTTAAATTCAATTTCAGAACAAAATTGATTTCTGGTTCTAATATGACAGTCAGGGATGTGGTTGAAACAATTGAGAAAGGGAGGTTGCAGGGAATCAGAATATCTTAAAACTAAACAAAGACATAGGTAGAATAGGGTTTTTGGTTTTAATTTTTATAGTTAGGAAATGTCCATAATTTAGGCAATAGTAATGATATTTTTATTAGACTTGTTGCATACAGGAAATAGAGGGAGTGCTGGGGAAATTCCTGATAATGACATACAGAAGGAGGATTCTGAGAAAAAAGTTAGAAGTTGGCCTTTTGATATTTCATTATTAAAAAGAACTGCTTGGCATGCAGCTTAATTAAACTTCTCACTTGATAATGAAGGTCCTAGTTGAAATGAAAGTAGGAATAAAAATTTCTTTTTTAAATGGAATGAAAACCATTCTCAGCTTGACTGATTTTTACAGTACTTATGATTAGTCTCAGCTGCAAGTAAAGCTGAAAAGCTCTTAAAGATACATCTGAGAGATGTGATCCTAAATTACATGTATATATCTGTTATAATTTTACTGAGTGTTTCTAAATGCATTTATGCCTGTCTTACATCTTCTATACCAGTATATAAACCACTTGTCCATCCACTCTATACCGGTCCACATGCACCATAGGAAGTGCAAAGGGAGTACATTTGTTTGTATGTTGTATTACACAGCAAGGGTTTCAAACATAATAGTTAGTTGAGGAAATTGTAGCTTTTTGTAAGAGCTCTAATAAGGAAAGTCTATCAAAATGCAAATCTGGTTTCTTAGGCTTTAGTAACAGTGAAAATTTTTATCTTGTTAGGAAGTTGAAAAGATTCTTTAGAATGACCTGAGCATTCCTGGGTCCTGGGTTATCTTAATTTATTATTGTACCTGTGCTGGCTGATACTATTGTGGAGTAGCAGTTACCACCAACTTGAACAACTAAGTCATTCTCTTCCCTCAGACAGAGCTACTTTCAGCTTCCCAGAAATGCAATTGTCTTCGGCAAGTTAATCACCTCAGTTGAGAGTTCTATATCTAAACTACACTTAACACAGTCTACAATGCTATTCTGACTACGTGTCTTTCTCTTAGGTAGCAATGACACTTGTTCCTGTTTCTGCATGGTGACTTCAATTATGCAAGCATAACCTGCATGCCCTATATAGGGCACACAGTAAAATAAATTAGTGAAATACCAGATTTAAAATAATACTTTTTTTTAAACGCCAATGTTTCACTCATGTGCACTATCATGGACCTACAAATCCCTGTGCTGGCTCATCTTTAAGGTCAGCTTAGGCCTGGAAATAAATAGCTGGGGGCAGGCAAAAGGGAAGTCTTTAAGACAGCATTATCACCAAGAAAACAGTTTGTAGAATTGCACCCTTGGTTCCTTCACAAGAGTTTAGGCTTTTATTGACCAATGTCTCATAGGTGAAAGTTAGTACCTAGCTTTGAAGGTAGTGACACACAGTACTTGTTTGGGAATATCTCTCCTCTTGTCAACAAATCTAATGTTATTAAGTGTATAAAATCAGAGCCAGTATAAGCTGCATATATACAGTCTTCACATGCTATTGGCTCTTTCTTTAAGTCACTTGAAAATATAAAGATCACTATTAAATTGTGTTTGGTATGTTTCTTTATTAAATGCCACAACTTCCTGTAATGTTTTGCGGGAAGGATTTATATGTATTAAATAAAACAAAATTCTCTTTTCAGGCTAGGAATCTGGTAATTTGGTTTAACACAGTGTGCATCCCCCAAAAAATAAAACTCTGTCTCTCACAGTTATTATAGGACCAGATCTGTCCAAAGACTTCCATGTCATGTTGATGTACAGTAATTGGTGCTTTAGAGAAGATTCTGACTGTAAGATTTATTTATACCAGGGAGAATAATAGGTGCATCAAATAGTTTCACATAGGAATGAAAAGACATATCTGTTTACTAAACTAAAGGACACTTTATTATATAGTCTGTTTGGTCAATGCCCATAACTGTTTATGTTTCGATACACTCACCAGAAGCTCATATTTTTTCAGATGTCACAAACTGCCATTTATACTCAAGACCTCTTTTTCCATCTATTTCTTCATCCTCAGAGAGAAATGCTAGTACAAACAAATCATCAGTGAATATCATTGTTGTACGTGCTGTCTTGTGAAACTTCTGCTCAGATCTTCTCTGATCCGTTGAAATACCAGCAGCCATCTGAATAGCACATTACCTAGGAGCAGCCAGCCAGGGTCCTGTCTGTGCTGGATTTCATGCAATTATAATTTCTCATGTAGCAGATGAATTATTTTGGTGAGAAAGGGCAAAAATATTGGGTGCAAGTACCCTCATTTTGGGCTAGTTTAAAGGGGTAACCTCAAATAGTTTGGCAAATTGTGTTTGTTTTCTTAAAGAAAAAGGTTCTTTAGAAGATCCGAGCTAAGAGCTTTTGAAGTTTTTGCTTATGTGTTTATCCAAAAAGGGAGTTTTATCAAAATTTGTGCATTTATATACTGTATAACAAAAACATTTCCCAGTTGTACTGCAAATCCAAATAAAATAATCATGTCTTTGTGTAAGAATGAGAAACTGATGATAAACAAAAAGATAAACAACATAATAAAGAAAAGGAAGAAGCTTGTCCTCTTCCATTATCTCATCCATGTGAATTCGGAAGTGGGGGGAGGGGGAGAGGAGAACAGAAGGAGAATATTCAATATCAGTATTAAAAGTGCAATGAGACTAAATATTGCCTCAGTCAACATTTTTGAAGTATCAGTAGTTAAAATACATACGTATATATACAATGTGACAGTTAATCTTGAGATAGTAATGTAGCAAGTTCACCAGAGTAATGATGATCTCACACATGATTTATAAAGAATGTTTCATTCCCATACTCCTGTATTGCTTCTTTTTATGAGGAAAAGGACAAATATATAATCTGTAAATGACATATTGTGAAAGGATGCGAAAGAGTAGTAGAAAAAATAATAGCTATTGATCTTAACAGTCCATGACCATACTTTTTTTTTAAAAACAGAAAATTAGAAGTTGAAAAAAGAAACTTATATTAAACTTGTGATAAGTACTGGTCCTATATTTCCCCAAACTTTTCTGAAGTGCATCTACATTTTGTTTACTTACCTTTATTCTGCAATCATTTTAGTACTCAATGCTTCTTCCACTTGCTTTTTTAATGAAGTTATGCTTACTGTGCCAATATATATTCTTAGGTCTTGCACCAGCTCTAATTGAACTTAGTGGAAATAAATCCCATAATTTTAAACAGGCTTCTGACCTTTTCAGCCAATGTGGCAATCAGTGCAATTGCAAAAGTAGTATAAGAGAACTGACCTATCATATTTTCCTTAGATTCAATGGCTCAGAAAATCTTCCAATTCATGGATGGCTGGGCCACCAAAATTATGGAGAAAAAAAAAAAAAAAGTGCTCACTCGTTGCAGACAAAGGCAAGAAAACCCTTTTTTTCCCCAGGATAGGAAGTGAACTTCCCATCTTACACTTTGGAATTACTACCTATTCAACCTCCATTTTATCTCACTCAATTGCATCTAGAATCCAGATAGGTATCTATTATTATAGCTATCTTCTAGTAGCCTGGAAGAGTACAGTCTTTATTTTTTCTATTTTTTCTTAAAGTTTTTATAGTATAAGCCACTATAATTAATTGGGATCTTCATGCCATTAATCAGTCTGGGTGGGAAAAGTGGAGAATTATAAGGCTTAGTAATCTGTTTGTACTGTCCTCTATAGCTAAGGTTCTCTTAACAAACCCAGGTCACTAATTGCTATTTTGTCCCACATTTTCAAAAAGTAATTAGCTGGTTTGGAGTCCTAAATTTTTGAGGCCAAACTTCTGATGCCTTCTATAGATATGACATTCATAAAATGATTAAGAGTTAAATCTTTTAAAATGGCCTGCCTATCAGCACCTTGATACTGAAGGGTTCATCATTTCTACTCAATTGGCCATCCAGATCTATTTTTCTTATGTTTCTATATTTTAATTTATTTTTTTTCAAGCTGAATGTAGTTATATATTAGAAATCCTAGGCAAAATCCTTTCTTCCTTTAACTTCCTTCAGCTTCCAGTGTATCTACAAGGGACCTGTACATTAAATATTTAGAGTGGGATCTTCTTTCAATGTGCAATAAGAGATTTGAAGCACTTACAGAGTATCTATGGTCCAAGGGTGTGCATTTTAAATAATGATTCTTTCACATCTCTTGGGATGGTGATATCATTCTGGAAATGTGTCAGAAGCAACCTCTTTCACCATCTACTCTTATTTCTCCTATTATGCCTCTCAGTGTTTAAGATTTATTTGTACAATGCTCCTAATAATATGATTTAACTTTTGGTCAGCCCTGAAGTGGTCAGGCAGTTAGAATTAGAATTAGAATTAGAATTAGAATTAGAATTAGAATTAGAATTAGAATTAGAATTAGAATATTTCAGTTGGACAGGCAGTTGGAGTTCGTGGTTGTTGTAGGTCCCTTCCAACTAAGCTATTCTATTCTATTCTATTCTATTCTATTCTATTCTATTCTATTCTATTCTATTCTATTCTATTCTATTCTTCTATATCAAAAATAAGGAAAAGAGAAATCACTATATTATATTAAAATGTAAATTGAATCATTTTCAGCAAGTGAAAATTATTTAAATTTGTTCTGATTTAGCTTGTATGTCAAACTACACTTTTCTATGGGTTTCTCTGAAGAACGGTACCTATCCTTATCAGAAGCTTGAAAGGATATACGAGGCAGCTGGTAAATTCTGCATAGAGATCTATATGCATTTCTATGAATATGCATGTGTATAATGATAGAATCATAGAATATTTTGGGTTTCAAGGCACCTCTAAAGGTCATCTAGTCCTACCCCCTACATCTTCAACTCGATCAGGTTGCTCAGAGCCCTGTTCAACCTCACCTTGAATGTTTCCAGGGATGGGGCATCTACCACCTCTCTGGGCAACCTGTGCCAGCGTTTCACCACCCTCATTGTAAAAAATTTCTTCCTTATATCTAGTCTAAATCTACCCTCTTTTAGTTTAAAACCATTCCCCCTTGTCCTGTCGCAACAGGCCCTGCTAAAAAGTCTGTCCCCATCTTTCTTATAAGCCTCCTTGAAGTACTGAAAGGCTGCAATAAAGTCTACCCGAAGCCTTTACTTCTCCAGGCTGAACAACCCCAACTCTCTCAGCCTTTCCTCATAGCAGAGGCGTTCCATCCCCCTGATCATTTTTGTGGCCTCCTCTGGACCTGCTCCAACAGGTCCATGTCTGTCCTGTGCTGAGGGCTCCAGAGCTGGACGCAGCACTGCAGGGGGGGTCTCATCAGAGCAGAGCAGAGGGGCAGAATCACCTCCCTCGACCTGCTGGCCACGCTGCTTTTGATGTAAGATACGGTTGGCCTTCTGGACTGTCAGCGCACATTGCCGGCTCATGTCCAGCTTTTCATCCACCAGCATCCCCACGTCCTTCTCGGCAGGGCTGCTCTCAATGCCTTCATTCCCCAGCCTGTATTGATACTGGGGGTTGCCACGACCCAGGGGCAGGACCCTGCACTTGGCCTTGTTGAACCTCATGAGGTTCACATGGGCCCACTTCTCGAGCTTGTCCAGGTCCCTCTGGATGGCATCCCATCCCTCAGATGTGTCAACTGCACCACTCAGCTTGGTGTCATCTGCAAACTTGCTGAGGGTGCACTCGATCCCACTGTCTATGTCATTGATGAAGATATTAAACAGTACCAGTTCCAATACGGACCCCTGCGGGACACCACTCCTCACTGATCTCCATCTGGACATTGAGCCATTGACCACTACCCTCGGGATGCATCCATCCAACCAATTCCTCACCCACCGGACAGTCCACCCATCAAATCCATACCTCTCCAGTTTAGAGAGATGATACCTCTAGGAAGAGAAAAAATTCAGACAAGCTTATATTCACCTAGTGTGTGTTCCCAGATAGTGAGATAGTGTTAAAATGTTAGAGCAGTTCATTTATTTAAAATGAAATGTTTTGGCTATTGATAATTTGATGGCACATATGTCCTAGGAAAAAAAAATCTGCTATTAATCAAAGTTTAGGTGAATATGAACAAGCATCAGTATTTAATGGTTTATATGGAAAAACACTAGACTACCTTGTATAAATTTAAAATAAACTCCACTACATTAAATAACCAAGACAGTACAGAAAGGTTCATATTAAAGACTTATATTCAAGGGTCTAATGTAAATTTCTTCTTCAGAGACCTTAATGTCAGAAACAATTTTATTTCTTGCTTTGAGAGAAATGTAGATGAGTTTTGAGTTGGTTTTGGGTAACAGTGTTTTGTTACTGTTGGTGCTGCTAAACAGATTGAAAGCCTGGATTTAGTCTATTATTTGTGTATGTGTCTCATCCCATGAAACCCTCAAGGGCTTTCTGTATATTTGATTTTAAATACCCAGCATTTATAAAATATATGAAATATAATACAATACAAAAGGAATATTAATATTTATGATAAACAAGCTTCATAGCTAAATTCAAGAGATGCAATTTCACATCAGGGGTTTGGAGGAGCAGCCTAACTTATGGTAATTGTATGAAGTGAACTACATAGAATTCACAGGTTTAAGAGGTCAGGAGGGGAATTTAAATGTTCAGCACTTATAAATGAGGTTGAATTTTGAATGGTTCAACTCCTGTTTAGGCATGTAGTCAGTTTTCTGTAACTATTAACTAAAGGGAAAAGTTAATGAGTGAAAAGCTGTTAGACTTCACAAACATTTCTGTGATTTTAGAAACAGTTTTATAGTACATGCCCATTTTTCTTAGGATCCTAAAAAGGGCTCCACTGGCCTGGGCATTTATCCACTTATTCCCAGAGGAATGTGTGAGAGAGGCAGTGGAAAATCGGTGCCCTGAAGTAGGTATTTATTTCTTTGGATTTACTTAGAACAGAATAAATTACATGAGGTAATGAGGGATAAGAAAGAAAACCTTAGCAAAGCGTAAGTAAGACAGGGATGCGTGTGACAGATAAGACAGGGCAAGATTATAGCAAACAACCAAACACTACAGAGCAGATAAAATTATAGAGAATCCTCTGCAAAACTGAAAGCCCTTGAATTGGCCATTGTGGCATATTCTTTTTTTGCCTTTCAGATTGAGGATCTAACTGATTTTTTGTAGCTCTTCTTTTTTTCTTCTAATTCTTTTCTTCCCCGTAATTTATGTTTAGCATCTTGTACAAAGTAAAATAAACCTTTCAGTCTGTGTTTCTTGAGAAAATATAATTCCCTTCAATTTTAAAATTAAAGACCACATTGTTTCTTACAAACGAGGCTAATAGTTTTGTGCTTGTGATATAAGTGATAAGGTATTGTAAAGACTATTAGGTGTCCGAGAGTATTAAGATCACACTACACATTTTACTCTTGGGGCATTAGCAGCGTTTTAAAATATTTTACCCCATAAATCAGAAATTGTATTTTAATTTCTACACATACCGAACATATCCATTATGATATTATTCTGCTTTTCACATAATTCTTCTGTATAATGTGCAGTTGATGGAAACAAACTGCTGATGATTGCCTTTTCTATATAATCACTTTCTCAATCCTTCTCTTCCTACTATTCTATTTTGTCCATTTTTCAGGCTCAAGTGTTATAGTTGCTATACTAACACACCTGCCTCTATTTTTACACCACTTCTAAAATTTTTTAGAAAACAATATTCTTTCAGTTTCCTCTGCTCTTCTTTTCTGCAGAGGGACAGAACAAGTATTCTGTTCCACTTCCACTCAAAATGCTAAACTAGCTCTTACTCGAATCAGGTGTGAGCAGAGATATACAGAATAGATATAATTGAGAATTATGCTTCTGCATTTTGTTTTTGTAAGCATTTAAATATCTTTTCATAGAAGATGTAACAATCTAAATAAGTGAACATATATGAGACGCTGCTAAGCATAAGACAGTTGTACCTTGTCTCTGAATTACAAAGTTTGTTTATTGATGAATGAAGACCCATCCTTTCTGAATCACTGTTTTTATTTGAAGTATATATTTTGAGATCAGTTTCTAAGCACTTTAATACATGGATTCAAACTTTGGCTGGTAGGATTGATGATTTTTATGTAACCATTTTGTTTAGACTTTTTTTCTTGTGTGTGAAAAAATATAAGTGCTCTGAATAGAGAAAGAAATCTTCATAACATTCCTTAATGAATGTAGTGTGTATTTCATTGAAATGTACTGCTGTACTTATTAAGTACTCTAGCAAGTGAGTGAAGTATTACGCTGATGGCACTCACACTTTCATTTTAGTTACGTGGGTCTATAAAACCTGTGCAAGCAAATTATTATATGCAAAAACATGATGCAGTTTATTTAAGTGCTTTCTGAATCTCTGACTTTTAGGTTTTTATGGACTCATGATTGATATTGCTGCATTGTGACCAATTCTGAAGCCCAATAGCAGCCTGGCAAGAAATAAACTACGTTCTTGTGCCCAGCTAGAAGTTTTTCCTCATCTCAGTAAAGCTTGACTAATATTAAAGAAGCTCAAAGTGTTTAATATTGAAGGAAATCTGTTATATCTATATCTTAAATGGTTAGTATGTTCTATTAGGATGCAAATTATCTCACACACTTTTTGTTGTGAGACCTTGTGTTAGGCTCTGAACAGAACATTTATCATGGATCTTGAGAAATGAGAACAGAAAGGAAAATAAGGAACTTTCGTAAATATCAATTCAGAGCAGAGGAAGATCATTATATTGCCACTTTTGGTTTTATTATTGGATTATATTTTCAGCAGTGAAATTAATTTTTATTTTTTCTCTTGTTAAGATTAAGGACAGTTTTGTGGCTTAGTGTATCTGAAAACAAATTTTTATTTCTATCTGGAATGCATTCTGTCCAGTACATTTCCTGTGACAATTATATTTAGTGGTATGATTTTATTGAATACAAATAACTTAAACTTTCTAGCTATGCTGTAATTCAAGAATGGTACTCTCATGTGATTAGTATGTATAATAAAAACATAGCTGGAAAAGTAATGTTGTTACTAGTGCTACAAAGGGACCTGTGCAAATGAAAAATGTGTAAATCTCTTGTTAAAGTTGGGGATTTATATATCATTCATGTGCCCTTAGTGTCTGAATTAAATTCCTATGGATCTTGGCTTTCTGAACGGATTCCACACAGTTAATTCTGCCTAGTCAGCAGCCATACCATAGCATGAGGGAGTGGTGAGTGCAATGAACAGAGCCAAAAGTGCTCATCTGTACAGGGTATCTCTCCTTTCCATGTGGATTTTTGAGACAAAAAATATAAGTCCATTGAAGCTCTGTCTCTGTTCACATGAAAGATACTTTCATGTGTTCTAAGTCAGCTCCCAGACAGGGCAATTCCCTTGAACAAAGCCTGCTGTTTCTAGCCATCAGTAGGAGAAAGCACAAGTTACATTTAAAATCAATACTCTCTTTGGAAAACCTGATAAATACATTTGAAACAGATTAGAAGAAAATAATAAAACCCTCTGGCTGTCACAAAAAGTAAGCAGTTTGACAGTAAGGTTTTTATGGTCAGGTAGGTAGCCGGCTTTCAAACCCTACTGCCATAAATTATGAATTATCTGAATACTTAACCATAATACCTCAAGAGAAAGATTGCAACAGTGAATATGTTTTCATAAACATTGAAGAATTGCCTTTTGTTAGCTCAGTAGCTCCATTAAACTGGGGATTGTGAAACTAGAGTTGCTTGCTTACCCATTTACTAACAAATGTATCAATTTAATAGTTATGATGCTTTTCCATAAGTAAAAGGCTGCTCACTTAAATAACTCATTTACATACTTTTCAAATCTTGATTCTGCTAAACCCATAACCAGTCTGTTATAAAAACTGTTCTGAGCTCCAAATGACATTAAGGGGTTTGTCATAGGAGAGACATATGTCATGAGCTGTATACATGGTTGCATTTCTAATGAACTTTTGGCGAAGAGCATGTAGACATCATCAGCACACTACTGAAAAAAAAGAAAATGTAGTGCAGCATTTATGATTTACTCAGTGACTTAAAGACATTTTGAGGGTTTGGGTTATTTTCTTCTTCTTCTTCCTCTTTTCTTCTGGAAAATGGATATTGTTTGGTGTATTTTAGCCTGATTTTTTAAAGGAAATGAGGTTTTATGACTAAGTGAAAGAGGCAGATAGCATGGTCTTCTCTCCCTACACCACCCTGGCACCCACAAAAAATTCTTGAATCTGTTGGTGAGTATTAACCATGTTTGTGAAAGAGATAGAAGTCAAAAATTTATATTCCTTCAAGTATGGGGAAGCTGATAGCTGGATAGAAATAGATGGCCAGTTCTTAAGTTCATACATAACTCTTAACTTAGCTAAAGCATATATTTCACACTTGCTTATCAAGATGAATATGTTTGGTACAGGAAGAGATGAAGAAAAACTTGTGAAGTGTATATAGGAGTGAACTGGGAGGAAAATGCTTGGAAGAACATAGGGACACAAACCTACAGGAAAACCAAGTTTTGTTCATTCTGCTAATGCAGAAGAATAACTTCTGTGTCTCTTTGTAACAATGAAGAATTATGAATAGCCTTTCAAATATGTATTCAGAAATGCCAGAGATGAGCCAAGTATACATGATGCTGCTTCTAGAAGAAGGTATTATGGGCAAGATTTATCCAATTTTGAGTCCAAGTTTCTTTCAAAAAAATGTTACTCTGCATACAATGTTTTAATATCAATATCAATAAATGAATAAAAGTTTAGCATTTTTGTAATATGCAGATATTTTGAGACAGTTTTTAATAGTGCACCTTATGTACATAAGTCTATAACTTAATGGAAATAAACTCTTGTCTCATGACATTTCTTCTAGTTTCTGACTTGTTTTAAGTCTGTCTTGTGCATTCAGAAAGATTTTTAAAAGTCTCTTATTCCAAAAGAGAACTTGTGCTAGTGAGAAAAGTATACTTATCCAGCATCTTATAAAAAATTCTAGACTTTGTGGGTTTTACCTGTGGGATGTGAGTGTGGTTTCATTTTGTTTTTTTTTTAAATATGTTCCAACTTTAGTGCATAAATGCGTTTCTCCATCTTTAACAACATAATAAATCAAGAAGATTGGTTGTGCTTGTTCTAAGTATAAAGTGAATTTGACCTCATGGTAAAGTAGCTTATAAATTAGTCTGCATTAACCTGTGTTAATTTTCACTTCCCTGTTTTTTTCTGTGTAAGGCAAGTGAATCTCAGGCAAGTGAACCTATTAGGGTATAAATCATAAACTGCTTCCTGTTTACACTTATATTACACTTACACTTATTGTAGAGCTACAATAGTTTTGGAGAAAGAGATTGTGACAGACGAAGTACCGATGGAGCTGGAGGAAGAGAATTATTTAATATGATGTGAAACAAGTACCTTCTTCTCCTCTATTCTCTATCTTCTATCTTCTAGAAAGCTTTCCTTCTTGAGTATTACTGTCAGACCCCTTTTCTATTTGAGCAAGTAGGAGTATCTTGCCCTTTACAGAGAATGACTCTAAACAGGACCACCTATTTCATTGGATAGTACAGTACAGGGGTATGTGGAAAAGAACAGCTTAAATGTAGTGAGGATCTTTGTTGCTCAATGTAGAATTTTCTAGCTATTGGCAGAAGCCATATATTGGTCCTTGTTTCAACAATAACTCACGTTCCAGAGTATTTTCCCCGCAGGCACTACCAGAGCCTTTTGTTCTAATACAGGAGCATGGCTCATGGCTGGCTATCCTTATATCTATGCCACCATTCTCTGGTTTGCTGAGAATCAGATTAAGCTTTGGCATTAGGTTTTTAGCTCCCACGAGATGAAGGTAAATATTTCTTTAGACAAATGTTACAGGCACCAAGAAGTCTGATTTACTATGGGAGATGAGAATTTAGCCAACGGCTATTTAAAAGTGGAGGTGGGAGGAAAGAGGATTGTTTTCCTGTCATCAGTGATAAAGGAAAAAGAAGGACCAAAAGACTGGGAAATGTGAAGCATAAAACTCCTAATATTACAATCTAAACTCAACCCCCTTTTATTTCCATTTGATTTTATATTACTAAGGAACAATACAGCTGTATCAAAACAACTATATTGTTCCTCCATATTTTAGTTTTATTATTTCCCCATGGGGAAGAAAAAGGAAAATCTTTTGGAAATGGAGAGCTATGCTGAAACAGCAAATCCTTAATTATTTTTCTGCTATTTATAACCCAGTTGTTCTAACGAGAATGGAAATATGCTCACTAGGTCTATTGGGCTAATTCACAACTTAATCTGTACGTGAATTTATAGATAGATATGTAGTCATGGATTTAAAAAAATCGTTTGAAACAATATGTTTTTACAAACATAATTATTCACAGAACTATTGTATTTACTATTATTAATCTTGATTTTTAAAGTGGATTTTTCTTTTTGGTAATGTAGATAAAATGAGTGAGAAAACAGTTATGAAACATAATCAAGTATATTTTGGCTTCTTTGTGCTTAGGCAGGCACAAGACCCCCTTTAAAAAATGCATAGAGACCTATTGGCTCCTGAGAACAAATTTGTTTGAGATAACCTTTCATGTTATGAGGGCTAAACCAAACAGTACTAGGACTTTAGTCATAAGAAAAGCTTTAAAAATATTAGGTTTTGGCTCCATTCCACATCTACTGTGAAAAGGTGAATTCTCTCACAGTGCAGAGCCATTTGATAGGAATACTGCCATCATCACTTCCTGTAGTAAACCATATATATAGTATACTATAGTGTATAAAGGCCAAAATGACCATTAAATCACGTAGTCTTGATGGACTTTGTGTAGCTCTAGCCAGTTATCTCCATGTTACTGTGTTCAGTTAGAACATCTTTGGAGAACATCTATCATCAACTTGAGATTTCAGGAACAGATAATTTACCACCTTAGAAGTTTGTTTCAATGGTAGTTTCGTATCTAGGGGGCACCTGCACCTTTATAGAGTTTTAAGATGCTTATTACCGTGGGTTTTAGACAATATAACAACAGATATTTGGTTTTGCTTGCTTATTGTATTACAGCTTAGAGGCTGAATTGGAAATAAAAATAATCCAGAATATTTCTGGGTTTTGTCAGCCAGGGACAAAGTGAAAGAGCATTTACCTGTAGGATATACAAATATGTCTATACAATCTCTGAAAGACTTATAACTTATTAGAGAATGTAAGCCTTCCATTTTGCCTTAACTAATTTGTTAAGCTTAATGTTAAAAATGTATATTTGTCTTCACTATCTATATTTGTCTTAGTATTGGGATTTAACTACCTTTTCATATTTTTAATGGGACCCTTTGGCAATGAAAGCTTAGAAAGCTAAGAACAATTTGCTCAGAGCTCAAGACAACCAGCAAGAACATCTCTTTAAAAACAAAATTTAATCAGTAAGATATCATACATTTAAAGACTTAATATTTAATAAGCTAATTAGCTGAAAGAGAATTGGATGGTGTCACATTTGGAAAGTGCAGTTATTTAGACCTTTTTGAAGCAGATTTTCATTTTCTGTTAAATTCTAAGTAATCTAAAAAATACTATTTCAGAAAACATTTTTTTCTGTTAGTTTTGTTTTTTTAATTCAGCCACAGCTTAAGAGATGTATTAAATAAATGGTCATTACTATACAAAGTATAGTAACATGCCTACAAAGATACTGAACCAAAAAAAGGGGCACATTCAAAAATTTCAAAACACAGGGCAGTCTAAAAGACATCGTTTTTCTTCATTTAGAAACTTTTGAAAAGGGAGTGAGCTGTGAGTGTCCCTGAACTAAATGTTTCATAATTTCTAACTACTCTTGTCCTCACCTTTGCAACATTTAGTGCAGCTTGTATGAAAACATGGTCAGATCCTGGGATTAACCCTCCCTCTCTTTCCTTCCCAATACTTCCTTTGTGTATTTTCTTGACCACTTTGAATTCCATACAACCCCAGAAGAAAATGACATTAAGTAAAACAGCAATAAGCTCTGCATATGCTCTTTAATCTATGAAATGGAGATCTGGTGGTTGCTAAGGAAACAAAAAACCACCACTTTCACTGTGCACCTGAGGAATTATCAAATCATTATAGACCAGAAAAGAAGATGAATATGAATATTTCAGTAATGTGATATGAATTTTCCACCTTTTTTTTTTCTGGAATGCTTTGAATGTGTCACTGCTGGGATTTTTAACACTGAGATCCACTTTGCCACAAAAGCATGCCTGTGATATATGTTGACCAGCCTTTTGATAAATATCCGTACAGATTTATTAGTGCATTTTCTTAATGTTAATGCCAACATGGAGTACATTATGCTTCACTGTCAATTATAGAATGAAAGCTCATGAATCTCCCATGGAGCAGTGGGAGGTCTATCAGAAATGCTATGATGTACAATTGCAGTAAAACCTTTAGGACTGTTTTTTGCATCTATTCTGTCACTACATAGGGAAATGGGCTATTTAGCAAGTATTAAGAATCGTTCTAATTTGTAACTTTCTTTCAAAAGAAATTACAGGGATGCACAACATGCTGGCTTTGGTGTTTTTTTTTTTTTTTTTAACTCCTAACATGCTCCATTCTTGGCTGCTTCAGAAAACCCTTCTTAAGAATCCGGTGATACTGAGTTTGTTCTCTTAAGGGAGTTTTGGATACTATTAAACCCACTTAGGAAGGGAAAGAGCTGACTGCTAACAGTGACACACAATCCTCATTTCTTAGATGATCATATATAAGGGACCTATTTATGAGCTATCAGGATTATATAAGTGCACCTTTTTAAATATTATATCAAATGAGTGAGAGACTCAGAAGAGATACCTACCTTATCAATTTTGAGTTAGCAGTTAATATGTTCCACTAAGTTAACATTACAAGTAACAGACTTCATGTTCAAAATTTTTACCTTCTTTTTTTCTTTTCTCAGTTCTTTGCTGGTGTCTAACTACTTCTACAAACCATAATTTCCAAATCATTTAATGAATTTTGTACCAAATTGAAACAGCTAATATTTCCTTTCTGATATTATAATGAAAAAGAAACAGGTCTGTTAAAACATGCTAAACATGCATCCAACATGCAAAACACGCCAAACAAATAAGCCTATTGCTTTCATTATACATCTGAAGGACCACCTCTTTATTATGGTAAAAAATCAATTTATTTTAAGTATAACAATTAAAAAAAACATTTTAAAAACCAATTTATTTTAAGTATATCCATTGGACTAGAAAACTGTATATTTTGACATACTTACTTTAGAGTGTAAATGCAATAAATACTTGTCAATCGCTGATTTTAAGACTAGACCACAACAATTACTCTAAAACACAAAGGCCTGATTAAAACACAGAAGGGGAAACTGTTCTTCACAATGGGCCAAAGTTTTCTTTTTAAACAGTGACAACTGATTAAGCTTAATTTTTCCAAGATTGAAAACTTAGTTTTGTAATTTTCTTACTTTTTGTTTCTGTTTTTACTTTGTTTTCATCACATGCAGATGCCTCTTATATTTTTTCTGATCAATGAAACAAAAAAAAGCTAAGTCATAGAAAGACCTTTAAGGTGGTGCAGAGTTAATAAGCAGATATACATCTTCTGTGTATGAAACAATAATATCAACCTTACAAATTTAATTTCAATATATATGAGTGGCCAAATTCTGTTATCTACATTAAAAACAACATCCCACTCATGTCAGCTGAAACCGTTGTTCCTGAACTGTGTTTTGGATCTACCTCAGAACAAATATGACCTAAAGTCATATTAGTGGCCATGGTGGTGTTGGGTTGACGGTTGGACTCGATGATCTTAGAGGTCTTTTCCAACCTTAATGATTCTATGATTCTATGATTCTAAAAAGTCATCAGCTTTATCAGATAAATTCAAAATTCTGATAGAAATAATTTCTGAAAAAGGGAACAATTAATTTCTGATTTTAAAAAGAATTTAAAACCTTGAAACACATAATCTCATTTTTTCCATTCTGAGCCTTTTCCTTTGTGTAGAAATAACCTAAAACTCATTCCAAAGTCATAACAATCTTTACCTCTTTTTCACCTCAATCTGTATTAAATAAAGATACAGGTGAATGCTAGAATTGATTTCCTAATGTATTCTTTTGCACTCCATAAACCTGAATGCATTGAAATTCTGGGCTGAGATGGTATAATCTTATCCAGAGAAATTCTACAAGTTACTTACACACTGTTACAGTTTTTAGATAAAAGAATTGAAATATTTTCATTTCTTTTTCTTTCTATTTATTAATTTGTGGGAATTTTTAAACTTGCAATATAAACACTAAATAATGGTCTTAAATTAACAGTGCATATCACATTCATTCAAAGAATCACAGTTTACTATTTTAAAATCCATTGTAATCAATGCATAGATTTCACAATTTATCAGTTTATGAGAATCATGTAAACTGCTTCATAATTTCTCCCCACTGTTGAAATACACCAAAGTCTACATGTGTCCACTTCGTTGGCTTCTATGCTATGACTGTTGGAGACCAGCTGCACTGCTTTTAAATCTATAGTTCAAGAATGTTGGCTGCAGCAAGATAAAAGAAATCAGCTTTCCAAATCACAGCAGTAGCTGAAAATGAGAATATTCAGTATGAACTGAACAGTTAAATGTCTTAGAATACTGTCATGGTTAAAGATTTTCTGGAAAAGATCCTGCTGACTCTGCAGAAATGTAGATGAAACAGTATCTCTCTTTGGAATTACTATAGCAATTTCACTTGGTTTCAAATTTACATAGGAAGTACTGAAAATCTAACATCAATGTATCTGTCTTCCTCTAAATTTCAGACTTTTGATCAAGGTCAAATAGAAAATGTAACTTATCAAAACACAGGATGAGGCCATTTTTTGCCTCTGCGACTAGCCAAAAAGTACCTATCACACTGGCTATACAAATCACAGCAGATTTATTAGAATGTCAGATTTGTCCCTAGAGGGGCCATGATTTGAAAGGATTAAAAATGTACATTAACATAACCAATATTCTTCTTTTTTTTGTTCATTAGCTCCAAGATATCTAGTCCAAATCAAGCTCCTAGTCCTAACCTAAAATGCAGTAGGGGACCACATCAAATTTATTTGAAAAGAGCATATCTTGAAGATATGCTTATCGGGTCTTGTAGCTAGCATGGCCAAAGTGAACTAGAGATGAGCTAGATTTTCATCAGAGAAGTATATCAGAATGTGCTCTATTCTCAGTAGTTTCATAGACCATTGCAAAGACCCACTATTAAAAAATAATTATAAGTAGTCATTAATTAATAGAATATACCACATCTGCTCAATATTTTGTGTGTCAAATACTCATGACCTAAAAGACATTGCAAAATCATATGGGCAAAATGATCAAAAGCCTTAATATTTTTGTAGAAAATTGAATATTGAAGACCATTTATCTCAAAAAACAGATGAATAAGAATGGGCAGGGTAAATGCAGAAAGATAAATAGTATAGAGAAGGTAGGTAAAAAATTTTATAATATAAAAACCCAGAAAGACACAAAAAATTGAGGTGGCAACTGTAAATGCTGGTAAGATAAACTCTTGTCCCAAGTCATGTGAAAATCTGTAGAACTGTTTGGTACATGCTGATTACTGAAAATGAAATTTAGCAAGATTTAAATAATCACTTGAAATTTTGAAAGACGGTTTGGTACTATTGGGAATTAACAGGCAGAAGGGAAGTGTGCATATTCCTATTTTTTAACTTCCTCTACATTCTCTAAAAGCATCTATCTAGAGGCCAATATAATAGATAGGAAATGGATATCATTACTACATGAACAACAGCAGAAGCCTTCCAATCCAACATGCTGCTTCCAACAATGACTACCAATAGATGATTCAGAGGAGATGCAAAAAACCTTATGTAATCACTAGGAGTTAATATGAGTAAAAAAGTTTTAATACGATAATTATGTGTATGTATAACATTTGAACATGCATTTGTGAAACAAATGATAATTATATTTAAAAATAACCCACCTCTCTGTGATTTAATCCCAAGACTCTAAATGTTTTTACTCTTGTGAACAGAAGTAGGTTTAAACAAACAAACAAACAAAGGTACTCTGTCTCATATATTTCAGCACTTGTTTTAACTCCATTTTGGAACAAATAAAAAAGATGTATCTAAGAAGAGAAATAAAATCCTGATCCTGAGACCACCTGCCTGCTGGCATGGCTGGAGTAGGGGAGTGTGGGCCAGTACTCTGGGGCCTGCAAGCCCTACCTTCTCTAATTCAGAATTGCCTAGTGCTTGGCTGTTGTGCCAAAAAGAAAATAGGTTTTGGAACACACTCCCCTCCCCCAGCACTTCATTGAGCTGAGAAAGATTCTGTTTCAAATCAGTATATTACACACACACACACACAACTTTATTTCAGGTACCACGATTTATGACTCCATGTTCAGTATCTCCATATTAATGTGACCGATAGTCTTTAAGTATCAGCAGAACGTCTTTTTCTCATTGTTCTTTCAATGAGAAAAATAGGATTTCAGGAGCTAATACAGCCATGGTAAACCAATAAAATGTGTTATTGTTGTAATAAATTGAGATCCAATATGGATTAGTACAGATAAGTGGGGTTTTTTTCTGGTGTATGGGGACATCTACCGCCACCACTATCCTCACTAGCATGTAGCCTTCTGCTTTCAATTGATTGAGCCAACTGAAAGACAAAAAACTACTTCCTTTGGTTCTTGAAATTACAGATTATTTTATCTGAGGAACAAAAATAATTGCTTTCAGAGAGAAAATGTTGTCGGTCGTCTATGCTATTCCACAGTTTTATGACTGTCTGTTTACTTTGATTTATAATCAAGATGTTCTTATTACCTTGGGTTAAGACCAAGAGTGAAAGGGAATGATACAATGAAAGACTAAAGCCTGAGGTAGATTGAATTACTTAGTTTCCATGGATGGAAAAAAAAAATTAATGTGCAAATGAGTGGTGTTATAAAAGGCAAACACATTGGTTATTTTATTTATGTTTTTATTTATGCATTTATTTTGATCACTACTAAGTTAGGAGCAATTACAGAATAAGTCTAACTTTGCTGAAAAACAATGTTAAGTATTAAAAAGGATAAAGTGTAATTACCAGCAGAACATAAAATGGTGTAAATGAAGTCATAGTGAAATTTCTTGAAATCATAGTGAAATGCAAGTGAGAATTCCATGCCGTTTGGCTGTATTTGGTTTGTTAGAGTAGACTGTTTGTATTCAATAATTGTCAGGAAGGTTTGAGACCAGATATAAAAGTGTACCATGTGATCACTAAGGAGAAGTTAGGTTTCTTACTGGGGTTTAGAGAATAAGCTGCTATTAACTTACTCCTTCTCAGACCTGCTCCTCCTCATGCAACACTGGTGAGCTGACCGTTAACATTGTTCTTATTCTATATGTTGCAAGGCTAACAACGTTGGGGTGCACTGAAAATTATGTAAGCTATGTGCTGCAATGTCCAATGTCAAAGAAATGTCGCAGAGTTGGGGTTTTCTGAACAGAATTTATAACTTCCTGCAGCACAGTGACGATCAGTGACGATCAAATATTTCCAGTCCTGTGGAAAATAGCTTTGTGTTTTAAATGTGTGAGGCAACATAGAAGTATAAATTGCACTGTGTTCTCTGTACACTGTCTTATTTTGGAAACAGGAAAATGTACACAGGGGTATGGAAAAAGATAGAAACAAAACCACTATCTGTTGTAGGTCTGTATTCCCTTGCATGAATTTAAGCTTAAGCAAGATTTATATATCCAAGCATCATAAGTCAAAGAGGTACAAGGAACTCATGATTATGGTGACATAAGTTGTATGCACATAGAACAGATGTAACAAAATACATTCCTTCATATAGATTACAGTGATTTGTTTTTTACTGGTTTGTGGAAAGAAATTTCTGTTACTCTTACAGAAATACTGTAACTCTGTATCAAAATCACAGACTGTACTCTGTAGTGTTTATCCCCAATAGGATGGACTTCCATTTCTTGTGGGCAGCATATTTTGACATTCTTGTATTGATACCTTGTACTGATTAAGTCAGGAAAGGCAAGCAGGTAGCATTCAGGTTGGCTTTGGAATCAGACAGATTCCTAGACTTCCACTGATTAGACATTAAGATTTTTTTTTTTCCACTGTTTTTTTAATACCCATTGGTAAGAAGATTCATGAGGATTTTTACTTTCTGATTTTAAATCTGAATGTCTATTAGCAAGTCTCTTAAAAGAATGGATCAATTTTGAAGGGAGCTAAATACTCACAAATACAGCAAAATGAAGAAAATTGTCATTTCTGAGTCCTGCTACTCTTTTACTTGGGTTCTTAAATAAGTATTCAAATATGGTGATGTTTTATCTATGCTTTTATGAGGTAAAGTCTCTTTTAGCAAGTTTGATCTTAAGTATGGGATTCTAAAATAACACTCGCAAAATATAATATAGGAAGAAAGTCTAGTTTGTGTCTATAAGCTGAATTAGTTACATGACTTATATCGGATTATGGTAAGAAATATAACAAACCATATGTCACCAATATTGCCATTGCAAGAAGATGCAGGATCAAAAGGGGAAAAAAAGCAACATGTGAAATTTATTAAATGAAAAAATAAAATGTGAATACATCTCCTTTTCAATTCTGATAATCTGAAGACAATTAATATTGTTCCATCAGGGAGAAGGATGAGTAGAAAGAATTGAAGTTACAGTAAGCTTAATGACACAAGCTAGCTAACCACCGTGGCTAAAATATCCCGCCTACTTGAAACTGTTCACTCTGTCATGAGTGGAAGCCTTGTGAGACCAGAGAACAAACAAGTCAAGGTCTAAAAAGAACTTTTTCCAAGAATTATAATTCTAGTGGACCACAGGTCTCCTCAAAACCCTTCAGTATCTGGAACGATGGGAAACAGCAATGTAGTAGCACTCAGGTCCAACTTATGCCACTTAGCTGAAAAGATATCTACTAACTTTTTCTCTAGTTTATCAAAAATGAAAGCATAGCTACATATAGAAACAAAGAAATTCTAGATAGTTTTGGTAATAAGAGTTTTTATTTGTTTGTCAGAAACCAGAAATCTACTCTCATCATAACTATATCAATCCCCTAATAAACATTGTAGTAACTCAGAACGCAGGTAATCATCAACTCTTCTTATACATCAACTGTTTCCTAAGAACAGATTACATCTGTGTACCGGGAGTAATAATTGTCCATAGAATCAAAAGTGAAAAGAGGTAAGATTGTTTTTAATTGAAAAGACACTGATTAAGAATATTCACATATAAAGTAAAAGTAGATAATTTATGAATCTCAGAACTTTGTTCATATTGGCTGTTAATCTAACTTGCAAATTCATATGGATATGGAGGAAAATGTGATGTTTTTCAGTCTCACTTGACTAAGATAGGCAAGCCAGGCCATTTCTAAATTTTTTGTTTGTTTTGGTGGGGTTTTTTGTGGGTTTATTTTGTTGACTGTTTGGGGGTTTTTTGGCTTGGGAAATATTACACCATACTTGAAAGGATGGTAATAAGAGAAGATGGCTCTGGTAGTCACCTACATATCAAGACCGCTGTTCGATGAGTAAAACTGTCAGCTTGCCCAACAGCTCAGCCGCTTGTCAACTGCATATGTATGTTCTTAAAATTTAGAAAGTCTAAAGGCACCAATTAATGTTCTTTGTTTTAATGTATGTGCTGTGTGGGTGGAGGGGAAAGTGTAAATCTCAAATTTATTCATTGTTTCAGGTATAATGTGAAAATTTAACTTTGCATGGAAGCGATAATATTTGCATTTTCAAATTTATATCCAGTTTGACACCCTCTGGGCCATGACAAGTAACAGATGCTGTCAATACAAATTACAGCACTTACATAATATTGTGACATACTTGAGTGAATTCAAGCGTTCATCTCAACTGACTGCCTCTTACAAGGGCAACCACTTTTCACATTTGTCCTTCCCCTTTCTTATATTATCAACCTCACTGTTTAGAAAAAATAAAATAATACATTACCTATGAATATCCCTTTTCTGGAATGTGGTATAAGAGTATCTTTGCTTTCTCCTGGAAATTTTGTGCATGAAAACCCTTTATGCAGAATATTATGGATGTTGATACTATGGGCAACCATGCAGTGAGAGTGGTACATTTCAATCTTGCCTTTAAAGCCCGTTTATTTCACTGAGAACTTTTACCTTTCTTTGCTTTTTCAACCATTTACCTTAGTACTCCACTCAGATCATACCTATTTGCCAGAAATAACATGATCTTATTTTGCTGGGCTTGGAATGATATACAAGAAGGTAGATACTTTTCTTTACTATTTCATTTGAAACAAAATGCAGAAGACATCAACAGAACAAAAGGGAAAATATAAAGGTAATAAACATCAGGTGATGTAACTTTTTGCACAGTACATTTATATTCAATTACAATTCACAAGAAGAAGAATACCATTAAACTATCAGCAATAATCAGGATGATGACTACAGGGCTTTTTTTTTTGCTTCCTATTGGGAGTTTTAGTGAGCTCAAGTTGAATTAAATATGAAAGGGATGAAAAATGGAGTAACTTTTATGACAGGGGCTGGAAATTATATGAATTCACCAACTACTGCTTATCTTAAATAGTTAATATCAGTCTATCCAAATGGCTTATTGTAATCAATGCAAAGCTATCTCAACACACTTGTTCCAACTTTTTGAAATCATTGGCCAATAAAAGGAAAACTCAGTTAAGACAGGTGGTTAAATGTGCCTGAGGAATATAAGTAGAATTGAATACCATTATTATAAAATTCATTAATCTAAACGGCTTGATTACCTGAATTTTAAACTGCTCTTGTCTCTGTTGCTTCTGATGTCATTGCTGCTGCAGGAATTTGGTGTTGGTTTGTAAAGTGTAAAATTGTTTCTTTTTTTTTTTTTTAATGTTGTTGGTTTGGGTTTGTTTTTTTTTTTAATTAAAAGAAAATGCTAATAGTATATCTGAAAAATATATATTTATCCTAGGAGCCCCAGCAGTACCCTATGATAAACTTTCTCTAATTCTGTCGGGAATGTTTAGAACTAACAGCAGAAGCATTTTTGAAATTATTTTTTCATTCACTTTTCCTAAAAGTGTATGGACATAAGACACACACAGATAATTACTCACATGGATGCACACTACGTGCCAGCCCTGTCAGCCAGGTCAGCTGAAGTTTTTGGAAGCAGCTGCTAGAACTTAGCTACAACATCAGGTCCATGATAATAATGCAAATTGTGTAAGAGAAGTAGTTAGAAATTAGGATATCAAGGCTCCTCAAAAAAGGAATAAAAGTAAAGAATACAACTGCTGCTGAAGGGCAACTTTGTTCCAATATTCCTACTCTTTTGCATAAAGAACAGCTGAAATTTCTCACAAATCATTCCAGGAGTGTTAAGCCCAAGTGGTAAAAGAATTCTGTTCTTAAAAAATACCATTAATTATGGGAAAATGAAAGAAGATAAATAGTTGCTTATTTTGTGAACTCTTACCTGAAGATTTTTTTACAGTGAATATTATTCAAAGGGCAACATACAGGATTTTTGTTTGTTTGTTTGTTTGTTTATCAAATTTTGAATTTTTCATGTCTGTCAAAGATCCTTTCAAGACCGCTAGAGAGTAGGCAAACTTACTGCAGTTTACTGAGCTTTTCTGCTTATCTAAGGCTACATAAGTAGAATCACCAGTCACTCAGAATATCCCTATTGAAAACAACTTGGATATCTTCTACAGAGGCGTTGTACGTTATCTTTTCAATAGCCAAGGATATTACATTAGGGAACTCCTCCTCAGATTTTTTTTCTTTCTCTTATTAACTTCTATTGTCTTTTTCAATATACTTTTGTTTTGATCACAGGTCTCTCTGCCTCTGCTTCTGTATTGACCTTCCAGATAGCAGTTTTACTCTTCTCCCACATTGTTTCAGGCTCTTCTCCTTACAAGAGAATATAGTGAGCAGAGCACTATAGGGCGACAGATATGTTGGGACAAAATTTTGAGAAAATGTAAAGAATCAGAAAATAATCATCTGATACGAAGTTTGAGCAGGTTATAGAAATTAACACTTTTTAAAAAATGTGGGCAGGTATTTTCCAACCACAAGACTTCAGTTTTACATCTATTCACTTTTAAGATCACCAGGAGCACACATTGGTGGAGTATTGTTGTTGAATAATAACTCACTATAGGAACCTTCTATCTACTAAATTCTTTGAGTACATAGGTTTGTCCTTCTTTATACTACAAGACCGATTATTGTAAAACACAAGCAAGTAATTACAGTCCAAATTCTTATGTCAAGTGCTCCCAAACAAATTAAATATTCATTAGTAATGGCTTCTTATCTGCAAAAGTAAAATAGTATACATAATTAAATTCATATGGGCTTATAATTTAGGCAATGGGACCTAAAATTAGCACGATCAATTTTCATGCAAGAATTGTAGGCACTGAAAGTCCTCCTAAAATACAACCTGACAAGGACAGCACACAGCTAGCCATTAAATGGCATGCTGTAGGGCTTGTACAGGAAGGTGAGAGGCAAGTCATCCCGAAACAGTACTCAGTGTCAGTGACTCCCATCTCATTCACATGGAGGACCAAACTTAGGAAGGGCTGAAAACCAAGGTACATTTCCTTTCAGAGAGACAAACTACCACAGAAGATTACCAGCAGCAATTTGTCTATTTGAGAGGCAGCATTCTTGGATCTGACTGAGTTTCTGCTGGCAGACACAAAACCTGTAATTTGGAAAAGACAAAAGGCAATCTGGCAAGCTATCTATGAAAGGTTTGCAACCCCTGTATTAAGTTGCATGCACGAAGAAGGACACACAAAAAAAACCTTACCTACCTGACTTATTTTTCATTAAATATGTTGTAATATCTATTTTAACAACAAGAACTAACATCATTTCATGCCTATCTCTCACGCAGAATGTTTTCTGCAGTATCTCCCAATTTTCCTTAACTGAGATACAGAAAAGTGAAATTAAGTGAATTATAACCAACTAACTTCTCACAGTATTAAAATCTGAGTGTGTTTTCAACATATTAGAATGCTGGTTTAACTTTTAGTGTATTGTCATCTCCAGTTCACACACACCTACATATGTATTTTAAAGGCAGAAAATAAATTTGGTTGTAATCATCCTAAACAGTAGGAAGGGGATATATTAAGCTAATTAAAATATTTCCTTTGCATTAGTGTTTCTTTTGTATCAGCATTGGTGTTCACAGGAGATATTTCTCCACTGCTACCTATATTCTTTTCCCCTATTGACAATTTTATCACACCTTCATTTTGCTATTCACCTTTTTCTGTTTTATCTACTTCACCGATACCTTTTGTGATGTTCCATATTACAGCAATTCCTCATATTTAAAGGTTCAGTCCTGGAAACCTTCAAAATGCTTACCTCCTCTTATGAGGATATCTGTTACTGTGATCTTTATATGTGAAATCTAACTTCTTCTATCATGTATGACATAAAAAATGACATTTAATGTTTCTCCCGGAAGCATATATGTTTAGCCTTCCAGTAGAGAGTTTCCTAAAGCAAGAATTTATTTGTTTCACCTGTGAAACAGCATTGTGTAACAGATAGGTTAGATGCAAAATTTGTATTATATTCTAGATTTCAGCCCTACCACCTGTCCCAAAATTGTTGGCTAAGGGTATTGGCCTATTTCATATTAAGAACAAAGAACAGTTACAGATTCAAAACAGATCTAAACGTTGCTGAAATTCAAGACTGTTTATAATAAGGCACAATAAACAAGGATGATTTAATATTATTTCTTTAAATTTTAATTAATATCATCATCATGAGCCATATTGGTATATTGATTAATGTATCAGCATTTAACAGCAAGGAAATCCCACTGGGAAGATTAAACTCTGAAAGAAGGTCAAACTCTTCAGACAAAAAAAGTCCCATTCTTTATTGAATTTTACATGCCATATCATTCATTATCTTTCAAGAAACAATATGTGAAGACTTGCTATTCTAAGGATCTTTTCTCTGTAAAACAAAGAGGTGTTTGTTAAAACACTAGAGTTTTGAGGGTCAGGGAAATGTAATCCTGCATGACTACACACTTTTGCAAGAGTAAGTTTGTTATGTAGAAGAAAACCAAAAGAGATAAATAAATTAAAAGGTTAGGTGATTTGAGTAAGCCATTGGCAGAAGCCGCATACATTCTCATTCTGGTTATAAAGTTGCTATTGTCCTGTCACAGGGCAGGCTAACTGCTCCCTAAGGCACAAGGTGCCAGGAATGGCAGGGGATCCCCAAAGGGGCCAGGAGGACAGGGACCTTTTATTCCTTCACAAGTTCTGTTTCTAAACAGTAACCAGCAAGGACTTTATGGAGCAGTGATTTTCCAGTACCCTTTCAGAGTCCCTGTAGTTGTTCTGCTGTACAAATAAAATAGCTTGGGGAAGAGTGGATGGAAAGCTGCCCGGAGGAAAAGGACCTGGGGGTGCTGGTTGACAGCCGGCTGAACATGAGCCAGCAGTGTGCCCAGGTGGCCAAGAAGGCCAACGGCATCCTGGCCTGTATCAGAACTAGTGTGGCCAGCAGGAGCAGGGAGGTGATCGTGCCCCTGTACTCGGCACTGGTGAGGCCGCACCTCAAATCCTGTGTTCAGTTTTAGGCCCCTCACTACAAGAAGGACATGGAGGTGCTGGAGCGTGTCCAGAGAAGGGCAACGAAGCTGGTGAAGGGCCTGGAGCACAAGCCTGATGGGGAGCGGCTGAGGGAACTGGGACTGTTTAGCCTGGAGACGAGGAGGCTGAGGGGAGACCTCATCACACTCTACAACTACCTGAAAGGAGGTTGTAGCGAGGTGGGTGTTGGTCTCTTCTGCCAAGTAACTAGCGATAGGACGAGAGGAAATGGCCTCAAGTTGCCCGAGGAACAAAACCAGAGCCCGAGGAACAAAACCATAGCAACAGGAACAAAACCAGAGCCCGTGGAAGAAAATCAGAGCCCGAGGAACAAAACCATAGCGCCAGGAACAAAACCAGAGCCCGAGGAACAAAACCAGAGCCCCAGGAACAAAACCAGGGCCCGTGAAACAAAACCAGGGCTGTGGAACAAAACCAGGGCCCGCGGAACAAAACCAGAGCGCCAGGAACAAAACCAGAGCCCTGGGGAATATCTTGTTCAAGATATGAACAAGACTGGCCCCAAAACTGAGCCCTGGGGAACACCGCTCGTGACAGGCCGCCAACTGGATTTAACTCCATTCACCACAACTCTCTGGGCTCAGCTGTCCAGCCAGTTTTTTATCCAGTAAAGAATACACCTGTCTAAGCCGTGAGCTGCCAGCTTCTCTAGGAGAATGCTGTGGGAGACAGTGTCAAAAGCTTTACTGAAGTCCAGGTAGACCACATCCACAGCCTTTCCCTCATCCACGAGGCGGGTCACCCGGTCATAGGAGATCAGGTTGGCCAAGCAGGACCTGCCTTTCATGAACCTGTGCTGGCTGGGCCTGATCCCCTGGTTGTCCTGCACATGCCTTGTGAGCCCCCGCAAGACGAACTGCTCCATAATCTTCCCCGGCACCGAGGTCAGGCTGACCGGCCTGTAGTTCCCCGGATCCTTCTTCCATCCCTTCTTGTAGATGGGCGTCACATTGGCGAGCCTCCAGTCATGCGGGACCTCCCCAGTTAACCAGGACTGCTGGTAAATGATGGAGAGTGGCTTGGCAAGCTCCTCTGCCAGCTCCCTCAGTACCCTCGGGTGGATCCCATCCAGCCCCATAGACCTGGGAGCGTCCAGGTGGCGTAGCAGGTCGTTAACAGTTTCCTCTTGGATTATGGGGTGTTTATTCTGCTCGCCATCCCTGTCTTCCTACTCAGAGGGCTGAATACCCTGAGGATAACTGGTCTGACTATTAAAGACTGCGGCAAAGAAGGCATTAAGTACTTCAGCCTTTTCCTCATCCTCGGTGGCAATGTTCCCCCCCCCAACCAATGAAGGGTGGAGATTTGCTTTGGCTCTCTTTTTGTCGTTAATATATTTGTAAAGACATTTTTTGTTATCTCTTATGACAGTAGCCAGATTGCGTTCAAGGTGGGCTTTTGCCTTTCTAGTTTTCTCTCTGCACGACCTAACGCGATCCCTGTACTCTTCTTGAGTTGCCTGCCCCTTCTTCCAAAGTGGTAAACTCTCCTTTTATTCCTGAGTCCCAGCAAAAGCTCCCTGTTCAGCCAGGCCAGTCATTTTCCCTGCCTGTTCTTCTTATGGCACATGAGGACAGCTGCTCCTGTGCCTTCAAGACTTCCTTCTTGAGAACATCCAGCCTTCCTGGACCCCTTTGCCCTTCAGGACTGTCTCCCAAGGGACTTTCTCAACCAGTGTCCTGAGCAGGCCAAAGTCCACCCTCCAGAAGTCCATGGTAGCGGTTTTGTTGGCCCCCTTCCTTACTTCACTAAGTATCAAGAATTCTATCATTTCATGGTTGCTAAGCCCAAGACGGCCTTGGACCACCACATCTCCCACCAGTCCTTCTCTGTTTGTGAACAGCAGGTCAAGCGAGGCACCTCCCCTGGTAGGCTCACTTATCAGCTGTGTCAGGAAGTTATCTTCCACACACCCAAGGAACCTCCTCGACTGTTTCCTCTCTGCTGTGTTGTATTTCCAGCAGACTTCAAGTAAGTCGAAGTCCCCCACGAGAACAACTGCTAGAGACTGTGAGACTTGTGCCAGCCATTTATAGAATGCTTCTTCTGCCTCTTCATCCTAGTTAGGTGGTCTATAACAGACTCCCAGCAGGATATCTGTCTTGTTGGCCTTCCCCCTCATCCTTACCCATAAACACTCGACCTGGCCTTCCAGGGACTGTTCCACCACCCCCAGTGAGGCAGCAGGGCAGGCTGGCATTGGGACAACAGCCAGCTTCAACTGAGAACCCAGACTGCCAGGCAATTTCTTGTCAGCAAGACAGCTCTGAGGTCAAGGCAGGAACACAAGTTGACAAGTCGGAGTCAGGATCGGGCATGGTGACAGTAAACAGGGTCAGGCACAGCCCCATCACCAGGTCACTGCAGGTCCGCAGTGATGAGGCAGGTGGGGGACGGGCCAGGAAGTCAGCCTGTGGTTTGGAGTCCAGGTCCAGCACAGGAGCCCAGAACCAGGCAGTGGCCCAGCTGCGAGGTGGTGGGTGTGGGAGCTCCAGCGGGGCCCAGCACTAGAGCCTCGGCCTAAAGCAGCTCCCATGGGACGGGTGTCAGCCCGCACCCAGGCGTCCCTGCAGCGCTGCCAGAGAGCTTCACCCCAAGGCCACCAATGGGCAGGGGGCAGCTCTCAGCTGCGCTGGCCCTGGGCCCCACTGCAAACCCCCAGGAGGGGGGACACGCTTGGGGCCCTGGCACCAGCTTCTCCTTTCAACAAGGTTTGTCCTCATGCCTTACACAGCTCTGGAGACACTTGGTTATGAAATGCTGTGGTCATAGTGGAGGTATGCACAAGGTCAGCTGGATCCCAGTCCAGGTCAAGAGTCCTCATGAGTCTGTTTCAGGGACCCATGCAGCTCTGTGGATTGGAGTCACCATGGATCAGTCCCCAGACATCACGGGGCCCAGGCCAGTGTTGCCAGGGATCTATTGTCAGGTCACGGAATGGGCAGGGAGCTCAACCCACCACTTGCAAGGCCAAGTGGAGGGTTCAGCCTGCCCCTGAGAGGCCTCCCATGGCAGAGGGATTCAGGTCACCACCAATCCCCAGACAGGCGAGCAGAGCAGGTTGCTGACAGCAACAGGTCCTACTGACAGTTCAAAGATCAACAGGCAAACAGAAGGTCACATGCCAGGTCCAAGGTCAATCCAGGAAATCCAGACAATCTAATAAGGGGGGTGGAGACTGGCACTGCAATAACTAGCTTGACAGCAACTGATGGCCCCAGGCTGAGCTGAAATGGGGCTCCTGGGCCCATTGGCAGGGGTAGGTGGACACCCCAGGTGAGAAGGCTGCTCAGGGCTGTTGAGGTCTGTCAAAGCACGCAGGCCCTGACAGTTGTATTAAACCATTGTACCAATGAATACCTCTGTTCACAGAAGATGTGTCAGATATCCATCTCTCATAGGCCAGGCACTAGAGTGGCCTGAAATACCAGGCTATGGGAGTGGAAATTTCTGGCCCAATGAATGTCCCCTTATCTCAACATAGGGAGTGAGTTTGGGGAACAGTATATGATGTAATTCAGAAGATAGAATGGAAGGTGCAGGTATTCAACTGTGAAAATTACAGAAATGTGGGACGATTGGTGAAACTCACAGAACAACAAAGGAGTTGTGCCAATAGACAAAAGAAGAGATGTATGCTGGCAGAAACTCCATTTTCCTGAAAAAGCAGCTAAAATCATTTGTTATAGAGCAGAAAAAAGAGATTTTTCTTTCATTTGTGGACAATTTCTGAGCTACAAGAGAAAGTTCATGTGTCTGTGACCTCTGCCCGTTGAATGCTTGAGAAAAATAATGACACTGAAGCAGGACCATTACTGTGAAGCTTGTTATTTTGACAAAACCACTGTATATATCATAAAAAAATAAACGACTTCAGAATCTGACACAATAACTGCTTTTTGTGGGAATTTTTTGTGGAGTTGGGGTTTTTTTCATATTTTTTCAATCATGTGCTCCTAAACAGACAAACTGAAAAATTAAAACCCCAAGAGAAATAGTTGGAAAAATCATGTATTTAAGATTCTGGAGAGTCTAGGTACACATTGCGAATCCTCGTGGAAGAGGGAAAAGTAGCCAAGTTTAGAATAAGACAGATATTCCTTGCCCAGAATATTTGCCAAACATGCCATGAAAACATGTGGAGCAGTTTGTTAAGGCCGAAGATTGCAGGAGTCAGTACATTGGTATCCAGTAGAATGACCTGGAAAAAGTCTACACTATTATCTTTTAATACAGAAATATATTCTTTCTATTTAACAGTCTGTTTCATAAACAGATCTTGTTTTCTATGCCATCCTACTCAAATAATGAAAAATCAAAATATATCTTGTATGAAATTGACATTTTTTCCCCCAGGCCAAAATTTCCCAAAATAAAGACTACAGTTTTTGTTTGCTCTCTATTAAAAAAGCATTTACATTGCATCCTTCCTATATTTTGAACATAGCTGATAAATAAAGAGGAATCTTCAGACTGAAAGGTTGATTAAAATACATCAATATGCAAAGTCTCCTTTCATCTATTCAAGACACTTGGTCATAACAGATGTGTGTTGTAAATTTGGTGTTGTCTGGTAATTATGAAAGATTTGCTAATACTGATGTTTGCTACCCTGAAATAACTGGCATCTATTACTAATGAAGAGAATCTTTAAAGTAATTGTTAACCCTCTTTCAGAATATTCTAAGGACTATACATTTCAGAAATGTCTGTGAACTTTTAGAGACAATGTAAACAGCATTTAAAATTATCATCACAGATTAATTGTCTTCATATGTCTGTCTGCTTTCATTCATTGATACCAAGTCCACCTTTTGCTGCTGTCCGTAATGATAAATGCTTTCACTAATGATCCCAGCTAAAGCACATCACTGGACTGACCTGTGATTTTCACCTTTTCATACAAGTCTCTTCTCATAACGTAGTTATCACTTTTTTTTTCCTACCCGTTTGTCTGTCATCATATTGCATGTAGACATTTTCAGAAAGATCTGGCATATGTTAGAAGAAGTGGGACAGTACTGAAACATTGCCTTTTCCATTTTCTGAGTTGTCAGATCTGGTCTCCATTTGCTGCCATCAGTTCTGTTGTGTAATTCTTTTTGTACACCTAGCATGTTCCACACTGATCAGTATGGCCTCATGCAGCCAGATGTGAATAGTCTCATTTAAACACCTTCCTGGGAGCTCCAAGACAGCTCTGAAAGGAGTCAAAGCCTGGGAAAGTCTTTGTTCTTCAGTGTGGAGAAGCAAATGAAGCTTTCTTTTCCCATTTTTCACTTCCTACCTCACCTTTCCTTAGTCCCAACATAGCAGGAGCAGATCTCCAATAGACCCTCAGTATTAATACATTTTTAAAATACGAATCAAGAGAGGGCTATTTCTGTGTATTTGGGGGTAATCATTAAATTTTGGGGCAAGACAGAATAAAAGTTCATTCTGAGGGAAACTTTGATATCCTAATAAAATGTCTCAAATCTGAATCTCCTTCTGTGCCTGTGTTTTTCCAGCAGATGTTTTATCAGAGTACAATTGTTCACCAGGAACCTACAAGGCACAGAACTGTGCTATCGCAGTTGTTGTATCACTTCCTTCTACTGGCTGTTATAACCTGAAAGGATCCAAATTCAAACCCCTACTGACTGCTGTAATTAGATAGCTATTAACAACATGTGGTGAAGAACATATTACATATAAATATGCATACTAGTATATGCTTCTAAGAACCCATTGCTCTGTAGCATGAATTATCAGCATGACGCATGAGAGAGACAGTAACTCTGGGACTTCCTTTTGTGGCATAGACACACAGTTTCTACAAAAACATAATATCCTTTCTCAGAGAAATTAAAGATTAAGAAATACATTTCTCTGAGAAAGGAAATTTTAAGAATGAAATATAGCACTAATCTCAAATAAAACTCAAATCTGTGACAGGTCTTGTGGTTTTTGTATAGATAGCCAGCAACAGATAAGTTTAAAACCTTTTATTACATCCATCAAGGTTATCTTTTTTTTCATCCATGTTTTTGTTTTCACTTTTGTTTACTTAATAATTCTGACCCCTTTTTTTTTTCCAATGATAAAATCAAAGAATTAAGGGGTCTTCTTTGGTAATTTTTTGGTAAGTCACTCTACTAAAGCTACGTGCACATTTATGATCCAAACATATCTCCAGGCACCCTTTCCCTTCCACTTCCTATTTATACTGGAAACAGCACAATCAATTGGTGCAGTAGCAGAGATTTTCCAGAGCAAATCTAACAGCTACAGTTGGCCAAATCAACGGACTAAAGTGGCCTCAGCAGGAAAAAATTAAGTCTCCAAACAGAAGTTTTTAATCCTACTTCTGAATATGAAATTTTTACTGATTTAAACAGTTTTCCTTACAAGTTATTAGTCTTAGACTCTTGCTGTCTCTCTCTCTTCCATGTGCTCTCCATTATTTTATTGTACTTATTTATTTTCTTTAAGAAAGCCACTGGAGAAAATGCATAGACTCCCAAATATCATACAAATCCCTATTAAAAAAAAGTTTATATTTTAGTTTTCGTACCTTTTCCCACTTTGTATGCTCAGTGGTCAAAATAAATACAAAAGTGTCTTCTGCCTCCAAAGATTAGTCCTATTTGCATAAGACCTAATATCCTCTTTTTGCTGAATTTCTGACAAAATGGAACCTAAAAAATGGGTTAATAATTGAACCAAATTTATTTATATAACCATGAAGAATCTATTATTGAATACTTTATAACATACTTTGCAAAATAACTCAGTTGAAAATCTAGCCAAATATTTTCAAGATCCAAATACTTGCAAAATTATGATTTTTTTTTTGATTCACAACCAAGTTGTTTTACCAACTTCAAAACAAATGATAAATACATATTTGTCTGGCATCCGTTAATAAAGATGCAGATATGACAAGGTATGGGAAACTAACAGGACAAATGCAGTTTTGTGGTGCTCTGCTATTTCTGTAGCATGGGAATTTCTGGATAGATTTCTTACATATTATGGAGAGTAGGTTTATGATTCTGCAATAGCTCCATGAAAGATGAACTGGATGTGCCACACATGTCCTACCTCTTTAGAAATACTATTAATTTATGAAGAAATGGTTTTAGAATTTGGAAATAGATTTCAGCTTGGGTAACGACAGAGAAAATACTTATTAAAAAAATATATGAAATGCCTGTTAATTTTGGTGGAACAGATTAAAAATTAAATTAGATTAACTTCTCTCATTTTAATACATGTGAAGTAGCTGTGTGGTTCCAGACCATTTCACAAAACACAATCACAGCAGACTTTTTTACCTCTTTTGCTGACAGCAACAGAAAGATGAAAACCTGAGGTGGCAATGAAAACTGAAAGTCTTCCTTGAGTCATGGTTTTCCAGTTAAGGTTCACAGTATATTGTCAGGATGCTTCATGAAGGAACAGATGTCAGATCATATTCTAAGAATGGGAAAAAACTTCAGAGCACGCCTTTGGCTTCTCTTTTATTCGCCATAAGAATCGTTCATGTAGTAATTTTAATCCCTGAGATTGAAATATGCTGTATATAGAAAAAGAAATAATGGTAGGTATTAGATCTCAATGCCTCTTCCACTTAGTAATAATTTCCAAAGCACAAAATTGGCAACAGCCGCAGATACTTCTTACACATAAGAGGGGAGCCAAGTCTCCATTTTGCCTTCCCTATTATCCCCCACTTTCACCTTTCTCTAAATCCTAACCTTCCCCTGTGGGTCTCCCAAGTCTTCCATGCTTGCTTCTTACATGACAGTTGTTATTGACATTCTTGTTACTCCAAGGACATTCTTCAAGGATAGTCCTTATTTGCATACCCTTATTTTATTATTCTTGACAAATCTATGCTTATAGTTTTTTTAAAAAAGATAATCATGGTGAAGATTTTACATTGAATGAATGGACAAAGGAAAATAAAAGGAAAATCTGACAGGAAGCTAAGCCTCTTAGAGACTGAGTCACTAAACCCAACACCTCAGCAGCAGAGTTGGGGTTAAATATATTTCACAGTTAAAGAACATTCTAATTTCTTTCTAGTGTTTTCAGTACTACTCTTCTATTTACTTTTCAGATTAATTTCCTCTGAGTTTATGGAACTAACCAATCAAAAAGCCTAAGGAGTCCTTTGAAAGTCCTTTGGAAACAGACTGTTGGTGCTATACCCAGTTGATAATAAATGACAACTGAAAAAAAAAAAAGGGAAATCAAATTGAAACAACAGAAAGCTAAAAAGGATCAGTTGCCATATAAACTCATTACTTTTATGATTTGTATTTCTTAAATTAAACTACTCAAATATGACATCTCAAGAAAGAACCTATTGTTCCAGCTCAAATATTGAATGAAAGCCAAAGACTAAGTATTTATTTGCATTAGACAAAGAAAGATTCAAAGCAGTTAATTAAATGAGTGGCTAGTCTATGAAAACATAGATCAGGATTAATTTGTGATTTGTTATCCCAGTATAACTGAAAGTAAAATTTTAAATGAAAATCTCATTTAAAGTGCTTCATTTATTACCTCAAATAATGCAGTTTAAAAGTATCTTTCTGTGTAAATGTAAGTCATTCTCAAGTTCCTTATATGCATTTCTTTGTTTTTAGACCTTGTAGACATGCAAGAGAGGGTTAATGTTCTGAACCGGAACTACTTAAAACAGGGGTTACTGAGGTAAAGCACAATTTTTCTTCCTATGGAATGATAGATATCAGAGATTTTCTTAAGCTTGACATATTCAGGAGTTTTGTTTCTTTGCTTCTTTTGGAACAAAAATCACAATCTGGCTGTAATCATATCCCACGTAGTTCTAACTGCTAAATGCTGCTGAAGGGCCTCACATTGACTACCATTTTGGTGACGCTTCCTTGAAAATATTATTCATAAGAAGGTAGGCTCTTATTAAAAATTTGAAATTAATTTATGAATCTGTATATATCTAGGCAACGTAGCTTCGTAGTTCTGCATATCACTACTTTTCACATTCACTTGATCAAGTGTGTCTACTTCTAAACTTGAACAAGAACATGGGGAAAAAATAAAACTAAAAAGTTAGCCTGCTGCTACATTTTGCCTCTGCCAAAGGAAAATAAAACATTTCTGAATATAGCAGATTATTAGAAGAGTTCAAAAACCAATGAGATTACATACAAAAGTGCTTCAAAGGATCAAAATGCTAATGAAGGACAGATTTTGAGAAGAATAAATAAAAGGACAATCTGCTTGATGGTATCTTTCCATTTTCCAAATCATACCTGTTTAGCTCTGTTCTTTTGAAACGATAAGATCCAGTATGTTTGGTGTTTATTTTTTTTGCAGAGACTGGGAACACTGATATTCTTAAACCAAGGGTTGTTATGAATCTATATGATATGCTGCTCAGGCCTCTCTTTTGATGGGTGTAAAGCTGACATCATCAATTACATTGTACAAGAAATTTCATCATGGAGGCCTATTTTTTCATATATGCAGCCTAGTATTCAATGATCACTCAACTCAGTGATAACTTCAGTTAGAACAGGGTTAATTTTGAAAGCCCACCCTACATATCTAGCTGTCTGTGTCTTAGTAACGACATATATACTTGTATTATTGAAGCACAACCGTAAACTCAGTTGGATATCAGTTAAAAAAAATGAAATAGATATTTGCTTTGAAATATTAGTCTGTTATCTTGTGAGTTTGTGTGATAGCTCTATATCTAATACAGCTGCTGT
The DNA here is from genome assembly GCF_964195595.1 of Calonectris borealis. Lineage (NCBI taxonomy): Eukaryota > Metazoa > Chordata > Aves > Procellariiformes > Procellariidae > Calonectris > Calonectris borealis. The sequence continues at coordinate 49,456,960 of NC_134316.1, read as the reverse complement.
TTTAGTATCAGGGTTTTCTCTACGTAGTTCTGGAGGTGCAATAACAAGATACTATGGTATTTGCAAACACATGGACATACCTGACACACTTTGAAAACATTTAATATTAAAATCATTTGAGGTGCTAAAATAAAAGCTAAATGTAGATCTCTCGCTTCATTGTAGGAATTTTCATGCATCTTGACTAAGGCTATTTGCATCCTCCTCCAGGTTGAAATTTCTAGGTGTTAATCTGCTTATATACCATAAGTAATAGCACCTTTAATGGATGTATTCTGTGGAGATCAATGTCTCCTACAACCCAATAACTTCTGAGTGTAAGTCTCTGTTTGTGCAAATAAAAAAGATTAAGTCCTATTCACAGCTATGATAAATAGCTCATAAAGAGTAGTAGCTTGAAGGGAAATCCCACTGACTACACATTTTCCCCACTCTTTAGTGGATGATTGTACATTCTGTTTCAGGGCAAGACATCATTATTCTGACCAAACATTTGCAGGTTTTGGCTCTATGCTGACAAGCTTTCCCAAGCTTCATTAAAGCATAGTCAAAAGCTTGTTAAGACACATGAATAACAACAATTAACTTAAGTGTGAGTTCAGGCAAGGTTCAAACTGGATTTCAATTGTAATGCCATCAAAGAAGCTGGACTGGGAGTCACCTATACTACACATCAGAAACTTAAATGTGCTTCACAGTGTTCTATGAAATAACTACATTATTTATCATATTTAATGCATTTCAAGGTCATAGAAAAATATAAGAACAATAAAAAGTCATAAACTAGTGAGATACAGTGCACTTTATGTTGTGCAGTATATCGTTCAGAATGATTCCAAGAGACTAACAATAAGTCATGAGAAGGAATAGGCTAAATGATCCAGAAAAATTAAATTAGTGGTGCCCATCAACTCAAGTACTTCATTCTCAGAAAAAAATATTAAATCTTTCCAGAAGTCAGTCTAAACCAAACTTTTTATAGTTCAGAAAGGTTAAATACTAATTTAATTTATCAATTTTTTTCTCCTTATACTCTGAGGCATAATCTTAATTCTGTGTTATGATACAAAGGATATGCATACTCTGAGCGGGCAAATTTGAGAATTTTTTTTACCTGCTCCCTATTCAGATGTATGTCCTATTGCATTTAATATTTAGAAGATGGATCCTGAAAGCACAGCTGCTGCAATGCACTAGGCTGCATTCATATTTGTTCAGGAGCCTCTAAATTGCATCACTTCTGAAAGAATGAAAGAGGTTAACCGATATGGTAAATTTAAAAACATACAACTTTGCTAAAGGAAAAAATGAAAATAAAAGTAAAGAACTAAGGCCTAATAAGTAAAGGTACCAATCCATGTAATATTTTACAATACATTCAGAAGTAAAGTCACTATGATGTGACCAATGTATTAGCTCCTAAAAATTAACAGTCCAGCACATCTTGTTCACCCCTTTGTATCAACCTTCATGTAGCAAATTAGTATTAGTAATGGAGGATGGGAGTTATGTAGATTATATTCTGGCCATATTTAAGTCACTGTCAATTCTTTGTGTGGTAATTTGAGTCTAAAAACAGTTATCCAATAATGTCATCCATGATATAAGCTAGTACCCACATGGATTTTCTTTCTACAAACGGAAAAAAAAATAGTATTTGGAGAATTTAACATTTCCTTGATACATAACTCAGCCACAAAATAAGCAAGGAAACTTAAATCAGTTCTTTATCTTTATGAATTTGTACTGTTATCTTACCATGAGTTTTATTAAACTGTAAAAAGTTTCTACAAATTCATTTAGAGATCTGTTAGCTTGGCTCCTGTATGAGAAGACGAGATAGAGCACTAGCAAATATGCTTGAGAAGATTAGCACGCGCTGACGAGGACAGATTGAATGACCTGCTGAAATGTGATCATCTCTGAATTTCAAGGCTTTGTTACACGTATAACAAAGTGTTGTGAGCATATATCTTCATTTCATATTTGGAGGGAATTATAACATGATATTGTTCTGAAAACCAAATGATAAAGAGGTATTTATGGGAATTTGTAAAGTAGTCAAAACTTAGTGAACTATTCAGAAGAATCAATTCACTGAATCAAACTGTAAAGAACAAGAAAAAACTAAATTAATAAAAGCATACCTAGGGGAACTGTTCTTTTTCCTTTCAACTTTGATCTATTCTAGTGTCTGTGATTAGTGACAAAAAGAAATCTCTTGGTTTTTATTATGTGTTCTCCTCATCTTCGCTTGACGTGAAACTTTATCATTGATCTAATTGCAGGTAAAAAGTGTTCTATTTCGTTGTTAACATCTGTGTTAGCTACATTTGATGTTAGTCATCAGTAAGCAAGCATACCAAGAAAACAACTATTTTCCTTGCATTGCTTGATACTTGGGTTTATAGGACACCTAAGGAGTGTCATTGAGGGTATATGCACATCTGGCTCCACACATCTGATCATGCTAGAATAGATTTACTATCAGATCCATGGATAACAGATTTCTTTATTGTTGCTACCCTTGATTAAACCAATATCTAATACAGAAATACAAATCAGGTGAATTCAAGGATTATATTTTTCTTGGGCGACTCAAAAAAAAGCTAGTAAAACATAGAAGAATACAAAGAAAGAGAAACTTTATCAGTGAAAACAAATTCCACAGAGATCTAAGTTGAATTCACCTCACTGGAGAAAAGTCAATGTGATAACTTTGAAAGGAATAACACTTTTAAACTGGGCTTATTATATACTGGGGCTCACTATCAGGTTCACTAACAATATTTCAATTTTGTTTTATTCCATAAATTCCCAAAACTGTGGCAGCCAATATCCATAGCATATTTAATTTTTTCTATCCATGCTCATTTGGCTAACAAACAGCAGATAGGAACACTGTTCCTTACCGTTGGGTTGCTCTGTGCAGTGTCTAAGATGGGGTCAGGGTGCAGTGAGGCTGGGGACTCCCTGGAAGCCGCGAGCGGGGGGGCTCCCAGGGCAGCAGGGCAGCACCTCACCAGCCAGGGCCTGTCCTACTGCTGTAGCACAGAGAACAAGACTATCATAGCATAAGTATTCCAACATGGATGTCCATAATGAGAATTCCGTAGAGATGGCTTGCTGTTAATATTTTAGTGTACTAACAATGAATTTTATTAATCTATTAAATTGTGTGTGATGTTACCTACAGTCTATAGCGAGTTGTGGTCACAAGAATTATTAAAAACAGTAATATTAAAAATATTATGACCAGAATGGATTTCTAGCAATTTATAGTCTTAAAGAGATTTTTTCATGGAGCTTTGGAAACCTCCATGTTTTCCAAAACCAAGAGATTATTCATGGAGGAATGGAAACTGTCTAAAACAGATCGGTTTATAAATTTTCAATATTTCTAGCAGCCTCTTACAGCAGTAGTCTTAATTTTTGTGATTCAGAACAGAGCTGTGAATAAACAGTTCTCAGGAATAGGGCTATTCATTGTGATTCATGGTTATTGAAACCTTCACTTCAAAGTATAGATCATTGTTACTTCTTTAGAGAGTGCTAAAGCCATCCTCTTTTCTTTCATTCAGTGACACTTATTCTTTTACTTCCTGATGATTTGAAAACTAGTAAATTCAGGGGATTGCTGACTTTGGTGTGAGATGATTTTTCTGTTTCTGTACCTAGATATTTTGATGGGGTCTTTGTTTTCAGGGAGGGGGAGGAAGGGGAATGAAGCGGGAGCTTAGTTGTATATTTAGCAAACACAGATAAGGATCGGTGGATTAAGCATCTTCGCTAAAGAAAACAGAAAGCTTGTTTTGGTTAAGTACCTAATAGACATTTCCTAGTTGCTGAGCCCTTAAGATAATTCAATTCAGATGACTAATTTTGTGCTGCATCTTTCGGGAAAGCAATAGACACCATCTTGGTTTTAGTAGTTATTCAATTAGTTTTTAATTCCTGATGAAAGGAAACACACTCCTGTACTTACATGTGGTTACATTTAGTGAATGTACATTCTCATTGACATCTTGTGTAAACAAGGCCATTCATACCATGTTTATGTTGACACAAAATAATCTTTTCCTATCCCTTTGTTTGGTGCCATGCTCATCACATTGTGACACCCAGTGTCACAGAGTACACTGTTACTACCTAAGTAATAGCAGAGCTCTTCAATTGGCATGTACTAGGTGCGTCACACCCCATACATCAGCTATCAGAGAAAAAATGTTACATGTGTAAGGCAGAAGTAAATATAGCAGTGGCCAGAAGTAAAAGCTTTGAGCCTCTTCTTCCTGCTCATGTTTTCCTTTGACACAGAATGTTGACAGAACTGGATACGAGTGGTGTGAATTTATAATCTTAGGCTATTTTCTTTCCTTCCACCCCAGTACACATGAATTATGCCCACTCCTCCTTTTTTGCCCAAGCTAGTACTCTTAAAATGAGACCTCTGATCATAATTATTTTTTAACAAATACTTAAAGCTTTCTAGACGAGATTGTCTCCTTGCAAACCACAAACCTGGGAAACTTCTCTCAACTTTCCTTACAAAGATCGGTAGATCCTATGCTTCTTTTTCTTTTCCTGTTTCATTCTTCTTTGTTCTGCTGGAGATGTCATCCTTCATCCACTCACCCACTTGTTTGAGTATTTTTGCATTGTTCCATTGTATTTTATTATACATTACATTACTTCCATAACGAAGTCATTAAATTTTTGTTTCCCTAAAATCCACCCTCCACCCTTCATAACTGCTTATGCTAAATTCAAATATCAGAAGATAAGACAGTCAAGACATCTGAAATTCATCTTGTATTTATTATTTATATAAATAATGAAATAATAAGAACTGACTCAAAATGATGAACGGTGGAAGCTGATGCCCTACGCAAATAGATAATACTCCTATTACCCTCATTTTCTCTTCTTTTCTCTATATTATTCTGTCTTGGATCTGACTAACTGCACTTTGGGAGAGGCACAAAACTGTTCTCCACAGCTTCATGTACTGAAACACAAATGTTAAATTGAAATCGTAGGGGCTACTCTAAATCAGATAGTAAAGGATAGTAAGCCATGCCTAATTCCAGACAAGAAACACCATTTTCTTAAAAACTTTGTTGCAATTAAATATAGTTCTGCAATAAATTTAATGACACTTTATTTCATTTTATTTTCACATACATTTCAGAATCAGGTTGCCAGCTCAAACCAAAAAGCAGAACATGTCCTGTGATATTGTGCAGCTCATCACTGACAGAACTAAATGGCAAGTTACTGAAAATAACCATCATGGTACTCCCTTTATAGCAAGCCTTTGCTTTGAATGTCATCTAGCATTCTTAGCAATAACATCCTCTATGTGTTTTGATGTAAGATAGCAGAGCTCAATAGCGCTGAATGACCTTTTGAAAATAATGATTTGTTGCTTATTCATGGTGCCTGTTGCTCTTAAAATTACTGGTAATCTTTGCATTGTTATCTCTGACCCTTCAATATGTCATTGATAAGTGTTTAAGGGTGTACTGAAAATAATTTTTCCTGAACTGTGGGACATCCCAAACTGATAGCAGATTATATAGGTAGGCTTGGAAATAATAAAGAGAAGGGTGGAAAATCACCTTCCTCTTTTCACTTGCCTGCCAGGACCAGTTTTTACATTCCTCTTTTTTCTGAATCAGCTACTCTTGCGCTCAGATGGGGGATAATTTTCAAAAGGAAGAAAATTTTCAATCTTTTTAAAGAAAGCCAAGCAAGAGAGTAATAATATCCACCAACTGAGACAACTCAATGTTTTGGGAAAAAATAAAACAAAGCAAGGATTTCCATAGGCCACTCCTAGTGCATGCAAGTCTGTATTAAGGAGAAAATTGATCATTTTAACTGAAAACATGGACTCCTGACTTCCATCTGGCATGGAAACATTTTTCAACAATGCAATTTTCTTGATAATGTAATAATTTTAAAATATAATATTGGGTTGTTTCTTGTTATGTTCATTCCTATTTGTGACATTTTTCTGCTCTTCCTTTTTTTCAGTAGAAAGAGTTATGTGAGTCATTACACAGACAGTAGGGTGAATTAGTGAATTAGACATGTTTGGGATAGGAATGATTTTATTCACTCCTGTTTGCATAGAAGACTTATTCCCAAATACAGACATTTTCTTCAGTGGTCAACATCAGAGAGATATCTTCTCTTTAAAAATGATTATATGCACAAAGAAAGAAAAATTATTGTGTAACGCACATGACTTTTTAAATGTCTCCATTTAAAATTAACACGTCGTATGTCTTGTTTGTTCTTAAAGAATAATATTCTACTATTCTACATAATACTATTTCTATATTACCCCAAGGCATTATATTCTTTATGTTTTTGAATTGCTTTTTGTACAGCATTTCTTCATCTCACTGCTACTTGTTAAGACTGCACATAAGACAACATCTAGTAGATACTTCTTGACATGGTCACTACAGAAAGCAGCAGTAAATTCATCCCAAATACATGTTCAGACCTTTGGGACTACTTATGTATAGGTTAATGGGTGAAAGTCCCTATCTGAAAACCCCTGAAACTAATTATTTCAGCTGAGTCAGAATTCCATTTTGAGTCTGTCCAAATGAAGAAAGTGACATAGAAAGAAAGAAATATTGTGGTGGGTTGACCCTGATTGGACGCCAGGTGCCCACCAAAGCCACTCTATCACTCCCCTTCCTCATCAGAACAGGGGAGAGAAAATATAACAAAAGTCTCATGAGTCGAGATAAGGACAAGGGGATCATTCACCAATTACCATCAAGGGCAAAACAGACTCAACTTGGGGAAATTAGTTTAATTTATTAACAATCAAATCAGAGTAGGATAATGAGAAATAAACCCAAATCTTAAAAACACCTTCCCCCTACCCCTCCCTTCTTCCCAGGCTGAACTCCTGATTTTTTCTGCCTCCTCCCCCGCAGCGGCGCAGGGGGACAGGGACTGGGGGTTGTGGTCAGTTCATCACACGTTGTCTCTGCCGCTCCCTCCTCCTCAGGGGGAGGACTCCTCACACTTTTCCCCTGCTCCAGCATGGGGTTCCTCCCACAGGAGACAGTCCTCCACGAACTTCTTCAGTGTGAGTCCTTCCCACGGGCTGCAGTTCTCCATGAACTGCTCCAGCGTGGGTCCCTTCCACAGGGTGCAGTCCTTCAGGAACAGACTGCTTCAGCGTGGGTACCCTGCGGGGTCACAAGTCCTGCCAACAAACCTGCTCTAGTGTGGGCTCCTCTTTCTCCACAGGTCCACAGGTCCTGCCAGGGTTTCCTACAGGTGGTCACAGCCTCCTTTGAGCATCTGCCTGCTCCGGCGTGGGGTCCTCCATGGACTGTAGGTGGATATCTGCTCCACCGTGGACCTCCATGGGCTGGAGGGGGACAGCCTGCCTCACCATGGTCTTCACCAGGGGCTGCAGGGGAATCTCTGCTTCGGCACTTGGAGCACCTCCTGCCCCTCCTTCTTCACTGACCTTGGTGTCTGCAAGGTTCTTTCTCTCACATATTCTCACTCCTCTCTCCCAGCTGCAATTACTGCCGCACAGCAATTTCCCCCCCTTCTTAAATATGTTATCACAGAGGCGCTACCGCCATCGCTGATGGGCTTGGGCTTGGCCAGCGGCAGGTCCAACTTGGAGCCAGCTGTCATTGGCTCTATCGGACATAGGGGAAGCTTCTAACAGCTTCTCACAGAAATCAGCCCTGTAGCCCCCCCGCTCCCAAAACCTTGCCACACAAACCCAATAGAAATATATTCAAAAAAGTGTTGCAATTGGTGTAAATTCTGTGGCCTAATCTCTAATTTCCTTGTTATTTATTGGGTAATGAGTGTCTCTTTGCTTAAGCCCTCTTTAAGACTCTAGACTAAATTTAAATTGCCATAAGAAATTACTCCTCTTCACTTGCTATGAATGCGTAACATAAATTATGATTTTTAAACCTTGTTCCAGAAGTATGCTTAAGCACGCTGTGTTGAAAGGGACAATTCACATATATAAATTTAGAAGCAATCTTTAATATATATTTAGAAATACACAAGAAAACAAATCCAAATTATATATGTTGCCTTAACCAAGCAATGTTGCCCTGCTATATACCACAATGCTTTAATGTTTTGGCTAAAGGAAGAAAATATTCTTGGAACTAAATTTAGGCTTTTATGGTAGGTAACAACACAGCTCCCAGATGCAGCCAGCAGATGCAGCAGTTTGCACAGCAGTTTCTGGGCTCTGCTTCTTTGAGATTTTCTTGAGATCTTGTCAAGCTTTCTGGGCACTTTGCCTGGGATCTGGGAACTCCTGGGAACCCTCTAGGGTTTCTGCTGTTACCAGGTAAAGGCTAAGGATAAAGTAAGGGTAGCTTACTAACGAACTCTGTCCTTGATCAAGGCTGCCTGTATCCTTTGTTCCAGCTAACCCCTGATTGGAGAGGGTCAAGCACGCTTAGCCTGTGTGAGAGTGTCCTGGTTTCAGCTGGGATAGAGTTAAATTTCTTCCTAGTGCTGTGTTTCAGATTTAGTATGAGAAGAATATTGATAACACACTGATGTTTTCAGTTGTTGCTAAGTGCCCTGTCAAGGACAGCTTCCATGCGCTACCAAATGCATGAGAAGCTGGGAGGGAGAACAGCCAAGACAGCTGGCCCAGCTGGCCAATGGGGTATTCCATACCATGTGACATCATGCTCAGTATATGAATGGTAGGCGTGATCCAGGAAGTAGCGATCGCTACTTGGTTATCAGTCAGTGTGTGTGGTGAGCAATTGCATTGCGTATCACTCATTTTGTATATTATACCATTATCATTATTATTTTACCTTTTCTGTTATGTTCAAGTGTCTTTATCTCAACCCCTGAGTTTTTCTCACTCTTGCCCTTCCGACTCTCTCCAAAAAAGGATGGTTTAACCCTAAACAAGACCTGAACCACATTCAGTGGCAGTTTATACAGCAGGGTGCTGTTGTGGTTTAACCCTGGCTGGCAGCTAAGCACCAGCCACTCACTCACTCACTCCCGGTGGGATGGGGAGAGAATCAGAAGAGTGAAAATGACAAAACTCATGGGTTGAGATAAAGACAGTTTAACAGGTAAAGCAAAAGCCGTGCACAAGCAAAGCAAAACAAGGAATTCATTCACCACTTCCCATCGGCAGGCAGGTGTTCAGCCATCCCCAGGAAAGCAGGGATCCATCACGCGTAACGGTGACTTGGGAAGACAAACGCCATCACTCCGAACGTCCCCCCTGCCTCCTTCTTTCCCCAGCTTTTTATTGCTGAGCATGATGTCATATGGTATTCAATATCCCTTTGGTCAGTTGGGGTCAGCTGTCCCAGCTGTGTCCCCTCCCAACTTTTCATGCATCCCCAGCCTACTCGCTGGTGGGGTGGGGTGAGGAGCAGAAAAGGTCTTGACTCTGTGTAAGCACTGCTCAGCAACAACAAAAACATCTCTGTATTATCAACACTGTTTCCAGCACAAATCCAAAACACAGCCCCATACCAGCTACTATAAAGAAAATTAACTCTATCCCAGCCAAAACCAGCACAGGTGCAAGGGAGAGACTAGCAAGCTTTTTCTGTGCTGCAAATACATTCTTAGGTACGGTGATCACACATCATAAGTTTTTCCTCAAGTGCTGCTAGAGTAACTGTCCATTTGCTACTGGATTCAAGGAACCAGAGAGAGCTTTGGAAGGAGGCTGCAGCTCTGCAAGTTTCTGGCTGCAGGGAGTGCCTGGGACCTCTTGCTGAGACTTGGGCACATGGTCTTTTAGCCTGCAGGAGCTACACAGCTGTGCTGCCAAGTGAAAGAGCTTTGGGTGGAGGTCAGCAGGCGGTGTAGTGTCAGAAATTATAAGAAGGAGATCAACTAGATCTTCTCTGAGACTCTACAGCTTCAAGAGTCTGAACCTCCAACTGCAGGGGAGGGGCAGGAAGAGCCTGTACCTGTGAAATCAGAAAGCAGAAATTCCCATGACGATGAAGGTTGGAAGCTGACGATTCCTCCTACCAGGAGGAAGGCTCCTGCCCTACCTCATGACCTGCAGTTACAGGATAGGTTAACTGCCCTTGTAGCTGGTGAGGACCTGGGAGTGCTGTCAAATGGAGCATCTCAGATGGCCGAGCCTGAGCCATGCATAACCACTAGAAGGAAGCAATGAGTGACAGCGGTAGGAGACTCCCTACTGCAGGGGACGGAGACACCCATCTGCTGACTTGACTTGTCACCTTGGGAGGTTTGTTGGTTTGTTGCTTGCCAGGGGTTTGCACTTGGGATATTGTGGAGAAACTAGAGATGCTCTTCTGGCCTTTTGACTGCTACTCTGCTGCTTTTCGATGTCAGCACCAGTGATACTACCGGGGTGACCTGGGAAGTATCAAGTGTGACTGTAGGGTTCTGGGGGCAGTGCTCAAGGGAATGGGAGCCCAGGTGGGTTTTTGATCCCACTGGTAAAGCAGAAAGATCTGAGGATACTCAGTGGATCCTATGGGTTGTGCAGCTTGTGGTGGCAGCAAGGTTTTCATTTCTATGACCATGGAACCCTTTTTGAGGCTCAACAGCTTTTTGGAACCGACAGGATCCATTTGACTAAATGGGGCAAAAGTATCTTCACCAGCAGGCTGCCCAACTGAAGCTGAAGTGGATCCTTTTGAGGGTTGACGTGTAAACAAGGAAGTGCCTGCAGAGCATCTTCAAGGGGAAAGCTCTCAGGCATGTACTGGGGAATTAGCACATTTGGCTGCGTCTCTGAAGTGTCCCTGCACTAACGTGAGCAGAATGGGGAGCAAACAGGAGAAGTTAGAAGTCTCTGTGTAGCTACAGGGCTATGACCTCATTGGGATAATGGAGATGTGGTGGGTCTTTATACAGGAATGGTCTCTGTGCTGGGCCTTTCTGATGTGATTTTAACTATGATACAGTTTGGTTTTGCTAATATTTTGCTAATTTTTATGAGGGCCTTTGATCTTCTGACAGACTGGTAACTATACTAGATGGAAAATCTGATTGTTTTCTCTCTGCAATCAATTAAATGAAATACCTGTCACAATAATACAGGTTATTTTGCAACAAGGCTCCTAGGGTGTTTGAATGGACTTATTACAGTCCCTCACCTTGATGTGATACAGAGTATGTAGTAAATGATATGTTTTTTGAGTAAAACTTTTATGAACTAATGTTTCTTAGGTACTTCTAGATGGATCAGTAAATCAACCAGAAAATAATCCAAAATTACCTGTAAGTAAAGAATCCGTATGTACTACCAGTGATATAACATATCTTACTCGCAATTCCATTTCCAGTGTTATTTATGCCAGTGTCACTTTGTAGACATGGTCTGTATAGTGTAGACACTTTGCTACTGTACAGAATCAACGTGGTGTATTATTGCAAATCAAGACGTTCGGGGTGGTTCTGGGTTTTGCTTGTGACTATAAATCAAAACATGGAGTGAATGGCATGACAAACTCTGGTTCTTTGCCTTTTGCACCTTTCCTCTCCCCATTTGGCTGCTACTTGAGATTATCATGTCTCCTAAAAACTGACAATAGCAATGTCTAGGAAAGAGAATGTAAATAAACAAAGACTTCCATAGGCATTTTGTCCTAGCTTTACAGTTAGCATGAAGGTAGTTTTGGATAAAATGGAAGTGTGTTAAGAAGATGGGGCACACACCTCTTGTGGCATAAGAGACAGCTGATATAGTAGAAAGGAGATATAAAATTATGCATTTTTCCTTATCCTTTGGCCAAAGGAAAGTAGGTCATACTAGCTATTTAAAAAAAGAGTCTTAAAGTAGATAATTAAGTATTAAATTTCTAAACCAATTTAAGTGTTTGATATAATTTATCCCTGTTAATATTTAATTGCTAGAGGCCAAATTTAGACTATTTTTAGAGTAACTTACGTAAATTTGCAGCCATTTTAACAACATTGTCTATGTGTACATCTGTGTAACATATTCATGAAGAATCCGACATCCAACTATCTTAATGAACACTTATATTATTGTCAACATGTCTGTGCCCCTAATTTCGAGGCGAATATGTACATACTGCTTCCAGGAATCCAAACCCCATTTTTAACAAGTGCAGTGAATGACTTCATGTTTACCGTGTTGAAATTGGCAAGCAAACCCATGTCCCTAAAATACTACTTCAATTTATAGGAAATTGGTTCTACTATGAAATGTTAAACTCATGCCCTCCATCTTCTCAGTTCTCAATGGGCCAGCTGAGTTAGATAATGGCTGCAGAATTGCTTTCAAGCATTCTGTTAGATGTCATCCTGCCATTTCACATGCCATTCTTCCTGCTTGTTCAAAACAAAAGTAGGCTTTCAAGCGTAAGGGACGAATCTATAGCTGAATCCATTTCAGAATAAACTATACTCCCTTCTGTGACAACAAACTTTTTAGTTTATTTCTATAAATTCATATTGCTCCACAACTATTCTCAGGAAGCCTAACTACAATAACAGTCTCTTGCTATGGTTAGGTTTGTATATTTATTCTTTATCTCCTTTTTTGACCTTTTTTTCTTCTTATGCCTGAAAAAAACCACTGAAAAAGAACTCCAAGGTAAAGTTTCAAACAATTCAGAGGATATAAAATGTTTTATAGTAAAAATATAAATATAATTGTTTTGAACATATTTATCCAATATAATGATTAAAATAATTTCTTGAGGCTTAAAACATAACAGTTAGCATAGCATTCAAGAAATCAGTCCTATATAGGGAGGGTATGTACACATGGTTATTTAATCTTCTTTAACCCAAATGGATTCAAATATTTATAACCTTAAGTATATAATCTAAGAATGATTTAACACATGTATTAAAATATTTTCTAGACCTGGGAAATTATACTGTATTCCAAAACATGCTTTTAACAAAATGCCAAATACCAAGAATGAATAAAATGTACAAACAAGATGATTTTTTTTTTTCATTTTCCCTTTTTCACAAAGTATCAACTGCTTAAAAAAAAATCAAAGGCCAAACTTCTGTCTTTAAGCTGTGCTCAGACACAAACTATCAAAATCAATAAGAGAACTCCTAAGAGTTCCTTGAGGGATGGGGGGAGTTAGACTTAAATGTGTCCATTTATCACATTTAGTGCAGAGAGGAAGAAGCATTCTATGGTTAAGATGTAGGGTTGGAAGTTAAGCAATCCAAGGAAATGTTTTGCTATAGATTTCCCATGTCATCTTCTGCAAATCATTTGAATGTTCTGGGCCTTCTCCTCCTTAGGAATGCAGGTTTTGCACTGGTGTATTTCTAGTGATACTGTTGCAGGGAATTGAGATCCTAGAGTTTTCGTTTTCCAACTCTTAAATAATTGAGATAGTGATGTTTCTTACCTTCTTATCCTTGGTTTATGGCTCTTCATTAATTCATATCAATGTATTCTTCTCCGGGGAAAAGCAAAGTAAATGTAGCACTACAGAAAGTTGATATATTGATTAATTGAATACAAGAGGCAACATAGTTCCAGGAAGAAGGCAAGTGCACAGGAGGATGGGAAATATAGGCTTCATTGCTCACTTACGCTAGTGTACTATGTAACCCTGGCAATCATTTTACCATTCTGTGCCTCTTCTTTTCTGACTCCATCTCCTCTATTTAGAGAACAGACTTTTTAGCACAGATATTGTATCTTAATATTCCTCTCCTTAGCATGATCATACTTTTCTTTATTAAGGTTTCCAGGTTATTCATGTTATTCCGTAACAAAAATAACACAGAAGAAAAACATTTTACTTTGTTTCTCTTTTCTCCAAATTTAGAGTTTTGACTGCAATCAGGCATGCGTTATAAAAATAAAATTAAAAATGGCCCATAATTACCCACTCTGCTAAAACAGTTTCCATTGTTCTGGTTGTAACTATTTTTTTCAAAAATGCTCAAAAATGTTAAAAATGTGAAATCCTGAGTTCCAATAAATACTAATGAATTAAGGAAAACTTAAAGAACAATATATATAAATTTTGAAGTATATTAAGAAGAAATTCAACTAAAAATATTAGAAAGCTGCATTTGGAGTGTAGCATTCAATGAACAGTGGGAAAAAACTCAAAAAAACCAAAAACAAACTTTTGGATAAAGTATTCACTACCAGATTGTTTTCTCAGCTCTGTGTGAAGTAAAGAGATAGTTTCACTTTAAAGAAATATGAGAATAATTTAAATGTTTTATTTTAATTGAAAATATAATGCAAAATATTTCCTACAGAAATTGTCTTGTTACAATTCATTGGAGACTTCTTCGTCTTTGGATTTGCTGATGGGAACTTAGCTGCGTGATTAAGTTACATGAATTGAGCACTCACAAAGAAAATGTTACTCTTGTTTAACTGAAACTTTTTATAAAGTACTAGGGGTAATTGGAAACTTACAAAATCAAGTCCTGAAACCCTTATTCTGACAAAAATCTCTGGCAAAATTCAAGGCAATGTGAGGTTTTCCTGGAGAAGACTGATTCTGTTTGTCTGACTGTATTCAAGGCAAGTTCTCAAGTGTTTAATAGAATAAATGCTGAAGAACTTGATCCATGCAGTGCTATTAACTCCATCCAAAAGTTATGGAGGGACTGTAATAGGATTTTAATTCATTAAACTTTTAAATTAATGTATTTATGCAGCTTTTAATTTGCTTCTTTAAAAAACATCTTTAGGAACTAGATTTTCAAGCTGCTATCTTCACAATTATGGACAGAAACTTCCATTTTCATAGGTAGTGCTATGTTATGATCTGCTGCAGTTCTGAGAAGACCACCAAACAGAACGAGACACATTAATATTTGATAATACCATCCATGATTTGGACTGAACAAACATACTTTTGAAATGGTACACTAATGAAGATTCCTTGTAATGCCTTTCATGAGGGAGTTATATTTATACAGAACATCCCACAAGATAATTTCATATCTGACACCGTTACATTACATTTTACCTGAAGATTGCAATTCCAGATTGAGTGTGTCCAGGAAACTACTTATTACCAAATATTAGACTAAGAAAAAACATTTTTGGTTTTAAGGCAATAACACAAAGGAACAAATACATTTGGTAAAGCCTTCCTCTTGACCTTAAAGAGACAAAAAGGCCCATTATTATAAAAACAAAATCATAGAAATAGGAGATACATTTTGTTTGTTTGTTTTAGTTTTAATGTACCTGTGGACCCACAGTATTTTATCTAGTGATTGTTTTTTGATTCAGTGTCTGTAAGTATGATTCTCCAAAGTTCACTGGAGGAATAATTGCCAAGGTTGCATTTTTCTTAACTGAGAGATAAGTACATGAATGTGAAATTTAAATAAATCAAGTGATACACAAAAGTTACTTCTACAGAATTTGCTATACTTTTTTGATTTTTAGCCATAATACATCATTAAGATGATTTATATTGAAGTTTGGGAATATTATTGAGACTTTGATGGTGTAGATATTCTGCAAACAACAATAAAATTATCTGACATCAAAAAATATGCACACTGATGGACACTTGTTGAATTTTCTATATTTAGAGTGTTGGACTGGACACTTGTCTGCTTAGCTCCTACTAATATATTTTCGGAGACCAATTTTTGTCTTCAGTTTTGCACAATCAGTTATCAAAGCTTAATTTCCTGTGAAAGTAAGGTAAACTTCACATATTTCAAGAAAGCAACTGACTGTTTCTTGAAGTGTTAAGTTGTGCCAATAAAAAATATAACTAAGGCTTGCATCTTAAGGTTAGTTTCCCAGTAAAAATAAGTGCAGTTTAACAGAATCTTTTATTCACATTGCATCATAAATGAGATGGGTCAACATAGAACATACTCACTCAGGTACTACAGATATTTTATTCATGACTCTACAGATTATTGTATGGCATAATTTACTGTGTTTATTAGTAACTTAATTATGATTGCATTTATTTTTAAATGACTGGACTGTTACTTTGTAATACAACTGAAAACATTACAATCTTAACTTTCTAAAACTTAGTTGCCTTATCTAAGCTAGCTGCTTAGACTTCTGCTAAAATAAACAGCAGTTTGAATGCAGGAATTTATTGCAGAAATGGTTTTCACTGTTATCATTGACTAGACAGCTGATTTGTAACTGTGTGAAATACTGGAAGGCTACTGAAGGCAATCCAGAGCAATTAAAAACCCTAAAGTGAACTTCTGCTCAGAATCATCCTCTAGCAGGAGGCATCTGTCTGCATAAACAATACGACTAGTCTCCTAATCCAAGTTAGGTGCCTAAATGTAGCAAGTATAAGTTTCCTCCACCAACTCTAAAAAAGAATTTTTTGGATCATATGCCCTTTTACATTTGAAAATTATATCAGGAATAACAACTCCACACTAAGCTCTGTACATGACAATGTTCAACTTTCACATAAAAGTTAAATGTTTCCTCCAGCCATCTCTCTAGGTTGCACCCAATGATTTGCTGTCTGAAAGGTACCATTAGATGTTGTCAGAACCCTGTTGTCAGAAAGTAGGAGGGGAAAATCAGATGGCAGAGCAGGAAGGAAAATAAGAATTGAAAATGCTTTTCTTCAAAGACAGCTGACAGACAACTTTGATCTAGTTTACACATAAATGGAGCTTTGAAGAGCTTGGATTGGGTGCCAAAGTTCATTATCATACTCACAGTCCCTGACTATGCCAAATTTTGATTTGTTTTTTTCCTAAGGTTGATTTTTATCTAAAAAGTGCTGCAATGACTTTCCCAGAGGCGAGTTTCACCTTCTGGAGTACAAAGCATTATTTTTTATTTCTAAAAGAATTAGGCTAAAGTATCATCTTTTTACTCTTTACCATTGTAAGCTTTGGGTTTGGTTTTTTTCCTTTAGTGAGATATCATTTGAATTATCTTTTAATTCTGAAGTGCCATGGGGAACTACTGGGATTTGATTGTGTTTGTCATGTATTTGCCAGCTGAAAAAGTGAAGTGGAGTGGCAAGTTTAAGCTCACAGTGTCTGGTGTGGAAAAGGACTTTAGTTCTGCTATAATAGTATTAAATTGAAATAAAAAAACTAGCTTGCAGTTTTAGGTGTCATTTAAACTGCAAAATTTACATTAGCATGTTCAATATATTAAGGAAGAAAAACCTTTTAAGTATTTGAAGCCCCTCCGATACTTGCAATATATGGAAATACGTTACATATATCACCACAAATGGTTACATAAAGCTAAAGAGAAATGCAGTAAAACTATTTTATACACAATAATTTCCTATAGATGCCTATTATTGCTGTGAGTACTAGAGGAGTTAATCATTGATTACAGTCCTATTTTTTATACATAGAACTGGTTGATAGTATGAACTAGCAATAAAAATGATAATCCTAAAGAAGTTACTATATGAGTCTTCTGGAATTAGTTTAGTTATTTCTTTCAAGAGACTAAATTTTCAAAACATTACAGAACTAGACATTTTTGTGTGATCACTACCAGCACTAGGAACTTAGCGTGGTTTTAGTAATCATCTGGTTACATGTAGACCTTTACTTAACAAAACAGTTAGGTGTGCTGAAATCAGACCTTAAAATACTTTGTGTGCATCAAGTAACTGTTATCAGTGACTT
Organism: Calonectris borealis; assembly: GCF_964195595.1. Taxonomy (NCBI): domain Eukaryota; kingdom Metazoa; phylum Chordata; class Aves; order Procellariiformes; family Procellariidae; genus Calonectris; species Calonectris borealis. The sequence continues at coordinate 49,439,338 of NC_134316.1, read as the reverse complement.
GCTCCAATATTGTGTTGAGAACCCATCGCACAAACACTTGTTGCATGTTGCATTTCTGAGGACTGCAAATGACCAGTTGGTATTCAAATTAACTGCTTATTTTGAGGTAATGATAAACTCCAAATTTAATTTTTGCATGCTAATGTGCAAACAGAAGAGCAGAAACAAAAATACATATCAAGCAAATTGATTTTTTTAATTTTGTTTTAAGAGAACAGGTTGAGTTAGAACAATGTGTTACACTTCCACATGTGTCATCTTCTGGTTTTGTTCACTAGGGCAGAACTATCATTGAGATCAGTTCTGTCTATGTATCCTCAGACTCTGAAAGTATTTAAACAATGATGTGTGTCAACTCTTTAAAGATATTTTGAAGAGAAAGAAATATTTTTATACTGCAAACTACTAATTCCATTTTCTCATTGCCTCACCTACATTTAAAAATAATTAAAGAAAATAATCTTAGAGGATTTAGTGGAAATGACAATGGAAGCAAACCTGTCACTTTAGGTGTGGCTTAGACACTTTCAAAATAGCTTGCTTTTAATTGGAAAATGATAAGGAAAACCTTTTTTATATACTTTTTCTCTTTACGTTTTGAAGTGTAGCTCTAATGTAGCCTAGTACATTGTTTCTGTTTGGATTTTCTTTTTCCTTCATTTATTTGGCAGGGAAGTGAATATAGTGTGAAAATAATGGAAGCTTCTTAAGCACTTTAAAGGAAGTCCTTTCCCTTAGATATTGTTTTTTATTAACATGGTCATCAAATATGTGGTAGTTATACAAGAGAAGGGTGCTAATTTTAGTTTGTTGGCAAAGTCTTACAGTTGTTGATTGTGTTCTGCCTTCATAAACTGTATTTGCAGGCAGTTGTTTTATTCACTATTTTTCCTCAGCAAATGTGTTCTTTTGCGAGCAAAGACACCATAATTTGTCTCTGCTGATCTATTTGAAAGAAGTTTGTCAGATATTCATAGCTCTCCAACGTTCCTAAGCATTTTGTAAAAAGTGACTGCTCGATAGAAATGATCCTTGTAGTAATGCCTCTTCTATTGGGAAAGCAGAGGGATGAATTCAGCACTTATTATACATTAAAGAATCCAAAGGGAAAGGAAGGTATTAAGAATACTCTAATCATCATATAACCTGTTACTGGCATTGGCAGCTGACTAGATATCATAACTTCTACCATAAGGCATAAATCCTGAGGAAAAGAGCTTTTGTTACATCTGTTGCTTACAAGGTACATTTTTGTCCTTAATAAAAGAAAATTTATTTTTAAGTCTTTAAATGACATCTTACTAAGCAAAAGTAATTTTAATGAATAAGTTTTTATAATGATTTTCACTTTTCTAATGAACGTTGAAACCTTCAGAGCCTTAAAATGGGTATTTTAAAATGAAAAAAATGTGGTATTTATACCACTACAAATTAAACTAACATTATCATTACTTTTCTAAAAACTGAATTATCCACAGAAAAAAGTAGAAAGAACCCAGTCTTTCTGAAAGACTGTCAGAAATGACAGTATCAATATAATCCGCTCTTTTTGTTGGTAACTGTATGCCAGGTTGGCCTTGGCCAGCTCCCCACCCAGCCCCTCCCTCACTCCCTCTCCTTGAGAGGACACAGGAAGAAAATAAGATGAAAAAGCATGTGGTTTGAGATAAGGACAGGGAGATCATTTACCAGTTCTTGTCATGGGCAAAACAGACTCAGCTTGGGGAAAATTAATTTCTACTGCCAGTTAAAACGGATTTGGGTAATGACAAAGACAAAACTAAAACAGTACCTTCCCCCTTCCCCATCGTTTTTCCCAGGCTCAACTTCACTCCTTCACTTCCGATTCCTCTATCTCCCCCCACCCCTTTCCTGAGCAGCTCCTTTCTGCAGCTCCTTCCTCCCCATGCTTTTCCCTTGCTCCAGCATGGCTCTCCACCAGCCACAGTTCCTTCAGGAAATATCCAACAACTCCAGCATGGGGTCCTCCGCAGGCTGCAGTGTGGATATCTGCTCCAGTGTGGACTCGTCTGGGGGCTGCTGGTCACTTCCACAGGCTGCAGGAGAATCTCTGCTCTGCCTGGAGCACCTCCTCCCCCTCCTTTTCTGACCTGGGTGTTCACACTGTTGTTTCTCACACTTTTTTTCCCTGCCTTCTCTGTTTTCTGACGTTTTTGCCTTTTCTTAAATATGCTTTTACAAAGAGTTTTTTTCTCAGCCTCATTGGGAGTTGCTTTTTATCTCGCAGCCTGTACAACTAAAATTATTATCCTTGTCTTTGCTATTTCCCTTTTTTGTTTTCTGACATCATTCTCTTCATTACTTGTTCTCTGACCTCCACAATATTGTCCCACTCTTGTCCATCAGAAATAGTCCATCAACTTTACTATTTTTCCTAACCATTCTGTCTTTATCCCACTTCCTCTGGTTTCCTCAGTTAAAAAACATATGCGTTCCTCATATTCATTTTTGGAATTAGCATATCTTCAAGTTCTTCTATAAGTTTTATTGCATCAGAAATAACATCTTCCTTTTAAAATGTGTTTTCTCTTACATCTCTATGAGGGAGGATAGTCTCTGTAATACCCTATTTGCTAGACTCTCACATTTAGTATGTTTTCTCTACATGACACCATTAAAAATGGTATGTATTTTGAGATCGAATGTATAGAGACACAAGAGGAAGATAACCTCCAAAAGCTATTATGGTTATTCAGTAAAGACCTCTGCATAACCTTGTGTTTACTTACAGGATTTGTTAATCCTCCATTTTGATGTGCACTTATCCTTGCTGAATAACAACATATTTAAGAAGGCAAATATAAGTCACTTGCCCAAACTCAGACAGTATTTGGAATAAAAAATAAAAATCATGAGCTTTATTCTCCTATAACCTAAGTCTATAACTGTAGACAACACTGTAAATTAAATATGTCGCATATGAAAATCTTTTAAATTTCTCATTTTGAACCAAGAAAGCTGCTGTTACCTTACAGACTCACATCTTTTTTGAAAAAACTATAAATAAATTAATTTATAAAACTTGCTTGTTTCCCTAAAGTAAATATCAATGGTTGTTTAAGGAATCTTCCATTCAGGGTAAGTGAGTAAAGAGTCTCATTTCAAAACTACTCATTAGTGGTTGTGATTAATTAGTGTGAAGAATAATGAGGTATTTGAAATGAGAGTACCAATAATTAAATTGATTGCATGAATTCTTGGATTAATAAAATCCAATTATTCTCATATGTAATTGGCACAAATTTTATTTGTATCTCCTTTTTAATAAGTTTGCTAATGCTATCGGAAAGTAAACAAAACAAACTAATTGCAAATGAATACAAAGTTCAATTAAAACTCAAAACCCTGCCAAGCCAGCTTTGTGTACAGATTAGTTCAAAGTCCTTATTTATCCATTCAATGCATACAAAGCTAATGGACACAACAATACTCATTTGTGAGTGGATGATATGGAGAAATTGGAACAGCATCTTTCATGCCTGTGGAGAGAACTAGAGGTTTCTGGGGTTTGTAATGGGGCAGATTTTTCAGATTGAGAGATCATAGCATTTTTACTTGTTACATGAGGAATTATAGTTGCTTTTATAGAATAGGTAAGATTGGTGCCCAGGAGCTAAAGCCAGTTTACAACATTCCAAGAAAGCAGGGGAATTTATTTATTTTGATGTCAAGAAGTCTAACTAATTGATTCCCCTTTGTTTCTGCCAAGAAAACAGGTTCTGTTTTGCTAATCATCACTGGAGAATAAGATGAGAATGATCAAGGAAGAACTGTTTATAACAAGAACAGCCTGAACTAAAATTAAAAAATGTCTCAAAAAATGTAGATATGGAAGATAAAAAAAAAAGAAGTCAGATGCTCAATGGGACTTACTGAATACATTATTAAAAGAGTAACACTTGTTTAAGGATAAGAGGATGGGTGAAAAAAAGAGAGGAGAATTTTCTTTATATTTTAAGGTTATTTCTATTTGTTTTGTGAGAAATTCATGACAGCCTAACATGCCAGCTCTCTCTCTGTGAAGGTAGTGAAGGAAAAGGAGGACGATATCACGGTAAGCTCTATTATAGAAACATCTATTCAGGAAAGATGTGAATAATGTGTTTGGGTATTTTTTCTAAACAACTGCAAGGATCATTCACAAAGTAGGACCTGGTGATAATAGGAACCTTTAATTATTGAATATCTGTTAGAAAAGCAAGGTTTAGAGAACTCGAGATGTTCTTGGAATATCCTGGGATCAGCATTATCATAAACTGTAGGAAATTATTAGGAGATGAGCTACTTTAGATTTAATTTTGACCAAAAGTGTTAGAATAACAATAGACATTAATTTCAATAGTGTTTCTAATTTTAAGGAAAGAAAGGAGTGATAACAGTGAAATGAAGACAATGGAATTCAGAAAAAGCAGAACTCAACAACCTGAGAAAACTGGTTGTTACAGACTTGAGAGACTATTCTAAGAGATAAAGGGTTGTAGCAGAGCTGACAGGTACTGAAAGGAACCATATTAATTCAACAATGGTAAACTGTCCCATATCAAGAGAAAGACAAGAATCTTAGTAAAAGATCAGTAGACTGCATCAGGAAATCTTGAGTTTTCTAAAATTAAAAAATTAAGATTAAGATTCCCTTCCCAAAGAAGGGAAACCCGGATTTGAAGAAGTAACTTAGGCTTATAGGAATGAAATAATAAAAAAAAAACCCTAAGACATGAATTTACATCCAAGAAAGGACTTAAAAGAAAGCAATAAAATGTATAGAAAATAAAGAAAATATGTCTGTTCCTGGATGGGAGGATATAATTGCTGATGAAGAGAAGGCTTAAAACATTCAACTCCTTCTTAACCTCAGTCTTGGCAAAATAGGTTAATTGCAACCACATAATTGATGGAATTAACTTTAGCAGTGAAATAGAGTACTACAGGATGAAATGCTGCATTTTTTTTTTTTACCACATTTGAAACTCAGGTTTTATTAACCAGTGCCAGGAAAAACTCAACAGCCTGATCACAGCAAGAAAGGCTCTTCCATTATGCAGTTTTATGGTATATTTTATTTTATTTCTAAAAAAACTATTTATTTGCTTTCTAACAAAGTAACGCTTTTGTCTTATTTGAGGGTCTCCAAACTCAGAATACCACCATGAGTCATAGTAGACACTATTATAAACTGAATTAGGAATTACCATTTTTTTTCATGCCAGATAAAATGGCTATTATTACTTGATTTTTTCATTGTTCTTATTCAGTATTTGTGTAAGCGTGGCGAACCATAACGGGCCCCATGTTACCTGTGCTTATTTAGAAATATCTAAAGACAGTCCATTCTCTGAAGATTTTTACTTTTACACATTTGAGAAGTTCATTGCACTTATATGAATAAATACACATAAGTATTTATAAAATATAGTGCTGAATAACAAAGGTAAATTAAGAGTGAAGGAAAGAAGACCACCTTTTTTGAGAGGAAGAATATAAAGACTAAGTATATATAGGTCGTTTTGCACGTATTAGATAGCAATGTTCTTTAGGCTTTTTGTCTTTTTAATGTATTGTAAATCTGCATGTAAATATCTATGATTAAACAAACAAATAACTGCTCTAGAAAACTGTCTGTTCAAACTGTCTGAGACTGTGACGAACAATAACAACCACATACATTTTGGTATGTTATTGCTTTCTCTACTGCTTTATTAATCCATAGATAGTGTACCATGATTTTGTTGTTTTGCCACTGCTGCTGTTCAAATACATTAATTCCTTTTTTAGATTTCTTATATAGAGAAATAGTGAGTTTCTAAAGTTGTCACAAATACACAAGCCTAATGCCTTACTTGATCACTCAAAGTCCATGGCAAAAAATACACAATCCTAAAGAAAGATGGTCTGATACCATGCTAGAAGATATTACTGCTGCTAAGTTTAATAAAATAAGATTAACTTGCTGTCTTTATCATGATCAAGATCACATTCTTATAACAATCCAAAATGACACACTGAAAACCACTACTGAAATGCAGAACTTGGAGACTTGATACTCAGTTCAGTAAAAAACTCTCTTCTGCTGAAAGCTACTTGCTCCTGTGTGGCACTCAGACCATATGCTGTCTTTTCTGTGCAGTGAGGTTGAAGACACGTTTCCAACTCTTTGAAACAGCCCCCAGCATAACTTCGGTGTCAGAGCAAGCCCCCTTAGTTTCTTCCTCCCTGAGACTGTACCTTCGGTAGCTGTGGTCTTGCCTGAATTCTCCAAAGAGTCCATAGGAACAACTGTGCTAAAACTCCTAGAGTTTGTGAAAAAATAATGTGACCAGAAGTAATGACACTGATTCACAAAACCTTTTCAAAACAAAGCAGTGTTTATTAGTTAACTGGAATATACAAAGTCCTGCTGTTTGCATCAGCAAGCCAAACCTTAACTTAGACTGGCTTAGCAAAGTTGTCTGCCTTGCTTGCCCAAAAAATCTTAATTTCTCTGTCTGATCTGCTGTAAAAGTTAATAGCCAAGCTGTTCACCCTTGGCTTCCTGGTTCCCGGTTCTTAAAAGCATGATGTCCAGTCATTGTCCCCCAAGATGGGTGGATAGCTCTTCAGTTCCATTCAGAGCAACTGTATGCTATTGCTCTGTTTTTCACTTTTCTCAGTCCTCTTAAAAAGGAATGCTCTCCTGGTAAGATTTAAGTCATTCAACTCTGGTGGGTAATTTTACAGTCAGATGAGTACATTCAGTCAATTATTTTGTTCAGAAAAGCATTACAAAACATCTCTATATTGTACATAGGTATTTTCATTTTCCCTACAGAAGGGAAGAAGTAAATAACTTTTGTTGCAAAGAAAGCTTAAAAGTGAGAGTTCTAGAAGTTCAATCATTAAAAGAGCTTATAAAAGTTTAAAGGCCAGATTATATTAAAACATCATAAACTTTAGCTTCTTGTTAATTCCTGGAACCTGAATAGTGACTTGGGGAAGTAGACAGATTGACTTTTATATTGTATAATTTTCAGTTAAAGCTGAATTTTTCATATTAAACATGAACACAACTTTTAAACTTATAGAAAGAAAAAATGATGTTAAAGTCACAAATTATGTGTTGATAACATTCAGCCATCGTTTCTCTCTGGTTTTTTTAAAGCTTACTCACATGAGTCACACAGATGCATTCATATGGAGGTTTATTTTCCTGGTGCTGCATTCTTGTGAAGGCACAAAGATGTCTATGCAGCCACCTATAAGCTATATTAATGGGACATTTGGAATACTGTACATTTTAAATACTGGTGCAGAGGTTGTCACTAGTTGCCATGAATTTGGCAAATTCTTGGTCTTCCATTTGAGTGAGGTACAAATCACTCATAAGCATGTCTGATAAATAAGTAATTATTCAAAAGCCCAAAACATTTCTTATTTTTTTCCCCTATTATTTGCACTTACTAAATGGAAGCTGCCATAGGAATATATCACTTACTAGTTTTAAAAACTGTACAATTCCTCTATTTTACTCTCAAGTTGACCACATAAGTGCAAATTTTGCCTCCTCACTCTGTAACTGCCTAAATTCCAATAGCTCTTTGAAGAGGTTGTACAAAGCCAAGGTTTATGAATTATAATTCGTGAAGTCTCTTTTAGAGTGTTGTGCTAAGGGTACAGTGTCCATTAGCAGAGGCTAAAGAAAACACAGTTTGAGAACAGTACGCTTTTTCTACTAAAGGATACCAAAAATAATCTACCAAGGATATTATTTTTCTACTAAAAGCCTTTCCTTACACTTTTCTTGACACTTTTCTATTCCCAATACATGCAGCCTTTCAATGAGCATTTGGTTAGCTCCGAACATTGAAAATAACATGACAATTGCAACATGCTAACTATCATTTGGAGCAGTGCTTTAATTCTAAAATCAGATGCAAGCTCCTATCTTCCAAATTCCATTAGGACCAGCTCCATTGTGAAAAGTAGGTGGTGTTTCAAGCATGATAAGCCTGTTTTGTAATTAGGATTTAACCAAAGAGCTGATCTAAGTAGGCTCAACTGTATCCTGATTTCGGTTTATTGTCAGAACAATAAACAAAACATCATACACATGTATTAGTATAAGTTAGCAATTTAGGATGAATAGGAATAGAGGACATATAGTATGGCACTTTATGACAGAGCCCTCAAATACTCCCATTCTGCACTCTTTATTGTATCACCATCTGCAATGAAATGTGACTGTTAGTCACTAACTAACGTTAGTTAGCTAGTCCATGGTTTAAATCACCCTTTCTCATTAAGCTCTGTGCAGCTGAGCCATTTGACCTTTATATTCAAGGTATATAAAATAATAGGATCTTATATTCTCTAGCTAGTATACTTTAAAATAAAGTGTCAGGAATAACCCCTCTCCCCCACACCCACACCCCCAAGCCTGCTGTTTATTTTATTTATTTATTTATAACACACACACACAGAACCTTCATGTTCCACAGAAGAGGGCAGCTGCAGGTCTCCCATTTGGACTTGTGTTGCAATAAAATGTCTGATAATTGCATGTTTTGTTTTCTTTATTCATTCAAGGAGATCACAAAGTCCAAAAAAGAGCACAAAAGTTTACTGTGATGTTTTGATGCTAGACCAAACAACAAGAGAGGAAAAACATCAGTTTCTAATTAGAACAGTGCAAATATATTGATTTCTTTCTGGTCTTGCTGCTGAACAGGTTAAATTGACATGAAATATTTTTCTGTATGTGGTTTTAAAGTGTATTTGTAAAAGTTTGAGTTGTGGAATGTTGGTGCCTCAAAATTTCTTCAATAACCAGTGGTGAGAGGTAGCTTCTTTCAGGGTCTGAATAACCCTTGGAGAAGCCTTTCATTGTTTAATGAACATAGAAAGAGCCTAGAAAAACTGGTGTTCATAGGACAAAATTAGCTTTTGTGAACAACCTTTTCTTGTTGAAACAAGACCTACCAGCTATCAATTCTTTTTTTTTTTAATTTGGGCCAAGCCAGAATGCCTTATTTTTAAGTGATTACAGTAAAGTCAAGTGTCAAAAGGCTAAATGCTCATGGCTAGATTCTCTAGTCCACTGAGTAACAAATTGCGTATTAACAAACCTAGGTCGTATTTACTTGTCTACACAGGAGTCTCACAGCTCCTGGCGCAGAAGACAGCGTGGATTCAGTTACCCACGTTCAAAGCTGTGTAGCGAAAGTGGGAACCAGCATTCCTGTCACACTGCTGGGGAATCTGGTAATTAGAGTTCACTTTTTATTGATGATTTTTATTTTTATTTTACCTACCTATCTGATTATTTTTTTATCAACCTAAATCTCAAATGCTTTGAAAGTTTCAAAGCGAAGTTAACTGATCCAACACTCAAAATAATAACTTTTTGTTTCAGTCGAAGCTCTTCAGTTGATCAGACACATGCTATTTCAGTCACCTCACAATTACATTTTTAGGCTACTAACCAATTGATAAAAAGTCTCCGAAAAAACAAAACACAGACGAGAAGCCCTCTAATACAGCTGCAATCCTAGTGTCTAAATGAAACCACAGAAGCACGAGGTTTGGAAGAACGGTTGTGTGCTACGTCTGAGTACTGTTAAGGGAGGCCAATATTAGAATTTAGACGAGTGTTATCTTTGCTTTTGATAACACAGCAGAACATACAAGACATTTGTCAAGTCATAAACCAGATCCTGATTCTCTTAACAGAGGTTGTTGACATTCATAGAGTAGCTCTCAATTAATACTAGTGGGAGGATAATGAGTCAGTTTTGTTTTCATTCAGGATAAATTGCTAACACGCAGATTTAAAAAAAAAAAAGGTTTGTCTATGTTTGGGATGAGATTCACTTTACCCTTCTCCCTGAAAGTTTCCCTTTGAAGAAAGATATACACTTTTTTTTCCTGCCTAAGGTTTTATAATAATCTGTAGTTGTCCAGAGGGTATAGGGTGAGTCATGAGAACTTTCTCTGTAAATATTCTGGTTTTGAAACATTTTCCTAGGAACTGTCAGACACGACGTCTAAACTTTCCGTAGTAGATGCACATACAGTGCTTTGCCACAAGATCACATCTCACTTTTCTTCCTGAAAGGGATGGTCAGTTAAAATGTAGGCATGAACGATTAAGATGTGTTCACAGGATCCTACCTTACATTTATATCTTTCAGATTCACAAGGTTATGTAAAGACCCAACCCCATAAAGCAATGAATGTCTTTCTCAAGGACTGAGAACTCTCAGCTCATATTCAAAAACGACGTTCCAGCACCATGAAAATAAATACAATATCAATGTTTTAATAGGCAGAGTCAGTATACAGGAAGATTGCTGTAACTATATTAGCACATATTCAGAACCTATTTCACACCTTTATGTTTAGGAAGGTACAACACACTTGACACCAAAGTGAGTATTTCAAACAGAACTGTTAACAGGATTTATGACAGGACTCTTCACAAAACATATTTAGCAATAAGTTACTAAAAATACAGCAATGAAAAGATGAAGACTTTAGCTGGATGATCTGTATAGCACTAAATCTGCAATCCCCAACTCCTCTGTCTGAGATAACAGAGTCCTTTAAATCAACAAGACGGGGAAATGTGCAAACACAATACACGTTACAACACAGACACATCCTCTCTGCTAGCTTCACATCTTATATAAAAGGAAAAAAAAAAAGGGTCAGACACAATACTTGCCATGTTCTCCTTTAATTCTACTTCCAGCCCTTGAAACACACATTAAAATTAAAGCCCTGATGAAACATTGATGTGTTAACTCTGCTATAAACTGTTCCTTATTAACAGCATGGTCCTTTGTTACATTTCAATAAGCTTTTAAAATCAATAGCTGTCAGTTGCACCAGTGGAAGTTATATTAAAATTTATCTGGTGTGTTTCTTTTACATACTGTGAAAGAACTCTGTGGAGTTTCAACAAATCCTTTGCTTGTTTTCTGTTGAACAGATATTGGTGACCTCTACAGAAGGAAAATCTAATTCAGGATCCAGTGACATCCATCACTTTGCCACAGTAAATTATTGTGGGTTAGTTCACAGCTGAATACTTCAGTGGAACTTAAACCTGCCATTTTACCCTGAGTTACCCCAATACGCTAGTGTTAAATAGATGCAGACTCACAGAGGAGTACTAGGTAGAAAAGAAACATTTTTCCTCATTTAGTCCAGTCACAATTTCCATAACAGCAAGGGCAAAAAGACAAGACAACACATAATCTAACATTAAAAAGTATACAAGAGGTGCTCTCACCTATGCTTCTCAAAGCTGATAGACTTTGCATTCAGTTTTTAGAGCCCATGAACACATCATTTAGACGAACAGCAGAGATTGTCTTGATGACTCTTTTACACCTATGCACAGCAGATTTCATTGCTCCCTGGAGGGGCTGCAGCTGAGGTGTTTCAAGGTGCTTCAGAGACATAGGGTAAGGATAAGCCATGCTGAATACTAAGGTATTACTTAAATAGGGTATACTAAAACTACATTACCAATGACACTCTGCCAGCACTTGTCTGTGAAGAGATCACATCCTGTACTTGTGGTCAAAAAAACCCTTAGATCAGAATGCTTTCAGGGCTAACTTGTGCCCAACCCATGAGTTAACCGTACACAAGTTTTGATTAAGCCACTAAATATGACAAGCCTGAAAAAAGGCTAGGTATGGTTAAAAAAATCAGAAACATGAAGAGACTTGAATCTTGCATTATTTGTGTATGTAAAGTTCTGTTGAATTCATATGGGTCCCTCTGAAACATTTTCGTAAGATTTCTGTATGAACTTCAGGTGAAAGAAATCAGGACCTCTTTCCTGTCCTTGACTTAATATCTTACATTTTTTGTATTATATTTTTATATTATACCATATAGAAATGTAGCCTGAATTGATTATAGATATCCCTTTCCTTATTACCAAATTCTACTTGGCATTGTTGTTCTATTCATTTACTAGTGAAGACGGTTTCCTTTCTGGTCAATGTTTGGAAGTTTAATTTGCTTTAGCATTACTTTCAAATTAATTTCTTGCTGACTTTTTATCTACTTAGTGACAGTGCTCTAACTCTTGGAGCCAAAAAATCCATTTTTTTTTTATTTGTTTGGATTGATAAATTTGAATAATAAAATGGGAATAGCTTCTAGGGAATAAGGGAGAAAGTATGACTGTGGGTTTTGTGTTGCTCTTGTAAGTACACACAGTTGCAGTTAAAATATCTGCAGTATTTTCATTGGTGTATCCTAGTCATATCATAGTATGCAGACAGGGGAGAAAAATTTTACCTGAGTTGGAGAGTCCCTTCACTCCTCGTTAAAGAGACTCTTCACTCCTTGTGACAATGATTGAAATTGTGACTACTCAATAGTCTCTGAAAATCAGAGATTAAGCACAAGAGGAATAATTAATCTTTCACGGATGTCTTTAGTAAAACTCCTACTAATTCCAGTAGAATCAGAATCTGGCTTTCAATCAGCAGGTTTGGTCCAACAGTAAATAGTCCAATTCCTGCTGTTTGATACTTCCAATTAAAAGGTTAGTCATGCTCCAAAAATAATGTAAATGCAAGTAAAGTAAAGGTTAATCTTCCTCTCAGGATTACATTGTCTCAAGGTTAAACATGCAATTTCTTTAAAGAAGATGTGTTCAAGCACGCATAACCTGGCAGTACTTGGAAGAACATCTGGAAATATTGGTTTAAACTGGGTAATGCATTATTAATTCCAGAGAATAAAATAGAAAAATTAAGGTAGCTTCCTGACAAATTAAGCTGAGACATAATTTATCTTCTGTACTTTGTTCAAAGGACAGAAAGCCAGCTTAAGTGTATTGGCCAGCGTTGTGTAGCTCTAGCAGTTATGTAGAGAAAACTACTATTAAACTAGATTGTGTCCTTTGGAAACCACTGTTAGTAAAGAATAAAATGTTTCTGTCCAGCTCCCAGTTTGCTACTGGAGAATTATTTGCTGTTGTCACATGTCACCTTTACTACTTCAAAATGGCCGTTTAGCTAAACTGAAAGAGATTTGAAATCAATCTTTACTCATTCTTCTTATAATCCCTCTTCATTCACTACTATATATTCAGAGTTGCCTTGTATGCCGAGACAAGGACTTTGCAAGAGATTTTGGAGTGGCTTGGGTTTTCTAACCCCCTCCATAACTTGCAGTCCACTTAAGGGCACTAACCATTTTCAGTAATGTTAAATATAGTTCTGTTCTTTTCTTTTCTGACAGTATTTCAGAGTCCTGATATTTCGCACTATATTTCTAGCTTTCTGGCCACTCGTGCAGGAATTCAACATGAAAAAAGTGGCTTTTTCACTACCTTTAAAGTTTGCCTCTTTTCTTCATTTACTAAACCAAGGAAATACTTTCCTCTTAAACATCCTTCTTGTCCTTATTCTGCTTACCTTATGAAAAATACATATGCTAACAAATCTACCCTTGCATTTACCGTCATAGTGGTCTGTATTTTGAAGATGCAGACTGAAACAAGTCTGTTAGTTCCCTGACTCTGGGTTGCTTATGATCCATACCACAATAAAATAAGAAAATAGCAAGGACACTGTGTCATTTGGGAAGTGGACAGCATGTCTAGTTATCGGTGAAAGTGGTCAAAACTAGGCAGACATTATCTCATTGAACATTTTACATAATAAAATACCAGCTGGTAGACAGAAAACAAAATCCCATACTTGGGAAGAAGTTAACTAGTGGCTGACTTCCAAAATATGATCCAATAATCAAAACAATAAAATATAATAATAAATGTAAAATAGAATCATTATTATTCTAACACTGACTGGAGAAGGGAGGCGGGCAACATAAGGCAAAGTGAACATCTGAACTGAGAATCCATGCATCCTTACATTTCTTCTGTTTTGTAAGAATTGTCAGTGGAAACTTGGAAGTATAAGTTTTCTGGCCACTTGAGAAGACTAGCTGGGGACGTACATCATATGGAAGAAGTAAACTGAAGGTCCACCTCTGGATGTAAGACTCTTAGTTAAACATTAACTAGGTTCTTGATTACTGAATCCAATCCAAGGAGTAATTGTATACTCTAATGAGTGGGAGACACAGCTCAATTATTAAGCTAAACTAAGAATTTTTCTCAGAAAGAGCATAAAGGTACAGCTCGAACAATAATCCCTAACGCTGCATAGATCTGATAAGAGGAATATCAGCAGCACAATTTCGTTAGTGTGGAAGATTGGATAACACAATGAGAAATGTATCGATACCAAAAATCTTATTCCATTTGTTCTAAAACCTCTAGTTTTAGAATATGAACTAAAGATTTTTGATATCAGTACATTTCTTACTGTGTAAGTTGCTAATTTCCTGATCTAGTCTTTACTGTGTTATATCCTAATAATTGGGGCATATTTTATTTTCTGAAAGAAAGAAGTAGGTGGAGAATAAGAACTTGAATATCTGTGGGTTTTTTGAAACATTAGTATGACAAATAAGTCATACATTCAGCAAAACTTTATCCCCTGAAGAACACTGACAAAACATACTAGTGATTGGAAGGCAAAGTCTACATATTCATCTATTTATATGCTTTTTAAATCTCAAAGCATAATGTCACTGAAAGGAAAAAAAAGCAAAAGGAGAAAAGAAACAATTCAAAAGAAAAGTTAGTTTGAAGCAGAGGGGAAAGAAGTTGAAAAGGATTTTCCATGTAAAATATTAACCATCTGCGAAATCTTTGTTTGCTGCAATGTTTGGATATTAAAACTGACTTACCATGATACATATTACAATAAACTAGGGGGAAAAAAAAACAAGTTCTTTTGGCTAAAAGAAAATAAAACAATGCAGACTGAAAAGCATGCAAATAACTGAGTCTATACTCTGTATCTCATAGACAAAACAAGGCTACAGTTTCTCTGTCATAAGCCACTTACACAGGTGTAAAATATATCAAGAAAAACAAAGCTATGTGAATTATTGTCGTCACAGTCATCTTATCTCCCTTATTGCTTGCTGGGAGTCAAAAGCCTGCTAAGTCATGTACTGTTCAAGCTGAAGACCAACAAAATGTTCATCACTCCTGGAGCAATTTGCTCACAAGTGCCGTTGTTTGTTACTTTTCTGACTTTTGAAAGATGCTCTAGGCTCTTGAAGTAATTGACATTTAGCACTTATGAAGTACTGAGACAAATTCCTTTAGTAACCCACAGCCAAAGTCAGGAATGCATCGAATAAGAATATCATGAGTCATATCTTTAGCATTATGGATGGTACATTGAACTAATTCAAGTGTAAAATAATCTTTAACAAAATCTTACAAAGTCACAAACTGGAATTTAAGTTTAAAAGTTAAAATCAGATAGGAGAAAAATACAGGTTTTCTATATGTCTTGTTAGCCCTTTAGATTTCCCAAACTGAGAAATTTTTAAAATGTAATTTTATTACGTTGAAATTACTTTTATATTGTGGTATCACTTTTTTTACAGTATCACTTTTTTCTTTTTTTTTATTCTTTTGTTTTGTTTTATTTTGGGGTTTTGGCGGTTTTTTTGGCTTTTTTTTTTCCCCCAAGCTTATGGTGCAAATTTCAAATTGTCTGCTTCCACCATAACAAAGAAAATAAAAGAAGGCAGCTTAAAACTCTAACCAATGCCAAATCTAACATGTGATCAATAATGATTCTATAAAGTATTTGTTAGGAACTGCAGCACAATCTCACCTTTTTCTGCTGTTGCATTAGGATAGAAAATTTTCCGTAATATTCTACCCTATAAAATTATTGATATGCATTGTTAAACAGGTCTTCACCCAGGAGAAGTCTTTCTCTCAATAGCAGGAAAAGTGACTGCAATATACCCTGTAACTTTCTCACATGGTTTTCTGAAAATTAATTAATTAATTAATTAATCTTGATTTATAGTTTCTTTGGAACTACAGCATTCTCATTGTCACGTTAAAGCCTTCATTACCTTTTTTTTCCCCCCCCTGTGCATTCTTTATGGTTATTTAAAATGTTTGGGGGGGGGATTATGAGCATTATATAATAACATTGATCTGTCAGCCTCTGCAACTTGATAGTAATGTCTTTACCAGCTCAACAGAAAGCATTTTGCAAGTGGCTTTGTGAAATCCTACTGTACAAAACAGAGTAGAGTCCTCCCTGGCTTCAGTTTTTCTGCACAGCTGACTTCATTTACAACATTTGAGCAAGACTTGCAACATCAGACCATATGTTTGATAACGGGAACATTTGCAGTAGGGCAAAGCCTGGGTGTATATTGATCACTTGGCTGCTGGGTCCTACATCTGCTGTAACAAAGAAAATACATGTCTAATGCTGCACCTCATCTAAAAGCAAAATTAGTACTTCTGAAATGGTAACAGTCCAACAGATTGCCAGATATTTCAAGGACTACTGCCAAAATCTGATCAGCAGAGGATCTGAAGCAAGGATCAGCTTTAATGGGGTTGAAGTTCCTTGTGTAACTTTGAAGAGAAAAACGTTGCTGCCATGTATTTCTTTCAGAAATAGAATATAGAATATAGAAAATTGCTATAATATTCTTTGGTACAAAAAGTAACTGCATAGTACGTTGTAAAAAAATAACAATGCCTTACCTTTTATATCACTTTCCTTCTAAAGATTGAAGTATATTTTAATGCTGAATAATGAAATTTCACAACACCCTTCCTAGATTCAGATATATGAGGAACTCAGACGGGAAAGTAAACATACTTGCAAAACTCTACCAGGGACAAAGCAAAGATACTGGGAAACCTGAGTCGGTGCTTTGTGGGTGTGGGGGTTTTGTTGTTGTTTTTAGTTCTTTGGTTTTTAGTTTTAAAAAAATCCTTGTCACTTAGGTTTTTTACATTTTTCACTATTAAAACAAATAAAATAATAAAATAGATTTCTTTTCATGCCTGTTTTTATCTCTTTCTGTTCTTTTCAAAATAGAAGCTTCTAATAGCTTTAAGTGTCTCCCTTTTCCCTTTTTTTTTACCTTTTTTAAATAATTGAGATTTTATTAATCAAATAAAGGAATCTACACTGCATAGCTATGGCTCTTTCTTCTCTGATTTATAACAGACACAATAGTCATGTGGATTTAAATTTTTATCGTGTTCCAGAGATTCCAGAAAACAAGTTCAAGCCTAAATCAGTGTACTTGATTTTACTTGCATTCGCTGACATAGTAAAAGAAAACTTCTGACCAGAGGATGATACTGTATACTAGTGCTGAAAAGAACTAACAGAAAACTAACAATTCAATCATTTAAAATCTTGTTTAAAATGTAAAAAGTACCAGATCATACCAAGGAAAACAGTCTGAAACACTAGTCCACTTTACATAAGGAATAATATGAACCCAAGCGTGCAAGTGTTATAGATGAGTATATAGATTATATTTTTTCTAACATGAATACACCCATAGCCCTTAAAAAAGTTAAGAATATTAAACACTTGGTATTTTTGAATGTCAGTATTAAATTTTTTCTGCAAGTGACTCTAAGAAAATTGTTAACTTACATATGGGTTGTGAGAGAGGAAAGAAATGCCTCTCCTTCTTCAGTCATAAATATTTAGAGCACTAGGCTGGAGCAGAGCTTAGTTGTCTACCAACTCTTAAAATACTCCAATCACAGAGAGTTTGCAATTTTTCCAGAAATCTGATTCTTTATGAAAAAAACTCTCCTATTAATGTAAGTCTCATCATATTTACTGTGAGCCACAGTTTGTTCACCTCTTGGCTAACAGCCCACTGAGAGCACTTACGACGTTTGCATTCAGTCTTCTCATCCTTACACTTAGCAGCTCCCACTCTTTTGATCACTCCCTGAGCATCATACTTATTAGACTTCTACTCACACTCAGTCCAATCCTGTGTCCTCAATCACCCTTCTTGAAGTGCTAGTCCAAAAACAGGACTCCAGCTAAAGTTGTGTGAATATTCATAGAAACTGTACTTTGTTTCAAAGCTGCCACATGCCTTTTCTTTTCACAAAAAAGCATAACCCTGTGGTCAGCTTGTGGACAACTAAATCTCCTAAATCTTTTTCTGCAAAGCAGCTGCCTAGCCAGCTGTTCTTGTTTACTGCTTCCCCTCTATACACGAGGCCTTTCACTTTGCCATAGGAGGAAATGAGATGAGATTGATAGGATTTGTTCTTGGCTAATCAGTATTTGCTGTCAATCATTTCCTTGTTTGCTTTTAGGAAGTGTTTTTCTTTTAAAAACGTTTGGTAATGTAACAGTAACAAGTGTAGCAATGTAGTACCAAGGAGTTATTTTTTATGAGAAGTTGCCTTATGTCTACATATGAAGTCCTATAATACGTACACAAGTACGCCACTGGTGAGCTTGAATCAGCTTCCCTCTTGAAGGAGCAAAGATCAAAATCACACACTAAGGCACCAGATAGATGCCGCACTTGCAATATGGGCACAAGGTCCTTTAATAGTTAACTCTCTATGCATGCACGTTGCCCAGGACCAGCAAATTTTCAAATATTTTTCTAGATAAAAAGCAGTATTCTAGAAGCACAATAGACCCATGTGAGATCACTGCACATTGAAACCCAATCCTTCCCTCTTTCCACTGTTTCAGTAAGTAACATAAATACACCCAGCCACAACATGGAAGGAAATTGAGGCAGTTACAGCTTTTTTTCTGAGCAGCCTGTGATGGACCTTATCAGATTCAGCTGACTTGAAAACAGCCACAATATTTAAATTCCTTTTAATCTTTTCTTATGAAAGTTTTATATCTTTGTGTCTCACATTAATTGTGCTTCCCACCTGTGTTGCTGTTTTTGTGGGTGTGGCTAATATAGGAAGACAATAAAAGTATTAGCCTGCTGGACTTCATTTTATTATAGTTTGTCTGGTGAATGGATATTTTCTTGGGCTTTCTTTTGTTGCCTGTGTTCTGGTTGATTGATTTCTACATGATTTTTATTATTTGATTTTTTTTTTTTTTGCTTGCTGGCTGTGTCCTAATTATTTGCATATGTTTTTAGAATAGGACTTAATTAAATTGAAAGTGGAATTCAGATTAGCTCAAAATACTTGAAATATGCAATAAATCTACAAGCAAATCTAGAACCTAAATCTTAAGAAAACCTAAGTAGCAATTCAAAACTTGAAATTAAATAGGAAAAGGTAAAGTTTCTGTAACTGCAGTGTTGAATCACTTCATTGTTTTAAACTACCCTGTTTCAAGAGAAAGTTAGAAAGAAAGAAGACCTATTGAAGGTAAGCAAAAGCTGTACTATTACACTAGTCAGGTGGAATATATGTGACAAGAAGAAAATGTGATTAAAAAGTGTTACAGAACACTTAATTCCTTTCTTGAGTAATACAGTGAATGCAAGCTTATGGTTAATACATTTTAGAACTTCCCTGAAAACAAGAATTTTCCTGAAGCTTAACGCAAAATATTAAATCATAAATATAGTTAAGTTTTATTTTATTCTGTTCTGCCAGATTAATGGTGTAACTTCTCATGTGTTCTATAGCATACTGTATATGTATAAATGAGTTTGTCTACTCTATGCACACCTCAACATAACACATTCCGAAATAATTCTTTATTTCTAATCTGCAAAAGAGGAAAAGGCACCAGGAAATATTATTTGATTATGGGCACAATCCTTTTTGATCTAAATAAGACATACTGGTTTACCAAAAGCAGTCCATTTTGATCTCAAGTATTTTGGATGTAAACATAGGAAACTTAGAAATAAAATCTATGTTTTATGAGAACAGAGGTATTATACGCAAAAGCAAGGAGGAAATACATAGTGCCAAAAGACAGATGTTTGGGAAGTTATTCTATGGCATGAGAAAAGAGTAGGATTTAAATGTCTTCCTTTCCAGATTTGGTGATCATGCAGTTTTCCAACTTTTACAAGCTCTACTCACCAGTTCTGATGAATATATAGGGAGTTTTGGAATCGTTTTATTGCGGAACACCAAGAGTTCAGGGCAGTTTCTGATTATAGCAGTTTCTGAGTGGTTGACTCAAACTGAAGTTTGTTCTCTGAGATAAATTACCAGGGGAATGCTATTGGGATCTGTGCTGGAATATATGTTACTCAGTATATTCAGATATCTTCTAGTAAAAGGGGCTAATAGTGAATTGACAAAGTTTCCTGATGATATGAAGTGATTCAGACTAACCAAAACTACAACTGACTGTCATGAGTTAGTCTTTTACTGATTGACTTGGCAATGAAATGGCAAATGAAATTCAGTGTCAATAAATGCAAAATAAGGCACACAGGTGAAAACAATCTTGTACAACTGTGAAGCTCTAAAATGGATTTTTTTTTTTTAATTGCTTAAGAAAGTGATTTGGTGAGTCACTATCAGCTGATGGTCAAATTCAGCAATGGTCAAAAAACCTCAAATAGAACATTAGTAATTATTAGCAAAGGAATTGAGAACTAAACAGCGTAACTGTACCTCTGAATGAAGCAAAATCTAGAGTATTGCATACATTTCTTTCAAAATAGATACAATAGAGCTAGAAAGATATGGAAAAGGCCAGGAAAATGCTGAACTTATGGAAAGGCTGGTGTATGAGGTAAGAGCTATTTAACTTTGAAAAATAGATGAGGGGAGAGGGAAACTAGTTATGAACACTTTGGAAAAAGAATAAATGTTTCTCCCAACACAGAAATTGCAGCAGGGAGGGTGCAGGGATAGAAGTTTCATATTTCTTTAAGAGGTTTAAAGGAGATTTTTTCTCTTTCCCTACAATATGCAATAGTGATTACTGCAACTTGCTGTTGTTTACAATTATATGAATGGGTTAAAAAAACAAAATAGACAATTTCCTTGAAGAAAAGTGAGTAGAGATTATTACATGCAAAACATGCACTGATAGGGATATGACCCCCCCCTTTAGGATAATCCATGTGATCTATATTTCTGGGAGCTAGCAAGATATAGAAAATCACCTGTACTCTTCATGTACCTTTTCCTGAACCATCAGCTTCTGGTTACTGACAATGACAACACAGCAGGTTAGATGGACCATCTTTCACACAGCACAGCTTATTCTTGACTATTTTTGACTGAAATATAGTCACAATATTAACATTTTCACTGATTTCAATTAGTTGACTTGCTTTTGTAATGAATAGGTTACCCTTGATAAACAAAGACATTATGCTATTCATGCTTCTTCAGAATATTTAATTTATTAATCTTAGTTATTTGAAGAGAGTTTTAATATAGGCATGGGAAAAGAAAGTTTAATGGGTGCATGTTGCCTATTTTTGTGGGAACACTAGGCATTTGTAGTGAATGATGGCAAGAGACAGCTAAAAGTACCCCTTTCTCTAGGTTCTTTCTACCAAATGTAACATTTATTTATTTTACAGTGTCCAAATCTGAATAAGGTACCCTGTATTAGAATTTATGGCCAGATTACATACATGTAGCAATATGTTAAGAAGAAAAGAGTAGAAGGAGAATCAGAGGGAAAATATATAGTATCATGTCATAGTCACCTGGGGGAGGGAAGGAGGGGAAGTGAAGGAATTCAGATCATAACTTGGATTTTTGAGATCTCCAGGTATACTGCCATTGGTACTACTGCTAATAAAATTCAACCAAACTCAATTTGAGATGGAGAGTTTAATGCATATAGTAAATCTTTAGTCTATTACTAACAAGTAAAACTTACACAAATTGCAGAATATCCCATATTCATGCACAGGAAAAAAAAAAATTCTTTGTCCTGCCTATAGCTAACTTTTTTCTCTGTTCTAATCAGCTTCATATTACACAGGAAATATTGGATTCATTCTGTCAGTGCAAGTGAAATATTCCCGAATTACTGCATATGTCACGAGGGCTAAGAACAACGGTACAACATCTGTGATGGAGCTGAAAGAGTTTTGCAAAAACCTGCTTGGCCAGCAAGTGCTCTTTCTCTCTTTATAGCTTACTAAGCTCATTATGTAAATGCACGGGATGATATTAAGCAAAGAAATTTAAGACTGAATGCTAAGAAAAATTTCCCATGACGGTCATTCTGTTAACTTCTGAGCGAAATGGTAAATATGTAAAATTGGACTAGATAAAAGATTGGTAAATGTGTCCCAGAAACATCCATCCAGCTCTCTGGTATTGAAAGACGATTAGATACCCTGAAGGATATTCTTTATCTCTGATTTCTACGATCACAAGAAACCGATGACATAATACTCCCGAATCACTGTTCATACACTCCGCGCTCCTGCAAAGTGCTATTTTGTTATCTGAAGCCTTGGTGCCTGTGCTACCACAGTAGTCCGTTGTTGTGGTAAATGCCAAAGGATATCAAGGCAGTTTGTGGGAAAACAAGACAGGCAGCAATAAAGCTCAGTATAAACTGTCCATGCCTGGTTTCCTAAGCCCAACCTTCTCAGGAGAGAGCTACTGCAGTTCCCTCTCTGCTCAGGGCAGGCGGTGCAGCAAGAGAAAGAAAGGCTGGCAGTGTGGTGGCGTAAGCACAGCCTGCGTGATAGGGAAAAGAGCACATGTTATGGTGGAGAATGCCCACATCTTCTTCTGTCGTGATTTTGGTAAGCACTTGTTCAGCTCTGAGGGACCCTTTGGAGATAATGGATGAACTCATCGTCTCTGCTGATGTGTGGAAATTCCCGTTGAAATTACTTGTATCTGTGGGAGAAGAGTATATGAGTATGGTGATCTGGAAAGCTCAGAGACAGGTTAATAAAGGGAAAAGTTTTGGCAAGGAAACTACAAAGGAGAAGGGGCAAGAAACAGGATTATGGGCTCCTCTTGTGTGAGAGCCACTTGGCCTGGAGTGACAGGTGGGTGCTACTGTCACCCCAGCTGCAGCAGGCACTGTTGTTCCTCCTGTGACAGTGAAATTCTTATCATGGATGTGTAACCAAGCAAGCTAAGGTCATTGTTACCTTGTTCTAGAATCCCATAATTTACGAGATGGAAAAATTCTAGAAAGTATTTCAGTTTCACGCTTAATTACGAAGTCAGGAGTGTTATTTAATTTTATCCTTGGGACAGGCCTTGTTCATGATTAGAATTGGGAAGGAATGAAATCCCTTTTAGCACAGTTTTTTGTACCTTCTGTTTCTGAGGATTGGATAGAGTTCTGTGTATCACCCTCTCCCTCGTACCTATTTGCACATCCTGGGAAATGACTGTCCCATAAAACCTGTTCTCCCCATCCTGCTCTTCCATTTCCTTGATGTAGTATTTTGGCCCTTTATTCCCATGAGTAGTGTCTGAAAGGAAGTCATGGGCTGCTACAATTATTTTTTATTTTCTGTGCCATATATCTAATCAGATCTTAGATATTTTATTTACTATTGCACAGTTTTCTGTGCAATACAGTTATATAAATGAGAACACACAACTTCTTCAATCTTGCTTGATTCCTTCCTCCCAGATCAGTTCAGAATAATAGAAGTGAGCTGCTCATTTTGCATCTACTAGATGCCTCATAGTAAGCTAATGCCAGGGCTTTTTTAATTTGAAATTCATTGCTGTGTCAAGCAGAAAGATGCTTTTATTTAACACAGGAAAACAACTGAATGCCTGAAGCACCTGTGTTCTATTCTCATCTGTCATTTATTCACTATGTGTCTTAAGCAATTCACTCAGACCAAGCTGTTTACATTCAATCAGCTAAATATATCTGAATAAACAGCGTGATTTTACAATTTTTTAAATGAATCTGTGGATGTTTAGTGTATCAGAAAATCATACTTCACAATTAGGTGCTTTCACATGAATTTAAATTCCTAACTTTTCTAAATTTGAAAAGTTTAGACTGAAGATTTTGATTTTTCCCTTGGTTTCAGCATTTGTTTAATGGATATAAAATATTAACATTGTAGGCTGCTTTAAGAAATGCTTGGCCTTTTAAAGGACTGTAATACTTTCAGATAAAAATATTCTATAAAAACAAAATATAATAATATTCATGGAGAGGGAAAAAATTATAGAGTATAGGAAATAAGGAAATAGTCACTGTGTTCTCTTCCTCCCTGTTCCATCTATCTCCCTCCTACAAAATCAGGAAGGAACTCACATCCTGTTTCTAATCCCTGTGATTCTCATCAGCAATCAAGCTCACTGTCGTGGTTTAACCCGAGCCAGCAACTAAGCATCACACAGCCACTTACTCACTCCCCCCCGGCGGGATGGGGGGAGAATCAGAAGAGTAAAAATGACAAAACTCACGAGTTGAGATAAAGACAGTTTAATAAATAAATAGATAAAGCAAAAGCTGCTCACGCAAGCAAAGCAAAACAAGGAATTCGCCACTTCCCATTGGCAGGCAGGTGTTCAGCCATCCGCAGGACAGCAGGGCTCCATCACGCGTAATGGTGACTTGGGAAGACAAACGCCATCACTCCGGACGTCCCCCCCTTCCTTCTTCTTCTCCCAGCTTTATGTGCTGAGCATGATGTCATATGGTATGGAATATCCCTTTGGTGAGTTGGGGTCAGCTGTCCCAGCCTTGTCCCCTCCCAATTCCTTGTGCACCCCCAGCCTGCTCGCTGGTGGGGTGAGGAGCAGAAAAGGCCTTGACTCTGTGTAAGCACTGCTCAGCAATAACAAAAACAGCCCTCTGTTATCAACACTGTTTCCAGCGCAAATCCAAAACACAGCCCCATACCGGCTACTGTGAAGAAAATTAACTCTATCCCAGCCAAAACCAGCACACTCACTGACGATTTTCTGCTTAGCAATGTTGCATCAGAGCAACAGAATCTGGATCATTTTCAGCCAATTCAGTCCCCTATTATGCATTTCTCCCTTATGTGTTTTTGACCAACGCTATGAGCCTACAAATCAGCATAAGTTACTTATTTTTTGTGGAAATCTAAAAATTTCTAAAAAATATTTTTGGATCAGACACTAGGCTTTGGGCTGGGCTCTGAGACATTGAGTAGTACATTTAGATTCTGCTTGCAGCCTTAAAGTCTGCATGCATTTGAAAATATTTTCTAGGCTAAGCTATATTTTAAATGAGGATAGTAAAAGTCAAGATATCTTTAAAGCTTGGTTTCATTCTGCTGATGTTACAAAAATATAAAATAAAAACACCAAACTCGAATTACACTTGTGTCAAGACAAGCCAGTTACTGAGTGCTGATCATACAACCTGTGCTCTGGCTACCACAAAAAGCCTCTCTCTATATATACCCCAAGGAACAGATGGATATGAGTACGCAGATCCCATTTTCTCTGACCCGTCAGCAATTTCTCATCTCCTACCATGGAATTAAACTGACATGACCTTTTGGGTTTGACCCATTCATCTGCAAGTCACTATTTGTATGCTGTGCCTTGAAAATGTTTTCTGGCATAGCAACTAGTATTGCAAAGAAAGGGAAGTGTTTCCGCAGACAGAAAACTTGAAAACATATTCCTTTACAATTATGTAAACATTTTTATATAGTTATATGTAAGTAAATGGTAAGTCAAAATAATCTACCAAAACCTGCAAAAGTAAAAAATATTTTTTCTCTTTTATTTCATTTTTGCATTTACTCTAAGTTAAATTTTGTAAATGTTTCTTACTTCTTTGAACTAGTTTATCAAGTCCCCTACTCCATATAATTTATTTACAAGATTAGATTGTCCAAGGCTTATATAGATTTCAATTATGAAGGTGTAAATCAGATGTAGCTCCGGTGACATGACTGTGAGAATCAAATCTGTTGTACAAAATAATATATTTCTTTCTTAAGTGAACCTTGTCCAAAATCCTAATTAGGGAATTTTCTTTTTATTTTGTACCTACTTCTATTGTATACGCCACTCCAGAGGTCTAAGTTATTTTATAATGAGAAGAGAAAATTTAATCTTAGCCTGCCTGCAGACTTTACAGTAGGTGTCTCAAAATCTCTTCTAAAAAATGCTCTTTCTCAAGCTGTCTCCTGCCCACTGCCCAATATATTGTGTATCAGGAATCCCTTTAGTTCTCTGTTTCTTGTCTTTTTTCTAAGAACATGTCTTTAAATCATCAGATGCAGGTGTTTCTGTTGTTTTTTTTTTTCTTAAGTCAATATTTCTCTACTTCTTGGTTTCTCTTTTCCTAAAACCTGTTTAGCCTAAATTTGGTAATCATCTTGGGCCCATAGTGTTTGAAATATCATTACTCAGGCAGTTCCAAATTCTTCTTAATGAAATGGTATTTTCTACATCTTCAGTAGAAAGTCAAGTCTCCTAAAATTCCAGATATCATAAAGCTTATCTCACACATTCAAGCCTATTCATTCCTTTGAAAATCAGAATGGATCAATTAAAAAAACAGCAATATTAACAAAGATGAAAGAAAATTACATGGTCAGCCTTTGAATACTTAATTAAGTGAAGACTTGTCTGTGGTTTCTGTTAATTTCAGTGTAGACTGGTATAGGACTTCATGTACTTCTTACACAAAGCTTTTCTCTTTGAATTGGAGGATGAATCTAATAGTCTGCTTCATTATGCAATCTGAAGAGCGTGAAGAAGAAACATCTGAAAAACCATAAAAAAAGAGTCATGGTTATATAATTATGAGATGTTCCAGTATGTTATGTCAGACAAAAGGGGCTTAAGTCCTAAAGTTATGTATATGTAAACTAGTGAAGTCTTATGGCTGAGCCCAGACCATCCCCATTTGGGATTTCAAACTTGCATAATGCCTTTCCAGGGTCAGAGGTGCATCATCAAGATAAGCTTTAGTGGCTTTTCATACTTTTGAAATGATCTGCTTCAAAACTTGTTTTCGTCAAGTACGTTCTGCCTCTGAAAACAAAGGGACACTTTTATTGTGACTTTTCTTTTTCCCTTCTTCTGACTTACAAGCTAAATGATTGCTTCTGATTTAACCTTGACTGATTTTTAGTGTTACTGTACTCACCTGCCAATTCACAAGTTAACCAGTCAAGCACTAAAGCTTCTTTAGATTTGTAAATTAAACATTAACGTACAACAAGGAGTTAGGATAGATATATCTATTTCTGCCTCTTGGTGGGTAAAAATAAAACATTAACTTTTCTTAAGTTCTTAAGAAACTTAGACAAAATGTTTTGGGGATTTTTTCCTCCATGGAACTACCCCAGGCTACAGTCCACCTAAAGTCAGTTATCAATCAAGAAGTAACACAAGGTATTTAATAGTAATGCTGATGACATTTACCAGCTAATTCTAAATGTTTAGAAAACTGTACGGTGATTTGCTGTATTTCCGTAATACACTGTTGAAATTGAGATAATTTCAGCTAAAAACATTGTGTATAGAAAATGTCTGTTGCCTTCTAACTTAGTGAGTTGGAGCCCAGAGCTCTAACTGGGTTAGAAATTCAATCTGGAGAAGGTGTGAGAAACCCAACCTAACAGGAAAATCTCAAGGCATCACTACAGAATTACTTTCTTCCCTTTTATATTCCTAGGGTGTTCGTATTTGAAGTGAATCTGAAATAAAAGTGCTGTTTCTCAGTATTGTTATCTTTGGTTGGTTAAGACCATCTGGTTCATTTCCTAGTTGATAACAAACCTGAAGGACATATGCTGGCTGATGACAAAGACAGCATAGAGTCAGATAAAGAGAGGATTGGTGTCTGTACATTGAAGCAGTCAAGAAACAGGAAGGTTCTCTAGAAATCTTCAGCAAATTTGTATCAATTATTTCTGACTTAAACTTCCTTAATCAGAAAGTTTCACATCTTTATACTAGGATACCGATGTCAAGTAAAAAAAAAATTGTTGCATATGTTAATAAGGCTGTGGAATGATCTCACACGAGTTTGTGAAAGGCATGACATATATGTGGGAGGCCTAGTAAGTGCCAGACTATTTCTGTCCACTTAATAATTTTGTTTAACACACAATTATCAGCTAGTTTTTTCACATTATATACTTGGTTTGTTGTTATTCTGCACTGATTATGTACTTTATAAACTGCAGGAGGAAATGATCTTTGATAGATGATTGCAATCAGGATGATAATATATAATTTTGATTAATCAAGGGAGTTTGATTAATTCTGATGTTGAACTTCGAATAATCTTATGCTGGAAGAAAGAGCTGTTTGCTGTCATTCAAGATGGGAAATAATATAGAGTTACGGTAATGCTTATTTATGACTTCTCCAAACTTTGAGATGTAGCTTTCCTAAATTTTGTCTGGAAAAGATAAACAAGACAAAATACACTGTAGTGAATTCTACGTCAGTGATATATTTATGAGTACATACATTGTATGCAACGCCTGTCTATTGCCTGAGATGTCTGGAATAACCCCCATTTGTGTGTTCCATTTCCTAAAAGAATTTTGTGATTATTATGTTCAGTATTTTTTCTACTTTTTTCCCCCTGTGCTGCCTATGGTGCCATTCCCACAAAAGTCACACTAAGTGCGACTCTGTGCAGTCCACAGTTATGTCCTCTTGACAGTCAGTTAGATACTGTATAAATAAGTAAGAGTCATTTTTAACTGGAAGTCTGTTCTCTCTATTCATTTGTGTAGATTTTCCTAAATTTCCTTAGAATTGTCAAGGGACATGCTGCATATTTATTTAGTTAATCTTTTTGACATAATTCCATACTAGCTAACATGATCTTTCTACTTCTTTAACAAATAAGACAATGACATGTAGCGTGAGAGACCAAGAGAAACAGTATTGGGCAATGCACACTGCATATGACCAAAAGGGTGTATTAAAAAGGTGAAAGAAAGGAACCCATAAAGTTATGATGGGCCACGGACTATCGTTGAAATAAAACCAGCTAATCCTGGTATTCATATTAATTTGAGGACAGTTAGTGCAATTAATGGTTATTCACATCAGACAGCAAAGACACCCAACTTTGGAGCTGACACAGATTGTGATGGAGTGAAGAAATACAATTTTAATTACAGCATATGTTAAATTTGCATTACAGATTGCATTTGTTTCTCCTGTATTCTCCTGAATTACTTCTGTGGCAATAATTAACTTTATGTAAAAGGTGTGTATTCCAGTGCCAAGCAGAATCACATCTACTTGTGACAGAAAGACTCTTATAATGCATCTCATTCTGTTTCATTGATCTAATTGTTGTTTTCTACTGTAAATTTAAGCAGAACTGCCAGGGTTACAGAGACCAGGAGAAGTGATAAAGATACCTTTCAATCACTTTCTGAGCATGCCTGGATGAATGCAGGGCACTGAGCATCTGTTCTAAACCAGAGACACGAAGGCTATTGTAAAAGCACAACCTGATGCTCCCTCCTGGCCTCAGTGTTTGGTCTGCATATAGACATTCTCATCTCTATTACACACAGCTAGGAAAAACACACTGAAGATCTGTTATGGTAATATCACCATTTGCAATTACGACTTAGTGGAAAACTGCTATATGTTATGCATGAAGGTTAGCATACAGTGACAAATAGAAGCATGTCTTCAATGCCATTTCTCCATGCACAGCCAAAGAACACTGAAGATCAAATACAAGTTGAGCCACAGACATGAGATATGAAATGCATTACAAGATTTATTACTATTGTAATAAGAGCAAGGAACATTCCAGCCATAACAGATAAGAAACACTTCAAACAGTTGCGAAGATGTTCCTAGGGATAAATGCTAACTTAATATGCTCATAGCTTTTGGTTGCAACACCTGCATGTAAATACAGAGGCCTGCAACAAAAAAAATGAGAAGCCCTGTCTGTGTATCCTGGTATTAAAAAAATTTTAAACCTAAGTAGTGAATTATTGTCACTAGTTCTTAAATGTTCTTTTGAATACCTCTTTGTGGCTCTCACTGAGGCTTGTTTACATTCCTGCCTGGCCTCAGGTGTGTGATGTGATGATGGCTATAAGCAGTATTCCCCTCAGAAATAAGAAGCTTCAGATTCCAAGGTCTCAGTCAATGCATTCACTCCTCAGAGTTATGTGGAGTCTCAGAGGTGCTTTTCAGTACAAGTGAACAACACAGAACTCAACCGATGAATACAGTATACGGATAAACAGAACAATTTTCTAATTTAGATGTAAGCACAAGTGTTGCACTTTTGTTCTCGTTTCAAAAAAGTTCTACAGAACATTTTTTATGGTTTGCAAAAATTAAAGGATGTTTTGGATCAGACTACATTAATTTAAACCACTAAAATCAGGAGCTTAGAGACTGTGTCTAGCTTTCTTAAAAGCAAACTAGAATAGTTTTAATACTTCACAACTCAGTATACCTATACGTATTCTGAAGGAGAAAAGTATCAGTCTTAGCTCCTTTAAAATCAAATCAGTAAAGATAATGAGGGAGTTAAAAGCAAACTGATTTAAGAATATATCACTAGACAAACAAATATTGCCCAATAGGAATGGTACAATGAAGTTGAGCAACATGTCTCTAAAATTTGACCTGTAATAACATGGTTTTGAAGACAGAAAAAAAAAAAAAAAACACCAGGCTTTTTCTTTTCTTCTTTTCTTCTTTTCTTCTTTTCTTCTTTTCTTCTTTTCTTCTTTTCTTCTTTTCTTCTTTTTTTCTTTTTTTCTTTTTAAACCAGGAAATGCCAATATTGCTATAAGTTAAAATAGGAGTATAATTTTTTCATGACTTAACTCTCAGTACCATATTCCAGATTTAAACCTGGAATGTTTAAACCAGATATGAAATTTAAAAGCATTGCAACTATTCTCTCTCTCTACAGCTGCTGATTCATGTTGCCAGCATTTTGTGCATTTTGTTCTGTTATAGCTGAAACAAAAGGCTGCTTTGGCAAGAAAAATTTCTACTGTTTGAAGAAGTTTGCACATTGGAGTTTCTTTTATCTAAAAGCTATCAGCATATCATGTCTCTGACTAGCCAAATAACCTCATACAAAAACATTAAAAGAAAAGGATAAGTTGTTGGGTTTTTTTTAAACCAACATACCTAATCAGATTC
The DNA here is from genome assembly GCF_964195595.1 of Calonectris borealis. NCBI lineage: Eukaryota > Metazoa > Chordata > Aves > Procellariiformes > Procellariidae > Calonectris > Calonectris borealis. The sequence goes on along the minus strand of NC_134316.1, from coordinate 49,408,416 downwards.
AGGTTACTAGACTTCAACACAAGAGCATGTTCATTTATTCTTTCTTGCATGCTCGACAAAGTTCTGAACTTCCATTTTTACAGTATGGATTTGAATATTTTAAAGGAAAGAAAATAAGTTTTATATGATATGGCACCAAAAAAGGTGCCTTTGCTAAAGCAAGGCAAGGATCTCCAAGATCCCTTTGCTAAAGCAATGGGCTGCCTTGAAAAGTACAGAAGTCAACACAAACATTTACAGAGGCCTTCTAGATATATAAACACAGAGCATGAAAAGCTTTTCTTCTAAGAATGCCCAAATTACTTATAAAAGAATATTTTTATATTCTCATGGCCCATTAAATCTTTTTTAATGCAGTATTTTTTTGAATCAATAAGTTTTGAATGTACCAAAGTACAATAAGCTGCAGTTTTCACCAAAAAGAGAGCTTATTATTCAAATATGTCTATTTTCATCATTCATTCACTAAACAGTATTAGCCTCGGTCTTAAAAATGTGCACTAGGATTCTATGATTTATTCAAGCAAATAAACCTTTCAGGTTCTGGATGCAGTTTTAGGCACAATTTATCCACATAGGTATTCGTATTAGACTCTTGTCATTTAGTATGGTGCTTGTGAATCTTTCCTCCTTTCTGCTCCAGTTTTTTTATCTCAGATTCTGAAAATTACTATATTGTTTTAATTCAGTGTCTACGTAGCACTATTCTCAGTGAGACACTACAAATGCAAACTCTGTTTTGGGACTAAATATTGCAGAAGATCATGCAGAGGAAATAATTTCAATACAGATCTACTTTTTTGGAAAACAATTGCATTTCTAAATCTCTTACTGTTGGAAGATAATGATGAGCTGCTCCTGGCTTCCAGATCCTGCAGTACTGAGAAATCAGCATCATCTAGTTCCCACCTATTTTTGAAGTCCAGATCAGCAGTAAATTCTTCTTTGTACAAAGGTATTATTTTGCCACTATGAGAGGTTGCTACTCTGGCTGAATTCAGAACTAAATATGAGCTGTAATGACCCAAATTTTCCTCCTCATATATAGGCAAGATACCTGCGATCATCTGGGAGAGCTTCTTACAGCAGTGCTTAAAAAGTGTTATAGTAGTGGCTAAAATATTATGACTTGAGACTGGCAAGAGAGCTTAGACTCTAAAAAGATTTATTTGAGAAAGCACAGAAGAAATAAGTATTATAATTTCTTACATGTGCTGAACCAAAGGAAAGAGCTTTAGTTAGAACCTTGCTCAGAATGGCACTTTATGCTATAAGCTAACATTTGTGCCAGAACTGGGATGTGCAACCAGCGCTCTCAAGGTCTCCTTTTGACATTTAAACCTCAAGGATAACCTTTGTTTTATCCTATAGTATGCTAAAAGGATTTTATTTACTGAAAGCAAAATCTTAGTCTCCTGTTAAGGCCTGGGGCAGCCTTAGTTTCACATCACAGCAAGGGAGAGCAACAGGATTTTTACAGCTGTACAAAAAAGTACACACATTTTCCTTTGTAGCCCAGAAACAAGTACAGCAAGACTTCGCATGGTATTACACTTCCGTTATAGCAGAGGTGATCTGGAAAGGAACCATGAGCATAATTTTTGGCTTTGTCTTGGTTGTCAATTGACCACAGCCAGCAACTAAGCACCTATCACCCACTTGCTCACTGCCTACACACCCCCCTCCCCTGCTTCCCCACTAGCAGGATGGGGGAGAGTATTGGAGGAGCAAAAGTAAGAAAAAAATTGTGGGTCAGGATGAAGACTGTTTAATAAGTGAAGGAAAGAGAAAAAAAACAAGTGATACAAATGCATCATTCACCACTTCCCACAAGCAGACCAATGTCCAGCCAGCCTTGAGGCAATGGCTACTTTAAAAAGATTAGTCCTCAGTTTTATTGCTCTAAAGATGCAAGATGGAGATCAAACTATGATTAACAAGCTCTGACACCTTCCTTGGTTTTAAAAAAAATACTTTTTTTTATTTTATGTTATTTTCATCTGCCTCTCTAATTCTTCTCAAAAGGGACTTATATTAACAAAATCTGACCTTATAAATTTCTTATTCAGTTAAATCTGATCTTATAAATTTCTTATTCAGTTTTATAGGTCATGAGGTTTGAGCTATTCAGATAACATCAACAGCTGTTCTTGATGTATATCCAGCCTGAATTGACCCTGAACTGAATGTTTGTCACTAACAAATAAAAAGTTCTAATGAGTTTATTATTGATTTTTAATGTTTTTCTTTTTGGAATTTGTTTTCATACATGTGTATGAGGATACCTTGCAATGTAATAACTCAGGACACACAGGAGGGGTCAGTTTCTGTTCTAATAACTACTGCCATGTAAAAGACTTTATTCCAGGTCCTTTTTAAACGCAGGAAAAGTTGTGGCTGAAAGAGAGACCTTGACTTTTGCCATCTAGGGCTACTTGTCCTTGTTAACTTAGCCACTGACACAATAGACCTGCTCTGAGCATATTTACAGAGATCATAATAAATTAAATAATTTTTCTTGAGGATGAAAAATATGGTCTTGTGTTTAGTGTTCAATATTACTGGCAACAAACTTAACCTGAGAGTTTAAACAAATCACTTTTTCATTGTTCATTTTCTAAAAGGCAGTAAAAAGCCCTCACTTCCATTAAAATCAGATATAGGTGAATGTCTTGACAGATGCCTACCTTAGGCATGTAGGTTTTTATGTTCCTATGCAAATGTTGTTAATTCATTTCCTAAAGCAGTTAGGCACATTAGAGTTTTCTTGGCCTAAAACTCATAAATGTGACAATTTCACTTTCATAAGTTAGACAGTTGTTGGCTTTAAGTCCCAATAATGGCAGTTGCCTGCATACATTGGATTTTAAGATACAAAACTATTATTTTATACTCACTATCCAAAAAGTAAGGCACCAACAATTATTCTTTTCGTAGCTTTACCTTGCAGGTCTCCTTTTTGTCTCTCAAAATTATGAGGCAAGAGGCTATTGCCAGTGAGCAGCAGAAGTGGCTGCTCTGCAAAGCCAATTGAGCTGGGAACCAAGGGTGACAGCAGGAGAGACTGGGGCAGTGCCCTGCCAGGTGAGGGGTGCAATCCCAGCGTACCTGACAAGAAGGGCAGAGCAGACCTGGGGATGGTAACCAGGCTCAGCCCACAGTTCAGTGATCAGCGCACAAGTCTGCAGGGGTAGAGCAGATCCAACATCGGGTGCAAGGTCCAAGGCTGAGCACAGACACAGCTGCCACAGGTCAGATAAGGATCAAGGGCAAAGGCCTGAATTAAATGCAGCTCCCAAAGAGAAAGGCAGTAGGGGGAGGGTGTAGACAAGACTTCTCATAGATCTTTTGGTGGAAGCATCTTCCAAGGTCTCACAGCTGCACCATATCAGCTTTTAGCCCAGGCTAAGGACCTGGGGAGGGGAAAAGAGGTTGCAGGGTCTGCTGATACAGGTAGAGCCCTGACAGCTGTGCAGGGATGGTGGGCCTGAGAAAATATAGAACTGGTGAAGGCTTGTCATCTGTTTAGGCAAAATTCAGATTCACTACAGTGCTAGAGAAGATTCCGGTGGGAGAAGTAGGATGAGTGAAAGTCTGAGAGAAGGTAATGTAGCTTGCAGGAGCTAGCAGTAAGTATCTCTTTACTTTTTTCACTCTCTTCAGCTATTGCTATATTGCTTCGTCTAGGCTGTTTGCTTTCAACCTGGATTCAAATATACAAGTCTGAAAAAATTAAGATTTTGTGCATTAAAGATGAGCAGCACCTGCTTATATTGCTTCCTTTAGCAAAGCCATTTCTACCCAAAGATTACTTTGAATAGTAAACACAAGAAATTCATGAAGGAACAATGACAAAAAATAAATGAATATTTCTTCATGAAGATGTTACTCAGATAAGGTTCTGTGAGAAGTATCCAGTCCTTGATTGCTTACATATAAATTGTAGCTCCAAAAGAGTTAAGTTCATTGGATTTGGGTGTTGTTTGTTTGCTTTTACGTTTATAAGAATCAAGGTACTACTTTCCAAACAAGATATTGCAGTATCAAGTAAAATATGAACTATGTTTTTTAATACTCCATTTTTAATGCCTTTTTAATTTTTCTAATCCACTGAAAAAGAGTAACATTACTGCCTCTTCAAATGCACAATACATTTAAAGCTCTTGTCTGGACCACAGGTGGCAGTACATGTTTAAGTATGAATATATCTAAGCAGCTTGTATCTTGTATAGGAAGAAAGTTGATCCTTGCTTGTTCTAGTTCGGTGAATCATGATCAAATATTATATTTCTTAGACTGTGTGAAGACAAACCTGAGTTTAAAAGGTTGCAGTATGTGTAATAAAGTAATATTAGAGGACATAAGAATGTTTATGTCCTTAAAGCAACAGTGATTACAACAAGTAATGCTGTAGAATAGGAAAAGGCTCTGAATATTGTCTGTTCTGAGTTCTGACTGCTGTTTTTAGGCAGATGAATTAGCTTATCAAAGCTAGACGTGGATGGATTAATGGCCCCATTTCTACCCAGATATGTATGAGCTCCAGCATTTTTCTAATCTGCTTTGGATTTGTTTACTTTTACTAAAAGTGGACAGTGGTTACTGACAGCTTTTAATATAACTGCCAGAGTCTGACTCAAACCTTCAAGAGACTGTTATTCTGAATAAAAGTATGCTAGAAAAATGCTAGGAAGGCATTTACATCCAATGACAAAATACTATTTTTGCCATCTGTAATAGTTAAATAATGTATCTGGAATAGTTAAATATTTCCATTTCCGTAGCACCCTTTTCTACAGCTATCTGATAAATTCTGAGGTATGAAGTGGTTAAAAGGCTCATAGTGAAACCACAGAGTGGAAAAAAGTAGTAAGAGTGCAGCTGGATCCACCTACACTGTGGCTTATGTTAGATTCAAACAGGCACAACTAGAAGAACTATTAAGCTTTATTTTTCCATTTGAGGCTCAACCTTCATTAGCAAAGGAACATCTAGGCATTCAGGGATAGTGATCCAAGGCTTCCTTCTATCTGCTAATCTTCCTAAGTGACCAGAGAGCAGTATGGGAGAGAGAGTGTTTGAAAAATTATGTACCTACGAGACCATCATCCTAGATTCTTCTGGATATTATTTACTATTTCTTTTTATAGTGTCGGGGGGGGGGGAAGAGGGGAAGTGATGACTACACATATGAAAACAGCCGTAGTAGAATTTCACGTCTTTAGAAGGAAATGACCTTGAATTCAATTTCTGCAAAATACATAAGTAGGATTTTATTGCTAAAAGGCTGTGTCTTTTGAGTTAGTTTTCCAACATAAAGTGAGTATCTAGCTCACAGAACTATTCTAAAAACACAGTCATATCACTATTCTCAGACTATAATGACTAGATTAATAGACAACTGTATTTATATAGTTTATAGTAAAGAGATTTTGTACCATTGTTATCCCACATGCGGACGAAATTTTTTTTTCTTTCCTCTTAGATATTATATGACCCCTGGACATTTATACAGAAAAGTCTATTCCTCCTCTGTCTTTATTTTACAAGGTTAATGTAAAATGAGCGAGGCCTTGAATGAGGAACTCCCCAAAGGACCATACTAGGAATCTTTTCTAAGCATTCTCTCAATTAATTCCTCTTTCTCAAAAATATACATATATTATACCTTTATACCTGTATATATATTAAAAAATATATATTTAAAAGTAAATATTTGAATACAGTATTACATTAAAACTCCTATCAATGTTTTGTACAACATAACTATTGACTTCTTTCCTTTGGTGGAAATACCTTACTAGAAAATGTGTGATACATGCTAGGGTTACATTTGCCTTCTCCATGATGCCTGATATTCAGCCGCTGATTAACAGGTATCCTCAGATTTTTTCTGGCTCTTTCACTTCCAGTTCATCTTCTCGGAACAATGCTTCAGCTCTGTTGCCTTCAAGTGCTGGACTTCGTATGCAATATCATTACACTTTTATCTTTTTTCTCTGTAGTATCATCGAATCACCTCAAAGTTAACTAGTTTTTTTGCAATGACAGTGGTCCTCCAGTTTTTAATCTTAGCGTATTTCATTAGTCCTCCTGGCCTCTGTGCAAACATCATTAATGAAAATCTGATAAAATCCAGCACCTAAAAAAGGATGTCTCTAGATAGAAAGTAAAGATCTTGTGGTGTAGATGGGATAGTGAGATGTTGTAGATGCTTTGATACACCAAGTAGAAGAGTTTTATGAACTTGTATATAGCCATACTGCTTCAGAGGAGACTTTGCATGAGTTTTGTTTCAGCAAATAAAATGAATAGTTCACTTTAGACATTACCTTGGAAGATTGTAATAAGTTATACTTTCTCATGATGAATTTTTCATATTAATTTACTTTGTTGAAATATGGAGGAGAATATACTCTCTTCTCCTTAATGTTTCTGCTGTTCCATTAGATTTTTTGAGTTCAAGACAGGAGATCAACTTGCAGGTTATTTCTGTTGTTTTCTTATATAAATGTCCTGGTTTCAGCTGGGATAGAGTTAAATTTCTTCCTAGTGTTGTGTTTTGGATTTAGCATGAGAAGAGCGGCTGCGTGGTGTTTGGCTGCCTGCTGGGTTAAACCACCACAACAAACTTTAACTGATGCTCTACCTGAGGTAGAGTAGGGAAAAATGCACTTTTCTTCTAGGGGAGAAAAAACCCCAACATATGGTTGGCATGATGAGTCCTAAAAAAACCTACTATAATACTATATCTAGAAATAAAGGAAATACCTTTAAACTTCTATTATTATTACTTTATCATTAAAAGGGGAATTGTCTGAAATTACATTTTTTTTGGTGTTTCAGTAAGAAAATACAACCTCTTAATTCTATAAGATACAAATAATTGTTTGAAAAGCCTTATCCTGAGGTTCTGTGATTCGAAGAGTCATTTAAGGCATTACAGATTTTTGCTGGAACGTGAACTTCCTGTGCAATGCCTAGAGGTCAAATGTATTATTTGGGTATATAAACCAGAAAATAGCATGTAGTAGCCTCCTGTTACCTCTTTTCTTAGCTCTACTGTAACTGTTTCTCAAATGCTGTATACAATTTTGCTATCAATCATTTAAAGAGAAAATTGATAAGTCATGTTCAGAAAAGAGATCAGTCCAGTAGGCAGACTCCATTTAGCTTTTCAATGAGAAGTTTTGGTCCCCCTACTGATAAACCAATCTAAAAATGAAAATGTTGATATCATTCAGTGACCCAATGGATGCAAATTGTAATCCTAAATTCTAGCATCACCCTAGCCTCTTCTAAGAATTGAGAGTATTTTAGCACCAGGAGCTCCACAACTGTCAACTTGCTTTCTTTTTTAAAAACAAAAAACAAAAATATATTTCTCAAAGCCCTCCTTTCTTTTTCAGATAAATCTGGGGTAGTGCTCTTGTATACCTTCAGATTAGAAGCCTTGTTTCTATATATATTTTTAATAGATATTCCTTATTTATAAGCTACATGTTTTAATCAGAATTGTCAACAAATATAGGCAGGAAATTATAAAGTTTTGTTAAGTTATCAGACCAAAAACTTGGCTTATCCTCGAGTTGTTTGATGGTCCTTATATATTTAGGAAATAGATAGAGCTTCCTGCCCCCCTTTTTTCTGATTCAAACTCCTCCCAAAATTTATCACAACCGTCGGTGCATTCGGGGCTTCTAAAGGAAGTATGGTGCTCAGCAGTTCAAGGATAGGACAGGTACAAACTGCTTCACCTGTCGCTATATTGAATGATTCACCACTGTCTCTTTCATCGTAAAGCACTTTACATGGGAAAGGTGTCTTACTGAAGCAACTTCTTGACTTAATCTTATTCAAAAATAGTGCTTGGTTCAATAAATGTTCATGTTAGCGTTAAGATATGGCAACATCACCCCAGTGCTCAGCTGGAGTCGTGGGTTTTGGTGTGTAGTTTTTGTTTGGCCTTTTTTGTGGGGTTTTGGTGGTTGGGGTGGGTTTTTTTGTTTCTGAAGTAATCCTAGAGGTAGAACATTGCAGTCTTTCCAGTACCTTGTACAAGGCTAAATGTTACACTGATATGTTGTAAATAAAGTCTGTACAAATTCTGTTATGTATACTTCAAATAGTGTAGGATTAAAAAACAGTAGGGTTTTTTTGACACTGGGGAGAGTTTAGAAATGTTTGAACTAACCAGTCCTACAGTTTCATATGCAAATAGCTGTGTGCAAATTTAAGCACTTTTGACCACTGCTTTCCATTTTCCTAATTTTCTCTACAGAATATAACTTCTGAAAAAGTAGTATACAGAACTCCTCTATACACATGATAGAAATTCTATTATGACATAAAAGCACTCTTACAGCATAAGATCATCTCTTCTTTTGAACACTGTCCATCTGTGAAATTTTTTTTTTATGTCACTGTTTTCCTATGAACTAAGAAAATATTCCATATCTCTACAAATCACAGAACTTTCATAGATTTTATTCATTTGTTATTCCATGGATTTTTCAAAACCTGTCATTAAACTAACATAAAAAACGTAAGTTCAATTTATTAATAGAAAAGATGCAATAACATTTCCATGGTAAAGCATTTGATATTATATTTTTGTTGGCAAAAGAATGGAATAGTCTGGCAATTCAAAAATGTATCTTTAGAGATTGACGTAATGTTAGTGAGTGTGGTTTACAGGATTGGGATTTTAGAACTTCATTAATGGTGTGCCCTACTTCAGACAGTATGGGGAAGCAATCAAAATAGTGATGAGCATTATGGAGGGCTTAGATACTTGTATATATCTAAGAAACATGCTTCAGGGGGCTCACCTGCGTTTAGGTTTTATTCATATTGTCACTTCATCAAAGCCAAAGAAGCAACAGCTTTGTTTGAACTTGAACTTATGGCCTGGAGTTGTTGTTGTTATTATTATTGCATTTCAGTTGACCATTGTGACTACAGGAGAACTGAGAAGCCACTACAACCAAAGAGATCTATAATCTACTTACACTTTAAAAAAAAAAAACCAAAAAAAATCAGCATTCCTTAATAAAAAAAATTTAGAATTGTATATTTACTTGATATCCATTAATAACTATAAAGAAGACACTTTAAACAAGTAGTAGTACATCTTATAGGAAGGTCTGATATGAAATTTCATAATAAAGGCCCAGTAAAAGAAGGTTTTATAATTGAAAATTAACTGGTAATGGTAATACAAGCCAGTATTTAATTATTTTTCAGAATTAAATTTAAAGCCTATCAATAATATTACATCAATGCAGTCTACTATAATGGTGCTCCACAAAATCCTCCTTTCATAGGTGTCTAGTTGTGTGCTAGAAAAGTTCCTTTAGGCACCTACAGCTCCACCTACGTGGATACCTAAAACTGTCATAATCCTGCAGGTTGTGCAGGTGCCTAAAATCTTAGCCTGTTGGAGTCAGAAACTGTCCAGTCTTCTGCTTTATTACCCTGAGAGGACTCATCAACGCGTAAAGGTGCTTTAAGCACCACTGATTATATTCCTGTGGGATTCAGCTTAGCACAAAAAATTGCTATCAAATCAATATGTGTGATGACCTGTGTTGCATTCGAAGGAGCTGATTGTGGTGATTGCGTAGATGGTGCTTTTTGATTGGTGTCAGCCTGCCTGCCTAATGTCTCCAAATGGCAGGCTGCTGCAGGGAGGCATAAACAGAACTAGTAGCTAGAGTAAACAGCAAAAGGTTTTGAATTGATCTTTTAGATGAAACGCACTGCTGGAATGTTTTAAAATTGAAATTGTAATCGTTCTAGTAATAATGAAATAATAATAACATGCACACTTTGTTCTAGAAAGAATTTCTTAATGAAGCCCCTTTGATTTAGTTAAGTGCCTACACATACAATTTAAGGGCCTAAATCATTAAAATACATGACTTCTTTCTCTCCATTCAGAGAGATGCTGTGGACACTACACAGAAGGTCTGATGTTTCACTAATTCAATAAAAAAAAAGGTTAGGCCAATTCATACACAATTTTTGCTCTGTGTGCGTGTGTTTTGTGCTGACATCCTAATTGTAAGCAAAGCCATTAAATTAATGTCCTATTTCTGAAGTACAAGCTTGCAGACAAACAATTGTAGGTACTGAACAAGGAATACAACTTACTGCATTGTTATTTTTTTTTTAAATGACTTGTAAAGAGATTATTGGTGACTGAGCCCAAACACCTTTTACACTTGTAGAGACAAAGAAATACAGATAACCAATGACAGACAAAATACTTTAGGGGCCAATGAGTCAGAAGTCTTTTCCTGCATGTTTTATAGTACGCTTCATTATTCAATACAAGAGTGAAAAAGATCAGCATGGGGGAAAAATGGAAGACTGAAAAAATGAAGTATATCACATTTTTCTGCTCCAAGTTAATATACCTTATTAATTTTTTGGCCTGCTCATGCTTCTGTTGATGGAAGACACAGTTGCTCTGTGGTATCCTATTTTATTTTAAAAGTACTGCATTTTAAGTTACTGTTTCCTCTGCTCGACCTTATTACCTCTGATCCTCTAACACCCTTCAGGTGAGAGGCAGTAATCCATTGCCCATAGCTCTGATACACTGTCATGCAAAGTAACATGCCTTACCCGTGAAACTGCCTTTACCAGAGGTGCTTTAAGGGTAACTTTTTTGGGGTGAAGGGAGAGGAAAGGTGTTTTGCTTTGTTTGGTGTTCTAACAGGCTAGGAAAACATAATTAGATACTGTAACTTAACATGCATATTTAGTACGGTAACAGCTTGCAGAAGGAGTGTTATTTTCTAAAATGAGCTAATTCTATCACTGATTAGGATCAAATTGTACTTTCTTACCTGATAAGGTTCAGATGTGGTACACCTCACACACACCCCACCCCACCTTATTAGCTATTTCTTGTTATTCTTGTTTTGATGCTCAGCTTCAGAGCATGGGAAATTTTATGACATTTAAAGTCATAATGCTTTTGAAAATGCTAATTCATGGAACTGCTGTCTCCTTTAGCTCTTCTTTCCTGGACTGGAAGTTGATACTGAGTAACTGCTGGATGAAGGAGAAACTATCACGGCCCTCCACAGTATTACTGATACAATGAACTGCTGGTTGCAGAGCAGTAGTAGGGAAATGGACGTGATACTATTCTCTAATTGCAGGCTGATGAATCAAATAATCATTTAGGTTGGAAAAGACATTAAAGATCATTGAGTTCAACCATTAACCTAACACTGCCAAGTCTACCACTAAACCATGTCCCTAAGCGCCACACCTAGAGGTCTTTTACGTACCTCCAGGGATGGTGACTCAACCACTTCCCTGGGCAGCCTGTTCCAAGGCTTGACAACCCTTTCAGTGAAGAAATTTTCCTAATATCCAATCCAAACCTCTCCTGGTGCAACTTGAGGCTTTTTCCTCTTGTTCTATCACTTGTTACTTGGGAAAAGAGACCAGCACCCACCTCACTACAGCCTCCTTCCAGGTGGTTGTAGAGAGCAATAAGGTGTCCCCTCAGCCTCCTCTTCTCCAGGCTAAATAACCCCAGTTTCCTCAGCCGCTCCTCATCAGACTTGTGCTCCAGACCCTTCACCAGCTTCGTTGCCCTTCTCTGGACACGCTCCAGCACCTCAATGTCCTTCTTGTAGTGAGGGGCCCAAAACTGAACACAGGATTCGAGGTGCGGCCTCACCAGTGCCGAGTACAGGGGCACGATCTACTCTTGCTGGCCACGCTATTTCTGATACAGGCCAGGATGCCGTTGGCCTTCTTGGCCACCTGGGCACACTGCTGGCTCATGTTCAGCCGGCTGTCAACCAGCACCCCCAGGTCCTTTTCCTCCGGGCAGCTTTCCAGCCACTCTTGCCCAAGTCTGTGGCGTTGCCTGGGGTTGTGGCCAAAGTGCAGGACCCAACACTTGACCTTGTTGAACCTCATACAGTTGGCCTCAGCCCATCGATCCAGCCTGTCCAGGTCCCTCTGCAGAGCCTTCCTACCCTCGAGCAGATCAACACTCCCGCCCAACTTGGTGTCATCTGCAGACTTACTGAGGGAGCACTCGATCCCCTCGTCCAGATCGTTGATAAAGATATTGAACAGGACCGGCCCCAGTACTGAGCCCTGGGGAACACCGCTCGTGACAGGCCGCCAACTGGGTTTAACTCCATTCACCACAACTCTCTGGGCTCGGCCGTCCAGCCAGTTTTTTTACCCAGCGAAGAGTGAAGCTGCTTAACTTCAAATTACAAAAAGTAAGTCTGATCTCCCAAAACCCACTTTTCATCAATTATGCCATCAAGTCTCCTGAAAACAGCAGGTCTCAGTCAGTATTCAGAAAGCCAGCAATTGTCAGGGTTAGTGGACAGTGTGACAGTGAGGTGTGGATTACTTTAACGAAGACACATGACTGAGTGACAGAGAATGAAAATGCAATCAGTTATCAGCTTCCTAACGTCATGTAACACAGAAATACCACTGTCTACTGGTGAATTTGTAACCTGACATTTCAGCATGCTGAAAATGAGGTAGTGATTTCAGCATACTTCTAAAACATAATTCTAAAATTAGAAAGAAAAAAAGCTTGTTCTTTCCCAAATCTTCATGTACCTGCTACTGCCTCTGAACAGAAGGTAACCAGAGACGTGTCTTTTCTGAAATTCATACCTTGATTTCAGGGAAACACAAATTCTGCTCCTGATAAACATCACAGTTGCAGGTGTCACTTAACAGTGAAAACTTTGCAACACAGTTTGTGCGTTTTCACTACCTTTTAATGGTAATCAATGTCAATCGCCAGCTCATTACAAACTTTTTTCATGGATCATCAGAAACGCAGTACCTAAGGGGATGGCCTTTCTTATTCCACTGAAAACCTGTTGTACCTGCTATTTACTTTAAGGTACAAAATGCAGTCTAGAAACCAGCAGACCAAAACAATGACTACATCACACACTAATTATTTTTGCTGAAAAATCTTACTTTCTCTATGGACATAAAACTCCCTAATGATCCTTAGCAAAGAACAATTTAGCAATGAGTGTTGCATGTAAAGGAACACCACGTTTAGATCTATGTTTTTTTTGCTTTACATCACAAACTAAAATTAAAGAACATTGTCCTGTCTTTCAAAATCATGCCATCCTCAAAAATTACAGTATGACAACTGGGCATCTTTACTGAGCCTTTCACTTTATAATTATTGTGAACAGATTTCTGATTCATAAATTTTGCTTAGATTAGTGTTTGTTTGTTTGGGGGTTTTTTGTTGTTTGTTTTGGGGGGTTGTTTTTTTTTTTTAATCTGGACAAAAATTGAGGTCAATTCTTTGGGTTGTGCCTCTGAGCAGCCAAGAAGGTACAGATGAAGTTGGAAAAAGAAACAAAGGTGCCTATATGAGCAGTCCAACTGGCTGACCCCATGTTGTAAATCAAAGCAGTTCTATGATTTATTCCAGCTTACACAGTCTGAACCAATTCACTGTGGAGTTGTCCAGCAGTGGAGTGCTCAGTAATGGTTACAAAATACCTACCCCAGTCTTAGGTATATTGGGGAGATTTAGATGTTGATAGTTTAGGATTGTTCTGCTAGTTCATCGAAATATGAGGAACAACTCAAGTGCGCTGTGGGAAATTCCCAAGCTGGGAGACCTAACACTGTTAGATTTTTTTTTTTTTTTTCCTGGTGCAAGAACAAATCTGTGTCTCAGAAGATTTAGTATTTGCTTACTTATCACAGCAGAAGTCTGGGATTTAGGAAGCCTAGGATCTGAAAAAGAAAATACTCTTATTATATGACAGGTCTGTGAAACACGCAGGTTGCCATGAATTATTACTGCAGTATGCTTTAGTTCAACATGAACATGATAACACAGGCCACTCACTCAAATAGGTCAACGAGTAGAGCTGTTGTCTTCTGACTGTCACCCTCATTTTGGAAAAATTCCCCCTTGTTACCAAGATTATGAAGCAGAAAGAAGCTGTACAGATAACTGGAGAAGAATATAAAGTAAACAAGTAAAAATAATTGTTTTACTATATTTTCGTGATTTCCTCCCTCCGCCCCCTCCCCCTTTGTATTTTCTCTCTCTCTTGAGGCAGGAGGAAAGTGAAGTCAGGTACTATTAAGCAATGGACATACTGAGTCTCACTGTCAAAGGGATCAAGGTTCAGCCTCTGCTTTAAGTGTGTGTCATTGCCTCCACCGATCTTTTTTGCTCATTTTACAGTGTAAATTCATCTTTCTGATTACTTAGCACAGGTTCCTCTAGTGAGCCAGAGATATATGTTTCTTTTTTAAGAAACAAATATATGCGTACCAATTGAAAACCATCAGTGGTGGGTTTTTGTGTTTGGTTTGGTTTTAGGTTTTGTTTGGATTCTTTTTTAGTTGAGGGGGGTGTTGGGTTTTTGTTGTTGTTTTTGTTTTGGGTTTTTTGTGTTTGGGTTTTTTTTTTTTAAGAAATAGTCTTAAAAATTGGATGAGAAATAAAATTTGGATGGACTAAAAGGTTATGGTTATACCTATATGTGGAGTATATATGTGTATGACAGGAAAACGCTGCTGAAAGCTCAGCAGTTTTAGTGGCAGTTAAATGACAAGGCTCCATGCAATTTCTTCATACTTTCTGGTCTGTATCATGAGTGGCAATTCAATCTGTATCTTTTAACCAGCCGGTTTTGCCGGGTTTCCATTCTCTAGCCATCTCTAAACAGTAGTTACGTCCTACAATTCCCTGTGGACTAGTAATGGAGACTTTATATGGCATTATAAACCAGAATTCAAGAAATAATGAAGAGCAGTTAAAAATCTAGAAGGCAGATGTAAGGGCAACATGAAATAAGTAGCACTTATTAGTTGTAGTTTTATAAAATTAGATCATATTCCATGTGATAGTAGTGATTTTTCAAAGCCTATTGCTCAAACTACCAGATAAAGTGAAAATCTATAAAACCTCTATAGAATTGCTCTGGTTTTGAATGGTACTGTTCAAGGGGACTTTCCCAATGCTTCAAACCCTGTAATGATTTTCTTCACAATCCTCAGCAAATTAGTCTGTTCTTTTGATAAGTAATCAATGGTTCTCACATCTACTGTACAAACAGAAAAAATATAGTTTGATTACTGGGAAGGTGTTGGTTTGTTTGTGTTTTCTTTTTTTTTTAATTGTCTTTTTAGACTTTTTAAAAAACACAATAGCAGGATTCCCTTAAGCTTATGAATTCATGGAATTCTTTTTCACAACATCTTATGTTAAAATATCTAGTAAATTGTCAGTTTGTACTCTTTGGGCTATTTAATGTTGTTCTGCTTTCAGTAGCACCTTTACAGACATGTAAAACTTTGGCTTAGTTATTAGGATGTGCTGTTAGATAGATCAACTGACCTGATTGTGTCAAATGAAATATCTTTGGTTGTACCCATCTATGAGTTAGGAATATCTTGAACACTGAACAGAAATCCCTGTGAACTCGAGGAATGTTTTCTGCTGTGGTATGTGTGAATTACTGGTATTGTTCATACAGTGTATTCATATTGACAAATTCAACATGCAATTGCAGATGAACTCTTGGAAAATGGAAGTTTTAGAGAAGACGAAAGAGTGAAATTAATAAAGTAAAAAGTCGAGTGCGCTATGCTGAGCTTCACGCAATCCATGTAATTACTTGAACTTCCTTTAAATAAGTAAATATATCCAGAAGTATAAAATTCCCCTCTACCTTTTACCACCCACTCTTCTAACTTCATTGGACCTCTATGTTCTTCTTAAACATGTCCTTTTTTTTCTTGGTGACTGCAGTCATGGCCTCTGTCTTTGGGCAGAACTGCAAAACAAAGCTGGGTGGGCCTCTGTGAAACTGAATAAGATACTACAACCCAAAGGTGATGGTATTTGCTTTTTCAGAATTAATGGACCTCCTAAGATATTTCTAGCCTGCTTCCATTTCAGTTATTGGTTCTATGATACTCATGAGTTAACCAAAACAAATAGAGAAAGAGAACAACTTATTCAGGAAAAAAGAAAATAGTGTGAATTTTACAAGATGTTAATGTACCTTTTTCATTCTTTATTTTTACCATTTTTACCATTTTTTATTCTTTATTTTTACCATTAATGAGGCCTGATATTCCCACCTGGCAACTACTTGACATAAATCAAAAGAATTTTAATTACTCCAAGAAAGATGATTGATTAGAGTTACTTTTTCTTTAATTGCATGTTCATTCATTTAGAATCTAATATAAATGATTATTTTTTAATTACTAAACCTTTAACTAGTTTTAGAGGAAGACAACCAGAAAACTAGAAAACAATGTTTGTTTTACAGGTATATAACCTACACAGTCGTTGTGAGCAATCCTTTAACTTCATTTTGAAGTTTTTACTACATTTCTGTTAGTTAAAAGGCATTTATTGTTTCACCATAATTTTTGCTTCTTCAGAGGCAACTTGAACTGGAACTTTT
Source organism: Calonectris borealis (assembly GCF_964195595.1). Taxonomy (NCBI): domain Eukaryota; kingdom Metazoa; phylum Chordata; class Aves; order Procellariiformes; family Procellariidae; genus Calonectris; species Calonectris borealis. Next base: position 49,391,941 of record NC_134316.1, on the reverse strand, counting down.
GGCTTCAGTGGAACAAATTGCAAAACTTAGGACAAGACCTGATGCCTCCTGTTCAGGTACTTCCATATGCTACAATATTGCAATTAGAGAGCAGAACTGTTCCACATACTTATGAACTGGAAAACTTGTTAAGAAAACAGGTTAAAACTAAATTAAAAGGCATAGATATGAACTTCCATGTGATTAACTTTAAAATGCACTTATACACTTCAAAATAGATGTAAATACATAAAGAACTCCCACCCACTTCCCCCATCTCCTTTCCATCAAAAACTTCATCATGCACGATATGCCAAATACTGCAAAAGCAAATGAGTTTTCACTTCCATAGCAATGGCTCTGACCATAGGCGGCTTGTAATGCTTTGTATCTGCTCTAGTATGCATTACCACCTGGTGTCCAGGTGGAGAACTACAACACGTGTCTGTGTCCTGGTTTTGGCTGGGATAGAGTTAATTTTCTTATCCACATTATTCTCATACTAAATCCAAAACACAGGACTATACCAGCTGCTAGGAAGAAAATTAACTCTATCCCAAGCGAAACCAGGACAGTGTGTTTGTGTGTATCTGTCTGTATATATACATCCACATATATATACATGCATATACATCTACATACACATATACATATGAGATGTACCAGTTATACTCATTTTTAAGGCATTACCATTTGGTGTCTGATGCTAAAGTTATATCACAGTGAGTGAGATTTAGAATCCTCTGAAGGGAACTCACAGTGGTAGGATCCTGAAACGTTCAGCATACTTGTTTAACTACAAATTATTAAAAAAAACCCATGCATCAGAATATTTTGTGAAACCTAGTATTTTGTTAATGAAATGTGGTGAACATTGACCCGGAGCCACAAAGAATGGTTATATTGTGGAGATATTGAACCAGAACCTAAGAGTTTAAGGCTTTGATTTTTGGTTTCCTAACGTAGTTTTCGCTCCTTCTTCTGTACTAGAAGTCAGTAGCTGCGATCCTCCATATAGATGGTACTTAAAACAGCAATTAGTTATTTTCTAATTTATATTCCAGTTCTGAAAGAATTTATATTTATTTGTGATGTGGCTAACTCCCAGGTTCTAATGATTTACATTCATTATAAATATGACTGATGAAACACAGAAACTTGTATTTCATATTTATAGATATCTATCAGTTCATGTGAAGGAGTTTTTCTATTGATTTCCAAATTATGTGTGAGAAACTTTATTTATCTTATGATACCTGAGACTGAAAAAAAGAAAGTACTCTTTTTCTCTAGGAAAAATCAGTCATGCGATTGTTCAACAGTGTACTAGTCAATTGGGTCAAAAACTTTTCACCAGAATTGCTAGTTGGGAACAAAAATGAAAGGAAAAACAAATTGGATGCCATTGTTCTGGCAGATATCTGCAAATATAAAAATCTATAAGGGGGAAAAAACACCATACATCAGTATCAACACTAGCATGGAAGTTCATAGTTCATGTGGATTAAAGTAGAAATCAAGGTTGGTTTTGAGAGTGAAGGATATTGAGTCTGTCCTCAAAAACTGAAATTACAAGTAAACACCATTGGCAACTCATACTGCAGTCACATTAACTCCAAGTTAATTCCTCTTGATTAATGTAGTTATGATGAATATCAAAAACATTAATAATGATTACCCTATTTATTACAGCATCTTGCCGACTGGGATAATATTTTGTAAAACTGGCACTAGCATTGTGCATCTGTCTTTGCTATTTATGTAGACCTAGATGCAGGATAATTTACAGTAGACTGCTACAGCTCCTAAAATGTAGGCTTCATGAGCTTGGCTGTTTCCATGCCTGGTTGCAAATTCCCTAGCACATGCCAACAGGCTTAGTAAATGCCAGATGAGTTTCTGTTTCTTCATTTTGTAAGTTTGTGTTATCACATATCAATATATTTTCGTTCCTGAATATAGACTAACTACTCAAAAGTGATGGGCTTAACTTATATACTTTAGATGTCTTTTCCATGAGTCATAATAAAAAAAAGTTACACGCAAATCAAGAATTCTCTTTATTCACATTGCTCATTGGATTTTAAAAGGTATTTTAACCTCTTTGAAGTGATCTGTTAGATATAGAGAAAGCTAGACATACATATAACTCTGCAAGACCGACACCTGAAACTCAAATGTACATGGTGTCTGCATAAGAATGGAATAAATATCTACTCTAAATGATAGTGAAAGTTTAACTACATTCCAAATACTCCACTTAGTAGAGGAAAAGACAGTGTGCTTTTTCAATTGTAGTAATACCTAGAAAACCGCTGACTTTTGCATTTTCAGAGATTGTACAAATATTAAGGACTTAAATTCTGTTAACACATTTCTAATAGAAATTAGCCACAAGGACATGATTTTTCTAAAATAAATAAATGTAAAGAACAAAATATTTTCCTCTGTTCTTTTAAAAGAAATTTTATAAGGATTTGATGTAGAAACAAACAAACCTTATTCATGAATGAAAGAATAATTCAAGAAAAGCTAACAAGTGGCTGATCATTAAGGAGATGAAATCTAATGATAGGATTGGAATTAGTTCTGTTGGGCATCAGGAAGAACGTGACATGTATTGTGGCTTACCATTTCTATAATTAAATGTGATTTGGAGGCAAGGAAATAGTGCAATATGGCAAAATAAATGCCTGCTCTTTTATATAGAGGAATAGTTAGACATGTGTTGTAGACAATTCTGAAAGCTGGAGAGCTGGGGGGGATGGTGTTTGTTCCTTTGCTTCTTGATACAGGATTCAAAATTTGCCCAATATATTGTTAAATTATAGGTTTTCTTGTTTTCCTCAGCTTTAACTCAGAAGCCTATTAATAATAGACCCAGGCTTACAAGCATACTAGAGCTAATGCATGTTCCATTAAACAATTACATTATTTTTTAGTGGGAGGGGTTATACATTTACACGTGCAATTTTAAGAATGTCTTCTGCTAGCTCCTGATGTTTTAAATCTGCAGTCTAAATTCTTCAGGAAAAACAAATTCCCGAAAGACAGTAAAAGAGCCCGTTAGCATCCTTGAGTGTATCCTTCCTGTATTAGGTGATTAATGCCTTGACACTGCTCCCACAAACCACCCAACATCAGATATGAGAAAGCACAGAAGATACTGAAATTTGTTTCTAGTATGACATTATTATCCTACTGAATGAAGCACGGAGGTAATCCATGTCTAAGAGGTGTCTCAAAGCATTACTGTTCATGTAGTTCCTCTAGAGTTTGGAGGAGGCTTTTTTAGATAATCTAGCAGTATATAATTTTTTTTTTTTTGGCAATGCAACATTTTAATAATGTGAAATGAAAGAATTCCCCGACCCATCTCAGAATCAGCTGCTCAGTGTGCACTGTGTATTTGTTCAACAGCACAAGCATTAAGTGAAAAATAAGAAATACAAAGGTTCTTTTCATTTATTTCCTTCATCCATTAGATTGCCTTTTTTGACAATTCTCACTTTGAGGAGAGGGCCATAACCCACACTCCCCATTTCACTAGTATTATTCTGTACCAGGGCAGGGAGGGGGAAGCGCTGTGAGGAGAGGTGAGAGAGAGACGGTGCAGGGTTCTCTCCAGATCTCAATCAGAAAGGCCTGACAACAAATGCCTTAATAACATAACTCCTTTAATAAAACAGAATAAGAAGAGGAATGTAGATAGTGAGCAAATCTGGTATCCCTTCAGATGCTGAGCACCCCATTTTGTGCAGCATCAGACAAAGCCTGGATGGATTTTCCCACGGTGTGTTGCCCAAAGCGCACGCTGTCCATGGAGAGAAGCTCTCCCTTGTGGTCACTCGAGCTATTATATAATTTCCTTACAAGAAAACAACTGTATTCCTAAAGGATGTTCTCATGAGGACTTCTTGCTGCCCTTTTAAATAAAGGTAAGGCCATGCAGGAGGCGTAGTCGTTGGTACCAAGTGGGAGCTGCCTGCAGGCTCCTCTGTCACAACCAGCTGACTGAGTTATTCTGCAGCCAAGGATTTTTTGCGGCACAACGCAAGCCTGAAAGCCACCCTGTATGTGCAGCACAGCCCCGCACAGGCCTGCGCCTGCTCAGGTTAACTATGGTGTGGATCACGAGCTCCTGAACGTGCAACGGTCTTCCAGTCAGGATCAATACAAGCATCCTGTTATCACTACTAAGGGGATTAAAACTTTGAAAAAAATTGTAAAAACAGTCAGAAAGGTGAAAATACGTCGTCCTTGGATAATTTTACATTTGTGCATGTGTGCTATGAAAATCTGTAAAGCTCATAGAACTTGATCTCGTTCTGAATAAGCCTACAGTCCTGTAGAGAGCTAGATGGACAACAAGGCTGGAGAACCGTTGGGATGACTGAATGCGTTCTGGAGTGCTTGGAGGCAGAAGAATAAAAGAAAAGCTTACCTTTCTGAAAGCAATTATTTCTACCTTCAAAAATCAAGGTGTAAAAGGTAATAGAAAAGAGATCGACCTGGTGCATATTATATTTGTGCTATTGGACTTTGTAATCCTTCATTAACAAGTTCTCCTACTAAATCTTTTCCTAATTCACCTAACATGCTCTTTTAGCAAGATCTTCATCATAAAAATCTGTAAGCCAAAAAAGTCCCTTTCTGAGACAGGTATAGCAGGGGCACGACTGAGATGTAGGGCTTTTTTCTGTTTACATCGTCCAGAGTTTTCTCTTTTTCAGTCACTGCTGCTGGAGGGAGAGATGGATACAATTGCTTACTGTTAATGAGAATATGGGCATCTAAGAAAAACAGGCAATTAAAAAGAGCTTCTGCTGAGATATAAATAAAGATATCCACCACTTTAGAACTTGTCTCATTTTTTAAATCCTTTAATTAACGGAGATGCAGCCTATGCAAAATAGTGCACTTCATTTTCTGTTGACTTCCTGACCTTTTGATGAATCTGAATTGATTCCTGTTTGAACTGGTGTTTCTTTTAGGAAACAATATTGAATGAAAAATGCACAATTACAGAGAATCCACCATAATAGCAGCTAATTTTTTTAATAGCTCATTTACTCTTTGTTAAACAATGGGCATTGTGATCTATTCTGTATTAATCTACATTCAGTGGTAACCACTGGAGAACAAAGGTAACCTTCTGGTTGATGGTACCAGATTGTAAAGCCCTCTCTTACTTTTCATTTCCAAGTTTATGTTCTTTTTAGGTTGCTACAGTAGCTCCTTGAGCTTCTTTTATTGTAAGGCTGTCTTCACATTATCAACATTCGCTCTGATTTATGGACATCATTGTTAGAGTAGTAGTCAACAAACGTCAAATGAGAGGTTATATGTTCTCCTTAATCTTACTTAGTGTTCTCCTTTTTGCTCATCCAAGGATAACATTTTTTATTTTGGGCACAGCACAGTACTGAGAGTTCATTCATCATTATCCATGAGTTCTTTTCAGAATCATTGTTTCTCACAGGAAATTTTGCCAGAAAAGGTTTTGTGATTATGACGTTAATTTTTTTATTTCTGTTACTTGACCTTAAATATGGGTGTATCATAACATTTATTTATTAGTCTATTTTGTTGTGTTTAGCTTTCCAAGCAATTTTGCACAAAGGCTCTGGGAGCCAACATCCTCTAATTTAGGATATGACCCTTGCTAATTCTCTCAATAAGTAAGTGCTCTGCTATATTTTTAAGGCATCATCCCAGAAACCTACTCTTTTGACTTCTTCAGCCAAACCTGGGGCTACCGTAACAACAGTGATGGAAGCCAGAGAATCTGTCAACCCATTTCTGACAATAACCACCCTCCCCCCATATATTTAAAAGTCTAGCTAGCAGGTAGCATGGCCAATTAGGAACAGACTTGTAAGAATAAAATAGTTGGCGATAAGAACCTGGAATCCACAATGCAAGCATTTGGGTGGTATTTACTTCAGATTTGATTTAATAATTTGTAATAAATGAAGCTGACATTGTAGAGGCATCTTGTGACTCTGATAAAGACATGCTATTTAAGGGAAAAAAAAAATCCTACACCTTTCTCCTTCCTTAGTAACTCCCAGATAATTAAAACCATTAAAGATTTAACATTATAATAATGTAAATCTTCACAAGTCCTTTCAATAATAGAAGAGAGAATGAATGTATTCTTCTAAATAGTGTATTCCAAAGCTGCTTTTTATCATCTTTAGGTGTGTAAGTGGACAGATAAATTACTTATTTTCCCCATAATTCTTGATGCTTTGATTAATTTTGTTCGTATCATCTTGATTTTTGCTCCAAACTTGACAACTATAAGCTGCTCCCCTTTTGCCATCTTTTAGTGGTCTTTAATAGTAAAGCTTCATAGACTATTCTAGCCTACCTGTTACTTAAAACGATACATACCCCTTAAATTGCAAAGGAAGCTGTAACGGTTTTAGACAACATTTCACAAAATCAAAACACTTTCTTTATATCTTTTACCATGTCAAATATTCACCTCCTTAATCTTATAGCTTCTGTCTTTCTTGTATACTGGTAAGTGTGGAACTACTGAGAAAATAATTTTATAATCTTCTCCTCTTCCATTTTGACAGTCAGAATTCAGTTATAATTTATGATATACCCCAATCAGAAATTGCATCAAATTTTAGTGTGATATCTAAGATTCTGGAATTTAGAAAGTAACTGAACTATTCTTTCTTCTGATTCTTACAGAGTTTACATTACATTATTTTTAAATATCTTGTCTGAATACTCAGAGCTCTTTGTTTGATGTGCTTGATTCCCATATGCTGTGGACTGAGCAACTGATTCATTGATTTGCTAGTTGAATATTCTCACCAGTCTCCATTCCATTAAAGCAACTGAAATTCCAAAAATGTTTGCAGTTTCTGTAATGAAGCATGCTAATGGCTGGATAGCCTCTGAGCATTATAGGCTTCCCATCCTAACGTCACCTTCACATCTGTTATGGAAATTACTGACTGCTAGGCAATCTCCATTTCTATTTGACCTTTTGAGTCTTTTCATTTTTCCTTGAATCTCAAGTACTAATGTTCCTCAAGCTATTAGGAGATTTCAAGGACTGGAGTTGATCAATAGAGTTATTGCTACAATCAATCTGTGCGTTATCAGATTCATCTCCCATTGTAAGGTTTACACCTCCCACTCTCCTTTCCACTGACTGCCAGAGTTACACCTGTGGTAACCTTCAATCCTGAGTGTGGGTGTGTTTGAGCTAGGAACAATCTTTCAGCACTGAATGAGGAGAGTTTGGGTCTTACCAGAAGTCAGCACAGGCTTCCTGCTGTTTTAAGGGAATGCACTGTATGCGTGTGACAGACACTGGTATTTGCATGCACAGAAGTGGTAAGCAAATGTTTTTTCAGTCTAATTCTCTAAACATTTAAAGATTTCTTTTTTTTTTTTGTTCTCTATGTAATACAAACACCAACAAAGCACAATATGGCTTAAAAATAGGAATGTGGAAATACATTTATTCCTCATAAAAGTTAAGTATGGCAATGCTCAATGCAGTGTTTCATTTGCAGCTTTTTTGATTTTCTCTGAGGGTGCAAATTTTCTAACAACTCCAAGTTGCTTTTATCTTATCTTTCAAGTATTTAATGGAAAACCTACATCACCTTGCATGTGCTCTGGTATAGTCGTGTATGGTGTATGGCTATTTCTTCCCTTAACTTAATATTTCCTTCAGAAATTCTTCTTCTGACACACTAATTACTAGATACACCTAAAACAAAAAGTCTCTCTAACTGCATCCATGCGTGGCACAGATACACCACCTTCTTACAGCTGTGGTGTTTGACGCTGTGTTTCATATCTAATTTCTTCTCTTCCACTTTTAAAAGATGTAAATGACAGAAATCAATAACAATGTGAAACAGAGTGAGTAGACAGAGGAGGAGGGCAGCATTGTGCCAATCTAAGAGGCAAAACCCCCCTTTGTACAGCGTTCTTATTTATCATGTTGAGAACTAAAAAGGAAAGAAAATTGTTCTATTCTTACAACTATTGATTGTAGATTCACTGTGTTTTACTTCTGGGCAAAACAACTTTTTGACTAACAGTTTATTCATTGAAGGAATTGGAAGTAAGTAGTGGTTAAAATTATTTCTGAATTACTGGTCAAATTCAGGCAAAATATTTAGATTACAAAATGAAGGGAAGTTTTTGACCCATTTTTATTTTTGTTCTGAAAAGGTCTCAAGATCAAATGGATCTTAATGTAATGTAACAATAATAAAAAGTATACTCCTGTTAGTTTAAAAGCTAATATATATAATTTAACCTGAAATATGGGAGGAAGAGATTATTAGAAAGAGACAAATGAATTTCATTAAGAGTTATTTTGAGGTCATATCGCCTTGGATCAGAAATAACAGTTTATTTGCACATTTTCACCTTGGTCACATAGCACCACTCTTGGGATATAAATAATAGCCCTCTACTTTTGATGGACTTCAGGGATAATAAAGCATCACAGATTCTCTGGCTTTGTCAATGACCAGTCTCAGATTGTTTATTATGTAAAAAGGACCCTTCGTTTGCTGTGCTTCTTTAGTGGTGACTAATAGAAACAATACCAGCTGCACAAAGGACCTTTACCTCAAACAAATGTTGGCCTAACATATGAAACATAGATCTATATTGAATATGGATAGCTGCAAATAAATATGAGTGTGAAAGTGTAATAGTGAAACTCAAGGACATTCCAGCTGCATGCTAGTAACCTTCTATTTATGTATTTTTCGTCCCAGCTGAATTTTCAAGCTATCAATTTGCATGCCTTTTGACTATCAGTTGACACTGAATAGAAGTCTATTTTGAGCTCTCTATATACATGGGTCCAAATTCTGAGTCCCTACCATAAGTTTAGAAACCAGCAGTATATATAAACAATGCAACTGTATTTCTTTTAGTTCACCTTTTGTATTTATTGGGACCTATATGTGAGTATGTACCATCAATCCATTATTTTCATTAAATCTGAGGATTTTCAATATTCTCTCCAGCAGACCAAATTAATAGCTTCTTATGTGCCTATTTGGTGGTTGTCTTCCTCAGATCATCGTTTACTGTTTTAAATTATACCACTCCAGACCTATCATAGGCTATTGGGTAAATTGGTGAAAATCAACCATACAATTATATTTTTCACTTTCTGCCCTAGCCAATTTTTAATTTTCAAGGTAGGAATTGGCTTTTACTATTCATGAATACTGCAGAGCATAATTCATGTATTGAATATTTGGAGATTTAAAAATGTGTTGTCCAAAAATAAGCTAATTGTTTATATTTCTTCAGTCAGTGGAGAGATATCTAATGATCTTAATATAGTTGGGATGGGCTATTCTCTGGAACTACCTATTTCACATCATTAATCATAAAGGGAGTCAAATCAAACAGCTAGCACTTATACAACTAAGTATATATACAACTTCAGATATCTAATATCCTTTTATACTGTGAAAGGTTTTTGGCCTTTTTTTCCTTCTGAAAATCTAAATACATTAAGACCTTCATCAAATATTTTGGAGATACATTTCATAACTCAGGGGATTGTAATGACATTTTTCACTGTTAAAGATGCTGATTTTCCTATTAAGTTTATAAGTGATTGTAATTTCTTTAATTATTTTTCTAATACTTTTTCTTTTTTTTTTTTTCCTGAAGAAAAACAGAGTTTCAAAAATCCCCAAATCATTCTAGTGACTCCCTAGACGAAAACCTTATTCTCCTCTGGTACGGTTGGTGATTTAAGTGTGTCTGTCTACCATAGTCATAGCGTATTCAATACCTCTCATTAGCAGTGCAAAATTCACAAAGGCACAATGTGCAGCAATAAACTGCTGGTGACTCCCTCTTAAACTGTTCTGATAGAATGAGATAATGAAGAATTGACTCAGCCAAACATTTGGGGTCACATGTAAAAATGAACTACTTTATGATGACTAGTCTGGCTGTGTTTTCAGAAGAATGATTAAAATAAAAATACTTTGAAAGCAATTAAAGCTTGAAGCTTAGTTTTATTTCAGTATTCACTAATTTTTCCCCAAATACAATAAGACAAAAACTTATTACATTCCAGTTTCTGATAAAACCAGGATGTTGTTTCATGTTGGATGCTGTTTACCATTTAATTTCAACATCTTTACTGCAGCTCTGCTTGATGTACGATAATGTGAGATGAGAAATTTAAACCGAAAAGTTTTCATTGGAAATTGAATGTGATGAGGTTGGCAGCTCCGCAAATGATGCAGGAAAATATGCTAAATAAGCTCTTTTGAAGGGCTAAATGACAGTTGAATTGTAGCCAAGACCTTGTTTCCTAAGGCCTACTGAGTGCAAATGATATCCTTAGTGTGGGAACTACTTAAAGAAGTAGCTGCAAACAAATGAAAGTATGGAACTGTTCTACTGTGTTAAAACCAAAGTCTATTTATTTTTCTTATACAGTATTGGAAACAAGTTTGAAATGTAATACCTTATTCTAGTTATTAACAGTATTATTTCTACCTGTGATCTTTTCTACCTTAGTGAAAGAGAAAGTTTTCAGTAGCTATCATAAAACAGCAAGTTTTTTGCCAGAGAATCTGAATATAGTTCCAGAACAAGCAGCCCTATCAGCTATTCCTATTTGTTGCAAAATGAACTTTTAAATAAATTATCTCTACGCAGAGGACTTGAAGTTTAGAGGAAAATTTTGCAAGTTTCTCACTTCTTATGTTCTAAAAGTAACATCTTATATTCTACCTCTAAAATGTTGTCCATAGGCTACTAGTTTTGTGGCATGGACAAAAGTCCAGCAGCTGTAGAAAGAATTAAAGCATCCAGCTGTTTTTCTTCATACACCAGATGGAAAAAACTATCATGATAGAGAAAATAAAAAAAGCAGGATATAAGTACTCCAAAAAAAAAAAAAAAAGCTATAGCACGAAGTCAGCTGGGTTAGTCACAGTGATCTTTCTCATCTCACTTGCAAAAATAACTGACATAAATGGGTGAGGAGTCTTCACACATTCTCTTTTCTTGACTTCCCTCTGTGTGAACTAGCAGTAATAAAACTTTGCTGCACCAAAGGAATAAGATAAAACCATTTGCCTTTATCATGCTGTCAGAAAATATTGTCACGGGGACCATAGAAAAACTTGTAAGTAAAGGAAACTAATGACCTTATTTCTCAAAAGCCACTGAACAGCCATTGGATAGTAAAAACATGTCAGTTCTGAATTAAGTGACATCTAAACCACTAAAATTCTCTGAAAAACCTCCCAGAACAAACAAGACTCATCAAATTATGAGTATGAAATCTATTGCCTTAGAATGGTCACCTGTTTCTGGATGTTTTGACCTTCTTCTTCTTGGTGGAGTTCCCCTTAAGTACAAATGACTGAAGGTGCAAACTATTTATGCCTTATGTTTGTATTTCTGCAGTTCATGGTTATACTTTAGTTATACTTTCACACTGTCACTACCAAGAGCTTATGTATAAAACTATCACTGCATACAACTTCTCTCCGTATTTCTGCAGTTCATGGTTATACTTTAGTTATACTTTCACACTGTCACTACCAAGAGCTTATGTATAAAACTATCACTGCATACAACTTCTCTCCTGAAGATGATTTGTAACCTTAGGCAAAGAAGAAATATATATATATATATGTATATATTTGTTCATTTTGGGTGGGGGAAATCTTCTTTGTTCTTTCAGATATCTATCTTTGATCTTCAAATTTATAATACTAAGTTTTGGGAAAGAGTAAAAAAAGTAATTTCCTCTTTCTTTAAAATGTTTTAGGCATGGTTCTTATTACCATTTTACTATTTTTCTTGATGTTAAAGGCAGTCTTTTTAAAGTGCAAAATCCAATAAATCCAATGATTATGCATGCACAGCATCAGTTATTAATAATTGAAGTCCACATTTGTTTAACTTAGTCCTGTACATGTGAGGTGTTTACAATGAACACTACAAGTCAGCAGCTTCTAAAATCAGACTCATTCTATTGACCTTTTCAAGAACTGCAGCCTAATCTGTGCAAAGTCTGATTCATTAGATTTGAGGCTAATTTTTTTTTCTTTAATATCCTCTTCTGCTAGAAATTTAATAAGAACATAGCCTTTGAGATCTTTTAACCATTCAATTCAGATCATTTGGGAGTATACACTCAATTTACCTGCTGTTTTGACAATAAATGAAAATTCATTCTCCTAACAATTTTGACCTGGTTAGTTAGTGCTGAATAATAAGTGCTCTTGTTATGGACTTGCTATGGACTATGTTACTTGGTAATGGACTTTGGGGTCCGTTAACATTGCTTGGCAGACATGCATAATAGTATACTAATAGTGTATTAATAGATTATAATAGCGTATTTATGGATAATGCATAATAGTATATTAATAGATTATAAAATAGGTGAGCTGAAGGACATTTAAAACTTCTTGACAGCAGCATTTAAATAATTTTGAAAACTTCGTCTTCACACCTGTTGAATATGTGCTGATTTTCTTAAAGTGTTAAAAAATGTATAGCTAAGTACCTCAAACATTTGTTCAACAAAAGTCATCAATTAGTCAGATCTTAAAACTGCCTAAAAATGTAGATAAAATTATTTTAACTTTTAATAAATTCACAAACTTTAGATACTGTGAAGGTCAATGAATTAGACTTTTTGTTAAATTTTAGATTTTGTGCATCTCTGATAAGAGCTAGGAATAGAAGTCAAGAGACCATTTCCCTAATTATGAAATCATTAGAACTTCTTGAAATGTGTGAAATAAAATACTACTGCTGCTGAACATGATCTTCCAAATCTTTCAATTTTTTTTTCTGAGGCTTCAGAGTGAATGGCTTTGTTTCAAAAAAAGAAGAAAAAAAAAATGGCTTTCCATTCCACAGGCTATAAGAAACAGCTGTGATTAATATATCTTCTCTAGCTCCCTGCAACTTCATATAGCATTCCAGGAAAAAAGAAAAAAAAAATTTAATGCCAGAGGTGATGTAGAAAACAAGATCCTTTGAGGGGAGCAAATGAGCTCAGTTTTAATTGAGGAAAGCTGTGTCTGACTGGAGTGGAACAAGCAACAATGGAGAGTGCAAAGATGGGAGAAAGAATATTAAAGATTTTAATATTGTTTTTACTCCCTTTCTATCTGAGTTCCACTTCTGAGTTTACATCTCTTTCTCTCTTATACATACATGTGTGTGGCAGGGGGCATGTGTGGGGGGCTTTTTTCCTCTTTTAAGATCAGTACATTTTTATTTTGCTGTAATTTATTTTTGGCCAGCTATCAGCTTCATGCACCAACTGGTAAAGGCCAAGTGTGAACTTGCTTGCCAACATAGCTTATGTATTTCTGTCAATTTTTGCCTGCTGAAAACACTCCTTTCTGTAGCAGCCAGCAACAGAGACAACAGAAGCCAAGAATCAGTGATCAGAGCTTTCTTTCCAAATTGTATCATGTTGCACATTTAGAACCTAGAGAGGAGGCAGTTTATGTATCTCCATTTATAAAAGACAATGAGATTTAATTGAATTATTTTACTTTTATTTCTGATTATTTGAAGATTTATAAACAGCGTACAAATTTCATTGTTACAACCATGATGGCAAACAAATCACAATGTGAACACACTGAAATAATTCTTTTTATTTGGCTCACAGCAAACCATAGAGATTAGACTAAAATTTTTGAAATGTCAGCTTTTCAAAGTTGGTAAATATTCTCATATAATTAGCAGAGTGTAGAGCGAAATACGTGTTACCTAAATGTAAAAATATAAGAGGAAGTGTTGAATTTGGATGAAGCATTGTTTGAAAATATACAACCGTGCAAAAAGCAATATTTCTAAATCCACAGAAGCATTTGCACAGATTTCTGTGAATCAAGAGTTCTGTATCTGGTGTTCTCAAGAATTCAATTTGTGTCATAATACAACACCCGTTATAGATATGTTTCTTCTTAGGAAAACTGTCTTCTAAGTGTGAGATGAAGAATAAATATATGCTATTTAATATTGCTGACAAGAAAGTTGATAAATTGTCTCTCTAGTCTGGAAAGTGTGCTGTTGTTTTTTTTTAACTGTGGTGTTTGTTTTCTGGCTACATCACCTATGTGACCTGCAATCAAATTTGCTCAGTTTACAGGAAAACCATTGTTTTGGTTTTTATTTGATATGACAATGAAACTCAGATCCAAAAAAAGACAAGCTAGATTTGTTCAGTCTTACACACCTTGCTAATAAAAATTCCAAAGACTCTTTTTTCCATTTGTATACTTACAGCTGTTCAATGTCATTAATTTCAAATTCTGCCCTCTTCTGTCTCACAGAATCTATACATCTCAATGGTGATTTAAGAAATCACCATTATCTTTATAACTGAAATCTTCACTAATAATGACATAACTGCATAAATGATAATCTAGCTTACTTTCCTATGGTTTATCTGCTCAAAAGTGACTTATTTTTTAAAGAAATTCAAAATTAAAATGAAATTGTACTTTATTCTTTTGACCTAAACCAGTTAGAATCACAGAAAAAAACAAACCCTCCATGTTCCAGATCCACTCAATACAATAATGCCTCTATAATTGTTCAAAGCTCATGTCTCACTTTTCCTTGTTGTATAATTTTCTTAAAATAATTGCGCATTTAGATCGTCATATATTTTTAGCTGTGTTGTGCTTTTATGTCAGGTTTCACTGGTTGAGGTGCAAGTAAACTTGCTCTGTGTGTTGGCAGTAAGACAAGCATCTCTGGAATATACTTGCTCAGTGACAACACAGCTTTCTGTTTTTTTCTTCCTCAATATATAGATCAATTTGTAAAGTTATGAGACATATGCATATTGATACATATCCCTTTATAATGAAATAATTGATGTAACATCATGTTTGACCCACTCTTTGTACAAGGAGAAGAGAGTCTTTGTAATGAAACACATACATCATTACTTACACATAATACTGCAATAAGGGAGGCAGAAAATGAAAAGAAAAAACAAGTGCCAATACAATAATATTATGATATTTAACAGTTTCTGGAAATCTGCTAACTATGGACTATGAGTGGTTTCAAAGACATTGCAGTGTAATCACTCGATTAATTGAATTTTTGAGATGAGCTTCCCTAATTGCACAGTACAATGGGATTTTTGAAAAGTTAGGAACTGGGTTTTCTGTTTAAATCTCATTAAACTATATGCAAGTCAAAAATTTGAGTTTTAGTGGGATATCAGACATTCCTAATTTTGAAGACTGATGTCCTCAACTGTCTTGATTTTTTTTTTTTAATGATTTGATGTACATAAAAATTCTCATGCAACTCAAGTAGGTTTGTCAGAAGATGATACACATTATGGGCTTCCATTTTCTGTTATGTAATCATATTTCTGACTGAATATTATTTTATTTAAGCATTAAATAAGTGGTCTAAATGTTTTCATACTGTGTATCACTTGGAAGATATCTTTGGTACCAGGGCTGAGTGATTGAGAAAATGTAGATGAACAATGAAGAAAAGCTGGCTTGAGACTGAAGGAAAACAAAGGGTGTCAGTTGAGGAAAAAAGGAATCTTAGAGCGGGGTATAACTTTACTAGAATTTGGTAGATGTGTTGAAAGAGATAAAGAGAAATTGAGAAGGATTTTTGGGGACTAGTAAAACAGAAGACAGATTGAATGAGGATAGGGATGTGTTTAAAAAGTATGTGCATAATGTATTTTCTAACTTTTAAAGCTCTCACTTTAAAGACTTCATCTTTGTTTTCTAGTTAAATTAATTGTATATAATATAAAATATTATATAAATATTACTGAAATCATTGTATGATTATTTGCAAATCCAAATTGCTTAAATACCTGGCTCGGTGCTGATAATTAGGAATTTACATGCTTGTCATATTTAATTATTTTGATAGATTTACTTCTAAAATTCTCACCTACTCTTTTGCAAAGTGCTTAATATGAGATAATTTTGAGCAATATTTAAGATAGGTTCTCTTCCCAACCTTCCAAAAATGTGTAGAGTGAAGAGGTTACTTCCACGTTAGTTTATCTTACAGAAGAAAAGGATGTATCTGACACGCTGGATTTATTTGTGATACCTACGTTTGCAATTTATAGCTTTTGGGGAAGTCTACATTTGTACTAGTCTTTCTTTTGGTATTTCTATAAAGGTGGACTTATAGCTGTCACCTCTTTTATTTGTTCCCACTTCTTGTTGTTTTGGTTTTTTTGGTGCTTTGTTTTTGTTGTTTTGGTTTGTTTTGTTTTGTTTTTTTTTTTTAGAATACCTCATCTTCCCATATAACTAATATTTTTTTGTCTTTAATATTTTTAAGAAAATTCATTATTAAAATTATTTTATCTGGAAAAGTCACAAAATAGTTAATTTTTGGAAGTAAATCTCTGGACATAATTGAAAATTATCGTGTTAGAAAATCTGTTTTGTAATTTTATGTCTGACATGGAACTACTTCCGTTGGATTAATTAATTTAATGAGATAAGTCATGTTGACAGAACAATTGTTTTCTCTGGTTATAATTATGCTTCATTATCTTTTAACTAAATCAACATTTTTCCAGTCTTGCCTTTTTTCTATCTGAATTAAATGCTGAAAAAAGACAAATATTTTTTGTGGTAGTGCAAATACTGGCTCAGTTTGAACAGAATCCTCTGCCTTGTAATGCAGAGAGGAAATACTTCGGGGCAAGGAGGTAGGATCAGGTGGCTCCCACAAAGGAACTCAGATTTTTTACGCTGTCCCCTGTGCATGCAAACAACGGAAAGTCTGAGATGACCTGTTCAGCTTTGTACGGGAGCAGAGTGGGGCAGCACTGGCGCAGGGTAAGAAAGGCCAAGCATCTCCTTTAACTGTGCCCAGCAGCTGAGGTTGCTCTCCAAGCTCTAAGAGCTCTCCTTGATTTCTGTTCCTGTGCAATGATGAACCAATGTGGTTCAGGGTAACCTGATAGATCAAAAATGGATTAAAAGCACGCACGGTCTCTTTGCTAGTCGGTTATAATTACTGCCTTCCAGCTGATACAAACTGCATGAATGCTTCCAATCAATTACCTTCATGAAAACATCAAGCAAGTTAGCTCAAATCCCCTTAAATCACTTATGTTATCATTCACTGTTCAGAGTATACCTATTATAAGATATAAGAATAGATATACTATTATATCTATTAGTATATAGATACTTAAATTCAAAGACAACTTAAATTCAAATAAACCAGGTCCATACCAAAAAAAAAAAAAAGGTAGTAGGAGAAGATGACTGGTACAATACTTCGAATTTGAAGCAAATTTTTATAGAAATTGCCCAGACAGTATAAAATATGGGTTCATCTTCTTTTTTATCTGAGATGGCTCAGACCAAAGCTTGTAATTCCCATGAGAGTGTCTTGATCCCCGTGAATTAAGTGGTGCTAGATGAGGCTGTTTGCCATCCCTCCTGTTTAAACTCTGCTACTGGACAGTCAGGACTACAGGATTCCTGGGACTTAGAGTGCACTAGTGGAAGCAGAACTTTGTAGTGCTTTTGAGACTCTCCTTCGAGAGTTCTTATCCTATTCCCAGTTTTATGTATTTTACCTAATAACTATTTAATGCAAACACATAATTGAGACCCTATCATTTAGGGTAATCAACTGAGATTTTTACAATTAAATTTTATACCTGTCCATGATAAATCAAGCTACAGCGTAGTGCTTCCCCTGGGCCCAATTAATCTTGGCTTCTGTTTTTTCAAGTGAACAGCTCCGACAAGAGAGGTGCATATAGGTTGTTTGTAATGGTCCTCTCATGGGAGGTAGGAGATGCAGGTTCAAATCTCTTAGGCAGGAAAGAAAATTAAACCTAAAAATCTGCTACACCCTACACACACTTGAAATGCCAAACAAATAAAAAGGTCAAAACCATCACTTACTGTTTCCTTCTTAAAGAACAGGATCAAATGTGTGAATTACCTGGCTTCATGATCCTGCTCATGATTACATATGAGTGTAGGACTAAGATAATTAGCCGAGTCACAGCTACTGCAGTTAGAAGCAAGGCGGAGGCATGATTCTAAGCACCTGGCAAATTTTAATAGTTAGTTTAACAAGGTTTTTCAGAATTTGTATCTTATTTTAAAAATTCCATACAGGCCCTATTCTTGGCTAATCAGTGTATTTTAAATCTACTGTTAATGAAATGAAATTATGAAATTAAATTATAATTTAACTAACTGCACTGATTTTAAAACAATGCACTTTATCCCACTTTAATCTTCAGAAAGCTTAGATATCTATTTCTATGATAATGTTCCTTAACCTGTACACTAGAATGCATACGGATGTGGAGGGTCTAAGAAAACTATGCAGTAGGGCTCCTATACTGTAAGGAAAAAAAGAAAAAAAAAAAAAAAAGAAAAAAAAAAAAAAAGGTGATCTCCTCAGTCCCAAAGGAAAATAGTGCAAAGCTCAATGTTGAATAATTACATGTAAATCAAAATTTGGGAGCTTTTGCCCTTCCCAAAAGGTCCATAGCTATAAATGATTCATTAACACAATACACTTACTAAGATTTATTTGCTAATAGGGAAAACTCTTCTGCAGCATTACTAACTGGAGATCTACAGCTGAGATTAGATGGATGGGGGACAATAATCGATAGCGCTCACTTGTTTAGGAGTTTAAGACAACATGTATATCTAAGTGACAGATACAGAAGAGCTAAGACATGAGTTACTGAACAGAATCAGACTACATGCAAATGCTTTAATTTTCATAAAGAACAGATTAATAAAAATGTTTTAACTGTCATCACTCTGAAAACAAAAAAAATCTATGCTAAACATTTGAAAACACCCATTTTAGATGAATTAATTTTCTAACTAATAAATATTATTACTTTTTAATTTCTATTGCCAACTGCTTAGCAGCATGCTGTTTATTACTTATCATAAATAACAACGTTTTACTAATAGCTTTTTAATGAGTAATAAATAATTGCTCCATTAATACAAAGTGCACTAATTTGTTCTACTCTTGGACTCATTCCTCTCCTTCTTGCTATGCATATGTTTAAAAAAAATGTGGATGTTTGTATTATTTTTAAAAATGCAAACAATCCTGAGATAACTATTTAAAAGATACTTGCTGACAAATTGACACTTTAAGGGTGTGAAGATGATGCAAGTTCTTCTTCCATCTTTATGACTACTGATATCCTATGAAATCATAGAATCACAGAATAGTTTGGGTTGGAAGGGACCTTTAAAGGCCATCTAGTCCAACCCCCCTGCTGTGGGCAGGGACATCTTCAACTAGATCAGGGTGCTCAGAGCCCCGTCCAACCTGACCTTGAATGTTTCCAGGGATGGGGCATCTACCACCTCTCCAGGCAACCTGTGCCAGTGTTTCACTACCCTCAGCGTAAAAAATTTCTTCCTTATATCTAGTCTAAATCTCCCCTTTTTGTTTAAAACCATTCCCCCTTGTCCTGTCACAACAGGCCCTGCTAAAAAGTTTGTCCCCATCTTTCTTGTAAGCCCCCTTGAAGTGCTGAAATGCTGCAATAAGGTCTCCCTGGAGCCTCCTCTTCTCCAGGCTGAACAACCCAACTCTCTCAGCCTTTCTTCATAGGAGAGGATCATTTTTCATGGCCCTCCTCTGGACCCGCTCCAACAGGTCCATGTCTTTCTTGTGCTGAGGGCTCCAGAGCTGGACACAGTACTGCAGGTAGGGTCTCACCAGAGCAGAGTAGAGGGGCAGAATCACCTCCCTCGACCTGCTGGCCACGCTTCTTTTAATGCAGCCCAGGATACGGTTGGCTTTGTGGGCTGCAAGCGCACATTGCCGGCTCACGTCCAGCTTTTCATCCACCAGTACCCCCAAGTCCTTCTCGGCAGGGCTGCTCTCAATCCCTTCATCCCCCAGCCTGTATTGATACCGGGGGTTACCCCAACCCAGAGGCAGGACCCTGCACTTGACCTTGTTGAACCTCATGAGGTTCACACGGGCCCACTTCTCGAGCTTGTCCAGGTCCCTCTGGATGGCATCCCATCCCTCAGATGTGTCAACCGCACCACTCAGCTTGGTGTCATCTGCAAACTTGCTGAGGGTGCACTCGATCCCACTGCCTGTGTCATTGATGAAGATATTAAACAGTGCTGGTCCCAGTACAGACCCATGCGGGACACCACTTGTCACCAATCCCCATCTGGACATTGACCACAACTCTCTGGATGCGACCATCCAATCAATTCCTCACCCACCGGACAGTCCACCCATCAAATCCATACTCTCTAATTTAGAGAGAAGGATGTTGTGGGGGATCGTGTCAAAGGCCTTACAGAGGTCCAGATAAACAACATCTGTAGCTCTTCCCATGTCCACTGATGTAGTCACTCCATCACAGAAGGCCACTAGGTTGGTCAGGCAGGACTTGCCCTTGGTGAAGCCATGCTGGCTGTCTCGAATCACCTGCCTGTCCTCCATGTGCCTTAGCATAGCCTCCAGGAGGATCTGTTCCATGATCTTCCCAGGCACAGAGGTGAGACTGACTGGCCTGTAGTTCCCTGGGTCTTCCTTTTTTCCCCTTTGAAAAATGAGGGTTATGTTTCCCCTTTTCCAGTCAGTGGGAACTTCACAGGACTGCCACGATTTCCAAATACAATGGATAGTGGCTTAGCAACTTCATCCACCAGTTCCCTCAGGACCCACGGGTGGATCTCATTGGGTCCCATGGACTTGTGCACCTTCAGAGTCCTTAGATGGTCTCGAACCTGATCTTTTCCTATAGTGGGTGGCTCAACATTTTCCCAGTCCCTGCCTTTGCCTTCTGCGGCTTGGGCCATGAGGCTTGAGCACTTGCTGGTGAAGACTGAGGCAAAAAAGTCATTGAGTACCTCAGCCTTCTCCATATCCTGGGTTACCAGGTCTCCTATTTTGTTCTGGAGAGGGCCCACATTTTCCCTAATCTTCCTTTTATCACCAATGTACCTGCAGAAGCTTTTCTTGTTGCCCTTGATGTCCCTGGTCAGATTTAATTTTATCAGGGCTTTAGCTTTCCTAACCTGATCCCTGTCTGCTCGGACAATTTCTCTGTATTCCTCCCAGGCTACCTGCCCTTGCTTCCACCCTCTGTAGGCTTCCTTTTTGTGTTTGAGTGTGTCCAGGAGCTCCTTGTTCATCCATGCAGGCCTCCTGGCGTGTTTGCTGTTACTTACTTTTTGCGCATTGAATTTAAATTTGATTTGCCACATTCATTTGGATAGAAATAAAACAAATGGAGGTCGAAATATCTACTTATTAGGCCAATTCTCAATGGATGCCTCGCTTGAATAAAAACTTACCATTCCATGATAATTATTAAACGTATGGAGAAAAATTGCAGATCAAAATCCATAAAATTCAAGGGTGATTACATAGTAGTTAAAATATTTGGGCTAAGAAATTCAGGCTATAACTATTTTTATTACAATAAAAAACACACAAAATTTGCTCAGTGTTTTCTTTCTCTCCCTCTCCGCCCCCCCTTTTTTTTCCCTCTGTTTTCTGTCAGTCCTCATTCAGGTATAGGGCCCATTAATTTTGCATTTTATGCAGAATTCCATTAATTCTTCCTCCAGTACATTCAGAAAGATTTCATATCCTTTTACTTCAGCTGAGATACTGGCTGAGTGGAAGCTGAGAATAAATGGAATAAATACTTCAGGATTTCAGTTTGTGAATGGGATTTTTTTCCTAAAGCAGAGGAAATTCAGGGTACATATTTTACATGAGATTAAACTTGAAACTTCAGTGGTCTTAACTGGTACACAGCTCTTGATTAAGCTTTATGCAGAGATAAGTCTTTTTCTGATGGGAATATATTTGAAGTTATACTTAAGATGTAGATATACAATTCTCTTCAGTTTTAAGCTCTGAAAAATCATAGCACATTTGTGCTGCAGCTGTATTAGTATCGTCTTGTTAAATTGGTACCTGTCCTCAGTGGTACAGGATAATGACATGCAGAATTTTGGTTTATTCTTCTTGTTTTCTGATGAGATACTGTGTCTTCTACAGGGCTTTATTTTCCAGTATTTTTATACCTATAGAATTCTTCTGTCTGTGGATAAATACTACTTGTGACACCATGCGCCAGTTTAGAAATTTGATTTTGAAAATAGATTCTATGCCTACGATGAGAATTCTGTTTTTGTTTAGGGAACTTCTGTGGATTTTTTTTCCTCTGCCCATATGTGGTATTTTTTTAGTTGTTGTTGTGTAAAGAATATACTATTTTTCTTCAATTGTTTCTAATAGAATGCCCTTGATCTCACCTCAAATTATATTGTAGAAATATAACCTGTTTCTTTGAGAAAAGTCTGTGTATATAAAAACAGTCTTTGAGATGCATAGCCATTTTGACAGATTTACTAAGTGAAGGCCTTGATTTTGCTGGCTGTTTTGCACATTGCTTTATCTAAATTAATATAAACATGCTGATGCAAAAATTGGCCCAGAACTGGCCCAGCATCTTTAGAATTTCCTTGCAAATATTTAATGTAATCATAGTTCTAGCATATTCAAACTTGCTTTGGATAAACAATTACAGAATGATAGTCCTATAACTTGTCATCAAACTGACTTCTTAAACATTAGGGTCTGTTTAACATTCCAAGTACTAAGGGAATACAAGAGATTGCTCCAAGCCAGGTTTCATCCAGAAGTCCATTGACCATCATGGTGAGAGGCCTGGCTTGTAAATCCTTCTGAGAGGCTTAGATGTGGTGTTGCACTAACAAGGGCACGCAGCTTTTGGACAGGTACTCGTAAGTTAGGAAAGGACTGCTGAGGGTTTTGTTATAGTCAAGGGCTGCATTGGCCACAGAGACCACGAGGTGACAGAATTTAAAAAGCTAAGGGAAGTGAGGAAGGAGAGTAGCAGATTAAAGATCTTCAGGGAAGCAAACCAGCTTGTTCAGGGAAGTAGCAGGCAGAATCTGTGGGAGGCTGCTTTGAAGGGCAAAGGAGAAATGACTGATTTTCAAAGACAAACTCCTTATAACACAGAGGCAGTCTGCTCCATTGTACAAGAAAATGTGCAGGTGTAATCAGAGGCAATCTGGATGATTGGTGAAGTTGTCACTGAGCTCCAGGGCAAAAAGAAACAGTTATGGCAGTGATGTAGCCAAAGCAGAGGCCTGAGACAACCAGAAATTATAACTACACAAATCAGGAGATAATATTAGGTTGCCTTCAATCTATTAAAAAGCTGGCCTGATCTATCAGTATTTTAAACACTTCCATCACAGCAATCCCTACTTCCCTGAGATAGATCTAGATACATATATGCATGTATATGCACATATATAGAGACACGCATATATACAGTATACACACACATATATTCACTTGCCACAATGGAGATACACTACCAAGAATAAACTATAAGCCTCCTCCAGATACACAATGACAGAATTAAGAAGTTCAAAGCTCAGCTGGAAATGAAATTGTTAAGTAGCATGAAGAATATAACATAAAGAAATTTGATTCGATTGGAAATCTAACTGGCAGCCAGTTACAAATGGCATTCCTCAAGGGATGATACTGGAGTTGATTTAACATCTTCATTAATGACTTGAATGGTGGGATAGGATGCGCTGCTCGCAAGGCCATCAGTGGCACTGAATTGAGGGTGGTAAACTGGAGAGCAGGGCTGCCATTTAGAAGGCTCTCAAACAGCTGGAGGTTCAGGCAAAATGTGAAATCCTGTGTTTAGGACAGAATAATCCAATGCAACAGTACAAACAGGATAGATATTGGCTCCGGAGAAACGGACGTGGTGGCAGACAAGTAATTGAAGGTGAGTCAGGAGTGCACCCTTGTAATGGTGAAGCCTAAGGGTGGTGAAGTCTAACATCTGGTGGTTCATTGGCAGAGGTGTAGCCAGCAAGAGGAGAAAAGTGATTATTGCACTCTACTAGATACTTATGAGACTGAATCTGGAGTACTATGTCCAGTTTTACACCCCAATAAAAAAGAAACACTGTTTCTCTTTTATGAGATTAATTCACAATTTTACCATTTAATTTTAAAATCTAAGAATGTTCTAGCAAGAACTCTACCATTCTGTGGTAATAACCTCTGATTCCAACGAGAGCTAAAAT
Organism: Calonectris borealis; assembly: GCF_964195595.1. Classification (NCBI taxonomy): domain Eukaryota; kingdom Metazoa; phylum Chordata; class Aves; order Procellariiformes; family Procellariidae; genus Calonectris; species Calonectris borealis. The sequence continues at coordinate 49,367,792 of NC_134316.1, read as the reverse complement.
TAGTCCCTATATTGATTATATGATTTATCTTAGAATTGTAGGAAAACTTAGTTTGGCAGGGATTACTGGAAATCAGAACAGTTTCTTCTGTCCATTAGTCTGGTACCCCGCTGTTGTGTATGTTGCAGCATATAAATTATATCACCATTTATTATATTTCATCTCAGAAAGTATAACTTAGGATTTTGCCCTTATAATAATGAATAAAGGCTGTGATTCCAGAGAAGCACAGCTTTTAGGATTAAGAAGCTTTGTATAACGTTAGCTAAATTTATTCATGGGTACTTCACATTCATTTGCTTTATTACTATCGTTCTTCTGAAACCTAAATAACTACTTCATGGTGTTTACCTACTATTTCATCTTTATGGACAGTAATCTTCTCCTCCTCATTCTATCAACCTTTATTTTGCCAGGCTAAACAAACAGAATTCTTCCAGTTACCACTTCTATAGCAGCTTCTACTTTCTTCTGATCATTTTAGTAGTCATATCCCATACCTGTTTTATTTTAAATTCACCTTTACTAGAGCTGATCAGAGCCTAAAATGAAGTCTTACCAGTGATTTTTGCAATACTTTTAAAAGTTCTGATTGAAATAGTTTCACCAGTACACCCCAAATTTGTTTTAATCTTCTTCACCATATTATACTGGCAGCTCAACATCATCTATACGTTGAAAAGTACCATGTAGGCCTTTTCTCCTACCTGATGAGATCTTAAGTAATACCAGAGATTTTATTTACCAGCTATGCTGCCTTGCTTCTGTATAACTGAACACCACTCCATCTCTTTTACTTTCACGTTACTCATTGCTTCCTCTATGAAATTCTGTTCATCTCATACATTTTATCCTATTCTTGGTGTTGTAGTTTGTAAGTGAAATTATATAAAATACTGTTTCCAGGCTAATCCTCCAAGGATTAACAGGATGTTATGCATTCTTTTATTATATTCTCTCTCTGATGATAAAATTTCTCCCTACCTTTCAGTTCATCTACAGTCCCAATCTTCCCTCATCCCACAAATTAAGTATAGTATAATACTATAACCACTTATTTACTGAAGAGCTGATAGATAATATCCATGTTAGTGCCTCAGTATAAAAATTCAAGAGTAGCAAAACCTGTTTAGAACTATTTTTGCTGACCCTGATAATTCAAACCAATTCCAATACCACTGTGTCTATCACTTTGAGTCTAGGGGAGTACATTAATGGCTGGCAACCCACATACGGAGCTTTTTTCCTCCATTTACTCATTGTTGGAAAGAATGGGGGAAAGGAAGTGTGACACAAAATAGAAAGATGACCCCTACCTAAAAATACCTTTGAAACATGCTTCATTTAAAGAATTGCAAAACTCTTTCATTATTCAACATCACCCCTGAAAGTAACAAAGAAATTGGCAGCAGTTCAAATCTGAAAATAGTGATTGGATACTGGATGCAAAGCTTCCATTTGAAATATTAAGAATTAAAAAGAATAAAGAATCTTAAAGGTAGTCATTAAGTAAATCCAAACTCCTTCAGATCTTTACTGGATGAACTCAAACTCTTTTCTTTTAATTACTTGTACTTCATTCAGAGGCTTTATATAATACAACAAGCATTTTTTTCCTTTTCAAAACCTGGACAATGTTAAACAGGTTTCTTATATTCATAATGGACTGGACCTAATATTTTTTTCTGAAAATTCGTGCTACAACTTGTTTTCTTGAAACAAAATTAAACTAAACAGTCTGAAGCATGTCCTTTTAGAGCAAAATTTGGTTACTTTGGGCTTCTTAAAAAGCAGTTAACTCTTATGGTACTTAACAAAGTTAAAAACAAATCTCAGAGCTGGGCAAGCATGGATGTTTGGAATAAAAAAAGAAGTACGGGGAAGTACTGTGCTAGGATGAAAACCAAGTGAATTTTACAGGCAAAAATTGGGCAAGTGAAATAGGTAATAGGTTCTGCATATTAGTGTTAATTGCTGGTAATACTCAAAGCAGGCAAATGTTTTGAAAGCTTTGTTTTTCCAGCTTCCTGCACATTGCTATGATATTAATCTAGCATATGGTTACCTGTTCAGCTCAAGATCAGGAAAACGGATAATATGTTGGACAAAATTTCTAACCTTGTAGTTCAACAGGAGCTTAATCTGCTCTTCTGAAATTACATGCGACTTTAGTGACAGAAGGGCATGTCAGTCTAATAACTAACAAAATTATTTTAATCATAGAACAGCCCAGGTTGGAAGGGACCTCAAAAGATCACCTGGTCCAATCTTTCATGGAAAAGGCAGCCTAGATGAGATTATCTAACACTCTGTCCAGTTATGTTTTGAAAACCTCTGGTGATGGGGACTCCACCACATCCCTGGGGAGGCAATCAGTCATTGATTGTTCTCATTGCAAAAAATTTCTTTCTAATATAAAGATGAAACCTCTCCCAATGCAAACTGTACCCATTGTCCCTTGTTCTCTCTGTGTGGTTTCTTGTGAAGAGAGAGCCTCTGTCCTCCTTGTAGCTGCCCTTTAAGTACTGGAAAACTGTGATGCCGTTCCCCCTTTTTTTAACCCATGGTCAGATATCACTTAGGGAGAGTAGTTAGACTTCATAATTCAATTCGTGTTCTGAAATTAGTTGTAAAAGCAGTAGTTAATTCAAAGTTATTTCTTATTAAACATCATACTATTATAAGAAGAGCAAGGGATCAACATATTACTGCATTGCTCTTGTGTTTCACTAACTCTACACTATATTTTTAAATAAGCATTCATGCATCCAATTTTTGTGGTTTGAAAATCTCAGTGATGGAAATACTGACAAAAACGTATACCATATATATCGATAGATGTTATATGTAAAGAAATTTGGATGTTTTATTTCAAAACATGTCTGTATGTGAAGAGAGACCCTTAGTGTTTAAAATATTCACTGGAAGATGGAGATCTGCAAATTCCATAGATTTGAACGACGGTTTCTTATATTTTAGATGAGTAGCCTAACTGTCATTGGCTATTTGGATTTAAGTACATCCTGTCATTCATTTTTCAGTGAAAAATGTGTTCAGCATGTAAAATCTGCAGCAAAATCATGATGCAGCCCAGGAAAAATAAAGAAAGTAACCCTTAGTATCCTAAAAATATTTTGTGATCAGAAAACTACTTCCTACATGTTTTCTTATGCTGCTTATTATTATTCTAACAGGTGCCTTAAAAGAATGTTACTTTAGAACATGCAATTCAAATTGTCTATGCATGCTTGGCATGCCTTTGTGATTGCGTAGGTACTGTAACAGATGGGCAAAATGCCAGATTGCAGTGCAGGGAGTAATAGAACAGAAAAAGCAATATGAGGTCTAATATTCAGACATATAAACTTCAGGATATTTACTGGATTGACACCCTCTTTGTAGTGTCTCTAACCATAAAATACATAGCACCTGGAGGGGAAAAGAATACAAGTGAATTTATCAACCTTTACCCTGGTGTCAAGAAGTGTTTTTTTAATTATTTAAATTTTCACAAAAACCCTTTTCAATTATTTACTTAGATCACTGGTGTCAATGAGCAAAATATGAGAAACTGGAGCATTACTATGTCATTATCGTATTAGTTTAGATGTTTAATGAAAAAATATTCAATTATATTACATTTTCACTTCCCCCCCTTCCCATTTAATCTTGTCTCTAAGAGTAAATAAAATAAAGTTTGTTGGCATCTCACTTCTGAAAGTACTCTGCAACTATAATTTCTCTCTAAATAGAGTGAAATTAGATCATCCAAATGCTTCACCGAATATGAGATAATTTGATTTTAGATAGTTCTTTTTAATATGGAAAATCTTGTTTTCTATTACAATTGTATTATTAATAAATTGTAGCACATAAACAGAATAACGGATGCAATTCCTGGGTCTTCTATCTGAAAATTTGTGATCTCAATACCTGGCATGTAGAATTCAGGCTGTCACCGAAGTCTTTTCCATGATTTTTTCGGGCATTCCAAAAAAGAGCATCTTAGCTCTTTAACAGAGATACCATACATTCTTCATTCATTATCATGTTTACTCAATGATAACCCCGGTAAAATTCCAAGTATTCAAGATTCTTTAACCATCAGTTCAAACCTGCCTAATTAGAATGTTCTCATTAAAATAATTAGTCCCTCTCCTGAAGGGCTAATCCATTGATCTGTATTACTTCTATGTTAAGCCTTGAACTAATGCCCTTCCCAAGATGAAGATCTATCAATAATAAAAGACCATTAATTAAATGCTGATTAAAAAGATTTCTAGTTCTGTATGTAATTTTATTAGCAGAAGGTGTTTGTATTAATAATATTCTACTGTTACTGTATCTTTCATATGCACAACCTGCTCTACATCTGTATCAAACTAATATTTCATCACGTCTCTTTCATATGATGCATAGAAACTAGAGGGCATGTCTTAATAAGGATATCCATCATCCTCTTTCTCCTCCTCTCTGTTTTTAAAACATTTTCAGACTTCACCAAACTCTTTCTGCCCATCCAAAATCTCGCTAGCCTGAAACAGAATTTCCAAAATAGAAAGTGTTAGTAGAAAATTTCAGACTGAACAATTGTTGTTTGGGAACTGAAAACTATACAGCTAGTGTTGGGCACCTTTAATTAAAGACAGAGCTTGTCCTTCAGCATTTGTGTATTGTGGGCTGAACCACCGTCTGTGGAAGGCTACATTTCAACTCATTGCACATATATTAATTAAGTAATAATGATTGAAACAGCTGTAATATTGGGGGGATTTTCTCTCTACTTCTCCAGAAGTTATTACACATGAAAGAGTTAAAAAAGAAAGGAATGTTAGACCCTGCTCAGCTCTGTTCATTGTTTTTATTACATATGAACATTACAGAATGCTGATCTGTGCAGGCTCAACACACTTCTAACCGCGTATTTATAAATGTTTTTATCTAAAACTCAAGATTAATTCCAATGAAACACTATTGTGATTATTAAATCATAGCCCTGGGAGTCTGGTATCTTGTGTCTATTCTTGTTTTTCTATAGACTCGCTTCCTGGCTTGCCCTCACTCCTTTGAACAAAATATTTAGAAACTTCAAGCTACATTCCTAAATCCAAGGGTAAGCCACTCCCTCTAGAATTTCAAAAAAAACTTACAGGCTCTAATCATCTCAGCTCAACCTAGAAAATACTCTACAATGTCTCCAAGTGTCAACTCTTGAAAAGGGAGAACAGTAATTAATTATTTTTTTTTCCCAGTATTTTTCCAGGATATCACAGGATATTCCAATTTATTAACAAAAGTAAAAAGCACTTTTAACTTTCTTGATAAACAACTCATTGGTCAGTCTCTTTTTTCTGATAAAATGCATTTTGTAGAATATTGACTCCTGGATTCCCTGTTCATTTTCTATCTTTTCAATAGAATTAGGCAAATGACAGATTTAAAAATTGAGACAAGAAATTATCAGTATATCTGAAGCAGGTGGGTCTTTTCCCTAGTTAAAATTATTTGAAAGCAAACATTTGTTATGCTTTGAAATAATCTCTTTTCTTAAACTCAATACAGTAGTATTGCAAACAATAATTTCTATCAGTAAGAGCAACCAGTATAATAGGACTCCACTAGAATAAAGCAACAATTATGGAATTTGTATTTAAAATCTAAATAATACTGCTGTTTGAAAAGGAACACTGCCACCCCCTGTGCACATATTAATAGCTAGAGATCCTAAGATCCAGAAAAGCTAGTGTATCTTTCTCATACACAATTAGAAATACACAGTAGAGAAAAAGTGGCAGAATGAAAGCAATTCAGGTCAGTCAGAGATTGAATATAAAGAAAAGGTGAGAAAAGATTAAATTGAGAGCTTGTACAGAAAATTCCACCACAAGCAAACAAAAGCTAGCTTTTATCTTTCATCCTGGACCTATTCTGTCGGTCCTTGGCTAAAGACGTGAATATCATCACACAGGTATGCCATGCAAGGTTATGCGGAAGAGTCAGTGCAAATATGCAAGAGAACTTCAACAGAGAAATTCATATTGTTTTCACTTGCAACTGCAGGTGGTAGAATTCTCTCCTAAGCCAAAGAATCATCAGTGTTAAAAATGTTATGATAGCAGCTGAAACAAATTTCTTCATCTTTACTGAATTCTGTTTTTTAAAATGACTTGGCTGCTTCAGCATTTTTATTATTGTTCTTTGTGTTGGGATAGTAGGAAAGCATTCTGAGTGCTTTCAAAAATTAATGTAAATTGTAGGCTGTGCAGAGACACCGTCGTGCTAGTGATATCTGGGTAATTACTGAACAGCAATCTTAAATGCATTAAGTCCAATTATATATTTCTGTTTGGAAGTGAACAAAACAAATACAGATTTTTAATTCTGTAATGAAGTATTAACAAGCCTCTGAAAAGTTTAGGAGCTGAAACTTAAATGGACATGTTTACTACCTGTGTGTTTTTTTGAATATTTTTAGCAGTGCAATTTAGAAGAAAAATAAAAGGTGCAGATGAGAGTTACCTTAGACACCTTGTGTTTATAGTAAACCTCAACTTGTTCTCTGATATCTCAGAACCACTATTATGCTACAAATATTTAATAAGAGACATCTTTAGAAATATCTTTCCTTACATTTTAATACATGGTTTGCTAATAACCTTGTAGAAGAAAAGAAATCAGAATATCTTACATAGGAGCAAACCTATGAACAAAAGAATAAAATATCCCATGTAGGAATATTTGCATATGTAGGACATCATTAAAGTCAAAGTTGAATGAAACTTAGAACTTTAATTCAAAATTTCTATAGATTTGAACAGGAAAAAACCACAAATACATAATGTCAATATTGTCTCTTAAAGGCATTTAAAAAATGTATTTCATGATTTCTTTTATGGTTTGATATGTCTAGACTTGACCTTCAAAGTTGTAATATGATAAAATTTAATTTAGAAACAATGGTTGTTTTGAAATGAAAAATTGAAAGAATTGATTCTGAGAGACAAAACATACTGTTCTCATGAAGCATTGTTTCCCAGAAATAACTTAATGTTATTCTTATTGGAGTTTTAAAAATTTTAAAATAAAAACATTATAGAGCAAAATTAGGTTTTATTAAACTTTCATTGGAAAAAAATATTTCTTCACTGTCATGACAGAATTGACACAAAAAACTTGAGAACCTCCAAGACAGTTTTCCATAGAGTAGACCTTGAAAACCGTGTGCTTAATTGAATTCTTGCCTCGCACGAAAATAGAATTTCTCAAAGGGGACATAAATATATGTAGCGCATGGCATTTTTACAAGAAGCGGGCCAAAGTCTTACTGTTGTTAGACTCAAGAATGGGCTGAAATGCTCTCCCTTTATGAGAACAAGACTTACAAAGATCCACTTCTGCTTCAGATGGTCTAATTTTGCAAAATCTCAAGTAAGACACAGATGGTAGCAAGGCAATAGTGTAACCTAGGGCAAATATGCCTTCACTGAGCTCCAGTCTGCCATAATCAGACTAAAGGTGTTATTTATGATTAGTTCTGGAGTTATGTTACACAGAAATCTGTGTAGTCACACCCTTATAAATCTGTCTATTTAAATCACTATTTCTGCACAATTTTTATTCTGTGGTATCACCAATATTGGAACATCCTCAACCTTACTTAGTTTTGCAATTGGAAAGTTGTTAGTGCATTAATAACTGAATTCTGTATAGTGGTGACACTGCTGTCATTACATAGGGAAATGGTGACCCATGGTTATCCATGACTGGGCATCTATTCTTGCAGCACATGTTCCCCAGCATGGTATCTTATCTCTCCTATCTCTGCGCTGTCAGTTTATTACCATTTCAGCCTTATGAAGGCTACAAAAGACATGCCTAGATGTCCTTTGTGCATCTGGGGACAATATTATACAGAAGCAATTCCATTAATAGAACAGATTTTCCATGACTTTATTTTCGTTTTTAACACATGTAATTATATTAAAAAATGACAGCAATAAAAGAGAAAAAGAATCATTTTACATAGGTAAAAGTGCAGCTTAGTCATAAATGAAAAGCACCATATTCAAAGCACAGGTGGATAAAAGCAGTGCTTATTGCTTCCTTTATTATAGTTTAAATAATTTATCAGCTCTGCATCCTATTTATTGATTCTCTGAGCATGCAGAAGGATAAGAAATTGAAAATATTTGATGCACTTTCCTCCATCTTTATCAAATTCATGATATGTAATTGATTCATAATTTCAAATACTGGAAGCAAATGATGCTTGTTCCATCTTCCTGCTGGGAACACTATTGAGTACGTCAATACTTTTCTTTAGGCATTTTTCAGAAGATAATCAATTTTTCACATAAGATATGGAAGTTCTACCATCTTTTAGCGTACATTGAATCTTCAGGAACATCATGAATACGTTCTGCCACAGTAGGCATGATATTGCAATTCCAAATCACAATTCTTTCTATATTGCAAAATAGAAGAATTATGTCTTTTTTCTTCCCTTGAGCTAGCTCAGTACCAGTTGCCAAACCAGTGAAGACAGTAAGATGGAACAAAGTGTTAAAAAAAAAAAACAAACCACAAAAATTATTCCCACACTTCCTATCTTTTCTAGACCATTTGACTCTTCTTTAGCTTTTACTAAGAGGGAGTGCATCATAGTCTCCCCAAACTAACCTAGTGGTTCACAAGAGATGAGATGGATCTTACTATTCTCAATTTCCCTCAGCAGTGCTTTAAAGAGAACCAATTTATCAGGTTACTGTTTGCAAGAGTTGGACGTTAACCTATCTTCTTCAAAATTGCATTTCAGTGATTATATGGTCTCTGTTTATGTTTAAGCATCCTGTCCCTCTTACTGAAAACAGCACTTTTGCTGCCACAAAAGTGCATGCTTTTGCCTTGTAAACGCAGCAATGATGGAATAATTCCCAAGTAAACAAAGGAAAAAAATCCAGTTTTAGAGACATATGGCAAAAATGACACGTCAGTTTTCTGTCTTTACAAGATTTGAACATTGACATATATAATAAAAAAAAATTACCTACTTACTGTGAGAAGTACCTCACTCTGACTAAAATCTATAAATGTTTCCAGATGTTGAACCAAATCCTTAAATGGTATAGGTCAATTGTATTGATTGTAAAGGAACTACCCTGACTTACATTAGCTGGAGGTATTATCCTAACGATTTTAAAAGAAACAGGATAGGTCTCTTACCATCATCGCAGACTAGCAATTTTTCTGCTGGTGTCACAGTTTACCAAACTGAAAGAATAATAATACTGTCCATCTCACAGATATCCTGAGAAGAGTACTAGTTATCTTTTGCAGAAGTGTTCCAGCAGTCTTGAGTGTATTATGCATATATCATCATAATCATAACAACAGAAACAAATAAAGATAGGTAGTAATGTGACAGTTTTCTCAGGCTGGAGAAAACACAAGACAGATTTCAGAGGATAAAACCTTGGTAAGCCAAAAAAATTCTACATCTACTCAGAGCTTGCTTTGACAACAGCAGACTCAGTCATCAGCTGAGACAAGTTTACACTTCAGGAATACCTGAAGAGGAAAAGTGTCTTACTTTTAAGCCACGTTATTGCTCTCCCAGTACTGCAAATTGCAGTGCTGTGCATGGAGTGCCAATTTAGCTTCAAAGAAACCAGGTATCACATCAAAAGCAATGTAGTCATAGCAGCACAGCACTTGGCATAGGAAAAGTCATCCTGATAAGTAGCTTATTTCAAGGTAAGGAGAATACAAAGAAGTCTCTCTCTGTTACTGTACCATCCACTAAGAAGATACTCCTTGGATTGAGTCAATATTGTACCTGAGATTGTTTTCTGTAGGACTGGAGTTCTGATGAATTAGAGCAGCTGTTGGATACTACTGAACCAGTATCCTTCATCCTCCTCACTGATGGAGACTGTTACCTCTTTGTGACACCTTCTAGTTCCCTTCACATACTTGACATGCTTTGTATTGGAAAAAGTTGGAAGTAGACTACTTGCACCTTTAAGAGCTAATATTCCCCTTCCTGGAACATTTTGGTACAGAGAGAAAAAATTCTTCTCTTAAAATCTATTTCCTCTAACATCTGCTAACCTATTGTTTTACTGTTTAAGACTCCTCACAGCTCTAACTCAGATTTTTCCATTGATAAACACCAAATAATACACGTTGGAGCTAATCACATAAGCTTTTTCTCACCCCAAGATTCTTCTGAAGTGCAAATTTTCAGATATCCTCTCACGGCAGTTTTTGTTTATTTTACGCCTGACAGTGTTAAGCAGCTGGGACATGGACCAAAGATTAAGTACAAGCATGTTTCTCATTGCATGGTCTAAAGACTATACAAAACTTAGACATTAACACGTCATGGAAATAGATGTGTGCAATTTTGATGTTCTCACTCATGTATATTTTGTAAAGATTTTCTCCAGTTACGTTGCAGCATAAGGTTTCAAGGCCCATATAAAAGATTTTGGTGTTGTAGAATTTTAAAGATGATACTGACTCCCCCTGGAAAGCTATGCAAAATTGTTTATTCAGGTAGCAACATCTCTGCTACTATTTTATAGACTAGAAGTACTTACGTATTTCTTTCAAATGGTTCTATCAATTCAGATTTAGATTTTCTTGCAAGTAATAATGAATTTAAATTAAGTAAAATATTTCTGAAATATCCTTTTAACACTTCAAATGCCAACAAAGAAAATAAATTGGTATGGTCATACTTTCAGTGAGGTTAAACTAGATCAGTAGTACATAATCGCTAAAGATTTACCAAATTATACATCAAAAGAGTTAAATATACAGATGGTAAGTCCTTTTTATAAAAAACAAAAATTCAATGCCCTGCACAGAAACTTTATATAGCGCAGTAATCCTTATTAATTCCAGCAAGTTGTTTCTAGAACTTGCTGTATAACTGAAAGTTGTTTCAATGCCTCACCGAGCTGATAATTAGAAACTTTCTTCTAATTCCATCCTAAAACTGTTCACATATGTTAGTGCTTGTGCCAATGCTGTCTTTCAGCTTTAGTATTATTTCCATCTGATGCTGCTTTTAAAGAGATTGATAGTATTCCTATCATATAAAATATAGGAATATATGATGTTGAAGATTGATCTGAAAACAGACAAATGGTTTTACAAGTTCTATTGCAAATCATCCTTAAATTTAGGTGGGTAGGTTCCTAAACTTTCCTTTCTTGTTGTTCTATTTCATTATAGCCCTTTTAAACTTTACTGTGGTAGCACTTTTCCATCTAGGTCAGTGACCATGTTATTTCTGAGTCAGCCAAGATGCAAGCTATTTAAGGGGGGGTTCACAGTATATCATATAGAAAATAACAGAGTAGAATTGACTACTCAAAAGCAACGTAAGAACATAAATTGTTCATAGAGTCTTTTTAAATGATTCAAGTTGCTAAGCATAATATTTGGAGACATACATGTAAATTTGATATTTTCCATTTTGATTTGGATTTTGTTCTACTTTCTCCCTCTTAAGTGAAAAGAATAAAAATCAACCAAATAAAAACTACATCTATCACTTCTCAGAAATAGAGATTACAAGGTCACTAATGACAGTCATAGACTGATAGCAGAACGGTAAATTTTAACTTCAAAGTGGATTTTCTCTTCTGCATTCTTTCTCCAGATACATTATATACCTGTAAAAAACGTTGAGAAGGAAACCACAACTGTGTCTTTTTATTAGGGACAATACATTTTTATTAAAATTGTATGAAAAGAGAAGTAAAAGCTTCATGTCACTCAAATAAATTCACTAGCCAGACTACAAGCTCATAAAAGTCAATCCTCCTGACAAAATTTTTAAAGCATCTTTTCATTTTGTTTAATAAAATTTGATTTTTATAAAGCCTTCCACCTATAAAAAGTACAGGCAGTTTTTATTACTGAATCACAGTGATTTTTTTAAGTTAATGAACTCTTACAAGACTAACCTCTTCCCAAGACTTTAATTATTCCTTTATGTCAGTATGTGTTTCTTTTCTGTTTACTTATCTAGTGAATTATCAACAAATAACATTCAAGGAACTTTTTCCTGACAAAACAAATTCAGACATGGCCATTAATTTATTTGAATAAGATTATGACTGTACATTTTTTTTTGTGATAACATTTTGAGAAGCGCAAACCTTCTAACTTAATTTCTTAATTAATTACTGAGAGAGAGGAAATGGTGTGCAGGTCTGTTAGATTTGGTATTATCAACTTGCTAACTGATCTTGAGTGGCATTTAGAACATGTTCCTGGAAACCGTTCACCACAGGACTATTTTTTACTCAAAACAGAAAACTTGCTGAATTGGAAGTGCACCTTTTGCAAACTGGATTGCTACTGGCACAAGTGCAGTTGGGAAACAAACAGGATCCTTCATGTGAGCTGAAATATTTGGATATTTGCGACACTGAAAAGACTGTTTGGCTTCTGCATCTCATTTGCCCCTCAGGGATTAAATATGTAAGAAGGATGAGGACAGGTGGATGTATTACTTTTAACAGCCAAACCACTTGAATAAGTTTTGTTTTGAAAATTATTGTTACTTTTTTTGTGTGTGTTTTTGTGTGTGGCAGGGGGGTTCCAGAGGAAGTGGGCTGCTAGGTAATTCTGAGGGCTAGGTGATTAAGGATTTGAGGATCATGCCCTAAACTGCAAAATCTCAGCAGTTTGCACAGTTTTCATATGAATATAATAATGCTTACCTTCTCCTCAGAGAGAAGGTGTGTAATTAGTTATCCAATAAATGCATGTAAAGCACTTTGAAACCCTCAAATGAGAGATGATTCTGTTACTGTGAGTAGGCAAAAATGCAATTCTCTTCTCTTCACTGCTTCACTTTCTTTTTCAAGCTGCACTATTTATTGTGTGGACCATAAAATCTTTAAAACATCTGGTAAATCACAGTTAGTATTTACAGTATAATGCAGACACATATTTCAGACTAAAATATTATCAACATATCTTAGCTTGTGTGGAACTTAACATGTCAAAAAAGGTAATGCTTGTGGCATAGTTATGGCTAAGTAATTTTTCCCTATTGGAAAAGAAATGTCAGCTAAAGTGGAAGGGTTCAGAGTGCAATGAAGTCTGGGCTCATCCAATGAATGGAGTGAATTCGAGGGTCAGATTCATCTCTGTGCTGGTACTGACATGAGACAAAGAAGAAATGCACTTGCAACACAGGATGATCTAGCAATACAGGATAAGGTTATCATGGTGGATACTTCAGGCCACATGCCTGCTTCTCTTCCCCTGATGGGTACAGCAAGCACTCAAAACCAGGAAAACAAGTTCACTGAACTCCTGTTATCTCTTGGCTGTCATACCTCAATATGGACTTTTTTTTTCCCCCCTTCAGCTCTGTCTCTTGCTTATTCTAGAATGTGTGCTATTTGCATACTGTGATTAGAGCCTGCATACTTAGTTTGAGAACATATATGTTTTTCTCAGAATGAATCTCAAAAAGGGTGCATTACTACACAGAAAGATGATGTTTCTCACTCTGGGAAGAAAGAGATTTATGATTTAGGAGTAGGACCCTTAAGGAAAGGTTTATTTATGAGTCAAATCTTCCAGATTACGGCATAAATTTCCATTTTCACAGCTGTTATTCTCTCAGTAATTTCCTAGTTGATACAGCTATCAGTTCAAGGTTCGTTTGTTGCCCTTTTCATTTTGGTGTGTTTTAATTATATTGTGTGTAACATAATATTAGTTTAAATAAGCAAACTTCTCCTGTGGCTGCTTTTCCTTCACATTTCTTAGGCATTTGGATTTAGACTTTCAATCTTTGATCATTTCAGTAAGCCTTTGTTCATACACAATGTCCAAATATGACTTAGAATAAGGTCTGAAGCTCAAACGAAATCCATGAAAATACTTTGAGATGTAAGAAAGAGTAACTTCTTGTCATTGTGAGTAATGTTTGCATCTTCAGGTCCAAAACAGTATGGTGATTCGGTGGCAACCAAAACATAATGGATATTATTTCTCATTAAAAAAAGCTGCTGGATTTTACTGTACTTTCTGCTAACTAATCATGTGTAAATCATGATTGTTATCTAAATTCTTAGTTATAATACATATTCTTGCTTTAAGCAAGAAATTAGGTGCATTGGGTACTTGGAACAAAAATGACATTAAATTAGGAGTTACATAATCTTTAGAAAAAGATGCCTCGTTAGTCAGACATAAAAGTGCTTAAGCCAGCTCAGTTTCTCTTTTCATGGCTGGAAGATCCCTATTCAGCTGCACTTCTGCTTGTGTGCATGACCAGCATAGTTTAGTTTTAAGGTTCCAGATTATAGTCAAAGACACCCCTAAGTTTCCTGTTCAGTATTGGAACAGGAATATTGGATGTTTACAGTACACTTTGCCTTGACAGAATCAGTCCTTCACAAAAACCAGTTGTAGATGTTCACCTTCTTCAAACCAAAACAGGAGGGGTGTTGTAGGGAAGAGGATAAAATGTCAATGGATATTATCTTTCATTCTACAAATGATGCAGCAGTGTTACTCCTCTGTATACAGGAATGTTAGCTCTCTGATTACTAGTAATATATATCTGAATTACCTGTCAAAAATTGATTTTTGAATGGAAAACATTTCCTGTTCTTCAGAAGTAATTACATTGCAATTAACCAAAGCTTTTCTCTTTCTCTCCACTGTGCAGTGACACCATGGTGGTGGTCTACAACTGATAAAAACCTCGATAACGGGATAAAAAATATTTTGCTTTTGAAAGACAAACTAGTTTTAAACAGCCACTGTGAAACAGTATAAACTGCATTCTCAGGTGTTCAGACTGCACACTTTGGGCCTTCTTGCTTTCTTGCAATTTGCAAATGATTGCTAACCCTTAGTGGCATCCCTTCAATGAGTACCTGACAATTTGAATTTGAATTTGAAGTACCTGGCCTCAACAAATAACTATTGGATTTCAGGAAGTATTAGAAAGTGAAGGCTGAGATTAACTTCTATTTCTGTGTGAGCATGCACATATATGTGTTTATTAGGGATTATAATGACTTGATTTTTTTCTTTCTCAGGGAAAGCTTGTGTTTTCCCTGAAAAGATCAAGGGTGACTGGAGAATTATTTTCCAACCAATATTAAATTCGTAGGAAGGACTGTCTTCCTCAGACAGCAATCAGGTTCAATGGATTCAACTTATACTTTGAAAATAAAAAGCTTGTCTGGAGTAAATAATGATTTTGAACTACACAAGCAAAGTTAGAATAGTGTATCCAGGGCTAAAACATGTACTTTAAATGTAGAATTTATCACAGAAATAAAATCAGAAACCTCTAGAAAACAGGGAAATAAAATCTTACAGTACTACAGCTGTGAGCTATTCTTGAAGTTGTACATATTTCGGACCTCTATACACTCTTCTTTGTTGTTAAGCCTGGAAAGATCTAGAGATTGAAACTGTCAGCTGTAGGTAAAGGGAAACAAAGTTTAACATCTGGTCTTCATGAAAAACAGCTTTCCTATAGCTTTCTCATTTAAACAGGAGTGATTTTCATTAGGGAGCATATGGTCTTGTTAATGTGAGTATGGTCATATGCTGTTGTGCTCATTTTAAGTATGTTCTCATGCCAAGGTCAAAATTAACATCTTTAAATCAAAGCCAATAGCCATCAGGCAGTCAGTAATAATCTTAGAGCAACCACAACAATGCGGCAATCATTTGCTATATAATTAGTAAAACAATATTACTATGTTCAAGTATTATCACCTATTATGGAGTTGAAGAAAATGGGTATAGAAGGTTTTTACAAAAGTTTTATATCTGACAGCTCCTGATTAGAAACTTTTACTAAATCTATTAATCTGTAGTCACTCCATATTCATTTTCTGTTGATGGTCTACCTGCAGTTCTTTGGAAAAAAAAAAACCAGCTACTGGATAACATATAAATGCTCCCTCTGGGGAGATTCAGCATATCTGCTCCTGAACGTAGGATACAAGTCTTAGCACACTCTTGTGATTCTTCTTACAAAGTGTCTAATCAATATGACGGTGTTGATCACCATGCCAATAGTAGCAAAGTACCAGAAAATTCACAACAGAAAATTGTAAGTCACAATACTGGTTCCCAGCTTATTGTCTTCAACTCTCCAGATAGTGTGGAGTGTTAAAGTTGATGGAGTCACAACAACAGAGGAAGCGAAAACCAGGTCTATGCTGAATAAAAAAATTATTGTTCCGATTCTAATTAGGTCTTTTGCATAACTATTCAGAAACATAACTTCTGATGATGATAATCTCTTCTATGAGAGAATAGTTGTGTCTAATTGCTTTGTTAGTATGGAGAAAAGAGCTGTGAAGCAGGAGCTGTTAGAGGAGGTGTGGCTGCAGGTTAAATGCATTTCAGTGGATTCTGATGGAGAAGACAAGCAACCCATAAACTCAGCATGCAGACACAGTTGGATATAGACAGTCATACACCATGTAGGCGCACTTACAGAAAACTATATTTGCAAAACTAATTTTGCTGGAAGGCTATAATTCTATAACAAGAAATATCATATTGAATGTGGTCAAAATTATTTCAATTCCTGACTCCAACGTTCCATTGAGAAAGATATTCTGCATGAGTGATGAGGATACAATCATGCTTTTATATGAAAAGTGACATTTGAGTTAAAGCAACTGTTAATGTTCTGTGCAGATACTCCATTTTCATATCTAGAGAAACCAGCAGATGTAGTGTTAAAATATTTAAAATTCACATAAGAATTTGAAATATGAAAAAGAACCTGAATTTATTCTTCAAGAAGTTGGTGGGCACTATTCAGGTTGCTGGGGACATAGTGATTTGGTGGATTATAGAAAATGAAATGAGAGACTGACTTGGGTGTAAATAGCTCCCATCCAACATGGTTTTAGGCTAAGGATCATGAGGCTTATACATACTTCAAAGGCACAGTTCAAGCAATGCATAGATTTCTAGCAGTAGCAACAGTATTACCCAGCATATGGTATTCAGTTGTATGTTATAGAAGGTTTTTTAATGTTTTTGTTACACCTTGTTAAAATAAACATTCTTTACAAGGAAGGCAAGATAGCAGAGCTCTGAATTAAAATCAAGTTTTGCTTTACCTATAAAATAGCTTTAAGATTTGATTACCAGTGTTTGCTTCATCTAAAGGATTTTATTTGAATTGAAATTCAAATGAAATTAGAGATCTGTACATATCTTGCTGTAAAAAAATAATTAATTGACTCAGTTTGCACCATGGAAAATTATCAGGAAAAAGAAAAAGCAGAAAAGGAAAGGAAAGGATAGCAGTGAATGAAGCATGCTGTTGTTGTTTAACCTGGCAGGCAGCCAAATACCACGCAGCCGCTCGCTCACTCCCTGCCCCCCCCCAGCGGGACAGGGAGAGAATCAGAAGGGTAAGAGCGAGAAAAACCTGTGGGTTGAGATAAAGACAGTTTAATAGAACAGAAAAAGGGAAAATAATAATGATAATGATAAAATATACAAAATGAGTGATGCACAATGCAATTGCTCACCACACACACTGACCAATAACCAAGTAGCGATCAGTACTTCCTGGATCACGCCTACTGTTCATATACTGAGCATGACGTCACATGGTATGGAATACCCCATTAGCCAGCTGGGCTGGCTGTCCTGATTATGTTCCCTCCCATCTTGTGTACCTAGCTCAGTCAGTAGGCACGGGAGCTGTCCTTGGACTAGGAGGGCACTTAGCAACAACTAAAACATCAGTGTGTTATCAACATTCTCCTCATACTAAATCCAAAACACAGCACTAGGAAGAAATTTAACCCTATCCCAGCCGAAACCAGGACACATGCATTCATATTTTGACATGCATAGACATCATTTCTGTTTGAGTTTGAAATCCTTCCTGTAATTCTACCAAGATTCTCCTTGTATTTGAACAAGACTTTGAGACACCAACACCACACTGCATGTATGCTGCATCTATACATGAGAGGCCTGAACCTAACATCTGAATGGTCTGGTTTATGTCCAACTAAGCAGCTGGTGCTTCAGTATGTAACATGTTTGCTGCCATGAACTGAGTCTTTAGCTACCCTTTGTGCTGCTGTGTGTTTTATTTTGTGCTGAGTTAAAGGAATGTGATTACTTCCATTTGACTTTGTGAAAGAACTGGAGAAAATATTTCAGATGATAGGCCAAACAAGAAGGAGATAAAAGCCCAGGATATTACATTTCACAGACTACTGAGTCTATCATCATAATCATCATCAACATCAAACAAAGAAAAAGAAGTCGTCTTGGATTTTTAGTAGGATAGTGACACTTTGAAACAGGGCTGCATCTATCACTAGATCTCTGCAATACCGTCTGTGTTTTGACGGAATGCTGAGAAGATGAGGTTTTTTCTCTCAAGCCTACATTCTGATGACCGATACTATCATGGGTTCATGCGGATTTGTATACATATGCACATGTGCAGTGAGATTATTAAATCTCAGATTTACACCGCTCTTCTGCTGACAGCATTCCCAAGGTATTGACCAAAAGAGGCCTAAACTTGCTGAAAGCACAAAGAGAAGCAAACACACATTGCTAAGTGTGTAGTGAATATTCAAAGTATGAACTTACAAAAGCTATAGTAGAGGATCAAAAAGATAGAGTTTCTGTCGTTTGGTTCAAATGCTCAAAAGGTATGCTATGTCTCATCTGGATAAAACTGTAAACAAAAGGTGAAGTTTGATAGACTTTTGATATACCTCTGTGAAAGGCCATTATCTTTGCAGGTTGGGATCTGATCCTTAAGTCCACATTCACACTTTACTCTGGCTTTATAGCAATATTTTTGACTGTAGTTAATGCTGTAGGAAAACCCCTTTGACTTAGTTTTTTGAGTGGTACTACTATGGACTGCAAAATTTAGACATAAAAAACTTCTTCCAGTTCTTTCATGAACATGAATAAATATTAGTTTCAAAACCATGTTCAATTGCATTCAATCATATTTAATTTTAAAAAATCTTAATCAGCACTGTCCCAAGCATTTATTGACACGCTGCCAAAAAGAATTTTAAACTGATTTAAAACACATTTTTGAAACTCCAAATCTCAAAAACTGTTGGGACTTTAGGCTACACAAACTTTGTAATAAAGAAGTTGTGCCTCTGGAACTGTTTCATATTAACATGAAGGAGAAACTTGACAAGTTATTCTTGCAAAGAGCTTACTTGAATGAATATTGAATAATAGTTAATAATTAAGGATATGAGTCAGATTTTAATTTAAATAAATATTCCTGAACTTTTTTTTTTTTTTTCCCATTTATTCCTGGAACAATTCTAATGGTAAAAAGATAATGAATTTTTGGGAAGTGTTCTTTTTTTTTTTTTTTGTCCCTGCTGTTTGGACATTACTGGCACAAGCAGTTTTGTTGCTCTCTATAAAAATTATTTCTTCTCTATTCATAAAACATAACACAGTGCTATTGTAAAACCAGATTTTACAATATCACAGCTTGATATTTTATACACTAATATTAAACTTCAGAAAAACAAGTGGCCGTTGTAAGCAACACAGTAAACCTCCCTTACCTTATTTTCTATTTTTTTATGAACATCAACCTATGAGTAAAGCAAAAGATGATTACCTTGTGTAGGAAGGAGTAAACCCCTATTTACACTGCTTCACCAGTGGTGGCATTTTTTCAAAAATTTAGCATAGAATCATTAACTTCCATAATTTTTCACCATCATGTTAGTTCAATTGGCTAATCTTTAATTTTAATTAACCTAGTGGCTGTAAAGAGAAGAACCTGACAGACCTGAGTCTAACTAAGGACTGCCATTTGTGGTAAGACTGATCTAGATCAGAGTTGTCCTTCACCTTGAAGAAAATGCATTGTTATCTGAATTTGCTAGTAATACTGTTCATGAATTAATTTTCATGAGTAAAATTTGATAACTGAGGCTGCCATAAGCATGCATTATGGGGGATAGGTTTATTTCATAAAAATTTGCAACTGTTAGTGTATTGCCTTCTCTGCTTCTGCTTTGCCAACCCAAATGCTAACTTGTCCCAGTGCTGTCAGAGACATTCAGAGTTGTCTGAACTAAGACATGTCAGCAGTTTTCATCATCATAAAGTGCTACCATCATAGGTTATACATTTGGCAGGTAGCCTGAAGGAATCACAAATCTAAGGCGGATGGTAAACAAAAGTAAACATGAGATGCCAATACCAGTTTCTGGCAGCACACTCAGGAAATCCTCTAGAAATCAAAACGTCAAAGTCATTTCAGTCCCTAGGTGAGTCTGGTATTTGTATCATTGGAAACATCAATTTCCTATAGAGGAGCTATTAGCTTGTGTGAAACAGACTGAGAAACTGATCAACGTATTGCCTCAACGGAACATGCAAAAGTGATGTCTTTGCTTCCTCTGTCACAAGCTAGTATGTTTTTCATAGGGATATAGTTAATAGGGCGAATTTCTATAAACATGTTTTGACCAGTATTTTCTATAGAAGCTGGAATTTTTAACGTTGCTACCATTGGTCACAGTCAGTTGAAATCCTGCCACAACCTATAACTTGAAAGAGATGGAGCCATGTCTGCACCTGGATGGGAGAACTCCAGCCACCACCTTCCTGTTACAACCTCTGGATATCACTGACTGAAAATATGAAATTATTTTCTTTGGCTTCTTAGTGAGTGAGTGCTTCTGGATGGTGCTAAAGGCCAATGTATTCCTGGAAGTGCAAATTTTTGGATGAGACATAAAAAGATTCTTTAAAAGATCCTACTCCACTTTTTCTTATGTGGTAGGTATTTGAAACCTGTTCTTCTGGCTAAATGCTAACTTGACTAAGGTTTTTTTGTTTGTGGTTTTTTTTCCCTTTAGAAGCTCTACCTGAATTGTTAGTGGTTAGTACTATGGTAAAGATGCTATGTCATTTTTGGCTCTGAACTCTTGACTAATTTTTGACTCTGTGCTGTAAAAGCTGCATTTCAACTTGAAGTGGCTCTTTAACAGTAATGGTTGAAGTTATATTTAACATAAATCTGTACATAAAATGCTTTGTGCAAATATCATGGCTGGTATGATTCAATTTTATATATATTAATAAATATTAAGAATGCATGGTACTTTTATTCATTCATATTTACAACTAAGAGTCAATGGAAAGAAGCTTAAGGAACAAGACACTTTAGAGATTGAACAATGGAATAAATAATGCTTCATAAGACGGTAATGAGTTTAACTCAAATATATAGTTACTTTATTACCAGACTGTTGTTTTGTGACCTGCATGAAATGAATGTGATGTTTTCATAGTTTGGTGCGTACACCCCAGTAGAACACCAGATTTCACTAATTGGGCTCTGCTTGTGGCAGGCCCAGATGGCAGCTTGGTTTTGCTTCTAAATGGCTGACCTATTTCCCTGTAGGAAATCCTGTAGGAATCCATAGTAGATTCCTCCAGATCCAAGGAGGACTTGGAGTACTCCATATGTTTTTGTTTGAGGCTGCAGTTTGCAGTGCTGTCATTTAATAGGTGTTGAGTTAGTGAATAAACTCTTGAATGTCTGAGCAAATCATCACACCTTTCATTGGTTCTAAATGTCTAAAGGATTTTAAAAATTATACTATTGAACATATTCTGCTTCGTAATTTATTTTCCTTTTACCTTTATTAGTCATTTTAACAGTGGCAATTGCAACTAAATACTTATTTTCTGTTTGTACCAAAGTACTGTCTGCAATCCTGCTCAAAGTCTCTGGTGTGATACCTTTGACATTTTCCCATGGCTCTCATGGAGTTCCAAACTTGTTCCAAATTTATGCCCTTATGCTTTTTTTTTTGGATTCCTCTTCTCACCTTGGTGCCAAAGAGTAATTGGCAAGGTTTATTGGTCTTCTGCACTAGTAGTTACATCATTTGGTTTCCCAAATTGCTTTGTTCCTTCTCTTGGCACGAGACAATCTAGAGTGTGTTCCCTTGGCCCTTCGTACAAAAGCATGAAACAGCACCAACAGCAGATGATGTGGTGATAGCAGCCGGTTTGGCATCAGAAGAGGCAGCATCAGGAGCCTCAGCAGGAGCAGAGAATGCTTTTTGTGGCAGTACCCTCTCACTGTGTCACAAAGCCAACATGCTCTTGGCTTTCTTGTGCGAGGGAGGTTCTTCTGGTTTGATTAATTCTGTTTCAGTTTTTCTCCATGGAAGTTCTTATTTAAAGAACGGAAAGAGGATGAAAGCTATTTTTTCTGCCTTGCTTCAAAATACATTTGAGTGCTGCTATGCAGGTTTCTGTTGCAGAAATACTTTGTAAATGGATGCCGCACAGTCGTCTGTGCAGATCAACCACAGTAAATGAAATTAATAAAGTAGAACAGTACAAAACCAGAAATTGGAGATGAAAATAACAGTGTAAAATACTTAGTGCTTTCTTTTAATGCAAGAAAATAGTACAGTATTTTTTTCCAAGCCACTTAAAATGTGCCAAGTGAAACAACCCGTGGCACTTCCCTAGTGAGATTTGTTCTGTTATTTAATAGATCTCACTCAGGAAATGTTTATTCGATATTCACTTTACATTTTCACTCTTGATTTTACCATAAGCACTGCTTTCAGCAGTTAATGAGGTTCCTATGTGGACTGCAACCATTTTAAAAATTAAAGTCTTTGTCTCAGTCTTTTTAGAAAAATTATTTTATTACAGGAAAATTCTGATGGAGTACTAGGTTGGATCAAATTCCTACTGCAATGAATTCATATTCAGAAAAATAATGAAGGCTGCTGAAGACAGCTAGTATTTCATCAATTTACTTAAAACAGTCAGTATTTTTAAAAATCAAATAATTTGTTGTATATTACTGTTATGTTATGAATTATTCATACAGTAATGCCTTCGTTTTTTCGCCAACTCTAGATATTTTACCTGGAGTATTCTTCAAAACAGTTTCTAACAATTCTACCTCTGTATAATAAGTATACCTTCATATTAGTTAAACAGCTCTGATCCAAGTGAGGAATTGGTGAAATGCCTTCAGTATATTGTCTCCCAGTTCAGTCTCAAATTACTTCTACTTAAAATTAATCACAGATCTATGGCAAATGTTGCTTGTCACCATGCAATTCAGACAAATGGTATGAGCAGTATAGTAGGAATAAGTGGTTTTGATCGTATTTCAGATTCTTTCACTATTAATAAAATTGGGAATAAAAGTCTGCCATTGATTTCCTGTGTGTGCTTGTATTACTCTACAGCAGCTGTACTACTAATAAAAAAGAAATTTCTTATCATTTCATTTGTAAGCAGAGGAAATTGACTATGTAGAATAAGTCAGCAAATGAGAAAAATATGGAATTACATACTTTTTACAAAGTCATTTCTTTTACTGTTTTATTGTAGTATTCCTTCATTCTAGCTCAGATATAAATTGAGTAAGGTCCCATCTGAGAATTTATAAGAAAACACTGTATGAGTCATTATAACAGAATCAAAGAAGTTTACTGTGAGTGAGAATAAATGAATTCTATCCTACCATCACTATAATTTCTAGAACATTACTCAAGTTGTGAAGGAGGTCTTGTTTTCTCTTATAACACAAAAAGTAGGTTGCCACCTGTGTCTTGCAACATATCTGTAAATAACAGATTGCACCAATTATGTTAGTGTTTTGCTGCCTTGCATTAAAATGAAATGCAGCAGTGGGTATGATTTATAGCAGAATGCACTGTTTTGGTTTCTAAGGCTGATAAGTAGAGAAGCATGAATTATTAAACTGAGTCGCAGCTTTACAGAAAGGCAAGTATTCAAGATTTGCTTGCACAAAACAAGAAAGCTGTGACTAATTCCATATAATGATGTTTGCCTAACAAAATGGTACATTTAAAGGTCAGCTTAATAGTGGAAATATGATTTCAAGGGAAAGGAGTACGTTTGATTTTGTTGTGTAATTCAATTGGCACATACACAGTAGTGTATTGAGTTTCGAGCAAAATAATGCAGAATCTTACCATTATTTCAAATAGGAGCTTAAAAAAAAAAAAAAAACAAAAGAGTTCTTTATCATGTATTATAAAGCAAAAAAAAAAAAAAAAAAATCAACAGTTTTGGGAGAGTGACATTTCAAAGACAACAAAGACAATAAGGATTCAGATCACAGAGAAGTCCTTGAATGTGTCTTAAAATGCTCAGTTCACAAATCAGGATTGACTTCTGGTACTTCAGTTTTCTAGATAGACTGAAATTAATTTTAAAGTGTATTTGCATTTTTCCCTGTGCTTCTGTCCCTCCCCTCTGTTTCCAGTTCATTGGAAGACAAAAAGCAGAGATGAGTATATATGAAAATTTTTCTTTCTACATAACCAGAACTAAAAAAAGAAAAGTTTTTTGTTAAGACAGATGTTTTATCTTTAACTCAGTTCCTATGGTTACAAAATTCTTCTGTACCTTCTGTACCAAGCCAATATCAACTGTGAAAGTCTCAAAATTAGAGTACTTGACTGAAAGGAAATAGCACAGAAACATGCTTAGGGACATATCTAGAGCTGCAATTTTAGGTGAATAATTTCTCAAGGTTGACAAAATTAGCATGAAAACTTTAGGTACAGTTAGCAAGGCAAACAAGGGGGGGGGGGGGGAAATCAGGGACTCTATACTTGCTGTAAGATATTAACTTTTGTCCTGTATTTCATTCTATAAGAATGCAGAGGGTTATCTTATGAAAGCAATGAAGGTCATGGTTATTGGATCTAAGACGGTATGGGTCAATCAGGAATGTGCCTTCATTTTTGCAAAGCTAGTAGTAATCTGGTCTGTACTTTCATGCTGATCCCTGGGAAAGAAATTATCTTCCCCTACTTCTTGAGGATTTCTTTACTACTGTTTTACTCTCTGGGAGCAGTAGGATTTCACCTAGTTTTCCCTGTGCTGTTCCCTTCAACATTTTATCTTTGTGAGCATCCCCACTGTTAAAATTCCAAAAGAAAGAGAACACAAAAAAATTCATATCTGAGACACTCAGAACTATTTCAACACTTTCACAAAGACTGCAAACAGTCTTGTTATTTAATGATGACAGCCCCAATTCTCTTTCTGATGGGCTTTCAGTACTTCCAGCATTTGCATCTTTACTTTACATCTTTTCTGTAAATCTTCAGAAACAGATTTAAAATATTTACAAGGCTTTGAGTGTTTTACATTTACTGTCACCTTCTAACATTATTGATCTTGGATGTGGGTGCTTGCCATGATTTAGCAATACTTAAAATATTTAAATTCTATAGTTTGCTTTGAATATAACAAAATGAAAGAAAGAGTCATAGAGGAATAAAGAGTAAACTAACATGTTTCTAAAGAAAAATAACTTAGCTCATACAGTGTAATAAAGGGTCTGTCCTGGTTCCAGCTGGGACAGAGTTAACTTTCTTCCCAGTAGCTGTGGGTTGCTGTGTTTTGGGTTTGAGAGGAGCGTTGATGGCCCATTGATGTTTTGGTTGTTGCAGGGTGGCGCTTGCACCAGGGACTTTTCAGCTTCCCATGCTCTGCCAGGTGCATGGGAAGCTGGGGGCGGGGAGCATAGCCAGGGCAGCTGACCCAGCTGGCCAATGGGGTATTCCATACCATGTGACATAATGCTCAGTATATAATTAGGAGGCGTGGTCCGGGAAGGGGGGACTCCTGTGGCTCGAGACGGGCTGGGTGTTGGTTGGCAGGTGGTGAGCAGTTGCATTGTGCATCGCTTCCTTTGTATATTCTATTATTGTTATTATTACTGTTCTACTTTTTTTTATTTCAATTATTAAGCTGTTTTTATCTCAACCCACAAGTTTTCCTACTTCTGCCCTCCCAATTCTCTCCCCTATCCTACCGGAGGAGGGGGGTGGTGAGCCAGCGGCTGCGTGGGATTTAGTTGCTGGCTGGGGTTAAACCACGACAGGGTCTCACAGAACTCCCCGTGGAAAAGCCTTTAGAAAGACTTCTTGGGGAGATGAATTAAGGGGCAGAGAATGAAGGAAGGATACTTTACGAAAGCAGAAAATCTCTTTCAATTAGCAATGGATAAGAGATATAAAGTATAAAGGATGCTAAAAATCCTTCTTGAAGTAGTTGTGATTTCATTAAATTACACATAGTGTTTAAATAGCATAGTGATAGGCTTTCCTTATTGGTGTTATTACTACCACTAGTCTATATTTATATACTAAGGATGAGATCATTGCCCGTGAAATATCTGCCAGACAGACATACAGGTCAGCTCTGCAGTACTGTCCATGTATGAGACATGGGAACAGTTTATGGACTAAGCTCTTTATAACTTGCAGAAGAGGGTAGATGAGGCTGTGTCAAGTACCTTTGTCCAAAAGTTCCTTTGCTTTAAACCCTGAGAATTAAGGTACCAGCTGCTTCTCATTTCATTATGAATATAGGAATAAAGGCCTCTCTGTACTGAATCACACCTGAAATGTTTCATTTCTATATCTATATGGTTTCTAATATTGGGCATCTCTACATAATTTGGAACCTAAACCTATTTCTGCCACACCAGAGCAATTGAGCTGAATAAACACAATCAATCTCCCTTCCTCCTCCTGTATAGGCCTGTGGAAAAAGTGATCACTGCAAACATGCAACTGCTAGAATAGACCTTGTGGTCCACGATAATTTAATCTATGTTACTCTAACACTTGTCCAGTTACACAATTTTTAATTAGTATAAAATCATATGGGATATAAGAAACAGAAGTTCAACTTTCTAGTGCTTAAATCACTGGTTTATTATCCAGTTGTTACATGTGATGGTAGCTGTGATGTTTTTATCTTTATTTTCTTCCAAATTTGGAAAGCTTTGAGTTTATTCCCATCACAAAACACAAAAATCTTGGAAGTGGCAAAAACTTTCATGCGATATCTCTTCTCTAATTTGATTTTTCAATCTATCTTCTCAGGATCCACTTGAATCTCTTAGACAGAGATCATAATATTAAGTATGTGGTAAAAAATAGGCTATATTACTATACAGTTAGGTAAAATAAATGACTTTTCTCTTAGCTTGTGGTCAGTTGGATTTCATTATTCTTCTCTTACTTCTAGTGTCCATAAATGGTGAACTGTATGATCTTACATTTTTTATTATAATGCGTTCAGCATCTCCTTAAAAGTACAAAACTGTAATAACACTGCTTTAAGAATATAGCTAGCTTAAAACTGTTCCTACTGCTTTTAAAATGTGATAAGCACTTTGAAATTAGCTTCTATCAATATAAATATAACAGACCACTTATACCAAATTTACCAGTTACAAATTAGAATATATATATATATAGTGATGTTTGTTTCAGTTTAGCAAAATCTGAGACTATGGTAAAACATATACAGTTTCTGAATACCAGAAAAAGTAAAGACAAAATAGTATTTATTAACTTATGTGAATACAGTCAGTACAAACATAGGAAATACAACCCGTATTCCAAAATTATAAAAGTTCAGATTTCTGCCATTTTATATTAAGACAGTAGCTTAATAATGCTTGAATTTGATTCATGGGTGGGTAAAATGCTTGAATTTGATTCATGACAACTTAATTTAAATCCTTACTCTAAAGTAAAGTAAATGGAGGTGGTTTTAAAAACTTAAGATGGTGTCTTAACCACTGGGCTATTAAATATTTCTGTGTCTGCCTAACTCCTTGCCATCTCCTAAGAAAAATTCCCTACTGAATGGGCATATTTTTGTCAGAGCTTTTAAGGAATTTTCTTGCCGTGCTAACATTATTCTTATCCTCATTCTCTATGAAAGCATCTGTTGGACAACTGCTTGAGTCATGCCATCTCAAGCATGAGATGAGTTGATGGTTGGACTCGATGATCTTAGAGGTCTTTTCCAACCTTAATGATTCTATGATTCATCTCAAAATTATTTTGGGATAGCTACATCTTAACGGAAAGAAAAATAATCAGTTAACAACACAAGACAGAAGATAATAGACAATATGGTGGAGTAAAGCTATATAATTGTCTGCTAGCAAAATACTTAAGTAACATCTGTATAATGAAATTCAAATCTGAAATCCAGTGGTTTATTTGATTTTTTAGCAATTTATTATAGTTTGTTGTCAATCAAACTAATGGTT
Source organism: Calonectris borealis (assembly GCF_964195595.1). Classification (NCBI taxonomy): domain Eukaryota; kingdom Metazoa; phylum Chordata; class Aves; order Procellariiformes; family Procellariidae; genus Calonectris; species Calonectris borealis. The sequence goes on along the minus strand of NC_134316.1, from coordinate 49,339,636 downwards.
GAAGTACTTGTCCCTTGAAGCCCATCAGAATTTTTTTCATTTTTTTGTAATAAATCTATTATTGCATTCAACACATTCATATATTTGGTAAAGTAGTCCTTGTATCTATGATTTTTACAATTAATGAAGTATTATAGAGCTTTTAGGATAATAAAATTTATTTCTGAGTTTTGTCAATACTTGTATTAGTTCTGATGAAAATGAAAACCTTTTAAAAAAATACAAAAGTTCTAATGAATAATTTTGGTTTTAATAAGGATGTTTTCCACTGAGCAATTATTTTGAATGAACACTTCTCCACAGGTTTTAGCTCATGAACCTGTTCTAGTATTACTACCAATATATATCTGATTCAAAGCAGTGCTCTAGACAAAGATTGCTCAAACCCATACTTAAAGCATGCCGTGCACTTAAGTGTTTGTGTTTTGAGCTAGAATGCAGAATTAGATAGTTGAAATAGAAACAGTGAGCTTTTCCAAACTACATATCAAATCTTCTCTCTAACAATAAATTCAGCCAGTAAAAGGCATTTTATATTAATGCATCAAATATATTTCAGTGGATCATCAGAAAAGTAAGCAGAACATGATCAGTGTTGAATAGAAAATCTTATGACCAAAACACTCATTTCTCCTACTTCCTGAAATGAAAATCATAGGGCAGGAGGAAAAAGGGGGGGGGGGGGGGGGGAGAAGAAAAAAAGTAAAAAAACCCACTACACTTAGTATAACCAACATCCCAAAACTGTTTTCCACTATCCAGTCTATCAATCTACTAATACAGCCTAGCAGAAAGTAGTCAGATTCATGTTTCCACGTGTTCCTAAACAAGCAGGTTTGACTAAACTTTTGCTACAACAGGTTTATTAATTTCAGAGTGATGATGTATCAATTAAAACTAATCCATCTTTGAAGTAGGAACAGTTGAAACTTCTTTTATCTTCAGGAAGGACGTGCATGAATCAGTAATTACAAAGCATTGCTCAGCTCCTCCATTTAGTTTCATCTTGTGGGAAGATTAATAGCCATCCTTGGGACACCAGCTGCTTTCTATTTATCAAAGGGATGCTGGCAGTTCTGCTGGAGGACTAAGGGCAAGGAAGAGTGTGAAGAGCTAGCAGCACCTTTGGACTCGGGCAGGGGGAGGAGAAACAAGTGGTAGTTTGTACAGCTGATCCTCCCAAGCACTGCCCCCGCTCCCTATTCGGACACAGGTTTCTTGTTACCCTTCTCAGCTTAGCTGGTTGCCTAGACCTAAGGCCAATAGCTTGTGCTATTTCAAAGAACTGCAATTTAATTTCATTTGAACATCTCTCCCCTTGCTCCTCTGTCACACCTCAACAAACAGCAAGGCTATCTTTCAGCAAAAATTATTGTAATTGGTGTACTGTGAGTCATGGAATTTCATTTTGGAGAACGATTTTGCATTTCACATATGTACTGTCTATGACTACCTCTGCATCTCTCCATTTCATCTTAGCTTTAAACATGACATATTTCCATATCTTTGTCTTCTGTTCAAAGTTTCCCCATAGTCAGACATACATGGTAAAGTACAGTGAGGTGGGTTTTTTCGTTTTTTTGTTGTTTCTTTTTACCCATTTCTTTTCAAATGTGAATAAAAGATTTAATATCTTGGATGATACATTAAGTGATCAAGCTACAGTTCAGTCTGTCATTGATATTTCTTCAGACTATTGAAAAGATATGTAAAAAATTGTTCTTCATTGTCTTAATAGCACCTGGATTTTAACTCTGTTCTCAACAGTAGTGAAGATGGTAGCACTGGCCCCAATAATTTAAGTATTATTTAAAAACAATTTTCACATTTCCAGAGTATTGAAATTACTAATGGTTTACAGTTGATGTTAATAATATAGGCACAAGATTTAAAAATTCCTATTCCTATGTAAAATTACATTTACATACAGAGAAAATCCTACATTGTTTCAATATACTTCAGATTTTAATATTGAGCTTTCTATATTTATATTCAGTAAGTTGCACAAAATAATGTTTTGAGTGTTTTTCCAAATTTCCCAGTCAGTATTCTTAAGTTGCCATTTAGCTGCCAAGATTGAGCACCACGTAATCCTTTATGTATTCCCAAAGCAGAATTTAACAAAGTGCTTATTCTGATGGTTGAAATGTATCTTTTGAAGTGCATCTATCTCAACATTTTAGTTCATTAGTGGGGAAAAAACTGAAAGAATAATGTATAAGTTAACTTTATACACTGTTCACAAAATATTATTTCTCAATTCTTATAGTAAGTTTTCACAGGTGAAAATTACATAGCATTATTCCAGTCGTGGTATGAAAAGAACAATTCTATGCACTGTAAGAACTGTTATTTATTACTTCAACTGAAACAGAATAATTTTTGAAATGTGATTACTCAATATTTTCTGCAAGCTGCTTACAGTGCAAATTATTTACAGAAATTATCTGACAAGATAGAAAAATATATGGTTTATTTCATAAGATGAGGAATGATCATAATTAGCAGAATAAGGAAAATAATTAAAATTACACTTTTCAAGATTAGTCCAGTCTTTCTTTGTCCTAAAGCAACTCTTGTATCTTTTTTTTTCTCTTTTCAGGTGTCCTTGAGTAAAAACTGAAAACGGAGTCAGTTCCTCAGAATTATATCGTAAGGAAGTTTTATGAAAAATAGTAGTCCTTACTGAGTGAGAAATAAATGGATACCTGCCTAGCAGTGCAGAAACATTCAAACTAGCTCTGTGTGGACCTGTCTCCTGGACAACAAATGAAGTAGAAGAGGCAGGCAGATTGAGTGTGTATTCTAGGGTCCAAACAAGGAGCTAATGGATGGTGGTAATTACAGGCAGGTGATTTATCCAAGTGTCCTGGTTTCAGCTGGGATAGAGTTAAATTTCTTCCTAGTGCTGTGTTTCGGATTGAGTATGAGAAGAATATTGATAACACACTGATATTTTCAGTTGTTGCTAAGTGCTCTGTCAAGGACAGCTTCCATGCTTTACCAAACACAGAGGCTGGGAGGGACCACAGCCAGGACAGCTGGCCCAGCTGGCCAACGAGGTATTCCATACCATGTGACGTCATGCTCAGTATATGAATAGTAGGCGTGATCCAGGAAGTACCGATCGCTACTTGGTTATCGGTCAGTGCATGTGGTGAGCGATTGCATTGTGCATCACTCATTTTGTATATTCCATCATTATTATTATTATTATTATTATTATTATTATTATTATTATTATTATTCCCTTTTCTGTTCTATTAAAGTGTCTTTATCTTACCCCACAAGTTTTTCTCACTCTTACCCTTCCGATTCTCTCCCTGTCCCACTGGGGGTGGGGGGAATGAATGAGCGGCTGCATGGGGTTTGACTGCCTGCCAGGTTAAACCACGACACCAAGCTAATATGCCCCAATCATCAGTACTTGTACACCTATGCTCAAGTTAAATCTAAGATATTTGCACAGAGCTTCATTGTACCATTTGTTTCACAGGATCACAGGACAATTCAATTTGGAAGGGACCTTGAGAGGTCTCTAGTCCAACCTCTTGCTCAAAACATGGTGGACTGTGAGGCTGGCCCATGTTACTCGGGGATTTATCCAATCTGGTCTTGAAAACCTCCAATGATGAAGTTGAACCAGCTGTGCCAAGCTGTACCAGGCTTTTGGAGAAAAGGAACTGAATTTCAGGTTTACCTGGTATGGAAGAAAACACCGAGGCGAGAATGATGGAAGGGTATAAAGGAGAAGTTCATGATAATTACCATCATAGGCTGTTTATTAAAATCTGACTTATTGGCTTATTGCAAAAATGCAACATGATTCTAAGAGATCTGTGTCATTAAATATCTTTCAGGAGCTGAATCTTAACAGTAAATCTGAAAGAAAACAAACTAACATCAGAATTTTGTGTGGGTATTCTGTACCAGTTTAAAAATACCGACCATATTAGATTTCTAAGTTAGGTCTGAATGCTGATGGTCTGATCTACACCAATGAACAAGAGCTCTTCTGGGATTTCCTGAGGTCAGAGGGAGTGTTGAAGCGAAGTATTTCATGAGATAATTTTACTTCAAATATACACTGATGACATCTCTCCTTTGATCTCAACTGGCAAATGTCCATATTGTGAAACCTAACATGTAATAAGAGCTTAAAATAAAGTCCTCCAAAATTAGTCAGTTGGGAATACTGAAGTTTTGCAAGATTCATTTCTTCTCTGTAAATTATTATTGCTCCATTAAAGCCTGTATTCCTGTGAAAATTCCTTTTAGTCAAAAGATATCTTTGTGGAATTAGAAACATTAGAAACACTCCTCTCTTCCATGGCATAAAAGATCATCCATGTAAAGCAGTATAATAGATAGTGGGTATCTCAAATATATGTTTTTCTGGTTATGAATAATCATATCATAAGCTGTAACATAGCTTTTGTCTTTTAAATGACTCTTAGCTGTGACAGGAAACTTAGTAATAGGAAAGACTAATTTTGTTTCGTATGTTCTGGTCATAGACAATTCACTGGAGGCACAGTATAATCCTGTTAGCCTTCCTCATGCCAAGAGTTTTCTCTTGTTGCGTTGATGACTTCCAGCATGTTTCACGTAAGTTTTATTTTCTTTTATCTAGTATTCTTTCTTCTTGGAAATAAAAAGACAAATGAGATAATTATGTATAATTTTGGTTTTATCATTATCTGTATTACATTACAGAACATCCTTGGGCAATACAAGTACTTAAGCTGTGTGGATAAGATTGCAATGGACTTTCCTGGGTGAAGCATATAAATATATATATAAAATTTTCATAACGATTAGCTAAAGCATTACAGTCTAATGGTTAGACCAGGGAAATCTGAGACTCAGGACTCCTGCTTTCTGTTAAAACTGGGCAAACCACAAATCAGTGCACAATTGATTTGGTACATTTAGATTTTTTCCTTCCCTTGTAGTACTTTGGAAAGACTTCGTTATTTCATCTCCTATTACACACAGCTATTAACAAATCTTTGGTACTAAGCTGTTCCTGTGAGCTGAATAAACTAACTGCAGAGAAGTTATTTGTGAATAATTTTCTTTGGCTATGTTTCTGGCAACTTTAATATCTGTGCTGTGTTTATTGGGTGTCTGGGTGCTATTATTTCTTTTCCTTGTTTAACTCAGAGATTAATATTTTCAGTTTAGACACATTAAAATCACTGTTCTTGCCTCTCTTTACAAAGTTATTAATTATTCAGACTAATACACGTATCCCAAGCAAGCTCGCCATATGAAACTAAATGTCACTGAAATCCTGAAATTTTGTTTGCTCATTAATGTTTGACACGTTAAAAAAAAAAAAAATTAGAAAAAAGACCAAAGCTTAATAAAATGGATGCGTACTGAATAGGGATCTGGAACTTAGATATAGAATGCCATGATCTTTTTGTACAGTTTTCATTCTGGGCCATATCACTAATGATGTGATCCAGAATATGAATTTAGGTAAACTGTTGGAATTAAAACAATTTGAATCATTTTATTCACCATAACAATAGAATTTTGAAGAACAGGTGAAACTCTTCATAGAGTTAAGCTGAATTTGCTAAATAATTTCAACCTAAACAAAAATGACATAACTATAAAAGCAATGTTGAAGAAATTAGCATGTTGCAAAATTATTTATTATTTGCTACCCTTTTGTTTCAGGTCATTTCTCTCAAAAACCAAAGAAATGAGCAGTTATATCACAAATTTTGAAGATGAGTAGAATGTAATGCACTTCATTGAATAGACTTTGAATGTTCAATAAAAATGGCTGAAGACACAGGGGATATTTATTGGATATTCCTAGAGCGGTTTGCAAATTGTCCTTCTCCAAAGTAGGTATCATTCCACAATATAAAAATGTATATAGTGCTTAAAATATTCATTAGGTTTCAGAAGTAAGCTAAGAAAAGTAATGACTCTAAAAAACAGTGATAAGGTGCTCACACTGAATAAATGTGATTTTTGGTTCAACTCTCCTGTTTCTCAGTGTAGGTGGAATTTAACTTGTCATACTTGTGCAGCTATTCTTTTTTGCCTTGCTGTGTTCAAAATTACAATCACGTACCATGAGCAGGATACCATACCAAACACAAGCAATAGACTGTTAGACTGGATCCAAACAATGTAGGTATGTTTCCCTTTTTTAATGATAAGCTAGTAATTACAGGTGTATGTGATACCAGTGCATATCCAGTTTTGAATAAAGGTGCTTGCCCAACTAATAGATTTTGTTGCAGGTTTATATATGTCTAAAGACAGCTTGGCCTATACTATTAGTTATGGGTAGCTTTTACATGTTGTTACACAATTCTAAAGAAAATCAAATTATGTGACCCCTATACAATAGTATGCTTTCCACCAATACAAGGTCCTTTTTCTTTTCAACATCTGTAAGGGTACAGCTTTCTAATACATAACTAAAGGCTTCATTAGCATAACTGAGCCATGGATAGCCCTTGTTATAAGAATTACTTTTGTTATGCTCTAAAACCTCTAAAGCCATCTGTGTTTGTATCTATGGGGCCTCTGATATCATCCTGTGCTTCTACTTTCAGGGCTCCTGCTATAATCATGGAGCCCATTACAATTTCATGATTGATTACCCTGATAACTTAGACGTGGTAGTACGTTTTACAGAGATACGTGTACACGTAAATATTATATCTTTTTATATTAAATAATATATATTAAATATATGTTTATGTTTTACATACATAATGCTTTTGCACCTACACTTTCATTAATATCTATCTAAACTTGTTAGATTTTGTTATAACAGTCTGGCAGTTTTGAGATGTTAGCTCATTGTTTCTTTGCCATTTATTCCAAGCGCTGAGTAGCGAGTTTTTTCTGTGCACTATTGCCTAAATATTTCTAGCTAAGTAATTTTTTTCAAGGTAAACATTTTATTCAGCCCAAAATGCAATGTTTAAGTTTTTCATTTGTGCAGGAAGAAAACAAGCCAAAGTGAGCAATGTGATTCATGTTTTATAATTTAATGATGGTTATGTTTGAGGTTTACAATTAATGTACTAGTCACCTAAGTTTGATTTTGTTGGTGCGCTTACCAATTAATTTTTCATGAGGTTCCTTCATGAACAACTGCAAAGACTTTGTTATGGACAACTACCTTTCTACATTTTTCTCTCTGGCCAAAGCAAAGAATTTTTAACCTACATTTTAAAATGAAATGAGCTCAGAAGTAATTAATTTTTGAAATTTTTTTCATAGATAAGAGTTATTAAATATTTTAATAACATTTATAAAGACTAATTACAAAGAAGAACACATTCTAGTGCTGTAAAGCCTTTTTGGGGAATTTGGGAATTTTGGGTTGGGGAGTAATAGAGCCTGTAAATATACATTAGAGGTTCTTTCTGCGTTACTTACCAGCTAAAATCCTCTTCTGGATTTTCCAGTAGGAGGAAATTGTAGGTGTATGATAATCCAAACTTTTGATCACACTGAAAAATTCTCCTATGGGAGGAAAGCTGAAGATGTACATTGTAATGCTACAGAAATGATAAGGAGAGTAAAACGAGAATTTTTTCCTACATTCCCTTTGAGCACATTCTGGTTATTGATTGTAATTACTGTATTTAAGAGAGCACAGAACCTGTTTTTGTTACTGCCCATTGTTTCAATGATCATGCACTTTTTGGCATGGCAAAGCAGATACGCACCTTCTTCTGACAGAGGCACTTTGTCTTCCTGATTATTCACATATGTTGGACTTCATTTGAAAATACATTATCACATGAATAATAAATGTTCCTGAGAACAGCGTAGGAAAGGAATAGGAAAGCAGAGTATTCTACTATGAAGAGGAGAATTTGGGGACACAACTTGAAAGACTATTTCAAAGAGACAAAATTAATAAAAATAGTACTGCTTTTTACAAATCTTTCCTCTCTTATGGTTCTTAGATCCTCATGATGATAGCAACGTTATTATTAATTAATGAGAAGTTGTTCAGCTCTAATTTCTCTCTTTCATAGAGAAAAGCTGGTATGTTTGTATCACTTGAACTTTAATGATAAGAACCCCTATTGTGTGGACTTTTTCCCTTTGTTTTTCATTTTGCTGCCTTTTGGGAAATATATTAATACATGAAGCACTGGGATTAAGCCAGCTGTTTTCTGTCTTTTGACTTTCTGCTAGCCTCCAAGTCATAGAGTCCACAGAACTGCAGGCTTTCATATGAGAATAAGGCCACCATTCAGTATGAAAGATGATTAATGTCCCTGCACTGCTACCCTGAGGAACTGACCTTCACACTGGTGAAACCTGAATCAGTGAGAAATCCCTATCTCATCTTTCATTAAAATTACCCATCATGGCCACAGTGTGGCCGAGATATTGGACAGTTAAGTGAATCACAAAATGATCTTTTTTCATGAATAAGTACAAGCTCTCCCATGTATACTTTTTACAAATAGTAGCTGTGTAGGAACTGAGGAAAAGGAAATGTGTACGTGTGTGAGGGGGAGAACAATGCATAATGTATGGTTATTTTTCCTTTCTCTCTCACGTGGCATTTCTGTTCTTAAATAGCTCGGCTGTAATATTAGCAATTACATGAATCATGTTACGTGATTTTAACCTTCTCGGCTGTTATATAACAATAGCTTAGAAGTTTTAGAAATCACTTTCATTATGACTGTGAAACTGTTCAATTATTCAATTTTTTTTTTTTTTAAGAACAAACTATTTTCTGACTGTTCTTTCTATGGCTTTTGGCAAATTATCCCAGCAAATCTATCTGTCATACACTGGTACTTCTACATCTTAACAGTAATGCAATTAGAGCTCGTTCCTTTTTTTTAATTTTGTATTATATTTATACCTCGTTCCCTAAGCATCCACCTCATGGACTTCCACATAAGCAGACTGTGTGTAAGCAATATCTGCTTCTAGTATTTGCAAGAGTTATTTGTTTCTCCTTTCCTTTCTGGGAAAATGCCTTTCATATAAAGTCAATGGGAAAAAAATTTAAGCAGTAAAAAAGCCTATCATGTTAAGCCAATACCAGTAAAGCCAATGGCAAAAAATATTATTGAATTTAGTGGTACAAATGCAATCCCTAAATGTAACTGTGATATTGATGAATTGCTTCATATAGAATAGACATATGGAAAGGTCAGCAATTAGTAGTGAAACTTCATTGCTGTAGAGGAAGCTTCTGGGAAAAAAAGAAGTAATTTTTTCTGTGTATAAAAATCTCTATTTGATTAAATGGCATTTCAATATACTGAATTTTAAATTTCCAATTTAAGGAAATCATGAGCCCCTGTATTCTTATAGATATGTGCCGCAATAGAGTCAGGAATAGAAGAGGAAGAAGTTCTACAGCTACATAAGTTCTAAATACTGCTGGAAGCTTGCATTAATTTCTTGCCTCTGTTTTCAATAACATATTAATATTCATATCATAATGACAAAATAAGGGGAAATGGATTTGCATATTTGTATTTAAGAGAATAAAAAAGAAATATCAAAGTCCTTCAAACTGCATTTTGAAACTAGAACTGGGCTGACAGAAAAATTCCAAAGGAATAAACAAACACCTATATCAAAAAGCTTAAAATCTTAAGGAACTAAAAAAATATAGCCTCAGAAAGCTGCTGAGTGACATTGTGCTGCTGTTTGGGGCTTACATCTGAAATTCGGATAGCTTTTTATCTGATAAATATTCTGTGAGGTTTGCTTGTTTCTTTCTTGATGCTACAGGGAAGTTAATTGCATTCTTTTCAGTACTTTTCAGTGTCATGGCCACTTGCATTCTAAACTGCAAGTGCCCTTTCTAGGATGGCTGCAGCAACTCCTTCAGATATTTTAAATTAATTTAGATTAAAGTGAAAAAAGGTAGATTTAGATTGGATATAAGGAAGAATTTTTTTATGATGAGGACGGTGAGATGCTGGAACAGGTTGTTCAAAGAGGTTGTGATGTCCCATCATTGGAAGTGTTCAAAGTCAAGTTGGATGGGGCTTCTAGTGGAAGATGCCCCTGCCCATGGCAGGGGGTTGGACTAGGTGATCTTTGAGGATCCCTTCCAATCTGAACCTTTCTATGGTTCTCTGATTTTACATATGTAAAATGCTTTGAGAACTTGTTTTGGGAAATGAAGAGTGTTCACTGTAACAGATTGATTTTTGTAGCTAGCAGAACTGCAGAATAATTCTTTTTTTTTTTTTTTTTTTGGTGAGGAAGTCCTCAGATATTCCATTATTTCTCTCCTTTGCCTTATCTAGAGAATTTAGACAATCATACAAGTGTTCGTTCTTCTTTTTCCCCTACCAGAAGGTCTAGATATTAATTTACCTCGTTCCAAGTTGATCATTAATTAACACTAGAGTGATGAGCTCAAGAGAAGAGAGAGAGAGACATGGAAGTAATAAGACAGATACTTGTGCTATCTTGTGGCTCAGAATTATGAGTTCAGTGCCTAAACTTCTGCTCTGCACTGTCTCAAGGCTTTGATTAAATGCATATGCTATTCACTTGCTTGCTTTTCTGTAATACCTTTTTGAAAAACTGAGCTTTTGCTTCAGAAAAACCTTTTCTTCTGACAAAATATTCTTCTTTTCCTTCTTTACATAATAAGCACTTGTCTGCAGATCTGTGTCAGGTTCTGTGCCGGTGAGATCCATCACTGGGTGAGGGCGAGGGAAAGGGCAGGGTGAGGACCTCCGTATAAAGCAGCTCCCGGGGAAGGAGGGTCAGCCCTGGTGGAGGTTCCTGCAGAGCTGCCTTCCCAGGACCACCAGCTGCACTGTCTCTCAGCTGGCCACTCTGAGTCTCAGCAGCCAAACCTTCAGGAGAGCGAGGATGCAGTCACAGCCCTGGCATTCACTGTAAATGCTGACTGAAATTAGCTGGATTTCTTCAGTGTTGGATATGTTTGGAAATAACTCCCAATTATTTTTGCTGAATGCCAGGTATGAAGATAGCCAGAACCTCCTCTGAGTAGGTGAGTTCTAGCTCTCCCTTCTTAACATGTCTTCCATATCTATGAACTACATTTTTTTTAAAACCCTATCCTTCATCACCCCTTCTTGTTCCCTTCAAGTTGAACAATTATTCCTTCTATGGTGAAAAAAGAAACAACAATCACAAAGTTAGGTTTGTAATTTGACACTGGTACTGACTCTGTGTCCTCACATTGTGGATAATAATACTAGATAAACCACTTAATTACTCATGAACAATAAAGCTCTCTCCTGGAACTTCACCCCTTATCAGTTCCTTATAGTCACATTTATTCACACTAGGCTATGTGAAATAGACAGTTACAATAATTATCCAAAACACAGGAACCATATTTCCTTTTTAAATGAGTATGTCATAATATAACAGTACTCTAAAAATGAATTTAACACTCAGGAAAAGTGTTGACAGCCTTGGAAATTGACTTATGTCTTTATCTACAGAGGCTACATCACTACCAGAAGTATAAGCTTCCATCATAATGCTCTAAAAATAAGCCAGTTGAATTATTTGCTCTGCCCCCTTACCGGGTCTTTAATTAGGAAATGGTACAGGAAGAAAGTTTATGCAGCTTAAAGCTTCATAAAATGGGAAAGCAGAGATGGAGCGGGAGAAGGAAAGATGAGTGAGAACACTTTCTTCTTTAATTATTACATTTCATAATTGTTTATGCTAAAGTTTGTGGGTTTATGAATATACACACAAGATAAATAGCTTAATGAAAGGCACAAAATCAAACAAATTAGTTAATTTTAAATTATTTTTTCTATTTTAATAGGCCATTATTCCTGCCCCTAAATGTATTTCATTGCTGACATGGAGAATATTTCATCTACATTGTTTATTTTCTTCTCAGTCTCCCTATGTTAATATGTTTTGCAGAAATGCCAACATCTGGATATTTTAAGACTCTGGAGGCAGTCAGTATAATATTGACTATATATGGGTTCCACTGAGCTTCAAACTAGCCAATTGTTGGTTTATTTTTCAATATAAATCAGAGCAGGCCATATATGACTTTAATTTGTGACAATTGCCTATGGGTTTAAGTGTTGTTTCTAGCACGCAGATATCCTGACATCATAACAATGGCTAAGAACCCTTTTCTCTTTCTGTACTTCTAAAACCAGTGATCTGCAGTGGGACAATATAGTTGGCAGTAATGTAGGATTGAGCAGAACCTGAGGCTCTAGAACTTACATGCCAAAAAGTTGTCCAGCAATTGCTCTGACCATAACATACTGCTGTGGTAGGACAAAGTTTCAAATCTACAGTAATGAATCAGATATTTAAAGACTTTTTTTCCTGAAAGCAGATCCAAAAGCCATCACACAGTAACAGGTTTTATTCAGTTCCAAGCCAAGAGTAGATATTCTCAAAAAAACAATTAATTTATTTGTGTATCATAAATTCTGAAATACACTTAAAAAAATTATTAACCTATTAATGATCTCACTTCGCAATTTGAAATCTTATTCAAATTCTACAGAGTTATCTACAGATCATTTAGGTAATTCTTTTGACCTATGTAATTATTGCATAAAACTAGGATTTATGCAAAAATTCCTCAAGCAATTTAATTTTATTAGTGTCACATAATAAAGTAATCAGAGATGATAACTACAGCAGTGACTTTTTCACTTAAAGCAAATAAAATAGAACTTTTAAAAGCATCTAGAAATATAAAACTAGCATTTATGAGCACTAACAATTAATTATAATTAAGGGTCATATAAGAATAAACACATGCCTCCAACACACATTTATTTCAGCCTGCAGTGGTGCATTGAAAAATGTTGCAGAATTCTGTAAGGCATGCTGTGTGCCATGGGAAAGTTAAGAGGAGATCTGGAGTTTTGAAGGAGGTGAAATGGTAGACTGTGATCTGTATGTTTTTGTGTGGTCATTATACAAATATACATATATAAGATTCACAATTTACTGTAGAACAAAGATAGTTCATTCTTATTTATTTTTTCATTAATTTATTTTAATGAAATTGTTTTTTCAAAATTCATCTCTCTGGCCCGTCTGTAAATTCTGTGTATTTTGCCCCTTCTTCAGAGCAGAAGGTTATACGGACTCATCAGAGGTCACAGAGAATAATGTTCCAATGTACTGTGCTGTAGTGGGCCAGCACGGTAAGTGAGAAAGAACTGAATACTGTAAAGAGCTTTGCTTTGTCCAGGAGATGTTAGGTCTTGAAAAACAACATTATATGTTTTGCGTGTATGTAAAAAATGTACATAAACCACAAATGCATGTGCAAATACACGCACAGAAAAATTACTTAGTAGAAAAGCTGTTCTCATGTAAGTGTGCACGGATGCTCTTCTGACTGATGTAGTGCAAATCAGAGCCCATCATGAGCAGCATATGCCTCATCTCTGAAAGTTCATGAGATCATCCTCAAAATAAATGATGAGATATAAAGGAGTAATTTCTTATCCAATGTTCAGTTGAATGACAGCCACTAAATCCACACACTGTGAAGGACTGTTGTCTCAGGCACTGGATGTTTACTCTCTACAACTCTTGGCCACTTTTACAGTTTACAATTTTTCTGAGAATCACAGTGAGGCCACAGTGAAACACAACTTCAGATGTGGCAATATAAGTTAAAGATGTAGGTATTTTGTCTCTTTTATTGCATAGGACAGGATTAAGTTTATATTATTCTAGTGGTAAGCAAAATATAAGCTTCAGTGAAAGATTTCCTCTGCTCTGCACACTATGCATTGTCCATCTTGTGCCCTGAGTAAGTCAGGAATCCAACAATTAGCTTTATGGTCACATGCACATATATCAAAATGTATATACAAAATGTAAAGCATGTTAGATTCCTTCAGGATAAAAAGGTCTAAATAGATTTAACATGTTATTATTAACTTTCACTGGACAGTTAGACAAAAGGTGTTAAATCTACCAAATAGGAACATTAAGGAAGTTATATTTCTTAGGCAACTAATTAAAGGAGTTTGTTTCATGATTTCTGGTGTGTTTTCCCATTTTCTCATATTTTACAGTTTTCACACATCAGGGAAATCAGATGACTTTAATAATAGCAATCATTTGCTTATTAATATGAAGACAGTAATATCAAAGGAAACCAAGATGTTTTTTCTACTATGGTGAAGAGTTCTGTTTAAACAAACCAAAAAAATCTATGCAGTCCCTTTAACGCTTTTTGTTTGCATGCTCTGTCATGCTAATTTCTCATGTTGAAAGGCACAGATGTAAAGACATGCATGTCAATTAACAACCAGCCAGAGGATGCTTCAAAGAGGCTTTTCCCCAAAGAATAAAAAAAAAAAAGTTACAGGAGGGGAAAGAAGAGAGACCTAGTTGCATTAGATGCACAAAACATCAAGCTGGGCTTCAAATGACAGTATACATATGTATATAAAAATAAAGTTGTTGCTAATAGAAATTATTAAAAAAATTGTACTGATAGAATATCAAATTAATTTGCAGTTGTTCAAAGCAAAGAAAATAACATATTGAACACCGTATGACCTCTAGGAGAGTGTTTGGCCTCAATCTAGACTTCATTTACTACTTCTCTTGCACTATAGATTATCAATGAGATTTTTTAATTTTCAATCCAAATAAAATGCCTCAATACTAAAATAATGTAAAAGAAAAGACTACTCTACATTTTCTAGAGTTTTCTGAACAAAACTTCTTATAGTTGGAGAGGAGTGAAGAAACTAAATGACATATGAGATAAAATAGTGTAATTGGTTTGCAATTCCTAGTTTCTCCTACCTTAGTTTTGTTTCTACTTTGTTCTTTTATATCTTATCCCCATACATACTGGGATCCCATTTGCGAGAAAGCAAACTTAGTTGGGCTTTCTCAGCATAGGAGTAGTGCAAATACCAGTGGAACCATAATAAATAAAATAAATATTGACAAGTGTGGAGGTTTATTTTCTTTCTTTTTTTCAAATTTACATAATTCTCATGCCAGAGATGCATTTACCACTTTTCTTAGAGGTGTCATACTAGCATGAAATCTCAACAATGTTTTACAAGGGAACAATATTTGATCCTGCGTTTGATGTACTGAGAAAAACTCAATACTATTCAACTGGTCTGCCCCTGGACAAGGAAGGAAAATGGCCAGCTCTGTTTTGTTCATTAACTTCCATCACACTTGCTGCAGTTCCTCTTCAGTCTGGAATCCTTCTAGGGTGTTCAGTGGGGAGCTAATCTTAGATCCAAATTCTGCACCAGACTGCTTCTCTTTCCTTTGTGCAGACTACTACAATGTTTTATCATAGGAGTTTAATCTTTCTCTTGAACCACCTATTAACATAATTCTTATGCTCTTGATTTCATCTTGGAAAATACCTGTGTGCAGGTATCAGATAACTAACATCAGGATTCCTTTAATCATTTCCTTCCTTAGAGTTCAGCTAAAATGTTTTTAATTGTGACCACAGGAAAAAAAATATAGCAGTCATACTGGTATTGCTGTACAAGAAGTGATAATATTCACAGACAGGAATTCGTCAGGAAAAGGAGGAGACAAACAGCTTTAGGAACCTTTAAATGTCACAAACCATTAAACAAAAGTTCATAACCAAAACTGTAACAAGTTGTTTATGCTAGCATCCCTATTTAAAAATACTCCTCTCCTTTCCCTTTTGTATCTAAACATGATGTTGCTGTTTGTGAAATATGCCAGGTGGACCAAACTGGAGATCTTGCTTTATTACAAAATAAATTTAACAGAAACACTCATGATTCAGTCACTCTGACCAGATGTAGAGAAGTTATGATGTAGGATGTTTAAGACCATTATACTGGCCTAGGTCTTCCTCATTGAAACCAAGATGGTGGAGGGGTTTTGTGTAACATCATGTAGAACCATCTATTACAGATAATTTGTTTTAGAGTAAACCTAGATACCTATTGGTAAAGTAGTATATTAAAGAGTCCCAACTCTACCAGCTTTCTCTCAATCTCAATTTTTACTCTAGTACTGGTTCCTCCAGTGTCACATTTAGTAGAAAGAGAATACAGCCAGAGACTGCCTTTTTTATATTCATTGTAAATGTTGATGCTGTCTATTTAAAGTAAAATTTCAGAGCAGTCTGCCATTTTTTTTTTCCTACTTAGCTTTCCACTGCTAAAGTACTGCTGCAAATTTATGGTAAAATTTTTTAAGATTCCCAAAACAAAACTTTTTGCTTTAGGGAAGCACAATATTCTTTATGTAGGGACTGAGTGATTGCTTTCTCTTGGTGTTTTATTCATGAGCTGGAAAGGACTACACTTTTTCTTCCAAAGAATCCTTGTTTTCACTTTTAAAAGTAGCCATTAATTTGTAAAAAGAGCTATCACTGGGAAGAAGGATGAAGAGAAGAAATACTAAAAATATTAAAGAGGAAGCAAGACCTGAAATAGGACATAAGTAGTAGGAGACACTTATATTCATGGTAGACTTTTCATGAAGGACAAGCTCACTTTGAGCTCCACGTCCTCATATTTAAGAAACTCCCTTTCATTGTCACGAAGAGTGGTAGGCTAGCTGCCCAGTCCATCTGAAGAAATGGATTTACTGGGGACTTAGGTTCAAATTGATATTGAGGTTCCCACATGCCTTTGCATGGAGTAGGAAGCTTTCATATAACCTGTGCTATCTATCCCTGAGGAGTGATGGCTATTCCAGGGTAAGACAGATTATCTCTATACAAGTTAATTTGGGGCAGTTCTCCTTTTGGAGACTCATGTCATCACAATTTAGGGACTGGGAGACAGTAGGGAAGACAAAAAGTAGGTTCTGGAGGGAAAAAAAAAACACAACACATAAAAAGAATTCTGATAGAAAAGCAGTCTCCACTATAGCATACTGGGAATGTTTCACAATGAAAATATAAACTGTTTCTGCTAATCTATTCTGTACATTGTTACCTGTACTTTCGTGCACGTTGTCTGTGTGCAGTCTGTTCAAAACCAGCTTGGCTTGCTGGGCAGTCTCTGATGGTTTTGAAGTCAGAGGAAAAGCAGTAGGGATCAGCAAGCATGAGCTCTGGCTCTGTGTAGCAGCTCCTCATAGAACTGATGGCATATGCTGGGATACGTTGGAGCATGCTGTGGTTGGCCAGCATAGTCTTACTTGGTTGCTATATGGGTTTATATTCACTGCTGGCAATAGCAGTGCATGGCTCCAGGCAAAGCACATGCTGTCTTTGAGACCAGTATGAGTAAATGCCCATTCTCTCGGGCAGGTCTCTAATTCTCATTGTTCGGGATAAGATGGCTCTGGATGAGACTGTATGCGCAACCTTTCTGTAGTCAGGATCTCATATAGAGTTCCTCTATGTTCCTGGAGGCCTTCTTGTGTGAAAGCATAATCAGGTTTGTAAAGCAAGAAGAGTCCTGCCTGTCTTGAACACCTCATGAATACTGCTGTCGGGAGGTTGGCTGGCTGGAACTCTTCCAGGTCTGAGTAGTCCCAGATTGTGCTATTAAAAACTGCTGGAGGAGGGAGGATGTCCCTTACTGTATTTGAGGTGCTCTCCTATCACCCCTGGCTACGTTCTAGTCTCACCAATACAAGAGGTGTTACCAGAAGTGGATGTAAATCTGGCTTCATATTCTTACCTACTACAGAATTAGCTAGGAATATGTATCACTACCACAAAAAAAAAAAAAAAAAAAAAAATCTTTCTTATTATATTTACTATTTGTCTTCCTATTCCTCAGTTTATTTTTGAAATTTTTGAGGGGAGGGAACTGCTTTTGCATTGCATTCCTTATGGAAGGCCCCAGTTGAATATCAAATTATGTGTGGGCTCTTAAAGGCTGAGTTGTTATTGCATTTCTTAAGTGGGCAAACTTGAATACTTTTGCTGAGGATTAAACATTGAAAGTGCGAGTAAGCAAAGAAGGAAATGGCATGGCCAGACTGCTTGGAGAATTACATTGCTGTTTTCATGGTTTATGATTTTGTATCATGAAAAGGCATGGGAACTCCTGCTGGGTATGAAATAATAAACTGTTACAACATGGAATATGGAGTGTTTTGAGTTAGCTTAGGAAATGAAATGTAAGACAGTGCTGTGTACTTAATGATGAGCTCCTGGTGATAGGGATGTAGCTTTTTTTAGATCTCTTGTGCTTCGTAATGCTACAATTAGAAAAATCAATAATACTAATAAAAGCATATGCTATTTTTTTTTACATAGTCCCATATACATAAATAGTAGAATGGTATAATTTTCTTGCCTCCCTGTTGGCTGTCTGAGCAGTAGTTAAACTCTCTCAAACTGATATATTATGAACTGTCCAGAGGAACAGAGAAACCATATTTACAATGGCTTCTGAGGCAATCTAACTAATTTTTAAAGATAAAGTTAGTGATTTATTGTCTGCCCTGGCTACCTGCTATGTTCAGTGCATTTCCACACTATTAGCGCTACAAGCCCCATGTTAAAATGAATCATAACCATTCTGCCACCCAGAAAGCCATCCTGTAAACCCCTTCTGTTCTTTCATTTCTTTTAAATGTATTACAAAAGAATAACAAAAAAATAACAATGGAGTTACTCTATTAGATGAAGTGAAAAGAAACATTAAATTTAACCTAGAATTATATTTTTTTGAAATATGTGAAAGAAAGATTTTACTTTTAACCTGAGAAAAAAATAGTTTTAAAATATTATTATTTTACTGTTCATAAGTAATTCTATAAACAATTCAGTGAAAATTGTGTAAAGTGAAAGAAATCTAACTAGATTTGTCATGGACTGAAAACACCAATTCTTTAGAATATGATTTATAAAGTATGTCTTTAATAGTTTGCTCTATCATAAACACAAATAACTTGAAATCTTATTAATTTTTTAGAGAGGGAGACTTGGCATTTTACCTGTGTGATAATGTTCATTTCATTAAGTCAAACAGGAACAGGAACTATTCTAGTCTTTCAGACCTAAGTTGCTGAATGAAGGAGATTGCACGCTTCTTGAAAGACGAAATAACTCTGAAAATATATTTTTGCAAGAAAGTAATATTCTGTACAGTTTCAGAATCAATGCATCTCTGGTTGTAATTTTGCAGACCTCTATGCTGGTGCAAAAAAATTAAATTAAAACAGTAGAGGGAATGGTAAAAGAAAAAGAATGGAGATTTCTTTTTTACCCTTGTTAGGAGTGGAGACTGGAGGAGATTTGAAATGATAAGAGTTCCTATAACAGCTTGACAAGATCCCCTTTAGATTATAAACACCCATAGAATAAAATCCTAGGTGTTTTCCTGGGAAGGTGCAGTAAAACTAGGAAATATATGAAAAAGAATGGAAGGGAAGAAGACAAAGCAGACTAAGTTTCTTCTTCCTGGAAAAGACATAAAATAGGGAAAGTATCATAGAAATCCTTCCAATGAATAATATGAAGATGGTAAATAAAGGTAAATAATCGGACAGAACAACCCCATGCAATGCTACAAGCTTGGGGAAGAGTGGCTGGAAAGCTGCCCGGAGGAAAAGGACCTGGGGGTGCTGGTTGACAGCCGGCTGAACATGAGCCGGCAGTGTGCCCAGGTGGCCAAGAAGGCCAACGGCATCCTGGCCTGTATCAGAAATAGTGTGGCCAGCAGGAGCAGGGAGGTGATCGTGCCCCTGTACTGGGCACTGGTGAGGCCGCACCTCGAATCCTGTGTTCAGTTTTGGGCCCCTCACGACAAGAAGGACATGGAGGTGCTGGAGCGTGTCCAGAGAAGGGCAACGAAGCTGGTGAAGGGCCTGGAGCACAAGTCTGATGAGGAGCGGCTGAGGGAACTGGGACTGTTTAGCCTGGAGAAGAGGAGGCTGAGGGGAGACCTCATCGCGCTCTACAACTACCTGAAAGGAGGTTGTAGCGAGGTGGGGGTTGGTCTCTTCTCCCAAGTAACAGCGATAGGACGAGAGGAAATGGCCTCAAGTTGCGCCAAGGGAGGTTTAGACTGGACATTAGGATAAATTTCTTTACTGAAAGAGTGGTCAGGCCTTGGAACAGGCTGCCCAGGGAATACCCTCCAACCCTGGAATTATTTAAAAGACGTGTAGATGTGGCACTTAGGGACATGGTGGTGTTGGGTTGACGGTTGAACTCGATGATCTTAGAGGTCTTTTCCAACCTTTATGATTCTATGATTCTACTGTCATATTGCAAGAAATGTAAGTTACTCAGTAATGTCCTATGGTAAAAAAAAAAAGCAAAAAACTGCTTTTGTTTGTTTCTGCCTTAGAAACTCATTGCTATAAGCTTCTTTGGGGTCCCAAAGTACAAACAGACACAAAGAAGGCTTAGACAAAGCTATGGAAGACAGGAATATTGATCACTATAAAACAGAACAATACGAATGGAATCCCAGTTAAGGAAGTTCTAATCACTGAAGAGTTTACCCAAGTAAATATGACACGTTATATGTTTTTTTTTTTTTGGTCTGTTCAGCCATTTTGCTTTCACTAGTATAACAATTCAGAATAGGTCACTGATCTATACTACAATTTTGTCTGACAAAGAGTATTAGCTATAAATTTCATATGCCTTCTACTATTTTTTCTGGAGAGGTGAGCATGCCTCATGAGTATGTGAGAAAATTCCATGAATATAACTCCATTGCTTATGGGAAAAAGAGTTGTCTATCTCCATGCATTCTTCAACTCATTTCTTTTAATTTAGTAGTGTGTGCTTCAAATACCCAAGGATTTGTTTATTCGAGAAGAATTGAAATGCCTGGGCAATGTGCAGACAGTATCTAAGCATAGAGGCAGTGCTTCTTTTCATTCTCTTCTCAGCCTCTTAGCTGGGAATCAGTATATTCAGAAGATCCCTTGTAGCCACCACGTCAGAGGGGAAGTTTTTTTATATCCCAGTTTTCTTATAGCAGCTGCTGATAGCCCTTTGTAGAGATTCTAAGAGATCTATGGGATATAAAGTAAATCCATATTGAAAGTTGAGAAAATCATGAGCCTTTCTTAATGGAAAAAAAGTGGTCAGATAATTTTCTGAAGAAAGAATTTGAAAAGTCCTTTTCTGTAAAGGACAGTCCTTGTCTGTAAGTCCTTCAGTATTGAGGACATCCAGTAATGAGTAAGAAAAAAATTGAGAGGACTTTGCTTGTAGGGTTTGCTTGTATTTCAACCTGTCTTTGTAGACAACTAGGCTATTCATTGCAGGTATCAGCTAGGAAAAGCTGTAGCTAATATTTTGTGCTCTCTTTCACCTTTTGAGAGAAAGAGAAATTGCATACACTGCTTTTGTAGATGAAGCATTTTACACAAGTTTTATCCCTCAGCTTCTTAATTCTTCAGTCTGAAGAGCTCTTCTACTAGTACTACAGTTATGAATGACAGCAGAGACACCTGCATATGCACCTGTCTGTCTTAAATGTTGAAGGTTCTGATTTCTCTTGCACATCAAACAGGTGTTAGTAAAACCAGAAGATGAGTAAAATGTGGCCATCACCTGTTAGTTGTTGCTTAGATTTGAAGGAAACATACCCTCTCAAGAAGTAAACCAGAACAAATAGACTTATGCTTCTGTATCTGTATGTGAATTTTTAACTATGCTAATTTTATACATAACAGTTGTTCAAGGCAGACTCTATTTACAGTATTCCTGTAGTTAGCAAGACATTGATATTCTCTGGCAATGAGTGCTTCCATAAGAAAACCTGCTATTGTGGTGCCTCATTCCAATGCATCAGTCATATGTTATTATGGTTTGGGAATATCAATTAAATACAAGAGCTGAAATTAAAACAAATTCTGGATCTTTTTCATTAGTTGAAGCTAGAAATTTACAGAAAGGCAGTATCAAAGTATGCATGGTAAATGTAGCTAATATGTAACATTCAGAATATATAAGTTTGAATGTTTTACAATGTGGCTGATCATGACCATAAGCTAAAATCTTTCTGCCACATAAAAGAGAAATGGATACACCGATCCTACAAGTCTGATCCTTTCTAGTCCTAACATCTGGCTAAAATAAAAGAAATCTGTAAATTTTATGCTATGATAAAGTGAAGAAGAGATGGAGCTTAATCTTTGTAATCAAGTCCTGGATTTGATTGCATTTGGCTCTCTATGTTTATCAGAGACGTTCTTCTGGCAGTCTTTCATTGCACAAAGACTTTTTTTTAGAAGACTCCAGTCTCTGCTACTCTTACAAAAAACTTAAGAAATGCATTAATGCATTAAGGTTAAGCTATATGTAAATGTGGTGTGATTGAATACAAACATGGAAATACCAAAACTCAAAAGGAAGAAATGGACAGATCACATTGTAGGAGGAAACTGTATCTGAAAGGTACAAACAGATTCATCATGGCACCAAATTTTAGTTATGTGCCTATATTAAGAATTGTTGAGAATTTAAATCTATGGAGACAGACACTTTCAAAATTTAATTAGGATCTTAGGTTGAATGAGTCTGGGCACTAAAATCATCATTCATAGCTCTCATTTTTATATGTAACTCTTGGACCCTTTATAGAAACATAGAAGAGGCCATATATTTACAATCTTACATTTTATCTGCAATTGTGGCAAATCTGGTAATCTTCACAGAAAAGTGTAACTCCATAATATATCTCTTTTCTTACTATTACATAATGGTGTGGACATACCTTCTCCTCTAGTATACTGGGTTAACTTTTGTTCATGTACTGAAGGATGAATATACTTCTTATCATTTTCTTATGACATTTCTAACTGCACTTTTAGTCTTAACCACAGATTAGTATTAACCACAGATTTCATACTTTTTAATTGGTAAATGGAATTGCTTATCAGGCTTCAAAAAAAAAAAATTTCCTTCTGCTATTTAGTTATATTCCAATACAGTTGTTCAGATTCAATCAAGAGCTATGTTTTGGTCCAGAGTTACGAACACCATCAGAGGTTTCTACCCTGGATTGAAGTTCTGAATGGGGTTTACAAAGCTGGGCATAGAACCACTTAAGCTTAAGGGGAACCATATTGAAATATACCCCACGATAAGGGTTGAAAAAATGTTGAGAATTATTCAGATCGATCAGAAACTGGGAAAGACAGTTGATGAAACAATGTCAGGATGGCTGAGAAGAACTGCCTACAGTATCCAGGCAGAGATTGGAAAAGGAAGGATGGCTTTCTGAAAGGCTATGTATCAGCTTAATCACTTAAGGACAGATAAGCTATGGAGTAAGATGGGGGAAAAAAAAAAAATTCCTAGGACACAGAGGGAAGTCAGCAGGGCTAAACCATGGAGAATGACCAGAAGAATGTCATGATACGAAATTAGGGATAGACATGCAGAGATGTAATATGTAGGTAGAGGTATCTTGTGCACAGACATGAAGAGAAGTACCTCAGTGAATTATTCACAGGAACATAGCTTATCAGGCTTTGAAATGTGGGACCTGATCCATTAACAGATTCATGGATGGTGGAATACTTCGCAAAGTGGGACTGTGTTTGGGCATACATATAATTTATTTGTCTTATTGTAATAAAATGTTTATATAGTTCCATGCAACTGTTGTATTTTATCAACATTATACATAAAAGTTTTTCTAAGACGACATTGTTTGCAAGATTCTTCTTTTAGCATTACAAAATATATTGTCCGTTTACCATCTGTGGTAAAAATGCAATATTGTCTCAGCTTCCTTATATTGCTTCAATAATCTACGATGGCTTCCACAAGCCACTACATAATCATTATCAGGGAAATGGTTAGCTCAGCTGAGATGTAACCTTTCTAATCTATGGATTTGAATTTAGGGAAATGGGAAGGATGTAACTGAAAATTAAAAAACATATATTGGATTAATTTTCTGACAGTTTAATGCAAGTACATTTATTGACAGGAAAATATGGTGTGCAAAACACTGTCCAGTTACACTATGCAATAAACTGAGAGAAAATATTATGCCAAAGTTAACTTTTGAAAATTTACTCTAGTGATGAGCATAATGGAGATCTCAATGACTAAGAGTAATTTTTGCTTATGGGTATTTTGTGCATTTCTATGATACAGATTTTATTTATTTATGAATAATCTATGTTTTGTGGCAATACTGCTAAACTACAACCAAATAAAATTCTTACTCAGCACTTATCATCAAGTTATTTTATGAAGTTGGGTACTATGAAATTATTTTTAGTCCAGTACATAAATCATTTTATAAATGCAGCTTACGTAATTTTCCTTTCTTGCCACAGAGTGACTGAGTATCCTGTAAAACCACTAAACTGTCCTGTGCCTTATAGCAGAAAATTATTTGTTCAGCAGCATTATACTTATTTCTACTTTACTATTCAACTGTGAAGTGCCTCATAAGATTGCTTCAATTTAGCCATCCTCCTGTCTGATATGGAAATCTCAGTGGACAGAAAAAGGGTATAAGGTTAATCCACTTTCATCTGTGAATGGGAATTCTCTCTTCATCCTCAGTGATACTGTTAAAAAGAAAAAGCACATACTTTCAACAGCTGTATTTGGACATTACAATTTTAATATATGCATCAAATGATTTATAACTGAAATAACTCGCTTTAAATTCTGTGAAAGCAGCTTAACAGGCCCCCTTTGATTAATAACAGATACATTTATTTTCTACAACTACATTTAAAAAAAATAACTAAAGTTATGCCCAATATTGAGTAAATCCCCCCGGTGCTATCTTTTTATCAGGGAGTGGAGGGCCACTAGGGTGTTGTTTCTGACTATTCTCTAGAATTTCAATAAATAACTTTCATATCATGAAAGAGTTCAAACTATATGGAAACTTAATTTTATTTTGGTTTTGCTTTATTTTTAAAAAATAGTCCTAAACAAGGGCTGTATTTTGCTTTTATTTTGTTCTTTTAATTTAATTTTTAAAAAAACCAACAACATAAACCCTTTATCAAGTACTTTCCTTCTTGTTCTCACTATGTGAACATACAACTAGCATAGATGCTATGGTTTTTATTTTTAATAATATATCTATGTTTGGGGTTTTTTGTAAATATAAGGCAACATGTTGTTTAACCAGAAATTCCTGTTTGAGTACCAAGAACATTCAGAAATTATAATCCTAAAATAAAATTTTATGATATCTAGGTGGCAATGGTACTTCAGGAAGCATGTGGAACATGGTTTATAAAGAAAAATCAAACTATCATTCTTTTACTTTTCCTGAAACATTCAATACAGGCAGCTTAACAGATACAACTTATTTAAATTTCCCTCCAAACCCCTTTCAGAAAACCAAAAAAAAAAAGTGAAAAAAAATTGAAAGTAAATAAAGTGGGGTGAAAAGTATTGCCTAAATATATAATCCATTAAGCAATTCAGAAATACACTTTCACCAGAAATGCTGTGACCCTCCCTTTATTCACTTTGCTTATTCCTCAGCTCACAATACACTCTGTAGATAACCTTTAACCTGTAGATAACCTACACCTGTGCTCAGTGCACAAAACATTTGCTGACGCACCGGGCCTTGTAAGGCCTGTGAAAAACCGAAGGCAAAGGGAGGCTTGGTTTCTTGTCACTTTCCTGTTTTCTTCTGGGTTCTTTCTCTTCCAAGATTTTTTTTCCTTCCCTCTCCACTCCACTTCCTTTTTGCCATTCCAGCTTCTGGGTTCTTTTCCTTCTAGAATGTCCTACTCTTCTGTTATATCTAATTTTGAATATCCCAGTCTGTAAAGATCACTGCCTATATGTCTGACTTGTGACATTATAAGCTGCTCTGGATCCAGGCAGGCATCTTGCTACTGTGGTTTCCTTTTAAAAGAAAAGAAGAAGGATGTTCTTGACTGGAAGAGCAAAGCCTCCTTTTAAGGCAAGTCCTGACTAAAATGACCCTATAACAGATAAACTTCTGATAATCCTTTCCTAATTCTTTGTTAAGTAATGTGTATAAGAAAAATAACCTTGACAGTGATATGAGTTAAATTAGGTATTACCATTTAAGAAAGATCTTGGAATCGCTGTGGCTAGTTCTTTCAAGCAGTGGGCTCAGTCTGTGGGAACAGTAAAAAAGGTGAATAGATTATTAGGAACTATTCAGAAGAGACAAAACAAACAAAACAGGGAAACACTATTATGATGGTCTTTAAAAATTTTGCTAATCCCGTCTCAAAACAGGATATAATAGAACAAGAAAATAGAAAACAACACAAGTAATTAGAGGTATAAGGTTGCTTTTTTACAATGAGAAACTCTGTACACAAGAACACACGAGAGGAGATATAATAAAATCCTTAAAATTATGAAAACAACAAAAAAAGTAAGACTATTACTATTGGGTTTTTTTAAGGATGCCCCATTAGAATGTAGCAAGTTCAACTTTAAAAATAATAAAAAGAAAAAATTTTAGTACTCACAGGCACAATATGTTGCAAAATGCATTACAGGTGGTCTCAGAAGGGGTTTAGACAAATATATGCAAAAAAAAAATTAACTGAGAGTTTATTAAACCGCTGATATGCTAAGAGCTGGCATGATAGTTATAACCTGTTGCTTAGGCTCTTTTCCTAAACAACTGTTACAGATCACTAATAGAGATGAGATTCTTGTCTAAGTAAGTATGTCAGCTGCTAAAGTCCTTACCTCTCTTCCACATGTGATTTTTTAGGTGGGCAGCTTCTAAAAAGAAATGTGATAAAATTAAACATTTCCCATCTTGGTGTATTGGTTCCTAGTAATTTTTGTCAGAAGCAGTATTGGATTTTGAGCTTAATTTCCAACTCAGGGAGTATCTCCATTTTGAAGGAAAAAAATCATCATAATTTATTATATTTCTTATAGTCAGTGATCCAAAAATCATACATCCAGCTAGTGATATCACTGAGGCAGCAAACTTCAATGATGTTTTTTTTAAAAGATGTCTTATCTATGAATGCTGTTTAGATGCAACTTCTGCTAAGTGATAGTTCAACAGGGATAAACTGTTTTCTTAACATTGACACCTTCCAATACAATGATTAATATATTTTTATGCCATTTATAACATTAAACTTATATATGAAATAAGAGCTATATAAACAAGGAACTAAAAAGAATATACCATGCTGTGGTAATATAGTATTTTTCATTCCTGAAGGTCTAATAGATTGTAAAGCACCTTTGAAAAACACATTTCCTTCTCTTCATGTGTTCTGTAAGATGCTCTTACAAACCATTTTGCTTTCAATCAACAGTTGTTTGGCTGGTACAGGATGACAGCTTGTATATCTGTACACTGGGGTTTGCCTAAGGATGCATTTCCTATGTGGTTTGAACTGTTGCACTGCGGAAGCTTCAGGACTATTTTTGGTGAACGAGTTATCATCTGCTGACTGTCCAGATTCTTTATAGGATCAGGTACCAATTGAAACTTGGTAGAGTTAGTAGGATTAATAACCATTGCAGGGATGGTTTCCATACTCCTTTCAAATGGTCTACAGTCACCGGAGACTGGAAAACATATTATTTATTTAGCTGGACTCAATTAACCTCTGTTGTTGTGAAAAAGCCAGTAATAGCATTCACTTTTGGAGAAGGTGTGTTCCTTTTGGAAACATATAACATATGAATTCATGCAGTTTCTGAAAGAATCCTGGTAAAAGCTCCAAGATATGTTGTTACTGAACCCAAAGGAGAAGGCAGGTAAAGGCTGAAATTCCTATAAAACAATGTATTACATGGGATGATCCAAGAAGCTAGATTACCTTGTAATGGTCTTTGATTAACCTGAAGCAGACAGACTTGCTCGTGAAAGTCAGATCTTCATAACTTTTTTTCTTGCCAATATTTTGAGACATTATTTGTTCATAGTATTGAGCAAAACAGTCTGGGTCTTGTGATCTGCCACTGTGTTTTTGAGAGGACTGATTTCTTGGATCCTTGGTTGCATTTCCTAGCACATTTTAGTGGTATTTCCTCATGAATGGTGAAGATTGCATCAGTACTATGACTTTCTGCTTTGTGGAGAACTGCTAGTTTCCAAGTACTCTCAAATTACTGATGTACGTTCTGAGCATTATTCATTCTCCAGACCTGGATTTATTTACTCAATAATACAGACAGACGGCAAGATAGCATTTTCAAATAACTTTTTTTTTTTTAAAAATTATTATTATCACTTAACTAAACTTATTTTATTTGTTCTTCATAGTTTAGTTCATATTCCCAAGATCCAGATAACAGGATCTAAAGACTATGACAGTGCTTCTCTAGTTGTTTTGAGCAACAACTAAGAGAAGCCAGCCTATCATACTCAGAAGTCCTGGGAAACATCACAGATGGAAGGGCAGATGCAGTATGCAGTCCCCTGTCCAGAGGTATTAAACTCATGATAATGTCCACCATATCAAGTAGGAAATCTGTAATATTATTGGGCATCTGTTAGCACAACCTCTGAGATAAAAAAGGTAGGCTTTTAAGAGAAGCAAGGTTTGTCCAAAGGCGTAATTATGGAGTGTACTGAAATGCCCTTTGTGATGACATCTGTTTGTTGATACATTTTGTTGTACCTTCCAAGTGGACAATACTGTCAACATAATTATCCTTTAGGCAGGGAAGAAACTACTTCTGTGCTAACCTAAGAATTTTTTAGTATATCATTTTGTGGAGGTTGACTGCACTGTCCCTCAATTACCCTTGGATAGTTCTTTGACACTTTGTGTTTCAAACCTGCAATTAGTAACTGTATATGCTGAAAAGCATAAACAAATTCACATCATTGGGTAAACAAGAGCCCAGCAGCAAATTTCCCAAGAAACCAATATTGTGATCTCCATCTTGGAAAAACAACATAATATGGAAACGTTATCACAGTTTTAAAAAAAAAATAATAATTTGAAGCAAGTTAGTTCTACAAATGACCTTGTATGTCCCAGGCATGGTCGCCTCCATTGATAATTTTCCAGTCCCAAACTAAAAACTGGACTCACACTAAAAGACAGGACAATAAAAGCCATTCTCTAGAAGGAAATGAGCAGAGATCTGGACCTGTGGAGAGCTAGCCTGACACAAAGCTTAAAGGGAAGGATCAAGTGCTGACTTTCTTGTTGATCAAGTCAAAATCCATAAGTCAATCTGATAGAAAAATCTGCATTTAACAGCATCAATTTGCCTTTATACTTCCTGAATTTGAAGCCAGATAAACAATACTTTACAGAGATGTTAAATATTTATGCTTCACTTAATTCACAAGCAGTGGTATTCTCATTCCTGATTTCTCTGTTTAATAGGTTGGAGAAGTAGAGGAAGAACGGCAGGCATATTCATGAAAATTGTGGCTTGCCTTGGTAAAGAGACCTAATATCTAGATTGTGCTCATTTTGATATTTCTCTAGGGAAGTGAGGACTAAACTGAGTCTGAGTCTTGATCTACCACTTGCTTTGAGTGAATTCTGGCTAAATTGGGGGTAAATCTGTACGAAAAATCAGATACGCTTGGTTAACTTCTGTCCTCAGATTCTTTTATACATGAAATTTTCACTCGATTATAAGAAAAAAAAATGGAGTGTAAGTAAGCAGTACTTGCAAAGTTTAGTTTGATCCAAGAAGAATGAATCACTACTTAAAAAAAAAAAAAAAAAAAAAAAAACCAAACCAAAACCAAATAAACAAAATCCTGCTTCCCAGATAAATGCGTTATCTGGACCAGTAGTGGTTCTTATTTTTTTCAAGTTCCTGATAGTCATGTGGGCTCTGCTGTACTGAAGTGCACTTGATTTAATGAACAAACCTGCCTTTCTCACATAATTGTTTCTTTTCAAACAATTTTTAGTAGAATTTGCTACATAAATTATTATAACAGTAAACTTGCTTAACTGAAGAGACCAATGGAAGTCTCCTAACTGAAAAGTAGAGTTCAGTTTGTGAATTCTAGGATCTGCATGGCTCACTGGGTTAGCTTTGCTATAGGCTCTAGGCTTTGGTTGAAATGGAACTAGAATGACTAGAATGGTTAATGCAAACTTTAGCTTCAGAGATTTTTTTTGTTATAACAGGAAAAACATCTACAACAGGCACATGGTCCATGTGCGTAAATGATATATGCTCAAAGGCATGAATACTGCAAAAAGGCATTAGAAAGGCTGAACCAAATTGGAGAGGGTCATGTTCAAGTCAGGTGTGTACTCAATAGGAAGTGAATTTGCCAATTAATCATGCCTGTTGCATAGTGTAACTTGTCATTTTCCAGTTAATTGGAGATCTCAAAATAATACTTGTGTGCTGCTGTCTACAGCCCATTTGTCTTCTGGGTGGAATTTTAAATTGTGATAGTTTGATATGTCATGGTTTTTCTCATATTTGATGGTGTTGTATTTGCATTAAAATGAGATATTCTGATAGAAGTCAGAACTGAAACTTAATACAAAAAATTAACAAAAAGTGTCTCTATAAAGGTAAACAAAAGTAAGTATTTTCCTTTTTTGTATGTGATTAACTTTGAGATGGTTGTGTTTGCTTTGCCATAAGTGTTAACAGAATTTTTATAATTAGTTTTTAAGAACTTATTATATATATGTGCCTCTAAAGAATTATGGCAAGCACCTAAAAATTATTTTATTTATAAATATACTGTTGTATAGACTTTACTGTATGTGTTGTAGAATCAAATTAAAACCTTCATTCTGTTAAAGTACTGAATCGATGGTGGACTTTATCTGGTGAAAAAAACTCTGATGATTGGCTTCTACATTGGCAACACTGAGAAAGGTCAGCAACACGTACCTTAGCAAATATGCGATCCAGTGTCATGCAGTTTGTAGATGCGTGTGCCCTCTTGCACTTGTGGATGTGTTTTCTGAGCTAAGAAAGAAATTTTGTATCAATGCATGTAGACCAGTAAATAACAGTAGGCATTTTTTTTTGTATAATTAGGAAGAAGGGAAAAGTATGCAGCATCTAATCATAACCTGTGGAATTCTTTTCTAGAAGGATTCAGTAATTGACACTCATTTTTTCACAAAATAGTTTTAATAATCTTGGATAATTCCAGGTTCAATACAAAATGTATTTTATGTATGATTAGATCAAGATAATCAAATTTCGTGCTTCTGGCTATAGGCAGACCAATGCAAGAGCTGAAAAATGTACATACGTCTCTCTCCTCTCATGATAGATATTTTGGAAGATATAGTCCTGATGATTCATTTTATTTTGACATAATTGGGGGCAAGGGGAGATGGAGGGACCGATATTTCCCTATTTCAGTACTAGGTATCAGCCTAGGATTATGGGAGAACTATTTCAGGTACTGAATTAGTTGTTAAGATACTATGGCATAATTTATGTTAGCATAGTAAAAAGAAAAGGAGCAAGGTATAGCTAAAATAACAAGAAGTTTGATTAGGCAAAAAATTCATACACTTTATATTTTCATTCCACATTTTTAAAGAAATAATTTTACAGCTTGTTTAAGAAATTTGCAAAACCAACATTTTATGCAGACAATAACATAGTGTGTATTCATCACTATTTGTGAAAGCATAATTTTCAGTTCCAGTCTAGTCAGGGTTTGTTTATTTTTGTATGAATGTTGACAAAATAAATACAGAGCTTTATAGAAGTTGAAAGCTTCTATGTTTTAAGATTTAAAAAGAAGAAAAAACTTTGTTATTTGCTTCTATCATACATAGTTCATGTTTCCCTATATAATTAGACACTAACTTTGTCATTTCGTAATTTGCATCCTCTGAATCTTCTTCAAATATTCAATTTTTCAAACATGTGGCCTACAGAAGTGTAGATCCTCCTGTCTAAAATTCCAAGAATGATGAACTGCAGAGTCTCGCTCATGTCTGGTATTTCCAAAATCATAACTGCCTTGTATCCTGATGTTCACTTCAATTCTTTAGCCTGACACAGTTGTTCTTCAAGGCATCATAGTCTTAGCCATTATGCTTAGCCTGTTATTTTCATTAATATCTGATCCAAGGTATTCATTACATTGACAATCACACTAGATCAAATTGTTCAGGTCAGCAGCTCTTGTATACTGTTGAACTGTGATCCACACCTGAACTTCGATGTGAAGTGATAAATGCTGATGTAGCTCATGGGGCTGTTCTTGCAGTACTGTCAGTAGAGGCATACAGATGGGTTAGTATGCTGCAATACCAGATAAAAAGATACTTTTTTTAGGCATAAACTAGACAAAGTAGGAACGCCAACACAAAGAGAATGATCAAGCTTGAAAGTAAGGCATACAACAAAACTGGCCAAGGCAAAATTACAAAAATTTAATAGTTTGAGTATGATGCTTATGATGTAACATGAATTATTTTTCTCAAAACTGAACCAAACTGACACCTGCTCATTATTAACCAGAGTGCTACACTTACAGATTCTTTCCCAGGAGGGATCAGTCTTAGTAGGCCTTTAAGACCATAAGAGGATTTTTATGATCATCTGGCCTTACGTCCTTACCAGACCTGTAGATTCTCAATTTCAAATTTCTATGTCTTTCATGATGACATACAGTAGAAATAAGACATAAAAGCATGATTACTGACATGAGATTGTATTTTAAACATTTTAACTACTTAGAAGTCATATTCCCTTACAACTATAATAGCTTCCCTTATTTACAGGAAAAATGGGTGCCTGTCTTTTGCAATAATTGTAAGGAAAAAATCTTCTCCTCAGATTATCATATTCTAACAGTAGTCACAGGAATGGTGTCAGTGAAAAAGGGTTTACTGGTCTCTCAATTCATCTTGGTTTTCTGTTCAAATTAATGCAGTGTTGGAGGATGTAGCCGACTTAAAAAGTACCAACTCAAATCCCAGCCTGTTGTTGTTTCCTTTGAGCCCAAAGGTGTTATATGTTACTCCCCCACTTCCTGCAGTTTCAGTGATGTGGAGAAATATATTTTCATACAGAGAATGCAGGATCCCAACTGTGTCAGTCAGCTGAGTTAGTATAAAGTCTTGAGTTAGTTGCAAATAACAAATAATAAGACTAAAATCAGTTTATCTCATTACACCATGAAAATATGATGTGTTCCTATGCTTATAATTACATTTCTTCCTACACAGTATTCCCTGAGATCTTTCAGTGGCATCTTCCTTTGACAACATAAAATCAGAGCAGTCAGAGTATCCCACAGTAGCTTTCAACTTTTCCCATAGTATTATAAAACTCTTCTACTGAAAAGAAAAAATTAAATGCTCCCATTCCTGTAGGTCTTACTGCTCTAATTAGATGGCAGTGGTCCAAGACTTCTGATGCTATTGCAATTAAGGTGCTGGACTTAAATTTAGGAAATTTGAGTTCATTTCTAGCTTTGCAAAGCACTCTTTCTAACCTTGTCTTCAGATCATGCCTTGGTTTTTTTCATTTATATGGTAGAGAATGATTACTATTCCTAATTCTCAGAGGATTCAAACCTTCATGTACTCATGCTGTGCAGACAATACTGGTTAAAGCCACAGGACATCATATCTGTTGAAAAGAAACTGTTAAAATTTTATAGTTTATAAGTTGTACAGAAGATTAAACAGCCTGGGCGGGAAGCCTAAACTGAAATCAGTATTGCCCATTGTTTGTAATCCAGACCCTCTTAAAAATTCTGGGCATGTTGAGCTGTCTTCAGGATTAAGCATTTATTACATTGTTTTATCTCTCCAACTTAACAGTTTATGTATCTGACCACAAACACGTCTTCCAAAATGCATAATGAATGATTGTTTTTGTTCTGTTTAACATATGACACTGTTAGTGTTCAAACACCACTGCAGCTACAATGAATTTATGCATGGGGGGGATGAAGAAGATGAAGATTTTTTCTTTATTTATTATTATGGACATATATGATACGTACAGTACAAAGTTCACAAGGCAGTGCTGTCTAAATATTCAGTTTGAAAGTATTTTTCTTTTGTCTTTTAACAATAGTTGAACAGGTTTTCTTTAAAACCGCAGTGGTGTATACAGGCTTTAGCACAATTGCTCAGGATCTCAGTGTCTCTGCTAAAGCAACATTTAAAGAAAGATGGTAGCCACAGCTGGTTGATGGCCAAATGCCAATTTGAAAATCTTATTTTGAAAATACACTTCACAGTTCATTTCACTGCCATGGACAGACGTGACTTTTGTCTCTACAATTCAAAAATTTCTAGGCTGAGAAAATGGGGATTATCCTTTTAAAGACAGATGAAAACTTTTTTTCTTGTTTTTCAAAAATTGTTGCTCTTATTGGTCCAAAAATCTCTACAGATAAAAATTTCGAACACCTTTATTTCACACAGGTCTACATGGAATTACATTACGTGTATAATACATAAACTACAATCACTGTAACTCCCTTTATTTAGAGTACTATTTTTTTTTTCCTTCTCACTTTCTCTCCCTTTTGTTCTTTGCTCTGCTTTCTTTTTCTTCTTTCTTTCTTTGCTGTTTGATAGAATATGCTTACAGTTCAAAATGCTGTCTATACATATTGTTTTAACAAACAGGTCAAATATTGCCAAAAGTCTATATACTAGTGAAGGACTTACTATAAGACAAATGATACAGATACTCCAAATCATAATTTTAAAAGTAAGAGGAATTTACTTTGAATTCCAAACATTGCAAGAAAGTTCTTTGCTATATCTGTATCTTTCTGAAAGTATCAAGAGATTCATCATGCCCAGCAAAACCCAGAACTGTTTAAATTTCTTCTTAAAATTACACCAGCTCTGAGCTTCAAAGGCACAGCTGTATTTCTACAGCAGTCAATGAATGCTTAAAGTGAGCAGAAAGAACCAGGATCTCTGTGTCAGTAATTTACTAGAATTTCCTGTAGAAGGAGGAAGGGAAAATAGAGCAGGGACTTTACTTGCTTGTGCTCAAATAAAATAAATAAATAAAAAAAAGAGAGAAAAGAAAATGGCAAGAAAGAAAGAATAAAAGTGAGCAACTTATTCAAGAGTGAAGCTGGAACTATTCTTCAGTATTCACTTTTGGCCTGGGTAACCTTGGTTCAGCACTGTAGGAGCTCTTCAGCTTTTACACCCTGTGCCCAGGCTGCCAGCCCCAGCTCAGTTCAATGCTTCCATCTGAAGCAGTCCCTGGGTTTCCCACATCTCCCTACGTGGTACTTTCCAGCTGAGTTTTGCGAGAGTGTAGCCTGCTTTTTTTCCTCTTCTGCGCACTGCCTGTGGCTGAAAAGGAGTTGGTTTAATTTATTTATTTATTTTGATTAAAACGCAGTAGAATTAAAGATGAGCCAAACCAAACCCCAAAGCTTTGGCTCCTATTATTAAGTAGAAATCAACTGTGTCCAGCTCTCTATCTAGTCCCTATATAAAGGTCAAATGAACCTCTGCATCTCAGTCCCGAATTTCACTCTTGGGAGCTTAGCCCCATCTTTAATAAAATTAGCTTTTTTTTTTTATACACAGAAGAAAAAGAATGTAATCCCTTTGAATAGTGAAGCAATGTCATATTAAAAGATACTTTTGCTTGACAGACATTTTTTCCTCATGGTACAGAATAGGCTGCTGTGACTACTGAAGAAATCCAGTTGCATGTGCTGAAAGCACAACCAGTAGAGATTCTGAAATAGGATATGCTCAATAGGGCAGTCCCGCTGCACTGAATTTCTGATGTGCCACAGTGTGTATTATCAACAGGCTTAGTGGTTTCCTTTGAACAGATAGTAAACCCTGCATGGGTTTCATCACTGTCATTCTTTTACCAAAAAAAAAAAAAATCCTTTTCCTCCTGCTGCTGCAGAATACTTTAGGGAAAGAAGATGGCCCTGTTATCTTCATGCACTGCAGAGTTTATTAACGAAAGAACCAATTCCTACCACCATGGCACCTTTAAAAACTTATTAAATTACAGCAATAATTTTCTGTTAGCCATGCTACTGATCCCATTTGGGTTTAAAGTTATGGCTCGTTATGTTTAGCATCTGCTTTATGCACACTGTTTTCTCATTATGAATAAATCAATAAATCAATTAGGGGCAGTGAGCTTTACATAGACTTGCAGTAGAGAAATTGAAGATTATGTTAGTTAACCCACGATGCATCAAGTAACTGTTTTCCTACTACAAGCCTATCTGGAAAAGAAAGAATATTGGCATTGTCGGGATATGAAAAATAAGGCATCCCACTGAATGGGGGAAGAGTTTGGCATCCATCTGAATTAAACTTCCAGGCTATCTGCAGGCTTGAAGTAAATGTGCTTAGTGGTAGGGATTCTGGGATGGTTAACCCTGTCCTAAGTCCATGTTGCTTTCAGCATGTGAATGGATGAGAAAGTATGTGGAGAAGATGACCTTCCCCATCTATACAGATGACAGCGATTACCCTCACATTTGGAGAAAACTGATCTCAGTAACAGGCCACACCAAACTATAAGGTACTCAGTAAATTCCAATCCAACTCTCTAACTCACACCAACAAAATTGCACTGCATGTTACTTCAACTTTGCACCAACAGGATTTTGGCTGTTGTAGGGATAAAATATCTTTGCTTCTAGACAGCTAAGTGGAATTTCCTGGTTAAAGTGGGAGTTTGTGGCTGGTGAGTGATCACTGCCATAATTTAGTGTGAATTCACAGATAATGCAAACAAAGGAATTCTGTGTAGTATTTCTTGCAAAAAGAATATATGTAGTGTTTAAGGATACATAAAGAAAAAAATCTTTGACAAGGCTGGAAAATGACCCCAAGTATATTGAGCATCTTCAGAATTATACTTCAGGTTGTAAATAAAGAAAAAAGCACAACCTGAAATACTGGGCAAGAGAATGAGTAGATTAGTTTCTTATATACTAGTATACCAACTTCCAAGAAATACATGTGTTCATTTTGCAAATATGAACAAGGAAGAAAGTCGACAAGAAGGTGAGAAAATTATTCAAACAATATAAAAGTCCATCTAAATGAATAAGTAAAAATCATAAACATTGCAGAAAGTATGGCAAGTACATGGCGAGTATCACGTTTCTCAAAAAGGCTCATTGAATTCTTGAAATAGTATAGAAAGTCATCTGTCTTCTGATGTGCATAGGTGAGAGCCATCTAAGGAATTGTAACAAGTGGGGAGAAAGAACAGTAGAGCTGAAACCTTTTTGTTACAATAGTACAAAACTATCTGGCAAAGTGAAAAAATGAACAGATCTGTTAATTAAGATTTTAATACAAATAAAACCACAGCTATTTAGCTCTCAAACCAACCAATAGATCTTTTGCATCACTTTTGAGACTGTCTTTGTTGCTGCCAAGTTCTCAGGATTATTCCGGCTTCTGCAGATGCCTGTGTGATGGTAGAGAGCTGGAGCAATATTTATTATTATTACAAGAATTCTTGTACGTGCCAGCTTTCCAGGGATACAAAATTCTCCCAAAATTACAGCTTGTGGGTTGTTTCTCCCTCTTTACCTCTCATCCCACCCCACAGAGGACATCATTGTTTTTTTTCCTGAAACCCATTTACAATATCAAAAAAAGACACTTATAGTTTCAGGGACATTTTTAATGTTCATAATACGAAATTCTGTTTGAAATCCACGTATGAAAATACCACAAGTAGTTCATTAAAAACCCTGATACTTGAAACGGAACACTCCCCTGGAAGTTTTCTGGACTGTTGCTGTCACTTTTTCCCTCTGCTGAGGTGACATTGTGCTTCCTTGGAGTCAAGAAGATCAGAGCAACTTCTGTCCTCGGGTAGTTCTTGTGGTTGTCAATTATGAAAACAACTACAGCCGCCTCGGAAACTTCCACATTGCCTGGAGTTTCAGTTGTAAATTTAGCAGAATAGTAGGGAAGATGAGAGTGGAGGAGGAAAGAGCACTTATGGGAAGAAGGGAGGCTGTGAATGAGGTTCTGAGTGTTAATTTTTTCTCTAGAATGAACTAATACATCTAATAATAACCTGTGAAAGCTTATCCTAATGCTAACTTTTTTCAGGTTCTTCTTTAAATAAAATATAATGTATTTTGATGTTCTTAACAGAATGGGCAAGAAAGTGGATGTCTAATTTCTTTCTGTTCCTCCGATTCTGGCTTCATACATAAAATCAGAAAATAAGTCTTCTGATGTTGGATTTTGGTTGTCTAGAAATGTTGTTCTTCCTGCAATTTACCTTAGGTTAATAGCTACTTCTTAATTCCTAATCTAATAAATTGCATGCTTTTACCTAAAAAAAAACCCAAACCAAACAAAACCCCAAATCCCAAAACATTTTACATATCTTAGTGAATAATATTATTTCATTTGGAAATAATTTCTCTTTATAATATTACTGATCTGCAAGGATTTGACATAATGTTTTTGTTTCAAACAAAAGCAAAAGTAAAGAATTGAAAGCAAAGGAAACTTTACCCATGACATCTGGTTCTGCTAGACTTTTAGGTCTTTTATCAATGACAATATGCTACTCTAAAATATGTTAATGTTTTGCATATTCCCTGGATGCCAACCTTTGTGTTCCACAAAATATGACGTTTCTCTAGTAAAACAGCTTCTCTTCGGACTTCATTTATTGTCATAAATATTTTGTGTAAGACTGAAATCCTGCATATGTAATATCCCTTAATTTGGATGTTTATTTAACTTTCCATCTTTTACTGTTAACTTTTATTCAGGACTGAATTTTGGCCATGTAATCAAAAATTGAATAGAACTGGATATTTGGCTGTTCTGCTTCTTCTATTCATCCACCTTAAGAATTTGATTCCAGTCCCTCAGGGTCTCTTTTTTTGGGGGGAAGGGCAGCGGAAATCAACTCTTTACATGTTTTTGGCAGAATTTGTGCCCTTTTTTTTTTTTTTTTTTTAAATTGGTAGTTAACGTCCAGTGTCCTCAGGCCTGTGAAGAATTGCTCAGTCTCAGGGCTTGGATTAAAAGGTTCATTTGTATATTTTTTCTGTTAATCAAGAACAAAATCTCTCACAGGCATACCTCAAAAGGTATGTGATTTGTTTTTAAAACA
Source organism: Calonectris borealis (assembly GCF_964195595.1). NCBI lineage: Eukaryota > Metazoa > Chordata > Aves > Procellariiformes > Procellariidae > Calonectris > Calonectris borealis. The sequence continues at coordinate 49,300,710 of NC_134316.1, read as the reverse complement.
AGTTGTACACCATTGCCTTCTGTCTGTGTTTGGAATGTGCTCCTGAAATCAAAGCTTTAGTAACTGAATTCGAATAAAATAATGAACCAGAGGAGGAAAAAAACAAATTTTGTATTAGAGCTTCCTTTCAAAATTAGTGCTAACGTGTGGCCCCAAATTTAGCGTGCTATGGGATCCTATTGCTCCAGCAAAGCTTGGGTGTCTGCATTCAAGTGTCCCTGCTGAGATTTGTCTATAATGTATATTTGATAGAATTAAGCTAATACTCAAATACATTTACTACAAGTACTAGTTCACATTTTAAACTGTGTAGAACACGATTATTGAATCCCAGTTGTTTGCTTTTATTACAACTCAAATAGATGTAATTTCTTAGAGAAATCACAGCAAAAATTAACTATAAACTGGAAATAATTTTAATGTCCTTTTGGAAAAAAAACAAACAAACAAACAAAAAATTCGAAACCCAAAACTGTTGTCTTTGAATTGAATAGTGTGTGTTTGTGCACCTGAAATGTCACTTTTCATATATTTTCTCCTCTAAAAACTAAAGAGCTCCCCACCCCCGTGAGTGTCTGAGATCCAAAGTTTTCTCTTTGGAGGGTGAAAAAACATATTCTCTATACAAACTAATTTATTTCTTTTTACCCCTTCTTATTAAGACTTTCCATTTAGTCTAAAGGGATAAGATCCCCTTTGCAGATTTCATCTGCCATGATGCAGCAGAGCTGTGTAGGAGGAGTTGGCTATGAAATCAGCCTTCCAAAAAGAGAATCCGTGTACTATTGTCAGTGCAAATAAACAAAGGTGCCAGGACTACAGAGGCAAATAGGAGTCTGAGATATACAAAGTGCAACTCTGTCAAGACTTACAGTGACGTGCCAAAATTGAAGTAATCAATTTTTTAATGTTTTGGTTAGCATTCAGACGCTTTCAAAGGACAAAACCAATCCAGTTAACTCCTGCATATTGCTGTTTAGAGAGAGGTAACGAAGAATTTGCTCAAGCCCAGTAAACAGGTTTTTAAGTGAACTTTGCCCTGCTCTCAATGTACTGTGGCTAAAACAATAGATAAATGGACACTTTCTTTTAAAAAAGTGTGAAAATAACAAATCCAACCAGCTAATCTTGATACAGCTGTTTCTTTTTCTCGAAATGTAACATCTTGGGAAAGATATATTAGGCAGATGAGCATAAATGAAGAAAAAAAAATTCTAAGACTCCCTTGTATGATGTTCTGTCTTCTCTCGCTCTCTCTCTGCCTTCTTCAGCCTTATCTCACTTCTAAAAGTTGAGTATTTAATTTTCTGAAAGACAATACCTGATAAGAAAAGCATGAAACCCACCTAATTTCTAGTTTTAGTTTTTATCAAATACTTACAAAATGGAATAAAGAATCCATAATGTGTAAAAAAAAAAAAAAAAAATTGCCCATGAGTATATTTTTCAAATTATTTTGCACAAGAAATTTTGCATGAGTTACTTTGAGAAAGCTTATATAAACTTTGACATTAAAAAGAAAACAGCAACCTGGAAAAAAGGTTTGTGGGGTAGTTTAGAGTGCTAGCAAAAAATGTATAAAGAAATAGAATGCTACTAAATTCATAAAAGGTATATAGCTTCCATACTAAGGTTATATCTCATTTTAATTTGTCTGAGTCACAGTAAGAGGTGGAAATCTGCTGCAAAATCTGGTTTTTTTTTTAAACTACTATTTATCTTCCCAGTTTTTTTTCACTCTCTTCTGCCTGTAAACATGCGACAGCCAGATTTTTATCTGATTATGGCTATAAAAAGAAAGAAATTACGTATCTTTCTGAGCAGTCTTAAGTAGCATGAGACAGATGATATGTTTAAAATAATAATAATAATTGTCCTGGGTTTTTTGACCAGTATTTCTGATATGGGTCATGTTAGCATCACTGACTTTTTCTTCATTTCCATAGTCTGAATGATACCCATGAAATATTAATCAGCAGCTCTGAGTACTGATGAATAATAATCATCTTTCCCTTAGGATATGCTCATTCATTCATTCATGCTGTCTTTATGCTGGCATGCATCAAGTGTTTGTTTAGAAAAGGAAGGCACTACAGGAACCAGTAGTTCCAATGGTTAAGACAGACAAATTCAAATCAAAAGCAGTGTGTGCACTTCTCACAATGACGGCAATAAATTTTGGAATATCTACAAAGAGAAATAGTGGATTCAGCATCTTTTCAAGTCTTCTCAAGCCTGGATGCTTTTCTAGAAGTTTCAGTGTTAGGGACAGTTATGTGAAAACATATTGGTTTGTGTAGTAGAAGAGTTCCCAGCGGATGATTCAGGAATTTCTTCCACCTTTTTTGGCAGAGAATCTTTCTTGTGTTTTATCACATGAGGTTTGCATTGTCCCATTTCATAGTCTAAACGGAATCGGTTAAATTCTGACAACACTCTAGCCTTCCTGAAGCTGAAGTCACCATATTCCTAGTATAACATTTGTTGAAGATTTGCTACATTGCTACTTAAAATCTTACTGCTGTTCCAAATTCACTTTTGTTCCCTACATCTCAAGTTCGGGGAGGAATTAGAAATTCTCAACTCACTTTCTACAAACTTGCTGACTTTGTAGTCACTAAAATTTGAATAAATAACATGAACAGAATTTAATTTCCTTCCAGGATTTTCACATATATATTGTTTATTTCTAAGTGAATCAACCCCAAAGTTTGTAAGACCCAAAATATCTGAAGAACCAATATTTGATGTGAAACAGGACATAGACTAGTAAGTTCTGACTCTCTTTGAGCAGCAATGCCTATATGCCTGTGGTCACACCTGGAAATCTCAATATCCATTGATATCTGAGATCTGGGCATTTTGGCTGAAGCTGAATGAAAACAACCCCATTATAATTTTATATAGGTAACCATATTTAATATTTTTATTAAATAAATGTAATTTTTAGTATTATTAGCTAAACTGATAAGAAAATTTCTTAGAATTTTTTTTGTTTTCTCTTTTCTTTTTGTAAAGTGACTTACAGCATAATCTAAATTCAGGATATTTAGTACCTATTTCTTTCTCTTTCCAAGATCACCATTAAACACCTCACTTTCTGGAATTGTTAGGCTCTAGTCAGCCAAGCAGAGAAGGTTGCCCTCTCGGTTATTTTTGTTCCTTGGAATCTGAAAACAACCTACTTACATGTCTCTAAAATCATAATCTTTGTTGGATCTCTAAGGTAATTCCAAGTCTTTGAAATCCTCCCAACCCATTTTCTCCTCTTCTTCAGGCACCATTTGCATTTAACAGTCCATTTATTTATAAGGCACCTCCTGACAGAGCTCAGAAGCAGTTGTCTGTCATAAAACATTGGGAGTCTCTTGAGAAACTGCAAAGCCAGGAGTTGTAATAACTCATCTGTCTGGGTGACAGCTCTAAATTTGGCTCTAACACTGAGCAGCCCAGCCAGACCATGATTACTAATGTGGCTGTGCAGTCACAGCCCCCAGAGGGATGTAGGCGGTGTGGACGGTGGCTGCACAAACACTCCAGTAGTGATATGCAAGGGGACAGAAGCGGTAACTTCACAGCGCTGCAGAAGAAACAAGCCAGACACCTTCAACTGCTATCTTCTTAGGAAAAGCTCTCCCCCAAAAGCAAAAGGCGTGTAAGTGTCAGTCCTACTCTGTGAATCACAGAATACCCCTCTTCTGCTCTCTGTGAAATCAGGACATTAATGTTTTGCTCTGTCCTCGGCTCAGCTCAGCCAACGGAATTTCTCTAATTCAAAGCAGTAAGGTGTTAGTATTTACTACATTGCAGAAACATGAAATAAAATTAATTGCCTCTATTGAAAACATCATAACAAGCAAGAGAACAAGGTAGATTTAAAAAAAAAAAAAAGCGCACATTTTTCCTCAGCTGATTACTTGAACAAAGCATCGCATTCAATTTTCTCAGTCGTTGGATAGTAAGAGCGCAGACAGCACGAAGGATATTTAACTGAAGTCATAAAACCATAGCTTACCACTTCAAGGATACCAGTATCATTAGTATCATAATTCAACAAATACTCTGGACTTTGTTATGCTCAATCTTGTTTATGGACAAAGAGGAAGCACACTTAATATATAATTAAAGCCAAGAAGCTGTTATTAGTATAATTGAAATCTTAAAAGTCTAATAATTAATAATCCAGATGTAATTGTTAGAGAAAAAGTAAGAATAATAATGCACTTAATGTGTACACATTTTCACCCCTTTTCCTCATGTTATGCTGTCTCGTGTTATTGTTAACTGAGTCCACTGAACTGCTTCAGTGGAAAGTATGTTTGCTACAAGACAGCAAAGTTGTGCTTTTGTAAAGTTTTGTAGGTAATGTTTTTGTATCCTTACTGTGCAAGAATTATAGTGATATTTGGGGATATAACAGGGAAAGATGCTTGAGTCAATCTATAGAAACATTTAAAGCTGAGCACATACTGACAGCTCATCACAAAATATTTATAAAGCTACTAGTCATAGGGCTGCTGATCTCTTTTTGGCCAAACCTTTAAAACTATTCTTTTGTTTTTTTCCTTATAAAGATGATAATCTTGTGTTACTCCAGTCTTGGCACCTTCATGCTACTGCAACAAAGCTCCTTAATACTGACCTCCAACATAGTTCTGCTTTTCACACCTATCAGTGAAAAACAATTGGCCTCTTCAGAAATAAAAATTAATATGTTGAAAATGTTATTACATGTAAATAAATAAAAAGACAGATCTGAGGAGCTCATAAATTAATTAGAAAATGTGGATGGAAATGGTTATTTAATTATTTGTTCCAACTAAACCTTTCCCCCCCCTCTTTCTATTCTAGGTCAGGCAACCCACTTAAAACAAATTAAAATTATTCACACATGAGCAGTAATATATAATCTAGATGGATCAATGAATGTATCTAGACAAATCCTTCTCCTGTGGACATGGGTCATAGTTCTGAGAAGAAGCAATTCCTATTTACTACCAAACCAATTTGTCAGCGTTTTTTTTCTCTTTACCCCAGAGGCCCACATGATGTGCATACGACTAGCACAAAGACGTTCCTGAAAGATGAACTGTAGACTTCAGTGAAAATATCTAATTCAGTCTGCTTCAGATACATTTCACGCTTGCAATGGGTCAAATTAAAAATTGTTCAAAGCAAGAACCAAGCTGCTAGGGCAGTGTTTTTAATTGAACATACACATATAACCTGTTTTCCTAGAAATAATGGCATTTCATATGCAGAGTGAGATATTAACAGATCAGGACTCTGATGAGGCTGTGTCTTTGAGTATTTCCAGTATTTATCTATTGTTGACATTTTATACACATTTTTCTTGAAGAATCCATTAGCCAGCTGTGTTATCAGGGAAAAAAATTCTGTCTGCATTAAAAAAAAATCACAACATTAAGATAGACATCATTGTTGTAAGGAATAAAAAATGAAAAATGTGACAGTAAGGGAGTTCATCTGAGTGAAACTGTCTTATTGGAGGCTTTTCAAGAGTAAATGAACAAATATGTGACTAAAACTTCAGCAGAGAATTGTTTTGCCTTTCAGAAATGTTGTCCAAAGCAAAAAGCCTTGTTAGTATCTCTTTAACTTTATTTTGTTTAAGATTAACTTTATTAATACAATTCAGTCTTCAAGAATAAAGATTCATGAAATTGTTCTCTTTACTTTTTGAATAATTGCTTGAAAATATAAGGGGTCCTTATAGGACACCTGAAAATTCATTTGTCTGCTGATCTTCCCTGGCTAATTTCGCTCGTTTCTTTTCTCCTTGAGTGTACATCAAATCTAGTCTGCTTTTCCGTTCTGCTTTTAGATAAAGCAAATGAATGTGCAAAACCTGTGGCACTTGTCTGCTACTTGATGAGGCTAATCTCTATGTATATAGCCAGGCAAGTTCATCAGAAGGCTGATTCAGAGCACTTGCATTGGTTTCTTCTTGGTCTTCATCATAGACTTCTTTTCTGAGATATGTAAAAATATTACAACTGAGTTTTTACACTTTACATGACCCAGGAAGACTGTAACAGGCAACAAAATAACCACTTTCCTTACAAACGGGGTCTTTCATCATTCACAAATCTCCATGTTGTCTGCCTGTTCCTAAAGACACCTTTCTCCTTCTGTGTCTCTCCTATTGATTCAATTATTCTGTTGTTCTGTGGCTAGAGCCACATGAATAGGTTAAATATTTGTGCTAGGCATTTTTGCAGGTTGTGAAACTAGTACTCACACAAATTCAAAGGAGGAGACTAACTTTGGGGAAGAGACTAGTGATAGGAAGTTGCAAGTTGTCGTTTTTTTTCTCTAGTACAGTTGTGAAGAGGTTATCTTCACAGGGTCTAAAGTCTCATGTTGTCTAATGGCTGTTTTGTTAGCAATTTGTCAGCTGGACTCTACTTATCTTCAGGCCAGTGCTCCCCAGTGCACAGCTTGACTGTCATCATCAATGCTGGTTTATGAAGGTCCTTTGCTCAAAGCACCACCTCTGCTCCACTTGTATGAGCACCACTAATGCAGCGGGACCACTGTGAATGAAAAAGCCTGGGAAATAGGAGTATTTTTAAATGGCTGTGCCATTGGCCATTTTATAAATAAAAGCCACTAAATATAAATTTTATATAGATATAGAACTACTACTACTACTATATAGATATGGAACTACTAAGTTACTTTCCAAATCTATATCATCTCTGCAGGGCAGACAACCCATACTAGGGAAAGGAAGCCTGGAAGTAGATGTCTGTAGAGTTTCCTTTTTACCTGCACTCTTAAAGAGAGATCATTAATTTTTGTCTTAAATAGGAATGAAAACAGAATTTGATATATAGAGTTGTTCCACAAAGAGAAATTCAAAGCTTCTGCTGATTTTCAAAATTGAACAAGGCAGCAAATGTACTACACTAATAATTTTATTTTGGAAGATTAATGAAAGTCTTATATATGTAATTTTCTTAAACTACTTCAGCCTAATCTAATACTGCCTGTAAATAACAATTCTTGGGAAATATTATGCTGCTGAAGTTAGCTAGCCTGCAGAGTTTTTGGGTATGGTTTTTTTTTGTTGTTGTTGGTTTTTACTTTTCCCCATACTATTGAACTTAAATGTTGTAGAATAAAGTTTCAAAGTATATAGTCTTTATTGGTAAACCTCAGTTCAGGAGTTCCCACTCCAGGCTGTTCATTTCTGCTTACACTTCTGTTCTGTGTCCCTCCAGTTGTTATGATGCCATGATTTATGACAACGTGCTATAGCCAAATCAATAATACAATAAAATACTTGTCCTCGTCCTTTTAATTTTTTCAGAAGGTTATTTTTACCTAGATCTTTTCTCAGATCCAGCTTTCATTATGGACTTATGAAAAGTAGCCTGGGTATAACTGCAAGCAGGAATCTGCAACATGTCTTGACGTTCCAGTGGTTGAGAGAAGTTTAGTGCTTTAAAATGGCGTTTCTGTCAAAGTTAGCATAGTTTGAAACTATTGCGTGCTTAATTTGGTCTTTGTGCTGAGAACATTATTCAATAGAAATGTAATGCTGATAGGAATCTGTATAAAAGATTTTCTGACTGTCTATAGGAGTAATACAGATGCAGTGGTGTTAGGCATGTAAGGAATTCGAGAGGCAAATGCCAAACTGCGTTTGTCATTTACCTTTATCACATCACTAACAGTCTATCCTCTAATCTGCCTTCACTTTGACTACTACTAACATTCCACAATCCTAAGAAGCTTCAAATGACTAGGATTTTTAACTCTAGTAAATAAAATTACCATAAAAATGTTGCTTCTCCTCCTATTGATGTAAAGTGCAATTTCAAAATTACACTGAACTGAAGAAGAGAAGCGATATTTTTCACAACGACATCAGAATGTCTGGATCAAGACTTAATAACTTGACCACTGTGATTTTGCAAATAACCAACTTTTCAAATTTTCTTGTCAAAAAAATGTTGAAAAAAATCAGCTCAGGTTTAACAGAATTTCTTTTTTCCCAGAAAAATAAACATTTTATAGAATGTGAGTAATTAAATTAACCCAAAATAAAACATTTGGTTTTGGAACATTCAATACAGGCAAAGAGTAAAGATCTAGACTGTCGGAGAAGGAAGTCACTTCTACTTAACACTCCATCATTTCAGAAATCCAACATTTGGCAAATATTCAGTTGTGTTTATTATTATGGGAAAGTTCAGCCAGCTTTTATCATTATCTATGGAGATTGTCTAACAAAGGGCTATGGGGTATTCTTCAGAGGCAGGGGTGAACATGTCATTGAAAGAGACTGAGCAGTAAAAATATCTCTTCTGTCCATTTCTTCTCAAATTGTTTAGAGCATTATTTACCAAAAAACATTTGGTAAATAATTTAGGAAGGGCTGAGATTTTTTAGTGAATTTATTATGGTAGAAAAAAAAGTAGGTCTGTATTTTTGACTTAGTTTGCTTAAATTTATGAAAAGATCACCTGGCTTTAAACTTCAAGCAACACTTTTTTTTTTTGCTGCCCTGAAGGCTTGTTAGATATTAACAATAGAAGTGGGACAGTTAAGGTTTCAAAGTCAGCACTATCTCTAGAAATTATCCCTAGATGAACAGAGCCTGTTTTTATATATATGGAAAATAAATGGTTCTTTAAATGTGTGCATGATTTTCTAAATTATTTTCATGGTCATTTTTGGGTGGAGAGTTACTGTTACATTTTTAGGCTTGCCCACTTCATGTGCTTCATAATACTTTAGCTGACATTCTATTTAAATTTTTTTATTATACTGCACTTTTGTTTAGTCTTTAACTAGAGATAGACATCCCTAACTAAGAACATGTGTTCACGCTCATGCAGTCTGAGTGCTTACTCTACAGCTCTTTTTTCAAGCTTTCTTGCTTTAACCATCTCTTCTTCCTACTGCTCCAAACAATTCTTGTACACTTCTGACTGTGCTCATTGCTTTCTTTCTTCTTCTTCATAATTTAATTAAATTATGTTTGTAGGTGCATATGATGTATTTGACACCATTAATAATTTGACAACAGAATACTGAAGGGAATGCATATATATTTTTCTGCTTGTCCCTTGAGATTGGATTTTTACCTTCCTTTCATAATTCTAGAGAAACAAAAAATGGTTGTTCTTATTCAACAAATTTCAAGCCAGCTTCTGACACCAATACACTCTTCTTTTAGGAGAAAAGACTAACACAGATTTAGAAAAATGTCTGATTTCAAATGTTGTAAGGACTATGTAGTGTCTTGCAAGATGTCTATTTTCTTACATTAAGGGTTAAAATGCAATACCATAATTCTATTAAAAGCAGGTAAACCTGTAAGGAATACCAGTCTCTACCTCAAGGACCTCACTGTATAAATAGTCAAGAAAAAAAGAGGGCAAAAAAACCCCACAATATTATTCCTGTTTTAGAGACAAGGTTTTGGTAAGATAAAACAGTTTTCTCATCAGCAGATGACAGCAAAACTGAAGTAAAAACTGCACTTGAATTTCATGGTCTTCATTCCAGATGATCCAGCAGGATCTGGGTCTAATCACCTGATGCATATTTACTGAACTTTAAACCTGAATGTATATCTGACTTGATTGCTTCAGTATTTCAGCCTGATTCTCCTTTAACCCTTAGCTCTATCACTGATGCACATGTGCAAGCTCACTGAGAAGTAAAGCAAGTTAAAACAAAGTAGCTGCCACGCTGTATGTTTGCAATATGCTTCACTTTTCTTGTGTTGATGCTGTTAAGAAAAAAATGGTTCCAACACCTAAATCTATGATTGGTCAGACTGATTTCCAATATTAATCAATTTTCATTTTCCCTGAAAGGATTAACTAACCAATGGAGTGATAGATGGTAGCAAAACTCTTTGTTTTGCAAGAAGAAAAAAAAAAATTATATGTTATCTCTGCCTGTTTTCATATGTTAATTTGGCCTCTGCTTGATTAAAAATTAAAAATGTACATGGCAATTGTTTCAGTTTAGCAGATGTATAAAGAAGAAGTTGAGAAATCATCGACAGTATAATACAGCGACAAAATAAAACTCTAAAAAGGTTGGTTTATTCTGAGTCTATTGTATCAAGTTTGGACTTACAAAAAGCTGATAGTCACAGAGATGGTTACTGAGTCTTAGGTTTGATAAGCTCAGTTAAAATGTTCTTTTATTTTCCTTAAGATCACCTTTATTCATTTTTTTATTTCTTCTAGCCTCTGAGAAGAAGAGACATCGTTACAGGTAACTAACTTATTCTGATGCTAATTTGGAAAGGAAAGACTAGGCCTCCTGCAACTATAGCAAGACTTCCCCTCCTGATAAGAAAGCTCTTCAGACTTCACCATGTCAGTTTTATTTGTCAAGGAAGCATTAAGATGCTACAGGGAAAGACAATCCAGAAAATTACAAGTTTAATTTATACGTGACAGTAAACTAATTTCCACATAAATAATTTTCATGTAATATAACCAATGTTTAAATGGCACTATATGAAGATGGTTTTTTTCTTTTTGATTGGAAAGACTATAATGAAATGCTTATTTCAGGAGTGTGATACAAAGTTTTTCCTGTTTTTCATGTTGCCTTCAAAGATTTTTTGACCTTCTTGTGAAAACAATTCTAAAGTTCAGGAACTTGTTAAGTTAAATTAGTTCAATTGTGTAGAAACTCAAGGTAAACCTCAGAAATTACATGGCCTGAGAGTGTGAAAGGGGGAAGAAACAGTCATCATGTAGACAAATTTTGTTAGGGTTTGGACAAGTCCTGCTGAGTTTTAGCTTGTTTGTTTGTATCTTTGGATTTTTTTATTAAACAGAGAAGCACCTGTTACCTTAATGGCACCAGCTGAAAGAGAAAACATTTAAGCTTCAGCTCCTCTGACATTTTGGAAATTAATGAAAGTTTCAAGACATCATTTCTGCTGGTTTAGATTTGGTCGTTTACATAGTCTAGATAAATTTTGGATGAGCTGTCAGATCTCTGACATTCATCAATACCTGTCATCAACCCAAATTTTCAACACACTTCATTTCATCACTAATTTAGTTTCACTTCTGTTTCAATAAAAGTTTTATTTCATTTATGGTTTTCCTGCAGTCTAAGAAATACCATTTGAAGTTGCAAAAAAAATGTGGGGAACCTTTAACAAGCTTGGCCACGAGCCAGTGGGAACCTTTGTGTCATACTGTGCAATGCTGATCCTTCCAGTGCACTTACTGAATTAAGTAAATATTGGCTGTGTCTCTTTTTTCAGAGTAATTGCTGAACAACATAGAAAAATGTAACTGCTCAGACTAGGTGAAGTGTTGTCTACCATCTCTTTTTTAACAGAAAATAAAAAAGTGTGGAAAAAAATCTATATTTTTAATTGCTTAAATTTTATTTTCATCCTCCTTTCACCTTTTTTCTTTAGATGAAAAAAATAAATAAAAAGGTGGAGGGAAAAGGAAAGTAAAAAGAAAGGAAGGTTTTGCTGAAACTAACAGAAAAATGTCATATCTGCAAACGTTTTTTATAAATATTTTTCACTTTGTCATTAAATGTTTTACTGATCACTTTTTTTACCAATCCTAAATGGAATTAACTTTTTAAAACATGAAGTGAAAATGGACAAGCTCATATTATTTCAGATTCTCAAATCTTCTCATATGCACATATGCCTGTGAAAGACATCTTTATGTGCATACTACTATAGATGTCATTGGGACTATTCACTTGAATAAAGCCTTGCTGGAACACAAGTGTTTGTTTGGTCCATGTGTTTTCTGAGCGTTGTAATCTATCTTTTCATCACAAGGTTGAATATTTTATTACCTTGAATACTCAACAAAACAGAATGCTAGCGAAGTTGAAAAAGAAATGTCCTACTATATTACATTTGTCAAAAAAATCTGTTTTGATAATGGAACTGAGTCTATAGCCCTTATTTGTTGTTTAGCTGACTTAATACAGTTTTCATATGGAAAACAGTTCTGAAAAAAAAATCAAAATACTTGTGAGAATGTGCTGATTTTTTTTTTTTTTTTTTTTTTTTACAGGAGTAAAGACCGTTTCTTTGGGAAATTCCCCTGGCTTTGTTACTATGTCAGCCTGACAAAACTGGTCAACATAATCCCTAGCTTTCTCATAATCTGCAGCCCCAGAGAGGTAAATGGCCAGACAGCCCTGAGAGCATGCTTCAGGCTGTCCCTAAGCATGTGGATCTGAAGACACTATTCATAAGGCATGACCTAGGATTAGGAAATCTAGACCTTAAAGGACTTCCACACACCTTAGTACAGAAATGTAAATTTGGAAGACCTACAAACAGTAAATTTTTTCAGGTCCGTACTATTGCAAATCTTCTGGGGAGCTCTGATGCTTAGTTAGATTTCTGCAGAAGTTGTAAAGCAAACTATGAAATCTCCTTCAGTAAAGAATGAACAGCCTACCAAGTCTTGAATTAGCATTGTTTAATGATGAAGCTTAAATAAAATCTAAACCAAACCCTTGTTAATTTATTGCCAGATGTAAACCAAATTCAAATTTGTTTTTTTCAACCAAACTTTCATTTTTTCAAATGAGATATAGAGAACTATATGGTCGGACGAAATCACAGATCTGGGAGAGGGAGACAGAACAAGCAAGAGGTATGTCCAGGAAAAGCAGAGACCTTTGAAGGCAGTATATACAGTATCGTAAGAGGCCAAAGGTACTAATAAATATAGGGACAAAATAGATTTTCAGGAGACAGAAAGTGCGTTTGGGCAGAGTAAGAAACGATGAAGAAAAGAACAAAATAGGTAAGAATGATTTCAGAAAGGAGATAGGTAAATAATACTCAGAAAAACTGCCTCTAGTATTTTCTTATGAGCTGTGCAATCCATGGAATTTTATTATTTGTGGAAATACATATAAAAATAATCAAATGGGACACCACCTGTGTCTGACAAAAACCAAACCACAAGTAGTTCAGTTGCCTTAACAGTTTGTGGATCGTTCCTTTAAGACTTGAGACTCTGTATGAACTTCAGAAAATGTCATGAAGTTGCCACTATCATCTGTTGACATTTAAAACCAAAACATCCTGTGTCAATTCTGGATTTGACTGCAACATAGTAGAAACCTTAGTTATCTTAAGAAGAGAAAAGTTAGATTTGATATTATGGATAATCCTCTTTTTTGCATCGATAATAGATACTATTACTGCAGAAAAAAACAATCAGGAAATGGCTCATCTAGAAAAGAAAAAGCTCTTAAAATTCAAGCCTTTAATTTATTAGAAAAGGCTGAAAAATATCACCAATTACCATATGACATTTTTTTGCGGGGTGGGGGGGGCAGAGTTTGGGGAGGTGTCCTTGTGCCTATTTCATCCTAACCTCCACATGAAAGGAGTTTTTAATGAGTGGCACTGGTGGACATGTAACATAGTGACAAATAATATTTTGTTTAATCAGTTGTGCACATTTAAGTCCCAAGATATAACAGCTTTTTAAAGGAAAACAAAATAGCTGGGTCCTGACTATTTTCTAACTTGATCCTTTTCTTCTAGCAAAGGGAGTTCCTGGGAATTGGATCCTACCGTTTATTTTACCAAAAGTCTTTGCCAAATGGTGGCTCATTTCTGAATGTATGCCACTCTCTCATAAATTGCTGCAGGACTATCACCTTGATTTGGCACTCAAAACTGGCATTAAGCAGCGAGGAAAAGGAAATATTTCTCTAACTTTGCAAACTTTTGGGCAAGCAACTGTTTTCCAGGTTATTTCTGAACATATATATATTTGTTGCAAATCAGTTCTCCCGTACTATCTGACATTTACTGTGCTTGTTAAATCAGCTTTTCATCAGGAGAACAAGCAATCCAACTAAAAATAAGGAGCCAAAAAGTAGCTTTTAGAAACTAAAACCAGTAAAAATCATAACACTCTCCACTTAACTTGAAAGCCAATGGAGCTGTGGGGTTTGATGAGCATAAACAACACTACATGAACAAGCTACTGATGCTGCAGAAGTGTCTGCTAGAGTTTCAAAGCTAGAGCACCTTTTGGAGTGAAAAACACACAGGAAAACGAGAAGTGCCTTCTTCATTTTGTTTAGTTTCATTAATTTTAGGTGCTATGTCAGCTTAGAAAGGCTAAGAGGGATGACCTATCTTTCTGAACTAGCTGGGAATGCACTTAGTGCTAGGCAGAAAGACCAAGCAGCAGCTGAGTGTTTTAGAAAAAAAGAAAATAATGTGTTCAAGTGCTTGGGTTTTTCTATCTGTTGTCTTTTCTAATGTGAACAGTTGCAAACATTCAAATTGGTCTGCCATTTTCTGACAGAAAGAAGATAGAAACACAAGTTCTCTTGACAAATTTGAACTGGGATAGACAACAGTCACAATTTTTGATAGCAGAGAAGCATGAAAGGGTCTGCTGCTTTGTCCAGCACGAGAATTATCCTTCGTTTCCCCTTCTGAAACACTAAGGGGAAAGTCTAGTGTTCTGGCCTCTGTAAGATAACCAAAATTTTTCAGTGGTACCATCGCTGGCTCAGCTACACTGAGGGAGCATGTCGTGTTAACATTACCCACCACACAGTTAAAGGCTCAGAGCGTCTGTCTGACAGATGGAAAGGTTTTGCCTAGACTGGGCAAAAGGGTAAGACTGAACAGTTAGTCTGAATGGATTTCTATTTCCTTTAGGCATACTGAAGAGGTTTAACTACATATTGCAAACACAACTTTCAAGAGCAAATCTTCTGGAAAAGACTACTGAAACCTTATCTGTAGTGACTTTTTGATTTAAAAGTAGTGTTGTTGTTGGCGGCACAGCTGTATCAGTATGAACAATTCTGGGAGCCTTGCTAAGATGACATTTTCAGCATGCAAAGTTAGAGGCAGAGGTCAGAAAACATCCAGCAGAAATAGATAACTACTTCAACTACCAGTGATGGTATTTACAGAGAGGAAGAACCTGTACGGTAACTCTGTTATACAAGTTGACATATACCTGCACTGTAAATGGCCATTATTTCAGATTTATAGAATGGAAGAGCTCAGGGTTGATGATTCTTATAATGACTAAATTCTAGAAGTAGTAAATATTTCTTCCCTGTCATAGATGTAGGATAAAATTAGTTGCTATTCCAGATTCAGCTAATAGTGGAATATACAATATTAAATGACTAGCAACCTGGCTGGCAGCCTCTGTAAAGAGGTTAAAACCTGAATGATTAATGGCAGATGAGCTGTCCTTTCACTTGTTGAGTTTATTTTCAAGGTAGACTTAAAGAAGTTTGGACAGAAATGGTAGAAACTTACTTGTCATTTTCTACTCCTTCCCTGTGAAGAGAAACTTTTCCGTCTGGCACTTTCACAAACTCTGTTATATAAAAATCTCTTACAAAGCTGCAGTCCTGAGACGTTCCTAACTTTTTGACATTGATAAAAGAAAACACTTTCTTAATTATTTATCCATATGCCAGAAATATGCAGAAAAGAACAGAATTATCATTTCCTGTAGAGGCTTTTTTATCCCAGAGATCTAAAAAAAAAGCATTTAATAAATAAATAAGACGAGTTTTTCACCTGCTGGCATTGCAGTAAGTATATAGCCAAAGAGAGCAGCTACTGTGCCTTTACCAATAGTTTTCATACACTGGATGTTAGACATCAGTGACAGGATGCTGCTGCCTGCTTGTCCAGGGACACTGGGGCAATGCATTTTTCTTTCACAATACTTTGCACTTCTCTCTTTCTTTTCTTATAACATCAGACATTAACTGGAAACTTTAAAACCCAGCTTAAATTTCATGATGTATTATGTCATCGAAAACTCAAGATAAACCTGTTAAAGAGAACAGACAAATGTGAATTTTCCAAGTGCTAGTGTTCATTTTCTGGTGCTCTGAGCACAAAACTGCTTTTGCACACTCTCTCTCTCTGCCGCCGCCTTCTCCTTCTTCTTGCAAGCACACAATATATTCTTCTCGGGCTAAACTACTTAAAGTGTTATCAGATTTATTCTACTCACTGTAGCTGTTTCTGCCTATTATTTGCAACATCAGAGATATGTGACTGGTTTTTAATATATGGAAGTCATCTTTATTAATTTTAAATTAATCCTTAACAAACCCGTTTGGATTTTCTCCCCTGTTAGTGAAAGGGAAAGGAACAGAAAGACATTGCCAACACAGTAAGCTTCAGCTGCAGAGCTGGGTGCAGACCAAGGTGGATTTCCCAGGTGGCTGGATACATCCATCAGGTCCCTGGGGACACCAGCAGTCCCTGCAACCTCTCCCCCTGCTCCTTCTAAGGGTTGAGCTGCCTGTGCTCCACCAGCTCTAACTGATCACAGCTGGGCAACCAGCATCAGGGCAGACCTCTGTGATGACCTGACTGATGGAGAGCTGTGAGGAGCCTTGTTGGGGGCCGCCTCCCATTCCCTCCCCTCCAGAGCAACATTTAGTTCTTGCCTGAGCTGCATGACAGGTTTGTTGTGCCTGGCTGTGTCTTTTGCTGGTCCTGATTAGACCTGTTGACCTGGCTCGCCAGATTAGACCTTGGACCTGACTCATCACTGCAGATATTACTTTGGCAACCACTCTCTGGCCCTGGTTACTGTCTTGGGACTTTCCCCGCTCTGCTCACTCACATATTGCAGGTTGGTGTCCTTGTTGGTGAGGCTGTGGTCTTGCCCACCCTGTTTGCCACCAGCCTGGGCTCCCCAGTGGAGACATCTGTTTGTGCTGCCCCACCACCCTCCCCTGACCCTGTGACCACCTGAGGGCTGAACCAAACCACAGGGTATTTGCCTGCCTCTGACCTGCAGGCAGAAAGACATTCTGCTGTTTCTTGCAGCAACACCCCCCATAGCTGAGACCAGAAATGATGGCAAATGAATGGCTATAGTGATGCTAGATATGTAAGGATTCCCTTTGGCAGACACAGTCCTTAGGGATTAGTTGTGATACATCTATGTCTCTGTGCTTGACTGCAGGACTTCTGGCCCCAGGTTTTGAATATCATTAGAAGGCTTAAGATTTATTTATTTATTTTCCCCACAGAAGTTGTATACAGTTCTGGAACAGAAATACTTTGTGTTCACACTAATATAAATAATAATATACATATCTGTGCATAAATGATCTATTGCAACTGGGTGATTGTTATTTTCTTTGCTTATCTAGTTGTAATATAAGGGCAATTTTTTTTCACATTCAGTGATAAGAAGGAATTGTCTAAATCCAGTGGCACAAATAAGTAGAATGGGATTTATTGTGACCAGAGGCTGCTTCCGAGAGGCTGACTCTGAAGTGTTTTTTTTTTCTTATTTCTGTTTTTGCAATGTGATGGAAAACTACTAAAATGAGAGGGACGCTATTTCAAGGACATTGTGAGAAAAGTAAACTTAATACTAACTTGAGTATATATTGCACGTATCTGAACGGGTAGGGATAACTGGCACTCAGAACACTCTGTCTTGATAATTCTCTTGACAACACAAACTGTAGGTTTGCTTTGCTTCTAGTTAGTATTCTCATGGATTTGCTGATTTAGATTAGAATAGCTAGATGTTGTGGGTCGCACCTTGAGCCTTAAGTACTCATGCACCTTCAAGTACATGAGTACTTGAATTGGCTACTGCTTGAAATAACCTTTAATAGCTGACACCACCTGATGCTTTGAGGATTTAGTCTGTGCACTTCTAGCCTTCTATGAAAATGTCATGGATTATTTATTTTAAATGGCTGAAGGAGGCCATGGTCAGCCTCGGTTTTGGAAGACTATCTAGCTCTGAAGACTAGTCATGAACTAAACCTCCATCTTAAGGTCAAATTTTAAAACTTTCCAAAGCCTTTAATGACAGAGCCATTATTATATGAGAATTGTTCAGTGTTTTGTGTTTAATTAGCTTTAAACTGGGTTTGTGTAATCTCCTGGCAAAAAAATTAATAACTCAAACATCACCATTATAGATGCCCATGTCAAAAGAAGTGCCAAAGAGTAATATTACTGTGAATGAAGGAAAGTATCCTGAAGTGCACACCTAATTATGTACATCACAAAAATATCACCATTATTGTTATCAAAGCTCAGTGAAGAGGAGTTTATCAAAAGCTAGAATTCCTCTTGCAATGCTCTGCAAAGTTGCATTTGGAAAGTTCTTGACAAAAGTTTTCTGGAGATAAAAAGATGTCTCTGTCTAAAACTATCTGTATAGCACCTGTTTTGAATTCTGCTTTTACTTATTCATTTGCTTGTTTGTTGCAGAGGTTTTTTCTGTTTGTTTTTAAATCAATCTTAAAAAGAAGGTGCATTAAAATTTTATAGCAATTTCTCATTTAAAGAATCAACCTAGTGTTACAGATGCGATAGTCTAATCCTAAATTTGCTATGTCCCTATCATTTCTCAGAAAGTATTTATAAAGTTCAAACTATTATCTTAGATGTAGAAACTTCATAATCTTACTGATGCTTGATAATATGCGACAATGGTCTTGTTTTGGGAGCTTTAAACAAAAAAAATCACCTTTTAATCTCAGGCTAATTAACACGTATGAACCATCCCCCCCCCTCAGGTAGAACCTCAATAAAGATAGAGCTCTCCAAACTTTTCTAGTTTGCTTGCGATAAAACTGAGAAGTATCACTTTAAGTTTGGCTTTATTCCCCAGAGTTACATATTCACATTGAAATAAATATTATATATGTGTGTGTGCAAATGTATATTTGTGTATACAGATGTATATATACACTTATGCAATACACTTCTGTCGGTAAAGACAAACCCATTCATTTCTGAATTTGAGAAACAGGTGTGTAACCAGTAGGCTGCTGGTTATGCTATGATTCTCATAATCACAGCTCTTCAACAGTTTCAAACAAAAAATGTCAAAAAGGTCATTACAAAACTACCAAGATATAAGTTAAAATATCTCAGAAAATAATCTGTTTGAATTACTAGACACATTTCCTTTGAAATATTTGTTGTTAAATATTTACTATTTTTAAAAATTGTAGATACAACAGCAACTCATAAACATATAAATACAATTAAGGTATCTATCTGACAAAAGTATCAGATGTATACAACTTATAAGATGATCAGTACAACTAGAGTGAATAGAAAAACACCACAAGATTTAAGTTAGTGCTGCACAGGAAATCAATAAGGTACACAGGAAATCAATAAGGATATTAAACGATATTATTTCGTATCTTGTGTATTGGATGCAGGCAGGTGATTTAATGAAAAGGATCCAGAAGCGCTTGGGGGGAGCGAGGGAAATCACTTTAGTTTTCTCAAAAGTAGTGTCTTGGACTTTCTAAAACCAGTTTTTCCAAATTGTGAATCTTCTTCACTAAGTTACAACCATGCGTTTGTCAGTGATAAATAAGAAATATAAACCCTGTAAACTTCAATGAAGAAATTTCATTATCTACTTCAGACAAGTATTATATTCAGTGGACTAAATCCACTGCTGGTGTAATTTGAAGTTAATGATTTACATTAGAGATTAATTTTCCTTATAGCTTCAAAGACTGTTAAATTGGATGAAGTTTAAACAGGAAGCTGTTCGTTGAATAGATACTTCTTACAAAACATGTAATGTGTTTATGTGGTGGGTTGACCTTGGCTGGATGCCAGATGTCCACCAAGCTGCTCTATTACTCCCGCCTCCTCAGCAGGACAGGGGGAGGGAAAAAAAAGATGAAAAAGAAGTCGTGGGTCGTGATAAAGGCAGTTTAATAAAGCAAAAGCAAAGGCCATGTGCGGAAACAAAGGCAAACAAAAAGATTTATTCTCAACTTCCCATCAGCAGGCAATGTCCAGCCACTTCTCGGGAAGTAGGGCTCCAGTACATGTAGCGGTTGCTCCAGAAGACAAACGCCTTAATAACAAATGCCCCCTCCCCTCCTTCTTTCTCTTAGCTTTTATTGCTGAGCACGATGACTTATGGTATGGAATATCCCTTTGGTCAGCTTGGGTCAGCTCTTCTGGCTATGTCCCCTCCCAACCTCTTGCCCACCCCCAGCCTACTGGCCTTTGCGGGGGGGGAAAGGGAGGCAGGAGTTGGAGAGACAGCAGACAGCCTTGATGCTGTGCGAGCACTGCTCAGCAGTAGCCAAAACGCTGGTGTGTTATCAACACCTTTCTAGCTACCAATACAAAGCACAGCACTATGAGAGCTGCTGTGGGGAAGGTAACTCCATCCCAGCCCATACAGTTTAGTACATACCACATTTTGTATGAAACATTACCCATTCCCTTAAGATTGTGATCTCTGTGGTTTAAACCAGAGGATCAATGGAAATCGGTTGACATCTCTGGAGGCTGGCTCTGTGCACAGTGATCGTTTTGTAGGCATTAAAATATTCATTTGATGTCCCAAAACAAGTGAAAAAGTTCAACAGGGAACAAATGGATTCGAGAAACCAATAGGACTCAATACATCCTCTAATAATGGGAGTTCAAAACTAGCATTTGCAATTGTATTAAAGATCTAGACTAACATGAAAAGCTGAGCTAAAGATATGCTACACCCTAATTTGACAGCTTACCATTTCTGTATGTATTTCAATTGATTTTTTAAAATGGAAAGATAGTAAAGCAAACTTTCCTTGGTATTCAGTTTAGTATTGCACTGAAGGGCACTTAGATAAATTTACAGTTCACAGTACCGTGTCAATGGTCGGTTTTAGCACCTTGTTTGAATGCGGGTTTCGCTTTTTGTCCAACTTTCTGCTGTGTTTTCCTCTTTTGTTTTGGGTTTGTTTTATTAGATTTATTTATTTAGAAAGCCCTAGAAATTTCATTATTTATATCTATAGATAGAGGAGATCTCTATTTGTATTTAGTGTTTGTATTTTTAAGTAGTACTTCAAGACTTTGAAGTTAAACTATTAGCAGTTGAAGGAAAAAAAAAACATTTCTGAATGCTCTGTAAAGTAAAATGCAAACTCAGAAAGTAGATGTACTGAAATGCTTTTGTTTTGATTTATAGTACGAGATCAAAAAACCCTTAATTTAGGTATTAAGTTTAAAATAACTTCAATTTAAAACAAATATTTAAACTGTTTATTTTTAAAAGTATCAAAACACAGCATGTTGGTATTATGAAAAACGCTTGCTTGCTCTTCTCATGAGAAGAATTTCCAGTAAAATTTATCTGAGCTTGCAGATTTTCAATTTTGTAAATTCTGGGGCTCATAACTCTTTCCTCTGCATTTTCTGTGCTTTCCATGTTTTAATGATATGTGATTCATGTAAACGAATCGGCAGATTCCAACTAAGGGTCCTCATATAACAGTCTATGAAAGTCTTGGTCTAAGTTAATGTCAAATCTTTTTGACAAAGTAAGCAAGAAGTAGCGGGAAAATTGACACGGATAGATTCCTATCATCAACTGAATTTTCAATCCCTTAAAAAATTAAAATTTAGAAGTCTTCATAAGACTAATTTCTTGTAAAATATGGAAATAGTCTGAAATGAGAAGGCTGCTGTATTAAGAAAAATTGTTATTTATAGTTTTTTTTAAAAAAGCAGAATCTACAGATCACAGAAAGAAGACGGCTTGTGTGAGACTAAGTTATTCATCTGGCCTTCTACAGAAGAAAATTGTTCATCTGAACATAAAATTTTGAAAGTTTAAGAAGAAGAAATAGGAATCAAAAAATAATTAAAAGCATGACTGCACATGTTTTTATTAAACATGACCTTTCTCCATATCATACAACAACATGTAAACACAAATAATGGAAATTAAATACAGAGAAACTGTGCAAGTATAGTGAGACCTCCATAACCAGAAGTAATGACATTAATTTTTCCTGTATGATCTGGCAGAGGCTGTCTTTTGACCTTTACAGCAGAAGACTTATCTATTCTTTAAAGTACTTTTTTGAAGAAGTGGCTTATGTTTTGATGGGAGAAGGATTGTTAGTTGGTTTTGGGTTTTTTTTTCCCTTCCTCTACTGGAAAAGAAGACAAAAGTAATGTTTTACTTAAATTGTGTACTTGTGTATATATATATATATTGTACGTTTTTTGAATGTAAAATGGAATAATATACAACAGAGCTCAGAACTCCCCTGGATATGTTTTTTAAAGCTTATTTTGAGGCAAAACCTAATTCCCAGAATCAAATGTTTAAACCACCGCTGTTGCATTCACCTACTGTCAGCATTTATAACGGTGCAAAAGACATAGAAAAGGTTATCATTCAGCTTTTGTTCTACATAACCTTTGTATTCACATTGTACGAGGATATAAAGGATAATACATGAAAATAAACAACACAAAGAAAATATGAATCCTGTTGCCTTTGGATAGAGACCTATTTTATTCCCTAATCTAGAGTCAAATGTAGGACCACACATTCTGCTTTGTGTCAGATATGGAGCAAATCATGAGGCATCAGAATTTCTAATTAAATTGAATATTTGCATTTTTTTAATGGAAAGTTTAGAAAAAACAGTAAGAAAACAACAGAAATATAAGAGTAATTCAGAACAGCCTTCCCAGAATCACCTTTGCAACCCATGGAGCAAATAACAGGAAGAGAATTACCAAGTTACTCTTGCTCAATAAAAATGGCTCCAAGAAAGATGTTTTACAGAAGGAGGAAAAGCAATCTCAAATGTTTAAAATAAATAAAACAATGGTGCTAGCTATTATTAGGGGTTATGAAATGAATAATCAGCCCTAAAATTTGTAGCATAGTATTTTCCTTAATAATACTATCTCTTGTTTGCATGCATTTATTTTTAAAAAAGCGCTCTTTTTACAGAGCATTAAAATAACACCAGGTGTTATGAAGATATATGTTACAAAAATAACATGTAATTGAAAGCAGTGTTGACTCAGTCAACTTGAGTTCATGAATATGACAATCATAGAATGACTCTGCCAAGCCACTACTTGCTGAAAGGGAGACGGACACAAGGGAAGACAGGAAGGAAAGAAAGATTTCTTTAAACTTTCTGCAAAAAATATTGTGACTATTTTACATTTAAATATGCAATTAATTCCTTAAACAGACATAAATCTCTTATTGTGTCTTTGAAAGCTGTTTATTCGCTACTTCTTTAAATATTCAGAATGTTCATAGACAGAAATTACAAATATTTTGTTTCAATTCAGAGATTCAGAAAAGATTTGTAGTTAAGTAAAAGAGCTTGAGAAATGAACTAAGCTCTCAGCTGAGAACCTGTAAAAGACTATTTATCATTATGTATATCTACACTTATGTTTCTCTTGCATGTCAAACCTTAGAGCTTATGAGCATGGGAGAATATTCAAAGCCCAAATAAAGACTATTTCTTCCAACCTGAACTAAATGTTTAACCTCCACTGAAGGCACATGACTTAATGCCAGCATAATTGACTGACTCTTTCGTGGCAGTTGAGCAAGTCTCTGAAAAACAGAATGGAATTGACAAAAAAGCACTAAATAAAATATGACCACAAGTAGGTAGCAGCACCACAGATCATAAAGGCCTGAAACTGGTGTCTCTTAATTTGGTTTTGTAACAGTAGGAATCAATTTACATCTTTGTTTTTTTTCTTCACACACACTTTTTCCTGCTGAGAAATTACCCTATCTTGATCCTTATCCAAGGATTATGTCTTGAAAACACAACCTCTTTGGATCACAAAGAGATGTCAGTCAGAAGGACAGAGTCACTGACTCACTTGGCTCTATGCTCATCTGAGGTATCCCTGATCCTTAGCAAGCCAGGTGAGGTCTGACATAAGCCTGATTTCTTCACGTCTGTTTATTACTGAAGCGTAATGAAAAGTGGATTTTTTTTTTATCTCAAGAAGGACAGGTAAGAGCAAAAGACATCTTTTTGTAAAAGCACTATGTAAAAATTGGAAAAGAGACATTAAAAAAAGGATTATGGATGAGTGGATAGAATTTTTTACACCAGAAATTTTACAGATAACATTTCCACAGCAGAGAAAGTGTCAAATATTTTTATCTCATTTTTTTCCCTGATATATTAACTCAGTATTTGATACTTTTTTTCCTGAAAGCAAAGTATAGTTCACAGTAGTTAAGGAAAAAAAAATATTTTCTATACTGACAAGTTTTCTGGAGAAAAACAGAAGCTTTTTCTTTAAAGGTTGTTCTTAATGAAATAGTGTTTGCTAACAGATAGAGTATACTGATAGAAATCTTCACTTCCCAATAAAAAAAGTTATAGTTCTTGGTAAATGTTATTTATTGATAGAG
Organism: Calonectris borealis; assembly: GCF_964195595.1. Classification (NCBI taxonomy): domain Eukaryota; kingdom Metazoa; phylum Chordata; class Aves; order Procellariiformes; family Procellariidae; genus Calonectris; species Calonectris borealis. The sequence goes on along the minus strand of NC_134316.1, from coordinate 49,276,477 downwards.
ATTATATCCCATAAGAAACCCAAAGCAAAGCTTTGGAATCACTATGGTATTCAGAAACTAGGTATCTGAATTTTACAAATTACTCTTAACTTACCCAGTGTTCAAAATCCTGAATTAAACTCTGTGGGCTGTTTTAATAAGAGAAGAGTTTTTTCATCTATGTTATTTTGAGTAGTTTATTTTCTTTCTTGTGTGTGGTTTTTTTCTGAACACTGCTGTTAAGGTAATAATTTTTGCCATACTTTTCGTGTTTCTAAAATGATTTTAATAATTTGACCTGTTATCTATCTCCTCTGATAACATCTGTAAGGCATAAATACAGATTCTTTTGTCCTGGTTGATCACCAGCAGTAATAAAGTATAGAAGATGCAATCAGCATGCACTAAGAAAAAAGAATACATTTCTATTCACTTATACAACATTACTGAAATCAGGTTTTTTTCAGTGTAGGCAATGCTTAAAAGCTAGAATACTGTAAATCCTAGAAGATCAAGGGTTTTAAAAGATTTTGGCTCCTTGTAGCTTCCCCAGCATGTTCCTAACATTTCAGGTGTTAATGATATAGTATACTGAGAAAGGCCACTTTAATGCAAAACTTGTCCTAAGTACCTGCCTTGAGATCAGATGTCTCTTCCTATGGATTGCTGAAGAGAAGGAAGACTGAGGGTAAGCCCACCTGGCTGTACAGTCACAGGCCTGCTAGTGACTAGTTAAGTCTGCACAGCAACCACAAACCCGCTGGGCCACAGGGACACCCCTATGTGCAGCATACAGCAGTACGGGGCATATAAACCTGTTGGGTTTTAATTCTGTAAAGCACAGGGGTTTTGATAAAATAGTTTCAGGTTTGGGTTTCCCGTGTTCTGATACCCGTTTTTGCATGAAGCTGTTACGCTGCTTCTGCTGTGAAGCCCTCCAGAATTCTCACACACATGAATAGAGGTGCCAAGGTCAAAATTTGTCCTATAAATAGATACAGAGCTGGCAGTGTGCTTGCTGATAACAGAAGGTAGGCTTTTCATGATATTTATGTTTAAAAATCCCAGTGTCCTACTTTGAAAATTATTTTTCTATTTGAAATTTCCTTCAGCTAACAGTTTTAAATTGATAGTATGCTAAGAGGTTGTTTTCTGTATTGTTTTTCTTGCGTTTTTAAATCTCAGTATCAAATAAATTAATCATCACAATTATGAGATAGTAGCTTGAAATAATCATAACAATAAAATCAACAACAAAAATAAGAACTGTTGACAAGGTGCTTAGTAAATATTCTGCCATTTTCAAGGAAGTGAACTGGCTGTGGCTATTCCATTGTGTCCAGCTTAGAGCTCATTGGGCTGGAACAGGAAATGGTCCACACCTCTTCCACCTGACCAGTCTGGAAGACTGGGATGTCCACACGTTTTTTAAAGTTAGTCTTCTCATGACAGAAGATGGAAGAGGATCAGTCTACCTGGGCTTAGTCCTTAGAGTTTGTGAGGAAAGTTTAGTAGAACATCCTAAGGATGCCTAGAAGAGGCAGACTGAGATCCTTAAAAGTCACAATATCAATTTAAGTTTTTATTGCTCGATATTCACTGTAAATCTGTATTTCGTACATGACAACAGATGACATTGCCAGTATATTAGAGTACATCATAGATGTAATTAGTATACTAGAGTACATAGGTGTAATTTCATTCCACCAGTGTAGCAGGGCCTGCAGTGCGATGCGAGAGGTGAGATACCCTACTGTGAAGCTAGGAATTGGCTGTTTCGTCTTGGGAAGTTAAGCAAACCAAGTCACCATCTATACTTGGAGCATATTTTCTGCAACTTGCCAGGAACTTTTAGTTCTTATTGGCATTTTGGAGTATCTTGCAGAACTAGAATAGAAGTCATAGCAGTCATTAAGGAAGACATTGATTCCTAGAAAAGTTAATAATATATAATTAAAGAAATGTAAAGACAATGGGAAAATGGGGGATAAATTGTCAGCTGCAATATTTTCACAAATGCTATCTGTAAATGAACAGGAGCCACCTGTCAGCGTTTAAGAGGCATTTGGACAATGCCCTTAGTAATGTGCTTTAACTTTTGGTCAGCCCTGAAGTGGTCAGGCAGTTGAACTAGATGATCTTTGCAGGTCCTTTCCAACTGAAATATTCTATTCGATTCGATTCAATTTGGTGTGACTGGATTCCATAGTATATTTTATCCTGTAATATATGCTATTATTTATGCTGATACTAATTTTTGAAGGAACCGTATCATTTACACTGATCATCTTTTTGCCATTTTGGTTTTCTTTAACTTCTGCAGAAAGCACCCCATTCTGCTTTTAACAATACGTAGATGTCGTCTTGCACACAGAGCGTCTCTGTACTGACACAGCAGAAATGAAATCTTAATCTCTGCTTTCTTTCAACAGAGCTTATATATCACAAAACTAGAATGAGATAGAAGCCAGTCTAGATAAAGTTATGTTCCAAAATCTTTTCCAGCTGAGCCTCACAAATTTCCACCAATGAGGTTTCCATTGATTCCCTGAAAGACAATACTACAGCCTGTTAAAAATCACTACAAGAAATTATGGATTTTATGTGCTTTGTAGATTACCTTCCAAAATTGTATGTGCACGTATCTAAATCAAAACACAGTCTTCTCTACTGGTGATAATCAGATGGTTATCTTTAGCTTCATCAGAAGCCAAAATAAAGATATTAATTTTAACCACCAATTAATATGCTAACCATTTGTCAGGAAGACCTAATGACCTAATCATTAGACCATCATTCTTTACTTTACCACCTCATTCCCTGCAGTAGTGCAGTCTGCCAGGAAGGCACACAAACTGCTGCCAGAAGCCAGCTCTCTGCAGCAGGGGAAGGCTCTAGGGCCAGGCACCGCAGAATCCATATTCAGAGGATACAGTCCTCCAGACTTTTCTCTAGTACTTTTGATCTTTTTTACATGAATGTAATAGATGGCTCCTTATTTCCTTACATTTACACAGTGATTTTCAATGTTTTCATATGTGTTTTCATATGCTCAAGGAACCCAATTTACATTAGTGAGCCACGTTGTATGGCTACGTCTTACAGACCTAGAGTCAAAACAAAATCCAAACTTCATCTGTGAATGCTTTGTCATACCTGAAATCCAAATAATGTTATAGATCATATTTTCTAAACCCCAATACCTCTTTCTGCTCTATTTTAGCACTTATTCTGGTGTGGTAATGAATGTTTATGGTTCAAGGCCAGAAAACTGGTCTTTGTGTTTATTTTACTGAAATGATCTGTAAAGCCTAACTTGTTGTGGGCATTACTGGACTGACAAAATATATTCTGCAGCATTAATATTCTTTGAATGCAGATAATGGACACTTCAGTAATGTCCAAACTATTAAGTAAATCAAAAAATATACCATCAAAAATCAAAATGAAAAATGAACATTGTTTTATAATTATCGCTTTTTTGCAGTTAAAAAAAAAATAGACTAACCAATGAAAGAAATGTCTATCAAGAGCTATTAAACACAAAGTTGAAGACAGAATTTGACATAAGATATTAAATTCCAAAATGCTGGAAGCTGAGAAGGTAGCCAGGGAAGTCTTACAGTATAAATTTCTTTGTTCTGATATTTTTTTTCCTAAGCATTCACAACTGGTTAAGTTCAGAAACAAGACACTAGGCTGAATGGATCATGAATAGCTGTTCCATTATATTCTTTGGCAGAATAAATCAGTTTTAAAGAGATAATTTTAACCATTTCTAAAATGCAGCCTTCCGCACCATTATTTGTTATGCAATTTGGTACAGTAAATGAAAAAAACTGCTCAGTTTGAATCTACAGAAGAATGTAAATAAGCAAGTTTTGTAATTAATTCACGCAGAGATTTAACGAGCGTATTATGGTTATATAAAAGATGTTCTTTGTCAAACATGCAAATACCACAAATAGCAAAAAAAAAAGAAAAAAAAGTGTTTTCTTTCCTTATCTTTCCCACATTTTAACTAGTATGAATGCTAAGTTGCAGAGTAGTTTTTGTTGTCAGCTTGTGGTGTGCTCAATAGTCATATTTTACAAATGAGGACATTGTGGAACAGACTCGACCTCCTTCCATTCAATATTGGTGGTAAGTGATGATGGAGTCTGTGCATATTCTTTCCCTTTACATTAAATCTTGCATCTTCTCCAAACATGAGCATCCCAGGTAACCATAATACGGTCCTGGTAGACTTGCCATGCTTTCCCACATATCCTAGAGCAGTAATACTCTAAATATATCTGCTGTGAAGTATTTACTGCTACTCAGGCATTGAATAATATAGGGGAGGTTATGGAAGAGGAGTTGAAGTGTACAGATTCTTGGGTACCTCTGAACAATCGTAGTTATATGAACATCCTGTGGCACATGTAGAGTGTTTATTAAGTCCTGCATACTCCTGTAACTTAAGCTGTAGTTTTGTTCCCCATTCCATAAGCAAACAATTTACCTACTGATCATATGGCATTCTGTTTCGTTGCAGGTTTTTTCAAATGTCATTTAAAATTTGCATGAATTGTCTCACTGACTTTTATATACTATTAACTTTTTGGATTACTTAAAACAGAGATTCAACTGGCAAAACCAAAGCCATTTGAAATAAAAAACTCAGTTATGCCTTCAATGTTCAAGTAATATTTAAATACCACTGCAGAACAGATCATTATCATCTATATATTGAATAAAAGGGACCCTAGGTATCACATAATATAAAGAATTTTAAGTGAGTAAAATAGCTAATCACTTTCACTCTGTCATCTGTATAGTGAAAGACTACTGTGAGAACACTTAAATAAAAACTTAACGTGAAATGCCACTGGATTTACCACTGATGATAATATTTTACAAATCAGTTTCCACTATTTAACTGCTTAAGCTTTAGCAAGTCCAAACTTGTCTTCTAATTAATTCAGCCCTCCTGACATGGTAACCTGCGTTGTAATGGGATTTTACTTCCTTAGTATATCTTCTAAGACTTATTCTATCTTTATTATGCTTGCAAATGTTATGCTATTATGATTCTTTTCCTATAGTAAAAGCTTATGGATTCATAAGGAGATGATAGAAATTTTGAATTTTTTCCCCCCCCTTGTTTTATGATTTGGTGATTTGTTTCAATGACCCTACTAGAATACCCCTTAGTCCTTTCCCCTAACGGTTCTACTTGTCAAAATGCACATTATAATCTATACTTACCTCCTTTAAAAATGTAAAGACATAATTTTAATTCCTGTAAACAAAAGTGAATTTACGCCTTGAACTTTAGACATCACAAGATCTTTCAACAAATGTTGGTTAAGAACAGCTGAACAGTGTATTTCTGGACACCATTTATGAGTCACTAGTCAAGTACTTAAAAATAAGAATCTGAAAGAGATATAGTTTGAAAATATTTGTTAAGTATTTGGTTAACTTATTCTTGGAACAATTTAATCTTGTAGACTACTGCAATTTTTCTCTTCTTCGGTGTTCTTTGATTCCAAACACACATGAAACATGGGATTTGTCTTGGTTAATTTCAAATGTCTGAAAGATTGTCTCAATCTAAGCTAGTTGTATAAGCTCTCTTTATTGAGAGAACTAGACATTGTAGGTAAACCATTTGTCTAAGTTGTCTTAGATGCTTATCTTCAATGAGATGAATCACTCCCTGAAGATGTTTATTTCTCTCCATTGACTATAAAGGAAGACTAGATGACTAGTTTAGATGACAACTTTTAGTTGTCTAATGTTTACTGAGAGGGATCCTAGACAAAGTGACCAGAAGCATTCTGGTTTATGAGGCATTGGAGCATTACTACTTTGAATACCAGATTTCCAACAAAAAGAGTCTACACTTCCTGAGACAGACCTACCTCCCCCTGCAATCTTTCAAAGTTGATATAGAAAAGTTTAGAATTTAAAAAACTTATTAAAGGCTTGGTACAAAAGGAGAATTTTGCCCAAAAGTTTGCATTCGTTGTTCTAAAGCCATATTGTAAAGGATGAAATAAGTTATGTAAATAGAAATAAAATGCTAAGATTATAAGAATACTGTCATATTTTCTTGATGATTAATCCCCTTTTGGCTCAGGGTTATGATAATACTGAATAGATCAAAACTGTCTTGCTGGTTTATTATTTGCCACCAACTCATACTTAATCTTAGCTTTCAGTCACCTGCAAATCACCTCGTCATATACAGCTTTTAAAGTTCAGATCCCGTCTTTCTTGTGAAAGTGCTGGGATATAATATACACCCATAGAAGTAACCGTTAACCAAAATTAATTCTTTTCTGTCAGTATTATAAGTTTTAAATATTTCTGCTGCATTTTGCTCATCCACTGCCTGCATGAGGTAATTTCAGGCAAGTCTAACAAGTACTCCCAACAGAACATGCACTTCAAGATGCATACAGGAAATACTGGAGACTGACAGAACTCACAGAGCTGTTGCAAAGGGCTGCTGAAATTGAATCTCAAATATTGTTAAAAAAATTTTAAAAACCCAAACAAAAAAAAAATCCCAAACTCTAAACAAAACCAAATACAAACAAAACAAAAAAACCCAAAGCTCTTGACTGGTTAATTTCATTCTAACAGGATTTGTACTGTCCTATGTTTGCGTTACTGTAATTTTTCAGGTATCAACTGCCACCTTCTAGTGAGAATAATCTCTAAATCATGTGCATTGGCTAGTTTGACAGAAATTACTTCATGTGTTCAGATTACAGGTCAAATCAACTTTATCTGGTGGTCCAGTAATAGGCATTGATACAGTATTAATAATATTAGTAATTTTAGATATTAATAACAGTAAAACCATGACCTTATTTTTTTCCTCTTAGTCTGTAAAAGACTAGTCAACATTGATGTTTGTCATTTGACTCATAACAGTGTTAAAAACCCATTGTTCCCTTTGCACAAATATCACAGAATGAGCTAAGGAAAAAAAGTCCATCACAAGGACCTTCCATTTTCAAATACACTATGAACTAGATTGCATTTATATGTCCTGTGAGACTGTTCTTTACACTAAGCTTTCTGGGACCTTTAATGTTTTTGCAACTGCTGCAAAAGACATTAAATTAAAAATAGTACTTCTAGGTCTCTGACAAAATGTTTAATCATAACTAGAAGAATAGGATTGGATATATTAAAACTTTAAAATTTTTCAACTCTAGGTAATGCTCTTGTGTCATTTTTTACATTGGTATCTCGCTCCTTTGGTCTGGAGCAGACTGAAATAAATATCCTATGATATGTCTTGTTTTCATCAATTTCTCACCTTTCTCTGAAAAGAAAATAAGTCAGAATAAACTAAATTAAGGTATCATAAACTGAAGGGCTTATCTGAATATCTAAAATGTTTAACATTCATCAATTATCATCAAGGTTATTGATTTTCCTGTTAGTTAAAAAGCATAGCACTTTGATAAAATGATGGGAAACTTGATGCAGTATGAGAAGATTAAAAACAGTGTACTTGTACATGCACTGTACTCTTATTCCGCACTTCAATTAATTGTATAGTGGTAATAGCACTCAGAATAGCTCATTTGTTAACAAGCTACTAACTAAGTTATCAACTATGATGACTATTCAACGTGATGTCTCAATGAAGCAGATTGTTACTTTGATTTGTTTAATTATATAAAATCAAATTTGCAATACAAGTCTCAGCGGAGGCATTTCTATTGTTTAGCTACTGAATCATAGAATCATAAAATCACAGAATAGTTTGGGTTGGAAGGGACCTTTAAAGATCATCTAGCCCAACCCCCCTGCCATGGGCAGGGACATCTTCAACTAGATCAGGTTGCTCAGAGCCCCGTCCAGCCTGACCTTGAATGTTCCCAGGGATGGGGCATCTACCACCTCTCTGCGCAACCTATGCCAGGGTTTCACCACCCTCAGCGTAAAAAATGTCTTCCCTACATCTAGTCTAAATCTCCCCTCTTTTAGTTTAAAACCATTCCCCCTTGTCCTGTCACAACAGGCCTTGTTAAAAAGTCTGTCCCCATCTTTCTTGTAAGCCCCCTTTAAGTACTGAAAGGCTGCAATAAGGTCTCCCCGGAGCCTTCTCTTCTCCAGGCTGAACAACCCAACTCTCTCAGTCTTTCCTCATAGGAGAGGTGTTCCATCCCCCTGAACATTTTTGTGGCCTCCTCTGGACCTGCTCCAACAGGTCCATGTCTGTCCTGTGCTGAGGACCCCAGAGCTGGACGCAGCACTGCAGGGGGGGTCTCACCAGAGCAGAATAGAGGGGCAGAATTACCTCCCTCGACCTGCTGGCCACGCTGCTGGTGATGCAGCCCAGGATACGGTTGGCCTTCTGGGCTGCGAGTGCACATTGCCGACTCGTGTCCAGTTTTTCATCCACCAGTACCCCCAAGTCCTTCTTGGCAGGGCTGCTCTCAATCCCTTCATCCTGCAGCCTGTATTGATACTGGGGGTTGCCCCGACCCAGGGGCAGGACCTTGCACTTGGCCTTGTTGAACCTCATGAGGTTCACACGGGCCCACTTCTCCAGCTTGTCCAGGTCCCTCTGGATGGCATCCCGTCCCTCAGGCGTGTCGACTGCACCACGAAGTCAGTCCTATCCACGAAGGACTGAAGGACACGAAGGACAGCAGTTTATATCAGAGCTGACCTTTGAGTTACGTGGGGAAATAAATTGGACTCATTGTAATTTCAAAAATGATACAAAGCAGCTAATAGTCTCTGTTATGCAACTGTAAAACAAAAACCAGGTCAGCATATGCTTAAGTGCTTTAATAATTACAGTTAAATTGAAGCACTTGTTTAATTTTAAAAGTACATATCAGTATAACATACTAAATCAAATTCTACAAGCTCTATTTTCACCCAAAGCATTTTAAATGAGGTGACTCATCTATAGTCCTATTGATGAAAAATGTGAGAACTCCTCATAACCCATGCAGATTATAAAATACAGTCCAGAAGATCATTTTTAAGCACTATTTTTGCATTTCTATCCTCTACAGGAAAAAAAGTTGAATATTATTGAATACTCTGCAAACAACTAACTTTAAATATGCCAGGGGAAAAAACATTCTGCAACCAAACTGAATTGGTTTATTTCAGGCCTGCCATACTATATTTGGGGTGTGGCCTGTCAAGTAGATGAAACCAACATCCTGATCGATGTTAAGTTGCTGTGATCTGGTGGAATATGTCCCATGTTTGCACAGGAAGATTGTTGGTTTTCTTTTTAAGTATTGTTTACATGGAGAGAATAACAAAAATGCATGAATACATGCATATATGCATACAATATCACACATATAGGTATATAATGTCACACAATATATAACTAAGACACAATGTGATTCTGCAAATACTTACATGTAGTGTACTTACATGTCTATTCACACAGTACTTAGATGAATATGTTCCAACATTATTGCAGAATTGTGATAAAAGTCAGTGCACCGGTAAATGCTTTGCTTAAGATCCACCGTAGCCTTTCTGTACATCTGTACTCTGGAGAGCTCGCCTCCATGGGGGTGGAAAGTGGACAAAGCTTTCACTTCCTTCTCATGCAGCTGCCTGAGGAGCTTGATCTAGTTCCCGTTAGGAAACATCCTAATGCACTGGCAGGATGTGACACCTTGTAGCTGCTTGATATTTAAAATTGTGTCTTCCCAGTCACTGTGATTTATGCACAGTGGAACACCTTCAAGAGCAGAATCTAAAGCTAGCTTAGATATGTACATTTAAGCCCAACGAGTCAGATTCTGATCATGTTTCTAAGAATGAAACTCTGAAGTAGCGTGAGTGAAGTACGAAATCAGAATAAGGTGTCCCAGATAACTGTATAAAGAGGAATTTCTGTGGAGTATTCTCCAGGCATAACAGGAGAGAAAAACAGAGTAAAACTACTGTCTATAGAACCACAATTTGTTTATTGTTTCTAAGATGCCTATGATGCAGATCCCTGTTATAACTGCACATTTTATAAACATTAATGCATTCAGTCAATCAACACCCCTGTGAGGTAAGGGACTATAATTATCCTAGCTTTATAGACAAGGAAATTGAAGCTTGTAGAGGACAAATGATTTGTCCATGATTATATGACCCAGGTGGAGAAGCACAGCTCTTGAGTTTGGCTTGTTACCATCTTCTAAATCTTCCTGCTAAAGAAAGAATCACTGGTGAGACATTAGTTATTCTGAAGAGTGACAGTCAAAGCATTTTTCCTGATTATTAACTTTTCCTTACTGTGAGGGGCATGGGACAATCTCAGTTATGGTAATAATGTGATCCCTACATCTTCCACAACAGTTCTTTATTCTTCCAGAACCTGACTGCTCCTTGTTGTTCTGACTTTTTTCCACTCACTAGTGAAACTCTATCGAATTTCCTATGAAAAATAATATGGATATTTCTTGTTGAAGGGCAAGAATATTCTTCAGAATGACAGAAATCACCTTGGTTTAGTACTTGGAAAAAGGGAGAAGGTCCTCTTATACCTCTTGTCATTTCTGATAGATGATAATACAACATATAACTCACCCTGAAAGAGAGGATTGCACTATTGGCATTTATATCTCCTGCCGTCGTCCTAAATTCCCCTGAGACCACCACAGACATGAGGTTTTGTATGGCTGACAGTACAGGAACAAAAATATTCTGGATATTGGTGGTCAGATATGGAGACTTTAATTTTGTTATGTGAATAATTTCAGATAAAGTTCATAGTGATTAAAATACATTATTACTTGTAGACAGCTCTTTCATAATGAAATTGGTGTCTATCCATGTCTTAATAGAAAAATATTAATCTCATTTAAAAAAAAAAAAATTACTACAATTGGTACTATATAGCCCTTTTTCATTAAATCTTTTCAAAGCGGAGATTGCTGTGGTAGAAAGACACAATGCAAGACACATACATTTGTTCCTGAGAGCCGGAGAAGTTGAGGTGTTCTGACATGTCCTTAGGATACCTGGAGTTGGTAATGCACCTTCGCCAGAATGAAAGGAAGAGAAAAAAAGAATACAAAGAGCCACCATGCCATCTCAACCACTGTACTTTTCATAGACACAGACTCAATTCTCCTCTCTCCTCTTTTTCTCTAACGAGTCAGTTTCTCGTTAATAGCATGTAAATACAGTAGATGCAGCTGCTAATGTGTTATTCTCTAGTCATTTGTTGCAGCTGATTAAGGAGAGAAATGTAAAAGGTTAATTTTCTAATTACATACTCCCCCGAGGTAAATTATGCATGTTATCACATCCATTGACACTCTATAATGGGCACTTTTTATTGCAGAGTGGTTTTCTATGAAACTGTGTATCTTCATACAGCTTATTTTTAGTAAGCAAGAAGATGGAGGGAAGGAAAAAAGAATATCCACCCTATCAAAATTTCTTAACTCTTTCTGGAGAGCTTGCTAACAGGATATTAAAGCTTGCCAAAAAAATTTCTTCTCCCTTTCTTCTCACATCTCCTTTGTAATTTCCATATAACTGTAATAAATTGAAAAGAAAGCAGTGAGACTGGGCTAAAAGACACTAATGTTGGCTGGCTCTCAGTAAGAGTTTTGAAAAGTAACTACATCTGAAATTCATATTAAGCAAGAATTTCCTTTGGTCACGAAGGCAGTGTTTTCCAGGAAAGAGCTACCTGAACTCACCAACTATAAGACCCTTTAATTGCCAGCCAGGTGCTGCCCTTACCTAATCTGAAAACTGCCTTTCAGGCTCCTTGTGCTTTCTGAATAAGGGTCAGTGCATTCAGTTGAGTAGTCCTAAAAAAAAATCAAGTGTGTTTTGCTAGTTTACCTACTATAACTTTCTATTACTATCTCAAATGGTGGAACAGAAAAGCAACATGGACACAGGTGATCACCAATAATTTAAGATGTTAACCTTGTTTCCGTCTAAAACCAGATGGTTTGCATTTGATAAATTTGTCATTTATTAAAGACAATAAATTGAACAGTAGGAAAAACAAGCCAAGAAAGGGAGAAAGATGAGATAAAAACTGATGAGGATGTTTCCCTTAGTATTTTTCCCTATCCTCGATATATATGTAAAAAGAGTAGAGCAGGGGAATGTTATGACTTTCATATCATTTGAGTCAAGTTTAATCATGACTCCACTGTAATCGGAAGTACTACATCAAGGTACTGTTTCCCTTCCTGTTTAATGGGATACACAGCTAAGGTTTATGGTTTACATTGAGTCTTATTCAAGCAAAACTGTTATATGGAAATACTTCAACTAAATTCAATATTTCAATAGTTATAAAATAAATGTAGCTAACACACGTACCTGCTTATCACAAATGAAGCATCTAAAACATGGAAAACCAAAATAGAAATAAAATTTTAATTTCTCAGAATTCATTCTAATTCAAGATTTGTTAAGCACTATATAGCACTGATATATATATGAATGTATAGTTATAATTTTTTGTCAAAATATAATTTTCAGGCCAAAATAGTTTCAATAGAAATTTTCAACTCTCTCTAATGAGCATGTTAGCATAAACTAGAAATTTATTTAATGATCATATGATCTAAAGTTGTGTTGTACTAAAAACTTACTAAACAAGATCCAAAGGACTGAGAGTAATATAAAACTTTAAACTGCCAGATTAGACCGAGAGAAAAGCTGGGAAGGAACTTTGAATTAGTTGAGATCATGGTCTTGTTTCATTCCCGCTGACAATAATCCATTTGTCATGCAGCACTGGCACACCAGTAGTTCTTTTCTCCTTCCCAGCCTCTAATATAAAGAGGGTTTATGGCCCTTTACTGCTATGTAACCTTTGTATCTCTTCAAAATTTTTTATCACTATTAACTTTGTCTGGTGTAAACTGTGTACTACATCTAGTCCCATGAATTTAAAGCAGACTAAACAAAGCATTTTGTGTGTCTGAAATGTAGCTACTGCCCAGTTACACCAATAAAATATTTGGCCCTTCCGTACTTTCAACATCGAGCTAAATCTCTGCTCTTTCTCTCCTTTTCTTCTTTCTCTCTCTCTTGAAAAAGGAATTCTGAAGAATAATCTCCGAAGTTTCATATACTTTGTTTCTCCCATGTCAATTTGCCATAACTGTTTATTACAGAAACAAAACAATTTCTTTCCAACTTTTGATGTTATAGCTTATGGAAATCAGCCTGTCTCCTTCTCTCTGTCCTCCAGTACATCGTCCTCAGAATAGTCAACTTGTGGAAAAAAGAAGGTGATGATGCTAAGGTGGTAATGACTGATGGATGAGCTAAAAGGACAGAGGGACAGAGCTGATCTCTTTAAACTGCAGTAGATCAGCAGCTCAGGAGAGAAAGAAACCAAAGGGGGTTTTTTTGTTTGTTTTTAATTAAATTAAGGTTACATGAGATGCAAGTGTCAAAGCCTAAATTTAAGGTAAGGGGCTAAACAATAGCTCTGTGGAGCCTATTTAAAGAGTTATGGAATGTTTCTGCTCTGTGACACTGATCAGTTGTCTAATTTATCCCAGTCAGGTAACGAGTAATAGCTTTTCACGTGTAAGTGTGGTAAGACTGATTCAGTCTTTCATCATATGAGAGTTCTCTGTGATTCCAACACATTTTGGATCAAGCTAAATACAGAAGCAACCAGAGGTCAGTCTGCAGCTGCTAGTTAATAGATGGCCACGGAGCACAAGACTCTAGCACAAGACTCTAGCACATATACCTGAAGTTTTACAAGACATCCAGATGTGGAGGCAAAGAACAGTATGGACTGCTGATGTGTGATGCAGTTGAGATAGGACAGACACACCGATCACCATCAGCTCCAAAATGGTACAAAAAGACATATCCCAAACCTGTGCATAGTCACCAAACTAAGAAGTACCTAGGACTTGTGAGGACAAAACAGCTGGTATACTTTGTCCTCCTTGTCAATGCAATAGATCCTGGACCCCACATGTGGACACAAGCATCATGGTGTCTGACTGTGGCTGGACAGGCTGAACACCCCTGCTGCAGTGCCTGGCAGCAGGACAGACTTCTTGGATACCACACAGACTTCTGGTGTTTGTGAGTATGGAACAGTGAGAGAGAGTGAGAGTAAGGGAAACCTGTTTTGTTCCAATTTTAATTTTAAATAAAATCACTGTCCCGTCCTCTAAAGTCTTGCATTGATATTTGCTACACTGTTGATAAAATGCTGCAATAGTATTTCATATATATATATATGACAAAAAGTTCCTGGTATGGGAACTGCATCAAAAGGCACATGAATGTGTAGAATTATTAACTGAGATCATGAGACCTAAGTTTCAGGGAACATTGCTTGCTTTTTAACATTCTACTTTATAAGTTATATTTTGACTAGGTTGTGTAAGTCTAGTGCCAAAATTGGCTGATAACAGGTAAACCCAATGAACAGCATACAAAGAAAACATTTTTATGATGGTGATAGTGTCTGTGATGAGGGGGTTTATTGCTCCTCTGTTGTTTGGAGAATGAAATTGATGTTGTACTTATGAAGAAAAAAGGCCAAAGAGAAATGTGTATACCTACATTTGCCCAAAACAATCCCAAAGTGAGCACCAAACCTTTTCAAGTACTGAATGTCTAGTTAATTCTTTATACATCAAATGTCTTTTTTTGCTGGCCTTGGAATTTCTTTCTATTTCACATTTTATATTTTCAGGGAAGGAAGGTACCACGGTAATAATTTGCTGCCCTTGTGTACATTTATCCATGAGCAAACTACTTTGATCCTGGGTGTAAGCATACCCATTCTAATGGAATTATGCAAAGCATGAATTTGGCCCATGTTATTTATTCACGCAGTAAATGCCATGGCTCTTCACCCATCAAATCCAAGTATTCACCCGCAATCCATTCTCGGTGCAAAGACTGCTAAACAGCTGGGGCAAGAAGGGTGACTGGAGGCCAAGAAGCTCTGATATGCCACAGTTTATATGCAGTGTCCTGTGACTTGCATAGATTAGCTGAAAAATCCTAGAGAGCAATAATCAGCTTACGGACAATGCCACGAGAATGGATATCAGCACAGAGGAGAATCTGACATCTTTTTTTAATCTCTTGCCATTTTTTAAAGTAATAAAATAAAACTGATATAACACAAATGTGGATTGCATACACAGCAAGGAGGTTCTTTCTTCCCCTTTATATTGTTGAAAAATAAATTGCTAAAATTGCAGTTGTGGTCGTATCATAAAATGTTCTCATTTTCTGTCTTATTTCAAAGCTCTCAATTTTCTGTTTTCTTCTGTTGACTCATTCTAAGAATCCTTGTGCAAAATCCATTCAACTCTGCTGTGATTGTTTCCTGTCCAAAAAATTTAATAAATGAAGTCTGTAACATATTATTTGTTTCAGTAACATATGAAACAATATCATTTAAACTTTTCATGCCAGCTGCTGAAGCTATTTACATCATGTCTGTACTTTTAACACTTTTGTTAAAACTTATTCTTAATGCTTGCAATACACAAACCAAAGCTGTTTGGTACAAAAAGGCTTAAGTAGTGATGGTGAATCTTAAGAGCTATAGGCTAGTTGCATTGTTATATTAGATTTCGCTATATGAAATTTATTGCTTGTATTTACTATTAAAGGTGTTTTGAAAAACAGAATGCCTGTACCACCCTATTTTAAATGGACTTCAATTATAATAAAGCCCATTTTATGCTGGTAACAAAGCACAGCTTATAATTTACTGTTTACCGGCTGTCCAGCTAATTTACAATGATACAAGAAACAAAAAAAATCCAAACTAGAAATAGAGATCTTTTAACATGGAAACTAAGTTTCCAATGCTGTCTCTTAATTTAAGGTTCAGCATTTAGTTTTCATATCTAAAAATGGTTGCTTTTTGTGATGAGATTACACCATTATTAGTGGTGATGTTTTAATTGATACAGTCATCATTCAAAAGAATCTGAAATCGACATCCTTCGAAAGCTAGCTTCATCTTCCATGAGTTTAAAATTGGCTGAAAATTCCAGATTTTGTCATCAAATTTCTAAATTGTCTCATAGGATTATACTCAGCAAATATACAATAATGATGCACCATTTTATCAAACTTAATGCTCATCAGCCTTGCATAAATCTTCAACTTACGTTCTCTGGGCCATCAACCAGCATATATCATTCTGATGCTGTTAATTATAAGTGTCATCTGTGGAACAGTTTTAGTATCTAGGGTGTTTAAAAATAAAATTATTTAATTATATTTTTTCATTTAGGGATTTTTGTTTTCATTATTAATTTTAGTAAGCCAATAAGTGCGATAAATGGATCTTAACCACTGGTGATTGGTACATGTCTGTGTTCACAGAATAAAAATAGAAGGGTAGTACATGAGTTAAGGAGCTGAACTGGTGAACAAGAATTTTGGTTACATTCAGTTAATACTTTTAATGACTAAGCAGTTGTTCATTTCCTTGGTAACTGATCACACAATCACATGCCTGGGAAATCCTCTAACATAGGTTATTGTAACTGTAAAAAAGCAGGGATAATTTAGCCAATACTTTTAAGACTAAAGAGAAAAAAAAAGATGGTTTTTTTCTGCAAACTTGATTAGATCAGATTGAGAAAGTGGCATCTTCCAGGAGCAAAGAGAATTTCATGACAACTTTAACAGAATTCTCAGAAATGTCCAGGAATGGCAAGGAAATTAAAGCTACAAAGTGTCATATGCGTGTTTCTCTTTTAAAGAGAAATATTTTTTGCAGTAATATAACACAGTGTGTTATATTCATCAGCTGCCACATGTGCCTGAGGAAAGAATTTTAAACTACATTGGTGTCCTGGTTTCAGCTGGGAGAGAGTTAATTTTCTTCCTAGTAGCTGGTATAGTGCTGTGTTTTGAATTTAGGATGAGAATAATGTTGATAACACACTGATGTTTTAGCTGTTGCTAAGTAGTGCTTATACCAAGTCAAGGACTTTCCAGCTTCCCGTGCTCTGCCAGGTGCACAAGAAGCTGGGTGAGAGCACAGCCAGGACAGCTGACACAAACTGGTCAAAGGGGTATTCCATACCATGTGACATCATGCTCAGTATATAAGCTGGGGGGAGTTGGCTGGGGAGCAGCAATCGCTGCTCGGGGACAGGCTGGGCATCAGTCGGTGGGTGGTGAGCGATTGCATCGTGCATCACTTGCTTTGTATATTCTGGCAGTAGTAGTACTATCTTACTTTATTTCAATTATTAAACCGTTCTTATCTCAATCCATGAGTTTTCTTACTTTTACTCTCCCAATTCTCTCCTTCCTCCCACTGGAGGTGGGGGGAGTGAGCGAGCGGCTGTGTGGTGTTTAGTTGCTGGCTAGGGTTGAACCACAACAATTGGAACTTTGTGGAAAATGTATTTGAATAGTTGGACTATTGTGGAAAGAGCAACTCTTGGACTGGCCATTTTTTAAATGAGTCACAGGCAGCAATTGTCTAAGAAATGCTTTGGATGAACCATGGAAAATGCTGTTGAAGTTTACTCAAGACTAGGGTGACTTAAATGCCTAAATCCAACACAGTGGTCCCTTAAAACCTTTGCTGATGAACATTCACTGGATGGCGAGTCTCCTATGTGTTTGCTTTGTATTTGTTGCCAACTACCACAAAGTTTTGTATCTTTCATTAATGCATAGTTGTCCAAATTTGTTTGTGGTTTTGAAACTCAGAGGGGCAATGAAGAATACATTTCTCTTTAATTCTGATAGGAGATACAGGCAAACATTGCTCTTTGGGATTATGTCCTGATGGTCAAGTAGTTATCTGAAGTTTCAGCAACATTCAACAGTATTTTGAGGATTTTTTGTGGTGGAGGAAGTTGGTTATTTATTTCTTTTGCAAGTTTGGAAACAAAGCTCATTGTGGTGGTGCATCTCCCCCCTTCCCCTGGGCCACTCTACAATCTCAGGAACTCCTGTTAGGCCTTAGCCATTGTGTAACAACTTGGACGGCTGAGGGTCCCTTGGCTGTACCAGGCACTTTTGCATGGCTAAGGTGGGGAGTGGCACTGACCGTACCAGGAACTCCTGCCTGACCAAGGTAGGGAACGAGAGCGGGGATAATTCATCATCCCTGACAGCCTTGAAACATTCCCTACCTGGATTGTAGCTCGAGTGGAATGGTACCATTGTTACTGTTTTGGATTTTGGCCCGGATGGAAATTTACTGATGACTAAAGCCAATCATCTTGTGAACCTATAAATGGTGGTCCTAAGTGAGATCCTTTGAGCTCTCCTGGACTGCAGCACTCTGCGCCCAGAATCTCCCCCTGAGTGGGACCTGGCCTCTCAGAGCTCGCGAAATCTCAAGTTTGCGATACTTGGAGGACCATCAGGACCTGGGCTGAAACACTCCTCGGGGCTCAATCCTTCACCTATCGAGAAATGCCAAGACATTTAACATGAGTATTTCACGAGACTCGAGGAGAATTTTTAACAGATACCTTTATATATCTTTGGGCCCGTGAGTGTGAATTGATTTAGATAACCAATAGTAAGCATAATCTGTAATTAAGTCACTGCAATGATTAAGTGCTGCTAAAACCTTGTGATCCAGCTTAAAATTATGAATGCATTTTAGATTGCTGCTAGACACATCTAATCCCTTAGACATAAACCGTCGACCAAGTCTGAGACTAGGGGTAGATCCAGCTGCACCTAGACTCCTCTCTGAGAAGGAGTTTAGAAAGCAAGGGGGTCTACTCTGAGTCTCATGACTCAACGGGAGGGTCTCCTTATCCCTTTTGTATTAGACACAAACCGTTGTCCAAGTCTGAGACTAAGATTGGATCCAGCCGGGTCTTCTCTGAACCTCGTGACTCAACGGGAGGGTCTCCCTTACCCTTTTTGTCCTCAATCTCTGCACAAATCACTCCAACACAATTCTGACATTATTTTCTCTGTGTATACTTAATCCATGTAATAAGTAATGGAGTGAACCTTGCCATCGCATTCTGTTAAGTTGCTCTTTTATAAATTTCTTTTAAAATCACTATTTGCTGATACCTTTGCCAGTGATTGTTTAAGCGGCCTCAAAACCACTCATTCGCGACAAATTGGCATAGTTGGCAGGATCCTAAATCAGTTTTTCGTGACACTCAGAAATAAATATCAATTGTACTGTTTGGTTAGTGTTTGATCCAGTTCAGACTTAGCTTCACCTCGTTCTGGAAAGGAGGTTTGCTAGGTCAGAAGATGAAGATTTCTGAAGATACACATCACGCCATTTCAGTTCAATCTATTTTGAGGATGAGGTGGGAGAACCCACCCACTTAATAATAATCTAATTATACATTTGGCTTGACTTGTAAAATGCAAGGACAGAAATACATTGTAAATAAATTTACTAACCTTTTAAAATCCTCGAAAGGCTTCAATGTTTATTTCAACTTATTCTTCAGACTCATAGTTGAGTCTGAAGCACTCCACCTACTTTCAGTTTTGCATCTTCCTTCTACTCAGATGCTTCCTAAATATAGAACTGCTGGCAGGAATCTCATGGCAAAACGTCCAGTATGTCTTTAAATATAATGGAGATGTTCTTTGTTTTAGCCCTGCCAAGTGGCTGATTGCTGGCAGCTGAAACAAGGGACAGATGGCCATCCAGCTCTATCTGCACCCTATTGAGATGAACAAGTGACAATCTGCAAAATTCTCAAAACTAATTTAAATTGGTTTAACCTCAGGAAACCCAAGAGTCTTTTAGGTTTCTTTGGTGATGTGTAGGCAGATTTTGTGCTTTTTCATGCAGTGCTCTTTGGCATAAAGATCCGAGTGCTCTCACACAAGTGCAGCCGATTCATTATGCCCCAAGAATAAAGATACCAGAACTGCTTGTGAAAAAGCTGCAAGGGCATTCTGGTTCCTGACATACAAGTGATACTGAGCACCGTGCATTATTTGAGATCCAAGGCATTGTTCATCCATCCAAGGATTCTTCACCAAGCACACCTTTTTAAGATAGCATGATACTTTCTCAGGCCATATATGGAACCAAACCCTGAAAGCTATTGGGTCTTTGTCCTAGGCACCTTAGCAAAAAAGATAGAAGCAGAAGACCAAGGGATGACTGAAAGAAAACCCAATAATATTAGTGAGGCTAGGTGGATCAAATTTGAACTCAGAATGATTTAACAAACAGATTCTAACAATTATGTTACTATGCTCTTATTCTGATGCAGGTGGCTCTGGAAAATGCGTGGCAGTAGGTCAGATTTTTTCCATTATTATTCTTTCCTTATTCTGTGGCATTATAAATTTTTGCAATATTCTTTTATTCAAAATTAGACTGAACATACTTGAGGCAAAAGCATCTTATATGTTCAGCAAGTTCTTTCCTATGTACATCTTTTCAGGCTATGGTTCCACAGTTATTAATACTAGTTTTCTACATGCTGTATTGCCCAGCAGGATCCATATCAGATGGAAAGATATGACTGCATTTACGTTTAATTAGCCAAGGCACATAATAAGGATTTCCTACTGACATTATGCTTTCAAACTAACTTCATGTTTACATAAGAGAACATGTAACACAAAATACGCTGGTTTTTTAACAAATCTGAATTAGCAAAGAAAACATAGACTAGTTCTGCACTGGTGACCGCAACATTGTTATTCTGGAGTTACGCCTGAATCTGGGTTCATCGTATCTTTGAACCATATTCTCAAACTTCCTTTGTCTTTTTGTTAGGAAGAGCAGAGGTCATCTTCATTAGGTAGTGCAGAAGAAACTAGAGTGTTCATTTGTCCAACTTTGCCTGAAACTAATTTTGGAAACTTCTAATGAAAATTGGATCCTTACTGTTTCATCAGCTGTGGTGAGTGGAAGGAAATAAAAGGTTTCCTGAAGGGTATCAAATTAAACCCCCTTATGTTAGGGGACTGTCTGATAGCCTAAATCTGATAGTACTTTAAGAAAGGTCTCTTAAAAATCAAATGAAGCAACAAATCCCTTAAATTTGGAGACAGATGTATGCTTACTGTGTGATTTGTAGCCCTGCATGCCCCCATGATGAGTGTCTCTGGTAGTATACTTTTGCAAAAATAAGAGTGGATGAAAAACAGGCAAAGGAGAAGGCACACAAACAAACAACTTTTTCCCTGGAGAGGGACTGAAACCTGCTTGAGGTGTAGAACCAGAATCAAAAGTTTGGAAAAAAGTTTTAGATCGCTGACAACCTCTATGTCAGAAATGAAATACTGGTTCTACTTGGACCCATTAGAGATCTGATACAGACTACGTGCATATCTACATATCTGGAGATTTTACCTTCTTATTAAATATACCTGCCACAGGCAAAAACCACCATTAACCATACCACTGGCCTGTTTAAATGTGTCTAGAGTATTTGTTTATTTATACATTGGTTTATCAATAAGATATTATACAGAAGATTCTACTTAATAGCTGTAGGTTGCACTGTAAGAAGTCATTAGCATTGGGAATTTCAATTAGTACAGTTGAACATTTTATAAATCCAGCTAAGAACAAGCCAAATTCGTCATCATTGCAGAAAACCACTTGAAATAAGAAACACTTATGCTTTTCTGAATATGATTTGTCCTTGAACAAACCTGATCATCAGTTGAATTACAACCTGTTGTTGACAATCATCATTAGCGCAAATAAAACCACAGGAAAATACACCTGAATGTAAGAAAAAAAAAATACTGTAAGGGTGGTTGAGCACTGGAAAAGGTTGTCCAGGGAGGTTGTGGAGTCTCCCTCCCTGGAGATATTCAAAATCGTATTGGCTGTGAAGTCTGACTACCAGGCTTACCCCTTAGCACTACTTGTGCAAGAAAAGGCAAAAACAAACCAATGGTGAATATATTTGTGAGTATATTGCCTAGGATCCCTTGATTTTCATGTGGACACCTGAAACAGATTAATAAGAACAAACATTTCAGGAAGGATTCCTGTTCTCTGAGCACAACCAGTCTAGAAGTTAAGGACCTTGTCTAAATGGGTCATTGAGACTCTCTAAAATGAGTGGGGAATTGATTTTAAAGGGAAATTAATACCAATATAGATGGGGAGGGAAATAGAGGTAGCATAAATAAGCTTCCAGAGGCATTGATCTCTGCTTACTGTGGAAACAGAAAAGACCAGCTTAAACGATATCATCTTAAAATTTTAATGTTTTTAGATGACAGATTGTATGTCTATACTCTCTTCCTATCCACCCCCTCCAAAATTCCCGGACTTTGCTGGTTTTTTGTTGCTGTTTTTTTGTTTGGTTTTTTACTGCCCTTTAACTATGAAAAAATCAGAACAGTCCTGTTCATATTCAGGATCTGTATAAATACCAAATTTTTAGCAAACCCCTATGAGAGTGGTTTCTCCTTTATGACTTCTGTTTTGTCCTAATGAGTTTCTCAATGCGATTATATAGTCTACTATTTTTAATGTGCAAAATACCTGGGTGTATATTCAGGCTGAACTCTTTGAGTACACAAATAGCAGTGGGATAATATTTTACCATCCTTCTGAAATCTCCCTTGGAAATTGTTAACAGAGTTGTGTGTGCTAACGTTTAAGATTAGGGACAGGACTTCTAATGCTGCTCAAATAAATGTTTTAGGTACACAGATGGATAGAGGTAGGAAAAGTATTTTTCGTCAAATAATTCTCATAAAGAAAGAAATATCAAAATATTTCATGCTTTCAGTTTGTGTTAATCCAAGCATTAACGTGAAAAAGCAGAGTGAAATTGTAAAAGTCTTAAGTCTTTCAAGTATGTCAAGTTAAATACTTAGATTTCGACTGGCGTTCAAATTACTTAAATATTGTTTTAAAACCTTCAAATTTGATTGACATGCTTTCTAATTAGAAAGTGTTGGATTTGTAAGTGAAACTTCTGTGAGATTTTTTTTTAGTTTTTATTCTTGATACAAACATGTATTTTAGATTTTATTTAGTAAATGATGGTTTAAATAGAAATTTTCCTGAAATATTGAGTTTGTGTAATCCCACCATCAACAACCTTATCATAATTGTCAGCAAAGCTGAAATACTCATTATTTACACAGCTTTAGAATACACTGGAACTTTATGGGTCCTCTGGCAAATGCTATGATGAGTTAATTGATGATTTGCAAGGAAATGATTCATGTTAAGCTTTCATTTCACTTATAACAATAACGTAGGAGATTACATTAGTATTGCTTCTAAACAATGGATAAATGCCATGCCTAGCATTGTCTGCAAGCCTATTCAGAGTAATTAACAGGTGTGAATTGTTGTTTGCTGGGATAAGCCTCCCACTGTGCAGCCCTTTTGTTGGCTGCAGGCTGCTTTCCTGCTGTATTCCTGCTTCTAAATGAGTCAATCTCACTTTAATGTAGGATTTTACATATGTTAATTCTTTGTACACTTGTTTATTTTTAAAGTAGTTGAGGCAATAACAGTGAATCTCTTCAAAAAGCCTGTATTTCTGCAAGCTTCTGATTACCTTGCACCACTCCAACCTGTTTTGTATTTCTCTTTTCAGCAGGGTCTGATTCAATTAAAAGGAACTACTGTAGGAGCATCAATCTGACTCCTTAACTGTAAGACCAAAGCCTTTTCTGCGGCTTAGAGAATCGTAAATCTGCTGCACTGGGTTCTTTACCGAATTATATAAGAAAAGTACAGGGAGTACAGACAAGCCTATGGACTTCTGTATCTATGGACTCCGCCAGCTCTGAAATGAAATTTTTAATTTTGGCTTTGAAATTCTCATACATCTTTGCAAATCCCAGCTGGGGACATCTGTAAAGACATAAAAGAAGTCCTGAGTTGTAAAAAGTTTGGGGGTTTAGAAAGTCAAATAAAAAAAAAATCAAACTTTTTGCAGCTTCAGTATGAATTACTATTTCTCTGTCGATAGAATGTAACCGAATTCCATCCAAGGATTTCTTTATATAAGTCTCTGATTAAAACTTGTCCATAATTTTTTTTTCTACTGTTTGTGTTCTAAATTTAGTTGAGGAATGGCAGGTCCAGATATAGAAATCAGATGAACTAGTATCTTTTCCCCATGTCTTGCTTTCATATAATTGTTATGTTACAGAATTGTTTAAAATGGTTTTACATTTTATAATGACATCATAAGAAAAATTAAAATATCATCCTAGTTAATTCTGTTTTTTTCAGTCAATACAACCAAGATGGCAATTGACTTCAGTTATTATACAAAGAAATGTTTTACTATATTTTATATTGTTTGCCTTCCTTGTTAATATAGGTCTGAACACTTCTAGAGGTTATATTTCATATGTTTAAAGCCAGAGAAACAGTTAGATAGTCTGATCTCTTGAACAGCATCAAAAATTTCAACCACAGAGCTGAAAAGCTTAACTAGAAGAAGATGTTGTGTATAGCCTTCAAACTTCTTTTAATGAGGCCTTGGGACAAGCACTTATCCTTGCACTTTCTGACTCTGCCTCATTGTGCTGATGACTTTTTCTGCCACCTTAGAAAATCCAGTTTGAAACTTACAAGTACAGATAAGTGATATTGTTTGGGTTTTTTTCCCCTCCAAGCTACTCTAACACCAGTAATTTAATATGGATGAAAGCCTGATGTTTTTGCTGATGCGTGGGCAGATCCCAGGGCATCTGCTCTCCACTCGTATCTCTGGCATCCATGAAATATTATCTTCTTGATTTTAAAGTGTATATGGACTTTGTGAACTCTAGAATAGTTAAAAGGCTTATTTATTTCTCCTTTCTCCACACAAGAACATGTACGACAGAAGAATTAAATTGTTCAGTCATTCTCTGAAAAATGAAAAATGTTGAAGCAAATTAAATGCATTGTCCTTTCTCATATATTATTTTATTTTAGATGTTATTATTCACCAAACTATGGAAAACTATAGCATTTTTATATGGAGAAAGAGCAGCTCTGAGTTACTATTACCCTCAAGTTTCCCTTTCTGGAGAGGAAAATATATTTATGACACATTGTCTTCTTTCATTTTCAATGGAGTACCGAGTATCAGTGGTCATCATACAGTTTAGACGTAAATTTACTAGAAGACTGTAATCTGGACAAAGCACTCAAAGCTCCTTGGCAAGACAGTTAAAATGCTGATCTAAATGAGGCCAAAGATATTTAATTAGGGTGTTGAATTCCTCTTAATTCCTTTTGGGTTGTTTAGTCAGACTGGAGTGTAAATGTATTGTTGGACTGTTTACATATTTGATAATATGGAATCTAATTAAAAATGCATATGGTATCTCATTCCCCGCCTCCTCCAGCCCACAGTTCAGCTTAGTAACTAGCATTATTCTTGACCTTATTCCTAAGTACATCTCACATAAATTCATCAATACCTGACTGAATTCTACAGGGAATCATTTCTTATATTGTGTTGCAACACAAAGAAGATTAACACGCTGCCTCAACAATTCCACACTTGCACTGGTAGAGTTGCATTATGAAGAGAAAAGAGCTGCTTGTTAATTTACATAGTCGAGTTCTGTCAACTGTAGCAATCCAGTAAGTTTGGAAAACAGAATGCAATAATTAATTCTATCTGCAGAAGTTACCAAAACCTCTACAGCTACAATACCTAAACTGCTAGGTTTATCCCCTGCCTTGTGCCTCTGTTTGGTCACACCCCTGCCCCGTACTGCTGCCCCAGAAGTGGGGCCATGCTCTATGGCTGGCTTCTTCCCAGGGGACTGGAGACAGAGAGGGATGTTATCCATCCCTCTTCTCCTGCTGGCAGTGATCCCACACCTTTCTCTTCTCTTCCACCTGACTCTGGTCTGTCTGCTTAAGTTTTCCCTCAGAATACTAAAAGATAGGCTAGTATTCATTAATCAAAAGTAGCAAATCTTAATCAATCTCCTACATTCTTTCTCCCTGCACTCTTCAAGCCATCAACCAGTGCTGGAGGCAGAAACTGAAGGGATACTCATCTGGCTTCAGGATTTTTGTCGTTTCTGGCTTCTGTGTTTTTTAATATGGCTATCAGGTAACATGATGATGAGTTCATTAAAGAGAAAAGGAGAGGAGAAACTATTATCCACACTACTAAAATCCCTTGATATTAGACAGAAATTTCTACTTTTTATCAAACAGCTTTACTAATATTATTGGGCGATATAAAGTCCTTATTCATAACACTATAAAGAGCTCAATGTGTGGCTGATGTTACACATGCCATTCCTCACCTTTTAAAATTGATCCTCGTTACTTGTTCTAAATAAGAATACCCAATGCAATGTAGTCACCGTTCCTCTGACTTCTGCATGCTAATACCTCTTTTGGAAGAAAAGGGCCTCCTTGATACCCACTGAAATGCCTTCATTATAAGTTTGAGAACATACCTTATGCCTTTTGCCATCTTGTTGTAAAGGGAAAGAAAACTTAAATGCATTCTGTGTCTCTTCTTGAATATATATACTCCATAATCAGCTACCCACACTTTCTTGAAGGCCAAATATTTTGAACTCCTGAAGAGCTTTCATACTGAATAGATTTTCTAAATCCTTGATAAGTTCTATCTTTTGAAGAATTCGAATATATATATATGTAGTGACTGACACTGGACAAAGGTTTTGTAAATATGCCTTTACTCAACATAAAGATTATGTATGTAGATTTGTTATTATCTCCTTTATTTAGGTTGAATTAGTCTCATACTTAATAACAGTTCATATATTTTTGAGACAATGTTCGTGTTTGATAATTTACAAACCCTGTATTTTCTGGCTAGAAAAAACAGGAAAGAAAGCTGTCAGAAGTATGTTCCCCTCCTTCTTTTTCACTTCTTTTACTCTCTCAGCCCCTTACTTTGCCTGTTTATAAATATGTATAATATATTCCAAGTACTGCAGAAGAGATTTATCAATAATCGCTGATATGTTAAAATGATTTAGTCTAGCTTTATCCATGTATTGATTGGGATCACCACGAGGAAATATTTTATGAAATTATTTCACTGGCAGAAATTATTTCAGAACAGGTCATCTGTAGTCAAAACCGTACTGAATATTCCAAAATGTTTAGGTAATCAATAATTTACTCATTAGAATTTTTTTTCAATCTCATGGTCTCTTTCGGGTAATTAACACCATTAAGAAAAAAATTGCCATGAGAGATACAGCATAGATAGATCTGTTTTCAACAGAATAGAGTGCTTTTGTATTTATTTGTGTGTTGATAGTATTGAGGTTTTGCAGATTTTGAAAGAGCAAATGTGTGTGTCTGTTGGGAGAGGGATCCTCTTTGTTACGTGTGCAAAAAATATATCCTCCATAATAAAAATACTGCACTAAGCAAAAATATCCTGCATTTCATTGTCATCATATTACATTATCAACATATACTACTTAATTTTAAATCTCATTCTCAATTTTTATTCTCCTTTCCTCATCCTCTTTAAATCCCAGTGTACTCTGGAAGATGGGATAAAAGTTGCTGCCAAATACAGTCATAAAAAGTGAAAAGGGAGAGAGAAATTTTATATTTCATAGAGAGTCTTTTTCCAATATTTGATAATGTCCTTTATATCCATCATAATATGAAACTACTAAGACTGGACACATCTACTGGCAAGTGGTTAATAGCTGAATTTGGAATATGATATTCTGGGAGAGTGGAAATATGCTGGCTGGAATGTATAGCTGTAAAGATTGAAAATCCTTTGGAGAATCTCAGTAAGTTACCAGCTTGTTGTCATATTTGTAAATAAACGGAATTATTTTTATAATAATTCAGCAGTGTGTGACATTTATTTTAGCTGGAGATCTAAAGAACAGCTTTAGGGCTGAGCAGTTACTATATAAATATAAACACTAAGACAAACAGGCAGATTTCCTCTCTATATCATAAAAGCACATGTTGTATTACTGCCAAACTAGCAAGCTTTATATACAAGAGAATGTCTTTTTTTTGTTTTTTCTTTTTTTTTTTTAAAAAAAAAGGCACTGACCTTATGAGCCTCTGGCATTCTCTCTTCTTTGATGAAAAGATGTTTCCTATCTGGACTGCACAGAAAAAAGTTTTATGAATAATTGCTTGGTACACCCATTCCTTAAAGTTGCCATGCTGTACTGGGGTAATCAAGTGCCCCATTCCAACTCAGTTTGATTTATTGGGACAAGCAGAATTATTGATCATAGGAAGAAAAATATAATATTTTTCAGTACTTTGAATGTAAATCAATTTAATTTTAGAATGTGTTTTGAATGAAATTTTGGGTTGGAGGAGTTGTTTGTCTTCTGTATTATGGCAGGGATGTGTTCTTCAACAAATTTATATTTCAGACATTGAGTCCTGTAAACATTACTACTGAATGTTGTGGAAAAACTCTTGATCTCAGTCCTGTTGCTGGATCAGTGTAATTTTTGGACCCTAGCAGAGCCAAACTGAGCTTGAGCAAATTCTGACTGAGGCATGACCTTTTTCTACTGTAGGATTGATTTTATGATTATTGTTTATTAAAATATTAATGTAAGTTTTCAGAAGCACAGTTGGATTTTACTGCAATCCATAGCCATACCAGTATCTTGAAAAGTGGGTAGAGGAGCGTATGTGTTTGACATAAAGTGAGTGGTGATAAGAATAAGGGGAAAGTAGGCTAGGTGCCAAGTCTTTCATGAATCAGTTCAGAGTATACTTCATACAGAGTGGAGGCACTTAGCAAGTTCTTAAAACTCCTAGTCTGGAACATCCCGTATGTGTATGTGTTTCTTATCTAGCTGTAGAATTAGAATTGCTCCGAGCACATTAACTTCACAGGCTTACTGTTACAAATACGTGTAGATACCTTTATATATTATAATATCACAAAATACTAGTCTTATAGGAGAACCCTGAGGGCAGCAAAGCTTGAAAATGAAATAAAAATGGAAAGGCAGCTCTAGAATTGGAAGATCAAAATCAACAGTAACGGGCCTGTAGAGCTCAGAACAGAATTGTTTTACTGCTTTTCCTCAATCTTTTCTTTTTCATCCAGAATGCTTACTGGTGTATGTCTAATGAAAAACTCTACTACTCAGACGTAGTCAACGATGGGAGTCTATATGTGACGGGATGGGCCACTGTACAGTTTCTTTCTTAGGCAGGTTTATTGGTTTATTGGCTCATGACTTACTTGGCTTCTTGCAAGGGGGCAACTGATTTTTAGAAAGGCTGAAGAGCTACGCTCTAGTCATATTTAGATGTGTTCTCTAACAAACAGGCTATCAAATATGAAACAAGATGTTTACCCCATGCCTAGAGACACACATTTCTAAATGGTATCCTGCAGCCAATCTGCTCCATTCCTACATAGATCCTAGGACAACCCTAAGAGGAATGACTGAGTTGTGATACTAAATAGAAAGATTTAACACGTGACCAAATTTCTGTTAGCACCATCCACTAGAAAGGAGCCAATAACTGAGAATTTGCAGTAGTCTCCAACCTGTGGTTCAGGAAACTACTTTTCCATAGGATTCAGTGAGCTGAGCTCAGAACAGTGAAGCAGTATCTGTACAAAAAATTAACTACAGAGCAACCTTGCTTGCCATGCAGACCATAAATCCTACATGCTTATTGGAATAAAAAATTAACAGAAGATTGATTCTGGTGATGTGTGAGTTAAATTGGTACCATTATGTTTTTTTATGATTATAGCACTGATCAAGAATGTAGGACTGCTAGTGCAAGGTAATGAAACTGCAGTTTTACATTGACCCTATCCAGGCGGCAGCCAGCTACAAGGCAAAAATATCATCAGCATTAAATCTTCAGAATTTACCATAGTGATTGGCAAACCAAGTCCTTGATACCACCTGAAAATACAGTTTTGAGGAGTCAACTGAACTGCTGTTTTACCTCAAAAATTTGGGGTTTTTATTTGCACTGTTTAAATTTCAGTGTAGTCAAAGCAGAGGCCTGTGACATCCATCAATTATAAGTTCACTAAGCAGGGTATAATTAATATTAATGTGCCTTGAACCTAAATATAAGCACACTAAAATAGTGTTACTAACAACAGTATATAAGTACTTCATAAGACTGTCATAACATAGCCAGACAAAATGGATAAACGTTTTAAATAAACATATGAGCAATGTGACCACTGTCAAGTGTGAATCATCAAGGACTACATATCAGGTCATATAGTATTCTATACTCACAACTAATTTAGCATAGAGATGTTTTGTAATGAATTAATTTAGTAAATTTTGTTTTAAAATATAATACTCATGTGATGTATCAGTCCTTTACACTTCCATTACAGTGATACCTAATTCCCTGATACATACATTACCTAACTTATATTTGCTTTCAACAAGAATGTCAAGAGACATTTTGTTCCCTGCTTCCTCTTTAAGCCACTTAACTACATTAATCAGTTACCCTTATTTTCACACTGGGCCATTAATGTGAACACAACCTAGAGTTGTGCTTTTTGGCCTGGCCTTCCCATTTCATGATTAGTGGCATTCCCCTTCAGGAACGGCAAATGGATATTTCCTTCCCTTGCAGTAACATGGTTAACTAAAATAATAGGTTCTACCAAAGGCAGAAAAGTGCAACAAAAATTGTAGTCTCTTTTCTGTCCTGCAGTGTGATGACGTTAATAGGAAAGAGAGAAAAAATTGTTAACTAGTAACTCTTCAGTCACAGATCGTCTAGGTCAGGATAGTGTTGCTGCCAGATTTTTTTAAGAAAGGCCACCTTTGAGGAAATGAAGAGCTTTTATTTCTGTTAGTGACAACCGTACATGGTAAGGAAGATTACTGTTTCTTGCCTCTCTGTGTTAGGAGCCATGAACGATCACAAAGCATGAAGGCCAATAAATAGGGAAGTGGCTATTTTGTAAACACTAGGGATGTGGAACGCTCTCCCTCTACAGCTGCAACTATTTGAAAAATGTGTTTAATAAAGTCTCACACATTTTTAAACTGATTAGTATTTTAAGGCACAACTCAAGAGCAAAGGTCCAAATCACTGAGCGTAGTGGGAGGTTGTATGTTCAGCTTCTTAACTAAGTCATCAATCGCTTTAGAAGACTTGTCGGAAGGCTGTATAAAACTAGAACACACTATGTTTTGTGCCTCTTTGTCTTCTTATATATTTGTATGCCTTTGTATATCTCATTACCTGTTACTGAACAGAATGACCATCTTGTCAAACACATTTTACCACATACTTCCTTATGACCATGGTGTATTGACACTTTAAGCTTAGAGTCTGCTGAGTAAGTTTGTTATGCAATATGCAGTAATCTATGTTTTGGAAATGTTGCTTTCCAAGTTCCCAATGTTAAAAAAAAAAAAAAAGGTACACCTAATTAGAGGAGTGGCAGGCAATTTGTTCTTTCTCCTTTGATTTTCCTTACTTACATCTGATATTTTTATGTTATTTGCTCTCTGCTCCCAAAACATGGGGTGTCCTCCCCATACTGCTTATCATCCTTCTTCTTTCTTCAGGTAGATGCCCCACCAACTTGCAGTCCATTGTCATTATCTTTTCCGTTGTCTGACAACTTTTGTCCCTTGTATGCCTTCTGTGTGCAAATACACCTGTCTTTCTGTGGTCACATTGCTCACAGTTAGTAAAATGCTTATAGATTGCAGCTGGCTATGCCATCACAGTGTTGTAAAATACCTATATAGAGTTATTAGCAACGTACACTTATATTTGGGTTCAAAGTTTTCCAATACCAAATGCATCCTACCTAATGCACTTAAAATTTATAGGTGTCACAAGTCTTAGCTTTGGATGCATTCCTGATGCCTTTTCATTCCAAAAGGTATTTAGATGTCTAATACCTGTTGACATATGTATTTTAAAAACATGTCTCTTGTGCTCAGATTTTCCAATATGGCTTCTTTTTTTAAGCACTAAATGATACTACATATTTAGCTAGCTACCCTAGGATTCTTCTGGCCTAACTTTAGCTTAGATTAGATGTCTTATTTTTAGATGACTACTCCCTTATGCTTCATCCATAGTCAACAGAAAGAGAGGCACAACAACAAGTGATTCATCTCTTCCTAAAATAGATGTCTCAAGTAGGTGGGCTTCATCACAAGTAACTACCACTTCAACTGGGAAAAAAAAAATCTAAATTTGATAAAAAAGGACAGAACTATCCATAAAAGGGGATTTATAAGGTTTTCCACCCTTTCCAGAGCGAACCAAAGTATATATAAAATTAGACTATGCGTTATATCATTCTCTATCATTTGACGTGTGCTAATGCTTGATTTTCATTTTTGCACTGAATAAGTCACACATTACGCTATTGCAAGAAGCAGACGAACGATACTGCTTTTTTAGGGCCTATAAAATGGATCCATAATTAACCCTTATAGAGAGTACAGACAACTAGTTTGGTAAAAGGGGAATTACTATCAAACTGATTCAAATTTCACACTAATGCAGAGACTAAAAAAGTTTGATTCATTTGTTGTCTTGCCAGTACCACTGTTATTACTGCTACTGGTATCTTTGATAAACAAAAACGTTTAGAAAAGGTTCTCACTAAATGAGTATCATGAAATGTTGCTAACTTTGCACAGTGGGTGACAGAAAAAGAATATATTAATTAGTATCCAATGTAGCCTAGGACAGATGATTCAGGATGTATCAGGGTGAAAGTATTTATGCTATTACTGTCTTTTAAAACTTGAATAAGAAAAACCTGTAGTTTTTATTATCCTATAATGCAGTTCTGTAGTTCAGCTACTGCATTACAAAACCTGAAGAATTCTAGATTATAGCGCATTTCATATTGCATTCAGCTATCAGCATAGCTTATCAGAAAGAAAAGCAAATATCTCCTAATTTTCCTCTTCGGGGGTGATGGTAAAACTTCAGTTAATTAAACAGTTTCTCTTTTCTTTGTCTGGCTACAGGCCTTTCAGAATATAACATGAATACTTTCTCAGGTGAGAGCAAGTGAGAGATTTTTAGGTATTACTCCGGGAAGATATTACAAGCTGCCATTTCGTATTACACTACTTGTGGTTTCAAACAGGACAGAATTCTTCATTTCTTCGCAACAGTTTGACACGTTTGAGTTTCTGTTCTGTTTTACTTTTTCTGATGGCAAATCCTCAGTGCATGAGAGTATCCACTGAATCTGGTTTGTGAATTGTACAGAACGTAGCAGGCATTTGATGAGTAAGCGTAGTGACTCTTCCCTACCTTCTGGGGTGATAAGAGCCTCTTTAGGATAGCAAGGTGTTCATTCTTGACTCTGATAAGAATTTTAAACTTTTAGCTCATATTGGCATACAGATTTTTATTATAAGCACTAGGGACTGTATGATCAGAGAATAAATTAGAATAACAGGGCGTAAAAGCACAAGGAGGAACGGCAGAAGGCTTTGATGGCACCCAGGCCAGCAGGGCATTAGGAGCACAGCACATCCACAGGCAGCTTCTCAGGACACCCAGATCTGAAAAATAGGAGGGAAACCAAAAAACAAGGGGCAGCCTCTACTTCCTTTCATCCTTGTTCTTCTAAGCATATTTTGTTTTGTCCATCTAAGTCTTCTCTATGACAGTCTCATGAAGATTTTGATTTTGTTTTTCTTTTTTTTTTTTTCAGGACACACTTTTATTTTTGCTTCTGTATTAATTGTTTAAATTCAGATAAGGGTTACACCAATTCCAGATAAACAAAATTAAAAACACATTTAAATATCAATTAAAAGTTATCAATTTCATGCCAATGTTAGTAAGTATATTGCCTATGACTTTTCAGGAATTAATAATGACCAAATGATATGCCTTAGGTCTGTACAATTACAATTCAAATTCTGTGGTTAAAATATGTGACCAAGTTGAAAGTCCTGAAGGCAGTTTTAAAAGAATACAATTGCATTAGAATTTTTCACAATTTCTTATTGTCATTGCAATGCATGCTGTCAAATATGTCTTTTTATCTCCATTGAAAAGAACTGGCACTATGAACACTATGTACACAGAGCTGACAAGTACAGATTCAACCTTGTCTTTTTGTTCAGGGCAAAAGCATATGGTGGAATGAACGTGGTGGGTTGAAGTGTATAAATCCTGTTTCATTTAAATTCAGTGTGTGAAGTGCCAAATGCCAAATTACTAATGGCTTACTTGTCAGTCACGTGAATATTCATTCTCTTTGGAAAACAAGGGTAGTGTCCAGTGTTGAGAAATAATGGTATGTCACAGAAGTGGACAATGTATGAAAAGTCAAGTAGTTTACTTTCGTATTAGGTTGTGCACCTACTGTTGTAGAACCTGTTGATTCCAATCCAGGTTCCTGCCGTAATCGGGCTGCAAATAAATTTGGGACAGTCTCTAAGACAAATACTTGGAAGGCACTGGAAGAGTATAACCAAGTAAGTATGCAGCTAAAGGGGTCTGAATTAAACTGGAGGTATCAGATCTCTCTCCCTGCCACCTGCTTACCTTTTAGGTGCTGAGAGTACCAAACGGACATTGTAATAGATATTAACTTCTTCCTCAAACCTCGGGAAGTTTAATACAGGGTTTCTAGGCTCCTATTTGAGTAAGAAGATATTCCATGAAAAAGGGTGGCGTAGATGGGATTGAGAAGAGATTGATCTACAGGCAATAGAGTGAAGTGGAGAGATGGACAAATTCAGGTTATAAAAGAAGATAACTAGGTATGGGTCAAGTCTTTAAGCTGATTTTTATACTCAGATCTCATGAAGAAGTATGAGAAGCAAAGATGATAAAAAGTTCATTGTTTCTGACCAGAGTGTGATCCCTTTGGTGGCTCTTCTTCTGTCTTTTCTCCAGATGTTTCATATGAGGAGTCTGTTATGTTCTATCTAGTTTCTCATAAATATATCAATTTCACAGTTCTTGTTAGAGCTGATGGGGGCTAACCATCTTGTGTTTCTTGAACTGATGAGAGCCCATAATCTCTTCTTAGCTAGTATATAATATCAAATGAATACCTGTATATTGGAGTAATCCAAACACAGCTCATGTTCTTAAACAGATTTTAAGTGACTCAACTAGAACAGTGTGTTTTATGTGACTTTCAGAGAGAAAACAAGCCACAGTCTTTTTTTGATTTCATATTCTGGTAATTATGTTTTCTTGCTGTGATTTGTTCATGGAAAGGACCTTAGTCTTCACCCATATAAGACGTAAAAGGTTCTACTGGTTTACAAACATTTCTTTAGTGCCTACACAATTTGGCTAGTATGCTAGGTCCAATATAATTAGAATGCAACAAATTAATGTAATAGTGGTAAAACCAGTGCTGTATACATCCTTATATCACTAGTTCAGTTTACTTTATTTTAACTGTGAAAGCAGTTACCAAATTTCTTGATTAGCAGCCAGATTGAAACAGTTGATTAGGCTTTCTGCTAATTTAATTGTATGACATATTGAATCAAAGTAAAGACTTTCAGCTTACATTTACATTTTGACATCTGAACAGATCAAAACATAAAATAAAAAGTTCTCTGCTATTCAGTCATTAAGTAAATGTTCTTACTGATTTGATTTTCTCATTAAAAAAAAAAAAAACAAACCCAAAAGAAACAAAAAACTTAATGAAACTATTACATACAGTTACCATGACAACAAAAGTTGCTGAAACCACAGGAGTCTGTTGTAGAATCTTTTAAATATATATTTTTTAATTCTAGCCAAGACTCCTTACATATCAATTTTAATATAAAGACATTATTCTCTCTCCAGTACTGCATCAAGAATAATAAACTGAGATTTACCGTTAGTGTATATTGAACAACTGAGCATACTAAGCAAATTAAAAAAAAAAAAAAAAGAATGAAAACAAGCTACCTTATCACAACTTCACAGCAACTGTTGGCTGTCTTACTTAGTCAACAGTTCTAAAATAACCCAGCTACTCTCTATAAAAACAAGAATTGGCATGCTACTTGACAGGCGTTGGAAATCTAGGCCTCATTCAGGCCCCAAACCACTGACACATATTACATTTCTGAATCACTGTTTCTAAAATCCATAGAGTGCCATGGTATAGCATTTAACATAGTGGTGTCTCTTTAGCATACAACAATCTTAGTGAACTTAGTCTGCATATGAGCTTCAGTATGAGTCTCTGTATTGAATTTAGGTCAAATTTTACTTCTCATAATGATTGAAATTGTGGAGCTGCATAATCCACAGGGTGGATATACCTGGATATACCAGGCAGAAGTCCTGCTCGAACTTCAGAGGGGAGCGAGGGACTCCTGTGAAAATTTTTACTTAAAAAATGAAAGGATTACAGGCTCTGCCCCACTGGTAAGAATAGATATTTGGCATGCAGATACAGACTGCATGCTCTAGTTCCAGGTTTTGGATAAGTTGGGCATAGAGCAATGAAATGTGGGTACCACTGGGTGTTAAGAAATGAACAATAGTTTGCTCTTGAGATACCACCTTTTGAAACCTATTTCAGGAAAACTGTTACTTTAATTTAAAAGTTCTGTGGGTTTTTTTGTGATAGTCTTTTTCAGTTTCCATCTGTAAATCTTGATACTAGGTATAATCCTGTCAGTAATTTTTAATATAATTGACAAATATATTTAATAAATGTTTTTCATAGTCTGAGATATCTTCTGGCATACAAAGGCGATATCAGGTAATGGAAAAATAGTGTTAATCACTTACTAATCACAAGAATAGGGCTTTTGTTTTTTCCCTTTTGTTTTTTAAGAAAAAAATATAGTGAAGCCATCAAAAAGTGTATTTTGGTAAGCTTGAAACCTCATTTGTTTTTACCAAAACTTTTGGCAAGAAATTTGCCAAATCCTGTTCTTCACTATTTTTATAGTAACAAATATCTCTCCTATCAGGCTGAGCAACTCTAACAATAAACAAATGTATTCAGTCCAGGAAAATTTGATATGTTGCCTCAGTTTATCTAAGTCATTGAAGTTTGGGAAACTGAGAAGAAGATTCTGATTTTGGTTTATTTCTTACAACAAATAGTTACAGTACAGATGAATTTCAGATATGCACACTAAGTGTCAAGATTAGAAATATTCATGAAATGACAGGTATCACAGATGAAGATTTGGTTACATGACAGCTCATGCATTTGAGAAAAAGGGAAAGGAAGAAAGGAAATACTCCCTTGCACCATCAAAGCATGGGTAATGTTGTCCTTCATATGCTAGACTGCCTATCTGTCAAGTTTAGAGGTTGAAATATGAACTGAGCTAGATGATCTACTAAAGTTTCTTCCAAACTTATTTTCTATGACTGATCTGCTTTAAAATTTTCTTTCTGAGCTGTTTATTTAACACTTTTCTGTAACTGTTCTACATATCTTCTTTTTTATTCCCTCCGACACTCCAAAGGAGAAAAATCAATCTATTCAAATAACAAGTAAAATTACCACCTATTCAAGTTAAAGTGGATTTAAACTTAAGTTAAGCAACAGGATTTTGCCCTTCTTCAGCTGAGAACAAGACACAGTTGAAAAGTTCATTATGAAGTTGTCATATCAATGATGTCCTTGTTCCATGTATATTTTAAAAGCCAGAAAGACAAAACTTCTGCCAACATAATTCCATCAGAAAATCACTTTAAGACTTTTTATCCTCCACCTACACCTCTAAGAGAATGAATCTTTCTTTACCGAAGAGGGCTTGTTCTACTCAGTAATATTATCTTTGTCCCCAGGGTAGTCTCTGACTTTCAGAGCCTGACAGCTTCATCAAAGTTTTCAAATTGCATTTTTTCTCTGTTTCAAAGGAGAAGATTTTTGCTAACCTCTGACTGGAATCAGGTCACCAGCAGTTCTCAGCCACTGAGCCCTGATGCTGATGAAGTTTTCATGCTGATACTTTCACACCGGTATTTTGTACTGTCCTCATTTTTAAACCATATCCATTACAATAGATGGAGGTGTTTGAGTCAGAATGATCACGTAGGCTTGGGTGGGATAAAAATGACAGTAATTTGGTTAAATAATAGTATTTGGATAATTCACTGTTGCAAATAATGTGCTAATACATGGAAAGATGTTACTGCTACTTTAAGGAGCATATACGATAACTTCTGATTCCTTTGTGTGTGTGTGTGTGTGTGTGTATGGAAATCACAACAATATGACTAAGCCTTTCAGTGAATTTTAGCTGCTTATGTTCTACTGCATAGACAAAATATTAAAAGATATGACTGAAATAAAACTGCAGTTTTTCAAAATCATGGAAATTTGACTAACTTGCACACTGTGGCTGTTTTGCCTTGCCCAGGTACACTAAGAGAGATCTGGTGCAATTAAAGATATGTAGTGGGTTTTTTTCATGACTAAAAATTGTGCAGGACACCCGTGCCAGAAATGAACTTGATTCAAACCAGAACCCATAGTCCAGAACTTAGAACTGTTGTTGTCTTGGAGCTTAACATTACTGGGGTAAAACAGAACAGGAGCAGAAACACAATGTCATACCATCAGCAAGATTGTTCACAATTGCAGCCCACATACATGACAGGTGATTTGTGCTAGACAAGTTACACATCATTAAAAAGGTTCAAAACAAACTATTACAATAAAACCAGACCGTCTTTCGTTCATGAAGAGTGTAGTTCTTTGTATTTTTTTTTTATTTCAAACCTCTCCCTTCACAAGTGTTTAAAAGCTATTGTTTTCTGTCACATCTGCATGCACACTTAAGTAACACTGAATGCACAAATCTGATCACTTTTCATTTGACCTTTTTCCATATTGAGCATCATTTTAACAACTTGCATGTGAAAAATACTGAAAAGTAAGTACACACGTTTGCAATACAAAACTGTATGCTCAAAATAGGAGTCAAATTTTTGAAAATAAAACTTCTCTCCCTGGCATTTGTAATAATCTTCTTCACCTATCAATCATAATCTATAAATTCATTTTTGTAATTCCTTTCTTCATTTCCTTCTTTGCCATCATATTAAAGTTCTCATTCTCACCTCCAAAGCTCTGCAGAACATTATGTGACCTTATATCTCAAATCTCAGTACATCCCTCCTCATTTGTTTGTGCTGTTGTGGTTGCTGGTGTCACTACTTCTTAATTTTATTCTCCTATTCTCATTTTCAGGCTTTCTGCCATGCAGTCCTATGTATAGAAAACAATTAATAAAATTCAGTCTTCCCACAGAGACCCAAACTCTACTCTATGTCAAACACAAGTTTTCTACATATGGACATTTTATAAGAGAAATAAGAAAGAGAATTCTTAATTTTCAAGTCCAAGTTGACAAATGTCTCAGTATGTTCACATTTTATTTCTTTTTTGTCTTTTAGGCTGAAAATTGTCTGGGCAAAACCTAGTAATACATACTTTAGTGCACATATGTACCAATAGGAAGTTAAATTTCCACAGGTGAAAAATAAGGTGTTTTCACCAAAATGTGAAAACCAATCATTTTCTGTGTTTTATTAATACAGCATCTGGTGTGCTTGGGTTTTCACCCCAGGGAGAACAGTCATTCCACATCATTGACTCATTCTCTGAGGTGACCGATTACGAAATGTAGTTTTAAAAGCAGAGACCTTTACATTGTATTTTAATGTGGGAAAATATGACCATGTCAGACTGGATGGCTAACAAAGTGCAGAATGGTCACACTTAGGTTATCAGTTCTAATGTAAGGCAGCTACTGGTGATTAAGCATAGGTGTAACCAAGTGACCACCAGATGGACGGTATAAAACTATTTGCATTTCAACCTAGATGTTAACTGACAGGCGTCCACTTCACAAAAAACCTGCCACTGAATTTGCCAACAGCTGGCAACTGGTAGTCTCAGAAGAGAGACCAAGGCTGAAAAGAGAAGCCCAAAAAGCATTATAATTTTTTCATCAGCAATGCAGTGCTTCAGTCAGCACTGAAATATAGTTTAGGACTCCAGAGCCCCTTATACATATTCGATGTAGAAGCACATTATTTTTGTCTCTGGATCTACAGGTTAGTCCTGATTGCACAACTGACCATAGTTTTGTAGTGTGGCTGCAGGTACAAATCACATGCTTATTCTTATGTTAAACATATCATTTAGATGCCTAAATTAGGAAATTAATCTACATAGGTAATCTCTGTAGTGAGTAAAAGGGATAAACTCTTCTGAACAAAAGTTAGGACCTGACTTTCTCTTGGCTGCAGAGGGAACCTACAGAGCTTAACAGGCTAATATAGACTCACTAAATTAGGAGTGTAAAATTAGAGCCTCCTATTTTCCACCAGAATGACTATTTTAATTAATAAAGTTAATAGCTAATTTATTTTCATATTTCCTTAGAGCCAGATCCTACTGAATATAAGGACATTCAGTCTGATAACAGTGTGTCAGAAAGACTTTACATTGGTACCTCTAGACTGTGAGTGGTAGCTTGTATAACATTGGTACAATTGTCCCTTATGAATGTTTCAGGGTTATAGGGGAGTGGAAAAGTTGGGATGAAATTGGGTTAAGACTCAACAGGAGGTATCAATTATGTTTGCCAACAGTGTCTGTTCATAAGTTGAATAAAGTTGACCAGTTTATTTGAGTTGTGTATTGTTTAGGTGGCCACAAGTCAGACATAGCAGAACAAGAACTGTCCTTCTCCTCTTTTGCAGAGATAATAACCTCTACTTCCACATAATTGATTTGATAATATGCATCACAATACAAAATGCCTATATATAATGAAACAAATGCTAAATCACTTTACTTCCTTACTCCTCATGCTTTCCAGAAGATCTCAAGTACCAATCGATCGTCTGAATCACCAGGTGGCTTTTTCCTTTGTAGCACTAACTCAATAACATGAAATGGGCTCAGTGATCTGTAACAGTACTGATACTACTCATCTGCAAATACAAACTACCTCATTAGTAACAATGAAATCAAGACTAAAATCAAGTTTTGTACATATTCTGCACCCAGTCCTTTATGGTTGGGTACGTTGGTTGATTTCAGTTATTAGAAGTAATTTAAATTGTCCCTGTGGAAGTTTACATACTTTGGAAAGCTTGTAGAAGTTACATACCTTCACAAGCCATTGGCGTATTAGACTCCAGTTTATACCTGACCAAGTTAGCATCAGACTAGGGAGCATTAGACTAGCAGAGCAGACTCAGAAGTGAGAGAAGGACAGCGCTGCAGCCTGCTGGTTCCTACTTCTGTAAGTCCGGCAGAAAGTGGAGGGCGCAGGCATAGGAGGAAGTTATGAGGATGATCTCTGCATGATGATAGGATCTGTTTCTGGCAATCAGGCTGCTGAAAACATCTGGACCGCTAAGTACCGCTAGGTATGCAAAACTGACAGTTTCTTATACATACCGTCCTTTCTGGTAACTCCCTGGAGTTACTCCCTGTAAAAAAAACATTGAAAAGAATCAATGTCTTCTCTACTTCTCTTTTATGAACCAGTTTCATTATCTGTTTCATGAGGAGGCCATTTTCAGTACATCTCACCTCTCATAATCTCCCCACAGTCCTGGGAACCAACAAGGAAAGGGAAGTCCAGACTTTGTGGCTGTGCTTAGCTGTGCACACAGTTGCAAGAGACAAGGTTTGTGTTCATACAGACTTGTTCTCAGATTTTTATTTACTTTGAGGAAAAAATAGAGAAATTGCCTGAAGAAATTATGCCAATTGTGTGATCAGACAAACAAAATTGATACAGAAGCCTCCTTCAATAAGGATTAAGATCTTTTCTGCAAGGATATTAGGGTTTTTTTGTGGTTGTACATAACATTCCCTTGGGTATGGAATGCAAAGAAAGAGGAATGATCTCAGTCAGATAGCCTCTGCATAGAAAAGCACTCTGGGGTGGAAAAAAAACCTCTTTCCACACAAACTTTTGTGTTGAAATCATATTTTGACTGCTTCATTCATTAGATGTTGCACTGTTTCAAGGTTGCCAGGGAAAACCGTACCACCAGAGGATTCTAGTATATCCTTAATATCCCAAGGGCAATCTCACATGGTATCACTCATGTTTTTCTGGAAGATGACATCTATTGCTGTGGTGTTTTTAATAATTCCCAGAGGTGAAAGTGGATGACAGAATCATTCATTCAAACTGTCAGAAGGAGAAAATTCAACACGTTTATGATAAGTGGATGAGAACTTTCTTGTCTGTTTTCCTGTTGACATTTGGTTAATTTGATAATTTCTACCATACAGCCATTGGTGGGATCAAATCATAACATTATCTGCATTGTCCTCCTGTGCCTAACGCTGTGTCCAGTTAAGGAGTTTTGATTTACAGGGCTTTTTACAGGACATTTTATTCCAGTTTCTCAGTCTTCATGTTATCAAAAGTTCAGCTTCAGATTCATCTGAAATATACCTCTAATGTTCTAATGCCCTGGAGCTAAGAAATCTGGCAATTTTTTAAGTCAAAATTGTGGATTTCGGGATTGCTAGCCTACTACAATCACGAGCGCTGGTGAGAGATTAGGTTAGGCTAGGTGGAATAATAGATTCACTGAATATAAATTAGGTTTATGTTGTAAAAATTTTACATGTCTGCAGGATGAGCATCTCATATTTTTAAATTATAAATGGTGCCATCTTTCATCTTATATTTGTATTACATTATTTGCTGTGCTGGTTTTGGTTGGGATAGAGTTATTTTTCTTCACAGTAGCTGGTATGGGGCTGTGTTTTGGATTCGTGCTGGAAACAGTGTTGATAACACAGGGATGTTTTCGTTACTGCTGAGCAGTGCTTACACAGAGTCAAGGCCTTTTCTGCTCCTCACCCCACCCCACCAGCGAGTAGGCTGGGCGTGCACAAGAACCTGGGAGGGGACACAACACGGACAGCTGACCCCAACTGACCAAAGGGATATTCCATACGATATGACGTCATGCTCAGCACATAAAGCTGGGGGAAGAAGAAGGACAGGGGGACGTTTGAAGTGATGGCGTTTGTCTTCCCAAGTCACCGACACGCGTGATGGAGCCCTGCTTTCCTGGAGATGGCTGAACACCTGCCTGCGATGGGAAGTGGTGAATGAATTCCTTGTTTTGCTTTGCTTGTGTGCGCGGCTTTTGCTTTCCCTATTAAACTGTCTTTATCTCAACCCACGAGTTTTCTCACTTTTACTTTTCTGATTCTCTCCCCCATCCCACCGGGAGGGAGTAAGCGAGCAGCTGGGTGGGGCTCAGTTGCTGGCTGGGGTTAAACCATGACATTTGCTTTGGTTTTTTTTCTCTCTTTTCCCCCTGCATTCTGTTGAACAAAGATCTGATCAGTCAATTTGTTTTTATTTCTTTTGTGATTACTGTTACTGCCGATACTAAAAGACTCAGTTGTTATTACTGAAGTCAACTCCTTCTTATTCTTTGTTTTATTTTATCCATGAGTTATTTCCTAGCTAACAGTCAATAAACAGTTTGGGGAATGGACTATTGTTCTCAACCAATTTGTATATAATCCTATACAACAGGCCTAGAATTGATTGTGACCCCTAGTATTACTGCGATGGGAATATTAGCATATTTAACATTTGTAGAGCTGTAGGAAAAGCTGATTTTTTTTCTGGCTTGCTGGCTGAACAAACCAAACAAAAAAAAAAAAGGGGGCGGGAGAGGTTTCAGGACAATGTAACCTGAGACTGAATGCTTCTTGTTTAACTTTAACCTTCTAAAAATTCATCCAGCTTTTATGAACATCTATAGAAAGATGAAAAATATTTAGAGATAAGTCTCTCACTCTTGCTCCCTTTTCAGTAGCTTCAGGGCTAGACATAAAAGGA
Source organism: Calonectris borealis (assembly GCF_964195595.1). Lineage (NCBI taxonomy): Eukaryota > Metazoa > Chordata > Aves > Procellariiformes > Procellariidae > Calonectris > Calonectris borealis. The sequence goes on along the minus strand of NC_134316.1, from coordinate 49,232,779 downwards.
AGTGTTCCTAGAGATGCAGATAGACCAGATATTATTATTTAAACAGTATTTATTTATTTGGCCAAAGTTAAATGCAATGAATCCCTCTTTAAATGCTTACCTTATAGGGTGTAGACATAGTCAAAAACTGTAAATTTCTGAATAAAAAACTGTTTAATTTAAAAAACTGAAGTTGAAAAACAGCTTTATTTTCTGGCCAAACTAATTTGATAAAAAACCTGAATTCATACTTTATGTGAACCTGATAAAAATTTCACATGAAAAGTTGATCAAACTCTAGTTCTTATTATAGTTATTGTATTATTCCAAGTCTTCATTTTGTTATAGCTGATTAATTGATTCTTTCAAAATAACATTCTATTTGCTCATATATCATTATCCTCATGACACTTGCATAATAGAGTCCAAGTATTTATATATGTGTGTCAGACTACTGTAGAGACAGGGATAGTATTTGGAATGAACAATGTGTATGTCTGGTATAGTGTTGAATTTTCAAGACAGTTTTATCCAGCACTGCTCACAAGTATGTGAGCTATGTGTTGCTGAACAACAGGGCTCTTATTTATGTCTGTCTTCTAGCATTATTGACCAGAGAGGAGAGAGAGCTTATATGTCTTCAAACGCATCTGGAGAAAAGTAGTGCTGGTGTCTAAGTCCATCTATGGGCACTTTGAGCTATCAAAGCACCGCATTCTTATTTGAAAGTCCATTTCTACCTATAACAGTAACTGGACCAGAGGGATTTACGTGCTGATCACCAGTATGGCAATACTTTCAACATGAGGGCTTTTCAAGCTCTAAGTACAAGACCCAATAGAGCAGACATGGCTTCCCCAAGATCACTAACTCCTAAAATACAAAGTCTTCTGCAAGACTGCTGATACAGGGATGCCCAAGGTAAAAGGGAGAAAGTAAAATCAACTTTCAAGTGCACAGCCCTATCCTCTGCCATACCCAAGAATGATGGAAAGAGTTGGCATCATTGCTTTTCTAGTGACATCTACCTCTGCCTCCAAAATAGTAGCACAAAGTCTGGGAGGAAAACATGAAGAGATCAGAAGCAGTACAAATGATGGTGAACAGATGAACACATGGTACCTATGCAATTTTCTCTATACTTTGTAGTTGTTGTGACCAATAGCAGCTACCATAATTTGGACAGCTTGGACAATCATCCAGACCAGACACAGCAACTTCAAGGCCAGCTTAGTGCTTTTGGCATTGAAATACAGTAGAGGAACCGGACGGTTTTCTTTAAAGTACTCAGTGAACTAGTGCCTGAGCACTTTAAAGATTCCTTTTGTGTCAGAAAATACTACAATAATAGAGATGGCAAAATTGACAGTACTTAAGGCAAACTTTTAGGATCTGGAAGAAGGCATTTTCCCATAAGGACATGTGCTTACACATCTCACATTAGTCTTTGAAGGAGAAACATATCAATAATTAGATTACAGTGCTCTGGACTGGTCTCTCATGGAAACATCAGCAGAGTTTCTGAGCTTTGGGCACTAATCTTTCTGGAAAACTACCTCCCTTTTAGTATTTAGGTGGTTAGGTCTATCGTGAGAGGTGACTAAGCACTAAGGAACATAACAGCTTAAGCAAATTAGCTTGTGACAGCTCCTCATTACTTTTTTCCTTCTACATTGTCCGAGCACAGTGTAAACTGCATGAATAGGTTTAATCACACTCTTCTGCTCCCTGAGGTTGCTGGTGGCCACGTGGCAGTGAACATGAGGACTTTACCACACAGGCACAAAAAAAGAGCAAACAAGTGTCTTGAGAAAATTCTGCATTAAATGATTCATACCTCATGAACAGTTGCATTCCAAGTTCACAACAGAAACAGCACACTAATGATATTTTTTTATTTTCTTAAAGGGTTTGGGATATACACTGAACAGTGACACTATCAATAGAATCCAGGGAAGGTACTTGCATCGGAGCCAGCTTAACTGGCTTTCTTAAAGGTGGCTCACTAAAGGTGAGGGTGTCTAAAGGGGAAGGTTCTCTCATGAGGCCTGAATCACACTGCCAGCAGAATTGCTCTCAGCAGTACCAGGGCTCATGATACAAACCCAAATGTTTATTTACATTTTATTCTTGTTAACTATGAAAAAAATGTTAAAATAATCATAGAATCATAGAATCATTAAGGTTGGAAAAGACCTCTAAGATCATCGAGTCCAACCATCAACCCAACACCACCATGCCCACTACACCCTGTCCCTAAGCGCCTCATCTACACGTCTTTTAAATACTTCCAGCCATGGTGACTCCACCACCTCCCTGGGCAGCCTGTTCCAAGGCCTGATCACTCTTTCAGTAAAGAAATTTCTCCTAATGTCCAATCTAAACCTCCCTTGGCGCAACTTGAGGCCATTTCCTCTCGTCCTATCGCTTGTTACTTGGGAGAAGAGACCAACACCCACCTCACTACAACCTCCTTTCAGGTAGTTGTAGAGTGCGATGAGGTCTCCCCTCAGCCTCCTCCTCTCCAGACTAAACAAACTCAGTTCCCTCAGCCGCTCCTCACCAGACTTGTGCTCCAGAGTCTTCACCAGCTTCGTTGCCCTTCTCTGGACATGCTCCAGCACCTCCATGTCCTTCTTGTAGTGAGGGGCCCAAAACTGAACACACGATTCGAGGTGCGGCCTCACCAGTGCCGAGTACAGGGGCACGATCACCTCCCTGCTCCTGCTGGCCACATTAGTTCTGATATAGGCCAGGATGCCGTTGGCCTTCTTGGCCACCTGAGCACACTGCCGGCTCATGTTCAGCCGGCTGTCAACCAGCACCCCCAGGTCCTTTTCCTCCGGGCAGCTTTCCAGCCACTCTTCCCCAAGCCTGTAGCGTTGCATGGGGTTGTGGGTGACCCAAGTGCAGGACCTGGCACTTGGTCTTGTTGAACCTCATACACCTGGCCTCGGCCCATCGATCCAGCCTGTCCAGGTCCCTCAGCAGAGCCTTCCCACCCTCGAGCAGATCAATCTTTTTTTAAAGGAAACAAAATACCACAACATATGAAGTATCTAAATAATAAAATACTAATTATCATAGTGATAAGGAATAGAGAAGCTTGAAAAACAATATAATTAAGGAAGTGTGTATGCACTACATCAAAGGCATTTGGAGAATAGTTACTCAATCATAAACATGTGTGATCAGATGTTTCTGTAACACATAATTATGAGCAGTGCATACAGATTTCTTCACAAATTTACTTCTAATAATGGAGGTTGGCTCTAAAGATTGCAGAAGTGAGCAGCTGAGCATTTTATACCATGATAGAGAGAAATTCAGGCAAATGATATAAGTATAAAGTGGTAGTGTTGTCACCAAAAGTATTTTGGCCAGCTGGTTACTGCCTCATTGGTTAAAAAACCCCTTATGACTTGCTATATCCCATATGCATTAAGATTAGTTAAATTATCGAAGCATAAATACTTGCTTGGTTCATATGTTCCAAGTTAGCCCTTAAATAATTAAATAGACAAAAGTAACGACAAGAAAATAAAATGGGAAAAGGAGATTCCTTATGTATGGAAATTGCCATCAACTATTCTTTCATTTTCACTGTCTGGGCGGTTTGAAAGAAACAGACAAGAGAAACCTTATGAGCTACAATTTAAGCACAAAAAAACATTTTTATATCTGCCTGCATAGTTTGAAAGGACAAGTCAAAGTATACACTGCTGACCTGAATGGGAGCCATAGCAGTAATTTAAAGGAAAGTCAGCATCCTGAATCACGTGGCTATGAATCATGTGAGCCAGTTCGATGTCACTGCATTTTGACTCTGTCATTGCTCAGGTACATGCTAGAGCAGAATAAAGCTGGCACATTAAACTCACAAGGTCTTTGAAGACTCTCAAAAGCAAATTTGAAGAGTTTGGTGCATTTTCTCTTTCTCTTGCCAAGGATCTCTCCTTCCAATTTTTTTAGCTGCACAGCCAGATCCCAGAACACACAATCCAGCTTGGTTCCAAAGTAAATGTTGTATTTTCAAAGAGGTTGATTTCATAGCCTGCAGAAAACTAGTTAAGGAACTGACACTCTTTCTATTATATGTAATATTCACTATACGGTGAACTTGAAGCCAATTTCAGCTTTCTCTCCAGTAGAGGTCAACATCCCATCTTGGTTACTTTGGTGTCATGTTGAAGACAATTACAGTTATGCTACATTTTATTTAAATTGGTATTTCCAACATCAGAATTTGATCCTAATATCTTCTGTGTAGGAATTATTTAAGCAGGAAGACTTCATAAGATGAATGAAAATTCCTATATGAGTGAGGACTTGATCATGTAAATAAGAGGTTTAAGATAAAGCCCCGAAACTGTAACCACCCAAACTGGCCTTCCAGAAATAAATATTTTGTAATTGATGACCTTCCTAAATTTAGAGGACTTTTTTCTATCTTTCAATAAAGTAATCTCCAATGCTCTAATGAGTAAAGTATAACAAATGACATTTTGGTTGCCATAGTGATATATTTTTTCTTATATGTTCCCAGGCTGAATGCCTTTTTCTTTTCCTCTTGCTTTGTTTTAGCAGGATAAAGGCCATAGCTATAATAAATGCAACTTCACTTTTCTTTATTATAAATAAATGTAAGAAAAAGGATATATGCTCTAATAATAGAATATGTTTGTACTTAATTACTGGGTGCCATTATTTTGAAGGCGTAATGTTGCTGACAAACATAGTGGCTCCCTGCTCCACAGAGTAATTAATAGTGTTGTTTGTTGTACTATAAGTTTCTCTCTTTTGTCAGACACAATTTGTTAAGTAAATTAGATACTGAAATGCATATGGGCTTAAAAGATAGTGAATAATAAAGTATTAGCAAGGATTTAATGATACTGAAATAGCTGGAGAGAAAAGTAGTATTCTGATGCAAACAGTTTCCATGGTAATGACTTAAAGCTTTCAATACTGCAGGGAAAAAAAATCATAATTTAAAACCTGTATGCTTGTATATATATTTTTAAAACAGGAATGCATCAGGCATACCAGTACTCCATTTCAGACAGAATCTTTCATCTTAGAATTCACTGCAATTCAAAGTACCATCAGTGGACAGACATTTCTGTCACAGAAGATCTGTCACCTCTGCAAGAACCAATGTGTTTTTGCTCCTCAGCGGAGCTGAGATTGTTTTACTAAATTTTTATATTTAAAAAAATCCACTGTAAGAATTCATTCTGTCTATATTAAGCCTAACTACATGTAATCATCTAGCTATAAACAGGTGAATCGTTTCTTCACAGGTTTGCTGTCTAAATTTATTAGCCCATCAAACCACGACTGAGAGTCATGTGAAATACTTCTGTATCACTGAAATTTGGTCCTCTTGAGGTACTTCTCAATACGTCAAATCAATATAGAATAACTAATAATAAAAAAGACAAAAATTATATACTTCAGATTCCCAAATTAGGTCTTTAAATTTCTCTTTCAAACAATAGAAAATGAGCATTTGCATTGTTACTGTTTTTGAGAATAAGCACCCTCTTGACAAATTTTCTTGCCCATGTATGGCAAATTAATTTAAAAGTTTAAAAACAAAATTTATAAGTTTCAGTTTACAAATGGTTCTTTCAGTTTATAAGGACTGTAAACATACTCTTTACACCTTTGCTATCCCAAGTATATCTTTAATTTTCATGTCAAAAAGTTTGTTGTTTCAGCATTTGGATAAGAGGTAGTACAGCATGTTAATTTAGAAGATATTGACTATAAAGACTAGGAATATTCCAGCTGAAATTTTGCTTACCAAAGGCTATATGAAGATAGACACTGTTCTTTTGACTAGAGACAGAAAATCCCACCTAATGGCTTCGAAAAACACACGTGTTCTCTCGGATTTTTACACGCTCCTGTATTCCTTATATGAAGTGGATCGCAACGCTTCATTCCATTACTTTGTGGCTTATCTTTGAAGAAGAAAGCCATCCAGAATATTAAGTTTCTCTGGGGAATCTCTAATTATTTAGCTGAAAAAGTGGTAATGCTCCTTATAGTTATACGCTCATACAAATAAGAGAAAGCATCTAAAATCCTCAATTATCTATTTTCTTTTGTCAGTAAATGTATTTTTAATCTTTTCTATTTAAAAAAAAAATGTGGATGAAGTTGTTCTAAGACTGCCCCAAGATCAACTATCTACCACCACAATACAATCCTCACAGTGGAATAGAAACATCACAAATGAAAAATTAAATTACAGTTTATAGACCTGGATTAGAATGGGGTTTACATTATGATCTGACCTGAAATTAAATACCTGTGAGGTTCTATAGATTGGAGATCAAGGAAAACTATTTTTCCTAAATGATATTTTTCAAATACTTTTCAAATGATAGAAACAGGTAGAACTGCGAATACGATTTTGAACAAGTAAATTGTTCATTCATTTTGGTTGATGATAGTTGTATTAGAATTCTATATTCTAAAAATATAGCAATGTAGAATTAGGGGGTGGGGGCAGGGGTTCTAATCTCCAAATCAAAAACAGAGGTTCAAATTTGCATTGAAATTATATTTTGGATTATTGACAGAGAGATCAGGAGTCAGAAAGAATTAGACTGAGCTCAGCCATGCTGTAATTAAAATTTGTCATTGATACAACTATACGATGTGGTTCAGCATAAATTGTCTAGTACCTATATATTACAGAAATTTTATTTTCATATGAAGAATCACCTTTGAGAAAATGGATTATTTAATTCATGTATGACAGCATTAAACCATCTCTTACGCCTTTTTAAAATGGATGAAATGGATCACTTTCTTTTGCATGCAGCTGAATTGCTGAAAGGGATCTCGGTGTGCAGAGGTTAAAGAACAGAGAGAGAAAAGGACTCTAACATGTTTGTCATTTTGTTATGGGAATCCTCCTGCTCTAGCCCCGCCTGTAATGTTCAGTTTTACTGCTTTTTGAGTCCTAGCTTAATGAACAAAAGTACATAACAGAGAATAAAAAGCATGTGTATTACCTTTTACAAAGATCTCTCGATTATTCCCTAGGATGGCTTCTAAGCTTTGTTTGCAAGTATTTACTGCAAGTGCTATATTGCCACAGTACCAAAATGCTCCATTGTAGATCAGTGTCTTTCATGTATGCTATAAGGAAGTCTCACCAACACAGAATTCAGCCGTATAGCCAGGTTTGTACAGAAATAAGGAAAATAATCAAAATTTGCAGACAAACTCTCTGATAATTGCCAAGGACAAAAGGATCACAGCTGTTTTGACGCCTATTTAACATGTGAATGTATGAAGGCATAATTCAAGTACAGGCTTATTTTTTTTAAATGCCCTTTTATGCTTACAATTTAGAGTGGGACTAGAGAGGTTATTGGGGAATGAGCTGATTTCTGCCAGGAAATTCAGAAGAGAAGATCTGAGCATCTAGATTATTAACAGCAAACAGATTCCTTTCTTCCTTCACATATTCTTGTAATTCTGTTCATCTATTCCACATACATCTTTTTTGCAACAATGAAATTATCTACCACTGACTGAACCCATCAAATGTCAGGTGCTGCTTTATATTTCAGTCGCTCAACTAGGAGGAATAGAAGCAAGTGTTCATATGTGCTGACTTTAGGCAACCACCGTAGCCCACTAGTGTGTAAAGCTGGGTTGGGTGAATATTCCTCCCTCATGATCCTTCAAGGCAGCTTAGTGGTAATAAAATGTACCAGAAGCAGATAACTCTGTCTTGGTTCATCTAGAAGAAAAGGTTTCTCTTTAGGGCAGGTTTTAAATTTGTCTGCATGAAATGAGACACAATTTTAGTGGAATAAGGATTGAAAAAAAGATTAAAATGGAGCTGAAAAGTTTGATAAACAAATCAAGATATAAAATTCTTGATGACATAACTAGACAAGGTATTCTGAATTTAGATAGCAGAGAAACAAAGACCTTAGATGCTTGAAGAATAAGTCTCAGATCTGACATTTCTTTGTCAGCCAGACCCTGCTGCTGTGCGGAAGGAGCTGTTCTTCCCTCATTCAAGCAGCATATTAAGTCCTGCATTCAGATGTGCTTAAGGCCAGGAGAAACCATTAGATCACTTAGTTTCACCATTAGTGATCACTTAGTGTACATCATGCAATTTATTAAGTCTAAAATTTTTAATTAAGCCAGATTCTCACTAGACAAAATTCGAAGTAAGCACCCGGAACAGCTGTGACATTATTTCCTGTCTCTGTTCGGTTGGTGTTATGTTAAGGAACATACATAGCGATCATCAACAAGACACACCAACATGCTTTTTTTTTATTTGCCACAATGTTGGCTGTATTTTTTATGACTCAGAGGTTTATGCTTTTGCATTCTTAGTAGATTTTGAGGGGAAAATCAGCAGAAAAAAGCCTGAGGTGTTATCAAGAGATGATATCCATGTGATCAAAAGAAGTTTCCTATATTCTATATTTTAGAGAAAGGTTAGAAACTGAAAGCAAAACCAGCATCAGAACTTTATCAGTCTAATCAAGGAGGAAATTCCTGTCTGACTCTAAATTAAGTGAACAATATAATCCTGAGTATATAAGTAAGGCAAATCAACCAGACACTCTAGAGAGATTTTCACACCACGTCCAAACACCTGTCTACCATAACATTTGATTTCCTTCTCTGATTTGCAGAGGCCAGTGTCTGATGCTTCACACCATGATACAACAATATTATAAATACAACTTTATTTATTTCATTGTAGTTGCTATCTCATAGCTCATAGCTACATGGCTTATAGCCACCACTCATGGTTCCCCCATTATTACAGTATATACTTGCTCTGCTCGTTCAGGTTTGCTAAAAAAAAAAAAAAGACAAAAAAGAAAAGTTAACTTTGAATGACAAAACTTTATGGCAGAGTTTTTATTTTTATTCTGAATCCATTCTATCTTTATTGTAAATCAAGACATAATCTATCATCTTGTTCTTTTGCACAAGATAAAGTCTGCAAAAAAACATAAATAAACAACTTATCTTGTACTCTAATTTTAAATTCCACAGAAATGCCTGTACCACTGGTGGACTGTTTTGATAATCATGACATTATGCCCTAAAAGTTGTTTGGGGGGGGGAAAAAAAATCTAGAAGTCCAATGTACACAAACATCTCAATGGAGTTATGAATTACCTATCCAACTACTTTTCCAGGTTAACCAGCCTGAAGCTGCCCATTTTTTTAAACTGTTAATGGAATTGAAATGTCAATCCTCTAGTTCTTTTTAATTTCTCCAGTTTTCCAATACTTACTAAATATTAACATTAAAGTTTCATAGAGCTTTTCAGCTAGTTAATTCTATTTCTTCAGTTACTTATTATTCATGCCTGCAGATTTGAAATTCTTTAAATTTAGTATATGTTTCCGGCTCTTTTGCTATAGATAATTTTCCACGCCCACTCCCTTCCCATAGGATAGTATCCAATATCCATTTCAGGTACAGAACACGGATGCATTTGACATTTCTGCTTTTCTCAAATTACTGTCCATGGGTTTTTTTAGCCTCAAGAAGCAAATGCACTGTAGCTGTTATAGGACTTTTTTTTTTCTTAAAATGTTTAAAGATGTCGTCTTATTGTTTCTAATTCCACTGACACTGAGATTGCACTGAGACTTTCTCATTACTAAATTATATGCCTTTCCTTTACCATTTTCCAATCTTTACATACACACAGAGAAATGAAAAAAAAAAGTAAGAGGTAAATAGCAAAGACAAATTGTATACATAACTATCCAAGTGATGTATATTTAAATCACTTTCCAGATATCTAATTAGTTAGTATGGTTCTTTCTTTGGCATAATTTCTGTATATGTCTGCTACACCTGTCACAAGGCAGTCACATTTACTTTCCAAATTAACAAGAAATTTTAGAAAGTTAACAGACTGAGCACAGGGTAAGGCTATCAACTGCAAGTTTGCCAGCCATTTTAAAGAAGAGAAGAAGGGAATGTAGTCAGGGAGACAAATAGAAAGAGAAATCCTGAATCCTAAAAACAACCATTTCTTGAAAAGATTAGCACTGGCTGGTGCACACCACCACTATTGATTCAGCTATTTTTCTACTTATTTCAGGAAAAAACTTTTGCTTATTGTAGTTTTTTTTTTCTTTCTCCCTTTCACACACACTAGACACACACACACACGTCCGTAGTGAGTATACATAGGTCCAATGTGACCTGTATACCATGTGACCTATATACATGTAACCATGTATATATCCATGTACCTAAAGTATATAGGTTATATAATGAAAATGGCTAAAATGAATTTAATAATAATTTTTTTTCAGTGCTCCAAACTTGAATGCATTGCTAATTTTTTAAGCCAAAAGCTATACATTTGTGGGATTTGGATGTTTGTTTTGTCTTCCTTAGAGCATACAAAACTGGCCAGAGACTAACTGAAATATGCTGAAAGACAGACTTAAATCTTAATTTTGTATTCTTTTGCTACATACTAATTTTTCAAACAATTTCCATCTTCTCTGTTTTATTTCTCTAGTTTCTGCACTGTCTTTGATTGCCTAAAAGGAACAGGAGGTAGAAAATGACTGATGTGAGTAGAGACTTGTTGATGTAGTAATTTTTCCATGATTAATCATTGTTTTATAAACATTTAAATGACTGTTCTTTCTATTATTACAATTATTTTTCCATTTTCTTAAATACACTAGTTGCAAAACTGAGATGGCTCTAGGATCAAGTTATCATTCTCACACATACAGTATATTGCTCTAAAGATAAATGATGGTTCCTTTTGCTTCAGCAGTCGTTCATTATATTGATTCATTCAACAGGAAAGGACAGTTGTCAATGGATTATTTGGTGACAAGCAGTGGTCAAATCACCTTGGATTAGACATATTGGGTTTAAATATTTATTCCTGTTGAATAATGCATTTCAGGTCAAATTCTTCAAACTACTCTTAATGAATGATGTTATGAATTTAACACCCCTGTTTTGATGAATGAATTGTTTGAAAATCAGCCTTGTTTTGCCCATATTTCTTAGATATCTGTATGTAATCAATAAGTTGACTGAAAGCTGTTCATCAAAAACTTTGAAATACTTTGCTGAATACACATTAAGCAATGTAGTATTCACCATTTCAGATGTGTTTTGGATTATGCATCTTTTTTTTGGATACTTGAAACAGGTAAATGCTGAATGATGAACCTCAAGTATTACATGTCAGGGAGAAATTCACAGGTGAAAGGAGTCATCAAAAAATCAAAGCTTATAATTTCACTGTATGTATTTTTCTAGACCTTATCCAAACATTCGTCAGTAACAATTATTTTTATCAAATGAAACAGAGTATCATTAAATTTAGTAGTTTTACTCAGAAGTATTCACTCAGCAATTCTTTCCCTACATTGCAACTCAGGATTTGTACCTCTAATGTTAAAATAAACTGACTAAGTATAAAGTGTGGGTTTATCTCAAACTTGTCCATGCTCAGTATTTCTATCAAACTGAAGAGTTTAATTTCTCTATGTTGAAACTTACTCAGGGTCTTTTATGAGCACAGGCTTTTAAACACTTTTCTCCACCTCATCATAAAGTGTACCGGAAGTATATGCTCATACATTACCACTGCTACTTTTGAACCATGTGAACATGTTATAAATCCAGATTACTCTCTCCAAAGTAACTGATTTCAATACTGAACGTTGATTCTTATTAAAATTGATTTATTTTAATATTTCTTTTTTTTTTTTTTTTTGATCCTCACTCTGAAATACTCTGTACATATCTCTTACAAAAAGCCAAGCCTTCATGGGTCAAGAATCTGATCTGAGGGAGCAAAGTTTTGTTTTTATGGATCCCAGGATTGATAAGATTTGTCTTCAGGATACACTATGTTATGTATGTACTAGTAGGTTGCCTGAATTTCTATATATTGGGAGAGTATGAATGGACACTATGGCTATTGCACAATTCAACAAGACAAAAAGATGGGGCTATGTAAGTTCTCCATGGCAACTCAAGGACAGAAAATCAAACAGATTTGGATATGAGATGTTACTGCTACAAAATGGGCACCTTGTCCATTGAAGTTGTACAAGAAACTTCTCAATGGTGTCATGCAACAGAGGAAGTCACTTCTTTTAAACTCAGTAAGAAAGATTGCTAGGGGTTAAATCAAGTAACTTAAAAGTTTTTATCACATAGTTGTCATACTACTACAGTTGTTTTTCCATGCCTAAGTCTTGTCTTGACAGTGCTGGAGGGCAGGTGTTGAAGTAGAACACGTGTGGGTGGGAGATATGAACTTAGAATAAGGATAATTTAGAATTTTATTGCTTCTTTTTCAGCCTTTAGAAGTTTAGTTCCTTGAAATATGATTAAAGGTGATAAGAGATTAAAGTGACGGGTTGGCGCATCTAAACTCTGGACAAGAAAATACTCTTTCCTAGGATATGGGTTTAACTATCTAGGAGCAGAAAGAAAGAAAGAAAGAAAGAAAGAAAGAAAGAAAGAAAGAAAGAAAGAAAGAAAGAAAGAAAGAAAGAAAGAAAGAAAGAAAGAAAGAGAGAGAGAGAGAGAGAGAAAAAGAGAAAGAGAGAAAGAGAGAGAGAGAGAAAAGAAAGAAAGAGAGAAAGAGAGAAAGAGAGAAAGAGAGAAAGAGAGAAAGAGAAAGAAAGAAAGAAAGGAAGGTTATCATTATCTAATTTATATCAGACACAAGGAGATGAAACTAAAGAAGGAAAACAGAAATAAGGGGAAGTATGGACAGACAGTATTAAAGACAGGCAAAGTCAGTAGTTCAAAGCATGTTTTCCTAGAACACAGTGATACATATACACAACCTCATTAAAGGTGACTTCAGAATCAGATTATGGCTTTCAATATTGTTGGGGAGACAATTATTCTTAACAGAGGGAATTAGTAGCTTCCGTTCCCGGCTCTGCCTTGTACTGAGTGCATCAGGAAAGATCAATATGCTTCTACTTTTCCTGCTAAAAATTGGATCCATCAGAAATAGAGTATGATAAAGAACTTATTTGCACATTTTAAACAGCAAACAGGTCCTGTGCAAGGCTTTGGGCTGAACAGAAGACCTATATTTTAAATGCAAAACTCACATTTATTAGCCTGTGGTTGTGCCATGTGAATAGTAGTAAGCCCTCTTAGTTTCAGGCAGTGAACATAAGAAATAGCACTGCAGAATGTTTTTTATTAAAATATAGATCAATCTCCTCAGTTTATTTTCCCTAGAACTAGGTTAAACTGATTCGACTCTCATCCTGCAGGAATCACCTTAATCAATATTCACGTTGTCCAAAAAAAGTATTTTGTCAAACAACTTAATCCTCCTTGTCCAAACAATATATAATATCCAAAAACCTGAGGGTAGTGTAAGTTGCCAAAGATTCCTTTTTTTCAACACCACTATCTTCTTGATACTTCAATCAAGTAAAACCAATTCCCCCCAAAAATGTTTTATTCAAGTATCTTATTTCAAGAAATTTAAAGATCAAAAATAAACTGTTTTAAAAAAAAATCGTGACTGATTTTCTGCCAATAACATTAGCAGAAGTCATATGTCAAGGAATATTTCTGCCTTTCACAGGCACAAAGTTTATGTGTAATGAAATAAATATCATTGAATTATACGCAACATTTTAATCGCGTGTCTCAAACACTCAATGAAGAGCTGTTTTTTGGATACACACTTAATTCAGTCTGGTCTGCAGCTCTGCCACTTCTACTTCTAATTAGTTCAAAAGGCCATCAGCAGTAGAGACTAAGAGCTAACACAATCCAGCAAAGTATTTTGTGTTCTAAACATTACTCTGACATTCTGAAATGGCCTTGATCCAATTACCTAACCTTGTTGTCCAAATTTTCCCTTGATATTAATGGGACTAGTAATATTTGGCTACGTATCCGACAGAATTAATTAGCTAATGTTGCAATCAGTATACGATTATCTTACTGTCAACAAGAGCACATGGGCTAGAGCACAGCTTGCTTCCACACTTCCTGAGTTAGTACTGCCAGCAGAGGATGCTTGGTTGTCTACAGAATCAACAGTGTATACCTCCATACCACACCAGACCATGGAGAACGGAGCCCATACGTGTCCCTGAGCTACCTTCAACCGAACAGGCAAATTTATATGGTACAATACACATTTAAACAGGAAGAACTTTAACTTGATCAAAATAGCATAATCTTCATAAATAAGATTATTTCAGCCTGTGGCTACACTACTGGTTCCAGGGTGAGTCTGCCTGAAGTACCCCGCACAGTGCTCTGCTGAGTAACATAAAGCTCCCCTCTGTCATCTGAAATTTCCTGTTGTTATGCTTTGCTGTTGCTGAAACCCATGCAGCTGCTGAGAGAGGCAGAACAATGTATCAGATTCTAAAATACGGGGCTGGAAATGTGTCTAGATCACAGCTGAAATCAGTGAAAGGTGTCTTTAGCATAATTGTTAGGAATCGGAGAGTAGATAGAGTTTCTATGCACTGGTGGCATCAACTAAAATACCTCGACCCAGTGCATCTCACCTTTCTCCTAAGGAATTTCAGATACATCATTACTGAAGAAAACATCCATTGTTTAAATTCTCTGTCCCTTTAACCCCTTTTTTCCCCATGCCTCTCTGTCAGATCTTTCCACACATAACTGAATAACAACATTGCATATTTAATCTGGAAGCCTAGTTGATGGGAATAAAACTCACTCCAAGAGGGGTTTACTTCACCAAATGGCTATCGTCTATTAAATCTTCCAGTTTTCTGAAGCCCTTCAGAACAATAATCAAAGGGAAGCGGGCAGAGACAGAGTATGGGGAGGGAGGATCATTTTTTGTTTGTTTCTCTTGTCTTGTTTTTCCTTTACAGTGAGAGATTACTGAGCTGGAAAAAGCTATTAGGACCCAAACAGGGAGGTCTGATGCCTCCTACTTACTTGGTGGGGCCGTGACTGTACCTTATTCATATTCTAGTGGATTGGCCTTTTGTGGCCTGCTGAAAAGCCATAAAGGCGATGACAGCAAGAATGACTGCATCACGAGCGCACCCTTTCTCATTTCCATCTCTGCTCTTCTCTGAGACTGACATCATTAGAAAGTCAAATGCAATGGCTGCAGGGGTTCTTGCTTTTTTTCCCTTGCTTTTTTTTTTTTCCTTTTAGGTTTTACTTCTTTATTTCTTGCCACAATTCAGGCTCACTGCATCCCTGTTCACAGTGCAGCCACTTCCCAGTGGGCCCAGTGAAGTCTGCCTCTCTTGTTCTCTGTTTTTTGTTTGAATTAATTTCCTCAAAACTCAGCTGTTTTTGTAATATGGAATTTAAGCTTGAGAGATATTTCTTTCATGATCTCATTCACAAAAAGCCATAGGTTAAAAAAAAATGTTAAACAAAGAAAAACATTGAAAAAAAAATCCCTCATTATCTATACATTGAATTAACCACAATGATGATTTTTTAAGTGCATTTTCACCCCAATGCCTTCCTTGGGATTGGGGCTCTATAGAATTATAATCTTATTAAAGGACATCACTTGACTCAGGAAGATTACTTGACTATGCAACTGAAAAGTGTAATTGTGAATAAATGGACAAAACATTCAAGAGAGATTTAACACTAACAGAAACATAAGATTAAATGAACAGCTATGATTTGAAGATTTTGAGACAAATCTTATTTTGAACGTATGAATATGAAATATTGACCTTTAAGCACCAGACAAGTGTTTCCCAACTTGCTTTCAATAATAGGTATCATAGTAGAAATAGGGAAAAAAAAAAGAGGAACAGAAGTAGTGAACAGGCTAGTTAGTGACCTTTGCTGACTGACTGGACATGAGCACCTTTTATGAGAAAACAGTTAAAAAAATTCTAAAGGTATGCGTGAAAGAAATAAGCAAAAGACTGATGTGGACAATTAACATGCAGACAAAAAAGAATCTCTGCACCAGAATAGTGAATGAAGAGCAGCGCTATTGGAAGGATTATGTTTTATGGGAAGCATTTAAACAGTATATAAAAAGCAAATAAATGGAATGCCATGACATTTACTATGCATTGGTCTTTCTGTGCTGCATGGACATTAAAGAGCCTACGGCAATTTCACCGTCAGCAGGATTTGTCCCTGAGTCCTTGACCAAAATTTGTGTTCCTCTCTCTTGTTGTGCTGCATGCTGATTTTCCCTGGTCTGTTTGTTTGCCAACATTTATCGCAGAGGTAAATTTATTTCAGTGATGAGTGTGGATACACAGCTGTAGGACAAAATGTAATACAGAAGTTATGAATGAAAAATGTTATTATTATTGCTATTATTATGTCATAAACACAGAATTTGGAATTCCAGCTAGCATCACTCAAGTTCTAAGATCCAGTGTTTAAGATTCAGTGTTCTTGTTCTGCTTCCTAAAGTTACAAGTCTGAACCACCCTATTGGGAAACAAATTCAAACCTTTCCTATTTCTGGGTGTATGGTCAACTTTCCATTGTGCAACAGATCTGATTTTCCTCTTCTTTAGAAGGTATAACATTAAAAAGAAAAAAATATATTTTCAATTAAAGCTAATAGAACAGCATTGATATAATGCTAATTACACAACATTGTTTAGCTAACATAACAAAATAGGTAATATACCACCACTGAGCTAAAATTCACAGTGTAAGAGGAATATCTAGCACAAAAATTATTGACCTACATCAGGTACACATTTGTGCTCAGTGTTATTAAAAATACAGAACACAATGGATTTCTTTCTTCGTGTATCTTCCATGAAGGACTTTAACCATGATCTTTTTATAAACGTGGCACTTATCACCGGGCTTCCGCTTCCCAACTCAGAAAGGTACTTACTAGCAGATAGTAAGAAGAGTTCTCACCAGCTTCCCCGAGAGTCGGTGGAACAGAGGACTTTCACCTCCCCCGTACGTGTTTAGCTCCTTCCTCTTCTGTCAAAAGCCTAAAGTGAGCAAGATTCTGTCTTACCCTCTGTACCCTTGACTTTCACAGTGCCCCAGAGCTGACTTTTCTATCTTTGGGGATTTGTGCTAGCGTAGTAAGTACTATGACTACTGCCTGGAGACACTGCAAAACGCACCATCTTCAGTAGCAATTTCTCTCTTCTCCAAGTTTCAAAAATACTCCTGTTTCTAGGGACTCATTATACCATGCACTTCTTGTCCTGAGTTGGTAGCTCCCTGCACAAATAAACCTGCATGCAGTTAATCCCTCTGCCTAATGTACAAATCTTACAAAGCACTTTAGCACCTGTCAGCAAAAACCACCCACGGCCAAAAGAAATAGCAGCGCAGGCGGGGTACTGCAGCCAAGGGCCTCTAACAGAGCTAGTGGTCCTTCGGACACAGGGAGGGTCTCCGGCGGGTGATGATGTTGCATCCAAGCACCGGCACAGTTGGGCGAGCGGTTCCCTGAGCAAAGGCAGCTTCCAAAACATGCAGCAGCAGCAAAATCCCGATGCTGCTGTTACCGTGGAGACAGCCAGAGAGAGGCTGTGCGCACATGTGTGTGTGAGGGGGTGGATCAAGGAAGGAAAATTAGGAGGAACTTCAGGAATAAGCATTTTCTGGCTTATTTTACATGCATGGTGACTACTTTGTTCTCCTTTATCCAGTCTTGCTGCAATTCCCCATAATACAAATGGGTAATGGCAACAGTTCCAACAGGAGCTCTGTACAAAAGGTTAGGCATCTTTTGACTGTGTTTATTGTATTTGCCCCTTTCTAAACAGGGCATCATAAGGAGTTTTTAGTGCCTTGTCTTGCAGAGGCACCAGAAAAAGCATGAGTCAAAAAACGCGCTGATTGCAGCTGAATTGGACATTACTGTTTACCAAAAGTAACTCATTCTGTCCTATTGTTTCACATTATATAACAAATATTTCCATAACATTTCTTTAGCAACTGTATGAACTCTCAGTGAAACTAAGGACTCTGCAAAGGTCATTGTTACTGAAGGAGGCTCAGTAGAAATTCCTTTCTGCACTGTCCTTTCACAGATCATTTCTGTTCTTTATGTGCTGTATTCTATCCCTGTGATGTCTTTGCCATCACGTTAAACAGGCGATCTTTGTATTCAGACCTTAGAAAAGGTTAATGATTATTACTCCTATATGGTACAGGAGGTAGAGTTCAGAATGATAATTCAGATTCATGCCCATACCTATTTATGTAGACATTTATCTGAATATCAGCTGAGTCTCAACGGTTTCCCTTTACCAACCCACCTCAGCCCTGATTTTCCACTCTTGTTCATACACAGGGCCACAATGCCACATGCCTCTTGTACCTGCTACACCTCCCTTGCTTTTGGCTTCATTGTCCTTGATGGAAAGCAGCCAGTACATCTTCAGCGCTGGACATTCTCTCCCAAACTTCTTCCATCTTACAGTTGTTTAATATATGATTAAACCAGGATTAGCATGCAAATGTCTGAAGGAAAAAAATATCATTCCCACCCCAGTTGTTGATATATTATTTTCCAAATATGCTAACTTTGAAAGAACTTAAATGCATTTTATATTAGAGAAATGCATGGAAAACAGGTATACTTGCTGACTTAGCATGGCATGGCTGGCAATGAAGTTATGCATTATCCAGTCATAGTTGCATATGTATTTCTTTTACAAGAATCATGTTTTCAGTTGTTGATACGTTTGTTCATTTTAATAATTTGTGCTGAAGATTTCCATTAAACATTCTGTTATCAGGTGAAATTTGAACTCATTTCAAATAAGACAATCTGGTGCCTTACAAGAGTCCTTTGTCCAGATAAAACATTATTCCACCTTCCCCACTTCAAACTTGTAGTGTCTTGCTGTAGGCTTGAGAAAGAAGTTTCGGTTTGGGTTTGTTTGGGGGTTTTTTTGGTTGGTTTCTTTTTTTTAATCGGGAAGTCTTCTTATGTTTAGAAAAATTACAAATACATCTGGGAAAAAAAGTTCCTAGTAAAGTGTCAAATTGTTAGGAAAAGCAGTTCTGAAAAGAAACATTAAAGCATTTTTAGGAACAGCGTTAGCCAGGAGGGAAAAGGAAAGTGAAGAGGAGGGAGAAACAAAAAAGGTAGTGAAGGGAATTCAGAAAGCTAAAACATTTCCCGCTGCTGAGAACACTGACGAACAACTTGAAATGGATTCTCTAGTGTGGTTAAACAGGCAGGCTCTGACCCAGTGCGGTGCTTGAACATGCTCTAAACTTGGAAAGAACCATCCAGTTTTTAAAACTGCAGTTTGGCAAACTGGATATGTGAAAAGCTTTATATATCCCCAGATTAGACATTTTGTACACAGCCACTCCAACTTTCCGAATAAACTTCAACCTAAAGTTGGAGGAATACTTTAATATTATTTGGTTATTATTCTTCCTCAATCCAGTTGAAATTTCTAACTCAGAGTGGAGAATATGACGTAGGTATTAGGAGGTCAAGGAAGTCCAGGATACCTCTATGGAAAACACCTATAACACCTCAGAACATTTTACCGCTTACAGAAAAATAAACGGCTTTCTAGTTATTATATAACCCTTATTTTCTATATGTTATTCTTGATGAATCTTTCTATGATTATTGTTTGAAAAACCTTTAATGTATCTAAACAAACACGTCTAAGAATTTCTTTAATGGAAACAGATCTTTATGATGAAAATAAAGCCTGTCCCTTAAAATAGAAAACAGACTGTGGATCTGACTGGATATATTGTCCAGGGATGCATAAAGAATAAATTTATCTTATATGATCACCCGGTTTTAGACAAGAATAGTTTTTACTTTTGCTGGGTACATGTGGATGCAGTAATTTAAGAACCTTTCCTTGATAGCACAGATCGATGGATCTCTTTCATCTACCACTAGATGTCATGCACTGATATCTGTCCCAACAACGTCGGCCAGGATTACAGGCTCAGATATAGAAATATATGAAAATTCTTCCCTTTAAGCCTTTTGCACTTTTTCTTGTCATTTAAAATGTCAATGGTTGCATTATTTCAATTCTGGTAAAGGAAATGCTGTGTCAGTGACATTACAGGTAGCAACCACTGATGGAATGCAAGACATCCAGAAATATCAGGCAAAGGTAATGAAACAGATATGCACAAGTGTGCATTTGGGTAAATCTAAATAAAAAAAAAGAGAAATATTACATCTCCTGAACACTTGGTTGTTTATTTTAGCAGATTTTTTTGTCATGTTCTCAATGAGAGCCTTATTTAAGAGATATTTAATTTTGGACATATATTTTTCTAATATTTGAAAATAGTTTGCCCAAAAGTAAATTAAGTATCTGAATTCTTATTACACAATGTCTACAAATTTTTATTGGTTGTTTCACGCTTGTGTAAGCCGGACATAAATATTATGACAATTTTGAAAGTGAGCGGAGAGAATCTTAGAGAGCAGCTGGACCACTAACATTTTTCTTTCCCTAAGCAGTGAACTACGGTAACAATAGCAGCCGAATTCACCTCCGGCATCATTTAGAAGGATGGGTTATCCCATCCCCCACCTGCCTGCATTTTGTTTTAGGCTGCCTGTTTTGAGAAGACATCTCGGATATACAGTACCAGAACTGATAAAAAAATTTCCTTCAAAGCATTTTTTTCCCGGCAGAAAATGGTTCATTCAATACATTTTTTTTTTCTAAAAGTGTCCTGGGAAAAAGACAAAATTTTTTTCAGGTTCAAGCTAACTTTTTGGCATTAAAGGCCATTCAGATTTTGTTTTTACCAAACAAATGAAAACCAACCATTTTCAAAGAACAGTTTCTAAAAAAAAAAAATCTTCATCAGAAATAGGTATGAAAAAAATATTTCTTTGCCTGTGTCTCTGCAGAAGCGTTTTGAGATAAATTTTTCTATGCTATTTTATAATGAGGTAAAGTGATTTGCCTCAGTTCATATAACGCATTGGTGACAGAAGCATAAATAGATTCCTAGCATCCAGATTCTCAGCCTTTTGTTTTAACTGACTGTTTCGAGTTAAACAGCTAGCAATATAATCTTAATGTCCCAGCTCTCTCGGTGCCTGTTTGTGATTGCTGATAATTCCTCCTCCCAAAGATATGTATAACACACAATTTAAAAACAGACTAGATATGTGGAGAACAACAGAAAACCATGGAAACAAGATGAGGTTAGTGGCACAAGTCCATGCACTATATATATATATTGAATGTTGCAGTTACTTCACTAAGCAACAGCTTAATATATGGTATAAAAATAAATGTTAGAACATTTTAAAATTCTAGATTAGACAAAAATGACATATAAAAGCACAAAAGCCCAGTGCAGTGGCAGTAACAGTACTATCTTGATAAAAATCTTTGCTGCTGACAGAGTTGGGCCTGATGCTGTTTATTAGATTCTCAAGTGGTTCTAAAGGTCATGAAAGCCTCTCTATGTAACATGATTACAGTATAATAGAAAAAGGTAACTCACTCAATCCCCCAGTTACTGCTTGGTTTTATTGAATTTCAGTACTCATTTCTGCTTAATTAGAAACAAAATTAAATTTATTTCAATGCCAGTTTGTCGCCGCTGTTTTTTCAAAGCACATTAACAAACAATATGAACGTTTGCAGATAATATTTCTATTTTGCAAGAAAATATGTCTGCCTGCTTTTTGTCACCTGAGAAAATGAAATAATTGTGATTGATGCCCCAGTCCACTTCTGGTGGGTAATGGTGAAAATGGAATGATGTACACTTAAACTGAACAGAGGTACACTGTGAGTTAGAGAAGACTGTGACTTTAAATGCCATGTTACCATCTCTCACTATAAAGGAACAAATTTCATGTAAGTAAAAATGAAGTACTTCATGGCACTGAGTTGAGCCATATGTGTCAGAACGAGTAGGAGAGCTGCTGAAAGGTCAAATGTGCCAAGTATAGAAAAGTTTGACAGAACCTGACAGAAATTCTTCAGCTGAAAAATCTTCTGTTGGAGAACGTAGATTCCTCAAAATCAAATATTTACCAGAGTTTTCAACATCACCGAAGTCCTGACAGAAAGTCAGGAAGGCTCCGAAGAAATCGTGCCTGCCAAAAACCTGTCAATACCTGACTGCTAAGCACTCACCCATTTTCCTGGGAGCTGTTTTGGCCAACTGCTGAGCCGGGGCTGAGGGGGATGGGCTGCAGGGCTGGCTCTTACCCAAGCGTTAGGCTTAGGAACCCTTGTGCCAAAAAAGTGTCCCTTTCCTTTCTATCAAACTCGTGCACTCAAGAGGACTCAGGTCCCTGGCCTCTCTGGCTGAAGCTTTCAGATTTGGGAACCAGTACTTTCAGGCCTTTTCACTGCTTTTAAGCAGCTTGGGCTATCCTATCCTATCCTATCCCATCCTATCCTATCCTATCCTATCCCATCCTATCCTATCCTATCCTATCCTATCCTATCCTATCCTATCCTATCCTATTCCTAAGATGCTACAGGAAGAAGACAGCTTTTGCATGCAAGTGCACAAGCTGGCAAGCACCCACCTGGTTTCCTACAGAAAGTGCTGCCAAAACACTGCTGTCTTTGCTCTGCTGTATTGAGCCTGGGCTCTGACATTGCTCTGGCAATACACCTTGGGCTTAACTGGAAACACTTCGGTCATTCACTCCTTGATGATCTCATATAAGACAACACAGCTGTGACACATTTTATGATATTTAACTGGTCACTATTGCCTTAAATATGTCTAACCGGGCACTTTATACGGAAGAGAGCAGAAGTCTCCCCAAGCAAGATAATTGAAGATACTATAGATATTTTCTTTTGAAACTTTTGAAGAGGTTTACACAAACTGAGTGATATTTAAAAGGTAACCAGTAGCTACTGTCTGTAATTTAACGTTCATCATCCCTGCACTTACCACAGTAGCTTCATTGTATATGTAGAATAAAATACCTAAGCCTCTTTCTAAAAAGAGAAAATATTTTTGTTCTTGGCATGTGACTATCTTGAAACTCTTTAATATTCCCCCCCCCATTTCACTCCTATCTATGATCACCTTTATATCAGACTCCCTGTGGTCCTAAATGTCTTTCTCTCCAAACAAGAACAGTCTCACAGGCTGTAAGAACATCCGGTGTAGAAAGCAGGTAATAATTTAACATAAGATGACAAGGAAGTTTTTTTGCAACAAATGTACTTCATGAGAGTTAATATTTATAGCTACACTCTTGTGATAATGGTAAAAGGAAATAAAAGTGCTCTAGGCTAGGCTTTCTGCTTATGCAAAAGAGCAAAGCATGCCAGTAGGTTCTCAACATGCTATGGAGAATCAGAACTGGAGCATCTTTAACATAATAATCTCTGGCAAAGCCACAATTATCTCCTATTAGCATTTTAAAATTGTATTAATCCAAAAATAGTCTGTATATATTGAATTATGAACATTATGAATGCAGAAAATTAGTTTTGATCCTAATCATTTTAGGTAGAAACAAGGAATGTTATCTCTCTTTCCTTTCATCAAATAAAACAGTTTATAAAGCCATTCCTTAAAAATTACTTTCAATCATTAAACATTGTATGATACTATGGAAAGTCTTAAAAAGTTATGAAGTAGCATGCTTAGGCCGCTGGCACTTTTCAGTGAGAAGCAGTTGGATAGTAAGCAAAACTGAAAATATCATGCTTGGAAAAATAACTTAATTTCTATTTTTATGCTAAAGCATTCCATCCATCCCCTGAAGTGCTAAATATTACTGCAGAGAAAAGACATATTGATTACTTTCTCAATATGTCTGACTTTGTTCTTCTGACCTTTGTGAAAATACACTGTTTCATTATGCCTTGTAGAAGAGATTTGCTAGAAGTTAATGGGATCATGTAAAATAGACTAAGTGAGCACAGAGAATTATGGGAATAGGATATTCCAGTAAGCACTGGAGCCCTACTTAACAGGCCTCAGAGTTATTAAGGCTTTGGTCCAATTTCGCATGCAAAGGCTTCTTTATTGATTGAATGACATAATCTATAAGCACAGATAGTGCAATGGCCCCTGAACTGGAGGAAGAAGTGCTGTCAACAAGCACAAGAAGCTTTCATAATGTTTTTAGAAGCCACAAAGAAGCAGTGAGCGAATTCCCATGTCTCAAAATTACACATGGATATGTACCAAATTACTTGTCTTATCCTGCAGTAAATAGCAGGCGCACTGAATTATCTAAGCTTTGTATAATTCAAGGAAGAGTTCTGACATCTACTCCCTTCCTACCAGTCTGTGGGTATGTTGCTTTTTTCTTTTACCGTTCTAAGTTCCTCCCTTAAAGGGATTGACAGCTTTGAACTATCTTCCCAAAGATCTAAAGTAGCCAAAAAGAATCCAAAAAACAGTGGTTTCTCTAATAAATAAAGTCACACCCCCCAATCTCTTTCAAGTGCTGCAGAAAGCAACCACAGAGGATTGGGGCAACTAGAATCAAAGTCACCTTGATGGTAACGCTGTTAGGAAATTGTTTTTTAACTGCATAAGAGCATGCGGTCTTTGAAAACACATGAAGAGACAAACAGTTAGTAGCTCTATCAATTTCTCTAACTTCCCTTCCTCCTTAAAATTGTAGCAATGCATACTATAACTGGGCGCTTTAACCTAAATTTTCAGATGTTACTGCTGCTTTCCTTTTTCTTTTAGCTCACATGGGGTGAAGTCACCTCTGATCTCCATGCTTCACAGTCTGGCTGTGCTACCTGCCCAACATCTTAAGATGGTGATTAACCTACGTGCTCTGCAGAATGCAAGAGAATTCAAAAACTTCCCTGTCATGCTGAGTTCTGTCTCTGTCAATCTCTTTCTTGTAGGAACAGCTAGAGGAAACATTTTCCAGATGGAACGAATGCACCACAATCAGCTTGAACTCTGTTTACCCTCTGC
This sequence comes from Calonectris borealis, assembly GCF_964195595.1. Taxonomy (NCBI): domain Eukaryota; kingdom Metazoa; phylum Chordata; class Aves; order Procellariiformes; family Procellariidae; genus Calonectris; species Calonectris borealis. Next base: position 49,207,896 of record NC_134316.1, on the reverse strand, counting down.
TAGGAAATACCTCATGTGTAATGCTCACATTGTTTTGGCTATTTGAGTACAACCTTGAAAAAAAGAGGCCACGCTATGAACGAAAGTTATCATCATAGCTCCACAGAAAATGTCAATTTCCACTGCTGAGGATATAACCTAAAAAATAGTCTGCTGAGGTACAGGGACAGTACTTTGCATAGAAATATAACTTACTAATTTTTTAACCATAAAAACCCCAACATCATGATGCAAAGAAAAGCGACGGTGTGGATATATGTATTCTTTACTCATGTTGTGATGCGTTAGCTAAGTGACAAGAACTAAGAATTTGCCTGTATGTCCCTAAAAGGCAAATATTGAACACTGCCTTCTGTCTGTGACTTTTCCTCACAGCTTCTTTATCTGAGATTAGTCTCTATGCTTGAGTAATTCCCATTGGCACAGTTGCAGACAAAGCACTACTGTCTGCCAAGCTTCTGAATTAATCATTGGTGAGTGTAGTACCCCAGGAGTGAGAACCTGGAGGCTTAAAATTAACATGAACCCATTTTTATTTTTTGTAGCTCTGGCACTAAGCAAAGTGCTCTGGAGCATGATCTGTTGCATCAGCTCTGTTTTAAAAAAATAGACAAAATAAACCATTTCCAGTTTTCATTTCTTTCCTACAATGTGTGAGAGTTTTGGTTTTTGTTTGTGTCATTTATTGCACCAATTGTTATTTTACACCATTTTGTATGAAGTCTGCTATTTTATGTGGGCATCTTTGTCAATAGCTGTCTAAAAATAAACACTCCTAAACGAGTTCTGAAGTTTTCTCTCACTTTTATAGACAAAGATAGCAACAGAAGAAAACGTTGCAGATGAGCGCATAGTTCTGGTGAAAGACACAGAGGCTGAATAAACCCAGAAGCACCTTTCTTCACTTGGATCTAGTGATTAGCCAGCAAAAAGTGGAGGCAGAAGTTTGATTTGTGCACAACCTTAGATTTCAGAAACTGATTGTCTTAGAAAAAGAATAAGCGCCTTAGAATTGCTGATAACCTGCGCTGGAGGAAGGGAGGGTTTAGGGCATCTGCCAGGGATGATTTGAAACACAGACTGTGACTATTAGCTGCGTCAGGAAGAGGTGGGGTGAGGCAAAGGATAGCTTCGAATTCAATTGAGTGCTATAATCACCAATCCATTCTGGAGGAGATCTTGTTTCCAGTTCAATTCTACAAAACATTCCCATGAAAACTTTGGTTCCTTTGCTGAACCTATTCTGTTCCTAAAAAAAAATTCAAAGACAGATTTCCAGTGAGCTCTATCCAGTATATTTTTGTATTAGGCACTGAATCTTAGACAGATACCTGAGTAGCTTAGGGGAAAAAAACCACCTTTCATCCTTTTCATGGATGGAAAATAGATTGAAACTTGTAGCAATAATAAGGACCAATGTTGAGACACCTAATATCTTATTTACATTATATTTTTAATTTGTAATTGGAATAAGAGGAATTGATATGCATAGTCAGGCTGTACACCATCCAGTATACACTGCCTCTCAATGCTGTCAGGTGAAGCCAGATAGATTTTATCTCTCCAGCTTCCCAGCACCTCAGATTCTGTTGACTTTACTGTACTCAGTATTGCTCCAGACCAATCCAGCACCTTGCAGAAGAAAAGTTTTATGTCTTTTTTAGTGTTTGAAGTAAGCCCCCTAGCACTTTCTCCATAAGCTGTATTCTCCAATTATCGACTTATTCTAGTTGGCTTTGCTGGAATGCCCTCTAATTTTTCCAATGTCATTTATGTAATGAAAGGACCATTATTTGTATGAGAATTACAATCATCTGTCTTATTAAAAGCTCATTCACTTACATATACTCCATTTCCCACAGGTTTCCATGAAGTTATTAACTATCCCAGCCTTCACTACTGAAAACAACATTGTATATGAAAAATGTTCCAAATTTCCCTCCTTGTATATTCCCAATCGTTCTTCTTTATTCTCTCTAATGGACTTTCTTAACAACTCTGTTGAACATTAGCAATACCTTTTAAAAAGATTTTATATGCTTCTATCAATTCTTGCACATGGGAAATGATCATGTTGCGTGGACTTCCTAATTACTTTCAAAGATGAAATTGCTCTCCAATAATCTACTTCTAGAAATTCCCAGTTTCCAACACATGCAAAATAACATGTCACCTATTATGACATGTGATGAAAATAACAAACTGTCCTTCCAAGGAGTTTTGCTGAAAGTGATATTGCATCTGTAGTTCAAAGTCCCAAATTTTAAAAGTATACACTAGCACTGTAATTCATTTTTTCATGTTTCTGTGTACCTGTTATCAGATAGTTACCATATATAAGAAGAACGTCACTTATTTTAAAAAGCATTATTGGCATTTCATCACTATTAGTCAGAAATATTTTTTTTAAATATAAAGATTTTTGCTACCCTGTTATTCTGTTTTGGAGCACTGATATCAAATTTTATTTTAACGTGACCTATTTCAAAAGGCAGTCCTTGCCCCACTGGGGCAAATATAAAAGACAGACAGATCATGTCCCTTCTGGAAATGTGAAGATGGCAAGATCTTCCTGTCACAAGGTAGGTAGAAGAGTAAGACACAAATGTGAGAAAAGTTTTGTTTAAAATCAGACAATAAGGTAGCAAATAAACAGCAAGTAAGACACAGGATATTTCAATAGTGTGTTCGCACCATTAGGCACTTCTTTGCCATGTTTAGTTTATATTCTGTAGAAAGAAGTCTTACCTTCATTCCATTAGCACCTTGCTCTGTCTTAATTTATTTTAGTGCTCTTTGATTTTCCTTTTAAGAAATTATTTTCAGTGAAAAGAGCATTTGACCTAGGTCATTGGTTCAATTCTAGCCTCTAGCCTCTTCTGGTAAAGTTAGTAAAGCACCCAGAAGATGAAAAGTGCTATGTATCCTGCTACGTACTACATTATTAGACAAATTTTGTTGTTGTCTAATAGTGTTTCAGTTGTTTATAAACTGGTGGCTTCATTTCAGTGGTAAGGAATGGGTCACATGACAAGAACTATCATGGTAATTGCCAGTCCTGTTACTGGTGTCAGCGGCTGCGCAAGCATTACACATTTGAGTACATCTCTTTGGTGTTGATATTCTGGTGGGGATTGCAGGTGACTTGCACAGTTTCAGTGTGAACACACTCAGTTTCTCTTTTGAAGCGAAACTCTGCTTTAAAAGAGCATAGTTTACAGCTCTAAGATCTTAATCATTTATAAAAGACCGAAATTTACTGGGATTTTTGTGTATGTATGGGGGTTTGTGTTTTAAAAAAGCAAAAGGTAATGCTGAAGTTCTGTCAACTTTCCCTCACATTGAAGGAAAGCCTAGCTCATTGAAAAAAGGAAATTATTAATAATAAACAATGAAGGTATGTGTTAGAATTATACTCCAAAATCATAATGTCATGAGATTGAAGGTTGATTGGCTGAGGTAAATGGAAAAAAATTCCTTATCATTTGGTCTCACCAAAGAAACATCTTTATGCACAATATTGATTTTTTACATTTTAAATTATTTGTTTGGTGGGGATGGATGTTATTAAGATCTTAATTCTTCACTAATAGGGGTTTACATAGGTGCTAAATTAAGCAAGATCTACTTGTCTTTTTTGTGACCCAGTAAATCAAAGGAAATAATACTTCTAATGTAACTCAGGTGACCTGAGGATAAATCTGCTGCTGGTTATAAGAACTCAGACACTAATATGACAAACACTGCTCATAAGCTGTTAAATAAAGAAATTAATTTACAATTAATGATTTGCCAGCTCACTGCCACAACAGTGATTGCTTCTCTTCCTTCAGTATCAGACCCTGCTACAAAACTCTCTCAACCACCCATGTAGTCTAAGCTTTAACTTAGCATTTCTCAAAAGTTTCAGTGAAACCGAAATTCTGTTTGTTCTGTTATCACCATTGCCTGCCATCTCCTATTTATATTCATATACTATTGCCACCAATAGACAAAATAAACAGCAGTCACGACTATCTGTTAGGTTGCCTGCGATAGGCATTATTACAGTTGCTTAGCAGCCAAAAAGACAAGCTAATACGTAACTTTCATACAGGGAATGAAAGAGAAAGCAAATTTAGGCAGTTGGAATATTAATAACCAGCTAAGACCCTGGTATGAAAAGTCTGAATCATGAATTATCCCAAGAGATCAACATCAAAACTTTGGTTTCAAGTTTCAGGTTTGCAATATCTGTATATTCTGTATGAATTTTTTCTCCTAGTGTCATGGTTTAACCCCAGCCAGCAAATAAACCCCACGCAGCCACTCGCTCACACCCCCACCCCCCCCTCGGTAGGATGGGGGAGAGAATCGGAAGGGCACAAGTAGGAAAACCCCGGGGTTGAGATAAAAACAGTTTAATAATTGAAATAAAACGAAGTAGAACAGTAATAATAACAATGAGAATAACAACAAAAACAGAATATACAAAGCAGGCGATGCACAATGCAACTGCTCACCAACCGCCGACCGGTGGAGGGCGAGCCCCCCCACATCCCTGGTTTTTATACTGAGCATGATGTCACGTGGTATAGAATACCCCACTGGCCAGCTGGGTCCACCACCCCGGCTGTGCTCCCCCCCCGCACAGCTTCCCCTGCACGTGGCAGTGCATAGGAGGCCGAAAAGAGAAACCAAAAGTCCCTGGTGCAAGCACCACCCGGCAACAACGAAAACATCAATGGGCCATCAACGCTCCTCTCATACCAAACCCGAAACACAGCTACCCCCCAACTACTGGGAAGAAAGTTACTTTTGTCCCAGCTGGAACCAGGACACCTGTAAATATGGCTTAATTTCACAAAGGGCTTTAGCATTGCTATACCATGCTTTTAAGCTCTGTCCCTCCATGGCCTCCTAGGCTCCTTAACTAATCTGCAGATGAGTAAGCCTGATATATTTACTATGTAAATTGGTAGAATGCTTTCTAAAAGTTAAATTTAGGAGCCACGTGGCTTAAAAATTATATATTGGCGAAGAATCAGCATGTTTTCTTAAAGGGTAATCACGTCACAAATCTAGTGAAATTTATTGAAGGAGTCGATAGGCATACTGGCAAGAGACATCTAGCTGGTGTAGTCTGCTTTGATTTTCAAAAAACATTTTGCAAAGCCTTTAACCAAAACATCTTAAAAAATTAAGCTGTCATAGAATACGAAGGAACATTTTCACACGGATAAAGAAATCTGTAACATAAAGGAATTATGGTAAGAGCATACGGTCAACCTTTAAAGTGGAGAGATGTCTCACACGTGGTTCTGTGTTGGTATCTGTGTTGTTTCACATAATCACAAATGAATCAGAAAAGGAGATGAAATGAGGGAGGTGGACAAGTTATTCACGGTAACAAATAAATTATTACCGGTAAGAAAGATGACGGTCTGCAGCAAAGGAGGAGATCACAAAACTGAGTAACTTGGTAATAAAAGGGCAGACAAAATTAAATACGAATAAATGTTAAGTGGTGCATATAGAGAAAAAGATATTCTTACTTTACTTATATAGAAAAGGGATCTGAACTGATTATTACTATTCATGTTTGAGATTTGGATTTATAATAATGAATTCCAGGAAGCGTCAAGTTAATTATCAATAGTTATCAAGAAAGCAAATAGAAGGCCAGGAACTGTTTCAAAAGGAATAGAAATCAAAAGAGGAAACCTTTTTATGCCATAGTTAAATCCATGGTACACCTGAATCTTGAATACTTGCTTAGTTCTGGTCTTTCTATTTCAAAAAAGAATATGATAAAACAGAAAAGATGCAGAGAAGGCTAGAAGTGATGTTCAAAGATATGGTATGGCTTTTGTATGATGAAAAAATAGGTAATTTAATAGTTTTCAACTTGGAAAAGAGAAATATGAGCAGGGAATATGATGAAGGTCTGTAAAATTGGAAGTAGCATGGAAAAAGCAAATAGGAGTCTTCTCTAAAAGAAAAAGTAGAAAGCATCAGATAAAACTAACATAAGGTTCAAAATGAATAAACAGAAATACTCTTTGATACAGTACCTATTTAATCTGTGAAATAATTTACCAGTGAGTGTTTTCAGTGCTGAAACCCTTCAGAAGTTTAAAAAAAATTACTGGAAGAAAAAATATCCATCAAGAACTATTGAATACAAAACATTATTAAATCCAGGAAGTCTCTGAACCTCAAATTGCTGAGGAACTGGTGAGTATTGCCATAAAGTAGATGGTAACATCCACTTCTTTAATGCTTGCATGGGTCCTAGGCACCCATGAACAGTCACAGCTGAAGACAAAGTGGTTAACCTCTAAATAAGGCAGAAGAATTAATGTTTAACTTCTTGCCCCAGAAAGTGTGTAAGCATGAATTCATCCTTAGATGCTTAGTATGGTGCAGACTGAGATGCTTGTGGGAGCGTTCCGAAGCAGATGTTCAGGTGCTCATGGAATTTTACTGACAGGAAAATGAGATGTTGTTGGATTATAAGCACTTCCCGGGGCCACATAGCAGCTAAACTGAGAACTGATCACTATGTCAGGTTTAGGTGCCTAAATCTTTTTGTGGGCATAGCTCAGAACACTGAATTCATAGATTATTTTAAGACATTAGATACCTTGAGTATGGAAGGTATCTATATCAAAGCAAATATTTTAATCCACTTATATTCAATTTAAGATCTACCATAGTAGAATGTGCCTCTTCTCCCTCCCCCCCAAATCATCTCATGTAAGAATTTCCAAAGCAAAGCAAGGATTAGGAAAAAAAGTATTTTTATTTTAAGTTGCTGAAATCCTTACTATGTTTATGCATTCCTTTTTGGGAAATATGCAGTAAAATATGTAGTAGCACAGCCATGAACAGCTTCAGTGCTCCCTAATGTTTTAATAAATGTCCACTATAAATCTTAGCAGCAGATTATGTACATGTCAAATCCATTTATAAAGTGGCTGAGTATATTTAAAGTCCAAAGATATTACAGTGATAGCATCGCTTTGCTGGTTATAAACAAAGATAAAGAAATGTGAGATTCATTATGAGCCATTTCTTATTTTCCAAGTCTCACAAAACAAAGTTCTGATTAGACTGTACTGTAAGCAGCACGTTATTAAAAGTTATCTTTCCATTTTTTTATGTAAACAATTCATCGTCAATTTGATCTGCCAGTCTACATTTTTTCCCACCATTTCTGGTATGATTTATTGTGATTTTAACATTAAAAAGTATAGGAAGATACAGCAATTTTCAATTCTAGAGCTTTTTAGTTCACAACACGAACATATCAACTTCCAGAAAATTTTTGCACTTTGAGAGCTGTAGCTGTAGGTCTCAAAGCACACTTTAGACCTTAAGGATTTCCCTTTTTACTCCTTCATTATTTAGATAATTACCAGGAGCACTATTAGAAGCAGATGAAGACCTTACAATTTAGAGGTTTAAAAGACTTTTCCTTGTCACAATTCAATGTTAAAATTTGTATTGATCTTAATGTGAGATGATTGTGCCCAAGACCTTTGAAGAAAAACTCTACTGAGAAAGAAACCATGTCATATGGCAGAACCTAAATTCGGCTTTCATTCTTTAGGTTTAGAGGCAATTTGTGCATAAAATGGAGTTATCTGGGAACTAGGCATTTGTCTGTATGGTCTGAGACTCCTGGAAAGGTGTATTGTTCGAGTCCTGCTTTTAAGTTCATTTGTTCCAGGACTTGTTTACATATGTAAATAAAAGAAAAGTAATACTAAGGGCTTATATGAGAAAATTTACCATCATAATTAGACTGGTATCATTACACCAATATAATTCCCTGTGTGGATTTATTTGTAAACTTAATTTATTTGTATTTTTAACTACAGTGATACTACATTAGTTATATAGTGTAGGGTTTAGATTAATAAATATCCCATGCATGTGGACCCTTTAAACATAGCCAGTATTTGATTTCTTTTGAACCAGGAAGCTGATGTTCAACATCTGAGATTCTATCATGAGAAATGACAGACAAATGTGACAAATGCCACATTCAAATTAGAATAAAAGGTTGGTCTTCAAAGAACAGATAGCTATATATTTCTATGTATTTCTATGTATTATTTCTATGTAATTATACACCATCTGAAAAAGAGATCTTGTTGACATGCATAATTTTGGTCTGATACTTGCACTTTGATCCTGTAGTCCTAGCCTTACTTTGTTGAGGTTAGAGCACAGATTGTGTCTTGGCGGGGAGGTGAAGGGCACTATACCAGCCTCCCAGCTAGAGGCCTTGTCCTCCTTTCTGTTCTGCTGTAATCAGCCAGATCAATGTAAATCACAGATGTGTTAGCTTAAAATTCTTGACTCCAAAGAGAAACAGAAGAAAAACTGCTCATACAGATGGCTTTGGTATCATGATCTGACAGCCAGGGCAACACATTTGCATGTGAACACTTTCCCACTACTCTTTACCCATAGTTTAACCTGACCTGTTTGACTTTATTCTGGAGCAGAACAGAAAAGAAAAGCAAACGTCTGTCAACAGTCTTAATAGGGATGCATCGACACAGTACCATTTCAGTTCACTCCTGCAAAGACCAGAGCTATTACTCCTGCACCCACGTCCCAGCCTTTCACTGACCCAAGCACTACAGAGGTAGGAGGCGCAATGGGACAGGATTAGTGCATTCGCTGTGCACACGGGTGGTAAATCCAGGCACAAACCTAATCTCAACCTCTACAGATACTGTGTGCCAAATCACTTAACTTGCCCTGAGCTTTGGACAATCTAAAGGGATTTATCAGTCAGAATGAAACCTACAGAATTTTTGGTTTCTGCTCTGCAGCACAGCAGTTTCATCTGAATTCTGTTTTGAGATCTTGCTTTAATTCAGACCTGAAATTCAAGTTAACAGTACAAGGAAGGAACTAACAGAGACGGAAAGAAAAAAACCTACTTACTTGAATTATTTTCCCTGCCTAACTCATTTCTGCCAGGAGTATTATCTGGAGTGTCTTCTATGCTGCTTAATGGGAAAGATGCTTAAGAATCTCTTGGTGGCCATGTAAAACACTACCTCGGGGAAAGGGAACCTCTACCATTAGTATCCATATGTTTCTTTTGGCATCAATGCCATCAGATCTCAATGTTCTTTCACATCATCACAGATGCATCTTATTATTACTTTTAATTGAACAAATACTGCACCACAACTCAGCAATTTGGTCCTCCAGAGCACTGATAAAAAAACCTTTGGGGCATTCGTGCCAAAGGCTGACATTTTTATTGGTTGTTCTCTGCCAGCTTCAGCAGTGTGCCTGCTGTCCCTCCATTCCAGTTCTAGCCTGTGTTTCCTTCCTTTATTCTGCTTTTGCCACCCCCCTGCCCTAGATGACACAAAGCTCTATCCAGCGATGTTGTTCTCTGCTAATCCCCCTGTTGCCTAAGTCCTAGTACTTTCAGGAATCCCATTTTAAGAAAAATGAGAACAAACCTCATAGCAAAGCTTAAGGGATTTCCATGACTTCTGAAATAGCATTATTTTGTAATTTTATTTCCAAATGTGATGATGTTCTGATGCAATGTAACAATTTGGCAGTTCTATTTCCCCATGGGTCTGGCTGGAGGAAAAACATTGCTACAAAAATACACATTCAAGAGTAAAAAATTACTTATCTGTTTACTTATCAATTTAAAAGAGCAAACAATTATAGAACTGTTTGCGTTTCAGAGACACTGAAAGCTCTAATCAAATCAAGTCTTTAGTTTTTAAAAATGGCATTAATCAGCTGAAAATGTATCTGCAGGTAGGGAAAATGAAACATCATGCTTTTTTTTTTTTTTTTTTTCAGAAAGTGGTGCATTCCTTTTAGTGACAATACACAAATTTAACATTACAAATGGCAGCCTGTCACCTGATGGAACGTGAGTGGAAGATAGTGAAATCCTTTCCTGTGACGTTGAAAGAGGTTGCTGTATATTTACTCAACCCATTTTTGGCAGCAAAGTTAACTTTAAAAATTCCCAGCAATCTTACCCCCAACTGTTTTCTCCTATCCCGGTAGCACCTTATTGCCCCTTCAGCTGTTTTGATACAACAGTTTGCAGAGCCTTAGTATATACCAGATGATTGAAATCGTGATCAGAATGAAATAAAAAACCACACTTCTGGAGGATTTTTTTTTTAAACCTGGATCATTTTGTAAATTTGCTTTACAACACAATCCCACAAACAGTTACGCTGGCACAGCTGTATAGGCTGCAAATCATACTGGAGGACCAGAAATAATCAACCAAGCATAAGAACTGTGGTTCCCAAAACACTTTTTTAAAACAAGCAATTAAATTCCACGTGAACTAAGACTCACAGAAAATAAGTTGGCCTCCCACTGGTAGATCTATCAATGAAACTCTGGAGTCCGAAATTCCACTTTCCTACTTAACTAAATAATACATCTGAAAAGAAATGCTAAAAAAGTTTTGCCAAAGGGCTTTGCATCAGTATGGACAACAGAGCTGTCCTTTCTACCCTGAGGACCTAGGTTGGAATGTAGGTACAGTTTGCAGTGAAACTCTCTGTACCAAATAAAGTCTGTTACAAATCCTTGTCACAGTATTTTCCCTTCCAAGGAATATATCAAGAAAGAAAAATCCGTGTTTATATATATTTGTTTAAATACGTATCCCAAAGCTCAGCACAAATATTGCTTGTTGTTGCGTAGTTGGCCCATATCACCATTACGAGCTCCAAACTTCAGCTCAGGGGAGGTTGAAATGTGATCTTACTATTTGCATGTTCTGATTGGCATTAGCTACACTCAGCCTAAAATTTGGATTATTGTAGGGATGTTTGTTTCTATTTTCCGTAGTGTCTACCTTCTGACTTATTTTCATATTGGCCTCATTTTAAAGCATTTTTAATTTTTCCATTGATTCTAATTAAGCTGCTGCTAGGTCTTATGAACTTCATTTAATTAAATTAATTAAGGTATTTATTTATACAATAAAAGATAACCAACTCACCAAGCTTGCCTTCCCAAACTCCCACAGCTCTGATGATAGAAAGAAAATCAAAGGCACCTAGTTTAAAGTTAAGTGCCTGCAGCACAGTAGCATTGTGATAAAAGTATCAGAAACCTGGCTAGCCAAATACTTCACAGATATTTTTGCAGTTTTGACACTTTGCTGCATCCCCTCAGTGTTTAGAATATGACTTTTGTAATGATGCTGTATTAGGAAAGTGATCTGCTCTAAAAGGAAAGGTCTTAACCACAGAAGCTGGAGGAACTTTTTTTTTTTTCACCTTCAGGGTTTACGATACGTAAGCGAGCATCTCTGTTAGAATTATCTAAGATTCACAAAAGAAGAGAAATCATGTAACACATTAAGGGTTGTGGAAGTATTTTCATTTTCTGATGTAATTACATGATTGCAAAGGAAGTGTTTAGGATACAATGATGTGAGCTCTGATCCCTGATCCAAGCGCTGTGTAGTATCTCAGATTTTGCAGGCATCAGTTCTAGGACAAAACTGGAGAGCTTTTATTTCACTGTGCTCTGCATTTCTCCTTCTTTGCAGTCAGGACATATTCTACTGCTTCGGAGACAGAAAGACACTTCCTGAACATGCCTTTCTTGGTTACAGACATCCTACAGTCGGATCTGCATTAATCATTTCCATCAACACAGCAAAAAGTTATTAAGTGTTCACCATATAAACACGATTTAATTTCTCCAGCTGGATGCTGCCAACACTTTACAGCACACTGCTCTTGTCACAGTGGTTGGGCACAGTTTTAAAATGCATTTACTTCAGCCTCAGGCTAGTGTGAAGCCTTTTTGCTTGTTTGCTTTTCTTTTACCCTTTCTCTCTCCCAATGTTGTGAAAGGAAGGTGCTGATAGGGAAGATGTTGATGAGCCATGTAAAGCCAGGATTGCTTAAAGAGTATTGATAAGAAATGATTCATCTTTCCAATCAATTTATTTATGAGAAATAAGGTCCCGTCTTTGTTTTGGGGTTGTTTAGGTTTTGTTTTTTTTTTTTTTCTTTCTTTCTTCTTTTCTGCTTTCAAAGTCCCTCAGACAAATAACTTTTTTAACTGATTGGGCAAAAAGAGGTCATTGCCCGCACTTACATCGTGTACAGGAGACACATACCGGGCCATGAAAATAGCTGTACAAAACCCCCTCCCCTAGGCCTCCCCCGACCCCCTTCCAATAAAACCACTGCCTGCATCATAGTGTTGTTATGGACCAAATCATAGCTATCTATTTTAAACAACACCTGAACCTTGAATACAGGCAGACAACAATGCCCAAATCTATCTCGTAACACATAGTGATAACTCTGACAATGCTACTAACTTTATGACATTACATTAAAAATATTTCTATGAAAAAGGAAGACAAAGGAGTTATAGTAAAATTTCTGACGACTTAACAACAGGAAGGCTATCTCAAAAATTATGTAATATAGTAGTTTCTGATACATGTACCATAGTAGTTATAACAGTTTCTGGTATATGTTTTCCTACCATAGGCACAATCTCATGGAAATCAGTAGGACGATTTTCAGAGTAAGGCAATAAATAAGGATTTTGGAATATTACCTTGTGCTGCAATTAAAAGCTGAGGTAAATCAGTCAGAAACTCAATTATAAGCCCAGAGAGCATGATGAGCAGCTGGAAGCGTTCTCTCACTTCAGAGAGTGACTAAAGACTGATCCATTCATTCTTCTTTTTCTGATCTAGTTCATCTGTACTTGCTTGTTTCCATTAAGTATAATTTTAATCACAAATCATGGTCCAGCTCAGCTGTTGACTGTGTATTCAACCATACCACCCTGGGCAGAGTTTTCATGAGATATTAAAAATTAAGTAGGGTTGAATTAGGTCGCCACCTAGGTGGAATGAATCCCCAAATGCTAAAATGGTTATTTAAGAGGATGAGGTTTTTCTTCAGCTACTACGTGTCTGCTTGGAAAATGGCACTTACTTTCAATAGAATATTTGGACATAAGTTATGTTTTTTCTTTATTTAAAATGAAAGAACATTATCTAATTTGAGAAAAAAAAGACAAAAATTACATAAATACATGGATTTATATGATTTTTCTCTTGTCATAAAAAATATAAATATATGGAAAATAAATCTTTAAAAAAAATCAATTAAAATAGTTTTCAAAATTATTCCATGTAACACATACCTCAAGGTTATCCTGGAAGTACCCTATTTGGCTGAGATGTAAAATTGACTGTATATATTTATTTCCCCTAAATAGATCATATTTTTCTATGGTTTTCATAAGAGAGCAAGTGATTTTTTTAAAGACCGTACCAGAAACCAGATGGAGCATGCATGCTTTGTTCCTGAGATAATAAATGTAGATTCATTTGAAGAATCTGTTTCCTATTTCTCTGCTATGCAGAACAGCAAAACTTTAGCCCACAAGTAACTGCCTTTAAGTATGGGTAGTAGTGGTGGTATGGTGTGGTATGTATACCTTAGAATATATCTACAGTGACATATAAAACAGGGCCAGGCACTATTTGCTGGCCCTAAGTCCAAGTGGCATGGGCTGTATCTGTGCTTGACAGAAGTTGGCCCTGGGTTTGTTATGGCTTTAAGATATTGTTAGACCTATTTTACTCTTCTAGTCTAGTAGGTGTAGCAATATAGGGGCACTGTTGCTGTGCATTAGAATGTTTTTTAATAGCAAGAACCTAAGGCTAAGCGTTGCTTGCCATTGGTTATGGTATGAAGGCTTATAATGTTAGCTGGAGAAAAATTTCCAGTAACATTGAATAAAAATGTAAGCAAATTAATAACAAAGTGAGCAAAACTTGCGGTAGCCCTGTTCATACTGCCTGTTCAGAATGCTTTGTCCTCTCAGCCATACATAGGTATTGCTTTGAAGAGCACCATTTCACACACAGCAAAGCTAAACAGAGAAGACGCTAATACTGAGGAGAATATCTTGCTAGTACTGTGCTCTAGCCTTGCTTAAATTTTATATAAATACATATATATATGTCTCCTGTTCGGCTACATAGGTACACTTCTGGAAAAATACAGTAATTATTTGAAATTATCTATTTCCCATAAAGACCTTTTAAAATATGACTATTCTGAAGAATTTTAAGAAGGACATACATGAATTTGCACAAAGTGTCACATGGCTCCTCTGAACAGCTGCATTCAAACTACCAAATATTTTTATGAAAATGTTTTTTCATCTAGTTGTACATTTGGGCTTATGGCTACAAGTTTTTTTCCATAAGATGTCTCCTCAATACAAAACCAAACAAATATAATTTACCATCTTTACCAAATCATTTTTATGCAAATAATTGCTCAGGTTAATAACAGTTGTTGGATTTGGTTAATAATTGCCATGTCTCTAAAACAAATTAAAGTGCCTGAAACCAGATCGTAGCACAATGCTTGAATATAAAGTGGAGACAGCTCTCAAACCATTAAAATATTTTATAGAAATTAGCCAAAAGTATACTTCTGATCTTAATTATGCTGTTTTACAATTACAAGAACATAAATGATATTGGAACTTCTTTTCTGGATTTATAAATGCAATGGCTGTCATCCCAGTCTGGCCTCTAACCTGAAGGTGAGATTCTTTGTTGCATAATGCAGGGTTACAGAGCTGTAGTAGTCAAAGATATTTCAAGGCTATCTTAACTGGCAACAGGGAATCAATAGATGTCACAGGATCACAATAGTGGGTGTGATGGCATCTCCTTCAAGATGGCATTATAGACAGTTGTGAGATAAAAGAAGATACGAACAGGAAGACCCTGCATACTGATGATCCTTAAGTCCCTTGGAGCTATAAAAACTTAGGCTGTACTGCGAAAAATTGTAGGTATCTTGGGCAGGAGATGGAAATTGAATCGAGGCTAGGTGGGAACCAGTAAAGCTTCAGGATGAGACAACTGGAAGAAGCTTAAAACCAACCAGTGCAATTTTTCATCTCAAAGAACATTTTGGCTACAGCCAGGGGTCTGAGCCTGTTGATGTCTCCCATCAGTAAAAACAAGAATGGATGTTTAAACATCTGTCTGCATGATCCTCCACATACAAAAGCCAGAAGCTGCTGTAACCGCATGTTGACCTACCAAATTAGAAATAATGCATGTAGCTGCCTTTTGAGAAGCATATCTAGCCCCCATTGATGATGCTTCAGCAGTCATCACGAAGCAGTCATAGTGCACTGGCACAAACAATGCTGACTAAACCTCCTCAACAGCTATGAAAGGAAAAGACACAGTGGGTATTCCTTAATAGGAATATCTCAAGCTGCTAATGTAATAGTTACAGAACAAATACAAGACATTGTTCCAAAAAATTCTCAAGTTTGGCAACTGTTATTTTATCTCTCTGAGATTAAAGCATTAAAAATAATGATAGCACTTGATTTCCTCATAAGATTATTATAAAACATAACCCTTCTTCCACGCATTACAAAAACATTAACTCTTTAAGCTTTGCAACACCCTTTCGACAGATGCCCTATGCACATCTATCTGCCTGTAGCAGAGCAACCAAAACACAGACTTTCCGGAATGGACAGAGATTTTATTACAGTAATCCCCTAATTTGTGTTCCTGTATTCTTTGCATATGCATAAACGATGTTCTAGGACAATGTAAAAATAAGACACAAAGAAATGCATTCACCTATTCTGTCCATGATTTTTTTTTTTTAACGTGACATGGATTCGACTGTCTTTACCTGTCTCAGGAGGCAGACAAAGAAAAAAAGGTGGTGGCTAATAGCAGGAAGGAAAAACAACAACATTGGAAAGAGTAAAAGTAGCTGTTAGCAAACAGTCCCAAGATGCTCATTTGTGGTTATGCAACATGGCTTTTTTATTAAAAAGGTTCTCAACACCCATACTTTTACCAGCTGCTGCATATATTGCTGCTTGGACTATAATAGCCAGGAAAGGTCATGCTGCCTTGGCAAAACTTTGTACTCCTTATCCAATCAGTGCAGATGGGTGGAGAAGCGCGGACATCAGCCACCATGCCAAGGCGCATTCCCTGCTGCAGCCTAGCCCTGCTTCGGCTGGTGACCTGCTGCGTGTCCCACCTGAAGCGGTTTTCAAATCTTACTTAAGCCCCCAGTCCTTTAAACACCTTAAAAGCCAAGGGTGTAGGTATTCCAGGATCAGGACCTTTCAGCATTTGGGTTTGAAAGTGAAAATGAATGAAACATCAATAAACTCCAAAGTACAGCAAATCAGTCAGGGCACAAGGTATCCCAGAAGCCAGAGACTGTTACCGCTGGGATATTATCTAGTGAGGAGGAATCTAGGCTTCACTCATATCACAGGAAGGCTGCAGTAAATTACAAATTAAGGTTCTGAAGTTAATGAATTTAATTGATTTCAAGCTGAGTAAGGGAGTTAAGGCTGGTATTTAAACAGGGAGAGAGTATTTAAATTTAGCTATCATTAACAGGCACATGTTACATTCACCAAATATCAGGACTTTTCACTCTCACAGTATGTGGTGAGGCCACTTGAAGCCTTTCAGACTCCTGTTTCCTTCAGCAGAATGGGGAAAAGACTCATAATTTTCAGACAGGATAACAAATTATAAATATAAGACTTCCAATTTAGGAAATAGAGAGGACAATATAGCTGCCCTCAGTGGAAGCTTACGGCACCAGTTAGGGTCAGAAGGCTGAACCACACATTATGGCAGACCCTGCTCTTTTCAAAATACCAGTATGTCAGGTCCCAGACCTGAAGGAAAACCTTCTGATACATAATTATGTTCTTTAGCAGATGCATTGCTTACTGGTAGCATCACACATCTCTGCAGGTAGTATTAAACTGAATAAGCGAAGCAAACTATTTTAAATGTAGAAAAGGCAAAGAACATAAAGAAATGGAAAGGCAGGAGAAAAGTCCTATGATAAGCAGGTGCTATTTCATATTCTTTCACTGCGACCATATTAATGACTGAAAATTATTCTATGTTTTTCATCTTAGACATAAGACTAGATAACCATATCAATTTCTTAACACAGTAATCAAACTCAAGTTCTTTTTTTCTCAATACCACTCCGAGCTTTCTACTGCTGTATTTAATGAAAATGTAGTATGACAGAATTTGTATGTAAAAAATCTGCTTGATATTCACTAACAGTAAAACAAAACAAAACAAAAATTTGAAGTTGTACAAAATCATGCAACTATATAACGTGTTAAAAATCAATACAGGGCAGTAACTAAAGGACAGCTCTCCTTCCAAAATCAAGTTAGTGTTCATGCATTAATTTGCTTCATATTCTCCATTACATAAATTATGATTAAAAGTATAGTAAAAGATTAATAGTAGTAATAATAATAATACTAACAACAACAACAATAATAATAATATAGAACTTATGTTTTATTGAAAAGAAGTTTAGGACTAACGGTTTACATAATTAGATTCCAGTATTAATATTACAGATTTTCTATGAAAACTGTACAAGTATAAGATAAATATG
Source organism: Calonectris borealis (assembly GCF_964195595.1). Lineage (NCBI taxonomy): Eukaryota > Metazoa > Chordata > Aves > Procellariiformes > Procellariidae > Calonectris > Calonectris borealis. The sequence goes on along the minus strand of NC_134316.1, from coordinate 49,190,392 downwards.
TGAGATAATTGAAATAATAATTATTCTCTGCCTCACACAGCATCTCAGAGATCCAGTGCTTTAATGTCTGTAAAGCATTTAAAGACGTCTGAGAAAAATATACTTTGTAAGTGCAGATAATCAAGCACCATGTGACAGGTGTAAGACAGACAGATTTTCAAATACAGTAATACTAAGATACATAAAAATTTAAGGAATACAAATTTATGCTCTGAAATCTGCTTGCTTACTGTTTATGTCTTTACAGACCTATGAGCATTTGTGCAAATGATGTTTCTCTGGGTGAACTTTTGGGAGCGGTTTTTTCTCACTGCATTCTGTAGCATTCAAATGCACTTATCTGCATATACATGTGGCACCAGTTATTTCTTCAGGAAATGCCACAATCAACTTACAAAATGTTCATCATCCAATCTTAGAGTAGAATTACAATTTAATTAGTCTTATTATTTATTATGATTACTACTATTTCTAATTCTTTATAATATTTCTAAAATGTAGTGGTGGCTAAAAGGTCCCATCGTAAGACCTGATTCAATTTCACTCATATAAACACATAATAAATGTTGTTCCTGCTCCATGGGGCTTAAAATCAAAGCATAAGTTCAAAGACAGAAGATGAATACCAACACCTAATCGAGAACGGAAGGGAAACATCATAGAAGTAAACAGCCAAAGATACAGCTGTAACGTAGTTTATCTACAACTCCATTTCTAGGATAACTCCGTGTTAAGGTTTTGTGGCACAGTTCAGCAAGTCATGCAAGTGTAACTATCATTCAAAGACTGAAGTCTGTCCAAGAATAACTCAGTGAATACGTCCATTCTGCAGTCATAAGAGTAGTGCAACGTAGGAAGGACAGACCTGATTTAGCCTTTAAATATATGTTCTTCTGCAGAGCTTGTGGCTTCACAGCTCTCACCATAAATCAGAATACCTCAAATACGCAAAGGCATGTTCGCTAGCAGTTGAAAGCTGCCTGCTAAAGAAAACTTTCTGTGTTTAACCTACTTTTAGTTTTGTCTTTATGATTCTAACTTTATTTGAACTCCAAAAGGATTGACAGTTGCCACACATCCACTTTCATTGCCATATTTTCCTGCAAAATAGTTGGAATCTGCTTTTCTTTTAGTTGTAAAACTAATGTAATATCCTTTCCAGCGATCCCAAAGAAGTGATTTGAATGTGTTGTACACTGTGATAAATTTAGAGCTTGTCAGCTTGGAAAGAAAAATAATAAAAGTGTCAAAGAAACACAGAAATCACAGCCTCCAGTCAGGGCTAGAGGAAAGGATAGGACTTTTTAATGTCTGATCAGCTTCATCGAAGTATTTACCAATCCCCAGTTTTGCACATCTTTAAAATAATTATTAAAAAACCCCCAAAGTTATCATTTCAGTACAGATATACAGCATTCAGGCAAAAAATACATTGACATCAGTCAAATGAAACCAGTAACAAGGAAAGAATGGAAGAAAAAAAGGTCAAACTCAGCAGAATGAAAAGCAATGCAAATAGTGTCAAAAAGTTACAGATCAGGAATATATGTGATTCATACTCAAGCTGCCTCTTTTGAGCTTTACTGAGGGCATCAATCCTTACAATAAGTGGTAAATCACTATTAATTCCTTTGATAGCCATGGAAATCATGTTAAGCACAAACAAATGTTGTTGGAGCGGGTAGAACTGTCATGCATAATTCCATAAGCTTCATATACCAAATAGTATATGACCTGGGCAGATGAGAAGATCATAACTCACTGATCAACATGATTACTCTGATACCATAACAGCAACTAAGCACAGTGTCGTCTCTTTTTAAAATAAAACTTTATTTTTCCCCATTTAATGTATTTCTGTCTGCTAGGGCTTCTGCACTGGTAGGGTGTACTTTAATGTGATTTTTTAAATGAATGATTTGTAATGGCAATTGTAAACTGATGTCTGTAAGCTAACTGTAATTTTATGTATCTTATTTTGAAAACAACTTACAAGCATTTATTAACCAAGCTAATAGACAATTTTATGCCTAAATAATAGTGATTCTAAAATATTATTCCTAGTACAGCCTGTCAAGGTTATGTGTTATAAAAAAAATTGATCCACAGTTTATGCCTAACACAGATTTGCTAAGGCAGGCTATAAGGATAGACCACGTCAGTGTCTAAACATGGTCTTGCCCACTGAAGTTAAACCGGAGGATGAAGATTCTCATGGAGTTGGGGGTGGGTGGGTTACTGCATCCTCTGCAAACTGACAAGGACAAGAGTTTTATCATATTCAGTAACTCTGGCCACCACTGTGTCAATATTTGCCTCTGGCAGGAAATTCTCCAATAGGAATGGCAAAGGTACTTCATTCTCTGTTTTTTTTTCCATCCCCATGCGTCTTATCTAGGCTTATCTAGTAAAACCTCACACTGAAAATTTTATCATAGATATAAAAAGCTTGCAAGTCTTTTTCCACGTTTGCTTAAAGAGAAGCTCTACAGCCTGTATGGTATTAATAAAGAACGGGTTTGGTTTTACATTAATTAGTAAACCCCTCAGTGATGTTCTGCAATTATGCAATTGTCTGCAAAGATAATATTTGTGCCTAATGTGCTGGAAAGAATTACAATGACCCTCTCAGAATACTGTGATCTTGATTCTTGTCCTCTGTCTTGAGTGCCCGGTGGAAGGGACTGAACCGATCACATCAGTAGCACCCTAAAGGAAATAGACTGGAAATACTTTCCAACCCTTGCCACTGGTTTCTGAAAGGCACATTATGAAATCTTTACAGAGCCTTCTCAGTCCAGCTGTTTCAAATAGATGTGGAAGATGGCATCTGGGTTTCCCGTTCCATTTCCTGTTCCATTATCACTTTCAGCTCTCAGAAATTATAATCTGTATTTATTTTAGTTTCTGTTGTCCCTCCTATCACTGCGGACTAGAACACAAGTCAGGACTGAGCCTCCTTCCCTGCCACGTGACATGACAGGGACATTCAGCAACATTTGTGTACAGGGTGGGTGTGCGCTCCCGGGATCACCCAGTCCTGGGAATGCCCCTGGATCGTCCTACGTAGAGCTGCCTGGCAAGGAGGCAGCTCCCCCTTGTACCCGTGGGGCTGGGGAGCTGGGGGTTGATGAACAACTCACGCTCCTCCCCACCAGGTCTGCCTTCTGCCTTCCCAGCTCCGATAAATCCTTGCCTTCTCTACTTGCCTGCTTTGTGAGTCTTCCTTATTCTCCTGCCCTTTCTTATGGAAATGATATCTTTCCCTAGTGCTAGTCCATTCATTGTCTTTCGCACATGTAGGTTTAGTACATTTCAGTGGGAACAGATTTATATATTAATCTGCAATATCATTTTACACCATTTCATTCTGACTAAGATTTATTTTTGTTACTGGTTTAGGGTAGTTTGTCACCATTCTGTCATTATTTCTTTCCTCAAGCTTCTCTTACTGAAGGTAAAGAAAGATGAAAACTATTTATTTATTTATTTATTTCATACATTTTCGTTCTTCACTTTGTATTTTACCATTATTTTTTCTGAGTAGCAGACTGAATATTTTGATAAATACTTTTTAGGGTAATTGCATTTTCCTGGATAATTCCCAGGGAATTTCACATCTTTCCTATAGGAAACATGAGTCAAGACCTAATTTGTCTTTCTTGCAATTAGATTTTTTTTCCCTCTAGATGTCTCGTTTTTTTTGAGATGTCTCAGCTAGTATGGCTACAGTAACTCCAGTAACGTAGATGAAGATCATGTAGAACTGGACCTTAGCTGTGAAGGTTAAAAAGTGTCCTGGAAAAAAATAAACCTGCAGTTTCTCTAGGAAAATATATGAAAAATTCTAACAGACCTTTCCTTGTTTTTAATGCAATGAACTGAGCTCATATTTGAACTTGCTTTTAAAGGCATGAATGATCAGCAGTTCAGATGTTCAAATCCTTTAAGGATGTAAAACTCCTGCTGGCAAAAATAAAAGTCAACATGAAGGGCCTGTACTATTGCCTATCCCGCTGTCATTGTTTTCTTAAGAATCTATTGATAGTCTTGCTTTACTTCTTACTCCTACCGTCAATGTTTCAGTAGCATCCTCCTGCTCATATTTCCCTTTAACACATTTACTCCTGTAAGTCAGATAGATAGACAGCGCAACAGATCTTTGCAGTATTTGTTTTCATGTATTCCTTCATTATGGAACTCATTTCAGCTGGACCATTAAATAACTTCTAAGCGACAGGAAAGAGGCAGTATATCCATCACATAGTGAATACGAAGCATTTAATGCAGATCTCAAATCGATCCTTTTCTTCAAATACTAATTTTTATTTATTTCCCCTCCCCGGGGGGCTTAGCAAATAAAATATGATATTCATGCCAGTGTGGATTTATAACACCAGGAGGGAGATGAAATAAGAGAGCTGAGCATACTGTATTAGCTATTATTCATAAACTATTTCTACTTGTCAGATGTTGGCTGTGAGGCTGAGAATGCAGTTCTTCCCCTCCCTCGCAGTTTGACCCAAGCTGATAAGTTGTCTCAAGTTCACACATCACCGCAACTGAGAACAAATTCCGTGACTCAGGAAACTCATTCCTGTTTCCTGGCACACTCACTCTGTGCCTTCCTCCTAAAGAAAGCTTTGTTAATATTCCAAAGACAGAAACTCAGACTATGTCTTCATAAGCATAGAAGTTTTCAAAGGAAAAAAAATTACTCCCTCCTGGGATTTTGATCTTGGTTGTCATTCTGACATTGTTGCTATTGAGAATAAAGCAAGATCGGGCTTAGGAAGACTTCAATCTCAGTTTATATTTCTCAGATCCTTTCTTAAGTGAAGCCCTTTTATATTACCAAATTGATTGAACGTCAATATGCTGTCTAAAGTTCAAGTCAGGAAAAACTGATGTCATATTTCTAAATATTTTAGACCTGGTATATTTTCATCTTTTCAAATAACAGACTTTCTCCACCACCCTCTCTCTCTTATCTTCCTCCAAACCCTCTATCCCCATAAAACCTCATCAAAGAATTTGGCTCATGATAGTTTTCAGCTTTTGCCCACGAATAGACCTACACATGGTCCTATGTGTTATTTTTTGCAGACGTAATTGTTTTAAAATATCAAGGCTTGATAACTTTTGGCAAGCTTATATGCTTTTTCTTTTGTGCTACTCATTCTACATGTTTAAGCATCTAAAAAATATAGATAAAATTTACTTTACATATGACACAGTCAAAAGAAGAGAAAGAATTTTATATTGTTTTTAGAATAATGATAAATAAATGTGTGGACCATTTGATAATTTTCAAACTGTGAATGTGTAACAAGATGACATTTTGACTTAAAAATGAAGAAAGATATGTTCATAATGTTTTCATTACTCCTCTGTGAGGGTTATTAACTTTTCCAGTAAATATTCGTACCCATTGAATCTTGAAAATATTATCCAACAGCATCCAGAGATGTTCTGATTCTTTTAAAAAGAAAATCCTTAACAGATGCCACAATCAAAATGAGATATCAGGAAATTTGCCACTGGTGAGAATCCGTTATGTTAATGGTTTGGCGTGAAATGATACAGTTTTAGAATTTCTTTTGTCATCGGACGCCGAATATCAGCTAAGCAGGCTCCAAAAAGTAAATCTGTGGATAGATTTTGACCATCCATCTTCCATGTTCAGGATTTCCACAGAGCAGGGTATAAGTGAGCTGAAGACAACATACGATTTGGGGAAAAGTGTGTGCCAGGAGTGTATATGAATTTTTAACAGTCAAAATCCAAAATATAGCTGCCTTGCTGTTTATTACTATTCGTTTGTACACGTGCTTTGGAATACCTCTCTTCAGCTTTGGAATTGCATATACAGAGTAATCTCTTGATCTGCTCTACTGATTTTACTTAATAGTTGCAGGAGAATATTCTACAAACCACTCCAATAGTCCTAATACTTCTCAGAGCTAAATATAAGTGCAATCCGTTTTTAAAGGTTATACATACTTTGATGTTTACACATATATATCCAGCAAGACCTAGCACTGGGTCAGTGAAGGAGAGCCTCCCAGCCCTTTGTTGAAACTGGCCTGTCTGGGAAGGACAGGGGATAAAGCTGGGGATTGGGATGGAAAAGCATACTTCCCACAAAAACAGCAGTCATCCTACTGAAAACATCAGACTGAATTCCTCTTCTTAACGACAAATTTATCGGCAATTGACAAAGAGAAGTGGGTTCAGCCATCAAGGTTTGCCACTTAACGTTACTGTACATCTCCTGTAAGCCGGGATTGCACCATGAAGATAACATTTCCAATGAAAATTTCTTGATCACCTCAATTGTCCCTTGCTTCAGTTCTATTTGCTTCCTTCCATGTTTCTGTTTGTGTCCGGAGACTCAGGCATAAAACTGTGAGCACACATCTTTAGCAAAAATACTGGCAACGCAGAAGCCTGTCAGGGGAAACTTTATTTGATCCCACAGTCTCAAAATCCCTTGGGGATATAAAATTCTATGTCCCAGGTATTACTGTGTTTGTTACGGTATATAGTCCTCACAGAGGGGTCAGTGTGTACCCGCTCTACTTCTTCATACCTTGCTTCACCTTTTTTCTCTTTTACTCTAGAATGTGTAGAGATTTAAATCTTACAGTATGCCGTCTAATAGAATATTCTCTTAGGACTGACTTGCTCTGGAGAATAGCTCAGGTTTTGCGGGTTTGGTTTTTAGAGTTTTGTTTTGGGTTTTTTAAGTTTAACTTTCTGAATTCACCATGGCTAATCATCATTGCTACTATTGCATTTAGTACTGGTTTGCTAGCAGCAATGCCAAAGCAAAATGTTTTGGGGTTTTTTGGTGGTGTTTTTTTTACGCTCTCCTTCTTCACATTTTGCCTGAGGGTGGTAAAGGAAGGCGACCGATCTCCGCACTTTCTAAAATACTGTTACTTCCACAATAAATCAGAAAAAAGCAGAAGTGTTTTGGATTGATATGGTTCAGGCTCTGTGAAGGACCTTTTTCTCCAGACCATATTCTATGCATGATGGAATCCATTCTGACTTTGCAGTGCGAAAACTTATTGCCTTGAGATTGAATAAAGACCCTAGCTTTTATGAAGGGACTCTCTATTTCCTGCACTCCCAAGATGGAGGGTGGAGGGCTAGACTTGGGGAGGCTCCGTGAAATAGGCTCAGTGAAACTTGCACAGTACTTTCTGGCTGAACATTTTTGGGGGGAAAAAAAAAAAAAAAGCTCCACAATATCACTTGCAAGCCTTTGTAAGTTCTCAAAGTCTCTCTCACTTTCTGAATATGTCACCTCACTGCCATGAAGGTGGCTTGCCCCATCTATTCTGCAAAATAATCCTTCCCTGAAGAGCTGGCAATCTCCCAGCAAAAACCTCAAGCTCGTTGTTACTTGGCACTGCATGAAGATTGAAAGCGCGTCTCTACGGTTGGTCCTATCACTGTAAGACAGGAACTATTAAGTGCTAGAAGGGATGAAATGCATGTATCTATCATGATTTTGACATCTTTCCTCATTTTCCTTTCCTAGGTAAGAAAATTCTGCATTTTCATACTTGAAAAAAAGAAATGCCCTGAGAGAAAGAAGTAGCTTTCACTCTTTTTTATGCCTGCATTTGTTTTCTCTCAGTTTAGTGCCAGACTACAACAATGTGGGGTTAATCAATTGAATAGTTTCACTATTCTTAATGTGCCCTGTTTTCGGCTGGGATAGAGTTAAATTTCTTCCCAGTGCTGTGTTTTGGATTTAGTATGAGAAGAATGTTGATAACACACTGATGTTTTCGGTTGTTGCTAAGTACCCTGCTAGTCAAGGAGTTTTCAGCTTCCCGTGCACAAGAGGCTGGGAGGGAGCATAGCCAGGACAGCTGGGCCAGCTGGCCAATGGGGTATTCCATACCATGTGACGTCATGCTCAGTATATGAATGGTAGGCATGTCCCGGAAGTAGCAATCACTATTTTTTGGGGCATTGCTCAACGGGTACACAAATTCAATATATTCTATCATTATTATTATTATTATTATTACTATTATTATTATTATTTTCCCTTCCTTTTCTGTTCTATTAAACTGTCTTTATCTCAACCCATGAGTTTTCTCACTCTTACTCTTCCGATTCTCTCCCCATGTGGGAGGTGGGGGAGTGAGCGAGCAGCTGCGTGGTGTTTGGCTGCCTGCCGGATTAAACCATGACATAATGATAAAATATCTTTCTAGAATCCACCCCTTCTCTTGGACACAGGACAATCTGGTTTCTTTTTTTTTTTTCCTTTTCCAAACAAAATGTTGTATCGTCCTAATAAACAGACATTAATTAATGAGGAGAAAACTGGTAGATTTACCCCAAATGATTTAGTTTTGCCTGTGTATCACGATTCTTTGCTTCCTAGAGTGTTTATACACAGTACTCAGTGGAAACATTGGCTGACAAGAGGGTAGCTGTTTCAATTTTTGTAAGACAATACTATTTTTTTTAAATCAGAAATTATTTTAATACACAAGAACCTTTTGAGAACAAATATTTCATATTTGATGACCTGCCTCTAAAAACTACTTCAAATCTTCATGGTTTCAAGCCTAGTCTCATATGATGGACTTCTAGCAAGCATGGGATTCTACCATCTTCTGGGATAGTAACAAGAGGGGTGCCAGCGACTAAATTATCTGTAACAGCTGCTTGAGCATGGGTTAGTTCAGGGTAATAGCCTTCCTGCTGGGAGTCAGCCAAGGAACATTCGTCTTAGTGTCTGGGAGCTTCCAGTACATGCATCTTTCTGCTCGTGAGTGTCTGACCAGGTGCTTTCAAGGCTCCTAGTGCTCCTGCTCCTCCAACTCAGAAAGGCAGTCTCAGAGCTTCCAGAATTCCTCTCCCTCTAGAAAATCACCTGGCTTTCTAGGACTTCCTGATCTGGATTTCCAGAATCCTTACCTTATCTTGTCCTTTATAATTTTGGATCTCCTAGAAATATTCTGAAGATTTGTGCAACCCAGGAGGTTTGTGTAGCTCACTATAAAGTAGTGGGAGATTAGAAGTGATACCAGCTCTGATGGTGCTTGACAATTAACTTACTTCATATTGAAAAAAATCAAACACAAACAATATAGTTGTTTTCCTCTACAACACTAGATCAGGTATAGTTGTAAACGCAGGTGTCTATTGGTATTAGAGATGGAGGAAAGAAGGAATATGAGAAAATCTATATAACTTGGAAAATATGAGAAAATCCATAATCCGTATTTACATAATACGGACCCCCAATACTGAAAACCGATCCCAGTCTCTCAGTGCTCACACACATGTAAGTCTGCACTTTCCTTACCATTTAAGGAAAGGATTAAAAACCTGGCCATGCCATTCAGCATGATCTCTCTCAACTCAAATTAAGTTGAGTTAACTCAAATGTTTACTCAGGGTTTGACTCTATTCCCAGACAGGTAATTTCAATCACCATAGATGCTTCACTCAATTGATAGGAGGGTTATAATCAAGGGATGAAGTGAACTGAAGAGCTAGAAGTAGATCTGCACATCTAAACAACTCTGCTAAATACAGTTGGCATGAGCCATTTTGAAAAGAAAGCAGGGTTAATGGATGACCTTGTAAGAGCCCTGGAAATATGGGACCACATAATCTGGCAAAGGTTTTACAACACCTAAATAGGTTATGCTCATCCAAGTAATATTTTTAGGTTGTTTTTCCCCTTATTCCAAATGTGCTTTTATGTATTTTTAGTCAAGCTTTCTGTCTCCTCATGCTGAAAAATTGCTGATGTTTTCACTCTGTAGAAATTGAGGACATTTCTGCTCTCTATACGATATGAATCAGCAAATCTTCCTCTTAAAAAAAAATTCAACACTTTCAGAACAAAGCAGGAATAAATAGCGAACTCGCAAATTTTTTTTCTTCTGTTGCTGTTTCTTACTTAGAAAAGAGAGGAGAAATTAGTCCAAGAATCGTATCTATATCTTCTTTCTAGAGCTCAGGTGGGATTTTTCTTTCTACAGTTTATTTTCCCTCAATTGTTTGCATGTTTGGATTTTGTCCTATTACCATTTTTGAGATGAATGGTCATTTATACAGGGGATCAGTACAGAAAACCAAATCTCTACTTTTGGAGAAAAGAGCATGAATTTCAGATCCAAAGTTTTTCTGTTAGAAAAGATTAGGAGTTTATTTTGAGCATGCTTTTTCACATGCTTTCAGCATGCTTTTTTTCAGCTCACTTTTCTTCACAGCACACATTTTGGTACTCTGCCAGTTTGGTTTAACCCATCATACATAAAAAGGTTCCTTTTCATTTCTTGATTTTATATATAACTATATAGAATTAAAGTAACTGTTGTTTACCTATTACTATTGCAACTTTTTGCTAGTTTGGGTCACTTTGTCAAGCTAGTAACTATCAAAAAAATGTGGTGATTTATATTTTTTCACATATGTATGTCACTATTTATTTGCCAGTAATTACATAAAACACACCAATGTATAAGCTGTTAGCGAACAAGGTACTAGGAAGAGCAGAGAACAACAACTGCAATAAAAGAACTATTTGTGGCTTGCCTTCTTCAATGTTTGGGCAAGAGTCCTACAGGTGTTGGACTTCTGGAGAGTTGATGATCAGTACTTTTCTCAAATCATGCTCCTTTATTGTGTTTCTAACTGGTCACCCAAAACATGAGTTAACAAAATGTCATTATTTCATTTGAAAGGAAGGAATCCTGAGATTTCAATTGTAAAACCAAGTAAATAAAAGTCTTGGAAAAGACTACAAACCAAACCTATGGAAAACTGCTTTTCACTTTAGTGGAAAGTGGCATTCTTGCTCTGACTTTAAACCTGAGAGCAGACAAGTAATTTAGCAAGAAGTGTCAAAGAAATTTCTTTTGCCTTATGTGAGAACTTGTTTCAAGAATTCAGATTTCTGGGACTGATAGCCTAATTTAGGATGGTCACACAACCAAAGAAGGAAGTATAGATCTAAAAAAATGCCAACTATATATGTGTTTCTGGGTATGAGTTCTGTTCTTTATCCACGTCAGTTTCCAATTCACAGAAAAAAAACTGTAAAGGCCCTATAGCTTCCATTGTTGTAAGGTCAAACTCAGCGCTTTACTCAATACCTCCAATACCTCCTAGAGGTTTAGTGTATCCATTTATATCAGAGCTACCATCAGTGTACGTTTAATGATCAGCGCAAGAACCAGGGTTTGTATTGTATCCAAACATGGGGACGAGAACTACACCTTACTTGGAAAGTGAGATGCTAAACAGTTTGTGGTCCTCCCTGCTGGTGGGTTGTGTTTCGTCCTGCCCTCCTTGAGCACGTGCCAGCACACAACACTAATGATGTCTGAAAGCAGCTAAACAGATAACAGCCAGATAGGATTCTCACCAATAGCTCATCAGCCTCCTAATTCTTATAATTTCTCCAGATTTGATTTTTCCTTCATCTACACTGTTTAAATCTGCAATTAATTCCATTGACAGTAGGACCATTGCACTGGTGCTCTATGTGGGTAACTGAGTGGAGAATAAGGCCTTTTGCAGCAACAAACTATAAAATGTGCCTCCAAGTCATTAGCTTAAATTTTGTCTCTTTTTTTTCAGGTGACAACAATGATATGAGCATTATCTAAGAAGGAATGAATGCAAAGACAGTCTTTCTGCTTATAAAATATTACAAGAAAGAATAGACATGAAAAGATGGATTAACAGAAAAGAAAGTGAATATTTGAAATTGTTTTATGCTTTTTGACCTACCTTTTTTCTCCTCTGTCAAAACAACATGACAGAGAAGATATTAGGACTATATTTGCTGGAATAGAAGAAAAAGTGAATTTTTGGAATGAATTTCAATGACAAGAATAGAAACTGGATGTGAGAAATTGTTAAATATATTCCAGACAAAGGGGAATAAGCAATGAGGAGACAGTAGGCAGAGGGCAAGCAGAAGGCAGGCAGTTTTCACAGGTGGTGATTAATGTGTATTCAATATGCTCTTATAATTACGATAAGTCTTTACTATCACAGGTAGACTAACAAATGTTTTCAAGAGTCTGTGTTAGAGACATATGAACTCAAGCTGTTCATACCATTAGTCTTACTCAGAAGAGTTCAGAGCATGTAACATCTTGGCCAAAGCCTTGTAATGGTGAGTACTTTGCGCCCTTTGTTTTCTAAAGGAAAAGTATTTGTAATACATAATTCACAACCAGTCTCTCAACTGATCTCTGGTTCAACTCATGGGATCAGCACTCTGTTCTACTCAGGTTTTGCATTGGCCTGCTAGTTTGTTTTTACTTTGTGCTATTTAATCTACTGACTTCTCCTCTTTAGTTTAAGCATTTGAGGACTTGATCCTTTTCTTTTTTTTCCCTCATCTTCCTATTGTAGAAGATGATTTCAGCTCCTTCCTAGGCCTGTTCTCATTTAGCAGTCACCTTCCAGGAGCAAAGAATAATCTCACACGAATCTTCTGCTTCTTTCACCGTTAGTCATCCTGCACACACATTATCTTGCTGCTGCAAGGGTCATGCATGGTCTTTTATCACACTATATTTTCTCTTTGTCCTTTTTCTACTATTCATAAGAATTTAGAGTATCTTTGTTTATATCTTTTAGCGGTTACACAGTTAGGTAGTCTCCTTTTAAACTTCCTGTTGAACAGTATGTTAGCCAGTGACAATCCCAGGCTCAAGAGCATTGCTACATAAATTTGTTGTGCCAATTAGTCCCCAAATTTTTAACGGATTTTTTTAGTAATTATGATACTGTTTTCTATAAGACCATTAGACTGTGGATACCCTGGACTTAGAGTTTTGTGTTTAGATTTATATTCATCTAAAAAACATATAAATGCACAAAATCAGATTATCATTGAGTGTCTACCATTACTATAGTTGGCTTCCCACAATTCTTATATCTGAGACATGTCCTGTAACTGTATTCTTCAATAATGTTATTTCTGTCTAGTGGGATAATAATACAGGGCAAACATACATTCTTGGGTTTGCTTTTGTTGTTTCATTAGCTTCTCTATTACTTTAAAAAATATATTTTCATGGGTTCAAGCTCTTCATCATTATCTTTCTCTCAAAAAAGATACATCATCTCATATGCCAACTTTAGCTTAGATCCTCTATTTTCTAAAGCAATAACAAACTTTTTCAAGTTTATTTTACTTAAACACCCAGTTTGCATAATATAGTAAAAAAATATTTGCCCAGTACATAACCAGTTCTCTTTGTCTATGTTCTATTTCTATTTTTTTCTCATTATTTTAACTCAGGTATTTAGCGTGCTTCTCATGCACTAGTGTCCTGCTCATATGTCCTGCTCAGTCGGAGGCTCGATTCCACTCACAAGATGCCTCTTGAACAATTCCTAATAGTTACACATCCCTGAAAATAATTCCTTTTGCTCTTCTCCTCGTGTACTCTTCTCTTCTGGATTTTTTCTTTTCTTTATATGTTGTAAAATGTTTTTCCTTCTAACAAGCATACCAGCTTTGTACAAAGGCAGGACATTGTTTAGGATTCAGGAAGAGACAAAAATCTTGTTTGAACGTTTTCCATTGTTCCCCACACTTCTAGGAAGTTCAGCCTGTATTCAAGTACTATATTCTCCTCTTACTACCTTCCTTCATGTGTTGAATTTCAAAGGATGGGATTAATTTCACGCAGTCTTGATGTTTACAATGTAAGTCCTTCTCTCCAAGACAGTTGTCCAATCTCACTGTAATCAATGCAGACCTAATACAGTCAATGTAATCTAAAAAGCAATTCACCTCACCCTAAGGGAGACACCAAAACTTGACCCTATTAACCTCCCTCCAAGCTGTTCTGCTTTTCTCACCTTTTGTAACATTTCAAAGTTGCTAAGGGAATATCTTCACAAACAGGAAAAATTATTAATTTGCTAGGCAATTGCACTGTAAGATTGTTCAATTCTCCATCTAAAATGTTCCATCAGCTTGGAAAATTTTGATTGCTATTTTAAGTTTGAGACAGTAACTTCCACAAAACTTTATCTTGGTTGCAGACTTTCAATCATAATCTAGTCTTGAATTAGGAGTCCTCCAGATTAATGGCCTCAAAATTATGAAAAACATTTCAACAAGTCTTCCTCTTTTTTATGCCTCATATGCAGCTGATATCTTAAAAAGGAGAACCTTTCTGCAGTGCAGTGTTTTCCATTTAAGCCTGTAGCTTTGGCTTCTTACTGGAACTGTTTTCCATATAGACAAGACGGCATCAGGAAGAACACAAAAGAGAGTCTAAATCAACAGGAAGAACTAGAGTTTTCAGCATTTACTGATGAAGACGGAAAGTAAGAGACCGCTTACTGCCAGATTATATTGCAAGTTGTATACAAATATCTTTTCAGATCCAGGCACTGTAGCATAACTGCCTCAAGAGAGTCTTATTGACTGGGTTCCATTCTTATAGGAAAAGTTTGGTGCCACAGGTGTGATAGGTGTTATTAACTTATAGCTAAAGCATGGGTAGGTAAGTATATGTTTTCCTGCTTACCATGTTTTCAGCTTGCAGCACAGGCAAAAGCCAGATTCATAAGATTGGTACTGTTTCTTCTCAAAAACTGGTAAGTGATGAGCTAGTCCAGCTTGTTACTTCTGTGGGGATTTATGTAAAAAGTAACATAAACTGATTATTTTAAAAGTTTGAGAAAGTCTCAGGAGAAACTAAGTGGGACCACAACTAGTAATTTAAGCTAGCTGTAGTTGGATTTAAAAAAGAAAATCTATCCTTTGGAACTACAGAGCTGTGGGGTACAGAGGGTCTTTCTAGAGTTCTTTCCCTTTTAATTCCTTGAAAGTTCAAAAGATTGCAGTCATTAGAGATTGCTATTTCTCTGCTTCTTTGCAAATAAGAACTTGGGAGCAAGGTTTCCATGTCAGCTGTAGACCATAAAATCTCCCAGCCATTTCTTCCTTTTGCAAGTATAAAACTACTCCTAGTATTAAAGTGGAGTTATCTTAAACTTTAAACTATGACTTTAAAAAAGTCATAAAACCAAATCACACTCTCTAACAAACTGCCCTAAGAATTCCATGGAAACTGCAGAGGAAGAAAAGCCAGAAATTTTTTTGGTTTTAAGTGGTTTATTTTTAATCAAGCATTTTGCTGTTCTTCACTGGTCTGGAATTCTCTTGAGTCTAGAGCACAGTAAATATAAAACATTGAACGCTGAAGAATCTTTAAGTGCTCATAAACACAGTAGTTGCAATGTTTTATAAAAAAAAAAACACCCTCAAAAGTATAGGTGTCCTTTCTATATACCAATAACCAGATAGTAGAATATCTCTCATGCAGCAATATCATCTTTGGATGGTACTAGACCATCTGCACGTTCAGTGAATGAAAAAAAAAAAAAGATAGATACATAGACCTTGGTACATCATTGTTTTCACCTTTCAATTTCTATGCAGCAGATTTTTGAGTGCTGTGTTATTGGTGCCAGTTGTGCAAACTTCAAAAACCACAGGGGTGCAAGTTTATCATAAAATACAACATATTCAGAAGCTGGAAACTCAAAGACATTTCTAAAGTTGTACATGTACGATGGACACAGGTTGGCCCTGCTAGAATTCTGATGTTGCTAGGAAAGCCCAATGAAGCCTACAAGTCCCAAGCATACAGGTGGGCCATTAAATATTTTGCTTTTCTATATGGAACACCTCTGCCAGTACGTACTTTTATATGTTTTGGTGTAAAATTTGAAATTGCAAAATCACATGTTGGCTATTGCTCGGCAGTTTTACAATAACATAAAAAGTAAATTAGCCTGAACTTATTTCATAAAGGCTTGCAGTCTCATCAGATTTCATAAATTAAGTTATGCTAGGTCAGTACTTTGTTAGGAAGAATAGACATGCGTTTCAGGACAAAAAAGACCTGAAAACGAATTCAGTTCTCTGCATGACACAGATTTTTTTTGTTTGTCCTTAGGGAAGATATAAAGAACTTTGAAGGGTAAAGGTAGATCCTGGTAGATTTTGAGAACTTTTCACTCCCACCCACATCATTCTCCTGTTTCTCTGAAATGGGGCACAGAAAAGCTATGTTAGGGATGTACTTTTCCCTGCAGTATGCAAGACATCTCAAAACAAAATCAAAAAGCAATAGAATACTGAAAGAAGACACATTTAGAGCTAGCTGAGTAAAAACTGAGCATTGGCCACCTTGGAAAACAAAAACTATCTGATATTCCTCCCCAAACCATTGCCTCCTAAAGCTAAAAACATTCAAAGATACATGAAAATGTTTCTCAGTATAAGCTGAGAGAAAAGCAGGGGAAAGAAAATCAAGTACTAATTTTTAGCCTTCATTCCTAGGTTTGATTCTGTATTTCTCATCCATGTAAAACTGATTTTTTGCAGTTGTTAGAAGCAAAGTCTTCCTCATTTCTAGATAAATTTGTCAACCACAGGAGTCCAATGACTTTATTTTGTGCATCCTTTCTGTTGAATTTTTTGTCCAACGGTGACACCGCTTCAGCAAGAAAGGAGACATTTGCATGCCTTAGATAACAGATTGCCATTGCTGAACTGTCTTTGAATATTACCTTGGTTTTGTTAGCATAAAACACAGAGAGTCTCAAGTGGCAAACCCCCAAGAAAGAAGAATAGCGGCAAGATAACATTGACTAACTTTGGGAAAAATCTGTGGGTTTAAAAGAACTGACCAAATCACTGTCAGCACAGGCAAAATGTGCCTCTTGCATTACTTGAATATAATATTCAGAAAACAAACAAACAAAAAAACCCAACAAACACAGCTACAGGCACAGACTACTTACCACAACAGTATATTTCCTTAAGTTCCTTACTGTAAGTTTGGCCCCACGCAGGGTTATCAGCTGAATGAAGCTTATTACTGTAACACTGAGGTAGCTAGGAAAGCCCAATTATTTAAAGCCTATGCATTTAACTGCTGAGAAAAATCAACTAAATGCTGAAGGTAATTTCTAAATGAGAAAGGAATAAGAAATGCCAGTGATAAGCATATTGTCTTCATGACAGCATCTAATTGCTGATCCTATAATCCTATTGTGCCAAATGACAGCGGATCTTACTGATGAACTTCCTGATTCTGGGGAGCAGAAATGAAATTAAAACCTTGGATCAGACTGCTCTCGGATCAGTGTGCTTACTGATCTTGATGGGCTTCATCCTGGAAGATGCTGAGTGCTGCTATGAAGCATGGATTGCTTGCATCTTCCAGTGGAGAGCTGAGAGCCTCCAGCATCTTTCCATAGACCCCCAGGACCCTGCAGAATGGAGCTTCCTATCCAGGGCTTAGAAAGCAGCTTTGGGACTAATTACTGTGTATTGTCTCCTGCCTCAGCATTTAGCATTGATGTCATCTGTCTATAAACCTTATCAGATCAGACCAATTTCAAACCAAAAGTCTGACAAAAACAAGCTCAAAGTGATTTTTTTTTTTCTCTTTTGACTGCTACCTTAAATTCCTCATGTATATACCACCTGTATGTCATATAGCTTATATACAGTGTGATGTAAATGCACATACAGGTTGAACTAGCCTTTGTTTATGAGCTCATATATGATGCTTCTGAAATATTATGTTATCACACTGTATAATACACTGTACAATAGCACTTAACTGTGTTAATACATATGAATAAGTTAAAAATAGAAAGATAAATATCTAGGGTTAGCAAATCAACTGATTAAAGGTAAATCTCCCTGAACCTTAATTTAGCTGATAGAAATTAGTGATTCCCACATTGTTAGCCTAAAATTAATTAAAGGCATTAATTAGTGGGAGACAATGTCATCTATAGGTTAGTATAGCAGGAAGAAAACAGAAAAGTGAACACTGCTCTTGAGACTGACTGATTTTGGTTATTCTCCAAAGGAGTGTGTTCCTGTGAATAGACAGAACAACGACATCTGTAAGTGACCTGAGATTTTACTAATTATACATTAGGCATACATTAGATTATTCAAACTGTCGTCTTTCTTGGCATTTTTGTCAGGACAAAACTTGGTATGTAACGCAACACTTTTCAGTGATTTATTCATGTGCTTCAATTTCCCTGGTAAGTATATTCCTTTTGCATTTCTTTCCTTGATCTCAAATGGGACACTGAACTGAAATTTTGCAAATATTTGGGAACTAAACATTTGATCAAATCAAATCTCATTAATCTAAATTATTCATTTTTATGCTTTTAAAATGCTTAATTTGGCTTCACTTTTTTAAATTATTAGTTATCATCCAAATGAAAAGCTATTTCCAAAATACGTGGCACTCTTATTAAAATATGTGGGGTTTGTCTGCTTCAGAACTCTGTCAGAATGTTTTCTAAATGGAAAATTTATCAAAACAGATTCTTGGTTTTCATGAATCTGTGTGTTCCGTAAAAAAGGTGATCAAAATATTCCTGAGCAGCTCCACTGTGAAGCTTTATTAATGTTTGATCAGCACTTTGAGAGCCTAGCTATAGAAGTGTAAATCACTCTGAATATGATCATTAAAATCTCACAGCACAAGAAGACAGGAATAAAAGTTAAATAAAAGCAGGGAGGTGACAGTAAAGATGAAATTATTCTAAGTTACTCAAGAGTCTTGAAATAAGTTTGTTCACGAGGTAGAATTTTGACCCGTCATGTTCAGAAGGACAGAAAGAAAACATGGTCAGAATGACTACAAATATCAAAATTAAAATTAAATTATACTTCTTCAAAAACTCTGGTAAACACACGCAATGTAATTTTAAAAGATCAAGCAGGTGTTATAAAACACATTATTTTCCAAATAAATGAACGTCTCAAAGAACTGTTAATGGCACATGTGGATTTCACACATAGTTCTCATTAAACTAGAACATGTCTAGTTATTTCATATAGACAGGTCATTTGTTGCTCTAGAGAAATTCTTTGTGCCAGGCACTTGGGTTGAGTAAAGGTTTCCTCATATCAGAGGCATGAAACTAAGACAGAACAGACAGAAAGCATAATACCAAAGCCGTAAAGCTCTCCCTCACACACAAACAATCAGATCACAAAGATGTTGCACTTTAAAAACCATAAATACTATAATCCACCTAAGGTTGGCTGTAATTGCTGTTTTGCAGGTGTGCAAAACACGAGGATGAGAAATTAAGCACAGGTCCCTTTCGTTAATGGCGGTGGACTGGTGGTAAGAGCCACCAGCATTTCCAGACTAGCAGCCTAGCTCTCCAAGTACCAAAGTCAATTGACTTTTTGTACCCGACACCAGTAAGAAAAGGCTCAAGCTTTGGTCCTAGCTGCACCAAGTATTTGCCATCTCCATGCCAACTTCAATCCACAGCAGCCAGACAGCACCTTCAAACAACCACAGCTCCTCTGAGGATTACAGTGTGCACTATCTAAATGAAAAGCAGGCAGTAATTTCACCAGTCACAGGCATGCAGTTTCTTCAGGAATACAACGGTGTCTATCCTAACAGAAGACATACAAGCAGTATATTGCATTATATTATATTAGTATATACAGACTACTGGCTGGTTTGATATGGATTGTCAGGGAGATACTGCAGACTGATTTACCTTTCTGCTTGTCCAGGTACTTGGATGCTTTGTAATGACCATAGCAGGCTTTTTTTTTTTGTCTATTATCTGTGATTTATCCAGCATTTTATTATATGTACAGCAAACCACTGACAAATCAGTCTCCCTCTGAGCACTGGTATTCCACTAAATAATAGCACATTTAAAGCTAAATTGGAAACTCATCTCTTGAAAATAACTAGTTTAAAGAATTCCCAGTTCAGTTCATTTATTCTTCATTTTCTGTTTTGCCAAAGAAGAAACACAGCAGACAAAACGCTGGAGCATTTACTAGCTGACTTTCCAGCAAGAATGACACAGTTTGTCCAGAAATGGCAAGTGCCCCAGTTTATACTGTAGCTGCCAACCCTCTTTAATATTCAGAGTCTAATGTCTGCACAGTTATCAAAGGCAGACACTTGTTTCTGTTCACTCAGGCAAAGAAATATTCCAGCTAAAAGTACAGCCTCTTTCCCCTGGTTTTTCAAAATTCTTCCAAATAAGTACATGTTATTTAATAAATAAATAAATAAAAAGAAAAACAAAACTAAAAAGCTTTGCTATTTCTTTTCTATCAGACAATGCCAGATTAACGAGCTGCTTCATGTTTTTGACATGACCAAAATGTTCCAAGCCCATCCTGCAACATTCATTTCTTTTCTGTGAAAAATAGATATCTGCTCCTGATCAAACACCTGACATTTTGATTAGTGGAGGAAGAAATAAGTGAAGATACAAGTCCACAGGAATGAACAAAATAGATTTGTTGTTATCCCCATGCACCAGTAGGATTGAAATTTCCATCTTTTATTCAAATAATATGAAGCCCAAGTTTGCAAAAAAGCCACGTCTTGACAAAAAAAAAAAAAAAAGTCTAAAAATCTGACCTCTGTTGAACTCCTTATGTGATTCCTTAACTTTGGTTTCTACTGTGTAAAAGGCAATGATTATTGTTGACCTCAGTGTTTCAGCACATATTTACCCAGAGAATGCTGTAGTAGCTCTCTTGAAAATGTCTCCATGCAATAGGGATTCCTCAGTTGGTTCCCACTGCCTGTAGTTTTATGCTAGCAATCCACCATTGATTTTGATTGGATAGAAATGTAAATTTGAAAAATGCGGGTATTCCAGCACAACCTCTGTATAGATATTTTAAAAATGGGTAA
Source organism: Calonectris borealis (assembly GCF_964195595.1). Taxonomy (NCBI): domain Eukaryota; kingdom Metazoa; phylum Chordata; class Aves; order Procellariiformes; family Procellariidae; genus Calonectris; species Calonectris borealis. Next base: position 49,169,624 of record NC_134316.1, on the reverse strand, counting down.
AATAAAATTATTTCATATCTGAATATAAAGCATTACTTTTGTTTCGGAGATACTTGAGGTAAAATAGTGCATTTTTATTTATTTGTTTAATAATTCACGAGGTATATAGTAAGAAAGAATAACAAAAATTCTTTTGAGACTACACTAAGACAGTCAATTAGCTAGATGCTAAATTCTACCCTGAATACATTCTAAATTGTTCAACTTTAATGTTTTTACTGAATTGGAATACAGCACCTCACTGAAACAAACCTATCTGTGTTCTCTGGAACTCAAAGGGGTTCAGGGCTCCAAGCATCCGTAAGATCCAGATATATTAATTAAAAATGATGAAGCATCAATGAAGTACATTAATAATTGAAGAAAAGAATAAAACTTGTAACAGCCCTATGTGGTCTTGTCTTTATTGTCCATGCACTTCCATGATGTGTTATGTACCTTTCTAGAACTGGATAAATCCCTGTACTGATTTTACTGGTATTTTAGTGCCTAAAGTTTGAAGAAAAGCTAAGACTTAAGAATTATCAGGCTCCAGTATCTATAGTCAATCCTTTTTCCCTCTACTCACATTTTCCTTTGGGGAAACCACTAGTATTGAACTAGGCCTTACGTGTGGACAAATGCTATTCATTTTCAGTAAGATTCTAGGCTCAATAAAAAGGGAATAACTGAAGATTTAGCTTGTAAAGTTGGTGTTTGTAATCTTTCAGAATTTGACCCAAATGTATAAGCCCCTTTGAGGAGTAAATTTATTCTTTCCTTCAGCTGATTTATTAAAAAAAAAAAAAAATACTAAGTAGTATTAAGCTGACAAGAGAGCCCCAAGGAATTTAAATAGAAACACACCCGTCAATGATTCCCCATTAGCAAGTATGTTTTGAGAGCTATTAGGCAATCACTTTTTAACTTGTTGAACAAGCTATTCAGTGCATTTTTCCATAAGGCTTTTGAGTTGAGACTTTTAGTTATACCTAGTGTTTCCTCTGGAGTTGATTCATTCTTACACAATTTCCTTATAATCATGAAAGAGCAGGGGGCAAACCATTTAGTCTCATTTTATGAGCCTAGTCCTTAATTTTAGATCAACAGCAAATTGAGTCAAAGACTTCTGAGGAAATTGCTTAGGAAATCTTCTGGGAAAATTTAAATGGGAATTAACAATTTACTGTGGATTTAAGAGATAGCAACATAAGAATGACATTCCAGTGAAGTTTCTCGTGTTATAGCCATTCGTACCTATGCTTTTCTGAGAGAAATAAAGGTAAGAAAGCAACTTCAAAGTCTGTGTCCCAGAAAAGGAACATAATTTCTCCCTCTTCAATGAGCCTTATAACAAAGGTACATATACTACTTACTGTAATTGTGGAAGTGCAAATGAGAACTGAAACTAACTTAGGTTAGTGGAAATTTTATTGCTTGTGATACCTTTTACCATAAGATAGGAAGTCATTGCTCTCAGTACTTTTATTCACTGAAAACTACTTTTGCATGCTCACTGAATTTCATTCAGACATTTAGAGAAGTAGGGCTCATATCTTTAAGCTTGCAACATTCATATTATATAAAAATAACAAAGACAAAATGCAGAGAAATGGACGTGTCTTATGAAATATTCAAGAATCCCCTAGAAGATAACAGCAAAAAGCAAAATCTCTGACAAGGCATATAAAGGTAGTCATTCTCTTGGATATCTTAGTTTGTGACTGCTTGCTATATCTATCATGCTTCAATTCAAGCTGGAAGTTACCAAATTTAACAGAAACAGGCTTCCAGGGGAAACTCTTCTATTTAAGAGATGAACTACTGAATCCTTTAGGTGTTTTTCAGAGGCATCCACGTAAGGAGTTGTTTCTTTGCAGAACTGCAGAAAACAAGAGATTGATTGGACCTATTCCAACCCAAGCTGCAAATACCTGTAGTTGCCAGGAGGCATTCACCCAGCCCTTTCATATTTGGAAACAGCAAAATCACATTGTGGGGATGCACTTATGCTTAAAAAGCACACAATAATCCTACTTCTTTTCCTTTTGTACTCAAACCCCAGGAATACACTCTGTCAGACAAAGCCAATCCAAACAGAGAGCAGCGTAAAACTGAGCAGAGTTGCATGGTGCATTGCACGGGCATCACAAAAGCCATCATACTTTCCTGTGTGGCACATGAGCAGCATTACCAAATGTTAATAACTGTAGATTTTTCCTGTTTGATTTGGGAGATGGGTTTTGCTTTCCAGATAAGGTGATCCTCCTGATGTTCTTTAAGTTGGGAAAGAAAAAATGTATCCAATTCTGATATCAGCTACATGCAAATAAGATAAGAAATCCATGTAAGTTAAATAATTTTCTTCAGGTTTACAGAGCTTTAAGTCATGGGAGCCCTTGCAAGTTAGATTTTATCTTCCAAATATCCACACAGATATTTTACACTAATCAGTTTTCCGGTTGCAAACACTTGAAATCTTCCCGTTAAAAAAAATTGTGTGAATAACTGTTTGTAGGAGGCGGCAATTAAATTACTCGCAACTCACCTAAGGACTAGACATTTTATAGGAGAGATCTAAGAAATGCTGCGTACTTTATTTTGACTGACATCATGGCTCTAGGTTTGTATTACCTTTAAAAAAACCTCTCAATCCAAAACACCAAACGCAGAATCCACCTGTTTTCCCATAACATTAAGACACCTCAGTGATTAAGACACCCATTTCAGTTCCCCTCTGCTCTTTTTTAAAATTAAAAACAGAAAACAAAAAAGAAAAAAAAAAAAGAAAAAGCTAATTCAGGGCCAGCTCAGTGAATGCGTTTCCATTTAACTGCATGAGATGCTTGCATCGAATTGGTAACCTTTGAGACTGGAGGGAAGGTAAATACCAATAAGGAATTACTGTACTTGATTTTATGAGCTGTTTTTGATTTCATGTCATGAATGTCTAGTGCTTAGTACAAATTCCTGAAGACTTCTGTTGCTGTTCAGTTTATAAATCATTGGTGTTTGACCTTATGAGGCAGTTTCAGAGTCTCATTATATTTTACATTGACATAATACATTTCACCCTGAAAGATTCCTACACATTCAAGATTCAATTTGCCCTCACGTGAAATAAAGCCTGATGTAAGATGGAAAACAGTAATTTCTTTAACTGCTTTAAAGTACATTTTAGGACAAAACTTGTAGAAACTCATGACAACCAGCCAAAGCTACAGAGTTTAGCTATGTATAACATTGGGGATAACTCTGTTACCTTTTAAAAATATATAAATAACCTTGTGGGAGAATTCTGATGCTCACTCAAACACCTACACAATTCCTTCCTTTAAAGCATAAGAAAAATCCCCCATAGAAATTACTAACTCTTCGAAAAGCTTCCTCTGCTCTCAGACCCTCATTTTACTGCTAGGTTGAAAAGGAGGAGGAAAAAAAAAAAAACCAAACAAGAAAAAAACAACAAAAGATTGCTACTTCTGCTCACAGAACATACTTGATTGGTCTTTTTCCTCTGCTTGTCACAACCTGTCTGACATGTAGATTGTAAGATTTCTGAAGCAATGATTGTGTTCTCTGCTGCCTGTTTATGCAATGCTTAATATTAAGAGGAGATGCAGGATGTGGAGGTTCTGCTTTGTTCCTACACCACAATAAACTGTGTTACAACCTGGTCAACACCCTTTGTTTTTAAAAGGATCCAGCTGGTAGCATTTAGAGTAAAACACAAAGTCTGAAGATTTTTAGCTTTATGTCAGGCTGTTAATTCAAGAAACCCACTGACTAAATCATTGGTATTGTTACCTCCAGTTCGTTGATTTTTCTTGTGGGTGTTGCAGTCAAATCAGTCAAATACCAACAAAGTCCAGCCTTTGAGGTTCTGAGCGGATACTAGCCTTAAGTAAATTGACTGATTATTCTACCAGAAGAGTCCTGCTTTATACAGTTTAAATTTTTAATTTTTGCTAAGGATGAAGATTGCAGAACTTCAATAGTCCTTTCCATTATCCTTGCTAGAGGAAGTAAAAAAAAAAAAAAAAAAAACACACAACAAAAAAATTAAGACCTTGAGAATTCTTGCTATTTATGCTTAGAGTTTTGTTACTTTATTCAGTCTCAGACCAAGACAAACATCTGTTTGCCTAGGTACATTGCGGTAGTTTTCACCCTGAAAGTGTTGAACTTCTTTTGCAAATTTATGATTAAGCTTTTGTCATTTCAGTCATGGCTCAGCTATAATATTGAGCTGACTGGAATAAAAAGTTATAAAAATGATTTACTACAAAATACTTCTGTTGCAGGCAATGCCATCTCTTTTCCATCCTTTTCTCCTACATTTACCAGACTAATTCAAAGTCTGCTTCAGTTTTTAAGTTTGAAGTCTTCCGAGTGTTAAAACAATATATGAATCTGGAAGTACTAACAGGATGAAGTGAAAAAGCTAACAGTGGCAAAGAAAACCTTTTCTCCAATGGGGGAATCACAAATAGAAAAAAGTAGATTAAATGCTCTATTTTCCAAAGCAGAAGCAGGTAAGGACTATACTTATCCTGTTTTAACTTATGTAACACATTGATGATGTGATCCTAAAAACTAACCTGTGCCAATCAGCATAGTCATATTATATACTAAAACTTCACAGCTGTCCAAATTTGAGACAAAACCCATAGATTTTTACAGTAGCTACAGATACCTACACTTTCTGAAAGTTCCACCACCTCTGTGAGGAGAAAATATGAATAATAATGAGGATAACTTTACATTTTTCTGAGAACTTGGTTATTTCCATTTGATAAATTAATCTAGAGCTTGATGACTAAATTTTGCAACATTTATGCTTGGTGAAGAGTAGAAGTAGTTGTATCTTAGATAGCTTCTAGTATTAAGATATCCACCTTACAAAACAAAACACTTTGCTTCACTAGTATACTACTGAGGCCTCTGCCACTGGCTGACAGAATGACATTTGGCAAGCAACTTGTCTCTGTTGCACCATTTCTCCCTTCAAAATAGATAAGAATAATGCACTTAAAAGAACAAGCTTGAAATGCCCAAATAGTACTTTAAAGGAAATATTTTTTTATTTTTTGCCAACTCCACTGAAGGAATCCTGCTTTAATATCTAGTTGATCTGTCCTAGCACCCAGAACATCAAAGCTACAGTTTTCTGGGGACAGTTGAAGGACTAGAATACCAAAACAAAGGAACATAGCTTTAATGATGTATAGCTGCACTAAGGTGTAGCATCTAATAGATTGGTCTTTGCACCAAAAGGATTTTTAAAATTTATTTATTAAATCTAGCACAGGAAAAGGATTTACTCCGGACACAGATCTACGCTCCATTGCTTTGGCTGCTTGAAGTCACTGATTCAAAGCTCAGGTGATTGCTCCAAATTTGTAAACTTCCAAGGTGCTTCGAGTAACTGCTGCTCTCCCAGTTAAAGAAATTCATACTATTCATCAGCTCATTAAATATAAATGGCACAAGAAAAGGAGTCTGATTCTATATTTTACAAGATTCATGGGCTTTTGGAAAGAGAAATCAAGTTTCTATATAATTGCTAGCTCTTTTATATTAATTGCTTGGGAATTTATACCTCTTGTTCAAGAGTTCTTCCCATTGCAATAATACATGCAGAGTGTACCATCTTCAACAACATCTTCTGCTTCAGATTTCCTTACAACTTATAGTTACAGCTGTCTATTGAAAGCTGAAAGAGAGAGAGCAGAATATGGGTTTCTTGGCCTACACATGAGTATTCCACCCACACAGCTTCTGCTGTCTTCCATAAAAGAAAGAAAGTAATCTCAATACAAAAGCTCGTTAGTGGAATTAACAACTCACTTGCAAACCAGAATTAAATCCTATATCCCAGAGAAAGACAACTATTTAGGAAACAAGATTCCTGTTTGGTATTTCCTTCTCTTAGTGACTGCAACTTTCATGATGCTTATGCTTTGATATCTACTGCAATACACATGGCTTCATTATTACGATTGTGTACTGAAAAGTAGGTGATATAGTACTTAATGTTGTGAAATACTTTCATAGATCTAATTTTTGAGGTATCAGAGATTATTATTGTCTTCAGACATATCATACATTTCTTGTTCTTGCTGTTTGAACATCAACATATACAATGTATTGCCAAGATAACTCAAAGAAAATCTGAATGTTTATGCACTGACTATGCATGATTCAGATCAGACTCCACTGAAACACTAATAATGAACAATAGCTGCTACCAAAGATGCTATGTAAATGTTCTAATTTTCAATAATATAACATGAAGTGTCTTATGCAACAGATAACCAATAATCCAAAAAGTCTCTTCACAACCATTTTGATGTGGTCCCAGCATATATATAGTCCTTTTTTCCAGAGAATTATCTATCTCAAAGTGAAATTCGTGTCCGTGTAGATAGGCAGCATAAGGCCTATGAACTACTTGTTATAACTCACTTACACCCCTAAATTAGAATTTAATTGGAATGTAAACAGTGTATTGATCTTCTGCTGGTTCCAAGAACAATGGTAAGTCTCGCACTTAACTGTTCAGTAAGTGTACAGAAAGATTTTTCAGGCAATTTGACTTACATTGTTCCCCATTTCTGTCTTCTCATCTGCTACCTTTAGGGATCAACAGAAAAGGAAAATCACGAGCTGTTGAAGACAGCAACTCAGAAGACAGAGATAAGTTTTTGTTTAGTACCCTGCTAATGCTGCCATTGTGAACATTAGCAATCAAGAATCATCACTGCCAGAGCCTGCAATGGATTCAGTCCAGGGCTCCAGATCCCAAATCAGGCTATCGTTGACTCTTTGTTAATATATAAATCATTTACTGAAGCATAGCCAGTCAAAACAGAATACTATTTGTGTGCACGTGAAGGTCTGGCTGTTCCTGCCAAGAGTGACTCATGTTTAAGAGGCACAAAGAAAAAGAGGGCTCAAAATGGATATTTAAGGTCTGATTTTTGTTGCTTGTAGCTTGTACCAACATTTCTACCTGTGCAAAGTACTGTTCGATTGTTCAGAAAGTTTAACACTTGCTTACACTGAAGTAAAAGACAGTACAAGTTGTTAAGTAATGGAAGCTCAGGTTCACAGAATATGCCCTGTGTATAAAAAAAGATCATATAAAAGTGATTAGGATATGTGCATGAGCTAAGAACGAATGTTTTTCATTATATTTTCCTGTATTTCATCGCAGAAAAAAAAATTATATTTTATAAATTGACTTGTACACTCATTGTTTTTCCTAGCTGCTGTACTAACAGAAATAGAAGAGAGCAGAACAGAGCTGCTTTCTGTGATCATCACTTACACATTGGCAAATGCAACCGCTATGCTGTTTATTACATACAGTGCTGTAGTGGGCAAAAGATGTCTCTCAGGATTAGGGACATATTTGTGATAGCAGCTGCACATTCATAACAAAGATAGAGCCCCTCTCTGTCTGGAGGCTTACCATCTAATTCCTCATCACCACTGAAAAGTTCATCACTTGCATTCCTTTTTTATAGCCCCTTAGGGACTACCCTCTTGGAATGCAAATGACTACTCAAGTGTAGCTGAAACTACTTCCCAGGCAACACAAAATAATCACAAAAAGTATTTTAAGGGGTTTGGGTTTTGGTTGGTTTTTTTTTTGTTTTGTTTGGTTTTTTTTTTGTTGTTTTTTTTTTTGTTTTTTTTTACCACAGAGCAAATGGACTATTCATGTATCACTGTATTAGTTCAATTCAATGTCTTAGCTTCTGACAGCACCTCTCACTTTCTCATATAGAAAGCAACAACAAATGAGAGGAGACCACCAGATAAAACGGTCAGCACATCAATCTGTGGCCACAGCAAATCAGGATCTTGATCCAGAGTCATTACATTCAATGAGGTTGCCATTGATTGAAATAGGATGAATTCCTGCTGTCTACTCTTGGCAGTATTTTGAACGCTAAATGATAATTGTCTTGTACCAAACTCCCTGTGTGTTGAAATATGACTACAGAAACTCCTGAATTACAGAGAAAAGGATTGGATATTTAAGTCTCCACTCAAACTGAGTGTCTATACTACAATTCTGTGAGAAGTAGTGAAAATTTTAGCCTGATTTCTTTCAATCCAATGATTCCTCTGCAGCATTACATATTAGAGTAGGCTTGTGTTTGACATTCCTCATTTAAACCCGTTCCTTACCCTCGGGAAAACCACTATAGACATGTACCTGAGGACACCATATGCATGCTTCCATTCTTGTGAGAGATTTGAAATAGTACCTGTTATTGAAATTCATCATCATTTCTTACCAACTAAAAACCTGAGAGGAGGGGAAAAAAGGCCATAAACTTTGGCTCTTCCTGACAGCTGACCTTTAAGGATTAAAAAAGGATGATAATAACAACGCAAAATAAGTCTTGAGCTGGTCAAAACATTATCCATCACATCAGCCAAGGACCTGCTTAGAATGTCAGTGTTTAAGACTCTTTGCTCAGGTTCTGTAAAGCCAAACCATGTTTTCATACATGTATGTGAAAATGAATTTAGTGCCCACTAGAGAATAACTGGTCAGAGTATCTTGATTGGGTTGAAAATGAGAAGTTTAATAACTTTCCATACAATACTCTCTGACAATAAAAACTTCATGATACCCTGCAATAATCCTGATAATCCAGTCCTGGATCCACTGCTCAATCCTGACACACAGTTCTTCCTCACTGGTCTAAGTCGTGTGACTATTTAAATAGGCAGACTCCCCTGGGAGCCCAGAAAACGCACTGCCTTCCCTCTGTCATTTACGTGAACTTTATATGCCTTGTTTCAAAAGATGCAGTAAAATCAACTAAACTAATCCTTTAATAAAGAACAATCCATGACTATACGGATACCTATACATACAAAAAAACCCCAAAAAGATGTTTTGTAAAGTACCAGAGTTGAGGCTGTATATTAGTCACTCCTGTATATGGCTAGGTCTGTCTTATGGTTTCAGCTTCAGTTCATTTTCTTCTAACCCTTTCTTACTTTCAGTAAAACTGTCAATGTTTTAAATTCAGCCAGCAATGGGTGAACCTGTAATTGAGCTAGGATGACTGTTTTGGAAAGTGGACTCTTTAGTAATTGTATTTAATAGGAATGAAACAGTTTTTCAGTCTGTACCAAGCAATGTAATGAAGTAACGATGCACTACTTAACACATGTCTGTAACAGCTAATCTCATTGGATACACTGAAAGTGGGCTGAAAGATATTGTTTTAAAGTCCTGTGTTATATCTCTGCCAGCTTGCCTGCAGTGTTTAAGTGCGGTCTTAGAAAATTAATTCTCAAAGACATAACTGTATTGTGTAGGAACATTTAATTTTCAGTAGTGGGATAGACGTATTTTCTCACTCAGTTGAGACTCAAAACAGAAGTCATGAAGATTTTGTAGGTAGTGGAAAACAGATGGAATTTTCACAATTTTGGATATAGAGGAACAAATCAACCAGTCAGCCATGTTTCCAAGTATTTTTCAATTTGGTGTGCAGGCAACACACCTTTCTTCGTTGATAAATAAAAGGACCACTGAGAAGTCTTTACTATACATCTTTTAGTGTTTTTCAAACTCTAGTTTGTAATGAAAATTTCAATTTTGCTGTCATCAAAACAATGAAATTAACACTGATTTAATATAGGTATGCATCAAATGATGAATTAAATGAGAACTCAACCTGAAGAAACCATAGAAGTAGTTAACACCACTGCTGTGTGATTTCTTTTCTGCATGAGGACTTTCTCCTTGTTTGCAATTTTTTTTCATTGCAATTGCCTTACAGAAATGTATTCCTTTGCTTCACTGACTGACAAAAATACATGTTTTTTTTTCTTTCTCTCCTTCCTCCTTTCTTTTAGTAAATTTCAGTCTCCTTGGGTTTAGACTGGAATTTTAATCTTTAAAATACATCTTTTGATTTCTACATCCTTAAAGTGTTTCACTGTACCGTGTTTTCCACTAGGATGGCTTTAGGACTGAGGCACTACGTGGCATGTGAAGGATGCTGAGGATAGGGTCCAAAATGACAAATTTTTTTTAATGCTTATTGCTGACATGTTCTTACTTGCAGAATGCATTGCAGATGCAAACCAATGTCCTTAGAGGCAGATAGTTACAGACAATCTTTATGTTTGTTTGTAAATCATTAATACTGCTGCAGCACTGAGAACATTCTGGGTACTGAAGATTATTGTAAGGTTACTGTGAACACTTCAATAACATTAAAAGATCACAAAGCAAAACTGCACAATTTTCAGCCATGACTCTGTATGCTGAGAAAAATGCAATTGTGGTGCTTTGGCAGCGAAGGGTTGGTTGTGCTCCACAGCAGCCTCAGTGACAGACTAGACCCAGCAGAGAATGGTCAATAAAACCACTGCTGTATTTCAAGATGCCATCAGTAAATGCTATCAAGATGCCTTCTGTCTAGACTATGCTTTAGGTTAAGCCAGAGGATTTCTAGTTTTCAGTTGTAAAGAGCAAAATCAAACATAAAACCTGACATGACTCTTTACGTTACACTGACACAAGTCTTTCTTGCCCCTGCCTTATCAAGTGACCATACCATGGCTGTTCAGGAACCTGAAATATGAATGGGACCTGCTTGCCTTGTCAACAAGTATATCAAATCTTACTGACATTGATTCATAGCCTTTTCCAAGAACTAAAGAGGCAGAGCAGTTTTGCAATTAGGTGGCTGCAGAATTTACATATTCAGTCTTTATTTTTATCTTGAATCAAGCCCTATTTAATTGTAAATTAAAAATAGTGAAGCTTTCAACCAGCATTATGTATTTTTCTCTCAAGAAAAATGCAACTCTTACATTTAGAATCTCATGCAGGTGTTTTTTTTTTTGGGAAGAACAATTAATAAGATCATTATTCTTTATCCACTTAATCTTGAGCAAATATTTTATCACACCTCAGTAAAGTTCATAAAATGTTACAATATCATGGAGATACACACACTGATAGATGGGCATATAAGAAAAGAAGATGAATATAGAATTAGTCAAAACTAGTTCGGGCAGTGAAATGAGGCTCACAACCAGTAGAAACCAGGAAGATACAGTACAAGAATTATTTGAAAAGTGGTTTTGAAATTTAGTAAAGTCAAGTCAAAGGGCAGAATCTATTAATCCACAGTCTTCATTTTGAGACTAAAAAGACTGTCAAACCCAAAAGAGCAGATGATACTTTTAAAAGATGCCCTGAGAAAGGCAGAAAACTGCTACCTTAGTCCAAAGATTGAGTTCTGCTTCTGTCCCCAGTCATTAGAATTAAGACTCCCTCTCTTGGATGCAGATAGGGAGTGACCTAATGAAAAACAAGATACGGTTTACTTTTAGATTTGTTGTAGAGAAACATCTTTTGACACCATATAATGATTTTTCTACCAAGTATCCTCAAACATGTAAATAGAATTCAATTTAATTTTATATGACTGATTTTATATCAAGTCAATCCAAGTGTCTTATTAAAAAGCATTTTTTTTTATGTTTATAACTGAAATGAACTTAGTATGAAATTCAGGTGACTGAAAAACAAAACTTGCTAGTTTTCTATAACTTGTCCAAATCTAATTACATACAATATAAGTATTTGTAATGTTGCCATGGTTTTAAGTTAGAAAGTAATGTAATATATTCCATGACCTCTGAGAAACTGAGACAACCTGTATTGGATGGTAAAACATTGGGCCTTAACATAACACAGAACTCCCGAAGAAGATTTACAGACTATATTGACTCATTAAATAGTTCTTTATGCAAATAATTCACATTATCCAATCTTTATCAAAATTTAATCTCTCAATAAAACATAATGTTCCTGAAATAATACTTTTTTTTTCTTTTTTCCATGAACAAATAAAAAATGAAGTCCAACATTCAGTTCGGGCATATAACACTGAAAAAGTTTGGTTTACTTTGTATAGCATTACTATTTTAAAAAATAATATAATAATAAAGAATTTGCCATATATTGTTTTTTGAAATGTAACCTTCAATGAATGCATTCTATGATTAAGTGTATCATTACATGTAACAATGTTTTAGTTTAAAGCTATATTAAATATAATATATACAATATAATTATATAAAATATATTAATATATACATGTAATACATATAAATGCAATACAAATATATATTATTGTTTTAGTTTAAAGCTATATTAAAAGACATTTTTAGGACATTGTGAAGTAACTTTTTGGCAGATGAAAAGTGATTGAGAATGTTAGTTACGCAGCCAAGAGATTCAAGTCATAATTATATGTATTGTGCTTTGTTCTGTTGTACAACATGTGAACTGGACAATTAGGTAGGTGAAAACATTCATTTTCCTTTCTCCTTGCTATACAAAGAGTGGTATTGCCTAAAGTTAGAAATACCATTAACAGCTTCATATGGTGACACACTGTCAATTTTCAAACCATTTGACAGTAATTCATGTCTCTAATGCAGTTTCATTTCTTACTTGAAAATACATGAACAGACAATGGGTTATTTCTCTTTCATGACTGGTAACAAGCAGCTATTGAAAACATTTTGCTATTTCCGTGGCTTGAAGGAGGAGTACTTGCAGACAAAATACATTCCTTGTAAAATAAGAAACAATTAAAAAAAAAAAAAAAAACAAAACAAACAAACCACAGAACCCCTACCCGCCCCCAAGCAAAGTGTTAATTGTTTTCTTCACTGAAAGAAAGATTTATATTTTATTGGAAATTCACAGAGGAGTTGTATTACCAAGTAGTACCAAGATGCTGGAAAAATGCAAATCAAGAGATCTAAATGGATGATGTCTGACAAAATTATAGTATTTTTTGTTGCTTCTGCATTGGCCATCACATTTTCTAGATTTTTAAATTGTCTCATTTTTAATAATCAACATTTTTTTAAAATTCTGTTCCTACAATCTAGGCCAGAATATTCTTAAAACCAAAAGCAGTTTCAGCCTTCAGCAAGTGACAACTCATAAAACTTCTTTAACCTGTTCCCAGTTCTTTCACTCCTTGTGGTTCTCCAGGATTGTGTCAGTGGCAAGATCTGGTAGAAATACCACTCACATTTTATAAGAACACTTTTCAAGTTTGTTTGTTTCTTTCCCCAAATTCCTCACCTAGGCCATAAGAAACTCACATCGCTGCTTCCAGCTCCACCATAAGTTCCAAGGCTGCAGTCTGAAATCTCACTGGCAGCTGAGGACAGACCAGCAGTGCAATATAGCCAAGCAACTGCAATGCTTCGTCAGCACCAACTCCTCACCATGGGTAAATGCTTCCAGGTGCTTCTGGTAAGCCACCGAGATCATATCAGAAGGAGCTGATTTCTATTATCGTTTGTAAAGTACTCATTCCATAAAGCACTCCCTGTTGTTTTTTTCTTTTCTTTTTTTTGCCCCCAACTAAAAATATTATTATCTATATGTTGAAGGAAGTGATAATTACCTTGGTTATTAATGAACATCACTACTCTGTTGTTTTCTTCCTTTTTTTTATATTAAAATACAAAATTCTAAATTCCAGCATAATTTTTTTAACAAATAAGTCAAAGCTCTGAGATTAACTTTGTTTGAACACTGTGTTTCTTCAAGCTTAATTTGACACTAAAACAAAGCTTACCACTTACAGAAATTATACTATACTCTCAGCAGTTATATTATTGCTCTGCAAAGATGTACTCAGTGGATTCAGCCTTCCCTTTATTTTTAGAGCAAATGAATTGAATGAACGATACACCTTAAATAAGGGGTAGGTTATCAGCCTATTTGGAGCATAGTGAGGGCAGCTGATGTTCAATCCTGACCAATAATGAATGCAATTTGACACACATGGGATAGTCCTCTTGTCCTTACCAGTCTCCCTCCTGCTCTGTTTCCTTTTCTCTGTAAGTTAATTCCTTTCCTGAGGGGAGAATACCCACAGAATAAAAAGGACCTAAACAGGCCATGCAGAAGTCATTTCTAGAAAAAAAGCAGTGAGCCTAAATTTAGTTGGTTTTGCAGTTCAGAGATTCTATCTAGGATTTATTAGCATACCATATGATGAGGAATTCTGCTTTCCTGCTTGTTTTGATTGAAACCTTGACCTCATTTTCTGCATTGTACAGTAACAGGGTTGCATAAACATCTATGACCCTTTGGTCTGATCTAGTCCAATTAAATTTATATAGCACTAAAACATTATCTTTTAGACTTCAGTTGTGTAGCTAGATTTAACAACTAGCACACTTTACCAGCTTTTATTATATGAACAGATATCTACTGCCTACATGTTGGTAATATTAATGTAGCAAATTGCGCAATTATGTGATGCATCACGTTCTTCACATTTTCTGGCCTTTGTGCATACTCCATATGACTTCAAATACGCCTGCCATTTTTTTAAAGCATTTTAAAGACTCTTGCCTCTTTTGCCATACATTAGCCTCCAAATGACCATGGTTCATTACAAACATTAAATACATTACCAGTGACTGTCTAAAGTATGAAAATTTGATATATTATGACTTATCAAGAATAAAACCAGAAGGCCTATTGCGATAGAAAACAAAAGCTTTCTCTTTTGCAAGGACAGAAAGATCAGGTCCATAGTTTGTAAATCAGTCAAGTATGCAGAGCATTTTATGATTCAAAAGATTAAAAAGAGCCTATAGAAAATGGAAGATCATTATGATCATTTATGCCCAACTACAAGAAGGGCTGGAAGGAGGATCTGGGGAACTACATGCCTGTCAATCTGACCTTGGTGCCAGGGAAGGTTATGGAACAGATCATCTTGAGGGCCATCACACAGCACGTACAGGACAACCAGGTGATCAGGCATGGGTTTGTGAAAGGCATGTCCTGCTTGTCTGCTTCTATGACAAGATGACAAGTGGATGAGGGAAAGGCTGTGGGTGTTGTGGAGGTTGTAACGAGGTGGGTGTCGATCTCTTTTCCCAAGTAACAAGAGGAAATGGCGTCAAGTTGTGCCAGGGGAGGTTTAGATTGGATATTAGGAAAAATTTCTTCAACTGAAAGGGTTGTCAAGGGAAGTTGGAACAGGTTGCCCAGGGAAGTTGTTTGAGTCATCAGCCCTGGAGGTACTTAAAAGTCATGTAGACATGGCACTTAGGGACATGGTTTAGTGATGGACTCGGCAGTATTAGATTTATGGTTGGACTGGATGATCTTAAAGGTCTTTTCCAACATAAATGAGAATGATTCTATGATTTGCTCTTTCAATCAGAGAATCCATGCTGTGACTGTGTAGGACTTCAAGACCCAGAAACTAACGCTGTATTCACATAAACACAGAAGAACCTTGAAAAGGTCATTTCTTACCATAGCTTTCACTAGGTTTTGGACTGTAACAGTGAAATCCTGCAACAATGAAAGCCACAACAAATGACAGTGTTGGGTTGTAAACCCTGTCACACAACCCTAGAAGGGCAAAACATTTCTCCTTCCATTCATAGGTCATGCACTGTCCATGTTTTAGTCCAGTAGTAATTAGTAATTAAAGTATGTAACATCTAAATGTCTTCATATAAGTATTTATGTAATTTTTATGTTTCTCTTAATTTTTGCAGAACTAACATTTTGTAGATTGGTGTTCATTCCAAATCAATGCAAACCAAAAAATTTCCTATCACCACTCAATGCACGTTAGCCAATTAATAGGAACATTTAATCACAGAAGAAAATTATGCTGCTTCATATTCCAAGGAAAGATGGGAGGGAGGGGGAAGAATGTAAACCTGTATGTATATCTTAATGCTTTCAGTAGATTTAACTGAATTTTGCAGGATTTTAAGCTTTATCTCTGTGGTTGAGCAGCATCTCTGGTAAAGATAAAATTCTGCAAATATATCTGTTTCTTAAAAAAGGTATTTATCTAACCACTCACTGCAAATATCTGTGAAATGCTAAGCTGTCTCAGCTCCCTTCCATGAAAATGAATGACACTCAACACCTCAGAGAATCAAGCCTCAAGCTAGTACAATTGATCAGCCATTTCCGCTTATATTTCAATGCAATTCTTTAGATAAAATAAAAAGAAAGAACATTTTTAAGAAAACATCAAGTTGATCTTCTATTGCATATATGTGTATTAAGTTTTTCAGGTATCCAAAGATATCTATACCTCACCTGGTCTTATTTGAAAAGACTACAGTTAATTCATGATACCGCATATAGGTTTCCAAAATACATTTATGTTTATGAAAACAAGAATTACCTGGAAAAAATGGGAAAGCCCAGCATCAAACTTAAGCCTTTTCATATCCAGTAATGTATTCATCCAAGTGTAATATTTTCCAGTGTCATTATAAAAAAAAAAAAAAAAAGAACAACAAAAACAAGTATAGGATATAATTATGCAGAAAAGAAAGCTTGGCAGCAATTTTTATCATCAATAGCCCAAATCTAGGGACAGCAGAGAGTAATATTTAAAACAAGCTCGAAGTAGTCTCAGAGTTATTGATTTGATTCCACTACAGCACATTTCCAGCACTGCTATTTTCTGTGAGACTTATGGGTATAATTATTCTGTCCTTCAGGAACTATACTGGTTAAGGCAAAAATGACAAAGCTGAATACATTTTGTCTTATATTTTTTTTAGTACCATATTGCCCTTTAACACTGCGTAGGAAGGATTTTTTTTCTGTCATTTGTTACATACTTAAGAAAGAAGGAATGATTGAAAGTGGGTAGCTCTTGACAATTTTCAGGTAGGCTTATTCCTTCATAAGCTGTGTATCCAATATTCTTACATAAACCTAGGATGCTTTCTGTTGTTAGGGCATCCCCAAAAATAAAGACAACAATCACTTCATTTTCTCCTGTCAGTTTTCCTACTTATAAGAGAGGATAAAAATTATATTTACTAGCTAACAAACCTACCACACAAGATGTATGGGAGGATAAACTTGTTGACAAGCTACATTCTGGAAGCTTAGTAAAGACCAACATCTATTTAAATGTGCAATGCATGTGGATTTCTATAAAATTGTATACAAGTCAGAAGTTCTTAGTTAGATTTTGGAAATAAATAGTTGCTCAATCTTAGCTAAATACAAAAGTAGAGACATATTTCAGAGCTGCTGAATACCTGTGAAAATCGGGACACCCTGAGAGTGTGCAAGTCTGCTGCTCTGTGCAATACTAGCATACATTCACAGAATGCACAATAATAGTCAGGACATCGCTCATTATACTGCTGATGGAGAAGAGTCTGCTGGAAATTGTTACCTAATGTGTAGGATACTCATCCAAAGAGTGGGAGAATGGGTTTAATTCTTTCGTTAGACTGAACAGTATCCAACTTACATATTTTATTTTGATTGCAGATGCTCTCACCATGAAAGTTTATGCAAGATGCTCTCCTCCTGCTTCAGTTAATACACTTTCCTATGAAGGATATAAGACTGATCAGGCTAGTGACAGAAAATGCAAGACACCTTATGACTATATTGTCTCTTAAAGACCTACACAATAGTCCTAATTAGTATTTTAAAATGTTGCAGCGTTATTTGGTGTTTCCGATGGAGCTTTAGATTCCCTTGAGCTACACGGTGTATATGAGAAGTCATGGCCCATGCTCATGTAGAAACATGAAGCATATATACAGTGCTACATCATCAGTTTTATGTTTTAGAAGTTCTCTGTTTTTTAATGGTTTATCTCTTGTTGGACCCCCTGGTGCTGTTTATGGAATTCTTTGCACTGTTTGATGTGCTGTATGCTACATTTGTAAGTATCAAAGCACAAAATACACTTGAGGTCAAGGCAAAAACTTGGATATGTCCTTTTCAGAGTCTGGGCTAGGATCTAAGTGAACTGAAATCTTTATGTCCCTGTGAAACCATCTTTAAAAACCTTGTCTGGAATTTTATTCAACTTACGTGAATGAAATTGAAAAGGATTTTCAAAGCAATGTAGTGGAAGTGCAGCATCCATTCTCCTTAAACAAAAGGTAAATATCTTCAACAAAGCAGACTAGTCAAATATAAGTCACTATGTACTTTTATAGAACCAATTTCAGTATTTTTCTATGTATATGCCAGGAAGACTGCATGCATCTTGATATGCACGTATTCATAAACACATATGTGTGTGTGTATTGCTATACTTAAAAATCTCACAAAGATTATATGAAGTAGCACACTGTTAGGCAGGAAACTAAAAGAGAGATTCTAGATTTGAATTCCATCCAATGACTATTTCATCCACATATAAATATATTCCAGTTTCCAGATTGTAATATTTCTTATCAGCATGCCATGATTTTATATTCTGATCCATTATAAAAATTGGCTCAGTCTGTACAATGTTTTCAATGCATTTTAGTTTCATTTTTGCAATTATACATGTAAGTATATCACTGTGATAGTAAGACTGTTCAAGCTGGCTCTGCCAGTGGAGATCATTTATGGCATACATCCCCACTATGCCAGTCCCCAATAATGAAAACATTTGACTCTGATTTGCTATTTATATTTTCTACCAACGAAACTCATTCTTCCGTCTTAGGAAATATCTATATTTACAATGTCCTTATTTGTTCAGAAGACCTACCAAGCAATATTGTTAATTATATTATCTTCCTATTATCCCCACTGTCCAATCTCCATTCCACTTTAGCGGACCAGAAATAATTAATCAATATTTCAAGCAGGTTTTATTGAGAGACAGCTATCCATTGGAAAGCTCCCGTTTGTACATATTGCAAGCACCTACACACTTGTATCTCCTGATTAGGAAAGATCCCAATTCTGCTGTACCCCATAAGGGCATATAAAATGATTCTACTAGCAGCTCAAATCAGTTTTAGTTTAATGATTCCAGAGACCTAATTTTCTCCTGCATTGTCTAAGCTACCATAAATCACAGGAATCAAATCCCCTTTCTCCTTTACCCCACTAGATTATAAAGTTAGTAAATTGGAGTAGCCTGAAATGAGAATTTGGCTTGACTTTTTAAAGATGATTGAAAATGGGGAAAAAATCCAGTTAGTTTAGACTCTAGTGTAAGCTTTATGAATATATAGAGAACTTTAGAAGAAATAACAATCTTACACAGCTCATACTCAATCCTGAAATATTTTGGTAGTTCCAACTTTTGTTGGATGTGTATCTACTTGCATCTTAGATGTAAGGGCTCGGAGAAATAAGGGTTTCTTGTTTGAATGCAGCACGAAAAACATAAACTTGTTTGCAGGCACATTTGTTTAAAGTTAATAGGAACACTATAGTTCAAAGTATTTATTAGTATAATATGTAAAAGCTTGAAACCTAGTATTTTACATTCATGTTGACAATATTCCCTTAACAAGTAGTCATATATCGCAAAACTCTCTTATTACAAAATGCTTTAAATTTTAGCATGCATATAAAATTTTATCAGAAATTACATATCACTGTAAAGGAATTAAGGTTTTGATCCAACGTCCCGTGAAGCCAATGCAGTCTTTACACCCATAATGTACTTGTGATGGCTATTTGAGTATAAAAGACTGAAGGAAACTCTCTTCCTAAATTGGTTTAAATTTGCTAAAATTAAATAGAAAGTAGCTAATGGAGATTATTGTGAAAGAGAATGTAATTAACATCTTCTATCAAACTTCAGCTCTTTGAGCAGTTAAAGAAATTGGATAAAAAGATTTTATCTAAACTCAGTAGCAATGTATATGAGACAAAAAAGAACCATGTAGGCAACATTAAGGAAATTATAGTTCAGAACAGGAAAATTAAACATTAAGAATTTGAGATCTGATTTCATTGTAAGAAAAAAATTCTTTTGCATGTTTGTTCCAATATAAGCTTATGAACTGAACATTTAGGGTGTATAGCCTCCTCTCAGGCTGGTAGGAAATATTAACATGCAAATACAGTTAAACTGATATAGTTAAACTGACTGCATGTTTTAAGGTTTGCCTGTGTGTGTGTCTCCCTCTCTGTGGCTGTCCTTGTCTTTCTCATGTTTAGAAACAATAAAAACACCCATGTAGGTGGCCCTATTTGCCTCTTCCCTATTTGCCTCTTCCCCTTACCGCTAAAATAGTTGAATACATACTTTACAATTTCCACCTAAGTCATTTTTTCCTAGATTTTCTAGCTTCTTTAAATTGGACTCAGCTAAAACTACCTGCATAAAGCCTTCTAGTTAAATCTCTGCATATTCATTGCAGTAGTCTTGACCCCCCATCTAGTTCCCATTCTTTGTCCTTTCCCAATTCTGCCTGTTCCCTTCTCTTTACAGCTGCTGGATATTCTGCCCCGGCTGCTAAGTACGATCCTCTGGCTTTCTCTCTGATTCTGCTGGAAGGCATTAATGATGTTCATCATCTCTTTTCTGCCTGTGCTGGGCCTTGCTGGGATGAAGTGATGAAGTCCACTTTCTTCATAGCAACTGTGCGGTGCTGTGCTCTGTATTTATGGCTAAAATACGGTTGATAACACACCCCTGTACTGCTGAGCAGTGCTGGCACAGCAGCAATGCCTTCTGTTTCTCTCTTCACCTTCCCCGCCCCACCAAAGTGAGTAGGCTGGGGGTGGGCAAGAAGTTGGGAGGGGAACAGCTGGGACAGCTGACCCCAACTGACCAGAGGGATATTCCATGCCATATGGCATCATGCTCAGCATGTAAAGCTGGGGGAAGAAGGAGGAAGGGAGGGACATTCGTGGTTATAGCATTTGTCTTCCCAAGCAGCCATTAGGCATGCTGAGGCCCTGGTTCCCAGGAAGCAGCTGGACATCTGCCTGCTGATGGCAAGTAGTGAATGAATTCCTTATTTTTCTTCATTTGCACACACAGATTTTGCTTTTCTTATTAAACTGTCATTGTCTCAACCCACAAGTTTTTTTGCCTTCCTTCATTTTTTTTTTCTTCCCATCTCCCGGGACAGAGGAGTGAGCAAAAGGCAGGGTGGGAGTTTAGCTGTTGGCCAGGGTCAACCCACCACATGGTCTGTTGTTTTTCCAGTCTGGATTTGTGTCACCTATTGACACAAATTTATGTTCTGTTTCTATATGAGTTACTCCCAAATGTCCCAGTCTCTTCTGTTCTATCCAAAAAATCTCCAGACTGTAATCATATTTTTCCCTCACAGATGTCTATTTGAACACAAATAGACAAAACTAAAACAATTCTCTGACTCCTCCCTTCCATGAAATATTACTTGTTACCATCGTCCTTGATAACTGTGAATACCTATGATATCCTGCCTGTGCCTCAGGTCCATAAGAACAACATTATCTTTGACTCTCCACAGTGCTTCATGGATAAGCTATGCCTGAAAATTGTTTTTCTGTAAGAGTAACAGAACATAACCCTTTTTATCCATTACAACATCCATCCAAGTTATTATTACACTTCAGCTACTGTCACATCCTTTCTCCAGACAAATTTTGTCTTGATGCAGTTGTATCCATACTGATGCAAGGACCATTTTCCAAGAAAATTTAGTAACCACTGTTTAAACACCTACTGTCTAATCAATCCAAAATACATAATTAGACAGATTATCAGAACTATAATAGACGCACATCTAGACCTTCATTCAGCAAAGTACATGTAGTCAGAAAGGTATTTAAACATATGCTTAAACAGACGGCAAGATAGCATTTAATGAACTACTGAAGCATAAACAGGGCCTAACGAGAGAATATGTTCATGACATCTCTTCAGCTGCCTTTAACACACACTTTCATAAATAACAATCAGACAGCTATTATCAGTTACTGTGATTTTCTGGAAAGATTGCAAGATTTTAAAAAACGTCTTGCATCTTCTTCATGCTTCATTGTGATGGGAGCACCAAGTACAACTCTAGACCTACTAGGTTATGTGTTATGTGCAGTGAGATAGATCAAGCAGAATATTCAGCATGATGATTACATGAGAGCGCGGCAGATAACTTTGACAGGGAAACTGGTATACGTGAGATTACTAGAGCTGGTTGAACACTGCAAAACAGTGCCTATGAATATTTATTTAATACTGAATTGCTATCTGGTTCAACCACATTCCTTCTTATTAAGTCCTATTCATGCACATTTGTGCAGGGAAACTTTAATTCTCATAAATCCCGATGAAAGGTTGTCCATATATTAGGTCTTACATTCATACATTCATCACCTGACCAAAAGTATCTGTGTAAGAAGATTTCTTCTCTTTATTAAAAATACTCAGTTATCTTTACAGTCAGCAACCATAGTATAACAATAATCTAGGAGAAGATGCAGGAAAGAGCCCACCATCTTTAATGTTTAAATAGCATTTCTAGAGAAGAATGTATATCACATGTCTAGGTTCCAGATAACAGATGATCTGAATGTCCACCTACTTACAATTTGATGATACTTCCAGACATGTAGAAAAGCTGTGAAACAGCTTGCTATGGAAATAACTTCTACCTTAAATTTGTCCTCCTTTTGTACAAGCATAAATTGCCACATCAGCTGAAAGTAGTGAATAAGTATGTTCTCGAAGAAGAGCCAAAAATATGCTCAATTCATGTTGACTATTCACTATGACTATTTAGTTAGCTCCTATCTGAAAGGTATTAGTCTAACCCCTTTTCAGTATCCACCACTTGGTCTTGTCTGTTGCAAACCATCATGGAGACACAACTCTAACAATAATGAAAAAAGCAAGCTCGTATAATATATGACACACGTAGTCTACACTAGGTATCTTTCCTGACTACAGTCAATTTCCATCACTGTTAAATACAATTCATGCCCAGTAAGACAGCAGATACTCAGCAGTTTTCTGAATCAAATGAACAGAAAAGGGAAAGAAATGGATTACCTGTAAGAGTCCTCCTTAATTTATTTTCTCACATTATCTTTGCTTTGCTTTAGATATGTAAATGAGTTGAGATTTGAAAAATCATTTAGAATTAACAGGAATTGCATCTGTGCCTTGAGAGAAGAATAGGCACCTACTGTTTATAATTGATTCATTAACAATGCACACAACATTGTGGGCAGATCTTTAATTGCATTAGGTTCTGATGAGAGTCTGTGTCACCATTTCTCACAGTGTTTACATCTTTTTCTTCAGATGACAATTTTATGGTGTGCTTAGGTGTGCATTCTGCACTTGTGGAAGGACATTTCAGGCTTAGAAGGACATTCTCTCCTGTCATATCTGTATTCTTCAAACTAGAATATAGAGGACTTTCACTCCTATTTCTCACCTGCCCTGCCCTGTCGGAGTATTCACACTTCCGAGGTGGACTGCCAGGATCCTCATAAAATGCATAGAGTGACTTAATTGAAAAAAAAAAGAAAAGGGAAAAAAAAAGGATTTCTACAAGCCAGAAGTCACAGGGACAGTTCCCTACCACAAAATGCCAACAAGAAGGCCAGTGATTTGCTCACTTTCTCAACCACTGAGGTACCTTCTGCCAGTTAGTACTCATGGTCATATCTTTTTACTGGTGCTAGAAATCTAAGCTATGCCTATATAAAGAGAGCAATACTGCTGCTTCCTAAATGCTCAAGGAGGTCAGCATATTAGAAGACTGAGATATAAGCCTTTACGCTTACTGAGATGTGTCACTTCCATTGAAACTCTTCCACTTTTTAAAAAATATTTAAACATTCATTGAGCCAAGGAGAATGTGGAAATGACTCTGTAGCCAATGAAGCAGCATACTTTGTTGGAAGACTGTCATTCTGCTCCCTGCATCAGTGAATATCTAAGTACAACATAATCCCTGTGCTGTTTGCCAATTGTTTTTTTCACAGCTGAACTTTTATTACAATTAAACAACTTACTTTTTCTTGCTTACAACCCAAATGGACCATCCCAGGCCTTTTCCATTTACTCCTGGTAAGTATAAAACTCATCAGGATTGCTTGCACTACTCAGCAACTTTCCAGAATAAGAAACACAGAACAAGCTATTTCTAAGACAAAACAAAATTTTATTAGTTATTTTTACAAAATAATTTTCAAGATGTTATGAAGACCAAAATCCTAGACTAAACACCTATTGCAGAACATTCAAAGGCTCATTCTGAGTCACAGATCAGATATTTATAGCTAAGGTACATCAGTTTTCTAAATTGTGTCGGCTAACACAGGTCACATGCAGCTACCATGGATCTCACATTCTGAAGGAGTAAATACATAGAAAGAAAAAGTCCACATTTTCATTTCAGAAAGTCAGCTGAGCTAGCAATTAAAAATAAATACTTGAACAACTTTTACATAATTCTTCCTTACTACAAACACCTATTTTACTTAAGAAATAGTTTTCTGTGAGCAGAAATGAGGAAAAGACAGGAATTTGGCCACGTGTTTTCACCTACTGTACAAGAAACAGAAACATTAACAAATAACATATGCGAGGATGTTACCTGCATGTGGTTATACACTGTTTCAGTGGCTGAGACCAGAAATCAACCTGTACATTCTGAATCTAGTGAATCTCTTAACTTCATACCAGATAGTTTCTTCCTTAAAAGCCTTAACAGAATAAGTCTTTTCCCAGCTCAAGGGTGCTAGATGCGGCTTTTCCCAGGATCTTTTAAGAGGACAGCTGGTAATGGCAAAGAGATCTAGCATTGAGAAATGGAGGTCTAATCTTCGATGTTAATACTAAATATGTAACATAACACCGGCTAATCACATGAGTGATCCAGAACTAGTTGGTTCTGCATTACTCTAGAAGATGCGGATGGCTTGCAAAAAGCAAGGGTTGTTTCCGCAGGCTTGCAACTTGTATGGCTAGCAAATCTGCTCATGATCACAGTTTCAGGAAAACATTTAACATAAAGTATAAATACATCCATCAATAGTAGCGCCATCCTTTCACAGTGGATTATGTCTGAAATAAACCACTTCCTAGCTGTTCAGAACTGCACAGAGGGGAAATGCTCTCTTTTTGATTGCCGAGATGGCTTCAAACCTGCAAACTTATTTACCTCTTCCTGAATATGTATTATGTTCATGTGATGAAAAGTTTTCATTCAAAATTATCTGTGCATGAATTACTTTGAACTTCAGCCATAGCATCCTGTATTTCAAAAGCATAAGGTTTTCTGTTATGTTAGGAAGAAGGTCATCGTTGTACAACATGCTAGCACAAAGCAAAGAACTGAATTCCACTCACAGGTAATAGTGATGATTTCAGGCAGGGATCATTACTTATTATTCCCTATTAAGCTTCCGAACCACATTGATTCTAGTGTTTTCTCAGGGTGCACAGAATTATACTTTGCTCTTCTCTAGAGTTTACAGACTGACTTCCTTTCCTCTGGTTATTTGCAGAAAAACTTTATTTTGAAAGATAATTTACCCTTTATTTGATCACCTGGAATGAGCACGTACATATTTTATGTGAGGAAAAAAAGAAAGTACAAATATCATCAATCACTTTTCCAAAGTGATATTATTCTACTCTGCCCAAGTACAGTAGTAAGTAGCAAAATATTCATTGATTGCAATGAGGTCAGGATTCCCATCCTCTCACTTCAATTTCTGTGAGGCGAGAATTTTTTCCTTGAAAACATTTAGGAATTTATTTTGTCTTGCTTCAGATACAGAACCAAAACACATCACTAAAACTTGAGGCAGTGATACATTTTTTCTGGAAAAAAGTAAAAGCAAAAGTGGAATGAGCCATATGCTCATTGACCAATGCTACAGCGATTTGATGTTAAAATAGTTTGATTTCAGTGGCAGTTTTGACTAGTTAAGGCAAGAAGTACGTAAGAGTGTGTTTTGAATCTGTTAATCTCCTAACATATACTTTAATTTTGGGTTTAGATATTTTCCTTGTCTCTTTTATTATCTTTTTCTTTCTCAAAGCTTTTCATATGTCTATAAAATGAAATACCCCTTTTTTGTCATTTCATATAGCCATCAACAAACACCTGAAAGAAGCAGAAACTTTTGTGCATCTTGTGTAGACATGTATCATAAAAAGGAAAAGGAGTACTGTCCTGACAATTCAGTGCCTTCAAAATCTACTGTTTGTCCTGTGTGAAGAACCTCATGATTGTTTGACTTCCTGTGAGAGGTTTTGGGGACTGAAACAGCAATGATACAGCCTGCTACATTCTGGGCTCCAGACCCAAGAGGATTATTGTTTGTCGAGATGAGTTTTGAAGATGTTCTTCTCTGCAAAGTATTCCAAAGGGGATTATTGTTGGCTGAGATAAACCTGGAGATGCTCTCTACAAAAGACTTATCCAACATGACTTGACAAATGTCTTAAGGTTTCAAATGCTGATAGTCTAAAAACATTGAAATGAATTATTACTGAGGCATGAAATTTCAATTATTTGGGTCATTGATGGTTTTTTCTGTCATCTAAGTCATGCAAGGGTAGTGATTTCACAGGAACAAAAATTTGATGACAGGAATACAAAATAATATTCCTGACAAGGAAATATAAAATAGCACTGATAGGAAGATGTATTTAATTCAACAGTGTGTATGACTGATGTTATTGCTTAACAGATGCACAATTTCTGAAGCACAAATTGCTGGTCGAATATCAACAAACAAAAAAAACCCAACTGCTTCTTTGTTGTTGAAGAATAAACATAATGTAAAATATTATTAAAGCAGGCAGCTTTCAAGATCTTTAATTGCTTTGAGTGTTGTAAGCAATAAATACAAAACACATAAAAAGATCATATACAATGCCTAGTCCACTTGCAGCAGTCATTCCCACAAGATATCATTCAGGCCAAAATTCAGGCTTTAAGAAAAGATTAAAGGTTTATATAGTTGGTAATAAAAATGTTTGAAGAAAAGGGAGAGGGTGAGAGAGTGAGACATCGATTTTCAAGGGAACAGAAAGGAACAGAAGGGAACAAGGGAACAGTTAACTTCAAGAAGTTAAGTGTTTAATTCTCACTAAAATCCAAGCTCCAACTTCACGTTTTGTACAGATAGACATTAAAACAATGAAAACGCTTACAGAAAGTGGAAATTAAACACCCTTGAAATCAAATGACATTTTGTCACGGTGTACAATGTGTGAGTAATCATAAGCATAAGGCCACTTCAAGCATGTATGAAAATAAGAATGAAACTGAATCGGAGGTGCCACCTCTGAAACACCAAGAAAACCATCTAGGGTGAAATAATATCCATTATTTCTTTTTTTATTTCTTATCAGCTCTATTCACAATTGATAATTTGAGTTGATCTATAGTAGTAGTTTCATCTATTTCTACATTTATAAATAAGATTTACAAAGATTCATATTTAGGAAAAAGATCCCTACGATTACGCAGAAAAAATGGACTTCAATTTGTTGCTAAACTGCTCATACTTGTAAGCAGTAAACTGCTCACATTTAAACTTTGAAGTATAAATATGTACCCGTAATTACATTTTTAGTAATTCATTAACATTCAGATCTGAAACATGGAACCCATTGATATATAATACGAAGGGAGGGAAGGAGAGAGGGGACAGGCTGGAAACAGAGTCATACACAGTCTGGGAAATGTAGCTGGATGACCTCTTTGTGACTGGGGAAGCACTCAGAGATTGGGGGGGGGGGTCCTTTTTTTTTAAAAAAAAAAAAAAAAAAAGCTCCATTTGATAGCTTCGCTTTAACTTTTTTAAAGAATCAGCAGATAAGTCCCAGATTTTGTAATTAGTCTGATCTTCTTTTGTTGAATGATATAACTCCTGATGCTATCAACCGCAAAGAATTACAGTTACAAATGCAGAAAGAATGTATGTAAGTTTTGTATTCTGTGGAGAGCAAAAATTAATAAGAAATTATCTCAGCAGACAGAAGAAAAGGTTAAAAGCTGCTAAGAGTTCATCCCAGGAATCAAGACTAAAGGAAAATTTTTGGCTCCTTGGAATATGAACAGCAATTGTGTCATACTGCTGCACTTGGAAATGAAGGTTTTTTACATCTAAGTGGCTGTGGTTTGGGTCAAAATGGAAATGCATTTTAAGAAGATGGAGCAGAAGTTGGAAAACAGCATAAAATTGTATATTCTAGGGATCTGAAAGAAAAAGAAAGAAACAAACATAAATGTAAACTGAGAACAGGCTATTTTGAAACACATGGAAGCTAAAGAATTAGTGTAGATCAATGCTTCATACAGAAGGCAGGTCCAAAAGTAGACTTTAACTAGTTCTGTTCTTGTTACCACAATTAAGTCCTCAATAATGAAGTTGAAGAGTAGGAAGAAATGAAAATCCTCGTGGTCATATTTGATCTAAGATTGAAAATTACTGACAAGTTTATACTTGGACCTTTATGTTGCATAGAAAAATTAGGCCTGTAAAGAAGAAATGTGAGGTTAAACACTAACATGCAGGAACACTTTTCTCTTCTAGGAAATTTAGTTAACAAGTCATTCCAACATCATTTTTGCAGAACAGGTACCATTACCTGCTTTGGTTTTTTTGCAGTGAAGTTAACATCAGTGAATTGGAATCCAACAGCTGAAGCTCTTTACCATGATTGACAAATCTAGTATAAAAATAGGAATAGTGTTCTATTCTCTTTCCCAAATGTACTCTTTGTTTCAGAGAAATAAGCCTTGTGATTAGAATTTTTCAGATGTTTTCTAAGATCACAAAAAGAAGGCAAATTCATGCTAATTTTCATGTTGCTCCATGTATGTGTGGTTTTTAGGTCTGTTTATTGGGATTTGTGACCTCCATCCGGCATTTGTAGCCATTGTGAATATACAAAAATTCACCCATTGACCCAGTTAGAGGGTTAAAGCCTATATGAGTATCATCAATGACATTTTCAAGAGGTTTGAAGAAGAGATATTCAGTACTAGTGACCTGGAAATGGGAATTTATCTAGTAACACAGTTAAGCACACAATAATGTTTAAGTACAGTAAGTACATTCCACTGTAGTTAATATAACTATGTATATGACACAAATAAAATACATGCTGAAATTCTTTGCTGGATCATAAAGTTCAGCTGAAAAATGATCCATTTCAATATCTTACACTGACCCTCTGGCACCACAATTTCAGTTGCTTCATGGTAATTAAAACTGTTATGTGTTGCCATGAAAAACATATTCTCTGTAGGCAAGTCTTCTAGGTCTGCCCTCAGTATAAGAAGTACTGCATTTGCATATACCCATTGCAATTTGAGAGAGAAAATCAAATTCTTATGACCCTGAAAAAGGCAAATAAAAAGGATGTAAATGTTTAGTCAGGATCACCTCCAGTTATAGAGATTATCCTTTTCAACACTTTCAAATGAATTGGAACCATGTTTTAAATCATCCTGTCATCCCTGTGGTATTAATACAGATTTAGGTACCTAGGGTGCCTTTTTTGTTAATGCTTTCAAATTTCCTTTTGATTTGTGGAGCAACACAAATATTTCCTCATTATTCACTGTTCTTTCCATTCCTTAGATGTTGGAAAGTTTACTCCTGTCTTAAGTATCTTTGAAGAGAGATTCTCTTCAACATGAGAAATGAAGCAGCCTAGAAGAACAAGCAAGCTTTGACAAATTTTCCTTTTTACTACTTATTTGATAAGCGTTTCCTGCAACTTCTGTGTGTTTCACTTTTTTTGTCCTACTGTGTGAACATTATTCCCCTGGTTAAAAATAACATCATGTTCACTTGGCTCATCACTTCTCCTGTGTTATGTGTGGCTTGTACTATCATTCAAACACAAAAATGAACAAGCCCTGTCGCCAGCTCAGGAAAGTGTGCTCCCTGCTCTTGAGCAAAGACTGAGAGCACTGTCTTGAAATTATAGAACACTTGAGCCTGAGGGAGAAAGAAACAGAATGCTGAAGCCTTGGCTTTACACATATGAGTAGTCTAAATGACTTGTGAGGTTTTGGTGGATGGGGTAACTGTTCCCAGTTTCACTGCTTCTACGATCAGAAGGCTTAGATCTTCTGACATATCACACACCACAAAGCCAATGAGACTCACCCAATAACTCCTGCATGAGGCATGAATTATCAGGCCTTGAGAGAAGAATACAAGTTTACATCCTTTTACTGCAACAGTCAGAAAATATAGACGCCACTTCAAGTCTAAACTTTAGACTTCACCCTCTAGAGGTGCCATTTCTTGGTATGTTAGAAAGCCATGAATTATTAGACAATTCTTTCTGATCACTTTGACTTTTATTTCAGGTAAATAGAAAAGAGCTTCTTAACACTTTCCAGAATTCAAAACTTTCTGTAACTGCTCATCATGCGCACACCAAAGCTGATGCTATGTTTTAGTCACAATACAGCAGTTCATGATGGAACCACAGAAGTGAGACTCCATACAAATAAGCATTTTAGCACATGCCTGAAAGGTTTTTAAAAAAGTATTGAACCAATAAACAAGGGCCATAATGTCTCAAGATGTGTTTTTCTCTACCATGATAAATTGTACTGTGGTCTGGCAAGATTTATGAAAACCGAATCTGCAAGTCATTCAAATGTAAATACAAACTCACATGCATACTCGTAGAACATTAAATTTGGCTTACAGAAATGACCATGGAATTAAAGAGAGGTTTGCAAAGTGAATTCATTGTTTAAGTGAGACTGAATGTTCCCAAATACTTCTCTGCTATATTTGTCCAGCACTAGTCATTACTGCCCAATTTTAATTCAGCAGTAGATTGCACTTCAGTTATGCAGTTTTGCTTCTTTGCTTTATTACAAAGAAGTATTTGATAATGTCATATAACCTGAAGAAAGAAATGCTTTATTCTATTTTAAATATTGGAGAAGAAAGTAACTCCTCAATTACACTGTTACAGATGTCCCAGGTGGATTTGTGTTGTATTTTGGTTTGCTCCCCACTTCTACATTTTAGTCAACAATGCTTCATTTGGAGAAAGCTTGTCTCCCTTTTATATGTTTCATTGCAGTGGAATGAGCCATCAAAACAACCTATATCAGGCTCGCTTTTGGGATTTATTTCTATTTATCAATCTTGTTGTTTTAATATACAGTTTATTGTTTTAAGCATCAGTCAGTTTCTGCATATATTCATAATGAAACAAAGATAGCTCAAAAATGCTAACAGGATTAAGGGCAAAATTTAATTTTCCAACAAGTTGACAATTTTGGGGAAGTTGTGAAATTCCTTTTTGTGGTGAAGAGAGAGTAGGAGGAGAGCTGGGAGGGGTCAGCAAAGCGTGAGGGAACAGGGGGAGGCCATGGGAAAAGCATATGGGAAGGATTTTTCTCTTTTTTCATATCTTTCTTTTCTTCCCTTCCTTGGTTATGCTTTCCTCTTGACCAAGCAGCCCACCTCCTCTTTTTCTGGCAGCCCTTTCTCTCCTCGGACAGCTCGCGCAGCACTGATGGAGGGCAGGCAGGAAAAGACTCAGTCAAACTTGCTCCAGGAGAGGCAGAGCCACAAGTTTGGAGGCAGTCAGGAGTCTAAGTATCCACGCTGCTATGCTACTTCCTTACCTCACCTCACAGTTAAACCAGGCAGCTAAGAAGTGACATTTCTTCCACACGTTTATGCTCTGCAAGGGAGGAAGGAACTTCTGTATCAATTTCAAATAATAGGGGATTATTCTTTGCATTTGAATGGTACTTTCTGCTTTCCAGTGCATATACTATACTGATTTTTATTTATCGCTAAGTAAAATCTGTTGTTGTCATTTTTGGAGGAAGAACAGTGGGCTAGATAGACCTTTAGTGTCATCTAATAGAGCATTTATCATGTTTTTTTTCTTCTTACTAGAAATTTTAAAAATGACAAATTTCCTGGTTAATATGGTAATCAGGGAGAAATGCATACCCTTCAAACACACTTGTATTTTAGACAAGTGTTGTGCTCAAAGATAGGGAGCAAACTACACTCAAAAAGAGTAAAATTAGCACTCACAACAAATTATTTATACAAATGCCAACCTATTCCCACTACCACATTTTAACCATATGATCTATGTTCCCATGACTGTTTGTAGCCATCTCTGGTCTCTGATGCAGGAATATAATGACTGAGAAAACAGACTAAGTAAAATAAGAAGGAAGTCAATAGCAAATCCTAAACTAGAATTAGCACACTTCAACACATCAGTCCCTAAAAGAACATTTCCTAACCAGCAGTGATGTAACATGTAGGTTTTTTCTGAACCTTCTCCATTTTTCATTATTATTCTCAGCTGTGAACACAAGAACTGGGTAAAGTATTCCAACAGCAGTCATGGCAGCAACACACACAAATATAAACTTCTTCTACTAACTTTATCTAAACATACTGATACCGCGTTAGTCCTTTGGAGTACTGTTTTGGGGGAGGACCAGGGAGCCTCAGGTTAGTGTCTCCTGCCCGGAAAACACTCCTCACATTCCTGTTTTTCATTAATTTCTTTCTATTTGGTAATAATAAAATATTTTATTTAGTTATGCCAGCTAACCAAGGATCCAGATGGTTTCAAATCAGGGACCTGTCTTTCTTATTACTACTTCACAAACTTCTGTATCACTTTCAAACTTCATCAGCTATGATTTGGTGTGCCTCTTCCAAGCCATGGGTATCAAATAGCACATAGGCCAAGGAGTAATTACTTTGTGTCCTCTCTAGAAATATTCAGTTTGTGGTATTTTTTTCAGATCTATTACCTTGCTATTTAATGTGTGCTACATTGTTTTTGTGTTATTCTTCTCTCTAAATCAAAATGTTGTGAGGCAAAGGATAGTACCTTATGGAAATGTAACACTGATCATGCTGTCTTCTTCAAGCAAACCCATAATCTTCTAAAACAGGATACCTAGCTTCTCACTTCATATGGGTTAGTATGTATAGCAATCACATATTTTTCAACCACAACCCTTTTCTGTTAATCTTTATGGATTCTATATACTACCCTCCTTTAACTTTTCAGTTACTAAGTCCAGAAGCAAGCATATAGCTCCTGCGAGAGTTGGTTCTGACATACCTTCCTCCCAAATACAAAATAGGTATAGTTATTGAATATTTTAGCTTTCTGTATGTTATTAATGACATTTTTCTATTTCCATTCAGTGCTATATTATAGTAGTATTATACTATACTAGTACTACTGTGAAAATTCTTTACTCTTAACTAGTTTCTCAAAGAGCACTCTGAGGTTTTTTTCCCCCCTTCCTTTATCCATTTTCTATAATCAAGTTCTTTTCTGTTACATTCAATTCTATGATTTTCCTTTTTTCTCTTGGTTTGTTCTGAATTTTCTGCCATTTCTACTCTTAACCAATATATAGCTTAAAAACTATGAGTGTTGTCAACTTGTTCATTTTATATAATAAAATGGTCTTAATCTGATTCTGTCATGGTTTAACCCCAGCTGGCAACTGAGCACCACGCAGCTGCTCACTCACTACCCCCCAGTGGGACGGGGGAGAGAATCAGAAGAGTAAAAATGAGAAAACTCGTGGGCTGAGATAAAGACAGTTTAATAGGGAAAGCAAAAGCCGCGCACACAAGCAAAGCACAACAAGGAATTCATTCACCACTTCCTATCGGCAGGCAGGTGTTCAGCCATCCCCAGGACAGCAGGGCTCCATCACGCGTAACGGTGACTGGGGAAGACAAACGTCATCACTCCGAACGTCCCCCCCTTCCTTTTTCTTCCCCCAGCTTTATATGCTGAGCATGACGTCATATGGTATGGAATACCCCATTGGTCAGTTGGGGTCAGCTGTCCCAGCCATGCCCCCTCCCAACTCCTTGTGCACCCCCAGCCTGCTCGCTGGTGGGGTGGGGTGAGGAGCAGAAAAGGCCTTGACTGTGTGTGAGCACTGCTCAGCAGTAACGAAACCATCCCTGGGTTATCAACACCGTTTCCAGCACAAATCCAAAACATAGCCCCATACTAGCTACTGTGAAGAAAATGAACTCTACTCCAACCAAAACCAGCACAGATTTCCAAAAGTCATTTACATTTTCCTCTTCAAACTTTTTCTCTATATTATTTAGCTCATACTTCTTTTTCATAATGAAATCATACCTAATATATTTTCCTATGCCTTGGGCAGCCTCTTTTGACTGATGAAGATGTAATCTATAATTTTTAGAAATTCTAGCTATATTTAACTATTGGTAAACTTTTAGCAAGCCTCACATAGGTGTTTTGTTTTGTTTTTTCTAAACATAACATAAGGACATAAGTATGTCCTTAGGGAGCCAATCATCTTCTTTCCACCTCACTCAGAAAGAGGTCTTTTTCATAAAATGTCACCTGACTTTGTTTTCATCCACTTACATAGACCATTACCACTGATGCTAGCATTCTAGTCGTACGAATCACACCATCAAGCTTCATTAATGTCAGATTTTTCAAATGTGTACTCATAAATGAGTAACTTCTCAGGCTCTGGATTACAGTCACCCCAAGAATTCCCCTGATGAATTACGGTTCCAGTTCATATAATCTCTCTGTATTGAAATTTTGAATTAAATCTTTCATCTTTTACTTTTGCATTTTGTTTCAGTGTCTTCTATCTCAATAAAGCACTTCAATAAGAAGCCAGGGATGGTCAAAAAGAAGGCCCTGAGCAGTAATATTGTGCCACTCCTTTTTGATATGGTTTAAACAATGTTTTGCAGTCTTTCCATGTGATAATGGACTTCTCACTGGGCTTGCCCAGTATTCTGAGCCCAGAACTCCCCCTTTCTCTCTGTTGCCCTGAAGCCATATGTCATTTCAAGACTGCCAGTTATATTAATCTTTTTTTTTTTTGCTATGTTGCCTACACAACTCAATACTAAAAGCGTAAAAAGCATTGCTTTCAACTTCTCCTGTCGCATAAGCACCAGAAACTGTAGTAAGAGGATATAAGCAGACTCTTAAAACCATATTTTCTTCAGTTCATTTTGTCCAAAAGTACCTTTCCTTGCTTTCATATTTGTTTTGAAGCCAAAAGTTTAACCTTTTCACACTGTAGCCTATACATTCATTTTCACAGTCCAAATCAGTCTATTAGCAGCCTATTTTTACTCTTCTGGATTGATCCAACCAAATAGACACTTGCTTTGCAGTTGCACTCTATCCTGTAAAGTTTGTGAAATCAGAATGACAGTTTTCAACCAGAGCAGAAGAGAATTCAATGAACCAATTTAATCATCCTGAGCACAGATATTCATTTGATAAACTGTTGACTATGACTATAAGTGGGCACAACGATCATTTTTTATGTACCTTGCCAGGCTATCTTATGAACTTAATCATAAAGACTCAAATAATGACACAGTATGTCCTTTTCTTTTTATCTGTCCATTTATATATGGTATAATAATTATCAATGTACTTATACGACAAGTAAGCAAAATACAAATTTGCCAACCCTATTAAATTTATGACTAGTTATTTCCTACAGGATGATGGTGGAACCTCTACTGATTGCCGATTTGCTCAATGCTGAATTCTATCACCTCTTTTAGCTAAGTAATATTACAAGGGATTTGTTCATGCTCGAGGCATGGAGAATATCCTGATGTAATATCACCTTTAAAACGTTAGCTGCAAATGTCTTTGGTGATAATATAGTTCTAACATTCTGTCCTCTGTAGCAGCAGTGATCTGTAAAAGGGATGACTTGACATCATGACCTGCTGGGAAAAGTGGGGTCTAGTTTACTAAGTCACCAACTTTAATTTTTCTTTTATCAGAATTTCCCAACCAATGTTTGCTCTAAATAAAAAATGCTGTCTCTTAAACATTCTTTACCAAATTACAGAAACAGTTTGTGGAGGAAAAAAACAGCCTCCAAAGCTGTAAAGAAAGAAAACTTACTGAATAGGTATAAAGATTTAGACAACTTGTATATTAGAGCTCGACGTTGCAGTAACAGGGATCAGAATAGAAAATGGTTTCCAGGAGCACAGAATGCTGCTAACCATCATTGCCAGAGAAGATATGTACACCTCATGATACCTGTAAAAAGAAACATGGATTTGCAATAACCCATAATAAATTAATCATAAAACACACAAACAAAAAAAACTGCTCTCCTTACTGCCAGGCATAATACCAATGGTCAAACTTTAACAAGCCAGGCCTTGATCCAGCATGATCCTTTCAAATTTTGATCAGTTTAAACATGCCCATTGTTTAACTCATGTCATCCCTGATTGCATTTTTTTTTTTTATGTTGGAGGACATGCTTGTGTGAGCTTAATTGGATTTCTGTGGCTAAAAAGAAATTTTGGATAATGGTAAAAAAAAGTTTACTTTTTCATATCAGGTCTGTCAGCTGCTCTCATTTAGAGAGGATAAAAGGTGAAATAGAACAAGCTCTTCCCATCAGTAAATGGCAGTCAGGTTATGTGACAGGTTGTCAGAGATGACAGGATCCCAAAGTTCTTCATAATATAAAAATAGAGAATTGTCCGTCTTCATCAAATTAGTAGGAAATTTCTACTGTCCCATTCGTAATGGAATTGTACTTATTCTGCCAAGATAAGGGGAATTTTAAAGCACCCCTGGAGAAGAAATCAGAGAAGATTACTATAAGTACCCATCGCAGTAAAGAACCGTACTATCTTCACTTGCTCTCTCTCTTAAACAAAACCACACACAAATAACCACCAAATTCCCAATCCTTCTAGACAGCTGGATTGTAACAACGGAAATTCACATCCAATCAATGTAAATTTCATTAGGCCATGTGTTCCTTTTTGTCTGTTCCAGCTGACTGGATTGTTGAGTTAGTGCACAGAAAAGCAACGCACTTTGGTTTGCTTTCAAGGACCATGGATTACCAAGAGACAGAGTCCTTAAAACAATTCCTAAGGAGAAAAAATGCAATTGACATTAACATTAATCTTGGAAAAAAACCATCAGATTAATTTGGCCAGAGGCAGTGACTACATGTATTTTTAAAAATCATTAGGACTAGTTCTTGGCCTATTTAAACATCAGCCAGATAGCAAAGAAGACAAGATAAGAAAATGTATGTGTGAATGATGGAATGCAGAAGAAGACACACTATCTGGTAGAGAGTGAATCTACTATGGAACAGTAATCCCATCCATATGGGGGCCAAGGATAAAGGGAAGGGAAAGAACAGCAAAGAACTCTTCTGCAGAGGGGAACAAAAGTTAAAGTCATTTTACAGGACTGAAGGAGAAAACAATTCTACTGTACATGAAAGAAAGAAATACAGGAGAGGTTTGTATCAGACTGTCCATGATCCTATGTTACAGGGTTATCTTTATACAAGAGCCCAGCAACATGCACAAATACAAGTTCAATAAATCATTGCAGATTTCAAACCTATCATTTGCCCATCTGTTTTGTTTGATCCTATGAAGCTCTATACAATTTCCTTATTTTTCTTGCTGATGGATTTACCATAGTCCCTTACTTAAGAGCATCACTACTAGTAGTACATTTAGTATCAGAAAAAGAAAGAGACTCTCCTTATGTCAACCTTTATGGGATCCTGATGGTACATCATAAGGAAAGAGAAACAACTGCTATTTACAATTAAAATGAGAGACATGGACAATTACTAAAATTAGTAATTTTTAAATGGTACCTTTCTCTTCCAGTAACTTAACGGCCAAGATCATACTGGGGATAATCCAAGGTTTGAAGACAATTTTCTATTGAATAAAAAGATAAGAATGAAATATTGCATACGGCCAGATAGTAAAAACGTCTGTGGAAACAAATTATCCACCAATAATCCAATTACTTGTTGCTTGCAGAACTTCAATCTGTTAATTATCTCCATTCTTTCTGAGTCACTTCTCCATTACTGAGATTCATTAAAGGTCCATTCAGGTCTCTGAAACTATTTAACATCTTTTGTGTCCAAAAAAGTACAGCATCATCAAGCTTTCAGGCTTCAAAAGTAGGGTTATGTCCTTGGATATATTTATGTATTTTGCATTGTAGTCAAAAAATTTGGAACACAATAACTGATCCACCATGTTTTTACTGTTTCATCACTATTTAAAAGATTCTTTATGTATTTTTATGATTTCGAATATCAGCTGGAAATTAGCAGCAGTTTGATGACTGTCTACCTAAATACCTGAAAAAAAATCAAATCTAGTATCCGCATACAATCGGAGATTTTTTCTTTTATTACATTTGTCCCTCATCATGGTTCAGTACGTATTGAGAACTGTTCAGTTTTCGCATTAAATATTTTTTGAGAATGTGTATCCATGTAACTATTTAAAGATTTAGATTTGACTGGAGGCATTCTAACAGACACTCAGTATGAAAACTGGACTCCTAAGACTACAATCACCATTAGGACTTCAACACAATGTAAAATTTAGCCATCCTGATGTCCAGAGGAACAGTAGGATCTTTACAACACAACAATTAGGAGGAACAATTAGGCATAAAAGAAATAAAAAATTCATTCCCCTAAAATAGCAAACTGAGCAGCTGTGTAGGAAATATTAAGGTTTGGGAGATGCCCAGGCCTGTCTTGTCAAAGGTACTGAGAATCCTCAACTGAGACTAGAAGAAGATGCTATCTCTACTTGGGACTCACAAGAGCTGAAACAAAATTAGTCCTTCTGACTTTGATTAGAGAGGCAGAAACAAATGCCTTTCCTTTGTTTAATATTTAACACAGTCATCAGGGATAAGGAAAATCAGGGTATTTATATAGCAATATATATGTAACATATATATATGTATTTTACTATCAAATCATGTATTAATCCTTTTTCTGTGCTTCTGAAGCATATGCAAATCAATGTATGCTTCAAGGTGGCTCTAGTTACTAAATACTCTGAGTTATGTCTGGAAACTTGTCACCAGTAAATGCATATTAACTCAAAATGGTTCATCTTAAACAGGCAAGCACTGAAAAGAACCCCTTATGACCCAATTGTTGGCGTGGTTTTCTGAGAACTGTGACGTTATCAAATTTCTCTCAGTACAGAAAGAAAGAACTGAAATTAATTTGTTCATAACCTACATGACTATTCTAACCACTTGGATGGATATTGCATGAAAAGGTGGGTATCAACTCTTTCACCTTCATCTGTGTGTTCTGAGGACACTCTTCTTTTGAGAAGGTAGACTCAGTAAAATCCCTCACTGAAGCCAAAAAAAATTCTGCCACATAGAAGTGGAGAAAATTTATTCACAAAGTACTCTGCAATCATGAAAATATCTCTGTACATTTTAATAATTAACATCTTCATATATTTTATCATTTATACTCCTGGAATTGTGTAGGCAATATAACCTACCCTGAAGTTAGTTATTAAGAACAATAGTAATACTGATATTTTCTAATAAAGTAACTTAGAAAACAAT
This sequence comes from Calonectris borealis, assembly GCF_964195595.1. Taxonomy (NCBI): domain Eukaryota; kingdom Metazoa; phylum Chordata; class Aves; order Procellariiformes; family Procellariidae; genus Calonectris; species Calonectris borealis. The sequence continues at coordinate 49,130,400 of NC_134316.1, read as the reverse complement.
GGTCTTCTTCAGTACTGAATAATTCCATTACATCCAAGCCTTTAAAAGCCCTGACCCTGATATTCCAGAGATGCCTGGATTTTTTTTAGCTAACTTATTTCACCTACTCTAGGTTGTATTTGAAATAAAAGAAAGCTGAATGGCCATACTCTATCTTACTAAAATACATCACAGTGTGTTACAGGTTAAATGAAGCCAAAATGGCTAAGACAAGTTTTGCTTTTAGGATACTGCAGAAATGTGGAATTTCTCTTTTTTGCCAGTTTGCCTGCTTTATCTCAACTGACACCAGGTAAGTGGCTCCACAATGCCCTCTGTACTTAGGTGTGAACTTCCACTTAAGGCCCTGTTTCCAATACTTGTTTTAATAGATTGCTGGATTGTTTTAATAGGTTAATAGCTGTGGAAACTCACTGAACTTTTTACTGCTTTCAGGAGCTCAGAAGAGAAACATTTCAGTGTGAATTTTGACTTTATTGACAAAAAGACATTTAGAAGAAGGTTTCCAGCTCTGCATTCAGTACTACATTGCCTGACTTTTCCAAGATCACTATTGAAGGTTTTAGAATTGGTACCTTAGATTCATCAAATATTCATTTTACTAGGGGAATATTATTTTCCCCCTATTTTCACATGAATTTAATTACTGAGAAAAGTATTTGTTTGACTGTTTGGAGATTATGGCCTTTTTCCAAATAGACAAGAAGAAAGATATGAGTAACAGCAGTTGAAACACCTCATTCTTAATACTCCTTGTCAGTAGTACTGTAGCCTATACAGGACAACATTTGTGACTTCCCCTCACTTCTAGGAGAATAACCAGATTTGCACAGACGCCATGGAAACAGAATTTGGCCACCAAATCTTTATGACCAATGAGTGTGAAAGATAAAACATTCAGTATGACTAGCAGACCACAAATTGTATTTGTAGCCTTAAGACTCAAGAAAAAACCCAAGTATAATACTAGAGAACTAAACCAAAAGAACAACAGACCCCTTCTTCCCCAAATATTCTTCTACTTACAAATTGAAGAGGACATTTGATCTGCAATCTTTGGAACATGTTGAAAAACCCCATATGCTTCCAGTAGCTGTTTTCACATCTTCACAGAATTAATCTCCCTTAGTGCGCAAAGCTACTGATTACCTCTGACACTGATCTCCACTAGAACCTGAGAAAACATCCAATGAAATATGGACTCAGTCTTTCCTGCAACAATGTCACATAAAATGCTGGGGAGTTATGAAAAGAATTTAACTACCTACCCCAGAGATATATTCACACTGCATTGACAGCCACAAAGATGCCTTTCTGGGACTCTCTTGTTACAAGTTAGGAGGCACAGCTTACATTTTTCACTCACACTGGTTCAACAGATAAGATAATGGATCCTATTCCAGTGTTTATGAAAAACCTGTAACACACCAAGGGTGTCTTGCAGCTTTGGTTGCATAACAGGCAGCTACGAGCTGTCAGTGTGAGCTATACAGAATAAGCTCATGGAGTTAGATGGTTTACTTTAAAAATTAAATTCTTTGTCTGTAAGAAATACTTCCTTAATATTGAGGAACTGCTAATACTAAGATAGAAAAATGTTTAGTGGGGCAAATGCATTATATTGATATGAGAACAATCTTCTAAACTTAGCTCCTTGAAAAGGATGTAATTTCCAATAGCTGATCAAATCAAATCTATTTCAAGATATATTAGTCAGTCTTCTTGGAAGCCTATAATTAGTGAGCCATTAGTTGGGTCATCATTTTCATATGCAAAATCTGATGCTAAATAGTTTGTATTTCTTACATTTACTTTTTTTCGAAGTCATGCTAGAGAACACAAAATGAAATAAAGTAGTGTATGTGAAATAAAAGATTCACTAAAGTTTCAGCTCATTATTTTCAGTGCCAAGAGACAAAAACACAGAGGGTGCCATTTCCAAATGGACATGTGTATATCTATTTAGGAAGAAGAACATGAATTCACAGGGTGGCAGTGTCAGCCAGTAAAACATATGAGGAAAAACCTATTTATCCTCTTCCAATTCCACCACAGTCCCAAATTCTATGAACCATCCACTTCAGTGTGCATGGCTAATAGCTGCAGAAAAGAGATCTGATATCAAAGTCACTGTGGGTTAAAGAGTGGTAATTAGCTCTGAATTGACCATAACAAAAGAGGGCAATGCAAGGTGTGTAAGGAGAGTTATTGTTGATAAAAGGCCAATGTGAATTTGTTTAAGCGCTATAACCTCAAAGAACATCAGTCTGAACTTTCTTCATTTGTGCTGTTTTCTTTGATAAACCCAGTGAGGAAGCCTGACAGCCTCATACTAAGTTACTGGACTGAAGCTGTCCGCTAAAGATAGCACAAATGAAAAAAGGAAGCAAAGTAAAAAAATCCAAATAAAGAGTGATGAGTTCCTCAATTTTATGTTAAAAAATATCTCTGGGAATCAATCAATAGTTGAATGTTCAGTGTCCAATCCCTGCCAGACCGTACTATCCTTGTCAACTTTTTATTAAGAACACAGCACCAAAGGCATGCACACATCTACTAGTAAATATTACAAAAGATAAAAGGACTCTGCTATTATCATTATAACTTGTAAACTTATGGGGAAATGGCATATTTATAAACTGCTAGGCCCATATCAGTGAAAATCATTCATATGTGTGTTCTTAACCTAGGGTGGATCAGAAACCTCTGCCTGTGCTCAGTTTCAAAGGTCCGTGGTCCTTCAAGTTCCACTTCTGAGCGTGCAGAGAAAGACTCCAAGCTAAGGAGCTCACACCTAAGTCTAGAAAGGTGACATCTACTTAACTGTTAGCAAATGCTCTCCCCTGATCATGCCCGATGATGTGCACTGGCACAGGTCAAACCCCCCTCAGAGAACGTGTTAAGACCTGTTCCCAGTTAGCACTTTGCATGCAGAAACATTGTTTTGGGAACAAGAAATTTTAAGAATGTAAACAAGATGAGCTATGCCACTTGACTCAGGACCAGCAAACACTTTCTGGATTAAGTTCAAGAAGAGTCTTCAAACCTAGAGCCTAGCGATTAAGATTTTCTTCTAGAAGATAGATTTTAGCCCATTAGGCTAAGAAAGTAACTGAATTTTGACCTTTTTTTGTTTGACAATTGTTCCAATGACTATTATAATAAGAAAGGCAAGAGAACATCACCACCACCTACAATTGGAGAGAATAACTTGTTTCTGGCTATAAATGGTTCCTGACTGTACACCAGAAGTAGAGTAGCATTTCCCTGCAATTGCAAATTCCTCAGCTCTGGGGCTCAAGGAAAAGGGGAGGTAGGATCTTAGACACATCCACCTTTGAACAGGTTCAAAGGGTTATGAGGCATCTTGCTCAAAGTTACGTTTTAGTATCAGTATATACAGAGGCACTTAATTCTCTCCATGTACTGTACTGAGAGTGGAGGCATATTTCTACCCTTGACTCCAAAAAAATCCCTAGGACAGAGTAGGCCTGAGTGCCGTTTTGCTGAGAGTCTAGTCCAAAGTATTGCAAATGCATTGAATCTTTACTAGATACTGGGTTAACTTTGAATTTGATTATGTAGGAATTCACTCATTCAGGTTCATTTATTTTGTAGCCAGTATAATTCTTTTGTAAAAAAGGTGTAAAATCTATAGATGTTACAGGGGAAAAAGAATAACATACTTTGAGTTTTTAATTAATATTAGTCTAACCCGGGAGAGTAGCAGATATGTATTCATTTTAGATTTATAAAAGGCACACACTGGACAGAGTGACATAATTTACTTAACTGAAAAACAAACTTAGCATAAAGACCACCCCAAGCATTGTCCTCTCACTATGTTAACTCTGGTACAGGAAGAAGATGGAAATGATATATAAGATTTACACCATGTAACTAGAGAAGTTAATTCCAGAGTTAGTGACTCTAAAGCAGGATACTTATCAATTTCCACATACTTTCTCGGGATTAACTCATAGATTTATTCTGTCACTATGTAGGAAAGAAGCAAATAAATTATGCTTCAGTGAAATTGGGCTGGCATAAGCAAAGCATGAGCAAGAGCCAGAACATACCTTGTTTTCCACTTGCAATTCAAGACTACAGACCCTCAAACTTTGCAGTCCATGGGATATCTTTCTGCATTATCTGTATCTCTGCATTAGCTGTCTCTAGAGATGCTTATAAATGTGATATATGAGCTCATAAGGTGGCTGCCTCTGATCCTGTGCAGTTTAGGATCAGTGGAAATGTTGCATAAAGCAGACATAGCAAGAATTTTGCAGTCACCCGCATGTGAATAATTTTTAAAATGAGGGTCAGAGGTGTAAAGTAAAACAAAGTTATTAGATCATATTCTCCAAGTTAGTCAGTTCTCTGTCCCTGTAACCTTCAGCCCTCAGATTGCTGAACTGCATGAAAAACAGGGCTTCTATAAGGCAAAACACAATCTTTTAATACAAATACAATACATGCAGGTTATTTCAGCGTAACTAAATTTAACACAACAGGGCATGTTGGCAAACACAGAGCACCAGCTGTCAGCACTCAGAGCTGACATGGTTATTCTTTGTTCAGTTAATTATCTAAGTTGGTTCATTGCTATATTGCAGTCTAATTATAGTAGAAGTTATATGATCACTTCTTTCAGTGATCATTTGGCTCTATGGATCAAATCTTACTTTCAAAAGCAAAATTCTCTCATTTGTATAAATTTGGAGCTGTAGCTTACAGAGATGAGCACTGGGACTAATCTTGTTTTCGTTCATAATTTTAATGGCAGAAGTGTTTTTTTTTACTCTTAAGACTATCAGTTTCAGGTAAACAATACTATATGTGGTAGAAGTGCAAATTACACCTTAGACTGCCTCCTGAGCTCTGAATGTTCTGAAATACTTAGGTTCTGGGAAGAGAGACATTTTGCAATTTCTTTTTTGAGCGTAGGATCTATGTACCTCCACACACAGCAATCACAAAAGGGAGAGCCTCAAAACACTTGTCTAAGAGTTTGTTCACAACTGGCATCATATGTAACAGGCTCTTGAAATTTGATAGGGATCGGAAAGTTTTGACTCAATAGGCTTAAATGTATTTTTGTGTTATTAATAGGCGACCCAACCCACACATATCATTCTTCTGTTCCTACTGAGAAGCAATGGAAATTTCACGACAGACTCTACTAATGAAGCAAGATAATAGCAAGTGCTACTTCTGAATAAAAACCAAGTTCTCACAAAAGCCAGTTGTATCCATATACTTTGTATGGAGAGTATATGGATACACGTTGATCACGAGGAACCATTAAACTGAAAGACACAAATTTTTCTCGGATACTTCGGGCTTTAAGTAATTACTTTGAAGCTTCAGATTTTTGCCATTTTGTATGGATTTCAAAACAGTACTGATTATGTTATTTAGTCTGGGACGTACTGGGAAGTAAAATAAATGGGAATATACTGTGTCACCACTTTAAACAAAAAGTACTTATACAGGGCATTTTCTAAAAGAATTATGAAAATCTGAATGTTCAACAGAAAGGTTACTGCTTGCATCTGGTTTTGCACATGCCAAGAAATGCTGCCGAGGCATCGTGAAAGCTTGTGTTTGTCTTTAGTAACCTAAGAAAAGGCTTTAAACCATAGACTTGTATTGAACTTCTCTCTAATGTGACAGTGCACCACACATCGTTTTTATCTCTTCAATTCCTAATATAAAAGTCCATTTATAGCACAGAATAATGGGCATATTTTATTTTCAATTAAAATTATTCATCTGTTCACACCCACCAAGATTTCTACTGTACTTTTAATTTATCATTGCTTACTTTAATGCACCCAGTTTAACCACAGTAGCACAAGGAATCAGGTCATTATAACCAGAGCTGTACTGAACTAATTTAATCTTCTTGGGGGAAAAAAAAGAGTGTGTGAGAGAACATTTTAGATTCAAAGTACATGGGCTTTTCTTTTTACAACATTACTTACCATCTCCCACTTTATTTCAAAACTGCTTAAAATGATGAGGCTGACATACCAGTTTGACTAGCCTGACTCCAAAATAATGTTAACTCTCCATCCAGAACCATACAACATTGAGATAGATATTACAAAGAGAAAGAGTTGATTTGATGTGGCACTAATCAACAACAACAACAACAACAGAAAGAATGTAAAGGCAGTGCCCTTTCAAACCTCAGCTCAGGACTAAAGTTTGTTAAAATTCCTTAGAACGGTCATATTTTATTTCACACTTTTGCACATTTCAAAGGCAGCATAGAAATTTTCCAATGTCTGTGTATTTCTGTGCAAGAGAGACCCAGATCCAGGGAATTCGGAAGATCAGGACTGAGGTGTTCTGACAAAGCTGCCTCAGGAGTATAGGAAAGTTATTTTAGAAACTGCTCCAAGCCAAGATCAAAATGCTATGTTGAAATAGAAGAGAACTACAGCTAAGAATTACTACAGCTTGTGATATACAGGAGAGGTGAAGGAGTGTGAGTCCTGACATTGCAAATACACGAAGGGTTAGGACTGCAGTGAATCACAGTACTAGCTGAAGGATCCTCTCACAATCTTCTGCTACAAAGCATTTCCAGGACTGAAATGACACGGTTGAAATATACCATTTTAGAAGTAAACACTATTTAGGGTTAAAACTTTGCTGCTTGTTCAATAAGCTCCAAATCTTTCACTCAAGGAAACAGAGGGCACAGGCTTGTTTTTTTGGTAAGAGTTATTTTGCACCATATAGTAGAGATTTATTCATACTGGCTGCAAATGTTACAGCCATTTTCAGCTCTACAATGCAGCAATGCAGCTCATCAATGAGAGGTTTTATAGCTAGTAAATATATTTATTTTTGTCACTAGAAGAAAACATCATCACTGTTGCATACAGGTAGTTGAACTTATTTTCTTTTCTAAGTGTGTACTGCTAAACTTAAGTTGGCATCAATATTGTAGTCACTTGGCAAGCTTCCTTATGAAGCAGTTAGTCAGCAAGAACTTCAATCAGTAGAGAAGCAAGAAGTCTCAAAGGTCATTTTCCAAAGTGAATGTTTTAGGGTGTGAATACCCGCTGGCCTATGGGTTGCTCTGTTTATTGTAATGAAAAACATCTCAACTGTCCAGAGTGTTTCAGGGAATTCCCAGGCAAGGAGCAGAGAGCAGGGAAATGCCACTATACTGACACTTGGCTCTATCTGTAGCCCATTCAAACTGCAGCCAGCATAAACAAACACAACCTTCAGGACCTGAGACTAACCAGAGTAAAAATAACCACTGAAGAACAGAAAGGTCACTGTAAACTGGGATGGGATGATATGTAGATCTCCAGCAGTAGTGAAACTGTTTGTGTAACCTTAATACCAATACCAGCTTTACATATATGCATTTCTGTTGAAGAAAGCCCTAGCAAAGAAAGTCCTAGCAAAGAAAGAAAGAAGGTGAAGGACCATCGTGCATCAGCAACATGTCTCAAGGGCACAGAAATAAAATTTCAGGAAGTGTTTCAAGCCAACAACAAAATCCAGTGTTAGAAGAAGAGTCAAATACAATAAAAGCTAAAGTATGCCACAAGATGTAGAAATGTCTAGCCTTAAATACCTTCGGAAGCCAGAGATAAAGCAACATGCACAACACTGCAGCTCATGTCAGGAAATAAGATACAAGTGCACATAAGCAATTTTTATTAGAAGGAACTGCACTGTCTTTTTCTTACAGGCTTTGTGGCACTAGTCGCTTGCTGCACATCAGCTTGTTGCTGTACTGGCAACGAGGCTTTTCATATCAAGCCTAGTCAGCCTTCATTACTTATGGTAATGAGTGACTTAGTTCTTTCACTCGTCTCTTCCTCATTTCAAATGCTACAGTGATATGCTTCTTTTTGAAAGCAACTGTAATTTTCAGCCCAGTTTGAAATAAGATTTCTTCATCTGAAATAGATGAAATTAATCTTCATTTTTTCCTTGCAGGTGCTCTACAAATAGAAATTTATTTACAGGTAAAAGGTATTGTAGGGATACTGACACACAAATCTGTCACCCCTATAAATAGTTGTCACTAGCGATATACAAAATATCCATATCAGTGCTCAGATTATTTATTTGTGTATGGATTTTGGAAGATTCCAGGGAACCCTACACCAGATATGCAAGTGAATGCACTTTCAGATATTTTGTAAAAATATGCCCACCTTTTTAGCAAATGCATGTTAGGAGACATTTTTTAGCCTCCTTTCCTACAAGGAAGGTAGAGCTGTCATGGTCTTTTGTATCTTATATACACTGCAAGCATTGAATAGTATCTTCCTGTACTCCAAGACCACCATTATTCTTACAAAGGAATCGAGACTTGAAGCCTTCAAAGATACTGTGGAAAGGGAAATCCTATCCAAATACCACAGGAAAGACCTGTTCTAGAGGAAAAATAAATGGGGTAGGAAAACAAATTATGGTTCATCAAGAGATAGCCAAGATTGTAGAAATCAAAGGACTTTGGAAGGAAGAAAAAGAGATAGAAAATAACAAGAATGTTAGTTGCATAAATTTGAATAATCAAATTCAAGACAATTCAGCATTCTACAGTAAATTGATCCTTCTAAACTAATTCTGCTTGAGGTTGAAGCATACTGGTAAGCAGAAGGGAATTATGGGAATCGGGGGGGTCAGTTCAATGCTGAATAGTGCTATGAAGAAAGAGAACGTGATTCTGCAGAATTGTCAATCTGGCCTTTTCACACAACATTAAATGAATTAAATAACAATACCAAAGCATTTCTCTGCCTGAATTACTCCATTTTTCCCTGAAAGTGGTAGAATATAATTATGCTCACATATGTAAGAAGCTCCTGTAAAAAGCAAAATCTATTAATCAGTTAATCAGGCTACACTTCAATAGAACCTTTAATGCTGTGCATCCAGGGGTGCTTCACCAAGAGGCAAATTAGAAACTCAATTAATTATGAATTATTTTAATAAATGACTTGTAAACCGGGATTTAAATGAGCTATACATTTGCCAACATAGCAAATTAACAGGGGTATGGGAACCCCAAAGCTAGGATGAACTGCAGCTGGAAACATCACAAATAGATGAGACTAAAGATTGGTTTAATCTGAATCTAGAAAAAATTTGAAAGCTACTGAATTTTGAAGATCTTAATAGAAATCTAACACTGCAGGTCAAAGAGGAGGAAATAAGTATAACATACGAACCATGCAAACTTCCTCGTGGTTACCAGCATGCTAGGTACTTTCTAAGTGTCAAAACTTACAATAAGATAAACAAAAATTGGGTTTAATGGATCTGAAAAAGAAAAGCTTACTATAGGATTGAAACTTCATATATGTTGTGATATATGTGATATGAACACAGACTGAAGCCAGGTACAGGAGTGAATATCAAAAAACTCTGCATTTTCCATTCCAGGTACCTAATAACTGTGGTGTATTGGCATACTCAAAATGTGAAGTTGCTGCAGTACCACATTAGTGTGCAGGACCAATGCAGAGGTTTTAATGGTGTCTATAGAATTAATAACTTTTTTTTTTTCCCCCTATGTAAGCATACTATATTGTCTTTACTGTCATTCAAAGAATTGTTTTTAGTCTTTCTACTGCTTAAATACTTAGAGCTTACTAGGAGCTTTGTTCAGCTTATATGAAGGGAAAAGAAAATTTGTAAACTGCAGTCTTCCTAATTCCCTGAACTGCTCAGAGATCTGTACAGTCAAGGCAACAAAATGTCATATGATGTCATTGCTTATATGAGAAAGGAAAGAATTTTACTACCCGTGGTACTTGGGTATCATCAACTTTCTGTCTTTTGGTTATGTTGTCTCCCCCGGCAGCAAACAGTTTCACTCCTGTCAGCCCTGCTTCTACCCCTCCATGACTCCTCACACTTTCCAAGAGAGCGAGCACTTACAAACGGCTCTGACACCTTCCCATTGCTCTACTTTGTCTCATGAGCAGGTGAAAGCCTCCCCGGGCATGTGACCAGACTTTCAGAAAACAGAAAAGGATGGCTCAGGAGATGTAACACTATCTTTGATGGGAAAACATGTAGAATGCAGAAGCAAGGGAGGTGAGCGGAAGCTGGGACAACTTAATATTTAGCCGGATGTCCAGGCACAGAGCCCTCTGTGAATACTTCTCATCTAAAAGGTTTTCAAGTGGAAAATTCTTACAACAGTTAATATGAAAGTATCAGTCTGTCATCTTCTCTTTAGACTGTAAAGAGAAGTGAAAAATCATATATTGCCCCACAATTGTTCCATTGTTCCTGGAGGATATTTTCCTCAAATGGATTTTTTCTTTCTGGCTATGTAGTTTTATATCATGATGTACTATTGTGCTCAATAGAAAGATTTCAAATAATTACCAAAGTATTTTCTTATTGTAGTAAGTCTATTACCCCTGGCTTGCATATGAAACATTTACCCTTTCTACTTGTATTCATCTGATACATTTTGGATTTTATTGAGTACCTTACCAAAACTACTTAAGCTCCACTTTCCTCGTTCTTTAGATTTTTATCACCAAAATTGCTCTTGCAATACAAAGTGCAAAAATGGAGTGACTTATGACCAAAAATCAGAAATGAGTAGCAGGCTTTGTTGAAAGAAACAGCAGTTGTAGAATTCATGGTATATTGGTGCCAGCCTGTAAGAGAATTGTTGCACTACTGGAACAATTCAAGGACTCAAGGGTAGGAAGAGAAAAGGCAAAATGCTGCAGAGTGTAGAAAGAAAACAGATTAGGGGAAATCAGAAAGCAAGTTACTTTTGAAATTTATTTTACCCAGCTGGAAGAGGCTAAGGAAGAACCTGTCTAAGAAGTCCTAAGGATTTCCATAGCCTCATTTACAGGGCCATTAAAGGTTCAATTTGCCTCAGGCAATTCTTTTTTTAATTGGAAAAAGGAAATTGGTAATTGGGAAAAGGAACTGACGTTTTAAATTTAACACGTTGCTTTGCACTCATCAAACGTGGTATTACATCCCGAGTCCTTTGCACGATACAAATGCCACCATTTTCACAGACTATTTTTCAGAAGCATACATGTATTTCTGGTTCGCACCTGAGGATATGAAAGATATGAAGAAGCATGATAGGAAATGTAAACGCAAAACTGAGTTTCATGTAAATGTGAGTCTAGCCCAGACTCTGTAGTAAGAGTGGTCATCCAGCATTCTATGCATTCAAACCTGGAGCTAACTCTTATAAGAACCAGACTTCATAACATATATATTATATCAAAGCACAAAGACATTCAACAATACTGCCCAAAACCAAGAGTTAGTCAAGTTTGCTCTTTCAAAGGCCACTTCTGCCAGTTTCAACACCTGATAAACCGTGATGATCAAAGCATCCCTAATGGAAGATGTAAAAACTCTCTGACCTCTCATCAATCTACTGTGAATTCTCTAATTTACTGTTCTCAGCCTGTTCTAGGTCATAAATGACATAATCAGCAGTTGCTAAACTGCAGTTCTAAGAAGTCACCAGTGCTTGTCACAAATTTTGTGCCAGGCTTTACATAATTTTGTGATATTCAGTAGTTTTATTATTTATCATTAGTATTCATTTATTAGTAGTAGTGTTTATTCATTTATTAGTAGCAGTGTTTATTCCACCTTAGTCATGTAATCAGGAGATATTGTTTAAGTCAAAGACAATTATAGGAGCACAAAAGCAGTTCATAGTTTTATATACAGCTCTGTATCTAAACGGATGCCTGTCCACCACAACATTGATCTTAAAGGCCTGTGTTCAGCTGTTTTCTAGAAGCTCTCACAATCCTTCAGCCTTTAACTTCCCATCACTGAGGTCCCCAGACACTGAGACCTATAGCCATGCCAGAATGGTCAACAGAGCCAGGACACTGGAACAGGATCATCTGGCAAAATGTTCTCTGAGAATGTTTTCTCACGCACGTTTTAGCCCAGTTAGCACTCTCCCAAACAACCAGTGGTCGTCAAGCTCTTTTGGTCCCTCTTATTGAAGCTGTTCCAAGGATGAATGGGATAATTAAAATTTCACTCTCCAAGTGAGACTCAGCAAATGAGAGCTGATGAACGTGTGAGCCTACACCTGTGGAACAGGGAACTCTTATGGGAGTGCGAAGCTCTGAACTTCTTACTTTGATTTATTATAAAATAGTTGGATAGTTATTCAAGAAAGGGCTGGAATTTGTCTGCTGTTGGGACCAATACGTTAACTAATAGGCCAACGAAAATAGCAATACCAAAACACAGATTCACAAGTGTCATGGCTATACTGTGGGTCTTGGAAGCATACAAACATTAATACTGCTTCCCTATTGTTACCAGCCAACAGATTTTTTTCATATTGCTTTATGTCGCTGTTGAAGGTTGCCTACCTTCAGCTGAGTGTCTAGCACTCTGCAGTTTCTCTCTTTCAGAAGGTAATCTGCAGGTATTTTCTCTATGCAGCAGTAGAGACTTCTTTCTCCCATAGCAAATAGTAATAATGTTGCAACATCACTATTTTCACTAGAACAGAAAATAAAATATGACTTAGATAAAATTAAAAATTACAAATTTTCTTTTTTTCATCCATTAAATAAGTGAAATTTTTTGAGGCAGTTTATAGTATTATTATTCTCTGTTGTCCCAAATCCACAAACTAATCTCGCAAAAGTGATCACAGACTGAAAAATACATAAAAAGTGAGGTGATTCTTCTTGTTTGTTTCTGCTACAGTTTACATTTTTATCTCATACTATAATTGTTAATACCATAAATACATTTTCTTCACACGATAATGATAGATTTTTAAAAAAGCTATTTGAGAATTAGGAGGTGTTAAAAATGTTCAGAAACTACACAGTGACAATAACATTTCGAGAAAGAGGAACAAACAAGCAGCTTGGTCCTGCAATGCATTTCTACCAAATCCAGTAATTTGAAGGATCCCTTTGATGCGTATTGAAATCACTATGCATTGGCAAAGTTAGCACAATGAAAGAATACTTAAGTGGTCTAAGATCATACTTAATTTGCTTTTTACTTTACTATAGGATTAAAGAGAATAATTTTTGTGCACATATGCATATTTACCTGAGCACACTGGAAAGTAATTCTTTCCACCATTAACCTTCAATGTAGTAAAGTTTGGCAAATGGTCACATATCCCTGTATCTGCAGAAAATGGGAAATTAAAGTTTTAGAAATGTCTTGAAGTCTTCAAATAAGATTGCAGAAAATATGAACATTTCAAAATTTAAAAAAAAAGTTTTTTCTTATTTCAGTACTACAGGATTAAGTGTGGTACTCATTGCCAATAGGAAGATCTGAGGTCAAGAACATAAGACAGGCTGAAGGTCTTTAAGAAAGTCAAAGTTATACTGAATTATAAGAATCAACTCTTAAAAATTTGGAAGGAATATTAAACTCCAGGATGATCTCTGATTTAGCAAATCTCCAACTACTAAAAACAAAGACAAGAATGAATGTGGATGTCTTGCAGCTTTACCTGAAACACTAGATATTGGACATTATTGGATTTTTTTGACATTACACACACACACACGCACTCTCACAAATAGACCTTGGGTCTGGTTCAGCACAGGGAAAAAAAAAAAAATCTTTGTTTCTTTTCACCTGAAATGAAAAAAGTATTTTACATTCACTTTAAATAGTAGTGGAAGAGAATTTGAGACTACATACAAGCAAAATAAAAATAGAATAAGTAGGACTATTCTATAAAATACATTGTTTTCTTTTCTGTAGTTTTATTTTTCCTATACTTTGTGAGACACATATGCTTGCTGCAAACACAGAAGTTGAAATTAGGTATATTTAAAATAATAGGCACTTGAAATAGCTTTTGGAAAGGAAAAAGATATTTAAAAAGTAGTGACACCAGATTACTGAAGCAAGAGAGATGGATTGAGGCTTGACTCTTCTTAATCAGTTTCTTCTTCTGAATTAGAAGTGGATTCTTTTCAAAGTTGTGACTGAAGATTGCTTACAAATAAACATCTGTGCTGTCTTCTGATGAGAAGTATACTTTGTTATTAAGCTTTTGGCTTAACTGTCTATAATAAGCAAAGATTATTGATAGGTTGATTCCTGGATGCCTAATCATTGGCCAGTTGGGGTCAGCTGTCCTGGCTGTGCCCCCTCCCCGCTTCTCGCTGGCAGGGCATGAGAAGCTGAAAAGTGTAAGCACTACTTAGCAACAACTAAACCATCATAATGTTATCAACACTATTCTCATCCTAAATCCAAAACACAGCACTATACCAGCTATTAGGAAGAAAATTAACTCTATCCCAGCTGAAACCAGGACACCACTCCTGGGTGGCCAGCTGAGCTCCTATCTGTGAATGAAGGATGGGGTTTCTTGATAAAATATATGACACACTATTTTAGGAAGAGTAACCTGAAAAACACATTTTCCTCCAAATTTCTAGCCTTGTTGTCATAATTATTTTAATATTAAAAACAGATGATATTAGGCCTCTTGAAACCATTAATTTTACACTCTCACTTTTTTTTTTCCCTGCCAAATCAAGTGTAATTAACAGTTTTAAAGCAAAATAGCGTTAAACTCTTGACTGGTATTAAGGTATTAAAGGTATCAAATAATTCACTAATGGTTTCATATTCTTTATTTCTTTATTTCTGAAAAGATTAAAGTAACTTTTTTTTTTCTACTAGACATATAGTTTCTTCTTCTAGTGTCAGACAAAAAGCAGTGGTCTAACTTGTCATATATCATCTTAAAGATCGATTTAATTTGCATCCCTGCATGTGAGAAAGTCATTGGAATTTACATCCATACTGATATCTAACAGTGGCAAGCGGCAGCTTTCACTTCAGATTTCCCTTTATGAATATTATTAGCCATCAACTAATGTCTCCAAACATTAAGCACGTTTGCAATGAGTTAGAAACGTGCACATACATGCATATACCTACCTATATGCTGAGACAGGGGAAAACATTGTTTAGATAGTTTTAGGAAATTAAAGGAACAAATTGCAGTTTTCTCCCTTTACAAATTCAGTTGTAAACATCAGACAACTTCTACTGGGCGAGAAGAGCCTCAGAAGGTGCCCTTAAGATGACATATAGAATAGCACTGTGTAGCGGACACCAAAGGGGACAGAAATAATGAATGAACAAACATCTCCAAAAGTTACTCGAAATAAATAAATTCTAAGTGTAGGTAACATATGATATGCGTTAGAATCACACTACCTGCAATGAATAGACAGTGATGAATTGAAAATCATGCTTGAAGCCATCTACTGTGCATTACATCTCTCATTGTAAGGTCATTGCTCTAGAAAATAATCAGGAAAAAAATTTTTTAGTCCCCAGTGTGGCAGCAAAATAAAAGGCATTTTGATTTTCTTAATTCTAAGGCACTACTTATAAGCAAAGCAAACAAAGATTAGTAAAACACAATCAGTAGGTACTTCCTTACTCAGAAACAACAGGTCACCTAAAGTGTAATGCTGCTGCACCATTGCTATCATTTCCTTCTGTGCTTCAAGAATTTTATTGCCTCTCATTCAACTGTGGAAATTGTTCGTCTTCCTTGTCACAGAAATACAGTGAGTTCAGTGCTTGGCCTTAGAAAGTGCTTGGAACTACAAGGATTAATACAAATGGAAATTACAAGTATACTCTAGTACTTATACCTGAAATACAGAAACAAACTCCCTTGGTTCTGCCTTGTCCATCGTACCTTCAAACCAGATACCTTTCCCTCAAGGCAAAAATTAATACTTGCAATGAATAGTGCCTATAATTCTGTGAAAAGAATAATTCTTTTTTATTCCACCCCCACTTTAACTGTGTGGAAAAAAAAATTTCCTTCAGAAGGGCATAACCAGTATAAAATCAATGAACTATAAAGCTGGATTTGTTTTTGCAGTTTATCACTGAATATGAGAACACAGGTTCACAGTCTATTATTTATTTTGCAGACATAAAGTCCTTGACAATCAACAACAAATTATTGGAGATTGCTCAACTCTTTTAAGAAATACATCAGTTTGTAAGATTTATCTAACTTCAATATTCACTAAATGTCAAAGGCAATTATTTGAATTTTTTAAATTACTAAAACCCCACAACTTTCTGATGGGAAATAATTCAGTCATTGTAAAAGACTCCATTACCATTTCAGGGCAAATCATATCTAATCCTTTGGCTAACTTATATTTTTCCAATTTTTAGTTAACTGAAGTTGTCATTCTGATGTGTGTTCTGCCCCACTAGAAGCAAAATAATGAAATTTTCAAAAGTCATCTTAACAGAATGGTGAAAATGAAAGGAGGAAGAAACAGGGAATGTACTTTAACTATCCATAGTAAAAAAGTGAGGTAAAAGTGAGGAAGGATCTCTAAAACCAGGGCTATTACACAGCTTGTTTTTCAGGAATTTGATCTTACGGTGCAGATTTTTCAGGAGGGAAAAAAAAAAAAAAGGAAATGCATATCCAAAAAAAAGTGGTTTTGACTAACAATGATAATGAAAATGCATGAGCTGAGATGCTAGGAAGATATTCATCACCCTCTTTTTTTATTACATTTTTAATTACCTTTGCTGAGAGTTCCAGTTGAGTATTATGGACAGTACATGGTTGAATTAAAATTCTTTACAATGAGACGGAAATGTTTAAGCCCCTAAAAAGTTTAATGTCATCTATCATTTATTGTCAAAATATGAGACACTTTTAAGTTCAAACATATTATTTTCCAGTTTATACATAGCTTTCAGAATCTTTGCGCATTCTGAATAAAACCTTTGCTGCTCTGTTTATGGAAAAAACATATTCACAAGGAAAGTTCTGGAAAGTTCTGTGTGGCTCAAGACTGTCCTTATCCTCTAAAATATGAAGATGGAAAATTGAAGGTCTGTGTGGGGTCATTTAACTTGGGCTCCTCCTTTGACAGGTGACTTCCTTGTGGCTTCTCATTCATAAATAATTTAAACTCTATCTGTAGATCAGCTATATTGTTTTCTCAACTTCTCCTTTCCAAATGTGAGAAAGCCTCATTCCAACCTCCTTATGGACTAAATTCACTCCTAGCCAGTTTATCTCCATTTATTCTAGTGCCGAAATTGTCCTTAAGCTTAAAGAGCTTTCTTCATCTCTGATGTTTATCTTCTGAGACATTCATAGTGAGCGATCATCTCCCCTCTCAGCCTTAGTTTTATTAGATTAAACATCATGCTCCTCTGGTCCATAAAACAGGCTCTCTGTTCTCTTGATCATTTTATTCGCTCTTGTCTTTACCTGCTCTTCTCCGAGTTTAGCAGTCATGGACACTTGCTCAGGATGCGTACAGTGGTATCCATACTCCTCTGCTGGTTCTGAAACTACTTCGCCTGCTACCGTCTGAAATCCTATGTGATTTTTTGATAGCCGCTTACCTTGACAGGTTACAGTCCTTTCTAACTGTATTCCCCCATGTTGGAATACACTTTGTGGAACAATCTAATCTAACTATGATTAAAAAGTAATAGGTCTGAAGCTGTATTAGCGTATGTTGAAACAACTTACATAATATATGAAACTGTTAAGCAGCTTCTTTTCAGTAGAACAATAATGTACCTAAATCAAGTTGTTTAATTATCGCTGTCTGAGAAAAACAATGCATGCGCAGCAAATTTGGCACAGCGTGCAGTGTCCAGCCTCAGAGAAAACTGAGAGTGGATTCGCTTTATGATTTTTTTTAAACAATATTTTATGATACTGCTTTTGCCGGTACAGTTTCAGCACTTCTGTTAGCTACAGTGCTTTGGATCAAAGTACTGCCACGCTTTTTAATAATTAATCTTTAAAGGAAGCTTGGGAAATTCATGTTGATTTTCATTGTCTCAAGTATTGTTCATGTCAGAAGATCTCCTATCACTCAAAAATCTATTTAAAACCTTCTCTTAATGTCCCACCGTGTGTGATCTCATGAGGGCTCTCAGGCTATGCTGGCAAGAGGAGCAGACCCTGTAGAGCAAAACAGTTGGTGCTGAGGACTCAGCATCCACAGTGACATTACAAACGGGGTTTATTTTGGACTGGCTCTAGCCTTGTCCCAGGGACGGAGCATCCATCAGCAGCTGGAGTTACTAGTTTCCTCCTGGAGAACATCTTTCGATTGAATTTACTCTGAAATTGGGACTGACTGAGAGACTGTCTTCAAAAACACATTCATGATCCAAATTGAAATGCCAGGGTAGACACATGCTTAAGCTAAGTCTGTATCAGAGATCTCCACGTAACAAAGACACTATCTACTTTTAGTAACTGGGTTAGATATAAAGCGATGTCCAGATTGCATTGCACAACAAAGTGATGAATAAGTTGCTATAGAGAAAGTGTAAAACAAGAGAGCTTGACATCTTGCAGCCATGACATTCTACCCTCTAAGAGCACATTATTATGAGTTATCTTCAGTACAAAATGATAAAATATATGTCAAAAGCCAAAGAAGGAGCACACAGAGTTTATTCACAATACATTTGAGGCCGAAATTTCAGCTGGAATTTTGCCTACCTTCCTAAGGTAAAAGAAATTGTGACAGCTAAGGAGTAGGTCCTAACATCTGAGTCAATCATACCTGCAGTGGCTCAGCACTTAGATAACAAAATCCAGATCCTTCCTGAGCAGAAATTTTATGTATCTTCTTTACAATGTCAACCATGCTATTGGTTTTTAGTGATATAAATCCTTTGGTTTCCAATAAGAATTGTTCCCACCTTACCTGTAGTTTCAAAACACAATATATTAGGATACCTTAGAAAGACAAGCACATACTCCAAAAGAGTACGACATGCTGAAAAATACATGTTACTCTTGGGACAGCTTTAATATTGTGCTGTCATAGGGGTTAATGGGCAAACAAGAATGACTTCAATGAGCTGCATAGGAAAACCTGCTGTTTCTTCTTCACCGCACAAGCCCCAGTGAAAATTTGATGATGAATAGTGATTGGCTCCAATAACTATTAGTTAAAGCATCTGCCATATGTACTGCAGAAACACTCGTGTGACCTTCTCTGAATTGATTAAAGATACCACTGACTCAAACAGCTCAGGATCTATACCCTTTTGCCTTACACTTGCAGAAGAAAACAGACCTTCCTAGGGAGCCGTAAAGCAGGCAAGCCAGGAGACAGGCTTCCCCTTACGAAGCATTTACTTAATTTAAATTTGGGGTGAAAGTAAGGTTAATTATCACTGTGCCAGCACTTTGTTTATGTGTAGCTGCATAAACAGATTGTGGTGTTTAATTGCGCTATACTAATTTATTAAAAGATTACATAATAGAGGAACATGGGAGTTTCCTAACTTTTTCATAGAATGGTTCTTATCTCAGGGGAGTCTGTCTTATGTATAGATTCATATACATATTTGTGTGTGTGTATATACTTATTGTGTGTGTGTGTGTATGTATACACATACACGTCTGTATTCACAATGTAGAGGAACTCTCCATAATCTTTTTTTACCTTATTTCAGCTTGAACTAAGAATACATGCTGTCTAGTCACTGACTTACTCTCCAGTTCATTTCACCTCCCAAACCTCAGTTTGTCTGTCTGTAAAACTGTATTGCAGATAGACATTGTCCGTCCATAACAACTTATGGAACACTTGAGATCTGTTTTAGAATCTACGTATTACTACCTATAAAACTCAGTACATACATTTGGGGACATGTTTTTGGGGGAGAAAAGATGTACAAAATTAGACTGATGCATTTACTGTAATAAAAACATAACTGAGTAGTGAAATGGCAGATTGTTACAGCCTCCTGGTTTTAATACCTATTAAGAACAACCGCTAATGAATGCCAGAAAACACAGTGCAAAGTATTAAGCAGTCTCTTGCCACATGAAGCCTGAGTACAGGGACACTGATTATTAGCGGGCTCAAGCAGCTAAAGGCAAGGATATTTTTGATAGTGTTGGCAAAACCAAAGTACTTTAAGCCACTGTGTTAATAGAGAATGAGTTCGCAGACTTCCAATTATACTGCAAATTATCACTGTTGGTATCCGTGTGATGACTGTCAGGACTGACTGAAAGATGCCAGCTATAAATGGAATTCTAGCATTTTGTCCAAGGCTTCTTTCCCTCCCAGATAGGCAAGGAAATTATGGTAAGACCTTAGAGCTCAATTAACAGACTCTTACTTGAAGCACGGGAAGCAGAATAAGCTGGCAGGGTTGTTCAGAATGCAGCTCTCCATCGCAGGTCTCCAGTGGTTGCCACTGCCACACGGGTCCTTCTGTGCTACTGCCTCTTACTCTACCACCACAGTGAAGCTGCACATGGAAAAAGGGGCCGGTTCATTCATTACAAATCTGATGAAAACATTAACAAGAAAAAAAAGTTCTGGTGCCACTTCTCAAAAGTATTAGACTGTGCCCATTTTATTCTTTTTTCCCATCAATTATGAAGCAGTCATTATATAAAAGGTTTGGAATGAACTAACTTGCCCTACTTCCCATTTATCTCAGTGTGACGCATTTACTTTGGGAATGGTTGATAACAAATAGATAATCCTGAAGCTATAAAAAATAATACTGTGGCTTTATTTTAAACACGCATTTTACCTTTTCACATTTCTAGATACCTGTTTCCTAATGATTTCCTCCCTCCTTGAGTATGAATTTCCTTCAGCAATTTACAAGTGTACACTATTTGGTATAATAAACCCTATTAATCTAAGTGGTCATGTTGAACATAGATAATATGAAATCCATTGAAATAGAAAAGTTGTGAGAGAAAAGAAAGGGAAAGAGAATTTTTATCAATCAAAGATGCTGAAGATTAGAAGACAAGTGCAGTCCCCATACAGTAGGATCTCTGAATTCACCCAAAGGAGCCTCTTGGGGTTTACAGAAACCATTCATAACAAAAAGACAACTGATCACTTACGTGAGTCTTTGCAAGACTGAACTTTGTCTATAGTATCAGTTACCAGTTCTGGTCTCATTCTCAGTTCCGATTTAAGTTACCAGTGGAACTCACATCAACTTCAGCGAGAATGTTTACCACTCACTTAAAGTTTCAGCTCCGCTGACCGAAGGATGGCTGCCAATAAGACCAAGTTAGTTGATCCATCTTGTACTTTACTGAGACGTAGGCTCGGTCCCTCCCAGCGTCGAGCCTGGGCTGGAGGACAGTCATCCCAGGGTGGTGATTTCAGAAGCTTTGGGCTTAGTCACAGCAGCAGTCTGGGGCCAAGTTATGTTTCTTGATATTTTACTCTGCTTCCGATTAAGGATTGTGAAGTGGAAGTTAATACTTCCCTGCCACAGACACTATTTAAATGCTGTGATATGTCTGGTTACTATAATGATTAACACCAGGAAGGTAGACAATTTGACATCAAGGAGCAGGCGGTACAGTTATTTTTGTTACAGGGTAAACTCAGTACTCTGGAGAACGGTGTCTAGTGCAGAGGGACTTGCACTAAATCTTGCAAAAATTCTGACATGAGCGCTTTAAAAGCAGATAAAGAAGGAGCAAATACATAATGCATTTTAAGAGGTACTTACATGTTAAACAGTGGCAGTATATTATTCTGAGACAGAGCTCTGAATGTATAAATTCTTTGGATTTATATATTTTTTAAGGCTTTTGATCTTACTTTTTATAATTAAAGCAATGCAGCCTAAATGCACATAATAGAAAGTGGCAGAACATGCCAACACACCTTTGGGAACATGATTGCATGCTATTTCCTGCGCCTTTGTTTAGTCTCAGAAAATTAATGCTAACATTGATAAGCAACACTCATCATAAATTCAGGTCAGATAGTGCTTCTTTGCCTCATCCAGAGAGTAAAAATCGTTTCAAAGACTTATGTCTCCTGTGCTGTGCTCAAAGGCTTGAATAACACCCAGGGCACTCAGACAGTTGCCAACAGGGTTTTGTCAATGCAACATCAAATTAAGCTTTATTTTAATGCTAATTTGCATGTGTACATGAAGCTGTGGTGAGAAATGAGTACAGTTTCACTTGATGCTTTGGTATCTGTAAATAACAAATGGGTTTGTTTCTTGACAGCAGGATTGATGACTTTTTTTTTTTTTTAATTTATCTTCCTTTAGAACTCAGGTGGAAAAAAAATGTATACATCTCTCATTTGTTTTCAGCTCTACAAGAAGCAGAGCACGTCTTTCAAGATAAATAAATTTTGAATCACAAATGGATTTGACTGGGTAAACTCCAGGGACTTGTAACAAGATACAGAGCATTTCACTCCTATGACATTGGTTTGAAATTAGCCCAGGTGAACAGAGAGCAGGAGTCATTTTCATCTAACGTCTGTTCAGCAGCCTACACAAAATGAGTTGCTGGGGTTTAATGCATGCATCTCCTTGGGGTCACACAGCCACTTTATAGAAATCAACATTAATCAGTAGTCAGCCTGAATTATGAATATGCACAGACGAACTAGCAGTAGTATGCAAAGTAATCCACATGGGGAAGGAACTACTTACTCTAACTAAACATGCACAGTAACAGACTCCAAAAGATCTGCTGCTGCTCAGGATAAAAATCTTGATGTCAGCGTTGGTAGTTCTCTGAAATCATCAGCTCGAAGCACGCAGCTCAACAGCAAGCAAAAAGGCAAACAGGTGTTCAAAGTTACTAGGAAATGCACAGAGAAAACAGGAAGCACCGTTGTTCCAGTGTATGAATCCATGTTAGATGCACACCTGGAATATTTTTTTTTTTCTTTCATTGCCTCATCTTAATAGTGGAGATCTAGAACAGTTTCTAGAAAAGTTCCTACAAAAGACGAGAGCAATGATGGCCTGAAGTATGGCACTGACTGAAAACAGAGAAAGATTAATTAGGCAGTTCTTCAGTTTGGAGGAGGGTCAATGAAGATGATATATGAGAAATTAGTGAAAACATGAATGGCATGAAAAGGGAGAATTGGCATGTTTATTCATTTTTTCCACATAGAAAAACTAGGAGGCATTAAATGAAATTATTAGGCAGCAGGTATAAAATAAACAGATGTACATTTTCACGCTATACGTAATTAAATTATGGAACGCATTGCCACAGCATGTTACAAAATCCAAATGCGTTTAGAAAGTGGTTAGAGAGGTTCATGGAAGTAAGGCCCATCAAGGATAATTAACACAATGCAGTTGCAACCTCTGGTGCTGGGATGCCCAAGCTGCCGATTACAAGTAGCTTAGAATATAAGCTTGGGGGAAGCATTTTCCTATTATTTTTCTGTTTTCCAACAATATTTTTCTCCCAGGCATCGACTATTAGCTCTGCCAAGAGAGGCTACTAGGTTAATTGATATGGCCGTTTCTATAACGGTCCAAAAAGTCCTACTTGCTTATTGTTTTTGTGAATATATTCAAAACAAACAACCCATTGTTTATTGTGGCAAATGTATTTAAAAAGAATACAGCATCTGATCAAAATGAGCATAGGAAGCAAATTATTCTCCAAGGGCAAAATACCTCTTAGAAGATTTTTTTGCTGGTTGGGGGGTGGGCACTAAAAGCAGCTGCTTTTTTATTATTAATTCAAAAGTGCTATGATAATTAGATCTCCGAATATGCACACTGAGAAATATTTGGGGAATTTATTAGAGCAATAACATCGAATTCAGGGGAAAAATCTGTTTAATAGTTAAGAAAAAATGGAAAACAATGTTCAACATCTTTGTGCTTTATACAAAAATGATTTGCTTCAAATTTAGCTTTCTGAATGCTGCTATTTTATAGAATCCTAAAGAATGTAAGGGCTCATTTCAAATTATCTCCTGTAGCATCCAGTATGCTGTAATTTAGAGATGGATATGAAGTTCTATTCACACTGAGATTGTCCTGTTCTTGGTATAAATTGGAATTGTGTATTAAAACTTTTTTTTCTTACACTGCATTTTCAAAATGAGAGTTGTTTCCCATATTTGTTACAGAGGAAGTTGCCATTTTCTGACTCTGTGGAACCAGCTATGTGCATACACACTATGTATTCCTTTTGTACTTACTTTCCCTGGACTTTTAAGTTTCTCAGTATAAAAAACCCAACAGTTAATTTTATTTCTTTGTGTGCTCTTGCAAGTCTATCATATATAAGCATCTAGAATTTTCTTCTTTTAAATCAATAGGTTGCATTTTCAAATAGTTTTCAAGCATCTGACATAAAAGTGTCTGCATTTTGCTTGGAAGCAAGCAAATAGTCCACAAAATAGGACCCATATGCAATAAAAGTTGCATATTGGTCAAGGCAATGGCTTGGCAACCTGGCAAGGCAACCAGGACCAGTTTTGTAATTCAATCAATTCTCCAGCACCCTTCTGCATGAAAGCCGTAGACATTCATATATATCACCTGCATTTTTGCTCAAAATCTTAACAATTGTAAAATAACAGTTCACATTGAACTGTCATATCCATATGAATATTTAACTTTCTATATCCAGAATTTTCAAAGGAAAAGAAGAAAAAAATACAGCAGTTTTACATGAAGGACTAGTAAAAGCAATAAAACTTGCCATTATTGTAGTAATCAAATTTGAATGTCTGGATCATTATTGCACATAATGGATGGAAGATTTGTTTAATTGTTATTTCTTTCTATTTAATTTGAAGTACTGTTATGCAGTACTTCATGAGAAATTATTTTTGAACCTGATCTCCGAACTCATCAGACACTGGGAGCTGTTCATCAAGGCTATTAAAATAATTTTTTAAAATTCTAAGCTAACATGGAGCTTTTAAATCTCCTAGCTGTCAAGAAACAAGGGACCTCAACCATATTTATGAAAGTCCAGAAAAAGTAAAGTATCAGTACCAAACTGAAGGCTCTTCCCATAACAATGGGAAGTCACTGACAACGGACAAAAACCAGTTTGAGGCTGTTCCCAAAGATCTCTTCCACTCTGGGTACTGAAGTCCTAGCTCAAGGGAAGGAGGTAGAAACCTTACGCTGACCCCAAAACAGCTTAATGAACAAATACCGACACATTAGAGAATAGTTACAGTACTAGTCCTTCTAAATCACGCACATAGCTTCAATTAGTTTCCCAAACAGCTACTGGGATTAAATTGTTTTAGAAAATGATAAGCTATACTTGGAAATTTCATGCCATCATCAAGGAAAAAGATCCAATCAGCTTGACTACGGTGTGAAACTTAACTTCTACAGAAATGCTCTTTTAAATTCTAGTCACCAGAGGCTGCAGATCTTAGAAAACAGAATGCAGATATTAATGATGTGAGGATGACAGATAATCCAAACCAACAGATAGCGAGCACTGAGACTGTGAAGACTGGACATGAAAAGGGCCAAAAAGGCACAAGCCTCTGTGGAAAGTTTTTTGACTAGGGAATATTCTACAATCACTACTTCCTCCTTTGTGGACATGCTATCTATCTCCAACAAATATATTTGGCAACAAATCCCATTCAGTAATTACTTGCATTCAATAAAATCATATTTTCACTTTTGATAGGATGAGTTTTTCTGGGCCTTCTATTATGATTATACTTATCTAGCAGACTAGCTGAATAATTCATGTAAACAATGCATATTCTTTTCTCTCTTTTCTCTTCCTTTGTCTTTTGTGAGTCAAAAATCTCACCTCATAGATTTTAAGAAATGATGAAGATAGCAAAATGAGATAAATAAAAACATCAGAGTTCCCTTCAACATATCCCTCCTTGCTGGGGTGCAGGGACCGTGCAGTTATGGTTTTACGACCCGCTTCTGAAAATGAACAATGCAGCCCAACATCTGAACGTGTGACTATGGAACAGGAAAACAGGTTGCATCAGTATGCAAGTCTTTCTATATTTCCATATTTTTTTTGCCTTTGGTTAATTAAGTTCTCCCTTGAATGTCTGACTAAAGCAAGATAATCTCTACTTTACAAAGATTAACCCCATTAATACCAATTAACACATAACAAAGAAGGCTTTTAATGTTTTACAGCAGCAGGCTAAGGAGGATGGTACAGAGGAGGATTAGAGGGGATCACTTGTATCGTTAGTTTATGACATCTCATTAAATAATTTATAATAACCGTCAAACATTTTATATTGAAGAAGTTGTAAATGTTTAAGCAGTAGGATCCATTAATTGCAAAGAAGAAGAGAAATTTCTCTTGTACCATTTAATACATGGGAAAAGGGGAAAAAGACAAGTAGGGCTGAGGCCCTAAGGAAAACAAAGACTCAAAGAGAGTACCTCCAGCACGTGGAGATGCTGGTCACTCTCCCACTACTGTGAAAGACAGTAATAACACGTTATATCCTGTGCTTATAGTAAAGGAAAGCAAGTCAGGACCATATTCAGGCAGCAGCCACATCACCTGGGACGGGCACTGCTCTCGGCCATTGTTTCCTATTTTCAAGTGTTTTGCACGCACCCTCGTCTTCCACTGATAAGACTGTCACGCTGGTGCCATACCAGCTCCCTGCTGAGTCAAACTGTCCTATGGTAAAGGTACTTATAATCCAGCTACTCTTATGAATAGGAGAATAAGTCATCTCGATACAACTTTGTAGACGACAGACTAAATTTCCCTAGAAAGCCACACTTGTAATCAAAGGAGTTCATACTGAAATCTGCCTTTGTTTCCTTGTTTATAGAAATAAAAAACGCAAACAAAAAAACACACCCCACCCCACCCCTTTTAAAGCATTCCCAGTTCAATGGAGAAATTATCTTTTTTCTGACTATGGATAATGACTATACCAGCTCAGTTTCTTCTTTGCATTTAACCCTAATTCTCCCAAAGAAAATCTCTGACCAATGTGAGTGAATTAATAAGTGTTTCAGAATTAGAACTTCAAGTATGTTATATTTATCATTTAAACTAACAACTGTATATTTTCAAATAAAATTAAGATTTTATTTTCAAATTAAAATAATTACATTCTTCGTAGTGCTCAAATCAATTCTTTCAAACTTTTACTTAACTAAGAATAGGGTCCTCCTGTGCTAGGGATCTCTACAACAATAATAAGGAAGAACCCCTGTCCTGAGGCCTTTACAAGGAACATTAAAAAAACAGATGTTAAAAAGAAACGTTATTATCCTACATTTACAGAATGAATTTATGAATAGGAAAAATTAATATAATTTTTTTTTTTTCCAAACAGTGCCATAACTTTTCTAAGTTCTCCCCTTTCTAACGGGTATGCTCAAACACTCATAGGAAAATAGTTTTGTTGGACACATTAACATGAGAATTTATTTTATAAGCAACCACTGAATTACTAGTTTGTTGGGTTTTTTTCCCTTTCAGAAATGTTTGAATGGATGAATGCACACTGAAGTCCTTGGGAAATATATTTAATATTTCTAGTGCAGTCATAAATTGTAAAAGGAATTTTCTTCATCTGTACAAGATGCTACCTTTAAAAGGCATGAAAAAAATAGATCCTTGCATATTTGATAAGAGCCAATTAATCTTCAGTCAAATGCTCTGTTCTGTTCTGCTTCGCCACCCTCCCCTTCTGCTGATATTTTATTCTTCTTCTAAAGATCTGGGAACGTATTGGGCGTATAAGCTGCCACTCTGGGGAGTTCATGTAAGGAGATACTTACATGAAACACCTGCAGTTATTGCATTTCAGTAACTATATTAATTTTACAGAGCTACCAATATAAATACAGTGACCTAAATAAAGTCTGCTTTGATGAACTGACACTGCTGCTGCCATGTATTGACTCAGAGCTCCCCTGCTCCCCCACATTCTTCCTGCTCATTGCTAGGTAACCGGAAGAATTTTGTAAACTAGCCCAAAACTGGCTTTTGGGTTTGGGCATGAACTTCTGTAATTTGTTAACTAGCAAATACAGAAATCAGGATTCATTAGCTGACAGCAAAATTACATCTCGAGGATGTGTGTATGTGTGTACATGTGCGTTGCTGTCCACGGAAGCAGAGTGTTTTTGTCAGAACAAAGCCATGGTGCCTTTTGTGTATATTCCACAGAGATATCAAATGTAGCCATCTGCTAAAAAATTGCTTTATGCCCTATCTGAACATTATGTTCCTTCTCAGAATTTCAAGAGGCCATTATGAACAATGTGCTATTCAATAGCTGATATGTCAAACATGCTTTAAAACTTCTGATGTAGTAACAGAACACAGATAAGTACATATATTTGTGCATATATGTTCATCATATTTCAATTAAAAATACCTCCAAGTATTGTAAAAATACAGAAATAATGCATGCGTATGTAATTTTTCACTTCTAGCAGGATTCAGCCGCACCTTTGAGAAAAGAAAAAGAGAAAATATGTACACATGTTTAAGGACATCAACCTCCCACGACAAATTTGGTCACAGCATATTTTCGCCTTCGTGATACAGCACGAAGAGTTACAACGGCGATGTCAAAGTTTATTAACCACTCTACCACCCTTTCTATAGTTATAGTTATATACACCAATTTAATTACTCAGTCGGAGAAGGTATAATGCATCATGTTCATCGTCATGTCCTTCCTTTCCACAGATGTACGCTCTTTAAAACTAATTTCTGACTTTCCTACTACAGCACTTGCCATTGAACTTTCTACATCTGAGAGCCTTGTCTCTGTCCCAGTCTTCCACACTCTACTTCAGGCATTTCCTTAAAAAGATACATTTTCAAAAGGCTCATAGCCCAAGGTTACCCCCTTGCTCTCTCCCAGAGAAACATTAGGAAATCACATGATGGGGCAAATTAGACAGCCGCCTGCAAGTCACAGAATTTCTAAAAAGTGTGCTAACATAACACTGTTCACTTAGTCACCTGGTTTTGTTACATCCCATCACTTCATCACTAAAACATCACGTCTTTTTATAAGAAATTCTCTTTGACTTCATTAGACTTTTTTTCTCTGCTCACTGAGAAGACCAGCAGTGACAGAATTCTTCCAATCAACAAACCTGGACTCAACACGTGGCACAATCAGGAACCAGGCAAAAAAAAAAAGAAAAGAATATGATGCTCATCCTGAGTCCTCTTTATTGTTTGTACCATGCAAATAGTAATGATGCTAAACAATATGTAAGTGCTATGTAAGTCCTGTGCTCAGGATTACATTTGCCTCTTAGCTGTTGAAGTTACTATAACCAGCTAAAATAACATTCATGCACAACTGACAACAGCAAACATTTTCAAACCCCAGAAATCTGGTCACACATGATTTAGCAGAAGAACCTAATATTCAACATATTGTGTTTTACAAATGGCATGGCTTGTATGATTTTATTGACCCTACCATCTTAGTCTTCAATGTCTTTAAATTAAAATCAGGAACAGATTTCTCCATTTACCTAAGAAAACAAACAAACAAACAAAAAAACCCCTCTATATTTTCTGGTATCTCCCACCCTTAACTGCCATTTGAACTGTTTCTCTGTTCTTCAGATATGAGCCTGAGCAGCAAATTCTGGTCTGGGAATGATGTAAACTATGCACTGTCTGGATGATTGCAGTTGCCAAGGGGATCGTGATGCAGAATTCTCTTACCCTGGAGGTGTATAATTGCAGGTACTCGGAATAG
The DNA here is from genome assembly GCF_964195595.1 of Calonectris borealis. Classification (NCBI taxonomy): domain Eukaryota; kingdom Metazoa; phylum Chordata; class Aves; order Procellariiformes; family Procellariidae; genus Calonectris; species Calonectris borealis. The sequence continues at coordinate 49,100,860 of NC_134316.1, read as the reverse complement.
ACATGAATGCCTATCCAGCTTTTGATGATGTTCCATGATCTGCTTTATTATTTCATACAAAAGGAGGAACAGAGCAAAATTTAAAATGAAAATGTACAATGGAGAAAGAGTGGATGGTAGTTTATCTAGCGTCACATATGAGATATCTGGATTAGATCCTCAAGTAGCGTAGCTCCTGTGAGGTCAGTAGACATACTCAACTCAGACAGTCTGAGAATCTGCACACAGAGATCTGCATCACCATCCAAATATCAAATACAGAGCAACAGCATAACATTTAGAAAGTTCTTGTGCCGAAACGTAAGTGCCCGCTGCTTCTTTGTGTGCAGACTAGGTCATCATCTGGTATCGCCTGTCTGGCTTCAGCACAGACAAAACAAACACCCAACAAAACTTCAGCAATCCCCAGGGGAAGGTTTTGCCCGAGTGGCAATGTGAAGAGCCATGTAAATATGGGAAGTACGATTTATTTATACGACACAGCGCTCTGGTGTTTGGGACTCACATCAGCACAGGTGTTTCTAACTCCAGCGTAGAAACTGCAGAACCTGTCAAGAAGTTTTGAGAAGCACTGTGTCAACGTGGCGATTTCACTTCATCGTAATTTGAGTTTCTGTTTAAACTTTTCCTTTAATCGAAGAAAAACTGATCTAAACAATACACCACTTATTCCTGCTTCCAGAAAACCCATGAAGTAATGTGAATTAATGTAAGCACCAGCCCAGGTTCTTCCAAAACATATGACGAGAAAGACACCAAATATTACACAGTTTCTCATTTGGATCAGCTGAAAAAAAGCCTGCATCTCTTTGAGCACAATCCCTATGTTATTCTCTTTAACAGATTTCTGGAGTGAAAGTACTAATCATTATATTTAAACCATACATCATGTGTGATGCATGAACATTGCTATATCCATGTACTTAGATAGATGTATTCTGGAGGTGGAATTCACCATTATGTACCGTAAGATAGCTAAGGGGTAAATTTCACATAAAATACTGATGAAAGTCAGTAAGCTGCCCTTAAATGATGACATAATTCTTAGAGAACAGAAATCACCTCCAAGAGTAAGTTTACTAAATCAAAAGAGAGCAGCATTTTATTTGCACTGTAAAAAATTTTAAAACCTACAAAATGGTCAAACCCTACTATAGTAAACAAAAAACTTCCAGCAAGTTCCAGCAAACCACCCACAGTACCTGCCATAGCTAGGAATCAAGACTGAAAAATACTGCATACTCAATTACATTTTCTGAAAATGCGTTTATGAGAGAGACAATATTTTGCATTTCACACAAGGGTTAAGTCTGAATAATATGTTCCTTTAAATTGAAGCCATTTACTAGTAGAATTGTGCAGAAGAAAATAATAGAATTTGATTTAATGAATTCTGATAGGAAAAGCTTGAAAACAGTTCAGTGGATTGTTCAAAGTTGGATACTTATTTGGAGCTCAGTGGAAGTGACTTTAAATAGTAGCAGAATTTGCCATCAAAAGTAAATACCCTGGGAAGACAATTTCAGATGCCTTTTTTTATTGTTTTCTGGTGTTGACTCCACTGAAAAACTGTAAGAAAAATTAAATTAAACCAAAACAAATAAAAAATAAGCAAAACAAACATACTACTAAAAATTCCCGATAAGCTTTAAAAGAGTCAACAGGGGATGAAATTAACATGGGCTTAATGTCTTCCTTTATGATATATGAAAGTGTTAGCACATCCCTCAGCATGATTCAGGTCTCTCATCAAGCCACTAAGATATATAAATATAACATTTATTTCATTGCTTCTCTAATGATATTTGAAGGTACTTGCTATCTCTCAAGAGTACGCTTTTAAAAAGAACAAATAAATAAATAAGCCCAAGCTTTTTTTTTTATTATTTACACTTAAAAGTTTGAGCTGTCTTAGTGATAAAGGCCTACAGATTTGCCCCAAGAGCTTTAGAAGCTTATTAAATGGAAACTGTTCTCCAATGCACATGCTGCGCATGAGAGAGAAGGATGTCAATAAGACTGTATTTGGTTTCATTGAAGACATTTGTGAATGCAATTTCTCACACACATCTATATACTCACACTCAGCCTCCTCCCAAAGAGGCTCAATCATCAACCTCAAATCAAATAAACATATATGACAATAAACTTGTCACACACCCGTGTGAGTGCTCTTCATTAAAAATCTCTAATATTAATAATTTTACTCACAAACTGAGAACTGAGATCAAACATCTTACATTTTGAGAAAAGTTTGTAAAGTCCAGTATTCTGAGAGGCAAATTTACATTGGCAATGAAAATCACTCCATAATTTATCTTCATTATGAAGCCAACTTCCTAATAAGTTATCTAATACATTATATTAAACCAAAAAGTAATATATTTAGACCCACTGTTCCAGTTTTAATGAGCTATATACAAGGTACGTCTCTCCTCTGGAGATCCTTGACTGTCGTGTGCCTTTATGCCTCTCCGTGTTTTGGTTGCTTGCTTCTTGGAAGAAGTGGGACCACTGGCATGATTTCATGCTGTTGGATCTCATCACCTTCTCTATGATTCTACCTATCCTCTCCCATAACCTAACTTCATATTTCAGAGAATGGAGTTAGCAAATTGCATACCATTTAGGAATTCAGTTTTTGCTTGAGTACTTTTTCACTCTAGTCCTTTTTCAAAGCTAGGTTAACAATCTGTCCATACTAACCATCCGAATGCAGCAGTCCTAGCAGGGCTTTGTTCCATTTGGTTGTTGTTTCCTGTTCCATTTGGTTGTTACTTCCCAATGTTATGTTGTTTCCCTATTTAATATATCATACCCTTATTTGTTCTCATGTACGTATCAGAAACCGTGCTCTGCAGTTGAACTTTCTAATTTGGGCAACTCTAATTGCAAACACTTCAAGCTATATTAGCTTCAGGAAACTAAATATGCACAGGGGGGAAATAAATATATAAGGGGGAAAAAAAAACATATGTGTGTATAAACAGCCAAACAGGGATTTGAAAGTGGGATGCAGGAAAAAAATAAAAAAGTCAATAACTGTAAGGAAATCAAAAGCTTTGTTGCAGATCAAAGATGTGTGCTGTGTGGAGCCACTCTCCTCCTCTTCTGTAATTCCTTATTAGTAGGGAATATTTTAAAATGAACAAATCAAAGTATTGGAGACCAAGCTGTAACCTATTTTCTGCAAAGGGTGGGAATTTTAATTTTTAGCTTTGAAAAATCAACCCCCACACCCCCTAATAAAATTTATTATATGCCCTGAAGATCAATTCTTTTAATTCTTTGGAGGTGGCATGCCCATGCCAAGTTGAACGTTTGTAACCCTCCTGTAGACTAAGCAACACCTGTGAAATTGCAGAACAGCCCTCATCACCGACCTGGTCTGGCACTACTTCCCTTCAAACTCCAGTTGCAAACTCCTTGCAGCACTGGGAGGAAAAGTAAATTGAACACTCTTACAAAGATTAGGGAGAACCGTTTCCAATATACAAGGCATGCATAACTAATACAGTTCTTATATCTTGCTATCTGGACTACAAAGTCACCCTGGCTTTATTACTGGAAGTCGTTGTACATCCATTACAACAGAGAAGGTATAATACGCTTATGTATTCAAATAAATGTACGGATGCAATTTACTGGATTTCAATCAGAGGTGAATGTGGCTCTTCGCAGCACAATTCAGTTACAGCGTAATTCAACTCCTTTTGGTTACAAACATTCTCTGATGGGTGAGCTGCGCTCTTTTACATTGCAACTAGATTGATTCATTGGCAAATAGGTGCAATTTAATCGCTTCTAGGCCTACAGCACAAAAAAGCGTTAATAATCTTAGAAACTTGAATGCATTCTAAGTGCTGACTATTTATTCAGAAGTGAGATTTCAAGTCTCTTGGGTATGCCTCACAATTCCTGTTTGTATCCTCAAATAATTATCATCCAAAATGTACTTAAAACAAGCTCAATCTATTTCTTTATCTACTCTTTGTGACAGCCCTTGCATTGAGGAATGCAACATAATTGTGTTACTTCAGGCAATAAAACGGTCATCCCCCACAGAAAAATAATCAAGCAATTTAAAATGTGGTCATGGTTGCCTGAGCAGCCAGATTCTGTTTTCAAAAGACCTAACTACATAACCCTGAGTAAGTATTGCTTTTTAAGGGAAAATCATCTTGCAAAACAAATATTACTTGGGGGTGCGGGGTGAGGGGGGAAGGTATACAGCATTGATTGTTTTTGTGAGCATCTTGTCTGCTCTCTGGATATAATAGCATGAGAAATTCCTAAAGGAAATTCTAGGAATTTTAGGAAACTTCAGGGTTTTGCTTCCCACCCACCCACCCACCCACTTTTCTGTCTCCTTTGCACATGCACAGCTTGCTTTTTTTTTTTTTTTTTCTTTAAATCTAAGACCTCAAGCTGTGGACTTTTTTGTTAGTTTACTATGATACTAAGAAGTAAGAAGTACGTGAAGCAGTTAATAAATCCTACAGACAAGAAAACAGTTGGAGAAGGCTGGAAGACAGATGATAGTTATATCAAGAAGAGCACGTTCTTCATAGCATAAAACTTATTTATATTGACTTCACAGCCAGGCCTGAGGCACTGAATCCAAATGAAATTGATTGACATCACATATACCAGCCATCAAGTCATAATCTGCAACTTCATCTACTAAGAATTTAAGGTTCTTTGATTCAGACTTGACTTAGTCGTCTTAAAAGTGTTTAAGCCAGAGCCCGCTGTAGCAGTAACAGGTGACAACATTTGAATCTGGGCTCTTTTAAATGAAGCACCACTACCATATCAGGTAACTCAATTCTATTGAGTTTTTTAGAACATAGGACCCATAAGAGAAAGGACGAAGGTGCAGATCTCTTCCTTCTCTTTCACTAATTTCCTTTTGACCATCAAATCTGATTTCCTGCAGGCCTTCACTCTGTGGAGAACCATATTTTCCAGCTTCCTAAGATGTGTGCCCCACTCCACCCCAGGACCTGCCCTTCCTCTCCTCCCTCCCTTAGCCACAGGATCTGCCCTCTCAGTATTCCCCACCGGGCACGGTTTCTGCCTCAGGACACGCAGAGCTTCGTTTGACCTCATGAACAGCACCTGTGGCTCTAAGAGGAAGGAAAAGGAAAATCAGAACACCATCTATCTGTCTGTTCATCCGTCTGTCCGTCTTCACATCCACTTAGTCATCATTGCCAGAGCTAGGAGCCTTGGTCCAGGGACCCCAATTCTGATGAGAGAAATGGGGCAGAAGGCAAAACCAACGTGACCCAGCATCGCAGGACTGGACAATGAATCAAAAAAAACAACCAATGAAACAAAAAAAAACCCCAGGATCTCAAACAGGCACGGAACAGCTTTGGTATTGTTGGATATCACGTACCTTAAAACCGTGATTCTATTAAAGCACCTGGCAATAAACCAGCGTGATTACATCAGATTGGTGCTTAATGAGATCACCTATGCCAGCACGCCCACTGCCTGCAGCACGCTGACAGCTCCCTCCGTTGGATCACACCAACCGCACGACTTGCTCTCAAACCCTTTTATGATCTATTCTCTGTAGCTGGCTCCAAGCTCAGGCTTTCTCCTCATGTTTTACAGTTGCAATGAAGGCCCCTTTTCTCACAGTTCTGCAACCACAGACCTCTGACAGCTGCTCAGTCTCCTTCATGGACTGGGACGTTTTTTCATTAAAAGGCTTTGTTCATTAAACAAATAATTATATCAGAATACTCTAAGTCAGCAACACCCCCCAAATTCCCAGAATGCATAACCATAATGAAAATAAGGTTCCCTCAGACATTTCATAAAAGCACATGGAATTTTTTGTTTCTCCTTAAAAAGAAATACTGTGAAATTAAGTCCTATTCCTCCCCACAGAACTTTGTCATTGTCATTTCTGTCTTAACTCACATGGACAATGACAACAAAACCATACTTGCTTATATGTTATTTTTCTAGAGTTTTATTGGTGAAAAAATTTTTTTAACCATACAACCCATTTCTCCTAATTTAAGAGTCAGAACACGGATGCAGATACCTTGTTAGTGACTTTTAATCTGTTCCAAAATTATTTTTCTATGATGAGATTGTGCTGAAACTTTTATACTTTGCCTTGGGAAAATAATTTTGAGAGCCAGACAAACTTGTGGCACCTCAGAGAAAATTACTATCCCCCAGATTTTTCCCTGGGTTTGTTTGTTTGGTTTTTTTTTAGTGAAACATATACAGAATATACCTTTTCTTTTTTTTTCCCCAGGAAGTGAACAACTATGCCAATATTAGAAGACAAAAAAGTCAAATTTTCCACTGGTATCCACATCAGATTTTTATCATAAGTTGGTCAGAGAGAATAAAGTATTTTACTGTTTTCATACATAAGTTTGCCTCATTACACTTCCCTGACATTAGAACTCTTTACTACTAGTAACAATGTGATAAGGTTAAACATCAGGCAAAGAAATATATTTGAATGCTTAAGCTATGCTGGTTATGTGAGATTTACTCAGTGACTCTACCTCCTAATAATTATTTATTATTAAATCAAACACTTTTTAAGATTTTAAATACATATACTCTTCATAATCACACATACTCTTCAGTGTTTATACTGCTCTTTTATCCTTAGTGCGTCTATTTTGGAAAAAAAGAAAACATACGGTTTCTTGTTAGCTTTGCTCTTCAGTTCTCATAAACTGGAAGAATGCAGCAATGTTTGGGTTGCTAACGTTGGTGAAAGAGTACATCTTTGCATTTGAATGCTAGAGCTAGGAAATATTTGTTTTGCTTCTGTGTTCTTTATTAATTGACAGAACAGCACTGAATTTTAAAAATGTTGGTTCTACAGCATACTGCTGTTACGTGCCATGTTACAACAAGCTGTTGAGGAAGCAGGGTGCTTGAATAAACTTATTATAGAAATGTATTCAACCTCAATTAAACGAGTTGGACACTAGGCATTCAAAGAATTATGCTCAGCCTTGAAGAATAAAATAAAGTAATAAATAAACAATAAAAACACCTTTTTGATCACACAATTTGTCAATGATGAGAGCTTGGAGATTTAGCATGAAGAATAAAGACACAGGCTTGGATATTAAGCCTTCCAACTTTTTCTTAGAAAAAACATTAATGTTAATGAAACAACAATCATATATTGTAGGACACTCATACAATATATACTAGGGCCGAGAAGGAAGTAAGTACAGCATTCACACAGTGAAAGGGAAAAGAAGAAAGATTACTTTCTACCTGTGACACAATGCAATTTAACTGATCTTTGTCTCAGATGGCTCCATTATAAAACAGGTATCATGCTCCACTAAACGGGAACCAAAGGCAGTCTGAACTTTGAGATGAATATAACAAGACCACTCCCCACACTGAGGCCAAAGATGATAAAAAATTATTTTAAACACAAAAGCCAGAGACTTTTAAATGTGCGTGTATACACTAAAATATTTAGTTTTCTAAACAGGTGAAAGCAAACAGAACTGAAACTAGAATTATTTATAAATCAATCTCCCTCCCCTTGTTCACTGTGCCCTTTACTCAACTCACGGCTAGCTGCAAACTGTGCGGCACCTCTGAGTTCCGAGGAAATTTCTTTTTCCATCACAGAAGGGCAAAGCTCAGTGCTACATCCCAGCAAGCTTGTTTCCCTTTCCATCCACGGGCTGCAGGAGCCTTCCCTCCCTAAACGTGCCCAGCTGCGTCCTGGGGAAAGCCCTTCCCCTGGCCATGAAGATCCCCCTGCCCCAGGCGCTTACCGCACTCCCACACTGGGAAGAAACGACACCTTCCCTTCTCTAACAGATGAGGAGGAGGGGAATGGTGAATAAGTGTTTGTAAACTGCCTGAAAGACCCTAATGGAAAGATTTGGTGAAGCAGTAAATGACAGCAGTTCCTCCTTACCCCTATCAGCATGAATAGCCACCCCGTTTACACAGAGCTAAGTCCTAGTTCTTTAACGTGTTGTTTCCTCTCCATAAGGGCTTTCTGCCCTTTAGTTGAATCAATCTTCCTGAAGATGGAACACTTTACAGTCCATATGTAAGATGAGGCTGAAACAGATAAGGCTGAATGTGCTCCTAAAAGAAAAAAAAAAAACACAAAACTGCAAAAGCTTACTTACTCAAGAGAAGTCTTTCTCTGGGAGGAAGATGGGAAGCCATTTCCTACACTTTCCCCAGGTGAAGTGTATCACCTAACTCTGTGTCTCTTCTGATTGTTTCATGCATCTGTGCCTGTACCTTTCCTGCACCCCTTCACTTTCTTCCTAGAGGATGGAAAATGCTGCTTTGTTTTGCCTTTTCTCCCAAGCTAATGTTTGAGAAAGCTACAAGAGAAACCAGGGGTGTGTTGCATTATTTGGCCACATCTCACACCACCGGAATGTGCCGTCACTGGCCACAGACCTTGGCAGTGCTGTCACAGATGTGCAACAGGCACAAAACATGACATATCCATCAAGCAACACCATAAAGTCATGTATTTGTTTTACTTGGGGGTCATGACTTGTTGACCCTTCCATTTGAAATTCTCAAAAAGAAGCACTGAATGCTTGAGAAACACAAATGAAAAAAAAAAGTCCAACGTCAGCAAAAAGAGCAACAGCAGTAATGACCAGCATTCACACCGCTTGTTGTGTTTGTGTTTCCCAACACATTCTGCAAATGGGGAAACTGCTTCAAAAAGTCATATCAAGAGTTTTTTACATGGTAATTACATAGACCAGTGGCAAAACCAGAATTCCTATAGAGAGAGACATTCACTTTCTCCCCCTTTCAGATACCTAAACTAGACTACTCTGAATTGCCTGGTGGAGGGTCTTACCTTTTTCCCCTGTTTATGCACAAGGAAATATAGTTTCCTGTTGTATAGCGGATCCTCCAGTCTCATCGCATTGTATGCATGGGGTCGACTCTTACCTCAGGGGTAGCGGGGCCCTGTCCACACCAGAACTTTTACCTTGGGTGAAAGCTTTTTGTGTCTTACTTTCCTCCTCTGGCACACATGCCAGTGGGCAGCTAGCCACCCAACGAGAAGTGCACTGCCTCCCCACTGCATCTGCACTGCTTTCCACAGCAGACCTGCCGAAAAGCATCAGAGCCACAAGACAGTGTATATATATAGCTATATATATATCTACGCGCGTGTGTGTGTATACAATAGAGGAAAGAATGGAATTTATAGTTGTTTTTAATCTTTCCTGTCTTGACTGATCTATTTCTTCTAACAGGTTTTTTTCATGGGCTCTTTACACAAACATTATCTGGATTCATGTATGTCCTGGAACCAAAATCACCAACTTCTTTCTTCTTGCCATTACTTGTGCCATTCCTTGGAAACACCCTGAGAAATTAAACGGAATAAAGAGAATTAATCTTATCAATTAGGATTGCAGAGAAACATGACTATTGGAAGTTTCTGTAAGGGATGGTCAGAGAGCAGTTTGTATCTGAACAACAGACATATAGTGACGACTCATTTACTTTTGCATAACTTACCCTCCAAAGACAGGCTCTTAGCTATTAAACACTTTGCAGCTGCACTAAGATAGAGCGCGTGATGGAAACTTGAATGAAGATATAGAAAGCTAACCACAGGGAGGTGGTGGTATAGAAAGCTAAACTCAGGAGAAAGAGTTATTATATTTTATTACCCCATGATGAATATATATATATATTCTGTGGTCTATTTGCAATGTGTCTGACAGGGTTTGTATCTTAGAGTAAATGTTCTTATAAAGAACTGCATTTGTCGCAAGGGAACAGATACAGAAACCGAACGCTTCTCATACACTTCTGGTACACCCTTAAAGCCAAATGTGAAGGACTTGGTTCTCAGCCCAACAATTCTCTTAGAACTTAAATAACATTTTAAAAGAACAAAATAATTTTCCCTACTGAGCCATTATAGCAGCACATGTCAGATCACGACTTTAAAATTAAACTAGAGCAACAAACCACTACCAGTGGATTAGATGCCACGAATTTGCTCAGCCGTAAAATTTTGGCATCATTCCTAGTAGTGTGCTTCCATAACCGTACTATCAGTACTTAACAGTCATTTTAAAAAAGACCCATAATTAACTGTGGTCAATAGAAGGAAAATCCATTTAAAAACAGGTTGATCCAATCCTTCAGTGACGTTGACTGAATGCCAGTCTTGCAGCACCTCCACCAATCATGCATGAAATACGATTGCAGAAATCTGAACCATCAATAGGTTTCAGAAATTTTAAATAAGAAAGCAGCTTACTAAAAAAATCAGCTTCCTTTTTAATAAGGTTGTCAAACAAACTTTGGAGGAGACAGAGTATTCTTCTCCTATTCAGAGATAACATCTTCTCATGTTAAGATATACACAAGAGTTGATTTGCCTCACACCAGTCAGGCTGTTCTGTTGATTTTCTGTGGCCAAACCCCAATTGCCACAGAAGCCTGAAAAGTTTGAGTTTACAGTGTTTTGCTGTTAAGCCTTGAAACAAGTGCTGGAAAGTCATACTCCTCCACACTTCCATTTAATAGCAACACTTTGTGTTTGTGTGGAGGAGAGATGCCTAATCATAGAATCATAGAATAGTTTGGATTGGAAGGGGCCTTTAAAGGTCATCTAGTCCAACCCCCTCATCTAGTCCAACCCCCTAATGACTTTACGGACTGACTCTCAATTAGACACAAAGAGCGATACAACCAAATAATGCTACGAGGGTAGTGAATGAGAGCCGATACTGCCATGAAGTTAGGGAGGATACATAGCAGTGCAATGCAGACTTAGATCCTACAACCGTGTAGCATGGAGAAAATATATAATTAAAAAAGACTCAGCTTTTGAGAAAATATGTTGAGTGAAAACTGAAGGTACAGAAAAAAGCTGAAATTGTAAATAGAGAAAAGGAAAAAGACTTCTGATCTGAAACATAATAAAATCCATAGAAAATTTATTTGAGCAGTGGAGGAAAAAAGCATATCCAAAAACTAAAGAATCATGAAAAAATTATGAGGAGGACTTACTTGGGCTTCCTACCCTTTTGTGACAGCAAATTAGAATGAAATTAAGACAATAGTAAGGACATATAAATCTTGCACCTTCACAAACTTCATCATAGAGTCAAGTTTTCTATTGTATCATTTCATTTCCTGAACTTATATTTGTTTGTAAAGGCAAGAAAAAGCAACTTAAAACAACAAGCAAAAGCATACTACCAGATTGCCAGGTGTTTCACAAGGTATCTTTCTTTTTTTCCAAAATTCTAATACCAGTTGTATCAGGCAGCCAAAAATGTTATCCCCACTTGAGGGGAGAAAGGGGAGAAAATTTACAAATAAGCCTCTTCTTGGTTCCTAATTAAAAATATTGTATTACTGAAAATAATCCCAGAGGACAGAAATGGAAAGTTCTACTAAATTAAGCATTTCAATACTACCATCCTTGTCCATTCTATGCATTTTAGTGCTTCTTCCAGATTCACTTTAAGGGATCAATTTTAAAATAAGCAGATATTTACATGCAGAAATTGCCAATTGGGTGCTCCCAGAATGCAAGTTTTTACTTTTTTCTCTTGGGAAACTATTTTCTACTCATAAAGTATGAATAGTTTTTTTCAGAATTCCAACTTAAATCTCTTGCTACAGTAATCTCTTAGTGTCTTAGTACAATATCATAACATCTTAAATAGTCCTCTGAGACTAGTTTGACCCATACAACTCTAAAGACTGTTGCTTTTATAACTTTTAAAATAATCCCTCAGGCAGTTTCCAAGGTGATTTATTTAGAATGCATTCATCAGTGTGTTCAACTATTTTCCAGCTGTACCAGGAAACAAAATGCATGAAATTAGAAGGAAAGGAGGGGAAGAAAGGAGAGAATAGCTTCTCACTCCTTTTCAACTTCCTTCTTCTTTTTAATATTTTTTTTTCTCTCCTTGGAATGCTTAGTTATCTTCTCAGGACCCTTCTCTCCCCAGTACCAAAGCATTTTATTTTATTCTTCCTTGCCTGGTTCAGCCCTTTATTATTTCATTGTTGTGTTAGGTGAGCCAAAGCTTCCTTTTCAGTACAGAATTGATTGCTTCCCCACAGGAGTGTCAGAAATCAGCAGGGAGTTGAAAAGTTAAACATCCAGAGCCACTGTTTCTCCAGGTAGAAACAAGAGGTGACAATATTTCCGACAATAATTACTCATATCCATCCCAATGGAAACACTGCTGACAGAGGCAATAGAATCTATAAAAAAAAAATTAGCAGAACAAAATAATCTCTGTCATGGAAGTCTTAGCAAAAGCCATGGAACTTGCCAGTGCCTCTGCTTTATTCAGTCTGATAAGGCCTTGATGACTTTGCCGAATCAAATAGAGAAACTGTTCTTAAAAAAAAAAAGGGGGGGGGAGTGGGAAACACTGTTTGTTTAGGCATTTGCTTTCTAGGAATCTGAAAGTATTGTTATTTATTGTCTTTTTTTTTTTTAAGTATAGTTTTATACAATTTGCAATCCTTTTATAGTCTGAATATCCAAAGACATTGATATTTTTTCTCCAACTCTTTAGAATTTGATCTTCATAAATTTCTTCAAAATACTTCATCACAAAGAAAGGTATGTTCCAACCGGGGGGGGGGGGGGGGGGGAAAGACTATTTCAACCTGAAAGACAGTTAATTAACACATGGCAGGTGATCAACAACCCTAATCTTACATAGAATATTAAAAAACATATAAATGATTTATGAAACTCCCTTGCAGTATCAAATAACAACTAGTTGTTTAGGAGTTAGGACTTAAACACCTACTACCCAGATCTGCAGAGGCTCTACTTAGTAACACAACACTGACTGGTCTTCTGTCCCATTGACCACTGGAATTCAGTCCCAAGACAGGCTGGAGAGATGGGTGCCTCAGGAAGAGAGTTTCAGAAAATGATAGTTGAACAGCTAAACAGAAACGGCAAGCCAAGGAGGACAGGGAAAAGGAAGACCTGCTTGGTATCATGCAGGTACTGTCAAAAACAGAACTCAGATTTCCAGCTCCTTGCTCAGACAACTAACTGTCCTTTTGAGGAATTAAATGAGCAAATTTAATCAAATTGAATTACATGTTACAGAGTTAAATTAGTCGTAGGGGTTGGATTAATTCTGTGGTCCACTAACTCCAGTTCCATTTTACTAGATTCTCTCTCAGCTCATTCTTCCATCTTTCTCTTTTTTATACATTTCTTCTTTTATTCCTTTAATGTCACCTGTAGAAGCACTTTTTAAATAATACATATATACAGGCACATGTGTGCATGCATAGCGTTCCAAGATGCAGTTCATCTTTTTTAATATTTTGGGGCAGGTAATTTAGTTGCGTTTAATTGAGCTACTGTGAAAGGAACAGAAGTACTTTTCAAGTGCACAGAATTCAAAATTTTTTACTAAAATAAAATACAATTGTAATTTATATTTTAAATTAGATGAAAATATAATCCGTGCAAAACCATCTTCTCCGAACTAGGATATGAATCATATATTGCTATTGTGGTAGAGGATCAAAGAAACTAAGGAATCTTTCACTGCACAAGCCATTTCAAGTAGATTGAAAAAAGCCCCAGAAAGTATTAAACATGAACCTCCAATGGGTGGAGTTTGGATGACTTAGCAGAGAATTCCTTTGCACGCTCTGATTGGGAAACTGTTCCAGAGCTGAAAGCCCAGATTACATCATTCATGTACTGCAAAATTTAAGAAAACAGAAAACTATAATCCAGAATCCTTGCACAAGCTGAATGATGCAAGTATCAGAAAAGTAACTCAAATTTTTGAGTTTGCAAATTGTGTTAGAAAAGACGTAAAGATTATCTGGGATATTTGACTCCCACTTGTTACTTTAATCATTACATCTTACTGTTACTTTCAAGTCCAATAATGTTCTACTTTCTTCTTTTTTTTTTACTAAGGTTTCCTATTTTTACGTAAGATTTGGTTTTCAAAGTTCTCAAAAATGACAGACTTTATTTTCCTCTTTCTTATTTTACAAAAGGTAGCCATAAAATCATCTGATGGTGTCATCGTTTCAGTGTCTTCTCCTCATTCCAAAATTCCATTCCTCACTGGAGTTACAGTATAGGAAAGATTTCTCTTTTATGAAAGTCAGTCAGGATTCACTGATTCAGAGCTTTAGAGAGCACTCCGATTAACAGTCTAGGTGTAAGTTATAGACGTATGAAAGCAAGAACCAAAATCAAGACAAATTAAACATAATATTTTGTTTAACAGATCTTGCCTAAGAAAATAATGACTTATTCGTATTGAAGAATATACAAATAGCTATTGAAGTACAGATCTCATTTGTCTTAATAGAGTTCTTAATACTGAAAAAAATTTCCCAGGCTCCTTCAAACCAGCATTAGCATTTTGTCAAAATATGACTTTGCCATTTGTGTAAAACTTACACTGTAATCTGTGAGTTTTTTTATTCTTCAAGTTTTCAATTGTTTAGTGTGCACTAAGCCTTAAAACCTACTTGTGATTAAGTGTGATAAATAAAAAAAATAATTCCCTCATTTCTAGTCATACACTGCGTGTTTGAAGCTGAGCTGTTACACCCTGATTACTTCTGTGTCTATGCTTTTAAGTGCGGAGCAGCCAATTAAGATGTTCCCAACCCAAAGCTCTTCTGCCGTGCTGTGCTCTTCCAGCTGCAAACTACACACAACCACTGTCTCTCCACGGGGCATCACTACAGAGTGAGGATGCAGCGCCACAGAAATTGCAGATTTACTGGGTAGGTTTCCCAGAATCTCCCCAGGCCCAATCCTTGCTAGTTCAGTTGTGATGGCTCTGGGTGTTAGTCTACTACGATACGAATATATAATATCACCTTCATAATAAGATGTCCGCCACTACCTTCAGACTAACTGTAGATTGAATTTTAGATGCAAGTTTGAAATGAAATTTTTTTTGGCAACACCTGCACAAATTCTATGATTCTATGATGCTAAATGAGAAAAAGATGCATTAAATAGTTCTACTAAGAAAAACAGAGACCCAGATACTGAAGTCTAACTCTTCTTATTATATCTTGAATATAAGGATAAATTATTTCTTCATTTACTTCTTTTGGTATGAAGTTGCAAGGTAGCTCCTAACATTTCCTAGACCTTTACCACCGGGACTTAGGAAAAAAGTGAAAATTTCAAAAATGCTGTACTTAGCTCATGTAAAAAACGGAATATAAACTTTGGAGAAGGGCAAATAGGTTGAAAAGGTTTTCCATTCTCCTCATTGAAAAAACTACAGTAATGGTCATATCTGACATATAAAAATTTATAACAGCTGTTATGAAATATTTTCACAAGACTATGAAGCTAGTACAACCAAGTACAACATACTTGTGATCAACCTATAATTCCATCAGTGGGGACAGGGAATCTTGAAACCATTACATATAATTTTTAATGCATTAGAATATTTTAGCAAAAAATACAATTACTGTAATAATTTTCATATATTTAGCCCTTTTCAAAATAAAATAAAATGTCCATCTTGTATGGTGAATTGAATGGAACTCACTTGCTTTGCTTTTCACGTTATTTTTTCATATGGCAAGGTTTGTAAGACTTGACGACAATTCCAGAAAGAAAATGGTTTGCACTTTGTATTTGTACAGGACGGCAGGCAAACATCTTCAAACTCCATCAAATGAACTGAAGAATAATTTATGCTTTCTCATGAGCCCACTAGAAAGTGATAGCTCATAATCAAGATCACAATTTTTTTTGCACAATTTTTTTACATCACACACCATCTCTTGGTCACCTGCAAGAGAAATTTCATTAGAGCTTTCGATCAGTTGTGCTCTGCCATATAAGAAACCCAGGCTTCATTCTTAACATCGCAGTCTCTGGAGCAGTAACAGGTTGCGTTGGCATGTGATTTGAGCACCAAAACAAGAGAGCACAGCACTCCTCTCACTTTACTGCAGAGCTCGGTTCACAATTTAAACTGTGATGTTCTCTAACTCTGGTATTTAATTAATCTGCAAAAGTACTGGGTGTTTTATAGAAGTGGGAAGGAGTCAGAAAGAATCTCTGTGGTTCCAAGAAGGGTAGGGAAGATGCTGGGAAAATCATAACTAATATGGTTTCCACGTAACACATATATACTCACCCAAACAAACACACCAAAATGCTTTTCCTTTATGCTTATTACGAGCAAGTAAGAATATCTGATTTTTTTGATTGGCCAATAAAACCAGATTAACACTCAGTAAGAATGTATATATTGTTTAAAAGAGTCACTGATATTATTTTGTATTACTCCAAAGAGGAATAAAGATTGTCACTGACCCAGTGTCCCACTTGGCAATAGCTATACCTTTTTTTCTTAAAGGCCTCCTAGGCATAACATTTAGGAATTAGTAAAAACTACCTGTTTATAAAATCATGGTGCTTTCACCATGAGAGAGCAGCCATAATTTTTTAACATAAACCTGTTGATTACAGATGGCCCAGATTTAGGTTTCCTGGAAAGAATTTTTTCAATTTTCAGATAAGCATTGGTCATGGACACGATGTTACTAGCCAGATGGGCGAAGTACAAATAGCAACGTGCAACTGCAGTGTTTCTGTACAGACTCTCTCACAATGCTTAAAAGAAATCACCAATAAAATGCTCTAATGCACTTTGAAGAAACAGGCAAAGCTAGGAATCACAACGGCAACATTTTACATTCAGGTCCATCTTTGTCCTCTATTAAAATTCCCTTAGAGTAGATATTACTTTTCATGTAGTACATCAAAGGACAATGTCTGGCCAAATGTTTCTTCGAGATTATTATAGAACTTTGGGTGTCATTCTGTATTATACTTATCAGACTCCTTGCAGGGTGTGATTCATCATCACCTATCTCCACTGTGTCCTCTTTAAATCAGGCCTTCGTACTACCATATTGACTTGCCACCTTGAGAACCGTGCATCCAACAAGAGATATTTACCCCCTCAACCTAGCAGAAATTCCTTCTTAAATTTACAGAATAGAAGCATGCTGTTCAGTAGGGTCTTCATCCTGCATGCTATTGCATACTAGAAAGCTCTGACTTTCTAGTCATTTGGGTGACTTTGTTCTTTCTGTTTTTTTAAACCAATAAACTTGGACTTCTTCCTGTGAGTTACTCCGTTAACAGCATTTTGATTTCATTTTGCACACAGGGATGCACCTCTGATTATAGGTATTGTAGGTAGCTAAACATATTTCATATTTATGTCTAGGAGTACCAGAACAACCGAACTGGAAACTGCTAGCTTTGATATAAATATGAATTTTCTTATTGACAGTTATAAATAATAAAAAACAGAACAAACTTTTCTGCTTTGTCTAATAGATTCAGTGATAACTGAAACCTCTTGCAAAACTTTTCCTGGCATTGTGATATACATCTTGTGATATAATAGAGATAACTGAAACCACCGCTAGAAGGAATGATCTTAATCTTTCATTAAAAGTCAAACACCGTTGTTTGCCAGTATGCTGCTTACATAAACTAAAATGAAAACTATGTTATTCTTCAGTAATGATCCAAAATGGTTTAATTATTCTCTTTAAAGTGATTGTGTTTTGGACCATCACAGAAGAGTATCATAAAAATTTTAACAAACTTTTGATGTTTAAAGCCACACTAAAAATGAGCTATATCCAAGTACAGAAAAAAACAATATTTTATTTATAATCTTAGTTTAGCGTTTGAACTACAAATTCTGGTTCTAGAATTGTTTAAAAGATCATGGGGTTTATAGGTTTTCACAAGTAAATTAATTTCTTGGGTTGTTTTTTTTTTACTTTTTCTTCCATTTTTTCACAGAATGGTGCTTTCAGTAAATACAGAGCAAATCATTACATGGAAAAAAAAAAGTTTTGCTTGTTTGTTTTTCTCACTTGTAAAGTTGCTGTTATTATTCCATTCTCTATTGAATAATTTCAAAAAGGGCATGAGAAAACAAAATAAAAAAAGAGAAAAAGTGACAAAATAGACCGAATCTCACCACTAGAATTCACCATAAAAATTCCCAAAGTGTAACAGAATTCTTACAAAATTTCCTAGACCAGTTCTTTTAGGGAATCAAGATCTCCTATGAAAAATATGGCAAATGGGAATCAGGGTAGGTTGGGGAGGAAAAAGGGAACGAGGAGGGTAAATAAGTGCAGCAAAAACAGGTTCTGAGGAATACACATAATTTTGTCTGCTTTAGATCACAATAGAATTTTTAATAAATAAATTTCTTTTTCTTTGTAAAGACACTTTTTTGAAACAGTAGATTTAGCCCAGTCATTTGTGTCATTTGTTTTATAAACCATCTTTTGTTGTCCCCACCCCCACCCCATAATGTCATAAATGTTTCAGATTTGAGTCTCTTGTACATTGTCTTTTGAGTTCATTCGGATCAATAACGGTTCATGCACTGAACTGTGTATTGAATTTATTGTGTTAACTGTTGTTGTGTGGTTGAAAGGAGACTTATAAGAGTTATAGTGGTTTAGGTGCTCATGCTCTATTGCTGGCATGGGCAAGTGACTCTCTATGGGTGTGTCACCTGTAAGCTCATCATCCACATTAATGATCTCTACAGTCCGTGTTGGAGCATGATGGTTCTGCCGGTGATGCTGTTTCCTCATTTTGTAGAAAATTACCAGCATCACAGCAGCCATGAGAGTGATAGCCACAAAACAACCAATTATGATTTTGGTAGTCTTCATAACCTCATCTATTCCCGGGATCCCATTGTTTGCGTCCGTCACAGGAATGGTGAACGTTTTTTCTGTTGATCTTGTGCTCTGTGGAGTGAGTGAGGTTGTCATGTTAGTGGTCTCCCAGTTGGTAACTGGTGTGGGCCCAACCTGTTCTGTGGTCTGTGCCTCATCCTGAGAAGGTTCCACAGTCTCTACTGTGACGGTTGAAAAGTACGTGTAACCAGGGTTATCCAGGGCAGTCACATTCAGTGTGGCAGAAGCTGTGGTATTCCCAACAGAGTTACTCACCATGCATGTATACAAACCCGTGTCTTGCACAGTTACCTTTGTAAAATTTAATGTGCCATCACTGAGCACAGCAATCCGAACTCTGTATGCCCCATGCGTCATAACAGATCCATTTGGAGTAATCCAAGATACAGAGGTCAGGGAGGTTGATGCCCGGCACTTCATCTCTGCGGCCATGCCTTCTGTGACGTTGAGGTCTGCTGGTGGCTCCACTATGACTGGAGCATAACACGTGAAGTAATTCAGGTCCAGCTCACCAATGTACCTTCCTTTTAAACTGGGAGGTGTGTGGCAACGGGCGCAGCATGCAGTATTGGAGGGTGCCTTGTCTTTAATCCACCAGCTGAGCCAAAGGATATCACAGTTGCAGTTCCAAGGATTGTGATGCAAGTGGATCCTTTCTAGGCGGAGTGGCGTGAACAGGTCATGAGGCAGTAGTGTTAGATTGTTGTGTGCCAGATTGATCTCTATAAGTGACTGAAGGTTATCGAAAGCATTCCTTTCTATCACTTGAATCTGGGACTGTATCATCCACAATTTCTGAAGATGCATTAACCCTTGGAAAGAACCTGGCCGGATGGCAGTCAGGTGATTCCCAGAAAGATCTAACTCATCCAGTTTTACAAGTGGGGTGAGGTTAGGAATCTCTCGAAGATTGCACATGGCAAGGTTCAAATACCTCAAGTTGGACAGACCTTCAAAGGCACCTTCTGAGATGTATGAAAGCCTTTTCAATTCCCCCAAATCCAACCTCCGGAGAGAAGGGATTCTGTTAAAAGCATAAGAAGGGATGCTCTCAATGGGATTATTTCTCAACCACAGTTCCTTCAGTTTTGACAGGTATACAAAAGCCCCATTTGGGATAGTGGTCAGACGATTGTCAAAGAGTTCCAAAGTGTTGAGATTGGCCAGACCATTGAAAGCCCCTATTTCAATTGTTCTGATGTGATTCCTGCTGAGCTGCAGGATTTCTAGGTGCCTCAGATGCTTGAAGCTATTAACTTTAATGATTTGGATCTGGTTCTCATGGAGATTGAGTAACCGGGTGTTGGTGGAGATGCCGTCTGGCACGTCTCGCAGATTTTTCCGTACACAAATCACTTTACTGAACTGGTTGCTGCAGGAGCAGACAGAAGGGCAAGTTTGAGCCCTCACTAGACCAGCCACCACAAGAAGCTGAAGAGCCAACAGCACCACAAGCAGGGGGTCAAATAGGGCCCTGTTAAACCTAGGACCTATCATTATCTGCTGTGGATGTAAGGTCATCTTGTTCAACATTCATAATTTATTTGGTGTTGGTCCTTCTGGAGTTTGAATAGCCTGAAAGAAAGAAAGAAGGGAGAAGGAGAACATTAAATTAATCTCAAATATTTAAGTGTGCTCTCTAAACAAAGACTTCTCAAGTCCTTTCAGTCAACTCTACCAATTTCGTGAAACTCTGCAGTGAGAATAGCTATAGAAATTCTAATATTTTGTTTCCTGTACAGCAATGTATGTCATCTGTAATTGGCAATGAGATGCGAAAAAGCCAGACACTAGCTTTGCCTGCTCATTCCAGTGTGTAACGCATGTAGCTGGGTGTCAGATAACAAGTTCAACCACAGTGGATACCTAAAAGAAATGTTCTAACTCAGGGGGAGAGTTGAAAGAAGTGACAAGGGCCTCAAAAGGCAAAAATTAGTAAGAAAGGAATTATCAGAATATTCAAAGTATTAACCTTCTTGACACATTATAAGACAAGACAACAGATAATATGAAGAGCAAGTGGAGACTCCTGTTTTATATGGGTGAAAATCTTTGTTTATACAAATGTGATTCCTGCATCGGAGTTTAACTAGAAGTAAAGCCTTTAATACTGAATATAGCAGGTCATGCAAATGTCAGGGCAAGAGCTTGCCTGTTTCAAATTTAAAAAAAAGAAATTCAAAAGAAACATGCTGAGCATCAATTCTTCCCTACCGTTAAACAGCATCATCCAATTTCATGATATTTCCTTCTCAATTCTTTTGTTTGGCACCAGCAGCAGAGAAACACTCATTAGCAAATGTGTGCTGAACACAGAAATAAGAATAGCCATTTAAATGTTGAAAAATATCTCTGTAGCTTCAGGGTTGGCAGTTTCATTGGCACTTCTAAAAAAATCCTACAGATCTTACTGTAAGGGGAAAAAAGACCTTTACACTACAAATGATCATTACCATTTTAAGAATTTCAGTACTGATTCATTTGTGGTAGTTCTTAAAGCCCCCAGCCCTCAGTTCATTTTCAATCTGCTGCTCAGTGCAAGGTCCCTCTGCTGTAGAGATTAATGAAATTTCCTATAAATCAGCCAAAAGTGAAGTCTTATAAATTACAGCAAGCTTAAAGCATATTTATAACCTAGAGCACCCAGATGCATAATACATGTATTCAGTAAAACAAAATACTATAAGGCAACGGTTTTCCACTCCAGGCTCCGAATTGTTTCATTTTGTGTAAAAAAAGCTATCTTTCTTTAAAAAAAAAACCCATGAAAAAATATATTAACTTGCATCTCATAGCAATTCATTTAATGAAAGACTTTTTTTCTAATTATATATTCAGACAATGTGGTTTTGAGAATTCATTTCTGCATTTTTTAAAAACTTGTTATAATGGTTCAGAGCTAGCAAGTGTTCTCATCTCGCTTTTAATAATTTACTGCAGAGAAAGCCAATATAATGGTTAAAAACCTGTGAATAGGAATTGGAATCTGGGCTGTATCTGTTTGTTTGATCTGCTCTGTAAGTGCTATTTATAAAACATCATTCTTGTTATGAAAGATTCATGGAACTAATGTGTTTTGCAACCTTGAGCAAGTCACTCAACTTCTCTCTCGGTGGCTTACACTTCTGTCATGTGACTCCGAGGACCCTCTGGCTGTAGTGTTGGATGTTACTGCTCCCACCTCTCCATCGCTTCCCTCTGCCAACAGCTGCGCTGCTGAACATCAGTTGCATGGGTTTAGGATAATGTCCTAGACTACATGTGGGGTGGCTGCCGTACACACCTTCCCTTTTACTGCAGGCTTACAAGGTCACTTATCTCTTCAGAGGTGCTGAACACAATATATGGAGAAACACTCTCAAACTAATCACTAAAACTCAAGTTCCCTTACATCAAAATTCCAACTGTAGTAAAACTATCTGCAAAAAGGGGGTGAAAAGAACCTGGTTCCCATCTTTCTTACACTGACATGAGAAGAATCTGCCCGTTGTAGTCAAAAGAATTATATCAATGACTCTAATATCAATTTCAGGCTCCTTAGTTAAGATCTGTGATCCATGAATTTTGCTGTTGAACAGTAATTAACCATCCTCTGTGATAGTCAATGTGATTGTATTAGCATTTTTGTTTGTCGCGAGTTGTTTTTTTTTTAATTCAGTAGATTTGCCTTTTCTTTCCTTTCTCATTTTTTAAATTCTTCTAAAACTTATCCCCTAAGGGCTTTGACTGAATAATGAATTCCATTAACAAGTAATACAACAGATACAGAAACACACCCAACCAATCATTTCACCATTGCACTGGTGCAATGTTATTGTCTTCACTGGAACCGAGATGAGAACTCAGCCCGCTACGTCCCGCTTCAGAGCTGCCAGTTATCCTTGTATGGCTGGTGTGGCACTGGGAGCACGTGAGGCTTGTAGAGATACAGGAATCTTCTGTGTTCTATCTCAGACCCATTCCCTATTAAAGGCCAGCTTTGCAAGATGCCATATGGTTTCTCTACCTTTCTTTTTGCTACTTTCTGCTCTCATTCTGGTATCCTGGCTACCCTGAAGGACCAGGAAAACGATGGGATTTGTAGAACAAGAAAGTATACGAAAAATAAGAAAGGTCATGGGAGAGCAAGTGCCCTCAACATCAGCCAGTGTGTGCATAAACTCCCTCCAGATGCTTCTTTGCCAGCCTCCATAAAGCTGATGATGCCAAACCATGCTGAAAGCACTCCAAGGCACTTCCCTCCTGTTCCGACTTCTTGCGCCTGATGGTATCTCCCACCATTCCCTTCACCTTCTCCTTTATCCAGTAAATCTTTCCTTTCCATCACTACACATATGCTCCATGGGTTAAAAAAAAAAGATAAAAACATTTTACTTGAATACAGTACTTCATTATAACAAATAAATTATCCAGTTATGAGACTGATTAGCAAAAATTATTCAACCCAAAATGAAATGTTTCCTTTTCGCAGTTGCAAAAAGGTTTTTAAAAGAAATGCTTTTGTTTTATCATCTTAAAATAAATTCCCTATATTCCTCCCATTTTTGGTTATTGACTCAAACAATGAATCGGTCACATAGAACACCTCTTTCCTTGTGTTGAAGGTCAAAATTGTCCGTGGCTTTTACATTTACCTTTTTCCCCAGTCCTGTGCTAGGAATGTCTCAATCAAACATATACTTCAGAACTACGATTTATCAAAGACCCTCAGGGAAATCTGCAACCCTCAGGTTTCTGCAAAATTCAAATCTGTGTATACTTCAAATATGAGCTTGGTCACTGACTACTCATTAGCTGCTCTGAGTGTATAATTTTGAGGACAGAATCACCATTTTGTGAGATGTGGATGGAAAGTTCTAAATATGTTTACATATGTGTTGGTGTGTGTGATTTTCCTGTGTCTAAGCTGTATCTTGTTTAACATATAAGTACAGAAGATCTATATTGCCATTCCTCTGGAACATTTTCTGGGAGGCAGTGAGAGCAAATCTTAGCTTTTGTAGCCACCATTTGATTTAACTTTGGATTTATTTACATTACTAAACTTTTTTCCCTCTTCTTTTTTAATACAGGAAGAAAAATCCAGTATTTAGCATAAGATCACACTAACTGGGCTTGGTGCTGCTAAAGTACAGGGGAGCTGATGATTCAAAAAAGCCACCATGACCAGCAGAAAATATGCTAGGCAAAGCCTTGCAAGTCCTCACTTCCAACCGGTGAGCTTTGCATGAGGCTAACATGCTGCAGTGAGATTCCTAATGGCAGTAGGAATGTATTAAAAAGGTCCTTTCTTTTACACTGGTGGTTTTCCACAGCTCAGAGCTTCAGTATTCAGGAAGTTTTGGTGCAGTCATTTCACATCAGGGTAATTTTAAATCATACCCTAGAAATACCCTGGAAAAAACTAGCCAACACAAAAACACACTGGAAAATTCATTTAAAGCCTCGAAGAATATTATGGAAATATTTTAATGGGCTTTACATAAAGATCCATCTGGAACTCTGTACTAGAGTAATTTGTTATTCAATATCTGTCTATTATGCTAGAGACACATGAAGGTTTAGCTTTATAAATCCATGCATGGAACACAGACCATCAACTAGCTTCTTTAGTCTTTGTTGACAACTCTTTGTCTTCTAAGCCACTTTTTTTTTTCCGTCAATTTTCTAGTACCAAATATCAACTCTATGGTCTATTCAATAACACTAGTGCCCTCTGCTGTATAGATTTAAAATGTAGTTTAAAATGCTAAGAATTTCCTTACTGCACAGTCAGTTCCCCAGACACTGTACAATTATTAAATGTGTTTCCAAACATGACCTTAAGTCTGTCTGTGGCATTGCTCTAATTACCAAAGCATATATCATCTGTCATTTTAGTACAGTAATGTATATTCTCTTTATGGCCATGGAGACATACATATACATATATGGAGAGTTATTTGTTTTGTTTTCTATTTCCACAGAACTCAAAAAACTTTTTTCAAATTGGCATTTGATATGCACGTTCTCCTCTCTTAGCTTATCTGATACTTACTTAGTCTCAACGTATTACACATTTTCCTTTGAGGGAAAAGCCTTGCCCTCTTAAGATCCAATGCAGAAGATGAAGCAAGGAATGACAAAGCTAATCTACCTCTGCAGATGTGCACAGTGCAGCTTTCCTTAGGGACAGCTTGAAGGATGCAGTGGTTATGCTAATGAGAGGTAACTTTGCCAAACGTGTATGCAGAGATGTCTTCCTCATGGGCATTGTAATGGAACCCACAAATCGTTTCTCTATTTTTTTTGTAATTAGGTCCTAGGCCTGATGTGCTTTGATCTCTCTCTGTTATTTTACCAGGAGAAAGTGACTATATGCACTCTGATCTCCAAAGGATTTTCCTGTAACGGTGGGCTTTGATTACAAAAGAGAACTTCTACACCAAAGATCCTCCTAATGAGGTATGGCAGGTGGCAAAGATATTTTCCCAAGCTCCAGTGACCCTTAGCTGGATCATTGGCAGTTTAGTTGCTGTTGGCAACTCATACTTAGCTTTCTGTCTGGTCTGTGGGTCTATGAATAACTGCCTCAGCAGTGGAGCAGTGCGGTGCAAGGGCCGTGGTTTTATCCCAATATATGCTTTACAGTATGATCTAACACACTTTGGTTGGTGCTGTGCATCTGCCATTAAAAAATGAGACGTGATGCTATACGTGACTGCATTGAAAATATAGACAGAATCGATCAGATATCAGGTGATTAAACTATCACAGCAAAATTAAATCACCACAGTTAGATCTCAAGTAAAGCACAGTTAAATCATCACAACTCTCCCTCAGCCATGTGCCAGAAAATTTCAGGATGAGGAGCATTCAGATCACTTTTTACAACTTTTTTCAAGTTGACAAACATGTGGATGCATTCAGAAAATGCACCTTTGCTTCACTTTATATAGCACAGTTATGTATGCTGTTGTACATCACACCCTTTTAAAGAGGTTTTTGAGAGAAAAACCCTTTGCAAAGATATCTGCATTTTTTAGTAAACAAGCCACTCTACAGTTGCAAATTAAATGGCAGATTTCCAAACATATGAAGAGGAGCTAGGTGCGTCAGGCAGCTAATTATGCTGGGAAGTCTCTTCCGGTAGTATCAGCACCAGAGAATTGAAAGTAGTTTCTGTAAGGAACAGAGCATGGAGTACAGCAATAAAAATAAGTCTAAATCCCAGGATGACCTTAGGCAGAAGTGGCTCTTTTGACTCTCTTTTCAGGAACTCTGAATGCTCTCAGGGCCTGAGACTGATCCCCTTTTGGCAGCAATGCCAGCAGAGGAAGCCAAGGGAATTTCAGTGTAGATACCAGGAGACAAGCACACCATCTGTTTTAGCTCCACAAAATACTGAAACACGTGAGGGTAAACCCTCATCCCAGAACAGAGACTGAACTGTGGGCAGGGAGCTCCACCGGGGTCAGAAATCCTCTACAAACGTCTGCTCTGCAAATGCTCCTGCAGCCTCAGATGCGCGTCCCCATATGGCTGTGAAGGGCTGGGCTGATGGAACCACACTGCCAGGGATTCACTCACCGTACCCTCCTGCTTCCCTCCCTGCCTTTGCTCTCCTGAAATTCCTTTCCACCTGGCTGAACCCCTGAGGACTAGAGCTTTCAGTTCAAGAGAAGTACAAACACTTTTCATGCTGTTCCCTGCCCATATACACTACAATGACACCATTCTTTTTCTCCATTGAATGTCTTTGCCACCAACAAAGGAACACATGCTATGTTCTTAATAGAGCATCACAATGATCATCATGCAAAATCAGTAAACTGGGTTACAGTAGATCTCGTATCTTTCTCTTCCTAATCTTATTTTTTATTTTTCTCGTGGATTGGCTCCTGTCTGGGGTGTTTGAATTTTTTTAAGCAGGCTGTTTTACAGTGAAATCCATCACGGCACTATATAGCTGTGTATCTTTTCCTCCATTCTTAAAAATCAGTTTTCCCTTTTCACTGCTATAGGACTTTAAAAGTCTCAACAACAGTTTAGGGAGCCATTGCAATAATGCCTAAAAACCTGGGAGGTTTCAAAGCCCAGCAGCTTTTATCTATTTGTTTTTTATTTTATTTTTAGTTAAATGCAATGGAGGCCAAAGAGGACGAGCTAGGCAGCCCTGCAACGCAAACTGATTACTCATGAGACCAGATAAATCAAAACACTCACAATGCAAATAATTCTCCTCTTTGCACGTTTCACTGTTTCGCTCTGGGACATAGTCGGGATTTTCTATGGCCCCTTGAAGCATGTAAGTGTAGGAGGCAGAGTGGATATTGCTGTACCACAAATACTTCCCGGTTCTCTTCTGCAAGCCTTTTAAGACTCAGCTGAATCACTAAGACACTGACCTGAAAGACCGAAATGTGATTGGACACATTCAATCTTCCTTCCCCTGAATCACCATTGATTTCAGGGGAGTTCAATCAAGGATGAGTTTGATCCAGTCTGCCTTTTTCTTCTTTTCTTTCATTTTGTTATACAGAAAACAGCTTCATTTCACACCCCTCATTTTCCAGCATAATTTCATGTTTCCTCTCTCATGTCTTCCTCAGGTTTAAAATTTTCTCCTTAACTTCAGGTAATAGAAATGAACATGAACCAGACATTTTAAAAATGAGAATTTTAGGTCACATTGGTCCAGGCAAAAATATTTGCATTTTAGCTGGAAGTTAAGAGATTTCACAGTGTTTTAAACTAAATCAGTCTGGTATGTCCCTTTATTTATAAATATTCTTTTATTCCCAAGCGTCATTTGCACTTGGTATCTTCAGTACAGCTCATAACATTTGCTAATTTTATGGGAAAAATCATAGGAAACATCAGACAATATGTAATGGATATTTCTTTAGGACATACTTATTTTTATTAAGAGGAATTATTTGGCTTCTTTATTGACCTTTCCCTGGATGTCACCCAAAGGGTGAAGAGGACAAAACAGTCCTAATGTCTCTGCTCAGACTGCTCACAGCGGCATGAATAGGAGCAATCTATGAACTATTCACAATGAACTAACTTAAATTCTTTCATAAAAGCCATCACAATACAGCTTGGTACTAGTCCACCCAGAAACATTCTAGAAATTTAATTGGAATTAACTTTTAAAGTGGGTTAATTATATTGCATGAAATCTTTGTGTGGACACTCTTATTTAGAATTTAATTTAAGCTAAATTGAATCAAGACCACTGTAATTTCAATTAAGAGTGTCCATAAAAGAACGTAATGTAGTTTAGCTAGTCCCTTTTCAAAGTTAATTTGGATTCATTTTCTTGAGACCCCATGTAGACACTAGGAACTTTTGTTCTGTATTGACTTGGGCTCAATTCAAACCAATTACATAAAGGTAAAAAGGTTTTCTACCTCATCACTGATCCCTTGGGTTATTCAAGTCCCATTTTGCTGTTCTCACTTCACTAATTCAGTTGATAAAACACAGTTTCTCTGAACCTTCTTTGTTTGTTTCATCTTCTATATTTTTCTGGACAGATATTTATGCAGGGGGAAACAGGCAACCATACAGAAGAAATGTTATAATAGCCCTGATAACAAAATTATCTTCATTACAGCAGCATGTCACTACATCTCATGTGCCAACCATGATATAAGGGGAAGTCATACAAGCACTTTTGGGATTTCACTATTTTATGCCAGAAATACCTCAGTGCGCAACAATTAAACCACAATATATCTGTAACTATTGAAAGGATGTTTTCTTAATCCCTTTTTGGTTTATTATCAAAGCAAAATCACAGATCCCCATTTGGAAGGCATCTGTGAACCACAGCAAAGTTAGTATAAAACCAACCCTCAATAAAAAATTATACGATGTTCTAAAGCACTGCTCCAAAACAATGCAATTTTCACTCCTGTCACACTGGGGTCATTATTTTGAAACACTAGTATTTCTTTGTTTTTAGCAGACTAGTAGTGATTTAAGACAACAACTCTTTAAAGGTACTACAGTGATACTTCGTTTCAAACAAACTAGTTTTGATCTGGTAGAATATTATCGATTTTTTTACATGGAAGCATTAAATTGTATAAATTAACATCCTTTTCAACAACATACTATAGGATTTCAAACTAGCAGGTAAAAATCTGCAGGTTAAGTACATGAAATATTAAAATGTTGTGTCTTTTAAAAGATGCAAAGGCAAAAAAGTGCAAGGCTGACGGAATCCGAGATGTTAGCCCCGATTCCTTCCAAAATTTTCTCCCTACTCACAATCTATAAAAACAGATGTAGGAAAAGTCACATCAGAACATCTCATAGTCTAAGAATGCATATACAAATGTAGCCAGTACAATGAAGAGCAACAAAAAAAATTGCCAGTTAGAGTATATACTTGCCCTTAAAAAGTTTCATCCTAAACTTAGAAAATTGGAGTCTAGTTTTTAAAGCCCAAAACAGTCTTTCCTAAATTACAATATGTGCATTTGTCTACAGAAGGTGCTAATGCTGAATATTTTTGTTACCCGTACAAATCATCCTTTGAGCCTTGATGAGCTCTTGACCTTAGTATATAATATTAACCAGAAGACAGAAATATTATAGTTTGATGAACATATAATGCAGTTGTGGATATACTTTGGCAACAGCGATGCTCTGGTAAAATTTGAAGTCATTTAGAAAGATTTTAAGATTATTTTGAGATTAGCAAATCAGAAGATTGTTCATTTCAGTGACATAAAAAATCGAGTTTGTGTCTTAACAAGTGCAGTTTTTCCAAACGTATTTTGTAATATGTAAAACAGAGGAGACTGAGGGATGAAAGCAACCACGCAAAATCTGCACCAATGCTTTTTGGGGTATGAGTTAAAATAGGTAGCTACTTAAATACTTCTATGCCATAATGCTGTGTCAAGAAAGGTGTTTTCCTTTTTTAAGGTCTGAATTATTTGATGTTGAGTTGGAGAAGTGCTTGATAGGTATTTCATAACCTTGGTAACTATAGGCTATGTTGCTAGTATGCATTATTCTAAAATACCTTCTGGGAGAAACATACCCAGGTAATAATACGCTAAAGCACCGGAGTCCATTTTGCATCATTGCATTTGTAGTGGCTAACTGAGTCCAAATTACTCCCTCATTCTGTTAATAAACAAAGAGACAAAGAGAAAAAGAGACATGAGATAAAAAGTTGAGACTTCAAATAGCCTTGAGTCTGGCAAATGATGGTTAAACTTCTTGTCCTTGGTAACTATGGAAACCCCTTAAGGTAAGAGTGGAACACAGGCATTTTGTGGTCTGCAATTTACAAGCTGTTTATTTAATTATGAAGGAATATGAAACTGTTAGGGGCAATGCAATTATCATACTGTGATAGTGTTTTGAGAGAAAAAATAGGTACAGAGAAATACAAGAAGTTAATTTTTTGGAAAATGATTTGGTTTAGGACTTCTATGAAACTGCAGCACATTGTTTTTTACTGAGATTTGTGATTTTTTTTTTTCCAAAAGGGTGTGAAGAGCCAAAATTAGTAATATGACATTTTGCCGTAATATCCCTCAGTAGATTCATAGTAATTATGTCCATTCTATGCCTCATGAACAAAACCAAGGTCAGGGTGTATTTCAATTAAACCCTAGGTGTTACCAAAGTGCAGCACAGCCAGAATAGCAAGCACATTATTACCAGATCTATCACTGCTGGGCAATGAATAGGTCACAGGTGCTCTTGCATACAGTATTTGTACACCTTTAAATATTACAAGTGGGAAAATGTTTCAATTCAATTTAGGAGGCAGCTAGTGAAATAAAATTAAGAGTGAAACTATGTGATGACTCAGGGGGACTATAACAACTACTTACAAGTATTTTCCTGGATCTGAACAACAAACTTTGACCTGATACTTCTGTTGTTGGGAGTTGCATGAACGTAGGGGCCCCAGGGCCCTTTGCATACAATGGGTGTTTTGGCAACAATCTACCCTTGATTGGATCGCCTTAATAAGATGTCAAACATAAACACATCCCCGCAAGGCCTCTGGAAAGGAGATAGGTAATATTGTTCTAGTTTACGGCTGAAGAAACTGAGGCAATAACGGATTAAATCAGTTGGCAAAATTTAGCATGTGTCTACGTGATACTTTGCAAACATGAGCTTCACTCTCCATGCTGACTGGATGGAAGGCGTGTAGCTCCAAATGATAGCCACGCAGCAATGGTTAGCTTGCTGCTGACCCCAAGGTAATGTGCCTCACAGCACTGCTCCAGCCTGGCCCTACGAGCACAAAGACAGGGTCTGCATCTGAGTGGAGCATGGATGACTCTTGCTCACAGCAGTCCACAAGAGTCCCGGTGGATATGCTATAACGAAAGGTGTCAGCAGCAGAGGCAGGTCAGGGACCCAGAACTCCTGAATGACATTTCCACCAGAATGTGGACTTTATGTATGTACTGAAGGGTGTGATCATCAAGTTTTAGAAGACCAACATGCCATGACATTCAAAACTAAATTTGATTAAATATTAGACAGTGTTCTATCCTATTCTACAGATTCCTGTATTACTCTTCTTATCATAGTATTTGTACACCTTCCAGAAATGCATTAAGTATCCTAAATTTGTCATTTCATCTGCGTATTCTTTCTCTCACTCCTTCTCCTACAGGACTGTATTCAGATGCTGTTCTGGTTTAGTAGGTATTATCAAGTATCTGCCGCAAGCTGCTGATACTATAGACGGCAAGTTTGAAGAAATACATTGTGAGTTTGAAATTACGGTTTATGAAGTTTGCTATGCTATTCCTTCCTGAAACGCATTGGACATCTCATGAGAAGTGTTCCTCTCTTCTACCCAAAGAACAGGCCACAGACACTGGTATGGATCACCTGGGACCCAGTCCAATCCCTCCTGCAATGGGAATGGGCAGGGGCTCCGGGGGACCTACTGTCACCTTTTCCCTGTGCACTGTTCTCAAAGCTTCCTCTTGGCAAGGCTCTCCAATATATGTGCTATGATCTTCTGATCCTTGGCCACAGGAAAGCTTTCGTATAAGCCTCATGTCAGACAGGGGCTTGGCAAGCCCTGAACTGATTTTTAAATATAAATGTTTAAAACAAACTGAAAGAAAATTCCTGCCATAGAACTGCACAAGTGACAAAGTGTGACGTTTCAAATTCATTACCATTTGGGGCTATGCAACTAGGAAGATGTAAATCACTTGAAAAAGAACAACAGTTCACATTCAGGGAACTATCCTCACTAGCTGAAGAAGGGAAGAGGGTAATAGTTAGGAGGTTCATAACTGTTTCACAGCAACTAGGCAAAATATCTTCTGGCACCGCTGCACCAGTCCGGGATAACATGAACTCCACCTTTCCCATTTGCAATAACCATATCCTCTCAAGTGTCAGTCCTTCTGCCACAAGCATCTGTTTCTGACTTAGTAAAGGACTGATGATGTTTCATGGACCACAGTACTTTTGAAAGATAGCATGCTCCAAAACCAGTTTCACTCTACCAATTACTAATGTTTTAATTACTAAATTCCAATAAGTGCATTAACCCCTGAATATGTTTGTATAAAGCATAGTCATAATGCCACACATGTATATATGTATAGTAAACTGAGTAAAAAAAAAGGCAGTAAACTCACTGTCTTACTTCAAGACTACATTTGAATTTTACCTTGACAGGTAAAAAACATCCTTTCCCTTGACAGCTTAGTCAAGCACTGGAAGCAAAACCAACGAGAAATAACTAAGTCAAATTTTATAACTGTGTCGTCTACTTTGAACATTGCAAACAAAAGTAATTATGTATTTTTACTTTAACTTTTTAAATTTTATTCAAATGTTAAATTACTTCTGAAGTAACTTGTTAATACTGGAGCATTCTGTTTCTATATGTGCTGAAATGAGGCACTAGCACAATCCCGTATCATCCATCCCAATGTGTTTTCCTGAGGTATCCAAAACATAGTGCATAACTTTGCAGAATATATAGACTGATTGTGACCGTGTGCTCCCCCTGCCCCTGACCTGACTTTTTCCCTAACCCTGCCCAAGCGATACCCACCTGTGGTGACCGTGATGAATGCATCTGATGGATGCAGATAACAACACAATAGGCAATGCGTCCACCTAACCACAGTGCTAATCAATGTGTGACGCCAGCCAAATTCGGAAGAAACTAACGTCGGCAGTCGGTTTGTAAATATGACTACGAGTCAATCATCTTACCCCCATAAATAGTGGGCAGCCCAAGAGCCCTTTGAGGTCTCCTGCAGGGCAGCTGGCTGCACGCCAGGATCTCCCCTTGGGTAGAGATGCCTCTCAAAGTTACTCCTCGAGGTTGAGAGATTCCTTGCCAGAATCAGATCCTCGGTAAGTGACTAATAGCATGCTAAACTTGGAAATCTTAGCTAAGTGATATAAAGGATTGATTGCACGTATATAATCCTTTAGACATAAACCGCTGACCAAGTCTGGGACTAGGACGGGATCCAGCCACACCTAGACTTCTCTCTGAGAAGGAGTTTAGAAAGCAAGGGGGTCCTTTCTGAACCTCATGACTCAACGGGAGGGTCTCCCTGACAGGTTTGTCTGACCCTGTCCTCCATGCAGTAAATAATCAAGTGTACCTTGCCATCGAATCTTGTTGAACCACTGTTGCATTTACCATCGAACTTTGCCAACTCACTGTCTTACATCAGTAAACATATTGCTGATTCTCTCTTACGCGTGAAGTGCATCTCTCTCTCACTCCATCCACGACAGTGATTCAAGAATTGATAATGTAGATCTGCCTGGAAAAGTTATCATTGACAAAGAAAGCTTTGAATGCAGTTTGGTGAAAATCAAAGGCTCCAAAGGAGTTTGCGAGAAACAGTAGTAAATTATATGAGTTATTCTCTTTCTGTCCAGACCATCTATAAATCCAAGAATCATAAATGATAAAGATAGAGAAGACTTTTCCTCTCTGAAAGTTTACAGTGATAAGTGTTACAGAGAAAAATAAGAGATTACTTCATATTTTCACGTAGACATGTTTTTTTAAAGTGATGAATATACATCTGTGCGACGGAATATCTTCTCTATGGCTGCTTATAGCCTGCTTATTGAAACCACTGGCCAAATTCAAAGTATTATTACAGCAATATGAAATTCATATCAGATCCAGGAAAGCTGGCATATTCTTCTTTAGCAAGTGATTAGTTTCACTGAAGAGCACTTCAGTTCTGTTTATCTGCTTCAAGTTAACCAACAGGATACAACGTCCAGTATCAGCAGTGCTGCCTGCTTGTTAGCTATTCAGACCCTGGACACACTATTCTATGTTCATGAGCCCACCACAGACTTCCATTTTTAACTAGATCCATGAGAGAAAATCGTGGGTAAAAACTGACTCCTACAGAAACCAATGGGAGTTTTGCCTTCGATTTCAGTGGAGTCAGGACTCCATCTCATATGTCAATAAGAGCTTGCTATACAGAGCCAGCTGCAGATTATTGCTGATGTAAGCACTAGGGCTTTGATGCCTTTTCTTTAGGATAGTTTTCAGGGAGATGGAAATTTAATTTTCGTTTAATTAAAATTGTCACATAACGTAAAAGGAAAAGTAGTAACTAAGACAGATAAAAAGACAGAGTTCATGTATGTGAAAGTGTGCTATGAAACAAAAGCCATGTAATATTTTAAAATGTCAGGATATTAATGTATTGGATTCTTAAAAGATTCCAAGAAATTACTCTGCTACTTTAAAAATGTATAGCAAGAGAGTGAATCCAAGGTTCAAAACAAATTTTAAAATTATCTGTCCAAAGTAGAATAAATTTGATAGCTGACGTTATTCAAGGATATAAAAATGCCTGTTCACAGTAAAGTTTTCCATTACTATGCTGACTTGTATAGCAATACAAATATATTTATCACAGACAGCAGCAATACCACCTATTATTAAGGATGTCCAACATCTGCCATTGTGAAAGGCTGTTTTCAATTTCTTACAACTTTGTAGAGTTTTAACCATTTACAGATGAAATGTTCCATGCTAGGGATATACCTACGGTATAGTCACTGAAAGTTGGACACAATCAACGCAGCTTTAAAGCAGCTGTCATACCTTATGGTAACAAATAGTTACAAAAAAAGGAGAATGTTACTGATAAAAACCCAAGTACTGAATTCAGGTTGTTTTTTTCATTCTGTACATTGAAAGACACAGAGTTACTACGGGAAAAATATGATCTGGTCATATAGTTAAAGACAGTATCAAAACACAGAGCAACCAATGAAGCTTGCATTCAAATACATGTATTTATGCATGCATAGGTATGCCTAATACACTTTGTGAAATATAGTTCACCACTACTTCTAAAAAAAACTATTTGTTTCCTATCAGGAAAATATTTTCTAAATTTTTAAATTCTAACTCTTGCTCCAGCCTGAGGACATCAAAAATATAGTTGAATGACAGAAGTGCTAATGCGTCCAGATCTCTCTGGCTGAGAACTATTTCCTGGATTCTTATCTATACTCTCTACTCCAGAATGATGCATGAGGACAAGTACGTTAAATATTTTCAGGCAGTCATTAGCGAGGGGCCATGTAAGCACTTCAAGTGGACAAATACATTGATAACGCAGCCCTCCCATGAAGTATGCATCTGAAGACTTTTGGCATCATCAGGCACTCTCTTACCAGGGTATTTCACACCAGTTCCATGTGGTTGTGGGCAGCTAAGAACAATGATAAATGTAAGTGCTAATGTTGCATTTAAATACCAACGTTGTATAGTATATATATCCCCAGCACTGCTCTGCCTTACAGACCTACATCACACAGTGGACCGTTTAGTCTGGAAGATTACATAATTAATTGTAGAGTAGATTTTGCTATTTGCCTGATATTTCTAGCTATATCCACTTGTGCAAGCATGCCTAATGGCAACTATTACCAAGTAATTGGCTGTCAACGTCTGCCCTTGATCTGCAAGAATGATTTTAAAACCTGGGTTCAAGCGTCTTGGGAAAAACACCTTCATTTCTTTACTTATATTGCTGTCCATATGCTCAATACTTAAGAAACCTCAGGAAGCGACAAGATGTAACAACAGCAGCTAGAACCAGCGAAGACTACAGGGAGTGATGTCTCACATTCTTCACACAGAAGCACAGAGATCTCCTTTACTAGACGTGATTTCTGGACTGGGATCTAAATCTCAGAAGGATTTCATGGAAGGCAGGAGAGCTGCTGGGTATCAGAGATAGGGAGCATGCACAGATTTAAGAACTTCCTCTAATACTGCAGCCATAGATCTAAACCTAAGCTATCACTATCAGGGAGGGGATGATGGAAAAAAAACCATTTTTTTTTATATGTGAGTTTCTCTATGGCTCTGAGGATGGGGGGAAAAAAAGTTAAATACATAGCACATTCCTGTGGCTTCTTTTCTTTATAACTCTTTCCATTCCAGAAGTGTAAAGGCAATCTTTTTTTCTGTAATTCTACAGTAATCGGCCAAATTTAGTCTAGTTCTCAGATGGGATAAAATGGCATTGCTCTATTCAAGTCAATGAAACCAGAATGATTTTTATTCCAGCTGAAGTTAGTGATCCTTGTTACCCTCTCAACTCGACTGATTCATTCTTGAGGAATATCAGGAGGTTCAGATAGCCAATTGCTCTGAAAATGCAGCTTTTATAAAATAGACTTCAAATGATAAAGGTAAGACAAATGCTTTTGTTTTAACTGTGTAATAAAGAAGATCTCTCTTCTAATTGCTGAAATGCTGAAAGAATGGTAAGAGTACATTAAGAACGGATTTAGGTTTAGTTCTTAAAAAATAAACTTTCCTATTTCTAAATAATAAGTTATCTCCTTTCTTTTTCTCTTTTTTTCCCTAAGTACCATGAAATATAGGGTTGCAATGGTAGCTATGAAATAAAAACAGCAGACATTCCCCACAATGAACGAAGAGAGGTCCTTATCTCCAACCTTTATAATGTGTTATGTCTGGTGTACATGGGATTTAGGTTTTACATTGACTAATAGATGGTAATAGCTTACAGTTATATACTGACTTTTATCTAGAAGTTTCCCTGTGAGCTTTAAATCCTACATTGACAAACAACATATATATACATATATATCAGAATTACCTTATTCTCCACTGAAAGCTAGCTATTTCTGGAGAGAGACATAGCAGGTTTTTAATAGTTTACCATGTTATATCAAGAAATACCGAAGACCGCTATCTTCAACTGAACTCGAAGGCAAACTTTAGAAATGTGGGGTAAATATCTGTGCTCAAATTTGACATTCAACCTCAGCTAGGGTAAACTTCCCTACTGTTTTGGAAAGTGCATTTTCAAAAGAAGGCTTGACTCCAAGTGGAGTGGATTTCTCGTTCACTTGTGTCATGTTAGAGAACAGTATTTCTGTCAGAACAGCACTCGAGCTGTACCATAGGATTAGCTTGGAAGAACAATCTGCTTTTACGGAATTGCTAAAAAGCTTCTTGCAACTGTCTGTCTCATCCAGCAGATACAAGGGATCTTTTTCAGGACAGACAGAAAGCTAGGTATCCAATGTGAGCAGACTAGTACTCCACACCCTTTAGTCAACAGTAACATATGCATACTGATAATCTGTCTATCAGTATCTGCAGGAGCATGTGCTAGGCAGTCTCTCTTACCCCTGACATTTGTCTTTAGCGAGCCAGGGCATGAGAGATTACTTGGGAAAGAGTTAGCCATGAATTATCTTACCTCTGCTTAAAAGTGAAGACAAATACTGCAAGAGAGTAGCCATCATTTGGTGGGATCTATAAACATCCAGTATCTGCTGTTTAGACTGCCTTCAGCAACGGCTGCTTCTTTTCTTACTTAAAACAGGTAACAAATTAATGCTCAGTAGCAAATACTGGGATTTAAGGTCGTCTCTACAGGTAACCACAAGAACAGGAGAGCAAAGCTGTATTATAATCTTACCATAATTCTTTACAGCTGTTTAAGGGGGGAGAGTTTGCTGCTGCTCCACAAAGCAGCCCAGCAATGTAACCTGCAAGACTGCAGTATACTGCAGTCAGCAAAACAGCCTTACTAGTTTCTCCTTAATGTATAGAAGTAGCATAGCAAGACACCTTTCAATTTAATTAAGGGTCTGCCAGGAACTTAAAAACTTCATTTTTCCTTCTTAAAGAGTACTAAATTCTCCTTTTAAAATTTCGTTTACCTGCAGTCTGGTGTCCAATTTGTCAGCAATTTTTTTTTTCTTTTATTACAAATTGCTAAGTCATTTCAAAATTATACAGCAGCAAAAAGAACAGATTTTTTTCTTTTAATGGTTTGGGGTGCTTTTGTTCTCACCAGGATCCCTCACATTTATACTAAGTGCAGCTTCATTTTTCAAAATGAAATTTAACAAGCAGTACTTAAGAGTGAGAAAGGCACTTACTAGACCATATTCAATTGCTCTTCACTGCTATTCTTTATCTCCCAATTTTTACTGAAAGGCAAAGTAAGAACATACTGGGAAGTGAGAGGAATAATTTCATTAGTGATTGCTGAGCAGACAATGCAGACACAGCAGACAGTACACCTGAAAGTTGGCATAGGGCTACTACTGTCCTCTTCTTGAAATTCTGATTCTCAGACTATTGATTCAAGGATTTTGGACATGGGTTTGCTCCACCTTCCTTGCAGACTGCAAGGAATAATGGCTGATTCAATTTGCAACAAAACCACTTTCACTCAATTTCTCTCCATATATTGTGGATGCAAGGTCCATAGCTGGACACAATCTCCAAAGGGATCACTACTGATTAGTTTGGGCATTCAGTTTTTCATTTCTCTCATACATTAGTATAAACTAGTAAATCTATCCCAGGGAGCGGCCTTCTGAAGACCTTGTGCCTTATGAAGGTCGTTGGCCATGCCACTCTGCCCATTACATGGTGGCACCATCATCAATAACACGAATGAAATTCAAAGATCCATACTTCAACTAAAGTGACCTGACTCTTCACCCCCCCGAGAAAAAAGTTCTCTTTTCTGAATGCACGCTGAATTTTGCTATGTCGGAATTTTCTTTTAATGGGAAGTTTCCATTTCAATTCAGTGCATGAAGATCAGGTCATTCAACACAAAATTACAGTTATGGATGCTGAGCCAGTGCTCTATAGCATGAAGAATGCCTGTAGAAAGTCCTGACTGTGCTGTAATAGTGTTTACTGTCAAAAATAAAATTCACAGGCCAGATCCACAGCTTGTATAAATCAGTGTAGCTTC